>NC_060252.1:34318126-36818126 GCF_921293095.1 Ischnura elegans | reverse complement strand
TTTCGAATGTGATACGTTGAACTGCTTAAAATATTCATAGCGCTTCAGAAAATGTGGAATGCTGTCTCGGAGGAGGTCACTGGCGTGATGGACTGACGCCTTGTTTTTGTCTTATTTCATTCGCTCCATTCATCCTCATTTTATCTTCATAATGCTGAGTTGGTGGAGGCTGGGATCGCTTCCCGCGAATTGTTGGACTGAGGAAATTTGAGCCCAACCGCAAGTGGAGGCTTAGAAACCAGATGTCTCGGTTATAAATTTAGATTTGGAAATGTATTTTTATGCGGTTTTTTTTACGACCAATTTCACGGCTATGTATGTTCCGCTTGTAGCTTTCAAAAGCTATAAGCCTTCGATATGTATCTTTTTTTGCGAATGCGTGAGTTGTTCTTCGTTTCGAATGGTAGCGGTAGCTGTTTGATCTTCATAAAGTGTTAGCATTTGGTATTGCTGTAAATGACAAAAATATGGTCGTATACGAGAGGAAAGTAAGGAATAAATGATGATATAAGAATGCTGTTTAAAAGGCTCCAATGAAAAAGCTTCAGTTTTTTTATCGTGGATTATTTTGTGCGCGTGGTTTTTTTTTAATCTTGTGACATGTATGAATCGAATGTAATATATGAAATAGCAAAGAGTTGAACGCTACATTTTTACATTAGTTTATACATGTATCGGTGGTATTTGAGTATATTTAGTGTTCACATTTTTGAGAAAATTCTTCAGCTCTTTGTGTTGAAGTGGAGTAAGTAAAAGGGTGAAGGGAAATATTGGATTGACTCGCTTTCCCTCGCTTGCCCAGGGGACTCTGACCCTTCAGAAAAGGTCATTCTACTTTTTTTTTTGGTTAATTTTGCCAGTCCTCACAATTTTTGTTGAATCCTATGACGTAACACCTTATCTCCCTCCATTGTTGGTATAATTACTCTCGAAATAGTGAAATTTCACGATTTGGCCGAAATTAAAAGTGCTTCGATTGGTCTGACAATTGGTTTCACGTGGTCAAGATTCGAATAATGACATTTATGACAAATCGATGTTTTGACCCCAAAACACCCCCAAAGTTAGATGCATAGAGGCAGATGGCAACATTGTAATCTCTGCAAACACTGTAGGTCCCTTATATCTGGTAATAGATGAAAAATAGAAAATTTAGTGGCTCGACAATTTTTCTTTGGGTTTCACACGATTTAAGATGAGGTGGATTGTACGACTTTTTGTCGTATCTCGTCCAGTTCACTCCAAACATTTGTAAAGGCCTGTTTACACGGTACATTTACACGTACAGGTTAATGTCTATATGTATGAATGCGAGAATGAACGCCAAAATGCACCGTGTAACCACCCAACTTGTGCAAATGCATGCACAGAAAATAAAACCTGTTCTAATTTGGTTCATGCATTCACACATGTTCCGTTCCGGTCCACAAAAATCATTCACGCAAACAGACATTAACTCGTACGTGTTAATGTATCGTGTAAATAGGCCTTAATAATCGATCATTCAGTGGTCCGAAGAGGGTTTTATTGTGTATAGATGCTAGCAATAGTCTCTCCTTGACTCGGGAAATAACAGATTCGATGGGTCGGATATGAAAGGTCGGATGCGTGCACCTGTGTCTGCCAATGTGCATATATGTGACGGCAAAATACTCTCTCCTGCCTCCCTTGTCGATTGCAGTGACGACCCGCCTTCTGTCTCTCTTAACGCATGGGGGCACTGCCTCCCTCGCCACATCTGTATTCTCCCTATCATTCAGAATGCTGCAATCGGCACCTTAACAGCAGGGTGCAGGGAAGGTTGAAAAGGGGGGGCGGGGTTGTTTTCCTAGCCTCGATGCCTGCGTGGGAGTTCTGCATGCCTCGTTTAATGAGGGACCGCTTTGCGCTACCGGCAAGAGACTCCATGACGCCACATAGCAACGTCAGAGTTTTAAGTTTTATGTTGAATTCGAAGGATGTCACATTACATACACTTACAATGTATCCGTGCATCACTTCAGCTTAACTAGAGCCACGTCATTCATTCATAATACTACCATCCTAAGATTAGTTAAAATATTTTCTTTCGGATTAGCATACGAGTATTTTTTATCACGAGTTACATATTTTATTTCGGATTATTCTCAGTCGCTGCAACTGTTTAGATTCATTTCTCACCCATAGGCTATTTTAGTCAAATCCGTAGTGATAACCGACTTTGTGGGAGGTTACTTTAATCAGCAATTAGGTGCAGCCAAGTGAATTTTTTTCTAATCTTGGCTAGAAAAACTTAGGGCTATTAATACGTTTTTCATTCTATTACTGTAAAACGCGGCGATTTGCATCAACAGATATCTATTTCGGAATGTTCTGTAGCCCGCCATTACTCCATTTACCTAGTCGATTTCTAGCCTGGTGTTTTCCTTCGGAGTGTTATTCGATATCTGCCCCAAGTAGAATTTTTCATCTTCTCTCTGAAACTATCATTGTATTTGGCCCTGACTTAATCTTTATAATACAATTTTTTTCTGATGGGACCTTTCCGGTCATACAACTGCTTAAAGCCGTTTAAAAGATTTTATTTAAAGTTTGGTAGTATAAAGTTCCCACTGATTATTTTTATTTATGATTTTCAGTGGGACCTCTTTGAAGGTCTGAGGGAATGCTGCAGTTTATTATAATGTGTTTTGAAGTTTTAATTAATCCGGAAAATTTCGGCGGCCAGTTGATTACATCACTGTACAAAATCTATGTATTCAGATCTAAAGCTTTTTTCTTAATAATTCGTGATTTTAAATTGTGCCTGTTGTAAGTAGATCTGGGATTAAGTATTTTGATTCTGAAATGAAAATTCAGCTTGCAATTTTTCAAGATTATAAAATTCAGCTTTCCCTGAATTTTATGTGAAAATAATTTTATAAATATGAGTTGGATGCTTTGAATTTACGTATTAAGTAAGTTTAATTCAATGTTGTAACCATTTTAAGCCCAATAAATTACGAAAGAGAGTTTTTTAATTGGTGGTTGTAATTATCTGTTTTCTTCGTGAATGAGCCGACATATCGACCCATGGCAATTTTCGTCTGGAAATCTGAAGCCGATGCATCGGTTCGCGGAGCTAACAAGGTTAATGAGTTATGAGGCCTGGGACGGTGATCGATATAGGCTTGAAGATTGTGTGCATGACGTGGGAGTAATTGAAAATTCGTGTATACAATGTTCACCTCGACACAGCGTTACCGCATGTGCCTGTACTAGCCGTATTTGATAAAATGAGTAAAAAGATTGCCTATCAGATTAGTATAGAAGTTTTTATTATCACGAGTTCAATATTTTCTTTCGGATTATTCTCAACCTCTGCAACTGTTTATACTCATATTGACATAAAAACTTGCAATTTTTCAAGATTATAAAATTTATTCCGACCTAGGTTTCGATGTTACCACATCATATTCGAGAGACAGAATGATTTTTTTTCAACCATTTGTGCCTTGAAGATGATGCAGTTACATCGAATCCCAGGTCGGCATTGTTTTTATAATCGGTATGGTATTTGGAATAGGCGACCGACAGCTGAGGTCATTTGCGACATGAGGGAAGGATAAACAAGGAAGAGTGGAGAGAAACCCGGCGTCGGCTTTAGCCTGCTCTTAACGTAAGGCGCCAAGGGGACCACGGCTTAACGTCCCATCCGACGGACGGAGTATTGCGCTTTAAATGTCCTCCACACAACATCTAAGCAGTCTCCACACAACATCTAAGCAGTCTCTGAAAAATTCTCTGCCAACGTCGGGATTTGAACACGAGCTCACGGGGTGGGAAACCAACACTCTAGCCACCTCACCAACCCGATCCCCAATTTTATAATCGTGGAAAATTGCAAGTGTTTATTACAATATGGAAAAATTTCACTCCCTCACGCTAGGATCTACGGAATTATACGTTAAAACTAATTTTGTCACCCATAGGCCATTTAAGTTAATTTATTAGCACCACTGACTTTTTGTGAGTACTTATAGATCCAATTATTCTCAAAATTTACTTTGCAATGGTGGCAACTGCGAGGAATAGCTTTGATAAGTTATGAATAAATGATATCAGGAACATAATTATCGGTTTACAGCCCAAATTATAGTTTATTTCTTCGTGATATCCGGATCGCGCAGGCCTAATGAGATTCGAGTGGTAATTTTTGGAAACCCATTATAAAGCGCGGTTGGTGGCAAAATATCCAGAATCCTCTTTAAGTAATACTTACTCGCTTCCGGACATGGTGAATATTCAAAAGGCTCACGGATTTCTCTGGTCACTGCCGGGCTTACAATTTTTGTCTGCCGTTCGTTCCTTTTAAGGATCTAGTTTTTTTCTTTGATATGTGAACTACTTAAATTGAATCCTAGGAATACCAAACAGTGGCTTGGCTTCCAAGCTTTCTGACCCTTACAAAGATCTGGTGCAGGAAGAGTTAATCCGTGAACTGAACAAAATACAAAGTAAAGCTGCGCGATTCGTCAAAAACTGCTGCGGTCGTACAAATAGCGTTAACCAGATGTGAAGCGAATTAGGCTGGGAACCGCTAAAGACTCGGAGGCTGCGCGCTAGGCTTAGATTGCGTGAGCAATTGTAAATGGATATACATTTAAGAGCGACATGAAAAACATCATATTAGACTTTTGCAGTAAAGTATATGAATTTTTTCGTATCTCGCCTCATTCATATCAAACATTTGTATGAATCAGTCAGTCTGTCAGTCAGTCAGTGGTCGGGAAGTGGGTTTTATGGTATAGTGCACGAATATTTCAAAAGAAGGATCCTCAAGTCTGCCTACGAATACGTTGTCACCCACCGCGCGTTTAAATGGGTTTACGAAAGTCACCACTCGTATCGCTGACGGACAAATTGATCCGAGTTTCTCGGAGAAACAAGGTATAATCAGGGGTGTTAACCGAAATGTATACACACGATTATGCGATCTATCAAATTCATTACTGTTCAATGCTATTCCTCGCAAAATATTGGATAAAAGTGGATCGCATTGCACTCATCACCGAGCCGTGTACATTTTTGAAAACCAATTTACGTACGACCGAAGTGGCAACAGAAGTCAGTCTTGTATGGTCTAGAATTGGGCCTCCTCTATGCAGTCCAAGAAGGTTGTAAATATACTGGGGGGGGGAACCACTGATTTCGAACGTGGAGCATAGTGTGGCCGGAATAGGGGTGCTTGGGTAGGACAAGCCATTGCCCACTTTGAAAAAAAACATTGACCTTTTTTTCTTACTTCATTGTTGGGCTTCGCGAAATTATGACTCTAATATATTTTTCCTGGGAAAATTTTTTATCCATCACCACGGTTACTATCTACAACAAGCTTAGCAGAAAATAAAATTTTACGAGAGTAAACTAGTCACTTACCTGCACTTATACCGGTATTGAATTTTATTATAGCCAACGAGAATTAACAATTAAAGTAATAAAGTATATTTTCAAGTAATTCTCCACAGGTAAACTGGCTAACAGAAACAGAGTTTTGACATTAATAGAAGCATAGCGAATGATGACAAAAATCCTGTGACAATCAACGGTGAAATAATAATGATTATGGTAGCATCTTTCACTTAATTTAGTTCATTTTCAGAACAAAACTTAGCTACCTCGAAATATCAGTCGGAGACCGAGTCCTAAAATTGTCAAACTAATATGACGGAACTTCGACCACGCCAAAAACTCAGAAACAGCGCCTCCAGACGGTTACAACTTTCTTGATGCAGTCCCCTTGGTATCGTGATTCGCACTTTCGCTCCGCGGCGATCTGTCGTGATCGAAGACTTCCTTTACTCACTGCGGTTGAATGTGCCTAATATGATAATGATTAGCTTGAAGCGAGTTTTAAGTAGAGGAAAAAAACCGACCGGTCGAAATGGAATCATGCAATGGCACAACGCCATCTTCTTTTAGCATGCAGTGGACTCGTTGGCCCGAGGTTCCGTTGTTCCGGCGAGTCTCCCGTTCGACTCCTAGCGGGCAAAGAGGCACTCTGCGAGACTTCGATGGGAACGCACGTCTCGTTTCTTGACCCTCCCGTCTTAGCCAAATGCGGAGTGGCCAAGCCCTCTTTCGACTCTTCTCCGTTCGCGAGAAATGTCCGTCGGACGTTTGCTCGGAACGTGCGTCAAACCCAGGAGATGGTGCGTGCGAGGCCGATGGTGAGAGATTGAATGGTTTTTGCTTCCGCGAGCGAGCCGTTCGATGTTACCGTTGGTGCTGTGGAGAGGCTGTGGTCAAAAGCGACGCGTGCGGGAAATGAGGAAGAGGTCGCTGCGGCGTCAGTATTATTCACACAACCAGCCGCAAATCAGTAATGATATGAATTCCTTGGAGTAGCCTCCAAGCAGGGATGGCAACAGAAAATAAACGAAAGTCAAAGCCTGTAAAATTTCAATAGTTTCGTTTCCGGGAGCGAAATGTGGAAACAAAACGAAATGGATTTAAACTCGTAGAGCTAAACTCAGGGTCGGAACGAAATCGGAGTTAAGAGTACTTCGAATCGAAACTAAAGTAAAACTCTGGGGAGAAACGAAACGCAGATATGTTTCGCACCGGAGGGACCACGTGCTTCACCTTCGAACGGTTTAGTTTCAACCCACTCGCCGAATAGGAAGTAGGTATGGTTGAACGAAGTAGAGGCTCGGCCTGATCTTGAATGAAAAATCCTTTATTGGGTAAAAGCTTATTTTTATACTTTTTACTTCAATGTATATTGTTTTTTTGAAAAAGTGTGTCTTCTTTGATCTTTTTTATTGTATTTTTCCCTCTGATTTTTTTATTCTTCCTTTTTCCACCGTTGCCCTTGTCCATATTGTGTTGTGTTTTTATCCTTTCATACGCCAATAATCAATTGATATGGTTTCATAATTTAGTTCTACGAAGAAGTTCTGTAAAATATTCCAGGATGCGATAAGTTAATTTCTCAACAGTTAAATTGCTGGTTAAATTGATCTTCCTTTGATACCTAGATATCTCGAATGAAAAATCCTTTATTGGGTAAAAGTTTATTTAAGTTTGGCCATGGCTTGATAGCTTAACCGGATTTCATTTAGAGCTACACTTTCATTTTATAATACATCCCGTAAAATATTAATATATTCCGAAATAATTTTATGAAATATTCCGAAAGAATCATATAACTGCATGAAAAACGTGGCTACGGGTAAATAAAATGTACTGTCCGATATCAGTTCTGCCACGGATATGTCAGGGGGGTGATAAGTCTCATTCGTCGATTTACGTCATTTTCAGTTTGTGTGGAGATACAGACGCTTCTCTCGAGTTTTTTTTAGCTCTGTGGTTACGCCTAGTTCGGTCACGTTTTGTTGTTGTGAACTAGGGTTTACGCAGAGGCCAGTCTTGGATCCTCATCTTCCTTCGTCTTCACTATGCATCTTATTTACGCTGGTTTATGGCTTAGGCTTGGTGGGGAAGGCAGTTCACTGATCGTTTTATTCCAGTGGAGCGCGTCTTGTCTGGCGACGGGGCGGAGACGATGGCACGGGGAGGGAAGGAAGTAGGCTTTGAGGAGGCTGTTCGTTAAGCAGTGAACCTGGTGGGAAGCTGTGCTGTCGTGGGAAGTTGGCGCGGCGAGTCTCCTCTCTCTCTGAGGATAACGTCCCCGACGGTCGAGGAGCGGAATGCGCGCGACAAGTCTTGTCTGTCCCCCGGAAGAATACATGCGGAGGTGTGTTTAGCCGTGACGGGGCTCTCCGGCTGAGTGCGTCTACCTTGTCCACCAGACACGCGTGCCCAGTGTTGCATCGGGTGGCGTAACAGATACTTACGTGGGCGATGTCGGCGGCGAGGAATACCGATAAAGTGGGAATATCCATCTACATCCACGTAATACCCTGCGAGCCACCTCAAGGGTGTTTGGCAGGGGGTGATCAAACACCAGTATACAGTATGCAATAGGATTCCCACATGCACACCGCACGGTCCAAAAAACGTTACGCATACTAACAAATTATACTACCACATTTATACTAAGGCAAAACTTGCCAACTGCTCATTAATGTAAGCTGTCAATAAAGCTAGAACATGCGAAACATTCTGTTAGAAATAATAAGTAAATTCAGGAACATGCATTAAGAAATACGCAAGTTAGTAGGCTGCAGTTAAAGTCATCTAATCTATTTGTGAATATTAACGCTGTCGTTATAGTCTCTGATTGATCGTGGAAAAACGACTGTCTGAATCTATCTATTTTATAGTCTATTTCTCTGAATTTATTTATATTTTCTTATATATCGTGGTATGTTGGCGTTCGTAAGACATGGCTAATTTCCTCTGAAAATACACTGCTCTTGAATTTACGTAAAAGGTTTATTCTATTTTTCAGTCTACGGTCTGAAAGAGATTCCCATCCCATGTTTCCCCTGAAGGAATTGGCGACAAGCTTTTATTCTTAGGTTGACCGCAGCATGGTTAGAAAGGGTACATTTTGCTGTATTACAGTTGTGTTTATTTTCCCGGCTATCCGAGAATTCAGAGAACTGAGACGCCAACTATCGGCCGCATTCGGAAGTACAGCTCCATGGAAACCAACACAATTACCTTAAGAAACCACGGTGACAAATCATTTGCATTGTTGGGTAATTTCTGATTTCTCTTGTTTATATATTGGAATTAAAGTATCATAATTAAAATATCATAACGTCGTAAGTAATATATTTAACTTCAAAGGCTTGCGAGTTCTTATGACCCCTGGAGCTGCACTAGCGATTCTAAATTAATCCCGGTAGTGCCACTCATGCCAGATAGGTCGAAGTGTAGGAGCCAGACGAAAGGTTGTCCACGTGATGGTGTCACGTGAAAAACACTGTTGGAATGGAAGTGGGAAACCCTACCAACTATCTCTTCCCTGAAAACATGGAGTACAATTAGTAACCTACCTTAATTGGTAGAATACTGTAATAATAATAATTTTCTATTGAGAAAAATCGGTTATCAATGCAAATATAGTCGTCATTTTGCTCCGTTTTTGATAGGGAGTTCCTTTCAATGCGAATAAATGAATAAATGTGACCCTTATTACAGCTCCGGGTTCATAAGACCCGCATTCTCGACTTCTGTCTGTAGAGGTATCACCGGCTGGCCGAGAATACGTGGCTTCGTTAAAATGTAATTATCTCGTTCGATGTTTCCTGTCGTCAATGCCGGTTGAAAACGGTTTGAAGTACCTGCGCAATGAGAGGAAATGAGGCGAAGTGAAATACATGAAGTGGTCTAATGAATTTCATTGTCTAAGAGCAGAATTGGAATGGAGAGCGTTTTAGCAATTCAGGAAGACGGAGGGAATTATTCACGGCACGAATGTTTTAAAGAGATCTCGGAGGAAATGGAGGGGACAAGTACGTGGCGCTCAACCGTAATTGAGGATATGGTTTGCAAAGGTTTGCACTGTTACTAAGGAGAAAAATTCGTATGAATCGTAATTTTTCGCTAAATAGCATGAAGTATCGTTAATGATATATGAATAATGTATACGTAACTCTGTGGAGCCTTGCAATGCTCAACAATTTTTGGAACTTTTCTTATGAAATTTTGATTTATTTCATTATCCCTTTAACGAAATAATTTCTCGGCATGAAAACATTAGTTTATAAGTTACGCAATTCACAAGTCAACTGTGAAATCAACATCCACTCATTAGACTATGTGCCTTAGAATACACTTCCTATTTCCGGTTGATAATCGGTCTACATTTTTCAATTTTACGTTGAATTTTATTTTCTTTGTTTGTTTTACTGTTTTCTCGTATTGAAAATATACTTTTGATTAAAGCTTTATATTTTTCCTTCTTAGAGTCAGTTTCTCTCAGTTAAAGCGTTTCTATTCCTTTTGCTGGATGAAACCCTTTTGTGAAGTGCAGGTTTTATCATCTCAATATATCGGGCGGTGGATAATAAAATCAAAATGAATGATGCGACTAACAGGGAATATGGCTGGGTCTAATATCCTTCAAGTATTGAGGGAATCAAAATTTTATGCGGTTATGTAATGTGATTGCTGTAACCCGTAAATTACGTCTGATGCTATGCTGCTACTCTGAGAAAATCTTGAACACTTGATGGTTGTTTGTGGCATGCCATTGGGATAGCTAAGTATTGTTTGGTCTGTATTCGATTTCGATTGTTTCAAATCGATTCCCTATTCCATCGATTCTTATTCATAGTAGCAGGTGGAATATTAATTGACTTGTCAGTAGCATTGCTGTAATTAAAATTTAAGAATTAGATGGAATAGCAAGTATATTTATTTAAAATAGCGTATTATTATTATTACAGTAATGTAGCCTCAAATGTAATAAAATATTAAACACACTAACTGTTTCAGACATTAATTGTAAACTTAATAATGTACAGTGAACAATGGTTCAGGAGTACGGCGGCCTTTATGCCCCAAGGTTATAGTCCATTTTCAAAATATTTATATTCCTGAAATCGTTGGCATAGTAATCGATAATCCAAGTTTGGAATCGACTCATCCCCTTAGTAGGCATGGGCGGTCCTTAAAAATGTACCGGTATTTTTGTGATGAGTATTAAAAAGCAATAATAGTACTCTCCCGGTAGTACCGGCGAAAAACTACCGGTATACCGGTACTTTCACAATTGATAAAATATGTTAATTAGTTGAGATTTAACGCTTGTCTTACCCTAATTATCCGGTATTTCGGCAAATTAGCGTAACACAGAAAGAATACACTGAAAAAATTATTAACTGGATTTTTTTTTACGAAAATTTATCGGAAAAATACATGAAGGCTAGATTCTCTAATAGTGAGAAGGGTGATAGCGATGAAGATTTATTTCTTGGAAATGGCCTATTTCGCTTGATATATTATCAAAACTCAATTGTTTAAGTAGCTGGGTAGGTAGTTGATTGATAACACATAAGATGGCAGAGCCGTCGAAGTACCGGTATTTCTAGTACCGATACTCCGGTAGTACCGCCAAAAAAATACTGGCCGGTACTACCGAAGTAGAAAAAAAATAGTACTCGGTACTACCGAATACCGGTATTTTTGCCCATGCCTACCCCTTAGTCTTAATGAATTGTTAAAAAAATGGGTCGAACTAATTGTGAAACCAATTGGAAGGCAAATCTTTGCTCGTCGGAATACCTAATATTCTGTTTTGGCTAATGGCCAACTATTTGTTCGTGCGAATTTATTATGCCATTCTTTGAAATGAGATGATGCTTGCTTACACCTTCTTCGCACGTATTAATTAGGGGGAATAACTAGGGGCCGTCATTGGAGGTGTAATTTTTGAAATAAGTGTGCCTTGGACTTGCAGTCCGAGAGGCGAGACTTATTTTATGTGAATCGCGGAACTCGTTTGCTTAAAAAATTCCCACGCTTAAACAGGTTTTTGCCTCCTCTCTCTCCTGCGAGTCGCCTGGATACGGTCTCTGTTTATACGCCCATGCACACCGCGTCGCCTGATTGGCCGTGCTCCTTGGCCTTAGCCGCGAACGAGGACAGTCGACAGTCGTGGGCTGATTTTTAATGCTTTCGATTTCCGTTTACGCGTCACGCCCTTCCTCACACGGTTGTTCAACGCTAATCGGGGGGTTGTTCGCTTTTTTTACGACCTAGGGGCAGTTTCTCTTTTTAATCTGTGTTATTTTATTCTCTACGAGGCAATGATTACTCCTTTCCGGATTTGTCCAGCTAATAGTGTCCTAAATTCTTTATGTAATATTATGTTATTTCATTGTATGATTGGATTTTTGTTTCTGCTTATTCTTGTACTAATTATATGAATTGAGTAATTAAAAGAATCAATAAGATTTTAATAAGAAATTGATGGACTGATGTGTCAAATATGTGGATAGTTGAATGACTTTGAAGCAGTGACGAATTTGAATGGGGCCAGAGCGTGAGGACGACCGCCTCACCCCTCTGTAATTCATAGGAAAATAGAGAATTTTTGAAGAGCCCGAGTTTTTTTCCGGCGAATGATTTAAATGATTATCAACCCTGAAGATGTAGGGAAAGTCTCACAAAGAAATGTCGCCCTTAAACATGTACACCGTAATCCGGTATGAAACCCGAGAATAATTCAACCAAGAGAAATTTTCATGATAAATGTGGATATCCTACGTAAGGTTTTATTTCACTCGTTCAAAATACAATTCTCGTGTGTTTTTTCTCTATTCATTATTCAAAGGTTTCTCCAAAATTCTAATTTTATTTTTGATAGAAGTCATTGCACATCCTCCAGTCATCACGAAGATAGTAAACAGTCTCCCTTCCAAATAAGACGACTTTTCTTCCCTGCTTTGCAAATGCAATGGTATTGTCTATGAAATATTTTAGCTCGCGACTGTGGAGAAGAAAATGACTCATAGTTTGACGATTTTCTACCCATATTTTAGATATCGATTTTTCGCTACGTCGCACAGTGGGCGGAAATCGAAAAAAGCTTGACAAAACTAATATCTCCGTTATTATTCAACGTAGATCCACGATTTTTTCGATTTTTAATTATTTGTACCTCCTTAATCCGATTCTAATGTTATTTTTGCTCTAGAACAATCAGGGGCCTCTCTAAAATAAAATGGCGGAAACAGTAAGAATTCCCTAATTTTAATATTAAAAGCGCTGCATGTTAGATGCTTATTATATTCATTAAAGTACTATCACTGACTTAGAAACTTTGATACATAACCCTAAACAACTTAACCGTGATGTATCGATACATCATAGAATGTATAGATGCGTGGTATCTATGTAATATTAAGGATATGGATTTTACCAATGTATTCCATGGAAATTAATGCAAGTATTTTTCGATTATTTTCATTAGAAGTTAAAACCATATTTCTGTTTCTGAAATGAATGACTAATGAAATGGAAATAATGCATACCTGAGTAAATACAGTTATAGGTCTTCGTCACCTGAATCAATCTCGTCTCCATCTGACTCAGCGTTCTCGTCAATCAGAAGGAGGTTCCTAGCTCCCTTAGGTACCTTCACATTTCCGTGATTCGAATCGATTGATGAGGATACTATTGCGTCCGAAGATAGAAGAATCTTAGAAAAATAAAATTTTGCACTGGAAATTTTTCTGGAGTGCTGCTCTTTGAACCTCCTAATATCCTTGTACCTCGATTCAAGGGCCTCCTTCGACAATTGTCCAATGGGTAGCACTGCTGCGTTTACAATACACGCTCCATGTATTAGAATCTTATGCACAGTTGGGGGTATATAATACCATTCATAGTGCTCCACATAAAGGGCGGCAGTGGAAGAGCAATACTCGCGGAAACGATCTTCATCAATTAGAAGTCGCTAATTTCCCAAAAAATCCTTTATCTCTGCATCTCCCTCAATACTAAATTTTTCAATAGAAATTTGAATGCCAATAGTTTTTTCGACTCTACCGTCTACACCATTCCTTGGCACATAGCATCGTGCAGTTCTTTTCGAGTCACTTTCCTCCTCTTCATTTTCTCCCCTGTCAGAGATAAAAGCTTCTAAATCTACAAGCCATAAAAAATTGCTACATTTTCTAACGTTGCCTTATCGACATAAAATATTTCTACAACTAGTGGTGTTAATCATACCTGTGACCGATTAATGTATTCCCTCCGTCGTGTACGACCTCTCTGTATTAGAGTAAGTTCGACAACCGGTAACCAATCGATGGGTTCACCTAGGAGAACTCCTCTGTCAGTAGTCACTGTGGCTAAAAGACGTCGATGTTTCAACACTCACCAGCTAAGTTAGACTGACCGTATGAGCAAAACTGAGGAAGCAAGACATTATCTTAGACAATAGAACGTGTGAATTTTTGGGAAAACCGCCCGGTAAATCGCCAGCTAACTCGTTCACTAGCGTGTTCCAGAGAAGCGATCTTTTGGAGGGCATTAACCATGGGTGAACCAAATATTGAAATAGCCAAAGTTCCTTAATCCTTGTATATTATTCTATCGGACTGTACCATTTTTGTTTACCAAAAAAATAGTGAAAATTTAGGGTTTTGTCACACTTTTTTCGATTTCCGCCCACTGTGCGCCGTTACGTCGTATTCGAAGACGTGCTTTCGAGGGTGTGGACTCCCTTCCTCAATATTAGCAATGTGTCAAGAGAGTTAATTTTCGTGAAGTCAATATGTTAATTTTATAAAATCTGGTGAATAAGTTTCTCATGCATAAGTGAAGAAGGTGCGCTGTGACCTCTGAAACGCATTTATGGCATACATTTTCCATGCAAGTAGTCTACTGGGTGGCTTGAAGGAATTGCTTGTATAATACATTTATTATGCACGGAGCCTTGGGGTAACTTCCAGTACAAAAAAGTACATGGCTGGACAAAAAACAAAGCAATACATTAAAATAATCGTAGATATAGGCATGGTTGTAGGAAAAACAGAAGTCACATAGGAAAAAATATCACATTACGTATATCATTTTACGTAATATCATTAAATATATCATTTTACGTATGTGGCAAATTGCAGGCTGTAATTATTGCAATACATAAATATTTATTCTGATCTGCATTGAGTATAGCCATGAATAATATATTTTTAAGTGTATGCTAATTTTTAAGGTACACAAACCTTAACAAACAGTAATTTTGCTATGCATTGACTACTTTTTTTATTGGACTTTCATTTTTTGAGCTTTCAGACAGATGATTCAAAAATTTGTTGGTGGTTATTGAGATACTTTTGATTAATATGTTGTTCTAGATATTGGAATACGTAAAAACTACCCATTGTACAACTGGATTGATAACTTCCAGGCAATGGCAAGATAGAAACAGCTGTAGTAATTTTCAACGCTTATTTATCTCAACCCGTTTCGACGTTTATTGGACTGACATTTTTATATTTAGGCAGCTCTTGAAAATGACATGTGTATAAACATTGAAACCGTTTGAAATATGTGTGGAAAATTACTACGACTGTTTCTATCTTGTTACCGTGGATTTCGACAAAGTAATTTTGTTGAAAATCTATTGGATTCCTAGGCAATGACTATGAATTAGGGCTTTCAGGTTGCAGGGTGCATAACACTCTTGCTCTGGACACACTGTGGCGTGCCCACAGGCGTTTGAGGGGATCGGCTTGAAAAGGGAAAAATGAGAGGCATTGGTGGCCATCCGCCAAGATTATATCCCCTCGCCGGGGAGGGCGGTGGCAGTCGCTGTCACACCTTCCGTTCCCCCTCTGCAAGCCTTCCTCGTATCGGTATCCCGGTCCCGTTCCAGTATAAAGCGAGAAAACGATGTTGGAGGGATAAACCTGACTTTAAAAAAAATAGAAATTCTTCTTATCCGATAATTTTGAGAGCAAAAAATTTAGTATACACCGAATTTATCGGGGATCTTGGAAGTGATGTCTTAAAGCCACTTTTATGTTTGTTGACCGTTGAGATTCTTAGTTTTCATTTTCAAATCTAATAATCCACTCATCATTGGCGAATAGACCTGTTGCTGGTAATGATCTCCATGGCTGTCGTGAAAGAATTATTTTGGACATGTGTCTTGGTCTCACCAGTTGGTGATTTTGCGTTAAGTTGTTCTTTATATGCAAATTTTACGATGGACTATTCTTCAATCCAATGATTTTTTTATCAAACATTAATTCACCCTAAATCCGAGCTATTAATAAAACCTTTATGTTATTGTTTTAAACAATCACTATGTATAAAGTTTATAAAGCTTGGAGCAAGCTATATAACATATCCTGGTATTTATAAAACTTCCACGCACTAATTGGGATAAATCGCCAATAAAAATTTAAGGAAACTTTAAAATAAGCATTTAAATAGTCTTCTTTAGGTGAAATATTCAACTATAGACGAAAAACGTGCTTAACAGATAGCATCGCCCGTATATCCCTATGGTGTGAACATTTCGATTTCCACATTTCGCTTCCCTGCCTTCTCTTTTTCTTTTCCTTTTCTCGCCTCATTTTTCCCACCTTGACGCGTCGCCGCTGTCTGGGACGGGGAGAAAATCCCCTCTCGCGGTCGTCACGTGACCCCTAACAGGTGCGGAAACTTTTATAATTATTTTTCTTCTCTTATTTGCTCCTTCGCTCTGAGCGGTCTGCTTGTGTCGGCGGCGGCGGATCGTGGAGTGTTTCCATGGAACTCTCCTTCGCTTATTGAGTCTGCGTTCACGACTTCCCTCTGCGTAAGTTTAAGACATATTCCCTCCTTGATCTCTGCACAAATTGCGCGTCTATCTTGGATTCGATTTTAGAGAATTTACGATAGGTAATCTGCATTTTTCGGGTTTTCATCCGCGTCAGTTGGCTTATGGACAACGCTTTAGACGTTGACAGGATAGCCAGCAAAACTGTTGTCCACAAATGAATTGACGCGGAAGAAAACCCGAAAAATACCGAGAACAAACCATTTCTGTAGAAACCTTAGTTCTAAGATTTGCGATAGGATTTTTAGCTACTTGTAGACAAAACTATTTTCCGTGATTCTGATGAATTTTCAGAGAAATTTAACTTGCCTCAAATAATGATAGAAATTTCGCTTTTTTTACTATGATCCGAAGCGCTCGACTGGGAAAAATTAAAGTTCGTTAAAAAATACCTTTTTATTTTATTTTTTTCAACAATCAAAGAGTCGGGAAATAATTGCGTTGAGCTGATGATTTGGAGGAAAAATAAAGTGGAAAGAGTGTAGCTGAGAAGAATATTTGAGGATTCAAATGCAATTTTGTTCTGTCATTTATTATTAAACCTTCACGATGAAAAATAATCAATGTATATACCTACATTTATCTGCAATTATGAGTGTAGATAAAAAATTACAAATATTTATCTCATCCTCTATTAATCAAAACATGTATTTATGTCTTACGCAGCTATAAAGACCGCTATACACGGTGAATGATCATGCTGAATGATCACGTGATCATTCACAGGAACATGCGAGCAAAATAGAACATGTTCTAATGTTCACTGAATGATCATGCGCATGAAGGTTCATTCGCGAATTATTCCGTCATACACGGTGAATGATCATGCACATGATCATGCTGAATGATCATGCGAATGAAATTCGCCGTCTTTAGCGGCCTTAAGAGAGACATTTAAAAGGGATGCGAGCTCAGAATTATTTAAATGTAGACGGAAGAAATTCAAAATATGATTTTTTTTATTTCCCTCGTAATTTTAATGTATTTTGTTCTCTCCATGTAATTTATAAACATAAAAATGGGGGTCTCCTTAATTTTAAATCCGGCGCCGGCAATATGATTCGTGGTAGGTCTTCCGAAATTTCGGAATGAATGCCAATTATATGGTGACTGCGGTGTGGCGCAGCGGCGCACCAGGTCTAGTGTGAGCACTCGACGAAACCAGAAACTTGAATCGGCAACATTGCCGATCTTCATCTGTGCGCGTAGATACATCAGAGAGAGGGAGAGGGTCTGTCTCTGGAGCAAGGAATCCCATCCCTTTCCTCCAACATCTCTTCTCCCTCCCCTTGATCTGCACGGGTCGCCCTCGACCGCACGGCGCGCCGCGGCGCGTCGTCGGGTTTGTTGGAGTGGTACCGAGATCGACCGTACCCGCACAACACACGCGTCCCTGCAATTAAAATCTTCGCCGGCGAGAGATCACGACAGCATTCTCCACCCCCTACGATACCCCTCAAAGGTTCCCCTGTGATTCTTTTTTCTTTCTGATGTCCCAAGTGCGGTTACCGCCTGCAGAAACAAATACCGAGAAAATAGAGGAATCGCATTAATAAATGTGAATTTGCGATAAGATTCAACAAAAGCATCCATTTTATTAGAAGTATTACAAGGGGCGTTGTCAAGAGGATGTGTTCCGACCCGGGGGGTCGGGGTACCCCCCTCTGGGGAAAATGTTTATGCACATATTTTGGCACATAAAATTCGCAAATGATGGGTCGTCGGTAAGCTGTTTAGACAAAACATATTGATTGGTGGAGTAGAATAAATTTGTCTTATAAGTTAACATTTTTCTGATGATTTGTTTGGGGGGGCACGTGCCCCGAGTCCCCCTGGCTACGCCACTGAGTATTACACACTCTTCAGGAACCACGAAAAGTAATTAACCGTCTCCTCTCCCGATGCAATGATTTGTCGTCCCTGTTGTGCAGATCAAATAATAAGAAATATTTCGACTGTCGATTCTGGTCGGCGCGTACATGATTAAAGAAACAACATAAAGGATATCGGGAGTAAATTATTATCCGACCTAGGTTTTAGTTGCATTGTGGAACCGCTTTAACTCGTATCTCTGTGATTAGTAGTGTAATTTCTATAGTTGTTTTAAATCTAGAAAATAATAATTTATTTTGACGTTATTGAAAAATAAACTAAAATTTAACTTTTTCTTCCCATTGCGAAGTTCCGTCGAATGAGTAGGAAAAAATCTTCTGAAACTGCAATCGAAACGCTAGGAAAGCTCACATCATGATCATACTCAAAGATACTTAGGAAAATGGCAAATGTATTTGCCTTCACATATGTTGTGGTTAAAAATTATTTAGCTGCGGAACTATTGCAGTTTTACTTTAGGGGCATCAATTTTAAGTGAACTTTTGGACTTCTGATTGTTTAAAATGAGATTGAAAATTGAATTGAATGATGATGGACCCTGGGACCATGAATGCATTGCAAATTGCTTGAAGCTGGAAAAAATGATAGAAAACCTGTCGCCTTTTTTTCGTTCACATTGAACCTTGTTTTATGAAGAAATATAATGCGGCGGCACCATTTACTTCTACTCGTACTTATAAAGTAAAATAAAGGACAATTTCTGTACGAATAAAAATGAAGGAGTCTAAACTTTCATTCCCATGAAATGTGTGTCATTACTGCTGCTATAGCCTTATTCTGGAGCCGATCGCTTTTTGTATGTTATTACCTCGATTTCATATTTCAATATCTATATTATTCGTGGAGTATTTGAATATGTTATTGGAGTTTCTTGTTGACTATTCTTGTGGACTACAGTTTCCCAAGTGTTTTCAGGGCCCAGGAAGTCTTAAGACGACGATAATCGTTGTCAAGTGAAGCCTTGAATCTATGGAAAATGTACTGCTGGATTTTCAACTCTCACTTCTTAGAAATCAGACCTATTTTTTACTGTGTTGAAGTAGAGAGTAGATTTTGGTCCCTATGAAATATGTTACTTTCATCACTCTTGACGCTGCGTTTCTGTTTTTTATTCCAGAAACGTATGTTTCCTTTTCTTTTTTGTTCGGGAGGAGAAATCCTTGATTATTGGTTCTCTCACATTATTGGTTGAATATTTTTTGCAGTTCCTGTCGTACTTTTCTCCGCATAGTTTTCAATTGGTTTTATCTTTTTAAAGTAAAAGATACTTGATGTTGGATTTCTCTTTGAGTTTACCGTTTCATTTTTTGTCATTTTCCTGCAAAATGCATTTTTGACGTGGCTCTTTTAGTTATTAAAAGGTTTTTATGGTTCTACTTAAAAGGCCAAATATAGTCGTAAAATACGCTGTTGTAAAACTATAGTTGAATCACAGTTCATATGCCCTTCATAGATGCCCACTCGTATGACCCGAAATGAGTAATAGTTATCTTTGTCGAATTTTATCCGTCATTGCATTATTTATCCAGAATTTTATTCGTCATCTTCGTCCTCGTAATACTAGTTTTTCTTCTAATATCGTTAATCAATACAGGGTTTTCATGCATCAAGCGTTGACTAAAAGGACTTCAGTTCGCGAGTGGTTAGAGGAAAAGTTTGTTTGAACTATTCCTATTTTATAAACGATAATCAACTACTCCAATACTTTCATCATCTCAGAGATAAAATCATTTTTTTTCTTTTCGTTACTAAAAATCTTCTCTCCATATTTACGACTCGTATTGTGAATTTAGCGCGAGCTAGTCACGTCGAAATTGTTCTACAACTGCGCATCGCATAAGGTTCTGAAATGTTGTAGAATGATGGATTCACTCTCTCGTGACATCTTAACTCTTCCTTTTGTTGTCCGATTTATTCATTCGCTTCATTAAAATAGCTTTGTCGAGACATTCCGTGTGTTATCACCCCGTCTAATGCGCTGCAGGACGGGTAAAATGTATCCTGGTCCTTTCTTCGTGGACTCCGTCGAGGTTTTTTATCGGTCTCTCCTTGTTCTCCTTCAACCTCGTAGAGCGATGCTCTTTCGTCATTTTATCAGTGCCTTCAATCTTCATCGGCCGCCTTCATCACCAAGGCTTCCGTTTTCTTTCGTTGCTAGTTTCCGTGTCCAGGTTAAGGATCTTTTTTATTTTTTTCTATCTCGTTTTTAGCCACGATCGACATTTGGTAGTTAAAACTTGCTCCTGCCTTCATAATAAAGTCGACGGTGTTATTTTTACATACCTACATTTATCCCTTGTAAATATTTTTTTTCAATTAGGTACGCTAGTACTGGTCGCTAATGTGGTTTTCCTGAAGCTATGTTATTTCTCCTTTGAATTTGGTGGTTCTTTTAAAAAGTTAATAAGTTAATTTCGATACATATTTTTTATTTATTGTAATTATTACTAGTTATGCAGTTATTTTTTAACCAATCAATTTTTGTTTAATAGGGTGAATTTGCCGGCCTCGGTGGCGGCGGGGTAAAGTCCTCGCCTGCCAAACAAGGGGTCGCGGGTTCGAGTCCCGCCTGGTTAAGTCAGGCTATCCAGGGCATGGTTGTTTGTTACGTACAATTATTGAATTTTTTTAATACCCCGATGTAAAATGGCCTATGAGAGCGGTATTCGGTGGTTTGGGAAAAAAATAAATGAATTTAGTGTTTGAATTGATTCATTTAGTAGCGTTGAAACAGCATTAATCGTCTCGCCAAAAAATAGCATCCAGTGACACTATTTTTGAACCCGGAAGCAGTGTGGGAAGGCACAGAGGGTAGCTTACCGGTGCGTGGAGACTCACACGTTCAAGGTGAGAGACCACTTCCTCCTCTTATTGTGCTGTCCCAGCTCTCTCAGGGAGATACAATGTTCCGGAATCCCCGTTGGTATTTTCCCTTGAGTAGTCTGCTGCCTTCGATTCCGGAGTTTTCTCACGAGCAGCTCAATTCTCTACGCGCTGTGCTGGCGGTCTTCGGTTCCTCATGTCGCTTCCGTCAAAGCAGGCACTTACATTTAAAATGTACATAGGTCTCAGTTTAGGGTATATTAAAGTCAATATTTGGGTGGTTACCTACTCACTGGGGTGTCTGAACTGTATGTGGAAGCTCACATTCTGCGATAATTTCAATAATTAAAAGCGAAAAATTGGTCATTCCATGTAAATGCCGGCCTCGGTGCAAGCTCAAGCAACCCTTACTCTTGAGTAATCTAATGCATGAGCGACTAGATACTTGACAGTTTTTCTCATAACGCGATGAATGAATCCTTTTTCTGCGGTCCCTCTTGGAATTTGGTCTTGTTACTGATGCGATGTGACGTCTCCGTCTCCATTTGTTCAGTCCTATTCGATAATTGTATCTCATTCCTAAGGTCTTTGGGGCGATAAACCACGATGACTATCGGATTGCGTATTCTGTGTTTCTTCTGCACCAAATTATGATCGTGAAATCAATATTTGCGCCGAGTCATCTTTCTTTTGTTATTTTCCCCCAGCAACTTTCGCTCTTGGTAAGATATTACATTGAGGTTGGGTTCCGCAATAAATTTTAAACCATGTGGTTGCCTACCTTGTTATTTTTTATTTCGATTATTTAGAGTTCGAATTCCTTGGTGCAAGCTATTATTGTTGAGAGAGTTTTATGAGACGCAACTTGCTCGTCTGGGGACCTATTGAATAATCAACTCACCTGCTGCTCACGTGGCTTAAGGGTTTATGTATTGGCGGTTGGAGTTCTGGTGCGTTTAGCATATAAAACATCGGATGTAAATAACAGTATAAAAATATATGGCTGTGATATTAATGCGATTGCTTTATGCGGAAGAGCTGCAATTTCATTTGGATTCAAGTTTTCGTATTCGATAGCTGAGTACTAGTAACTCCTTTTTAGATAAATGTGCATTTATTTTAGTTCTACTACGTGATATCCCTTGGACGTTTACATAAGATTATAAAAGGAATAATATCAACATCGACATCAGCAGTCTCAATTTTAACCTTTTGTTTGACCACTCATCCTTTGCTTCAGTGCTCTAATCTTAGTAGCCTACCTATCTCAACTCGGAACTTTTGCGGCGTATCTGAAAAAGCTTTCTCCATGTTCGCATAAATTCTTCCCGTTCCAGTCATCAGTTTCGAATGTTGGTATCCCGAGTATTCCAGCTCCTGCACTCCTGCGCAAATGCTTACTTGGTCGTCTTCCTCCCTCTGGTATCTCATTTCGATAGGTGAGCAGTCAGTGAACGAAGTTGACTATCAATGAGCTTGCGAAACAACACCGCAGCCGTTCCCTCGTGAAGTATCCGAGATGCATATGGATGGGAAAGTCCGCCTGGCTACTCGAGCGGGGCGTTTGGTCAGCCGTGAAGATCCGTGCCCGCGACATAACTTGATCTGAAGCCGGGAAGGTCTACGGCCACGGACTTCCTGCCGTTCCCTTGTGGAAATAAGCGTAACTTGATCGCTGCGGTGTACGAGCGTAGATCACCTATGGAAATCGCTCGACTTGAGGGGGAGTTGCACCCAGGGGCGGACTTGCCATGGCGGACGGAAATCCGCGCCAGGGCCGTAAGGCCGAAGACTCCGAACGACCTCTGGGCTCTTTCAACTCCTTCCATTTTCCTTGGACCTCGCCAGTACGTGAAATGTAAAATGAAAGCACACGCGAGAACTCTGCTGTAGTTAGGGGGCGTCCATTATTCACGTTAGGTGATTTTTGGATCCCCCTCCTCTCTTAATGAGATATCGTGAGATTTGGCTCGTCCCCTTTCCTCTGAATCACGTAAGATTGTTCAAAATACGTAATTTCAGTGAAAATACGTTAATCTATACTTCATTGCATTATTCTTATTATTGTAGTATTCTACCGATTAAAGTAGGGTTCCATGGAGTACCAAAGAATTGATCTGGGAGCATCCCTTTCCTTCCAGCACTGCCTTCTTCAATACACTGTAAGGCCTACTCCCTTCCAATCTATCTAAAAAATCCTATTCTTTTCCTTCCCTCGTTTCCCTAACATTCTACCCTCTAACACCGTTTTCAACGTACCATCCCCGCTAAGTACTCCTCCCATCCATACCTTCTGTCTCCACCGTATCTCATCTAAAAGCTGCCTCTCCTCGCCAACCATATCCAGCACTTCGTCGTTCCTTTTCCTCTCCGTCCATTTCACCTTCTCCATACCCACCTCTCGAATGCCTCAAATCTTCTCTCGTCTTCTTTCCTCATTGAGCTTTATTTACTAAAAAAACTGTTTAATTATTTTCATTTAAGATTATTTAAGACTATTATTTAAGGTTACTAAGATCGCAATGTTATACTATTTCTTGCGGAAGAAAATTATACGTGATACTAGTTTGGACCCCCGCATGAGATTGGGTGAGAATCGGCTTGACCCTTACCCACCCTAAACTCCTCACGTAAGTAATGGTTGCCCCCTCACGGCCTGTCTTTCTTTTCGCTCGCTTCAATTACCAAGATATGACGGAGATGAGGGCCGTGTACCGCTCCTTTTTCAGTTTAGTTTTCACATTTTAGCTCTATGGTTTTCATATTCTAATTGTTATTTTTTACGCATACCTTACCCTCGACTGGTATTTTTTGGTGACGGATTACCTGTTTTAAACCAATGCTATCAGTTTGAAAATTTCAAGGTTATTTTCTTGGCTATTTTATTGCGGCCCCTAGAGGCTAAAGAAAATATTGTATCGCGCCGCACAGTATAAAATGTATAACCACACACTCGTCAAAAATAAACAATGCAAAAAATGGCAGTGAGTGATTGAACTTAAAAAAAAATCAATAAGATTATTACACTTTGAAATTATTTTTTAAATGTTATTGATGTGGCGCTAAAGTGACGTGGAGCATTGCGGCCCTCCGGACGATGTGAAATCGATGTTTGGCCCTTGTATTAAAAAAGGTTGAAGATCCCTGATATAGCCCTGAGAGCACAAAGTTTGCAGAATACCATATGTAAACCAGATGTAGACGTCTATATGTGGTATACAGCAAACCCAATGGTTTGCCGTATACCAAATGTAGGCGACTACATTTGGTCTACATCAGGTCTACATTCGGTCTACATTAGGTGCAAATGTCTTCCTTTTTTGGTCTACTGGTAACTTATCATGGTATAATTTTGGTCTGCGGTTATACCAAATGTAGACGTCTATATTTGGTCTACATTAGGGGCAAATGTCGCCCATTTATGATAATTTTATTCTACGGTTATACCAAATGCAGGCGTATTTTTTTTTACAAAAACATACATTTTATACTGCTAATCTTGTAGCAATATGTGTGATTTTCAACTGAAATGAATTTATGGCAATTTTGATGATTATCTTCGAAGAATTATCAATTAAATCTATTATTAACATAGGATGCAATGCCTAATTAATACTGCTTATGAGCCGTGCTGTTGAATTTGTTAACGCCGCATTAACGGAGAAGGTATTCCTATCCTTCCGAAAATGCTAAAAATCCATCACGAATACTTAGGAGAACCTTAATTACAGACAAAAACACTGAACTCCTATGAAATAACAAATAATCGGTTGCTCTGCATTCTTTCCGTCTATGTAGCGGGGTTTGGAAAGCAATGATGCCAATTCAGGGAGCAAAAGAAAAGCACTTTCTAAAATAATGAAAAATAACTTTTAGGCAGTTATCTATGAAAAGCAATATACAGTTAAAGAAACACAAGACATGCAATTATTGTAGAAAGAAACTTTTATTTCATGGTAATGTGACAAAGCTTCACCATTTCCTTGGTTTGACGAATACGAATTCACAGCAAGTGTATGCACACAATTCACTTCTGAGATCGCGAAATAGGCAAATATAATCATCAAAAACTGGAAGTCACTACCATACTTATATTAATCACGTACAACTTACAATCACAGAGCTCGAGTTATGATGAAAAATACTATATATTCACCGATTTGGAGACTTAATTAGCCCATTCGAGTGGCACAGGTGACTTTTATCACAGCTATTCGTTGATATACTAGAAAAATAAACTTCACACTCAGCTTTGATCTTGATAGCTTGATCGTGATATGTCATACCCACGGTGAACAACGGAGGATAACACGCCACTGACATTTACATAACTGTCCATTTATCGATAGCGTAATAGCACTGTTTACAATTCAATCACGATGGAAATCTGAAAATACTACTCTTGGCCGATGTTTTTCAACCTTGTCAAACTTAACTGTCATAGTGCATTACAACCACTGGCACAGTGATTGCCAGCAGTAGATTAACGAGAGTTGTCACGATGAAAATAACACTATTTTGGCACAAAAGATGTTTTAGTAAAAATCGAAAATCTCCAAGCATAGTAGCGAACTAAGTTGTATTCTCTGGTGTTCACCTTATAATACAAGCACAAGCAGTCCTTAACGACGAATTTACCAGTACCTACGAAGAAATGGATGAAATTATTGACTGTCAAAGCATAGCAGGCATTAGAAAATATCAAAATTGTTCTAATTACATAAATGGATGAGGTGCCGTCGATAACATCAACTTACATTTAACGTATCCACCTCCAACGGTTGTGGCTCATTGTCAGACTGCTACAACGATGCTACTGACTTTTTGGTTTAACCACTGTTCCAGTTTATATTTAATGCGCTTACTCAGATATTAATATTGTAAATAATACAAAATATGAGGGCTTCTGAGCCTCTATCGTCGGAGATTTTGCTTTACATTGGAAATAACCAACACGTATCACAAACGAAGCCACACAAGCCGAACGAAGCTCTCACAACTGCTCGCAACTCATAAACAATCAAAACAATACACTAACGTGGTCTGCAGACGACCAACTGTGTTACCATCTCCAGCATACGGCTCGTTAGCTTAGAAGGCATCGGTAGAATACATCGCGTATATTTATGGTCTACAGATAACTTCCATCATTTAAGTTACCAGTAGACTTGAAATATCCCAATTGCGGTAGTAGTACATCGCGTATATTTTTGGTCTACAGCCTTCCATCGGTTAAGTTACCTGTAGACTAGAAATATCCCAAATGTGTACGCCTTCAATTTTTCGTGTATTATACATCGCGTATATTTATAATTAGCCGTTTCATGCGTAACTTTATGGAATCTACCTGTCATGATGAATATACATGACATTTATGTGAGATAACTAATGTTTTCTTTCTTTTCACCACGCGTATATTTTTGGTCTACAGCCTTACACCGGTTAAGTTACCAGTAGACTTGAAATATCCCAATTGCGGCAGTAGTACATCGCGTATATTTATGGTCTACTGGTAACTTCCATCGGTTAAGTTACCTGTAGACTAGAAATATCCCAAATGTATGCGTCTACAATTTTTCGTGTGCTCTCAGGGAGGATATAAGATTGGCCTCCCTCGTAAACAAATACGTTGCTGTTTGGCTATCGATCCCGCGCTCTACAATCTAGAGCATTGGTGAGACATGACCTCCGTATTTTACGTCAATGTATGTATTCGTGATAGAGCCTACGTTCTGTAATCTTGTGAACAATGTAAATCCATCTCTATATTTTTAACGTTTGTTAAATGCAATCGTTTATCATTTACTACACAATTGCTTTTGACGTTGACTAATGCAACTAAAAATATTCATCCGTAAAAGTATCTATGTTAAATATAGTTACCTTCTCTTTTTAAAATGTGGTAGTTCGTAAGTTTTAAGAGATCGCTTTCTGTAACTTGTGTTTGCCCGTATGTATAAATACATGCGTCTGCCCATGTCCTGTCCTTCGCCTAACGTCCAGTTTTCTCGGTGGCTGTGACCTTTGGTGTCATAATCTTAAAACCTATGTATAACACCTGAAGAAATTCTATCTAAAACACTGGAAAACTGGCTAGTATATCGTACATGATGGTAAACCTCTTCAAGTCACTTCTCTTAAACGTGTCCGTGGCGTTTAAATTTCTCTTGGCATCCGAGGAACTTTTTCTAACCCTCGAACGTGAAATATCTGTCCATCCTGGGTTTTATGTTATTTGTTTTTCCATTGATCTTCCCAGTTTTCTTAAGAAGTCTTCCCGAATGAGGAATTCCTTCCAGAATTAGACATGGGAGGGTCTAGAGGGAAAGACGAAAAGAGAGAAAAATGTAATCAGCGGGACGAGAAAAATAAATAGGGAGAGGTGTGTCTCTTGGCGCTCTCTTCGTGGAATGGCCGTTCTCTTTGACCGTTGTGGGCTTATTTTTTTCAATATCGTGCAGCAGTGGCGCCGACTCCATGGGGCCTGAGGGAGCCCGAGACCCCTCAAAAATTCGTTTTGGGTATGAGGAAAAAATGTGTCAGGCTTGTCGATTTTCCCCGGAGTGTCCAGATATCGAGATTCGAGTTATCAGGGTTCTAATTTTGATCATATTAAAACGCTTAAAAAACTTAAAACTGACTACTTATAAAATTCCCCGGGGCAAGATCCCCGGTATGGGCCCCCCAATATTTTTTTGTTAGTCAGTATCCCTGTCGCGCAGCAATATCGTTGTTTAGCGTGGCTCATACTCTTAACAGGCTCTCTGCTGGAAATGCATGCGTTAAATGCAGTCTATCAGCATTAATTACACTTTCTTTTGGTGTAAACTTCTACGACGAAGAGTATCTCTCGAAAAGTGTCTATATTGAGGTTAAATTCATATTATAAACGTATTATGTCGACGTGAATTACTGGAAATCACGTCTTGTAGTGTATGTCTTATCTTTCGAGAAATATTTCTTCAAAGTGTCTCGATTTGGTTCAAATCCGACTTAAATACTGGTTCTGGGGCCAGTAAATCATCAGATTACTGATAATAAAGAAGTGAGCCTCGACGTTCACACTGCTGCAAGGCAATATATGGATTACAACGCCTTAATTGTGACTTCTACATAAAAAAATAGGTATCGAATTCGCAGGGATTAGTAGGCCAAATAAAGGGAACAATATTAGTTAAGAGTTTGTACTAAGTTTGATTTTCATTGGTGGTGATGAGGAGAGGCAGCTTTTAGATCATATACGGAGGAGACAGAAGGTGTGGATGGAGCGGTTACTTAGCGGGGAGGGGATGTTGAAAACGGTGTTTAGAGGTTTAGAATTCAGGCAAACGAGGGAGAGGAAGGAAAAGAATAGGTTTTTAGAGAGAATGTAGTAGGCCTGGTAGTGATTCGAAGAGCTTGAAGGAAGGGGAGGCTCCCAGAATACTTCATAAGTACTCCATGGAATCCTACCTTAATCGGTAGAACACTTTAATAAATAATAAACCCATTCCGCCGAGGCAGTGTGCTCCCCTCCCTTTAGAGGACGCGGGAGGAAATGGTATGAAAAAGTGTCTCCAGGACGGTATCAGACGGGGAGAGGTTGGAAAAAGGAAGGTGGAGCTGGAGACAGACAGTGAGAGAGAGAGAGAGAGAGAGAGAGAGAGAGAGAGAGAACCGCAATGTCGCCGAAGCATCCTGTGCGCGCGAATAAAAAAAAAGTCCCTGCAGTGCCAAGCGAAGCGAATGGTGTGCGACTGACGGATGTTCTCAACGAGGGGAATAAAGGGGGTCTGTCTGTCTGTGCCCCCCCTCTTCCTCCCAGCTCCCCTTTAGGTGCCAGGGAACAGTGTGGCCAGGATCGCCGGCATTAACGCTCCTTTAACTCCCATCACTTTCCCTTTCGTCCGCTCTCCACGGTCGCAGCGTGACGACTCATTCGTTTTCATTCGCGCGTCAAACCCCCGCGACTCTTCTCGCGAATTTGAATCAAGAGGCATCGTGTTCCCGCTCATATTTTGTCGCTATCTTTTGGACGCGTTAGGGGGCCTCCATTAATTACGCGAGGTGATTTTGGCGATTTTTGAACCCTCCCCCCCTTACCCCCTCAGTAAGATATCGTGTAATTTGGATCGACTCCCTCCCTTTAATCTCATTTGAGATTGATCAAAATGCGTATTTCAGCGTAAAAAAGTAAATCTGTGCTTCATTGAGTTCTATGTATTAGAAAAACAATTTGTTTCATTACTTTTATTTATGATTTGTAAATTCAACCCAGTTCTCTCTCAATTTTACACTTTTTTTTGCGGGGAAAAAATTACGTGATACTTACCCTTATCCCCCAAATGCGATTGGGTGAGAATCGGCTTGACCCCCTGCCCCCCCGAAACAACCCACGTAATTAATGGATGCCCCCTTACTTGCTTGAAACTTTTCGCTATTGTCATGAATATTTTCGTGGTATTTTGAATGAAACGTGCCAATACTGTGCGTGAAATACGTGCATTTTATCCCAGAGAATTTATTAATTTTCATACTCGAAATACAGGTTTCATTGATAAGGTTCTACTGAGGATATGCCCTGGGAAATTCAAGATCACTTTTAAAAAAATACCACACAAAGCATGATGGCCTGATGAAAAAAATCGTTTAAGGACAGGGAGAGGGGAAGAAGGCCAAAGGGCCCTGAATGAGCTACATAGGACAGGTTAGAAAGGATGTAAAAGAGATGAAATACGTCGCTATGAAAAAGCTGTTGGATAGGAGAGAGGAATGGAGAGCCCAGAAACGAGTCATGGGGAATGAATGTTTATGAATTTTCTGAAATATCAGATGTCACAAAGATCTCTTATTAGCTTCCTTAGTAAATGATAAAAAGCTTGTGGTAACATTAATTTCTCTCTTATCAGGGTGATTTGATTAATGCTTTTCGAATTAAGGAGAACAATTTTAGAGTAATATTTCAAAGTATTTTTGATACAATGGATAGTGGGTGGATTGATTGCATTACATATTGCATATTTATGCCAATGGCCTATAGCTTTGATTTTTTTGGATCGCTGACTGTTGAAGTAGGAGGTGACTGAAAATTGGTGGAATTTGTATGGTTTATATGTAAGAAATAAATTTGGTACCAGGGAAAAGTGACCTCTTACAAAGGTGACCAATGGGTGAATTTTTCCGTACTTGTTATAAAACCGAAGTCTCAAATGCTTTAAAATGCCTATTTAAAATAGATTTTTCTCCCCTTACCATCTCCTTGACTTATCTTCTCAATATGTATCTGGATGGTATTCTAAATTGTGGCTTTTCTTCATTATAGGTGGAAGGGGAGCTTCTTGTAACTGCAGCGCCAGACCCATAATAAAATGGGTCGAAGTGGGTACACTTGTGTGAGGCACACCTTCTGTTCCATCAATGTTCTCTTATGGGTAAGAATGATCTCCAGGTTTTATTCACTTTAGGGCTGTCTTTAACGGAGAAATATTCCATGTGCATATGAGGGTGTGGCTTCGAATTGCTCTCATGTGTGCTTAATAAATGACTTACCTCAGTAATTTTCCCTTAAAGCTTATTCAATGGAAATTTTGAGGAACTTTTGTTTGTTGTTGGAAGATTTGTTTCATTTGATTAAAATTATGGAAGTAACTATTTTTGTAAAGTCAATATTATTCATTTCAGCTATCCTAAAATATTGCTGTATTTAGAAAAACCAGCATTAAGTACTGGCCTAATTAAATTGATTGAAAAATAAAGTAATTAACTCTTCTCTACTGCTTTGAAATATTAACTGAAGTCAGGGCAGTATAAGGGCACTACAGTCCGAATTCCCCAAGAAGTTTCCAAATACCCATGCAACTGTTCAAATGTGTGTTTATCAATGAAATAATTCTCTTAGAACAGGATGAGATAATTTGAAACATGGTGTAGTTAAACAAGAATACAGAACTGAATGAAATCATTACCAAACTATGAAACTTGGAGAGAGAATAATATTTATTAAAATATTTTTAAATTCAGCCTCTTAATTTTTATTTTTATTTCAAGAAGAGAAAGAAATCACGGTCAATGCATGTTTTATTTCTGTCTCTCAGTATTTTGAACATGAGGTGATAAGTGTAGTTTCTTAAAAGGTGAAGAAGGCTGAACTATTTATGATTTCTTGTACATATATACTGTGGAATATGAAACTGTACTAATGTATGAAGAGGATTATTAAAAATAGAGCAATCAATTATTTAAGGTGATCTTCTCGTACTGAAGGTGGTTGAACAAAATTAATTCATATTTAATATCACAAGATTAATCACATCTCTTATTAAGTGTATTTAAACACCTAAGCACGTGGCTAAATCAGAGAAGAAACAACTGCCTAGGACCCCAGTGACAAATCCCTAATATCACTCCTTACTTCCAAGCAGCATTTTGCTAAATGGTAGACACTTATTTTAGATTCTTATTACTTACTTTGGATTTCTTTTGATTCCAGTTGATGGGATGTGGTGTCTTGGGTGTTGGCGTGTGGCTTCACTTGGCTCATGGTGGATATGCCTCGTTAGCACCACAGTTTGCAGTGGCTAGTGCGGATGCAATTCTTATAACAGCTGGAGTGGTGGCGTTTGTGGTGGCATTCTTCGGATGCTGCGGAGCATGGTTCCAGAGCCGCTGCATGCTGATCACCGTAAGTTATCAAGTTTCTCCTTTCTTTTATTCTAATATGTACTTTGTACATGATATTCATTCAATTATGGTGGCTCGATCACCAGTGTTATGCGATGAACCCCCAATTAAGATTATGACATTGTATGGTTGAAATTTAGGGATAGAATTTTCTGAAAACTGGTTGTTATTAGGGGAGCACCATTTGACTCTTTATTTACGTTTTTTTTGTTGCCAAATTTAAAATCTGCCTTATGGCTTCAGTGAATATCATTAGGTTACAGCTGTAAAGTCCTGGTTTTGTTGGTATCCTGAATTAACATTGGCTGAGCAGTAGACAGCCAATGTTAATTCTAAGCAGGGATGTGATCCGGTACGAAACTTTACGTTTAGTGCCCGGTCCGAAAAGGCACGAAACGATTTCGTGCCTTTTCGGACCGGGCACTAAACGATCCGATTCATTTCGGACCAGGCTGGCACGAAACTTTTCACTTTTAAAATTTTAGGATCCCATACACTTTATTTTCCGCCTCGTATAGTTTCGTGCCGAGTGGCACGAAATTATCCGTTAAAGTGGTTAAAGTGCCAGACCGCGTGTATGTGCCGCGCGGGGTTTAAGGAAGGGACCGATGCGGACACAAAAGACCAGCTTAGTGGATGTCCTTCTCGCCCAGGCCCATCCTCGAACTGAACGACCCTTTTCTATCCCCTCTGCGCGGTCATCCACTGCTATTTGCGTTGTTTGTTCCAAAAATATATTCGTAGCTTACCTTATATTTCTGAAGTTAGAAATGAATTCTTCATTTTTCGCTCATCACATGGAAATTTCAATCGGAGTTCTAGCGTTTATTTCAACGGAGTTCATTTCAGTTGCAAATCAACCGATATGGAATAGAAATATTCTAAATCCGTCAATATGATCGTTAGAACTTCGCTTAAAATTTCTTCACGCTCAGAAAAACCCAAGGAATTCATCTTACATTAAATAATCGATGGGAACAGCAAATACATGATTCTATAAAACACGACTATTTCAGTCAGTTGACCGTGGACTAGCACTGTGAAGCAGTCTTTTAATCCTTCGAGGGTCTGGGACTGGGGCAGAGGAGAAGGATCGGCGCGGCGCCCCGCTGAGTTGCGTCCCTGTCTTAGGGCAGTTGAGAAGCTTTGCTTTCCTTCGACGCGAGAGTGCTCGTTACAGAGGAGTACAAAAGATTTTCAAGGAACTCATAATGCCGGAACCTCCATGGGGCTCCGGCGCGAAAGTGCTAACAAATAATCCCAAATTTTAATTTGTTCTGAAAACATTATTATAATAAATATCAATATAATTTAATCTTCTTTTATAATATACATGCTATATTTCAACCATGGATGTCTACTACCGTGTGAGACGATTCAGTCCATTAATTTTTTTATTTAAAGAAAATAAAAAATGCTTTTTACGCAGATAGAATCCATAAACGTTAATTTTTCCCGTTAATTTACCCGATTTCCGAGCTAATTTTCTATGAACGCTCACTATGTCACTAAGGCACTGTAATATCAGGATTGATTTTTCATTATGTAAACTATTAATTAGTGCTCTGTCAAACGGTTAGAAGAACTTTCATAAAAGGTGTCAACAATAATGACATCACGCTTTTTGATAGTTCACGATCCGCTTTCGTACGACACAACAGCATCCCAGTTTAAGTTTTCGTCACCTCATAATATTTAACTGGGAAAGCAAAAGAATAACTTTTTGCGTAGTAATTTTTTGATGTAACTATTATGAGAGATGACATCAAGAACGGGATACTTTCTTCAAGAAAGGGTGAAAGAGAAGAGTTATTTTTCGTCATCAATTTGTTGACAACTTGTCTACAACAATAAAACTGTTTGCAATTTCCACAGTATTTATTTACCATACAATGCATTTCAACTCCGAGAACAACTCTCGGAAATTTACTGTACAAAAATACAGACATATTCCCACCTTATCCGATGGGGTGTTTACTATGTGAAATGCTCAAATTTATGATCTACTTAGGACAGGTAAGAAGAAAGGTCGCCACCTGAATAAAATAATTAGAGAAGGTATAACAGCTGCTGGCAATCACAAAATGATTCATTTCTCCCTGCAAAATACCTGATAAACTCGTAGCATACATGTGAATTTGCAAAGGAGTGCAGTGCAAAGTCACATGGATGCTGAAATACTATTCAGAGTTTGCATTAGAGGTAATTCAAAAATTGTCCAATTTCAATTCTCATACTTGGTTTATTTTTCGCCTTCTCCTATCTGTAGCCGCTCACTTCTCGCGTTGGAAACCCCAACCCGCTTCCACCTTATTTTATCCTTCCCTTGCGCTTCTCGTCACTCCTTCAACCCCTTGGATATTCCGTCTCATTATCCCCAGACGCCACAGAACCCTGACCACTTCAATTACCTCTTTAACTATGTCTTCACCCGATGCCCAAACCTTCTCAAACAATGCAAAATGCAAAAAAATGCCAAAAATGCCAAATCTTCTAAAACAACTCCTTGAACCTTTCTTTATGAGTGGACAACCCCAGCATATGCCGTATAATCCCTCAATAGAGTCCCGAAAACGGACGTTCTTCCGCCCCGTCCCTTTTTCTCCCGCGGGGAATTCCCCAGATTGCCACCTCATTTGAGTGGCCAATGACCTTTCCTTCTCTTTCCCTCCATTCCGTCTTTCCTAAAATTTTTATAGGCAAATGTTCTTCCTCTCCAGCCCCTCTCCGCCTTTGAGTGAGTGAGATGTAAGATCCGAAACTATATTGCACTATATGGCACGAAACTATGGTGCCTTTTCGGATCGGCACTTTTTTCCGTAAAGTGCCATTTCGGGCTTGAGGAGGTTTCGTGCCATCGCATTTCGTGCAATTTCGGTTTAGTGCCTTTTCGGTTTCGTGCCTTTTCGGTTTAGTGCCTTAAAGTGGCAGCGGTCCGAAACTATTGAAATTTCGTGCTTTAAAGTGCTTTTTCGTATCGGATCACATCCCTGATTCTAAGTCACGTATTTTTGAAAGTTGGCTAAAGAAGTAGGTTTCAAGGGTTTCTTATAATATTTCCAATTGTTTTCATTGCATGTCCATATTACCATCAGGCCAATGGCCTACTTGTAGTAATTTGATAATAATTATTTGATTACTACCCAACATCATGGCGACTCGTTAACTGTTTCTTCTTTACTAAGCATTCATAATGATACAAAGTTTTGTTAACAATCAAAATGCCATGGTGGTGTTGTGGCTATGAAGATGTATAAACAGCACAAGCAGAAAATGTGAGGCCATAAGAAATTTCTGCAAGGAAAAAATATTCAAGAAAATTAATATGCATACTTAGCTAGTAAAAACCAGAAGTTTAATTGCATTTAGCATTAAAATACTGCCATTATTATCATAATGCATTGCCATTTGAAGGAAAAATATAAGTACCCTTTCATTTCTCAGTATTGTTAATTTCTGTAATGTGTGGTTTCCCAGGGAATATTAATATTCAGGATATATTAGTCCATTTTTTCTTCATGAATTTCTTCCTCAGTCACTTACTGACTGCCTTTTACTCTGATAATTTTAATTGTTTCTATTTTAAACTATTTATTCATCAGAATGTGCTTATTTTACTTGAATGTGTTATTAATATATTTACTTTAATGCTATAGGATACTTATCAATTTGTTCTTCAATTTCCAGTATTTCAGCTTGGTAGTATTCATGTTTTTAGTGGAGTTCCTTCTAGCAACGGTTGCTTTTGTATTCCGCGAAAGCCTTGGAAGGACATTAAGAGATGAACTGAAGTACGGCATTGAGCATCACTACAACGATTCTCAGTCGGCTCCCAATGGTCTGCACCATATCTGGAATCACATACACAATGAGGTGAGTATTTTTCTGTCTTTGCAAGTTTTGTCATGTGCACAGCTCCTTAGTCATCTGATACTTCCATCATTTTTATTGGTGTAATACTTCTCCAGTACCAGTTATCAGGTTATTTAGAACCTCAAGGGTCTACATCTAGAACCTAGAGTCTACATTTCATGGATATCACTTACTGTATTTCTCTGAATATAGTCCCCCCTCCCTAATTTGGAGGCTTCAGTTTCAGGAAAAATTTTAAAAATCCGTTTGAATATACATATTTCCTTTACTACAGGGTGTGTCCTGAAAGTAGTAGGACTGAGTCGAGAACAAAAAATGTATGTCTCATATAGGTACATCGCTTCAAAAATCTTCAAAGTAGCCCCCTTGGGCATCTACACAACGCTGCCAGCGAGTTTTCCACGCAGCATACGCTTCCTAGAAGGCTGACTCCGGGATGTCCTTTACAGCACGCGTCACGGCCTTATGGAGAACTTCCACCGACCCGTGGTGACGCCCTTTCAGGGGGGTCTTGAGCTTGGGCAAGAGAAAGAAGCCCGGGGGGGCGATATCCGGGCTGTAGGGTGGGTTGCCACGCCGTGTTTCGCCAGGTAGTCAACAACAATGAACGCGGTGTGGGCGCATTGTCATGATGAAGGATCCACGAAGCGGCGATGGCTGGTCAGACGCGGAAGATGCGTTTTCGCAGTCTTTCCAGTACTTGCACGTAAAAACTGCATTAGCGGTTTGCCCTGGTGGCACATACTCACTGTGGATGACACCTTTCGAATCGAAGAAGCACATGAGCATGGATTTTTGCTTCGATTTGGACATGCGAGCCTTTTTGGGTTTCGGCGATGTCGCTGTGTGCCATTCTGCACTTTGCAGCTTCGTTTCTGGGTCGTATTCAAACGTTGAGCAGTTGATCTGCTCATGGCACTATCCCCGTAAGCTGCCTTGATGAGTTCATGGGTCTCCTTGCCGCTTTTCTCGAGTTTAACGCAGAATTTCACTGCGTAACGCTGCTCCACTAAACGTTCCATGACGCACCGTGACGAGGTCACTTGACAGAGGTCCGGAAGAAATACGATTCACACTCTGCAAGAGCTCAGAGCCAACTGCCGCGCATTTGCAGCGCTTTATTAGAGTCCCTTCCACCACCTGCAACCGAGAAAACTCGTGCCCAACCGTCCTCGTGTGTGGGAAAAAATCAGTCCTACTACTTTCAGGACACACCCTGTATATTCTATAATATCCCTTAATCTTTTACTTTTACCATAGGCCTTTTTTGAAAAAAAAACTTTTTGGAAAAAAGGGGACTATACTCAGATAAATACGACAATAGGGTGGTTCCCTATTATTTTTTTATTGCCTTAATCGAAAGATTATTACTCCTGGAGTACGTATTTCACGCTTTTAGATTTTTAAATGATAATATCTATTTTTCGCGATTAAATGAAAAGTGAAAATTTTCAAGCGCGCGAAAACGCGACGCTCAAGTATGAATGCCGGGAAATATCTCCGTACGTCGTATTTCTGGTTCCCCCTCCCGCCCGGTGAGGTGACCTTGAGGTGAGGCTTAGCGCTGATACGTCGCAGGCTGCCAGCGGGTAGCTGAGTACCTTGCTGAAAGGTAGCGCTTGGCTTAAAAAAGGTTTATTAATACCTTATCAAACGAAGAAAACTTTCCGACCTTAGCCAGTTTTAGTAGGTGATTATTAAGACATGTTTCCCTGAGCTCTGTGCCTCATGCATGCATTGGTAACCTCAGACGATGTATAACTCCTATCCTCTCGTGTAGAAACTAGGTCCCTGTGACGTCACGTGGAGCGGAATCGCATGGGCGCCAATCTGGCCTTTTTCAAATGAGGATAAAATTTGACCCTTGCCATTCGTCTAAACCGGTATTTCTAAAACCAAATAATTTGTGTATTATGAATACACTAATGGTGGGTAACGAATCGCAATCAATGCCTTTCGTTTTCTTTGATGAAGGAAACTACCCTATTTTATCTCATTCATACTTATAGGCCAGGTAATTTTCCAGTCCAGGTTACCTGGGTATTAATTCTGGTTCCCTAATCACTAAGGGTTAGGCATAAGAGGATAAAATGCATTGAAACATTGCAGTGGGAGCTAATATCTTTGATATTTCAAGCCAGTGCTAATAATAACCAGAATAAACATACAGGTGATTTAGTTCATGCAAAGTTGACTAATCTAATGCGTACCTTTGTTAATCATTTTATCTAACCAATAAATATAATGCATATGTTGGATTGAAGGGAGTTTTTGAGATATTCAAGATCAAAATTAAAAGTGAATGACTATTGGTTTGAAAATTCATGAAAACCATTCATGTTGCATAGTAATTTGAAGCTAATATTATTTCCTCTCATAAAAAATGCTGTGTCTATGTTCAAAATAGAGTTCAGTCAGATATTTATCTTGAGATGGACACATTTAAATTTCCTAAATATGGTGCCCTGTATTTTGCTCATTAATTGTGGTGAAACTGTACAAATTGGTATTATTTCATTACTTACAATAGTCACTAAATTGAAAATTTTGAAAGGATTTAAGGAACTTGAGTACTGTGTTGATATCATGTTTAATGATGGAAGTGGGGAAATTCAATTTTGTGTTCTGGTACCCAAGGATGTATTATACATCATGTCAAATCGGTGATATAATTAGTAGATAGTATTCTGTAATTAGTAGTAATATTTTTTTAAACATAGAGTTCTTAAGTTAAACCAGAAAAAGCATAATTTGAGAATTGAGTAAAGGTTATTTTTTAGGCACAAATGGGTATAATGTGTATGGGATTTTTTCTTGAAGCTCTACGATTAGTTTCAGAATAACACTCATATAATTCTTAATTTAATGAATAAAATAAATTACTTCGAAAATTACTGTTTGTCATGTATCAGAGTGGTTTAGCTGATGAAAATTATACATGCAATATTTATTGAAAATAATTTCAGTTCCACTGTTGCGGAGTCAACAACTATGAAGACTGGTATGATATCAATGCCTGGAGTGGTGAAAAATTTGTCCCAAATTCCTGCTGTCTTGAAATTTATAGGAATATAACTGGTGAGTTTTTCATCATAATTTTCATTTATTTCTTTCATTTTCTCGTGGGGAGTTCGTCATATTTTGCATCAAGCTGGTGCTCAACTCATTATTCACTGTTCCATGTTGATGTTTATTATTTACTTTCAATATTTTCTCAAGAATGTACATATTATTATTTTAATATGACTTTTTGGGGGTTATCGCCTCATACCTTACAAAAACATGCAAGTAGATTTATTGCAATAAAAACATTTTGATGTCCCCTCCAAGCCCATTTTTTGAAGCACTGAAAATTTTCCATTGTCTGTGTTTATTGATTATCAATTTTAACTTTTTTACATCATAATCTTCATATGTTCATGGCTAATTGTGATGTTCACAATTGTGAAACTAGAAATAGCAGTAACCTACATTATCATTCAATTAGGACTAACAGATCAAAGTTATCTGCACATGAATTCGACATCAGAATTAACATTAAACATCCTAGTCACTTGAAGCAAATCATTTTATGGTGTTATTTAAAAGTAAGTTAAAATTTTTCTGTCAGGAAAAGAATTATTATTGCGTAAAAGAATATCTGTTTGATTGTTCCAACTAATCATGATTATTACTTTGTAAATATACTATCACTTAATATTCTATTATCTATTTTATATAATCAGTTGTAAGGACTTTATAATTATTATATGTACTTATTATTATTGGTAATTGAAATTTTGAAAATTCATCAACGTGATTAATGAAGGTTTTAAATTTTTTCTTTCCTCCTCTCCACTCCTCAGACTGTGGGCAGTCAGGAAATCCAGATGAGTGGTACTCAAAAGGCTGTGCCGAGCAGGTGCAAATGTGGTTTGTGCAGCGTCTCCATGTTGTTGGTACTGTAGGATTGGTGGTGGCTTTCATACAGGTATGTGATAAAGATAAGAAGGGCTGCCAACCTTCCCATATTATTCAGGAGATTTCTTTTACCTAAAATGATTTTTTAGCTTACAAATGGACTAAACACCTTTTCTTCCACCAAATTACAATTTTTAAGCAGTCATGAACATGGTTGGAGTTCAGAGTTTTATGTTTTCCAGTCTCGGTGGCAATGAGGTTAAGTCCTCGCCTGGCTAACAAGATTTTGCAGGCTCAAGTCCCACCTGGATAGGTTCCCCCTATACAGGACATGGTTGTCCGTGTGCATTAAAATGGTTAGCATATTGAAAACCCTGATGTAAAAGGCTGTAGAGCTGGTTTTGGTAGTATGGGAATAAAAAAATACAATGCAGGAGGGGTCACTAAACATACTGGTGGTATAAAGGCTATCAGAATGGGGATATCCTCATGGTATAAGAGGTAATATACATTCCTGGCGAATACTATTGATAAAATCTTCTCGGGTTTGGCACTGGGTAAGGCTATTTTAGACCAACGCTTTTATGAGAAACTCTACAGGGCTATGACTGACTTCCGAGTCAGTTTTAACCCTGACCATAAGAAAGTTTCTTATAAAAAATTTTGGCCTTAAGCGACCTTACTGGGTGCCAAACCCCAGAAGATTTCATCAACAATTATTCACAACAAAAAATGTTTTTCTGAAGAATTGTTTTTTACATCGGTTTTTCCCCCTATTATTTCACTTATGTCACTTTGTTCACTCAGTTTTTTCAATTTGGCAACTATAGTTGGCAAATAACAGAATTATTTTTAAACTGAATATTTAATTTAGGGCTCTCTTTAAGCTTCTGCATTTAAATCCTGATTACCCTATCAGGTCGTCATACTCTAACATGAAAAGTGCACATTTTTAGTTGGTGACTACTCTTAATGGTTGTATGGACATTATTATATATAACAATAGGCCCATGCAAAAATGTTTGTATTCAATTTGATACGAAATTGCTTGAATTAGCTTTTATGGAAAAATTCAAAATTGTTAATAGAGATATCATTCCCTTTTAACTCAATCATTTTTCCATTTTCATTTTTGAATGCATTAATCCATTTAAGAAATTAGTTCATATACATATAACCACTTTAGTTGGAATGAAAAGGTGAACAGTTAACAAAAGCTGCATTGATTATCTTTAATGTATAATCTTGCACTTTCAGCTGTTTGGATTAATATCATCCATGCTGCTGTTCTGCACTGTGCGCCACAGAAGATCTACTCCCACATATAAATCGTATGACCATACACATTAAAAGTGAATGCATTATCGTATTTAAAATGAACTTTGACAAAGTGGAAATCAGTCTCTGTGAGAATCATGATGGCACTTCATTTAGTGGTCTGCATAAGGGATGAAACTTGTGCAGGCATCATCATGTTGACCAGAAATCTGTTGACCATGGAACTATATGTTTTCCAAATTTTTGTATGTAATGATTCAAAAGTGTTGTTGACATTATTCCTGTAGTTTGAATGGAGATGTAAATTTCAAAATTATATGCATGTCATATAAAAAAAGCATCTTGTTTCGGTGCACAATTATTTAATAATATTAAAGTGTACATACTTGTATATACTTAAATTTAATAAATTTTATTGTACTGAACTCTGTAATTAATGTTACATATTGTGCAGAACTCTGTCCATACACTGCCTCATTCAGTTCTGATTACAATTCCAATTTTTTATGTTATCAGTTACTGTAATCAAGTGAATTTTACTTGTCTGTTTTCATGTTATACTTTTATTGTTTTCAATATTATTAACTTCTAAATATTTTAGATGGTCTATGATTCAAAATGTTATTTTTAGTGTCTACATCGTGCTCATGATCTGAAATGTTACTAATTGTATATGTATTGATCTAGGAATAAAGTACACATTTTATTCTTAATTTTGAACGTTTAATAAATACTCCAAAAAGATTCACATGTATTACAGGCGATCCCCGACCTTTGCACACAATGCGTTCCTGAAAACATGTCAGAAAGTTGAATGTACTAAAGTCGAACCATACTTTGGCCAGACTGATAGGTTTAAAACAGTGAAGGAACACAGAAAAAGTTTGATATATAATGAATGAATGAATGAATAATGAGTGTTCCATACTAATTAGGGGTTACGTTTCAAAAGAGCAAAATATGCATACCTTATTTTTTGCACAGATTTTATTTAAATTAACAAATGTTTAATAATGAATTATAAAATTCCTGTCTTACCTATTCCTAAGACATACGGAATTCGGATAAATGTCGTAAATGAATTAAACAGCACTCAAAAGGAAAAACACTATTAGAAAGAAGCACTATTATTTATTAATTCTATTGAAAGCTGTTTGTTGGCATCTAGTCAACTTATTTGAAAAATCTCTCCAATGAAGGCTGGACTACAGCTTTCTTCTTCTCTTGATAAAGGAGCCTATAGCAAGCTGTGTGTCTCTCAAAAAATCACCTTAATTAAAGTCAACAATGCCATCGTATTGTCCGCATGCATTGCTAAATGAAACAGGTGAATATAGGGATGCGGAGTAAATACCACAAGAATTTCAAAAAATTACAGACATAAGTCCAAAAGTCCGAATTCGGTATACGAAAGTCTAATAATAGGTGTCAATTTGGAATGTAAAAAAGTATGAATTGTACGAAAGTCAAGTGCACAAAAGTTGAGGACCGCCTGTATTATGAGTGGCCAACCAAAATTCCCTCGTATTAGATGACTTTCCTGAAAATTTTCAATTTGCAAGATTGTTTTACATACATAGACTGATTTAAGGGGGGGGGGAGTTTGGGGGCTCGTGCCTCCCCCAGACGCTTAAAAAATGGACAAGATTTTAATACAGTTATCATTACATTCGTTTTCTTCTGTATATTACGGAGCCTCAATCATTGAATTTCATATTAATGACTTTCATATTAAAATAAAGAGAATATTTCGTACATTAATTGCTACATGTTGTTTTTAATCTCAAATATGGAGGGGGTGGAGGGGAAGTCTAATACATATGTGGTGCAGGCCGTACCTCAGCGGTGCTGCGGTGAGGGGTAGCACCCTGGGGGGTGGATTGCATTACGATGGACAATATATTGTAAATGCTTAGAGATTGGTCAAAAATAGATAATTTTCTGCAGGCAGTAATACTGTTATATGGACACGTCAGGGCTGCCTGAGGATGTAGAACAATAGGTTTTCCTGCATGAGGACTTGAAAGGATCAAATATTAAATGATTAATTACGTATATGATCTTTCTTACAATTGTGTAAATTTCTACAGGGATCTTCTTAGCGTTTAGGATATGTAGATAAATTGAATTGACGGCATACTACCAGAGGTTAATTCATGTCAATTGAGCCTATGGAGCTGTTCAAAAGACATTAATTTTCATTCATCTCCTAATTCTGTCACAATTACTGTCAATATTACTCATTATCTTTTTCTTGTTACATCCAGAATAGAAAATTCACAAGGGGATTGGAAAAATGAGAATATGTTGGGGCATGCATTGGTGTATTGCCTGCTCCAGAAATGACTAGACTCGACTCGATACTCGCGAGTAGTTTTCAACTCGACTCGAGATCAAAAAGTGCTACTTGCACTTCCCTAGTCAAAACAAACAGAAATTTGGCCCTAAAGGGCTTTAATTTCATCCTTTACAAATGGAAAGTAGTTTTTCTGCCCCAAAAAAACTCAATTGAGGGTCCTCAGTACTTAGGGCCCTAGGGGAAAGGGTTGCCATTATTTTTAAGTAACCAAATTTTAACACGTGACTATAAACCTCATTTGGATCATTTTGAGACTAGGAAAACCTAACTTTTCTCAATGCTGAAAAATAAGAGCCAGCCTGCTGTGCACTGTAAAATGGTTCCTGTGAGCTCGTCTCCCTTGATATCAATTGTAACGTAGATTCTTTAACACCTTGAGTGCGGCATGACGTGATATCACGTCATGGTGCGCTATCCCTTGGTGCTGATGACGTGATATCACGTCATGCGTACCCCGAGGGTTCCGGCCCTCCGTAAGAGCTCAGTTCAGTTCTATTATGACATTTTGCCCCCCAAAGTTGCTCAGCAGGGATCTAGCAGCGCATTTGTGAACGCCGTTTCAAGCAACCTTTCCTGGGAGGATCGGGAGAAATTTTTTCTTTTATCATAAGGTAAGCCAATTTCCATTCATTTTCCCCCCTGTATTTTATGCTATTATTTTTATTTCTTTCTATTAATGCGTGAGTATGACAAATTTTATTTGAGTTTTATTTTACAAATCATAAGTATTTACTATCTGGAACTTAATTATGTGTGTTTATTAATTTTTAATTCTATTTTAATAATGTTTAGCGAGAATATAGATATTTTTTCCATCCTTACTTTTTTTTTCTTGCGAGCCTAGTATTTTTCGAATCTTTATTGTCTGATGTTAATAAGTTTTATTCAATTAATACATGAAGTACTGTGATTAGTTAAACTTAAAGGCAATTTGAACATGCCATTACATTTTATTTATGCAACGTAAAATATCTCTAACTTTTGCACCCTTCCTTTGTTTGTCAGTGCAACTCCTAAGCAGGGAGGGTATCGACAAGCGGCAATATTACGAGAGTGAAGGAAGTTATTTACGGAAAAAGTGTAAGTTATTTATAATATTTATTGTTGATATATGTATATTATGCACCTATAAACATTCTTATTATAATTGCAAATAACTGTTTGCACATTATCCCATGGATTGACGAAGAAGTGCTAAGGAGTTGCTCTATAAAAATGCTTTTATTTTCTCGACAACTGTGAAATCAATGGCTTATGGGTGCTCTCAATTCTTTGTCTCGCCATTTTGAATATTTAGTTCCTAAACATAGTTTTACATTAGTGAAGCTGTTTGTGGCATTTCAGCTTTGGCCTATTTCACCGAGAGTGTTTATTTTGATCCTGTTATTTATCGGAATTTTTACAAAAAAAATAAAATGTATTTATTGCTGAAGGTACGGAAGCGAGGAGTAAAACGGAACATTTTTCATGCTGGCCGGTAGTCGATGCCGCCTGAAAGAGGTGAAATTCTCTATTCATCAGCTTTTGCAGATGACCAGCAGTCTTAGACCTTCCATCAGGACCTGCAGCCATCGACGTCGAGGGAGGAAACCTCCGCAAAGGCACAAACATTTCCTTCTTAGGTCTCTGCCGTCTCTAGACGAATGTACACGAAGAAGGAATAGCGGGAGCTCCTGGAAGAGAGCGGGATCAGGCATTCTCTGAAGACTCCGAGCTAGAAATTAGAGGGGAGGAGGGTGGGGAGGAGGTTGAACCCTCCCAGTCAGGTACTCCGTTGCCTCCTTCTAAGCCCGATCCCTTTATGTCAATCCCTGGCCCATCCCCTTTGTCCTATTCTTTCCCTGAACCCTCTAACAATACCGTCAGTCCTCCTCCATCAGAACGTCCTTTGCGGTGGACCCATAGTTCAGTGACCCCTCAAAATATCACTTTCATAGAAAACCTAGCTCTCAACACTCCACCCCTCTCCAACGACCCAAATGTTTTTTGCGTCTCCTTTTCCCAGACACCCTCTTTCGTATACGGACATACTTTCTTATAATCTCCGAAATAATAGGTTAGGAATTGGAAACAATTGACCTATGAAGAGTTTTACCTTCATAGGCCTAATATTTCACAAGTTAGGTATTCCTATAACTAATATATCCGACTAATGGAGCATTGCTATCTTGTTTGACCTGCTTTGCTTTCGGAAATATATGAGTCGTGATTGATTCCTTAGCATTCTTCAAGCCCTTCATTTTTCACCGAACACCGGCCCAAACGATTCAGAGCCTGAGTATTTCCTCTAAAAAAATCCGTCCCTTTTAGATTCATTTCACTCCTCCATTGATTCCCTAATAATTCCTTCCCGAAAGCTATGCACGCTTTTTCATTTATCGTGAACCCGCCGGAAAGATTTCCCTTTATAAATTCCGTCTTTCTGTCATTAGATCCTTTATTCTTCCATCCAACATTCCTTGTCCCAAGCCACTTTTACCATCAATATCTCACTTCCCTGAACTCATCCAAGAGGAAGGTGGCAGAAAGAAGAATCGATGGTGCAAGTATTGCAATATTGCGGTGCAAGCACTCTTGGGCGTAGGAAAGAGACCGCAGATATCTAAATTGGCTGCTAGGTCTCCTCTACTCTATCCCGAGTTTTTTTCTTTCTTTCATAAGAAGGCATGAATAGTATTATATATTTTTGTATCATATATTGCATAAGTGTTATAGGTTAAATATATTGTTATAAAATTTGTGAGAGAGGTATTCCCTACATTCGTAAAACATACATGACTGTACGTAGTTGTATATAATATATAATTTGAAAATGGTAATCATTTCGATTGTATTAAATTTGTTTTGGGTAAATTTTTTTTTATAATAATAATAAGTATTTTTTCATGTCATGTGATTCCTTTTTTCAATAGAGTAGGGCTCTTTCATAAATAAGAAGTAACTAGAGATTTCCAAGCACGATGGAATTAGTCTTTCCCTCGTGTAATTAGAAAGAAAACGCCATCGTTGCTTTCGGTAATCGGGTAAGTAATAATGGGCATAGATGCTGCAAATCTATTCCTAGGAATACGTATTATTGAATGGTTTACTCGAATTGATATTATAATGCACCAAATGAAAAAATATTATTGCGGTAAAAATTTACATCATTTTCAGATTTTCGCAGAGTATTCGTAGTAAGAACCGCGATACGTGGCCTAAATGAAGATTACTTGTACGATGTTTGCTTGCAAATACTATTAGTTCCAGTTTTTATGCATTAATTTCTAACTCGGTAACATCATATTGCAAAAATATGTTATTGGATTGATTTCAGAGTATAGTAATGAGGAAGTTATGGGTTGATTATTTTTGTTTCCACATCCATTTTTATTTCGGCAACGGAGTCTATAGCCCAATGACCCAAAAAGGAAACGTATCAGCAAAATCTATCCCCATACCTTCCCCATCTTTTTGATGTGTCGATGGCACTTCCAAAAAAGTTATTCCTAGTTCTTACAAGTGGACCGACTAAATCTTACTATCACCCCTCGCTTCATCTCCGTACCCCCTCCAACCTTAGAGCAGCCGGCAGGAGTGGTGCACGTCAAGAGACACCCTAATACACCGTCGGAAAATAATCTCGAAAGCGGAGTACCACCCATCTCAAGCACGTGCAGTGAAGGGAATACATAATGGTATGTGAAAACCATTTTTGTCAAATATCTGATGCTTACGGGTGGTCGTATGGGAAGAAAGGAATTGGAGCTGAAAACATGAAACGAGTAAAGGAATTTGTGACGAGAACAGTGGCTTCAGAAGAAAATGTAGAAATTATTCAATATTAAAGAACCCTACCCCGATACTTAGGATTACTAGTACAAGGAATACGCCGAAATATCTTGCGCAGAATTACCATCACAATCAAACAGCTGTTCACGGCGACTCCTTGTACTTATAACTTGCATTACATCTATCTTAGCCAAAAATTTCCCTATGGCAGTGGCAAAATACCAATGGTGATACCAGTAGAACATTAAAAATTTATTTTCCTCGTATTTTTTTGGATACATAGCGCAGGAAAAAAATTGAAAGAAAACGGTAGCGCGGGGAAAAAGCCGAGAGTATGCAACCCGCATCACGTTAATATCCCGCTGTGCGGGTGACGTGATATCACGTCATAAATAAAAAAATTCATAGCTAACAAATTAAGGCCAAGAAAATTTTTTCATTATTTTTCCCAGCTCTTTTGGCACCCATGCATGCGTTTTGCATTAAAAAACGACAGCCGCACCGGGGGTCGATTTTGAGTTTTACATGGTCAGCATTGAAAGTGTTAATCAAAGTGATCAGCAGACAACATTTGGCCGCCAATTGTTGGGTGTAGGGCTGGTTTGAGTACCCTACATTAAGTAGAGCCCCTTTAGTTCCGAAAACGGCCATATGTAGGGCTTGATGTAGTGTATGTAGGGCGAGATCGGTTTATGTAGGGGCTGATGACGTATCTAGGGTTGGTTGGCCCTACAGGGTCAACTAAGAATATGGGCCTTGGGAATAAATTATCCTTCGAATGATACATTAACTACTTCATATTCCTCATCATTATGAATGCATATTGTTAAGAGCCAATGGCAACAATAACCACAAGCCAGGTGCAACACCCACTACTACCAGGGTCCCCTAATGGAGAAAAATGACAATGAAAAGTTAGTGGTGAAAGTTATTGGCGAAGAATGGATATGGCAGCTATTATATTTTGCTCAATATTATTTTTCCATGAAATGAAACTTAAGTAGTTCATTCATTTTATTTCATCCAATTTTCCAGGGCATCAAAGATTCTATCAATGGAATTAAATGCATTAACACAAGATACTGCCAACAAAAGGCTTACCTCCACTGTTAATCACGAAATGAAGTGATTTGATATTCCCCACCTCCATGGCCCTTCTGACCAAGCTGAAGCGTATTAGTCAGATATTCCCCTACCTATGATTGACTAGGGAATTGAAAATAATCAACTTATCTAACTGTATCCAATGGTTATGAAAAAATAGCTTGTATATTGTCATGATCTGCCTAAGGATATGTGGAGGGACAATATACTTTGTAACTCAACTCTGTGGTAAAATTCTTAGTTGTGCGGGAGCTAAGAGTTTTGGCTCAAGATTGGAGCACACCCCATCATAAAAATTGCGAATGAAAAAGTCTTCCTTGACCCTTTGCATTCAGAATAAGTCCGGTACACCTTTAGTCCGTTCATAATTTCATTTTTAGATACCTTGAATGGAATATCGAGCTGGTCGAGTGTCATTCGACATGAAAGGGGGAAAGGTTAAAGGGCTTCAAAACCATTTTTGATCAGCTGGCAGAAAAAACCCTCCCTCCCAGAAAATAGTGTTTATTGCTCTCAGCAGCTGCGGCTCTCAACAAGACTCACGGCTGATATTTACCCTTCAGCCCATAGGCTAGGATGAATTATGTATGAGAGCTGTGATGTGCTAACTTCCTCAAAGATCATAGTGGCATTCCTCTTTTTCACTTGCACAGAACAATCATCAATCATCAAAAGTTTCCAAGGGTGCGGAGGGACCAAAAATTCAGTAAAACTATACAAATCTCACCCCCTATCAAAGACGTTTAGTAAATAAGATGCTGGAGAGCTGCATGAACTCCAACAAAGTTGTACCTAGTAAGTAAAATCCTTCGATTTTTGAAGAATTTGAAATAAATGTTGCTGATTGTGAATTAGAGCATGTATATTCAATTGAGTTTTCAACAAAACACATAAATGGTTATCACCAAGGGTGGATCCAGGATTTTTTTCTGAGGGGGCCATGAGGGTACGACAGGCAAACAGTCTTCTCATATTTGGGATTAAGAAAAACATACAACAATTACTGCACGAAATATATTTTTTATTTTAATATAAAAATTATTAATATGAAAATTTTAATAAGTTACATATTTAATAATGACACTTTTCTTTTATGATTCCTTTAAACAGCTTATATTTTTTTTATTATCAACTTACAATCAACAGTGGATAATTCGGTACGGATTATTTTCATGTTTGCATGGCAATCTCTCTGTCAGCTTAATGATTTTGCTCACTTTCGCATCATACTATCTTGGTTGGCTACCTCCTGCTTTATTTTATTAGGGATATAACTTTTAATACCTGAATTTACGGACGAAAGAAAAGCTTTTCAAATACCCTCTACATTTAACTCTTTAGCTGATTACACCAGAAAACAAACGTAATGATAACGGGACCGTAATAAAACCTTGTCCATTTTTCAAGCATCAGGAGGGGAGGGGCACTAAAGAGGTCCCCCTAAATTCGCCTATGGTTATCACCATTCAAATATCACATTCAGTACTCCATTTGAATACTAGAGAAAAATAAATAAGAGACTGGGAACAAATACATACAGTAATATGAAAGAAAAGAACTCACCAACCTTGGGCTGTGCAGAATGGCAATGGATGATGGTAATGGATCCATTTGAGAATAAAGCCAATTGTCTTCCTGGAAACATTTCCACTTCCTGCAGCTCAGTTTTTCCACTTCTCAATCACCTTGGAGAAAAATCCATAGGTGTATCTTTGTATTGCCCTTGCATGGAAATCAGTCGACTCCTTCATCCCTATACATTTTTGAAGTGAGGGAAAGAGAACGTATAGAGCATCAATTGAATTAGGATCCTGCAAACAAGCACAGCGAAAGATCACGCGTAACGGGAAAGACCTTCTAAAAACGCTACTTCACTCCTTCAGATTACGATTGCTCTCCATAGTTCTTCATCAGTCAACCAATCCATTCATTTAGGGCATCGAAAAGGGGAAAAAAATAGTTTATCATTTGGACGAGGAACCACCAAAGGAACAATAAAATGAACCAAACGAACCTGTAAGATCTAAAATTTCACTCCTTTGGTATATCTATCTATGTTTTACCCTTGTTTCCTCCATAGTCCACAAAACCATTCCCGTAGGCTATGAAATAAGGAGAAGAGAATACAATTTAGTTCATCATTTGGAACAGTAATATGTAACCAAATGAGTGAATTGAAAGGAAAAATACTCACCTGTAAGATCTTCTAAAATGGTTCACTCCTTTGGCATATCTTTGCTTTCGTCTTGCACGCTGGCCAGTCAACTAATCCATTCCTATAGGTCAAAAAAAGAGGGAAAAGAGAACATTAAGTGTATCGTTTGGACGTGAAACCATCAAAAGACCCAATTGAAAGAACATTTCTAACCTTGATTTGATGAGATGATTTATTTCTTGTCTCGTATGATACCGTTCTTGAATGAGTTTTAACAATCCACCTCACAGTAAATGAACTGTATTACACTCTCACTTCTATAGCTCCAGTGGATCATATGAGCTAACGGGACAGGCTTCAAGGTAATTAAGGCTTGAATTTTGGCTACTGTCTTGGAAATTGCAATTGGAACTTGGAGATGCCCCATGATAGAATTAAGAGTTCTATGGAGGGGAGGGAACAAGGCTGACAGGCAAGATAGGAAGAAACCCATGGGTACAGGCAATTGGAAAGATACTGCTTAGGTAAGGGATTGAAAGCACTTAGAATATGTCCCTGAAAATGGGTATTTCCATGTAACTATGATGATTAATTTCAAAGCTGAATGATAATGTATGGCAAGTTATGTATCTGTTAATTGTGGGCAGTGTTTAGTTGATCAATATAAGCAGTAGCTAGGATCCTTCCTCTCCTTTTTTCCGTCATGTGACAACTGTGATTAAAAGTCTTACTTTGTCATAGAAATAAAGACGCTGCTATGACAATCAATACCTTCAGTTTTGCCTTCTGAGTTTCATGACCAGGTGAAGAGGAGAATGAGGTACTATGCATCCGGCAAATTTATATATGGGAACCTCACTTCCACTTTTCTCTCTTAAAGATTTTCAATGAGGAAAATAAATTATTGCTCATCTACAATGATTCCCAAACACCTTTGCTCCATGAAGAGAATAATTAATAAAACTTTAGAATCCTAGGCACCTAAATTAATGGAATGTGAATTTGGTGCCACTGTGCATTGACTGAAATCTTCAAACAAAGTGTAGCATAAAATTATTACGGAGGCTTCCGCGGTTAGTTGACTGGTGATGGTTTTCCGGGTTTACAAAGGAGTGTTTGTATCAACGCGGTGTAAACCCGGAAAACCATCACCAAAGTGTAGCATATTTTAAAATAGGTTCTTAGGGAGCAACAACTGATGAATACTGTTCTTTTCACTTTTCCTTATCAAAAATAGGTCGATTGTAATCAAAATTTTGGGGTAAAAACCCATTGACTAAAAAATTAAAGGCAAATTAAAATACATAGTAAAATCACACACAGCAATGTTCTCTAAATTAATTGATTTATTTCCTATTATGGCTAATTCTTAATAATAAATAAATGGCACATGAGCCCTCAGGCTACACTCAAAGAGAATAATAAATTAAATTCACACAATTTCAAATAAATATCCACAAAAACACAGCACAAATAATTACACAATATAAATTACACAATATCAAAAGATATGTTTCATTAATACATACATCACCTTGCAGTTACTTATAACAAAACTTCTTGCAAAAATACATATTTCTCATACATTTAACATGATTCAATGGAATGTAAACCATACACATACTGAAAATACCATAAAACCTTGGTATCAAAGCATTTCATTAAATTTAATAAATTGACAAGACTTCTCCTGCAAAAATGCAGTACGCCCCAAATATTGTGGGGTTTGGATATAGAGATAAAATGCATTTAAAGCTCTTATTGATCACTTGAAAATACTATAGGATGCTTATTCTACTACTTGGTGATAAAATAATTCAGAGAAGCCCTACGTAAGGCACAGTTTTAACTTGCTCACCGCACCAGTGAAGTTAGATCAACAAACTAGATAGAAACTATTTTCACCTAATGAACAACAGACAAATTTGCTCTAAGGACCCAAAATTCAGGTCAAAGACAAATTCTTCCGTCCCTTTATTTAATCAATGAAGTTGAAACTTGACTATATATCACCAAATTAATTTAAGAATTTAATAACTTCATATTTAGAATTTTAAATACTAGGTACTGAGATGGATATTAAAATATGTATAAAGCCATTATCCTAAAAATATACTAAAATTAAGGAATTAATGCCTTACCTAAAGAAAATTCAATCAAATGAAGCCTTATTTAAGGCACAGGTCTTGTGATTTTAAGCCAACAAGTGAAGGTGATTAGGAGTAGAATATGAGATCTAATTGAATCTTTGGTTACAAACGATTCAATCGACTTGAAAAATATACCAAGACAACTTTTATTTCTTCTGGTTCCTGTACTCCATCTGCACAGAAAACCTTTGAGGAGACTGCAAGAAATAACCAACTGGATCTTCAACGGGAACATTCTCACCCGCAGCACTCTTGAAGGTATACTTCAATAACAATGTAGAGAAGAATAGTATGAGGGTACTGTGGGCTACAGCCTCCCCAATGCAGGATCTCTTCCCTGAAAAAATAATATTGAATCTTGAAAGATCTTTCCATGGAAATTAGAAGATACATGTGGAAGGGTTGTTCAATGTGTAATGCCCCATTTTTTTTCTCCGTAAATATTCACAGTAAATAATCATATTGGGTAACAATATATGTACCTACATCAACATGCCTTGTCCATGTCCTATTTTTCTACAGTTTCCATTATGTTCTATGGCCTTACACCAACATTGTATTATTGAGCATGTATGAATGTAGAGCATGCATTCCCTTCTGGTAAAAGCGTTTGTCCTGTAGGCATAGCCATGTTTTCACTGCATAACAGACACACTTGTGATCTTCATAGTGTGTTCCCCATAGATACTCTTTAAGCTGCCCAGAGAGATGTAAGCCAGAGGGTGCCAGGTCTGGACTGTAGGGGTGGATGAAGTAATGATGTCCAATCCAATTTGGGGACGAGTTCCCGGTTTCTTTCTTGGCCTTTCTTCGAGTTTTGTGGTCCGCTGCGAGAATTCGTGGAATCCAAACTTAGCACCTCCTTGATTATTTGAGAGTCTGGATCATTGCAGATGCAGTTCCAGTGCTGACCGACAACTTTAGAGTCAATTGCCAAGTTGTGATGCACCAGTCATCACGAATAGTGGCATCTGCATGATTCAGCATATCTGGAGCAGTGGCTGTGACAGTACGTCCCGAGCGTGGCTTATCATGGGGCTCTGTTTCTGTATTTCCTGAGACTGTGACTTTCTTTACCCATCGCACAACTGAACTCCTATCAACTGCAGCAATCCCATATACTGTACACAAACGTTTACGGATGTTCACAATGGTTTCTTTTTCTGCACAGAAGAATACAATAACAGCAAGCTGCTTGTAACATGAGTCGCATGTAGACACCATTTTGCTGTACTACAGCTCTGCCATTTGCCAGAACAGTGTGTAACTTCACTAGTGCAGAGGACATTCATCAAATGTGAAGCACCAACAAGGACATTTATCTTTATATTAATGGCTTTTTTTAAATGAGGGGCATTACTTATTGAACGACCCTTTTAGTAAGAGTTTATCGCTAAAAATTGGCTAAGTAAGTTACCACGGAGATCATTTACGATGATGAGGATGTAAGTAAACCTAATCTTGAAAAAAAAAAATAAAAAAACAATGATGATGTAGGTTTGAAGAAGCAAAACTGTTGTCACTAAAACACAACAAACGCGGTGAAAACCTGAACAGAATGGAGAGATCAAACAACGATGATGCATGGACACTAAAAGTTTGGATTGAACTGCTTTCAGTAAAAGACCACACACCAAGGCCAAACTTTGCATCTCCCATGTTTAAAAAAATTCATACACATATAATAACATGTTTTAAATTTTGGAAATAGTAAAAATAGATTGAAAAAAAAAAACATGTTTTTCCAAAAACGGCATAAAAAGCACAAAAAAATTATTAAATAGAGATGGGTCTAATAGCATTTTGCTCGAATATCAAATATAAATACTTAATTTTTTCCGAATACCTCACTTTGCTAGCAAATACTGTATTACTGAATATGCATTTTTTCACCAATGTAAAATAAAAATGAAAATGAAAATAAAAAATGCTGAACATATTGCAAGTCATTCTACTTCAATACGGCTGTGAAATCCTGATCCAACTGTCACCCATGATTACATCAAACTTGCGTGCAGGAAGCACCGCATAAGGTACCTGATGATAGCATGATCTGCAGAAACCCAGGTCGTACTATTAAAAATAAAGTGTGGAATAGAACAAAGTATTTTTATTTTATAATATGTAAGATATTTATCTAAGAACTGTACTTCACTTACCAGTGCCAAATGGTAGTAAGCCATCATGTCCCACTGCTTTCCCTTCTTCATCAAGAAATCTTGCTGGGCGAAAGTTAGCAGGGTCATTCCAGACTTTGTGATCATTATGAAGGCCATGTATGTTAAGTATCACTCTGGCATTCTGTAAAAAGGAAGATATATTTCATGAGCAAAAAAGGGATAAATGACACTGCATATCTCTTTAACAATGGTAATATCAATTTCCTGATAATATAGGAATGCTTAACCTTGTCCTGAATCCTACGGAGAGAAATACGACAATCTACGGAAAATCTGCCTCCCCTGTTATTAATTGTGGTTAACTCTTGATTTTATGAATTAGGATAATAGGAAGTTTTGATAATGCATACTAAGTGAAACCATTGGCCCCTACGAAAAGCCTATGCCAAAGGCATGGTGTACCATTGAAGAACAAGTGCAAAATTTCCCATGCCCTCATGGCCTAGGAACCAACTACATAATTATCTTCCAATGTTCTGCTCCCACAACCAATTTTTTGGTGAGGGGCCCCTCCCTGAAGGACCCAAAGCGAGACACCTCTGCCACCTGAATGGAGGGAGGCAATCTGCCATCTGAAAATGCTGTCAGGTGGACAGACTTCACGGTGGTCAGGTTTCTGTTGATAAAAGGGATGGTGATGCAGTGAATGCCTCACGGCCCATGTTATAATTGTCTTAGAATACTTGATGGTGTATATTTTACATTGCATAAATCTTTTGAAACTGAATTAGACCCATGAATCGATTTGACAATTGAATGAAAACTAGATTTAAATTTCTGAAATTCAAATCACTGTATAAACGTCAAAATTATGTATGTGTTAGTTACTTTCATGAAATTTAAGTTAGCAGGTACTCTAAAAGAATAATTTTGTGCACTCAGTAATCCTTTGAAGTGCCATAATTACTGAAGAAGATATTATAACTCTCTTAAAATTTATATCACCACCTACTGGTAATGAATATTTATAGTTTAACTTAAAAATGATATTCACCTAGAAAAATTATTTGACTCCACCAAGATTCTAATTTGGATCTCTCAATTGTTTGCAACTTAGCAGCCCTTTAAACCATCATGTTACCATTCCTCACTGCAAGTTTCAATGAGGGTGCATCAAACAAGCTGTTAACTAGTCTACATGGAAGATTCAGAGGGGAAGTTATGATTGCTAAGGCACTGTCAGAAGAAATGATCCCTGACTTTTTAATGATCAACAGACATTTTTCAAAGCACTACATAAACTAGTCACTTGGAAATTCCTCCTAAGGGGGCGATTCATCCCATAGTAGGAGACTCCTCTTCTTGCAAAAATGGGCTGCCAAAGCAATTGCTGCAATTTCTGCTAGAGAACGTGGCGAACCCTATTTCAGATCATTGAAAATAATATGTAACTCTAGTTGATAACTCTAGTTGTTACATCTTGTCCGGTAGTGTCCGAAAATATCCACAGGGAAGAATGACGCTTCGGTAGCTTAACTGACTAAAGCACTCAACCGGAAATCGGGGGATCCGGGTTTGAATCCCGGTCAAGGCGAATGATTTTTTCTCTGTGGATATTTCGCAAAAATAATAACTCTTTTGTATTTTTATTTTGCAGAGTTCATCCTTTGTGAAAGGAAATCCAAATGTGTTCCAACTGAATAGTTCTCTCTACTAACATGGTACATGTGTAAACAATAATTCCCACCTAAAAATTTTCAATTCAAGTTTCACAAAAAATGGCTCACACTTTGCTTACACAAAAATTTATATGCAATCACCTATTCCGCAAATTAAAAGTTAATACAATTAGTACATTCACAAACCTAGTTAAGGCTTTCCTACTCGAACAAGCATTCTATAGTACTGCATAATACTTAAATTATAGTAGGAACTAATTTCTCATTCAAATAAAAAAATAATATATTTAATTTTTTTATTTGAATTTTTATTTAATATACGTCCTTTTTGCAATTTGTATTTTTTGTTACATGTATTTTGTTTTTGTATTGACACATTCCAATGTTCTCTACAATGTACAGGACCTCAACGGAATTAAAAATTCATTATTATTATTATTATTAAATATCTGAAAAGAATTGAGGTAAGAAGGTGATTTACCTTAGGAATAACATACTCCCGATACATGACATCTTCCCTCGGTTCAGATGATGCATGTGGAATGCCAAGAGGAAAAACACAACTCTTCCGGAATACTTCTAATAGTGTGGCTTCCGTGTAACACAATCTGGAAGCAGAATTATGAATGGCTCAAGGCATAGTTTCAAGGAAAACATGATTTTTATGATGCTAATTAAAAAGTGCACCACTACATTTGGAAAGTGCACTAAGTAATGTTAAACTAGGTGAAAGAAACAAAGAAATAATAATGCAGGTTCATACTATCCTTTACTATATATCTATCTAATTAACAATTGTACTTTTGGTTAAAAAAGTATTTCCAAAAACAGAGTGGCACCACTTCCATTCCTACACGATATTTGACTTCCTCTATCGATGAATGTCATTCCATGGCCACAAATATGACGATCGAGATATAAGCTCTGTAATAAATGTAGGATGCTGATGCAGAGATGTTGCTCAGTATGACGCCTTTTATACGCTGTAGCATACTTTATATGCCTTATTCCACAATTCTTGAATTAGAGCAAAATGGAAGCATTATTTTTCTCATGTGATAATTTGTAATTTTCATAGTATGGAGTATTACGAAGAACTAAACATATGTTACAATGTTCCTCTGCTGCATCAATAAACTTGTCGTTGACTGGTAATAATCAAACTGGATTGACTATTTCGTCAATGTACAAATTGTTTCATCTTATTTGAGGATTGGCAATTCCATAAAATCACTTTCTGTAACCACTATATTTCCAAATTTTGAAAAATAATTAATACAAGTGAATTAATATTTCGAAATAGCTGTCTACTTGACACATTGGATGGTTTACAGAAACTTTTGTGAACAAGTTTGCTAACATTTTGTCTCATTTATGGATTCAAGGACTACATACCCATTTTTTAGTTAGATGCATTACCACAAATATTTCAAAGTTCCTTCCCCAAGAGACAGACGATTTGAAGTAACATGATTAGATTCACCATGTGATTTATGAGTTTACTTAAATACTATGGATAGACTTTAAGTGACATGGATACAATTGCATTATCTTCTACGAATGCACAACAGATTGTTGCCCATGCTATGGTTTTCCTCAGTTTTTCTCAGATGCTGAATTCTTCACCAGCCTCGCTCTTATTTTTTTGTCAGCTTGAGGCTCATGACAGCTTAGTACACAACGTAATAAGCAGAAATTAAAACAAGTATCAAGATATCATAGCCAATTTATCAGATAGCTAGGAGAATTTGAAATAGGTAAGTTTTTAAAATGTGTATGCATTAAGTTTCAATAAAAATCTGTTATTGTACTTAATTTAGAGTGCTTTGTAATCATTAAATGTTTGGTGACATTACCAATGCATTTCCTCCAATTAGGTGAGTGTTCAACTTCATTTATAAATCCACCTTAATATAGAGATACAATGACAATGTATCACATATCAATGTATAGAGATACAAAGACAATAATAATGTATTTTGGGTAAAATACTGGTCAATGGAAGAAAATAGACCGAAAACAGCCAGTCATCAAGATTCCTTAGGTAAAAGTAAGAACAAATTTTTGTAGACATAAACCAGGAAAACTCAGGGATATTTAATTAGAGGAGACAGGGTCAGGTAATGTTTGACTTTATGAAAGGTTCCACCATTAAAAATGGTGTAGCTCTGCACCTAACCTTGGCACCTCTATTACAGAGCTTGTATTTCAATCTTTATGTTTGTGGCCTAAAATATCATACAAAATAGAGAAATTCAAATTTCGTTCAAGGGTGGAAGTGGCACCACTCCAGTTTTGGTGATACAATTTGACTGATAGTACAAACATACATCTCTATTTGTAATATGAACACTGCCTCTAAGCATATTGTAATATTAATAATAACAAGTGTTTGTAAAATACTAATATAAAATATTAATACAGTAGACTCTCGTTAATACAAACATTATTACGAAGCAATTAATTAGTCCCGACGAAAAGGCCTACCCAATCTATAGTAAAAGAAACATTATTACAAAAGTTTTATTATTATGAAATTACGAACCTCAGTTCTTATCCCGGCGGTTACGAAATGAACATTATTACGAAGTTCCGTGAAAAAGCAACGGCATTTAGGTGGATATACACAACGCTTCATTACCATCATTGATCTACATTTAAGTTCTCTTCTTGTACTGTGCCAAAGAGTGTCAATTTTGGTTCTTTCTTCAGTAGAATATACTTCAATAAGCACACAACATCATATAATAAGCTTCATTCCTGTCGAAATATGATGACCCACTCGTTAATGCTCATATATAGGATGTACAGTTAGTCCTCTTCCTACGCACATTGGATTTATGAACTTTCAGAGATACAAACATTAAAAAAATTTAAGCGCACCCAAAATTTCAAATTTGGCCCCTTTGGAGTTTGCCGATGAGACGCAACGTGGCATAGAGGAACTCATTGAGAATAATCTAAACAAAGTATCATTTATTCAGTGTGAAGTCAGGAACTGTTCAGAGTTTCGCCCATTCTTTCTTCCCGCAGACAGCAATTTTGTTCAGCTCTGGCTATGTTGCAAGCTAGATCAGTTCGTCACAATCATGAGTTAATGCATGATTGTGATGCAGTGCTGCATTCCGCCAGATAACCACTCTCCTCAATGCCTTGTATAGGTTCATCAACTTACGAGCAAGGTCTCAGAACATATCTTCTACGTATATCGAGGGCTTGCACATAATTTAACCGCACATAATATATTCATGCGTATGTATATATATTTCATATATATATATCAAAATTTATCATTTGACTCTGAAGATAATAAGTGTGGGAGATTGAAGAGACAAGAAATTTTGGCAAAGTATCTTTTTTTTTCTTTCGATGATTCCTAAAAGAAACGTTCATACCAACTTTGTTATTACGAACCTCCTCCGGGTTTCTGGTCCCGTGAACTTCGTAATAATGAGAGTCTAGTGTAATAACAAAAATGTGTAAAACTAATTCTATACTTCATACATAATTTATGGAACTTAATAAGGAACTAAAAAAAAAAAAAGGATTTTCTAACTTGGGCCTATCTCCTAGGGAGGGTAGGCGATGCGGTCCAACAACTTCATCTAATTCTGCCTGCACTTGACTTTGAATTTCAGGATACAACACCATGTACAGCAAAGCATATAACAAGGTGTTGTACGTAGTTATGGTTCCTCCAGCCAGAAATTCAAAGCAAGTGGCAAGTAATTGGTTTTCTGGAATAAAAAGTAAAAAAAATAATTAATGGCCTACAGATACACAATAGGAGAATACTCAATAGGAGCAGTCACTAAAGGAAAAGAGACATCAAATCATAATATTACTATGCAATTTACTCACTGATATTAGCTTAAAAATGACCAATAGTACAAACATACAAGCACTGAAAAGGTTGCACTTTAGGTATTCAGCCAATTACAGCAAAGAAAACTAAAATAATTTTCATTTTCTTTTCCAATTCATAAAGTATACAAAAAGCAGATACATTACAAGAATATTCGGTAACTAGATGGCTTTCCTAGAAACCTTAAATTCAAGTTTGAAACAGCAAGAACCTCCTACACAACATTCTTAGGTAGCTATTAAACCTGGAACTGCATTACACATTCATCAACCTTTCTGTATAAAATTTAAACTTTACAGGAAGCAACCACTGAGGTAAGTAAATTGTTATTACCTCAAATAGCTAATAAAAAAATGGAACAATAGGCAACATCGAAGCACAGAGGTAGAACCAGATTATGGTGAGGGCAAACTCTGGTTTTAAGGTGATCAATTATAAAATATTAACAACACATGATAATTTCCACACTTAACCTTTTCCCTACTAAAGACGTAAAAATGCATTTGGACATTTCTTGACCCGGGAGACGTAAGCCGTACATTTTCGTCAGAGATTTTCCTACGCATGTGAACGAATACCGAATATACACATTTCCTAGTTCTCCCCCTTTCATAATGGTCGTGGGTGTGCCATGTCTTTGTTTCATGACCCAACACTGCGGGGCTTAGGCCGTACCCTCAAAATCCGGGAGCAGGTACCTGGACCCCTCGTCTTATATTACCCCTCTTAGCGGTAAGGGACCATGATCATACAATTGTTTATCCAGTCATTTTACGAAATAAATATTTGTACCTTTCTCAAAAAATATACACTAAGAATTAAATTATTTGTCTTTTGAACAGCGTTTACAATTTTTAAAGAAATTCTAAGACAAATATTAACTTATATCTCGTTTTCAGTATAAACATCAACATGGAAATTGATGCTGCATTAAATGTGTTAATATTGACGGTAGTGCTTCGTTCAAAATTTGACAATTCTCAGAATAAAACGAGGAATTCAACTCGAAGTCTGCAATTTACGTTCAAGCAACAATTATCCATATAGCTAATTCATATAAACAAAGCATGATTGACCGCGACCCAGAGCCGCTAGTAGGGCTATAATCCCCGAAAGGAGGGAGCCCAACTACCCTGGAGAGTTGTGGATAATGCGGAGTCCCCCCTAGGAAGGGTCACAAAAGGTTGGTGCTAAGAGTGTGTGATTATCCACGACACTCTTCTTCACGAATGTACAGCAAAAATGGCCTGTACGGAGGGAACAGAAAAATATCTCGGGGCTCAGTACAGCAGTCATGCTAAGGCGAGAACTTCACCGTCTCGAAAGGGTTGAATATATAAAGCTCCACTACCAACCATGGTTTCCACACTAATGTTCAAGCTCTTGAAAATGACATAGTGTGTCAAAACCATGATCGGTAGAGGAGTTAATTACTAAAGTGTGGAAAATACCAATTATTATTTATATTTTATCATTGATGCATTAAATTTAGGGTTCCATCTACAAGATGCACTTAAAGAACCCTAAATTGAAGACAAGTGACCAGTTAAGGTGGAAATCAGACCAACAACAGTTTCACCGTAGTAAATTCAACATGTTCAGGTAAGTGAAATTTCCTTGACAATTCATTTGGTATAAAATACAGAGGGATGATAGGAAGATGTTTCTCAAATGTCAAATTTAGGATTTTAGTAGGGACATGATGACAAAGATGTAAGGAGGATTAAGATATTAGGAGATATGATGTATAGAGATTTTACTGCCCACAATTATACTAACTATCATTAACAAGAACATGCGACTAAAATTGACCAGTAATTACTTAACTCACTTCTACAACACCTCAGTAAAATACAGAGAAGGAGAAAACAAATGAAAAAAATATCATAAAAACACACGAGAAAAAATTCAATTTCACCTCACTTTTTCATAAATTCACAGTAGTACATAATGCAAAAAAACTACAACAGATAAGAAAACAACGAAGAAAAATTCATTATTACCCAAAAAATTTAATTAACTGCATTGCAGAGTAATGTAACCACTATGTGTCAGAGCTCAGCTCCCTCATGAAGAAGCACAGATTGATTCATCAGACTAAGACAATGAAACAGGATAATTTGGAGGTTTAGGGAAAATTGAAATTCAGATACGTGTAGAAATTCAGTCATAGAGCAGCACAGAAAAAATATTGATTACCAGTATATGTGCTCTCTGGATCACTATCTTGATTCTTCATCTCAGCAATAAAAGCATCAATGTAGTCTCTGGACACATCTTTTTCAAAAGTTTTTCTATGTTGATCAAACTCTTCCTAAAAGACAGAAAAGAACTTGGTGAGAAAACAGAAAATGACCAACATTTTGGCAGAACAACAAGAAAACAATAATTTTCACACTAGTAATTCACAACAAAATGATAGAGAAGCAGGTTAAAACAGTGAAATACAAGAAATTAAATGCACTAAAATAAGTTTTTGCTCTAAACTAATTTTTTTCGAGACTAATGCAAGGCTGTAGAGAGAATGGTCAAAGAATGCTCCCGCACTGATGTCCATAAATGCAAAAGTTAGATGCCATTTCGCAGTGTCTTCATTGGTCACAAGCTGCAGATAGAACTCAGGATGGTTTTAGATGGGATTGTGACAAAACACAGTATTCCAAACCATTTTTTTATGTTGACGGGCAAATGAAAATATCTTGAGACCAAGTCAAGGAGGTCAAAATTATCTCAAACAATACTGAGATAAAAATCATTAGTTCATCATGCTTTGTATTCCCTGGTGACATGCATCAGGCAGAGCTCAAAATAAGATATGAAAATAACAAAAGATGTACTTCAAATAAAATGGGGTTAAATACCATTGACACAAATCAACTAACCTGAAAAAAATACTGCAGCCAATTGTACATCTTCTTCACTCTAAGTACGCTTGATGAAGGTAAGAGATGATGCAAAGTCAGTGGGTAAACAGCAAAAAGTCCACCAGAGGGGTCGGTAATGCTCCATATTTTCCTGATGTTGTGTAACACTTTTCTAAGGGTAGGGTCAGAGTATTCATACCTCTTGCCAATGATTAAATGCAGGATTGCATTAAGATTGGCCATGGCTAATATATCCTGCACCTGCAATTGAAGTGCCAAATTATATTTAAAGCACACCACCTATTTAATCTAAGGGCACAAAATTATCAACCCTCTCAGAGGGAAAAGAATTACAACAGGAACCCATTAGCTTCAGTTGACTACCTTTAAACCAAGAGGGGGTTCACATGGATTTTAAACAAGCTACCAAGGGAGATATTGAAGTTTTGGTGTTTGAAGGTCATACAAAACCATGTGCTGTAGAGTTCAAAGCATGCAAACCCCTCTCTGTTTGACCAAGCCTTGATGATGTGCCAGGCATTTTTAGATTCAAAGTACAATCACCAACTTACTCCCCAAAAACATATCTTCTTCCAAGACACACTAATTTAACTCAACATGCAGTTTATCTATAGACAACTGCAAACCCTTTGCTAATGGCGGGTCTAGTATTGGTGAGGGATGGTGTCTTTATGAGAGGTGATGGCAGTTCTGATTAGACCATGTCTACTGCATCCTATCTGGATCTGAGAAAGCCAGATGCAAACAACCACACATCTTTCACAACTCCAAAGCTTCTCCTTAATCACCCCAAGGCATGACATGATTTACATCAAGGTTGTAATAAAAATTCATAAAATTTAACTGGAGTGCATGGTTGTAGAAATTAATGAAAAGTTAACACCATATCCCGGACTGTCTTCCCTGATGATTGAATTTTGAAAAAATTGGAAAAAAAATTTCTTCATCCCACAGACTTTTCAATGCGTATTTGAATAAATAAGTTTCAGCAATTTCAGAAGCCAGCTCATTTCTGATGATAACCAGAAATGATATGCATTGGTTGAATCAAGTTGTGAAAGTTCTAGAGATAAACTATGTTTTTATTCTAAAGGTCGGTTCACAACCTATCAAGGAGACTAAGTTCAAGACAAATGAACTTACTTTGAGGTACAGTGGAGCCCCGCTAATCCGAAATCCGGTAATCCGAAATCAAAATCAGGAATTAACAAAACTTTACAGCGTAGGTTATGCTGCTACCTGTCAGATTTCTTTGCAACTACGAACTCAAGCGGTAGCCGTGCAGGGCGTTGCCATACGGCGTACATAATGAAGTTGGTTGTTTCTCATACCGTATGGACGTGAAATGACATTTCGGCGATTAATTTATGTAGTTGCATGTTGTATTTAATAATTTATCGTTAAATTAATAACAGTCCGCTTAATCCAAAATATTCGCTAATCCGAAATGGGTCTGGTCCCAATTATTTCGGATTAGCGGGGCTCCTCTGTACTGTGTTTGGTATCCCCTCTCCCTCCCACTCAGGATAATCAAATGAAGCTGATTTGAAATAATTATCTATTATCCTATAACAATCTACTATGCTTTGACAGGTAAATAACATCTGATACAATATCATGTAGGAATCGTCTCATAAAGATTATAAAACCATAACCAACTCAATGATCCAGCTGAAATCACTTTCTGTATAAAAGGAAATGTCTCCCAGATGATGAGGAATTACTAGGATCGCAACATAAATTATAGCCCAAATCACCTGGATGAAATCAAAAAAACTATACGCTATTACGCTATACGATGGCCCCAATCTAACTTAATTGGGTCATTGCATTTCTGACATTTACTTAGGACAAAGAAGTCTAAATAAGGAGTATGACTATTAAAGGGGTCATGGATTTCTTGATATCACAAGTAAGATAAATGCTTCCACTTAAGTCTTTCTGGCAACGTATTTTATGGTGAATGACAGTATTGATGAATGTAATCGCTACTTTTAATGTCACTATTTGCCAAAAGTTTAGCAAGAACGAGGATTGAATTCACTAAGGATAAAGTTGGGACCAGAGGATGAATACATTAGGAACTTCAAACTTGAGACTAATGTCTTAGTCTTAACACATTCAATAGGGATATCAAATAACATGCGCTGCACTGACAATGGGGACCATGTCAAATGAAGAGGTCTTCTGGTTTGGCTTCCTCATCCTGGCATTATGATCGACAAATTTCAAAAATCCTGTCCTGCATTGAATGCATGAATATATGTGATTTTTTCATTTGTTCCAACTCACACCACCCATTTCTTTTATACATGACTTTCGAAAAATTTAAGAGAAAATAAGTCACATTTGAGTTGGAATTCACTAGCTCACACATTATCAACATCACATCATCTTAGAAATTAATATTAATGTTCTATTTCCCCACCGCAATGACCTAGTTTCCACTGCGATTAAATTACTGTTTTAGGAGTACTAATGCAGGACTAATTCATCAACATATAAATCAATAAGGAGAGTAAAATGACAAAATATACCTAAAAATACGCACCGGTGTTATTTTAGATATATCATTGGCATCAATCAAATGCTCCATTTCTGCTAGAATGGATTTTATCTCTTCATGAACGATGTCCTCCAGACCTTTTGCCCCATTGGCCAAATGCTTTACTGCAAACTGTCTGTGTTGATGCCATTTCAATCCTGATGCTGCAGTAATTCCTTCACAAAAAGAAATACCATTACTCTTTGAGATCATCAAATTCAACTATGCACAATCAACACTCAATGTACAATCAATGAACATTTCTAAACTTTTGCACGAAAGATTTTAATGAAAATTATTCCTCATAAACTCCCAAGAACTGTTATTTAATGAATTAGCAATTAAACTAAGGCAATTTTATTGAACAAATGTAGTCCATACTCGACAAAAACTTCAAATATTTAATCTCCATAAAAAAGGTACCCAGGCCAAATATTGCATGCACTATCTCTACCATCTTTCACCTACGCAGAGGATATTAAATAAATACAGATTTATCACACATAGGAATTGATTCTTACCATGAAATTCTCCTTGTATGTTGAACATATTGTAAGGGTTCGGAGGCCTTCCACCAAAATCTTCCCTCACGGATACTTCGTGAATAGGAACAAGTCCAGAGATAACAACAATTGGGTTATTACCCATATAAAATCCGGATATTTCACCATATTTTTTGGATACCTCTTGAATTGCCAAATGTGGTGAGCTACCCCATTTGCGAATTTCCCATAGATTGCCAACAATTGGCCAGCGAGGAGGGCCTAAAATAAGAGAATAAATTACCTTATCCGCACTTGAATCACCGATGGTATGTCACAGTAAGGTAGAGAAGATGTGAAAGACATATGTCCCGTTTAAATGTAACACCGATGACTACAGTGGATATCTTTAACTCTACCATAGCCAGCGTGATACAGATTTGTCAAGTTTGCTGCAAGAATTTGGTATATAACACGAGCAATGAGTAAAACACACCTTCTTAAGGCTCCATACGGGGAGCAATGACACCAAGAAAACGCCGAAATAGGTTATAAGAGCGATTGGAAAAGGAAAAATTCTACACGAACCTAAAGTTAAGACCTGGTATAATTGCATACTAAAAACAGGGCATTTGATCGCATCAATTAACATCATCAAACTTAGTCTCCACAACGACAAATTACTGCACAAACGAATAAATATTACCTCACTTGTAACACAAAAGATATTATTAACTCTTACCAGGCGGAAACTTGCGTGGTTTCCTTGAAGACATGCAAATTACAACCACCAAAGCCAATACCGCCAGAATAATTAACAATTCCATGACTAAAACGGAAATATCTTAAACTTAACAATTATTTATAGGAGTGATGAGATATTGATATTTTAGAAGAAATGCGGACTTCAAGCTGAATAACTCATCCAATGAATTAACGAACTGACAACGAACCACACAACGAAATTAAACCGCGGCCAACCGCGGCCAAAGCTATTTCCGTTGGTGTTTTGTTTAAATCAACTGTCAACCCAATTCGTACTTCTAATCGATAATGGACAATGCATCATGCAATGGTGACAGATTTTAAAATATAATGGAAAGATACTCGAAATATTTACTTAAAAAATATATAATTTCAATTTTCTACAATTTTATTGATCCCAGCAACGTTGCCAAAAAACCGGGCTGTTCAAACACAGGATCAACGAGAACCTTTCACCAGGAGCGATATATTTTGGTATAACTTGTATTAAAATGAAGATGATTTGAATAACGATGAAATCATGCTTAGCACATGGAAAAATTAATTGGTTTCAGCAGTAAATTATTCCCAGTAAAATATTAAAAAAATTTAAAGACACATCTTAGTGCCCTTACCTTAAATTGCTAATGATACTACAGCTGTTAAAGGAGAACAATAAAGTTGTGTCATCTGACAGTGCTTTTATATTTTTAAGTTATTTTTTTTTCAAATTTTTGCAATAATTGTCTCAAAATTGGAATGTGAACATTTCATTAAACAAATTATTTCATAAAAGATACGTCGCAGTAGATAATGTCAACTAATGTAGTCGTTAGTAAATAGGGATGTAATTTTTAAAATAGTTTGCTCGCCCTTTTAAGAAAATCACTTTTTATTTTAATTTTATAATATCATATATATTAAATGAGCAGATTAATCTCAGATAGATATCAATGATTGAGTGGTTAAATTGCAGCCAAGGTTACATTCAGTGAGATAACATTGATAAAATCACAGAATAGTAAACATTTGTACACATTAACATGAGACATTACATTAAAAAACTAGACAACCACAGAAGCAGGATATTTACTAACAATAGTTGGTGTGTACAAGCATGTATCCAAGGGCGCTGTCCGGAAAACGCCCCCGGGGAAGAGTAAAGATACGTTTTGGAAATTATTTATAACTGATAATTAAAACTTGCCAAAAACGTTGATATCGCCTAGTATGTGGTAAAAAATGTGTTGGGTCTTATCCCCCCCTCCCTGTCGTCGTGCTCAGGGTTTCCCAGGTTCGGCCTTTTGGCCGGCCCTTTCTCTCCTTTTCTCAGTGGTCTCCGCCAAGTGGACTACACACTTTTGGGGTGAGGGCTCCTCGGTAGTGCCTTTTACGTGCCGTTGCATGAGGGTCAGTAACTCTGTCTCATCCAAGCCCTTGGCTTCAACGTGGGAGTCAATCAGTGTTTTGAAGAAAGCCGGGAGCGTGCGGACGCTGAATTTTGCCGTGCGCTTCGTCGAAAGTCGCGCGCGAAATAAAACCGCATGCGATTAAAGGTGTCCTCTCCTTTCATTTAGCACTTACGGCGAAAGTTAATTAGTCAATTTATGATTTAGTTAATTTAATTGCTCTTCATCTATCATCTTAGCACCTGGGGCACACATCCACGCGCGCACTGCTTTTGGCCCAACACGGGACGGATTGCGCGCACAAAATGTTTAAACCAAGGATGGAAATACATACGAACTCATTTTATAACTTTGCGGCATCGAAAATTGACTTTGGGATGGGCGACAACATGTTTACCGCACGTTGATACATAGAAAAATGAAATTTAATAATCGTGTTATTTTTAGTTAATGGCAATTAGTACTTTGTAGAAACGTAGAAAAAACTAAGAAATTATGCGTTAATGAAAACGGGATTTAAAAAATCTTTGAGAATTAAAAAATACTCTTTCAAATGAACAGTCAAAATATCAGTCGGTCATTCACCATGAAATTTTAAGATCAGTTAAACCTTCCCTATGCATCATGCGAAAAACATCGGAAATAGCAAAAAATTCGGATAAAATATCCATTTAAATAGCCAAAACTGGAATTATTGCTTTAAATAAATTACACTGGCGCTCTCCTAGAGGTCCGCAACCCTGGAAATCAGTTAGTACAGCAAACACTATAAAAATTAGCAAATTTATAAAATAATTCCAAATTTACAGACCGACATGCACGAGATTGGTAGTGAAAATGATTACGAAGGCACTCATTATTGTTTCTTTTTCATATTATTGTCGCATACCGTCATGGAACTGATTCATCTCACGCACGAGTATTACACGAATTTATGTCTAGTCCTACCTGTGCATTGAAAATTAATTAAAATGCGCTATTGCGTTTTCTTATCGAACAATGCGAGTGAGGTCCACTCGGTATTTCCACCGGGTATATGCCTGTTTCATCTGGTGCCCTCATTTATTAACCAACTGGGTAGCATTCAATTGAGGTTTCTCAAGATGCTTAAAAAAAATGAAAAATTGAGTTAGCTATTAACAGCGACGCATTGTGTCATTACTTAAACCACTCATTGAGGAAATTAATCGCTGAAATTGGTTGAAACAACATCGGACCAATTGAGGTCGACGAGAGAGGCCGAGGAGTAGGGGTGACCCGATTGGTTGGAGTTCGTGACGTCATCAAATTCTTTATGAAATAGTCAAGGACGTCGATTTTTCGCCAAAAAATAATAAATACAGAAATAAGCGATGGATTAAGAAACGAAAAAACGGGATTTCCTTATTTTTTACACTCTATCTCACTCGTGATGATGGAACTTCGTTTGCAATTATCCACACTGAAAAAAAACATGCACGCTCCCAGATTTCATCAATGTGAGGATAATTATTTCTTTATTAATTTTCTTCTATCACCTCCAAAAAAATTTACAAGATAAAACTTGAGTCAATTGTTTTTCTTTTAAGTAAAACATTGGTTTATGTGCCGATTATGACGTTTGAAGTTTTAAAATCATCATCATCATCATCTCTACATTCACAAATGAAAGGATTGAAACAGTCACTGTCTGCATTGCCTCATTCACTATACTTGGGTCATAGGCGTATTTAAAAACATCTAAAGGGATCACCATCGCGTCAAGGATTTAGCCCTTTCGGCTTTACTTATCCCTAGCTGTTTAGAGTACCTGCTCGCTTTGCCGGAACGCCGTTCCGGCACTGGATAACAAAAGGCATAATAGTCTATAAATAACATTTTTATCAATTATTTTGCCAAAAATTTCTAATATATACATTCGTAACCAAGACAGAAAAACCTGTAATACAATGAAAATAATAATATGTAATAAAAAACACAGAGAGTAATATTCCGCTTCTCAAAAAAGTTAAGGAAAGTGCGTTCCAGTACTGATAATTTTGCCATGATGTCACTGTGCATAATGATAACTGAATAATATGGTCCGATAATTCGTGGATGGGGCAAGATCAATGGAATGTTAGGTTAGCTCCTTTTAAATCAAAATACTTGATGATATTGATTTTTTACAATATATACGTGTAATGATATATATTACATGCCGCGGTCATGGGCATGCGCACGGTTCATTTAACTAATACAGACAACGGTTCTTAATTTTTTATTTATATTCCTCATTTCGGAGGGGATAAGGGGGCTTAGGGCCCACTTATATGTCAAAAGTCACCCTACTTTTGGGCCCAACTGCCCCAGCCTCAATGCATGTATAAAAAGCATCGGTACATGTGTCAGCGTTTTTGATCCTCAATGAAAGGGTTCGAGGAAGTATGTTCTCGCGACGTGGCCGAAAGATGGCTCAAGAGTATAGGGAACACGTCATTCGAACATATCTTTGCTCATATAAATATAAACCGATTTTATAGGTGTTTGGTATCAAATTAAGCAAAAAAACTACAGTGTAGTCCTCAGGAAAAGGATGGTGAGAGGGTTACAAGGGTCTTTCACCTGCTCAGACCCTACCTGCAGAAAAAAAGGTTGTGGCCTCCTTGACAAATTATCCCTAATGCAGTGGAAGACTTGATATCTAGCTAGTAGCTACCGATGCGGAAGGGTTGAAAATATATCCTTACCACTGAGGCAGTAAGTCCCAGCATCAACCCTTACCAGTGACGTCATCTTGTTTACATTAGCAACCGAACACCGCATTCATGAAATAGTTTTGTGCGAGTCGTTACGAGTTGGGCATCCTCAGCGCGACTCTTGAGACTTGCGACGTAAGTGGTCCAAAATCAAACTTCTCATGACTCTTCTTAAAAAAATTTTGAAGTTGGGACCAATGTTAATATAATCCCAGCAACGCGATCGAATGTATGGACAACCAGCCAAGTCCATTGGCAAAAATACAAAAGAATGCCACCAAGGAAACCGCCGCCGCTGACGCAAAATGGCTGTTTGTGCAGGAAATGACGTCAGCCGGATGGTCCATCGCCCACCAACATCCGTCTCCATGACCACCGGCGAGTGTCAACAAGATGGAGGGGGTGGTGGCGACTTAGGGCACGTGCCCCTTGTGAGGGGGCGCAGTGTGGTCGGTTGCGATTTCAAAAACTTGGTTGTCTTGAAAAAATAAATTGAAAAAAACAATGCATTACATAAGTGTATCGTTATTTCGCATAAAAATTTGTTTTGATAGATTTAAAAATACTTTGGTGTATGCTCAATGGGAGTTTAAATGTTCCTTTTGGTTCGTATTCCGTGATGTCTTTTATGGCGCTGCGAGCATTTAGAATAACCAGTCAACAAATGTTAAATATGATAAAAATAATTAGGGCATCTAATCCCTTCAGAGTGTAACAATTTTGCAAATAAAATGCATATAATAACCATGGAATGCCAAAGCATACTTATATGTTGTATCTTTGGTAGGAGCGGATGAGGAGGAAGATCACTGTAATGTTAGGTTTAATGGTTTAAAATTTTGGTACCTCATGATACTTTATTCAAAATAAATGTTAAGCTAAAAAGAATTAAGGAATATCAGTAGTGCCAGAAGCTGGATCGAAAGTATTACGACAGCTCTATGTAGTTGGCGGTAGAAATCTTGAACATTAAAAATTTTCATTATTACGAGCGAGAGGGGTGGGTCTGCTGGCTCTCTACATATCGAATAACTATGAAATTTGCATTTTCCGCGAAGCATTTCTGTACGACTTTGGTTCCAACGTCTGGACATCAATTTCAGGTGCATAAACTGTACATATGTGAACAAAATTTAGGGGCGGAGGTCCAGATATACACAGGAGCGGGAATGGGCTGATATTTGGAGGAGGCGACCGACAGCTGACGTAAATTGCGACAAGAGGGAAGGATAAGGAAGGAAGGAAGGGTGGGGAGAAACCTAGTAACGGCGTTAACAAGTTCTTATCGAAAGGTGTAAAGGGGACAACGGCTTAACGTCCCTTCCGACTCCGATTAATTACTCCTATTACCAAAATTGATCCACCTAGAGTATATACTGTTTCATGCTGTGTATGAATCAGGATAAGCTGATTATCGATGTGTTATATCGGCTAAACCCAGAAAGTGCTGTGGGAAAATTGTTAAGTTTGCTCCGATAAACATAACAAATCAAGTTAAATAGCCAAGAATTGTACCTTTAGTATTTTTCTATTTAGAGAAGTTCCTGTAAACAGTGGAAATCAATGAATTAATCCTCCTATAATTGCAAATACGGCTCCCTTAAAGTGCCTTCCGCAAATTGCTAAAGCAGGGACCAAAAAAGTTTCTGCTCCCCCCCCCGGGTCAATACGGTGGAAAGACAGTACTCTACCCACCACGCCAACCCGATCCTCCAATAAATACAATCCTTCAAGTTATTCAATTGAGGATTCTCCAGTCCACCGCTAGAATTGTTGTCGACACAAAATAGGATCCTCAAATCGTCCTCTATAATTGCGTTGTCACGCACCTCGCATTTAAATGGGTTCACAAAATTCGCCACCTGCATCGCTGGCGAACAAATTGATCAGATTTTCACGGGGATATGAGGTATAATAAGGGATGAGCGATTTAAAAGAAAAACTTTGTAATTTACCACCAATTTATTTTATAACTATACTAGTTACGACGCAGCGGCGTCATCTTCAGGTACCGCAGCGTCGTAGCTAGTAGTGCCGTGAAAATAAATTCGTGGAAAAGTACAAAGTTTTTCTTTTCATTAGCTCAAAATGAACTTCCACAAAGTTGAGACTGAGACAATAGAGATTATGATTAGGGGTGTTAACCGAAATTTATATACATGATGATGTGATCTATCAAATCCATAGCTTTTCAAGGCCATTCCTCGCAATCGCAAACATTGTACTGCAAAACATTGGAAAAAAGTGAATCGCATTGCACTCAAAACCGCGCCGCGGACACTTTTGAAAACCGATTAAAATGCGACTGGAGCGGCAACCGAAATCAGCCTTCTTTGGGATGGAATTGGGCCTCCTTTGTGAAGTCTCCTTGGTTGTCGCTCTGCGTGCATTTAAATCAGATATCAAAATCACGGCTCGCGGCGCTACCAGTCATCGATTTCCACTTTTCATGAGGAAATATACGGAAATGATGCATAATTGAGCTAATAAATAATATAAACCCCACCTTTAACGCATGCGAAACGATCGTCAACTAAAAAAAGACCACTCCCACTACGGTTAATGGCGAAAGTCACATTGAACGAGATACCGCTGCCCAGTGGCGTAACTAGGAATATGCTTCGGAGGGGGAAATTGCCGGGGGTGATGACCCCCCTCCCATTCAACGGGGGTTCCGGGAATGGCTTTTTAAAATGACATGCCTGGAAATACGTTTTACATCATTACTAAAAATTTAACTTTAAGCTGATGCAATATCTAAACTATATAGTCCTTATTTTATTTCTCTGAGGCTTTGGGGGGGGGGATATATCCCCTCATCACCCCATAGTTACGTCACTGCCGCTACCGAAAATAATGCACGCGAAACTGCAACAGATATAACGCTTAACCGCTATGTTCTTGGGCCTCCTATGAGTTATAAGCTTCACAAAGTGTGGCCATAAAACCATCAATTTTGTTTATGCGACTGTAGCGTCGAGAGGTGGGGACACAGTCGCGGTGGAGGCGTCATCGTAATCTAGACGGAGACGGAGGGAAGGGTGTCTTTAGCTTCGCCGTCGTCGTCTGTTGAATATTTATTTATTCGGTGCCCGCAAGCGAGGGTGTACCTATTTGGGGATGGGCGTCTGATCCTTAGCGACGGGGCTGTCATGCGAAAGGGCAAACGAGTGGAGGGGGGCGAGTACTTTATCCCTTCAGGGCACACCACCCTCAGGGTACGGGTTCAAACCCCCGACTGGGTGAGATTCATCCTTGTTAGCTCTTGAAATAGCATCGGGAATCTCCCCTTGATCATTCACGACGTAAGGAAGTCATCATCTTGTAAGTGGTACCAGCAAGGAAACGACTTAATTTACCCGGAAGTGATAGATCGTAAAACTGCTTCACTGCTGACAGTTATCCTATTAATTCGATAGGTTATACCACCTAATAAATTGTTACGTGTCATTCATGTATATTCATCTGAAAAGGGGAGGTCAAACAACTCACAAAGTTCAGGGTTTAGCTGTAATACTTATAATGGGACGTTTGATAAATAAGAGTGTATTGTAAAGGCATTGATGATAAAGATCATTTGGGTCAATGCTGTGATTGATGCAGAAGCTTTGAGATGAGAAGGAGAGAAGAGAGGATTTTTGAAAACCTTGGGTTGAAGAAGGGACTACGAGATGTGTTAAAAAAAACGGGAGTTTAATTTTTTTGAAATAATATTTATATATTTATATAGATAATCTTTCACTAAATCAGCGATTTCTTTTAATGTTATCCTTGTATAACGACTGCCTTTTAAGGTCCTCTTAATTTTTAGGAATAGGAAAAAAGTCACATGGAGCCATGCATAGCGAATATGGAGGCTGGAGCACCTTCACAGCATTTCTCTTGGCCAAAACTTCGAGAACAAGCAATGAAGTGTGAACCGAAAATCGCCGAGCTCATAAAAACATGTCTAACCGTAGGAGCTCCTACAGGAAAAGTAAAAAAATGTAATGGATGCAGCCGAAAGTTTTATCATGTTTCAGGGCATAGGCGGATTTAATGAGCGGCATGTGCCCCCACAGACAGTTAAAAAACAGACAAGATTTTTAATACGGTTATATTACGTTCGTTTTATTTAGTGCATTACGGGGCCTCAATAATTTAATTTAATATTAATAACTTTCATTCAAATAAAGAGAATTTTTTCAACCGTAATTATATTTTTTTAAATATCATATGTGATAACACCTGTCAGACCCTTGTGCCCCCCCACAGATATAAATCCTCGTAAAAGGACAGGTGGAAGGGAAGAATGGCATTGATAAAAAACGGTTGAGATTCATAGAGTAAGTAATGAAGAATCTAAAGCAGAAGAATAGGGTAGTTTCATATTATTTTTTATTGCCTAAATAGAAATATTATTACTCCTGGAGTACGTATTTCACGCTTTTTAGATTTTTTAATGATGATATCTATTTTTCGTGATTAAATGAAAAGTGAAAAATTTCAAGCGCGCGGAAACGCGACGGCTAAGTATGAATGCTGGGAAAAGCCCCTATGACGTTTGGCTGCTGCTGGGTGAGGACACCTGGGTGTGAGGCTATGAACGCCGCTACGATGCAGGCTGCTTGCTGCCGAGCATGGCGGTAGCGTAGAGTACCCTGCCAGGAGGTAGCGCGCTATACTATTAATTAAGTATTATTAATACCTTATCAAACGAGGGAAACTTTTCGACCCTACACAATTTTAATTGGTGAATATTAAAAGATGTTTCCCTGAGCTCTGTGCCTCATGCATGTATTTTTAATCTTAGACGATGTAAAACTCCAATCTACTCGTGTAGAAACTAGGCCCCTGTGACGTCATGTGGAGTGGCATCGCATGGGCGTCAATCTGGCCTTTTTCAAATGAGGTTAAAATTGACCATTAACATTCGTCTAAACTGGGATTTCTAAAACCAAATAATTTGTATATTATGAATACACTAATGGTGGGTAACGAATCGCAATCAATGCCTTTCGTTTTCTTTGATGAAGGAAGCTACCCTATTGCCGATTCTTGTTATATTGCTTCTATGTCCTCTAATTAATATATTAACACCTGGCCACTGTAAAATAGCAACACTACTATTACAGGGGTGCAGCTAGAAATTAAGGCTAGGGGGGGGGGGGGTTTAGGCGCAACTAATATTGGGTGTATAGAATACCCGCCAGGGTGAGCGGGAGGTGCGGGGGCCCTCCTCCAAAAATGTTTTTTAAGGTAAATGGTTCAAAATGGTGAGTTTCACTGCTAAGTGAATAGTTTGACGTTTCTTTGTGAGTCATCCGTCTCCCAAATATTAGTTACAAAATTTGTCATTAAAATTGCATTAAATATTTTTATAAAACATAATCTCTAAGCTCTGGGGGGAAGGGTTTATCCCTCAAAACCCACTTCGCCACTGCTGTTATACGAGGCTATGTAAAAAATTATAATAAATTAATTAAAAAGTAACGATAATTTTTTGTAATTTCGCGGGTTCGGAGTTTGGAATATCCGACAAATGGAACGAAACCCTATGGCGGGCTCGCGAGGATACACTTCCGGGGGCAGGGTCTGTAAGCGCGAGCTTTTCACCTCTGCACCCAGAAGGGGGAGGGCAGGAAGGAGAAAGGAAGGAGGCGCCGCCGCGATAGGAGCCCGACGACGCCTCGTGGGATAGGTAAGGAAGGAAAGGTACGAGGAATCCCGAACCGTCGCAAGGCGGGCGGGTCCTACCATCAGCGAAACCAGGCATCAGCCGTTGCTATTCTAACATTATTATTTGTTGGATGTTAGTTGGATTATCCTATGAGGAAGAATAATCCAACGATCAAGTCGTTAGATATGGAGAATCCGACAAAGAGTATGAGGGTTCTTGGCGAACCCTTCGAAGGATACAACGCACCGGGGCCGGGAACCAAGCCAGTGGCTTATACGCCCGATCACCCGGGGAGGGGCTGGAGAGGAAGGAAAAAGGAATGAGGCGCCGCACAGTGGGGCCAAATCTATGAAAGGTGGCCATAATTAGAAAAATAAAAGTTCGGGGTAATGATTTCTTTTTACATGGTTGGGAAGACGCTTATTTGAGCTGCTGAGAAAAAAGTTCGAGAAGCAGGTAAGTGTGCACCACTTCGTAAAAATCACTTTCAAAGTGACAGGTGCGCTGCTGGGATACATAGTCTCCCTCTCGCTTCGAAATACCCTCATCTTCTAGACTCCTCCTCAGCTACCCAATTGGCTAAATTTAAAATTTAAAAAATAGAATCAACGCAGCAATGTGCATAGATAACAAATGTTGCTTTACCATAACATTGAAACAAAATTAAAATTATTATTAACATAAATATTAAGCAATAAATTGCACCACTTTTATTCAAAAATAAAAATACGAACATCATTAAGTTATATAGCAGCGCTCTGCAGTGCTCTTATATAGTTATATTATTGTAGCCACAACTCTCGGCTATCATAACAAAAAAAATTAACCGCCCCAACCCGCCCCTTCGTGAATTAATAAAGAAATACGTAAGTAACCTCCAACCGTATGGACGCCGAAGCGCGCAGCTCGTTGACACGTTGCATGCAGGAGGGAGCACTTACTATGTAGTTTAACCACGTTGCATACATGGATTCGAAATTTCGAATGCTGCTTGCAATTGGCTTTCAGAATGTAAGTTAAAACCTGGCAGATCTGCAATACAAACGCTAAAAAATTGGTGGAGGAGCCTAAGAAGGAGAAGGACTTAAAAAGGAGCTTAGTTTAAACCGGCAAAAGCAGGTGTATGGTAGTAGTAACGACAACACAGCTCGAGAACTCTGAAATTTCCGCCAATATAACAGGCCTCAATTTGGAGCTTCTTCAGAGATTTAATACTGCTCTACAAGCTGTCTTCTGGCTATAGAATAAATATAGATATCTGCGAAGTGTATTCTATTTAAACAGCACTGCTATTGTTGAATTATATCACTGGTTTTGCATGCCAACAATGTTTACCCTAAATACTGTTGCACGAAAGGAAGGCCATACAAAATTCATTGTTACCAATCGGAAAAATGTCAGAGGAAGCGCAGGAAGCGTGCAACAAACTTGAGGAAATTCAGGGAAGATTTTACCCGAAAGTGCTCGAGGAAAAAACTGTAGTGGACTTCGTTGTGAGATTGATGTTACATTCCGACTCGATTATTGTAAGCCAGATTGTGATGCGGTCCAAGTCATCGACAGTTTTATGTTCCGGAGCCGTGAATATTTTTTATGAATCCTACCTGATAGAATCAGGATCTTCATCGGAATCGGTAGACGATTCTTTGGATGGAACGAAGTCTGATTGAAATTTGTGTTTACGTTTATGAGCCTGTGTGCGCAGCTGTTTTCATATTCTACGTAGAAAACCTACTATATAATAATGTGTGATGTAAATGTGTTTGTTAACTTTTTATATATTCTTATAAAGACACCTAAGTTATTATTTTTCATTTAATATTTAAAATAATAAGTGGGTTTATTCAATAATGCAGTTTTGTGCTTAGATAATTATTCATGGGACGAATTAGAGACGGATTATATTTAGTGTTTGCATTTTTTTAAGTGAGTGGTCGCGGGCCTGTTCATATTCTACGCAGATTGGCTGTTGTACAATAATGTTTTTATAATTTCTTTGCTACCTTATTATATTCCAGGATATATTTTTAAGCCATAAGTATGTGTACATGCTTATAACGTGTACATTAAGATACATGTAACAATATCGGAAATTAATTCGTTTAGAATGTTTGAAAATTAAAAATAGCCATAAAATGATGATATTTATTTAAAATAATGCATAAAATTATTAATCGATTGCCTTAAAGCTTTGAAATGTATTTCATATAATTTTCAAAATCAGTTTTATATTCGTAATATAATATAATTAAAAATATTCCCCCCTTTTTACTGGACACAAGGAAAAATTACTGTATTATTTTAGCAAAAATTCCAATTTTTTGGAAAATATAAATTTTATTTATATTTCAATATCATATTCGGAATTAGCGACCTCGAAAACTGTTATATTCCAAATTTCAAACACATTGCATGATATTTAATAATTATGACCACCTTTTAAGCATTTGGCCCCACTGTGCGCCGCCGCGATAGGAGCCCGTTGACGCCTCTGGGAAGGGAAAGGGACGGAAGGGACGGGACGAGGGAAAAACACCCCAACGCTATAGAAGCGAAGAGGGCCCTACTATAAGCGAAACCAAGCATACGCAATTAATGTGCCAGCGATTTTAGTGGGTTTTCCTATGAGGAAGAAAAATCCATCGATCAAATCGCTAGATAAAAGACAGGGAGAATCCGACAGTCGAAATTTGATTTTGAATTTTGAATGGGTCAGTTTTCTTTGATGAAGGAAACTAGTGTGTTAAAAGATTGGCCGATATGCGAAGTGAGTGGAGGGCTGAGTCAAACAAATATAGCGATTGGTGACTGTTGATGATGTTGAGCTTCTCTGTCTGCTTTGTATGGGAAGACGGTCTTTTCGAAATGGGCCAATGGGATTCATGGACTGGCCGGTGTCTTCTCCGGTGTGCTTCCTTCGTCTACTCGAGTGATGAGCCATGCCTTCAGTCCATGACTCTTAAATCATGTTCACAGCAAGGGCGTATCCAGGATCAAAACTAGAGGGGGGCAAGCCGTGGTCGTTGAGATGTAGCACGGAAATGGTTAATTAAACCGAAATTTCAAGAAAATTATAACAGCGCTGGATTAATTTTTCAAAATTATTTGCTCGAAAAAAATACAATCTCATTATAATTAAGTGTTTTGTAATAACATCACTTTTCATTAATTTAAAGAAAATTTGTTCCAAACTTCCGTATTGAACTAAATTTACCTTTGCTTCCAGAGGGGGGGGGATGTTGCCCCCTGTTGTCCGCCGCTGGGTACGCCCATGGCTCAAAGTAGATGCGTTTATCTCGCAAAATATGGGACCCAGCGTCAAGACGTTACCACCATCGTTATTGCTTTCTTCAAGATCTCAGGTGATAATATTAAGTTTGACGTCAGCGGTCCAGGTTGAGGTTGTAATTAACTTCCTCAATCTTGAAGTGTTTAAAGGGACATATTGATGGCTAAGTTATAACAACACGTGTTTAAAAATTTGGCCGGTCTGAGTTTATGCTGCTAATACTGTTGATAAAAGATAAAATTCAAACAAAAAATAACTCTTTGCTTGAAAATATATGCTTCATTTCAGATTTATGCATTTTTGGTTTTTAATTTTAATTAAAATTATATACAATAAAAAATAAATCGTTTTTTTTGCTCTCCTTAAATGGTGCTATTTTTGAGATACGTGTTGTTATAACTTGGCCATCGATACCTATTTGCGCACTACTCCCATAGAGTAAGGACTCGCTTACTTTCGCTGACTCCTCCGGAAAAGGCCTGCGGTCTTTTTTTGAACCCTATTTTTGTTGAACCCTATGACGCAATTCCCTATCTCCCTCCGTTGTGAGGACAATAATTCACGAACGAGTGAAATTGCACGATTTGGCCAAAATTAATAGTACTCCGATTGATTTGAAAATCGGTTTCTAGACTTACCAGGTGATCTAAATTCGATGTATGGCGTTTTTGAAAAATCGATTTTATTACAAAAAATTCCCCCAAGAAGTCTCCATGGAGCACTACATTTTTTTATCTATCATAGTAATGCAATCTGCATAGAGACAGATGGCTTTACTGCGATAGATAAAAAAATTTAGTGCTTTGACTAGTTCTCCTAAGGTTTCAGACGATTTTAGAGGTGATATGTTGTATGAATTTTGTTGTATCTCGACTCGTTTTTCCCGAAACATTTATTTGAGTGAGTAAGTCAGCCAGTGAGTGGTGAGAAGTGGGTTTTATAGTGTTTAGATAAGTAGATGACGGGTGAAATCACTGCCTTGGTTGCAGAATACCTCGACCATCTCAATGTTACCCTGGTATTTTGTTACATGATTTGTGCACGATTAGCGAAATGGTACATTTCTTATGTGGATATGGTTGCCAAGAAAAATCATTGTAGGGAAGCTCAGTGAAATTACATGGGAGAGTAAATTCAAAAATATTTTAATGCATTATATTTCATTTTAAGTCCCTAATGAGTCCTCCCGGGCTAATGAATTGATGTGCCAACGATAATAGATTAATCCCAATTGTATATAAGCATGCTTCTACATCAAAATGAAACATTTTTTTCTGCTAAATCAGCACACATTACTATCCTACAATGCGATTTTGTCAGTGATAGCTTCCCCAAAGGCCGTTTTACACGGGGCACGGAATTACATTATCTGACCTTTGTACGAAGGCGCAGTCAAAATTGCGTCTTGTAAAGCAGTGGATTGCTAAAATGTATGCGAGAATGCATGAAGTGGAGATGGCCAAAATAGCCGCTGGTCTAATTTCGTTCGTGCATTCGCGTGATTGCATGCTATAGTGAAAAATTAATGCAGTTCTAACCTGTGCATTTACGTGTCTCTCGTAAAACGACCTTAAGAATTCTTAGAGGATCGTGCCCGTTTCATGTTGAACATGTACATGTATTTCCAACGTCATGCGATACGATGGGTACAAGTTTTGTTGACGGAGGTGCTGCTATCCAAAATCTACTAATCCTTACTCTAAAGAGCAAGTCGCGTCTGCTCTAAGGGGCGGATTAACGATGGGAAGACCGCATCCCCCTGGAATTTCTGAAAAAAAAATGAAAAGATAGTAATTTTTAAAAGTAGGCTATCCAATGAAAGGTTTTATTTCACCAGCTTAACGAGCGATTAAAAAGTAATTGAGGAATATCCAAAAGCCACTTGTAAACGCACATCAGACCTCAGACGCAATTAAGTTAAGACATATTGCATACCACCAAGGCGCCGCCGAATGCAGAGGATCCCAGCCTCAAAAACAACGACCTCAAACTGCACAACAAATGGCAAAGTATGTTATGCTGGGGGAATAGCATTGCGGAAATACTCAGGAAATAGTAGGGAATACTCAATGAATACTCGTAAGAGCACTTCTTGGAAATTGTAAATTCACAAAACAAACTTACTGGCTATTCGCCACACCATCAGGCGTTTCAATACAAAATGTATTGAATGTCGTGTGAATTAAAGTGTTTATGGGTGATTCCCAGTTATAATTTATTTACAATTTGTTGGAATTTCATCAGATTAAGTCTGAATCAACCCTTTTTGAATGCTCATTGACTTCTACGCATGTGACCACCTTTGAAACAACTGACTACGACCACAGCGTTTGTTTTCAGGATGTTCATTTCAATTACAAATGTTACTTCCATTAAACAGAATAATCACCGATAAAAGAATACAGACGTTAATCATGAATGGAATAAAGAAGGATAAATATTAGGATTTTAATTTTATGTATTAATCTATTTACTTCGAGTTTCAAAAGTTGCGTCGAATTTTGATTACTGCGAAGCCATCGTCAGCGTTCCCTCGAATGTATATTTCACGAATTTTACAATAGAGGATTCTCCAGACGGTTAATCAATATTTTGTCACCCACCACACACTTAATTAGGTTTATAAATATCGCCACACTGTCTCTGATGGATAGAGTGACCTGAGTTAAACGGAGAAATAAGCTATAATTCTGTTTACTGATATTTATGTTCATAGTGATGTGATACATTAGTTTCAAACTTTTCAATGATATTCCTCACGATTTTAAATTTATATAATAAAAATAGGGAATAAATGGATCACAATGAGCTCATCGCTACGCTGCGGACATTTTTGAAACTCAATTAAAATGCTCTTTGAAGTGACAACATACTCAAACTTGAATGGGACAGACTGATGCCTCCTCTATGGATTGACTGGTCCCCTTGGTACATTTCCTCCGAGGTATTTTGGGGAGACGTGGAATGGAGTGCGGGCGACCGCAGCGACACACCCTGAGGGCGGCCGTCCCCAAAGAGAGATGGCGCACTTCCTCGACGTGTTTACGTCTCCAAGGTGAGCGAATGAGGGAGTAAATAAAGAGGCAGCAGTTATTGGAGCGTGGCTGATGCAAGCGGACGCGCAAACGATTGGAGCAAAATACTGGAGGGGGGGGGGGGAGGCGTGAGAAATGGGGGGTTGTGCGTGTTCTGTGGCCGAAGAGGGCGAGAAGCCGAATTGATTTGTCTCGAGCCCTCGGCGGAGGGTTTGTATCCGGCAAACGCACGCGCGGTTGCCCTGCACCATTGACGCCGGCAAAAGGGTTTGCATCGCAGGAATTTAGGAGATCCATAATTTGGGCGCATTGTCCGCTGGAGACCTGCTGCATGCGATGTCGACGAAACTGGAAGAATAACCGGCTTTCCATTGAAATGCGGTCGTTCACACTCACTTGGAAATAGAGCCTTTAGTAATAATAGGAGAGAGTAAAGTAGGAGGAAAGGGAAGCCTCATGAAAACCTTACCAAGAATACGAAATAACCTTATAGGCCATATCTTGAGGCATGATGGGATGATGAAGACAATCGTCGAGGGACAAGTGGATGGAAAGAACGGAAAAGGAAGACCCCGAACAAAATATATGAATCAGCTAATGAAGGATGTAAAATAGAATAAATACGTAGGTGTGAAAATATTAGCTGACAGAAGTATTAAGTGGAGAGCTGTGTCAACCCTTCTAAGGATTGTTGACCAGTGATAGTGATGATAGAAATCTTTGGCTAACTGCCCTTGTAAGCAGATCATACAGGGCTATCGTAAAATAATGCTGCGGTTTTGAACATGGTTTAAATGAAAATAGAATTTCTTACAGGTCATGTTTTTTCCGAATTTGTCATCACAAAGTTTTTTTTTACATAATTAATGAATTTCAATATGTGCGCCCTTAATCGCTCGACAAGAGAGGAACCCGGCGTCGACATTAGTCTACCCTTAACAAAAGGCGCCAAGGGGATAGCGGGTTAACATCCCATCCGACGGACGGAGTGCTGCACTAGAAGTGCCCTTCTCAAGGCAATCAAGCTGACCTGGGATTGGGCAGCATCTGAAAACTCAGTCACCATTTTACTTCTATCTTCCTATGAATTACTGAAACTGCACCATGATTTTATGACAGTACTGTATTTTAAAGAATTTTCACCGAGCGACACTGAAACTACTTGAAACTTGCTTCATCACCAAAAAATCCATATAAATCAACAAATTTTATACCTGTCCAGGTTTAGCTGTGACCCGTGTACTTGGGGTTGGTGTTTAAATCTTCTGGACTGGAATTTAATATGCTTAGAACTTGAGTTTTTTTTCATGTACTACCGGTTCCACGTTCTGTCACTGGGCGACGATATCTTGGCGCTAGACTTCATTTTTGTGGCGTACTTTGTGTATTATTCTGTGCACTGCTTGTAAGGGGTAGGAGTTCATGAGGAATAACAAAATAAACAGTTTTGGGGTATCAAAAATTTATTATTGTATGGTCAGAAAGCAAAAGCAATGAAGGCCAAAGGGTTTCGTGACGTATAATGTTTCTTACGGCTCCAAATGTTTTTCACCAGTAAATGCTGACTCGAAGCTTTAGGAATATTAAACAATGGGTTGCTTCGATGGTTGCTCTCCCTTAGTATACGCGTTGGCGTGAGATATACGAATTTTCCCCAACTGTTAAAAATGAGCACGTTCACTCGGACCAAAATTGCAATTTATTTAATGAACTTGGAATTGCAATTTATTTCATGAATCCGGTAGATACAAAGGAAAGATAAGTTTCACCGAAAAAATATTACTCATGCAGCTTTTCTATCCAAAATTTATAATATCGCAAAATCGCGAAAGTTGTTGCCAAATTTTAATGAGTTATCGACGTCATGAAAGTTTACTCCTTCAGGGAGAATGACTCATTGAAGAAAGGAATCGCTCATAAAAAGCGTAATTACTTGGAATATACGTTACCTTCAAAATTTTGGGCTCAATAAAATACGATAAAGTCATAGTTTTGGGCATGTCAACTTCGCTAAAAAAATTAGGAAACAATGAAAGCAATATTCAGAGTATCTTCCATGGAAATAATTTCCTATGGGCCTGGTTCCTTGATTTCAATTTCAGTTAACCAGGATTTATGGCGATAAATACCAAGACTTGACGCTTTATCAAGAATATTAGCGCAAAGAAATGCTCAATTTAAAATATGAAAGGAATCTAGATAGAAAGTAGGACCTCTTTAGAACTGAGAATGAGATTAGATAAACGTACGAGAGTTATGAAGTTGGTGTCGAATTGCAGATAAAAATGGGAATTTAATAAGAAAGATGTGCCAGAGAAATCACATGTGGTTGTATTGAAGAATACTTAAAAAAGAAAAGTGGAATAATGTAGGAGAAGTATGGATGAGAATAGGAAAGAGAGGAAAACTGTCGAGAGAAATAAAGAGGGAGAAAAACGCTAAGGCGTATCAAACACCGACATTGATTGCTGAAGTTAGATACAATACGACAGGTAGGGCGCAAATGAAGTATATAACATCAATTTATGTTTTTGTTAAGTAATTTTAAGTAAAGCCTGAATCACACGATCATTTTTTTTGTCGCGAAAGTAATCACTATCGCGATCACCTTTCCCGTCGCGAAAAGCGATCGCTCTGGTGTTCGTTTTTCTGAATCACACGGTCACTCCCGCCGTCGCTTTTCGCATCATTTCCGATATCATAGCTTGTTGTCATAGGACCTACATCACGAAAATATATAGCGTGTTTGTTTATCCATGTCGTTCCCACAATTTTCAAACGCAGCGCTGCAATCGCTCCATAGGGGAATGCGTTCCGATTGGCTGATATGGGGTTTTAGTGACGGTTTTAGCGACGGAAAAAGCGACCGGACTAGTGATGAAAAATAGCGATGGGAATCCTCATCGCGAACGCGAAAAACAATTGCCGGCGACGATCATTTCGCCTAGTGATCGCGATAGTGATCACTTTCGCGACGAAAAAAAATGATCGTGTGGTTCAGGCTTAAGGAATACCCATGTGCTATTTTAAATTCAAGATAAATGTGAAATAAAATTACTTACGGAGATAAAGTAATAGCATAGTTTAAACGATTCCTGGACTTGTAGTCGTATGATTCAGCATCGTAGGGAATCACAATGAAATCAATTAGGATGATTTCCTCGAAAAGTAGGGACATTTCATTTTAATTAGATCAAAGACTGAGGGTGTGCAGACGCTTCAAACAAGAGCATCCTCTCTCCGGCGTTGAACTCTCCGACCACCCATCTGATTGCACCCTTTCGGAACCGCGCTAGAGCGTGATTCACACCATCATTTTTTCCGTCCCTCAGAATCATAACTTCAGCGATAGGTTATCAGGGACCAATAGAGTGATCGCCCGGCTCGAACATTATCTAAATTAGACCGCCATTCCCACCATCCCCTTTCCAATCGCTTTTCACGTCACTTTCCGCATTTACAACTGACATTCGATCGAAATCTAACCTTAAATCATGCACTAAATGGTAAAAGATTCGGAGAAACCACCACCAAACAGAACGCATTCTGTCCCTTTGCCTTCCTGGCAAGCTATCAAGCTGGTCAACAACGCCCATTTGTTTGTTGTATTGCTTGATAATACTTGGAAATTTTAGTGGCACATTTTTACTCATTTATTTTAATCTGAATGTTTCAGAAGTCTGAATTTCCCCACTCAGAAGAGGCAGAAGCACAACTACTGAAACTATGAACTATGCCACACATGAAACTTCTACTCCACCGATAGTGGCAACTATCTCATTAGATGCGCCTCTTTTTGCGCCTGGAACACAACGGCGGATAAACATGCAAACACAGAGGATAAACTATTATAAATTTTCAGCAATAGTAGTCAATATTCATTTCAAAAGCTGCATAGCATCTATCCGCTAAGAATGACCAAGGAAAAGTAATTTAGCACATAATTTGCTGCAAGCCATTTTATTTTTTAATATACTTACTAAATATTTTTTTCTTTTATTTTCTCACCATCTTCATAATTTCTCCTTGATCTCATATTGACACTCGTCCTTTGACGGAATATCACTCGAATAATAATATGTCTATAGATTAATAGATGACAGTTTTGAAGCAAGGTTCTGCAAAACTGTCATTGTCACACCTATCAACATAGTTTTTGTTATCATACTCCATAAGCAGTGATGTTATTGAGTCTTTCGACAGCTTACGAGAGCTGAGACATCGGAAGGACAACACCATGAATATATTCGTTCTACCTATAAAAATGTATATAGCCTTTGCTCAATTTTTTCAGTTGACCACAAAGCCAGTTTGCATCATATATACATGCATATTTTTACGTGTAACGCTAATACGTATTCATCAATAAATACGATAAATTCTCAGGTTATTATTTAAAGCTTAGGTAACAATGGAATATTTTTACCCCTTCTTTTTAGAATGAATTCACTTATATCACTCAGGTAAATCCTGTTACTCGTTCGTCATGCGGAGAGCTGACTTCCTTCTACATAATGAGAATCTGATCACCTTTTGCACCTGCTGACTGCTTCGAGAACCTCGTAGTATAACGATGGGGTGTATCATATTCGATGTACCATGCGTTAGGGAGGAAGAATAGGGTGGTTTCCTATTATTTTTTATTGCCTAAATCGAAAGATTATGACTCCTGGAGTACTACTCATTTCACGCTTTTAGATTTTTAAATGACGATAACTATTTTTCGTGATTAAATGATAAGTGAAAATTTTCAAGCGCGCGAAAACGCGACGGCTAAGTATGAATAATAAAAGCCCGTGTGACGTCATTTTGGTTCCGGCTGACGCCGTGTGAGGACACCTTGGTGCGAGGCTATGAGCGCCGATAGTCGATACGACGCCGGCTGCTAGCAGGTTGCAGAGTACCCCGCTAGTAGGTAGCGCTTGGCTTAAATAAGGATTATTAATACCCTATCAAACGAAGGAAACTTTCCGACATAAGGGAATATTGATAGGTGATTATTAAGAGATGTTTCCCTGATCTCTGTGCCTCATGCATGCATTGGTAATCTCAGACGATGTAAAACTCCTGACTACACATATAGCATCTAGTTCCCTGTGACGTCACGTGGAGTGGCATCGCATGGGCGTCAATCAGGCCTTTTCAAATGAGGTTAAAATTGACCAATGACATTCGTCTAAACTGGGATTTGTAAAACCAAATAATTTGTATATTATGTGTACACTAATGGTGGGTAACGAATCGCAATCAATGCCTCTCGTTTTCTTTGATGAAGGAAACTACCCTGATGTGCCCTTCAGAAATAACCGGCACATAGTGTAGTGTATAATCCATGATACAAAATGCTATAAAGGACTAAGATTGTATATAAAAAAAAGACGACCTCTCGGATTAGCAGTCGGTTGAGAATTTTGGAATGCGACGTTTCAATGACTAGCTGACGAGGATTTAAGAGGGAGAGGAGGGTGATAAAAAGAAAAGTTTACAGAAGGTACAGAGGAGACAGAGGGTCTCAACGGAGAAGTAGTGAGTTGGGTAATGCTGTTTGAAAGTGTGTTTTAAGGAAGAATGTTAAGCCTGAATCACAAAAATTTTTTCCCGTCCCTCAGAATGACAGCTCCGGGGATAGGTTTTGAGTGACCGAAAGAGGGACCGCTTGACCTATCATTTTCAGAATCACTCGGCCATTTCCACCATCACTTACCGTGTTCAGATGTGACGTTCAATTAAATGCCAAGCGTGGCATCACGATCGCTGCTATCGACCGTGCGTTCTGATTTGCCGAAGACCGGTGCCAGCGATTGTCACAGCGACGGAAAAAGGGACGTGCCGAGGGATGGAAAAAGGGATAGAAATCCCATCCCTCAAGCCCATGTTAGAAAAAATGTTCGTTTCTCACGATCGTTTTCCACGACGGATTGAGGGATGGGATTTCTATCCCTTTTTCGTCCGTCAGTCGTGGAAAATGATCGTGAGAAACGAACATTTTTTCTAACATCATTGGAGCGATCGCTGGGGCGGTCCATCGAAAGGAATAGAAAACATGATCGTGTGCAGGGGCGGATCCAGGATTTTTCTGGGGGAGGGGGGTCAAAAGGACATGTCTTATGATATTTGAGACAAAAAACTACATACAACAACTGCTGTAGAAAATATTCTTTATTTCGATATGAAAGTTATTAATATTGAATCAAATGATTGAGGCTCCATAATACACAAAACAAAACTAACGTAATGATAACAGTATAAAAGTATTGTTTACTTGGTAATCGTTCGGGGGAGGGGGGCACGTACCCCTGTGCCCCCCTCCCCTGAATCCGCCTATGATCGTGTGAAGCGAACCCACGAACCGGGCTGCCTGGCCATGAGGAAAAGAAATTTGTGAGAATACAATGGACTCGTTCTCCAAATTTTCTTTAATGTATGTACGTTGCGATTGAATTTGATAAAATGAGGATACCCCTACGTTTCAGTTGATCGATTCTTCCGTCGCCTACTTTTCGATCTTTTCGCAACGAGCATTCGACGGCCTTGGCCCTTTTGCCCTCATAAGTTAATGACGTCACGAACGTTTTCGGTGCAGCTCACTGTTTCTCCACTATTACTGGCCTCTCTCATCCCTCACACGTGATTTGTTGTCATAAACAGCCTAATGAGCGATACATTCCGTCAACAATTCCGGAAACAATCGGATCGGATATATCTGAACTAGTTAATGAACCAAAACTTCAATGACGAAACCAACTCTGGAAAATTGGGCGTCAATTTTCGCATGATTTCATTTGAAGCTTTTAAGAAAATGGCCGAATGAGGAAACTTTTTTCCACGTCTCTTGTGTTTCCCTATTATCAGCCGTACTTCTTAAAAAGTGGCGGTTTCAGATATCAGTGAGCGAACGTTTTCGGTGCAGCTCACCGTTTCTCCACTATTCCTGGCCTCTCTCATCCCTCACACGTGATTTGTTGTCATAAACAGCCTAATGAGCGATTCATTCCGTCAACAATTCCGGAAACAATCGAATCGGATCTATCTGAACTAGTTAATGAACCAAAACTTCAATGACGAAACCAACTCTGGAAAATTGGGCGTCGATTTTCGCATGATTTCATTTGAAGCTTTTAAGAAAATGGCCGAATGAGGAGACTTTTTTCCACGTCCCAATTTTTTAAAAAGTGGCGGTTTCGGATATCAGTGAGCGATTCCAATGAGATAAAGGTAGAGGGAATGATTATCTTTAGCTGTTATTGGGAAGATGACACAATGCCTAGCGCCAGTAATGTATGACTTAGAGATCAAAATGAAATTAAAACTAGTGATGATGTGAGAAAACGTGTTGATATTTATAGTAATCTTTATTGAACTCCTCTCAGTCACCAGTTTTGCCCAAAATTTTTTTTCCATGATGTTATAAGTGCAGATGCAATTTTTGCAGGATCTTCCATTCGGACACACATATGAATCAAAGTGATATAAGGCAACAAACTAAGCTTAAAATGTCTAAAATTAAATGAAAATAACAAAAAAGTAAAAAAAATAATATATGATACCTCATTAATACCATAAAAATATTCCAAGTAGGTTCTTTTTGGAATAAGAGGAACCCGTGATTCAAACGGAAGAATTTCTCAATCTGTAAGGTTTTCTGAGAAAACTGGAGACTAACGTACGTACCTCAGGATTTTTTTTCATTTTTAATATAATTATACCAACAGCGAATCCACATGAAATTGGCATCCCTTTCTCAGATTACCAGCATGTTTGAGTATTTTTTTAAATTTTGGAGTTCTCTCCTCGAAACCAATTCGTTTGTTGATTTTGTCCTCCTTTTCCCCTTTTAGCCCTCTTTGTGTCGGCGTATTCAGGTCTATTGGGCCCTTGGAATGAGGGCTTTTGTATGAATGATTCAATACATAATACTGAAAATGCTTAGATCTCATCAAACATCGAACCTGAGTTTGATAGATTTATAACCTACCACATTAAGGGCCTAGAACTTCGCAATTATTGGCATATGAAAAAATTCTCGTGGAACGAGAATGGAACCACGGACCTTTGACTTCGCAGACTAATACGCTATCCATATTCCTTAATCATCATGGAAATTGTGCCGAGGTTCATGCCGAAGATGTGTGGTTTCATTCTCTATCCATGGGAATTTTTTCCCATGACAATTATTGTGAATGACCCTGAGGACGCCAACTAAAACTTGGAAAAAGAGCCGTTCTGATGGACATCTATTCATAAATATTTCATTTCCTCCTTTTTCCATTTCCCACAATAACATTGGAATTTTGGCCTTAATTTTGGTTTCTCTAAATAAATGAGCGAACTTGAGTACATTTCCACTGGGGGCAGTGGGACATGTTCTGCACTATTGTTATTCTTCTTGGCAGTAAGTATATTCTTCTTTATCTAAAATGCCCATTAAACTCTACAGTCTAAGTCAACCAATATTTCATTACTCCTTCTACGTGGAATCCACACAATTATGGATTACTCTCACCGCAAACCTTTGGCGGAGTAACGATAAACAAACACTTCATACTTAACTGCTTCATAAAAATACAATTTTTCTAAATGATTTTAAGCATTGTTCAAATCCTTCATTTGTAATTTAATGCTTTGTTACATCATGTTTATTTTTCGGGTTATTCTTCCCATACATTGAATATTAAGTCTTTAATTCTTGCTGGTATTCATTTATTTTGTACTATTTTTTCTCAGTTGCAGAGTGAAGTTTCAGTATTTAATAGGACTTTTGCCCTAAAATTTATCATGCCTTTACTATCCTGGTTGTTTATAGCTTCTTCAATGTATTTTTTAATTTGTTATTTGATATTTGGAATTGTGAAAGTGCAAACGAATTCTGCAGTGGAATGATTGTTTAATCTTATTGCTCTTAAGAGAGGAGGTACTCCAGAGTTTAAAAAATTAATATTTGAAAAATCTGAAGATTCTGTCCCTGGACCGTCCTTGCCCCAGAAATCCTAGAGGACGTATCCTGTATTTAGATTTTCCAGGAAAGAGACCAGCTGAATATTACTTACACTCGTGTTATGAATATTAATTCTTGAATACTTGTTTGCATAAATTTATTTTTAACTATTTCTTCTCCATCACGGAGTGTAATTTCATAACTAAATATGATTTGTGCCTTAAATTTTATGCTATTTTTTGTTATCTTGGTTGTTTGTACCAACCTCAATATCTTTGTCCATTTTTATTTGTAATTAGTACTTGGTAAAATAGAAATGAATTATTTTGCAAAATGACGTGTAAATAAAATGGTATTAACCAGAGCCAACAAATTTAATATTTTTAACATTTTAACAACTAGAAGATTCTGTCCCTAGCCCGTCTTTATTTAGCCTGTGTTTACATTTTATAGGAACGGGACCAACAGAATTATTAACTAACAGAATAAGAGCCATGCCCTCAGTCGGGAAAAAACAACTCAGGAGAGTCACGACTCGAACAATTTGCCGGGATATGAACCCGGATCTCCCAAATTTGGGCTGTGTTTTATACCACTTGGAGGTGGGGAAAAAGGGGGCGACAATATAATATTATAAATATATTTTTAGTCCCCAACCTTCCTATTTTATTACCTTCTCGGTTCTTTTTTCGCATGCCATTGTAGTTGCTAGGGTACAAGGGAACTTACCCTCGCGTGCGTCGTACTGCGAGGCCCCTCCCCCCGGGGTATCCCTCTAGCAGGATGGAGCCAGGGAGTGATGGGAGGGAAGAGGGGGGAGTCAGAGGGGCGGAGACATCTTCCGCGTGCGATCCTTCCGCCCCCTCATCAATCGCCCATCACGAGCAGCATATAAATGGGGGTGCGCCAGTCGTCTGAGGGGTGAGTTGAAGACGGACTGAGGGCACGGCAGCCTGTCGCAGAGAGCGCATAGGAGAACGAAGGAGCAGCAGAAGCGGCCTTAAAAAGAACGACGTCGAGCCAGCCGAGTGCCCGCAAGGACCGAACGAGGAAGAGAGAGAGACTTGAGTGGACGGTGGACTGAAAGGATCCTCAGAGGTTAGTTCAGCCGCCGCCAACACAGGCAGATCGTGTGAAATGATACCTTTGGTCACTTTGGCTATTCCACGTCCACTACACTTACAAAATTGCACATCATTCAAGGAACAGCTGCGGACTGTACCTCCCCGAGGTCACTCGCCACTGCACTTGGTGTTTAAGTCGAAATTATTCGAAATATTATAGCAATGCTCACATTATAATCAATTTAATCCATTTTTCTTGCAAAAATAAATCATGTCACAGGGAGTACACACTTAGTGCACTTTTGGAAACATAATAAAGATACACTGTTGTATGTTCCACAGAAGTTTTAATAACCGACACAGGTTTCGACAATACACTATGTAATTTTCAAAGGTGTCGCAGAGAGCGCATACGAGAACGAAGGAGCAGCAGAAGCAGCCTTAAAAAGAACGACGTCGATCCAGCCAAGTGAAAATGACGTAGTGTATTGTCGAAACCTTGGTCGGTTATTAAAAATTCTGTGGAACATACAACAGTGTATCTTTATTATGTTTCCTGTCACCAAGTTCCACCAAGTATCGCCATCCAGCCTTAAGTTTACTGCAGTTTTGATTGCGAAAACCTGTCTGAGGGCGGAATATGGGCACTCACCGAGGTATAACGAATATTAATATCCTCAATTTCTTGCGAGTTAAATCTGTGGGACTTCCTCTTGATAAATGAATGCATTTAAAGCTTCGTCTATTCTACAGAGCTTAATTCGGTTCAATTTAAAACTGTTCGATTCGGTACAATCAAACCTGTCTTAGGGCGGAAAATTAATTTGCCTTGAACGGGATATGAACCGGGGTTTCCCATTTTTGCATTATGTTTTATACTACTTGAACTACCGCCCTGAAGGAAGGGGAACAAGGGGCCAACTGGTCTCATCCCTCCCAGGTTAAATAAAAGCAAAGTCAAGTCAAAGGAATCTTAATCCCCTGTGGAGTTATTTTGGTTTCACAAGACAGTTTTTTTCCTTTCTAGACAATACCGCTCGGTTAGCTCAATCGGTAGAGCATGAGACTATTAATTTCAGGGGTCGTGGAATCAAGCCCCACGTTGTGCGAACTTTTATGTCGGCCACGATGGCGGTGGGGATAATTCCTCGCCTACCATACCGAAGGTCGCGGGTTTGAGTCCCGCCTGGGTGGGATGAATCTCCCAGGACATGGGTGTACTTGATCGTCTGTTGTTGATTGTTTAAACTCCCGATGTAAAGGCCTCATTGGTCTGTTTTCGGGGGTAATCGAGACAAAAAAAAGCTCCGCTGGAGAAGACAGTGCCTTGGCAGTTCAGGTACCTTGCCTTGTCGGAACGCCTAGGGCAGGAATTGGGTTGGTGTAGTGGATTTAGTGTTAGCTTCCCTCCCAGTAGGTCCGGGTTCAAAGCCCAGCGCTGATAGATATTTTGTGGAGATGCCCCGATCCCTGCCAGAATGCTTTTGCGGAGGGTGCCTAACTCTCACGCAGCTCTACGTCTGTCGGATGGGACGTTAAACTATGATCACCTTGTCGCCTTTCGGAGCAGGCTAATACCGAACCTAGGTTTTTCTCCACCCTTCCTTCATGGCTGAAGTGGCGGATAGAGTGTTCGCTTCATACTCCGGGTTCAAATCCTGGTGGTGGCAGAGATTTTTCAGAGACTACCAGATCCCTGCTTGACTGCTATGTGGAGGGCAGTTCAAGTACAGCACTCCGTCCGCCGGATGGGACGTAAAGCCGTTATCCCCATGGCGCCAATCGTTACGAGCTGCCGAATGACGACGCCGGGATTTTCTCCGTCCTTCCTACCCGATAGCGCAAATAACCTCATCTGTCTGTCGCCCACTCCAAATACAATACCACGCTCACCACATACCACAAGAGTTCGTATTGTGGTCAATTCCAATGATTTTTCCCCTGTGGAATTTTCGCATTTTACGACATTGGTGGGGATCGGATTGATGTGGTGGCTAGTGTGTCGGCTTCCCATCCCGTGGGCTTGGGTTCAAATACCGGCGGTGCAGAGACTTTTCAGAGACTGCTCGATCCCTGCTTGAATGTTGTGTGGTGAACATTTCAAGCTCAACAACACTCCGTCCGTCGGATGGGACGTTGAACCGTGGTCCCCTCGGCGCCTTTCGTTAATAGCAGGCTAATGTCGACGCCAGGTTTCTCTCCACCCTTCCTTACCTACCTTACCATACCACGACATAGGTTTCCACTTAGGGAGAGCGCGATAGACCATCGGATAGTGCATCGGGATACTGGCTAAATGCCCCGGGTTTAGATACCAATTGAAGCCATCGGGCACCCCAAACAAAAATCCTCGAAGAGCATGGCAACGCAGGGAATTATTACTACAGTATTCTACCGATTATGATAGATTTCCATGGAGTACTAAAGAAATAATCTGGGAGCCTCCCTTCCCTCCAGCACTGCCTTCTTCAATTCACTGTAAGGCCTCCTCCCTTTCAACCTATCTAAAAATCCTATTATCTTCCTTCCCCTCCCTCGTTTACCTAACATTCTACCCTCTTACGCCGTTTTCAACATCCGTACTCCCTCGGTACCGCTAAGTACTCGCTCCGTCCAAACCTTCTGTCTACTCCGTATCTCATCTAAAAGTTGCCTCTCCTCATCCACCATGTCCAGCACTTCGTCGTTTCACCTCCTCTCTGTCCATTTCACCTTCTCCATTCTTTTCCATACCCACATCTCGAATACCTCCAATCTTCTCTCGTCCTCCTTCCTCAATGTCCACGTTTCCGCACCGTAGAGAGAATATTTACATCACCTTTCTTTGCACAAACTAGTCAAAAGGCGGAAAATCGACACTAACCAGGGGATTAATATCGGAAATTAATATCTTCAATTCTTTGCGAGTTAATTCCGTGGGACTTACTCATGAATAAATAAATGTAGTTAAACTTTATTTATTTCACAGATCTCTACTCGGTTCAATGTCAAACGGTTTCAACACCCCTGAGTCATTAACAAGAGGTAATTACTTGCATTTAATCTTGATACCTAATGAAGCTGAGTGCAATTGACAAATTGCTCTGTAAATTTATTTGGTTGCGTACGTTTTTTATAACGCTTAGAGGGAAAACTCTATTCAAGGAATAAGTCATTTTCCTGTCCTTGAGCACGAACCAGGAACCCATTCTTGAAACCCATCCATTCGGCCGAGGTTAAAAACTTAGGTATTTATAAATGCGTTGGTTCTGAGCTTTTAGGGAAGGAGTTGTTAGTTACTTCGCTATATTCTCGGGTGCTAGCCGCGTGTGCTGTTTACTTATGGCAATATTTTCGTTAGGATTCTAACTGACATTTTCAAGTGGAAGGAGTGCCTTACTGCAGCATCGGTTATCCACCACGAGTACAGAGATTTGGGATACCCACTTTACTGTGAATATTCCTTCGGCAAGTGGTCAATTAATTAGAAACCAAGGTAGAAGATGCCCTGTGCACATTATTGGTGTACTGTTGAAGGCATTTTCCACGCCTTAGTTCATGGATGGAATATGTATGAGAAATATTTGGGATCGACATTGCATGAGTCATACATTGTCCATATATGTATTCATATATGTGGTCATATATGGACTATATAATTTACGTAGGGTCCCGTATATGGACCGTATGAACCACCACACATGGCCTATGCATGGGATTGGGACATTTCTTGGGAATCCCATATATTTAGTTCTAGATTTTATTTATAATTTTACGTGTTTCGTCGCCAGATGCACATAGCCGTGGTGCGATTTTTTGCGGCAGTGGTGGTGGTTTGGGTGCAGCTGGCGGGTGCGGCGAACGGGGAGCAGCTGGATGCAGCATTGACGGAGAAGAGGAGTGGGTCACGCTATTGCGGCCGCTACCTAGTGCAGGCGCTGCAGGTGGTCTGCAACGGTGTCTACAACAGCCCATTCGTGCCAGTATCCAAAAAGTCCAGCGGTGACTACCTACCAACAGGTATGCATACATTAGAAATGGGTCGTAAAGAACCGAACAGTCGTAGCAAATGGTTCTCTGAAATGTACCAAATCGAAGATAAACAGATCTCTAAAAGACCCAGTTCCCATGTGATTTTTACTATATGTACTGCATTCGTGCCAAAAAATAAGAACTCGCACTCGTACAATATAAGAACCGTATTGTGAAAACTGACAATTCACTGAAATGTACTGGTACGGAGTTGAACAGTTGTTCACTTTTGTCTATGCTCTATGGTCAGCTATGCTCTTCACTTTTACCTAATACTCCGTATTTTAGAGCTTTCACTTACTTAGTATTTAAACCCGAAGGCTGGTTGTAATAGGTTAAGTAGTACCCGATGTAGAATAAGTTAAGGTACTAGAATATCACATAAACAGTTTAAACAGGGAGTAGATTCTTTTCATGGATTACCCCCCGTGATCTGCATTTTATGAAAGCATTTGGTAACACTCTTTCGTAACATAATTGGTCCGCGTTATACATTATTATAAAGACAAACAATTACTGGCTCGTGCTCACTAATTTAATAGAAAATGAATTCATCAACGCATCGTTCTTCACATTTTCTCCTCGCTTAAACCCTAGCATGGATTCATAATGGTATATGGTGACAGTAAAATGATGTTAAAATGCTTGTTGTTGACATTTTAACCACTAAATTTTGTTGATTTTTCTAGCAAATCTTTGCAATAAAATTTTAAACGTTAAGTAATGCTTAAAAAGAGTTATTCGCGCTCATACATGAATAAAACAGTAATATATATGATCATCCTAAGGAATACGATAAAAATTATACCGAAAAGTTTCAAAATAATCACTGAATTAAAACTTTTCACTCAAATGGGCTACATGCATCTAAATTAAACTAGTGAACACATTTTTATACAAATCAGTGAATTTGAGAAAAAGCATTCCACCAGCTTGAAGTTAGTGAATTGTGGGCTGTATTATTGCCAGATTCCAATGAGAAGTCGACTATTTTCACTCTCTGTAGATGAAAAATCATCTGTAGATATCTCAGTCTTTATACACCTTACGGCCTCACATGCAACAGTATTATTAAAGTATTCTGCCGATTTAGGTGGATTTCCATGGAGTTCTTAGGATTCATTAAGGGAGCCTCCCCTTCCTTCTAGCACTTCCCTCTTCAATTTACTGCAAGGCCTACTTTTCCTTTTAATCCATCTAAAAATCCTATTCTCTTCCTTCCTCTCCCTCGCTTACCTAACATTCTTCCCTCCAACACTGTTTTCGACATCACCTCCCCGCTAAGTACTCGTTCCATCCATACCTTCTGTCTCCTCCGAATCTCACCCAAAAGCCGCCTCTCCAAAAAAGAAAACATTTCAATTACCTAAACGATAATTATTTTTTGGCACTCTCGGTCTTTGTAATCCTATCTCCACGCTTAATATACTTACTTATATACTTTGGTACTGGGAAGGGATGATGAGTTCATTTACGGTAAGTGGGAGGGCTGGATAGAAATTTGCCTGTTGGAATAAAAAAATTCATTTTAAAAGGCGCCAAAGGGACCACCGCAAAAAATCTCCGCCACCGCTGGGATTTGAACCCGGATCTATTGGATGGGAATCCCGCACTATAATCACTGCACAAGCCTGACTCCCCCGTCTTATTGTAATATTTATTTTGTAACATTACTTTGCAAGATTAGGAAACAGTACATTTCACATATCGGCCTTTTCTTTAATTTCCCGTGAATAATACCTCAACTTGGGCTATTCGACGCTCCATACTAGTCCTATTTCTTCCATACCAGCTCCTTAAATTGCTGATACATGAGGAAGTAAACTTTATTGTATTTCAAACAAGACTCAACCAGTTTCGACCTTTTCAGGTCGTTATCAACAGAAATTTGCCGTTGAAATCAGAAAATTTATAATGAAGGGTGTCTAAGGGATAACGGCTTAGCGTCCAATCCGGCGGACGCAGTCGAAAAGGTCGAAACCGGTTGAGTCTTTTGATAAATGATTTGTGGAATACTAGAAAGTTTACTTTTTAATCTATAATGTCAAGATTCCACGAAGTAACCTCTGAAACCATTGATTCCTCAAGATGAATTCAATTTGAGTCTATTAAACGCCGTTCCTGACTATCAATGAAATTCTTTCCTTAGACCTGCTCCGTCCAGAGGATCTGAAGGCCCCTGATGTCGACCAGGATATGCCCAACGCCCTCTGGCTTCTCCGCTCCCCCGCCGCAGCCGACTACTTCCCGCCCCCGCCGCTGTTCCGACGGGAAGCGCTGGCGTCGGGGGGTTTCCATCGAGTTACTCGGGGTGTTCACGATGAGTGTTGCCGAAACAGCTGCACCTTCCAGCAGCTGCAAATGTACTGCGGGCGCCGGTAGACTGGCGCCAACCACGGGAGGCGCCACGGACGGCGCCAGTCGACGGTGGAAGAGGAGAGAAGAAGATTTTTTAGCGGACGAAGACGGTGGATCATACCCAATGCCCCTGCAATGCCTCTTTGAAACGCAAAATCCCCAAATATTTATGCTGCAATTGTGATTGAGCGGATTATACGAATTATATTATACGAATAAAGAGTGCAATCACTGTATGGGTTTATAAATGGAATGTGGAATCGCCGAGAGTGTTATCCGGCAGCTTTCGTCGCGTAATTAGTTTGTGATAAAATGCTTGGAAAATATTAAATATGAAAACAGATGGACATTTGAATATTATGAGTTGAGTTTATTTCATTGAAAAAAATGTAATTTTATCTCAGTGGATGCAATTGTTTCTTGCAACAAAATTTGAGTTCAGTTGCTGCTTTAAATTTCACAGTTTGACAGACTGAATTATGGATGTTTCTATGCCTCAAGTCAGCAAAATGTATGCCTTAGGATTTTTTAAAGAAAGTAAATGCATCAATTAGGTTGAATCGTGCTATCTGTCTTTTGGAGAACTAAGAAATGAAATGTAGTTAACTTACTACGAAGAAGAGCTATAAAAATACGCTGAAATACAATTTTGTTTTCTAAGAATAAACGATTTTAATTTCTCCTGGTGAATTATATTGACGAAAACTTCTCAGGTTTTTTAAGGTTGCCAATAGATACCAATAGATGAAAACGCTTATACTGATTATTACTTTATTTTTCGCTCTGGCTTCGAAGAATTGACGTCATATGCGCCTGATTTCATTAGTTATATTAATATTATTGTCGAATTCCCGCCCAACTCGTGCTTCATTTTCCCACGAGTTATAATTAATTCTTTGGAACATTTGCTGAATAGTTAATCCCTCTCCCATAAAAACAGATTTCACTCAACCTCTGATGCATTTCCTTTAGAAATCAAGAAAAATTAATCAAATTGCTCGAATGATATTTGATTTTAATTTCCTTGTCTTGTTTGTACGGTTTGATTTTCAATAATAATTGAAATACAACAAGTACTGAAAATACTTATTTATAATTTAACTACACTTAAAGGCTCTGGTTAACAATGTTTTACCCTAGTGCTTACTTCGAATGATCATCGAATTTTATGATATTTTTCTTCCTAGTATTTTTTTACACCAATTGCCTTGAGCTACCTGCTTACACCGAACGCTCAAATTCCCGACTATGGGTATATTTTACTAAACATGTCTAGTTGAACCAACTGTATAAGTGCTAAGATATAATTCAAACACGAAACAAATTCCCCCACACATTCTGCATTATTTGCACCTCATGCAGAGTCGGATATACTTAGTATAATTTATTGAAAAAAAAACACTGGCTCAGGGAGCAGTGGCCAAAATTGCCATGCCCAATATGAAGCCTTACCGTACCTATGCACCTGTGGCGTAACTATGGGGGGGGGGGGTTAAAAGGGGATAGATACCCCACCAAAGCATCAGAGAAATAAAAAAAGTTATTAAAAAATATTGCCTAGTTTTGAAATATAATGACTGCATCTGCTTAAATTTAAATTATTAGTACCAAAATGATGTAAAATTCAGGCATGTAATTTTTTAAAAATTTCCCCCTACCCCTGGCCATCTCATATCCCACCCCCAAAAGTATATTCCTAGTTACGCCACTGCTATGCACTATCACCTAAGCAGGATTTTGACCTCGAAAAGTGGTCTTCGCTACCCGCTCCATCGGTATATATTTTCTCTTTCTACCCGTTCATGGTTCTATAGTTTCTCTGGAGTTAAAGTTGAAGCACCCATTTCCTATAGCGTTTGGTCTCTTAACACTTTGAGTGCCGGCTGCTAAATTTAAAGCGCTACTGAAAAATCCAGCCATTTTTACTATATTCGTAATTTTTTAAAACATTAGCATCAAAAATATTTTTATATCGATGTGCATTTCAATAAAAATGGACATTGCTCTTGTTTATGAATGAGTTGAATAACATTTATTGCTAATTTTTAAATATATAATTTAACAATGAAAACCTACTGATTTTGAAAAATAAAAAAGTTGCAACATATGATGTACCGCCATAACATGCATAATATTTTTTTAAATACGCTCAATTTGAACTATTTAAAGCATGGAAATCATAAAAAAGCATTTTTCCAAGCAAAGCATTATAAATCCTGGATGACAAAAAGGGTCAATTGCCCCTCAACGAACATTCCATTGCCCAACGGTCAACGAACGGTCCATTGGCCCAAAGAATGTTCACACTAAGTGGCTTAAGATGAGAATGCCGATAGCTACAGAGGACTTTTCGTCCTCAAGACATAAATTGAACTCTTTTTCCATCGAGCAGTTGATTTTTGAAAAAACAGAACCCCTAAGCAGTAAACTGGAAAGGTACCACGGGAGAAATATTACGGCTTCACGCATACAAAGCCAATTAAATGGAAAGACGTAATATTACGTCCATGGCAATCCTCAGAAGGATTAGCAGGACGTAATATTACGTCCATGGCACGCAAAGTGTTAATCACCATTTCGGTCATCTGCCTTGCGGAACATTTTGTGTTATCACCACGAGTTTGGAATCAGATTCCCTCCTGCAAATGTGGCCAGCCCTGCTAAGCCTTATAGGCAACTAAGACAATCGTCGAAGGACAAGTGGAAGGTAAGAATGGAAAAGGAAGACCTCGAACAAAATATATGGAACAAGTGAAGAGAGATGTGAAAGAGAAGAAATACGTAGGTGTGAAAAGATTAGCTGAAAGGAGAATAGAGTGGAGAGCTGCGTCAAACCAATCCTAGGATTGTTGACCAATGATGATGATGAATGTGCCCAAATATGTCGGGGCCTAGTTACAGAATTTTATAGATAATAGAGAACTCACAATGAGTATCTAGATAAAGATGGGACTTAATTATTCACCGTTGGCTCAGTAACAGTGCTCTATTTGAAACAATAGCAATTTTTTTAAATGAATGAAACCTCATTCCTAAACCTCACGATTATCTTAAGATTGTCCAGCATCCCTCCATTTATCTCTTTCGTTGCTTTAACAGCTTGATCCTTGACGTCCCCTGACGTCCATCTTCATGTTAACTTCTTATCTGCCCCATTTACTTATTTCTTTTCATTCGCGCAAAGATGTGTGAAAGCAAGCTGTGTAGATCGGAGAGAAGCAAAGTAAAGCTCATTATGATGATGAAGCTACCAGGGTGAGGAACGAAAGTTCAACGGACATCAAAAACGGGAAAGAGCACAGTATTCTCAGAAAATATCACCCGTCGTAAGAATAACGTATGGTATAGCGTTTGAAGGAGGTTACCGATAGCTTGGATAATTTACGCCTTGCGGGAAGGGTAGCTAGGGAAGGAATGAAAGAAATTCAGGTTTGGCCATCTCTTGGAAAGGCGCCGAGGGACCACGGCTTAACGCTCCATTCAGCAGACGGATTTCCGGGGAATGAACCTGGAGTGTGAAGGTGAAGCTAATTCTGTAGCTACAACACCATCACGATACCCTATGTAAGCATCACTTTCTTTGAAGTGATAAATTTATTGGGATGATCACTTACTTTTTCCCATTAATATATGACTAGAAAAAGCAGCACATCAAATGCCGCAAAAATGCTCGGCAGAAAATTTACGTTATGTTGCCGACTGATAGAGCTGCAGATAAAGAAGTAATCAAACCAACCACAGCACGAATAAATGCCTGATAAGGTAACTGAAAATTCGGTTTTTTATTTTCCCCATCGTTGAAAGCGTGGCGCTCCAAGGTTCTCTGAACTTGGGTGTGAAAAATTAATTTTTGGTGCAGAATTTATCGAGAGCTATTAAGAAGTAAGTCATCCCAAAAGGACGATGTTTCTCGGGAAAATTATATCACTATTCTGTAAATTGAAATTACTATACATTAGAAAATCTATAGTATTTATTCAGTAAAATCAGCAATTGAATAATAAATTCTCGGAAGCAGTGCCTACACGGCAATAGATGGACCTCGACGCATATACAGCCAAACAACGCAATGCCTTCAGGCTCAAAAAAGTTTCAACTAATAACCCTATGAACCTGATAAGCTAACCTTAAAAGTGCAAAACGGTTCCAAAAATCATTTATAATTAAATATGCGTTTATTGAGCTAAATATGGTCTTCCTTGCCCTCAAAAATCATATATGTAAAATGATATACTGCGCGAAAATTTGGCTAATTTTCATTTTACCCTACCAAGACCTTGACTAGTAGTCTCCACTGTGAAGGTATCAATTATTACATTTTTCGCTGCACCGCGGTACCCACATAAATTTAATCTATGGGGATTATGTATTTTAGTATCCATCAGCGACCCTTGAGTACCAGTCACAATATGTTAATGATAATTTTCTAATCAACGTAATGTTTATGTTACAAATAGCAATGTGTGATAATATTGTATACTGCAATGCTAATTAATTAACAAAGAGCATAATAACGTGTGTTAATAGATGACTATAAATGTATTTCTTGCTGTCTTGAAAAGAAGGTATTGCTCAATTAAACATTTTAGCTCGTAAAAGAATCGTTGTAAATTAAACAATTATGACTCAAAATGAAGTTTAGAGGAACTTTAAACGATTTTATCAATGGTTATAGTAAAAAAACACAAACACTTATAATAAATAGAACCCGCTAAATGACTGATTATGGCCCTTCTAAGTAGATGACCAAACGAGGTCCTACCTGTGTAAACTTTTTTTTTGGGCGTAACTGAAATTATATTTGTTCTCTAGGTGTGAGTAATCAAGAGTCGGAGTGGAGAGCTGTTTGAATATAGAATCTTTCCCCCTTGCATAGTCTATCGCTCGCAATTTTCTCCATATTTTTGGACGCATGAAGTACTTGGTCGAAGCGTGGGAGGGCCATTTGACGTGAGTGAGAATATTAACTAGCCACGCCATGACTTGCGCTCGATCCGGCCAATAATTAAAAAATGCGACAGGAGAGAAAGACAGAGGAAGAGCGGGGGGCGGTGGCGGAGTAGTTTGCGAATTCTTAATGAAGGCAAAGGCGTCGGGGTGATGTTGAGAAAGCCACCCACGTAGCAACGACCCCAAGATATGCTAAAAATCTACCCTTGACGACCATCTCTGAGCGGAAGGAAGCTGAAAGATATTTTAGGGGATAAGCCGACCAAATATCCGTCCCTAAATTTATCTCTTAGATTAATTAGGGAGATATAGGCATGAAGTATCGATGAAATATTCAGTTATTTCACCAGAAATGGTAATTATACCCTTTGACGACACGTTTCGTTTTACGAATAATTATTTTTTAATATTCTCAGAAAAATGTCCCGAATCCAAAAATTCGAGATGTGGTGTCGCAATGTTGTTGACGGAAAAACCGGAAAAAACGTTTCAGCCCCGATTTTTGATACGTGATTTCTACATTTTAATTTTACATCAGGAAAGAATTTCATCCCTGTGCTTTTCATGAAACTACGAGCATTTTAAGCTCCTACATTATTACTTTTTGTTGAAATATTTTATTCCGGTTTTTCCGTTTTTTTAATTTGCCTTGGCTTTTCCGCCACAAAAAATTATTATTTTCGAGTACAGGACATTTTCCCTAGTACATTAAAAAATTATTTGCAAAAAGCCGCGTGTCATCTTACCCAATGAATAAATGCAATGAATTATATACTTTCATCCTTTTGCAACACCATATTTCGAACGGTTCCACCACTGATGTCTCAGCTACTGTATCATATGAAAATAGGTAGAAAAAAAAACAATAAATAATTCATTCATTATTTATTCATTTCTTAAATCGAGGAGGTTAATCTATATTTGGAATTTCCAGGGCCTCAAAAATCACTTTGTGAAAAAAGAGCAAAGTCGAGGGTCCACAGTGCTCACTCATATTTCAGTGAAGATCAGCGGAAGTGCGCTCAGTGGCGCTATAGCCCGTCGTCGCGGATTGGGGTCGAATCCTTGATAGGTGACGCAGCCCTTCGAAATGATTGCGAATTTAATGAGACGGTAGAGATAGTATAATTATAATAATAATATAATTTTATTTTTCACACATTGTTACATCCGATTTGAACATATTATTAAAGGACAGTTTATTGCTCAGCAATCATTTTTATGTTTAAGTATTATGGATGGGACACGAGAAGGAAAATTTGAACAAATGGAGAAAATTTGTTCAAACTTTCGTTCTCACGGGTATAGGCCTTCGAAATGTGGTGCTACAGAATAATGATGAGGATAAAATAGATCGACCGAGTAAGTAATGTGGAAGCCCTAAGAAGAGTAGGAGAGAAGAGAAGCCTCACGAGAACCTTGATAAGAATATAGAACAACTTTATAGGCCATATCTTAAAACATTATGGCTTGATGAACACAATCGTCGAGGACAAGTAGATGGTGAGAACGCAAAAAGGAAGACCTCGGATGAAATATATGGTCCAGGTAAAGGAGGATACGAAAGAGAAGAAATACCCAGGCGTGGAAAGATTAGCTTATAGGAGAATTGAGTGAAGGTCTCTGCTGCGTCAAACAAATCTTAAGATCGTTGACCAGTCATGATGATACGGATATGCACTAATAGTTAAAAGTGTAGTACCACGTACAAACACAAAAAATCCGAGGTCTTATAGGAATTTTACTTCCACCTGAGACCTTCTGGTCAGCAGCCAATCATTCAACCCGCTAGGACCTTTCGGTTAGGTGATCTACCCTATAGGGAACCACCTCCCTACAATTACAATTTAAAGAAAAATGCATAGTATATAGAAATACATAAGTCATTAGCATTACCCAAGCACTTCTGTTAAAGATGACACGATTTTTTCATGTGTCATCACACTATCTTACTATATTGACTGTTCGTCCATAGCCTTGAGGTAATCCGTTAATAAATGCGTTTGAGCTTAATCTGCGGATGATGGCCATATGTTGAACAAGAGGCTAGATATCAGGCAAATTTGTGTCAAGTGGTTGACAAAACTTTAGTCGTTTAAACTATGGCGCCTAAATTATAAGTTTTTAAATATCAACAAATTGCTTGTAATTAATATTTATTAAGAGCAGTAATTTCACAGGGATTTAAAAATGCTTGAATTTTACCACGCTTATGTCCACTTGGTCTAACATGGCAATACGGGGCCATTCTCGACATTATTCTTAAGATGGTCAGTTGCGCAATTTCTAAGCTTCACTAGGAGAAGGAAATTCAGCATTCAATATTTTTTAAATAACGTTCAGCCTAAAAACCATTAAAAGTCTTCTAAGATCGATATCATGTTTTGTCCACCGTCAGCACAGTGATTGGTGGAATGCTTGACTAATTGGTATGGGTCAAAATAAGCCAAGTCACCCCTTAATTTGTCGCAGGAGAGTCGTTAAGAGTGCTCATCCGTGCCATGGAGACCACAGGAAGTTTACTTCGTGGCGCCAAATCATGTCGATCGGGGCAGCTAGGGCGGAAGACACTTTGGCGTGGAAATATAATGAAGGGACGTGTGAGGAGGAAGTACGATATTACGTGCCACGGTGTCTACGGCGATTAGCGCCACCGTCCGTCAACGGGCAGGACGGGTATCAAAGGGTAATTCGAAGCAATTAAAAGCCCTTCCTTCCGCTGTCTGGAGCGTACCTCGTGACTGGCGGTGCGTGGGTGAACTCTCTTACGCAATGTAGATATGCGAGGTTCATACTTCCGCTCAAAAATATTGGAAACTATAGATAAGTGCTCATTTTATGGCAATTTCACGTTCTCGAAGTTTGATTTAGCCTATAATAGAAAAACTTATTGAAGATGTAACGTTTGATGCATAATTACTGATGTTGATAGGGAGCTGTTGATGGGAGGAGAGGTAGGATTATTGATAGTAAACTAAGGAAAAGTTCTTCGAATTAGTAAGTAAAAAAATGGTTTCTTAAAGAAAATAAAGAGGATTTGGAACAAAACAAACGTCTGACGTTTCAAAGAGCTAATCACTTATGTATTTCTATGTACTATGCATTTTTCTTTAATTTATAATTGTAGGGAGGTAGTACCCTAGAGGGTAGATCACCTGACCGAAAGGTCCTGGCAGATTGAATGATTGGCTGCTGACCAGAAGGTCTCAGGTTCAAATCCCTAGTGAAGTCTTTGTACACCACCTTACAAAAATCCTAGAAGCGCGGAGGGGCCACTGACCCCAAATCACAAGCCAGTGGTTCAATTCAAGTTTAGCTCTATCCTCTCCTATAAAAATGAACCAGAATCACCGAGCATGTGATCGTAATTGTATTGGTAATTTTGATAGCATATCTTTCTCATTGAAGTGATTATTTCATGAACAACTTTTACCAACAATCACTATCGTTATCAGAGCTAACGATAAAATAAACCGCTAATAATCATTAGAACTGCATTTTAATATAAATTCCTTTGACCTAAATCCGATCAAGTTAGAATGAATGTGTCACTATCTTTAAAGGAGCACATGCCTCTAAGATTTTCTCTTAAAAAAACGAAGATTTCTAGGTTTGGATCTCGGCTGAGAATTTTAGTGCCTGACGCTTCTATGACCAGCTGACTAGGAAGTGCTACGTATAGAGGAGGAAGTGCTACGTATAGAGGATAAGAATAGGAAAATTTTACAGGTGGTACAGAGGAGACTGAGGGTCTCGATCAAGGATGGCAATCGAAACTAAACGAAAGTGAAAACCAGTAAAATTTCAATAGTTTCGTTCCCGGGAGCGAAATGTAGGAACGAAACGAAATGGATTAAAACCCAGGGAGCTAAACTCAGGGTCGAAACGAAATCAGAATCAAAACCTACTTCAGGTCGAAATTAAACTAAAACTCTGGGACTTAACGAAACACAGATAATGTTCCGCACTGAAGGGACCACGTGCTTCACCTTCGAACCGTTCAGTTTCGACCCACACACCGAGTACGAAGTATGGTTGAATGAAGTAGAGGTTCGGCCTACCGCCATTAGATGCATGGGGCACTCTTATTTTTACCACGAACAGGAGAGCGATGAACGCAAACTGGCCACTCGATTTTTAAGCTCGATGTTTTAACCTCACTACACGTATGTCACACGTAGTGGGTCGAGAGTTCCCTCTTATCCCAGAACACTCAACTTCTGAGATCGAAACTTAACCATGAGCAGCGGAGTTTCGATTAATTTAGTTTCATTCCCGAGAGTAAAGTTTCGTCCCGGGTTGAAACTAAACTCCTTGGTGATTTTAATTTCGTGAAGGAACGAAACTAAACCTAGGTCTCGTATTTTCGTTTCGTTTCACTTGTCATCCCTGGTCTAAATTGAGAAATATGAGAGGAAGGTAGTGATGCTTTAAAGTATTTTTGTGGGAAGAATTTTGAACCTGCGTTACGCGAACAATTTTTTCCGTCCCTTAGAATGATAGCTCAAGCGATAGGTTTTCAGGGACCAAAAGAGTGATCGCTCGACCAATCATTTTCTGAATAACACGATCATTCCCACCGTCTATTTTTCGATTGCTTATTCGGTCAAATTCCATATTCACAATTGTCATTCAGTTAGTATCCCAGCGTGGCGTTACAATCGGTGTTAGCAGCCGTGAGTCCTGATTGGCAGTTGGACGGTGCCAGCTATGGTTTCAGCGACGGAAAACGGTAAGTGCCGAGTGATGGAAAAAGGGATGGAAATTGATTGAGTATACTAAAATTTAGTATTGAATTTAGATATGCTCTCCATAGAGTGTTGACCGAAGATAACATAACTAAATTGAGGTGGTGGATAATATATTTTATGATATAGTTAATATAAATTGAAATATCCTTTAATAAAAATTTTGATGGGCCGGCAACTACTGCTTCTTTAAATACATCGTTGCATAAGTTGGATGTCTGCATTGGAATCATTGAAATACTCAACTACTAAGATAAGCGACTAATGACTCGAGCAACCGTGAAAAGTGATCGCAAGAAACGGTCATTTTTTCCGCCATCGCTGGAGAGACTGCTGGAGCTGTCCCTCGAAAGGAATGAATAAAATGATGGTGTAATTCATGCTTCAGGTAAAGCCTGAACCATACGATCATTTTTTTCGTCATTTTTGAGTGACCACTCTAACGATCACTCGAGCGATCACTCGGAAATGATCGTCGCGCGCAATTCTTTTTCGCGATCACTCCAATGATGAGGATCCCCATCACTTTTTTCATCACTCGTCTGGTCGCTTTATCCGTCGCTGAAACCCTCAATGAAACACCATATCAGCCAATCAGAACGCATGCCAGTATGGAGCGATTGCAGCGCAAAATTTGACAATCGTGGGAACGACATAGGTAAACATCTTCTTCTTCATCCTAGCGTTTGTCCCGCGCTATTGCAGGGTCCGCTGTTCTGCCAAGTCTTCTCCACTTGGCTCGATCCAGGGCGTCTACTGGCGTGGCGTTGACGGTCTTCATGTGTGCCTTAATTCTGTCGATCCAGCGCATCTTAGGTCGTCCTCGTGGTCGGCGTCCTTCAGGGCTCAGCCGCATTGCTGTTCTCGCCACGGAGTTCTCGTCACTACGCACCACATGCCCATACCACCGCAGTCGAGCCTCCCGCATCTTGTCCGTGATTGGTGCAACTCACATTCTTTTCCGGATGTCTTCATTCATGACGTGATCAAAGCGGGAGATGCCCAGGATCCATCGCAGCATCCTCATATCCATGGCATGCACGGCCTGTTCTTGTTTTGCTGTGGCTGGCCAATATTCTGTTCTATATAGGGCCACTGGGCGGACCACGGTCTTGTATACTTTGGCCTTGAATCGGTCGGGCATAGGTAAACATGAACACGCTGCATATTTTCGTTTCGCGGATCCTACGACAACGAGCTGTGATATCGGAAATGATGCGAAAAGCGACGGCGGGAGGGACCGTGTGATTCAGAAAAATGTTCACTCGAACGATCACTAAGAGGGATGTAACAAATGATCGTATGATTAAGGCTTAAGCGGGGAGGAAGAGAATATGATGTATGGATAGAATGAAAGGGAATAGGCCTTATTGTGAATTGAAGAGGGAAGTTCAGTGTGGGAGGGGGTAAGCCAGGGTGATAAGAAAAATATTGTAAGTGTATAAGTATCCTCGGTGAGATACGTGTGATAAACGTTCCAACGGGTAAGCGTTAAGCCAGAAGCTCCATACCGACGACGAAATCAGCAAGTTCGGTCTCCTGGGAGAAATGCAACCGTCTGAAACACATGGGAGTTGCGGAGATGCCGATTACGTAAGGATAATAGTTTAGTTCGAATTTGTACCGACCGAGTAAATCTTCACTAAATACATATTTCCATTAGACAGATTAACATTTACTGTTTACGAAAATTGATTTAGTATACTAAAATTTAGAATTCAATTTAGATATGCTGGCCACAGAGTGTTGACCAGAGAGAGAACATAACTAAATTAAGGTGGTGGATAATATATTTTATTATATATGTAGTTTATATCAATTGAAAGATCCTACGGTAAAATTTTTTATTGGTCGGCAACTACTGATTCTTCAAATATATCATTGAATAGGTCGGACGTCGGCATTGGAATCATTAAAATACTGAACTGGGAAGAAAAGCAAATAATGACTCAACATAAAACACAGCATGAACTACATCAGTAAATAAGCGTAACTCTCCTCTTAATCACAAACGCCTTCAGTATTTCATTCGTTCAAGACACAAATATCACATATGCTACCACCTTTTTACCAACACTCTTTATAAGATTCCTTCCAAAGGAAAATGACTACGTACTTAGCCATTTAGTAATAGAAACAATTTATTTTCTGGAAATTTAATAAGAATGAAATTAAAAACACAAGCTTATGGTAATGTTTCTGTAAAAATACTTCCCTCACTAATAAAAAGTGTAAATGTTGTATGAATACTCTCTGCTAGTACAAAATGCAAAAAGCAATGTCTGAATTTAAAAGATTATTTCAGTTTTAATAAACTACAGAGAATACAATTTATAAACCACTGATATCTGCTACTTCACCATTGTGGTTAATGATTCATAATCCCATAACATGTGCTAGAGAAGTAGAGTCTGATCACCATGATGGTTAATAATAAAAAGCTTCTGACACTTGCGCTAACTTCATGTTTTGAAGCCAGCAGCATGTAACCTTAAAATAGTGCTGCTCTCCTAGAGGCCACAATTATCCCTCCATTGTCCATGCATCATCTCTTTCTGAGCACAATTCCTCTAGGCTAGTAATAATAGCAGTTGTCTCTATCCATTTTTACTAATAATTTTACTAAATAGTTTATTTTGTGACTTCAACATTGGTACCCTCTTTGAAATAGGTTTTCAAAACCATCTCACCTAAAATTTTTCGAAGTACGCTCTGCCCAATTAAACATTCAACATATGCCCATATTCCTGATGTGGCCATATATTGAAATTAGTGAGAGATGAAAAAAAACTCATGCTGTGCCTATCAGATCCATTGTGCCTGACGGAAGGTTAATGGAGCTCTGAATGTAATCAGCCTTTACTGTAATTACGTTACAAATCACAACACCTTGAAACAGTGGGCCTCCCACCAAATTTGGCCCCAAGTCACCCATACAGTCCAGCCGGCGAGAATTGTCCGATGACAGTTCAAAAGGAGGGACAGAGAACCCTGCACCAGCACGGTTTGCAGCCATTTGCTGTCTCCCAAACGCACCTCACACCCTCGCCTCATCATACCACGTTGTCACATGCATGTGAAGCAATGAAACAAACCTGAGCCACCAAAACAAGCCCTTTCTTCAAATCACCAAAATTATGAATTCTTCCTTTGGGTCCTTAATGCTCACCGTCCCTTCTGGCTCCTTTCTTCACGGAAACCTTTTGTTTACATGTGACGTGGCCGTTTCCCTTTCTTAACAAGTAATCTTTTCCCCTACCCCAAACTAGACCCTTCTAACTGTTGTTGGGAGGAACCCTATCCTACGAAGAATTAATGGAACCCTGGGTTGGCACCTTTTTCCCGAGGGTTATCTACTCTTAGGCAGTCAGTGAGAGACATTTTCTCAAGTGCACCAGTCTGTGTGCCCTACTCAAGTTATGCTGCATTCTCATCGGCATTTTTGTAATTTCTCTACTAAACCAAGCAAACCATGAATTACCCATATTTAGGGTGTGTTATTTCTGGTAGTTCCTGATGAACACTTAATTAACTATGAACATATGGTAGTATGTAATACAGTAACCTCTGAAGGTGTAGCAATGCAATATTGTGGCATACAATGAGGATTTAAAATGAAATCCACTCAAGGGCTGCTTCATTAGAATGAAAGAACCAAGGGTAATGGTTTTCACAAATTTATTCCTTATATAGAGTGCATAAATAAATCACTTGTAAACTCAAAACACCATTCCAATACACAAACTTATTCCATACACACTCCAGTGTATTATCACAGCTTCACAGCTTAAATAATAAGAACATTATCAGTTGTGGTGATTGAAGTTTAAAGTGAGTAGGTAAATATAACAAAGAGATATTTCCAATGGGTCAATTTTGATCTCACGCCTTAAATAGCAGAATTTGGGCATGATGATGATCCATATTACTTTTCATTCCCTGTACTTTTCCCACAAAGAAATTTACCACCATTATCACATTATTTTCACAGGACTTCCAAGAATTTGAGTGGGTCACTACCCTTTTCCTTATTATCCTTCTAATCACCACCTGAGAACAGTATGATGATGATGACGTAAGGCTGACATCATATCAACACATACCTCCTTTGAAAAACAAAACAATTCGGTACAGTTGGTACATACATATTCATTCAACTTTGATCCATCTATACATATACATATTATATCTTCAAGGGATACAAACCCAGAAAGCAAAAGATGCATAGCATGTTGAACTCAATTGCCAGGCCTGGCTAAGGTGCATTGAGTTTGAGACCTCCATGATAAGGGGGACTTATAGCACCTAAAGAGAGGTATGTTTCTTGAGTGGATAAGACTTGAAGAGTTTTTTATTGTTCCTAGTTGGCGGTATCATCTAGTGATTGTTAAATTATTGCAGCCATCATGGGATGAATGGATCATTCCATTTTATGCATTTTGCAAATATTTTTGTGTTTATAAATAAGGATTCTAATGCAAAAAAGAAGAGGGCAGAGTGCATAATGAATAATTGGACAGAAGAAATTGGGAAAAACTGGTGAATTCTTTGGTGAAAGAAGAATCATAAGTTACACACTCTTAACAATCATGCAATAATTTTGGGAACCATATCAGGATATTCACTATTGAAATACATGTTTCAGCTATGCTGGTTTATTTTGAACAGAGAAGAAGGCCATGAAATATTTGTGATGATAGTTGTTGAATATAGAGCATGATATATCTAAAAGATGCATGCATAGTACATAGCCTAGAGACGATGAGGAGCTCTTCCATTGTAGAAAGTGTTATGATGAGGAATATACTCCATTTGGAGAGAGGAAAAATTGTTTAATATGGAACATAAATGGATTAACTCCATCCAGTACTGGGCCAAAGAAGGATAGGTAATTGGATAATTCAAAACAACCTCAGGATATAATTTCCTATTTTGAGGATACTCTGGATTCTTGCTGGCTGTATAAATAACTGCATCTATACTATTCCTATAGCTAAAATATTTAGGAATTCTGATCACAAAAAAATGATTCCTTGATGTTGATCGCTGGTTATATGTGATAACATTGGCATAAATATCAGGACAAACAATGCCCATCTAAAAGGGATTGGCTATGACATCACATTTTGCAATCCCACCAGATCAATTTGTGTCAGCACAATGAAAATATGATGGAGAGAAAAAAAAACAAGAATAAGTTAAGAAACAAACCATTCAACCTATGGAGCCTACTCAGTTGTATTATACAAAGAAAAAATTAAATGCAATTTTTTCTGGTAGCTATTTCAATTGCCCACCTTATTTGGCAAATAAATAACACATAGTAACACAATTCTTCCCTCATTTGATCATTTCTATCTCTAAAAAGAACTGAGGGTAACACTGTAATAAAACAAAATAGCACAAAGTATGATTCCCACTCTTTAAAGGATAGAGTGGAAGTTTCAAGCACACTGCTAATGCTCATAGTTCATCATTCACCATGCAATATAGTGACCTCTGTCATTATATCTTCACGTAGGGAAGGGTCCACAGTACTTCAAAGGCTTTGAGCAGTAGGACTTAATCTTAGTTCATGCTTCTAGCAACAGTCTGTTCAACTGTGGAAGGTTATCCCTCATTCCATGCCAATTCACTCATCAACAATTCCATAAACTTGATGACTTCGGCAAATATTCACTTCACTTGTTGGCTCTGAGAGGAAAGAGTAAAAAAAAGAGGCATTATAAATTCACATGGAAAGAAGTGAGGGCCAGTGTATCAACTAAATCACAAACTTGATGCATGAGGGGGTACGTATCTATCGAAGAACCCATAGTGAGTATGCATGGATTATAATAATTAAAAATGTGATTGGTCATTCATCAACTTGAAGTCAAAACTTCTACAGAGTTCAGTGGAAGGGTATTTCATGTATCAAATGCCTTTTCTGACAATGAAATGACTCATTAATTAAGAAACCAATATTTGATCTGAAAGTTTCATTGTCTAAGGCAACATATTATATGATGCACTAGGGATCTGGTATAAAAAGGAAAAAAAATCATAGTTTTGAGAAAGGGGTGATAAAAAATTTAGCAATTTTGTTTAGTGCACAAGCCCAAAAAGGCTTCTCATTCTAAGGCATCCATCAAAGAACAATAACTCACAGTTTTCTTTTGCTAAAGACAAGTGCTGCCATGTCTCTGAAGGGACACTCAATCATCAGGTAGAGTAGAATGGCTGCAGCATGGGCATAGACCATGTCAGCAATCGAGATAGATATCTGAAAATGAATAGTTTACAGAATCAGAGGAAATATGTATGCATATTGACAGATGCCATTGTTGATAACTTATTATAAAAATTGAACACATTTTGTGATTGCTACATTGGTGGCTTATTATTATTAGTCTGTCGAATAAAATATATTGCAGGAAATAAATTTTAATTATACCTACCATGTTAAAAGTGCTTAGGTAGAAAGACTGCCGAATCATTCCAACGGCTATTAAGTCAAATGGAAGGTGAACAAGGTAAGCACTATATGTGAGTTTCCCAAGGGCAATAAACAGCTTATTTGAAAGGATGAAGTTGACCCAACCTGAAAAACATGGATTTGTAAATAGGTAAATTAATTGTTAATATTGTGGTTGTCATTAAATTCAAAACCTAATTCTCCTCATCTGTGAAAAGTGCATGCAGGTGTATGAATTATTCCCATAATCAGACAATACATAGTGAATTTTTTGCTTATTATGTGTAAGTTTATATTCACATCCTGTACTAGAAGTATTTTTTACTCTCAGAATTTGAGGAATGGGCTATTAAATGTTGAAATGGATTTTTTAAAGACTCAACTAGGAAGCTATAATGAAAAAGTAATTATGCTCTCTATCTGCTCATATATTGGTTGGAGCTAGCATTAGCATTTAATTCTAAATCAGCTGATCATGTCGTAATTGATAGTCATAAAATATAATTTTAGATGTTGAAAATAAATTAGAAACCAGCTTGTTCAGCTGGGAATTTTTTTCTTCTTAACTCATCTTTCACTGTCATGTATGGAGTCTTCAGACAATTTTAGATCTGAGTGAACAGCCTCATTATATAGCTAGTCTAACTTTATGCAAAAATAACATATTCTGAAATTATCACGTTGCGTACGGATCGCGAGAATTATAGTCATTTTTTTCCCGCACGTTCCGGGACGGATGACGAAGATTCTCGTCAACCTAAACAATTTTAAAGCGTATCGCAAGCGAATACGTATTGTACGCTTTAAAATTGTTTCGGTTGTTGTGCCCAAATGACGAGAATCTTCGTCATCCGTTCGTGAAAAAAATGACGAGAATTCTCGCCATCCGTACGCAATATGTTCATTTTGTTGCTTGGTGGGGTTAAGTGATCTGGTTTATTGGCCAGAACATTCGTGGAACAACACTTTGCCTAAGGTATGCTGTAGGATTTTAGCCACTTAGGGTACCATGGCCAGACCATGAACATGAACTGAATGAAATCTGTAACCTCCCGCATACTTGCTGATAGGGGACTATAGTAACATGGTCTTTTGTATCATATGGCACCGTGGAGGTTTTGGAGAGGTTGTTAGCTGAAAAAAGTGAAGCCAGCAGAAAGCTGTTTACCGATGTACATTTGTTCGGTCCAAACCTCTATGTAAGGCACCTTCGTGATGGCTGAGCATTCCATAATTTTGGTAATATTAAATGAACCAGTGAATCAATCCAGCTGGGTCCTATTCCTTAACCAGTTGTAGAAGCACAGGCATTAGTAGGCATGCCTTCCTTTCAGAAACAATGCACAATGTAACTTCAGTGACTAGAAGCAATCACACCTGATAGGAATATTTATCACATTCAGTTGGATGATTTTGGCCTTAGGGGTTTATATCTCTTTATCTCTCGCTTATACTCTGTTAGGAGTGGGTGTGGGGGGAGAATAAGAGGAGTGGAACCCTGCAGAACCCTAAAAATAGTAAAAAAAATTTATCACAGCAATCCTTCTTGCCTGAAATACAGTAATTAAATGTTTCACATGTATCACAACCCACTAGCATTAAAAGATTAACCCTGTTGCACTGAACATCAAGCGAGCATTTTCATATGCAAAAGATCTAACGTCAGCTCTAACTGGTGTGGATTTTTCAATGCAAATGAACATACGTTGACTAGAGCTGACACCTGAGAAGGGAAGTGACTGCTGAGGTAACAATGGTCAGCGGTATTCAAGCCTTGCCTGAGACTCAGCTTAGCGAGACCTTAGAGCCACTCTTCGGCAATTGGCCCTAGACCCTTCTGCTCAATTATGATCCTTCTCAATGCAGAAATCTGTTGTGAGGCGTTTATATTGTCAATAGTTTTTGCAAAGAGACATTTTAATGCATGCTCTAATTTTGTATATTTCGAAATGAATTTTTTTTGCCTAATATGTGTGAAAGCAATTTTTAAAAGAAATTTTATCGTAACTCGTGTTTACTAGCTGTGTTATTATCAACACTAGAAATCCGTCTGTAATTTTACAATGCTTAAAAATACGTTCGTTATTATTACTTAAGTGTTAATTTTTGCCAATCAAAACCAATTTTTTGTTTCAAAAAACACTGTCAATGCTATAAGTTGACTGTGAACTCATGCTAAAATATGATTCAAGGGTCTGGCCGAGTGGCTGGGGTCTTGGTCTAGTACCCGATTGAGTTGGTTCCTAAAGAAGATGAACGAGAATACTTGGGCTAATCTTCCGCAAAATGAGCTCCATACGCAGCGGTTTAAAATATTCTCATACTAATTGCAGCATGGAAAACATTTACTTCTTGCATGAAAGGGCTAAATTCTCATACATAATAAATAAAAGTTTCCAATGACTGGCTTTTATGATATCGAATCCCTCACTAGAGTAAAGAAAAATAACATCTTCAAAAGCTCTAATTAGGTTATTGTATGTACAGTCATCTCTTTCTTGAGGGAGTAAATAAAAGGTCACTATACAAATATAAATTAGTAATATAGTGATGTTTTGTGCTGCTTTAGGCTGTAAAGGAAGGATCACTCACTGAGGTTGCCTGTTGAGAGGGCAATGATGATGGTGGCAATGCCACAACCCCAGACCATTCGGTGCGTGCCTGCATAGATGGCTGCTTCAAGAGGATAGTAGGGACGGCCTGGGACATAGAAGAGCGCTGCGTAGAAGAGTGGACCAATGAGGAGGAGGCAGCCACCGAGAAATAGTGGGATGGTAACCATCTGAAAAAAATTAGTGAGAGGAACAAATATGTAATGTGATCATTATGTTATGAATTTATTCCTTTTGAAAGAAATAAGCATTCTAGGGAAGGAGATAGGTACACACATCATGTCTTGACTGTGATACATTGGCACTCGCATCTTTTAAATGAAAAATTTCCAAAGGCAAACTGAAATCAGATAAATATATAAATGTGTATAAATACAAATTTATTGTATTAAATACCTTCGATGCTGGAAATTTATGAAGAAATTGGTTTGAAAACGATCTAACAGGCATTTTTGTTACACATGAAAATAGGGATGTGGCAAAACATTTAAATGGAGTTAATATTGGAAATTAACTTTAAAAAATTTTATTATGTACAAAAGGAAATAGCAATCGTATAGCAAAAAGTTTGATTTTTTTTCAGAATAAACAGCAGTTCTAATAGTTTTTCCTGTCACAACTGAGGTTGCATGGAAAATCATGTCAAATCAATGGAGCAATGAACAAGTTATTTTTTATATCCTACAATGGGGTCACAGGTTAGAGGTAAACTGCTGATGTGGCGACCTTTAAACATACCTGCCTTGGAATGTGAATAAAACCTTTTCATTTTAATGCTGAAAGCTTACCTCATGAAGAATATACAACCTAGAATCTTCATCTTCAGATTAAGTGCTCTTCTCTCAATGAGCATGGTCTAGAAAATATTTGAAGAGGACATTTTAAGTAATTTTCACTAAGAAAAACTGAAACTGCTTGAATCTTCTATCACCCAAAATTTCCATAAATATCAACATTTGTTTTTGCTCTATGGTGGTTAAGTATCAGTTTTAATGCTGCTGTGCAAAAAAAAGTCCGCTATTTACAGAGCCATTGAGCAGAGACATAATGTCTGCCTTTTGGCAGTAAATAGATGGTGGATTTAGGGGGGTCAGAGAGGTCATAACCCAAAATTTCTCAAATTTTTTATGACTTTCATATAGCTTTCGATGCCTGTGTCTTTATGAACAATATCACTTTTGTATATGTTTAGTTTATTTTCTGTTTTTAAGTTCATTTGTTGTTTGTTTTGTTTATTTGTGAGCATGTCTATTTTTATTTTGATTTCTTTTATTTCTTTGTTTGAGACGATGCTATGGTGATAAAAGATAAATGATGAATTGTTAAGGAGAGAGCCATCTTGAAGTGGATGTAAAATAGGATTGAGAATAAAACAGAGTGTCAAGTGATATTTACATTGAATTTAATCGCTGTGATATGTTAGCTTTTGTATCCTTAAATGTCTAAAATTGTTCAATTTCATCTGTTGTTAAGAATGGATATAACAGTTTTGGTTCCAAAATGCATAAAAAATAGCTATTTTAAAAACTTTTACATGGGAGAAGGTCCCTCTTTCCCAGAGGGATTCCATGCTCCCCACACTTAGCTCCCCTCCAAATTTGATGCTGAGTCTGTCCCTGGTGTATTATGAGTTAAATAATGCCTCAAAGAAAAATTGTTACTGGCTTCTTGGAAAAATCTTGGCTCTAGGCAACATCCAACTGGCCTTTATGTTATTTTATGCACTGATATGATCTGAATTTTGCATGAGCAGTATTGCTATATCTAGTGTAGGGCTGTAGGTTTTGGATTTTTGCTATAATTACTGTATCATTTCTGTCGAAAATACATGGCTTCAATGAATAGATTGGACGTGTGGTAGCCTGGAGAGGAAAGCATTGGCCTGCTGGTCAGGGAGTCTTGAGTTCAAATCCTGGGTGAAACCTTTCAACATCTCCTAAAAAAATACTCCAAATTCAAGATGGACCGGATAAAGGAACCAAGCCACTAACCTGAATTCACCAGCCTATTAAATAGATTGTTGGGTTCAATCACTGAGGGAGTGAATGATTGCTTAAAATATATTCTGCGTTCATTTGGAGCCAAAGCTAATGCAATTATGTATTGAGAAAATTTCTATTGCAATTATATCAACTCATCCCAGCTTCTCTTACATAGTATATCAATACCACTCAAATGAAGGGTTATCTTTGATTGATGATCCTCATAGATTCAGTGTTTAGGCAGCGATGCCAGCTTACAAAAAATATTGGGGGGCCCAAACCTTCTTGCCCAGGGAAATTTTGTAAGTAGTGAGTTTTAAGTTTTTTAAGCATTTTAGAAGGGTCATATGATCAACATCAGATCCCTGACAACTCGAATCTCGATATCTTGACACTCCAGGGAAAATCAACAAGCCTGACACATTTTTTCCTCACACCCATAACAAATTTTGAGGGGGCTCGGGCCCCCTCAGACCCCATGGAGTCGGCAACACTGTGTTTAGGTGCAAGGTACTATCAGTTGATACATAACTCCTGAATTTTTCCTGGCTTAGATATTTTTCCAACAGCCTCCATAAGGTAAAATTTAAAGATAAACATAAAAAATGGAAAATAAATATGTATTATTAAACAAGTAAAAACTATTTATAAAATTTAGAGTGAAAATGCAGATAAATTTAGAAATGGAAGGTATTCTTACCCGTGACACTTTCCTTTCATTCATTTTGCATTCATAATGAATGTACCCGGCGATGAGACCTACAATGTATGGCCCTGCCCTTGTATGAGTTGGGTAGTACATCTTGAGAAGAAGTTCATTGTTACCTTGGGCATTCAGAATGAAGGAGCTAATGAGAAAATAAAAATAAATATAATAAAAAAAAACATATTGTGAACCATTGGCATCCGATAAGTTTATCAATTTATGAACTCAATTCATAGAAATTACGGAAGGCCAATTCTGGAAAGCCTGCGGGCAGTCACTCCTTGTAATATCTTGAAAATTGAAAAAAAAGCTATTTTAAGGTGGCTCTCATGATGAAAGTTTTTATTTTTCCAATTAAAAAGAATTCAAGAGTATATAATAACCAATTTCCCACACATTCAGACCTCAGACATATTAATGCTGAGAGGTATTGCATATCAATAAGGAAGAGTGGAAGTTATGACTTGATACATAATGTATGCCTTTTGGCAGTAAATAAAGAAAATAAATTTAGATGCTATAATATATGCGAAATAATTCCAAGAAGAAAAAACATTTGCATGAGAAAGAAACAAGTAATGCGGTCATTATATAATTAATGTATTACTTTGATACAAATTGGCTTTCTTTTAAAGGAGATAGGTACACATATAATGTCTTGACTAAGATCAATTAGCCTTCACCGCTTATTTATGAAAATTTTCCAAAGGAAAATTGAGCCCCAAAACAATGACCTTAATCCACCTTATCTTGAGGAATAACTATAATTTGTAGAAAAGCGTTTGATTAAAGATGTATTGCTTCTCTACGGATACACACACATATTTTTAGTCTGAAGTACACTGGCCAGGGCTGGTGGATAGGAATCCCTGCTGGGTCCCGAGGGTCAAAGGCACAGGGTGGCCTCCGGGAGCCCTGTGCTCTATCTACACCTTCCATTTTCCTTGGACCTTGCTGGTACGTGAATGGTTAAAATGAAAGAATAGGTGAGATCCCTACAATAGTTATGGCCCTTTCTATCTATCCTCTCCTTCTATCTTCCTTCTAGTATATATAGAGGCAAAATACTTTCTCTCATGAAAATTTTCAGTCCTTAGTTGTTATGAGTAATGAGAGACTGTTAGCTTTTAAGGTAGACAAAAATAAAATTATTGACATGTTTGCTCAGATGTCAGAAGAACTGAAAAGACTGTTAAATATTTTGTTTTTTTTCCTTTGTTTGCTTTAGTATAAAACATTCTCATTTAACACGTTCAGTGCCACTTTGGTCATGATGACTGAAATACCTATGTACTTCGTCTCCATGCCGCTTCAGTCATTATGACTAAAGAAATGAGCCTTTCTTTTGGCCGCTCATAGCACGCCATTGGTCACAGCTACTTTGGCTACCCGTACATGACCATGGGTGTACCCAGCGAGGTGCAGGAGAGGGCAGCTGCCCCCCCCCCCCCCAGAAGCGAAAATTGCAAATCTTCAAGGAAAATATTATTTTTTCATGCAAATAATTTTAAAAACTAATAAAGAGCTGTTAAAGTTTCCTTAAAATGTTGATTTCATTCACCTTTTCCATGCTTAAATCTTACCTACAACTTGAACAACCATGGCTTGTCCCCCCCCCATAGTTTTGATCCTAGTATGCCCCTGTACATGACGTGACTGACGTGGCATGCGTAGCTGAATGTACATGAAAACTCAAATGGAATGGAACCAAGCATTAAAACGAAAGAAAAAAGAAAAACATGTCGATGCAATGGGCGAAACCGTCCAAAAGTCCACGCCAGGGAACTTGTTAAATATGCCCTCGCACTTTTATTTTTGATAGGGGGCTTTTCTGGTAGAGAACCTTTGACCATGTTGCTCCTGGGGTCTTCAACTAATACTCCACCCCTGTATTGAGCCCTTACTCTAGGTAGATGAGGAGGGTGGCATCCAGGCCTCGGGTCAGTGTGATGATGGCTGGGATGAGGGCTGAGAGGGCAGCACCGATGGATAGCAGGATTATGCCGATTCGTGGTCGGCTCTTGAGGAGAAAGATGAGCGGAACGCTGATCATGAACATGTGGGTGTCACACGGCAGGTACCACGAGTGACTCATGCACTGAAGAAGAGATGGGAGGGGGAGAGAAGCAAGTTATTGATAAATATCAAGGAGGTTGTAAATATCTGGAGCCGCTGTTTCCAAGTTTTTAGTGTGGTTTAAAGTTCCACCATCTTGGTTTGACAATTTTTGGACTTAGTCTCCTACTGATATTTTGATGTGGCTAAGTTGTGATCTGAAAATGCACTATGGTGAGTGAAAATTTACTCACTAGTATTTTCCCCGTGATTGTTTTTGGATTTTTGCCATCATTCCTGATATTTCTGTTGATGTATAAACACTGTGTCTATTAGCCACTTTACTAGTGGGAAAATCCTTGAAAATATACTTTATTACTGTAATTGTTAGATTTGTTTCCATTGGCTATAATAATAAAAAAATAAATACCAGTATAAGTGCAGGTAAAAGACGAGTTTACTAACGTAAATTTTATTTTTAGCCGAGCTGGTTGAAGAACGTAACCGTGGTGATTGATAATAATTTTTCCCTAGGAAAAGATGTTTGAGTCATAACTTCGTGAAGCCTATCAATGAAGTAAGAAAAAAAGGTTTGCATTGTGCGTTCCATAGGGTATTTTAATGTATTAACGAGTTATCACCAAATAGAAATCATTGACCCTTACTAGATTGTCAATGTTTTGGTCAAAGTGGGCGTGGCTCGTCCTACCCAAGCACCCCCATTCTGGCCACACTTCGCTCCACACTCAAAACCGGTGGTGCCTCCTCCAGATATTTACAACATCCTTGATAAATATACTGTCATTATGGTATGGTACGAAAATTGTGAGCCCTTGGTTTTCATGGGTGTTGAAAGACTGTTAACTTTAAAGATCGTTAGTATTAGCATAGGCGCCGACTCCATGGGGCTTGAGGGGGCCCGAGCCTCCTCAAAAATCCGTTATGGGTGTTAGGAAAAAATGTGCCAGGCTTGTCAATTTTCCCCGGAGTGTCCAGATATCGAGATTCGAGTTATAAGGGTTCTAATGTTGATCATATGACTCTTCTAAAATGCTTAAAAAACTTAAAACTCACTGCTTATAAAACTTCCCGGGGCAAGTCCCCGGTTTGGGCCCCCCCAATATTTTTTGCAAGTCGGCGTCCCTGAGTATTAGGATTAGGTGACCGATAGCTGAGGTCATTTACACAGTGAAGGAGGGTGAGAAAGGAAGGGTGGAGAGATGCCCCACGTTAGCATTAGCCTGTTCTCAATGAAAGATGCCTAGGGGACCACGGCTTAACGTTCCATCCAACGTACAGTGTGCTGTGCTTGAAGTGCCCTCCACATAGCACTCAAACAGGCATTGGGTAACCTCAGAATATTACCTCTCACAGTTGGGATTTGAACCCGGGCCCACAAGGTGTGAAGCAAACACTCTAATCAAAATTAATGGTAACTAGGTGTGGCAATACCTTAGTAACATAACATCAATAAATATATACAAAGTTAAGAGGTATGCCAAAATTTTTTGTGCATTGTATTCTATTCTGTTCTTATATATATATATATATATATATATATGTGTATACTTTAAATTATATTATTGTATAAAAAATGCGATCGTAATATTTTTATCTAAAAATATTGTATATCGTTGTTATCTTTGTATTTTATATTGTTCATGTTTTTTCTTTCATAGCCCTGAGGATGATTAAAAATAAATCAAAACGTTGGCTATAACTAGTTTTACATTGACCTAAACTCCAAGAAATATTATAAAATGCAAACACTCTAGCCTACATACAGACCCAATCGCAGTGGTATCATTATCCCGCAATGATGAAAGCAATGGTAATATTATAGGTACCTTGTCAGAGAGAGAAATAGTGAATCTTCATCAGAGAGAAAAATAATAACTGCAATGCTGACACAATTAGATGACATTTAGTTTGAATAAATGGCATTACTATGGGGGATCAAGAGGGATTAAACCCCCCATGGACCCTTAGAGAAAAAACTGTTGGATTTTAACAGTTACTGTTGGATTTTAACAGTTACTGTTGAATTTTCTACAGTTACTGTTGGATTTTCACTGTTACTGTTGGGTTTCATCAGTCACTGTTGGATTTTCTATGGTTACTGTTGAGTTACAACAGTTACTGTTGAATTTTCTACAGTTACAGTTGAATTTTCTACAGTTACTGTTGGATTTTCTACAGTTACTGTTGGATTTTCACAGTTACTGTTGGGTTTCATCAGTCACTGTTGGATTTTCTATGGTTACTGTTGAATTTTCTACAGTTAGGTACTGTTGGATTTTAACAGTTACTGTTGGATTCAACAGTTGTCCCAATTAACTGTTGAAATTTTCAACAGTTTTTTTTAACAGTTTTTTCACTAAGGGGAACCCTAAAAAATATTCGTATCCAAGCAATCCTGCTTGTTAGAAATGCAGAGATTTAATGTTTTAGTTTTAATTTGGCCTCTTTGACATATTCGTGGACCACAGTTGTGATACATAGACCAGGTTATGAAGAATGTAGAGCAGAAGAATAGCTGATGGGAGGAAGTTAAAAGAATAGGTGATGGGAAAATTGTGTAGAAAGCTGCACTAAACCAATCTTAGGATTGACGACCGCTGAGGATGATGATGACACTTCAATTAAATACCGAGAAAAAATCTAGTATTACGTAGTCCGACGGGTACTCCCCATATCTGAATACCTTCAATTTTGATAAAATGGAAAATTAGTAATGTTCTAGCCAATGGCGTAGCCAGGAATTTCGTTCAGGGAGGGGGGGTCCAAAACCAGGGGAGAAAATGTTTGAAAAACAGGGTACTGAGTAATGGGTTATTAACTAATTTTAACACTTTTCGTAATCGAAGAAAAACTTCATTTGTTAAAGACATATTTTGTAGATTCATGATTTTTCATATTTTGTTTTATTTTATGAAGGAAAATAATTGTTTTAATATTTCGGGGGGGGGGGGGGAGGTGGTGTCCGGACCCCCCGGACCCTCCCCCTGGCTACACCACTGGTTCTAGGGTGAGATTTTGTCATGTTGATATACATTTCTTGGGATTCCCACCAGATTAAATATTCCATTTTAGCCCACGTTTCGAGCTCCGAATCAGGGCTCATCGCCAGGGGTGCTGAAATGATGAGGATGATCCCCGAGTCGGAGCTCATTCTCAGGGCAACTGAACAGTGGTGCCATGGTTCCGGTACGTACCCCTCGGGATAAATATAAAAACGGCCTTCTGGTACATTCCGGCACTGGTTAACAAAAGACATAATAATCAAATAGCACTTTTATCAATTTTGCTGCCTCAAAATTTCTAATATATGTACATTTGTAACCAGACCAAAAAATTGTGTTAAAATTTAAATAATAACTGGCAATAAAAAAACACGCAGAGTAATATTTCACTTATAATAAAAGTTGAGGAAAGTGCGTCCCGTCGGTGATAATTTTGCCATGACGTCACTACTACTGAAATAATAAAAAGGCACGATGGAATAATTAAAATCATCAGCCGTGAGGATGAGCCCAGAGTTGGAGCTCGAAGCGTCGGCTAAAATGGAGTATTCAACCCGGTGGGAATCCCGAGAAACGTTCACCCTCATTATTCGCCGGGAAAGCGTCAAATATTATTTCATTATGTGTTGTTGTTTGAAGCACAAATGTACCATTCGTTCGGGGTTGACGTAGTTGTTCACGTAGATCATATTGGTCCACCAGTTCTCTTGGCAGCGCTCCTTCTCTGGGCTCGTGATCTTCTCCCACAGTGGGCCCGACCCGATCTTGTTCAGGAGAGTGGCATAGAAGAACATCAGGAACATAAACACTGGCGTCAACCTGCAAGGCGGGTCAAGAGAGGAGATATTGGTGTCAAGGAAGCCATGAATGATCGCCACCATAAATCGAACGAAAATTTTACCCCCATTCAAAAGACACACTCCAAGGTAAATTCAACTGATTCAGGCCGGCTTTTTTGGTTCTGATAGGATAATGGTTTCTACTTTCGGTTAAATATGATGTCATGGATTCATTTTTTTGGGTAATCGATAGGAGACATCAATCTCTCGCATTCACTGGCGAATTAATATCATGCAATATGAATTGATATCATGTAATATGCATTTTAACATCCCCCTACCTACGTATATAGTGGAAGTTCGGCATGTTGAAATAAATCCCATGAGACTCTGAAACACCCCCCCGCAACTCTCCACAGTTATTTTGATGTGTACCTCACGTTCCGTCTCACAGATCCAGGTCTTGGACCAGATGATGGCTCCGTGAGCCGAAGCGAGTCGAAAACATTAAAATAACTATAAAAAATTGTAATTACCTCAATACACACACCACATATTTATTACATTATTTTATTACATCAGTTCAAAAAACAATTAATGAATATCTTAAAGCCAAATGTATGCGTATGTGAGGTTTCAGACGTATTATCGCAGCGAGGTATTCCATGCCACGAAGGTGCTGCGGTTAGTGATGATCCTCACCCCCATTACGAATTTAATGCAACCCAGGTCGCATTGTGTCTGTTCTCGTTTAAAAATTGCATTATCATCTAAAAATTCTCAAGGAATATAAGAGTAAAAAACTGCCAAAATTTGATTAAATGTCAAACATACAACTTCGCACGAGAGATATTATTGGGGCAAACCTTTCAAATGAAAAAAAAAAAACATGTAAGTTCAAGGTAGACTATATATGCCGAAAGATTTGAATGATTAATTATTACTATAGTAATCTACCGATGAATGTAGGTTGCCATGGAGTACTTAAGAAGCATTCTGGGAAAATTCCCTTCCTTCAAGCGCTTCCCTCTTCAATTCACTACCAGGCCTACTAAATTCTATCTAAAAACCTACTCTTTTCCTTCCTATCCCTCGTTTTCTCAACATTCTACCCTCTAACACTGTTTTTAACTTACCATCCCAAAGTACTCGCTCCATCTAAGCCTTCTGTCTCCTCCGTATCTCATCTAAAAGTTGCCTCTCCTAACCCACCATGTCCGGCACTTCGTTGCTTCTCCTCCTCTCTGTCCATTTCACCTTCTCCATTCTTCATACCCATATCTCGAATGCCTTTAGTCTTCTCTCGTCCTCCTTCCTGAGAGTCCACGTTTCCGCACCGTAGAGAGCTATACTCCAAATCAAACTCTTCACTAACCTTTTCTTTTAACTGTTACATAACGACCCTATCATAAGCTCCGTCCTGTTCATGAACGCTTCCTTTCCGATGCAAAGATTAATATGCCAAGAAAAAATACAAATTACGACCGATGGAGCGGCATGCACTATACATTTTGGTAAATTACTCTCGGGTTTTACACCGGGTCAGATGGCCCATGTTGGCCGACGCTTCGTTAGAGTTCTTTTCTAGCATCCTTAGGTCTGAGGTATGATTCTCATCTCAGCCCTGAGGATGCTAGAAAAGAATTCTAGAAAAACGTCGGCCAACATTCACCATTTGATTTGTTCCTTAGATCAAATCCACGAGGTGCGTGAGTGTGAGCGGGCATTTCCTAATTTTATATTTTTGGTCTATTACATTGGTGCCAGTGGGTCACTGGCGTAAGCGGCAGCTTCGTAAACCTGAGTGAGTTTGTGATTGTGATCTACGCGGATTTTGTTCCCCTTGGCAAATCTGTTAGGTGAGTTAGCGAGACTTCGCGATTGTTTGTTTTATTGTGTTTCAGTTTTAATTGGTGTGTGTCACCCCACAGTCATCCTCCTAACTTCTCAAACACCCCCTCGTCCTTTTTTTGCCCAGCAAAGAGTACGGCCTTCGGGAATTTATTTTCTTTCGACTCTTAAACGGCCGTAGATCTTTCATTTGCTTATACCATTTGATCCGGTTTAAAGACCAGTGTACTACCTGAGAAGAGTTCGCAAAAGCAATCCGTAGGGAAAACTAGAAATCTTTCATCGTGTAATACGCAATTTAACATATCCTCCCCCCAAAGTTTTTCCATCCACTCAAAATATTTTTCGTGTTGTATAACTTTCGGCATCAATCGTTGGCGGCCTTGACTGTAATAATGACAGCAGTAATGAAACTTATCTCTGGTTTGCAAGCGGGTCTGAAGAATTAAAGAGTGCCTCGACAGGGTTATTAAAAGCTCGATTCACAATAACACTCTGCCTCCTCGTGGCTTGCAACCAATATTAATTGTATTCACATTCCTGGCAATGGAATATACTTTATATGGCTTTAAAATTAAAATAAACTTTAGGCAGATAATAATGCCAGTTTTAGGCGTTAGATGAGGGAATGGCTCATTTTATTGACTCCTGAAATTAATTTTTCTGACCCGCGCGCAAACAAGTGAGAAGTTTATTCATTGTATTCGACGGGAATGTGTTAAATCATCCATTATGGTAGTAATATTCACCTCATGTATCGGAAGAGGTAAATGATGAAGATTCCAGGCTTCCTTCGCTCCATTTCGTGCATCAGGATGTAGACTAGGAGGAAGGCGCCAGAGGTGAAGAACGTGTCCACGACCAAGTCTCCGTGGAGGAAACACGCGTGCAAAGGACTCCTGTTGTTCTGGAAAAGTAAGTGAGGGAAAAAACATCATACACCATCTAGGCTATTTCTTCTTTTTCAGAATTTCGATAAGTTAAGTTTTCCTGGTTTCAAATGGCCTAAATGTATTTCATATTCTTGTGCTACAATTTAGTGGCATTATAGTTTAAAGTATACCGGGACTAGCCGCGGTGATAACTTTTACGGTAGTCACCCGTAATGCACAATCGTGCGAAAGATCCACAGAGAAAAAAATCTTTTCGCACGATTGTGCATTGCGGGTGACTCCCGTATAAGTTATCACCGCGGCAAGTCTCGGTATACTTTAAACTAGTCTAGAGCGAACACCTCTTTGTGTTCTATGTCCGGGCCTGCTCTCCGGCTGTGGCGCTGTGCACACGATTTGGACTGTTTGTGGCATCATATGCTCAGCAGTCCAGCAACATCTTGTCCGGTAGTATCCGAAAATAACCACAGGGAAGAATGATGCCTCGGTAGCTTAACTGGCTAAAGCACTCGACCGGAAATCGGGGGATCCGGGTTCGAATCCCGGTCAAGGCATTATTGTAATGGGAACCCGTGCCCCAAGGGCCTAAAGCGGATTTAAGGGGGGGAGTGACACGGGGGCACGTGCCCCCCCTGGATCCGCCTATGGCCCTTAGTTGTTAAACTTATTTTTTTTGGTCAAGTGTACATTTATTTTTCAAGAAATAGCAAATTTTTTGTCGTGTTCCCATTTGGGAACACACTTGAAAACGCATTAAAAATTTTTGCCCGGGTTTTCTTTCGTAATATCTCTTAATTAGTTATAAAATGAATAGGATAAGCCAAAAAAATGAAACAAATCAGTTTGGTGAGTCAGTTCGGTCTTTAAAGGGTTAAACCTGTTCTGAGCTATCCTAAACATTTCACTGCTCTAGCCAATCAGGAAGTGGTCGAAATTTGAGCTGCAAGATTTTGCTCAGTAGGGCACACAAACAGGAAAGCGAGTATAATGAAACGTGTCAATTAAAAAAAAAAAATTTGAGGATTAAATAGGTAGCAGGTTTCGCTCACCTCTTCGACGTATTTGGAGTTCTGGACGGGTCCGAGGAGCACGTGGATGAACTTGTGCGAGACGATGACGGAGGCCGTGGAGATGAATCGAATGCCGAACATGACGTTGAGGCCACCCACATTCTCACGCTTCCTCGGCAAATGCACCAGGTTGTTCTTGATGGAGAAACAGAGCAGCAAGTTGGTCATAAAACCTGCGAAAAAGATGGTCGTATGATATTTGCCACTCTTTGCATAGCTACGCGATCGGCACACATCAGTGGCGCAGCGAGGGGGGGTTTTGAGGGTTAAACCCCCCCCCCCCCCAGAGCTCAGAGAAATTTTTAAGTTTAATCCATTTTACTTAATTGGATTGATATTACTAATAGAATAGTGTATGGATAATAAAATATCCTTCAGAAAGCCGAAAAACTCACCATTTTGAACCGTTTATCTTAAAATTCCGCAATTTATTAATATCGTACTTACCGCTTATCCTGGTGGGTAGTCCATACCCCCACACACCCCGGTATTAGTTGCACCTAAACCCCCTCCCCCAGCCTTAATTTCTAGCTGCGCCCCTGGCATACATAATGTTATCACACATCAGGCACACAGCGAGAAATTTACTTCACGGGAGTTTGGGTGGTACGCGGGTTGCCTATAAGGATATCTTGTAGTTAATTCGTACGCATAGGAAAACATTTCTATTGTATAAAATTTATTTTATATACTTAATATTAATCATGTATATTTAACAATAATAGGAATAAAATCAACTAATTTTAGCATGACTTGGTGGAACAACTCATGGTAGAACAAAAAACACAGTAGAGTTCAACCAACTTAATAGTGCTGTCGACAAGTTTCGACTTCTGTAGCGTCATTCTGTTTGTATTGAGAATGACGCTATAGCCGTCGAAACTAGTCGAGCGCATCATAGAGTTTGTGGAATTACACTGTTCTTTGTGTTTTACCATGAACATTATTATGCAATTTACATCCTGGGGCATTCACATTACACTGTTTTAATTTACATCGTTTGTGATATTCATTGTTGTTTGTACATCTAATAGTCTATCTATCCATAGTTATAGCCTAACAAAGCATAGCAATGGACTATCACAAACACCTACAGGTATGTCCTGAATTGGGGCAATCTGCCCAGACGGGATTCGAACCCCCGATCTTCGGTTTGGCAAGCGAATACTGTACCCCGCTGCCACCGATGCCGAAAATCAACCTTCAAGCCTGGATATTTATGTGTATATTTGGATCGGCGTGATGAGAAAATTGTTGCTAACCACAGCAAGTATCAACGTGAGTAACAAGAGAATGCTATCTTTTTTTCCTGAGGAGCGTTTAAGAATTTAAAATTAATCCGTAATCCACATAAAAATCTAAGAATAAGAAGTAAGTTTATGAATTAAATACCACGGAATTCATATTAGAATAATGGTGAAAGTTAAATAGCAAAAGAATTTCTTTTTCACATCTATGAAAGTTAACTTAATCGTTAGTTATTGGGAGATAGTGAAACCAGAATCCTAGGGGTGGGCCCGCGGTGATACACCTGTGAGGCCAGGATCATGAGGTCCGCGACTTTTTCCCTCAGGCTTTGAGAGGGGAGTGCAGAGGAAGGAAAAAGGAAGGGGACACTGTTGCGATAAGGAGCCCGCCTCAATGTAAATAATTGCCCAATTGAATTTCATTAGCTTCACGATAGTAAAAGGTAAATAAGAGCAGAAAAAGTGATAGAGAAGATTACCCTCATAAAAAAGATTGCATTCAGAAAGATACGTGAGATTGGAACTTAATTTGGATAGCTTGATTGGTGATAATTTTTCCGTTTGAGATGCTGTTGCATCTCGGATATGGCGCTAAAAAATACTTTAATTGATATTTGTGTGTATAAGAGAATTTAAGCACATTAGAGCGGCTGAAAAATTTCAAGAATAAAGAACCGCAGGACTGGGATAAAAATAGATGACCCTAAACTTGTCGGAAAGTTTACTTCTCAGGCTAAACGTAAAAAACAAATCAGATCATCTTACTATTGGAGTTAATATTTTGACATCATTATTTTGTGTCATATCAATTTGAATCTGTGAAGTTGATTATATTTTCGCCATTCTTTTGTTTTGTTCAAGAACTCTCTCTCTCTCTCTGTTCGTTACGTGTAATATGGCGTGTAACTCGATTTGTGATTGATACAACATGTGCTATTTTTGAATTAAAAGTTGTTGGAAATGAAATTACGAGTTGTTTTCTGATACTTACCTTTGTCTTCCCGCATGTTTTCAGGGGATGGACCCAAGTATATGTCCAAAAATGTCGCAGACGTAGAGAGCAGGATCATTGTGGCCACCAGAGCACTGCGATGAAAATGGTAATAATCAGTGTTACTTGGACGGATACTTGGCATCAGAAAATAAAAGCTGGATTGAGCCGCACAAGGAGTGGGAGATAAAACATTCATTTACGATTACTGCAACAGAAAGCTTCGGCTCACAGAGCCATCATCTTGTACAAGACACCGAGCTATCATCTGGTACTGTCTTGAACCAGAGGATGGCTCTTTTAGCCGAAACACTTCGTGCGCATTAAAACATCGTGGAAAAGTGCTACCATCTTTTATTTAAATATTGAAAATTCCATATTTGGAGCTTTCTATGATATCATGAATGATATCAATGGAGGCTGTGCGGATTCTTTAGCGGGCGGATTCGTGTGAAATACCAGCCTTGTTAAACAACGCAAAATTTCATTCATACCAACCCTGAGTTCTTTGGAGAAAAGAGCCATAAATTTTTGACCGTAGTTTACAGCAAGTCGATTTAATGTCGTGGAAATTCTCGAGAGTTCATAGGGTAAAAAATAAAATACTTTTTTTACGATTCCTGGTTCCCACGATTTTTGAAGTGAAAACTTCTTTAGCGGCGTTAAGCACTTAAGTGGGGTGGGGAAAAAGCATAGAATTCGCGTGAGCGTCACCGATCCGACACCGCGATCGCTACAGCGAGATATACATATGTGTAGTGTGTATAGTGTATACAATGGTAACGGTTGCGTCACCGCTATACTTTTACATACGGTATACTGGCATCTGTCTGCTTCTAGTTCTATACTGTACATATGTACTTTTTCTATACAGTGCATATTATTTTGTGGACTGTTAATAGAGATTAATATATAAACTTTGTTAATATATTGTTAATATATAGACTGTTAAATTCTTTTTGTTTTAAAAATATTAAAATTGAAAATAAAAATCTATAGTGTATATAGTATAAGTTCATTAAATATAAAGAGCTCGTGCATGAACGTGCAGAAGAGTGTACGCGCTATAAAAATACAGGTCATTACAATTTAAGGCATTTTTCTTTTATGTGCATAGCGAACAATTATAGGTTTAAAGTTTTTGAAGTGAAAACTTCTTTAGCGGCGTTAAGCACTTTTGTGGAATGGGGAAAAAGCATAGAATTCGCGTGAGCGTCACCGACCCGACACCGCGATCTTAAAATTGTTCATTTCTTATTTTAGCTACCTAAACCTATTGTATCAGTTTTACAAATTGATGATGATGGTGCTGGTCGTCAAGATGGTGCAAGTGTTGTTCAAACTGTACATGAAAGTTAACTTTTCAGAAGTATAAAATGTTTTATGTAAACTAGTTTTTAAAATATTGTAAATTAGTGCAATAAAAGCATATTACATTGTAACATAAATTATAGATATAAAAATTTTGTACGGTAAAGAAATAAAAGCATATTATATTTTAATATGTAAATGATGTTACTTTCTATTCATACACATCGTATTTTTAATATCTGTTTAATTATAAACAGTTTGCTGAAAAAAAATAATTTAAATTTTTGTTGAAAAATGAGTATTACTGGAAAAATTAGTTCTTTAATAATATTAAATCTATATAAAAAATAAACGGATAATAATGGTTTCAGTTTTCACTTCTGTCGGCCAGTCCCACGACGGCCCCGTTTTTTTTCTCGTTCGAGCTATAATAAACAGCGTCTGTTATTAAGGCCAGGGAAACTCACGTTTCATGAATTTCCCGTGAATTAAGTGCACTTTACTGCGGCAAATTTGGGCTTTGATTTCTGCCACTTTCAAGCGCTTTTCACACAACCGAGGTAACAAATCAACCCCGCTCAAATGTCTCTCTTAGCGTAAACACCATCACCCTCATTCGCCTCTCAATATCCATATTTATCCCCGCCAATGATCTACCTTGGGAATATATCTATAGTAAAGATATTATCAAACCAAGAGGGCAATAAGTGATACAATTAATTCAACATGTATAACGGGGGTCGGGTTGGTGTGGTGCCTAGAGTGTTGGCTTCTCACCCTCAGGGCTCGGGTTCAAATCCCGGCGGCGACAGAGAATTTTCAGAGACCTCCCTACTTGCCTGTTTGAACGCTGTGTGGAAGACATTTCAAGCGCAACACTCCGTCTGTCGGATGGGACGTATGCCGTGTTCCTATCCTAAACCTTTCATTTAGAGCAGGCATGTCGACGCCGGGTTTCTCTCCACCCTTCCTTCCATACCCTTCCCTCATGGCGCAAATGAACTCAGCTGTCGGTCGCCTCCCCCAAAACCATAGTATACTACATGTCTAAAAATATAGCCAGTTGGATCAGCATTAGACAACTAATAGATGATATAGAGTAAAACAGGCAAGCTGAAATTTATTATTTCAATTAATGAACGTTCTATGGCCGTGCACCGGTTGAATGAAATGAAATCCACCAAGGCCGTGCTCTTTGCTCGTGAAGTTAAGGGATTAGGCGAAGATGGGATCGGGTGGGTGGGAGACAAAGAAGCAGGTCAATGAGCACATTAAAAAATATATTAGAATGGAAAAAAAACTTTTTATCTTATCTTGATTTGTTTTACGCAATGGCTTACTGATTTGCCTCCATTCTATCCCATCCCATAACTGCCTTTGGGGATTTCAATTTACTCTACAAGCTAAAATTGTTTGATCAGAATCTCTACAACTTCGAAAATTTACGTTTGAATCCAATAGGGTGGTTTCCTATTATTTTTTTATGGCCTAAATCAATAGATAATTACTCCTGGAGTACGCATTTCACGCTCTTAGATTTTCGAATGACGATATCTATTTTTCGCGATTAAACGAAAAGTGAAAAATTTCAAGCGCGAAAACGCGACGGCTACGTATGAATGCTGGGAAAAGTCCGTGTGACGTCATTCTGGTTCCAGCTGTCGCCGTGTGAGGTGACCTTGGGGCGAGGCTTTGAGCGCTGATACGACGCAGGCTGCTAGCAGAGTACTTTGCTACCTGCTAGCAGGTAGCGGCTTCGCTCAAATAAGGATTATTAATACCCTATCAAACGGAGGAAACTTTCCGAACTTAGGTAATTTTAATGGGTGATTATTAAGAGATGTTTCCCTGAGCTTTGTGCCTCATGCATGCATTGGTAATCTCAGACAATGTAAAACTGCTATCTACTCGTATAGAAACTAGGTCCCTGTGACGTCACGTGGAGTGGAATCGCATGGGCGCCAATCTGGCCGTTTTCAAATGAGGTTAAAATTGACCATTACAATTCGCCTAAACTCGGATTTCTAAAACCAAATAATGTGTATGTTATGAATACACTAATGGTGGGTAACGAATCGCAATCAATTCATTTCGTTTTCTTTGAATAAGGAGACTACCCTATTAAAGCGGTCAAGATCCTCTACTTGGGCTACAAAGGCTTAATGGATTTTTGGTAGTTATATCTTCGATCTTTTTTATCTTTCCGCCTTTGCGCATGGACATCTCATTTGTTTATGAGTCAGTAATTCAGTGGTCGAAAGTGGGTCTTATAGTGCATAGATAAGGGCCCTCATTATGGCTTATTTCTCCGTGAAATTGCGATCGCCCTACCAGTCAGTGACGTGCGTGGCGAATTTTGAAAACCCATTTAAATGTGCGGTGGGCGACATCACAAGTGAAGGCCGACAGGAGAATTCTCTGTCGCAATATTATTGCCCTCGGGCAGGGGTCTTCAAACTTTTTTAATGCAAGGGCCAAAAATCGATTTCACATCGTCCATAGGGCCACAATTCTCAACGTCACTTTACCACCACGTCAATACAATAAAAAAAAGCATATAGTTTCAAAGTTCAATAATCTTTATCGGTTAAAATGTTTAATCAATGCGATTTTATAATGAACAATGCGAGCTCACAGAGAGTATAACTTCCAAGTAGGTGTCGCTAGCGTCCTTTGGAGTATCGTTTGCGGGCACGGCGCGACACAATATTTTCTTGTCTCTAGAGGCCGCAAGAAATTAGTCGGCGGACCGCATACGGCCCGGGGGCTGAGGGTTGAAACCCTTAACACAAGGAATAGACCCAATGAAAAAACGATGGGACTCTTATCGGCGAGCGCAACGTTCCCCTAACCCGCTTGCCTATTTCGACTCTGCCCGCCCCGTCGCAATACACGATCCTCCTCGTCGGCTCCCGGCCACTTTTTGGTTCATCCCATCGCGGGCCGTGGTTCCTGGACACGAGTTAGAGGGGCTAATTTCTTTAGCTCTGCCCCATTCAACGGAGCAGTGAGGGTAGCATGAGTGAGCGTGTTTGCAGTCGACCTTGTGGTCGGAGCTGGCGTACGCGAGATAAGCCTCGTCGAGCGTCGTGGCACCGTGGCACCGTCTCAGAAGTGCATCGCATTTCGTCGGAGTTGGGCCGTTCATTTCGCCCGTTACACCCTGCTCGGATGTGCGCATATAGACCTGTGCATCACCGACATAGACAGCTGGTCCACGTCGCGACGCCGAGTCTACTCAAAAGTACATGGTGAGTCTCCCAAATATTTCTCAGTTTTGAAAGCCTGTTAACGCGATAAATAGGGTAGTTTCCTTCATCAAATAAAACGAAATGCATTGATTGCGCTTCGTTACCCACCATTACTGTAATCATAATATACAAATTATTTGGTCTTAGAAATCCCAGTTTAGACGAATGGCAATGGTCAATTTACCCGCATTTGAAGAAGGCCAGATTGGCGCCCATACGATGCCACTCCACGTGACGTTACAGGGACCTAGTTTCTATACGAGTACATAGGACTTTTACATCGCCTGAGATTACCAATACATGCATGAGGCACAGAGCTCAGGGAAACATGTCTTAATAATCACCTATTAAAACTGGCTAAGGTCGGAAAGTTTTCTTCGTTTGATAAAGTATTAATAATCCTTATTTAAGCCAAGCGCTACCAGCTAGCATGGTACTCTGCTACCTGCTAGCAGCCTGCGTCGTATCAGCGCTCAAGCCTCGCCCCAAAGTCACCTCACACGGCGACAGCTGGAACCAGAAATACGTCACACGGACTTTTCCCATCATTCTTACTTAGCCGTCGCATTTTCGCGCGCTTGAAATTTTTCACTTTTCGTTTAATCGCGAAAAATAGATATCGTCATTCGAAAATCTAAGAGCGTGAAATGCGCACTCCAGGAGTAATAATATTTCGATTTAGGCAGTAAAAAAATATAGGAAACCACCCAATTAGCACGTACGGTTTAATGTGTGCAAGCAAAGGGACTATATAGAGAAGGCCCAATTCCATCCCGCAGAAGGCTGATTTCTGTTGCCACTTCAGTCGCATTATAACATGTTTTCAAAAATGTCCGCGGCGCGGTGTTGAGTGCAATGCGATCCATTTTTTCAAATATTTTGCGTTATAATCTTTGTAATTGCGAGGAATGGCATTGAAAATTTATGGATTTAATATATCACATTTATCATCTATTTAAATTTCAGTTAAGAACCCTAATTATACTTGATTTACCCGTGAAACTCAGATCAATTTGTTCGTCAGAGACGCGAGTGGCGACTTTTGTAAATCCATTCAAATGCGCGGTGGTTGGCAACACATTTGGAAGACGACTTGATGATCCTCTTTTTTAATATTCGTGTGTGCATGCGTGAACGCTTTTGGTGGACCGGAACGGAACATGTACGCATGCATGAACAAAATTAGAACAGGTTCTTTGTTCTGTTCACGCATATGCACAAGTTGGGTGGTTGAAAGGTACATTTTTTTGCGTTCACTCACCCTTTCATACATTTATACATTAACTCGTTTGGATTAATGTACCGTGTAAACAGGCCTTAAGATCAGGACTCGCTTTCCTTTGCCTTTTCTGATCACTCTGCCAGTTCTTACAATCTTTGCTGAGCCCTATGACGCAACACTGCATCCCTCCCCGTTGTTGAAATAGTAATTCGCGAAATACTAGTGAAATATTTTGCCTAAATTAAAAGTGCTCCGATCTATCTGGAAATTGGTATCTCGACGTATCACATAGTCTAGATTCCAAAAGTTACATTTTTGATAGTTCGATTTCTTGACCCCAAATGCAGTTGGAAACATCGCAGCGAATAAAAAAATTCGTATTTCAACATTATCCTAGGGTTTCAGACGATTTTAGAGGGGTTCAATTCGATGACTTTTGTCGTATCTCGTCTCGTTCACCCTAAAAATTTGCATCAGTGAGTGCGTAGTAAGTGGTCAGAAGTGGGTTTTCTGGCATATAGATATTATTCATCATATAACCTTTATTTACCATATCATAACAAATTGAACTGAATTTTCAATCATAATTGTTATTTACTTGTTATTTTTATTTCGTATTTCTTTTGTTGTATTGCATTTTGGCAGGGAAAAAAAGACGGATCCAACACGGTTTCACTTGAACTGCACGTGTATTCATTCAAGGGGGTACACAGGATCAAAATTAGGGAGGAAAGCAGAGGTTGTTCAAGTAGTAATAAGATAAGGTTATGGAAACAAAAATTTAAGGTGATTGTATCAGCGCTATATTAGTTTTTACAGTTATTTGCTGGAAAAATGTTTTTTATTTTAATTACATGTTTTAAACATCTTTTATCGACACACAAAACATTTATTTGAACATCATTTTAAATATCATTTTACTTGGACTAAGCTTTACTAAGATTGATTAGGCTTAGAATTTACTTGTATTGATCAAAACTTTCGTTTTGAACTAAATTTACTTTTGCTTCTTGGGCTGCCCCCTCCTAACCCCCTCTGGGTATTCATTTTTATGGCATCCCCGACTGCTTTGACCGAAAAGCAACTGGGTCTGTTAGTTTGGTACAGCAAGATGCATTACGTTAAGTTGCAGCTTATGTAGTAGAGTGTATGAGCGTAGCAAATTACACTGTACTTTAAGGAATGATCCATTTTATTTAGGAGATGTGTTAACCGATAACGTAGGCTTAAAATAGCAGAACCGGTTTACTCGTACATTCTCACCTTTCCACAAAAAAACCTATGGGTTGTATCCCCGAGTGAGTGAATTATTTAAACGGATTTTACCATGCTCATTCTAGAAAAATCAAAGAAGCTGAGACGCGTGTCTTTGTTGTTTTATCCTATCGACGGCAAAGTTATAACAACACATACCTCAAAATTTGTTCGGTTTGACACAGTTAAATTTAAAAAACATTTAACATTTTATGACATAAAAAAATAAAAATGAAGGAAAAAACTCTTTGCTTGCAAATGTATGCTTATTTTTTATTTTTATGAATTTTTGGTTTTTAATTTTAGTGTACAATTGAAATTACAAATCGTTTCTTTTGCTCTCCTGAAAAGTTGCTATTTTTGAGATACGTGTTGTTAGAACTTAGCCATCGCTATGCTCCTTAATGCTGTCATTATTGTTACCTCTACTGCATAAACGCTCAACAATCGCCCACCGAATCAAATCCGCTCATCTAGTACTACTAGGGCTACTAGATGAGCGGATTTGATTTGGTAGGCGATTGTTGAGCGCTGGTGCAGTGGAGGTATCGTTATGTTCAGTGATAGATTTCTTCTTTCCGAACTTGGCGTGGTCATCGCCCAGGAAACAGGCAGCTGTCGACAATGTTATCCGAAGTTGAGACTTTTCAGCCATTGGAATTGCATTAACCGCCATTTTGTCTTCATAATGTGGTAGCAAAACTAAATTTAATAAGCCCCGAAACGATACTAAACACGATTCACGTTTCTCACCCGTAAGACAGCGTCATTTACCTTGGAATATTTTATTCCCTAATCACTCGTGTATGATTTGCTTTTAACTACACTGACACCGGAATTATTTGCAGTGGTCTTCTTTGTGTCGAAAAAACAACAGCCTTTTATCCTAATTTTTATCGTTGAAAGTAAGCAACACTTGGAGTAGGTTTCTTAAACAATTTATTTAATTAAAGTGAGTAGCTTTTTGGTTCGGGTCGGAAGTGTACTCCATGGAGGTCATAAACTTTTTTTAACGTGGCGAACCTACAAGTGGACTTAAGTTTTTGTTTTGCTCTAGAGTAGACGAAAAGCATAAAGTTTTTATTCCCATCACAACTTCAAATTTTATGGCTACCTTCTTGCTGAAATGGAGTTTGAAACCGTTTCTCACTCGATGGCCTCCGGTCAAAATCAATTTCCGTGCGTAACGCGGGCGAGATCGTAAAACTTTCGCATTTTATTCTTTTCACGCGAAGTAATTTTTTAAATTAATTAAATAGTTCGTGAGGCGTATTTTCGCCTCACATGACCTTCTTCACGTTCACTTCTCGCAGAACTTTCTCTGTTGTTGCGTCTATTACTCAGGATTCGAGGGCATTACATTCGACGCTGTTGCATGTGTCTATTTTTAAAGCTAGAACACGTACCTAGTAAGTGCATAGGTATTTAGAGTATTGTGTTATTATCCTATTTCGTATTTTGTCCTATTAAGTCGCTGACTTCCAAGGGTGCTTCCTAAAATAGTTACTTCTATTTTGATGAAAAAATAATTGATGTTTTCACGGCGATCATGTGGGTAAACTTCCAACGGGTTAGAAACTCCATTTCTGCCGACGTTTCAAGCTACGACTCAGGGCTTATCCTCAGGGCTGCTGAAAGTAATTTTATTGGTTTTTCGGTAGCTATGCCACATTGTAACAATTAATTTGGTGTATCTAAAACATTAAATTAAATTTTTATGTTCCTCAATATATCCAAAAGTGCCAGCAAACCTTCCTCATTCCGTTTGCAAAATCAAAATATTGTTGCAACTCACCACTGCTAAGAATGTGTGGGGATTACAACACTGTATGCAAACAGTAAGATTTATCATGGGATAAAAATGTATTTATATCTCAGATAAGTATCATAATTAAGAATAGTGTATCTTTGTAACCTGCAAAGTATGCATTGTTGAATTTTATTTAATATTTTCTTTGGAAGATTATTGTAATAGTTGAAAATAAGAGCGTGATTATAACTTATTTTTATGTTTTTTGGTATATCTTTTGGAAAGTGCTTTTGTAATAAGTTTTTGAAATGTTTTTCCTTGGGTTAATTCGAAAATGTAAAATAAATAAATAAATAAAAAATAAATAAGTAAACGAAATTCGAGAAATTAGGCCTGTCATATCTGCGTGGAATATCCGCCGGGAGGATATCTTTTTAGAACGTTTGATGATAGGTCACGGCATCCTAACCCATTCACACCTCTTCACGGAGGAGAAAATTCAGCCCCAATGCGTAGATTGCGATAGTCCATTAACAGTGTGGCATCTCCTGACGGACTGTGAAAGATATCGGGTCTAACGAATGAGTCAAAACGTCGTAGGGAAATTAGCTGCTGTGCCTGGAGGCAACTCCGAACATGTCACTCGACTCATAAGATTTATACGATCAAGTAACCTCTTCAATAAAATATGCTTGGAATAATTTTTATGCATATTTTTTTACAATATTTCAGGACTAGTAGTCTTGTTTTTCTAAGCATTATTGTTTTCTTTTCCTTATCAATAAATCGATCAGTAAGTGGTGCAAAATGGCCTTAGTCGCACACGCACCTATAGCCTAAAAACTACTGCTTATTACTTAGCTCACTATACACAATGTTGCTTCTCATTAATATCAAAAGTGTATAAATTTTCACCTCTATTCAGAAAAGACTTCAACTACGTGTTCTATTTTGCTGTAAAGGTTAATGGCGAAATATGAAGCTGTCACAATAATTGTGATTGGGAGAAAAACTTCCCATTTTAAAAATGAAAAGTCATTTTTAAAAAGAAAAAAAAAATCATTTCTACCAGAAATAGCTCTGAGTTAGTAATATTTAATGGATTTAAAGATAGGTTACTCACCAGAACGAGTAGTCGAGGGCTGTCCATTCTTGTGGCTTCTGTACCTGGCACAGTTTTGGATCGACGGAGACGTCGACGCTCATGCCGAGGTCCTCTCCAATCGTGGGCACCACCCTCCCCAGTGCGGCCTCGAATTCACTCGAAGTGCAGGTCGACGGGATGCAGAAGCCCCAGTGCACAAAGTCCTTGCGGTGCTTGGATCGGTCGCCTTTGAACTGCATCGAAGAGATTGGAAAATTCGATTCGAGAAGCGAAGTACACGAAGAAACATGGGCGAGACATGGACGACATCAACCGGTGGAAAACCCGAGAAACTTTTCTGCAACTGATGCGCCGGGAAAACCTAAGATCATGCATTACACGAAGAAAGATTTTTTTTTGCTTTCCCGGCGAATGGATTGCGTGAAGCAGTGGCGCAGCGAGGGAGGTTTTAGGAGGGATAAAGCTCAGATAATTTTTTATCCCCCTAGAGCTCAGATAATTTTTTAAGTTAAATCCACATCACTTAATTGGATCAATATAACTTATAAAAAAAGAGTAAATATTAATAAAATATCCCTCAGAAGGCCGAAAAACTCACCATTTTGAACCATATATATGAAAAATTTTCTGGGGGGGGGGGGGGGGGAGTGGTGGTGCCCGCACTTCCCGCTTACCCTGGCGGGTATTCCACACCTTCAGACACCCCAGTGTTTTGCGCCTAAAACCCCCCCTAGCCTTAATTCCTAGCTGCGCCCCTGGCGTGAAGAATTATAGGAATCGCCACAAGGTCAGGAACTGATTTCTGCCGACGTTCCGATAGCCGACTCGGACTTCGGCCGACGCGGTGGCGAATCCGAGAACTCTTCAAGCAGCGCGGAACATGTTTTTTTAGTGAAATTTTTAAACGTCATCTTGCAGGGGGAGGATAAGAGCGTTAACTTTGCGACTTAAATGACGTGCTATTTGTCTGGTTGAGGAGGCAAATAGAAATGGTGAGGGAATAGTTTTTCGGTCTAAATCATCCTTCTTTCATTGTGATTAATCATTTTTAAATCATAAAATCGGCTTACTGACTCTCATTGCCTCTGCCATCGCGACGTTAGCAGGGTAGTGGTTAGAATACCCATTTCAAAATTCAAAGAGGGTACTTGTTTTTCCTCCACTAATCATGGATATTTCAAAATATTTTTCAACTCTTTGGTTTTCCGCGTGAATTGGACTCATTTACAGCTTTTTTCTAAAGCAACTCATTTTTTCTCACATAGCATTGGCGGGGCAATGACAATAGTGAGGCTGATTTTGCGACTGAAAAACATTTAACAACAATAAACAAGGACAGCATTTTTCAAATCTTTAGTGTCCGCGTACATTTGACTCATTTTTATCAAACGAGTCAATTTTTAATACCACTTTATCAACGACACTTTTTTTTATCAAACGAGTCATTTTTTCTCACAAAGGATTGACGTGACAATGGTTATTGTGAGGCTGATTTTACGACTGCAAACATCTAACAAGAATAAAACAAGGACAAGTTGGATGAAACAGCTATCAAATTATTATGATAGTTAAAAAAGTTTTGGGCCGCGGCAATTTTTGGGTGGCCCCATCGTTTCCCGACCGTTGGTGGTCTTATCAAGGGAACCTGATGAATTAGGAAATTTTATAAACATGTATAGGGTGTCGGTGTCAGGCGGTGGGGGAGGGGAATGGGTTCGCAGGTATGAGGAGTCGGTTGTTGAGGTTGGTGTTTTTTATGGTTACGGGTGGTCAAGACGGCTTATTTTGAGGTCGGTGTCCCTGTAAAAATTGTTCTTCTCTCCCTTTTTCATTACATAATTGAATAATTATAAAATAATAACTATTACATTACTATATCTATTTTTATTATGCTCGAAACAAAGAATATGGTATTCAAATATCGGAAACAACGTCAAATCCCGCCCACTTTTAGAACTATACTTCAACGAACAGTGGGCCATTGAACTTTTTTTGGAACCTCATTTGACAATCACCCATGAAAAATTTTCTCAATGAAGCTCAACTGTATTAAGCAAGATGTAGTGGATAAACATGATGTATGAAAAAATAGCTCCCGTAGGTACTGTCCGAAATTTTGAAAATTCACAAGGCGTTTAAACTCGATGAAATATTAATATTTTATCTATCTGATGATGGCGATATGCGTCAAAGCGCGTTATATATTCTCGAAAAAAAGAAAAGAGAACTACAAAATTTTTTATTTCAGTTATTCAAGCTTTCTCAACCTGGGAGTTGAACCATGACTATCGCTGACAAGTAAGGGGTGATTATAGATTTTACGGAACATTCTTATCCATGACTAACTCAGATAAAATGAAACCTAGCGTTCTCGCCTTCGGGCTTGTTAAGATTAGGAAAATATACATTATGCAAGAACATTCTCTTAATTTTATCATTTCGGTATAGACACTTCCACTGGACATTAGGAACGATGCTCATTTTTTAGATGCTCGGTCTAGTTTAAATTCCTTTACCCGAATGGAAATAGTTGCATACACAAAAGCAGATTTGCCATGAACTTTATGCAATTCAGCTCTTATTTACTTCGGCGCCATCACTTTTAAAAACAAACGTTCGATTACGGCACGAAACTCACTTTTATATATTTCTATAAACAAATGAAAGTTGTTTACTTCAATCGACAACAAAAATTAAAAAATGGGATGGATACAGCTGAAACTTTAATAGCTGACTGGTCACGAGTTCCAGTTCCTTGTAAACATTAATTTTCGATACTTGAGAGTAATTTCTTGGAGATTCTAAAGGCTTATATAACGACCCTCGTAACATCGTTGAGAGAGCTAATTGCCCGTAAGATGTGTAGTTTGTTATTCTTGTGCGAGAGACTGACCTCGATGGTCTCCCAAGCGGAGCTCTTTGGAGGGTAAGTGAGTGCATATGGGTCGAGAGCGGGGGCGCCAGGCGCCTGTAGCCTGAGGCGCCGCTGCCGCGCCCTCTCCGTCTCCTGGAGGTGCAATCGCGCCAGGCAATACTGTCCCTGCACCTCCTGCTCGCCTTCCGCTCCCAGATGCACCCTCACGCCCATGCACTCGTCGAAGTCACCCATGCGGTAGTAGTTGCCGGACACGTAGCCACCGGGGAACTTGGCAGTCGCGTCGAACACTGCGAGGAAAGATTGGAAATAATTATTGTACAATTTATTTTGCAATAAGCATTTTCGAAACAAAATTTGACGGTAAAATTTTTTTACAGTAAGTAGTGTACACTTTCCCGGCTAATAGAATGAATAAACTTCTCTCGGGTTTGCGTACGGGTAAGAAAATTTAAGGTAACCGACGTTTCGGGCTAAGTCTGGTACCCCATTCTCAAGGCTGCTGATAAAAAATTTTAGTTTGAATTTTACTTCAATAATTTAATCAGTAGTATTGAGAATGACAAAGTAGATGGAACCCGAAACGTCGCGTTTCCCTAGTTCCCCTACGTTAAGTGCACGATGTATGTCCATTCTCCGTAGTAGTATGTGGAATGCACTCAAAGAAAGAAGCCTTTCAGTGTACCTCTTGCAGTGCCCAGCGATTGCATGATAAGGGTCATTCGTTGCAATATCTATTGGTTTTTCTTTCTGGTGATTATTTTCTATGACGATAATATCTATTATCCACATATAAAAGTGAATGTGGGTGTATCGCATCCACACGCTTGCCGCGTCGCCGTACTCTCCGCCGCGCGCCGGCCAGAAACGGAGTCGCCCGCTCTCTCGAAAAAACGATGCAAAATTTGGGGTTGCAAGTTAGTGCAATGTTTTTCTTTAGATTCACAGTGTAGAAGCTTCATAAAACGACGTGGTATACGTCACCAGTTGGAAGTCCACGGAAGTATCTACCTTTTCTCTACGTTTATGTAAAAAATTGACTGAAAACTGGCTCCGCCAATTGTTATATATCTATGGTTTATGATGCAAAAAAATCTTTAAAAACCCTTCAAATGAAAGCAAAGGAAGTGTCAATTAAGAAGGTATAACAGTTTTGTCAATAAAAACATTCATGAAACCACTGCACGAGGATAAAGTTGGCAATTCTCAGAAAAAATCGAGGGTGGTCGTTTTTCGCTAAAGGGCACAGCCGAATAAGAGGTTGAAAAGTCCCCCCTCCGGGATTTTTCTCGGACTTGGAGCATAGGATTTGGGATCAAAAAGGACTAACCTCCCCACACTTCTAGCCCACTAGAGGCCCAACAGGGTTACGGGGGCACAGGTCATGGAAAAAACAGCAAAAAATGGCCAAAATTGTCAAAAAACGGAAGAAAAATCTTCTTTACGTCTTTAAACTATTTTATTCGTCTTCTATATCCCAAGGCCGCAACAACAATCACTTTTTATATTGGCAACGTAAATAAATAACAAAACAAACATTCATCATCACCTTGAACGTAAAAATGCAAAAACCCTACAAATATTAATTTTCACATTACAACACCTCCCCTCGTTCGAGGATGATGGAAAGGAACACAAAAAACATCATGCATAAACAATACGTTGGCAACGCCTATTCGAATTCCACCCAGGCGCTGCTTATTTTGTTAATAACGTATTCTAACACCTCCCCTCGGGATTGACAAAATAATAATTTGAAATATAAATCTCTAAGCACTCCTTAAGATTTAACATCTTACAAAATTCTTTTGTCTTAGTTCCTGACAGTGGCTTTGTCAACATGTCAGCGACATTATCTTTTGATCTGACTAACTGGAATGAAACCTCCCCTGTTTTTACCATCTCCCTGATACAATGATACTTCTTGATGTATGACATATAATCATATTTAATAATACTTCTTGATATATGATATAATGACACTTCTCCGCATCTGGTCCACTCAGTGCCTCCTCTGCATCCTCCGGAATGTTGCTATCTGGACCTTCTGCAGCAGGGACAGGTCTTGGGATTCCTCTGTCTCTGAGACCTATGTGGTAGACCACCTTCCGCTACTCCTTCATAGGCAGGCTCATTTTCACAGGCGATGATTACCTCCCCTGGCCCCTGGATGGGTGTCACCTCCTCTGGCTCTCCACCTCTCGCCTCGAGCTCCTCCCAAGTCATCGTCTTCTCCTGCTTTCGTTTTTCCATCTCCAGTTGTTTCAAGGCGTAGTCTTTCTGTGATTGCTCTTCCTTCAGGCGTTTATTCAATACAGCCATCAATTCCATTAATCTGAGCTTTTCAGCCTCAGCAGCCTGCATCATGGCTCTTAAAGCATACTCCGAGGACTTGAAATTTCCGGATCTCATTGCGGCAATTACCAGTGAGTTATCATTTGAGCCTTGAGAAACATTCATGCTATGGAGGGCTTCTTGTAACTTTTCTACCATTATATTTTTCTTCTCCAGTGTATCTTCCAAATTATTGACTTTTGCCTGTTCTTTCATCAGCTGCATCGTTAAATTTTTCTTTTCTTTCCTATGTTCTTCTGCCATTGCCTTCATTTCTAATTCTTTCTCCTTAATAGTACTATCTTTGCTCTTCAAACACTCATTTAGGAATAGTATTAGCTGGTCACCATGCTCTTCCTTGGCCATTACTGTGGACAAACGACTTTTGAAGGCATCCATTTCTGCCTGGTCAGCCGCTGATATTGCCTTACTAACTTCTGCTTTCCTTTTCCAATCGCTGGCCTCTTTCTCTGCCTCCTGAAGCGATGCCTCCAGCTTTTCTACTTCAGCCAACCTCTTCTCCCGGTCCATTGGTTCAAGGTGTGTGTGCCTCTTTGCAAAAGAAACTCTGGAAGCCTTCTTCTGCTCGACTACGATTCTTTCCCCTTCATGGTGCAGGTGTCCCAAACGGTTGTGCCATGTTGTTGCTGCAATTTTACATGCTTTCATACCTTCATGTTCTTCAGCTTTTTTTCTTATTTGTGAAATAGAAGCACTCCCTTCAGTAGTGAGGTAATACAGGAAACCAACGCGATACCCCTGGAACAGAGTAGCTTCTTCGTCGCTAACAGTAGTCTTTCCGTCTCTCCTCACAATGGTCAAGCCCTTCTCTTCTAATTTCCCTTCCGAAATCAAATTGTCTTGGAGGCAAGGAATATATAACACATTAGTTAACTTTATTTTCCATCCACCACATTCATTCGACATCTGGATGGTCACTGATCCTTGACCTTCTATTTTTAGTGATGTACCATCACCCACAGTTACTTCTCCAGAGAGGGGTTTGAAATCAACAAACAAATCTTTCCAAGGGCTCATGTGATCCGATGCTGCTGAATCCAGTATCCATATGCCGTTGTTTGCATGGTTTGGATTTCTTTGCATGCAGAGTACTTTATAGCCTCTTGATACTACTGATGCTGATGACTTCTTCTCTTCTTCATCTTACTTCTGTATGGCAGGACAAAATCTTGCAGTATGCCCCTCCTTTCCACATGTGAAACAAATGTATCTCCTCCCAATAGGTTTCTTTGGAGCATTTTGTGATTTATTTTCACTGCTTACTTTAGGTATGTTTGGCTTCTTCTTTACCTTGAGAGCCTTGTGTTCTTCTGTCTTCGCGTAATCCTCATTTTTCATTCTCTTCTCTTCTAGCAGGAGTTGGGACTTAACATATTTGGATGTTATGTCTCCTTCATTTGTTCTGTAAATACTTCGTATAAACCCAGCATATTTTTCTCGAGGCAGACCCATGAGGTAGAACGCAGCCAGTGCTCTATCCGGGAGATTAATGCCACACTTAGTAATTTTACGGTTGTAATTCTGGATCTTGCTCATGTACTCCATCATGGAAAGGTCTTCCGTTTTTTCGGTATTTACCATTTCCTTTAGGAACATTATCTCCTGGAACACGTCGTAAGTGGTGCACATGTCTCTTAATGCCTCCCACATATCCTTCGCTAGGTCCAGTCCCACGATATCATCCAAAAATGAATCATCTACGTATTGTATGATAATGGCTCTGGCCTGTTGATTTTGTCGCTGACGGCGCCTAACCTCTTGTGGTGGGAGTTGGCTTTCGTCTTCCATTTCTATCTCGTTTCCATCACTGCCGAATGCTATGTATGGATGGAAACCTTTTACCGCTTCCCAACAATCTTTCTTCATTAAAAAAGCTTCAATTCTTACAGCCCATACATCGTAATTATCGCTGTCGAGTATTGGGATACACGTCTTCTTTTCTTCCGCCATTTTTGATGATTCCGAACTTACAAAGAACAATTATGGGGTTCACTTCTTCTAACCTCAAACGTATTCGCCGTTCACACCATCAAAAGAAAAACTTCGCTTCGCATCAACACTTAGTGCAACTAAGTCTCATAATCTGTCAAAAAACGGAAGAAAAATCTTCTTTACGTCTTTAAACTATTTTATTCGTCTTCTATATCCCAAGGCCGCAACAACAATCACTTTTTATATTGGCAACGTAAATAAATAACAAAACAAACATTCATCATCACCTTGAACGTAAAAATGCAAAAACCCTACAAATATTAATTTTCACATTACAACAAAAATCGCATATTTTATTGTTTTTCGCGGTGTTCCACCACCTTAATGTTCCTTTTTCATTACATTAGCCGAAAGGTATTAAAATACTCCTTCGAAACACGTTTTTTCTTTGTGGCTCTTTCAAAAATATTTTATGAAAACTAGCGTTTGAAATTTTCAAATCGACGCCATTTCTCCTTATGCTACTGAATAGTTATGAAAAAATTGGACATCTGCTCCATTAAGAAAGCCATCAAATGGCTCAAACTGCATTAAAAATATGCTTTATATCCCAAGATATAAAAAAACAGTGGAAATCGAAATTTCAAGCTAGCCGGCCCTGGTGGGCCTCTAGCGGGCTGGAAGTGTGGGGAGGTTAGTCCTTGACGATCCCAAATCCTATGCTCCAAGTCCGAGAAAAATCCCGGTAAAACTTTTCAACCTCTTATTCGGCTCTGCCCTTTGCTCAACTGTGACCTCAACTATGTTGTTAACGTGAAGGAACAGGAAAGTGATAATGTGAAAAGTTATGCCAAATTTATTTGAAAATATGTATGCGAAGTTTAAACTTCCTAGCTCAAAAAAATTGTTTTTGAGGTTTTGGCCAGCTTTTTCGATTCTAGCCCAATGTGCGTCGGCTCTTTTTAATTATTTTACCTGCGCGAAAACCTGGGAGAAGTTTATTCAGTTGTTGAACATTAGAGGAAAACGGATACGGCAGTAGGGACGACAGAAAGAGACTTTCGCTAGCGAAGGAGGCGTTCATGAACAGGAAGGAGCTTACTGTTGTAGGTGAGGATCGCTATGTAAGACTTGATAGAAAAGGCTGTTGAGGAGCCTGCTCTGGTATATAGCGTTTTACGGCGTGGAAACACGGAAACTTAGGAAGGAGGACGAGAGGAGACTGGAGGCGTAGAATCGAATTTGATTAGATGTTTTTCTACTGCTCAAATGTGTATCTCAACTGTTTTTTTGAATGAAATATGAACATTTTTTATAAAAACTTTTTATTTTAAAAACCGTTAAATTTTTTCGATTAATCGATCTTTTGTTTCAAATTTTGATTTCTGTTGAGAATTTGAGATTTCCATTTCGATTATAAAACGATTGATCGGAAAATCGATTTAGACCGACAATTAATCCATCACAAAACATTTTCCTCCTCGAACCAAAATATAAAATAACCTACGTTTGAAATGACGATGGGTCCTTAATGATCGACTCGTTCAAAACTATTGAATCACATAACGGCCCAAAGAACTCATTATTTATTTTTTTCCTTCAAGCCGGTCATCCATCAGAAATTTCTCCAACTTTCGGTCTATTAAGTCTAATATTCAAAGCTTTAATCATCAATCAGAATGACTCTCGGGCTTATTCAGTTTGACGTCATGTTCCACTTCTATCCGCTTCTATCATCAATCAAATATTATTCCGGTTTACTCACCCATCAATAATGTCACATGTCGTATAATAGGATATTTACGTGTGAGGTGAAGTAAGTAGGTATACCTCTTTATGGAGCTGGTCTAAAATTGATTTTATGCGTAATCAGTGATTAATAATCATGCTTCTTGGATGCATCCTGAGTTTTCAAAAAATAGTTTTTATTTGTAGATGGCCAGCGGCGTAGCCAGGGGGGGGGTCCTGGGGGCCCGGAAATATAAAAATCCCCCCCCCCCGAAATATAAAAATACATTTTCCTTAATAAAGGGGAACAATATATTGAAAAATATGAATCATATCATGAATATATCATGAATTTAAAAAATATTTCTTTAACAAATGAAGTTTTTTCGATTATGAAAAGTGTTAAAATTACTTTAAAACCCATGACTTAGATCCCTGTTTTTCGAAAAATTCGCCCCTGGTTTTGGACCCCCCCCCCCGAACAAAATATTAGGCTATGCTACTGAAGTTGGAATTTTGAAAAGAGTACCTTTATAGAGTGGTCTACATCGAGAAAAAAATATTTTTGTGCTTTCCCAGCGAATAGACTTCTCGCAGAGGTCTCGGGATCGCCACCAGGTTAAGAACCGCATTTCTGCCAACGTTTCGACTCGGTTATTGTCTTCAGGTATATGAGGAGGAGGCTGATCACTCACAGCCCTGAGAACGATAGTTGGACAACGAAACTTCGGCAGTAATGCAGTTCCTGACGCCGTGGCTATTCAGAGAACTCTTCACGTGGTCTACAATACTTTTTAGTACCATAAAAAAAGTAAGAAGAATTCTCAATTGCAGATTTAAATAAAAGATGATAGCACTTTTTTTGCTAAGAAAGGTAGCATTAAATGTCATCAATACAATGAATACTGTACGTATGTATGTAATTGTTATAGGTTTCTAAAAACAAGTTAACTAGTTACCGTGTGTATTAGTATTGTATGCATGTAAATTAGTGGAATATCACAATTGAATGCAAATTTTAAGAAAAAAAAATCACTGAATTCAATGAAAGAAAATTTTTTTGTGATGTATTGATAGCACCAATCCCGTATAAACAGTGTATGATGGTTGCCCCAAAACGATTTCACAAGGGGTACCTATATATTCCACCATTCTTTAAGGGTTTTCTGTTGTAATGTAACTGCACATGAGTGGAATAAAATTGTATAATAATAATTATTATTGCTATTGTTATTGTTATTATTACTTTTTCTCAGTATCTTAATGTGTACGACGCGTTTCGGCTCATAGAGCCATCATATGGTACAAGACATCCTTTATTTACTACAACACCATCTTTTATTCAAATATATTGAACTTCCGTCATATAACGCCTGAATCTGTTGAACTTATTCTTAACCACAGGTTAATATCCTATATTTTTTCGGTGGAATCAACGTCATTATGACTTAAACCTTTTATCCTAAAATCTTTGTGATAGAGAGTATGATTTATGCATAGCGAAAATATTGCCTTCAAAATAGAATGTGAAATTTCACTTTTTTTTATTTAGAGGGATAAATGCATAGGCTAGGATCAATATAAAACACAACAATAAATATATTAGCATAAATTAAATTGTGATAGGTATAATGGCTCGTATGGATTTCGAATCGGTTCTGTCGTACAGTGGGCTGAAATCGAAAAAAAGCTTGACAAAACTTAAAAAACAATTTTTTTGAGCTATGTAGTTTAAACTCAGCATTAATGTTCTCAAATAAATTGTACATACATTTCCCGATTCATTCTTTCCTGCAATCACGTTTTACAACACACTTGAGGTCAAAGTAGAACAAAGTCTGCGAAAAACGATCACCCTCGATTTTTCTGAAAATTGCCAGCTTTATTCTCTTGCAATGGTTTCATGAAATGCTTTATGGTCAAAAATGTACCAAAAAATACCATGTCAATGAAAACTTCTTTTCCTTCCATTTGGAGGATTTTTAATGATTTTATTTCATTATTAAATATAGATTTGGAACAAAATGGTGGATCCTGTTTTCAGCCAATTTTTTGACATAAACGTAGAGGAAAAAAATAGATACTTCCGACGAGTTCCATCAAATGATTTATACTATGCCTTTCTGTCAACACGTCGCTTCGACAGCAGACTCACACCAACATCATTAGTGCTTTGAATCATTCATATATAAACTTTTATACATACCGACTACTCACATCTCTAACTTCTACCATTTCTCTTCTTTGATAACGGCTATCTATCGCTATAACTATGGTGGATGATGAATATTTTATATAAAAACTTAAATATTTTACAATTTTTTTCGCCTAGAACATTGGTACTGTGTGTCCGCCCAAACAGGAGGGTAGGTAAAAACAGGAAGTGTGGAAGCCGCCTTTGGCAAGGGCAGTCAGCCGCTAGCCACACGCGAGTGAGATGAATCGCCGCTTCCACCGCGCCAACTTCCAAAATGAGCTTACAGCGTTCCATGTCGTAGCCCTCAGCGAAGAGCCTCTTGAAGTCTCCAATGAACTCCAAAATATCTGATTATCGGAGAAAATCATTTCATCCATTTGTCACCACTCAGAAATATATCATTTTTTTCCTCTTCTATTCTTGACCTTGTTTAATACATTTTATAATATTTCTTGGAGTTTAGGTCAATGTAAAACAAGTTATAGCCAACGTTTCGATTTATTTAAAATCATCCTCAGGGCTATGAAAGAAAAAACATGAACAATATAAAATTCAAAGATGACAACGACATACAATATTTTTACATAAAAATGTTTAGATCGCGTTTTTTATACAGTAATATAATTTAAAGTATACACACATGTATATAAGAACAGAATAGAATACACAAAAAAATTTGATATATATAAATATATATAAAATTTATATATATAAATATTGTATATCGTTGTCATCTTTGTATTTTATATTGTTCATGTTTTTTCTTTCATAGCCCTGAGGACGATTTTAAATAAATCGGAACGTTGGCTATAACTTGTTTTACAGAAATATATCAGTATTCACTTCACAAAATTGCTAGCAACACACCTGTTCCGTTCACCGCCAGGCTGAAGCACTAGTCAATAAACCTACCGATCATCTCTATCTCATTGCTCGAATTGGCCACCAGATTTCAGCTGTTTTATTTCGCTTTCCAATAGTGTCGGGAGCAGGAATTTGCCCTTTTCATTTTTAAGGTGTGGCAGTGATGGGCTTGAATGGGTATGGTGTGAAATAAAGACGATGAATGATTATCTCTATCGTTGCTAGTTTCAACCTAGCTGAAGTGGATTTTATCGTAAATGACAAGGAAAAAATTGTTATATTCCACCGTTTTAATTTCAGGTACAACTAATTTCATCGTCATCATCAGGTACCCTTGCCTAGGTTGCATGTCATGTATATGAAGTTGACGCCTCTGCGTCGATATTAGCTGTACCCGTGAATATATCGGTGGAATATGAAAAGGCTTTCTTTTTAATTTACGATACGATAAGTGTTCGTGGTGGGAATTGATCCGATGATTTTTCTTTGGGAAAAATATACTTTCATGACTGTATATTAGGCATTTACAATAGGGAATAATCATTTTCGGAAAAAGGGTTAACTGGAGGAGCGGATGTAGAAAGTATTATTTTTATACAGTTGAAGCAATCTACCTGAATGACTTAGAGAAACATTTCTACATTTGCATCATTAAAAAAATACTTTCTCTTTTAATCCCTGACTAGGCCGAACTCTAGACGGTTTCACGATCAACCAGTAGATCTATACTGAACTTATTTTCAGTTCCATCAATTTCTTTCCTCTCTGAGTAATCAATGGCCATTTGCCATCGCAGTTGCGATAAATATGTCCAGTAATAAATTTCTTCCATATCAGAGAAAGAAAATGACTTTGCTCCTATCAATTATTGGTGATATCCGAGTAATATATGGAGGACAAATTTATGTTTGGGGCTCATTCACGCAACCATATTTTTTAAACCATCCGAAGCTTCCCGGAAGGAAAAACTGTAGTCATATTAATTAATAAAATTAATTATGATGGACCGACGCATATACTTTTTTTATTTTCTTAAAAAATTGAAAACTAAATAGAAAACTTTTCAATGAGATCACGGTTCGGAATGACTTGGAGGGCTGCCGTGTATTTTCAGATGGTGATATACGCTCATAGTTGACAAAGATAGACAAGAATAAATGTTCTCGGCTTATGGTCAGTTGGAGGTAATCTTGTGTGAGGGGTCCCTTTTCCGAAAGTCAAAGTGCGATGAGTTGTATGCAGGATATGATAGAAAATGGCGATACACTCAACGGCTAAATTAACGCACATAGAAAACATACATAAAAATTTTGTTGCGTTGGCTACTATCCTTTCCAATGCCCTAATGACACGTAATTTTCTCTCTTAATGAAAAATTTGAATTTCTGGTATACATTAAAAATAATTATTTATTAAAAATTATTTAGCACTCCTTTGTAGTAATCTGGATGCATGAAAATTTCACGGAGGTGATTTTCTTAGGCGTATGAAAATTATTAATATGAAAAATGTCTGCCTCAGCTAATATAATATGATAGTTATCCCCCATAAAAACAGATAATTTCTACGGGGTAATTCTTTGTAAATTGAGCTTGAAAATTATAACATTGTCTCAAATACAGCACGAATGGTAAAATAAAAAAATATTAATTGTTATAACACTTGGAGGTAACTTCATAAAGTTGTTCCGGAGACTTGATGGCGTGTATTTCCTTATAAATGGTTGAAGAAATATTTATTAGGGCTTGGGATTTGCTTCATTGGAATTGCTTTGAGTTCAACTAATTTAATGGTGAAATTTAAAAAAAGGCACATCTATTTACATAAGCTTCGAAGTTGATATATCCGCTGCTCACATGAACATCATCGTATTGAATCATATTCGTCGTAATCGTGCATGACCCTCGCGAGGGAAAAGTACTTAAATGAAGCCACTACCATTTGAGAGCCTCAAACCTGCGCTAAATGCGTGCGTGGCGGTAATTTGTAATACTGGGAGCATTTCGCCTGCACGGCGGGGAAATTCACGCGAATTTTCATGAGAAAAAATTCCCCTTGACCGAGAATGGAACCACGGACCTCGATAGAATTTCCATGAGAATTGAAGAACCTGGATATTGTAGTGGTCTGCGCAGTATCCCAGATAGCCAATGGTCCGCGGTTCCATTCCCGGTCCAGGGGGAATTTTTTCTCGTTGCAATTTATGTAAATATTATTTTCATATGGTCGCCAGGAAAAATAATAAATGGATTCGTTGTTTGAGCAAAATATTGCTCCAAGCATTAATAAGACTTTTTCATGTGGACTTTGCTTTGGACTAATAACTTCATTCCTGTATGGAGTCGCGTTGCGCATGCTCAAACTGAAACAACTACCATAAACCATGCCGTGAATGGGCTTCTAACATAGATAGTGGTATGGGTTAATGTTAGGTCCAACTCCCTCAATAGCTAAGTGTATAACGGGACGAATTAGGTTAATTTAAAAAACGTAGGCATTGGCTTGAAACAACAATTTTTCCATAGAAACCTAAATAAAAACTCGTGGGGTGCCCACGTAAATTACGCATTTATTGGTAAAATTACAGCAGGAGCGCAGTCAGATATTACAGCAAGCAGATGCAGATCAAATTGATATTTTTCTGTTGTTTGTTTTCAGTTTATGATGCACGAAAAACTTCATCCGCGGATTCAACTTTCGAAAATTTTCTTTTTGGATCACCCTAGTGACGTATATGTTTAAGTAAACGTGCCTCCAAGAATACCGAAAATGGCGGCAGCTCTAGCATTCTCCTCCTCTGCCGCTGCCAATCCAGTGAAAGTTCAGATTCTTAAGTGCCTTCTCGTGATCTCGACTCCGCCCGATTCCAATCAATTGTATGAATTATCGAGGCGATGCCTTCGAAAATCTTGGGAGTCGACCTTCCGTCAAAGGATGGCCAGCATGCAGGACAACAATAATAGACGATAAACAGCGCTTCGTGAGCTGTGGGCAGGCTTAAGCGGGGAGAGTGGGCCATTAAAAAAATGTAACAGATCTTAATCTCAAAGAGATAAGGTCAGCGTAAAGGAGACGTTCGGTATGGCACTCAGCGGCGCAGCCAGGATTTTTTAATGGGGGAATTTTACCGGAGATTTCGGGGCCCTTCCGGGGTGTATTGAAAACACACAGGGGAAAGGGGAATATAGGAAAATTTTGGGATTTTTGATACTCAAAAAAATGATTTTGTAGGACTCAAAAATAAGAATTTTGTGCGAGTAGGTATTTATTAAAATTAAGTTTCGTTTTATTTATTGAGGTCATCTCACTCGTTTTTGGCGCCTCTTTTAAAGGCTCAAGGGGGGTTTTAACACCTAACCCCCCCCCATTGGCTACGCCACTGATTGTACTTGATAGGATGTGATCGATAGCAAAGGTCATTTGTCCCATATAGGGTAGAATAAGGAAGGAATCATGGAGAGAAGTCAGGCTTCGGCATTAGTTTGTTCTTAAGTAAAGGCGCCATAAAATTTTAAGCATTGCATTATGCTTAGAAAGAGTTTTTCTCACTCATAAATTTAAGGGTTTTTAGACGTAATTAAAAATATAAGCTTGAAATAAGAACACCGAAACTCAACTTGAAATACAAAACTAACAGCGATGTCCACTGTATCGTCGTCAAATCCATATTGAATTTTTATTATTAACAAACAAAATCCTTTGCATAGCAACGATGTAAAAATGACTATAATATGAAATTATAAAATCGATAAACTATAAAATAAAGAAGTTAAATACATAAACTGTATGATAACGAAGTTATGACACTGTAAGAGAATGAAAAAGTAATTAATACGATCACCCATTGGAATACGGGTAAAATTTTGCCGAAAAGTTTTGAACTCGTCGGTGAATTTATAATTTTTCACTTGAACGGGCTACATTCATCTAAATAAAAGTAGTGCGTGAATTTTTAAACAAATCAGTAAATCTAAGAAAAAGCATTCCACCATCTAGAAGTAAATGTGTGGTGGGCCACATTAATGCAGGATTCCAATGCGTAATGGTGATAGTTTTGTGAAACTCTTGACCTTTGTCATCCAATTTTCACCCCTAATACACTATCTTATGGTATGATATTGGGAGGAGATGACCAACCGAGTATAAGTCATTTTCGCTATGTGGGAAAGCTGTCGGAATCAGAGAAAAGGTCATAACGGAAGGCGCTAAGGGGACCATGGTTAAACACATTGAGTGCCTTGGACATGATATTACGACCAGGTATTTTTTTCTGAATATTGTTAAGGACGTAATGGTGCATATAAAACAACATATTTTTATGATTTTTATAGATCTTTGAATAAAATTGTTCAAATTGAACATAATAAAAAAATGCATTTGAAGCCTGTAGATCAATTTCTTCCACCTTTTTGTCTAAAAACAGTAGATTTTTTTATTGTTAATGATATATTTAAAAGTCAGCAAAAATTTCTATTCAACTTATTCATAAATATGAGCTAAATTCATTTTTACAAAGCTACTCTTCGTAATAAATATGGTTATTCTGCTAATGCCTTCAAAATATATTTATTTAGTAAAAATGGCCGAATTTTTCAGAAGGGCTTTTAAATTAGCGACCGGAAATTTAAGTGTTAACGTCCCATCCGAGGTATCGGGTGGTTTCTGAAAAATTCTCTGTCACTGCCGGGATTTGAATTCGTACCCACAAGGTGGGAAGCACTCTAGACATCACACCAACCCAATGCCCGCATATAGAGGTAATCATCTCAAGCAAAGCCTGTTTTACATGGCTCAGAAGGCTACTATGACATTGGCTCCGACACAATATTTATTATTTATTGTATTATGTTTTTAATCCCGTTAATTACAAGTAGTTACAGTATTTGGTAGGTATACTTCTTTATCACTACAGTATGAGGCATGGTGCTAAGCTGTATAATTCGAAGTATTTCATCACTTATTCTAAAAACTAGAGAAAAGTGCAAAAAACCGAATAAGTGGTTTAATTAGCGATTTAAGTCTTGAATTCCTTGAAAATAACATAGTATTAAATTCACAGCAATAGGGAAGAACGACTTCTTGAGAGAATACGATACTCCTGTAAACCATCTTGATACTGTATCACGATACTTGGAGCCGCTCGATATAGTTTATCGATTCGACGATTTCCGAGTAAATCTAAATGTATCTAAAGTGTATCTAATCTCCCTATGCAAAACATTTCCCAAGATATATCGTCTCAAAGCCAAAGTCTAATTAATAAACCGAAAAATTCACCTCTAGTTTTCATAAATTTATCTTTAAATTGAAATTAATATTTTGTTATTATGGATATTAACTCGAAATATGGATATTGACCCGAAGATGAGGCTGGTTAAGTGGTGTAATTGAAGAGGAAATTAATCCAAGGCAAATTTAAGCAATCAAATGAAACTTAAGGCATTCTTGGAGCACAAAATTATCTAACCAGGAAAAGCTTCAAATACTTCATTTTTTAAATTCAGTTTATACTTATTTTTAATTTACTATATTCATATTCAGTTTTAATGTATTTCTTCGAATAACACCTTTTATCGATTGTAGGCCTAAATTTTCATTTTTTCTGCCGCTTATAATTCCATAGTCTACTCATATTCATCTGGAAATAAAGTTTTGATCAGTGTGTTTTCACGGTGCACTGTTTCTATGACCATAGATCAATTGATTACTCGCCGACCGATTCCAATTTTGAGCCGCGTTTTTGTTGATTCTGAATTCCTTCCGTGGTGTAGGGCTTAGTTTTTATGACTCGCTTTCGCTCGTTGGGGAAGCTCTGCCCTCCTAGACCTCACTCGAAAAGGCCTGGGGCCTTTTCTGGCCACTCCAGTCGTTCTTACGACTTTTTCTCTCTCGTTTGTTCCGTATCTTTTTTTCGGTGATATCTAACCTACTTAAATTGAATCCTAGGAATACCAAACACTTCTTGGCTTCCAGGCTCTCTGAATGTTATGAGGTGTGCGCTAATGGCTGCCACTTTGGTTCCATTAACAAGCTTCTCCGCGATGCTCAAATTACTCATTAACATCGACTTTTTGACCTCTAAATCTCCCCAAAAATTAGACGTATAGAGAAAGTTGGCAAAACTGTAATTGATTGAAAATTTAATGTTTGAGACGAATTTTCCGAGGGTTTCAGACGATACTAGAGGGGGTCGATTCTCTGACTTTTTTCGTACCTCGTTCACCCAAAAAAATTTGCGTGAATCAGTGAAAGAGTGGTCGGAAGTGGGTTTTATGATATGCATTCCCGCGATTGGAGTTGCGGAGTTTTCAAATTATTTCGAAAAAAATTCCTATGTTTTTACGGACTTTTCAGTTATAAAAAAATGAAAAATTTTATTGAATCCATATAAATCCAGAAAAAAACTATAGGGTGATTCGGGGAGAGACGCCACATACGGGATAGACTGCGCACCCCCCTTAGTTTCGGCGTTTCCTGACAGATTGCGTGCAAATGCGCAATAAGGATCGAGGTAAATGCCAAGGAATAAGTGAGGATGCCCCATTTGTGTTTCATTGGTTTTACAGATTTTAAAGCGCAAATACTGAGATAAGTCTGGTATTTTCCCTTCAAAATTTTCCTCACCTTTAATTAAATTCGTATTGGACTTTGGACTACGGCTACGTTACGTTGAACTACTGCTGTTTGAGGCGTGCAGATACAGGAAATACTGATCGGAATGTTTTCAGTCTAGTTACGCCTTAAAGAGCTTCTGAGAGGATCGTTGTGCAAGAGTTTAATGAAAAGGTTAGTGAAGAGTGATTTGGATTGTAGCTCTCTACGGTGCGGAAACGTGGACACTGAGGAAAGAAGACGAGAGAAGATTGGAGGCATTCGAGATGTGGGTATGGAGAAGGATGGAGAGGGTGAAATGGACGGAGAGGAAAAGGAACGACGAAGTACTGGACATGGTGGGTGAGGAGAGGCAGCTTTTAGATGATATACGGAGGAGACAGAAGGTATGGATGGAGCGAGTACTTAGCGGGGAGGGGATGTTGAAAATGGTGTTAGAGGGTAGAATGTTAGGGAAACGAGGGAGGGGAAGGAAAAGAATAGGATTTTTAGATAGATTGAAAGAGAGCAGGCCTTACTGTGAAGTAAAGAAGCCAGTGCTGAAAGGAAAGGGAGGCTCCCAGGTCACTTCTTGAGTACTCCATGGAAACCTACCTTAATCGGTAGAATACTATAATAATAATAAGCCTTGAAGCCTATCAAGTCTAGTTAGGCCTATTAAAGTCTAGCTATGCCTGTTGGCCTTAAAGGCCATAGAGCCACGGTGTCTCATCTGTAGAGAAAGGGAGAGACGCCGCACTGAAATTCGGCACTTCTCATTCCGGATATACGCCGCACGGAATGGAAAATGATTTCAAATGAATACGTTTATATAACACGTTTTTAGCAGCTTTTTAACTGTTTGAGTGTGCATAGTAAAACTAAAAATTGTTTTTGTTTTTTGTAGTATTTAATTATTTGCATGGATATTTTGAAGATTACTATGCTATCGTAAGTTTTGAAGGCAACTGCAAGTTTTGATTTGCGCAAAGTCATACGGGTTCTGCCTTGCCCTTCTTCCCTTCCACTAGTCCTTCTATGGCTGTTTTCATGTTGCCATCATGCTTAAGAACGAAGCCAAATAAGTTGCCCCGTCTTTTCGTTAAGGTTTATAGTAGTTATCTTTTTCCCTTATCTCTTATAACTTTCTCATTACTTACTCGGTCGATCAATTTAATCTTCATCATTCTTCGATAGCCACACATTTCCAACGTTTCCACTATTGCCTACTCTTATCTTATCTATTTATTTTCTAAAGCTCTATTTCATCTGGCCCACATATAACACAGTCTGATTTATGCCTTTGGCCTCCACTTTCCCCATTTTATATTAAGTCCCATGCTCTCGTACTAATTATTATTTATGACCGAAATCCGGCTTAACATCTCGGGTTCAAGATACAATGCATTGCAATCTCGTTTCGGATTTCCTCTGTAGCTACACCACCGTCTTCCTAACTCTCAATCATCATTTCGATCTTGTGAGCACACACTTTGATCACAGGCTTTCGATATCAAGTCAATGTTTCTTCTCTGATCGAGTTTCCTGATAGCTATTTTTCTGCGTATCGGGCATCAACCCACAGAGGATGTTGTTTTTTTATTGCCACTTATCACGCATTCTTTTACCACAGGGGCTTTAGAAAATGCTATATTTGCTGTGCTCCTTTTTGTAGTATATATCGCTGAAGACTACTAAAAATAAATGCTACAGCACTGTATCCATAGCTAAGTTCTAACAACACGTCTCAAAAATAGCAGATTTTCATGAGAGCAAAAAAACCGATTAATATTTGTTACTTGCACACTGACATTAAAAACCAAAAGTTCATAAAACTGAAAAAAAAGCATTCATTTGCAAACAAAGAGTTATTTTTTGCTTGTGTTTTATTTTTTAATGTTATTACTCTTTGTTTAAGATACGTTTCTCAAACGGGCCGAATTTGAGATACGTGCTGTTACAACTTAGCCAACGATATTTGTTGTACTAAAACATTATGCTCCAAGTGTGTCGAAACCAGTCGTTTGTAAATTGTTTTATAAAAGTGGGAACCTGCAAATAGTTACAATGAACGTAAAAGAACCACTCCAACAAATCGAACTTGATACCTCAGGCTATACAATGACATTTAAAGTTAAACCGTTGACGTCTAGTGGTATTATATAAGACTAGCTGGTAGTACAATTCTAAACGCACCTTCATTGTTATTCATCGTAATTTAATAGGTTTTATGAGAGTTTTAAATTGATAAGCATGCTTTTAAATGCATTTTTTTAACATACATTTTACCAAAAAGATTGCTATTTTAATACTAACTTTTAAGTGTGCGAAGCCCTTTTATGAATTAATTTTTTTAATCAGCATAATTTTGGATATTTTTTTTGTTAAAATTATATGCCTTTAACGTTTTTGGCATGAAAATTAAAAAAAAATTTTTTTTTATTAAATTTCGATTTTTCGAACCCTCAAACGCCATACGGCCATATAGTACCAGTAAGTATCTCCATTTCTATTGTTTCCGAAAAGAAGAAAATTTGCGCTTAATTAATCAGAAATGAATTGATGTTATCATATAAAATTACTAAAACATTCGGGGAAAATTTTTGATTCAGGCGTTACCAGATTAAACTCTTCTCACTACACTCCTGACCTGAATTCAAGAAATAGTTTTGTTTATATGAAATAATACATGCCAATGTGGTTTTCTATCAAAAAAAGTAAACATTTAACAGGCGACACGAAACTTGTTTACCAAGCAATACAATCTACCAGGTATTTGACAAAACCTTTGCTTGATGTTATCGACCCTCGGATCAACCGGAATGGATTTTTTGCCTAACCAGACAGGATTTTAACTCAATATGAAAATAATGACATGAAAGAGCTCGGAGCTCGGAGTTCGAAGAATTCTAAAGGCAAGGCAGATAGATGGAAGAAGGAAAAAGAAACTAGGAAGGGAAATTCAGGTGTTATTGCACTTAATTCTCAGAAATAAATTGATTTTTTCATATGCAATTGCCAAAAAAATTGGGGGAAAATTTTTAATTCAGGCGTTACCTGATTTAGCGAGTAATGCGACACCAAAATTAAGTCAGTCAAAGGGGGAAGGAAGCGTCCCCTCAAATTAGCGCTTAACTTTAACTCTTATGTACGCAAAGGGCGAAATGTTTGTATTCATGGTAATTGTTCTTGACAGGGAGACATCCGAGTGCCTCGGAATGATAGCTGCGTGAAATTTATCTCTGCGTTGGATTTGAGACACAGCCGTTGGGAATTTACGTCTAAAACCAGTTTCCTTGGACAATTTGGAAATGAAATCTGCGAGTAGGGTATTTAAAAAGGCGATGCGTAGGGCAAAAAACGAAAGTTTTGGATGAGGAGGATAATGAGGAGGCGAGTAGCGTGGTTGGAATGTGCTGGAGTTGAGGGGTTGAGTTGGTTGGAATATTAGCTTCCCACCACGTATGCCTGGGTTCTTTTGGTTCCGATGGTGGCGATAGCAAAGGATGACAGACCTCTACTTGCTAATAATTCAGAGGCCATATCGGATTGGTACAGCACTCTGTCCGTCGGGCTGGACGTCAAGCTGTTGCTCCTTTGGCGCCTTATACGCCGCGCCGCGCCGCCTGAAGCCGAGTTTCCCTATGCCTTTTGCATATACATAATACCCTGCGAGCCACCTCAAAGGTATTAAGTAGGAGGTGAGTGTACACCAATATGCTGCATGTAATACGCAGCGACTTTCGTTATACGCCGCGCCACCCGAAGCCGGGTTTACCTGTATCCCTCCTTCGCTTCTACATCTATATAATACCTTGCGAGCCACCTCAAAGGTGTTTGGCAGTAGGTAAGTATACACCAATATGCAGCATGTAATACGCTATGTATTCGTAGTCATCGAAATTAAAGTCATAAGACATGCACATTCTTTGGCTCAAATAATATTTACTCCCGGTTTCCATCCTCAAATACCACTACTAGGGAATGTAGGCTCACTGTATAGGGCAAGAGTGAAAAGTCCTTGTAAAGTTTAATGACATTGCGTAATAGTCGATTTTAGGACTGGAAAGATTTATTATTCACTCACTCACTCCCATGGCCATTTACACCCCAAATGATATTTAGCCTCGCCAACTGTCTGCCTCCAACCCTTCTCACTTCAGCATCCGCCTCGCTGACTCCCATTTTCCCCATGTCAATCAGCACCTCATCCTTTCATCCTTTTCTCTGTCTTCCTGGAGGTCGTCTTCCATCAGGGTTTTCTGCCCAGACTTGTTTTACTAGGGCCTCTTGCTCTCTTCGTTTTATGTGCCCTGCCCATCGCAATCTGCGGCTCTTGGCTTCGGCTACTACGTCTGGCGAATTGAAGAGGTTCCTGATTTCCTTATTGTGTTTTATTCTCCAGATTCCGTTCTCTCTTGTTGACCAAAAACTTTCCTTAACACTTTATTTTCGAAGACAATTAACTTCTTTTCCGTTCTTTTGGTCCATAACCCATGATTCTGCTCCATGAAGAAGAATAGGTCTTGTTATGGTCTTATAAAGTCAGATTTTAGTTCTGATGGATAACATTTTTGACGATAGCAGTGTTTGCACGGCATACATACTTCTGTTGGCTGAATTTATTCTGTTTTGTATCTCACATGATTCACTATTGTTTGAGCTGATTATGACACCAAAGTATTTAAATTCATTCACTCTTTAAAAAATGTGATCCTCAATAGGGTGGTTTCCTATTATTTTTTTATTGCCTACGTCGAAAGATTATTACTCCTGGAGTACGTATTTCACGCTTTTAGATTTTTAAATGACGATATCTATTTTTCGTGATTAAATGACAAGTGAAAATTTTCAAGCGCGCGAAAACGCCACGCGTAAGTAGGAATGATGGGAAAAAGTCCGTGCGACGCATTTCTGGTTCCCCCTCCCGCCTTGTGAGGTGACCTTGATCGAGGCTCTGAGCGCTGATAGGACGCAGGATGCTAGCGGGTAGCTGAGTACCTTGCTGGCTGATAGCGCTTGGCTTAAAAAAGGTTTATTAATACCTTATCAAACGAAGAAAACTTTCCGACCTTAGCCAGTTTTAATAGGTGATTATTAAGACATGTTTCCCTGAGCTCTGTGCCTCATGCATGCATTGGTAACCTCAGACGATGTATAACTCCTATCCTCTCGTGTAGAAACTAGGTCCCTGTGACGTCACGTGGAGTGGAATCGCATGGGCGCCAATCTGGCCTTTTTCAAATGAGGATAAAATTTGACCCTTGCCATTCGTCTAAACCGGTATTTCTAAAACCGGATAATTTGTATATTATGAATACACTAATGGTGGGTAACGAATCGCGATCAATGCCTTTCGTTTTCTTTGATGAAGGAAACTATCCTATTGAAATGTTTCTCCAGTTATCAGGGTTTCGACCGAAGGACATAAATTTGGTCTTATTGGACAAAACTAAACTAAATATGTGCAAGAGGGTATGAACAGATGTTATGGGGGCACAGGTCATGGAAAAAACAGCAAAAAATGGCCAAAATCGCATATTTTATTGTTTTTCGCGGTGTTCCACCACCTAAATGTTCCTTTTTCATTACATCAGCCGACAGGTATTAAAATACCGCTTCGAAACACATTTTTTCTTTGTGGCCCCCTCGAAAATATTTTTTGAAAACTAGCGTTTGAAATTTTCAAATCAACGCCATTTCTTCTTATGCTACTGAAAAGTTGTGAAAAAATTGAGCATCTGCTCCATTAAGAAAGCCATCAAATGGCGAAAATTGCATTGAAAAATATGCTTTCTATCCCGAGTAGTCCTTTTTGATCCCAAATCCTATGCTCCAAGTCCGAGAAAAATCCCGGAGGGGGGACTTTTAACCCTGTAATTCGGCTATGCCCTTTAGGAATTCTTTTGCGGATATAAACTCGTTGTCGGCTTACCTTTATCGGAAATCGAAATAAATTTACTCTTCAATTTGACGCGCCGCAAGCTAAGGCCTTTTATATGAGACGCGTGTACCCAGTAACCGCTCGGCCGTCCCATTTCAAAGTCGCTTAATTGGAGAAAATTCAGGACAACTAAACAGGAAAGCTAACACAGGCAAGCCAGACACCGGATCAGAAGATGTGCCAAAAAAGTGGAACTATATATTCTTAAGGTGGTTGGATCAGTAAGTTTCGATCTCCGAAAGCCCACATCAATAATTAGTAGGCCACCCGGTGTTGATCGGGAAGGAGGACACCCAGAGAAGTGGGAAACTTGAAAATTGGAATTCATGGTCACAGGGCAGGGTTTTCAGGCAAGGAAACAAAGCAGGTATGACGATGGTTTGCATTTGTAACAGCAAAAAATGAAAAAAAAAACGATTTCCGTAAACCTCGAACGGGATCAGCTCTTAGGAAGCCTGTTTCGAAAAACGATACATGAGGCATTTTCAAAGATGCTCTTCTAGTTTTGCTTCTTAACCTAGCTATAATAGGATTTCATTGGCATTTATTTTCTGGAAATTGTTAGTATTCAAAATTTTAATATTTTCCGGGTTAAGACCGCGTTGACTCATTTTTTGGTGGTTTCGGGTGCAATTCCAGGTCCCGTCTTCGGGTCCAAGTATTCTTTAACGGCGTCTCAGGCTTAAATCAGGGTGGCGCATTGTGGCATGCGGTGGAAGTGTCCAAAATCCGACGTCATTCGAGCCATGAGAGGAGGGAAGTGTGGAGAGAAACCCGGCATTGACATTAGTCTACCGATTTGATCGATAGATTTTTCTTCCTCATAGGAAAATCTACTAAAATTGGTAGCATATTAATTGCGTAAGCTTGGTTTCGCTGATGGTAGGACCTGCCCGCCTTGTGACGGTGCAGGATTCCTCGTCCCTCCCTTCCTTCCCCGTCCTTCCCCTGGAGGCGTCGTCGGGCTCTCTTCGCGGCGGCGCCTCCTTTCCTTGTTCCTTCCCGTCCTTCCCCTTCTGGTGGCAGAGGAAAAAAGCTGATCGCTTATAGTCCCTGCCCCAGGAGTGTATCCCGCGAGCCCGTCCTAAGGGTTTCGTTCCCACTGACATTAGTCTACTCATAACGAAAGGCGCAAAAGGGACCACGGCATAGCGTCCCATCCGACGGACGGAGTGTTGCGCTTGAAGTACCCTACACATAGAATTCGAACTAGATTCAGGTAGACTCAAAATTAGGGATGGCAATATAAACTAAACGAAATTCAAAACCGGTAAAATTTCTATAGTTTCGTTCCCGGGAACGAAATGTGGAAACGAAACTAAATGGATTTAAACCCGGGAAGTTAAACTCAAGATCGAAACGAAATCGGATTTAAAACTACTTCAGGTCGACATTAAAGTAAACCTTTGGGACGGAATGAAACACAGATAAGGTTTCGCACCGAAAGGACCACGTGCTTCATCTTCGAATAGTTTAGTTTCGACCCACACACCGAGTACGAAGTATGGTTGAATGAAGTAGAGGTTCGGCCTACCGCCATTAGATGCATGAGGCACTCATATTTTTACCACTAACAGGAGAACGGTAAACGCAAACTAGCCATTCGATTTTTAAGCTCAATGTTTTAACCTCTCTACATTCTGTCATGAAATGGGTGGAAACTATTCCCTCTTATCTCCCTCCACTCAACTTCTGGGATCGAAACTTAACTATGAACAGCGGATTTTTTAGTTAATTAGTTTCGTTCCCGGGAGTAAAGTTTCGTCCCGGGATGACTATAAAGTATAAACTCTTTGGTGATTTAAATTTTTTGCAGGAACGAAACTAAACCTAGGCCTCGTATTTTCGTTTCCCTCCTGGTCGAAACGGAAAATTTTCGTTTCGTTTCACTTGCCATCCCTGCTCAGAGTGCTCTGCCCCCGTCTTGATTTGAACCCAGGCGTAATGTGTAGGAAGCCAACTATTTAGCCACACCGCGCACCCAATCTCCTCGTGAGCTCGTCGATGGCACTCGTAAGCTCGATATTTTTTCCGGAAATAGGGTGGTTTCCTTCATCGAAGAAAACGAAAGGCATTGATTGCGATTCGTTACCCACCATTAGTGTATTCATAATATACAAATTATTTTGTTTTAGAAATACCGGGTTAGACGAATGGCAATGGTCCATTTTTATCCTCATTTGAAAAGGGCCAGATTGGCGCCCATGCGATGCCACTCCACGTGACGTCACAGGGACCTAGTTTCTATACGAGAAGATAGGAGTTATACATCGTCTGAGGTTACCATTGCATGCATGAGGCACAGAGCTCAGGGAAACATGTCTTAAAAATCACTTATTAAAACTGGCTAAGGTCGGAAAGTTTTCCTCGTTTGATAAGTTATTAATAATCCTTATTTAAGCCAAGCGCTACCAGCCAGCAGGGTACTAGGCTAGCCGCTAGCAGCCTGCGTCGTATCAGAGCTAAGCCTCGCCTCAAGGTCACCTCGCAGGGCGGGAGGGGGAACCAGAAATACGTCACGCGGAGAGACTTCCCGACATTCATACTTAAGCGTCGCGTTTTCGCGCGCTTGAAAATTTTCACTTTTCATTTAATCGCGAAAAATAGATATCGTCATTTAAAAATCTAAAAGCGTGAAATACGTACTCCAGGAGTAATAATCTTTCGATTTAGGCAATAAAAAAATAATAGGAAACCACCCTATTGTGAACATCCAAAATTCTTTTACGCGGATAATTTTTTCCAGTTTAAGACCGCGTTGACTCATTTTTGCTGACGGCTGTTTCGGGCGCACTCCAGCTTCCACCTTCGGGTCCTAATGATCTCGAATCGAAGTTCTGCAGATAATAGGGTGGTTTCCTATCATTTTTTTATTGCCTAAATCGAAAGATTATTACTCCTGGAGTACGTATTTCACGCTTTTAGATTTTTAAATGACGATATCTAATTTTCGCGATTAAATGAAAAGTGAAAAATATCAAGCGCGCGAAAACGCGACGCGTAACTAGGAATGATGGGAAAAAGTCCGTGCGACGCATTTCTGGTTCCCCCTCCCGCCTTGTGAGGTGACCTTGATCGAGGATCTGAGCGCTGATAGGACGCAGGATACTAGCGGGTAGTTGAGTACCTTGCTGGCTGGTAGCGCTTGGCTAAAAAAGGTTTATTTATACCTTATCAAACGAAGAAAACTTTCCGACCTTAGCCAGTTTTAATAGGTGATTATTATGACATGTTTCCCTGAGCTCTGTGCCTCATGCATGCATTGGTAACCTCAGACGATGTATGACTCCTATCCTCTCGTGTAGAAACTATGTCCCTGTGACGTCACGTGGAGTGGAATCGCATGGGCGCCAATCTGGCCTTTTTCAAATGAGGATAAAATTTGACCCTTGCCATTCGTCTAAACCGGTATTTCAAAAACCAAATAATTTGTGTATTATGAATACACTAATGGTGGGTAAGGAATCGCAATCAATGCCTTTCGTTTTCTTTGATGAAGGAAACTACCCTATTAGGACCCGAAGACTGGAGCTGGAAAGCGCCCGCAACTGTCGTCCGCAAAAATGTGACAACCCGGAAAATATTTACCCATTCAATGACCACGAAAGCCTTCGTACCATTCTTTTACATGCTTTTATGGCGGTTGATATTATTTTTGTTGTGACTCAGGAATCAATTAAAATTTTATTTTTTGAATTAGTTTGAAAGGAGTACAAAATTAGGAAATGCCTTAGGGCCTACATGTAATTGCTGATTTTTTCGAGTTGGTACCATATTTATACCATGGTTAAAGTCGAATATCGATAATGCATAAGCATGTCGCTGTGATTGTTTAAAGTTCTGGAAAAGGAATTGACTGAAAAATATCGATTTATCCACTTTCTTCGTGCCTCCACTTCTCTTTTTAACCTATATGATTCCTACGATGCCTATTTTATTTCATAACACTCGCGAAAATTATTTTTTTGAACAGCGCAGTCGCTAACCTACCTGATGAACTGAAAATGTATATATGCCAGTTAATTTAAATACATGCATGAAGTATTTTATTACGATTAGTTACAGCCCATGGTAAACAAAATTCATACACCTGTTTGGAGTGTGATGCATATCTCTCATTTTATTTATCACTGCAATCGGACCTGCAGGCATAAAGTGGCGCCAAAATTATACTCCTGTGTTGGTGGTGACAACGGATTTGGGTGTAGTGATGGGAAATCGATTTCGATTAAAATTGAAAATTGAGTTTTAAATGCCAAAGATCAGGAAATCGAGATCGAGCCATGATCTTCGACTTTGCGTCCAAACTCGATTATTCAACTTCGATATTGATCTCTTTCAATTTCGTTTGATCAGAGCAACGGCCTATTTTAACTTAATCCATTCCTTATGAATAAATTAACCCGTGAAACATGAAAGACACGCCCTCGATCATCAAGAAAGCATCTCAATCTTTCTTCATACTTTTAATGGAGCCGAACGGTTCCAAGCGGTGATCCCATAACTTAAATACGCGTGAATTTGTAAATTTTCACCACAAGCAGTTCAAGCATGTATCCCTAGTGGATTTTTGGGATTTTTTTACGCATCTCAAATGTGCGTTATGAGTTTTTTTTCCGAAGGTATAATAAACTCGTTTTCGTACCAACAGTATTTTTTAAAAGAACCTTAGAATTTTTCGGTTCGTTCATTTGATTCGTATTTCGATTTTTTTAAGTCGAGCTTTTCGTTTTGATTAAAAATCGAATGCTAGAAAAATCGAATTTTACCGATATTTTTCCATCACAACTTCGATGGTAATCGATAAATTTGCAAAATATTCCCGGCAAGCCTATGAAAACCTTCGCTCCTTTCCTTTACGCCGGCTCGACAGCTTTTTCAATCAGAAATTGTGAGTCTGTCGCAATCCAAGCGACGGGTAAGGTCGCAATGGCCGGAAACGGAACTCTGACTGGATGGGAAGAGAGAAAGTATTCTTTTCCAGAGAATTCGGCGGAGGACATCCGTTATTACGCGGCAAAAAAAGAAAGTTGTCTGAGGGTGAGCTTTGAGGTCGGATTTCAATGATAAAACCGTAAATATATGTGAATACCGTACTTTCCTCGGAAGTGGGCACTGCCTGAAATGGTAAATGGTTCCCGCCCTTCCAACTTTTGTCTCCGTGATTTCCACGGCCATTTTCCCTGCATTCACGCTGTGAATTGGTTGAAAATGTAAGCTATGTTTTAGGTTTGATCTTATCTATGCTTGTTTAAGCTTCCCACGAGAAGATGATATCTCTCAATAATTTTGGTATTTTGACTGAGGTACAGTTTCAAACGTTTCTCGGTACAATTTAATCCTTCGTGGATATAGGAAAAGAAGCACCTGATAAATATAGATAAATCCACTTAATGATGAAAAACTGGGGCCGTACATAATAATATGAATCTGGAATGTCAGTGTTTTCATTTCTATCTCCATTCGCTGACTACATTTTCGCTATTTTTTTGACATAAAAGGTAACTGTACTTTTCATTTCAATGTGTTGACCTTCCTCTTTATCTCGCCTGAATCGGTATAATTTATTTCTGATGTTATTTGGTATCCACAGGTTGTTGACTGCGCAATTCGGAGCAAAATTGTTGTTAAAAAAGGTGAGGCAGGTGATGTAAACAAAAAATATTTATATGGCAGAAAAAAGAAGTAATCGGGAGGAGGTTCTAGGAAATGCGGTGCTGCTGAAGGTAGTAACCGGTTTTGAAGGAGCGCATGCAACCGAAGCCGACGAATTGAATGCCTTTAGTGGTGTACGGCGTTCGCCAATTTCTGGCCTCAGAGTAAATGCCTGCAAAGACACCGAAAGCTGAGGCCAACATTTTGACTTCAGTCTGGTTTCGCTAGTAGTGGCCCCTAGTCGCTTTCATAACGGCGATGGTATTACTCTATCCCCAGGAATGCTGAATTACAAAAAATATTGGGGGGGGGGGCCCAAACCGGAGATCTTACCGCGGGAAATATTATGAGTAGTGAGTTTGAAGTTTTTTAAAGCATTTTAGAAGAGTCATATGATCAACATTAGAACCCTGATAACTCGAATCTCGATATCTGGACACACTGGGGAAAATCGACAAGCCGGACACATTTTTTCCTCCCACCCATAACGAATTTTTGAGGGGGCTCGGGTCCCCTCAGGCCCCATGGAGACGGCGCCACTGCCTATTCCTCCCTTCCATCCCTACCCTGGCGTCGTCGACGGGCTCCTATCGTGGCGCGGCGCCTCCATTCTTTTTCCTTCCCATTCCATTCCCCTCCCCAGGTGATCGGGCGTTACAATTGAATTATTGGGTCCCGGCCCCGGTGTGTTGTATCCTTGAAAGGGTCCCCTTGGGCCCTCATTCGATATTAACTTCAGTATTATGTATTACACTGTTCTGCATTAAAAACTTCAAAAAATTCTCGGCTACAATTCAGGGTGTTTCTGGCTACTTTTGGGCAGCTGAATCCGAAAATGACCTCCGTTTTTGTCTATCACCCTCCATTTTTACGAGCAACCCCTAAATTGGGGAAAACAACCCCGTATTTAAACGTATAGCTTTTCAAGGGACTTTTACTAATGTTATCTACTTCTGATAAAAAAAAAACCTGATATTTTGAGGCTATTAGGGTGATAAAAGAGAAATTTGACTGGGATCGAAAATATTGAGGGGATGAAAATCGGGAAAATCCTTAAAAACCATTGAAATAACCATTTTTCATTGCTTTGTTTGTATAAGATATGGTAGCTAATAGAAAAGTTTTTAGGGGATGAGTACACTGTTAACCCCTCCATTTTGTAAAGGATTGATATTATATAAATTTCCCCAATTTAGGGGTTTCTCTTAATAATGGAGGGTGATAGAAAAAAGCGGAGGTCATTTTCGGATTCAGCGACCCAAAATTAGCCAGAAACACCCTAAATTGTAGCCGATCATTTTAAAAAACTATTTTGCAGAACAGTGTTATGGAGGAAGGAAAAAGTTAGCGGAAGAAATACGTAGTGATAGATTTATTGAAATATTCATACTTATTTCTTGTGAATCTTAATTATAATTGATATAATATTTCCAACCGAAATAAAGAATATGAATAAGCGGTGTCATCTTCATTAGCCAAAGAGGTCCATTGCGTGATTAGATTTTGCATTTACAATCCTGAGCCCATTAAGAGTAAGCAAAAATCGTTCTCTTTCACCTGTTGGTATAACCTTGCACCGTTTGAATGGTGAACTCCTATCTCCTCGGTAGGAAGTTTCGTGATCAAGGATGGGTTGAAGCTGAAAGTCTACTGCCTGTGTTCGTGGAAAGTTCCGTGGTAGGATGAGGAATTCAATTCGCTATGATGTTACGGCCCAGAGGCGAGAAAATCTAATAGGAAGTAATATAGGAAGTAATAATAGGAAGAAAACTCAATATAGGAAGTAAAATTAGGCTTAGGATAGAGAAAGGAAATGTTTAGAGTTAATCGTTTTAAGTGTCGAGAGGAAATTTAAGCCCCATCAAAGATTGAGAGGGTCGCAGACTGGGTAAAAACATCGAGTTGAAGGAACTATTCAAGTAATCAGATCAGGTGTAATCAGAAGGAGACGGCTTAAGTGGCTAGGATATGTCGTGAGAAGAGGCAATGAAATGGCGAATGGGAACCGGAAGGCACAAGATCATCAGGAATATGAAGAATGCGCTGGAGCGATGAAGTGAAGGACCTCAAAGAAATTGGAGCTCAAATTGCCGCAGCAGAGGGCAGTGGTACATGGAGCTTTATTTATTCATTGACATATTGATATAAGTAGGCTATTGCTTGCTGGCAGCATTAGTTTAAACAAATGAATGACAAGTCTAACTATCTAAGAGCAAAAAAAACAGAAAATACACCTATAGTATAAAAAATATACATTAATTCTAATATCATACAACTAAAAAATGAAGATTGACCCAAATAACCCAATTTCAAACTCTCCATGATAAACAACAGTGTCACCAACCAAGAATCGACGAACACTTATTCTTAAAAATTTTGGTATTTGCGGGGAAGATCTTAAAAACGTCTTCGTGTAGGCCGTTCCACTCCTTTATTCCTCTATGTAGGAAGGATTCTTTTCAAAATATATGTTTTCTGCTTCTTGAAATTAATTTTGAATTTATGATAGTTCTTTCCTGTGTAGAAGTGTGAGTCTAGCTTTTGACCTATTTTCTTCCAACCCCGCTCCTGGTTGGTAGGGCAAAGACCATTTAGGTTTATCATGGCCACAGGATAAAAACAAGAGTGATTGTTCCAATTTCTCCATATTTCCGGTGCAACCGCGTCGGTTTGTTGGTGATGACAACAGTTTCGTCTTCGACCTGAAGACGCTGGCAGCAGTGCCAGCGAAACTGTTGTCATCACCAACAAACCGACGCGGTTGCACCGGAAATATGGAGAAATTGGAACCTGAACACCGCGGAAATCTACGTAGTCACAAGAGTGATTGTTTCACAGAGAATATGGCAGCCAAGTAGGTAAAGGTCTTTCCTGCTGATCGAAGGGTCCCAGGTTAAAACCTTCAAAGAGCCCACGTTAAAAATCTTCTAAGGCACAGGGATAGGAACTGCCCTCATTGCAAAACTGAATGTTTTCCTCGTACTTAGTTACGCCTACGTTTTAGTCCTGGATTAGCTTCACCGATGTCAACCTCCGTGTAATAGCACTAATTGAATAATTTAACACCCAAACAGCATTTAAATTTGTATAAAGTTAATCATGGCTAATAAACTTTTGGGAAATGGGAAGGAAGTCCATTAAATAGGAATTTACGACAAATCGAATGGGGAATAATTTAAACACATGAGCCAAAGTCAACTGTAGTCAAATCCATTCCTTTTTTGAGCAATAAAAATAACCTAATTTCTTTTAACAAGAAATAAGCGAGGTGATGCGATCTAAAAGAAAACTTCATGCCAACTTTTCGTCAATACAGTTTTAAAACCAAGATCTTTAATTTGTCATTGCACGGCGTTAAAAAATCAAATATAGGTGGCATATAAATGTCCATTAGTGGAGCAAAATACTTTAAATTTACTTTATTTATAGCAAATTTTGGCGAATTAATGTGAATTTATTCAAATAATGAATTTTGATCTCAGTTTGCACATTCAAGTCTTATTCAATTTGAAATGCGTGTGGTGAAATATGTCCATGGAATTTATATGATGAACAGTTATGTAATGATGTCCAATAAGTATAAGAATTTTGATGAAAACGACATTTATTTTTTATTTATGAACTGTATTTTTTCTACGGTGGGACAGAAATAGTTACAAAAATCTATTGAAGGGTTTTGCATGCATGGCAAATTGGACCGACGCGACGTAACGCACAGTGGGCTGAAATCGATTACTATAGAAAACATAGAAATCGCTAGTTTCTGACGCTTCTTCGCTAGTTAGGGTGCTCCATCGGGCAATCTCCTTCATGCCGATTCTCGGAAAGTGTTCGTCTTGCATAGCGGTGCCGGGATCTCAGGTTTCCTCTGATTGGTCCTTGGTATTAGCCAATCGGATTCTATGCAATATGGGTTTCCAGACATTATTGAGGGAGTAACCACCATCTGTATTGAAGTTGTTGTCCGTTAGACGCTTTCCGAGAAACGACATTCAGCCCTGAGGAAGGAGTACGACTCGTACCCCGAAACGTCGGCAGTCATGAAGGAGGTTACCCGGTGAAGCACCCAAGCAGCCTTCACCACCAGCATACGCCAGGAAAGCATCAGATCTTTATAAATCTGATAGCTTACACAAAAAAGTTAGCTTTGTTCTTCTTTGTCAAAAAAGTGTTCCTTCTAAGTAAAAAAAGGGGCAGTCGTAGGGCTGGCCGACAGAAGTGAAAACTGAAATAATTATTATCCATTTATTTTTTATATAGATTTAATATTATTAAAGAAATAATTTTTCCAGTAATACTCATTTTTCAACAAAAATTGAAATTATTTTTTTCAGCAAACTGTTTATTATTTAATATATATTAAAAATACGATGGGTATGAATAGAAAGTAACATCATTTATATATTAAAATATAATATGCTTTTATTTCTTTTATTTAATATGCTTTAAACCTATAATTGTTGACTATGCACATAAAAGAAACTGCCTTAAATTGTACTGACCTGTATTTTTATAGCGTGTACACTGTACACTCTTCTGCACGTTCATGCACGAGCTCTTTATATTTAATGAACTTATACAATATACACTATAGATTTTTATTTTCAATTTTAATATTATTAAAACAAAAAGACTCTAACAGTCTATATATTAAGAAAGTTTATATATTAATCTCTATTAACAGTCTACAAAATAATACGCACTGTATAGAAAAAGTACATATGTACAGTATAGAACTAGAAGCCAGACAGATGCCAGTATTCAGTATGTAAAAGTATAGCGGTGACGCAACCTATACCATTGTATACACTATACACACTACACATATGTATATCTCGCTGTAGCGATCGCGGTGTCGGATCGGTGACGCTCACGCGAATTCTATGCTTTTTCCCCATTCCGCAAAAGTGCTTAACGCCGCTAAAGAAGTTTTCACTTCAAAAAGTTTTTTTCCAAAGAAGTTTTAAACGTTTGAGTTTAAAGTAAAATCATTAACTAAATATTGACCCTGATCCTAGGCATTACTTTTCTGTTTGGCCTGGTATTACATTTAGCTCAGAAAAGAAAGTGGTCAAACGAGGGGAGAATTCTCCGTCATCGCTATCGTAAAAATTTTGATATGGCTTTTCCGTGCGAGAAAAAAACGATCAAACCCGCTAAAAGGGAAGAGATTGACCCGTCAGAGCCATCTCAGTTTCACTCCGACGGCAGGTGCGGGCATTTTTGGGTTGGTGAAGGCAATGGAGTCAGAAAAGTGGCGATTATGAGGGTTTATATCCTATCCTTCTTTTTGAGTTTTAGAAATCGCACATACTTCGTAAAATGCTATGGCTAAGGCTAACGCTCTGCGGGCGATTTCATAATACTTCAATGGAGCCCTAGAAATTCGAAGGGGTAAATAATGATTAAAGTACTCTACTTATTAATGTAGGTTTCCATAGAGTAATTAAAAAGTATTCTGGCAGTAAACCCTTCCTACCTGGAGTTCCCTATTCAATTCGTTATAAGGCCTACTCCATTTCTTTCTATCTAAAAATCCTATTCTTTTCCTTCCTCTCCCTCGTTTACCTAACATTCTGCCCGCAAACACCGTTTTCAACGTCCCCTTCCCGCTAAGTACTCCCTCCATCCTTCTGTGTCATCCGTATCTCATCAAGAAGCTGCCTCTCCTCACTCACCATGTCCAGCACTTCGTCGTTGCTCCTTCTCTCCGTCCACTCTACTTTCTCCATTGTTCTTCAGATGTGGGTGTGGAGAAGAATGGAGAAAGTGAAGTGGACGGAGAGAAGGGAGAACGACGAAGTATTGGACATGGTGGGTGAGGAGATACAGCTTCTAGGTGGGATACGGAAGAGACAGATGGGATAAATAGGTGATGCATAAAATTAAAAACTCTGGCTATACTGCTCGCAATGAACGATGGACACGCATTTAGGTCTAGTAGTCCTAGTTCTTTGCATGAGGCGCCATCTGGCATATCTAGGCTCGATTTAATAACGGCCTTTACTGAGAAAACATCCAAAAGTAGCGCCACCATTTAGAAGCCATTGTTTTTCATTTCTTTTGGCTGCAGAAACAATGTGAGCTCACTGTATTCAGTAATGAAATATAAAGAATAAACTTCACTTTTAATTACCAGGTGAAAAAGCATAGCCTTATGAATAACCTTGCGTGTCCTCGCGACGTTTTTAGACTAGATTTTTTAGTCGATTTGAAGAGAGTAACGATTAAATTCCAGAAATTGTAATTACATTTAATGGATAAAAGCGTGAAATTTTAGCGATTACAAGCCATAATTCTATACACCTAAAACGTGATTGCTATGGTCCAGTGAGGTGCGACTATTGGCGTTTTTCTCACGTTTTCTCGCTACAACCTCAATAATCTCATGATATGACCAGTAAGTTTGAATTACATAAGATTATTTAAAGGAGCGTTATCCTTTCATTAGCTTCTTTTAGGGATTGTTAATTTAATTTCCCAATGCGCAAACTTTTCTATGCTCCTCTTAAAGTACATTCATAGCATAAAATGTTAGGGTAGATTTCACACTAGTAGCAATGACTCATATTTTAGACATTAGGCTGACTTTACACGACAATGTTTTGTAACCTTATTTGTGCATCTATAATGCATGCAATATGTGACAGCTGTGGCCTTTGGTCGAAACATGTCATGCTCCATCCTCTTATAAAGTCAAAACCTCTAACCTTTCGATTGATTTTGAAATTTCGGGGCTATCCGAGTAAAAATATCAAGCTTCCTAAAGCGATAAACTTTTACGTGTACCTAATCATGACTGGTAATCGTTAAATCTTCACAATTTTAACTTGTAAATGTGATCCAATCTGACTGACCAAAGGGTCCGGGGTTTTACTCCCTCCCTTATAAAAATGCTCGGAGTACGAGATGGCCCAGTATTCCTACCCAATATGTACGATATTTACATAACCAGGGCTTAGCCTGGGGGAGCTCTGTACTCATCTACCCATGCCAACACTGGGATTGCGACCTTTCAGTCAGTGAATCGCTCTACCATGATTCCAAAAATGACTCCAAACACGATGAAAACAACAGTGACTATAGTTTATGCACAAACATAAATGTGTAAATTAAACTATTGATTCGATTTGACGTAAAATAATTCTCTAGTTTCCATTCGTCCATATTATCCCATCGTCATCAACGGCCCTGTTGACGTTGAATAAATCATTCATCGAAACGTCGGCAAGGAAATGCGGAGTGGATGGAAAGGAAAAAAAGATGGGGAATATTACGCAGATGGACACCCGAGAACTATTTACGTCAGCCATGCGCCGGGAGAAAGCTAAATTTTTTTATTTATTTGATTTGTTGGAATAGGTTGACTAAAATTTCCCCAGGACGAGAATAAAAAATGATTATGTACGAGGACTTCTACTGCTTGTTAGAAATTTTGATGTAACCCTTTTTATCGGTAAAAGGACAATGCCGTTATAAGGGAAGAATGGTCCGTGAGAGGAATTTCAGTTTCCGCGGCAGGCAAGGCGCGGGTGGACCGCGGGGTGTGGACTTTGAGAGGGGAGGGGGCTAGACTGGAAGGAAGGGAGAAAGTGTGCCTGGGGAGAGGGGGTGGGCGGATGAACGGACGTAGGTAAGTAGAACCGTTCTTCTCATGGAAAAAACCTTCGGTGGAATAAATTTCAAAGTCGCTCCCAGATAAAAATGAAACCTGTCCTGCGGCGTGTGAATAGAAAAGTTTGGGATAAAGTCCTTGTCCGAGTCCCTTAAGGTCTGGGACGAATTTCTAATATGTGCTTTTGGACGGAGAGAGTATGACTTACTGAACACCGAGGATGAAGTTTGCCACGAAAAAATATTTGATATGTATATATTATAACCCTTAACATTATAACATAACTATTTGGCATATATAAAATATAACTGGGACTCGAAGTCGAATCTCCTAGTTGCCAGTCAGGCGTATTAACCAATGAAATTACCAAGCCATCTTTTTACATTGAAAAGTAAAAGACAAAAGAAAGATTCGTACGTAAGAGAATCACGATACCGATTGAGAAAGAAATAGAGAAAATACTTTAACAATGATGAGGAAAAGCGTTGCAACAGAGATATTGTAAACTGGCAATCATCGGGGCTGAGTGTATTGCTTTACAGTTTCGTAAATGGACGCTGAGGACGGAGGTCAAGAAATAACTGGAGGTGATTCAGTTATGGATGTGGAGGGGATTATAGAAGGTAAAGTGTTCAAAGAGGAGAAGGAATAAAGTGATTGGCATGGTGGGCGAGGAAAGGAAACTTTTATGAGAGTTTCGAGGGAGCTAGAGGGTTTGGATGGTTAGAGTACTAAGCAGGGAGGACATTTAAAGAGCCAATTTATAGGGAAGAGTAAGCGTAATGTAAGCAGGAATGGGGAGGAAAGGCCTGGTTACACGGTATATTAACTCGTACAAGTTAATGTACGTTTGCGTGAATGATTTTGGTGGCCCAGAACGGAACATGTACGAATGCATGAACCAAATTAGAGCAGGTTCTATTTTCTGTGCATACATTTGCACAAGTAGGGTGGCTGTATGCTGAATTTTGGCGTTCGTTATCGCGTTCATGCATTTAGACATTAACCCGTACGTGTTAATGTATCGTGTAACCAGGCCTGCAGGTAATTGGGTAATTAAATGGAACGAAAGGCCTTACTGGGAATTGAAAAGGGAAATTTGATTGTGAGGAGAGCTTCGCTAATTGCTTCATTTTAACCTGCAATCAGTAGTGGAATACCTTTAAAAACCATTGAGAAGATAGGCGGAAAAAGTTTGAACAGACTAATTGATACCATCCGCCAGACAGACACGGTAGAGAGATGAATGGACGATGAAGACAGAAAAAGGTGAGGAGGTTATAGTGACCGCAGCCTCCGACTCGCAATGGAATCGTGGTTTACATGAAACTGGTTGTAATCTCATGGTAACGTGAGTTTTAGAAAGGTATATGATGGTAATCCACTACTTTCTGAAGCTTCCATGTGGTAGATATAAATTGATTGATCAATATAATGTAAGTTTTATAGCGTAGTAATCATTTAAATTGATGATGACGGCATTTCATCTTTAAAAAATGAAAAATAAAATATGCAGGTTATATATTACACATAGGTAAAGAAATATGTGAAAGAAGGAGAATTATGTAGGTTTGAATAGGTTAGCTGATAGGTGAACTGAGTGGAGAGTTGCGTCAAATCAACTATAGGATTGCTGACCAGTGATGATGATATTATACCTACATCTCTGGATAGGATAAAACTTTGCAACTCATTAGATAGAAAAATCGGCTTTTTTATTTACGAGCAGAATAAGGTAAAATGTCTAAAAATCCCAACAGCCACGAAATTTAGGAACCAGGAACAATGTTAATCTGCCACGTAATCTTTTCCACGTAAATGAACGCATTAAAATCGGCTTTTAAATTTTATACAAAAAATAAGTGCTTTTATTTATCGAAGCTTGCACCATCAGATGAAAGGGAAAGGATTCTTTTAGATGCACGGAAGAGATGAAAAAGTTATTTTGCATGAAGAGGGTCGTAAAATCATTAAGCGTGAGCTTGTGATACCAGAGTGGCCACAGTAGTCCTGGAAATGAAAATTTATTAGTAAATTGCACCTAACTGGAGCACTTTATTGGGGTCTGTTCCTGAAGAAGAGAAAGTGTTAAAAGCAGTACCTGTTGGTACGTAATCTCACCCATTATGGGCATATTGGATGCTTCAAGTTACTAAGGTAATTGCTAGCCTCGGTGGTGGCGGGATAAAATCCTTGCTTGACAAACTGAAGCTCGCGGGTTCTAGGTACTCTTGGGCTGAAAAGCTCTGTTGAGAGCATGGGTGTTTATGTGTTAAGACCGTATTACACGGGGCACGGAATTGCGCAGGTTTGGACACATTAATTTCTCTTTATGGCGCGGTATTGCTGGATTGCACGAACGAAATTAGAACGGGGCTATTTTGCCATCTCACGTCCATGCATTCTCGTATGTGTTCTAAGCAATTCACCGCTTTACTCAATCCTATTTCGAGTGTGCCTTCGAACACACATAAAATTGTGCAAGTACGTTCTCCGTGTAAAATGGCCTTTATATTTTTGGTTGGAAATAAAGGAATAAAACTTTGTAAGGTTCACTATTATTATAATATTGGCACGACCAGGCTTTCGTAACGTAGTTATATCTTCAGATTCAGCACCTGAAGATGTAACTGCGTCACGAAACCCGGGTCGAGCCCATATTATAATAATAGTGAACCTTTACAAAGTTTTATTATTTTATTTCCAATGTGGAGAGGTTTCACAAAGTAAAGCCTGAAGTTATCAGTTATATTTTGGTAGTCGGAATCCCTGATGTAATTTAATATATTTTGAAAGTAAATGGGCAATAAATAAAGTAGGTACTCACTTTGCACTGCCCAGAGAGTGAAGTTGGCGAGGTCTCTGACGAGTGCCCGGGAGCTATTCCTGCAAGCAGGGCTGCCCTCGAGGGCCAGGGCCTGCACAACCGCGCCATAAAGCTTGACAGGCTCGATATTGGAGTGAGCGGGGGAGTAGTTCCAGTCGACACTCGCACCCTCTACCACCTCTCCGCCAGAAGCTGACACCAGCGACGCCAGGAGCACCAGCACGGGTGCGGCCCTCCAATTGGTGATCATCCTGCTCAAGGCACTTTCATGCATCGCAAATAACTCAGTCCACTTCTCTACGCCCAAGTGATGAGATTGATTCTTGATATCTACAAACTTGCTCCCCGATTGAACACTACCGTATTGTAGACAAATTTTATTCGAGAACCAGAGGGTACTATTTTTAGTTTGCACTACAAATATGATACCCTTTTCATCAAAAAATCATAGACGTATTTCTCTCAACCTGCTCTTAGGATTCCAAATAAATATCTTGAAAAAATGTATGTACACTCATTGGTGGGTTCACACGTAAAAGTTCAGCTACTTCTTTGAAGTTTAGACGCCAAATCAAAATGATGAGACACTAGGATACAGTCCATGAAGTTGATAATTTCCGCATATATTTCACTGAGCACAATAAACGCGGCCAAATTCGGATGGAAGCATATGATTTTGCCTTTCTTGCGGACTATTTGATAGATGAATACCTTGATGCCTTCATTTTTTCATACGAATGTCGAAACACAGGAGTGCAGTCTCTCCACTAAAAATCCACCTCTTCAATATCTGAGAAGCGTATGTCATTTGTAATTATAAATTATGGCAGTTCATACGAGTACGAAAGGGTCTTTATTAATTTCATGAGCACTAGTACAGGTCCTAGAATACAATGGAGATATTTGGCTTCTTAACTATCCACGGTCAGGAAGACAAACTAAAAAATCCTTAGATTACCAATAGTTAATAGGATGGGCAACACTCGAATAGGAATGATGGCTGCAATCAGCTGCGATATAGCAATGTTGTTCCTGAGAACCACTGATGATTGAGCGTCAGCTGAAACGCATCAGCCAGGTTGAAGGCCGAAATGATCGATTGTCGCTTACCGCGACGTGTAACTCCTTTAGCCTCGGCATGAAGGCGTACCCCTCCTTAGTTCTCCATCTATTTTCCGTTTTTTCCTAGAGCCAGGAAATGGGAAAAAATTTCAACGCCTGCAGCAGCACATTTCTTCGAACCCTTTGCTTCCGGAGTCACACTTTTCTCCGCGGTAAATCAATAACAGGCGTTGATATCTCCAGAACGACGGGCGTTGATGTCTCCAAGCTTCAGGCGTTGAAGTCTCTTGATTGGAGCAAATATATCTCTTTCAACGAGTTGCCGTTCCCCTGGACTCAGATGAATTATGGAGACAAGAGACGAAGTTATTTGTGGCGCTAATCAGGAGCTTCGTTTGCGGGTGGAGAGGTCGGTCGGCAGGGCTGGATGCAACCCTGGAGTGTTTCACTGCGGGGAAGGGATGCGTGTGTGTAGTACGGATGCCAGGGCGACAGTGAGCCGTGGTTCTGCGTTTGCGAGCCGACCAGGTAGGTTCCTGGATGGTTGCAGCCATCAAAAGGGGGATGGGGATATTATGTTTGAGAGTCCCTCCCCCTCTCCTAAGCCAGGATGCTTGAGGGATGGGGTGAGGGGACGGCCGGTTTCGGCGCTTTCGATGTATCTGACGTGATTAATGCGCCGAGTGCCTTTCCACGCGCGTCGATGAAAGCTTTCCCCTTCGAAGGATGGGGCAGCGTAAAGCTTTCTGCGGTATTTGGGGAAAATCGACAGAAGGGTGCGGACCTTTGATTCGCAAAGGGCGGCGGATAGGCCCTATCCACGCCGGTGTCATACTATGACGTAGAAATGGGATTGCGTGAGGTTTAGCAAGGACGAGAATCAATGTTAAATTGCTGGTGGCGGGGTTAGGTCCTCGCCTTCAAACAAGAGGTCGCGGGCTCGATGCCCGCTTGGGTAGGTTGCCCCTATCCAGTGCATGGTTGTTGGCGCACATGTAAATGGGTGCGTTAATCCAGGCTAGCACTGAGCTAGCGAAAAGTTCTTCTCGGGATTGAACGCTCCGCTGAAGAGTTCACTACCTCCAGCGGACGCCATTTTCAACAGCGAAATTTTCCTATGCTCGCGGACTTAGTGGTAATCCCCGATTGGTTGCTATAGCGTGTTTACTGCAGACGAGGTTATTCTAACGAGGTGATTTGAGGTTTTTGTTGTTGAAAGGGAAACTACACTTTAAAAAAAAAGTAATATGGCCAAAGTGGAGGTGATAACTCTTGAATTTACCCACGGTGGAAAGACCTACCATTCCAAAATATCTTCGGCGTTGCTTCCATTGATGGAATCCAGTAATCATCAATTTTAACTGTTCGCTCTATCGTTTTACGGTGAAGCTCTCGGATGGACCAGGTTTTATGTATTACCAATCTTGAATTTTATTTTTAAACCCTATTTAATTTTATCATTTTAGACGATTCGTGCAGAAACAGCGTTTTAACGCAAATTATGAAAGCATCTTCGGACGGCGAGAAAGAGAGGAATGAAAAAAAAACCGAACAGGAAACAACCAGCGCTTCAGCAGAAGATTTATCATTCAAATGGGATGATAGCAGCACCAAACTTTTTAGTTCTGAGCGCAGCAAAGAAGCATCAAAATTTCGTGATCCAAAAAAAAAAAACATAGTTGGCAAAAAATATCGAAGGAAATACACTTGTTTGGCCACAAAACCACTCCAGAAGCCTGCGACCGAAAATTTAGAAATTTAAAAGTTACAAATCATTGAAGGACAATGCTAACAAAACAGGACGTGCAAGAGTCAGCTGGCCATATTTTACAGCGATGGATGAAATTTTTCCCCTAGATGCTGCTATCCACACACAACACCTCATTTCCTCTCTCCCTTCCAACCATCCTCCCATTCAGCCTTCTCGCATTTCTCATCAGGGGCTCCGCTAAATTTCTATTATGCATCGTTAATGTTTTCTTCGTCTCCTGAGGGTGGGTTTTCATAATTTTGATCAACTTCATGTTGAATCAAAAAATTGTGCAAAACACATGCTGCTGATACTGTCAAACTAACATATTCCAGATTCGTGACAAGGTATTTCAAACGCCTAAACTTCCCTTTCAGCCACCCGAACGCCTGTTCAATTTTGCTCCTGGCTCCACTGAGAACAGAGTTAAAATTTGTTTGTTCATCTGTCAAATGTCCATTGTCTTTGAATGGCACAAGTAGATTCATCATGAGAGGATAGGCACTGTCACCGATTAGATGAAATTGAGGAGAAATCATGGGGTTATCTTCACGATTTATGTGCTTGTATAAAGGGCTCACTCAAGCATCATGAACAGCTTTGGATTCACATATCTTACCTTTTTTTAATTCTAAATTTTTTAATCGTCAGTACGGTAGTGAAATATAATGTTGAAGTCAAAGAAGGATGATCGCTATTAAATAAAAAATTTTGATAATCGCCACTTTTATTGAATTTTCTAGGGAAGAACTATTCTCTTACCATGTTTAATTTTTCGCAGCATTATAGAAATCTGTATATTTATTCGTAAATTATTTTAGCTTGCAGTTTCACCGAATTTGAAATTAAAATGCTCATTTAGATTTTTTTAATCCTTTCAATCCATTGCGACTTTTGTATATAGAAAGAGTTTAGAAAAGCTACATAACATCTTCCACTGCTATAACTTTACTGAGATATTAAAGGATAATAGGCTGCCATTATTTATGTAAGCAATCAATAATTTTAATGCACCAATTTTGGAATAATATTTAGCATTTACGTAATGATATTTTCGAAGCACCTGGAAAATAAAAAATCCCTCTTTTTTAACTATGGGTAGAGACTGCGCAGATGCTTAATTCAATCAATCACGATCTGATTTTGAGATCGTGAGGTCAACGTTACATCGTGTGTATGTGTGTGGTTGTTCTGATCTGGAATGACACCGAGGCAAAGTAAAGCGGGGGAGGTGGTTGAAGGATTAATGACAGAGCCTCGTGTTCGCCACTCTCTATTGCAGCCGCGCCCGGTGAGCGTAGGAAACAGTTGCGGTCACTCGCATAGACACGCCGCGGATAATATGAGGTATCGCCGTCGAGTGACCCACCGCCGGGATGCTGCGACCGTGCGAGAGTGAAATTGAAAAGAGGCGAGGAAGGCTTGCGACCCACTGCGAAGAACCATCTCACGCACGTCACATATTCCACGCGAACGACTCAGTCAGCATCTAGGTTAGGATGTACAGAAAAATGACTTTTACTGTGTAAAATATACCCTGTGCGGGAAAATCGCCAGCTTGAAACGGAATCTTGGATCCGAAGTTGTTTTTAAAATTGGATTACCACTGCCGTTCGCGCCTTAAAGTTTGAAATTTTGCGAAATTTCGGGATGAATTTGGAGACTAATACCAATGGAGAAGAAATCTTACCAAAGTTAGCGCATTTAGGCAATTACCAATGGTGAATATAACTTTTATAGTGATTTTGACGAAGTTTACAGTTTACATAAAAACTTTCGTGGATTTGCGGTGAGTGAGAATGATCAATAAATGTCGACTGTAGACAACCTGTAAGGAAAACAAGACAAAAAAGTCTCGTTTAGTATGGCATCACATTGCATTTTGCCTTTTGGAAGCCGATTTGAGGTAATTTAATTCTTTCTCAAATATTATAACTTTAGAAATATCTAACTGAGATCGAAAAAAATATTTCTCGGTCTACCCTATTCCAGCAGTCACTCAGAGCCTATTAAAATGAGTTCATCAAAGTCGCCGCTGTTGACGCTGACGGGCAAAGCGATACGAATTTCAGGGAGAAATAAGCAGTGGTTATGGATCTAAACCGATGTTTATAGTAATGATGATATAATTAATCGAATTCATAACTTTTCAATCATGTTCCTCGTGATTTCAAATTTTACATTGTAAATATTGGGAATAAATGGATACCTCTCGGCCCTTCTCCAAGCTTTGGGCACTTTTGTAAACCTCTTAAAATGCGCTCAAAGCGGCCATATTAATGTTGATGTTTGGAAGAAACTGGGGTTTCCTCTATGAAATCTCCTAGACTTGAATCATCCATTTATATTCCCATAAAACGTTGAAGTAAGCCATCTTAGGAGTTTCCCAAGACTTTATTTTGGCGGATGGTATGAAATAACCTTTCGAAACCCTTTAAAGATTATTAAGTATTTAGAGTGTTTTCCAGGCAATCAATAATCACCTTTGATCACGTGCGTAAGCAGATATCACCCTTCATTTATTTTAATATTTGAGCAGCATATCCCAGCATCAAACCCGACTAATGCTATATCGTTTGTATTTTCACCTTGGGAGACCATTATTGACATGGTTTTCTGCTAATTGTTCCGGATTGCTCACTGCGACTCTCACTCACTTCTACTCGTGGAGATTGTGACGCTGGTTGTCGAGAGAAGCTTCACATGACTCCTGGCTTCGGGACCAATATTTCTCCCCAGAAACGAATGCTGAGTTTACACTAGCGAAAGTGTTCAGCAACACACTGTAGGCTTCATGTGCCCTTCTTGGTTATACGAAAAATCATGTACTCGTGTTGAGGGCAGTGGTGTGAACCCTCACCGAAAATGCATTTCTACATATAGCTAATATATTTCTCGGACAATCAGAGTTCCATGGAGTTTTTAAATTGCCACTGAAATCTGTGGAAAAATAAGTTGGGATAGAATAACGTAAAGAAAACACCGCGACGTGATGGGGAGAATCATACTAAAGTAAAGAAAGAGAGGAAAATAATTTCAATCATCCTGGGGTGTGCAGAAATAATTTCAATGATACACGAAAGGGCGACTATTATCCTTTATATTTTGAGGAAATAACGTCACCTGCGAAAATTATCTGCGAAAAAAACGGCTATGAATATGGTTATGATTATCCAGCCTATAACTTTGTTCTTCCCCTATGTAAAGACTCCTCTCCGGACTCATTTAGAAATGTAAAAACTCTGGTCCTTTGGTAGAAAATAGTTTGCTGCCTTTTTACTTTGCCTCGATAAATGTCTTCGACGCTGATTTGTGTCCACTTTTTAAATAATGATTATATATATTTATTTAATAGTAATATCTCGTGATTTTTATAGTTTATTTGGGAAGGATGGTCGTAGAATATGTAATGGGGTTAGGAATATGCCTCAGGCATAGAATTATGCCCCAGAACTCTGTTACTCTAATCGTGGATTAAAATATCTAGGAAAAGTGATTTATTTTTCACTTCAATCTTAATGCCTACTTAGTGATTTTTATTGTGTCTTCAATGAAAGAGGATATTCGACTTTTTGTTACATATACAAGTCCAAATAAAAATAGCACCATAAAATATTTCAGCAGCATCATTTGTTTGGCGCTATAATAATATAGTTATTATGGTTTGATGTTAGTATTATTAAAAGCTGTCTTTCCTACAATTTCCATTAAAATTTTGATTAGTTCCTGCGAAGGTGGTGACGCTATGACTGTGCCCGGCGTCTACAGACAGAAGTTTTCTTTCCATCGGAATAAGGTACTTTTGAGACATATCTTCGTAGAATCGGCAGATTTTTTTGGGAGAATATAGGTGCAACATTCTTCAGTTGAATTGCAATCGAAATGTTACCAGTGACACTGAAATAAATAATTTGACTCCAGTATGGAATATTTGCTATAGCCTTTGGCAACCACCTTAGGCTCCCTACCAACTAGATACCATTTTTTTCATTGACATTTCCTCATAAAAGTGAAAACCTTTAAATGCCGGCGAGTTCTCCTATTACAACAGTCTATTTCCCACGCAAGGCTCTCCCTGCGGTCAGCGTTAACGGGTGACGTATTTTAGTTTTGGGAAACGATTTTTTTTCTGAATGTGATTACGGCAAAAATTGATTTTAAAAAAATGAACAAAAACGGAGAATAGTATGAAAAAGTAGCTATGGAAGGAAATCATTCATGACATAATCTCGAGGATTGCTCCTATACGAGGTATATTAATAAAGTAAGTGCCGTTTGGTCGCAGGAACAAAATATACTCATATGAAACACGTTTTATTGCCATTATCAGTTAATTAGAAACCTACTTCCCTTCTCTACATAATCGCCGTTCACTTCTAGGCATTTTTCGTACCACTGCACCAGATTCTTTAATCACTCTGCAGAGAAGCTCGCCGCCTGACAGGTGAACCAATTGACAACGCCGTAGATTTCCTCTTCGGTTTCGAAATGTTGTCCACCGAGCCACTTTTTCAAGTCCAAGAAGATAAAGTAGACGCTAGGTGCAAGGTAAGGGCTATACGGTGGGCGGTCAAAGAGTTCCCAATGAAAATGTTGAATTTTATAATTGGTTTTGGGTTGAACCAATTGTACTGTGCAGAAAAGTTTCTCGGGTTTTCCACCGGTTGATGTCGTCCATGTCTCCCGACATTTCGATCCGCAACTTGCTGATCATCCTCAGGGGATCTTCCGGGAATCTTCCAACGTCGGGAGACATGGACGACATCAACCGGTGGAAAACCCGAGAAAATTTTCTGCAACTGATACGCCGGGAAAACCTAAGATCATACAATTGTACTGTGGCTTAGTCCAATTGGTTCAACTCTCAGGCGGCGAGCTTCAATAAGAAAATTCAAGATCAAGGGGAGAGCGGCTTGACGGCCCATCCGACGGACGGAGTGCTGTACTTGAAGTGCCTTCCACAAAGCGCTCAAGCAGGGACCTGCATATCCTGAAAAATCTCCGCCACCGCTGGGATTCAAACCCGAACCGACTTGGTAGGAGGCAATCACTCTACCCACCACACCAACCCGATCTCAGTACTCGGCATATGCGTTGTCATCTTGAATTTGTCAGGATAAATAGAGGAGAACTGTGCTAACATTTTCTTGTATTTCAAATTAAAAAAAATTACATCGGAGAAAATACCAATAGGGTATAAAATTTTCAAACTTGAGATACAAGCGAGTGTTGATAAAGTTAACTCAATACATTCCGAAGTTTTAAAAATGAAAGTGCAAGCTACGAATAAATAATTCACCGCGAAGTTAGGCCAATCGAGATATATTGATGAGGAATTTCCTCTTCAGAGGAAGTTGCTCGAAGATTTCACTCTCAAAAAGTAATCGAATAAATAATGCATCGCAAAGTAAGTCCAATCGAGCCATATTGATTGGGAAGTTCCTCTTAAGAGGAAGTTGCTCGAAGATTTCACTCTCAAAAATAATTGAGTGGCATAACCTTGACCCTGGGATGTAGTCGAAGTGACCTCTTTATGAGCAAAGCACCCCAGGGGAATGGACCGTTAGACGGTCTCGTTCAAAGGCGAAGGGAGAATCCAAGGACATCTTTGGAGTGAGTGGAGCTTCAGGTTGTTATCACTTTGCGTGCCATGGACCTAATATTACGTCCTGCTAATCCTTCTGAGGATTGCCATGGACGTAATATTACGTCTTTCCATTTAATTGGCTTTGTATGCTTGAAGCCGTAATATTTCGCCCGTGGTACTTTTCCAGTTTACTGCTTAGGGGTTCTGTTTTTTCAAAAATCAACTGCTCGATGGAAAAAGAGTTCAATTTATGTCTTGAGGACGAATAGTCCTCTGTAGCTACCGGCATCCTCATCTAGGGCCACTTAGTGTGAAAATTCTTTGGGCCAATGGACCCGGTTCGTTGAGGGTGCATTGACCCTTTTTATCATCCAGGATTTATAAAGCTTTGCTTGGAACAATGCTTTTTTATGATTTCCATGCTTTAAATAGTTCAAATTGAGCGTATTAAAAATTATTATGCATGCTATGGCGATACGTCATATGTTGCAACTTTTTTATTTTTCAAAAACAGTAGGTTTTCATTGTTAAATTATATAATTAAAAATTAGCAATAAATGTTATTCAACTCATTCATAAAGAAGAGCAAAGTCCATTCTTATTGAAATGCACATCGATATAAATATATTTCTGATGCTAATGTTTTAAAAAATGTACGAATATAGTAAAAAATGGCTGGATTTTTCAGTAGGGCTTTAAATTTAGTAGCCGGCTTTCAAAGTGAGCCAGCGTGTTGAATTCACGCCCCGTGGGCCCGAAGTCAAACCCTGGCAGTGGCAGAGAACCATTACACTCGTTAATATAATAAAACCACATATAATAATGTCGAAGAGCTCTTTTACCTCTTTGCTTAAAAAAATTATTTCTCAAGGGTTAGAAATAAGGCCCGTTTCACGTTGACGCGGACGGTCCTTACCACGCGCGCGGATAAGTTTCCATGACGTTAATGGAAGCTTACACATGAGTGCGGACCGTCCGCACGCGGGGGAGCCATCCGCGTGGCCCCTCCGCTCGGTGGATCATCCGAGCGCGCCACAGAGACAGGTTTGTCCTGACACATGAATGCGGACCAAGTAGATTTGTCATTGGAAAAAGAGCGAGCCTGTAAATAACATTGCGAGTTCGTCTTTTTACCATGTATAGTGAAAGGGATTGGACATGCGAAAATAATTGGAAAACTTAAATTCACCAGCGCGAATCTCATTGTCAGTAAATGTGGTCACGAAAGCTGCTTTTAATTTTCGAAAAAGGCTATTCGGGCTTCCAGCCGGGTGGTCTCCTTCCATTTTGCCGACGTTTCGGAACACGAGTCGGGATCCATCCTGAGGATTAGACTTTCGACTTTTTCGAATATATTCGCCGGGAAAGCATCTGATTTTGCTTTTAATTTTCTTTTTGCCACAATGGGGTGCACCCTAAACCTCCTTATACGAGGAGTTTCTTCCGTTTTTTCTAAACAGGTATACAGCAATTTCTTGAATTACACTTTGCTGAATGACGTTCTTCTGCCTAGGCAAGCTGCACCAATTGATATTGCGCCGGACGCGGACGGATTTCGTCCGCGCCTATGTGAACAGCGGTGACCGCTCCCCGCGCCCGCGTACATGTGAAACGGGAAGAATGCGCGATCTTTGCTTAGGTATTGTGTTGAGGACACTTCAAGCGCAACACTCCGTCCGTCGGACGGGACGTTAACCCGTGATCCCTTGGGAGCCTTTCGTTACGACCAGGCTGAATCCAACGCCAGGTTTCTCTCCACCCTTCTATCCTTCCCTCGCGGCGCAAATGACCTCAGCTGTCAGGAAACATAATCATAGATACGCTAATATTGTATGTTATACAATTTTTTTATGGTCTGACCCAGGTTTCGGCGCATCAGGTTGGTGTGGTGGATAGAGCATTGGCTTCCTACATATTGGTTTTGGGTTCAAATCCAGGCGGTGGGAGAGAATTTTTAGACTACCCTATTTTTGTCCGAAAAGCATTGTGGAGAGCTATTCAAGCGCACCACTCCGTAGAATGCGAAATAATACATTCCTTTGCTCAAAATGCAACTATTTCCGTGTGTGCATTCCATTCGTTTATTGCCTTTTTTAATATAAGTATGGGTACTCAATCACCGGCACATTCTTGGAGGTGATTCAGTTATAACTTCTAATGGCCATCAAATGATACGACGCGCCTTTTATAATGGGCAGTTAATGAATAATTTTCCGGCACAATAGTTGCAAAAATCCATACTTCACACTCTATGAACTTATTTATGGTTAATAAACTATGAGGGTGTGAAGAGATAGTATAAGCACTATCCACATGTTATTTTTTCATCTTCCTTCCAACCCTATTTTAGTAAAATTTATTTTCTTTTCTTTATGGCTCGAAATAAAAAAAATCCATTCCACGGGAGATTTTGTCGAATTATGGAAACGATGGAATTTCTAAGAGAAAGTTTATTGCTTATTTTCAAGTGGAAAGTAGTAGATTGTGTCATTTGAATTCCATTTTATGATTGAAACGTGCGATCATAAGGTATTCATGCTCATGGGATGACAGCAGATGAGGCTCATAATAAATGGAGATGGTAGCCAATCAGATGAGAAATTGCTCTTTGGGCAGCGCAGACGCAGAATGCGGAAAAAGCTGTGAAGATGGTGTAAAGGAAAAGGCGAACGTAAGAAAAGGATTTTACTTTATAAATAGAAGGAGTTAGAAGAATATTTTTGATAAGTATGTGAATGGAGCAAGCGCTATCACATCAATACCTTAACGGCTATTTCGTAACCGACTTCTCGTAAACGGACAGTTCGTACCCACGACATCTCGTGAGAGCGACAATTGGAAAGCAAACAAATCGAAACAGACTTTTTAGCGACAGTCCGTGTAAAGACGTTCCATAACCGGTAATGATGAAATCAACTCATGGAAATTATGGGAAATATTAATACTCAAACTACCGAGTGTGCAAAATGTAGCTTGAACGTGCGAATTTCAGAATTTTTTTAATCCTCTGACCACGTTTTCGATGGTATTTAACTTTGTCCTTGTCTGAAATGTTGGTTTACGACGTTTTTGATCCGTTGAAGCCGAATTTGCAATTATTTTATCCTAATCTTTGACATTTATTTTCATACTTTCAAATTATTTTAACAATTTAATGTTTAAACAAATTAAAATATGTCAAAACAGCTGTTTCTGAGCTACAGAGAAAAAAATCATTTTCAGGGAAGGCGAATGATTTTTTATCTGTGGATTTTTCGCACGATTTGGGCATTGCGGGTGACTCCCGCCGTAAAGTTATCACCGTGGATAGTCCCGGTATACTTAAACTAGCTCTTTCTGACTTCGAACCGCTAAAGACAATTTTGATATTATTTTTACTATAGGTTTGATTATCGTTTTTTAACAATGCAAAAATATTTTAACAATTGTGGTAAAATCAACTCATGGAGATTATGAGAAATATTAGTACTCAAACTACCAAGTGTGCAACATGAATCTTGAAATGGCAAATTTCAGAATGTTTCCCATCCTCTTCTGATCAATATTAAAACTAAGCATAACAGCTGTTCCCATATGATTACGAGCTGATGCCGTAGCCGTTTACGTATTGACGTGGAACCGAGCGAGCGAAGTTCATTGAGCGTGACGCTTGAAGGCCAGAAAATAATTGAAATAAGTTTTCTCTATGAAGCACTTAGCGTCAGCTTCCAGTACTACCCGTATGTCAATTTCGGCGTTCATAGAAAACTTTATCTCGGAACCTTATGAAATCAGCCAAAAGATTTTCGTAGGGTTTGATCGATTTTGATTTGACGGGAAAATTTGCGCGAGACTTAGAACTCGCAGTTTCGTAGTCATTTGTTTCATGCGCTTTGCTCGCGTGTTTTGTTAGTTCTAACGGGTAATCGTAATAATAATCGTAATCTGAACGGGTGCCCCGTTCAGATTACGATTGTCCCAGCAATCGTCCTAACGATAGTTGGCTGAACTAGCTGTGTGAATGCATGTACGGACAATAGTACACATAGTTTCGAACGTTGACACATTACGATGGTTAGGCGCTGCGAAACCGGAAGTGGAGGCGACAAGAGAAAGACGAAAAGTTTGTTAAGTTCCCATCGCTCCATTTTTTACATGGATTCGTCCAAGGAAGGAAGAATTTTGGCGGAAGAAGAATTATACTTGAAATAACAGTTGAACGCAATAATATCTTAACCCTCCTCACCTTTGCTAACCGTCAATTTCTCGCTCACTTTAGATTTCAGTACTGAAAGGTAGCACAGGTTTTAACCGTCGTTGTATGAATGGACGATGGTTCCAATGATAGCTGGAGCAATCGTAATATTAACAAGGCATGCGAATGGTGGAAGAGAACACCTTTGAATGAAAAGAACGCGAATGTAAAAAGGAATTGAAAAGTCAACTCAGAAAAAGACATCGTCTTTCTATATTGCCTCTAAAACATTTTTTGGGTTTTCGGTTCATAGTTTTTTGAAGTTTTTTGAAAACCTTTGTCATTTGATATAATAAAGTATTATGTAAATAATTCCAATGTATGGGGAATGGGATGGTTTTGTATATGATAGATCAGTTTTTTTGACGAATTTAGAGAATGTGGACAGAAATTTAAAAAAAAATTATTCATTTGTATTTATTTTTATTTTTGCGACTTTTTTTAAGGTCGGCACTGTGCAACTCGTACTTGGCTACCCATAATTCGGAAAAACATCCCACAACCTACTCCCCCAACCTCCAGCTTCCATCTCCCCATTTCCTGACACGGATACCTACCTATATATATATATATATATATATATGATTATAAATTCCTACTTCATCAGATTCCCTTGATAAAAGTGACCAGCATCGGTCGGGAAAACGTTGGGGACACCTGAAAATTGACGTGGCGACGTTGCCCAAAAGTTTTTTTTTAACCAACGCGACGAGTACCCGGGAAAGTTTTAACGAAGAATTAAAGGATTAAGTTTGGAAATTCCGCTTTCACGCAATCTCGCACTGAACAGTTGACTGGCTATTATGAAAATGCAAATTATTCTCTAGAAGTTCCACTGCGACCATTGAATTCATCATTTCCAAAGCATCGTTTTAAAATACCGCTTTCACTTGTGGCATACTTCGTTTCGGCATGAAAAGTTGTGCTGTGCTGCGAACGGATTTTTAAATTTTCAATCCCATCACTCATTGAAATGTAAAAAAATACACCTAAAGCACTCCAGCTTTACATTCAATTGAAAGAAGTTTTTCATCAAAGGAACCTTCAAAGAATCGATGATATTCTGGGGAAAAATCACTTTCTCAAGCAACTTATTTATTGTCTACTCTAAAAACATTCTGTACATATGATTCAAATTTAAGAATCAAAACTGATCTATAAAATCATCCCATCCCATTCCCCATTCCGTGGAATTATTTCCACAGTAATGTGTCTCAACAAATGACAAACATAAAATAACTACCAAAAACCCATAAACCGAAAACCCAAAAAATGTTTTACTACAATTGTGAAGACTTTCACATAGGAAAAACTTTTCAATACCTAATTAAATGGATTTCACAGCACAAATCATTTTTAAAACTAACACACAGTTCCATGGGCATGTGTTGTGAAATCTTATAATTATATTAAGAATGTATTACAAAAAAACTGTATTTAGATATTGATAACACCGCAAATTTATATATTCAGTATGTAGTTTATCAAAAATGACGTATTTATCTGGGCTATTTTTAAGTATCAACATTTATGTGCCTCCCGGTGTTTTTACTCATAGGCCATTGTTAAAGAAAAAAATCACCATGGATATGGTAATTTTAATCTGCATATCTATTTCGCCAAGTTAAGCTTATCAAGTGGAGCTAACATAAATATATGGACTTTTAATGATGTGATTCCCTAAAATTCTATCTTGAAAGACCGAACATTTCGACATGCAGTCAATTAGAAGAGCATATTTTTTATTGAAATTGAATTGAAACCAGGATGTCGGAGGGCAAATACTGAATTAGACTTGGATACACGGAGTAATCTGCCGTAGCCGACCGCAGTATTTACCCTTAACCAGTGACGTGAAATATTTGTTACACTGCCAGTGACGTGCGGTCTTGGAGACCGCAATAAATCAAAAATTCATAAAATGTTGCAACGCCATTGTTTAGTTTAATTTTTGTTTGAATGCTTGACTATTCTTAAACTTATATTAAAATTTTTACACTCCCAACACGAACCAATTTGTCATTAAAAAATGTGATTTGAAGCAGGCTAAAAAATGATGCCCAAAACACTTGATTTATAATTATTCTATTTATGCATCAATATGTCGCCAGATTAAAAAAAGCCTTAAATGTTAAAGTTGGAAGGCTAAGTAGTGAGTAGCTATGAAATTTATCCAGCTTATTCCTTTCTTGATGCTTTCATATGCTAGTGACGTACGGTCTCACAGACCGGTAATCGAATTGAAATTCAAATTTACAAAATTTAATAAAAGGAGCATTAATTTTTAAGAGTGGGATGTCCTTGTTATGCAAAAATATGAAGCTAACGAGAATTATAGATTATTTTGAAATATTAATTTTGAAAATATTCATAATTTTAGAGACGCAGCGGTCTCTCAGACCGCACGTCACCGGTTAAGAGTTAATAGGGAAGTACACTAGTGTTTCAAATGCACCAAACACATTTTTTAAATTAGAGTTCAGAATAACATAATGTCGTAAAACCACAGTTTAAATCCTAATAGTGAATACTTGATTCGAGATGACCGTCCGAAATATGGAAAAATTCAAAGGCCGCTAAAACGGGTGTCCATGTTGAATATTGGCCTTTACGTCACAAGGCAGTAGCAGAAGGCAGCTTCTACGCCGTTTAGTTCTACCACTATTATTGCATAGAAAAATTACTGAATTTGAGGGTATCCGTTTTTGGCTGTCATAAAATATCTTCAGAATATATATGTGGCTGCTACTCTTTTGAGTACATGACTTCATCATTGTGTAACATATTAATATTCATTTAACCGGTTAAGGGTTAAATGCGACATTCCATGCAGTTCTATAAAACAAAAATCCTCTACAAGGCAACAGGATATTGGGATCGGCTTGCCAAATACGCGATTGAAATAAGACACGCAAAGAATTCGATGGATAGAGCCGCGGTTTTTAACCTGAGCAAAACATAGAATCCCATCATCAAACGAAAGAGTAAGCTAAGAGGAAGAAGGACACCAAAACCGGACCAATCAGAGAAGACTTGACCGCCCCAACTGTTTATATTAACTCGGCACTAACCAGGTGCATCATTCTCCCTGATGACGATGGCAAAGAAGGCTATCGAAACGTTGGGAGCAATGTCCTTCCTGACCCGGCTGATTTCCCGAGAAGAGTTCATCGGCAAGATTCGCCCGGAAAGCACCACACCCTTCACATTTTTACTTATACGGAAATGAAATAATATTGATGTTCAAATTGTTTCGGGTTTCTCACCGGGTGAGGTTCTCCATCTCTGGCGACGTTTCAATGGCCGTGTCGGGCATCGTCATCATGCCCCGATGACGATGAACGACGCGTCGCGACGCAGCCATCGAAACGTCGGCAGAGATGGAGAACCCCACACGGTGGGAAACCCAAACAATTTTAACGTCATCATACGCCGGGAAAACCTCAGGTCTTTCATGAATTAATATTAATTTCTATGTGAAACCTCTTCTATTGAGGTCGGTCATGGGATAGCTGTGGAACAGGGAATGATGTAGAGAGGGAAAGCCTTACGGTTCTAATTTTACAAAATTTTTCGAGATAAGACCCTTCCTCCTTCTATGATTTATGGTTGCCTCCGCTGACCTGCTTTCAACATGACCAGGGGTCCAACCAATGCATCGGGCGGAAATCTCTCGCTGCGGCAACAGGTTTTATAATTTTACGAACCACTCCAGTCATTCCTCTTTATCTGATGCTAATAGTGATGTAACATTGGAGCCTTGTTATCTGTGTGACGTTTTGGGAGGTAGGCGCGAAGCGGTTCTGTGAACAGTAGTGGAGACTGGTCGGTTGAAGACAGAGGATAAGGAAAAAGGTCTCGCTCTCGACGATAGCGCCAAGAGACTTCCCTTGAACTGGTTTGTCAATGGAGAGCCGAAATGTTCCGCCATTCCGAAAAAGGGCGTTACAAGCTGCAAACTTTTTTTTTCAATCAGTTATTTATGTGGGCACGAAGCAAACATACTGAGGCGCGTTACAGGAATAGCATTCGACTACTCTACATTCGAAGAATGGCGTAATAAATTGCGAAAAAGGAGAAAATATCTTTTATAGCATCGGCGAATTATTCTTCGGTTATTACACCGAGTCAGATGGTCCATGTTGGACCAATGAATGGAAGAATTCTTCCAAGCCAACCGCCGAGAGAGCCTTAAATCCTTCATTTATCATGCCATATCCATACGTTTGAAGGGTCATTCGTGTCGTATGCAACGTGCCTCATGTTTAAAACACGAATTTTTCTTTTGACAATAGTATTTAAGCGCCGAGCCACGAAAGAATACTTAAATTTCCGAATATGTTTTGAGGGTTGATAACCTGTGATACTTCGGAAAATATTGAGAAACGGTTTTAAAATAGGTGATGAAAAAGATAAAACATTCCATGGATCCTTAAGTGAAAGGTAGTTTATGATACAGCATTTTAAAAGGCAGGCTTCCGCGGTTAATATTAATCGCTGCACTATGCGGTTAATATTAATCGCTGCACTATCTCGGTCTTCGGGTTACAGCCACGTTGAGTCGTTCCTGTTCACATAACAGGCCAGCGTTTCGGAGGCGATACAGCACTCCATCTTCTGGGCACATAGATAGGTTTGGACACAGGGTTGATCGGTCGGTGTCTCCAGAAGATGGAGGTCTGCATCCCCTTCGAAACGCTGGCCTGATATGCGAATGGTGACATCTCGACACAATTTCACTCCGAAGACCGAGATAGTTCAGTGATATGATAAAAATGCTACATTAATTTTGAATGACATTATTAATTGGTTTGTAAGTCCCGTAATACACGAATAATAATTGCCCACCATGGTTGAGTCATCATATCGATATATTCAAAGCTAGCAAGCTCCTGGGAATAGCGTATTCCATCTGAGACCGGCGAAATTATGTCTGCTCCAAATTGCTGCGACGTATTGAAGGTACGAATGGCACAATTTCTCGTCCAATTTATAATTTATAACAGTTTCTTTTTTCTCGAGGCCAATCTCCAATCAGAAGCCAGTTTTGTTGACTCCTAGTGGCCAAAACAGGAAACTCGTTGCAAAACATCCGGTTTGGCTGTAAAACATTAGTTTTGTTCCGAAGATTTGCTTGAAATTTCTAAAATGTGGACGGAAGAAGTTTTTTCGCTATTGATCGAAAAGTGATAAGTGATTTGCAAAATGTTTCATGTAATCCTATCTTAACCGTTAGAAAACCTGAATAATAATCAAAGCTGAGGTAAAACTATATTGTAAGAGAGTAAGCATTGTTAATCACGTTAAAAAATCGCACAAAATATAATTGCGGTCTCGCATTGTGTTATCATACATGTATGATAATTTTTTTAACGTTTGTGCGTGTCGAAGAAATGTTGACTTAAGTTAAATAAAATGCCCAATCGTCGTCTTAAAAGTAACTGATTTATGGTGCGTCATAATATTAGTTAGTTTTTATTATTTTTGTTATTTGTTTTAGAGTTGTGATTAAAGTTACAGATATTACTCCTATATTTCTATTTTCTAAAATTAAGCAAGTTAATGCAATCAAAATTTCATTAGATGAATCAAGCAAGTGCAGCCGAAGCATGCCAATGCTAATTCATGGGTCGCGGGTTCGAAACCCGTCTGGGTGGATTTTCCCTCCCATCCAGGGCATGGATGCATGTGAGCCTCAATCAACTTAATTGTAAGAAAGGACTGTATAGTCATGAAACAGTTTGATAAATAAATACTCAATTATTATTAATATTTAACAGCAGTTACATAACTTTGGAAAGCAAAATTTGTTGATGGATTATTTCGTGTACAACGCGGCCTACTTTTTAATTTTAATTATCATCGGATGAATGAAATCAGAGAAGCATTGTAATTTCGCAATACGTGCCAAAAGCTTGAATAAATGTTTTCTTTTCGCATTGCGCAGTATCAGCAATCTTTGATCTGCAATAAAAATTGTTGCCAACCTCTTAACAGAAGTCTCCGGGAGCCCACTTGGGTCAGTAATCATATTTCACACATTCGTGAGGACGATATAAGAAACACGGAAATCGCGGCGGCTCGGGAAGGTTATGGAACTCGCAGCAAGCGACGAGGCTATCTCTCCACCACCTTTTGGCCCTCGATTGGTTGTCTCACCATGTGTTCGTTCCGCGCTGCTTAAAATCACCTGGAGCGCTGACGCGATGAAGCTGATGTAATACTCGTAGCCATGTGCGAACGAGAGAATTATCGCTGTCGCCATCAGAGGAGAACACACACTCGAAATGCTAGACGGAAGAGTTTGGGTCCAAAAATCATCGCCACTCCTCAGCGGTGGGTTACTCATCGCTCAGATTGTAATCTCCAACGCGATCTGTTGGTGTGTAGACACGAGGAAGAAGTTTCCACACTACTTGGGTCACAGTCGATATTGTATAAATAGAAGTGCATATTTTTACGAGAGTGAAATTGACTTCATTTCTTAGTGAAACCTCCTAATTTGAATTAGGTCACAAGTTTGAGCCTCGGTAGTTTTGGCACAGTATGTCAGACTTAGATTGTGAATTACCATTCAGTAATTATGAATTAGCGTTTATTCATGCTGCTCTGGGTTTTCCCATCAGAACTGATACAAAATACAATAAATTTTGCACAAACGAAAGAAATAAAAATGTAAATTTATAACATATATTAATAATTGACACCATAAAAGTAAATTCACGCGGCACATAATTACTTGCAACAAAAATCAAAAACAATGCATGGAAAGCGAAAAAAACTAAGATCAACAATAAAAACACACAGTATCGAACAGGAGGAAGAGAAAATTCAGAAAAAAACTCCAGATCACTTGTAAAAGAAAACCATAAAAATAGATACAATTAAATGACGTAAAATTTAATTTACACTCATAAAGTACAATTATATAAATATAATTGGCACCATAACAATAAATATAACGTACCACCGGAAGTTCACTCTGAGGTAATAAATGAAAAGATTTTCTTTGAAAATGGATAAGGAAGAGTAATCTTATATAAATGACGGAAAGGAAATCCAGAGATTACAACTAAATATGAGAAAAGAATTGGGACAAGTGTGTATCTAGGGTATAGGACGCAGGAGGTAGAAAAGGTCAGTTCTAGTAGTTCTAGAATCATAGACTGATTTTGTTTTAAAGATGGAAAAATGTTACTGGGTATTCAGTCTTAAAGAGGTCGAAAAGAAATGACCCGTGTAAATACTTCCTACGAGAAGAGGTTCTAAGATGTTGGAAGATAAGATCATCTTTACGGAGGCCAAGGGCAAATCTAGCGCAGGAATTTAAGAGCCGCTGAAGTTTATTCCCCAATTTTAATGGAAGGTCATCATAGACCTAGGCGAAGTTATCAAATTAGGGGAAAACAGGCGTTGAAATTAGCATTTACGAATAGTGATAGGAAGATGGCAGAGAATTTTCAGACTACACGATCCCTGCTTGAATGTTGTGTGAAGGACATTTCAAGCGCAATACTCCGTCCGTCGGATGGTACGTTAAGCCGTGGTCCTCTTGTTGCCTTTCGTTAAGAGCAGGCTAATGCCGACGCCGGGTATCTCTCCACCCTTCCTCACCTACCCTTCCCTCATGGCGCAAATGACCTCAGCCGTCGGTCGCCTCCTCCAAATACCATACCATACCATACCAATAGGAAGAAGCGATTTTTTCAATTTCATCTGATATAAATCAGATTTTATTGACCTTGTTAGATATTCCATGTATGTGATGACTCCACGAGTGATTTAGGGTAAGAGTAGCACCAAGGTTTCTAACAGTGTTACTAAGTGACTACGTAGGTTTCCGTTGGTGTCGAGGCTCCAATGTCTCCATTCTTCCAGTGCTACCGCGTCGGTTGTTGGTTTAAGATTTTACTACTAAATCCAATGTCGGCGTTCCCGAATTTATTGTGAGGGAAAGGGAAAATTTAATTCTTCCAAGTATTTCGAAGCTACCAAAAATAATTGCCAGTGTTTCGGAGGAATACGAGGTAGATCGCGGTTGCAAATTCATTTGGATAGGAATGAAAATAAATCTGGAGATCATCGGCATAAAGCATGTATTTTCAGAGTCCGAGGCTCCTTCCAATGTCGAGGATGTCAAGGCCAAGGCATTAGAACGACGTATCGACTTTAAAAACGATTTTATTACGCATGTCAGAGTCCTCTGGATTGTTGATGATACACTACAAAGACCCTATGAGGGAGTAGTGTAGAGAACTGCCATCCAGAGGACTCTGACACATGATTCATGATAGCGCCTACTGTCGGCAGTTTTCTGAACTTACTGTCCTCGACTGCTCTGTAACCGAAACTACTCCACTCGACATTCGCAACACTATTCGAAGAACTCGAACCGAGTACTAGCTACTCGACTCGACAAGTACTCGCACATCCCCAATAATTTCAATAATTTGTAGACGAATAAATAAATGTTAACAAAACTAAAACTCCGGTTATTTTCTGAACACACCTCTTGTGAAATGTAATTGAATAATTATGTAATTTTAATGTTATTATAAATTTGCATGGCTGAAACCATAAACTTTGGGTTTTCAAGCCCCATTCCGATTACCTCTGACTACGTCTGTATAATTCTAGATTACAAGGCAGAATGGGGGAAATATTATAGCGATAAAAATTAAAAATACTTCGTTATTATGTACAAATGACAGTTATTATTTTAATTCTAGATAGCAATAGCTTACCAGGCATTTAAGATGTGCGCCGGTCGCATCTTCCAAGAGCTATGCCATGCCTGAGATCATATAATTATTTGGCCTGAATCTTGATGAGGACAATTCAAAGACGTCGCCTCGTTTTCCTCATTTCACTGAGTAAGTCGGAGACGGAATGCCCTCAACTTTTCCTGGCCTCAGTGTAGAAATAAGCTGGTCATCTGAATGGTGGCGCAACACATGTACCGAATTTATTTCCTTTGAAACGATCTCTTTTACTTTCCTGCTGAATTATCCTCGCATTTTTCCCTACCCATCCTCTCTAACAAAAAATAAAAAGATCGCGGAAGCGGATTTGGACTCCAAGTGGATCGCCGGGCCTTTTCCGTGTGCAAGAGAAGGTGTGAGGTACTTGGACTGTTGGATAGAGGGTGTAACATTCCATTCCATAGAAAGTTGATTTTTGTTACCACTTGTGCGCAGCGCAGCGGTGATAAAGAAAGGGCTGGCTAGACCGAGATTTGTGCATTTCCCTTTTATTTGTCAACTAGCAGGCCACCCGGCGTTGCCTGGGATGGATATCAACCCACAGAAGTTTGAAACTTGGAACTTGGAATAGGGAACTTGCATATATTTCAGATATAATCAATAGCCCCAAAATTATAAAAAAATATATGTTTGCATACCTCGGTGAAAGTTTTTTTTATTATTTTATGACGTGGTTTGCGATATTTAATGCATCAAAGTTCACGAGAATTTTCAAATGCAAGTGAGAAGCGAAAACGCCCGATGATTGGCTGGTAGAAAAGTGACGTCATAGTTCAGTACGAGGAGGCACGGCCATAGTAGAGGTTGCATACTTGAATACATGCGACGGCGTGGTTATGACTCATTTATTGAAGTGCAGACATATCGGAGTTGTTCATTGTGACTTCAGGGCCATTATTTGATCTATTTCTCCTCCATTGAAAGCGATAGATTGCGTAAAGATGAAGGAATATGGCTATTCTTATGCTGATCCTAGCAAGCTTCCTGTTACTGATTCCATCATGATAACAGGGTATTTTAGTGAAACTGTAGACTTCGTCGGCGCCGAAAGTCGATGCCGAGAAATGGAAAAGTAGCTGATGTGCATCTGAAATGTTTTATAGTTAATAACAAAGTGAGACTTGCGTATAATATTGACGAAAGCGTATACTCATGTGAAATGTGTATTCTTTTGGCAGTCCGGTAGAGAGTCTTATGGTGAACTTATTTCCACCTCGAAGCTGTCGATGATACTTTCAACTTAAAAATACCTTGCCTGGAGGGCGGCAGGAAGCTCTGAGGAAGCCAGACTATCAATGTTTCAATTTAGTAGCGATAATATAGACGAACTTCCAACACAATGTACCATCATGTGACTCAAAAACCCCGAAGCCACTTCCTATTCTGCAGAAAGAATAGGTCAATCGCACTTCGATCAATATAATAAACACAACGTCTTCAGGTGTTAAGAATTTACTTTTGTAATGAAAGCCTTCCTAAAGTAGCATAAAAATGTGAATGTTTTCCAAACAGAGTCTTTAATTCATTTTGGGAGCTTTTCTCACGATATATCTGAAACCTACTCTAAAGGCGAGCTCATCGTCGTTGCGATCGGTTGTCACCAGTTGTCACTTAAAAATTTCGTATCGGAAATCCTAGAGGGATGACCAGGATGACCTTCGACGATGACCGTGATCACCTGCACTCTCACTATCACTGGAACCCGTGGTGAAAATATCATCCCAATCCAATTTCTATTTGGTTTTAACTGGGGAAAGAGCAACATATAGAACTGCACATTCTTTGAGCAACTTTGAGTTTGACTCTCCCTCAAACACCCCATTTCCCCTGTGGTGCACATCAGTCCTATTTTTTTTCGATGGCCTGACAACCTTTAAATGGATCCTTGGTTTATCCTGACAACCAACTAAATGGAAATTGCTGATCCACACGTCTTCCTCTATCGCCACAGTTTCCAAATCAAGGGTCGCGGAACATTCCTCTTGTGACTCAACTTTTTCTGAAAAGCAAGCAACGGCGTAGAATAAAATCAAAGAATGCTACGATTCATTTTTTGTGAACACCTCTGGATTCCATTCTTTTTCCATCTACAACTTCCTTTATCTTTCGGGGTAAACTATGGGACAAGATAATGTTTAAATATTTTCATTAACTTATAACAAAATATAAGTTCTAAAAATACCCAAAAGCCATTTTATTAATCCGCACTGATGAGTGTAAATTAATGTGGAAGATGAATGCTGTAGACGTAGTAGTTTTCCTTAGGTTGAGTTGCAAATTTCACGAAGTTGACAAAACGGCTAATTTTTCGGTGCGCGGAGTCATTTATTGCACTGGCCGTGTCTACATTTTTCAATTTTTTTGTAATAAAATAAATCAGAATTTAGGATAAAATGTCTTTTAAAATGACGTATAGTTCATTATTATAGCATGCAGTGAAGCCAGGATATAAATTTGCAAAGTACAGCGGCACATCATTTTGACGCCGACAGTAGAAGAAAACGCTGTCTTCTTGGCTGGCACTCGAATGCATGAGGATCAACGCTGCTCTATATTTTCATATTTCCTCCCTTGATTTTAAACATCATGGAATTTTCTATGTCCTTCCGTAACTGAAATTGAACAAGTGCCATAAATAATTTGAGTCCATCGTAACCATCGAGAAACACCTATCTCGATTTTTGTTGTGAAGTTGAGTTTTTATTCTACGGCGGCCGAATTATCGAAAAATCTCAGTTTCAAGTTATTCAGTCAATGAAATATGGAAATATTACTTATATTAAAGTTATCTTCGCTCACATAGCACACGGGTTTATCATTCCGTTTGTTATACTCTTATTTTTCCGTAACGCTCATCCCGACAGACGGCATACATCGAGGCTTTTCTTCTAATTTCCTCCGTGGGAATGACGAAAATTTTTTCTGGGGTGTTATTGCACAGAGGAACAATGCACCACTTGTAATTTTTCCTTACTTCACCCATGTTCTCCTTTAAACGCAACGTGGCTCTTCCAAACCTGCAGTTTGGGCTTGGATCTTGGACTTCTACTGAACTATGACGTCACGGCCAAAGATTAGTGGGGGCGGTATTTTTTAGCCCGCGAAACTCGGGAGACTTTTGGGAGTCATTTTCTAGTGTATAAACTGAATTTTAAGCGGAAAAAAGTATATTGCGGTACTAAGTGTTTACTGTAGTATATCAGCATACTGTTTATAAAAAGTATGCAATTTCCCTATTCATGGTGCCGCTTTCAGAGGAGTCGACTTTTCGCCGGTCGCCGTTCACTGCCCGGCGCCGTGTCTCGTTTAGAAGCGGTCTCAATTTCACGCCCCGTGCCGTGAACGGCGGCCGGCGAAACGTAGTCTCACCACCCAGGGAGCAGCCGCGGACTGCGCGGCACGGTAAAAACATCGATTTTATTTAGTTTGATGCCAACGGTCGCAGATTATTTCCGTGGATGAAGACTCTAAAAGGCTTGATACAATTACGATGTAAATATCTGAGAGCAACTCGGTGTCCTCCTTTTTATACAGCCACACACGGGCAAAAATGTTACTGAAATTAGCGTCCGCCATTTTGTACTGCATCGGTGATAAATATGACAAGACAGTAAAGAAATCGGGTTACAACAAAATGGAAAATAAATGTAGTAATAATATATCATAGCTTTTATTCAATAAATTTATTTAAAATGATTCACTATCCAACATCCGTCGAGTACGGCAATTCCCGTGGCCAGCAGCCAGCTCCGGGCGGTGCCGCACGTTCGAAAAATCGATCTTAATTTCGGCGTCGCAGGTGGTCGCAGCTGTACTTCCGATTATCATAATCTATATACTTTGTTGTATATGTGGTGTAAATATCTCGAGGTAACTCGGTGATCCTTTTTTTAAAATCCTACATAAACACATAAATTCGACGAAAAACAGGGTCCGCCATTTTGTATCGTATTGGTCACAAATACAACAACTAAGTCGTGAAAGTTGATGTTAATCGATGATAACAAACCGTTTAACAAATTTATAAATTTTTGTTGCTATTAAATTACTACTAAAGGTGTGACATTAGTTTAAACATGCTGAATTTCGAAAATAATTCAAAGCGGGCAATTTCCGCCAAATTTGTTCAACTTTGAGGCTATGTATTTTATATAAAAAATTAGCCTAAGAAAAATATTTTGCGTCAAAAAATGCACTAATGTGTTGGCAACAACTGTGCAAAGTTTCAACTTCCATACTCAAAAAAACCATTTTCGAGGTTTTGTCCAGCTTTTTTCGATTTCAGCCCACTGTGCGCCGTGCCGGATTGTAATGGGTGCCGCGGAGACCACGGCCGCCGTCCGCAGCGCCGTGCCGTCAACGGCGCGATTCGACTCGTTTGAAGGAATCCATAGAAAACTATGGTTACTTAAAAGCACGGCGCCGTGCCGTGGGCGGCGGCCGGCGAAAAGTCATCCCGTCTGAAAGCGTCCCATGACAGGATTTTTAGGTCAATGAACAAAGCAGGTATGATGATGGTATGCATTTGTAGCAGCAAACAGTGAAAAAACGATTTCCATATACCTCGCACGGGATCAGGCCATTCCCCGCTCCACAACATCAATTATTATGTGTTCTCGTCCGTAAGTAGACCAAAAACGTTGTGTGAACGCATACCCTAGCAGAAAGGTTTGCACCGACAGAATTAATATTAATTGCAGAATCCTTAGTGTAATATTTTCCCTTTAAGTGTATCAAGAGGTGTGTCTATCCGGCAGTATGTCCAACCGCGGAAGCTATGTGACGTAACGTAACAAATTTATATGAGAAAACGACGCTAAGAACGCAACTAAAGTTGGTATGACAGGCTTTGGAAGCATGAGAAGCACCTAAGTACAGGGGCGGGAAAAATTAACGCACAGCTCGTTGGCGTCTGAAAGCGGCCAGTTCAGGAACCACTAGTGCCCCAAAAGTTTGCCCTCGTAATGCTCTCATACAACCGGGAATTAAAAAAAATTGTATTCCCCTTATTCTGGGGAAATGTTTATCTATTGCGCGTTGTCATAATGCGATGTATATGAGAATTTCCCCGGTATAAGGGGAACATAGTATGTAAAATTCCCGGTTGTATGAGAGCATTACAAGGGCAAAATTTTGGAAGACAAGTAGTTCCTGAACTGGCCGCTTTCAGGCGCCAATGAGCTTTGCGTTAATTTTTTCCGCCACTGTACTAACGCTGCAGCGTTCATAAAATTAATAAAATAAATATTGATTCTAACAAAACTTCACTGATAATTAATTAAAAGAATATTACGATTAATGAATATCCTCAAAAATTCCGAATTATTAATTCTATTTCATGGCTTGGGGAACAAACGTTGAACTTTTTCGTAAACATCGCGCACTCAAGATTTCAGAGATTTTTATTGATTTTTGGTCAGCTATATGAATAAAACAAATTGTTTTGAAAAAATATTAACTTCAGTTTTACACGCCCTGGACATTCTAAAATGATAATATACTACTCCCAGTGCGAAATGAAAAAAATCGATATTTTGATTTTTGGCCAGCTTTTCTCGATTTCAGCCCACCGTACGCTGGTCGCAATTCGCGAAGCCGTGTGGAAACGCATAGCGGACAGACAAACAGACATCTTCTTTTCTATGTATAGAAATGATAAACTACAACGGACGGTTGACGTCATTGCCGTGGTCCTGGCATGTTTGGAGCGACTCAATGGTAACGTGGTTATGTGTCACGTGACACGCGAGCGATTGGCGATATGGTGCACTGCTGGCGTGCATTTGGATGCCATTAAAGATTGTAAAAGAATATAATTCAGTGACCAGATAGGCGAGTAAAGCTAAAAATATTTTGATACATTTCGATTCCTTGATTTTTTCCGGGCACATTGATTTTTGGGTTCCCACGTCACGCGATACATTCGATGGGTGCCTATATTTACTGGCTACCCGCAATCTACGAATCTTTTCTCTAAGGTTATCGGCTAGAATCATATCACCGCGGTTCAGGTTCAAATCCCGGCGGTGGCAGAGAATTTTCGGAGACTGCCCGACCCCTGTATGGATGTTGTGTGGAGGACATTTCAAGGACAACACCCCGTCCGTCGGATGGGACGGTAAGCCGCGGTCCCCGTGGCGCCTTTCCTTTAGAGCAGGCTAATGCCGACACCGGGTTTCTCTCCACCCTTTCTTACCTACCCTTCCCTCATGGCGCAAATCACCTCAGCTGTCGGTCGCCTCCTTCAAAATACCATACCATACCATATCACCGCCCTCCGCAGGATCTATCCACTCTTTGAATCAACAATTACGTCACACGCATAATATGAGAAAACGCTCTGTTCTGGCGGTTCATAATCCAAGGTATTGGAGTACATGCTCCCTTAGTGACTCCCAGCAATTGCTCATCTGGCCATCTTGAGATCCTGGAAAATCTCCCGAATACGAAGATTTTTTTTACTCAGATCGTATCATTCGGATTGAACTGTGACTTGAGGTGAATAAAAATATGAGTGTCCTTAAGGACTTACCGATGGAAGTTAATACTGGAGTAAATATCAAAAGATGACGCAAATATTTTTCTCATTTTTATCTATTTAAAATATAAATGGCAAATTTGCAAATTTTAATAAGGAATCTCTCTCTAGTATGACCTTATACTCAATGATTTAGCAATAAACGACGACGCACGTATTTTCTCGAAATAACTTAATTAAAAAATTATAACGAAAGACAAAAACGTCCCAAAACATTTACCTCCCTAAAGGCGTTATTGTGAAAAAAACAACTTATGCGCTTTCGATATCTTGTTGTTTTTTAAAATAAAGTACTTATAATAAACTAGAAAAAGTCAGCACTCTTACTTTCTAGAAACCCCTCCCATATTCCCATTACTAAACACATGTTTCTTCGTGAAAGTCAGTTACGTCTTTGAAATCATCTTGTTCTGTATCTTTACAAATTTCTCGCCCGATTCTCTGGGGTCAAGAAATTGTCAGCTGAACCGTTAGACCATGGCTGAGGTTATTTATTTTTATTTAATCCGAAAGAAAGGAGAGAAATCTTTGATTATGCGCTGAACTCCTTCTTAGGCTATGCTGCTTTCAAAATCTACATCGCTTTTCCCTCTGTTGCATCGCGATGGCAGTTTTAGAACATGGGTAATGTATCTTATTATCGGGCAGGAGGTGAAAGGTGAGGGGGGATAGCACTTATTTTTGGCGAAGTTGTTATCGCGTGAGGTGATCAGTTAAAGATCACACGTATGTAATCGCGAATGGAGTGAATGCTTGCGATGCGTGTCGGAACTGGAGAATGTGGCCGCTTTTAAAATCTTTTGTTTTAGAAATTTGGAGCCTGCGGAAGCAGTGCTTTCTCATGGGTTGATTTTAAATCCACGAGTCGGAAGCTAACTCCCCAGTTAAAAACAACTTCCTCCATTGAATTCGCTAATTGGGGTTCCTTTTTGAGCTAAGGAAAGTTATCACACCTAATGAGTCAATCAAAAGTCTCAAAAATTTTCCTTTTTAATTTGAATTTTTAAAATGTACTCTTTTACCCTCACGTTGAGAGGAGGAAAATTATCATATCACACGACTTTTTCGACATATTTATCATGAAGCAGTTTAAAGATTAGGAGTAAGTGGAATTAGCGATTCACTGGTGAAGAAAAAGGAAAAAAAAATCTATTATTATACATGAAAAAAATACAACCAAGCGTTTTTACAGTAAAATTTCATTCCATTGTTAGCCAAGCGGTAAAAAATTCACTGTACTTATCAATAAGGATGAGAATGAGAGGAATATAATATTCACACCATATAGTTCGATCATTGCAGTTTTCTCGCCACGATTTGCTTACTCTCGGTTATTTAGCATTATAATTTGAAATTGAAATGGGTGAGATTTGTTTGAGGCTCGTCATTGAGAAAGTTTGCAAAAAAATTTGCTGCATGTACCCATGCTCATTCTGGTACTGTTCTCAGATTTTGAGGGGAAAAATTTTCTATTAAAAAAAAATAATTACATTCATAAACCGAATACAAATATCGTTAATTTATTTTATGCTTTTTAGCTGTGAAGGAACTCAATATTTCTGCATTGGAAACGAAATGGAAGTGGCAATAATGAATTCCCGATGATTTGGGACGTTTCTCGAAAAATCAACCTCAGATCAATGGCTCTACCATGAATGCATTTGTATTATTGTAGTCATGAGTTTTAATTGTAATGTAAGAATCACTTGGTTCTTTCCATACATATTTTAACACACAGCAACCGGTTTCGACGTATTCTACGTCATTCTCAAGCGCAGCTGCACAGTAAAACAAAGTATGGAAAGTATTAAAATAACTGAGGAAAGTACTAAATGTCTTTTATTGTACGAGGGGGTATTGAAAAGTAAGGTCTCCAATTTTTCTTAAATGGAAAATAAATTTATCCTCAACTTTGCGTATATGATTGGAAAAGCTGAGAATTTAGTTATTTTTCTACATAGTGCCTTGATGATTAATTACATTTTGTATCCTTGTAACCAGCTTTTTAATACTGGCGTCGTACCACTCTCCCGCCGCGTTGCGAAGCCAAATGACGACTGCGTCTCGCATTTCCTCGTGTGACTTGAATCTGTCTCCCGAAGAGTTTTTCGAAAGCGGGAAAAAAGGTGGTAGTTCCTCGGGGCAACTTTTGGGCTGTAAGGAGTGTGGTCGAAGATATCCCAGCCGAATTCATTGGTTATGGTTCAGATCGTTTGATGTGACACATGTGGACGCGCTTTCTTTGTGTCCATCGGTGAGCTGCTTAGGGACCTACATAGGAGGCATCGTGTAGTAACGGAGGACCTCCCACACAATATTCTACACGGAGAAGTTGCCACACCCTTCATGATGACCTTCCTTTATCTCATGAAGGGTTATTATCCCGTTATTGCGTACCATCTCGTCAATTCAAACCGCCGTACAGTAAGCTGAAATCGAAAAAAGCTGGACAAAACCTCGAAAATGGTTTTTTTGAGTATGGAAGTTGAAACTTTGCCAATACATTAGTGCATTTTTTGACGCAAAATGTTTTTCATAGGCTAATTTTTTATATAAAATACATAGCCTCAAAGTTGAACAAATTTGGCGCAAATTGCCCGCTTTGAATTTTTGTCGAAATTCCGCATGTTTAAACTAATGTCACACCTTTAGTAGTAATTCAATAGCAACAAAAATTCATAAAATTGTTAAACGGTTTGTTAGTATTGATTACCATCAACTTTCACAACTTAGCTGTAGTATTTGTGATCAATACGATACAAAATGGCGGACCCTGTTTTTCGTCGAATTTTTGTGTTTACGTAGGATTTAAAAAAAGTATCACCGAGTTCTGGCCACGGGAATTGCCGTACTCAACGGATGTTGGATAGTGAATCATTTTAAGCAAATTGACTGTATAAAAGCTATGATATATTATTACTCTAGAAGCTAGAATCCGTGAGGCAGTGTGCGAGAGGAGACTTTGTACATTTACTTCGCACGATAATTCTATAATCTCTATGCCATCCGGGTACGTAAAATTTTTAGCGAGCCACACTCTTACATAGTTCGGGTATAATTTATGACCATGGCTTTCAGCTATTTTCCGAAGACCCATGTACCGGTTTTTTGTTAGTAGCATCGATATGATAACAGAAAGAGCCTCGTCTTCTGACATCATGGAGGAACCTGCGATGGGTGTCTTCCATTTAGCTAGGACTCTCCTTGCTCTGGTTGGACTGATCGTTGTAATTTCCTTCACTAATTTGGAGGCCGCCTCATCTCCTTCCGCTCTTAATGTCATCGATGCTGCGAATGATAAAGTTGCCGCCGAGTGAGAAGATTTAAGACTTTCAGTCTTCTTCCTCTTAGTTCTTTCGCTAATTTCGTCACATTTTTTCCCGGCGTCCACCAGATTATAATGGGATCAAAATGAGTAAAAAATCGCCCTTAAATCTATTGAGATAATGCAACTCAGGTCACTTATTAATCGCATATACTTACCCGAAGAATTAGAAGTTCTTCTCAATTCTAGAACGTTTTCTGGTACATATAAGGCTGTCAGCCACTTAATATTTCTCCTCATAAATCTTTAATTGTTTCTACTGGATGCTTCCAATTTGCTTTGGTAGCGAATCAAAAAATATCGTTTAAGAGAGTCACTAAGGCCCTTAATAACTTCAATATTACCTTGCGTGTGAAATTTTTTCGTCAGATATTACATTAAAAATTCATATCTCTCCGCAAAGGATTTACATCCGGATTTGACAACTTTTTTATGAAGCAATAGACGAGTTACCTCGAGACCAGACATTTTTATAATTGCTCCAAATTTGTTGTTCAATTCAACACTGGTTCTATTTCAGGCGAACGAGTTACCAATAACAAGTAACGTACATGAAAATTAAAGAAAGGGTCAATTCTAGAGGCGTTAATGGTAAATAAGAAAGGGAAATTGCTTATAGCACGAGGCAAAATTTAAAGAACTACAAATGAAAATCTCTTACCAGTTTGGATGATAGATGCATGGTGAATGAGTGATTGACACCGCCAATTCAGTTAAAGCAAAAAACCGATGAGATTCCCCGGAGTTCTCAATATCCAAAGCGTGTGTATCCGAGTGCATCCAAAATCACCACAGCACAACTAACCTCTTTCACTGTATATTCAAAACTAAATTCATATATGCATTTCTTTCTGGAAACGGAATTTCCGAAAAAGGTAAAAGGGACCGCACACGAGCAACGTGTGGTCATAAAAAGACCCTTTTCGCGACTACCGCAGGGGTCGGACGGGGAAATACCAACCAGTTGCGGGCTGGTCGGCTAGTTGTAAAATGTATTTTGTCTTTGAGGTTAGAAGCAGGCTAATAGAGCCGTTTTACCCATCCAAGGGGTAAAATGCACGAGCGGAATTGTCAGAGTTTCAAGTCAGCTAGTTTGCATTCGGGAATTTGGTAAATAGTCACTAGTCAGTAAAATGGATAAGGGAGCGAATTCATTTACCTAAAGTGACAACAAACCAACTTGAAATGAAATAGTAATAATTATGTTGGAATAAAACATATCCACAGCAGAGACTTCATAGCGCTTTATGATGTACGCTGGTCACGACATTCCATGCGTCCAGGGAGCAGCCGCGGACTGCGCGGCACGGTAAAAACATCGGTTTTATTTTGTTTGTTGGGAACGGTCGCAGATTATTTCTGTGGATGAAGACTCTAAAAGGCTTGATGCAATTACGATGTAAATACCTGAGTTCAACTCGGTGTCCTCCTTTTTATACAGCCACACACGGACAAAAATGTCACTGAAATTAGCGTCCGCCATTTTGTACCGCATCGACGATAAATGTTACAAGACAGTAAAGAAATCAGGTTACAACAAAAGGAAAATTAATGTAGTAATAATATATCATAGCTTTTATACAGTCAATTTGCTTAAAATGATTCACTATCCAACATCCGTCGAGTACGGCAATTCCCGTGGCCAGAAGCCAGCTCGGGGCGGTGCCGCACGTTCGAAAAATCGATCTTAATTTCGGCGTCGCAGGTGGTCGCAGCTGTACTTCCTGTTATCATAATCTATATACTTTGTTGTATATGTGGTGTAAATATCTCGAGGTAACTCGGTGATACTTTTTTAAAATCCTACATAAACACAAAAATTCGACGAAAAACAGGATCCGCCATTTTGTAACGTATTGATCACAAATACAACAGCTAAGTTGTGAAAGTTGATGGTAATCAATACTAACAAACCGTTTAACAATTTTATGAATTTTTGTTGCTATTGAATTACTACTAAAGGTGTGACATTAGTTTAAACATGCGGAATTTCGACAAAAATTCAAAGCGGGCAATTTGCGCCAAATTTGTTCAACTTTGAGGCTATGTATTTTATATAAAAAATTAGCCTATGAAAAAAATTTTGCGTCAAAAAATGCAATAATGTATTGGCAACAACTGTGCAAAGTTTCAACTTCCATACTCAACAAAACTATTTTCGAGGTTTTGTCCAGTTTTTTTCGATTTCAGCCCACTGTGCGCCGCGGCAGTTTTTATTTTGATTGATGCTAAGGGTCGTAGTTGATTTTTTTGGATGAACACTCTAAAAAGTTTGATGTAATTCAACGAAATATCTCGAGGTAACTCGGTTATATTTTTTTTATCGTGCATGAACACAACATTTCGACGAAAAACAGTCTTCCAATTTGTATCGTATCAACGACAAATATCGCATGACAGCGAAGAAATTAAGCTATAAGTAATGCAAAATAAATGTGGCACTAAATAAATTATATCTTATGCACAATTCACTTGCGAAAAGATTCACTTTCCAACGTCCGTCGAGCACGGTAAACCCCGTGGCCTGCAGCAAGCTCCGAACTGTGCCGCAGGTTCGAGAAATCGATCTTAATTTCGGCGTCGCAGGTGGTCGCAATTTTCCTTCTGGTATCATACTCTATAGGTTGTGTTGTTTATGTGGTGTAAATATATCGAGGTAACTCGTTGATCCTTTTTTTATAATCCTACACGAACACAAAATTTCGACGAAAAACTGGTCCACCATTTTGTATCGTATAGACTATAAATATCGCAAGACAGCGAAGAAATTAGGTTTTTAGAAATGGAAATGAAATGTGGTACTATGATATTATAGCGTTTATACAATTAATCTGCTTTAAAAGATTCAAGGTCCAACATCTGTCGAGCACGATATTCCCCGTGGGCAACAGCGAGCTGCGAGCTGTGCCGCAAGTTTGAAAAATTGATCTTAATTTCGGCGTCGCAGGTGGTCGCAGCTGTCCTTCTGGTATCACACTCTATATGTTTTGCAGTATAAGCGGTGTAAATATCTCGAGGTAACTCGGTGATCCTTTTTTTATAATCCTACACGAACACAAAATTTCGATGAAAAACAGGGTCCGCCATTTTGTATCGTATCGGCCACAAATAATGCAACTGAGTCGTGAAAGTTGCTGAGAATTAACAACAATAAACCGCATAATAATATTGTAAATTTTTGTTTCTGTTGAATTGCTACAGAAGATGTGGCATTAGTTTTAACATGCTGAATTTCGAAAAAATTCAATGAGGACTTTTTTGTGAAATTTGTTCAACTTTGAGGCCAATTAATTTGTTTAAAAAATTTAGCTATGAGAAACGGTTTGCGTCAAAAAATGCACTAAAGTATTGACAAAAACTGTGTAAAGTTTCAATTCCCGCACTCAAAAAAATCGATTTTGAGTTTTCGTCCAGCTTTTTTCGATTTTAGCCCCATATGCGCCGTTGATTCTGACAAACTCGGCCTCCCCGACCGCTGCTCATCATGGACGTTTTCCCGTCCATCAGAAAACTCCCAGCACCATTTCCGCACGTTTTTGAATGCCATACACTTCTCACCGTGTACGTTCACTATTTGGTGACGAATTTCTATCGGAGAAAACATTACTGCTTCCAAAAATAGAATTACGTAGCGTAGTTCGCATCTGGCTGGCGAGCGAAGCGGGAGCTTCATCCTTAACGACTGCTACACAGCGACTGAGTGACCTTAGGTAATGTGAGTGATTTAAATTTTAGCATAAGAACCAAGGAATGCCAAGCTGTAGTCAAATTCTGCCAAGTGACTCACGTTCGGAAATAGCGTCGTTGGAGACCTTACTTTTCAATGCACCCTCGTCGTATGCAGAACTTCCACAAAGTTACTTTGCACCCACCATCAACTACCTTCATGAGTGTAAATTGCCAAAAAGCAGCTTCTAGATGTAGATCCCTTTCTCATAATTTGTTCGTGAGACGCTTGTCACCGTTTTTCGAAAAAATTTCATACTGGAGTATCCCTTTATTTTTGCTTTGAAAACTGCGGTCATTGTTGCTAACGGCTACCGGGTGCAGCCGCGAGTTGCGCTTTGTCGTGCAAGCTTTCGCGACCGTTACAGGGCGCATCATCAGGCGATGAATGAAAAAACGGAATAGGTTTTCAATTAATATACTCGTCCACCTCCCCCATCCACCGGAGTAGTGGGGGAGGTGGACGAGTATATTAATTGAAAACCTATTCCGTTTTTTCATTCATCGCCTGATGATGCGCCCTGTAACGGTCGCGAAAGCTTGCACGACAAAGCGCAACTCGCAGCTTCACCCGGAAGCAGTTAGCAACGATGCCTCTCGCTGCGAAAACCTACGTTCAAAACTGCGGTCATTAATAGGAAGACAACTTACTTACCACATAGATCCACTTACAAGATTGTTTCAGAGAGTTTTTCAATCTAAAAAATCAGTTATTTCAACGTCATTATTCTTAGAAAGATATTATTCAACACGAAAAGAGAAAGATGTATCTATCTTCCATAACTATAGGTAGTTTTATGCTCGTCGTCTTTTATTTCTAACTAATTGCGTATAAGGTCATACAGGAGAGATTTTACTTTTGAAAATTTGCATAACTATTTGTAATTTTTTACTTAGGGAAATCGATTTCTTTGGGCCTTTTATATTAAATAGATGAAATTGAGAAAAATATTTGCGTAATATTTTGAAATAAACTCCAGTATTAACTTCATCGGTCAGTCCTTATGGACTGTCATAATTTTATTTACTACAAGTCACAGTTCAATCCGAATGATACGAGCTGAGGAAAATAATCTTCATATTTGGGTGATTTTCCAGGTCCACAAGATGGCCAGATGCGTAATTTCTGGGCTTCACTAAGGGAGCAGCTACTGTAATACCTTGGATTATGGATTGCGCAATTGCTGGAAGTCAGTAAGGGAACAGGTATTGCAGTACCTTGATTGTGGACCGCCCAGGAGAACAGAGCGTTTTCTCATATACTATGTGTGTGACGCATTTGTTGATTCAAAGGGTGGAAAGATCCTTCGCAGATTACTCAACCATAGCATTCCCACCTCCTCTCCTTTAAAAGATACGTCAGTTTACAGCCTTCGAAAAATTCCTTTCTTTTGATGAAACGAGAATGATATCAGGGAAACATTTGTTTGGAACAGGTTCCCTTCCAGAATTATGTCAATTTTCCAGATGTAGATCGCCAATCGTTTCCTTAATCGCAATGAATGTTTATGGCAAGAGGATACAAGGTTGAGTGAGGGCTGAATAACTATAATTATAATATAATAATGTGTAATAATCGTATATTAAAATAAAAAGAAGCGTTCCTGTGAATAGAGTTTTGTGAAAGATGTTGAGTAAGCGAGTAAGTGGACGGAGTAGAACAGGGTTTATGGATGGTATTTGACTTTGACGGCCTTACTGCGAATTTTTGAGTTAAATTCAATATGGGAAGGGATACGGACTGTGGTGTATCCTTGTATGAATGTCATTTTGAATCTAAAATTACCATGTAGTTCTCTTGCAATAATAGCACTTATACGTATTGATGATGGATGTTAGATGAGATGGGAAGGAGTAGGAAGAGAAAATGTTTCATGGATTTTGATTTTCCAGAATGTAGACGGTCAATAGTTTCCCCGATCGCAATGAATGTGGTTTTTGGCACGAGCAAAGAAGGTTGGCTGTCGGCATGAGTAATAATGGGTATATCATATTAATGTGTAATAATCGAATAATATAATAAAACGTTTCTGAGGGAAAAACGTTGAGTTGAAGGAAAGGTTACAGCTTATGGAAATCCCTTTCTTTTGATGAAATGAGAATGGTTTCGATGAAAACATGGCCAGTGGTTCATGTGAAAAATATTCTAAAGATTCATGGATAGAATACAGAGAAATGGATCGCACAGAATTAATGGTTTTCTATGTGACTTCGTAAAGTTTGTATAATTTCCTACAAATGGCCTTCAATTTTATTAGGTTGCACCCTTAGACCATATAAGTATGGTTATATTGTCTAAGGTCTTACTTATATGGTCTAAGGTTGCACCCATGAATGAAATCACTAGAAGACCAGGCGCTTTAGAAGAAAAATTTGATCTAAATTTTCATAATCATCATTAGTCAACAATCCTAAGATTGATTTGATACAGCTCTCTATTTCTCTCTCCTATCCGCTAACCTTTTCATAGCGACGTATTTCTTCTCTTTTACATCCTTTATAACCTGTCCTATGTACCTCATTTTGGGACGACCCTTACCATTCTTCTCATGCACCTGTTCTTCTACAGTTGTTTTCGTATTGTTTACATAAACTGTCTTTAAATCTTAATATCATTTTCAATATTATTGCAATGTACAAGGCCTTATACTTATTTGATGAATGGATCGCGGAGTGTGAACAGGAAGGCAATTTTTATGATGAATCTGTTTTGTTCCAGGTAAACCTACCCATGAAAAATGAAAAAGCAGGTGCAATTTCCACAATTTTGCATTTATTAATACTGATTTTAATTATATTTAGGTACCTGATGATGCTGAAAAGCGAAACCGGTAGTATTAATAAATGTAAAATTGTGGAAATTGCTCCTGCTTTTTCATTTTTCATTATATCACGTTTCCACTCCATCTCGCCTGAAACCTCAGACTATAAACCTACCTATCATCATCATCATCATCATCAGTGATTACTGTCCTTAGACAGGTTTCCACTGGACTTCTCTCCATCTTTCTCTATCCTGAGCATCCTCCTTTAGGTCTTTGTATTTTCTTCCTCTTCTTATATCATCCAACATTCCCATCCTCCTTCTTCCTCTTCCTCTCTTTCCTTCTATCTTCCCTTCTATTATTCTCCGTTCCAAACAATTCCTTCTTAATATATGCCCTAACCAACTTGCCTTCCTCTTATGAATCATATATATTAATTTTCTTTCCTCTCCTATTCTTCTTAGAACTTCCTCATTCTTCACTCTGTCAGTCCACTTCACTTTCAACATTCGTCTCCATACCCACATTTCAAAACTTTCTAAATATCTCTCCTCCTTCTTTTTAACAGTCCATGATTCACATCCGTACAACACTACACTCCACACAAAACATTTCATAAACCTCTTCCTCATCTCTATTGGAATTCTTTTTGCTGTTAACAATGCTTTTACCTTTCCATACGCTCCTTTACCTATTGATATCCTTCTTCTTATTTCCTCAGTACAACTTCCATTCCATCTTACCAGACTTCCCAAATATTGGAAAGTCTGTACTTGCTGTATGATATTTCCTTCTAAGGATATACAAACACAACCTTCTTTTCTGCTGATTCTCATCACCTTGGTTTTATTTATGTTTAAGTTCATTCCAAATTCCCTCCCCACATCCATTATATCATCCATCACTTGTTGCAAATCTTCTTCACTTTCTGCCAGCACTGCCTGATCATCTGCATATTTAATTGTTTTTATTCTTTCTCCTCCTATTACAACTCCTCTAGCTTTTTCTAAAGCTTTCTCCATCATTTTTTCTGCATAAACATTGAAGAGCTCTGGAGAAAGGCAGCACCCTTGCCTCACTCCTCTTCCTATGCCAATTTCTTCTGTTTCATCATCTCCAATTTTTATAACTACTACCTGCCTACAATACATCTCCTTTATTAATCTCCTATCTTTCCAATCAATGCCAATGTCTTTCAAAATTTTCAATAACACATTCCAATTAACCTTATCAAATGCCTTTTCCCAATCAATAAAGCAAATGTACAAATCTCTATTCACTTCCATCATTCTTTCTCCTATCATCCTCAAGCATCCTATTGCATCACGAGTCCCTTTACCCTTTCTAAATCCAAATTGATCTTCTCCCATATTTTCTTTAATATTGCCTCGCAAATATACATTTTATGCATATTTTTCTAAGTAGATGTATTGGGGAATGAGAGGACATTGAAGGAATGGATCTATATAGACAGGCCTGCATTTTACTATAGGCTAACTAGACTGCAGCCTAGGGCCTCAACATCAAGAGGGGCCTACAATTACTCTACATTCTCAACTTTTTAAAATTTACTATCAGTGTCATCTTCTAATCTATCTTTCTATATAATCTACTATATGACATTCTCGTGTCACGGTATTCTGTAGCCAAACTCCACCGAAACGCCTGGACCGATTCCTATGAAATTTGGTGTTTATGTTCAGTAGGACTGCGAATATGTTGTAAACTTTTTCTCATTCTTCTCCAGGTCCCGTGAGGATTTGGAATGAGTCCTGAGTCATTTCCATAAAAAATACATGTAAACTTCGTTTTTAATGACTGCAGACCTTTTTTTTGCATCTTTTAATTAATGATAAGGGTCACATATAGTTGAAACATATACCATTGTGAAGAGAAATTAAAACACAATCTTATTCTTTCATTTTATTTTCGGTTTTCAAGTGATTTCAAATGAATTTTGAAAAACATATTCCTAAAAATCGTGAAATTTTAGCTTTTTTGGCTTACTGTCCCCATTTACGACCGTCAGTATTGTTTTATTTTGTTTGACATGTCTTTCTACGTTTAGTTACCAAATAAATACTCTATTATAGTCGTTAATAAGTTCAAAAAGCTTTCTCTCACTCACTAAAGTTTAGGGCCTTAATCTTTTTTCGGCCATTTTTTAACACTATAATACACATGCGTGAAAATTTTTTGAGAATCATTTGAAACTGAAAATGCTTCTTTTTTGTCATAATTTGTGATAGAGATGTACTTTAAAATTTATTGATTAATATAGTAAAAGTACAATGAATTAAAAAAATGAATGTTTGGTGTGTGTTATTTTTTTAAGGTCGTCATCGTTCACAGCGCGCCATTCTACTTTCAGTAATATATCACATCCCCACGCATTTACAATAAGTTTGTTATTTTTTAATTGACCATCAAAAAACTCCATAAAAATAATTTACATGGGAAAACAACGTTTTGCCGGGTCAGACAGTATTTTTGTAAAAGTTAGTTACAATCACTGTATCTTTCATGTAATATATTGGTATTCAAGGTAAAGAAAAACTGTGTCGCGATATTTTAACCTTGGATAGCTGATGCCACCAGGAACCAATATTACCGATGACGTTGGGGTCGAAAACGCACCATTTTTAAACTACTGAAACTCCGAGCCAAGCGCTCCGATTTGCCGCGTGCTTGCTCTATTGCCGGATGTTCTGGAAAAATCTTGACTTCGAAAGCTTTCCCTGCCGGAGATGGCGACGAATATAATGCATCCGGCAACAGGGCAAACTCGCGACCAATCCGGGCGCAAAGTTTCCGTAGTTTCAAAATCGTTTTCAACCTAGACATAATTCGTAATTTCGCTTCCTGCTGACATCAGCTATCCACGGTTAAAATTTCGTGATACAGTTTGTCTCCTTACTGTGTGTCGCAGTAATGATATACTTTTTTTGCCTCTGACGTAAATTACAAACTTCAAAATGGGAGGTGAAAGGGTCTCTTAATTGGAATAGCCTAGGGCATCTTTTCACCTAACTCTGGTCCTGCATAGGGAGAATATATCTCTCTGCCTTTTCGGTGACAAATGAGCAACCGGTCTCCCTTTAGAGCCATCGTAAAGGTTGATTAGATTATCGTGTAGAGGGATATGACTTGCTCGGTTGAATCGCTGTTTGATTCGATCTTAGTTCTTGTGGTTTTACTTTTAAGGGAAGTGCCTTTAGGCCCTTCTTGCCGAGCGCTACTCACCTGCCTTCACACACATGAACAATCCACGGCATGTAATATGAATATATCTAAGCGATTTCATCAAAAATCTATTCAAAACTCGTCCACGCTTTCTAACCGTCAGCAGCCGCGCGAAATCATCAGAAATATACATCGCATCACCAAAAGTCAGGAAAAATAACTTCGTTCTCCGCTTCGTATGGCTGAAAGAGAGATTAAAAGATAGACACATGTGTGTTTCACAAGATGTGCCGATTAATTTCGAGAATGAGTAGTATTTCTAAGGAGATCATTATGAAGGAACGAGTTATTATGAAATCGCCGAATTTTTTCATGGATTTCCTTATTCAAATTTTTATTCAACTTCTATTATATATCGCAATCTCTCTCTGATTAGGTTGTTCACTCACGCCGCACAGTGGTCCCAAATCGAAAAAAGCTGGCCAAAATTAATGGCGTCGTAATTTTATCTAAATGAGAAACAAAAATGGAATTTCTATGCTGATTTTGATCGGCTGAACCTGATTTTCGCATTATTTTTACGCTATCTCTTCATTTTTAGCATTTTTTGAGATGCTATTAGTTAAACAATTTTTAGAAAATTATCGATATAGATTGTCATTGCGATTGGCGATGACGTGCTGTTCATGGAGAACTTAAAACAATATAATTTTATAGTAAAAGATATATCAATTGTAGTTAAAAGCTATGATAGAACTTACGACATGAAATAGTCGAGATTTCAACCCGCGACCATTAGCGTAGTCGGCAAGATACCGAAATCGGAAAAAAACTATTCACACTTATACATTTTTGGCTTCCATGTATTTGAAAAGTCACATTAGATTAAAAAAAAGTGACTGATATTAAGGAAATTGAGGATAGTAATGTTCAAATTTTAATAAAACCACTTTTACGTATCCCTAATAAAACGAATTTTAGAATAATCGTTGTCCGATGTCACCCCACCTGACTCTTTGACGCTATGCGAATCACTTAAAATTTGCAGATTTTCACCTCACCTGATAGGCCGACCTCGTTTTTTTTTAAACTTCTGGTGTAATTAAAATGTATTGTTCAGATATTAAAAGGACCCTTCGAAAGATATCTTTATTATTTAACAACCTTGAGGGTTTTCCTGCACGGTGCTCTCGGAATGTCCTCATGTCTATGTTCCTTGCCTCCAATGCTCCGTTAAAACTTCAATTGTAAGAAAGGATTATTTGGCAATTGCTGTTCCATGAATCAGCACTTCTTGTATCATGAGGAGCATGTAATGCCAACCATAAAGCTCGATGTACAGCTCCGCTATGTCCATGCAATATTGGCTGAAGGCTTCATTATTTAACTCAGCCGTAGGACAGGGATTTTTATCACTTTAAGTCGATAGATAAGTCTTTCATCGATACCTGCCATGAAAATTGCAATCACATTAATAATTGCATTTGATGTATCCAAAGCATCTGTTCGTAGATTTTTGAAAATTATGGAAATAGGTCCAATATTTCGTGCTAATTTATAATAATTTTAAGCATACACGTAATTCCATCTTGCCTGGAATGAAATCCTGAATTAAAACTCCGCCGTTAAATGCATGATGATTGAGATTAATGAATGATCATTTTTACATACTTCATATATCGCCGACTGTGCATGCATGCATGGTAATCATTTGCACTCCGTAGATGTGATAGGAAGATATTTATATACTTCTGGGGGGAATTTAATTCCTTCTGCAACCAGCTTCTAAACGTGTCTTTGAAATGCTCATCTGTCCTCGAGCTTTGATTCCACTTTCTCAGGTATTTTGGAAAAAAATTCTTCGCATAAAGCGCGTGAAAATATTTTTGGCATGATTGATTTCATTCAGTCGAAATCTTGTTTACAAATATTCCACGACATATTCCTTCTTCTTTGCTTATGAATCCTCCTCTCTCTCTATATTTTTATTGCACACCGCAAGGTACGAAAAATTTGCGGCATCCATAATTCAAATTTAACAGGTGTATTTACGGCTGAAACGATGAATTTGATTTTAAAAAATATTCTATTTTCAACCAATCAAAAACAGGAAATTATGAGTTAATCTTGAATAAAAGATATAAAAGCTAATGTAGACTTGCCCCTGAGTTTCTGGCGTATCCTGAAATTTGAATGCCAAACATAGGCAAACCAAGTGCTTTAATTACCTGGACAGGAGAAGTTTCTCGAGTTAGCAATGTTAACACAGTTTCGAGCACACCACTTGTTCACTAAGAAAATCATTAAGTAAAACTCAGTGGGAAATATTCACCACATCCATGCAATGGTCATGGTGAGGGTGGCCGTCATCCTTATTCCGTTATTATTAAAAAATGCACTTGCAAGATGCACGCACGCACTCAACCTTGGTGTGTTTAGACCATAGAGCATCTGGAGAGGGCGTTAGCTACCCCTCCCACGGTAGGAAAGTGAAGCCAGGGGGGCGTGGCACTTCAGCCCGTCCGCCATATTCCTTTACCCCGGGTGAAGCAGAAATACATGGTTCCTTATGGGATATTCGTCAAAGGAAATTCAATATTTTCCCAACTGACAGCCGGAAAAACCCGTTCCCACCGATGAGCGAAGATTATTTGTTGAATATAAAACCGGATCTTTTAAATAAATAAAATCTTTTGGATGAAATAGACGATTCAACCACGGTGCGGCAAATTAAAAATATGACGCACGACAAGTCACTTGCGACAATAGCAACTAATTTTCGGCTGTAAGCTGAAAAATATCTGATGAATTCATGTGAACCCTTAAAGTATATAACTTCTGATATTTACAATAGAATGTTTTAAACCAAATTCAATTATGAAAGTAAATATAAAAGGATAAATGGACGAGAGAGGAATGGGAGGACACTGACTGCTACGATAATAATCACGTTTAATTGCTATTGCGTGCACTACAAGATTTTATTTGGCTAACAATCCGTCAAAAATATACATAAATCGTGATTCAAGGAAAATAATATGGTTTAGCAAGACTTAAAACATTACATCGGGAATCATGCCTACCATTACTTATGAATGCTCTACAAAAAGTATTGATGAGAAAATTTTAAACACAGCGAAGTCAAGCTTCAATTCTTGGCGCCGGACATTTTTTTCGGATATGTAACTTCAATATCTAAGTGTTACACAGTGTAAATCATTTCCGAAACTACTGTTAATAACCTCATGGCCATTAATCAAAAGGGCTTCCTCATCAAAGGAAAAATTTGAGCATTAGGAAAGTAAAATGTCATCTAAGAGACAAGCTCGAAAGAGATTTCGCTTACAATTCCGAGTAAACTGCCATGAAAGCAATACTGTGTTAAGAAATTGAGGATGGGTCTGATGAATTTCAAGTGCTGACAAATCAGAAATTATTTTCCTTCCCCGAAATCAGACGAACATGCACAGTGGGTAACAGCTGTGTTAAATGGAATCGTTGTAGGAGGTATTAAAAAAGAAAAAATTCCCATTTTCCAACTTATATAATGTACACACCCATCAAATGTTACATTTTCAGATTTGCAGAATGATTAAACAATGCTATTGAAACTGATTATTTATACAATCAATGCAAAGTAACCAAATTCACAATAAATCTCAGGCAGACATGATGTAAAATTCTATTAAGATATATTCAGATTGGCAAGAGAATTATGAATACATGATGAAGGCCGCCACACCTCCGGGATTATTTCCAATGTTTGTACATTCATACAGCCTCAATTACATCGGCTACTGGATTAGCTGAACCTGCAATTAAAAATATGCATAAATTCTTTAGCTATATTAAGCCTAAATAGGAATTATTTGACAATTTCAATGGGCAGAATCTGTGTGATATATCAAATGCTTAGCATCACCAATCAAGATAAACCTCTAGATATTTATGAAAAATGCTATCACTTAAGTTTCTACTTCATCAGGAGAACAATGAACGAGAAATTTCAATTTCGAGTTCATTTTGAAGTTCGTCGCTAATTAAACAAGTGATTGAATGCAAGATATTCAGAATAGGAGGGCTGATTACTTTCTTTGACCACCACAAAATGCATGAATTCCTGTTGGATGTGTCAAAAGGTGTCACACTTCAAGCAGTAGCCCAATGGTCTATCCACTAGGCCACCGCACTTCCACACTGGTGGTAAACAGAGTTGGTCCTTATCAAATTGGGAACAATTTATTACACATATACAAAATAATCCTATTCCATTTAATGTTGTCTAAAATATGCAATATTTTTGTCACCCTTTAATGCCAAAACAATGAAAGTAATGAAATTGAATTTTTGCAAGCTAGTATTTGAGTAACTTGACATTATGGTGCACATGTGTGGTACAAAATAGGTGCATACTTTTGTTTGCTATGTATTGTAGTGGTGTGACATATGCGTGCACCTAGTGTACATATAGCCTAAAAAATTGTTTATTGTATCGTAAGCAATAACCTTAATGAGTGTTATTCACATTGATTAAAATTGAAGTGATAATTGTAACGAAAGACAGATATGTTGAGTCAAAGGGGGAAATTCATTGACAGATCATGAGTTCTGGGCGAGTAGTTAGTAGGAAACCACCATATGTGCCACAAACTTTCATCGCCTTATACAGGGTAATTACTTATTTTTTTCAAATTGCAAAAAAGACGAACACATGATTGATCATGATGAATACATTCACAAAGAAGCAATGAAAGGGGCACTAACTTGAAAAAAAAATGAAAGAGGCACCAACTTGATCATAGCATAGATCATAGCATAATCACAGCATAGCAAGGAGCTGTTGCTTCAGCAAAGTTGTAATCACAAAAACAAATATAAAAAACACCTACGAGCAAAAAAAATGAACAAGAGCAAAATGAAAAATGATATTAACCAGAGATTTCTGTAACTCAGCAAAAACTAATTAGAATGTTCCCTCCACTTTCTATGAGATTAGTTGACATGAATGGGCTATGAAACAAGAAATAACACATTCTGGGCATGTAAAGTGGTTCATTAATACATATCAACTTATGCTTTTACAACAATATTTTTATGACTAAGCATTTTATTTCTAAATAAGATCAATTAAGGTGTATGTCAACCCATCAACAGAGGAAGAAGGTCGTGTTCTTTTTTTGCTGAGAAAGTGCTGTTACTGGTCATCGCTAATGATCATAATAACTTTTCGGTCGATAATTGAATTATTGCTAAGCATTCCTTTCACAACATGAGACGCCAGGCCAGACGTAAGGCCAGTATAATAACTTAACAATTTTGCATTTTAGATCTAATTTCCACAATTTGTAGAAAACAACATTAATTTGCCAATGCTTGGTTGAGAACCACAAATTCCTGTACATGTGTTATGATTTTTAACTAATGTCGAATTTCGGTGGCTAAGAGTGCCATGCGTATCTCCGCTCTAAATAGACCTAATATCTGAACACCAAGTGTTCAATGAAGCACGAAATTCACTCACATCGCACAACTTGTACCGCGAATTGGCACACAAATTTTTGTACCATTATGTCAATACACAAAAATGTTCACCAGCGATGGTACGCAGGGATGAAAAGAGTTCCGAAAAAGAACGGATATTTTTAAATATCTTACTTCATTACGATAAGCATTATCACTCATGACAAAATTCAACATAGTATAATACAATTTTAGCACTGACAAGGATAAGTAACAAATAACCAGTACACTGCCGCACATGAGTCCACCTGCTGCACGCGGCACATACATAGACAATTAACAAGGTTGACCATGCACTTCAAGCCAATGATATAGATATTACTAATAATTGACCATTTTGCCACTTACCGGTGGAATGTGAGTCCACGTATCTTTTTACCGGGGCAATTACTGCACCCGTAAGCCGCGCAGCAAACCATCTGCGAAGGTTGAATAAACATGTCGTTTTCTAGATTAAATACTCACTTTTTAAAGGAGATAATAATATACCAGTATTAAGATGAATTCTAGAAAATCAGCATACCTTCAGAATGCTTCAGCAGCCTCGGTATACTGAAAATTAGGTGATTTTCTTAACACGTACCTTTATTGGAAAACGAGCGAGCGGGGTAATGGAATATGGCGGACGAACAAAAGCGCATCGGGTAAACAGCTTTCTGCTGGCTTCACTTTTTTCACCTAACGCCCTCTCCAGATGCTCTATGGTTTAGACCACGGACTTATGCCTCGTTCACATTACGATCGTCCGAGCCGTCGTCGGAACTATCGTGCATTCACATTACGATGGTTGAAACCTGTGCTGCTCTCTAGTGCTGACATCTAAAGTGAACGGGAAATTGATGATTAGCAAAGCTGTTGAAGTTTGCATTGACAAGATGTTACTGTTTTCAACGTGTATTTACCGAATAATTTTTCTTCCGCTCATATTCTTCCTTCCTAGGACAAATCCATGAAAATAATAGAGCTTAACGAGCTTTTCGTCCTTCTCTTGTTGCTTCCGTTTCCGGTCTCCCAGCGCCTAACCATAGTAAAGTGGCAACGTTCGGAACTACGTCAACTATAGTCAGAACTTGCATTCACACGGCTAGTTCGGTCAACTATCGTAGGGACGACGGCTCGGACGATCGTAATGTGAACGGGGCATTAGAATAATCAGGACTGGGCACTTAAAGCTTCATCTGTCGTCGCTATTGTCGCTTACGAGAAATTATTCTCATAGATAGCAGCACTGTAGCTCGCCTGAAACATCTAGGGAGTTGTATGGTGATTGTACAGGAGTGATCTTTTTTCAGCAAACTTTCGAATATAGAAGCTATTTAAGAACGATCAATTTTCTTGAGATACCAAGTGCGATGTATAAGGAAATTTTTCTCGATGAAGTTTTTTGACTCTTTCGAGGGAAAGGACGAATTCCTTGCAGTAGAATTGACTTCGTTGACATTTCCATGTCTATCCCTTAAGATTTTCAGCCTCAAACTTTTCGACCACAACACAGTGGAAATGTTTATTGGAAGCCGCTATTCCTGTTGAAATAGGGCACTTTAAGCTAGTATGTTAGATAGGGTCTTATCACTTTATCTTGTTCCTTCCGCCTCGATTAGTAAAACAACCATGACGTGCAATAATTTCCAGTCTAGCATTCACTTTCGTAGCATCACATATGCTATGAAACGGAGTTACCTGTTCACTACTTAGAAGCTGAATTTCACTGATAAACTTTTGAGATAAGTATTAACTGTTTATCCATGCAGTTTTTACAGTTCACTATTTTACTTTGTTGATTGACCTAATGAAATCCTAGCAGATGATATTTAATGATACACTAAATGTGAAGTTCGGGGGCCTACACTTAGGTTTTTCCACATTTCTATCGCAGGAAAGAAATAAAGTGTGTTAAAAATGCTATTCAGGGCTTGATTCGATATTTAAAGGATCTAAATTTGTTGTTTGTTTTTGGGACTGTTTCATAGCATGATACAATCTCCTTGAATCGGAATTACGTGCTTATAACTCAGGAATTTGAATTCCACTGATGAGATTTTGCGATAAGTATTAGCTATAATCCTATTCTGTAGAGTTTGTGCATGATTGACGCCGTTGATTGATCTGTTTGAAGCCTAGCGGACGGAATGCAATGAGGTAGAGAATGACATGTTCGGGGGGTTTATTTCATGGTTCTCCACCCATTTATTTCATAGAACAAAGATTTTTAATTGTGAAAATAAGTTTCAGTGCTAATGTCAGTATTTAAAAGATATAAATTCATATTGAGAGCCTTTTCCGCTAAGTCCTAACAAGGTAAATGAATAGGAGCACACGGACGAGCTTTGGTGCTGCCATCTATGTTTGAAACCATCGCCGGGAGACATTAAGGACGACATCGCTTGGCATTACCAGGGTTCGGGAGTTGCACTGGGCTGGTTTAGACGAATATTTCCCTCCGCATTTCATCCTATCTACTTCTACGGGCTGTAGAAATGATCCTGCGAACTATTCTTGGCGGCAATGGGGCGGCAAGGGGATTAGGGAGCATTTATTTCTCCTAGCTTCAAGACCATATTGCGGAATAACGTGCTGACAACGCTGTACAACATGTAAGGGATCATTTCTCTATAAAAATATAAGGAAAGTTTTGCAGAAAAAAGCATTTATTGGTTACTGTAAGTTTTCTCGCATAGTGGCTTATGTAGTCGCTTTTGATCACTCATAATTTTTCTCATTAAGAGCATGACAACCGGCTTTCATTGCTTTCATGAATATTTGAAGGTGAGAGTACAACAGGGGTGCCGACTTAGAAAAAATATTGGGGGGGCCCATACCGGGGATCTGCCCCAGGAAATTTTTTAAGTAGTGAGTTTTTAGTTTTTTAAGCATTTTAGAAGAGTCATATGATCAGCATCAGAACCCTGATAACTCGAATCCTGATATCTGGACACTCAGGGGAAAATCGACAAGCCTGGCACATTTTTTCGTCACACCCATAACCAATTTTTGAGGGGGCTCGGGCTCCGTCAGGCGCCATGGAGTCGGCGCCACTGGAGTACAAACGAGAAGTGTGCATACGATAGGCTTGAAACACTTGATGTATGTAATCTCACAAGATGTAGAATTATTCTTAGTATACACCATGCAAGTTCGACCACCAATACAGAAATATTTGAGCGATAATGCCATTCGGTCTTCCGCCGGCCGCCGGCCAGCCGCCCTCAGCGGAGTGGTGCACCGCTCAACTTAAAACCCTCTAGATGTCAGATAGGCAAGTATAGGCAGGATTTTTTTTCTCCATCTTGTTGTATATACTATTCCCAAAGATTCTGCATAAGAATCGTCGAGGAGCACGGAGGAGCACAAAACTATATCGATACATTTTACTAAAAATAGGCCCAAAAATCGCTAACATTATAAATAATTGAATATCGTTATAATAAATTCCGAAACAAAGAAAGTTTACCATAATATTGTGTAAAAATATACAAATGCCCCGTATTACCACAGACATTATTATTATTATTATTGACAGATAAATCCCATGAAATTAAAATAGTCATTTATTAAGTTGAATTTCCCTAAAATCGACTATTTCTACGCGTCGGGCGTTTTAGGCTGAACCATGTTTGACGGGTTACACAGGTCAACATAATAATCACACAGACCTATCAGGTACAAAATATTGTAATACGTAATTCAAAACTTCCTCATAAAAAGTCGAAAAAATGACTTTTGGCCAGCTTTTTTCGATTTGACCCCACTATGCGCCGTGGGAAAAGAGACAAAATGGGTTGGCAATGGGGCAATTTATTAATATTTGTGCTTCAGTCCCAATATAGATATACTGCGGCCCTTTCCATATAGCAAGTTCCTTCAGTTCCCTGATATTCTTTTCCCTATTATACTTCTTTATCTGTTCCAAGTACCGGGTGTTTCATAATGAATAGCGGGGTTTTAACGCCATCCAATATTTATTGCACCATAATTACATCCATGAATCATGCATCAAATGATAGGAAAACTCGAATACAATACGTTTTACATAAAAGCTTGCCAGTAATCAATGTTAGCACCAGGCGTTGCACGTCAAGACGGTATGCAAGTTCTTCCCAAAACGTTGATTGCTGTTTCTCGAGTAATTGTTGCAACAGCTGCTTAAATGATGTTTCTTATTTCGGAAAGGTCAGCTGGTAGTGGAGACACGGATGTTATTATCACCTGGAGGATCACAGCCGAACCTAATACGGAACCAGGCTGCACAGTAACTAAAGATTTCGTCCCTGTAAACTTTAAAGACCGTTTTACACTGGGCACGTAATTGCACAATCTGACGACGTGTACGAAGGCGCAGTCAAAATTGCGTCGTGTACAGCGGTGAACTGCAAGAACACATGCGAGAATGCGTGGAAGTGAGATGGCAAAATAGCCCCTGTTTTAATTTCGTTTATGCATTTGCGCAATTCTATGCCACTTTAGAAATGAATGCAGTGCTAACCTGCCTTAAAGGCCGTTTTACAAGGGGCCCGGAATTGCGCATTCTGACGTGTGTACGAAGGTGCAGTCAAAATTGTGTCGTGTAAAGCGGCGAATTGCAAGAAGAAATGCGAGAATGCGTGGACGTGAGATGGCAAAAATAGCCCCTGCTCTAATTCTGAGCTCGAATTCTCGCAATTTCAACAATTTTTTTTCCGATAGACGTTGCGGAGGTAACCATGAATATTATTCAGAAAATTCTAGTGAACTGAGAAAAAATGCCCCTAATTTCTACCTGTAAATAACTATCGGATGTGAAAACGACAAGTTGTGTGAGAATAAATGTTTGAGTACATGTATGAAATATTCAGTTTGCTAACTTATGGAGTGATTTGCTGATCATGGTGCCTTGAATAATGTCTCGCGGTACTCCAGAGGTAGATAAGTAAACGCAAGGAAAAATCTTTAGAATATCGTTTTTCGGTCACATTCGTTTTACCTAATGAAAAATTCTTAAACTGATGAAAAGAGGGCCACTTTACTAGATGGATAAATTAAGCAATTAAGCATTCATGATTGATTCACTCAATGGTTTGATGTATTGAACGTCACGAAGCTTACTGAAGTTCAAACGCAAATATTTCAGTCGCAGTTCACCCGAATATTCTTTCTGAGTTGCGCGCGCAAAACATGGCAACGCAGCAATAGTTCAACCCGGCGCATGGTATCCATGTATACTTTATGCTGTATATTAATCACGTATATAAAAAATTAATTGAAAAGTCTTTTTAACAGTTTTATTTTTTTCGGGGTAAACAAGTTGAACCAAAGAAATTCAGTTAACAGAGACATAATTTAGGAGCTTTTTCTGGAATTCCAAAAAACAAATTGAAAAATAAATTTAAGCAATTAATTTAAGTTATATCTTGCTTAAATTAAAACTTGTGTTGCCTACATAATTCCATAGTAATTTGAAAAATATTCAGTCAAATAATTTAATACTACACAACTAAAAAACAATTTTTAGCTCTATTATACATATTAAAACAGTTACGACGTTGCCCAAACGTGTTATAATTCATTTGAAATCATTTTTCATTCTGTGCGGCGTATATCCCGCTTGACATAAATGTGGCATGTGTACCAAAGTTCAGTGTGGCGTCTCTCCTTTTCTCTCCGAGTGAGACCCTCGTGGCTCTATGGCCTTTAAGGCCAATATGGCGTAACTATAAAAAAACTATAGACTGAAAACATTCCGAGCAGAACTTACTGTTGCTACAAACCTCAAAAAATCATAATATAGTAGTATTTCAACGTCCGATACGAATTTAATGCATGGGAGGAAAAATTTGAAAGCAAAATACCAGGCTTATCTCAGTATTTTCGCTTTAAAATCTGCAAAACCAATTTTAAAAACACGGGACATCCTCTTTTATTCCCTGGCATTTACTCCGTCTCTGCATTGGGCATTTGCCCGCAATCTGTCAAGAAATTCCGAAACTAAGGGGAGTGCGCAGTATCCCGTATGCGGCGTCTCTCCCTGATTTCAGGGATGATAATCGAAACTAAACGAATGTCAAAACCAGTAAAATTTCAATAGTTTCCTTTCCGGGAGCGAAATGTGGAAACGAAACGAAATGGATTTAAACTCGGGGATATAAACTCAGGGTCGAAACGAAATCGGAGTCAAAACTACTTCGGGTCGAAACTAAGCTAAAAATCTGGGACGAAACGAAATGAAGATAATTTTTCGCACCAGAGGACCACGTGCTTCACCCTCGAACAGTTTAGTTTCGACCCACACACCGAGTACGAAATATGGTTGAGTGAAGTGGAAGTTTGGCCTACCGCCATTAGATGCATGGGGCACTCATATTTTTACCATCAACAGGAGAATGGTAAACGCAAACTAACCATTCGATTTTTAAGCTAAATGTTTAAACCTCTCTACACGTATGTCAAACGTAATGGGTCGAAACAGTTCCCTCTTCCCCCCCTCCACTCAACTTTTGGGGTCGAAACTTAACTATGAGCAGCGGAGTTTCGATTAATTTAGTTTCGTTCCTGGGAGTAAAGTTTCGTCCCGGGTTGAAACTACGGGACGAAACGAAACAAATGTAATGTTTCGCACCGGAGAGGCCACGTGCCTCGCCTTCGAACGGTTTAGTTTCGACCCATACACTGAGTACGAAGTATGGTTGGATGAGGTAGAGGTTCGGCCTACCGCCATCAGATTCATGGGGCACTCATATTTTGACCGCTAGCAGGAGAACGTTGAACGCAAACTGGCCATTCGATTTTTAATCTCAATGCTTTAACTTCTCTACACGCATGTCAAATGTAATGTGTGGAAACTATTCACTCTTATCGCCCTCCACTCAAATTCTGAGACCGAAAGTCAACTAAGAGCAGCGGAGTTTTGATTAATTTAGTTTCGTTCCCGGGAATGAAGTTTCGTCCCGGTTCGAAACTAGCCTTATTGGCTATTTTAATTTCATGCGGGAACGAAACTATACCTAAGCCTCGTATTTTCGTTACCCTGCGGGTTGAAATGAAACATTTTTGTTTAATTTATTTTGCCATCTCTGCCTGATATACCCTACGCCTGTCAAGATCAAAGGGGGTATATAGCGGATGATGCATCATTCCATTCTATTCGTGGTTGATTTCAGTTGCCACCTCGGTCGCTTTTCAACCGAATTTAATGAAGTTCAGGGAGAGGTGTACGGAATATGCGCCTAGTGTGTTCATCTACGTAGAAAACAGTTCTATCCCAGGTGAAAATGGCCTCAGACGGCCACAGAAATTCTTTTTGGCCAATTTGCGGCCGTTTGTGGCCATCCTGTGGGCTCTGTGTCCAGTCTGTATCCTCTGTGGCCATGGACATAGTACCCTGTGACCACAGGAGGAACCTGTGGCCATGGCCGCGTAACTTGTAATACTACTGTCCTCCCTTATTCATTTGTTTATAGTTTCGCCCGCCGTTACAGAGAGCACATGTGAGCACAGGTATAGCTAGTCTTGGCGACATTTTCAATTTTCGAAGTATAGGAATCTAGTTGTGTTTGTCACATGTGCAAAGGATTACAGTGGTGTGTTCCATATCCTTAAAGTAGTACTCCATACGAATGTCATTATCAGTCATTACCATATTTTGTTTAAGTAGTCTTCGCTTATTGCTCTGAACGTTAACGGATATAGGTCCCTATCGGCCTCTACAGTTTTTCATTTTCCCATTCAGGACTGTTTGTGTATATGGTAGTACTTCAGTCCAAACCATGGGGATATGAGTGGGAGATGATATACCGGCCACACATTCATTTAGGTGCCCACAGATGGCCGCAGTTGGCCACACACGACCGCAGACGGCCACAGGTGGCGACACACGGCCGTAGATGGTCACACACGGCCACAGATGGCCACTAATGACAGACTAACGGCCACACATGATGACCAAATAACCACGACTTTGTGTGGCCGTCTGTGGCCATTTTCACCAGGGTCGTCGGCATTGCAGATGGTTCTTTCAGGTCACTTCTGACATTCACGCCTGAGAAGGCTACCATAAGCAATTCTAAACATTGATGCACAAAGGTTAAGAAAAGACTTAGCTGATTCACAAAATAAAATATATTTGCGACCGGTTTCGACACAGCGTATCATCATCTGGCAATCGCATTTATCTAAACATTGCTTTAACCCCAATGTAAATCTTAACCTCAGTTCCGAGAAATCAAATGTCAGGACACTTCAGGAATGTTCATTAAATTCAGTTTAGAGATTTTGACCTTTTGGTTTTACCTATTTGTATTTACCACGGTTTAAAGTGTCGTTTATCTTTAATTTTAAATATTCTCCACTCACAGCAGTAGCTCCAGTTTACAATGAAACGTAAAAAAACATTTAAATTGACAAATATACGATAATAATATAAAAATCAACAACGAATAAATCAGAAGACAGGGGAAATATTTAACTTTCAGAGGGATCGAAAATATATTGGGCGATAAAAATGTAACGAGATAAATGAAATTGATTGACAGCGTGAAAGAGTAAACTTTTTAGAGGAGATTATGTTCTGTGATGGTGAATTTATCATCATCGTGACCAAAACAGTCGCCGTTAGCTTCTTCGATCATTCAGATGATATGCATGTACAACTTGTATGACCTCTTCTTGCCTTTCATGGCCTCTTAAAATGAAACATCTGAGAAGCTGTTTTCACTTTAACGGATCTCGCAGATACTCGACTCGTTCAATGAATCGTTCCTTCGGAAATTGGATTTCAGACCGGACTTCTATCTCGCAGATTTAGGCAATTTTGTGGCTTGATATTTTTTTTGCTAATGAGTGGTGGGGATTCTTAAATGTTAATTACCACCGAAGATTCTGTTTCACGCTTGCGTCTGACCAGTTGGCGGAGCAAATTGCTATTTTAGGTGAACCTAATCTACTCTTGATAGCCCCTTGGCGTCTTACATTGCCCTGGGCGACCCTTTCCCCCTCGAGTTTTCTCCGTTTTCTCTTTGACAGCCTCTTCATTCCGACTGTTGTCTTCAGAGAATCACTGGGACGAAGTATTTTGGGTATGGAAGGAGCCAGACATGACAGACCTTTATTGATATTGGCCCGTTCACACAACCACGGTCGTAACCGCGGTTCGTACCGTGTTAGCATACAAAAATTGTTTGAATGCTCGATGGTTACCGAAATATCATAAGCTCTTGACGTTGCCTCCTAACCGTGGTCAGAGATGCTGGAGTGATAGAAATTTGAAAAAAAGAATTGTGAAGAGGAAAACGATATGATCATTTTGAGTAATTGTGAGAGAAAATGGATCGGGGAAGAAGCTACAGTGGAGTGGAGGCTTTTATTTTTTCCACTAATCACATATATATTCAGACAAGATTCAAAATTTAGGTGCACGAAGGCACGAATAGGTTACTACGGTCGTAAGAATGCACGTCGGTTGGTTACCGAGGTACTGACCGAGATCATATGAACGCGGAATAATGACGTTTTTGAGGGGGCAATGAGAAAGTTAACTTGATATCGAGTTCACTCGATAATGAAGAGCAACGTTCCAAGAGCGTACCCAGGATTATAACTAGGGGGGGGGGGGGAGGCAAGCCATGATCTAAGGGGGGAAAGCCAAGTTGTGACATTTTAGCATGGAAAAGGTGAATAAAACCAACATTTTGAGAAGTTTTAACAGCGCTTTATTAGTTTGTGAGATTATTTTCTTGAAAAAATAGTTTTATTTTAGTTAAATATCTTATACTAATACATATCATTTTTCGCGGGTTTAAAGAAAATTTGTCGAATACTTTCGTTTCAATTCAATACTGATTTTGCGTAAAGACTTTTACGATTTTTGCTGCCCCTCCTGCCCCTCGCTGGGTACGCCCACGCAACGATCTCATATGATAATCCGCAAACTATCTCCAACAACGGTGACACCTAGCGGTCATCGCCGCATTAATGACTTCGGTGCTATGGACTCCATTTGATATTTGGGTATTTGATTCTCTTTTGTAAACTAGGCGCCTAGATATCTCCTCCTTCGTAAAATGTCTTAGCGGATCGTTATTATACGTCATCTAGTAAACTCAAAATCAAGTTAACTTGATTATTGGCGATTTCGAAAACGCTCTGAATTTTACAAGGGCGCTTAAGGTCTCTGCGTGGTTTTCAGAGGACGAGGCCATAGATGAAACTCCAGCTTCAGTATCATCAATGGAAATGGATGAAGTTAGCTCATTAAATACTGCTAAATATAGTTCATTTGAATTCTTGAACTCCTCCTTCATTTTTGGAGATTCATTTTCATATAAATAAAAGTTCCAGCTGAAATAATTAAGAGCGAAAATGGATAAAAAATGAAGCTACAGTGGAGTGGAGACGATTTTCAAGAGATGTAAGTGAAGTACATTGTGCTGTCATTGACTGCGCATCGCAAATATTTCGTTTGCGCGTGAAGAAATATACTCTCAGAGGGAGAAATTACACGCAAATTTATCATTCTCTTTCGATTTATGTTAGATTTAATGATTAATTCGTGTGCATTTACTGTGTATTTGCCCCGGTTTTCACTGTTGGTTTGTATCATAAGTATTGTGGGACCATTAATAAAGGATAAACCGAGCCTTGCTCTATTCCTTAATTTTATTAGACTCATTAGCGTTTAAAAATCAGCGTAACCAACTGCTGATATAACTACTAATACTAACAGTTACCAACGTGCCTTAAGACGATGATTAAGGGCTACTGTCGTACCTACACTCACTTTTAAAAGTTTTAAGAAAAAGTTCCAATGCTACCACATGATTGTGATCAGCGCTGCGGGCGTGGTCGAAACAAAAACATTGAAGCACAAAGAAAATGATGATACTGTTATCATTTGGAGGCTTGGAGAATGAATATATATCGAAGAAGAAGCTTCTTTTGAGTGGAGGCGATTTTCAAGAAATTTAAGTGAAGTTAATTCTATACAAACGAGAATATTTTCCGCATGTTTATTTATATTCAGACGAGTTTTAAAACCTCGGCACACGAGGTCAACACAAAGTTATCTCGGTTGTGTAAAGAAATTTAGTTGTTACCGAAGCAACGTCCGAGGTTTAGTCCAGGAAATGAAGCTCATAAAAGTGAAAAACCTTGCAATTTTTTCAAACTGAATCGATTTGCACCAAAATTTGGAATTAGACTAATTATATCCCCTACTTCAAAATCTATATTATGCCGAAGGGCGCTTTTTATTTTTTAGGGGTGAAAACTACCCCTAAAAGCTGGAACTTAAAAAATTATTTTTTAAAGCTAAATACGTGTAAAATTTAGTTCAAATCAAAGGTATAATTATTTTTTTATGTTTGGAAAATAATTTTAAGGTGTTTCAACCCATAATAATCAACCCTTATTGGGGGTTAATGTAAAAAAGAATTTTCAAACTGAATCGATTTGCATAAAATTTGTGTTTATACTAATCATACCTCCTTTAAAAAGTTTTTTCGAATCGATTTGCATAAATATTTGGGATTAGACTAATCATACCCCGTTCTTCAAAATCTATACTATGCCGAAGGGCGCGTTTAATTTTTTAGGGGTGAAAACTACCCCTAAAAGCTGGAACTTAAAAAAATTATATTTTAAAGCTAAATACGGGTAAAATTTTGTTTAAATTATTTGTACAATTATTTTTTTTGTTTGGAAAATAATTTTAAGGCGTTTAAACCCATAATCATCAACCCTTATTGGGGGTTAATGTAAAAAAAATTATTTACCCTAAAAATAAAAATTATTTATCACATTGTATCTTGTTATTCACTTTCTTACTCCTTTCATTTTCACTTTTTTCTCTCATGATTTTAATCACAGCACAGAAAAGGTATAACAATAGGATAAACAGAACAAACTTCGTAATGGTAACATAAACAAATAAATGAACATTTATGTAGACATTACATGAAACACAATCAAACGGAGACAGTATGGCTTCCAGTCTTCCCACCACATGCATGCTCACAGGTCATTGTGAGCGAGAGCACACATACATATGTGTATGTATATATACATCTTATGGGTATGTGTGTTTATTTTGTGGAAAATTTGAGTGTATCGTTAGCTTCTAACGTAAAATACACGAAGTATATGCTGATTATGAGGAATATTATGCTCTGAATTGTGGATTTCGAATTTTTCGAAAATAAATTTGATTGGTATTTCAAACATAGCTCCTTTATTTTTTATGATAGAAAGTTCATTTAAATTGTATTTTGTAGGGATTTTACTGACTACAAGGTCATGCGAATTAAATTTTTTTCGAGTCATTAATTTTGAAAGGGGAGGGATTTAAGGGTTTAAATAAGGTGGAGCTCCCTTGGAAATAGAGGTTTTAATTATCAATATCTCACCAAATATTTATTATATAGAAAATTTAAACACACCAAAATATTTGAAAATAAAGGAGCTACAATTTGTCACTCTTGCATTTTTTCATATCTCCAGTTTTTTTGGAGTTATTTTGAAAAAAAAGAGCATTTTTAACGAAATTGTAAAAAATGACTTTTCACTTTTTCCTTCAATTTTTTCAAAATTTTGAGTTGTAAATTAAAAAAACTTCTAGAATCAATTAAAAATACTTAAATAAAGAGAAATACTGATGGGTATTGATCAATTTTGTCTAGTGTGGCAATAAGGAGTTGTTTTCACTGATTTTTTCATACAAAAAAGTAGGGACTGATCTTATTTTTAATCATAACTCGCTCAAATTTCATGATAAAAAATATTTTTTCTCATTATAAGAATGTTTTTAAAAAACACTTAAAAACAGATCAGATAATTTTTCCTCGAAAATTACATTTTTCCCGCTAGTTAGTATTGAATCTTTCAAATTTAGCGTGTGACAAACAATAGATAACCATCAACAAGTTGTAGCTCGGTCCGAATTGGTCATAAAGGAAATATAAAATAAGATTTTTATTTAATTTTTTACAAGCTACAGTTTTGTAATTCACAATTTCCTAATAAAATTAATACTTTTCAAGTTATTTGCCTATAATCGATTAAAATCGTTGATTTTTTCGTCAAAAAACTGTTACTTTCAATCGCAAATAACTCAAAAAATATTAATTTTACGCAAAAAATGGAAATAACATTTTATTCTTAGAATATATTTTTCTATCGATTCCTGTGGTTAAAATATAATTTAAGATTTCCACCCCCGAGATGGGGTGGAAACCACCCCCAGGGTAAAAGCGCCCGTCGGCATGATATAGATTTTGATTCTTGGTATATTCCCTACTTATTATGAAAATTTCAAGAAAATCGATTCAGTTAGAAAAAATTGCAAGCCAAAATGCTTCATTTCCTGGACTAGTTGTATGATATGGTATGGTATAGCGTTTTCTTGCGTCGCGCCGTGGGCTAATGTGAAAAGAAGTGGACAAACTTAGAAAATATCGTTATTCGAGGTAGGAATCTGAAACTTCGCAACATTAAAACAATATTTAGAATTAGTTGATAATAAATTAGCGGGATATCATTTGCCATGTAAATTCACCATTATCAATATATTTGCGTGAAAACATGGCAAAGCTTGAAGGAAAATTTTTCGGGTTTCCACCGGGTATGGCGTTTCAAGTTTCAACGGCTGAGTCTGCCATCGTCTCCGGGGGTAAAATATTTGCGGTGTTTCGTTTATTTATGTATATCCTTGGTTGCCCTGATTTTGTTTACGCATATAGGGATTAATTATGGTAATCCACGTATTGTTTAGTTGGAAGCCTTTGTCTCTATTTATGATCTTCTCCTCTAGGCTAATTTCAATCCCCTTTTTTGCAATGCGATCCCAATAATCCTTCGAACGGCACAGAACCTTCGTATTTTTGAAATCCATTCCACGTTATGTAAGAGTTTAATGAAAAGGTTAGAGAAGAGTTTGACCTGGAATGTAGCTCTTTACGGTGCGGAAATGTGGACACCTCGGAAGGAGGACGAGAGAAGACTGGGGGCATTCGAGGTGTGGGTGGGAGAAGAATGGAGAAGGTTAAATGGACGGAGAGGAGGAGAAACGACGAAGTTTTGGACATGGTGGGTGAGGAGAGGCAGCGTATAGTTGAGATACATATGAGACAGAACGCATGAATGGAGCGAGTACTTAGCGGGGCGGGGATGTTGAAAATAGTGTTAGAGGGTAGAATGTTAGGTAAACGAGGGAGAGGGTGGAAGAGAATAGGATTTTTAGATAGAATGAAAGGGAATAGGCCTTATTCTGAATTGAAGGGGGAAGTGCTTGAAGAAAAGGGATTTTCCCAAAATGCTTCTGAAGTACCTACTCCGTGAAAACCTACCTTAATCGGTAGAATACTGTGATAATAGTACTATTACCGAGGTCCAAGCTATGCTACGCTACCGCCGCGCCGGTTTCAGTGGGTAAAACAAGCGTATGCATCTTCCTTGCTCCGTCAGCCGTTATTCGATTGTACGGCCAGTTTACTCAGAGTAGACGAGATCGCAATCACATGGGTCGCTGTACATTCCCGAGGTTTGATCGAGGTTTGAGATTGATCGAAAAGGTGTGTATTATTATTTACCATTAGCTTGATACAAACAGAAACACAAAACCCATAGAGAATTAGATTGTACACGGTAGCATTTCCTTATCTAACAATGGAACCAGTTTCTTACATTCTAAATCCGACCCATTCAGTGAATGTTGGCTTCCTTGTGAGGCTCGAATTCAGTGGCTCATTCGATGACCAAAATTGATTACTCGATATTTTCCAGCCATGATGTAATGTTGGATTTGTGAACTAATTTCCAAATAGTCCTTCCTTATGAGAGCAGACGTAGAATACAAAAGTATGGGCCAAGACTATCGTTCTAACCGCGCCGCCGGCCACGTCCTGAAGTCCAATAGCTGCGGAGTTCTACCAACCCAATTATAGATTTTTTGCCACTTATCCTCGGTTCGTGATCATTATGAGGTTAGTCTGTTTCTTTTTAGTTAGTCTAGAGTCCACTAGGAGAGGAGAGGAAAAATTCTAGAGAGAGAACAGAGGGAATTATCGAGCGCATAGCGTGACAAAGCGAAAAAAGCGCACGACTCCTGCGTAATAATGAGAGATCTTAGTGCGTATCTTAGCCACGCCCTAAAATGTTTCGGATTAGAAGCAGTGAAATCGCAGAGGTCCCGTATACTGTAGGTGGGCCTTTGAGCCGGAACACCACCAACTCGTCCAGTGTCGAGTATCCTTGACTGTAAAACGCTAGTCTCCCAAACTTAGCTCAACATTCTTGTGCTTTCTCAGTATTAAATTTTTTTTGCTCATCCTAACGCTCGGGTATCTACAATACCAGCGTAGAAGCAAGGAAAAAACTCAGCTATTGAGCATGCTTCTCTGTGTTAGCGAGGCCTTGGCGTTGACAGCAGCAAACGTGTCAAGATTGGAAATATTTGAAATGTGGTGCTACCGAGAAGTGATGAGGATAAAAATGGATCGACCGTGTAGGTAGTGAGGAAGTGCTGAGAAGAGCGGGAGAAAATCAAGGAGATTGTGAATAACTGGAGGCGCTGTTTCCGAGTTTTTGACGTGGTCAAAGGTCCGCCATCTTAGTTTGACAATTTTTGGACTCTAGTCTCCGACTGATATTTTGAGGTTTTGTTCTAAAAATGAAATAAATTAAGTGAAAAATGCTACCATAATCGTGATTGTCATAGGATTTTTTCATCATTCGGGATACTTCTATTAATGTATAAACTCTGTTTCTGTTAGCCACTTTACCGGTGGGGATATCCTTGAAGATATAGTTTATTACTGTATATGTTAATTTCCTTGGGCTATAATAAAATTCAACACGAGTATAAGTGCAGGTAAATGACTAGTTAACTCTTGTAATATTTTATTTTCGTCTGAGCTTGTTGTAGAACGTAACCGTGGTGGTTGATTATGTTTTTTTCACTGGGAAAAGATGTTTGAGTCATAAATTCGCGAAGCCTACCAATGAAGTAAGAAAAAATTGTTTAAATTGTGCGTTCCAAAGTTTATTTTAATGTATTATCGAGTTATGACCAAAAATATCACCAAATAGTAAGCATTGATCCTTATGGGATTGTCAATGCTTTGGTCAAAGTGGGCGTGGCTTGTCTTACCCATAGATCTTAAGAGATCTATGATCCTACCCAAGCACCATCATTCCGGCAACACTTTGCTCCACGTCCGAAAGCAGTGGTGCCCCCTCCAGATATTTACGACCTCCTTGGAGAAAATAGAAGTCTTCTAAATACCTTAGGCAGAAGGCAAACTTAGTTGGCCACATAATTAGATATGATGGCCTTATGATAATAATCATGGAAGGGCAAGGGGAAGAGAAGATGGGTAAGGCCACGATTGGGTTACGTTGGACTGGCTATAAAGCATGTAAAAGAAAAGAAATGTGACTCTATGAAAAGGCTAGCAGATAGGGGAGAGGAACGGAGAGCTTCGTCAAACCAATATTAGGAATGTTGACTAATTATGATGATTTCTATACTAAATTTTTTCGCTCTTCTTAACACTCGAGGCTCAAATTTCAATTATGAGAGATCAATTAATGCTCTAGAGACCACCGGCGCGGCGCCAAATATACCTCCGGACACGGTCGGAATGAGTTACCTATGAATGCAATCTGCGCGGAGGGCTAGTTGGAGTTTTCAGATTTTCACCATCATCAGTCAACCACAACTGGCGGGACTGAGCCCGTATATTTTCATTTGTTTAAATTTTTGCCACTCTTTTGCGTAAATAATAGGTAGTCCAAGTACATCACCGTTGCCTCTCTAACAACCTTAAGATGGGTTTACCGAAGATCTTCACGCAACGGATTCGATGTCTCCTGGCTTCTACGGGTTGCGCTTCAGAGGCCGTTTCTATCAGTCAATATGCTTTCTATCCTGCTCCCTTAATGGACTACAATTTGGGGAAGGGAATTTACCGTTATGGGCTCGACGTCTGACTAAGGTTAGGATAGGTTCGGAAGATTTGGGATAGGATAATCTAACGCCGTCATTTGGGGCGTCACGAACTACTGCTTACGTAACATGAGATACTAGATAATGATACTAGAGGAGATCGCCTGTAGATTATTCTCCAAAGACAGATTTAAACTCATTTCTCTCATGAGATAAGCTTATACTTCCTTTCTGGGATGGTTCATACAGTTTATTACCAGATATTTTTATCCGCAGTCCATCATTAATGTTCCCTGCATCTATTCCTTCAACGATAGCATACATTAGCTTTTGTGTACCATGATATTGCCGCTAAAGTTATTACGTCTTGGCCATGAATTTTTCTCGTGCTTTCAACCGGGTTAGGCTCTCCATTTCTGCCGACGTTCCGGTGGATTACTTTTTCATCGTCTTCAGGGCTGGTTGATGACGTGATTCCCTAAATGAAGCCTGGACAATAATAAAATCCGAAATTAATGTAAATTTTGTTAAATGCTAAAGTTATTACGTCTTGGCTATGAATTTTTCTCGTGCTTTCAACCGAGTTAGGCTCTCCATTTCTGCCGACGTTTCTGAGGAATAGTTTTTCATCGTCTTCAGGGCTGGTTGATGACGTGACTCCCTAAATGAAGAATGGACAATAATAAAATTCGAAATTACTGTGAATTTTGGCGTAGAAACGCATATTTGTAGATTAGTTCCGTGTAAAAAAGTCCACCGGCCATGAGGACGATGAAAAAGTAGTGGGCATTTCATCGGAAATTCGGCAGTAATTGAGTGCCTAACCCGGTGGGAAGCCCGACAAACATTCATATCCACCAATCGCCGGGAAAGAATTCAACCCCTCTTATTACGTCCTCGTCTCTGCAATCTCTAAATTCCCTCTTTCGGTCGATATCTTTGATTTCTATCATTCATCTGCAGCAGAATTATACTTCTTCCTCAGAAATCTCTGCTGCTGTTATCGCCCAAGTCTCACCGCGATACGGAATTAAACTCACTCACTTACTCCCATAGCCATTGATACCCTAAATGGTACTTAGCCTCGCCAACTGTCTGCCTCCAACACTTTCTAACTTCTGTACCCGCCTCGCCGACTCCCATTTTCCCAATATCAATCATTACCTCATCCTTCCATCTTTTTCTCGGTCTTCCTAGAGGTTGTCTTCGATCAGGGTTTTCTGCCCAGACTTGTCTTAATAGGGCCTCTTGCTCTCTTCGTATTATGTGCCCTTCCCGTTGCAATCTGCGACTCTTTGCTTCAGCTACTAAGTCTGGCGAGTCGAAAAGGTCTTTGATTTCCCTGCTGTGGTTTTATTCTCTAGGTTCCAATTATTGGTCCACAAACTTTCGTTAACACTTTATTTTCAAAGACAATTAATTTCGTTTCTGTTCTATTGTCGATAACCCAGAATTAAACTAATAGATGTTATTTCCTAATATGTATTTTCATATGCTTTATTCTTTAAAGTTCTGCGGTATGTATATCCTTTTTTCGGAATTCCCTCGTCCCTGGCCGATTCCATAGACATTTCTTGTCCTCCTTTTTCAATTGCTGGTTATTTGGCTTCCCAGACAACAGAATATATTTGCCTGTTCATATTATTGTTTTCCTAAGTTGAATTCAGGTATTTTTCAGTGTTGTTATCATTTCTTCTTCTACATGGCAATATGTTAGTTTTCACTTACCTATTATATTTATTTCCAGCTCATATGTGGCCATTTTCCTTACCAAATTTACAAGAATCGTGTTCAAATCCTCCTCCGTAGCTACTATGAACACTGAGTCATCGGCCAATCGCATTATATTAATTCCTGAAGTCCTTCATGACGAAAAAATTGATTATCAAGGGACAGTGAGTACATATTTCCTGAAAGGTTTAAAGTACAAAAAGAGTAATAAATACGTCGCTAGGGAAATATAAAAATTTGCGAAATGAAGTTTTAGGCTGAAACTCTTGGTAATAGCAAACCTTTTAGGTTTGCTTTTACCAAACCTTTAATGGTACAAGTGAATAGGTGACGACACCTATTCACTTGCACCATTAGCCGTGTACAGTCCTAAATGTGTATAGTCCCATTTGAGAACAGGTTTTTTTTAACTCATGAAAATCATATTTCGTATCTGTGATTATTCTCATAGCTTTTGTTATGTAAATAAACCATAGAAGTATTTTTTAAAGTAAATCGCATGACTTGTGTGTACATTGGATGTGAATGATTCATTTTCAAAATGGTTATTTTCATCAATTCAGCAGTGAATATGCGGTTTATTCGATAATTTTGTCTACACTCGCTATCCAGTAACAAATGCTCATTTATTCAAAAGATCAATATATGTTACAATGTGGAACTTAAATTGTTGGTCCAATGTACAATTTATTTTTCATGTGATAATAAGGAAAGGGAGACTCCCAGATCACTTCTTTGGTACTCCATGGAAACCTACCTTAATCGGTAGAATACTGTAATAATAATAATAATAATAATAAATATGTTGAAATTAACGGAGAGCTTTAGTAATGACATATGTATGAAGTTTGGAATAGATAAATGCAGAAAATTAGAAATTAATAAAGGGAGATACGTTAAAGGGCAAGATATTCTTTTAGATAGCGGAAAAATCGAAAACATGGAAGAACATGAAAAATATAAATATCTTGGCATACTGCAGAACACTCAAATCCCACAGAAAGAAATTAAGGAAAAAGTCACAAGAGAATATAAAAATAGGCTTCAACTTATACTTAAAACGCAGTTAAATAGCAGGAATACAACAAAAGCCATAAATACATTTGCTGTTCCAACTTTAACGTATACATTTGGTGTAATTCATTGGACTAATACGGATTTAGAAGACCTAGATAGATTGACAAGGAAAGCATTAACAAATTACAAATCACATCATCCAAATGCTGCTGTCGAAAGGTTATACATTAAAAGAAAAAATGGTGGTAGAGGTTTAATACGCATTAAGAGCCTACATTACAGAATTATAGATAAATTTCGAAATTACTTTTTCCAGAAAGGCGAGACGACTAACCTCTATAAGTCAGTCGTAAAAAATGATGATAAAGCAACACCACTCCAGCTTAATGTCAGAGACAATTCAATAGATGAAGAAAAAATAGAGGAGCTAGAAGACACATGGAGAAGCAAGCAAGTACATGGCATACATCACAAATTTCTTCATCAGGAATGCGTAGACACCTCACTATCAAATGCCTGGTTACAAAGAGGTGAGCTATATAAGGAAACGGAGGGGACAATGGTAGCCATTCAGGACAGAGTAATTGGTACGAAGAATTATAGGAAATATATAATCAAAGACGGAAGTGTATTAAATGACTTATGTCGCAAATGTAATGCAAAGAGTGAGACGATAGAACACATAATTAGCGAATGTACGAATCTAGTAGGTAATGAATACACCAAAAGACACAATAATGTATGCAAAATTATTTATTTAGAAATAGCGTATGTTACCGGATTAAAAGTGGATCATGAACCATATTACCTTTTCACCCCTGTTACAGTGCTAGAAAATGAAAATTACAAATTATACTGGGACAACACAATTTACACAGACAAACCTGTCCAGCATAACAGACCGGACATAATCTGGATTAAAAAAAAAGAAAAGCAGACCTTTATAATTGAAATAGCAGTTCCGGCTGACCACAACCTTAAGAAGAAATACGAGGAAAAGAAACAAAAATATCAAGACCTCGCAAGGCAAATAAAAACTATCTGGAAACAGGACGTGGTCACCATCATCCCCATAGTAATATCATCAACAGGAATAATACATTCATCACTCAATTTTGGAATTGAAAAATTAAAAATTAAAAGAAACACAATATATAACATTCAAAAATCTGTAGTACTGGATACATGTAGAACAGTTAGATTGTTTTTAAATGAATTGTAACTTGAGGCAGCGTCTTGGCAAGGCCCGACGCTGGCAGACCTCCAAGTAAATCTTGTGGAATAAAGAATAATAATAATAATAATAATTATGACCGTTCAATTATTACCGATAAAACAGTCCATAGCAATAGACCTGATCTAGTAGTACAAGATAAAACTCACAATGAAACGTACTTGATAGACATTACCGTACCTAATTCGCATAATATCACAACAGCCTACACCAGCAAAATGGAAAGTATGAAGAACTTAAAAATGAAATCAAGAGATTGTGGAAATCAGATAAAGTACACATAATACCCATCATTATCTCCGCCACAGGAGTAGTGCCTCATTCACTCCATCAAGGTCTTCAAACTATTGGACTGCCGAAAAACTTGTTTATTACCATACAAAAAGCAGCAATTTTAAATACTTGCCGGATTGTCAGAAAATTTTTCAAAATAGAGTAAAGAGACGAGAGTACTTGGTGATACCCGTACCTCGCCTACAACCAGCAAAAATGCTGTGAAAACATAAAAAAAATTTAAAATAATAATAATAATAATAACACACCACTTCATCTAAGCAACCGTGAACTAGACATCCCTTATCAAACTACAGAACAACTAATCAATCAATGGAAAAGTAAAGAGCTTCATGGGCACCATCCTCATCAGTTAAACATGCCACACATAGATAAAGAGGCTTCAAATATATGGTTGAAACAAGGGAATATATATGGGGAAACAATCGGATTCATGAGGGCCATTCAAGATCGCATAATATTGACGAGGAACTACAGAAAGTTCATATTAAAAGAAAACATAAACAGCGATCAGTGCAGAAGATGTAAGAACCAATCTGAGACAATAGAGCATATTATGGGAAGTTGCACGGCTCTAGCAGCAAATGAATATACCAGTAGACATGACAATGTAGCTAAAATCATGCACCAAGAACTGGCAAGAAAAAATAGAATCCTGGACACCGATGAACCATACTACAAATACCATCCACCTGATGTTATGGAAAACAATGAGTGCAAACTATACTGGAATGCAGAAATAAAAACTGACCGAGCAATTAAAAACAATAGACCGGACATAGTTATAATAGACAAAATAAAACGGCACACTACCCTCATAGACGTGACAATTCCCTTAAACCATAATGTACAGAAAGCACAATCCACCAAAATTAACAAATATGCAGAACTTGCAGCAGAGATCAAAGCCTTGTGGAAGATGCAGTCAGTAGATATATGCCCAATAGTGATAACAACAACAGGAATCACACCGTGCGAAGTTCTACACCAGCTAAAAAAGCTAAAATTGGAGAAAACTCTACCAAAAATACAAAAGTCAGTCATCCTGGACACCTGTCATATTGTCCGACGGTTCCTTTCAATAGAATAATTACGGAAGTAATAACAAAACACAGCTGAACTTGACTTTGTCCGTTCACTGTGAAAAATCCTTGTAAGATAGCAAGAGGGAAAAATGAAAATAATAATAATAATTCCTTAATAATAATATTCCCTTAAACCATAATGTACAGAAAGCACAATCCACCAAAATTAACAAATATGCAGAACTAGCAGCAGAGATCAAAGCCTTATGGAAGATGCAGTCAGTAGATATATGCCCAATAGTGATAACAACAACAGGAATCACACCGTGCGAAGTTCTACACCAGCTAAAAAAGCTATACTTGGAGAAAACTCTACCAAAAATACAAAAGTCAGTCATCCTGGACACCTGTCATATTGTCCGACGGTTCCTTTCAATAGAATAATTACGGAAGTAATAACAAAACACAGCTGAACTTGACTTGGTCCGTTCACTGTGAAAAATCCTTGTAAGATAGCAAGAGGGAAAAAATGAAAATAATAATAATAATATATAACATTCAAAAATCTGTAATACTGGATACATGTAGAACAGTTAGATTGTATTTAAATGAATTGTAACTTGAGGCAGCGTCTTGGCAAGGCCCGACGCTGGCAGACCTCCAAGTAAATCTTGTGGAATAAAGAAGAAAATAATAATAATAATAATAATAATAATAACCCGTGTGGGGTTTTCCGTCCCCCATCGGGCGCGTCCCCAGGTGGCGGATAGGGGAATGCTCGGCAGATATGCAGGGTAGGTGGGAAATAAAATACCACCCGCGGACCAAAACGGAACCCAAAATCCAGGCGTGTCTGTTCCCACATTGGGCGGCGTCCTGGTCAGCGTCTGTTGTCCATGTGAGGACCGGCTGCATTATAAACCTGGCTGTAGGTATAAAAAGCTACACCCATACATTTTGGATATGGAGAATATTAATTTGCCTCGGAAAGGGTCGCTGCCTGGGGATCGCCAGGGCAGGTCTGGAGCTGGTGCTGGACCTGACAGCATACGGACCACCAGTGATGAGAATGCGCTGTGGCAGGCACTCATCGGGACACCCGAAAATACTACTGCCACTGAAATTGAGGGAAACCAACAACCACTTACCTCTCCTGCTGAACGTGCTTTGCCTGATAAAACTCAAGCAACCACAAAAGCAGGTAGACCGAGGCAACGTATTGAATGGACTACTAGCCTCAATGAAGAAGTCATGCGTTGCTACTACATCAGTACTAAAATGGAGACCGATTTGATAAGATATAGACCCAGGATGCTACAGTTATTTATAAATGCACACTCTGAATTGGCCGGTAGAATCTCGGAACAGAACCTTGCAGATAGGAGAAGAGCAGTAGTCACGCGCAACCTTCTCTCCAATCTTGAGCTGAATAGAATCAAAGCACAAATCGAAAGTGATAACGCGAACCAGGAAAACGTGAGCACAACAGAAGGTATCAACACCTTGATCGAACAAGAAAGAGAAATAACTTCAGAGATGGATCCAGTTACATTACAGGATAAGGGAAGTGATAATGAGGAAGAAAAAATTATCTTGCGCAATTTTTATGAAACAAAGGAGAAATACTTTGGAACCGATCCCACACTTAGACCCTACATTCCAAAGATCACAACATCTAATAAAGCGATTCGAATAATGGAATACATCAATAATAACATACTTCCAAATCAAGCTTCGAACTGCAATAGCATAGAAGAACTTCAACTGCTTTTGTACTGTGCTGCAATATGCACAGTCACATCACTAAACATGAAGGTGGACACTTTCAATGGAAGACGTAAGCCGAAGACTGAGTCAGCTCCCCCATGGGAGAAAAGATTAACGAATCGGATTGAAAACATACGGAAGATACTGGGCCAGCTAACACAATATAAAAGAGGAACACATACAAGAAAACTGCTCAAAAAAGTCAAACAGATAATTTATCCTGCTCGTGAGGAAGATCTTTCTGCTCAGAAGATCACAGAGGTAATAGATAAGTACTCGCAGCAACTGGCCGTCTACTCTAAAAGGCTAAGGAGATACAAAAAATGTACAGAGCGGAAGCGCCAAAATAACCTCTTCCAAAAGAACGAAAAGCGCTTCTATAGAAATTTAATGAACGCAAAAAGTAAAACGCAAACCGAATATCCCCCCATAGCACACTTAACAGAATATTGGTCTAATTTATGGGAAAAAACAGATACACACGACAACAACACCGAGACACTCTGTGAAGAACGAAACAGGGTCGCTGATGTAAAAGATATGCCATCAGTCAGAATAACAGAACACGACGTTCAGGAAGCCATTAGCAAAACACTAAACTGGAAATCACCTGGCCCGGACAAACTTCAGAACTTCTGGATTAAAAAATTCACTGCTTTGCATGCCACCATAGCAAGAATATTTTGCCATATATTACAGAAACCAATAGATACTCCTGAGTTTTTGGTTAGAGGATGCACTTTTCTCCTTCCCAAAAACGATGCAAAAACAGATCCTGCAAACTACCGACCAATAACCTGCCTACCAACCATGTACAAACTACTTACTTCAATACTCGCCAATAAAATCCAAGCTCACCTCGATGCGCAAAAAATAATGACAGAAGAGCAAAAAGGCTGCTACAAATTTTCAAAAGGATGCAAAGACCAATTAATAATAGACTCCATAGTAACGCAACAGGCCCTGAAGAAACAGCGAAACTTAAGCATAACTTACATAGACTATAAAAAAGCTTTTGACTCGATACCTCACTCTTACTTACTGGAGGTACTTAAAATATATAAAATTGCCCCAAATATATTAGCCTTCCTTGAACTGATAATGCAAAAATGGTCAACAACAATTAAATTGAACACAACAAATGGAACGCAGCAGTCTAGAACAATATACTTCCGCAAAGGGATATTCCAAGGCGACTCCCTCAGTGCTCTATGGTTTTGTATGTGTCTAAACCCTCTAAGTAAAACACTGAACCATACAGGTTATGGGTTTAAGATAGCCACAAGCCCGAAAAACAACAACTACACCCTAAATCATCTGTTATACATGGATGACTTGAAGCTGTACGGGAACACGCCCATGCAGTTACAAAAACTGCTAACCATAACTAACAATTTTACTAAAGGCGTCAGAATGGAATTCGGTATAGACAAATGCAAATCCATTCATCTACAGAGGGGAAAACTAACAGCCACAGATGGTTATACCCTCGATGAAAATACTTTAATAGAAAACCTTAAAGAAACCGAAAGTTACCGATATCTAGGCATTGCCCAACTAATGGGCATACCCCATACACAGTTAAAAGACAACATAAAGAAAGAACTTAGCAGCAGAATAGAAAATATCCTGAAAACGGAACTTCACGGGCGGAATAAAGTAAAAGCCATCAATACTTTTGCAATACCAATCCTTCTCTATACCTTTGGAATTATCAAATGGACCTTGACCGATCTTAATGAAATAAACAGAATTGTGAGAACCCTTCTTACAAAACACCGTTTACACCACCCAAAGAGCTCCATAGAAAGAGTAATACTTCCCACACATGAAGGAGGACTTGGTATTCTTGATGCTGTACAGCTTCACTATAAGCAAATTGCTGATCTAAGACAATACTTCTATGGCAAAGGAGTCAAATGCAAACTTTTCGAAATAGTATGTAAAACAGACACTCACTACACACCACTTCATCTAAGCAACCGTGAACTAGACATCCCGAATCAAACTACAGAACAACTAATCAATCAATGGAAAAGTAAAGAGCTTCATGGGCACCATCCTCATCAGTTAAACATGCCACACATAGATAAAGAGGCTTCAAATATATGGTTGAAACAAGGGAATATATATGGGGAAACAATCGGATTCATGAGGGCCATTCAAGATCGCATAATATTGACGAGGAACTACAGAAAGTTCATATTAAAAGAAAACATAAACAGCGATCAGTGCAGAAGATGCAAGAACCAATCTGAGACAATAGAGCATATTATGGGAAGTTGCACGGCTCTAGCAGCAAATGAATATACCAGTAGACATGACAATGTAGCTAAAATCATGCACCAAGAACTGGCAAGAAAAAATAGAATCCTGGACACCAATGAACCATACTACAAATACCACCCACCTGATGTTTTGGAAAACAATGAGTGCAAACTATACTGGAATGCAGAAATAAAAACTGACCGAGCAATTAAAAGCAATAGACCGGACATAGTTATAATAGACAAAATAAAACGGCACACTACCCTCATAGACGTGACAATTCCCTTAAACCATAATGTACAGAAAGCACAATCCACCAAAATTAACAAATATGCAGAACTTGCAGCAGAGATCAAAGCCTTGTGGAAGATGCAGTCAGTAGATATATGCCCAATAGTGATAACAACAACAGGAATCACACCGTGCGAAGTTCTACACCAGCTAAAAAAGCTAAAATTGGAGAAAACTCTACCAAAAATACAAAAGTCAGTCATCCTGGACACCTGTCATATTGTCCGACGGTTCCTTTCAATAGAATAATTACGGAAGTAATAACAAAACACAGCTGAACTTGACTTGGTCCGTTCACTGTGAAAAATCCTTGTAAGATAGCAAGAGGGAAAAATGAAAATAATAATAATAATAATAATAATAATAATAGGAAGGAGGACTTGGTATTCTTGATGCTGTACAGCTTCACTATAAGCAAATTGCTGATCTAAGACAATACTTCTATGGCAAAGGAGTCAAATGCAAACTTTTCGAAATAGTATGTAAAACAGACACTCACTACACACCACTTCATCTAAGCAACCGTGAACTAGACATCCCGAATCAAACTACAGAACAACTAATCAATCAATGGAAAAGTAAAGAGCTTCATGGGCACCATCCTCATCAGTTAAACATGCCACACATAGATAAAGAGGCTTCAAATATATGGTTGAAACAAGGGAATATATATGGGGAAACAATCGGATTCATGAGGGCCATTCAAGATCGCATAATATTGACGAGGAACTACAGAAAGTTCATATTAAAAGAAAACATAAACAGCGATCAGTGCAGAAGATGCAAGAACCAATCTGAGACAATAGAGCATATTATGGGAAGTTGCACGGCTCTAGCAGCAAATGAATATACCAGTAGACATGACAATGTAGCTAAAATCATGCACCAAGAACTGGCAAGAAAAAATAGAATCCTGGACACCAATGAACCATACTACAAATACCACCCACCTGATGTTTTGGAAAACAATGAGTGCAAACTATACTGGAATGCAGAAATAAAAACTGACCGAGCAATTAAAAGCAATAGACCGGACATAGTTATAATAGACAAAATAAAACGGCACACTACCCTCATAGACGTGACAATTCCCTTAAACCATAATGTACAGAAAGCACAATCCACCAAAATTAACAAATATGCAGAACTTGCAGCAGAGATCAAAGCCTTGTGGAAGATGCAGTCAGTAGATATATGCCCAATAGTGATAACAACAACAGGAATCACACCGTGCGAAGTTCTACACCAGCTAAAAAAGCTATACTTGGAGAAAACTCTACCAAAAATACAAAAGTCAGTCATCCTGGACACCTGTCATATTGTCCGACGGTTCCTTTCAATAGAATAATTACGGAAGTAATAACAAAACACAGCTGAACTTGACTTGGTCCGTTCACTGTGAAAAATCCTTGTAAGATAGCAAGAGGGAATAATGAAAATAATAATAATAACTCGTCGAGGGGTTTTCCGTCCCCCATCGGGCGCGTCCCCAGGTGGCGGATAGGGGAATGCTCGGCAGATATGCAGGGTAGGTGGGAAATAAAATACCACCCGCGGACCAAAACGGAAACCGAAATCCAGGCGTGTCTGTTCCCACATTGGGCGGCGTCCTGGTCAGCGTCTGTCCCCATGTCAGGGGCGGCTGTTCTAAAGACCTGGCAGTAGGTATAAAATGCAAATCCCCCATCAAAGATGGAGACTCGGAGTATGAGATGCCTCGGAGAAAGGTCGCTGCCTGGGGTTCGCCAGGGCACGTCTGGAGCTGACGCTGGACGTGACAGCATGCAAGCCGTCAGTGATGGGAGGTTGAACAGGCGGACACCCATCGGGGAACCCGAAAGAAACACAGCCGATGATAATAGAATGAATACCACCAAACACCTGCAAACACCTGCTTTAGATGCTTCCCAATCTACATCTGTAGAAAATCGAGGGACCACTAAAGCAGGAAAAAATCGTGTACGTATGAAATGGACTCCCGAAATGAATAAATGTGTCATGCATGCGTATTACACCATAACCCGGCTAGAAATAGATAAAACTAGTTATAGAAAATACATTTTTGAGAAATTTAAAGAGCATTACCCAGAATGTGTAGTCACCGAACAAAGAGTAGCTGACCAGAGACGTGCAATTGTATTAAAAAACCTTTTACCAGTTCCAATACTTGAAGAAATAAAACATCAAGTAAGCAAAGAATTGTCCAGAAGTAGCCTTATAGACCCTCCAATAAATGAGGATGAAATCAGTTTAAATATTATTATAAAAAAATATTTTTTATATTTAAAAATAATGTTGCTGCCTTCAAAATAGTCCTTATTAGATGTTAAGCACTTGTGAGAGTTCACTTTCAATCCTTGAAACACTTCTAAAACTTGATCTTTGGGATAGCCTGTATCACTTTCAGTGATTCGCTTTAAATATCATCTGTGACTGTAAAACAAGCCCTCTGTAATTATTTATATTTTGGGTACAGAAAGAGTCACACGGAGCCATGTCAGGAGAATATAGGAGCTGAGGCATCTTTACAATATTGTTTTTGGCCAAAAATTCACGAACCAGCAATGGAGTGTGAACCGAAAATAGCCGGGCTCATAAAAATATGTCTAACCTTAAAGGCTTCCACAAACAAAGTAGACGATGAATGCAGTGAAAAAATTTACCATACTTCAGGGCTATGTATACCAACATATTATAAGTACTTCTGATAATCGGATTCTGCAAATTCCTAATCTACGACATTTAAAATTTCCGTTATTTTCTGAATACATCTCGTAATTAAACTGTGAAAGCACTCGTGAAACGGAACGAGAAGTAGAAATGTATTTACATATTTTTTTACCACATATATTATTTAATAATTAAACACACCATGTTTTGGGTGAAATATCACTGGTATATCAGGGAAATTATGGATACCAGCAAATTAAAAAAAAAATTGACTGTCGGACTGCAAATTGCCGGGCTCATAAAAAACATGTCTAACCTTAGAGGCTTCCACAGACAAATTAAGGATGAATACAGGCAGAAAATTTTACCATACTCCATGCCATGTATAACAACATATTAAAAGTACTCTTGATAATTGGACTCTCCAGATTCCAAAATCGGTCGGATTCTAAACCTGTGAAATTAAAAAAACTCCCGTTATTTTCTGATCACTCCTATTTCATATCTGGCAGCCATCTTTCCATTCTCGTTTCCCACGAATCTATCCGGTTCCGGTGATGCGTTCACCAAGAAATTCCTGAGAATATTCACGCGGAGCTCTGTATCAACCGATTCAATTTCATGCTTTCCCTATCGATCTAAATCACGATATCTGGTTTCCTCCTTTCCCAGTAGTTGTTTTTAATACGCTACGCACGTTCCGTTCGCAACAATCGACTGTCTAGGCCGCAGTCTCCCAGGCCGGAACACTGTCTCCCCCACTCCTTTTAAAATGGCATACGTGACATGCGCTTCCCATTGTATATTCTCAGGGCAAATTTCAATTACGTTTAACTTTTTATGCCTTATCACACTCCTCAATTTATGCAGCAATTCAATTTCATTTAAAAAAATTATGCTCTAGAGAAAACATTTGTTTTGCTCAAGACCATTTTTTTCAATTATGACAGGAAAACATTTACCAGTTTCGACGAATCCTAAAGTATTCTCTCGGCAGTTTACGGGTAACAATTAAATAATGCATTGATGTTTGATGACGCAATGCTATAAATGTGGCCAGAATGTATTTAATTTAATATATTTGATTTAATATATTTTTCCCTGTACTCATTAGGATTTTTCGAATGCTTCTATTTTTCCTCATTGTTCTCAGTTCCAAATTCTTAGCATCAACGAGCATGCCAAATCAAATCCTTTTCACGATTACTACAAACCAGTTGTCCGAAATAACAGGAAAACAATAAACAGTTTCGATGAATCCTGAAGTATTCTCTTGGCAGAGTTCGAGGAAATTGAATAATGCATTGATATTTGATGACGCCATGCGAGAAATGTAGCCGGAATATATTTAATTTAATATATTTTCCTGTCTACTTATTAGGGCCTTTCGAATGCTTCTATTGTTCCTCACTCTTCACAGTACCAACCAGTTCTTAGCATCAAAGGCCATGCCAAATCAAAATCTTTTCACGATTACCACAAACCAGTTGTCCAAATGTCGCTCTCCAACAGCCTCACGCGGTACTTGACCGGAGAACATTTTACAAATATAAAATGGTAGTTATGCGATCCCCAATGCTAAAAAATGAGTGGCGATTCCAGTTTTATTTATAATTCCACACAACGAGTTCGGAGGGTGTACTTATATCTTTTAAGGGTTACACAGCCACTTTCGTTTTCCCGCATCCATCTCGTATGGTTAACGCAGAAAATTCCACCCTCGCAACACCTTGAGCATGACGGGTAAATTGCCATGCCCTCTAGCAGGCCACGGGCGCCGTCAACCCATCCCACTTAACCAACCTGTTTTTTTTTTTAACTTTTTTTTTTTGCTGTTGACCGAATTTCCAAGCGGGCGGAACGTCACGGATCCGGATTAATGCATGTGCTGACGGCGGGATAACCGGTTCTCCATTCACGGTTTCCCAACATCCAGCCACACACTCTTCCGGGTACGTCACACACGGCGTCGAATCTCGGCCATCCAAAATGTGGGTTAATGCTGTCTTCACCCCACCGAGGGAAAAAATGAAAAAAATAAAAGACCAAATGGCGGGACCCCTCCTTGGGAAACCACATACACGCGACCACCACATATTGGCAGCGCCTGATGACTCAATGTGTTCGCGGGTGGGGGAAAAATTGAAACTCATGCATAGATAGGTATAAGTTTTCTTTTCCCTATCTCACACCATTTCCTCCCTCGAGTATCTTCTCGCATTATGCAACGCTGTGTGTCGTCTGGCGACTTTCTCGATTATAATGGAAGACAGCCTACTTTAGTCTCAGCGTGCCTAACACATGCAGAGCGCTAGAAAATTTTTTTTTTTGAGGGAGCGATGGCCAGTCTGCTGGCGATGCAAGCCATCGATTATGTAAACAGTCTATGCGTTGCTGGGGGAAAATATTGACCCCAACCTCTGAGTAAAGTCCCACAGAATTCACATAACCTCGGTCATCACCGAGGTACAGTCGCTATCAAAAGTTTTAGGACAAAGTTTATGGCAATACTACTGCTCCTCGAGGAAATTTAGTTTCTCTAAATACTTTTGTTGTCGCTAGCTACGCACCGCAAATATTTCGTTTGCGCGTGAAGAAATATACACTTAGAGGGAGAAGTTACTCGCAAATTTATCATTCTCTTTCGATTTATGTTAGTTTTAATGATTAGTTTTTGTGCATTTACTGCGTACTTGCCCCAGTTTTCACTGTTGGTTTGTATCATAAGTATTATAGGACCATTAATGAAGGATAAACCGAGCCTTGCTCTTTTCCTTCATTTTATATGACTCATTAGCGTTTAAAAATCAGCGTAACCAACTACTAATTAACTACTAATACTAACAGTAACCAACGCGCCTTAAGACGATGGTTAAGGGCTACTGCGGTACGTACAGTCAATCTCATAAGTTTTAAGAAAAAGTTCCAACGCTGCCATTTGACCGCGGTCAGCGTTTGCATGAAGTGAAGAATGATAACATGATCATTTGGAGGCCTAGAGAACGAAAATATATCGAAGGAGAAGCTTCTATTGAGCCGAGGCGATTTTCAAGAAATAGAAGTGAAGTTTATTGCAGATAAATTAATATTTTCCAGAGATAATTCATATCCAGAAGAGTTTTAAATTCCAGCCGTGGTGAATCTGTGCTGCCCTCGTGGGCAGCACAGATTCACCACGGCTGTGTAAATGCACGTTTGTTGTAAGGTTGTTACCGGGGTACCGACCTTGGTGATAATAACGCCGAATAAGGGCCTTTTAGAGGGGCCAATAATTAAGTTAACTTGATCTCGAGTTCACTCGATAACGAAGGACAACGATCTCATATGACAATTTACTCCAATACTCCAACGGAGGTGACATCTAGAGGTCATTGCCGCGTTAATGACTTTGGTAATGTGATTCCTATTTAAAATGGAATATTCGATACTCATATTTTTTAACTCGGCGATGATTGCTAGATACATACGTATTTTATACAGGATTCTCCACCCTCGAGACTCCATTGATTCCCGTCGATCGCCGTTAATAGTGAAGCTCCAGTCGCTAGGATACAAGTCAATATAATCATTTGCCCACAACAGATACGCTACGCGACGAATTTTTATTTGTGGTAATATGCTCGTAGGTAGTTGAAACGTGCTTTATTTTAAGCAATGATTTGATTCGCCGAGTAGCGTACCTCTTGCAGGCTTATATTGACTAGTATCCTACCGACTGGAGCGCCACTATTTACGGTGATCTATGGCTATCAATGGAGTCACAGGAGTGGAGAATAGTGGGTCTTCATGTAGTAATATAAACTCTATGGCTAAATATCTCCTCAATTGGCAATATTTCGGACAAGGGCGCTCAAGGAGAATGTGCAGTAGCCAGAAGGTGTGGCCATGGTTGAAACTGCAGTTTCAATATTAATAATGAAAATGGACGAAGTTATCCTATAAAATACTTCTAAATAAATTTTATTTGAACCCTTATAATATCCCTTCATTTCTGGGGATTCGATTTGTAAGAAAAAAAACATTCCCAACCGGAAAAAAACGTGAAAACAAATGCTACCATCGCATTTAGCCAATTTAGCCGTATCAGACTCAACACGCGATCTCCGACTTAACCATTTCAATCTTGATGCCATGCGTAGGAGCGAGAAATCGCTCTCGTTCATAATTACCCTGAGGGCCCAAAAATAATAAGTACCTTTTAGTAATGGGTCATGAGCAGCTTACCCTGGAGCCCCACCTACACACGCCTTATGAGTAGTGCTGTACGAGAGTCTCGTCTCGGCGGTCGAGTCGAGAATTTCATTCCTCGGCATTGTCGGGACGAGACTCCCGGCGCGGCGAGACTGATTATGATTCGGTCTATTACTGTACAGCGATGCGATCAAAAATAATGGAAAGATGTTTTTTTATACATTAAATTGGTGAGGTTTCTTGATTTTTTCTGGGATTCTGTATTTATTTTACATACACTTGGCATTCCTTATAAGAATATTGGTACATTCATAATTGATTTGCAAGCTATTTTGTCATTCTCCATGTTATTTATGATCTAAATTTGTACGAAATACGATGTAAGAAATAATTATTTCATTTTTATCTTAGGATATTACAAAACAATCACTGCAGGAGTGAAGTTTCTTACAAAGCCATTCATTATTAGTTATAGTCACATTATAATTCAGTTCCATTCAAATACAAGATGTTGATTTAGGCCTATGGTAGAGAAGCTTTATCACCAAATAAATTGTATGAATTTCCGCATTGATTTTAATGTATAGTTCGTTGCTGTTAAATAGTCATTAGCATCTAAATATTATTATTGGAGGCTGTGGAAAAAGTTCTTCTATCTTGAAAAATACATTTTCAATTGAAATGCACATTTTCTTTGCTAATTTTCATTTTTTTGAGCCTCCCGAAAATGATTTACGTTTGCAGACAATTCTTACATCGTCATTTTCTGCGTCGATGTAAACTAAATAACCATAGTGAGCCTTAGCAATGATAATGAAATTGAAGTCACAAGGGATGGAGAAGGCGGAGGACCATGAGACCTTGGGGATTAATATGCATAGGCAGCGATGTATCTGAATACTAGAAAATCCACTTCCGACCACTTACTGACTAATCTATACAATTGTTTGGGGTTAACGAGACGAGATACGACAAAGAGTCATAAAATCGACCCCCTCTACATTCCTCTGAAAATTATCGAAGCACAAAATTTTCTCTCTGTTACATTGTTGCCAACTACCTCTATGAATCTATCTTTTGGGGGAAATTAAGGGTAAAAAATTAGCCTTCAAAAATTCCATTTTTTAGAATCTAGACCGCGTGATTCGTCGAGAAACAAATTTTCATTACGATCGGAGCCCTTTTAATTTTGATAAAATCGTGGAATTTCACTAATTCGTGAATTGTTATTTCAGCAACGGAGGGAGATACGGTGTTGCGTCATAGGGTTCAACAAATTACCGGCGATTCCTAAAAATATCAGCGATAGGGTTCGTGGCGAACTTCATCCTTAAGTGTATATAAATTTGCACCTGTGCGCGTGACGGCATGTAAAGTTAGCTTCACGCAGTCCTTTGGTTCAACAAAAATGGTAAGAATTGGCATATTGAACAGAAAAGGCCGCAGGCTATTTCCAGGGGAGTCTGGGGTGCAGACCTCACCCCTCAGCGAGTCAAAGCGATTCTGTTATTTTATTGTACAAGGTGGAAGAACTTGTTCCTATGGCATCGGAACATCGACTTTGATGAACAGGATTTCGATAGCGGGCCCATTAGATTTAAGGCGCTGACGGCAGGTCTCGTTCAACCAAGGATGGCAAATAAAACGAAATGAAAATGTTTCGTTTCGACTCGGAGCGAAACGAAAAGACGAGACCCAGGCATAGTTTCGTTTCCGCACGAAATTAAAATCACAAAGGAGTTTAGTATTTCTTTTCATTTTTTCTTTTCTTTTATGAATGTAATGTCATGCTGAACTTGTAAAAGTTGTACAATAATTTTCTCATGGGCCACAAAGCCCACGAAATAAACGAATTCATTTTTATTATTATTTTTTTTTGTTGATATATTTTCACAGCATTTTTGCTGGTTTTAGGCGAGGTACGGGTATCACCAAGAACTCTCGTCTCTTTACTCTGTTTTGAAAACTTTTCTGACAATCCGGCAAGTATTTAAAATTGCTGCTTTTTGTATTGTAATAAACAAGTTTTTCGGCAGTCCAATAGTTTGAAGACCTTGATGGAGTGAATGAGGCACTACTCCTGTGGCGGAGATAATGATAGGTATTATGTACACTTTATCTGATTTCTACAATCTCTTAATTTCATTTTTAAGTTCTTGATACTTTTACATTTTCTTAATTATTAATTATTATTATTATTTAGTTTCGAACTGAGAAAAATTTTACGCCCGGGAACGAAACTAAATTTATCGAAACTCCGCGGCTCACTGTTTCGATCCCAGAAGTTGAGTGGAGGAGGAGAAGAGTGAATAGTTTCGACCTATTCCATGACAGAATGTAGAGAGGTTGAAACATTGAGCTTAAAAATCGACTCATATTCGTCATATTGCGACTGGATACTGCGCTGCTTAGCCAGTCGTGACGTCATTGTTGTGAATTTACCATTTTTGTAACAACAGGAGCAAATCAAAGGCTTGGTAGCCGAAGAGTGTTGTTCATCAGCACAAGGAAAAATAGCGTTTAGTTAAATTTTCTTCGAATAAATTTCACTGTTGATGGAACTGACGAAGAAGTATTAGTAATTCTACGTTGTTTTATTTTCGAAACTATTAGTGAAACCTGTTTTTAATGCAACTGTACGTTTTTTGCAAAGGAAATAATGATATTTATATTGTAAAATGTCTTAACCTTAGCTCGACACGGGATAAGAAGAATGTAGAAATGGAATTTTCCCTGAGTTGTCTTTTATATATACTATATACGTAAACAAAATTATACCAAGGTAGTTAAAAGTTTTTTGAGCAATTTTGCCGTCACAATGTGCCCAAAAAGCATTTGATCACCAACTTTTCAGCGATGAATTACAATTAAATCAACCTAACTCAAGCTAATGACCACTAATCATAAAAATAATGTTTTCCTCAACCGAACAACCTCCGAGTTGAATCACGGAGTGGATACATAATCAATCAAATATTTGAAACCGGATTTATCGTTGTAAGATCTCTCGCGGAAGCACTTCTTATAAGAGAAGTACGGAATCGACGGCACTAATTTTTTCGGATGCATTCCGCTCGGCTGTTTACCCTTGGCAATACTTTTTTTCACGGCTAAGCCCTTGATTGCTGGTAATCGAATGCCCCGGAGCGGATCAGCACGCCACGCAAGTCGCTCATTTGCCAAAGTCTCGAAAATTGGAGACGGCCTTGGGTGGTTACTCGCACGCAATGCGAATGAACCTTTTTTCGGCTAAAAGATCTTGACTTTCGAAAGAGAATGGAAAATTGAAATATAATTATAGGAAAAACGAGATCATGTTAAACAACCTTGACTTCACGCAGCAGTACGACTTTTCCGTGTTATTCTCCGATAAAATCTACTCCGTACTCGAATTTTTGCCAGTCTCCTTGGCAAACTGCATCATTTAACCTAGTTTTATGACGGTTTCTGGTAGGATGGTTATTTTCTCATCTAATTGACTGTTCTTGAATGCGATTTTTCTCTCCAACTATCACAGCTTCTCTTATCGCCATTTTTCGTCCAGTGCTTTTATGCCTCTGATATTTCCAAGTAGTATTTTACAAAGAAATTTTCTATGGCTGCATGACTGATTGAAGATATAATTCACATTTTCTAGTGTAAACAAATCAATCATTGATATTTTTGACACTTCATTTTCTCCATGACCTAACCAATTGTAATTTATGCATCTTCCATTTTTTGTGTGTAAAATATTTTATTTAGTATGTATGAGGCCATCTTTTTACCATTATGAAACAGTTCACATTTCGAAATCGCTAAGAAATATTAAATAATAATAAAAGAATAAATAATAAGTATTAATAATAATAATTAATATATTGATTTAATAGTTTTTAACCTAATTATAGCTAAGCCTTAGATCCGTCATAATGTTGGAAATATGCTAGAGAAATATACAAAAATGCTCAAAGAAATTATGCAGTTTGTCAAGATTATAATCGGCCCCTGAATAATGCGTACTATGACTTATGAGTGGTGGGAAGAGGGAGGGGAAAGAGGAGAGGGTTATACGTAATAGTGGGCTCTAAAGCACTGCAGGAACAAGTGACTTTGTACGTAGTCACGCGCACGGGTGCAAAGTTAAATACACCAAAGGATGAAGTTACCCATGTAAAAATATTTGACTTAGCCGGGATTCGAACCCGGATCTCCCGATTGCCGGTCAGGCGTGCTACCAGTTACTCCAACAAGCCATTTTCTCAGAGCGAACTTCGGGATGGGTTTTACGGAACAATATGTTGACGTCACAAGTCCACGTTGTAGCACGTGTGGCGAGGGAAGGGCTCACTAACTGCATAACTGTTTAACATACTGTTTTTCACCCCGACAGTGGCTTAGTAAGCACGACCCTCGCCACATGTGCCACAGTGTGGACTTGTGACGTCAACATCTTGTTCGGTAAAACCCATCCCGAAGTTTGCACTGAGAAAAAGGCTTGGTGGTGTAACTGGTAGCACGCCTGACCGGCAATCGGGAGATCCGGGTTCGAATCCCGGCTAAGTCAAATATTTTTTCATGGCGAACTTCATCCTTTGGTGTATTTAATAGTGGGCTCTGTTAAGATCAGGAGGGTTGACCGCTTGGTGTAGTCATTTGCATGATGGCTCCGAGGTTTTCAATTCTAGCGGTGAGGCGGATGGTGGAAGGGAGGCAAATACTCCTAGACTGAAACAATCATCAAAATCCAAATTGTAGGTTAAGGCGTAGGTGGGGATAGGAAGTGAGGCAGATGGAGAGTTTGGATTGCAAGAAGCTCGATGGTTATTAACCTGGAGGTTGAGTAAAGTGGTGGTTAGACCGATGAAAAAGGCGTGGCAAGAATTGCGTAATCGGATATAAATTACATTACTAGTGGTACAGGTGAGGGATGGAGGAGGAGAAGTGAGAAATGTTTTTGATTTATGGCCTTTTCCATCTACATGAGCACCATTTTCCTTGTCCATTTTCTATTATGTGGTCTTATCCCTTCCTTTCCTTACCTACGAAATTTGAAAGGTTGTGATCTCCGGTAAGAAATTTACTCAGTCAATACTTGAAGTAGGAGGCGATCCCTGGGAAATGCGTGCCCCCGACGATGAATATGTGAATTTCACAGGAGTAAGGCTTACGATTAGTGTGGATTTACCTCAACCTTCAGCTATACAAACTAACCGTAAAACTCAGGGCTGATATGACCGATTCACGGTTGAATCACTTGAAAGTGGTGGTTAAAAACACTGATTCCGCGATTTGAATGCCGTATTTATTTTTTTGGTGCAGTAGACAAATAGAAATGGCCATTTAGTAGTTGATAATTCCATAACTCATACCTTTGGTATATATTTAATGTATTTTCTATTTAATGGAAATGGACATTTTACCGATTACCACGTATACCAAGAATAGAGCTATTGTTATATTCATCATCATCTTCTCTGGTCAACAGTCCTGAGATTGGTTTTACGCTGCTCTACGCGCAATTCTCCTGTCACCTGTTCTCTTCACACCAACCTATTTCTTCTCTTTCACGTCAATCGTAACCTGTTCATTGTATTTTATAAGCTGATCCATTTATTATAGGATTTCCTTTTTCATTCTTGCCATGTCTTAATACCTCAACGATTGTCTTCATCATTTCTCAAAATATGACCAATGAAGTTGTTTCCTTTTTATTATGGTTTCGTAAGGCTTCTCTTCTTTCCAACAATTCTGAGGACCTAATAATCACTATTTTATCAAAAACAGGCACTTTGTTACTCCCACAAAGTATTTATAATAATTTCTATTTTATGACTATTTTGTGGAGGTAACAAAGTGTCTTTTATTGTTAAAACGTTGGTTTCCGCGGCCAATGTTTTGATCTCTGCATTTCTTCAGGGTTTTCTTCCGCGTCAGCTTGTTTGTGGACAACAGTTTAGCTGGCTATCCTGCCAGCGTCTTCAGGTCGAAGGTGTCGGCTGCCAACAGTTTATAGTCGGCTGCCAACAGCCAGGATAGCCAGCGAAACTGTTGTCCACAAACCAGCTGACGCGGAGGAAAACCCTGAAGAAATGCAGAGTGTCTTTTATTGATTATATGGAGCCCTTCCTCCGCGTACAAGCTTCAAGTTTCGATTTAATGCTAATCACTTGTTCGGTTGATCCATTTGATTTTCGCAATTTTTCTTTAGCACCTCATTTCGTAAGACCCCGCCCATCCTTAATTTCTCCGCTGCTGTCATTGTGCACGCCACACTTCCTTGTAGAAGCATACTATAAATTTAACTTATGTTCAACTATTTCCTTATTGTCATGCTCGTGCATGTTGCAAGAACGAGACGCGAGAAAAGAATGAGGAAAAGACTCAACGATACCCGTATTCGGAGAATGGGGACAGGCCCGCGTTGTACCCTAATGCCGAATCAAAAAGAGCAGGTCACGTGTAGAGTGAGGAATTAGCGGTCGGGACGCGGGAAAAAATCGAGGTCTGTACACGCAACCGATATTTTTATAGTCAACCGCGCCGGCTAACCTTTCCATTTTTCGCTGGGTAACCGCGCTGTGGTGACCCTCCGGCGTCACAAAAATATTGCGTCGTTCTTTTCCGTTCCGCGTGTGCTAAGCGGGAATTCATTGTCGTTTTTTCAGTGACGTCGTAATCCGTTCCTTCGGCCCATACCGGTTTCCCAAATGTCGCGACGCAGTGGGTGAACGAGCGTAAATATGGGCGGGCATTATTCCGGGTTTCCAATGGGAGAGGGATACAAATAAAGTGGAAGGAGGTTGGCGAGGAGGGGATTAGTGAGGGTGCAGCCGGGAATATTACAAATCGACACTCAATTCACCGGTGGAGCTGAAGGCGCTGGCGTAATATTCCAATATGACCGACGCATTGATGATAGCATAGAGTTTATCATGGTCCTTAATGGAGTTTATATTTCTAGAGTATTTATGGATGATAGTGTGATCAAAATGGCCTGTTTAAGCGATAAGCAAAGTACGTGACCGGGTTGAGCTCCAAGCTAAAGTGGCACCTACTATCAATTTTCAATTGATCCATTGGTTTCAAAGTTAGCAAATGTTTTCGTTGTTTGCAACAAATCTATCAATTTTCGTGGTACAAACAATTTTTTTCCTTAAATTGTCAATAATAGATCTGGCTTTCGTTTATAAAAATTCCAAGTTATTGAAACGAAAACAACGGGAATACCCAGCGCTCAAAGTTGGTCAACTTGATTTTACGCGCAAAAAACGGGTACTTTTTTTTATAGAAAGAATTAAGTACAGGAAATGCTATGGGGCGGGAATGTTTTTGAAATATATGATTCAGCGTAGTAATAAATTTAATTTCGTATTTTTTTTGTTGCATTGTAATTGATTTCCTCGTTTATACGATAGCGTCCCTCAAACTTGGGTTTCTTGCTTTTTTTACAGACAGTAAGCGCTCAGTCCGATGTTCAGTAATTTTCAAACGAGGAGACTAAAGATTGAGGGTTTATTTACATTGATAGGAATGCATTTAATATATTACTTACGACATTATGGTAGCTTAATACTGGCAAAGTGACGAGAGAAATCAGAAATTATCCAACTATGCCAATGATTTGTCAACATGGTTTCTATGGTAATTGCTATATATCCTCGGGAGCTCTACTTCCAAATTCGGCCGAAAGTTGGCATCTCATTTGTTTCGATTCTCGATATTCAAGAATTCTCCAGTATAAATCATTCTGGGGTGTACTACTACGTCGTATTAACCCGATAACTCCTAGTGGTATCATATGTTACCTGCTCGTACTGCAATACTAAACGCATAGTAACTTTCAAAAGTTTTAGGACAATGTTTGTGGCGCCACTTCTGCTTCTCGAGAAATTTTAGTTTCCTTACTCTTTTAGTTTTCCTTGGTTACTCACTAAAAATATTTCGTTTGCGCATGAAAATATATTCAGTCAGAGGGAGATGCTACTTGCAAATTGATCATTCTGTATCGATTAATGTCGGATTTAATGACTATTTCGTGTGCTTTTATTCCGTACTTTCTCCGGTTTTCCTCGTTGGTTTATATTTTACGCATTATAAGACTTCACCTGGAAGCTGTTGTGGTGGTCTAGTAGAGATAACGTTTGACTGTGAAGGTGGTTGTCTCTCGTTCGAATCTCCGATGCGGAAATTTTGCTTACATTGTTTTACTCGTTTACTTGTTTTGTCTTTCTTTATAGGTTTCAAATCATTTTAAATTCTCTGGAACAGGCAAGGCAATATTTAAATGACAAGGGATCAGAAAAGAGGGTTAGCCGACAGGTTAAGGGAGAATAAGAACACGGCGTCGGTGTTAACATAATTGTTTAAGACTGGCGACAAAGGGTCGTGCATATGAGTTGATTATTGCAAATTTAACAATCGGTTTCGATTGCTGTTGCTTTTTAAGATTTTCTGTAAAAAATCACCGTGTTGAGCACGATGTTTTTGAGCACCGAGGGCTAGTCGGTGGTAATGATAGGATATTAGCCTGGCCTCGGCGTATATGTACCCGTGAAAGACCGACGGGAAAGAGTCACTCTTTCCCTCTCATTTTTTTACCGCACTATGTTCCGGGTAAGTTAAAAATAAAGCTTACTCTATTTTTTCAATTTAGTTGTGCCTCGTAAATTCAGTTCAACGAGTAATAATCTTAATTAATTATTAAAAGAATCATGCTTATTAATTTCCTTATTGAAAATAAGAATTATGATTATTTTACAAAATTTATTCCAGCAACTATGATATGAAGGTGAGCCTCTACAATACGAGATGAGATCATTGGAATTTCTAGGTTTTTCATTCACAATAGGGTATAACATCAACAAGTTTTTTTCAGCCCACCGATTAATTGAACGAATTCGTCCTGAGAGACTAGTTGGATCGTTGCATTAATAGAGAACCAGAGATATCATTCAACGCGAAACCCTAGTGATGTAGTATGTGCTGATCATGAAGGCTATCTCAACTAATACATCTTATGATGATGCACTAAAAGGTAAATTAACCAATATCGATATATAACCTGGGCAAGTACTCTGTAAATGCACACGAAATAATCATTAAATCCAACATAAATCAAAACTTAATGATAAATTTGCAAGTAACATCTCCCTCAGAGGATATATATCTTCATGCACCAACGAAATATTTTTAGTGAGTAACCAAGGAAACTAAAAGAGTAAGGGAAACTAAAATTTCTCGAAAAGCAGAAGTGGCGCCACAAACTTTGCCCTAAAACTTTTGAAAGTGGCTGTACCTTTACTGTTAGGTACTTAATATAATTTAATGGGATTGTGGGAGTTTTTAATTGATAAGCATATTTTAAGTAAATAGTTTATTTATATATACATGTTTCCGAAAAGATTGCTTTTTAAAAGTCATATTTGATGCATGTACACATTGTACAGCCGTTGCAAAATTGAGAATTTTCAGCTAACTTAATTATGGATGCAACGCATGTTTTTTTGCGAACAATTATAAATTTTAACGCTTTTGGCATGAAATTTTGAACTCAGAAATGATTATTAAATTCCCATTTTTCTGACCTCTGTAGCTATTATCACTAAAAGAATAAAATTTGCACTTAATTACTGAGAATATAATCGGTTTTAAAATATAAGATTGCCGCCAAATTCAGAGAGTATTTTCATTTCAGATGTTACCGGATTGAATACGAATTCCCAACGTTTTGCTCCTGAATGAGCCTGAAGTCATTGTGAGAAATTCTGCTCATTATTTCTAGCAAGGGAAATGTCCGAAATCCGATTCTCAGTATTCAATCAAACTTTGCTGTGTTGTAATTCATTGGGCGCTATCCTCGAATTACCACCAAATGGGTTATATAACAAATTGTTTAAACAAAATAAGAATTTAAAAACTTACAGGTAAAATGTATTTTCGTGCTACTGTGGTCCAGTGGTTACGATGTTCAATTCCCATGTTAGGATCCCTAGATCGAGTACCGTTTGTGACACTGTTTTTCATCTTTTTTTTCTACTTTTTCATTTACCGTATACCATAGAAGCCTACTATTCGCGATAATTATAATGGTTTTTGATGCGTAGTTTTCCGCGGCGTTGTCTAGATGATGCCTCCATGTTTCTGGGTTTCACCGCGTGGATTTTCTTTTTGACGACAGTTACTCCAGTATTCCAACCAGCGTCTTCAGGTTCGACCTGAAGACGCCGGTTGGAATACTGGAGAAACTGTCGTCAAAAAGAAAATCCACGCGGTGGAGCCCAGAAACATGGAGACATCATTATCATGGTTTCTTCGAAATTTTTTTCTTTGGAAGGAAATTTTAGTTCACATTTAGCGAGTGATGTTTTTCCCATTTTTTTCAAACGAAAGCATAGTTTGAATTATGTCACGACCGTGTCGCAACACGACACATTTTTGCGATACGTATTTGGTTTCCTTTTATATTGCGGACTCATATTCTTACAATTGAAGCCTCGATTTCGGACACTCCCCTTGTAAGATAAGGATACTGCAGCCCTCCATTTTTTTCCTATTCCAAGCAAATTCTTTTACCTCCCTAACATTTTTCTTCCCTGATTCTTCCTTTATATATTCTAGGCACTTGTCCTTGGTCTTTCACTGGGGACTTTCCCATCATTTTATCCGGTGACGTCATGGCAAAATTAGCAGTGTCGGAAATCAATTTCCTTAACTTTCTTTAGAAGTGAAATGTGTGTTTTTTATTACAAGTCATGATTTACATTTTATTACTAGTTTTTTGTTTTGATTATAAATGCATATATTAAAAATTTTGAGGCCACAAAATTGATGAAAGTACTATCTTACGATTATGTCTTTTGTTAACCAGGGCCGGATCGGCGTTCCGGCACCAGCCGCGTTCGGGTCCAGTGATCCATAGTGCAATTTCTTATGTCTATTCTTCTGTACACTGTGAAGAAAAATTGTGTCACGAAATTTTAATCCTGGATAGCTGATGAGAGTAGGAGCCACAATTACTTCTACATCTACATCTATATAATACCTTGAGAGCCTCTAAGGTGTTTGGCAGGGGGCGATCAATCACCAGCATGCAGCATGCAAATGGACTCCCACATGCACACCACACAGTCCAAAAAACGTCACGCATACTAAAAAAGTATACCACCATATGCTGTTAGAAATAATAATAAAATTAAAAAGATGCATTAAGTTTTACATAAGTTAGTAGACTACACTACAAATCATCTAATCTATTTATGAGTTCTATCCCTGCCGTTATAATCTTTTATTGATCGTGGTAAAAAAGACATTCTAAATCTGTCTGTTCTACAGTCAATCTCTCTTATTTTATTTACATGATCTGATTTTCCTTAGTATGTTGGCGTCCGCAGGATATGGCTAACTTCGTTAGAAAAGACACTGCTCTTGAATTTATCTAAAAGTTTTAGTCTATTTCACAATGTACGATCTGACAGACATTCCCATCCGTGTTTATCTAAGAGGTCAGTTACACTAACAAGACTATCGTAACGACCTATCACATACCTGGCAGCTCTTCTAGGCACGCGTTAACATACGCGCATAACTGACGATGTTTAATCAATGACTCAAAATTTTTAAACTATAGATATTATGAGCCAAGCGTTCCGAATGGCGGCGAGTTTGGCCTGTTTCCAGATGCTCTGGACAACTCATGGCTTGGAATGCTTTATCCCAGGGGACTGCATATAGGAGGCGCAATTCCATCCCATAGAAGGCTGTTTTCTGCTGCCACTTCGATCGCATTTTAATTAGCTCTCAAAAATGTCCGCGGCGCTGTTATGAGTGCAATGCGATCCACTTTTTTCCTATATTTTTCAATATCATGTTTGTAATTTTGATGAATAGCATTAGGCTTATACGAATTTGATAGAACACGTCACCATGTATATAAAATTCGTTTAAAACCACTGATTATACGTTATTTCCCCATTAAACTCGGATCAATTTTTCTGTCTCCGTTTCCGTCCGCGAGTGGCTACTTTTGTAATCCCATTTAAATGCGCGGTCGTTGACAACTCATTTAGGATTCAGGCTTGAGGATCCTCTTTTGTAATATTCGTGCCTTTGCCTGCCGGAGATGGCGTTTTATCCAAGGCATCCGGCAAGAGGGCAAGCTCGCGGCCAATCGGAGTGCTTGGGTCTAAGTTTCAGTAGTTCAAAATGGTGCGTTTTCAACCTAAAACATAATCGGTAATTTTGGTTCCTACTGTTATCAGCTATCCAACTATTTGATCGATGGATTTTTCTCTTTAATAGGAAAATTCACCAAAATCGTTGGCACATTAATGGCTGATGCCTGATTTCGCTATTTAGTGGGCCCTTTCCGCTTCTGTAGCGGTGAGGTGTTCACCCCGTCCCTCCCTTCCAACCCTATCCCAGAGGCGTCGACCGTCTCCTATCGCGGGGAAGCCTCTTTCCTTGTTCCTTCCCATCCAAACCCCTCCCCGGGAGCACGGGCGTATAAGTCTCTGACTTGGTTCCCGGCCCCGGTGCGTTGTAACCCTCAGAAGACCCACCTAGGTGTCCTGATATCTCTGTTAACAGCTATCGATGATTAAAACTTCGTGGCACGATTATTCTCCGCCCCGCCTTTCTCACCCAATCCGCCTATTTCATCTTCACCATTCTTCTCCAGCACTGAGTAGGTCTCGAAGGCCTCTGCTCACCTCTGATATTTTTTTTCGATGGTCCAAGCTTATGAATCATTGAGTGCTAGTGACCTCTAGAATATTTTCATGTACTGTTTTCTAGTCTCTTGTATTATATTTGTCTTTGTAGCGGCCTCTTTGCTATGGACGTCACCTTAGCGGTTCAAAGAAAAATAAATCTGCTTATAATGCTCAGCTAATTAGCGAGAATGTCGAAATATTTGCAATGCTATTAAAAGAAATTAAAATTAATTCAAATATATTTTCACACACTGTTTTCTGACCTCTAGTCTTATCCTGTACGATGCATAGTGGAAGACTCTTTGCCATGGACGCCACCTTAGCCGCTCAGTTATAAGAAATCTGCTTATTATCCATGGCTAATTAGCGAGGACCTCGAAACATATAAAAAGGTTATAGATATATCAGCTCGCCGCAAAAAGCGAAAAACAGACATTAGAAGAGATTTCAGTCGCCTTCTGGATGTGTTTTCACTCTCCACGTGTTTAAATGGGTATAAAGACGTACCAATTATCATCGCAGGCCGATCCGATTTTCACGCAGATATGAGCTATAATTAGGGCCATCTGCCGAAATTCCTGTTAATAATACTGTAAGGAAAAACTTTACAATTTTAATCTATGAATATGAGTACGATTACATAATTACAGGGTTGCTGACACCAATGCGAAACCTACCGATTTTCGTGATCCACTGGAGCGAATAAGAATTTCATCCGTTAGGAGCTTGTGGGTATTCATTCATAGTATTGAAATTCTAAGATTGATATCATGCAGTTTTTCTCATTCCTCATTCTGAAGCTATTACTTTCGGCTCACTCATGATATAACACCCATTTTCCCCGTTAACAACAGAAATAAGGCTTTTTACGTGGGGGAATATTCAACAATGCACGCGCATAGTTTTTTTTAAATAGAATTTGTTTTATAATATTATCAACTATATTCCCTTATACATATAACAAGAATTTTATCATACAATTAACTACGATATAAGTAATTTATTAAATCATCTATTCCCTTAGTTTATTCCACAAGAGTGTTATTGGGATAGCCAGGAAATATTTCTATGGCGTAACTTAATTCAGTGTCTTCCCCGTGGTTTGAAATACTGACGCTAATCTTGCTCACAAAATCCAGTATTTTTCTACAATATTCCAGATAATTCAATTTTGAAATTCAATACATTCCCCGGAAATAATAAAGCCGTTAAAAATGTAGTTTATGTTGGCAATTTGGGCGAATTTTTATAGATTTTCAAAAACGTTCGCATCACGGTTTTTAAAATAAATATTCATATGTCCCAAAAACAGCAAAAAAGTGACCTTTTACGACGGATAATATTCAACAATTAATTTCCTAGAGAGGCTACCTACCTAGGTGGGACTGGAACCGGTTTGTCAAGAGGCAGAGCTGGCCACCGAGCAGGGGCACTAGAAACTAAATGAAAGTCAAAACCAATAAAATTTCAGTAGTTTCGTTTGCGGGAGCGAAATGCAGGAACGAAACGAAATGGATATAAACCCGTGGAGCTAAACTCAGGGTCGAACGTAGTCGAGTCAAGACTATTTCCGATCGAAACTTAGCTAAAAATCTGGGACGAAATGAAAAGTAGATAATGTTTCGCACCGGAGGGACCACGTGCTTCACCTTCGAACAGTTTAGTTTCGACCCACACACCGAGTACGAAGTATGGTTGAATGAAGTAGAGGCTTGGTTACCGCCATTATATGCATGGGGCACTCATATTTTTACCACTAACATGAGAACGATAAACGCAAACTGGCCATTCGATTTTTAAGCTCAATGTTTTAACCTCTCCACACGCATGTCAAATGTAATGGGTCGAAACTATTCCCTCTTATCCCCCTCCACTCAACTTCTGGGATCGAAACTTAACCACGAGCAGCGGAGTTTCGATTAATTTAGTTTCGTTCCCGGGAGTAAAGTTTCGTCCCGAGTCGAAATTAAACTGGTTGGTGATTTTAATATCGTGCGGGAACGAAACTAAACCTAGGCCTCGTATTTTCGTTTCCCTCCGGGTCGCAACGAAACAATGTTTCGTTTCACTTTCCATCCCTGCCTCCGAGGCCCTTACATTTAAATGGGTTTACAGAAGTCACCACTTGGGACGCGGATCGACTGCACAATCCAAGTTTTTCGGGAAAATAGGGAAAATAAACGCATGTTAGAAGTAAGGTTTCTTGGATATTACACTATTTCTTACACCACTGCTTTTTTGCTAATAGCTTTTTTAACTACTTTTTTTTCAAGTTATCTGTTTTCAAAATTGAGTTATTTAATGTTGATTTTTGTTCTATTTTTATCATAAATATAATCCATCCTATAATTTCTATCGTCACTTTAAATTTTACCTGATATCTTCATGTAGGCATTGAATATTGCTTCCAAAACTTTTCTTTTCTAATTCGAGTGATGTGAATGTGAAATCAATAGTTCTCTTATCAAGCTGCAAACCTATTTTTGGTGTTTTTGTCGGTAATCAGGGTTTTAATTAGCTCTGCGAATACTGTACTCCAAGACTCTCGGTGGCAATCTGACGTCGTGCCGTAACGAGGTACTACATGACCGTGTCCTGTGAGCGGTAGTGACGTTGTTAGATGGTACAGTGCTAACGCCGGATTCACCGGAGAAATAACGCTTCTGTAGGCAGAATAAGTGAATCCAAACGCGAGGATTGAAGTTGAAGTCAGGTCAGTATTGACTGCTCGAATGAAAAAAAAGCGATTTTGAAAATTATGATGTATTTATCTTTTTATTGTTACCTAGCTACCTAAAGGAGGAAGAGGTGAATTTTAGAACGGACGACAGAATAGGAGAAAAGGATGTTAAAGATATTCGTTTATCAGAGTGCTGTCCTGACTTTCAATAATTTTTTAAATTTCCGCGGTCGTTGCATAATTTTAAAATAGCTCCTATGGCTGTTGCATAATTGTTAAGCAAATTTACTTTTATCATCTTTGTTATTTTTGTAAGCACTTAAATGTTCTTTAATTCTAACTTCGAAGCTTCTTCCTGCCTACCCCACATAGTAGCGGTACAAGTTATAGTGAAATAACCAATAAAACTTATAATGGACTACCACAAAGTTAATAATGAGTTGGTGAAATTTGCTTGTTAGAAATGACAATCGAAAGTAATCTTCGAGATGATATAATGTACTTAATTCATAACTTTTCCATGATATTTGTAGCGATTGATAATACATTATTGCAAATATTTAGATTAAAATTATATCACTGCACACATCGCTGTTATGGACAGTTTTGAAATTCGATTAAAATGCACCAAAGTGACAACTTGAATCCAGTTTCTAAGGGAAGGACCGAATCCTCTAAGCATTCCTCTTGGCACTGCTGATGCCTCTGACTGTACCCAGTGGGCTAGAATTTCTTAGAACAACTTGGAGGGGAATCTCTGTCAGATGCTAGACTGAAAACTAGACTAGACTTATCATGTAAATTCAAGAGCAGTTTATTTTCCGAAGAAGTTAACCATATCTTATGAGCGCCAACATGCCATGGTAGATCAGATCATTAAAAAAATCAGAGAGAGATAAACTGCAGGACAGATAGACTTTAAATGTCGTTTTTTCCGCTATCAATAACATACCATAACGGTAGTTTTATAACTTAGGAATAGGTAAGTTGACTGGTGGTATAGCTCTCTAACTTATGTGTGCTTGTTTAAGAATTTCCCTATCAGCAGGTTTTGCCTGTTCAAGCCTTATAGGCAAATTTCCTTCATAAGTAGTTGGCAAATCTGGTCATTTTTTGAAATATAATTTATTTATTCATTTCCAATTTCCCCGTAAACACTACATGGTGGTGAAGAAAGATTTAGTGCTTTCCCGGCGAATAGACTTCGTAAAATGTTCTCGGGATCGCCACCGGGTCAGGAACTGCATAACTGCCGATGTTTCGATGTCCGACTAGGCCATCGTCCTCCGGGCTGTGAGTGTCGAGTGTTCAAGTTCAACAAGGTTTATTTCGCGAGATTAACAATGCATCAAATATAACAGGTAACAGGATAACAAAATAACAATATATATCTCGCGAAGCTACTGGGGTTGAACACTGGTACGGGAGTGGTATTAGCGTGGCATTTACCCTAAGGATGACGGGAAACCCGTAAAACCGCCGTCAGGCCACCACGGTAAAATAAAATTTGAAATATTAATGTGCCAAGGATAAACGACGTTAATATAGTAACAAGGACAGACACATTCACAAATAACTAATAAATAAATAAATAGTCTCTGCTCCTCCTTCACTTGTATTGATATAAATAAATAGTCTCTACTTCTCCTTCACTGGTATTGATAGATAATTTAAATAAATAAATAAATAGTCTTTCACTGGTATCACTGGGGAGTTAGGGGGGAACTAGGACGCTGTCGTCCTCACTGGGTTGGGGGTGGGGATTCATTGATTTGTTCCGCTTCTGCCTTTGGTATTTCCGCCTTAGCGGGCGTCCGGGGGTGATGGTCATCGACGGGGGGGCGGGAATCATTGGTATGATTGATGACGACGGAGGCAGTTTTATATTGGGGTGGAACAGATGTAGGTGGTCGCTGATGAATCTCGGGGCGGAGTAGAGCTTCCGTTTGATGGATCTGGTGAGGACTCCGTTCTCAGGAAACATGATGTTGAAAAGCCGCGGGTTTTGCTCTGCGATCCTCCCTGCGGCGTTGCTTCGTAGCCGGCATAGTCTGTTGAGGAGAAGCTCAACAAGTTCAAGTTCAAAGATTGTTTATTTCACGAGCAAATGTTAACAGGTACATAACATTTTAACAACAACAACAACATAACAACAGCTCGTGAAGCTGTTATAGGCTTGCGCCTCTTCAGCATTGCTGGGGATTTGTCAATGGTACGGGAGTGGTGTTGGCCCGGCATTGGCCCTAAGGAGGTGGGAAACCCGTAAAACCACCGTCAGACCACCACGGTTCAAATAAAATATATATATAATAAACTCAACAAAATAGTCACCAACGTGCCAAGGTAGATTACGGTGGTAACTTAACAATAATATTTTACCTTGCTTTTATATAGACACTCGTGGTCAGGTGACTGCTGATTGGCTGTCATTAGTGGCTCTGATTGGCTGGCGTGTTGGTGATGATTTTGCCTAGCCATTTTAATTGTTTTGAGCACAGGTTTCCAAGTGTTGCTCAATGAATATCCGGAATCTCTGTTGAGTGTATTTTATGCCAGTCTAATTTCTATTAACTCTTTGATAAGTCGATCCCAAAAACCATGGGATCGGCAGAGCATCTTGGTGTTGTCGAACTCGATTGTATTTCTCCATTCCATCTAATGCTCTGCGATCTTTTTGGGCTGCCCTAAGCGGAGGTGGCGCTTGTGTTCTTTGAGCTGCGTGTCTATAGTGCGGTCCGTCTCACCAATGTATAGCCGTGTCCCAATTGGCCTTTTGGCTATGCCAATTCCAGGATTTAGCCATGACGCCATCTTGGAAGGATGTCCCAACTCGTTAGCCAGCATAAGGGAGGGAATTTAGGCAGCTAACGCGGCCGCCAGATTTAGGCATCGAGGAGTGCATCCTTCGCCCCACTTTTCCCATGATTCAAAGCGTGCAAAGCGTCTTCAGGAGAAAGGGCATCATGGCTGTCAACATGATTAATACATTACACAGGTTAGTTGTCTTGCTACCCGTTGTAATCCGAAAGCGCTGTGGTCCGACTCCCGCGTCTATTAGTTCCCCTCTTTTGCCACTTGTCGCGACAAAATTATTCTCTGGGTTGCTTAGTCATAACATTCCAACGCAAGGCAACGGACGCTTGTGTGCAGAGCTCCGGAATTCATCAATTTGTGAGATTTTCTTTGGAAAATATTTGCAATTCTCGATCTTGTTATGTGTGGGGATGCACGACCGCTTACAAGAAGACGCAAAAATTTAACACTTCGGTGGATATCTGGAAGAAAGCAGGTCCAAGGCTATGGCATGGTGTGGCTACGGTGAGTACCATTTTAGTTGGTAAGAGGGATTGATCAACTTTGGCCGATATTTTTAAATTGTCTGTTATTAGACGTTAATATACATATCTTGTGATGAGATAACAATTGGTTATCATTCGCCGTGGGAGGAAAGTGAGCACTGGGGAGGAAAATGTGCTGCTGTTACTTCCCGCCAGCAATGCAACTTCTATATGCAAGTTGGCTAAAGACCATTAAAAAATAAGATCCAAAGTTTTTAGAGTACACATGTTTGCTGTTTACATCCGAATAAAATATTTTAAAGTCGGCCGGTAAGCAATTAATCGCCTTTTTTACACATCGTGGGGATATCGCGGGCGACTCCATTTTGGCGTCCTTATTGGCATTTATACATGAATGTTCTTCTCTGGACTGAAAGCTTTCTATTTGTCTTCTAAATAAGTGGGATTTAAATGAGGGAAAATCGATGTAGTGTAATGACTTCAAGGCAGAATTGTTGACATGTGAAGAGATCAATTTAATCTGCCATATGCTTCTATTTAGATGATGCATATGTCTCGCGGATTGACGCGCTGACGCAATGGCGGAATAGGAACCTCTTCTCAATGCCTACGAATTTATGTCCGCGCCAGTGAATGCGTTGTGAAAATAGGGCATCGTCGAATTAATTTGATATCTTTTCGTTTTGTAAAGTGAGTTCTCTTTCCGTTTGAAACATGAAATCGCTCTTTCCGTTGATAAGAGATATGTTTGTATTTTTTTATGATAGAGTTCTAAACTTTCACTGATCGGTAACTAGAAAATGTTCTAACATTTGTAATGAGTGTTAAACTATTTCTTGTAGTGTGCTGTATTGTCGATCCTTGTGTTTCATCCTTTAAATCAGTTTTCTTACATCATCTGTTTTCTGCCTTTTAGGTGGAGTATTGCCGTGGTTTTGCTGTTTCGATTGCAAGGATGCTGGGCCAGAAACGACCGCTGGAGTAGTGCAATTGGTGGGAGCGAAGTTAAATTAGTGAAAGTGAAGTGCAATTAATACTATTCTGGAGCAGTCAGTGTTATCATAGTGCAATTAGGTTAGTGTAGTGCAAGTGATTTCAACGATACAAGGCTTGAATTTTTGTATCAACTGTTCTCAGTGTTGTTTCATTATTTTTTCGCTGTGCTTAATCATCTTAAGTTTAAACTGTTTATAAAAGGAAAGTTATTTTACGTGGTGTGTGACTCACACAGTGAATAGCTATGGTTTGATATTGGACTAAAGAGATTTCTGTTTTACATTTGAAACTACATTTCTATGTAAGTTACCATTTTGGCAATAAATTTCTGTTTGATGTGATTGTGAACAATAATTGGGATATAATTATTTAAGTCTACATGACGTCCGGTCCACGTTTCCCGTAAAAGCTGCAAATTGCATGATTTCTAATGTGTGTTACAGTTAATGTGAGTGCCACCCCATCAGAGGCAAGTATTTGCAAATCCATGCACAGGTGAGTTTTGTGTTATAGTCATAATAAAATGCCAAATTTCAATTCTGTGAAGGACAACTGTTAGATAGGGTAGCGCTTTTTAGTCAATGGCATTCTTCATTCTTAATCTTGCACTGTGACATCCGTTGCAAATGCCATGAGCATTGTTACATTAATTGCCATATCTTCAACGCTTTATGATGCATCACGTCCGAAATGTTGTTTGTGGTTGTGTTCGGGGCCTTTTTTTCTCGTTCCTTTTGAAATCAAAAGAGTTCGGGGCTTAGTGGGTTTTGAGCATGTTGGCCATGGTTTTGAGCTTTATCTGTACCAATCGCTCTTTCCGTTGATAAGAGAAATGTGTTTGTATTTGTTTAAGATCGATTTCTAAACTTTCACTGATCCCTCTCGTGCAAATACTTTCTAAAAGTCATACTTATTTACCCAGACGGCACAGGAAGTTTTCGTACCTAAATACGAGGGTGGACAATCAAGATACAAAAATCGCGCTTAGGAAGTTACTTAGAAGGTTTTGTTTCTTTATTTCCTTTAATGACGAAAATAGATGCAAGAGGACTGGCAAATTCATATGCATCGATAAAATTGTATCTCATCGATGAAACTGTATTCGGTCTGGGACTATTTTCTTTCGCGGGTGGTGCCATCTGGTGCCATCGTGCCATATCCTCCTAGAAAGATCACATGTCTTCACAAGCTAGCACAAGGCGTTGGAGATCGCGTCGTTTACGTAACGTCTTACCACATTTCAGGGATTTTTGTGGTTAAGTTTGTGAAAAATAGAGTGTCTGGTAATAGTGAAGTTTCCCTTATTCTTTAATCTCATTCACTGGGCTTCAGAAACGTGTTTGTGAGATATTTTTGTTAAAAATGCCTTTCGTGTGTTTATTGTCGGGATGACGTAATGGAAACTCCGGGACATGGTTCAAGGTTTTAGCTTTCCAAAAGATCCTGAGTTGAAGAAGAAGTGCATTTGGGCGATAAGAAGAAAACATTTCACCCCTACGAAAAGCTGTGAGGTATGTACTCTTTCTCGCTGTAATTATTTGGATGTAATTTTAAGTTAGAAGTGGCTTCGGGATGTTGATGCATCAACATCCCGAACTATTCAGTACTGAAGTACTATAGTACTATTCAGTACTAAAAATGGTGATTCAAAATATTGTAGCAGCAATTCTTTTGAAAATTCTTGCATTTTAGTTGTCTTTTTTGTATTAATTCATTCGGTAAACGTGTGGTTAAAGGAGAAACTAGGAATAAGCTGCCAAGTTTATAGGTTCGAATATTGCTTCTTAGCTTGCCCTATGGTATATTACACGTCGGCTTTCATCATTTCAAATTATCTTATGCTATAGTTTAAAACAATAAAAATATCAGGCATAAAAATATTTACTATATTTACGAGCCTAATAATTTGATTTCTCATGCAGAAATACCAAAAATTGGAAATGATTTGACCTAATAAGTTACATGGTATTTTATTATTTATTAATTTAAGGTGTCTGAGCTTCACATCGCACCTTGTGATATCAGAAAATAATCTGTGGCCTTGGACGAGAAGACGAGGAGAAAATTCTTGCTGAATTGGAGGTGCCCAGATTGGAGGAAGGTACCATTGCTTCACTGTTACCTGTCGCCAAGAAGACAGACATTGTGGCAGAAGTGACATATTTGTGGATGTGGATTTGATTTGTGCAAGTTGGTGCAGTGATAGTGGACGTTCATCGGAGAAAGTATTGACGATAGTTTGTATGTATCGACCAGTCCTCTTTTAAATAATTTTCTGTTCGAAAGAGAATAAGAGTAATTGTTTCGCTAAATTAGATGTGGGATAGAAGAGAAAATTGGAAATATTATTGTGGTTGACAATAGAAAATACATAATATATGTATTGTATTTCTGTGGGTTTTTTCTTTCCTGCCTCTTTAAAATTTCTTGCGGTGGTGACTTCATGCAAAGTAAGTATAAAATCGGAGGTGTGATCTAAGAGATAACATGTTTTATTTTACAAGTGTTTATGCTGGTGATTTGGCAGGACTTTCATATTTTTAATAGGGTGATACATTTACTGCAGTGACCTAGGGACTTTTACTCATCCCAAATAATTTTTCAAATACTTTAGCGCCTGATATGGGTAAGTTTTAGTAGCTGAGACTGAACTATACGTTAATTTTTGCTTGCATTTTGATGAATTCGATCATACTAATAGCAGATGTGTCAGAAATCCTGTTTCATCGGCAATTTTTATTTAAAAATTTTATTTCGTCAGGCTTTAGGGTAAGCTTTTTAATGCTCGTGGGCTATGTGATGTCTTATTTAGTGTCAAAATTAATAAGAATTTACTCTCATTAACATCTCAAGGTTTCCAAGTAAGTACGAGCCACTTGACAATGCTGGATGCTGGGGGTGCGTGAATTAGCCATGAGAATCTCATTTTTCGCAGAGTTATTTAAGTGGCCGAGTAAGTTTTGTAAGTTCTCAATGGGTAAATAATACTATATCATGAATTCTAATTACCATGAAAAACTCACAACCGACAAAACTTTGTCGGTCGTGAGTCTTTCATGGTAATTAGAATTCATGATATGGTGTTATTTACCTATTGAGAACTTACAATTCATAATGATTCGTATCAAGGTTCTCGCTACGGTCGGTAGCTATCGATTGTGTTGCGTTCGATACATTTTTCGATCGTGCGAGTTACGATATATCTAATGTCGACCTAATCGATTGAGATTAGCCTGAGTGCCGTGTTCCTGCGCGCTTCGTATCCAATCGTACGTGCTTAGTAGCGGACATTCACATGCTGCGTACGCGCTTCGTCGACAGGCCGCGAACGGAAATTATCCATTGACGAAAAGCGACGAAGCGGCATAGTATCCCCTTAGTCAATGGGTACTATGTACATACGAATTAGATACGGAGGGTTCTGTGCCGTCTGGGTACGCTTAATTATTCTGTTGTTTTCTTCGTTGTGCCTTATGACAACTAAAGTTAATGTCATACTCCGATAACATTACCGATATACATCGCAATACTTAGAGTAGGGGAATCCAGAAGTGGCGATGTTCTGACATGTTAAGCAGGTAATTGTGCACTGTGAGAGGCGTCGTATATATTACGGAATACGTCGTCTGCTGGTCATGGAGTTAGCGGGAAATTGACAAAAGGACGATTTGTTGTTCAGTGATTCGTTGAAATGTATTTATTAACGGGTAGTGGTCAAGTCGAAAGGTTAATTCGGTTTTCTGTCCGTCCTATTGCCCTTTAAAACTATACGTTTCCCCATGCAGCGACCCGTCATTGCAGAATAGGCAACACTGCGACATTTGGCAACACTTCGTTAGCTCGGGATGCTCATGGCAACACCTAGTGGCAGTCTCTTTAATCTCCTATATAATGTATTCTCCATGGCTGTCAACAAGGGATAGTACTTGTTTGCAAGTAGTGTTGATATTTTGAGACTTGTTCGAATAATTATTAATTTTTATTTTGTTTATAATAATGAAGTTGCGTTAATAGAAATGTAAGAATTACGGAGAAATTAGTTAAAGAGAAGGCGGCGTTAATTTTAAAGCTAATTAATGTTTCTATGCTTCTTATATGTGTATATGTTATTTTATAACTTTTTATACCGATCACATGTTATCTTTTGCTACCCTTTACTTTTTTAACGAGTGAAATAATGCTTATTGATGTTTATATGCTTCTAATATATACTTAATTATGTAACACTATGTCTAAATTCTTATTTATGTAACACGTTTTTGTACATTAGGTTAACAGCCGAATAAACAATTATTATTATATGTTATTGGACAAAGTCCCGTAATTGGAATCGGAATAAGTAACAAAAATTAAAATCTATAGTGATTATAAGATGATACCGAAACCTGATTTATGTACGTAAACCATACTTTAAATAGATTTTGAAAATAATTCCCAAGTCAGACGGTACACGTTTGAATAGACTAAATAGACTTGTTCTTAATAATACAAAACTAGAAATTAAATTGCTAAAATATAAGAAATTCGAAAAACTACTTGGTTGAGAGACGATTGAAATATTACAAACCAATTAAAAGGAATATACGCTAACATTTCGCCACAAACTTAGCTAAAACCTCTTTAACAAAACCATACGGAACTAAAAATACGAATCTGAAAGTATACCCCTACTTTACTATTACAAAAACAAAAAGGTTGTCTAAGATACTGAAATTATGATAAAATACTCTTCTCCGACATCTAATACTCAAAATTACTTGACTAATCACATTTTAACAATTTTGGGTGGATTTTTCATCATTTGTTGAAATAATTCCGAATATCTCTTGTTTTGCATTGGCCAAGAGCCCAGTAGATGGCAGCACCTGCGTAAGGATGTCCCAATTCATGCTCCCTTGTGGTTGGCTGCCCAGAATCTGGCTGGCTAAATACATGATGCCTAATGGCTAACGAGTTGGGACACGGCTTATATCTTCTCGCACTCACATGGGACTAGGTAAAGGCCAGGTGTCTTCAATCCTACCGGATATTTGGCTTTAACGAGCATGTCCCGGATCTTTTGTGGTGGTTTGTGGATGGCCTGAACGTTGAATCTCTCCATAATTCCCGCCAATTTCCCCGACACTTTAACCCGACACATACATATAACGAAGGACAACACAAACATCCATGCCCGGGGAGTAGACCTACCCATGCGAGATTCGAACCCACAACCTACGGATTTTTAGGCGAGGACTTTACCCCACCGCCACCGAGGTCGGCCATAGGGCTTAGAAAAATCCGGCATTTGTTAGCAGGCGTAAGATTTTTATGACCGTCTGGTGTGCATGTGGGAATCCTCTTGCATGTTAATGCTATTGATTTATCACCCCCTGCCAAACACCCTACATCTACATACTACCCCGCATGCCGCTTAAAAGGCGTGTGGCAGGGGGTGTTAGGACACCAGCCATTTGCACATGAACAGCCCTACATCTACTTCTACATAATACCCCGCGAGCCGCCTAAAAGGCGTGTGGCAGGGGGTGTTAGGACACCAGCCGTTTACAACTATAAAAAAAGTGCTCTAACGAGGTTGGGACTAGCGTTTATTAAAGTCCTTAATGGTTCGGGGGAAAAACGAATTCCCATATCTATCCGTTCGACAAAACATCTCTCTTAATTTATCGCTTCTATCGGACCTGGAGATATAGTGTGGCTCTAATATTATGTTCTCTGTGTCTCTCTTAAAGATATCCATTCTCAATTGTTCAAGCAATCTAAGCCAGGTGGCTCGCGGGATATTATCTAGATGTAGAGTACCACGTTCTCAAGTTTGTGGTCATTGCAGCACTAAAAATATATATTTGACTGTCCAACTAACTATTTCGGAGAGAACCTGCTTTTTTTTACTCTCGTCTGGACGGTGTCCACTTAAAGTGGCCCCACCGAGCGCGCTAGCCGGATTTTCAACCTCTGAAACGAGTTTTGCGATGGCATGGACGAACGCTCACGGTAATGACATTCGATCGCGGTCCATTGAGGCGCCGAAGGAGATACACGTCATCATTAGCACTTAAGTTACCCGGAAGGCTGCTTAAATGGCCCACCCCACAAGCGCGTTTTGTTTTTATTTTGAAAGCTTTAGGTCAGCTCTACGGAGCAATAGCCACTCGTAGTTTCGGATAGCGAAGAGCTTTATACATTTGGGCGGGAAAAAAATAATTTTTTTAGTTCGAAACGATTTGGTGCGGAAGTTTTGCCTTTTTTGAGAAGGAGGAAAACGGCACACGAAGCATATAAAATTATTGGTTAACACATTCCTTTCGCGAATTTGCTTTGATGTTTTGTATATAATAAGTTTTGCAATTTTTCCTATCTTATTTTTGTTAAAAATATAAAAGTAAAGAGTTTTAACATATTGTCATGTAATTGTCCATTAATTCTGGTATTGAGCCAATAGGAGGATACGAAGTTTACCCTTTATCACCCTAAATAAGTAATACACCAACTTTAAATGGTATGTGTTCAATTAACCCTTTCACTGTTGTGAACGTACTTGGTATGTTCGCACGGCATACTTTTTCTTCCTCCCTGCCTTGCACTTTCGCAAAAGCACTTTGAAGGGACCCTAATCCAGGTCCCTTTCCTCGACGAGCTCACCCACGAAAGACCGTCTCATCGACCCTACCAGCCTCCCTCCCGAAAAGTGACCGCTGTGACTGCATTTTGAAAATCAATCAATCAATCCGATCATCAAAAAATTATTGTTTTCATCGCAGTCCTGCCAATCAAGCAATCAAGTACGTCTTTGAACCGTGTTTCTGCGATGAAAAATAACGATTTTGTTAACTTTGCTAAAAACGTGGCTGCGGGCCACCGGAAAATGGTCATTTTAGCAAAATTTACAAATCGTTATTTTTCATCGCAGAAACACGGTTCAAAGACGTACTTGATTGCTTGATTGGCAGGAGTGCGATGCAAACAATCATTTTTTGATGATGGGATTGGTTGATTGATTTTCAACTTGCAGTCAGAGCGGTCACTTTTCGGGAGGGAGGCTGTTAGGGTCGATGAGACGGTCCTGCGTGGGTGAGCTCGTCAAGGATATGGCCCCGGATCAGCGGGCCATTGGAGGGTGTACCACGCCCATTATTGAAGTACCTGCTCCATGGGCCCACGAAACGCATTTTAACCTTTCCGCCGCATGTGAGGAGAAGGTTTTCGGAGATTGAGCAGCAGCGAAAGGGTTAAAGCTAGAGATGGCTTTATACTAATAATATTTAAATATATAGCGATTTTAGCACATGCATCCAAAACTAAGGCAATCACTGCATTAATTTCAGTCCTCAGTTCATAATTTACGATAGCAACGCGTTGGTAATAATTTTTCACTGTGCATTTAAATTGATAGCACTAAATAAGCATCTTGCAAATTTTTTAGTGGATAATTTATTCATCTATAAGTTTTGTATTTTGATTATTGTACATACATAATGACTATAAAGTTGATCATTCAACAGAATTAATTATTTATCATACTTTTGGATTTCCTGTCCGCTGGTCCGTTTGGTGCGGGGGAATATTGAAAGAGTATTGCGATGGGTTTCACAGGAGAAACTTGTAATCTCGTCATAGAAAGCCCCAATGTACTAATTGTAAGAGATTCGCCGAAAAATGCTTGTTACACCCCAAATTATGGATGTTGCACGACCCATGCTTGGTGTACCCAAGCTTGAATGCATTGGCCCTTGACCCAAGCTTGAATGCATTGGCCCTTGACCCAAACGTGAATGCATTGGCTTGGCAATGAATGGTATAATATCAGCATGACAAGTTTGAAAAATATTTCTTCGGTATACGCCTCTTTTCACCTTGATTTACATCTATATGCTATCCCACATACCGCCTAAAAAGGCGTGCGGTGTTGCGATACCAGTAGTTAACATATAAAAGGCAAATTCTCAAACGAAATAACAACTAGCAAATTATTAAAATACCTTACTGCTCGGGAAAAAAACGAATTCCCAAACCCATCCTTTCGGCCAAAATATCTCTTATAATTTATCGTCTCTGTCGGACCTGGAAATGTGGTTGGGTTAAAATATGATATTGTCCGTGTCGCTAATAAAGATATTTATTCAAAATTAAACTTGAGGCCAATATCGACGTATTGGATTACAGTGTTTTTACTGGGGATGGCAAGTGAAACGGAACTAAAATGTTTCGTTTCGACCCGGAGGGAAACGAAAATACAAGGCCTATTTTAGTTTAGTTTCGTTCCCGCACGAAATTAAAATCAGAAAGGGTTTAGTTTCGACCCGGGACGAAACTTAACTCCCAGGAACGAAACTAAATTAATCGAAACCCTGCGGCTCATGATAAAGTTTCGACCCCAGAAGTTGAGTGGAGGGGGATAAGATAGAATACATTCGACCGATTTCATGACAGAATGTAGAGAGGTCAAAGCATTTACCTTCGTCATATTGTGACTGAATACTGCGTTGTGAATTATGAGTGGAATATTTCCCTATGTATCTAGAGGCGGTAGGCGAACCCCTACTCCATTAAACCATACTTCATACTCGGTGTGTGGGTCGAAACTAAACTGCTCGAGGGTGAAACACGTGGTCCCTTTGGTACGAAACGTAATCTTCGTTTCGTTTTAAAGAAAGATCTGAGGTTTTCCCGGCGTATGATGTTGTTGAAGTTATTTCGGGTTTCCCACCGGATAAGGTTCTCCATCTCTTTTCGACCCTAAGTTGTTTTGATTCCGATTTCGTTTCGACCCTGAGTTTAGCTCCCCGGGTTTGAATCTATTTCGTTTCTTTTCCACACTTCGCTCCCGGGAACGAAACTATTAAATTTTTGCTGGTTTTGACTTTAGTATTGTTCCAATTGCCATCCCTGGATTTTATAAGCCCCTTCTGCTTCTGTCATTCTAACCCTGCCTGTTATAGATTTATCTTATCGCAAACTGGTCACCACAAGTATACGTCTATCAAGTGTTTTGACCACATGCCAACAATGAATTGCTGGGGTGGGCGAACCTGCTTAGTACATACATGATGGAAAACCTCTCCATATTACAACAGTTGACTCGTAGAAAATAAATAATGTGATCATTGGATCATGTTTGCCGATTCGGCGAAAGTTTTTCACTGCCTGGTTTTGTGGCTTTAGAAAATCGGATGACGAAAGTGAATAGTTGGATAACCATAAGATAGAACGGTGAATGAATCATGAGAGGGCATTGCTCCCTTGCGACTGGTCACATTTTTATGCTAATATGACGTATTTAAAAAATGAAGTTGCCACCTTGAAATTTGAAGGACTCATGCACTATACAACTGAATATTTTGCTTGTATATCAAATTTTTAAAAACTTAGCATCTGATAAAAAATGAGGTAAATATTATGAATTTAAGTTTGAAGTAACTGTTGGCAACGGTCTTATTTACTATCTCTGAATATTTCAAGATTATAATCTAATGTTTAAACGAGTCATAATTAATCAAAAAATACCAGTCAAACGGGATCGTTGCGTTCTCTGAGGACCGTTTCAATGGCATCAATTTTTTAATCTGTATCTGAAAAAACGCATTTAAGAATTGACTGAAATTCCATTGGTACAGAGGCATTTCCCTCTTGTCAGGTTCACGTTATTCATGATATGAGGGCGACGACATAGCAGCATACAATGTTACTTCATGGAAATAAATGAAAAATTGCAGAGAAACCAGGCGCGTATAAGCGGAGGATATTTGATTACATTCAGAAATTTTCACTTATTTGACCGCAATGAGGTCATAACCATTTTTAATCGTTCATTGGAATAATATGATGGAGCTCACCGCTTAATTCTCATAATCTTGTCATATTGACGTATATATTTTCCTCTACTTCCTCAATGCCCTTCGCTTCCATCATTCATCATGGTGTGGCCGGTTTAATAGTTTCATCTTTTTCTCAGATTCTTTTTAGAGATCCCTTTTTTATAATCTTCTTAAGACTTCCAAGTGAGGACTTAAGACCTCCTTATAATGATAAGGCTCAGGCAGAATCAAATTATCACGAGGTGAAGTTAAAAGGTAAAAATAACTAACTTTATTTTCCGTTGGTAACAGAAGTGGTTAAAAATATTTCGCGGGAATATTATTTAAAACTGCGGGCTTTAATACCTTGTACGTACTGACGCTGGTATAGGGTCGGACGACCCAAACGACCAGGGGCACAGCCAGAAATTAAGACGAGAGGGGCTTTGGAATACCCGCCAGGGTAAGCAGGAGATGCGGGGACCCCTCCCAAATAAAAAAATTCAAGATAAATGGTTCAATATCCTGAGTTTTACGACTTTCTGAGGGATATTTAATTAACCATGACACCAGTCTATAATTTATATTAATGCTATTAAGGAAAATGGATTGAAGTTAAAGTATTTTATAATAATAATATAATAGACAGAAAATTTGGTTCTGTGAATAGTTTGATATTTTGCTTGTTAGTCATCTGTCCCCCTAACATTAGTCACAAAATGAAGAAGCAAGAATGTACAGTGTACACTGTACACCCTTCCCTTCTTCCCCTTCCTCCGTCTTCCCGTCTTACCACCCCCATCCTTCCTTCCTATTTAAGCCTTTGCACACCTTGTTATATGTACAGTCGGATTCAAAAGTATTGCAACAAATGGAGCGGCGCCACTTTCGCCGCAGTTTGGAAATCGAGTTTCGGCATTTTCTATTGTACCATTGGGAGGGAAATTTGAACAGTATTCCCACCTCCCGTATTATTTTTATAACAACATCGTTAAAGGGAAATGTATGCGGAATATGTACAATGTTTAATACCAAATAATTTATGCAGCATCTGCTAGATAATACATCTACGTTCAGAACGTCAATTTACCTTATCTCGTAAGTTGGCCGATCCGTCGAAGTATATTGTACTACAATTAACGCTGAAGCTATTCGATCAGCGATAGCGAATATAACATACATATAAAATATCCGCCGCAATATCACAGTAAATATTGCCAGTGAGTGTTTAAAATCAGCTTGATTTAGTGACACTAGAAGACCGGTTCATTCCTTGCCTGACAAAGCTCGCAATGAATCCACATTGATGTCAACGTGTGAGATGGACTAGTGGTTAAGGCGAAGACTTACCACGGCAGAAATCCCAAGTCGGCAGTTCGAACCTCTGCGGATCAATTTTTTTCAGTTACATAGTATAGCAGTAACATTTTTTTCCACTTTAACTCATATTAACTTAATTAAAAACTGCTGCCGTATTAAAATTTTGAATAGAGAAAATTTTCTTTTTGCTTTCCGCGGATATAATTTACGTTTTTACCGAAATATCAGTGCACCAATAATATGGAAAATATTTCAATCAGGTAAACCGCTCCATCAAGTCCTTTTTCGTATTACCCGAATATTCTATCGTTTTCAATAATATGTAGACACTCACGAGACCCGCTTAATTGTGGGGCCGGGTCGGAGTAAACTTGGAAGGTTGGCACATGAAGCAACCTGCATTCGTTGCCCTCGCGGCGAGCCGGCGAGGACGGACACGGACGCGACTGAGCAACTGAACCTGGAGTCAAACTCCAGAAGCAAGTGCCCAATCGAAATTAAGATTAGCGGATGGAATGTATTGAGGTAGTTCGCGTCCCCACAGACGTTGGGCTGTCTGTGTGTTTTCTTTCGTTCTCCGTGGCGAGGTTTTTCCTGTCTTTGGATTCATATTCGGACTCACCGTTCACCTCTCATCACTACCTACGTGGCTCCGTGGTGGAGTGGGTCTATACTGAGTGCTGTAATTTCGTTAAAATTCTTGCGAAGGATCGAGTCGGACGTAATCATACGTTTTTCCATTTTTATAAGATGTATTCTTAATATCAACATAATCTATGCAGGTGGCTGAAGAAAAAATCAGCAATGAATTTTTAGACGAATAAAGGTATTAAATTAATGACTCTAATTTGATATTAGTGACAGGTAGAAAAAAATTAGTATTTTAACTCTTTCACTTAAATATCCTACGTCCATAAGTACTTTTCATATAATACCGAATGAATATTATCCATATTTCCAACTTTTAAATAAATTTTAAGTTATCATACCGAAATATTGATATTTATTGGGAAATCTATTGCCCTTGCCTTCGGATTTCATTCCTGGCAACTTAAAAGAAACACCACGGCCGGCTCATTTCTCTCACCTAAATGCATCAAATCTAATCACGGGTGAGCATTATTAATAAGTTTGAAGATGTGGATGCATCAATTTTGGCCATTAGCGTATTATATTAACAGTATATCTTCATCATTTTAATACACCTCCTATTATTGCTATTAATACCCATCAAGCCGCCTTAATAGGCGAACGGCGGGAAGAATTGGAACACCAGCCGCTTCCATATAAAAATGCCTTTACCGCGCGGGTGAAAAACGAATTCTCACACCTATCCGTTCGGCAAAATACCTCTCTTAATTTGTTGTTTCTTTCGGACCCAGAAATGTAGTGGCCTTCTAATATCATGTTCTCAGTGTCACTGTTAAAGATATCCATTCTCATTTGCTCAAGCAATATAAGCTTCGCTCTTAGTCTTCGGGTCTCGTGCAGCTGCTAACCTAATGCGCTAAACATATATGTAAAGCTTCCTGAACACCCGTGGTAGTTTTTGACTAATCTCACAGTTTGTCTTTGTGTATTATTAAGTTAAACAATTAAGTCTTCCTACACCGCATCCCATATCCTCGTTGCATATTTAAGATATGGTCGGACGATTGCGTAATAGAACCTCTCTTTTCATTTATCGTCCGAAAATCTTCTCTTATTACGCTTGACGAATGCTAACTTCTTCAGGGCTCTTAAAAAATATTTGTTTTTGTGTGTTCCCAGCAATAGGTTCGAAGAAATCGTAACTCCTAGATACTTCACTTCATTTGTTGCCTTTTCGTTTACCCCAAAAAATGCCCGAAATTAAATATTCCGTTTTGGTTTTACAGATGACTATATTCCAATTTTTAAGGCAAAAATGTTTACCCTGTGATCACATATACCGTCTATGAAATCAATCTGTTTTATCATCTTAGGACGGCGTGCTGATCAATGATCTAATTTTTATTTTCTCTAGCAAGCTTATCTACTACTTGTGCAAGTGAGTGATTTATTAGTGCGTTTACTAAGATTTCGGATATTTATATATTCCTTGATTTAGGGTTTAGAGTGTAAAAATCCAAAATTATAGACGTGGGATTGAAAAAGTAAATGCAGACACTTGATTTCCTAATCGGAAAATAATATTGTTTCGTTGATTAATTGAGCACCAAAAACTATCTAATTTAATATAAGTTAAGGCGCTGTGTATTTTAACTGCTAGAAAATTCCACCACCTATTCCATCGCGTCGATCGCAATTGTAGATGTTATACACTGAAGGTAAAACTTCGCTGTCGCTTATATCCTTCGTAAGTTAATTCTCTGTTACTATGACCATGTCTACGTCCTGAAATATTTACTCCATTTTAGCACTCTCGTTTATAACGCTATGACAATAAATTGCGACAAAGTTAATGTCATATTTTTTTGCCTTTCGGTTGGTTCTTTTGTTCGCTAATGTGTATAAATGAGTGTATCACTCTGAATGTTCTAATTAATTTAGATATAATCGCTTTCTGTGGAGTAGGACCTTTGGAATTATCGTTATTTACTGGGAATTACTTCTCCTAAGTTTACTTCATGTGATGTAAGGATTTTCGCAATGTGGACTACTTCGGAGGCTACATTTAGTTAGATGGCTTTAATCGTTTAAAAAATTCACTACTGAATTTTTCTCGAGACACCTGCATAGATTATGTTGATATTAAGAATACTTCTTTTAAAACGTGAAAAAAGGTATGATTACGTCCGACTCGATCCTTCGCAAGAATTTTAACGAAATTACAGCACTCAGTATAGACCCACTCCACCACGGAGCCACGTAGGTAGTGATGAGAGGTGAACGGTGAGTCCGAATATGAATCCAAAGACAGGAAAAACCTCGCCACGGAGAACGAAAGAAAACACACAGACAGCCCAACGTCTGTGGGGACGCGAACTACCTCAATACATTCCATCCGCTAATCTTAATTTCGATTGGGCACTTGCTTCTGGAGTTTGACTCCAGGTTCAGTTGCTCAGTCGCGTCCGTGTCCGTCCTCGCCGGCTCGCCGCGAGGGCAACGAATGCAGGTTGCTTCATGTGCCAACCTTCCAAGTTTACTCCGACCCGGCCCCACAATTAAGCGGGTCTCGTGAGTGTCTACATATTATTGAAAACGATAGAATATTCGGGTAATACGAAAAAGGACTTGATGGAGCGGTTTACATGATTGAAATATTTTCCATATTATTGGTGCACTGATATTTCGGTAAAAACGTAAATTATATCCGCGGAAAGCAAAAAGAAAATTTTCTCTATTCAAAATTTTAATACGGCAGCAGTTTTTAATTAAGTTAATATGAGTTAAAGTGGAAAAAAATGTTACTGCTATACTATGTAACTGAAAAAAATTGATCCGCAGAGGTTCGAACTGCCGACTTGGGATTGCTGCCGTGGTAAGTCTTCCCCTTAACCACTAGTCCATCTCACACGTTGACTTCAATGTGGATTCATTGCGAGCTTTGTCAGGCAAGGAATGAACCGGTCTTCTAGTGTCACTAAATCAAGCTGATTTTAAACACTCACTGGCAATATTTACTGTGATATTGCGGCGGATATTTTATATGTATGTTATATTCGCTATCGCTGATCGAATAGCTTCAGCGTTAATTGTAGAACAATATACTTCGACGGATCGGCCAACTTACGAGATAAGGTAAATTGACGTTCTGAACGTAGATGTATTATCTAGCAGATGCTGCATAAATTATTTGGTATTAAACATTGTACATATTCCGCATACATTTCCCTTTAACGATGTTGTTATAAAAATACTACGGGAGGTGGGAATGCTGTTCAAATTTCCCTCCCACTGGTACAATAGAAAATGCCGAAACTCGATTTCCAAACTGCGGCGAAAGTGGCGCCGCTCCATTTGTTGCAATACTTTTGAATCCGACTGTACCTGAAGCTGCTGTAAGCGAAACCGGTCGTAAAATAAATATAAAATTTGTGGAAATTGCTCCTGCTTCTTCATTATGTTCCGTTTCCACTCCATCTTGCCTGAAACCTCAGATTATATTAGTTACAAAATTTGCCACGTTAAAATTATTTTATTAAAATATATTTTTTTTTTACCTCTGTGGAGGGGGCTGTCCCCCCAACTCCCCTTTCCGCTTCGCCACTGCACACTACAGTCCCACATTGCATTCCTGTGAACAGTTAGTAGTGGCAGCTGGGTACTTTTAGGACCCATCGCTGCTTCCTTCCCTTTCGTTTCCTATCCTTCTGCCATGGAGCAAATGACCTCGACTGCCTGTCGGTCTCCTTCTCCACATGCCAACTCAGTGATATTAAAAAGTGATACAGTTATTTTGCGGAAGAGATTATGAGAATGAGCGTGGCGCATACGAATGTTACAATTAAGAATTCTCCAGTGGGCTTCTAGGTGAGTTGTCACTCACTGCACATTAAACTTTAAGCAGTCGCATCCGGTCTATATGACCTGAGAGGTTTTTTTATGAATTAAACTGACAGTGAGTTTAATATTTTTGCAATTTGGGTTCCATGTCGTAATCTCATGACGTAATTTTTTTCTTTTTTCGATGCTATATTTATGGATGCAATCATTATGTATCGTAATGTAGCGTAATGACCCGACGCGAGTGTTTGTGTCTTCAAAAATACCGCTCTGTTACTCGTCGCGAACGGTATATATCTAAATAAATTTTTCATACGAACATAGTACGTGTGAATTATCTGTAAAACTATGCATAAAGGCACTGAATCATCTTGGAAACAATATAAAATCCTTTAAATAGTTTCATTTTTTTGCTCCTTTAAACCCAAATATATTTCATATCATGTAACTTTAAAGGTTAAAATTATTGGTCAATATGACCCAACGTGAGTAGTTTCGAAACTTTATCTCACGCGACGACTAAAGGGTAAAAATGGGTTTCCAAATGTCAAAACCGGCGTCGCTGAAAATTTCATGGAGAAATAAGCTCTAAATAAGGCTATTCACCGTTATTTGCAAACATTCCACAGAGAAAAAATTAATTCGCCTTGACCAGGATTCGAACTCAGCTCCCCCGAATTTCGGAGGAGTACTTTAACTAGTTAAGCTAAATATTTAGTTCATACCGCACAATATGGATCACGGTGCATTTGCGGACTCGGCCGGAAAATGGGGGATCCGGCTTCGAACCTCGCTCTAGGCGAACGATTTTTTCTCTACGGAATTTTCTAACATTTTGTGCATTGCGGGTGACTCCGTAAATTTATCACAGAGGCTAGTTAAGTGCACCCCTGTCCAGTTAAGTCCACATATTTTCACGGGGAAGAATAGTGTCTCGGTAGCTTAGCTGGCTAAAGCTTTCGACCGGATATCGGGGGATCCAGTTTCCTATACCGGTCATGGCGAATGATTTTTTTCCTCTGCGGAATTTTCGCAAAATTCGTGTATTGCGGGTAACTCTGTTGTATTCATCACCGCGCCTAGTCCCGGTAAACTTAAATTATTAACCGATTAGTTACATTCATAATTATATAATCTATCAAATTCATAAATATTGGATCATATATTTGTCGATAACAGTTACTAAAATGTATTTATTGAGAATAAATGGATGGCTTTGCACTTGTCTCCGCGTTGGAGATATTTTTTAAATCCGACAAAAACTAGTTCAAACTGGCAAAATTAATACCATTTTGTTTCCGGGAAGGACCGGGACCTCATCTACGCAGTCCCCTTGGTTATGCAACCACGTTCTAGAATGGGGAATACGCTTTAGAATGCCCGAAGGAGAAGAAATTCTGTGGCCAAAAGGAGGAGTCTGTATTCAGCGGTCGCGGACGCAATTATATTTTATGACTTTATTGGCGAAAGGGTAATGATTGACTTTGGCAAGAATGTTACTGAAACCATGCGATGAGGAAGTATGCAACACATTCTGTTGAGAAACTCATGTTTCAATTTGGCCTGTCCTCTTTAGACCTGCGCCTCAGTGGAGGACTTTGGTCTTAATCGATCATTTCACCCATAAAATTTATTAAAAAAAAGACCGCACTTCCAAGAGCTTATTGGCTTTAGCGGATCCCTTACTGTCCATTTCAATGCGTTCATTTGCCAATTTTTCTCGATTGTGAAATGAGGTTAAGTTTATAAAAAAATGGGAGACGGCGAAGTGAGAAGTTTGAGTTTTATTTATCCTAGAGCTTGGCACTCCCTATTGTCTCAACACTGTAAATCGCTGTAAACTGTGCCAAAGGAGTTGTATTCAATGATGTTCTATTGCTATTCCATTCCTCCTTACTCAAACTCCATACCCCGAACCCTCACTCTCCTTCACCTGGCGACGTGGTGTGATTCACAGGCAGACCATACCCATCTCCCAAGCATTCAGCAACTTAATAATTTTCCCTCCTACTTACTCCAGCCGCCCAACTCAACCTCAACCCTACTGTCTTAAATTGTCAATATGATGAGGAATGCACTTTGCATTTCTGATTCTCGGACTCGTGGAAAAAACCGACGACCTCACCCCAATCTTTCGGAATTAAGTTGATGACGTCACTAACGTCATGCCGAGGCAGTTTCCGCTTCTCAGCTATTTGTGGGCTTCGTGCAACGACCTAGCTTGGCCCGTAGTTGTTTGCACTATTTTGACTCATCACTTTCTTCAATGAACTATTTGTGGCATAAAAATCGACGATCTTAACCCTTTTGGAGGTAATTTGATGGGTTCAAGAATGCATGCTCCTATTATACACTCTAAGTGTCTTTTCCCTTCTCACAACCTTCCCCCATATTTTGCCACTGTCATCTACATCCACATACTACCCCGCAAGCCGGATCAATAGGCACGTGGCAGAGGTTGTAAGGACACTGGTCGTTCACAAATTGAAAGGATATGTTCTAAAGAAATCACGCCCATCATTTATTAAAGTCCTTTACTGTTTGTGAGAAAAACGAATTCACCTATCCGAAAAAACCTATCCTTTCGGCAAAATATCTCACTTAATTTATAGTTTCTGTCTGGCCTAGGAATATGGTGGTGTTCTAATGTGATGTTCTCTATGCCTCTCTTAAAGGTATCTATTCTCAATTGCACAAGTAGTCTAAGCCTAGCGCGTAGCCTCCAAGTCTCTAGCAGCTTCCAGACTAATTTGTTTAACGTCTGTGAAATACTTTCTGTGCGGCCGTACCTGTTTTATCCTTCACCCGAACCATCCCTGTGTATTTCTGAGTGGGTGGTTCGTGTATCTACCCCAGATGATGCCGCACCGCAATAAAACCGGTCGTGTGAAATCAAATATGTGAAATTGACAACGTTATTTCTATTAGAAATGAAACTATATATTTGCAAATGAAAATGTGAAAGTATATGCCTGAAACTGTGATTCTCCGAGTCGCTCTGATGGATATCCAATCTCAATTGCTCAAGCAATCCAACTCTAGCGCGTAGCGTCCGAGTCTCCAGCGGCTCCCTGCCTAACTTGTTTAACATTTGTGAAACGCTCTCTGGGCGCCTGTGGAAATGTTTATCCTTCCACCCCCACTACACGGATGCATTTATGAATTGGTATTTCCTGTATCTGCTTACCCCAGGATGATATCGCATCGCGACGAAACCGGTTGTGTGAAATTAAATATTTGACATCAACAAAGTTATGTTGTTGAACATCAAATTATATGTTTGCAAACGGAAATGTATGAGCATGAGCCTGGAACTATTATTGATTTTATCATTTGACGTTTCTTTTGCCGTGAATCAAGATTATTTCACTTACCGCCTCCTCAAAATATTGCTCTGTCCATTTGTCTTGCTGATTTTTTCCAATCAGATTAACGCGAGACAAATGTATCGTTAAAGGTTTGATGAAAGAAAGTAAATAAATATTCGGAACGAATTCAGCAGATCGACACCGATAGCAGAGGGCTGCTTTGCTCATGTGCAAGAGGAAAGTTCCATATCACAGAATCCTGTTTTTTGCCATGAGAATAATTGAGGCTCGTGACTGCTTCGCCTTCGGTTGCATCCGGCACCCAAATTCAAGCGACAAGTAAACGGTCTCAATCATGTTAGCTGCGTTGGGAGTGGAAGGCAGTCGTCACCCCAGGCTCTGAACCCAGTTATCTGAAACAGTAATCGCTGGGCAATGAGAGCCCAAATCAATAACTACGCCCAAAATATTTAATTACGTGTTCATGACTGGGCAGATAAGTAGAATTAATAAATTAGTCATCTCCGAGCAGGGAAAGCCTCGGAGAACATAATCTTAAATTGTTGTCTTCTTTCAAACGTGATTCTGCTTACTACTGCCCGATGAAGTGATCAAAGATGTTAATTTAAGAAACATTCTTTCGTTATATTATTATCTGAAAGATTTCTTAATTTTTCTTGGAAAGTTTTTCAATCGTTATTCATATACCGATATAAAATATTCCTTAGGAAACGGTGTGAGATTCCGCAATCGACTTACAGGAAAATTTGTATCACACTTCATTAGACTGCATGTTAAAACTGCATTGAATAACTCCACAGAAAAAAATAAAATTCGGATTTAAGTTAATTTTTTGTGCGTTATAATAATAATGAATTTGTGACAACAATTTATCACAATTTCCATTGACTGAGGAATGAAATTCTTTCTGCTGTTTCACATTTTCCAAGAACGTTAAGTACATTGGAAGAAACCGTAGATTAGCTCAATGTGTTATTGCAAAACGATGATAAACCTCCAAAATAATGGAAAAAATGAACACATATAATTTTCCAAAGCAGAGATGAGATGCGTAAATATTTTTGTCTTTGGAAATCCAATTACTAGGCTGTATAAATACACTTGAGGTCAAAAAAAGGCATCAGCTTGTAAGAAAATCATTTATTGGTAAATGTGTACATGGCATAAAATGGTAATGGCACGTTGATGGTCGTTTCGTATTCAAGTTTTTATCCTGAAACGGGATAACGACGCCATGCCTCGCTGGAATGTAAGTAAAACTTAAAGATCTCCTTTGGTGCGTTTTCCTGCGGGTAACCTGAAGCCTTTGGACGGCTAAACAATTTTCGAATCTTCTTTGGGTTTTTACTAAGAATAAGAGCCAAGACTAGCTCATTCTCCGCTAGCAATGGCTATTCACCCATATCAAGAAATATTTCCTGATATTTAGGTACGCTCGATTTAGTTGATCACAAGTTTTCACGATAATATGGTAAAGGAACATTCTTAATGTTGCATAGTTATCATCTCCTCCTTCAGGATTGATGGATTTAATGATGAAAATATTTCTGCAATCGCAGTCCTCTAATGAGAGGATTGCAAGAACAATGCAGTCCGTATTCACAATGTAACCGTTTGCTATTATATCACGATAAAGCAGTAGTAACTCGACAAATATCACTTTTATAATGAGCATCACATTTGTAGAAGAATAAATCAAGTAGTTTGCATTTCTTCATCTCTTGCATAACACTTCGTTTTTGTGCAATGTTCATATCACACATGTTTTACGTCCACTGAAGTCTCATTTCCCTCCTAGAAAGAAAAAAACTAATGGACATAGTTAAAATTACTACGGGGATGGGAAATGTAATCGTCGCCTTAGTTTTTCCAATCACAGTCCTTTTAGGAACTATGTTTCACCTTACTGACTTTAATACAACTTATAAACGCCTGAAAGTCCTCAGGCTCATCATTTTGCACTGGTTCATTGCACTTGATTGCACATTCAGCAGAAAATACACTGAGCATCTCCTTGGCCTGAATTGAAATACGAGGGGAAATGCCAGTATTGCGGGCGCCACTTGGAATAGAAAAAAAACATTTTAGACACCATTGAATCATACAAACTACGGGGAGGAGTTTATTGCTAACCCTACGAGTAAAATATCTTGCGTTCGTGGTGTATGGTTTCAGCGTAGGATTTTTGATGTTATATACTCCAACTCTTCCATTTCTGCCCAAGTTCCGCACTTCAAAAAAGTCACCAGCATCCAAAGTCATCATCGACAAATTTGATGGGCAAATTTAAGTTGATGAAAACCATCTACTGACAGGTTCTGAACTTTCGTTGGGTCGAAATCTAAATTTCCTCCCCAAAGATGGTTTCCTAAGTCATTCGAAAAATCTTAGTCTGATATTTCATTTCTTATGAAGTACTCATTGAAATGACGTATTCCTTTCTCACTCCGCAAGTATCCGTTTTCGTCCCCTCGGAACAGTCGTGCACATTAATGAATTCACAGCAGTGCCATCTATGAACAGTCGGAGTACTTCCTCATCCGCATTCTGCCAACCATAGTGTCTCCATCTTTGCATTCGTTTTGCTCTTCACCCTTGAGGAACCCCTGGCGTCTCTTGCTGCTTTCAGACGCCGTCGGCAGGCGCCGCCACTGCTGCTGGCTCGTTCTTGTCCGTTGTCTTCTTGCTCGGGAACTCGCCGCTATGTAAAGGACCAAGAAGATATTTTTTAATAATTTTAAAAATAATTTTTATTACTACGCACAAAAAATTACATTTCAATTGAGAATGTAGAGTAATTTTAGCCAGCCTTGAAGGCGAACCTGGCTAACGTCTAGTTATAATTTTGGATGAATTAAACTTGAACTTTGTATTTCCACCCTTTTAAGACCGAACAACCTTACGAACTGATTGTTATATTTTTTTCATAAACCATTTATTTTACAACTAATTAAGAGATATTATGAAAGAAAGCCCGAAAAAAAGTTTTAAATGCGTTTTCAACAATGTTCCCAAATGGGAACACGCCAAAAAATGCTGCTAGTGCTTGAAAAATAAATATAGACTTGGCCAAAAAACTAAGTTTTAACAACGTAATACGCACTGATCTTTTGAATTGATGAGCATTTTTCGCCTGAGAGCGAGTGTGGAGGAAAATATCGAATAAACTGCTTACTCACTACAGGGGTGATGAAAATAACCAATTTTGAAAAGGTATAATAACCGACCGATGTATAGTATATATTGATCGTTTTATACCCTTAAATTGCGTTAATATTACTGTTGCGGCAATGAAATGGTTGGAAATGGACGTGAGTGACTGAGTGGTGCCCCAGAAGGGGATGGACCCCGTTTGGGGTGCCCGGGCAGGGGATTGTATTGTAAGGAGTACCTCGGAAGGGGAAGGGAGAGGAGACAGTGTTATGAAAGGGACGACTGCACAAGAGGGCAGTCACAAGAGAGCGACGGTCGGTGGAAGGTGCATATTCTACACCATACGAAAAATTCAAAAACACTTGTAACGACGAAATTAAACAACTAAATACAGTCCATTTTTTAATCTAAAAACATTTCATTTATGTTGATATGCCGAAGGTGCAACAATTACGTTAAAGTGAATCGCATGACTTGTGTATACCTTGTATACTCAAGTCTTACGATTCCCTTTAAAAAATGATACCATACCATCAGGGGGGATTCAGGATTTTGTTCTGGGGGGGGGGGGGTCACAAGCAAGGCCGTAACCAGGATTTTGTTCTGGGGGGGGGGGGGGTACAAAAGATCATTCGAGAAGGAATTATAATGAATGTTTAAATGACATATCGTGAAAAGATTATTCACTGTATTTCGTCATAAGTATAATGTCAAAGAGTTTTCCTCGAAGATAAATAGCGACTGAACATTTTTGAATGGATAAAATTTTAACCATGAAGGATTTTAAAAAATTGTTATTCTTTGTTTTTTATTTCATTTCTTATGTTTAAATCATCACGTGACTGAGGTCAAACTAAGCAAGTATTACTGATTCTTATTTTTTCACCCTTTTACTATTGAAATAATTTGTAAGGTATCTAAAAAATTCTGGGACGGCAGAACGAGTATGTTATTATAAATTCACAATGTAAATTGTTAAAAGTAAAAATACTATGGTGGCTACATATTGCCAGTCAAATGAAAGTAGGATGTATATGTTCTAAACTGATTTAAAAAGGAATTAATTTTTGAATAGATACTGTTTTTTCGGTTTCTGAGGCCACCATTGTCCATTTTTAGTTATCAGTTTATTTCTATTTTAATTGGCTTTGGGAGAGTCTTTTTTAAACTTTATTTCCGCCAATTAGTAGCCCTACCCTATTTTGCTGAATGCTCCCAGTCAAATAGTCAATTAGGCATGAATTTGAATGATATTTTATGGACTGGACACGCACAGGCGATGTCTCGAATGGATTGCGGGATTTTAAAGCTTTCTAATATTTATTATACTTAACTAACAGATATAAATTATGCATCAAATGAGAGTGCCCACAGTTTCGTTTGTTCGCAACAATGCGCATGCGCGCTCAATGTTTCCGCCTCAATTCCTTCGAGAGCTCTAGTAGCAAAGATGGCGACTAGTTAACCGAAAGTTTTTTGTTTAACAGTTTGCAAAGAAGGAATCTATAGTAACCGCGTAGCGTGCGTTCCGTATTATGTCCGGCTTTGATCCTCCAATAATAATAACATCTGTGCCTCCACTACCAGCTGAAACATGATTGAAGCAGCTGTTGCTGCAATTACTACTCGAAAGACGCTAATCATCTTTTGGGAAGAACTCGCACATTGTATTAACGTGCGCCGTGTCACGAATGGTTCTCACATTGAACACTTGCGGGCTTTTTTGTGAAACTGTTTAACACTAGAACCGCTGAACTTTCCAACCCCACCAAAACCGCGGCATGGGACTTTTTAGTCCCATTGACAAAATACATTGATCCTGTCATGTTTAAGTATAATTGACGGTTTTTTTTGTGGTTTGTGTGAACAAAACACGTGTTTAGGTAATGTTTAAAACGTTTTATTATGTATAACTTGGAATACAGTAAACTTATTTTGACGTGTTGGTTGCAAGCTCAGACCTGTAGACGCGCCGGGCAGAGGTGACGCGGTCGGCGCTGCGTGAGTAGGCGGCCGGCGCAGTGCACCCTTCTGCGCTTCTAACTGGTAGAATAACGGTATCTGTGCATCGATCCCCTTCGTAATAAACTTTTATTATGCTAAACACAAAATAAGTGTACAGAAAGAAACTGAAATTGTATGTTTTCCCCATTTGAGACAAAAAAAGTCCTATCCCGCGGTTCTAGGTAAATCGTCATTTTTCTCGCAAACCAAACATTGTACAATATTTTCAATATAACCATTCGAAAGAGCATAAAAATGAGTATAAGTCAGTAAATTTTAAAGGGATCAAATCACTAGTACATGAATGGTAAACATTTGCAAAGGGCGATGGGACAAAAAAGTCCCGTCCGCGGTTCTAGTATTAAGTTACTCTTCCATTTGGTATATGATTTAAATATAACCGTAAAATTAGTGTAATAACTGTTAGAAATCTTTAAAACCCCAATTCTCATTTTGAAACTCCCGGTATTTTAAAGTAAGCATTCAATGAACGTTCTCTGGTTGCAAACTGGGTCAGGATAATTCCGTGATGGACATTTTTTTTCAATTATTTGATTTACTCTGCGTGGTATATCCTATGAGGGCATGGGCAAAATGGACTCATTAATAATATTATCAGGAAAAGAAGAGCTTAAATGGACACTTGAAGCTTGTGAGTGGAAGGGCTTCATATCATGAATGAAAAACACAGTCGTTACTTCAAAAATTTAATTCAAAATGACTACCGGTTTCGTACGTCACGTCATTATAAAGTACATAGATCGTGGAAGAAACGAAGTGTTTTTAATTGCTAGGAGAAGTGCTTTTTGCGATTGGAACAAAGAGATGTAGCCCAAAATCCAAGTGATTTTGGTTCTTTAAGTGACTCGAAAGCGTGCCTGCATCTACTATTTGCGTCATTCGTGTTGATTCCAGTCCCTAGAGTGTTTTTGGCCTTATAATTATCAAAGCTGCGAAACACTTTCTATTCTATCGCAGCATTTTATAGAAAAAATTCGAACTTTCCACCGAAGTATTTCCAAGACTCCTAACGCCCGTGGCAACGCGGAAATGTGGTCTAACCACTGCAAATTAGCTAACCTCTTTCATTTTACTTTTTTCTCTTTTGAGAGCAGAAGATTTTCATTAAACTTGTAGAAAATGAAGTTTGCAGTGAGAAATAATGTAGTAAGTGCTGAATGTAACCTTGTAGTAAGGATATGACTTAAGGCAGCACTACCTTTTCTAATTTTAGCTGATTGATTCAATTCTTGTTTTTTGAACCAGTTAAGTTTAGCACGATGCTATTTTTCATAGATTACATAGCTTCTTCATATTTTTCATAAATTGTTCAATCAAAATTGTCGACTGAAATTACTTGCATAATGCGTGAATCCTCTATGAAATTACACGTACAGAATTGAGTTAAAAAAAATGTTTTACTAATAAATTATGACAGAGTTCACAAATATTCTCTTAAAATGAAATGTAGTTTTATGGCTTCATCTTTATTTCAACTTCAATTTCCGAAAATCAAGCTTACTTCATCACTTCAAATTGCATAAAAATACTAAAATGGTGAAATGTTTAGTGAAACTTGAAGTAATACACTTATAATACGATGCTTTCAATCCACAATCTAGTAAGTAATGTCGCATAACATTGACCTTTCATTGATCACCTCTCTTCCAATTTTTAACACAGGTTAAATCTTAGGCAATGAAATCTTTATTTTATTATCAAATCCGGTTCATGTAGACTAGTGTAGTACATTGTACATTACTAAGAAAGTACATTTTTTATTTTCTAAATTGAAAATGTTACAGAAGAGGTCGCAGGTTCAAGTCTCTCCTGGGTAGGTTGTCCGTATCCAGGGCATGAATGTTCGGGTAAGTATATTTAAGTGTTTACTTTTTGAAAACGGTAAATGTAATGGGAAAGTGCTGTTTTCGGTGAAAATATGCTTGAAAATATTTTTAATAGAATATTTCATTCGCTACAACTAGTTTTTTTGCTGGGCAGGTCTCTAGCTCGCATCTAGTGATTAAAAATTCAGTTTTGTCAGCTTGATCATAAGTCTTCCAGTGGGTGCGAGAACTATTCGTAGGTCTGGCTCTCTTTCCGCCGGGAGGGACAGATCAGGTGAAAAACCTTTATGATTGCCTTCCGACCCTTTCCTCTACGCTTGGAGGCAGGAGAACTGCCATCCAGGTTTGTGGAACGAATAATAAGAGACTCGACATTTTTAGCTATCCTAGATCTATAAAATAAGAATTTTATTGAGGTTTATTTTTATTGCCTGTTACATTCGATACCATGTTCCTAGAAAATTCTTTAACATTTACCCGATTCAAGTTAGACTAACACATTGTATTGAGGATACTTGGGAAAAAGTATAGAGAGAAACCCGGCGTCGGCATTACCCTGCTCTTAGCGATAGACGCCAAGGGAATCCCAGTTAAACGTCTCTTCCTACGGATGGCGTTATGCGCTTGAAGTGTCCTCCGCACAACATATAAGCAGGGATCCATTCACATAAAATTGTCTTCCACAGCCGAGATTCGAACTCAGGCCCACGGGAGGAGAATGCGTCGTAACCTGCAAGGGGACGACGTAAGACACATTCTCCTCCCCGATAATGGCTGCCTAGTCAGCCGAAACACCGATTTGGGAGAGTTAAAATTCAATTTTAATTGGCTTTCGGGATTGTATTTCTAAATTTTACACCAACTTCTTGGAAAAGAGAAAGAAAAGGGCTGTTATAAAAAAATTATATACATATATTTTTGTTATAAAAATATTAAAAAGTCTCTTGATTCCTGCTCCCCATCACATTGATAATATAACTTACCCTTTGAAGATGATTAGCTTTGCTATGTCCCTGAAGGGCGCCTCGACCAGCAGATACAGCAGCAAGGCGAAGAAGAAGACAAACACAATCTCTCCAGCACTCAACAGGAACTGTAACGAAAATTTTTTGGTTTTCATCTACTTTCATCTTGCCATGTTTTCAGGGAACGTTTTAATTGGTTAGGATATTCCCTATCCTTTTTACCGGGATGTTTTAACGTTGCGTCATCATGCAGACTATCTTTCGTATGGTTGCTACCGTTAAGGCCTGTATTCTGACATTAGCTCATATAAGTTAACGTATAAACGCGAAAATGAACGCCAAAATGCACCGTGTAACAACCAAACTTCTGCGACTGCATGAAAAATGATATGGAACCTGTTCTAATTTGAATCATGCATTCGCATATGTTCCGGTCCGGTTAAAAAAATCAGGCATTAACTAAAAAAATTCGAGGGTTGCCCAGGAATTTATGCACCACATTTTTTTCCCAGTCGTCAACTACCAGGATCCGGTACAGAAAGACTTAATCCGCAAACTTAATAAAATACAAAAGAAGGCTGCGCGGTTCGTCAAAAACTGCTACAAGAGTACAGGCAGCGTTACCCAGATGTTAAGCGAATTAGGCTAGGAGCCGCTGGAGACTCGGAGGCTGTGCGCTAGCCTTAGATTGTTTGAACAATTGAGAATTGATATCTTTAAGAGCGACACGGAGAATATAGCATCAGAGCCCCACTATATTTCCGGGTCCGACAGAAGCGATAAATTAAGAGAGATATATTGTCGAATGGTTAGAAATGCGAATTCCTTTTTCTCCCGAACCAATTAAGGACTTTAACAAATGCCGGTCGTAATTTCTTTTTAGCGTTTCCATTTTATGTGCAAATGGCTGGTCTGACACCCCCTGCCAGAAGCCTTTTAGGCGACTTGCGGGGTAGCATGTAGATGTAGATGCACAATGGTGCGTTTTCGAAACGTTACATATGCATTATCTGAAGTTTCATGAATGCGCATGCAAATCTTCTGGCTCTTCCGATTTATAGCATAGCCGTAGGACCGTTTCAAAATGGCGTCTATAAGTGATTTACGTAACAAGTAGAGTGCTGCCATCCAATTTCTCATAGAAGAGAAAGAAACTATGGGAAATATTCGCAATCGTTTGAGAAAATACTATGGAGAATCTCCTGTCAACAGGAGTACATTTAATCCCTGGGCTCAGAGGACAGCAAAAGGCCATTTGGCGCTGCTCCAAGATTTATAGCGTTCGGGGAGACTATCCGCCGGTGTCACACCTGGCATGTTGCAGCAATTAATACGCATTACGACTCGGCAGTTAGCGCTAAATCCCTTAATCAGCAGAGGAAATTGATGCTACCAGCGACCTCGTCACCATACCAGCCCTAGGTATCTTTTGATTCAACACGATAACGCCCGGCCCCACGCAAGTTTGAGGACTGCTGAACACATGGCAAAAGAGGGCTGGACAGTGTCACCCCATCCACTTCACTGCCCTGATCTGGCTTCCTCAGACTTCCACTTCTTTGGGCCACTAAAGGAAGCCATTCGTGGAGGACATTTTCAGGATGACGAGGAGGTGATTCACTCCGTGAAGAAATGGCTCCGTGGTCAGAAAAAGGATCGGTACCAACAAGGCACACACACCCTTGCTTCACGCTGCTTGACGACTATAGAAAGGGACGGAGATCACGTGGAAATTTGGGTGTGTAGCTGCAACATCATTCTTTCGCGTGTGTAATTCTCATTGCGTGCAATAAATAAACGTTAATAAAAAAATATGATGCATTAATTTCTGGGCAACCCTCGCAGTATCATTTGGCATTGATGGCTCTACAGGAAGTACCTAATTGACAAATATTCCGTCCAGGGCAGCTCTACGGATTCCTGTAACGCGCAAGCATTTCCACTGCGACAAGGTTTTAGCCCGACAGTAAGGGGAATATAAATATGTAGGGTAAAACAATAGTTTTCAATTAAAATTGATGCACTCACCATGTAGTAGTTGGTGATGTATTTAGGGTTTCGGTCACCTCCCAGCACGAACAGTTGGAAGATGAAGTGCACGAGGTAGGCGCAGTAAGTGAGTTTCCCCAGAATCACGAACGGAGTCCACTCAAGAATCCTCGATACGATAGCTGCAAAAGAAAGAAACAGTTAGTTTCCATAATAGAATATATAGAAAACCATAGTTAAAAATATAGCTTATAAGTACATTAAGCACAATTGGTGAGTTCCTATACATAACGATATCCTGTTTTTTTTTGTGTTAGAAGATACTCCAGCGTGTGATGGTATTCATTGCATTTGTTAGTTTTTGACGTTTACATAGCTTTAGTTTGTTTCCTACTGATCGTACAATTAAAATGTTTATGACTCTTAAAATTTATCTTATACCAATCTTACAGCTTTGGACGCAAGAGTCAGATGTTTTGCACGTCAACCTAAAGGTTGCAACTTCAAACCTGATTATTTCAGCACAGGAGTGCCTATGGTCAACTTTGTGTTTTTTGAATGCAAATAATATCATATAAAATTTAATAGACTAATTGTTATGATATATTACTGCTCGATATACATTAGTAGATGATTCGGTACGGTCTGCAGAAAGTCAAACATCGCACAGCCACTTTTTCCGTCCACTTTTCTCAGAAATTACTTAAGCGATAGCTTAATGATACCACGTAAATGATGGTTTTAGCTATTATAGTTTGGATCACCTGTATATTTTTCAGTCTCTTCGCACACAATTTTCTCTAACCACTACCGTTCCATTGAAGGTCCAATGCAGTATTAAATCTTTCCTGATATATTCCGAACGGAATGGGACGAAAAAATGGATGTGTACAAAGATGGAAAAAGGATGGGTATTTTTATCTGTGGAAATCCGTGAAATCGGAATTACTCTAGGCAACAGTAAGGGAGGACCTGCTGAATCAAAAATATCTTCAAAATATTTGGAAAATACTGACAGAAATATACCCGTAGCGAAATCTAAATTAACATTCTATAAAATAATAAAATATAATAAAAAGATAAAATTTACGAAATATTCTGAGGTCAAATGCATACTTTTACAGATAATTTGCAAGTACTGTCTCCGTAAATCAAATTTGTATTACAAACGCTCGCGACGAGTCGTAGAGCAGTATTCTTCAAGGCTGAAACACTCGCATCGGGTCAAAATGCTAAATTATGACACATAATGCACATATGCGGACACAAAAATGGCATGGAAAGAAAGTACTTGAAATGAAAAATGAAAATACATGGAACGGAAATGGCTAAAATATTTAACTGAATGAGAATTTAATTCATTAAAAAAAACCTATCGGGTCATATAGACCCGAAAACACTACTTGAGGATAAAAAAAACATACTTTCCATAGCACCCTTGCCCCAACTTCTCCTACAATTGATGCATGATCCATACCGATCCATATACGAGTTGCATGATCCATATCAATCTGGATTTCGGAAAAACTTCTCCACACAAAGAGCGCTACTCAAATCGACGGATTATGTACGTCGAGGAATTAATAAACGGATGGTTACAATTATGATTCTATTTGATTTCACCAATGCTTCTGATCTTCTTAATCACGCCAAACTTCTCCACTAATTGAAAACCCTTAACTTTCCCTATTCGTCACTTAACTGGTTTTACTCCTATCTAAAAGATCGTCAACAGGTAGTCAAGGATGCAATATGGGGATACATCGCAATGGACCACTGTCCATTTCGGGGTCCCCCAAGGGTCAGTTCTTGGTTCCCTCCTACCTTCCTTGTATATCCTTGATCAGCCCAAGTGTGTCATAAACTGTAAATACCTTTTATATGCTGATGACCTACAGATTTATCTTCACGGCCATTTGCATGAGCTGAATGATGCAATTTCCAAAGTCAATCAGGACGTTTAAGCCATCAATTCATGGGCTGTAGACAATAACTTTGTGCTTAACCCCAGAAAAACAAAGTCGATGTTATTCGGTACCTACCTGAAAACTATTCAAACATGTTCATTTTGTTTTTTTGCCAATGATTATTGTTGGTGATGCTGAAATGTCATATGCAAGCTCCGTTGGATTTAATTTGTTTCGGCAAAACCATGTTCAAGCCATCAGCAATAAGATTAACATGATCCTGTTTCAGCTAAAAGCTCATTAAAACCTTTTGCCCTTTCATTCCCGCAAACAACTTGTATCCTCGCTAATATTCCCCCATATTGATTACTGCTGTCTTGTGTGTCATGGCCCATTTGTAGATATTAACGCCCTGATTCAACGGCAATTAAATATGTGTGTCAGGTTCATTTATGATCTTAAAAAAGATGAACATATATCCCCTTATATCTCTAAGTTAGAATGGCATAAAGCTAAAACAAGGGGGGAGTACATGCTTGCCTCCTTTTATATAAACTTTTCAATTGTATACCTCCTGAATATGTAATGCAATTTTTTCAGTTCAAAGAGAAAATCGAAATGTTGCAACTCGAATGCCACCAGATTTTTTAATCGTCCCACTACATCGAATAACTACATTTAATAAATCCTTTTTTGTTGTTGGGACAAGGATATGGAATAGTACTCCTGAACTCATCAAAAACTCCTAATCACTGATGTCATTCAAAAATGTCCTGTTCAATAAAATGCTATCATAAGAAAAAAATTAATTTTACTGATATGCTTGTATTTTCTGTTACCATTATTATAGCATTAATTGCATGCATCCATTTTTTCTGTGTACCCGAGCTCTGATACTAATGTATATCTTATGTTCTTAGTGGACCAAGGGTCCAAGAACAATTAACATTTCTTTATCTTATCTCTATCTTTATCTTACAATCCTCTGCTCTGATTCCCTCACTCAGATATTCAACTCTTGGATCGTTTAGATAGGGGAGCATATAGCTCCAGACTATACGTGTATCTATATCTGCAGACTAGATGTGCATCTAAATCAGCATACTACCTCGAAGCCTATCACGTAGCCTTCGAATCTCTAGCGGCTCCCAGATTAATTCGTTTAAAAGTTGTATAACGCTTTCCGTTCGCTCCTTGTAGTTTCTGAGGATTCGCTCAACTCTCTTTTGTATTTTTATTTGCTTCACGCATTAATTTTGGTAATTATACAATGCGGATGAGTGGGTAGTTCCTTTCCCCTGGCCACCAGCCGAGAACTCGCAACTTTAATTGCTTCTATTTCCGCGCGGTAGAGAGATATATTATCGGCGTGACGATCGAGCATCCCAAAATAAATGTCCGCACAATGCGAGGCGCCCTAGAGGAGGGTGCCGCCTCTACATCCTGAATTTACGAAATCCACAGGCCTGTGGCTTTATAGACGAATGATTAAGGTCAAATGGATGGATCTTGTGAGTAATGCGGAAGTTCTAAGAAGAGTAGTTTTGAAAAAGCCCTGGGAAGTAGACGTAACAGTATAATCGGTCACATTATAAGATACGATGATCTAATGAAAATTATCATCTACATCTACACACTACCCCGCAATCCGCCTAAAAAGGCGTAGGTTAGGTGGGGTTTGGATACCAGCCGTCTACATATAAAAAGCAAATGCGCAAACAAAATTACGACTACCTTTTTTTTAAACTCCTTTATCGTTCGGGGGAAAAAAGAATTCCCATATCTATACGTTCGCCAAAATATCTCTCTTAATTTATCGCTTCTTTTGGACCTGGAAATCTAGTGGTGTTCTAATATGACGTTATCTATGTTGCTCTTTAAGACTATCTATTCTCAATTGCTCAACAATGTAAGCCTAGAGCGTAGCCTCCGAGTCTCTAGTGGCTCCCAGCCTAATTCACTTGGCATCTGGGTAACGCTTTCTGTACCCCCGTAGCAATTTTTGACGAATCGCGCCGCATTCCTTTGTATTTTATTCAGTTAACGGATTAAATCTTTCTAAACCGGATCCCATACGCTCAGTGCATATTCAAGGTGTGTTCGGATGAGTGTGAAATAGCACTTTTCTTGTACTTTCTCATCCGAAAATCTTCCCTCAATACGCTTGACGAATCCAAAGCTCTTCAGAGCTTTCCCACAAATATTCCTAATATGTGTTCCCCAAGATAGGCTCGGAGTTATCATAACTCTCAGACAGTGGCGCAGCGAGGGGGGGTTTTGGGGGATAAACCCCCCCCCCCCAGCGCTCAGAGAATTTTTTAAGTTTAATCCATTTTACTTATTTGGATCAGTATTACTTATAGAATAGTGTTAGGATTTATCAAATATCCCTCAGAAAGACGTAAAACTAGCCATTTTGAACAATTATTCTTAAAATTTTTCTGGAGAAGGGCCCCCGCAACTCCTGCTTACCGTGGTGGGTATGCAATACCCCCACGGTAAGCAGGTACCCCCACGGTAAGCAACACCCCCACTCTCGTAAGTATTAGTTGCGCCTAAAACCCCCCCTAGCCTTAATTCCTAGCTGCGCCCCTGCTCCCAGATACTTCACGTCGTCTGTTACCTTTGTAAAGGGAGGGCATGAGAAAGGAAGAAGGGTAGAGTTACCCCACGGTTGGGATGCATTAAGCAGACGATAAAGGCTTGAAATCAGAAGAATTATGCTAGTGATAAGAGTTTATCGGATAGTAGCATTGGGTGAAGAGCTGCATCACACTATTCTTAGGGTTGATGATTGATGGCAGGTTATGAATGACTGAAATCAGAATAATTATGTTAGTTTTAAGAGTTTAGCGGATAGTAGAATTGAGTCGAGAGCTGCATCACACTAATCTCAACATTGATGATCGATGGGGGGTGATGAATGATTGAAATCTGAAGAATTATGTTAGTTTTAAGAGATTAGTCGAAGAAGGAATTAAGTGGAGAGTTATTATACATCACACTTTTCCTAGGATTGATGATTGTTGATGGTGATTTAGATAGCTCCGCTTCACAAGCGCTCAACAATCGCCCACCGAATCAAATCCGCTCATATAGTAGCCCTATTAGTACTAGAGGAGCGGATTTGATTCGGTGGACGCGATTGTTGAGTGTATGTGCAGTGGATGTATCGATATGGTTTGGTCCGGGGTTGGGTCAATAATCCAAAACAACTTTTGGGTTGAATCGCTAAGTGAGCGATCTAGAAATGAAACACGTGTAAGTATGATTTCTCACGCCTTAACAACTCCACCCAACATAATAGCTCGTTAAATTCTCCTCTTTGGAGTATTTTCCGCTTGATTACTCTCTGTTTTTTGGGCAATTTTTGTACAGCGCTTGAAACCACTTAATTCGAGAGTGATTCTGCTTGCATGGCCATTTCTTTCGCCTGCAGCTCCTCTCGAAAGCGAACGTTTACGGCTCTCGATTACTGTATTCGCTCTTTTCTCACGCGCTAATTTTATCTCAGCGACTGTTTGACATTCTGAATCACTTTCCTGGCCTCTCTCAAGCGCGCCCTCGGGGCTCCTAACAAGACTAGAACCAGGTTCCAGGGCCCTTGGTTGTTGTGCACCACTGGACCGATGCGAAGAAAGTTTATTTTTAAGTGAAATTTGTTGCCAGTGGCGAAAAGCGAATGGATAGGGTTGATTCTCACGTGAGGCCTTTCCACATTGTCTGACGCGTGTGTTTAGGACCTTACGCGCAGCGTGGAGTATCTATCATGATATCCGTTTTCTGTTCTGCTCTCAGAGGAGCCAATTACTCGAAACGAGCATCGACTTTGCCCTCGGGCAATGGAAACTGAAAATATCCTGCGTTCTATCACCTAGTATATTAAAAAACATAAAGTAGATGACACGAATGTCGATCAATGTCCAGATTATGACGCCGAATTACTGTACAAGGCAGGAACATGAAAAAAATATAAGTTCAGTGCGTTTTAAACTAATATATGTAACTTTATATAACGGTTATACATATTATATGCAAGAGCGCTCAAGGTGGCTAGGCAGCGCGAAGTAAAAAACTGCAGAGTCCAACGTTGAAACTCAAATCTCGGCGTTATTATAGGAAACGAATAGCTACCAATGAAATGCATGCATCCTAGCCAAATCTCGCATTGGGCGTGCTCCTAAGCTACACATTTTTTTATTCTTTTGGAGCCAGGGATCTATTCAAAGCTTTCTATGTGCACTCTTTTAAATTAGTTTAGCCAGCATTTTTCGGTAGTAATATTCCCAGTGAATTACAGAAAAGAATGAATGCTATTATTCTGGCCATAGCTTTTTTCCCGCGATAACTATTTCGTTACTGTTGAATTTTAAACACCTAGTCTCACTTAATTTAAAAATATAGATTGCATTAGGTAACTTCGTAATTAACATTCTTGGTTGGGGACCTTTTCCATTGATATAGCCGCAAACGCCCATAGAAAATTAATTTTTTCTTGCGAATGACATCAAATACTTAGTCAGCTACCCTCTTCAACCTTTTTCTGCACTTCTTTATTCTTTGGGATTTTCTATAATCCCCTCTGCATAGCTATTTCAAACGCTTAAATTCTATCCTAATATCTTTTCCTTGATGGTCCATTTTTCGAATCCATTAAATTATGGCGCTCCGCTAAAAGCGCTTGACTAGTCCTTCTCTCTCTATTGAAACATCTGCGGCCACTTTTTGTTGGATACTCCTCTCTTTAATCGTAATATTCATATGCACCCTCATTCCATTTGTTTTCCAAGAATTTCATCTCTTACGATTATCTTTCTTTCCTTCCTTGTTCATCATTGTTTTACCTTTTTTATTTCAGCGTTTCTCGGCTATTTTACGTAAAGTACCTCCAAGTACATTATAATTTTTCTAATTTATTGAGATGATGCGTCGCGATAATTTCACCTGGCAATGTAACAGGTTGCTACTAGAGATACGCAAACGCTACCCTAGTTAATAGCCAATTCCAATTTTTTCTATAGCGCGCTGAGCTCTGCGAAGGACTGCATGCATCAGCGTGTGCACTTAAATGCATAGCGTAATACGGCCTTAGCCACAATAACGGCCTTAGCCACAATAGCCACTATCATGTTGCCTGCAAATCTGATTCATTAACTTGAAATCTGACTGTATGTAAGGAGGTCAAAAGATTCTCTCTCGATACTCAGCCCTGAGGAAGATGGCCGTGTCGCACATCGAAACGTCTGCAGAGATGTAGTTTTTGACGCGGTGGCGATCCCGATAACACTTCACGCAGTCTGTTCGCCGGAAAAGCGCCAATTCTGATTCAGATCACCTCTCCTCCTCAACCATTAATCTCTCCTTCGTCATCTGAGGTGTTATTCCTTATGTTATTGATGTTGATCAGTATTGGAAAGAGGCATCAATCTAATGAGAAAATTGGCAGGCTTGCTTGAGGTTTCGGGCAAAAGCCCTAGTAAGTTAGGGAAGACAGAGCAGCCAAGAAATTAATACCCCTGAGACGGAAACAGTGTTAAATGATATAGGTGTAAGTCGGAAACAGCTGCTCAAAAAATCGGTGGAGAAGAATTCCTTAGAAGGCTTGACTAATACGATGCTGTTGTGCTCCAACGGGAAAGTTAACGTAATTTTTAGCGAGAGAAAAAGTGATCCAAATGCCAGAAGAGATGCTATTTAGCCAAGATATGGAAAGGCGAGAGACGTTTAGTTATATTGAATAGTGAAACCACATAGCTGGATCAACTTTGGAAGGGCAATCAATTATAGATAAAAAGAGCAAGAAATAAGTGGAAGGTCTAATTATATAGCACAAACTCTAGTATTATAGATCAAAGGAGAAGTTTCAAGTTATCTTTAGAACTGGAGAGCTGGAAAGCCGTAAGTTTCATTTTAATTAAAGCAATAGGCTCGACGTGTCTCTATCCATGAAGTACTCCTGTCATGACGGGAGTACTTCATGGAGAGTTTAATCAAATTATGCTCACGGGTATTTTATCGTGTAGGGGGAGGGCCTATCTTTTTGGAGCCCCTGAAGAACGGGCCATTTCCTTTTAACACGTTACGTGCGGATGGCTAGAATTCTCATAAATTTTCCCCGAGCGTTCCGGAAGGATGACGAAGATTCTCGTCATTTAGGCTCGCCAGCTTAAACAATTTTAAAACATGCTGTAGGTAATTGGCAGTACGTTTCCAGTTCTTGTCCGTTACTTAGATTGAATGGGCGTATCGTAATGTTTGGTTAAGTATGGTTATATTTCAAACACTAGATTTTTAGCCATGTTTTAAACCAAAGGCAGTTGCCAAAAATTGGCACATATTTTCAATCTCAACACCTCTGCCCAGGTTCGTCGTTCTTCTACATTTAAATACCACGGTACGCAGCGTGTTAAAATCCAAGAGATGGCGTTTTAATGAAGGTAACAATAACTAAACCGACTGAAAGCTATAGCAAGTTTTGGATGTAACGCCGGATATATCCCTTGCATAAAACTACTAGGAGGGCAAAAATACGAAATACTAAGGCCAGAGACCTAAAGCTCTCAGTTTAGCACCCAATTCTGGGTATTCCCTCCGCTTCCCAGAAGGTACTCTCCGTTCCAAATCTTTAATCTGTATCCATATAGCACCACATCCAATGATTATTCAACTCATATAGATATTTTTGTCAAACTCGTTTCGAAAAATCGTCATAAATATTATTTATCATTTTCCACGAAACGATATACCAATTCAAATTAATAGAAACAATATATTTTAGCGGAAATTTTGAGCATATTGAGTTTCCAGCAGTGGCAAAGTTACCCCACAGTGTGTCCACAAGGATTCCTATAGAGCAAGGTTTTTAGACTGTAAGGTTGCCTCATTCGTAACTGCGCATGCGCCAGCAGAAGTCCCGTTACGTCACTGACGACCCTGTATCCTAGCTGATCCTAGCATTTACATTGTTTGCACGCTAGAAATTGAGATAGAAGTTCCTGAGACCTTGCGCCGCCTTGCGTTTCACGCGAATCTGAACACCTATCCTGCAATTTCACTGGAAATCGTCTTTGTAATCCACTACTCGTAAGACGAACTTTTTGTGGGTGAAGAGCGCCTTTAATCGTCGGATATGCCAGGCTCCCGTTGTACTGTGGCAACGTGCTCCAACAGCTTGTCGAAAACGAAGAAAGCTGGACGTAATGTCTCATATCACAGGCGGATGCTTAAATTGAAAAATCTTTTTATTGTATATATTAACTAATCGAATCATTGACCGTGTCTCGCCCCCCACACATGTGAAAAAAGTGGTGAAAGTGAATCAGTCAGACAAACTAATTGGATATGCTAAAGATTTCGTAATCAAGAACTTAGATGCTCCTATTGCAATGGAAAATCAGGAATTCTTCCCTTTAAAGGCAAATTGAGCTTAATATTTTGCGCACTCATTCATGCAGGGACTATTTTGCAAATGCATCGTTTACCTTGTATGCTATGAGTAACATCGTAAGCCAATGGTAAGATATCAGGTAAACAAATTTCTAGTACTAATTCCGTAAATTTGAGTCCTTTCGTATGCCTTTGAGAGCTATTGAGAAATTTTCGAGGCCACGGTTGCGCAAAATTGTTTATTAATTTAGGGAATTAAAGGACAGAAAAGTTTTAGCGTGTATAAAAATATTTATCAGGAATCAAGAGTTAAATCGTAGTTCACATAAAAAGAAACTTACGTTAATTTTAATCATAATATTTTCTCTCGAACTAATAAATTGGTTAAGAATAGCCTTTATAAACTTATAAATGTTGACTTGAGTCAAACCATATAATATTTTTATGTACTCTTTCGCGTTTATATTTACCTGCAAACTGTAATGAAGTAGACTCTACCCTCTAATTGGGACTAATTCAACAAATTACCAATGTTCTGTGCTGTGTCTCCAACTTGGACAAAGCAATTATTAAATGTTACGCCAAGCAGAGGGTCTTCACAAGAATAGAATGTTTGAACAAAAAAATACAACAAGGAAGAGCAACTTTGGTAGTGCCACTAAATAGATTTAAAAAATTGTTCAGTAAATCCTTTTACACAAATTCTTGAGTCTTATTATTTATACCCTCTTCAAAATGAACCTTGACGGTGGAGCTAAATTTCTACAACAGACTTATGATCGACCAAATAGCTGATATGCATTATTCTAAGTTTTTGTTTCAGCAATTATCACTGAAAATTATCGAATTTGTTTCCTGCAGTGCTTTTTGGTGCCATGAAACATTTTTGTTTTGGGTTTTTTGACCAAAGGCTACAGTGGAAACTTTCTGTAGGATATAAGATAGAGAAGAGTTCTCTGATTGGAAGGCTGTTCTCCACTCAAGTGGGCAACTATGGTGCTGTTTTGATAACGGCAATTGTTGGTGGTTCATTTTCCATATCTAGAAATTATTTTACCGGGCAATTCTTATTTCTCTCAGCATAATATTGAAGTTAGTTCCGTTTCATCTGTATGATTTTTTGCTTAACGTATAATCACTTTGAATTCCTATTACGAATGATTTGAAAATGGTAATAACGGTAAATTTACAACTCTTTTCACTCTATATGCTTATTTTTTTCTTCCAATTGAAGTAAAGGATTTCAATGTCCTCTTGCATAATTTTCTTTATCTTACATATTTTCAAAGCCAGGAGAGGAATGAAAACGAGCATAATTTATTTTTAAAAAGTGGCGGAATTCTAATTCTAATGACTAATTCGTTTTTTGCGTATTTTCCTCCCAGCCATATCAATCTAAGTTTAAATTATATTGCGGAAGTGGCAAGGAAAACAGTGTTTTGAGAGTTACAGGAAGGAAGTATGGACACGGAATTAACTCGCACACCTTTCATCACTTCATCAGGAAATTACATCGTCTGAATACACGAATTTATCTTTTTTTAAATCTTAACATCATTATTTTCATAAATCGGCATTCAATTTAAAATTCGGCTTATAGTGTTCGATAGAGGGTAACTTCAAGAACTCGCTGCGGTAAGCAGTTACGCCCGCGGAAAGGCTAGAATTTGAAATGGCGCTGGAAGTTGGGTCTACAGTGATGTCAAGCCAATGGGAGCCCGAGTCGCGAATGAGGCAACCTTTACTCATAAGTTTCGGAATTCATTAACACTAGAATGGCCGGGAGCGATCAAATGACCGTTTGCGTTTTTATTTCGCGCACCATTTCGTTATTTTCCGATCAATGACGCTGAGAGTTTTTGACTTGAAATGTTTTAGAACAAACAATGTGAAAATGAAGTCTTTTTGGGGAGGGGGGAAATTCATGTCAAGAGAATTGTCAGCTTTTACCTATAAAGACCGCAAGCGGTCAATTGATTGTTTTTTTAATTTTATGTAATTTAGCCCTCAATGTCGATTCTTGGTGTCAATTTCATCGAATATGATAGCGTGCACTTTAGTATACCGTAGTCTACCGTGGCGTTCTTTATTCGTAGATCTCTCCATCTTTTCGGTTTTCGCCGCGTTGTTTGTCACAGGGTGACGATAGTTTCGCCTGGATTCCACGAAGCGTATTCAGGTCGAAGTGCCGATAACTGCATTTTGCACCACGGTTTCTATCCCAGAAAAATCCTTTACACGTTTTCTATTTATATGAGCAAAAATTAATGTTTTTCGATGTTCCAGGAAAATAATTTAGTTTTTACATTGATGTGTTTATTCAATCTGTCCCAAATACGTGTTTGAACGCCGGGCCGTTGACTGGAATTTATATTCGTGGCAGGATACTCTATCGAATTCATAACATCTGAATGAAAATTCTCGTAGCTGCAATCACTTGTTTGCAAGCATTGGGAAAATGGATGCCCTTAGCTCATTGCTCGCTGCGGATATTTTTGACGACTGTTTAAATGCAGAGTTAATGTAAAAAGATAGGACTTATCAACAAATTTATTTCGTAACGTACAACGCGTTTTGACCTCTAGGTAATTCTTCATTAGCGTGCAATAGTACTTGAGAATGACTTAACGGTGGAAATGCGTTGTAAGTTACTGAATGAATAACGTGTAGTTATAGAAAAAATATATTTTATGATATTTCTTGGAGTTTAGGTCAATGTAAAACAAGTTATAGCCAACGTTTCGATTTATTTAAAATCATCCCCAGGGCTATGAAAGAGAAAACATGAACAATATAAAATACAAAGATGACAACGATATACAATATTTTTACATAAAAATCTTACGATCGCGTTTTTTATACATGTATTTTGCGTTATGTATTTTCTTTTGCGTTTTTTTTATGTTGTTAATGTTTTCTCTTTCATAGCCCTGAGGATGATTTTAAATAAATCGAAACGTTGGTTATAACTTGTTTTACATTGACCTGAACTCCAAGAAATATCATAAAATGTATTAAACAAGGTCAAGAATAGAAGAGGAAAAATCAGAAAAAATATAGTACTTTTCCAAATTTATCTCGTAACGTAATACGGGTTTCGACCGTTTGGTAATTATTCGTTAGTGTGCACCAGTTCTTAAGAATGTAACGGTCGAAACGAGTTGTCACTATATCAATTTGTGGAAAAATGCAGCTTTTTTCATCACCTCAGAATGTCCTTCCTCTACATCTCGCCAGTATCGATTAGGGAGTATCGACCACCCCCCGGAAGAGATGGGCGTTCTCTGTAAAATGTTTTGCAGGGAGCGCCATACTCTACGATAAATACAGTTCAAATTTCTCTCACGTTTGGGACTTGTAGCCATGCATTTGCATATACGCTCCCTGTTCTCCTCCTCAAGTGCACAAAAACTATTGAACTAATAAAAATTTAAAAATTTTGCTAAGATTTGGGGAGGGGTCATGACCCCTTTGGTCCCTATCCCTAGAATGCGCCAGTGTCGCGAGCATTCGTTAATTTGATTTAAAAGCGCGCGAAGTATAAATAAAATAAATAAATGCCATAAATCAAGCCTCTCCGCGGGACGCCCTGTGGCCTCCACTGCATAATATTTATTCCGTGGCGTCGACAGGCATTACCATCAACACGCGGAATTCGATCGAAAGTGAATGCTACCATTTTTATGGGTACATGTACGCATTCTTCTGTCTGTCTTCCATGCGATTGGCGGAAGTGGGACGTTCGAGAGTGGAAACGAGGTGAAATCCGGACTGAAGCCTACATACGTTGCTTGACTTCCTCGGAAAGGAATGCCTCAATCTGATCGAGAGTGGAGATAGGAGGGAATTAGTGTGGAACCTGTTTGGATACGCTTTGGTGGTGGAGGTCACTGTGAGTGGGTTTTTTTATTTTTTTGGTGGGTAACCGCGCTTCGGCACTGACCTCTCCTCTCTCAGTTCTCAACCCGTAGACGCATAACGGAAGAGAGCGTTTTGAATGCCCGCCGAAAGAATGATGCCGCACCCACGAATTTATATTAATTTAAAATGTAATGTGATATAATGAATGGGTATACTCGATACCATTCAAAATGTAATGTAATATAATGAATGAGTATACTCGATACCATTCAAAATGTAATGTAATATAATGAATGAGTATACTCGATACCATTCAAAATGTAATGTAATATAATGAATAAGTATACTCGATACCATTCAAAATGTAATGTAATATATTGAATAAGTATACTCGATACCATTCAAAATGTAATGTAATATAATGAATAAGTATACTCGATACCATTCAAAATGTAATGTAATATAATGAATGAGTATACTCGATACCATTCAAAATGTAATGTAATGAATGAGTATACTCAATACCGGTATACTTAAATTATTCGAGAGCAAACATCTCCCAGAAAAACAGAGCAAAATAATAGCTCCCAGATAGCTGAGTACTATTTTATGACTGCTATCGGCGCCAAGAAGATAGAACGCTGATCTTTAAACATTTGTATGAAATTCTTCCGAACCTCCATAGGGTCTTGAAACATATAGTTTTACTCATTGGTTATTCGACTACAACGATGAATCATTAAACAGAGTTTAAACGTAGGCGTTTTGCTTCTGTGGTAGAAAGAGTGAAAAAGAACACGCGAAAAACTATTAGGACGGCGAAACGGTCGTCTTTATTATCTCGTCACGGGAAAAAATGTTTGATAGTTGCACTTTATTGTTTTTTATATAGAGATCGACATCTTCATATTGCAAATAGCTTTTTAAATTAAATTTTACCAATTATTTTATACTTTTAAATCGCCGAAAGGTAGTTTTCAGTTTCCGAGGGTTGGAAGAGTATATTAATATCAAAGTTACTTATGCTATATGTAAAAATTATTTCCAAACTTTCCATGCAAGGATGAAATATTTATTTTGTTACTCTTACTTAAAATAAACCATAAAGACAAAAATCTTCATTTTGGTAGTGTGCAATACCGCAATTGTACAATTGAGAATTTTTATATTTTTAATTCAGATTCGCATTGATTGCGGTGAATTCTGTTGAGGTATTTTATCGTTCTTGGGAAGAATCAACCTCGGAATCTGTTCTTTCATGAATCTATTTCCCTAATTTAATATGTAATGTCTTATCAGCCGTAGTACGCGATATCTTTCAGAATTTCTTCGTCGACAACAAATTTTTCACCCATTTTAAAATGATCATATCTAATATTTAAACGATTTATGGAGATTTTTTTAAATCCTAATTGCTGCTATATATTCGAGGTGTTAATTAATTTGTCGAATCTACCTTAAATTTACCTGCGCGCGCTCCCATCTTTTTCATTAGAATGGCAATTAGTCTCCCAAAAGATTTTCTCTTTTCTCAGAGGATGTCATGAATACCTTTGTTGGTTTTTCTCAGCGTCTATCTCATCTTACCAAATCTTCTTTGCTCATATCTAATTCGCCCGAAGCATACTTTACCCGTCTTTCTACTTTCTCTCTGACTTCTGTAATTTTGGACATCAGAGAATCTCAATATCTTCAGAGATTTAAATATTTTATGCGTAGTTCATCATTGAGTGCACAATATTATCAGCTGTTTTTAACAAAGCTTATTCTCGCTAGCGGTATCTTAAAAATATATACCTTCTTCATTGACTTTCTACAGTCTTTTGACTGTGTGAAGAGCATAGAAAATCTAAATTCCTCGAAAGGTTATTGAGTCCGAGAGAAAGTGATTACATTGGTTCATTAATATTGGTAGAATCATTATATCATATCATCATACTTTAGAGCTGATATTTGGGGCAGAGTAAGTATAGTATTCAAGATGACCTCAGCGTTAGGACAGGGTGCTTTCTTAACTGTCTCGTTCAGATTGGTTTTATTTCTTGGCTAAGCAATTGCCTGTCCTGTTCTTCGTGATAAGCTCATTTTATCCTTCTGAGTGATTGAGTTTATACGGGCATGTCCTTCTAGTAATTTCAGCCTATGTTAGAACGCTTTCATAAACTCGCTTTTATGTTTGTCTTCTTGTGCGGGTCAAATCTAGCGACTGGATTTTAACCCGCTTACAGATTAGCAATTAATCTGAAAATTTCAGGATGATTCATGACCAAAATAAAATTCTTTTTTCTTTCAACTTTTAATTATAATTGGTATTGTACCTCGAGTTTCATTCAGGATTTAAAAGTAAACATGGAGCTTTGTTTGAAAAAATTCCCACCAAATTCCGATGACAGCGCTGGGGTCATTAAAAAGGAAGAAAAATTATACACGATCACAACAAAAAATTTGTTTGTATCAAATTTCTTCAAAAATTGTCGCGAGAAAAACTCTGTTTATTTATAAAAATTAATTTTCTATCGTAATAATGGATTAAATATTTCAAGAATCAGGAAGCTCTTAAAAATACTGTATATTTAATAATTTTTTGGTCCAATCTTCTTTTGTACAGATTTTCCCCGTCAGAGTTTGTTTCTATCGTCTCGTTATCGACTTTGCCATTAACGTGTTCAGTCTTCAATACGCCTTTCTGTTTGTTGTTCAATAATCATTCGCTATTATATAAGTCTTAATCCGGAGGAATTACTTATGGCCTGTTTTTTAATTAAAAGTTAGGTACCGGAAATTTTCCATCAATACTACAATTTCATTTCTCGACCGGTCTTAGTTGATTTCAAACCCTTAAGATAATAAAAAAAAAATCTATTAAATCCGATCGTAAAAGGGAAGTTGCTGTATTTTAGGAAAAGTGCCAAAGTATTTTAATTCGCAAATTGCCGCCAATATGTGCTTTGCTCCTCATAGCTAACCATACTTCACATCCTTATTAAATATGTAGCTTTATGGGTATTCGAAGTCTGCGAAAATAGTTGGCAATGCATGTTTTTCTTTATATCCTTTAGTATTTTCAGTGTTATTGTCGATCAAAATATATTTAATCAGTTCAACATCATAGCAGTATAAGACCTTGGGGCTTCTATGGGTTCCTATTGCCTTTAGATAATTATTAAATCGTCTGAAGGGATGATATTTTCAAGGTTAATTAATTGCTCGGGTTCATTTTTTCAAGTTCTTCCAGATCTTCACCCGTTTCCAGCTATTTGGCACATAAGTGATGGTGGAAATACAACATACATAAAGCGTCGTGTAGCCCAAACTATGACGGAATCCATGAAGAAAAGGATGCTGCTAAGCTTTCGGAGATTTAGGATGGAGGCATGGAAACAGTTTGCAAGAAGTGCGGGCAATGTCACTCCATAGATCAGAAGAATGGACAATGGGAAAATCTGATCAGAAAATGAGTAAGTATTGGAAAACTATGCGTTAGAAGAATGTTAAATATCGAACAAACGGATGGGGTGAAAAAATAGGCGTTATACAGATGGATAGGGGAAGAAAGAGGACAATTTATTATTATCAACCATAGAAGGATGCGTTAGATAAGCCGTAGTAATACGAAATGATGGGAGAGAAACCTTTTTCAGCATTGACTTAAATCCCCCAATGTCAATGAGGCGAAAATTTGAAGACGCTATTCAACACGAAGCGCATCATCGCCTTGTACATTGTTTCTCCTGTTCATTGTGGTATAGGAGTATTTTATTCATCCCAATGTACACTGATCTCACTTGCCACTTGTAAATAATCCACAGACACAAACTATCATAAACCTTGAAGCATCCTTTATTTTCCGTTTAAAAACTCAAACACGGGTCGCAGTGAAAACGAGAGAAATATAATGGAGAAAAAAATGACGGAAATGTCTCCCAAAAAAGGCCAAGATATCAGTGAGCACTTGTGGCAAATAAAGAAGGAAACAAGAAGCAACAACGTCAGGAAATTAAATGAACTGTTTGAGATAGGAAGGAATGGAGGAATAAAGTATGTAACACTAGGATTGGAATTCTATGATTATTGGACTAGATTTAAGCTATTTTTTACCAGCACTATGACAAAATATCCAGGATGAAAATCAAATTGTTCTATTTGAAATAATGGGATTTCGAGGGAAGTTTATATAACCGTCTTCCATAGTTAGCAACGAAATTTTCCTCGAGACTGATTGTCATGCCTATATGAAACCCATGATTGACTTTTCTGATTGTTTATTCCTCATTAGACCTCATACAGAGTCACAGAATTTAACTTGTGCTCATGCGCTGGTTCTCTTTCGTTTGTTTTTATCTTGTCCTTTCTCCCATTTTAATCTGTGTGTTAAGATTAATTATATTGTTTTCACTTGATGCGTCAGTATCCTTGCTTGCTAACGTCAACAGTTGTTTTCACTCATTAGTGTAATTTAAGGAAGATAATGTGGCATTTTCCGAAGTTCGTATGCTAAAGTCCTACGAGCCCGTAATGCTAATGGATGGGAGAGAAACCATTTTTCACGATTAAGTTACGACTTAGTGGCAATAAAGCCATCGTTTGAAGACGCTATTAAACCAAAAGAGCACCATCGCATCGCATTTTACGCTATTTCTTGAATTCTTAATGAGATAGAAGTATTTTATTCATCCTGATGCACACTGATCACGCTTGCCATTTCTAAATAATCCAAAAAAACGAGGAGGCTACTTTATTGGGCGATAATTGCCCTTAAAACGCAAAGTTATGGTAGTATGAATCGCTAGAACACATGCGAGAATGTATGGACACGATATGGAAAAATAGCCTGCACTAATTCCAAGCTCGCATTCTCGCAATTTCAGCATTTCTTTTTAGTGATAACCTGCGTAATGACGTGCCCCATGTAAAAAGGAACCTTTGATTTGGACATGCGGGTAATAGGACGTTTTCTCCTCAACGTAAAGAGGTTCCATTATGATCAAATCATGCAATCAGGTGGTTAACGTTCACATGGACGCGCAACTTGACCCAAGTCAGTAGTTTTTCCGTTTTTGTATCCCATTTTATACTTTCCTATTCTTCACAGTTTCTTTCAGCCTCTGGATAGGGAGCCAATACACTATTCCCCACAAAAACCTCACTGCTGACCTGATTTAAATGGTGATTTTACTGATTTTACCGGTAATTATCCCATATTGTATTGAGTCCAAGGCATCCAATCATGTTGGCACGGCTCTGAGTTGGCAGTAACCAAATTTTAATTAAGATTCTAATCACATGAAAATGACTGTTATTTCAAGTTACGCGATAAATAAAATTTAGCATTTGAAATATTTCTCTATAATGCAGTGATTAGTAACGCATGCCTCTTTTTCATAAAAATATTAAAAAATAAAAATTAGCTTAAAAAATTATGAATAATTTTTTAAATAAATATTTAAAATAACAAGAAGATATTATCATTCCAAAGACTTCCGTTGCGACGGGTCGTAATTTTTTGCTAATTTCAGTTTAAATACTCTTCGCAATCAATTCATCTCATTTACTACTTGAATGTTTTTTTTAGAATTTTTAACAGATATCGGAATGCGCTGTGGAAAGGTCTTTGTATCAAATCAGATATTATCGAATGAAGTTTACTCCAGTAGCGAATGAAGTTTACTCCAAAGCTATCTTTTCGGACCAAATATCCCGCGCCAATTGAGATGAAGGATACGACTTAGTTCAATGATTGTCCGCAGCGCCTCGCAAATGCCCTTCGCGGCTTCGCGGCAAAACGGCTGGTCCTTGCAAGCGGGAGTGAAAACCGGTTTGAGAGACCTCTACCAGAGCTTTGGTAAACTACATGCGCTGGATGGCGGGATAGTGGTCTCTTTGAACGTAAATATGTTCTGGAGAGGACATGATTACGGCTAATTGGCGGGGATTAGCTTTATAGAATCTTATGTTAGAACATTATCTTAGGTGAGAACATTAAAAATTCTATTATAGATAGATAAATGCCATTTCAAGTGGGTTTCTGAAAGTTACGAGTTGACATTACGATGTCTTCCCCGATACTCAGGCGGACAATATTAATAATAAAATGCCTTTATTCGGGCGAGGTTGAGACTAAGAAGTCCCCTCCTCCACCTAATATTAATATTACGCCCTACTCTTGACGTCGGGTGGTTTATATTTACGTGGACATAGTTGATGCGAGGCAGAATTTTTTTCCGTTTTCGTTTGCCAAATAAATCGGCTGAAATTTATGCTTCGGCCGAGACGCTAGTAGATTAGTGAGTAGGTATACGTAAGTTCATGCGGGTAAAATGAGTCTCACAAATGGAGTGCGCCTCTCAGAAGCTACCTAAGTTCTGAGGTGGCTATTGATAACGTAATTTTCGAGAAATTCTATATCAGTTGTGGAAATAGCTTAGGCCTCAGGCCTGAAGTCGTGTTCGAAGGTGCTTATGACTTTATCAATTGCGTCTCTAGGTGAAAAAAATGATGACAAAGCCATCTCATGAGTTACTATTTAAGTACCTATAACATTTGTCACTGATGACCCGATTTTATGTAAATATGTTATTTGTTTTCGTATCGAAGATAACTTTCCCGGGAAACGACGGATGTCAATTGCTTCTTTACTCGTCTTTGCTTTTATTGTGAGTCAAAGTGAATATTTTTCGTGTGGTCCATACCTTTCAGTTTCAAATATTCCATTCGTTAAGAAAAATAATCGCTGACTACGATATGAATCTTTAATTGTTCTTTAAAATGTCTGGTACCAACCAGTCAAATGATAGTTCTAAGCAGTAACCAAAAGCAGCTTCCACCTTTAATATATAATTGATGTACATGCGATAAAATTCTCTTGCTTTCCCCGCATATAACCTGCGTAGGTCTAAGTAAATTATTATCATACTGGTAGACTAAAGCACCAGTAAATCCAAGCAATGCTTTTAAAGGAACCCATTGTGTTTTTAAACGCTCTTGTGTCATCATCAAGGGTACATGTGAACTCTGCGAGGGTACATCAATACTCAAGGGTACATCTAAGGTGCGTACAATTCAGAATATACAAAACGCATAAAAATTCAACCATAGTACAATAAATATTTTGGTATTATTATAGTATTCTACCGATTAAGGTAGGTTTCCATGGAGTACTAAAGAGGTGATCTGGGAGCCTCCCTTTCCTTCCAGCACTGCCTTCTTTAATTCACTGTAAGGCCTACTCTCTTTCAATCTATCTAAAAATCCTATTCTTTTCCTTCCCCTCCCTCGTTTCCCCAACATTCTACCCTCCAACACCATTTTCAACATCCCCTCACCGCTAAGCACTAACTCCATCCAAACCTTCTGTCTCCTGCGTATCTCATCTAAAAGCTTTCTCTCCTCGCCAACCATATCCAGCACTTCGTCGTTCCTTTTCCTCTCCGTCCATTTCACCCTCTCCATTCTTCTCCATACCCACATCTCGAACGCCTCCAATCTTCTCTCGTCTTCTTTCCTCAGAGTCCACGTTTCCGCACCGTAGAGAGCTACACTCCAGATCAAACTCTTCACTAACCTTTTCTTTAAACTCTTACACAACGATCCTCTAAGAAGCTCCTTCCTGTTCATGAATGCCTCCTTCGCTAATGCGATTCTCTTCCTTATGTCCTTACTACTGTATCCGTTTTCCTCTAACGTACTGCCTAAATAGTTGAATTGCTCAACCTGCTCAAGTTTTTCACCACCCACCTTTATCTTGAGTCTCACATTCCTCGCTCGTGATGCTTTACAGAACCGCATTACCTTAGTTTTCTTGTGATTAATCCTCATCCCAAACTCCTCGCAACGTTCGTATAACGCATCCACTAGGGCCTGAAGCCCCCTTGCTGACTGACTGATCAACGCCTGGTCATCCGCGAATCTCACTGACTTGAACATCATTCCTCCCACTTTTATCCCAGCTTCTAACTCATCCCACGCTTCCCTTACCATCTCTTCAGCATACACGTTAAAGAGCAGTGGCGATAGAGGACAGCCTTGCCTCACACCTCGGCCAATGCTTGCCCACCCAGATTCTCCGTCCGCTATCCTCACTTGCGCAGTCTGGGCCATATACAGATTACAAATCAGTCGTCTATCCCTCCAGTCAACACCTATTCTCTTGAGAATATCCATTAACTTTACCCAGTTCACCCTATCAAACGCTTTTTCAAAATCCACGAAACACACATATACGTCCTGCTCATATTCTAGGTTCCTCTCCACGAGGGACCTCATTATTGCTATTGCATCACGAGTTGACTTCCCTTTTCTGAAACCAAACTGATCTTCGCCCAAATACTCGTTTGCCCTCGCCTCCATTCGTCTGTTCAATATCCTCAGCACTACTTTAGCCGCATGGGATATTAGGCTGATAGTCCTATAATCTCCGCATTCCACAGCTTTCTTCTTTTTCGGAAGCGGAATTAAAACCGTCTTCACGAAATCCTCCGGCCAACATCCCTCCTCATAGATCTTGCGCACTAGTTCGAAAAACCTTTTCTTACCTTCCTTCCCTAGATTCTTCAGAAGCTCACACGGGATGTTGTCCACGCCTACTGCTTTCCTAGCCTTCATATCACGGAGTGCTCTCTCTATTTCTGAATCTAATATCTCCGGCCCAAGATTATCCTCCTCCACTGCACTTTCCTCCTCTAGAGTCAATCTCTCTGGTCTGTTCGTTCCGTCATACAGGTCCTCCACGTATTCCTTCCACCTACCCTGTACCTCTTCCCGCTCGGTTAGCATCCTCCCATCTTTAGCCTTAATTTTAGACATGGCTTGTCCTCTTTTGCCGCCCGATAGCGACTTAACTTTGGCGTACAACGCGCCTACTTCTCCATCCTTCTGGAACTTTTCCATTTCCTCGCACTGTCTTTTCCACCAAGCCTCCCTTGCCCTCTTAGTTTCACGTCGTAATCGATTATTCAATTCCCTATACATTCTTTTGCCCTGTTCTGTGTCCACGTTCTTCCACTTCCTCCTCTCCTCCATTTCATTAACCATTGCCTCCGTTATCCACGGCTTCTTTATCCTTCTACTGTCAACGTAACCAATTGACTTCTCCGCCGCTTTGACTATTCCCGTTTTTATATTATCCCATCTTTCCTCTACCGTCTTGGTACTTTCAATCTCCCGTATACTAATGTCCACTAGTTCCTGATATTCTCTCCTCATACTCCCCTTCAGGGCTTCTACGTTCCATTTCTTCGCCTTCCTAACTTTCATAAGTCTTTTGAATCTTACGTTGCATTTCATGAGCACTAGATTGTGGTCCGAATCCGCATCCGCTGCAGGGAAGCTGCGCGAGTTTTTCACACTGTTCCTAAACCTCTGTCTTACCATAATGTAGTCTATTTGATATCTCCCCGCATCCCCTGGACTTTTCCACGTGTACCTTCGCCCTTTATGATGGTTGAACCACGTGTTTGTGATGAATAATTTGTTTCTCCTACAAAATTCTGCTGCTTTCTCTCCCCTGTCGTTCCGTATTCCTAGACCAAAATCTCCTATTTCGTTTCCATTCCTCCCTTCCCCGACTGAGGCGTTCCAGTCCCCCATCACTACCAGATTTTTCTTACCCGGTGTGTCTCTAATTATTTCCTCGAGCTGTTCATACACCTCGTCTACTTCTTCCTCCCTATGATTGCTAGTGGGCATGTAAACCTGGACCACCACAAGGTTGGTGGGCCGCGCCTCAATTTCTACCACCAGAATCCTATCGCTTACCTGGTCTATACCTACCACACGCTTACCCATCTTCCCGTTTAATACTAAAGCTACCCCTCGCTGGCTTTCTTCCCCTCCACTATATATAACCCCATACCCATCACTCCAATAATCCCCCCCATCCCTCCACCTCACCTCGCATAATCCTAAGATATCTATCCTCCCTTTATCCATTTCCCTTTTGATATTTTCTAACTTTCCCGCCCTCATCATAGTCCTCACATTCCACGTCCCCACATTTATAGCAGACTTCTTCTTCTCCATCTTCTTGGTCTTCTTTTCTTCTTTCTTCATTGCTGCTGCCACTGATGTTGATGATGATAAGTCTCTGCAAGGATTTCGCATGTTGGCGACCCCGAGGACCTTGCCGACCTCGTTGCCGTGCCCGACACCCGCCCTTTGCGGACGGGTCCCGGGCGATGAGATTCCGAGGCTCATTTGGTTGTACTCCATGTGTTCAGGGAAGAGATAGTTGGTAGGGTTTCCCACTTCCATTCCAACAGTGTTTTTTACGTGACACCATCACGCGGACTACCTTTCGTCTGGCTCCTACCCTTCGACCTATCTGGCATGGGTGGCCCTACCGGGAATAATTTAGAATTAATCCCGCCAGTGCAGCTCTAGGGGTCATAGGAGCGCGCAAGCCTTTCCACCGCGACAAGGTTGTAGCCCAAGGGAAAGGATATTTTGGTAACTACCCGAAATTATGATGTCAGAACGTCAAAATCGGTTTTCTTAAATAAAAAAAAAAATTACGCGGGAATTATTACCTATTTTTTCTCCCACCACGTTGAGTAGAGAGAGGAACAGCTGTATTAGTGGCGCGCAGTGAGACTGAGCATCGGGTAAGCTCTGACTTTTCGGGTAGAAAACCCGGAAAATAAGTACTCAATATGCCATTATATTTAAAATTTTATGAAATAAAATAATCTGATTGTCATGTAAATTTTTAATAAAGCACGCTTTTTCCAAAAACAATGTTAAAATGTTTTCATCATGAATACAGCGTGGGTGTTTATTAGATTTAAATATTATGATTACGTCCCAATCCTTACTCGCCAATCAAGTTTTGTTACACTCACTATTGATAAACCTAATTAGCACCCATGCTTAATTCTCCGAGTGAGGAAAAGCTTATTTTTTATAATTTTTATTCATTGTATACTATTTTTGGAAAAATCATGTTCTTTATTCTATTTTTAATGGGTTGTCATAGTGAGTAAATGGGTAGTCACGGTTGGTCCATAGCCTCCTTTCTTCAAGTTAACCAGTCTATTTTTGATCTATAGGCTTTTCGAAGGAGATGAAAAATTGACGAAAATTTACGTATTGGGGATAGATGGACCGAGATGGACGTAGCGTAAAATGAATCGTTTTTTTTTGCTTGAGGGAAGAAAACGAGTTTGACCTCAGACTGTGCTGACTAATCTTGATTGAAGCATTCACTTAGTGGAAATGGTCATTAGTAAAGACTCATTTGTCTTCTTTCACAGCATGCAAAGTGGCGCTTTCCGACTGGCTTTCTGAAGGATCTGTGTGTTATTTATTCTCATGGTCGAAGGTTATCGGTATCCACTCGATTATAGAGGCATTTGTCTGCCTATGTCTTTGTAGATACAGGTAAGAATCGATTGTATCAAAGTGAACGCCTTTTTTATCGACACTAGTATTCCTGCGATGTTAAATTTCAACCAGTAAAATGATATTTAATGCAATTAGTTACTTGCTGTAACCGGCCTCCGTTATAAATAGCCAAAAAAATTGTTTCTGCAAGTCGATCGCGGAAGGGTATTGCTGCCAGCTAACAACAACCAATTACTACTCATTCTCAAAATATTTTCGGTCAAATTCTTATGCAAGTTTTTACGAAATGAACTTGCACGTTCACCGTATGAATCGGAAAAATCGGCGAATGATGATGCGTTGGAAATTAGAGCATGTTTTATTCCCTTTTCCTTCGCAAAAAAGACCATTCTCATCCTCAAAAAAATAGGATCTCTTTTGTTGCCTTTTAAACTATATTCTCCGGAGTAGGCAACAGATATTGCTAAATTAATTTGGAAATACTGCAGCACGTATTAATTCATTTTAAAAGAAAAAAGTTGAATAGAAATGCATAATTCCATACTATATTCGAGCGTATCTTTTATCTAGAGCTAAACCGGAAATGCTAAGCAAAGACTTTGGAGCACATTAATTTGTTACTGTGGGAATAGCGCCTCTTTACTCTAAATACTACTTATCGTTGTCACCATGGAATATTTGTCTCAATGCGGCCCTTTCACGTATATAGACGGTTTGAGGATTAAAAAGTCTCTAATGGCCAAGTGCCAAAAGATTTAGATGATTAGGAGCCCAAATTTTACGCTCTGTGATCATGGAACTGACTTAAGACAAATGGCCCATATTTAAGGTTATCCATCAGGGCCTTAATGCGAAGAGAATCTTTATGAAGTTCTGACATCTCAATAAGAGTAATAAATGGAGTCATTTTAGGGGTCATTACCTCGGCGAATAGTGACGCTCTTCACCTTCACGATTTCTAATTCCGTAAATTGACCTTGCTTAGGAAAAGCATAATTACGGCGCAAAATTTTTCAGAATATTGTTAGGTGAGGATGAATTTGTATAATATAGCTCCTACGAGGTATTGCTCATTTTAGATTTGGAAACAGGAGATTAAAATATTCAAATGATAATAGATTATATTCCGATCCTTACATTCTTTTTCTCCATGAAAATTAACTTCCTATCGAAATGAACGTCACGAAAGAAAACGCTCTCTTTGTAGAGAAGTTTCTCGGGTTTTACACCGGTTGATGTCGTCCATGTGTCCCGACGTTTCGATCCGCGACTTGCTGATCATCCTCAGGGGATCTTCCGAATGCCGTTCTTCAAAAATTTTCCAGTATATATGTTTTCCGGTTGGGCCAGTCTGCAGTGGCGGAGCATAGCATAAATGAAGACCATGCCATGCAATGGAAGGAGACGAAACTGCTATGCCGAGCACATGGCTACTGGGACCGCCTTGTCAAGGAAGCCATTCATATCCGCATCAACCGCAACAACTTCAACAGGGACACTGGTTTCCAAATCAGCAATGCTTGAAGACCAATAATGAAGTCCATTATATACGACAAAAATGGCGGGAAAACCTCAACAAGCGTGAACCAATCAGGTTACACCTGAACTCGGATGGAGTGTATATATGCTGGAAAATTTTTTCTGCAACTGATACGCCGGGAAAACCTAAGATCATACATAGCTCTCTTTGTAGTTATCCCTAAGAAGAACTAGAAGTTTTCACACAGTTTGGCCTTTGAAGATGAAACAACTATTGAAATCCCAGACCTTGTAATAAGGATTAGCTGACCTTATAATTGAAAATATTGAATATACATAAAATTTGATACTAGCTAAGATGGAGAAATATCGTCTCTAATGGTTTTTATGTCGAAGGCAGTTTTTCCGTATTTTTCCGTCATCTTTGAATTTTCCTTTGACTATACTCGCGTGTATTGCATTGATAATAAGTTTTTTAATCATCAAACGCATTCTTTAGCATTGATTTGGTGTTTCCAGGTTTCGAAGCATCACAACCACCGAGCCATGGGCGTACCCAGCGAGGGGCAGGAGGGCGCAGTTGCCCCCCCCAGAAGCAAAATTAATAAGTTTTTAACCCTTTCTAACCGAGAGCTGTTTCTGGGAGAAATCAAATTTCAAGATTTTTCATTTTGAAAACTTGAAAATTTTACTCAATGATAATTATCCTGGTAGCTAAATATTTCGTCATTAAAATTTACACTACAAAATAATATTTTGTGTAGATATCTCCTAATTTGAGCTGAAAATTTAAACATTTTTGATGTTGCTTAGAAGCAACATTAGGTTATAAAGGGTGAATGAAAATCAGGACTGGGTTAACACGAAAGTTTTCAAAAAAAAACTTTAAACCCACGATAAATGATATTAGTAAAAGATCTGTAATTAAAATATTTTTTCAGGCAAATACTGTTAAAAACCGAATTCAGCGCTGCTATAGTTTTCTTAAAATGTTGGTTTCATTCACCTTTTCCATACTTTGTATTATAACGTGAACAGTTATTTCTTGCCCCCACCCCATGAAATGCATTTAAATGCGCGGTGGGTGGCTTCACATTTAGTGGCCGACCGGAGAATCCTCCATTGAAATCATGAATATTACTTTGTCAGCACTTACGTATCCGTCCCGATGCGAGGGCGATGAGGAGCATGCAGGTAGCGCCTCCCCAGACGAACCTCTGAAGCGCGGCGTATGTGGCGTCCTCCAAGGGGGTGTCAGGTCTGCCCGGCATGTAGAAGATGGCGCCAGAGAACATGACGGCGTTCAGTAGACAGGTGGCCAGCAGAAACAGAAGCCACGCCCACAGCTATCATGGGCAGAAAAAAGAATTTATATTATTATTATTTAATAAATTTTCACAGAATTTTTGCTGGTTTTAGGCGAGGTACGGGTATCACCAAGTACTCTCGTCTTTTTACTCTGTGTTGAAAAATTTTCTGAAAATCCGGCAAGTATTTAAAATTGCTGCTTTTTGTATTGTAATAAACAGTAAAAAATAAAAAGTAAATAAGTTTTTCAGCAGTCCAATAGTTTGAAGACCTTGATGGATTGAATGAGGCACTACTCCTGTGGCAGAGATAATGATTGGTATTATGTGAACTTTATCTGCGAAAAAATAAGGCCCCAGGAATAGATGACATTCCAGCAGAGCTAATAAAAAATGCAGGAGAAAAGATCTTAACTCAACTGTATAAAACTATCTGCGATATGTACTCAACAGGAGATTTACCTAATGACTTCGAGAAGAGCATCATCATTCCCATACCCAAAAAGAAGAGAGCTGAGAAGTGCGAAGAATTTAGGACCATAAGCCTGAGGACACACGCGTCGAAGATTCTGACAAGAATCATTTACAGGAGAATAGAACGAAGAGCAGAAGAATTCCTGGATAGGGACCAATTCGGATTTAGGAAAAGCAGGGGCACAAGGGAAGCAATTTTGGCACTTAGGATGCTCATAGAGAAGAGATTGGAGAAAAACAAACCGACTGTCATAGTATTTGTCGATTTAGAGAAGGCATTTGATAACGTGGAATGGAATTCAATGCTTAGAATTCTGAAAGAAATCGGCGTACTCTACAATGATCGTAGAATTATTCATAGTTTGTATAAAAACCAAGTAGCTGTGATCAAATGTGGACCAAACGGTGCAGAAGCAAGAATAAGAAAAGGGGTTGTGCGCTTTCCCCCTTAATTTTTAATGTTTACATGGAGAAAGCCATCAATGAAATCAAGGAGAAAGCTTCGGGTGTCAATATCCACGGAAAAAAATAAGCATGCTGCGATTTGCTTTCGACATAGCAGTCATAGCCGAGACAGAGAAGGATTTGAAGAAGACGTTGACAAAGATGGAAAGGACAATGGCCAGATATCAGCTGAAAATAAACAAAAAGAAGACTAAGATATTAGTTTGCAGCAAAAGAGAGGAGGCTAAAACAAAAATCAACCTAGGAAAGCATAAACTTGAAGAGGTGAACGAGTTTTCTTACCTGGGAAGCCGAATTACCAGCGATGGACGGAGCAAGAAAGAAATACAAAGTAGAATAGCGCAGGCGAAGAGGGCTTTCTACAAAAAGAAGAATCTTCTTACAGTTGAAAATACCAGCATAGCAGTAAGGAAACAATTCATCAGATGCTACATATGGAGTATGTTTCTCTATGGAAGCGAGGCTTGGACGTTGACAGAAGCAGAGAAGTCAATAGTGGAAGCATTCGAAATGTGGTGCAACCGAAGAATGATGAAGATAAAATGGATTGACCGTGTGAGTAACGAGGAAGTGCTAAGAAGAGTGGGAGAAAAGAGAAACCTCCTAAAAACCTTATGCAGAAGAGGGGACAACTTAGTTGGCCACATTTTGAGGCACGATGGTCTGATGAAGACAATCGTTGAAGGACTAGTGGAAGGGAAGAAGGGCATGGGACGGCCCCGAATGAGTTATACAGGACAGGTTATAAAGGATGTGAAAGAGAAGAAATATGTAGCTATGAAAAGATTAGCGAATAGGAGAGAGAAATGGAGAGCTGCGTCAAACCAATCTTAGGATTGTTGACTAATGATGATGATGATGATGAATTCACAGAACAACGGGAATTTCAGTTTTAATAAAAGAGTAATTATTCATTAGTCTGCATTAATGTTGTCGACGTCAGAATAGTCCCCAATAAATATCAAGCGCTTGTGCCAGTGCTTCTTCCAGCCTTCGAAACACTTTTAAAATTCGATCTCAGGAATAGCCTTTCTATCTTTCAGCGATTTCATTTAATGCATGTTAATTTAATGTAAATTTAGGCTATATAAGGTTCTCTTTACCATTGGAAATATGAAAAAGTCACATGAAGCCATGTCTGGCTGGGGTATCGTTACTGTATTATTATTGGCCAAAAATTCACAAATAAATACTGAAGGGTGAGCAAAAAAACCACTGAGCTTAAAAAAACACGCCTAACCTTGGCGCCTGCCACAGACGTAGTAAATAATAATTCAAATTGAAATTTTTTATCACTATTCAAGAGCATATTTACCAACATAATAAAAATATTGACAGTTGGACTCTTTAAAACCACGACATTTAAAACTCCCGATATTTTCTAAAAACACTAAAACTTTAAAATCACTCATGAAGCATTGAACGAGAGCCCGAGTTGACCACAGATTATTTAATATTTAAAAACACAATTTTTGAGAGAGCAAAATCGATGTTTTTCCTACTCTAGGTATCTTTCGTCTTCATCATGTATGGTAACCAGGGATGGCAAGTGAATCGGTATTACGGCATTACGTTAATTACGACCCGGAGGGAAACGAAAATACGAGGCCTAGGTTTAATTTCGTTCCCGCACGAAGTTAAAATCACCAACGAGTTTAGTTTCGACCCGGGACGAAACTTTACTCCCGGGAACGAAACTAAATTAATCTAAACTCCACTGCTCATAGTTAAGTTTCGATCCCAAAAGTTGAGTGTGAGGGGGATATGAGAGAGTTGTTTCGACCCATTACGTTTGACATGCGTGTAGAGAGGTGGAAACATCGAGCTTAAAAATCGAATGGCCAGTTTGTGTTCACCGTTCTCCTGTTAGTGGTCTAAATGTGAGTGCCCCATGAATCTAATGGCGGTAAGCCATACATTCAACCATACTTCGTACTCGGTGTCTGGGTCGAAACTAAATCGTTCGAAGGTGAAGCAATCCCTCCATCCGGTCCCTCCGGTGAGAAACATTATCCACGTTTCGTTTCGTTACAGAGTTTCAGTTTTGTTTCGACCCGAAGTAGTTTTGACTCCGATTTCGTTTTGATCCTGAGCTTAGCTCTCCGGGCTTAAATCCATTTCGTTTCTACATTTCGCTCCCGGGAACGAAACTATTGAAATATTACTGGTTTTGACATTCATTTAGTTTCGATTGCCATCCATGATGGTAACAGTTCTGCCCCGCGGAATGACCATTGTTACATACAAGTCAACTACGTAATGACAGAAGAATGATGGGAGATACCTTTAAAAGCTGCGGTATTATTTCTTGCGGACAGTTTCTCTGAGATACTTGGCTGCGTTGTATTGGAGTTGATGCCGTAATGGGAGAGATTTATGCCTCAGGAAATCGGCGATTAGTGTCGGGAACGGAAAAAAGACGAGGCGAGGAGGTAATTGCATTTCGCTTGAGAAAGAAATAAACAAGTAGTGACGAGCTGCGATGGCAAAAGTATTAGTGGAAAATGGATCGGGGAATCCACAGACGAAGGCCAATGATACATTCAGTTGATATAAGATCCCTGATAATGGAAGTCAAGGTGTAATAGATGGTGCTTAGAAATAGGGATGAGTTAGGGAAAAGGTGAAGAAAGGTGGGAGCAGCGATGCAATAGGTGACTCATAGGATACGGTAGGTAAAGATGCAGAGAATAGATACCTAGGCCAGACTTGCCCTTCAGCTGTGGGAAACTTACATGTCAGTGTATACTGGTGGCTGAGATAAAGACGTAAAATGTTTTTCTATCTCTTCTATTATTCTCTCCCAGACCTTACTCATCTTTTTGGCCTAAACTATTTCTTATGCAAGGAGTAAAGTCAACATTAATTTTTTCTAAACGTTCTTATGAGAATTTAAATGGTACGCAACCTCAGTTGCAATGAAGGCGAGATTAGTGAGCCGGGTTTATCCGGCTTAAAATCCCCGGGGGATTCCCGGTTCGATTTCCAGGCAGAGAAAATGATTTTTCCTCCGTAAAATTTCGCACTATGGTGCATTGTGAATTACTCCGAATTTTTTTCATCGTGGCCTGTCCCGGTATTCTAAAATCAATCAAGAGATTTGGGAGGTTAAGTGATGAAGGAGAACAGGCCATCTGGTGTTCTTGTTTAAAGATAACTACTACGGGATGGGACTTGGATGTAATATAAAATGCACTAGAATATCAATGCTTGAAATGAAGCTATGATTTACAAACGGCATGAATCCATTGGCAGTAATTATAAGATGGGGCGAGGGAACTGACCCTTTTTGTCCAATGTCAAATCGCACTCACCTTGGGTATCTTCCTCTCGTAGAGTCGGAATCTGTAGAAGAGGTATCCGCCGATGATTCCGGCGAAGTAAGGCCCGGCGCGCATGTGGCTCTTGATGTACACGTCGTTGAAATAGGCGGAGGCACGGGGGTCAAACAGGAAGCTGCCGGGTTCAACCACCAGGTGGCAGATAATCAGAGAGGGGAAAAAGATAATGGTTGATATGTAAGTCGATAGTGATGGCAAGGTGATAAAGGTAATAATAATAATAATAATAGCAATAATAATAAAAACTTGTAGTAAGATACTAGGCAATACAGAATACCTTAATAGACATTTTCAGGTTGCAAAAATTATTCTCCAAAATCTCTTACCAGCACAAATTAATAGATATCAAGACCCCATACTACGAATACCACCCTGAAACTGTGCTTGGTAAACTACATTACGATTTTCCAAACAGATAAAACCATTGTCAATAATAGATCAGATATTATGTTGATAAAAAAGATAAATAGAACTTGTTATATTGTTTTTGTTGCAGTACCACTCTCACATAACATCGAAAAAACAAGTACCAAGAATTGTCAAAAGAAATAAAACTAATATAGAACAAATTTTTAAAACGCCTATATCTCTGCTACCAGATCATTCCCAAAACAAATAAAACATACTTACAAAATTCTCCATCCATTTAATCCAAATACATACATCAAACTGCAAAAGGCCATAATAATTTCAATTTGCCGCATCACGAGAAGATTTCTGAACTCGACAGATAAGTGAGGAGTTACTTTGGTGAGAACTCATACTATGAAAAAACTTTGGGAAAACTCGAGAAAATTTAATAAAAATTTATAAAAATAATAATTATGTTTTATTAGTATATCTAGGTAATTCAGGACTATACATTACTTTATAACGATTTAATTGATAGATGCAGACATGCTCACGCATCCATACCCACGCTGGGAGAAAATCCACCTAGGTAGGATTCGAAACCGCGAATTATGGATTAGAGGGTGAGGATTTTACCCCTCCGCTGACAAGGCCGGCAAGATAATAAGAAAAGGTATGGTTTAGGAAATGGGGTGTGTACAAGTGGGGCCTTAGGAGGAACCGCCTCTCTTCTCTACTATCAAAATGAGGAAAATAAAATAATATGGACCTACTTGTGAATCTAACTTATTTTAATGAATCATGTGTGACGTCACGGCCGCTTTACGGTGAGCACAGAGCGGTCAGAATGCCAAGTATAGCATCACGGTGTAAAAATTGAATTACAAGCCTAATTTGATGATTAGAGTCCACCAAACCGGGGTATGGTATTTGAAGAAGGCGACAGACAGCTGAATTCATTTGCGCCATGAGGGAAGGGATTGATAGGAAGGATACAGAGAAACCCGGCGTATGCGTTTGCCTGCTCTTAACGAAAGGCGCCAAGTGTCCCACGGCTTAACGTCCCATCCGACGGACGGAGTGTTGCGCTTGAAATGTACTCCACTTAACATCCAAGTCTCTGAAAATTATCTGCCACCGCCGGGACTTGAATCCGAGCCCACGGGGTGGGAAGCCAACACTATAGCCATCACACCAACCCGATACCCGAATGGAGTATCGAACCAGCATTTCCTAACTTCTCTCAACCAGCTCCGATAACAGTAATATCGATCAACACAAAACCAAACAAGAAAGTGAGTATAATAAAACGTATTTAAATAGACAAAAGATCGTAGCACTTTTCCACAAGATTTTTTACTGCGTTAATAGAATGCACGTGGATTTGAATTAGTGGACTGCTGTGCAATGGCGCAGCGAGGGTGGGTTTTGGGGGATAAAACCCCCCCAGAGCTCAGAGAAATTTTTAAGTTTAATCCATTATACTTAATTGGATTGATATTACTAATAGATAGGGTAAGGATTAATAAAATATCCCTCAGAATGACGTGAAACTCACCATTTTGAATCATTTATCTTAAACCTCCGCAATTTATCAATATCGCACCTACCGCTTATCCTGGTGCATATTCCATACCTCCACAAACACCGGTATTAGTTGCACCTAAACCCCCCCCCCCGCAAACCTTAATTCCTAGCTGCGCCCCTGCTGCTGTGTACTCACTCTCTGTAGAAGAGGACGGTGGCGTCGTGCTTGTTGTGCAGCGTGAGTGCGAAGGGTGCAGCGATGGATGCGGCAGTGGTGAGGGCGAGAGCGGCGAAGCCCACCCGGGGCCTCCGGTGGAGCAGAGACATGAGCAGCGCGCCGATCACGAAGAAGTGCGTGTCGCACGGAAGGTACCACGACTGGACCATGCACTATAAGGAGAGGAATGGAGAAGATTCGTGAGGACATATCACAGAATTAAATATCACTGTCTCATCGTCTTCAGGGCCGGATTTAGACGAGAAGAAACCCTCGGCTCAGTGACGGAAAAATGTCGATTGAAATCGATTTTCGACCGAAATGCCTCGTTCAGATTACGATTGTTCCAGCAATCGTAGGAACTATCGTGCATTCACATAACGATGGTTAAAATCTCTGCTGCCCTCTAGTGCTGACATCTAATGTGAAGGAGAAATCGACGGTTAGCAAAGCTGTTGAGGAATTCAGGGTCAAGATATTGCTTTGTTCAACGTGTATTTAACGAATAATTTTTCTTCCACCCATATTCTTCCTTCCTTGGACAAATCCATGAAAAAATAGAGCGTAGGGAGCTTTATGAACTTATCGTCTTTCTCTTGTCACTTCCTCTTCTGGTTTCGCGGCGCCTAACCATCGTAAAGTGGCAACGTTTGGAACTACAGTAACTATTGTCTGGATATGCATTCACACGGCTAGTTTGGCCAACTATCGTTAGGACGATCGCTCGGACAATCGTAATATGAAGGAGGCAAAATGGTAAGCTCGACTTTTTAACAAAAATTAAAATTTGAAGCATCGATTAATCGAAAAATTTCAATGGTTCTTTAAAAAAAATACAAAAAATGTTTATTATTCATTCGAAAAACACCAAAAATACACATTGAGTATTAGAAAACTACGCTGAATAACTTACGCTGAGCACATGCCCAAATTATTATAATATAACGGTTCGTAACAATTAAACTTTTCTACATGTTTTAAGTGTTAACATACGTTCCATAAAACAATTTACATTATTTTGTCTATAAACTATTAAAATTGGCAATTAGATTATATCTATATTGACAAGTATACAATATCAGCTTGAAAAATTATTATTGTCTTTTAAACCATTTTCCATTTCCATCTGCTATTAATTTATAGATTTCATTGCTATCTATTTTAAATATTGCAACCTCAAATACAGAGCACTTTTTATTTCAACAAAAAAAGACACAGATTTTAATGCCGTACGAAAACTGCACGCACAATTGATCAAATTATTTAATATTTATAAATAACGTTTATTTAAATCTACTCCAATGTACTGAATATCAATGACAAACGAAAATGAAGGCAACCTTACCTCAGCAATGACAACGTATTAGACTGTAATATTCTTCATAAGGTGGAGAACATTTAGCAAGTTTTTAAATGAAAAGTAATCACACAACTAAACTAATTAAACAGATATATTGATAATCAAAATGAGGAAAGATCAGATCAGAATTAATGCTGCCAGCAGATTTTTAATGTTATGATCATAAAAAACATTATTTTCAACCAGTGACAAGAAATTGGGCATGCATTGCTTTATTTAAATTTATAAGAGTTAAGATAAGAGATAAGAGTTCCTACCATTTCGTTGGTTTTGACGTAGTTGCTGACGTAGAGTAGGTTGGTCCACCAGTTGTCTGCGCAGGCCTGTGCGTCGAGTGCCACCGTCGAGTTCCACAGCGGTCCCGAGCCGAGTTTGTTAAGCACACATGCGTAGAAAAAGATGACGAGCGCATAGGCCGGAGTCAACCTGTAAAAATAATGTAATTTATATTGTGCTCAATTTTAGCCTGCTGTATCTAGTACACTAATTAGACCTCTAAAGGAGATAATTATGCGGAAACTTTACGTTTGATATTAGCCTCCTGTAGATGAGACAATGTGTGCTGACCAGAAAGGCTGGGTTAACAGCCACCGAGTCGAACGAAATGAGAACCCTAGAAGGGAAGACAAGTGAAATTTTAATAATTTCGGAGATAAGTGCAGATAATGGTTGGTGGGGTACACAATATTGTTGTGAACAGGTGAATCACTGGTGAGTATATCTATTTATATAGACTCAGTGATTTACTTGTATCCCTTTTCCAAAAAAATTGTGTACCCCACCAGCATAAACCTGCACTGAACTCAAAAATTATAAAAAATGCACTTGTAATCTTTCGCTTCTAAGGTCTCCAAACAAAATATAGCCAGCGGTAAACCATGTTAGAGTCGCCAAGAATTATAGCAATTGCTTCTTGGTACTCCCCGGTTATTTCTTTAATTATTCTGTACATCGAGCGCGTCAACACCTGTGCGCAGAAAGACATCTATGAAAGACAACTGACGTCATGCATTTTAATGGCAAGTATAAGGTATTGAAGTATTTTAGTTATTTATTTAAGTTTCAACTTCCCCGTAAATAGCACATAGATGCCTTTAAAACGGAGGAATTAACAAAGCACGGCACAAGCTACATCCATGCCCGGGATAGGGACCACCTGCCCAGGCGGGATTCGAACCCGCGAACTACGGTTCGGCAGACGAGGACTTTACCCCACCGCCACCGAGGCCGGCAAAGTCTTTCACAGATATCGGAGTCCATCCGAGTCTTTCACAGATAATTTCAAAAGTACCGAAGAGTCTACCTTACCAGTCAATTTTTATTGTTTATATCCTCAAAAAATACATAACTGTAACGAGGGACATGAAATTGGGCATGTATTGTTTTGTATCTGTTTGTTTTAACTATACAACCTGAGAATTTCAAAAACCAAAACAAAGACTATGGCATTTTTAGGAAGCAACCCGATGCGAACAAAAATTGTTATTGAGGATCAAGTCTTGGAGCAAGTGTCGCACTTCCAGTACTTAGGATGCTATATAACATATGACGAGGAAAAAGATATTATAAATAAGGTCAACACTTTCCAGAGAATATGTGGAACAATTAGAAGAACTCTAAAAAACAAAACAAGAAAAGAAACACAAATAAAATTTTACAAAGTGATGGCAGTCCCTACTGTACTCTACGGATCAGAATGTTGGGGGCCAAAAAATAATGAATTAAGGCAGATAGAATCATCGGAAATGAAATTTTTAAGATCAGTAAAAGGCTGCACAAGATTGAATGAAATAAGAAACACTCAAATAAGAGATGAACTGGGTGTCCAGGCAGTCACTGACAAACTACAAGACTACAAACATAGATGGAAGGAACATCTACTTCGAATGCCAAATGAAAGAATTCCAAAACAAGCAATGGAATATCAACCATTTGGCAAGAGAAGTATAGGAAGACCAAGGAAAAGATGGTAATGTGGAGCCGGAACAGGCTTAGTAGCCTAATTCTGGAAGGAAGAAGAAGAAGATTGTTTTTTTTAATTGCAAATTCCGAATGCTTAAATATTCGACTATGTTGAGCATCTTTCTTCGTTCTTACCTGACGTATCTGAAGAAAACCATGACGGCGACGGGTGGGCTGCCGTATTGCTCGCTGTGTCTCATGGTCGCGTATGCCAGCAGGAAAGCGCCGAGGCAGAAGAATGTGTCCACCACGAGGTCCGCGTGCATTGTCAGCATGTGAAGAACTACTCTATTCGACTTTGTTGGGGAGGGCGTTGGTTGTTCAGCAAGTGACGCAGTTGAGAAGAAGATGGCAGGATGAATAGGAGAAAAAAATGATCGTTAAAAAGAGTAAAAGATGCGAGCTGAAATATATGTATGGAGAAATTTATTCATACGCGTATAAGTAGAGGAGAGGATTACTTGGGAACGGAGGTGGATATATACACAAGGTAGAAGGTAGGATAAACTTCCTTGAAGTGTTGACAATGTGAGACATGTACCTAGAATCACGAACCAAATGAAGAGCTTTTGGGACCTCAAGATATGAGAATGGTTATCATTTGTGTTAAATTTTATATTTATTTACTTCCAATTTTTAGGTAATCTTACAGTTTTACGTTTAATCAAGTCGAAATTATGCGAATATATCCTGTTAATAATTATTTGACGATCAGGATTTGTTAACTTCGTCATTTTAAAGTTTGACCGCGTAAAGAAGAGCCTCGTGTTTTTAAATATTCATGCAGTTCTTTTTGGGGGGGAGGGACTTTGATACCACCTTCAATGACTTGTAACTTGGCGAAAAAAAAAACTTTGCAAGTTTCGCACGCATTCGCAAGTTTGAACCACTGATATTTTTTTAGCGGTAGTTCATCTGATAGATGATGGCGCACTGTGTAGAAACCGCTACATGCACGCTATAAAATGTACATACTATATATATACTACACATATAAAGTATACGTACCATAAATACATGCAAAATGTTTTCTCAATTAGAACATACACATCAAGTTATGGAGGTTGTTATTTTTATAAATCTTGAATATTCTCTTATTCCTTTTATCTAGAAATTGAGACGTAGGGAAAAAATTAAAAAACACCTTTATCTCTCAAAATCTTTACCCTGCCTGCCTCTCTCTCTGTAATTTACCATATTAATGCCAGTCATTAAAATTTCATTTCCATCCAAATTTACTGTGAATATGCTTTTTAGCGATTAGGTTTGAAAGGAGCGATTTACCTCTTCGATGGAGTCGACGTTGGTGGCAGCACCTCCGATGGACGTGCCGTACTTGTGCCCGAGAATGACGACGAACATCGAGAGAACTTTGAGACCGAAGATCACTTTGAGTCCGTCGGCGTTCGACGTCAAATGCGGCAGTTTGGTGAACGACTTCTTGGCGGAGAAACAAAGGAAGAGCGCCTTAAGGATCGGATCTTTGCCTGCGGAATAGAATACATGAGATCAATATGTTTGTCTCGTTTTTTGAAGTGTTGTAACCGTAACAAGAATTATAATAAAAAACAATCATTTATCACCATTAGAAATCACAAATTGTATTAAATTCCAGCATTACCCCATAAATATTCCTCTATTTCGTCGTTTTCTTAGATATTCCTTTTTCCAACTCTGTCATAGGCCGCTCTTTTCTCAGCTTTTACATTAAATATTATTTTAATAGCTCACGAACTTAAGGTCACCAATAATTATCTCTTAATACATTATGCAATTTCTCAGTTAGGAGTTTCATCTCAAGTAAATGGTGAAGAGTAAGATGATGCCGTGTTAGTTCAGGTAGTTGACCACCTTGCGCGAGTATATGGAAGGTATGAGTACGGAACCCGTTTAAGGAAAAATTATTTTTCCTCTTGTCTCATATGAAACAAATTGAAACAAAAGTCATTAATGTGTATAATTCACCGGAAAGTCCGGAATATCATCGCTAAAAATCAGTGTTGATAATGCAAAACCCCTAGGAAGAAAATGATTAATTATAATAATAATTTCATTCTTATTTCAAGCAAATTTAATTCAGTCCTTGCTTAAAATTTACTTGTTCAACAATCACACACAGCCATGCCCTGGGTGATGGTTGACCCACCCAGACGGGATTCGAACCCGCGATCTCTATGTCACTCGGGAAGATAATGATTCGATCTATCAAATCGAGCTTATTGATAGGTTACTTTTGGGTCATTTGCGGCATAAATACCTGGTTTTTCTCCCTTAGTTTCTGTCCTCTTAAAGTCGTAAGCAGTTGCTGAGATGGACCACAGTATTATCAGCGCACAAATGATTCTGGAATTAATAAAATAAAAATATGTTAGCCTGAGGCGTGCATGAACTTCCATAGGATCAAATATCAGTCATTACTCCATCCTTTCAAGGTTTGCAACGCAATCTTGAAAGGTAAGAGTGAATGACTGATTGCGATCCTTGCGACACAGCCTCCGAGAGGAGCCCATCCACTTGCGACCCCGCTATAAGCCACCTCTAGGACTTGTAGCAAGAAATGCCAGGAAAGTGCCCGTGAACGTGATAGAACTTACTACGGAGAGATTTTGATTATTTGCATCGAATTTAAACTTTCATTTTGGCCCTTTATTTTCTGTACAAAACGTTAATCTCTCCATTCACCCGTTTGAATAATCACCTCATATAACTGGGTTGATCGAATCTGAAATTAAAGTGATATCATGCGTGTAACACTGAAGAAGAGGTTTGCTCTCACCTTCTTGAATTATCTAAGCCCAAGTTGGTTATTCTAAACTATTCGTGTCCGCAACTTGAACTTGAAGCATGGATATTCGAATAGCATTTCATATTGTTGTTGGGAAAGTTTATGCTCTTTACTGATTTCGTTAATCACCCCGAAAAGTACATTCATTTTACCAGAATTCCCGTAAATAGATACATAACTGCAAGTTAAGCAGTGCGAACCCTCTTGATTACGGAAATTTCCAAATTATAATTTTTCAAAGCATATCCGATTGCACTTCTTATCTCAACGCGAAACGTATTTTTAGCTGATAAGTCTCATATATTTCTCCGCGAGAATTTCACCTACAGCCAGTAGTGAAAATAAGAAAAATTTGTTTTTGTGACATAGATTGGTATTTTTTGTAAATTTGAAGGGTATCACTCTAATGATCTGCTCAGGTTGGATGTGGATCACAGCTTGAATGAGCTACATGATACATGTATAACAGCTTAAATGAGCTGCTGGAGACAGGGGCCTTCTTTTTTCTCGTAATAAATCAATCACTTGGACAACTGGGTCCCTATCATGCATCACTATCAAATATGGGTGATTGAATGCATGATGTTGAACTAGGAAGTCCCAGCTCCTAATTTCGATTTCAATAATTCATATTTTAACGTTTTATCGGATTTTTCGCTGATACATATAATATTTTCCGCGATCATTACACCTACAACCGTAAATGCACGTATGGAATCGTTTCAGGCTTGACGGGGAGGAAATATTATATATCCGATATAATATGTAAACAAGAAATGATAATTTACACAATTTTATGTATAAATCCACTACCGACAGTTATGGAAATTAAAAATAATAGTAATTAAAGTTATGATTATTAATTTTTAATTAGTGATTTTGATTGTTTAATAAGTTTATTAGATTAACCATTGAGTTTGAGGTAAAGTATTCTAGTGTGTTGCGAAACTGTGGTGTGGCTGCGAAGGAGTTTAAAGTAGCACGGCTTGAATGGGCTATTTTGGACAGGGACCTTCATTTTTCTCGTAATAAATTAACCACTTGGCGACCAGGGTCTCTAAGAAGGTCAGCCGCTTTCATCCTCGCCGCTGCAGACTTGGGGATATCCAAAGAGTGACCTACTGTCGAAAAATATTTCCGGTCCAGCTGCGAGATTGTAATTCTGGAGGCCCACATTGGGGTCTCATTTATACGGCGAGGAGTCCTTCGATATTCTCAGAAATTGATGTCGATACATTAATTTTGGGGAGCTAATTATGTCGAAATGGCGATTGGGCCAAGGTGTATGGAATAAAGCGAATACCATTCATCTATATCTACAAACTACACCGAAAGCCGCCTCAATAGACGGGTAACGTGGGGAACACTAGCCGTTTTCATATGAAAATGAAATGCTCTAACAAATATCCGCATGGCATTTTAATGTCTTTATTGTTTGGGGGAAAAATGAGTTCATATACCTATCCGTTCTGGCAAAATATCTCTCTTAATTTATCGTTTCGGTCGGACCTGGAAATAAAGTGTGATTTTAATCAGTGGCGGATCCTGAGACTAGGGGGGGCTATAGCACCCCCCCTGGGCTATCCAATTTACAGTTGATAAAATAATAACCCCCAATAGTGCTGGTTCTGGTTCTAATATGATGTCCATGTCGGTCTCAAAGATATCCATTCGTAATTACTCAATCAAACTAAGCGTAGCTCGCAGCCTCCGAATCTCTAGCGGTTACCAGCCTAATTCAATTAAAATCTGCGAGCCGCTTTCTGTATACCGATAGTGCCTTGAGTGCCTTCGTATCGAATGGTCTAACAATGGTCCTCGTATCCATGGTCTCTAATGGAAACTCAATGGCCGTTAATGTGATTGGACACCACAAAAGCATCTCCACTTTTTAGCGTAGTTTCCAGCGCCTTAACCGACTTTTTTTTAATCTATAACCAGAGACAGTACTTTAATCACCCCAAAGTCTAGACTTACAATTCGCCCAGGCTCATTTAATTTTTCAGTTGTTGTAAGTAAATTTTATTTTATATCTTGATGATATTCAGTCGTTAAATATTTTGCTGCACAGGATTAAATTTCAGCCGATTAAAACGACGTCAATGAGAAAAATCCATACAGGACATGGTCGTTACTTGGAATAAAATCAGTGGGTGTATATTTGCGTCACTCAGACATTCCAACTAGAATTTTTTAATGTGCACCTGTATTCTAACTATAATATAGAATTGATACCTAGTAACTACATGCTTCAATAACAACAAGAGAGATGAACACTTTACCTGTCTTTAAACGATATTAAATTTAGCATGAATACTTATTGTGCTGTGTGGAAGCCACAATCTACCACACATTACCAATTTATTCCGATCGAAGTTGAAAAGTTAGCTCTCTTTTGGATTGGTAAGTATGTTCATCTGATCTGATTTTGTGGGAATAGTGTTTATTGTTGATTCTCTCTCTTTCCCATGGAATGAACTAGCTTATTACTTTTAAATGTTGTTTAATAACAGTCACTCGGCTAATTAGTGCATAGTTTCTCGGCGTTAATGATAATTAAAACGGTAGTTTACGCTCACCTACCAAAAATTCCATTCCCACAGTAAATAGAATGGTTCTTGAATAAATTGTTATTTTCCTTCTAGTTTTTACTATGCTTAAAAACTGGTTTATTAATTTCTAGCATTGAACATGGACGTAAATTAATAATTGGACGAGCTTAGGTAATTGCAGCGATTGATGTTTTTATCTAGAGATAATTTTCATGTGGAATGTTCTTCTGAGTGCCAATTTACTTTTTTTTGCATCCCCTCTGGCTGCGTTGTCCGGCCAACGGGTTGAGTTGAGAGCGTTTGTCCTTGCGTGAGGCCGTGTTGTCGTTTCTGCCGTGCGCTTACCTTCTCGCATCACGCCTGATCACGCACTAGCACGCGTTGTTTTCCCGCCGGCCAAGATTGACAAGTATTCCGCATATCCAGATCCTAGACATTTACGATACCTCCATATTGGACATCCGAATCAGGCTCCGTGCTATGGCGTAAACATTTCCGGTGTAGAATTAGACCCCTTGGTAACTGTAAGCAAATTAGTAGTATCGGGCCTGACTTGTTGGAATTTGATAATCATTGTAAATGAAGAGCAAAGACTTCCTAATTCAACATTATTTATTTGATAGAACATGATTATGAATTGGATCGTCACCAACAGGGAAACACATAGTTATGTGCCAAACATGGTTGATCAAATATATTATACATAACCTGGAAGTCCAAGCTATTCATTATCAACATGTAGGCAAGATTACTTGGCTTGGTTTCTTATTAACAGAAATCTGAGGCCGACATTGCAATCTTGCGGACTCTAAATGATATCGATATTGACTCTGGAAAAAATTCGTCAATCAAATAAATTCAAAAGTCACTTACCACCCCGCTAGCCACTCACCTTTGTGAGTCTTTTGTTCAACTAGCAAAATCCAATAGACGCTGATAGGCCTGTACATATTTCTATTCCTTTGGTATAAATATTGATCATAATTGGAACATTTATTCTTAAGAATGCCCTTTACTCAACACTGCACAAACGACAATTTTCTAAATGCTACTACACTTACCCACACTGTTTCAAACATATTAAACAATTCCTAATTATTTTCACAACTACAATGCATTATTTTTATCAATAGATTTAAATGAAATGTTAGCGATCGCAGAGAAATATGAAAGATATATCAGCTAAAAATCCGGGAGTGAGATTCGATAAAAAAATTTAAAAAATCTTTTCTTCAGTCATCCGATTAAAAAAGAAGCAGCCCTTTATTTTGAGGGGATTGACTCCTATTAAAAAGTAAGAAAGAACTTTGAATTTGGAAAAATCGTAATATATGCGCATGCGAGGTGAGTGACTCACACGAAGACACAGTCTATTGGCGTCCAATCCCTTTGGCCCTGGTTCAGGGCCGGGCCCTCGCACAACTTCTCGTCCACAACGACGGAGGCGTTGGCTCCGTAGGCCCTGGCGAGTGGCCGCACCACGGCATCCAGTGCCGCCCTGACGTCCTCAGTGGAGCAGGAGGCGGGGGAGCAGACAGCCCAGAAGATCTGGTCTCGACGATGCTTGGATCGGTCGCCCTTGTACTGCGGGTGTCGAAAAGGAAAGAAACATTGGTACTTAGGTCATTAAAAAAGTAACAGCTTATCATTTTCATGGTCCTACTTATTTTAAATATCGTGCATTAGAAGGAGTCATCATTCACGGGAAGAAATTAATCAAGGGGGATCATTAACCCATTACCACTCACCGTAGCCATGTATCTACAGTCCCTATCCTGGTGGGGAAATGAGTTTCTTGATGAAAAACTACGCACTATTTTGTTTTTAAATAGTAAAAAATATGTTGCATATGGTATGTGTAATATTTCTGATCCTGCCGCGTGAACGGCGGTGAAATATATAAGAATTTACGTGAGGAAAAATTCCTCTGGATCGGGAATCGAAGCACGGACCTTCGGCCTTCCGGGCCACTGCGCAGACCACTACGCTACGCTATGTAGGAACACCAAGTATCATGAGCTATGGTTATTAAAGAGCCTGGATATGCTATGAATGAACTATTCAAATTTGTTTTGAAACTGTGACAATAAATCTGTTTTTGCCAAACATCTATGTGACATGCTAAACAAAGCTAACTTTGATCCTTGTATTTAACACACTTGTGAAAGAGGAAAAAAACTGGACTTTTTAGAAAATTTTGAAATTGCGTCATATTCAAAACTCTGTGGTAAGAAATCAGCGTTAACCTTCCCCCTCCATCAAGGATATTGATTCCACACCCGGATCCCAATAGTACGTGACCTTCACCACTCAAACCACCACCCCACCCAACCTCCTTATCCATCTTACCTATTTCCCCTCTTCCCCCCTTGCAATGCAAAAGAACTTTGACTTGTTTGGAGAAGGCAGTCTGGCTTGAAAATGACGCAGAACACGTCGAAACCGGTCGCAAAATTATGTGGAAAGTACAAAGTGCTTTTACTTTATTATATAATACGACTTCCTAAAAGTGACACATGCAAATCGGAATTTTAATGTGTACGCGTACTTTCTGTAAATATCATGCAAGTATAATAGAATTAAAAAGGACATTGGAAAGACGATTTTAACTTTTCTTTATCCAAGACTATTCTTTCACTGAAGATTTAATCCTTTCTTTATGCCGGTAGAAAATGAATCACATTTGATTTTGACACCGTAACTAAGGTAGTTATGTGGTCTGAGAAAACTGTTCGATTAATGCATCAACATAATTTTCAAAACGATTACTTAAGACGAACACGGGAGCGGAACACTTATGTATCATCAAAATCGCATACAGACATTTTTCTGGGTGGAAATGGGTTAAGTTACGAGTAATAACTTTTATGATGGAAGAAATATGGACGAATAGGGTGACAAATGAGTAGATATATGGAAGAATAGGGGAACAAAGAACACTATAGATCACTTTTCGCCAAAGAAGACCACGGTGGATTGGCCTCGTAGAAGCTAATTGGGAAACAAAACGGATGGAAAAATTGATGGAAAAGTGCTCGGAGGAAGGCTGAAGGATTAGTACCAAGGACTTGTAAAAGAGGATAAGGAGCAGAAGGGCACCAAGGTGTGAGGTTTTTTTTATGCTGGCGCTTGGGAGCACCCACTGTTTTTTTTTTCTTTTTAGTTGCTTCCTTAGACCATGGGTCTCCAATTTACTAGGCCACGAGGGCCACATTCCAAGTTCCGAATCGCCCCGCGGGCCGGATAGCAAATTTGCCGATGACTGAAGTATTAGATTACAACGTCTACTGAAGTATCCGGTGGCGTATTTCTTATTTACGAACAGTTGAAGGCGACTTTGACGTGCAGTACAGCGCTGCAATGCTACTAGCGGCGTCTCACAGAGTTAAACGAGCGAGAATCACGCGCTACTTGAAACGAGTGCTCGGGCCGGATGAAAGCCCTCCGCGGGCCGTATTTTGAAGACTACTGCCTTAGACCATAAAGTTACTTCCGGAGACCGCTTGCGGAGGATAAGTGGGGTCCTCCCAGCGTCCGCAGTAGGTTAGGAAAAAAATTAGATCTCAAAAACAACTAAAGGCATATATTCAAAAACTTTAGGAATTCTTTATTATATGTGGTTTCGCCTTTTTAATGTATTATTTAACGAATTTTTGGTAATATGAGTTAATTTTTATAATTTAAAGAAAATAGTCAATGCTAAAACAAAATGAATATTGACTATTGAATGATTAGTGAACTATCAGCATCTAAGAGTGACATTGCAGGAAGAGCGCTATCGCGCGGCACTTTTGGCGAGATACAGGAGGAGCACGATAGCGCTTCCTGGCCCATTTACCCACACTGGCTCCCATTATGTCGCCGACAACCCTTCGAGCATTCCTGGTAAGACTTAACAAAGGAGGTAAAAGAATTAGCTCGGTGTAGGGAGAAATTAGAGAGCTGAAATGTACCATTCTTAGGATTGAAATATTATGTATGTAGGTATGGAGGAAAAACAATAGCTTAGTAATTTTCCAAACTTAAATGAAATAAGCAACGATCCAGGTTTCGAGGAATAACCGTCATTCTCAAGGTTCCGAACACAGCATAGTACCGTTATAGGGGTTAGATGGAAGAGGGGACTTATTAGTCTCAACCTCGCCCGAATAAAAACATCTTATTATTATTACTTTTTCATTTAATTTTCTTCAGTTTTCACTGTGTTTTTTTATTGTAAAGAGCACGGGTTTTCACCAAGGTTACTCTGAGAAATTTTCTCGTGATATGGCAGATTGAAATTATTACAGCCTTTTGCAATTTAATGAATGTATTTGGATGAAGGTTGAGTATTTGAAACCATTTCGTGTATGTTTTGGGATGATACTGATAGCAGAGATGGTAATAGGGTGGTTTCCTTTTATTTTTTTATTGCCTATATCGGAAGATTATTACTCCTGGAGTACGTATTTCACGCTTTTAGATTTTTAAATGACGATATCTATTTTTCGCGATTAAATGAAAAGTGAAAATTTTCAAGCGCGCGAAAACGCGACGGGTAAGGAAATCTCTCCGTGTGACGTATTTCTGGTTCCCCTCCCGCCTTGTGAGGTGACCTTGATCGAGGCCCTGAGCGCTGATAGGACGCAGGATCCTAGCGGGTAGCTGAGTACCTTGCTGGCTGGTAGCGCTTGGCTTAAAAAAGGTTTATTAATACCTTATCAAACGAAGAAAACTTTCCGACCTTAGCCAGTTTTAATAGGTGATTATTAAGACATGTTTCCCTGAGCTCTGCGCCTCATGCATGCACTGGTAATCTCAGACGATGTATAACTCCTATCTTCTCCTATAGAAACTAGGTCCCTGTGACGTCACGTGGAGTGGCATTGCATGGGCGCCAATCTGGCCCTTTTCAAATGAGGATAAAAATGGACCATTGCCATTCGTCTAAACCGGTATTTCTAAATTTGTATATTATGAATACAGTAATGGTGGGTAACAAATCGCAATCAATGCCTTTCGGTTTCTTTGATGAAGGAAACTACCCTATTGGAGCTATAAAAAAACCTGTTCTCTATTCCATATTCTTTTTATTTCTATTGCCAATCCTTGGTACTTATTTATCTTTCCGGCTATTTAATTTTCGATGTTATGCGATAGTTGGACAGCAATATCAGCTATGTAACAAGTTCTTTATTTCTTGTCAATCAACTTTGTTTGGTCTATTATTGACTATAGTTTTATCTGTTTAGGTCGGAAAATCGTAGTAAAGTTTAAATGCGCTGTTTTCAAGCACTGTTTCGGGGTGGTATTCATAGTATGGGGTCGTGGTATCTATTAACTTGTGTTGGTAGGCCAGTTTATGGTGGATGCTTTTTGCAACTTGATTATGCCTAGTTAAATATTCTGTATTAGCTAACATCTTACAACCAGATATATTGTGTTGGATTGTTTCTGGCACTGGAAAACATCGTCTACATTTGTCATCTGCTTTGCTTTTATCACCCAGGATGTACTTTGCATAATTTTTAGTGCGGACAACCTGGTCTTGCATTGCAATCATGTACCCCTCGGTTTCTCCATAAACTTCACCCAATCGCAACCATTTTTTAAAATGAGATTTTATCTATGTATGGTTGATTGAGGTCATTGATGTATTATTATTATTATTATATTTATATGCTGCATTCGGAAAGAATTCATCTCGGGTTCAACACTGGGTCAAGTTTTCATTCGCCGATGGTTTCAACGTTTCGATTGCTCGACTCACAGATTCAGGATTTATTCTCGGGGTATCCACAGGATCAGGTTTTCCCCAGCCGACGTTTCGATGCTCGAATCGAAGTAGTGGGTTTTCTTCTCGGTTTAACCACTGGGTAAGATTTTCCATAGCCAACGCGTCGATGCTTGCCACGTAGTTTCAAGAATTCATTTCAAGCTCTTCACCTCGTCTTCTTTTTCCTGGCTATTATTTCAATGCTCGCCTTGCAGTTGCAACTAATTATCTTGGGTTTTCCACTGGGTCAGAATTTCCCATCCGTCGCGAACGAACCCCGCCGCGCGATTGAAAAATCAACGTAATTTCTGGCGTCGCAAACTTATTTCAAAGAGAACTGCATGTACACCTCAAGAAATCTAAAAATAATTTTCTCATGTAAGTTACTTTGCGTGACTTCGCCGAAAACTCATTTGAAACTCTACCTAAATGTAAACCTTTGTCGAAAAACAGTGTCCGCCATATTGTAACTGCATAGTGGGAATTTATCGATTATATTCTATAATGTTTTGGAATATTAAAGAAAAAACATCATGGCAACAGATTATTTGATTTTTTTTTCGTAAGAATCCATCTATAACTCCACCATCTACTTTCTTCGGAAGATTTTAAGAGAAAATTGAAGACGGGAGTTTTTATGGAAAATTTCTCACGTTTTAGCCTCTGTATTTCAGTAAAGGGTAAGATCTATGTCAAATGAAGTATACATCCATAAAATTCAATCAGTTTTCACTATACCTGCGAGGTTTCAAGTTGATAACTAAAAAAAGCCATTTTGTAATTTTGTCCTGTTTTTTTCCGATTTCCGCCCGCTGTGCACAGTGAGCTAGAGTCGAAAAAAGCTGGCCAAAACCTCCAAAACGAATTTTCTTGTTAGAACGTTGAAACTTCGAATATATATGATCAAATAAATTTTTCATAACGTGCCATATTATTTATTTCCTGTAATTTCACGATAACAATGTATTTGAGGTCAAAGTTGAACAAATTTAGCGAAAAAAGAACACCCTCTTTTTTTTCTGAAGATAGCCAAGTTTATCCTCGTGCAGTTGTTTCATGAATAGCATTATTGACAAAGATTTTATTTCATCTTAATTAACACTTTGTATTCTTCTATTTTGAGGGTTTTTAAAGATTTTTTTCATCATTAACCAAACATAAATAACAAAATGACGGAGCCTGTTTTCAGCCATTTTTTGCATAAACGTGGAGTAAAAGTAGATTCTTCCGCCGACTTCCACCAAGTGACTTATGCCATGCCGTTTTATGAAGCTTTTACATTGTGAATCAAAAGTAAAATCCTGCACCAGCTTGCATCCCTGACTTCACTTGCATTCCACATACTACTACGAAGAATGGACTTAAATCGTGTGCTTAACGTAGGGAAACTGACTCTTTTATTAAAAAACAAACTCTCTTTCCAGGCAAGACCCGTTCATGATTCATAGTCTCCACTTCCCACTCTCCATACCTATTTAGAGGTCTGCCGAAAAGATACAGGCGAATGTTTTTTTTTGCTGGTATTTTCGCCGGCATATTCTCTTATTTCCATTGAAATGCACTATCACTTGCAGAGGGATTCTAGTCCACTGCGCGTCGTTTCGATAGTCGACCTGAAGAAGCAGGAATTCTTTTCGGGTTAGGTGTTCCAAATTACGCGTTTCGATGCGCGAGTCTAATAGACCCTGTGAGGAACCCGAGAGATGAAGTATTCTTGAATAACTCCCTTGACGCCATCCCCCACTCACCTCAACCTTCTCCCACGCAGAGGCCAAGGGTGAGTATTCGAGGGTGAAGGGGTCCGCGGTCCCCTGGACGCTCTGCCTCGCCTCCTTCAGCGCCCCCTCCTCCTCCACGTCCACGCGCGCCAAGCAGTACTGCCCCTTGATCCCCACGGGGCCCCTCACAGCCAGGCACTCGTCAAAGTCACCCATGTTGTACACGTTTCCGGAGACAACGCCTCGGGGAAACTTAGCAGACGCATCGAACACTGGAAATGAAGGAAGAAATTGATAATTTTAATATTTTATATTGTAAAAAAATCATAAGATAAGAATTAATTAGAAAATTGCATTAAAAGTATGTTTTTTTATGGTTTGCCCTTTTAGAAGCAGTAAACATACTATTACAGTATCAAGATTTTGTACCATCTGAAACCAGTGTAATCACTGGTTTAGTGAATTCAATTGTGGCAGTTGTTCACTTAAAAACGGTCGTCCAAAATCGACTGTAGTACCAGAACACATCGATGCTGTGCACGAAGTGATAAAGCAATATCGTCACCGTGGGATTAAGGCATTCTTGGGCATTAGTATGACAACCATACACAAGATTTTATTCGAAAAGGCCGTGAAAAAAAGTTTTGCGCGTCGGATTGCACATAATTTTACCATCGCTCAAAACAATTCTCGTGTCAATTGGCGCAAATAAATGCTCAAAAAAATACTATCATGGTGCGTTAAAAGTCGTGTATAATATTTGCACAGGAGGCAAATATTATAGTCATGCAAATGAGCCCGAAGGTAAACAGAAATCGACTGTATGGGCCTTCAAAGATGATCCAAGCCAAAACAAAAGTTGTTCGCGCCAGAAGCGCTTCGAGGCAAATGGTCGCCTGCTTTTTTGGGATAAACGGGCATGTGGCTACTTTCATTAGAGAATGGTAATGTGGTAAATTCTGAATATTATACAACAATTCTTTTGCGCAAAGACTTTGAGGAGAAAACAACCAGCGAAATAGAATCATCCTTCACCATGATAATGCGATCTCTCACAGATCGGCCCAAACAAATTTATATTTAAAAACATCGAATATATAGGTCATCCACCATACAGTCATGATTAGACCCAAAGATTTATTTTTGTTTCCATCCGTGAAGAATAAACTACCTGCACCCTAATTATGTAACTGTGAGAAGGGTGAGAGCGATGTCGTTGCCAGGGGCAACGCGATTCCCACGACGGAAGGTGATAGCAGCGATTATGAAACCGTGATCGCTCTCTTTATCACGCTGCCAGCGTCATCGGCCTATCACGTTCGAAACCCATGGTGACAAGCATATGCTGACATAAAAACGAGCACGAAATGCATATATTAGGAAAAAATTATTGTTTATTTAATTTAAAAATGCCCCATAATCGATTAAAAACCAATGAAATCCTTAATTATTTCTACTGGAGTGCTCTCTTGACATTATTAGTTGTCCACGTTGTTCAATTGTTATGTGCGCACGGTAGTGAACTCTATTGAGCTGCTTTATTTCCACACAACAACTTGGAAAGTACTGCTAATTGAAGTACATCCGTGATTCAAACGTCAATTACTTTATATCGCAGTTTAATTATCAACATTTGCCAAGTACGTTCTCCAACATGTCAACATCGTTAAACTCAACTGATTTGGGCGTTACTTCTTGGATCGTTGAAATGTTCATGGTGAAACAAAACTCAGAACTATTCCACAAACTTTTATTTTAACAGTCAGGTTAGTCTTGATAATGACGGTATAAACGTCGAAAGTAGTAGGCTGTTAAAATAAAAGTTTGTGGAATAGTACTGAGTTTTGTTTCACCATGAAAATCGTTAAACTCCTTTTCGATTTTTTAATCATCATAAATCAACTATTAACTACTTACATTCAAATCGCTAGCGCGATTACACTTCCATTATCATTTCAACATTAATTAGTTTCAATCCAAGGTCACGACTTTTCGGCCATTCTCTACGATATAGTAAATATAATGACTGCAGCATCTCCCGGCGAGCATTAGCATAATGGATTACGTTATCACACATCTGAAAGTAATACTACACTTTTCCAATGACTTTACCATTGTACGAGTACTTTATCATACTATTATCTATTGGCGAAGCGAAGTACTTAGCTTTGAATTGCATCCATTTTATGTTTTCGTTGTTTGTTATTGTTATTTCAAAGACTCCGCAGACGACGCATTCTCGGACAAAGATGTGTCGAAGGATTTCATTGGCTCTTCAGATTTCTCAATGATACCAACCTCACGCGCTCGTACCAATATGATACGCGCGATGACGGTGGCTTACATGATCGCGCGATACAGCGGAACGTGATAGGAGAACGTGATGGTCATCTATCGCCGTCGTCGCTGTCACATTTACATAATTGAGGTGCTGGTCAACGATTTTCAACGCCAGAAGAAGCTATTGATACGTTCAAAATGCATGTTTTGGAGATATGTCAATCGAAGAGGAAACACTACTACAAAAATTGGTATTCGAAAGAGTGTCGTTCATTGAAGAGAATTTTATGATGTAGAAAATAGTGAAATTGTTGAAAATATTATTATTTAAAAACAACAATTCTATTTTCAATTACAAATTATTGTTTTTATTTATTATCCCGGATACATAAATAGCATCCTTCGTATGAAGGGTTTATAAAGCTCCTAAAGAAGCACTTAAGGCAGCTTGAGCAACTAGAAGAACGACGCATGTAATTTTTTGCTTCAGTTCTCTCCATAGACAACGTATCTGTCCTTCATCGCGATCTGCGTCTTAATAACTATTTGATTTATTAGTGAGATATCGCAACTAATTTAGAAAGCTATTAGTGAAGAAAATTATATAATAATATCTTGAAATACGCTAGCCAAGCTATATTGGCACGACTGCTGAGATAAATGTCAATTAAAGTGAAGCAATTGGGGATAGGCTATGATTGTGTAATGTATTGGTATTCAGTTGAAAAAAGAGGCCTATTGAAAGTCTCTGCTTGAAAGCTAATCTGATAAGCTCTTCTTTCCATCGTAAAAGTTACCGTCGTATAGTGGCATTAGGCTGGTTCGAACGTCTGCATTCATACTTGTTTTCATGTGTTAACTGATTCGTCTTCACGCGTTGTGATAAAAAGAGTACTGGATTAATACACAGGCATTAAAAAGAGCGATCACACTATAATATGCAAAATTATTCTAAAATCATGCCTCTTTCTATTCAGTTTATACAAGTATGGAAGACATTGTTGTAGTACTTAAGTGCTATTGAATAAAATCTGAACTGAAAAGAAGTCTATGATGACAGTCCATCTATTACGGATAATGATCATTGTCCTCATGTGAAGTTGGTTAGATCAAGCAACATTTTGTCCATTTTATATTTCATTTTTTAAAGATTCCTTTCATTATTAAATAAGGAAAATTGTATTTTTTAATTTTTGTAACATAAGATCATTTGTTATGGTAAAAAGCAGCGAAGCTAGACAATTAATAGAAAATACTCCAGCAAATATTTGTCGTCTACTTTCAACCATCCAGTTATTTCCGAGAAAAGTGTGATGAGAAAATAGCAAACATGGCGTCAATTAACAAGATTTTATACTTTCAGGAGGAATAATGTGAGTAAAACTCTCTCGGGATACCCACCGGGTTAATTAAAACGATATTCAGCAGCCCTGAGGATGAGCCCAGAATCGTAGCTCGAAACGTTGCATAAAATGGAAAATTTAACCCGGTAGGAATCCCGAGAAAAGTTCACCAACATGACTTTGATTGTTGCGCAATTGATATCGACTGAGTTATGTTAACGCCACCTAGAGTAGACTCTAGGTGGCGTTGGCTATGCCCCCGTAAAGTCGTTACCTATGAGTGGTAAATACTCTTCATTGATTCATACGCGAAGGTTACTTTCACTTGCAAATCCATATCGGATCAATAACTACCCCGACGTTCCATCAATTGTGCTGGACATTTTTATTTCCTATATTCAATGGGATACTTAGTTTTTAGTCTAGCGCCCAATCCCACATAAATCAAGATGTTTACGCTTCATCAGAGGCAACTTCCTCGGGGATATGCAATAAACTGTGCAGTCGTGATAATCGGGTTGCATCCGGAGGCATAGGCGTTTTGCTTCAAGGTCGACCTCCACACCCCCTAACCCATGAAAAAAAGAGAACGTGGACGGCTATCGATCATTCCTTTAAAGAGCATATTAAACGTGATCCTAAATGTTCGGCGCATTACGTCACTGCCAGGTGCGCCGCTCACTGGGCGCCGCCATGAGGAGGAAGACGGAACTACGATTGTGCTCATCCCAAGTTACGTCACGAGTTCGTGCCGATTCGTTATATAATCGGTAATAATTCAGACTTGAACTTGTGATACCATTAATTAATCCCGACCAGTAGCGTAAGTATGGATCGCCCCCTAAAGTCTCAGAGAAATAATAATTTTCTAACTATTGTGTAGTTCTGATATAAAATAGCTTAAAGTTAAATTAATTAAAAATAAAAAGCACCAAATATAACTGTATTTCCAGGCACGCCATATTTCAAAAATTTTCCCTGACCTCCCCTTGCCTGGGGGCGTTCTCCCCCTTCAGGTCATTTTAATGCTGACTTTAATATTGAACCATAAAGCGTAGTTTATTTATTATAAAATCCACTTCCGACCGCCCACTGACTCACTCCCTCATACAAATGTTTGAGGTGAACGAGACAAGATACGAAAAAAAGGTCATAAAATCTAACTTCAAATCGTCTAAAATCCTTGGAAAATTATGAAGCACTAAATTTTCTATCTATGACAGTTTTGTCATCTACCTATATTCCTCTAATTTTTTGGGGTTATTGGGTTAAACGAGACGAGACACATTACTTATCATTCGTCTCATATTTCTGACACAATTTCCAGCAACTTTTCTCATTTTGATTTCCTTTTTACATCAATCTAAGCATTCAGAATAGTAAATTCACTAGGATATAGGATATATGAGAATATGTTAAAGCATGCATTACAGTATTGCCATGTTCGCAATTGCCATACTCGACTCGACTCGATACTCGCGAGTACTTTTCAACTCGACTCGAGATCAAAAAGCACTTCTCGCACATCCCTAGTTATAATATCCCAAAACTATAGAATAGTTTTAAATAATTTATTTATTTATCTGAGGTGTTGGGGAGGATTTATCTCCTCATCCCCCCATAGTTACGCCGCTGTTGAGATTTCAGTAAAAGTGTGATTATTGTTTTTTTCAAACGCGAGATCTACAATTGTCGGCTGATATAATCTGTTTGACATAAGGATGAAATTTAATTCCGTCATTCTGACTTACACATTTACGAAATCATTGGCTTCAGGCCTTTCTAGTTGAAAGTCAGGCGTAATTAGGAAAATAAATGATAATTTTCTACCTTACACAGTAATTTGAATTCTGAGTGTACAACCGGTTTCGCCCAACGAAACAAAAAACACGCTGTAATAAAACACCTTATAGTCAGAATCAGCTAATGGGCGATCTTCCCAGAAACGCAGAGGTTGAATGCAGACATATCACGTGACATTGTATCTGGCCATTGGAACCTTGCCGACGTGCACAAAATCCGAAAATCGGGTTCGTTAAAATTGACCTTGAGGGTATATCGTGCGTGTCGCGCCAATCTGGTTGCGGTGGACGCCGACACTACGAATAAGGGGTTAGAGCACTATCTTTGGGCGGGAAGTGCCCCATCCTTACTTTAAAGGGTGCATGAATCCCTCTCAACTGGTTGTATGTTGTCTTAATTGGAGATGACTTACTCATTATCAATAAAAACTTTTGGATCAAACTTTTGGAGAACATTAAGAATAAAAACTTTTGGGCTATGTCGCCGTGTCAATTCTTGGGTGGCCCCAACGTTTCCCGACCGATGCTGATCGCTTTCTCAAAGGATTCTGAAGAGTTGGGAATTCAAATTCTTATATATAGGTATCTCTGTCAGGTGGTGGGGGGGGGAGCGGGAGGTTGGAGGAGTGGGTTTCTGATTGTTTTTTCTCACTACGGGTTGTCAAGTACGGCTAATTTTAATGCTGCTGTCCCTGTTGAAATTGTTCTGTTGATTGAATTCTTCTGTTTCAACTCAATTGAAACAGCTCAAAAAGTTTTAACGCGAAAGTTTTACCGAAGAATTATGATAACTTACTCGTTTAACACTCAATTTATTACCTTGAAATTTTCATTCACTATTTAGAGTTGCCCCTTGTAAAGATATACCTCTACCTTAAATTAAAATTTCAAACGGTAGTCAACCTTTGACTACACCGACTAAAACCTGTGACTGCACTTGTATTGTGAATGCTTACATATTCACCAGCAGGTAGAGAACTTGTCGGAAGAAAATAAACTATATTTTTCCAAACAATGGTTCAATATTAAAAATTGCTAAGAATGTATTTCTTTCCTTAGTGCTTTGTGGTTAATATTCGAATGAGATATTTTCTTTTATCTTTTACCGATAAAAAAACTTATGATGGTATGATAATCGAATCATTGGCCATTTTGACCTCAATTTAATGCATACAATGAATGATCTTTGATTCCGAACTAAATATTCAATTACAAATACGTTTTAAAAATAAATATATGAAAATGTGTCGGCAAATCAAATTAGAGCTACAAGAAAATGTTAACAAGTGTCCATTTCGTATTCCCTGAAAATTTCAAAATGATAAGTTTAAATAGATGCAATCAAAAAAGATGCGTATCATAAATTGGACCGTTTACGAAATTTCAACATTGTCATCTTCACTGCATAAATAAATAATCACTCATTAAAAGGGCCTTAAGTTCCTACCGGAGTTTTTATGGCTTCTTTTCATCTTTATTTGACGTTAAGTTAATCCACGAAGAGAAGATTGCACCATGGGTACTTTCATAAACAGCCCAAAATATACGGGAATGTACTCCTCAGAGTCTTTCTGAGTAAGATAACTTTATAAAGGCGGGGAAGTTTGCGTTTTTGATGCAGTACATCAAATAAAATTTTCATTCTTTTAAAATGGATTGATCAGGATTTATGAACTAGGTATTGCAATCGCGAATTACTTCTATTGGTAATGTAAATATTTGAGGTGTTTGACTTCGAGCCAGCTGCACGACGACGGTGAAATATATATTTTCCCGAGAAAAAGTACGTAACATGGGATTATAGTCGAACCATGGACCATTAACACCTCAATTTCTTGCAAGCAATAGATGATTTTTGATTCCGAATACAATTTCACGAAATTTCACCCAGATGGATCTCACACCCTTGTGGTCCATCAGGGATGCCTGAAGAGAAAATCGGTCTACGTAGGGCTTAGGAAGCCAAAATTCCATTGCGTCTTTCCAAACCGGAGGAGCTTTTTCTGAAGACGGTAAATTTCTTCGTATGCTTATCTGGACAGTGGTGGTAAGTTCCTCATATAGGTAGCAACTATTCAGTTCGTCAAAATTGTAAGGTAGTCTATATCTAATGGTTGGTATTATAATTTCGATGAAAGTGATTTTAATCGGGAATAACAATCACTAGCCCTCGTTATTTTTACACCTTACCTCAACAAATCTCTCCCTCCGTCATAGAAACAATCGATAAAAGGTACTATAGACCGCATGAGCGCAGTTGGAGTAAAATCATTGGAATATTGACCGCGAAGCACATGGAAATACAATTTTAACCATTTTTAATACTGGAAAATTGTTTAGAATTAAACAGTTTACTTTAGGCGGACAATTTTTCAGCCTGCAGATGAATACATTAAAATAAAAAATTCCAGTATAGTCAAATGTCATGTTTTAACAGTTTTCCACACAGTGTCAGAAACTGTATCTATGATATGCAGAGAAGTAAGAATTAAAATATATCTATCTTTAACTTTATATCTTTCTTATCAACTTTGGTATAATTATGGCCTGATCGTGTCAATATTTTAGTCATTCCTTACTCAAAGAACATTCCTCCTATTCACAATGTTGGCATTCTGTATCCTTCTTCTACATTTTCGAACTTGATGATGAAGGAGTTTCACCATGTTACGCAAACCACCATCGCATTTTCGAACTTGTTTATTTTCTTTGATTCTTCGTGATAGTTATTTTATCGTCCTCTTGAATGACCTTCTCACCGCTCTTAATTTCTTCGACGCTTAATGCATTCTCCTATCACATAGACAAAAACAGGTTTGGTTGCATGCCAATATAATAGACTTTATTTCCCGCTTTCGTCTAACTGTCATGCTTATATCACTGCCCGGCTCCATTTTACCGTTCCCTGAGCATACATTACCGCAGCAGATATGCAAATGGGAGGAATCATTGGACGATTATTGCAGGTCCAGACTCATTGACGATGATATCATGTTATTGCGTTAGGAAGTCGTTGGAAGCAAAAGTGCGTGGAAGGTGTTTCCTTCATTCTCCGCCGATGTCTCTCCAGTCGCTACGGCGCGATCATGAAATCAAACCCTGGATCTAGGTGATTATATAAAGGAGGCCCGCGTCCGTCTTGGAAAAGCCTGATTTCGGCTGTCACTTTTGCGATTTTCAATCGGTTTTTTTTTAATATGCGAGGAGCGCTAGACTAAGAGCAATTCATTCATTCCTAAAGTTTTTCCATGGATTTTAGTGGAGTTTCATTATTCTGACTAAACCAAATCGAATTCTCAGTATATATCGCCATTCTAATATTCTTCCACTGATTATTCGACGAAGTTTTATAATTATTACGAAGTCCGTTTACAGGGCTGTTGTTGGCGTTTAGATAACATCTGGATACAAGGCCTGCATTACCTATAAAACACCTTTGCCATTATACGAAAAGGCAGAATTTCGCGAAAATACTGATGCAAGAAAGATTCCGTAGGTTTCTACGACGTAATAAATGACTATTTAGAGATTCCGGGTTCTCCATCGCTCGATTTTCGACAAATACTTTATAGTACACTTAAATTTTTCATATAGGCTACCCAGAGGGAATGTCCATCGGAAAAAGTGGCCAACAACAGCCATGAAACATCGGGCGACTGCATGCGAGAATGCATGGGCGTGATATGGGAAAATAGCCCCTGGTCTAATTTCGTTCATGCATTCGCTCAATTCCATCGCCATATTGAGAAAGAAATTCAGCTCTAACCTGCTCAATTACGTGCCCCGTGTAAAATAAATACGCGGGGAACACCCGAAAAAAACATCACCAACAACCACAATGACCCAAGAGAGCTTCAAAGAAGAAATATTTACAAATTTTTCATACATAACCATGGGAAGCTCTGGCTTGCCTACGAGTATGAGAAAAATCTAAGTATAATATAAACAACGAGTCGACTAATGGGGTCGGAGGGCAGCCCAAAATCATGTATTACATTGTGAAAACCTGAGAAAACTTTCGTGCATAAGTATTTCTGAGTAATTCTGCGTTTTAGTTAACAGATTTGTAAATATTTGTTCTGCAATAAAACGTGTTGCATTGGAAAAAGGTTTATTTAACCGTCCTACTTTATTTCTTTCATGTTCGATCTGATGACGAAATTAGAATGTTTTTCAAAACTGTTCATCTACATTCTACCTCGCGATCCGCCTCACTGAAGCTTGTGCTGGGAGGTGTTAGGGCACCAGCCGAAAACCTGTTAGATATAAATAGAAATTTAAGGAGCGAGTTGTGAGAGGTTTTTCCAAAGTTCATCGCAGCATATATTGAAGTCCTTCACTATTCCTGAGGAAATCTAATTCCTATACTATTTAATAATATATATTCCCTCTGTTCCACAAAACTATTTCCCTGATTGTAAATACCCTTTCGGAGATGGATATTCAATAATATGTCGCCTAACTCACCTCGCCCTGAGATGTTGAAGATAAAGTATTAACAATTTGGAGAAGTCACTTAGGGCCGTTTTGCATGGGCCACGCACTTACGCAATCTGACACATGTAAACGAACGCTCAGTCAAGATTGCGTCGTGTAAAATGGTTAATTGCTTGAACGCATGCGAAAATGCATGGGCGTGATATGGGAAAATAGCCCCTGGTCTAATTTCGTTCAATTCCAACGCCATGTTGAGAAAGAAATTCAGCTCTAACCTGCGCAATTACGTGCCCCGTGTAAAATAGCCTTTGTAGGAAAAGCATTTCACGCAAATCACTCCTTTTTTATTTCAAAGTAAAATTCGCGATGGATAATAAATGATAACCATTTTACCGTCCCATCAAAGAGTATAACCAATAGAGGGGATAATATAACTCCGATATTAGTAGCACTCTCATCTACATCAATTGTTGCCCGTATAAGTCAAGAAACACGGCCGAAGAAACCGAAAACTCATTGAGGAACCGAACGTATCATGTTCCACAACAAATGACTTTAGATGGGGAAGTAGACAAAGTTTCAACACAATTGAAACGCTGGCAAAATGGATACTGCAACCCGGTGTATCCGAGAAGCAGCGGACACATAAGATCACAGGAGTGCCTGATATATTATGTTGGACACAGATCTTGAGGTACACATGGTCAGTGGCGGATTTATATGCCGATATATCGCCTACGGATATATCGTATGCGGGGATGGCAATCGGAACTAAACGAAAGTGAAAACCAGTAAACTTTCAATAGTTTCGTTCCCGGGAGCGAAATGTAGAAACGCTACGAAATGGATTTAAACCCGGGGAGCTAAACTCAGGGTCGAAACGAAATCGGAGTCAAAACAACTTCGGATCGAAAATAAACTAAAACTCTGCGACGAAACGAAACACTGATTATGCTTTACACCGGAGGGACCACGTGATTCACCTTCGCAGAGGTTAGTTTCGACCCTCACACCGAGTACGAAGTATGGTTGAATGAAGTAGAGGTTCGGCCTACCGCCATTAGATTCATCGGGCACTCACATTTTAACCACTAGCAGAACGGCGAACGCAAAGTAGCCATTCGATTTTTAAGCTCAATGTTTTAACCTCTCTACACGTATGTCACACGTAGTGTGTCGAGAGTTCTTTCTTATCCCCGAACACTCAACTTCTGGAATCGAAACTAATTATGAGCAGCGGAGTTTCGATTAATTTAGTTTCGTTCCTGGGAGTAAAGATTCGTCCCGGGTCGAAACTAAACTCCTTGGTGATGCTAATTTCGTGCAGGAACGAAACTAAATCTAGGCCTCGTATTTTCGTTTCTCTCTAGGTCGAAACGAAACATTTTCGTTCGCCATCCCTGCATGTAATACGCTACGTCTTAGTAGTCATCGAAATAAAAGCCATACGTGCACATCCTTTGGCGCAAATAACCTTTACTCCCGGTTTCCATCCCCAAATACAACTACTAGGGAATGTAGGCTCAGTGTATAGGGCAAGCGATGGAAAGTGCTTGCGAAGTTTATTAACAGTGCGCAATAGTCGATTTTGGGACTGAAAAAAATTATTATTATGCATTCGAAATGTGATTCTACCGAAGAATGATGAAGATAAAATGGGTAGACCTAGTTAGTAATGAGGAGTTGCTAAGAAGAATGGGAGGAAAGAGAAGTATGGTTGAATGAAGTAGATGTTCGGCCTACCGCCATTAAATTCATATGGCACTCATATTTTGACCATTAGCAGGAGAACGATGAACAAAAAATGTCCATTCGATTTTTAAGCTCTTAGTTTTAACCTCTCTACACGTTTGTCAAACGTAATGGTTCGAAACTATTCCCTCTTATCCCTCTCCACTCAATTTCTGGGATCGCAACTTAATTATGAGCAGCGGAGTTTCGATTAATTTAGTTCCGTTCCTGTGAGTAAAGTTTCGAACTTCAGCTTTAAATGTACCTCAGGGTTCGCAGGGTTCGTGATCCCCCAGATTTTATCAAAAATATTTAACTTTCATTAGTTTAATAGTTTTTGTATGCTTGTAAAGAAATAAGGGGTGTGCATATACAAATTCATGGCTACAAGTCCCAAATGTGAGAAAATTTTTATTTGCATTCATTGCTTCTCTCTCCCGTACTACCCGAATCCCCATAAATTTGATGCTGAATTCACTCCTGCCCCTGGTAAACGTATAAGAGGTTGATAATGCAGTGGAACTTGGTTATAACGTCATCAAAGGGACCAGAAGATTTTTAACGTTATATCCGAGTGACGTTATAAAAAAAGCAGCCTTAAATCTGAGTGAATACAATACAATACAGTGTGCCTGTGTCAGTGACCTTGTAGAATGTAGGGGTAGGAAGGGACAAGACCCAGGTATGCGGGACAGCCCCCGCTCCCTCCAGACACCAATTAAACAAAAGAGTTGCATCCCGTCACCAGCCTAACGTCCAGCTTGTGACCTGTTTTTGCTTTTGATGTTTCTACACATGGTTTCTATGAACTTTGGGACATAATACAATCACACTACCACTTTTGCAACTTAAGAATAGCAAAATTTTTGACGCTTTACCCGAGCGTTGCAATATTTGTTGACGATATAAACGGGTTTTCGTACAACATAAAATGTTCAATTTTGATTGGTCTGTATAAAATGTGTCGTTAAACCCGAGTTGACGTTACAGCCGATGCCGTTATAACCAAGTTCCACTGTATTCCGCTTTAACGCAATGCTCTCATCCGGCGAACGTACAGTGCGTTCGTAATCGCATGGCCGCGAACTTGAGCCCCAAGTGGACCTCAGTGATCAGGGTCAAGATCTGTGTGAAGGTCACGACGCAGCCCGCTTCTCTCGCTTGGACTTGGCGGTCATTTTTCGGCGACGATGTTACGCACATATTCATATTTCGAAATGTAGTCTCTCAAACCATTCGATCCCGTCAAACTGGTTCGCCCGCTTCTCGATATTCGATCTCTGCGCTGAAGAACATTCTACTAGTAATTGCGTCGACAGTGCGTGGTTCGTTGCCCCGGTGACGGTGGACTTGAGGCTCCAGAGGTCGCGTCGAACAGGTGAGTGGGCGGAGAGAAAGCTTGTCGTGGGAAGTGCGGGAACAATCGACGATCTCATTGCGCGATCGGCAGGGATGGCGTTTGGAAACTTACTGAGTGCTGTAATGACGCATTACGCAGGGGCCACTTGATTACCCGCGATGCACTTAGGTTGGCAATCGAGCTAAAAAGGAGAGTCCCTCAAGTATCACCACCATCTCTCGTTTTATTTTTCAAACTTTGATAGGTGATAGCAAATGGATACCCATGAGGTGTAGTTTTTGTTTCAGCTGCTAACGCACTGGGTTTCCTTCCGCGTTGGTTGGCTTGAGGACAACATTTTCGCTGGAAGGTGATGAATTGGAAGAATTGAAGACTATTGTCCATAAGCAAATTGACGCGGAAGAAACCCCGTGAGAAAATTGTTCGCATGAATTATCTCGCAGTAGTTTGTATGATACTGCAGATAGACATCGGTTTCTTCCATACCTCCATACAGTGTACTTCCATATACTTGAACTGAATTACGTGAAATTTGATCTCTTTAGGATTTAACGCTCCGCCGATGCGTCGATTATTATCAGTCGAGCATTATCAGATGCTTATTCTAGCTCTCGACTCCTCGTTAACGTTGGAAAGGAACTAAACATTCCTTTGCTTCTTAAAGAGGAGCGATGGGAGTTGAGGGGATGGGATATGTTGGAAGGTCATAGGAAGGCAAATGGAACTGGATACACGAACCCACTCCTTCCTAATTCTCATCTCCACCGGGGACAAACATATTTCCTGGCAGCTGGTGGCTCCCATTTCTCTACCTATGTTGGATAAGCAAACTGGTTTTCACCATTGGCTTCCCAAATAAATCAAATTGTTGAAATCTTCCCAGGCAACCAAAATTATAAGAAGACTGTACGACCGTTTGCAGTATCGTGCAATATACATTCTCATTTTCTCTATGTTCCTAAATGTTGTATATAAATGAACATCTGTGATGGATTGAAAGTTTTTTTATAGTGAACAGTATTCTTATGTTGTGCTAAGATAAAATTTTTGGTCTAATTTTAGTAAATGCATTAATATTCATTTCAGGTTCGCTCACTTTCTTTTGGTGGCTCTTCGTTTCTTAATGTAGTACATGAATTGACGTCTATGACGGATTGCAAGTTTTTTTTAATGGTGAACAGTTTTCTTCCATTGTGCTAAGGTAAAATTTTTGTTCTAATTTTTTTTTGTAAAAACTTAAATTTTCACTGTAGATTCTTTTGCCATTTTTGGATGTTTTTACTCTCAAATAGTAAATAGTAAAGTTATGGTTTCACTTTGACATATTGAATTTGTTTTCTCATTTATAGTTTTATCACTTATATGCGAGTATTAAAGAGCCTCCCTTCGATATATTACTGCCTCCTCCATAAGATCTTGCGCGGATTGATGAAGTTGAAGATGAGTAATATGTTGAATTTCTCAAACTTCATACAATTTCTCATTTTGTGTGAATTTATTTGTGCAGGAAATCCTCAAGATAAATCCTTCATCTTTTGTACGAGTAATCTATTTTGCACTCCAGATTTTGACGGAACAAAAAGGAGCTGAAACAAATGCATGAATAAATAAGAATAGGTGTTATTTAATTAAATCGTACACGTTGGTTTCATTACAAGTTACTTTTTGTGTTCATTGTCAATTTGTTGTGTAACCAGACCTTTACGTAATCATGGGCAGAAAATTTCATAGGGTCGAAAATTCCCAATAGGGTAGTTTCCGTCATCAAAGAAAACGAAAGGCATTGATTGCGATTCGTTACCCAACATTAGTGCATTCATAATATAAAAATTATTTAGTTTTAGAAATCCCAGGTTAGACGAATGTTAATGGTCAATTTTAACCTCATTTGAAAAGGGCCAGATTGGCGCCCATGCGATTCCACTCCACGTGACGTCACAGGGACCTAGTTTCTATACGAGTAGATAGGAGTTTTACATCGTCTGAGATTACGAATGCATGCATGAGGCACAGAGCTCAGGGAAACATGTCTTAATAATCACCTATTAAAACTGCCTATGGTCGGAAAGTTTCCTTCGTTTGATAGGGGAATAATAATCCTTATTTCAGCCAAGCGCTACCATCTAGCAGGGTACTCAGCTACCTGCTAGCAACCTGCGTCGTATCAGCGCTCAAGCCTCCCCCCAAGGACACCTCACAAGGCGGAGGGGGAACCAGAAATGCGTCACACGGACTTTTTCCCATCATTCCTACTTACCCGTCGCGTTTTCGCGCGCTTGAAATTTTCACTTTTCATTAAATCGCGAAAAATAGATATCGTCATTTAAAAATCTAAAAGCGTAAAATGCGTACTCCAGGAGTAATAATCTTCCGATTTAGGCAATAAAAAAATAATAGGAAACCACCCTATTGCTGCTAGAGTATTTTAAAATATCATAGCCAACGTAATTGCTAATGAATGCGGCTTGACAACTAACCGCAGAGGTGCAGTACATCCTTTCATCGAGAGGTTAGGTACTATTAGCGAAACCAGGCAAAGCCATTAATATGCCAACGATTATGGAGAATTTCCCTATAAATGAGGAAAATCCATCGATCAAATCGTTGGATGGTCACTTCTCGTAAATCAAAAACTGAAATTCGTAAACCTTATCGAAAGGAGAGAATCTAAAGCAAAGTGACGAGAAAATATGACTTTTAAAATCAGAACGCCAAATCAATAAAAACCCACTCTTGAAAGAAAGCGAGAAGAATGTGGAGTTGGACCCAATTCGTTTGAGTGTTAATGGTGAGGGGCTTTACAAGCTTCCCACGCCTTTACCAGTGAAGGCTTCATAACATCCATGTTTCCTCCCATCCTCCCTATTTCCTCAATTCCTTCCTATCTTCATAGATGTCTCATAAAATTTTAGAGATAAGGACACCATTTTGTGCCGTTTATCGGTAATTAACTGACATGTAAACGGATATCAGGTAATTAATAACAATTTCCTTCCTCTCTGATCTTCAGTCATACTTTTACGTTAAGAAAACGCTTGACTCCCGCCCCACAGGTAGCATTTTGTTTTCATTTCTTGACATAACTTCTTTAAAACTTATTCTATTGCCTAAAAAGTTTGTGAATGCACATTTTCGATCCTAGTCAATATTTTTCTACACATTAAACATGAAAGTTTTGCCTAGCTAACTTTACAGTGTTAAACGTACCCTATTTTAAATACAAGTGATTATTGATCGGATCAACACTCTTGATCAACAAAATTTGAAGATAACAATTTGTTTGTTAAACAAGCAGTGCTTCGAGAAATTAAGATAAAAAACGACCTTTGGACAGAGATAGAGGTGTATTCTGTTAAAATAGCAGACAATGGAGCTTGAACATAAAGTGTTAATATTAAAAAGATTCACAAAATCCAACACTTCGCTAATATAATGTATGCGATACGATTTTGAGCTGAATGACCATGAAGTCTAACAATTAATTGGCGCCTGCAAAACTTGACACCTGAGGAAGCGACCATTAAGAAGCCATTATCCAACTGCAGTCATTTGTTATCATATAATTACTGTACCATGGTATCTGTCATGAGCGATGAATGCCCGCAAATTGATTCTTCCCTTTCGAGATACGTTCATCAAACAGTTCGCTGCCCCGCACAAAAATGACGAGGAAGAATGGTACACTGCACTTTTTTTATGTGCTATCCGCTCGTCTTTTGTTCCGAGAAAACGGCCGTCGCCGCGGGAGGAAAACAAAAAATGATCGGGCGGCGATTTTAGCGCTCACTTTCCGCCTCTCCGGTGGCTCCGTGGCCTTCGCGAGACACAAAACCGGTCCATGGCGTGCTGTTGGCTGTGGGTAGCGGAGGAGAGGGTATGGGCAGCACAGTGAAGGTGGACGTTAACGGGACGAGCTACAAAATCATCGACTGGAGGAAGTGGGAAGGTGGGGGGAAATATCTGCGCAAAGGATTATTGGCTGAAAGGATCGAGACTTCGACTGATTTGGCAATAGGGTGGTTTCCTATTATTTTTTAATTGCCTAAATCGAAAGATTATAACTCCTGGAGTACAAATTTCACGCTGTTAGATTTTCGAATGGCGATATCTATTTTTCGCGATTAAACGAAAAGTGAAAATTTTCAAGTGCGCGAAAACGTGACGGCTAAGAAGGAATGCTGGGAAAAGTCCGTGTGACGTATTTCTGGTTCCAGCTGTCGGCCTGTGAAGTGACTTTGGGGCGAGGCTTGAGCGCTGATACGACGCAGGCTGCTAGCAGGTAGCTGAGTACCCTGCTAGATGGTAGCGCTTGGCTTAAATAAGGATTATTAATACCTTATCAAACGAGGAAACCTTTCCGACCATAGGCAGTTTTAATAGGTGATTATTAAGAGATGTTTCCCTGAGCTCTGTGCCGCATGCGTGCATTGGTAATCTCAGGCGATGTAATACTCCTATCTACTCGTATAGAAACTAGGTCCCTGTGACGTCACGTGGAGTGACATCGCATGGGCGTCAATCTGGCCCTTTTCAAATGCGGTTACAATTGACCATTGCCATTCGCCTAAACTGGGATTTCTAAAACCAAATAATTTGTATGTTATGAATACACTAATGGTGGGTAACGAATCGCAATCAATGCCTTTCGTTTTCTTTGATGAAGGAAACTACCCTATTATTGAAAATATTGGACCAATATACTTGATTTTTAATACAATATGAAGAATAGAATAGTAATCATGCGTTAAAATGATGACGGTATTCCAATTAGTTCCGAATTCATCACACTTCTATCTCCTCAACAACAGTACCTATTCAATATCGGTTTGCTTTTAGCGATGGTTTGGCATTTTAACCACTCCAGTGATTCACAGCTTTGTATTTGGATAAAAGGATGCACTGCGTCTCTGCGGTTAGTTGTCGAGCCGCATTCTTTGCGTAAAAGGAAGTCATTCACTAAGGAAGAGTGATGTTGCGGTGAGCGCGAAGGTTGGAGAGAGGAGTTTATCGTGCTTCACGGAAAGAGAAGGTTGTCTCTGCGGTGAGGTCAGCTTGCTGCAGCGGAGCAGCACGTTTCGTTGGACCATCCGCGATTGGTAGTAGTTACTGTATTTTTTCCGATTGCCCCGAAACGAAAAAACTCGTATCCGTCGGTATTATTTCATATTTTCGCCTTCAAAATAGTCCCAATTAGATATTATTTACTTTACCCAGCGCTTATTCGAATCCTCGAAGCACTTCTCAAACACGATCTTTGGAATAGCCTCTAGCTCAGTAAATGTTTTCTTTGAATATCACTTATGCTTGTAAAACAGCACTCTTTTATGATTTCACCTTTTCTCTCCTACAGTCTCAATATTTCAGGTACACAAACGAGGTACTCTGTAAAAATTACGGGAAATTTAGTTTTTTGAAAAAATATACTAATTAATTCTACATTAATGTTTCCGCCTTCACTCTAGTCCCCAATGTGTACCCAATAGATATTATCCACTTGTGCCAGTGCTCCTACAGGATGCAGAATAATTCCATAGCCTGTCTGTCTAATGTAGCGTGCACGTTGTGTAGTGCATATTAATGGCAATACATTTTAATCCTCTGGAACATGTTGGTGATAGTTCACCCCTGCCAAACATCCTTGTAGGTGGCTTTCAGGTTAATATGTTGATGTAGATGAAATGTACCCGAACTGAGACAGAATACGTTCGGGAGACGGTGGCTTGTTTACGAGGCTGGTTCAGAAAATAAGGGAAATTGTATTTTTTTGGCAAAAATACAATTCCCCAATTATGTGTTTGTCTACACAAATGTTGCCACCTTCAAAATAGCCCCAATTAGATATTATATAACTGTGCCATCGTTTCTTCCAATCCTCGAAACACATCTGAAGCTCGATCTTTCTGAAAGCCTTTACATCTGTCAGCTATTTCTTTCGATGGCATCTACGCTTGTAAAATGACAGCCCTTTAAGTTTCTATCTATTTTTTGAAACACGAAAAAGTCATAGAAAGCCATGTCTTTCTAATATGGAGGCTGGAGCATCGTTACAGTATTGTTTTTGCCAAAATTTCGCAAACAAGCAATGAATTGTTAGCCGAAAATCGCCGAGCTCTGAAAATTTTGTCATACATCAGGGCCATGTATAATGTATATCAACATAATATAAAAATTGAGAATTAGACTCCCCAGACTCTAAACCCGCGAAATTAAAAAATTCTCGTTATTATCTGAGCACACCTCGTAAACTGGTCCGCAAAACTTCCTTTCACATAATTGAAAGAGTCGCTACTTGATCCGGGGAAATAGCTATAAACTCTTCAACTTTTCCATTCCTTCAGTGTACAAGTTTTCAGGTACACAGACCAGCATGAACTCACCCGCAAACACTGCCTTCTTGATCATCGTTTGTTCCCTACATTATTCGAGAAGATTATCACAGACTTGTCAGCCTTTCATTTCCTCTAGTCTACAAAATTTCAGCCACATAGTCTTTTATAAACTCGTCCGCTACAATTATCTTTTCAATCGTCGAAAAAGTCCCTAAATGATCAATGGAAACGAAAATTTTTTCCCGGAAATCTCATCTCACAAAAGAACATAAGGGTAGCTACGCGTGAAATACTTTTGGCAAAAAAATAACGTAGTAATGCCATCTGAATCCGATCGATTGATCGAAAACTACGGCTTGAAAACGAATTATCAAAATCACTGCCCTCTGAATTGTTTTTGCTCCTCAATTAGGGAATTTTATATAGATATTGAGAGGAAAAATAATTGGATGAAATTAAATACCATTAACATGGCATAGGAGACTGAAACTATCGAGCATCCCTAAAAATGTATGATCTTAGGTTTTCCCGGCGTATCAGTTGCAGAAAAGTTTCTCGGGTTTTCCACCGGTTTGTTGTCGTCCATGTCTCCCGACGTTTCGATCCGCGACTTGCTGATCATCCTCAGGGGATCTTCCTATAGTCTTCTATAAACTCGTCAGCCAACTCAACCGGGATATATGATGTTCAAAACCACAAACTGGGTATAAAATGTCTATCTAACTCGTCAACGGCATTCGGAAGATCCCCTGAGGATGATCAGCAAGTCGCGGATCGAAACGTCGGGAGACATGGACGACATCAACCGGTGGAAAACCCGAGAAACTTTTCTGCATCCCTAAAAATATTCTCGAAGTGCCGGCGACCAAAGGAAAAGTACTGGTCACCGGACCCCTAATGCGTGAACCTTACACGTCTTCGACTAGTTAGGGTTGAGATTCACCATTACAAATCCAACCTTCAGGTTTAATAATTAAGTGAACAAGCCATAGCCAAAGGAGGAGAATATTCTGATTTTTTTATGGAATCGGGCAATCATCTGATGAAGAGGATGCGATACAGAAAACAAATGAACTTGTATCTATGCCTAAATGCTTACTCAAACCTTTCCTTCTATCCTTAGATGTTGGAAAAACCAGATGAAAGGTACTGAGATACCACAATCAGATAGACATTTTCATACCCAGTTTGTGGTTTTGAACATCATATATCCCGGTTGAGTTGGCTGGAACTAGACTGAAAAACGGTGTTCAAGATACGTCGTTGACCTCGCCTGCTCGATTCGATGGTGGCGCCGGCACAGCGGTCAGTCAGGAAAATAGAGATGGCAAAAACAGGTTTAGAAGCAGGAGTATGTAGAGTCTCACATGCGAGGCCGTAGCTATCCAGCCTCAGTTGGGTGATTACGAAGCCTGCGACTATAAAGTTGTGCAATCTGAGTAAAATGTGAAAGTTAAAAGATGCTGGAAGTATTTCAATGTTAACCAGCCGACATTCATAAGACCAGGACCGCGTGTGGGAATGACATCGTGAGTAGTACGATTGCTGCCGATGTAAACTGCAACAATCAAGTGGATTCCCGCTACTATTATCGCGCGTAACCCGTCATCACGAGTGCCCCCAGCCTTCGAATACCATACTCACTCCATCGGCCTCTATCGGCCGTTCGCAGAATTCAGGGAAAGGATATTGACTCGTGGCAAAAACAAATAAAGGTCAAGGTACTATAATCATTGCAAAAAACATATTTTTTATGTTTTCCAACCACTTAGAGCATTTAAAAAATCATCACCATGTATCACATCGTAGTGAATTTTGTTGAGGTTTATTATCGTTCTTGAGTTCTCTCTTCGACCTCGTGTACATTTTCTCAGATGTGTTTCCACTATTCCAGCTACCGTGGTATAAGAAGACTCCTAAAATGTCCTTGACGAAGTCTGAAAATGTGTCAATGTTTCCAACAGTTCTTAGCATTTTTCTGTGCTTTGGCAATCACTGTCATTAGAGCATGGATAAAAATGCTAATAAAGAAGTCTTCTAAAAACTTAAAGAAATAGACGGGACATCTTAGTTATCCACATCATAAGGTATGATGGTCTAATGAAAGCAATAGTTGAAGGGCAGTAGGAAAGGAAGAAGGGCAAGGGACGCCCCTGTAAAAAAGGTTATAAAGGATGTAAAAGAGAAGAAATATGACGTTACGAGAGGCTAGCGGCTAGGATAGAAGAATGGAGATTTGAGTGAAAGGGTCAAACCAAGCTTAGGATTGTTGGCTGGTAGTGATGATGGAAGTTTTACAATTAGTTGACATTTCTTTTGTAACAAGGAATAGTATGAGATAAAGTATGTGATATTCCTTTCTCCCGCGAAAGTATAAAATGAATTGAAAAAATATGTATTTTCCCGTTGAATAGGGTAGTTTCCTTCATCAAAGAAAACGAAAGCCATTGATTGCGATTCGATACCCACCATTAGTGTAATTATAATATAAAAATTATTTGGTTTTAGAAATCGCAGTTTAGACGAATGGCAATGGTCAATTTTAACCGCATTTGAAAAAGGCCAGATTGACGCCCATGCGATGTCACTCCACGTGACGTCACAGGGACCTAGTTTCTATACGAGTAGATAGGAGTATTACATCGTCTGAGATTACCAATGCATGCATGAGGCACAGAGCTCAGGGAAACATCTCTAAATAATCACCTATTAAAACTGCCCAACGTCGGAAAGTTTTCTTCGTTTGATAGGGTATTAATAATCCTTATTTAAGACAAGCGCTACCAGCTAGCAGGGTACTTGGCTACCTGCTACCATCCTGCGTCGTATCAGCGCTCAAAGCCTCGCCCCAAGGTCACCTCACTTGCGGAAGCGGGAACCAGAACGACGTCACACGGAGATTTCCCGGCATTCATACTTAGCCGTCGCGTTTTTGCGCGCTTGAAATTTTTCCCTTTTCATTTAATCGCGAAAAATAGATATCGTCATTTAAAAATCTAAAAGCGTGAAATACGTACTCCAGGAGTAATAATCTTTCGATTTAGGCAATAAAAAAATATTAGGAAACCACCCTATTCGTATGCTTGCTATTATTTCTATAGGCGACTTTCCGTGCTGTCATCTAGCGGATGATTTTTGCAAAGACGACAATAGGGCAGATAAGTTTCAACACAGCTATGTAGCATGTAGTAAGGTTCACCCGCATGGCCAACCCCCCTGTGGAAAACCCATCTCCAAGAATTTGAGAGGAGCGATCGTGGAAGGTCATGTTGCCCTTGCGGCGGATGGAACGCTGCCACAGCCCCACCAATTAAAGGGGGAAATAAATGAAAAAGGGGCAAAAATTCTGACACTTGTGAGTGTTATTTAATTGTATCGAAACGGGGGCTGGATGGGCCGGCGGGTTACATGCATGCATTTGAAATCCAAGGTCATCTCCTTGAAGGCATCCACCCCGAAAAAAAAGCGGCCTGATGTGGAAATCATCTCCTGGAAAGCAGTTTCATTTCCAGACTCGTCCGTCGTTCAACTAAAAATGAACATTTTTTGCCTCTCACCAACCGCATAATAATCTCTAATTAATCTAAAAAATGGTGATTTCGATCAAATTTAACGCATTAATTTCATCGCTTCTAAATATATTTCGTGGAACTCAATAAAATAAAACCATAAATTAATATTTTTATAAGATAATCTACCTTTTTATTTTAACCCAACCGGTTCAACACATAATTGTCGTTATGCTAATTGAGTAGGTCTTCTCAAGTGAGCGAAAAATGTGAAATTACTTCTTTATTACCATAAAGCAGTCGTTGAAAGAGGATAAATGGTTGAATAAGGGGATAATTTCGTGGAAATCGTGGTATCTTTACAGAACGATAGCCGTAAGGAAAATTAAGATGCGCCTTTGAGAAAACGTCAGGGTTCTTGATTTCTGTATATTATTCCTAAGCATTAAGCCCACGCCGGGGACAAGGCGCAGTGAAACAAAAGTTTACATCGCAAGTATATACGTCATTAGGTGCTCAGAGTAACACGAATAGCTTCCATGGAAAGCGTGAGGAGCAAAAAAGATATTATTCCAAAAACCAGGAGTCGATCCCTCCATTATACACGCTGAAACATAGGAAGGAGGACCCTTAGGACAACGCGGACACTTAGAAAGGAGGACGGGAGAAGACTGTAGGAGTTCGAGACGTGGGCACCGAAAATAATGGAGAAGGTGAAGTGGACGGAGAGGAGGAGAAGGAATATTAAAATAGAGGATCCTCAAGTCGGCCTCGAAATGTGTTGTTGCCCACTGCGCATTTAAATGGGTTTACAGAAGTCGCCACTCGCGTCGCTGACGGACAAATTGATCCAAGTTCCACGGGGAATTATGGTATAATAATTTGGGGTGACAACCGAAATTTGCATGTGTTGTGATAAATGACGTTATTTATCAAATTCATAAATCTTCAATGGTATTCCTCGCAATTGCACGCGTTATACCACAAATTATAGGAAAAAAGTGGATCGTATTGCACTCATCACCGCGCTGCGGATATTTTTGAAAACCGATCAACAAAATGCGACCGTAGAGTCAATAGAAATCAACCTTATGTGGGATGGAATTGGACCCCCTCTATGCCATCCCCTTGAGGAGGAGGAACAGCGAATGCTGGAAATTGTGTATGAGGAGCAGTGGTGTCATGGTGCCCGAACGCGCTGGAACGCCGTTCCGGCACTGGTTAACGAAAGACATGCTCGTCAATATTGTTGCCTCAAAATTTCTAGTATATACATTCGTAACCAAGACAAAAAATTTATCAATAAAATGTAATTAATAACTTGTAGTAAAAAAAAACACGTAGGAATATTTCACTTCTAAAGAAAGTTAAGGAAAGTGCGTTCAGGCACTGCCAATTTTGCCATGGCGTCACTGGTGAAGGAGGCAGCTTCTACATCTACATAATACCCTGCGAGCCACCTCTAGGGTGTTTGGCAGGGGTGATCAATCACCAGCATGCAGCATGCATTTGGACTCCCACATGCACACCACATCGTCCAAAAAACGTCCCGTATACTAACAAACTATACTACGATATGCTGTTAGAAATAATAATTGAATTAAGAAACATGCATTAATTTTTACATAGGTTAGTAGGCTACACTACAAGTCATGCAATCTATTTACGAGTTCTATTGCTGCCGTTATAATCTCTTATTGATCGTGGAAAAAATGACATTCGGAATCTGTCTGTTCTACAATCTATCTCTCTTATTTTATTTATATGATCTGATCTTCCGTAGTATGTTGGCGTCCGTAAGATTTGGTTAACTTCGTCAAAAAGACACTGCTCTTGAATTTATCTAAAAGGTTTAGTCTATTTTTCAATCTACGGTCCGACATAGATTCCCATCCGAGTTTATCTAAGAGGTCAGTTACACTAGCAAGACTATCGTAACGACCTTTCACATACCTGGCAGCTCTTCTTTGCTCGCGTTCTAACTTCTAGATGCGATACGGAAAAAAAGCGTAAGCTATGGATGGTGGGAGTAACATCATATACTTTGAAAGTGAAGTGGACAGAGAGGAGGAGGAGCGATGAAGAGATGAATATGGTGGGTGAGGAGAGGCAGCTTTTCGTCGAGATACGGAGGACACAGACGGTTTGGATGGAGCGAGAACTTAGCGGGGAGGGGATGTTGAAAACAGTGTTAGAGGATCGAATGTTGGGCAAACGAGGGAGAGGAAGGAACAGAATAGGATTTTTAGATAGGATGAAAGGGAGTAGGCCTTACAGTGAATTGAAGAAGGCAGTGATGGAAGGAAAGAGAGGCTCCCAGATTGCTTCTTTAGTACTCCATGGAAACCTACCTTAATCGGTTGAATAGTTTAATAATAATCGCAATCTTACATTGGTGAACTAGTCTCTTCCTCCTTGATGTGCCCCTTATGTGATAGTGAAATAATGTTACCGTTCAGCATGATGGTCAATGTAGCTGGGGTGTCGTCATCTCGAAACGATTTTTCATCCCCTGCCGTAATAAAAGGCATTTCCGAAATTAAGTTCCGTGAATGGGAGCACGGCAGTTTCCTCGAATATGCGAAAACGTGTTTCATCCTCCTATAGACGTCATTTCGGACGCGTGGCCTGATATATTCCATACCCAACTTGCGTCATCTGACTTCCGCTGGCAAAGTTTTAGGGTAATATGAGAGATGTAGATGCCCTAATTGATTTCAATATAATATTTGTTACGTAAATGAGGCTAATAATCCATTCAATCATTTTAATTAAGCCGAGGAAAAGGCATTTCACATCATTTTCATCGGAGCGTATTGCGTTGAAGTGTTTTTAAGGTTCAAAACCTGTTTAATGCGGGGCACAAAATTCCACATCTTCAAGCAGTATATTTTTCTCAGTAGGGCGTGCAATCATTTAACATTTGGATCAGTGGCTATTTTTCCAACATTCCATCATGGATATTCTCATTTATTCATACAATTCAAGTCTTAACGCGTTCATCAAACGTCTTAACGCGCGTTTGTACGTGCATTAAGTTATGTAATTACTCGCCTTGGGAAAAAAGGGCTTTATAGTTTTCCCTGCAGTGGATTCCCAACGCAACTACATAGCATTCGCTTTTATCCACATTAGCGTGATTCTTGGGCGCCGAAAGACCACTATCGGCGCAAGAAAGGTAGAACGCTGAACTTTAACCGCTTGCACGAAATTCTTCCGAAGCCCCATAAGGCCGTATCATATATCGTTCTACTTATTGTATATTCGGCTACAACAATAAATCATTAAAAATAGTTTAAACGGAAACTTTAAGCGTCTACGGTGGAAAGAGTGAAGAAGAACGCGCGAAAAACAATGAAAACGGTTAAACGGTCGTCTTCTTCATCTTATCAGGGGCAAAATATTTGATTTGTGCATTTCAATATATTTTTTATAGAGAGAACAACATTTTCACATAATAAAGAGCTTTTTAAAATTAAATTTTAGCCATTCCTTGATTTTTAAAATGGCCGAAAGGTAGATTTAAATTTTCCGAGGTTAGAAGAGTGCATGGATATCGAAGTTACGTGTGCTATATATGCAAAAAATATTTATAAACTTTTCATATAACGAAATGTTAGTATTATTCCTAGTCCTAACCCTATTTATTAGTCCTATTAGCCCTATAATTATGTATATGTTGGGTGAACATAAAACATAATAAATAAATAAATTCTTTAAAATAACCCACGAAGACGAAAATCGCCATTTTGATAGCGTACATTTCCGCGGGGCGATTTTCGTTTTTGAGGTATATTTTAAGTAAGAGGAACAAAATAAACATTTCCTTACATGAACAGTTTATAAATAGTTTTTGCATATAGCATACGTAACTTCGATATTCACGCACTCTTCTAAACCTCGGAAATTCAAATGTATTTTTCGGCCATTTTAAAAATCAAGAAATGGGTAAAATTTAATTTTAAAATTCTTTTTATTATACGAAGATGTTGTTTTCTCTATAAAAAATACATTCAAATGCACAAATAAAATATTTTGCCCGTGACAAGATGAAGAAGAAGACCGTTTCACCGTTTTCATTTTTTTTTCGCGTGTTCTTCTTCACTCTTTCGACCGTTGACGCAAAACGTTTCCACTTAAACGATTTTTAATGATTAATTGATGTAGCTGAATAAACAATGAGTAAAACGATATATGACACGACCTTATGGACCTTCGGGAGAATTCCGTGCAAGAAGTTAAGGTTCAGCGTTCTACCTTTTTTGTGCCATTATTAGTCTCCTGATGTGTCTATGCATCTATGCATGGGTCTCCTGAGTATCTACCGGAATAATCCAGAGATGGAGAGACGAGGAAATATCATTAATGGAGGTGTCAGTATTAAAAAAATAGTTTCTTTTTCTCAACTCACTTTGATGCTCTCTTTTTTTGTGTTTATCTTGGCTGGAAACCAATAATTGTAATGTTTACCCTTCTGACTCGTAGCCGATCGAATTATTCAATTTATTCCTGACGATTTTCAAAATTAATATAATAGTGGCCACCATCAAACACCACCTCAGCTAACACGAAGATCCTAAGTCCCTTCCGCCGTGCCGATACTACCTGTCGAACCGCAAGAACCGGTTTTTTAAATGTGATAGACTCTTCCAGTCCTGAGATCACCTACTGCACAGTACCATAGACTTTCGCTGGGACTGAATTCCGTAAACTCCCAGGATTCACTTCATTTAAATAAACAAGTCTGACTAGCAGGTAGAAATTAGTAAAAAAAATCTCATCGGGGAGAATGACGAATCAGTAACTTTGGTGGTTCTGAGGTTAAATAACGATTTTTGAGTAATTATTTTGACACTCGTGGGCAAGGTTTTTTTCTGTATCATGCATTTCCGTTGGCTTTGCGTAATAAGAATTTTTGGAATCTACGTGAGCAGACGTTTAAAATGTGTCCACATCCAACTCGTCCGCGGACGTCATGTCGGAACGGAGTTCCGGTTCTGCCGATTTCCAAACAAATGAATCGCTCGAGGCGGCGACAGCAGAAAGCTCTAACGGTGAGTGGGAAACTTTGTATGGTCACCGGCACACGAAACTCGAGCATTTATCGAAGCTTTTCTTTTAAAATGGAAAACGCCATGTGTGTGACTTATTCTAGGTACCACAGTTTTTCGGTGCTAAAAAATGTTAAATTTTCACTTTAAGTTGGAAAATTCATTCTTACATGCTTATTTAAAGGCTTCATTAACAGTTGTACCTGAACTCGTCTTCCACCAGGGTTTACTCTCCAAACTTGTTTGATAGGGTGTCTTGTTCTCGTCTCATGATGTGGCCTGCCCATCACGATCTCCACCTGTAGGCTTCAACTATTACGTCTGGCGAGTTAAAAATATCCCTGAGTTTCCTATTATGTTTTATTTTCCATGGTCCATTTTTTCTTGCGGGTCCAAAAACTTTCCTTTACACTTTATTTTTCACCTCATCTAACGAAATCAGCCTCCGGGTTACAATCGTTAAGAAGACTAGGCGTAGTGGTAATGATAAGAGTATCTACTATTATTAGTTTTGACACCAAAGTTTGGCGAGTTCTTATAATTTATTAACAATTGATTGAAAGACAAATATAAAGGAATTGGTGTCAGCAATATTCAAGGCTCTTTGACGATTGGGATTTTGGTATATTTTGAGTAAAGGTTACTAATTCGGAGGCCACCTGGTGGATGGTAATCGAAAGTTGCAGGTATGTTCGGGAAGACCGCAAAAATAAGTTTTGAGCAGACTTCAGGGACAACGAAATAGACTCAAGAACAAGGAATTGTAGGAGTGTAACTTGAGATTCTGATCGGAGTGGGAAATCAATTATTTTTTTAAAGTGAAAGCTTTTCCAAAACGATAGCATTTTCACGGACGCGTAGCCCTTGAAATTCTCCGACGATGTAGCAACTTCCGTTTCGGAGATGACCAAAAAGTTTGGCCATGGCTTTTTCCCAAAAGTTGGGTCCGATCGCAGGCCGACAGCAACGTGTACCACATTTCGCAAAATGGGACCAAAAGTTACGTCATCAATTCCATATGGCAATGACTGTCTCATATTATTCATCATACTATCCATGAAACGTGAAAGGACATTGGCCAGCTATCAGCTGAAAATTAACAAAAAGAAGACTAAGGTATAAATATGTAGAAAAGGAGAAGTGAATAAAGACAAGCATTAAACAAGGAAAAAATATGGAAGAGGTGAAATAGCTTTTTACCTGGAAGCCAAATTATCAACGATGGACGAAGCAAGGAAGAATTAATCAGTAGAATAGCGCAGGCGAAGAGGGCTCTCTACAAAAAGAGGAATCTACTTACAGGTGAAAATACAAGAACAGAAGTGAGGTAACAATTCATCCGATCCGATACATATGGAGTATGTTTCTCTATTGAAGCGAGGCTTCGAGCAGCCGCCGTTTCATCAATCTCCAGGTGAGACGCCACTTTAAGAAATCAGGTTAGCAGTCAGGTAGGAGGTCAGTTAGTTAATAGAAACTGTCGTTTTAATATGAATCGACGTGGTTGAAATCACACATTAAAAAGTTTCATCATCTCTTATATGATTCATTTCCTCATCCTGAAAATCAAAAACTTTTTACTTCCATTATTTTTACCGTTTATAAATTAACTATTAAATAAAATCTGCATTGGAAATAAGCGTTTCAGCAATAGCCGTGACGAAGTGTTGAGTCTTTCCGTCGAAGAAGTACTTCCTTACTCAGTAGAATGAGTTTTCTAATTTACCTACTTTTAATTATATTTGAACACTATTTTTGAATAGATGTCATTCATTTTTTATTAAATAAAAATACTTAAGATCAAAATTTCAGAAATTAATTTTTCCATCATATTGGCTTTAATATTAAGCTTTATTGTGGTCACTTATGAGTAAAAACCAGTACTTGACCACAAGTAACCACGAACAACTTTTTAGATGAAAGCCTTCAAAACGGGGTGAAAAAGTTTTTTTTTTATAGAATCTTTTTAATTGCAAATCTTTAGTCAAAGAAATAGCTTACGAGTAACAATTTTATTCTTTATACCACGCTCCAAGAGTGACAAAATGTGCCATGGTCCGATTGGGGCACAGCCTTACTCCAACTGGCTCGCAATTAAAATGATGGTGAAAATAACGCTCGAAAAAAGTGCCTGCTTTGCGACCCTGACCGAGTCCCAGTGAACCAATCATCGCCATGAGGCAGGCAAAAGAAGAGAAATAGAGCGATTTACGAAGTCTTGAAAAGTTTATACTGCCATTTTTTTAATTTGTGCCCTCTTCCTTTAATATAGGCCAATGTTCTTTCGCGACGAAAGATCGGATGGTCAAAAAACGGAGAAGCCTATCGAGACAGAACGATTGTCTGTTTGGTTTATGAACTGCTAAATATGTATAATGCTCTCTTTTGTTGGTATGGTATGGTATAGGAAGCGACCGACAGCTGAGGCCATTTGCGCCGTGAGGGATGGGGTTGGTAAGGAAGGGTGGAGGGAAACCCGGCGTCGGCATTAGCCTGCTCTTTACGAAAGGCGCCAAGGGGACCACGGCTTAACGTCCCATCCGACGGATAGAATGTTGCGCTTGAAATGTCCTCCACACAACATCCATGCAGGTATCGGGCAGTCTCTGAAAATTCTCTGTCTCCGCCGGGATTTGAACCCGAGCCCACCGGGTGGGAAGCCAACGCTCTAGCCACCACTCCAACCCGATCACCTCTCTTCTGTTTATGGCCGTTCTGCCCTGAGTACATTTAATTACAATCGTTTGATAGATTCTAAGCAGCCCTATAATATTCCCTATTTCATTCTTTTTTTCGCTTTCTTGCCTTTATTATTCCCGTATTCGTCTTGATCAGTCCTTAGACTCTCATGGAAGGAATTCTCGTTTGATTTTCCACTCCATTGCTGTCTGTTACGACATGGCCTATCCACGGATTCCATCTCTGCTATATGGTGCTCTGCAGTGATAATAGCGCTTGAAAAAAGTTCTCACTTTGCGACCCTGACCAAGCGTCTACGAACCTTTCATCACAGGAGGCAGACAAAAGGTAACGAGCTATTTGCGAAACTCTGGAAAGGTAATACTGCCAGTTTTTTAAATCTGTGGTCTCCACCTTTGATATAGGCCAAAGTGCCTTCTTTTACGATTAAAATTACCTGCCTAATGGTTGTTTGCTTTATGCTAGATCGTATGTTTATGGATGACCTATTAAAGGTTTAATGTCCTCTTCATTTTATAGCCATTTTTTCCATGACTGAATTTTGTTGATATCGCTTGATAGATTTAAATCGACTCTCTGATGGTCCTTTACTATGTTCTTCTCGCTTTTCTGTGTTTCTTATAACCGTATCCGTCTTGATCAGTCCTGAGTCTCTCCTTAAGGGAATTTTTGTTCGATGTACCCTTTCATTGTGGTCTGTTATGAAATGGCCTATAAATAGATTCCTTGGTTGATATGTGGTGCTCTGTCGTGAGAATAGCGCTCGAAAAAAGTGCCTGATTTTCAACCGCGACCGTGTGCTTATGAACCAATCATCCTGTGCGGCAGACACAAAAAAGGTATCGAGTGATTTGCGAAACCCTGAAAAGAAAATACTTACTGATTTTTTTAACCTGTGCCCTCCACCTTTAATACAGGCCAAAGTGTCTTCTTTTACGATGAAAAATCATAAAGTCAAATGACAGTAATATCTTTGAAGACTGAATGATTGTCTGTTTCCTCTGGTTATGTTAGATCATATATTTCTGGATTAACTAATATAGATTTAATGTCCTCTTAAGTTAACAGCCATTTTTTCTATGAGTGCATTTCATTATATCTGTTCGATAGATTTAAAGTAACTCTCTAATTTTCCCTGTCCCATGCACCAGTCATATATCCGTCAGTATTTAGCCATTTTTTATCGTTGCCCTGCCTTTCTTACTCCCCTCTCAGTCTTGATCAATCCTGAGTTCCTACTCAAACCTCCATTGCTGTCTGTTTTGACATGGCTTATCCAGCGATTTCTTCTTTGACAAATGATACTCAATAAAACTCCGTTCGCCCATTGCTCCTTTTTTTTGAAAGCTCTTTCTCACTTAGTCCATCCATTTAATCTTTAATATTTTAGTCCTGTGTTTCTCATATTTCTATTCTTTTCTGTCTACTTTTTTCCAATGGTCCATTTCACTAAAATTCAAGGGAATATTCAAGTAAAAAAGTAAAATTTTCAATGCTACCATTTATTATCACGTAATAATTTATAATTCGAATGTAAAACAGAAGAAACACGTCGCCATAAAAAGGCTAGTGGATGGGAGAGAGGAAAGGAGAGCTTCGTCAAACCAATCTTAGGATTGTTGACTTTTGATGGTGAGGAGTTTATAATACCTCAAACGATTCAGATTGTTTTTCAGCGCTTTTCTTCTCATCGGAGATGAAAATATTTGTGACAAATTTTTCGTCGTAATTTTGAACACTGTCCTGATGACTTTTTTTCACTATGTTTATCATTCTTAGTGTTTTTCAGAAAATGTCATCGCGCTAATGACAATCGCGTGTTTATCACATCCACGGACGAATAATGCTATTACGCGTAAACAACTCGTTGAAGAGACTTGAAAATAGAATTTTCTTGGAATGCATTTGTGGAAGGATGCGGCTTCATATTATTATCGTGGAAATAAGTTGTGGAAGTATTAGCGTTTTGAAGGTATTAATGTATTAAGACAACAAACAAAGTGAAGTACCTGGGAGTTACATTAACCTCGAACCTATTGTGGGGAACGCATTAAGGAATATTTGTGGCACAGGACTGTCAAGCGTATGTGGGAAGGTATTCGGATGAGAAAGCAATATAAAGGTGCTATTTTGCACTCGTCCGGCCACAACTTGAATATGCAGCGAGTATATGGGATCCGGTGCAGAAATACTTAATCCGTGAGCTGAATAAAATACAATAGAAAGCTGCGCGTTTCGTCAAAAACAGCCGAGGGCCTACAGAAAGTGTTACCTAGATTTTAAGCGAATTAGGCCGGGAGCCGCTAGAGACTCCGAGACTGCGAGCTAGGCTTAATAAATCGATTGATCAATTGAGAATTTTCAAGAGCGACACGGTGAAATATTAGAGCCCCACTATACATAGTTCCAGGTCCGACAGAATCGATAAATTAACCCATTAATCCCCATTGTTGCGTTAACGCAACATCATTGAATTCTAATTCTCAGAACAAGTTTCTACCTCGGAATAATTTTTTCTTCGATTTACTGACTTTTTTTTAAGCATATCTATATCTAATTTTGTCATTTCCACCAACATTTTCATTCATAAAATTGTATTTTTATGACTGATGGCGTTTGGCATAAAAATCGATGCGCACATACGATACGCCCTGGGAAAAATGAGATACCCCAGCATGTCCGTCAAGGCAGAAGGGGGCATTTCCTCCAAAGGAATACTGATTAACTCGAGTGTAAAAATCAAGATAAACAATAAATGATATAACCTTATTTTTTTTTAATTACTCTTTTTGCATTTATTTACCGGAGTTTTCCCAGCGTTGCGTGTACGCAGCATTTAAAAAATCATATATTATGTGGTGAAAATATTTTTTTTCCAGGAATTCATCTTAATTTGGCCAAAATAAATCGGTAAATGCGAAACAACCGAAGTAAAAAGCCCTACATACAGTCTGGGGAATACAGGCATCCCCCGAGTTACGTATGTCTCGACTTACGTAAATCCGTACTTACGTAAGCGATAACCGTATTTCAAATTATTACGTTAATTTTCGAATGCGAGCGCGAAGAAGTAGATATTCGCTCGTACAACCTATGGTAGAAAAAATATCGAATAGTTATAGAGTTTTTTACGTGCTAAAAATAACAAAGTGACCCATTTTTGTCATTCCTCGAAGGAAATTTCATTAATTTCTGTAGAAAAATCGCTTATAAATCCCAAGTCAGCAATCAACGTGAAAATTTGCAGTTCTAGCGATGGATGTGGTGGCGTATGTGGTTGCGCTCATTTCTTAACGATACAACTTGTTATACAGCAATCTCTGAAGCGCCAACGCAAAGGTTCGACTTACGTAAATTTCGACTTACGCATAGTCTGCCGGAACGCATCTCTTACGTAACTCGGGGGATGCCTGTACTCGGTTTAGAGAGATATTTTACCGTACGGATAGATTTTGGAATTCGTTTTTCCTCCGAACCATAAAGGGCTTTAATGAATTCTAGTCGTAATTTTGTTTGAGCGTTTGCTTTTTATGTTAAATTGCTGGTGTCCAAACACCCCCCGCCACACGCATTTGTAGGGGGCTCGCGAGGTAGAATGTTGCGGTTCTTATGGAATTTCTTTCTTATCCTACCTTCTGCCGAGGAGTTATGTCTTTTTTACCTCCCCCGTATTCTTCGACGTTTAACGGAACCAGAAAGATCATTACCCTCCAGTGAAAATTGCTTGCGATTCTCACTTGAGCATCAAGGAAGGTCATTTAACGGGATGACGGTGCTCAGGGTTCGAGTATACAAGTAAGTATACTGCTTACTCAGGGACTTGAAAATTATACACATACTGCAAATGACAGCGCAGGATCTAGTCATAGAATCTCTTAGAGTTCCTATTATGAAACGAGGATGTTAATGCCATTTTAGTGTTTGATGATTCATAAGTTCTGCAAGTATTTCAAACCTGTACTTTACACAGTGTACTTCGCTGACCCATTCATCAAAAGGATGGAATCATTTTGGAAACTGATGGCGTTACTGATGAAAAATGTTTGTTAGTTATTTTTATCTATGCTTAATTATTTATAAAAATAAAGGCTATTTTTTCATTTTTGTGAAAGTAAAAATTATATTCCGTGCGTAATAATTGAATAATGTTCAAAATTAATTGTTGCGTCTTTATAAATTATTTTTTTCTCATCGGTGAAACCCTTTTTTACTTGTATCTTGTCTTATTATTACAAAATTAATTTGGCACCTTTGTAAATAATCCTTTGGAAAGGTAAGGTTTCGGGTATAAAAACGCTTGAACCTCCCATACCTGCAGTTTATTCATTTGAGAAATATTACGCTGAGCACATCTTCGGCGAAATGTTTTTAGATTTTCGTTTCATATTTAGAATAAAGATTAAGGGCTTCGTGCATTCTTGAGGGATTTTTTCTAGAAGGCTTAAGTTTTCATCAATCATAGTTTATCACATAGATACAGGCATATTTTTAATAATCTGTTGGCGAAAATTAGTGACAAATGATTTTAATATATTTTCAGAAATAAGCATGATTTTCTAATGATTCTGGTAAAACGGGGCTATTTACTATGATAACCATACGTGGTCAACCGCGACGCACAAATGTGTAAAATTCCACAGAGGAAAAATCCACGGATTTTATCGGACAAGAATGGAAGGGATCACAGAGACTTTCCTGGATTTTTGTCTCGGTATCTTAACTGGCTAAAGCACTCGGCCGGAAATCGAGGGATCCGGGTTTGAATCTCAGTCAATGCGAATGACTTTTCCTCTGTGTGGAATTTCGCATGCTTTCTGAATCCTCCGAATTTTTGTAACGAGTTTTCTTGGATCTTTAAGGTTAGGTAACTTGATAAATGAACATACATGTATGTATTAGAACTGTAATTCATTAAAGCATTTGGATAATTCCGAAGAAAATGCTTCTGCTTGAAACACACGACGCATATTATATCATATTCCATCATCCTAAAATCGCCAGAAAATTTCTTACACGTTTTCAAAACGTAGTTAACCCTTTCTAAGCCAGAGCTGTTTCTGGGAGAAATCAAATTTCAAGATTTTTCATTTTGAGAACTTGAAAAATTTTTCACTCGATCATAATATTTGTGGCAGCTAAATATTTCGCCATTACAATTGACACCACAAAATAATGCATAGTTTAAATATTTCCTAAATAGAGCAGAAAATAATAATAATATAATAATATAACTTTATTCCATTTACATTAAAAAATATTGCATTAGAAAACACTTAAATAATTATTGAATATATAGGTACCCCTTATTGAATAGTTATGGGGCTACCATTTGAAAATTTTTACATAGGTCTGGTGCTAGCACACATGAGAAGTAAATTTATTTCTGTGCATTCAGTTATTTGTTATCTTGCCGATTGCATTCATTATTACAATATGATATTTCAAATATTTACACAAGGATAACTATCTTTCTTATATAAACGCATAAATAAATTTATACCTATTTGATGTTGCTTAGATGCAACATTGGGTTTTCATGGGTTAACCCTTTAAGGTCCATAAGAAATGTAGCCATAATATTAAAACAAAAATTGCGTTTTTAGGCTAATATTGGTGCGTAGATTCCAAAAATATCAATTTCAAAGTGATATCTCAAATATTTTATGAGATATCGTCTGGGACATATATGTCCCTATGGACGGTAAGGGTAAAATTCGTTCAAAATGAAAAAATCATGTGTGTTGATTAGGAAATGGTTTATTTTCATAATTTTGGCGAGTGAATTATGTTATCCTGTATTTTAAATAAAGTCTTATTCTAAATCTTAACATTTTATACTTATTGCAACATAAATTTCGTCCAAAAAGTATTTAAAATAACAAATAAACAAAAAGAAAAACAGAAAAAATGAGAATTCAGAAGCTTTTCAGGGCATCAATCAACATCCAACATATTAAAATTTCCATTATATTGTTCTTATTAATGAGATTAAGAAAATTATTTTATACATATTTTTGTTGATAGATAAACATGTCAAAAATACAAAAAAACATAATGCATCATTTTTGCGACTGTGTCCCCCTACACACAGTGGTAACTGATAACACAATTTCTATCTGTTGTATAACACAAATAAACATGGCATATTCCACACATATTTGCTGTTCAATTTTCAATTTAATTTTTTGCGCATTCTGCGCACCTTTTCCGGCTTGGCATTTTCACCAATTTATGTTCAGGCTGTGGTGCAGGCATACTGTTCCTACTACTAGGGACAGGGCCAGCCGGGACACCTCTCTTTCTATTAGAATAGTTTCCTATGAGGAACCTCGCAATGATTTGTCTGTATTGAAGAGGCGAAATTGCCTTATAATCAGGATTTGCGCCCTCATTAAGTTGCGTGTATAAACAATGTGCGTTATTCACTGCAATGTCCAATAGATCGAAAAATATTCTCAAGTAGAACTTAATTTTTTCTTTCCTGTCAATTTCATATGTAATTTTTTTTGATCCATTAGATCGACCCCACCCATGAACTTGTTATATGCTATTATTATCTCCGGACAAGGAATTTGTATCTTTTCTGCAATTTTTTGTTGTCTCCTGGAGACAGTGCTCGACTTATTTGAATTAATGAAATTTGACAACATTATTACTGATCTGTTGTCCATCCATTTCACGCAAGTGACACCATTTGCTGATAGCATGTGGCTTTCTCCAGATTTTAATTCTTTATCTGGCTTGAGGTTTTTTGGCATATGTTTTCTGTCACTTCGAGCCGTGCCACATAGGTATATATTTTTTTCTAGTAATCTCAACTGAAGCAATGGTGAGTTGAAGAAATTGTCAATATATATTTCGCAGCACAAGTACTCAAGGGATTTACTCAGCAACGTTACAACTCCCTCTCCAAGACCATACTCTGGGTCAGTTTTTTTTCCTGTATACAAGTCAAATTGATACAAATAGCCAGAATTTGAATCACATCTGCACCACATCTTAAAACCCCACTTTATAGGTTTACCTTTAATATACTGCTTCATGATGTTGTGACTTTTGAAGCGTATCATATGCTCATCTATAGACTGCTGTTTAGATGGTTTCCGCGCGTTCTGGAAGCATTGATTGAAATGTTTAGAGGCCGAACTTTGAAAGCTCGATCATAATTGGGGTGATTTCTGGGAAGCATATCCTCATTATTTGCTAAATGCAAAGCATTCCCAATGACTTCAAAACGCCTCCTGGACATTATATTGGCAATGTACGGCACTTGCATGTCAGGATCAGAGGACCAGTAGTCCCTAAAACTCGGAACCACATGATACCCCATCACGAAATTCATCCCCAAGAACGCGCTAATCTCTTCGGCAATGGTATGAAAAGATACCCCCTTTTGTTTCATATAAAGTTCACTTTGTTGAACGATCAGAGCAACCAGTTCGTCAAAACCGCAAGCTTTCCTAAATATATCATAAGCACTGGGTTCTAAACTCAAGTCTACATCTAGGTTTACCGCTCCATATTCATAATCAATTTTTTTCATTTGGAAATGTGATTTACGGGGCTTCCAGGTGAATTTAATGTCTTTGCTTGGGATTATTTTTGAATGGCGTTTGCTTCGTTTTGCTTCAGGTGGGGCGTCAGGTGATGGCAAAGTTGAAATGATAGCAGGTGGGACAGAAGTCGGTATCAATTTTGATTTCACAGATGAGAATGGTTGCGGCGTAGAAGAGGGACCAGCAAGTGATAATTCTGGAATTGGGCGTTCGATGATTATTTCAACGCCCACGTTATCAGAATCTTCACCAAGGAAGCCTAAATCTTCTTCGTCAAGCGGAAGATTGTCTTCATCATCGCTCTCATCAGCAAGCAGAATATGCTCGATAGCATTGTCAGATACGGCGAATAAGCGATCAATTATCGGCATTCTATTCAGTTGGCTAACCACTGCAACGAAGCAGTCCACAAGCGTATTAGCACCGCAATTATTGTAAAATGTATGAACTACATTCGCAAAAGGGGATAAATACTTAAAGTATATTTACTCACCTTGTTACTCTCAGTATCAGGCCACAGCAACACGAAGAGAATCACTCAACCAGCAGATGCTGTTGCGTCGTAGGAAGGTATTCTATGCACAGAACTGCATCAAAACACAGCAGGGGGCAGACTAAAAGTCGAGAACCTTGACCGTCCCACTAGAGTGGGAGGAGAACTATTGACACAGAAGAAAGTGGGGATTCGGCACCAGCAAAGCGGTATGGTGTACCTTTTCTTCAGAGGAACCCCAAGCCCCTGTTACAATGTACTTTTTTTACCCTCCCTCTATTTCTCGCTCCTTATACCAGGCCTAATGCGTTATTTGGTCGAATGTGTCTTTCCCAAACTACGTCATAGAAGTTCTGCACCACGGAGGATAGTTGGGGTCAGCGCCAGCAAGTCAGTATAGCATACATCTATTTTTCTAAGGGGCAACGTCTAGACTTTTATTAATAGTAATACTATCTACGCCATGAAATAAAACATGGAAAAATATATTAAATATATATAAAGGCATTTCCCTTCTGCCAGCGAATATGATGCCGAGAGGAGTTTATAATAATACATACCAGCGACAGTCGAAATACTTGAAAACAATACTTCTTATTTGGGACACAGCAAACAAGTTTCCATATCCAGAACAGTAAAAAATCAAAAATTAAAACCCTTCTCCATATGTGGAGCATTGTGTTCAACCTCAGTTACCGTTCAGGGGGTGCTAACATCGTTAGCCATTCAGTTACTATATACTAGTTTTCATGAAAGAATACCAAGTCTCGCTCCCTTATAATCCATAGGGGCTCCCTTATGGTCCATAGGGACATATATGTCCCATTGCATAAAAACACTAATTTTGTCAAAACTAAAGCACAAATGCGAAGTTTTTGGCTATAGTTCCACAGACCAGATACATATAAAGGATAAACCGAATGTCCTTTTCCAATTCATCTCATCATTAATTTTTTATAAAATATCAAATTTCCGTTTCGTAAACAGCATTTCAAGTGAAAGTTTATAACAATGTGAAAAGTGCAATATCTAAAGGATCACAAAACAAGAATATAAAACTTGAAGCCAAGATCCTATTCTTCAATAATTCCAATCCATACAATAATAGACCGTATCAATTGGATTTGAGAGAATTTCAAAAATTTGGGACATATATGTCCCTTGGACGTTAAGGGGTTAAGTCGTATTACACAAATAAGAAAATATCCAGAGAATACCTACGTTCTCCAAATATTGTGTACTACTAATTGTTGTTTCGGCCCCATGATCCAACTCTACATTTGTCCACCGATGCGCGCTTTCCCTTCCTGGCTGAGGCCATCCAGGCATCCTCTAAGTATCCATTGTCGGCGCGTCGGTATGTTACGGTGCCCTCTTGCAATTTGTCTTTCTAAACAAGCTCTTCGTGACTCAAGGCCGCTTTCATCACAAACTTCCTTCGGCGACATTTATGTTTCCGCTTAAGTGAATTCGATTATAAGAGTTACTTAAAATATTGAAAGTCTCTCTTTTTCTCCGCTAATTGGCCGGTGAGGGCTCTTCGGTCACGAGGCATGAATGCCTGCGACGAGTGCCCGCTGGAACTGACGGACTTCTCCGCAGTATGCGTAAGTACGTTCGTGTCATATGTTGCGTCAATCAATTTACATTGTTATTTTCCGAGCAATGCAATGCAGACGATTTCACAATCGGTTGCTGGATATGGACTATTTTTTTCTTTCAATAGGGTAGTTTCCTTCATGAAAGAAAACGAAAGCCATTGATTGCGATTCGATACCCACTATTAGTGTAATTATAATATAAAAATTATTTGGTTTTAGAAATCGCAGTTTAGACGAATGGCAATGGTCAATTTTCACCGCATTTGAAAAAGTCCAGATTGGCGCCCATGCGATGTCACTCCACGTGACGTCACAGGGACCTAGTTCTATACGAGTAGATAGGAGTATTACATCGTCTGAGATTACCAATGCATACATGAGGCACAGAGCTCATGGAAACATCTCTTAATAATCACCTATTAAAACTGCCTATGGTCGGAAAGTTTCCTTCGTTTGATAGGGTATTAATAATCCTTATTTAAGCCAAGCGCTACCTACTGGCAGGGTACTCTGCTACCTGCTAGCATCCTGCATCGTATCAGCGCTCAAAGCCTCGCCCCAAGGTCACCTCACATGGCGACAGCGGGAACCAGAATGACGTCACACGGGGTTTCCCAGCATTCATAATTAGCCGGTGCGTTTTCGCGCGCTTGATAATTTTCACTTTTCATTTAATCGCCAAATATAGCTATCGTCATTTTAAAATCTAAAAGTGTGAAATTCGTACTCTAGGAGTATTAATATTTCGATTTAGGAAATAAAAAAATAATAGGAAACCGCCCTATACTGATCAACAATCCTGATATTGGTGTGTACGGAGATCTCTGCTCAATTCTTTAGCTAATAACAATAAATTATCTTGCGTGCAGGTGCGCAAAGTGCAATGCCTCAAAACATTTGGTCACTTCCGAAATAACATGCTGCTCGAAACTTAAGATGCATATTACCTCATACTTCGTCATCCAATATGGTAAGAATTTTTTATACACATTTTCAAAACGTAATTTCAACGTATAGCATGAAGTAAGAAATGTATCTGCTAATCTTTTCACTCCGTATTTCTTCTCTTTCATATCCTTCTTTACCTGTTCAATATATTTTGTTCGAGATATTCCATTTCCGTTCCTGCCATCTACTTGTCCCTCGACGATTATCTTCATGAGACCATCCTCAAGATGTGGCCTATAAGTTAGTTCCGTCTTCTTGAAAAGGTTTTCATGATGCTTCTCTTCCCTCTCCTACTATTCTCAATATTTCCTCATTACTAACGCGGTCGGTCCATTAGATCCTCATCATCCTTCTGTAGCACCATATTTCGGAGGCCTCTATCTTTGATTTCTCCGTATCTGTCATTGTCCATCCCTCACCTCTATTGATAACATGCCAGCGAGTTATTTTACCCACCATTGTCGATTCACAAAGTTTTGAATTATTCTATCAGTTAAAGTAGGCTTGTGTGGAGAATTTGCGAACTGCCCCGGCCGTCTTCCCTCCTATCTTGAACTTCCCTCTTCAATTCATTATGAGACATATTCCCTTTCATGCTCATTGAAATGAATGTGAATTTCACAGCCATTCTCGCGGCAGGCTCGAAAAATTACGCATAATCGCCATGCGCTGCTTTTGCGCAGGCTTGAGGCTCTTAACCGGTTATGACTTCATTGAAGTCACGTTTCCCTCACCTTGCGCACCTTGATGGACCCCTAGGGCCTAAAATCTGGTACTGTGAGCCTTGATACAAATCTGGATGGCGTAGTGGTAAAAAAAAAACCAAAGTCCTCTGTTCGATTCGTGGGCAAATTTTTCTCGCGTTAATATATGTGAATCCCTATGATATAGTCTATGAATCCAAATTTATTCCTTGCCTGGATATATAAGACATTTCTTATGGGGACGGGGTTGGTGCGGAGGCTAAGGATTTGGCTTCACATCCCGCGTGCCCTGGTTCAAAACCCGGCGGAGACAAAAATTTCTCATTTCTCAGAAGTTACCCTGTCCCTACTTGAGTGCTCCGTCCGTTGGATGGGATGGGACGATAGGCCGTGGTCAGTGATTAGGGATATATCCCTACTACTAATATATATCCCTACTCTGCGCCATGATCTCCTTTGTGCCTTCAGTGTGGAGCAAGCTTATGCTCTCGCCGGGTTTTTCTCTACCCTCCCCAACGGCGCAAATAAACTAAGCTGTCGGTAGCCTCAGCCAAATACCATACCATCCTGTTGTTCTACCGATCTTACGAATTATACCAGTAGTGAAATTTTTAGTGATTTTTAAAACGTTGATAATTTTAGTAAAAATTGGCAAAAAAATAAAATAAAGTGATTGTCTTTTCGTACGAAAAACAAATTTAAAAAAATGCAGAAAAGTTTCTCCTGATGTCCTGAGGATGAACAGCAAGTCGCTCAGGACAGGACTGGGTAGATAATTTTACACGGGGCACGGAATTGCTCCGGTTAGAACTGCGTACATTTCTAAAATGGCGTGGAATTGCGCGATTGCATGAACGAAATTAGAACAGGGACTATTTTGCCATCTAACGACCACGCATTCTCGCATGTGCTCTAGCAATTCACCGCTTTACACGACGCAATTTTCACTGCGCCTTCACACACACACGTCAGATTGTGCAAGTACGTTCTCCGCGTAAATGTGGCCTTTACAGATTAGATTTGTTACAACTTTTACAAGATAAAGGTGTGCGTACGAGAAAGCGGGAGAAACATAAAGTCGTGACCCCGGGCCGCGTTCGGCGATCAAGGTCGATGTCAAGAGCGAGGGATAAAGATAAAAAAGAAAGGATCCCTGAGGTGGAAAGGAGTGGAGTGGGGGAGAGTGGGGCAAGAGGAGGGGGAAGTGGAGGGGGAAATGGAGGGGAGGGGTTGTTGGGTTAAACCCGCTGACTGGAATGGAGGGGAGATTTCTCGAAGGCGGATTTGAAATATTTCGCGCGATTTTTATACATATATATTCCATGTAGGAAAACGCGTTTGATTTGGAAAGCTGCCATAAAATCAGTAAAATCACTGTCTGGATTAGAGCGCATACCGCTACTTTACTTGTTTTCAGGTTTACCAAGGCAATACAGATTTGATGCTAAGGGAGTTACACTAGCAAATTTCATTGTATCGCTTCCCAAATCAGCTGTGTACCACGATGTTAGACTGTATTTTAGAGAAAAAGTAGATTTTGTGAATTACTTACCTTCTGTAAAGAAGAAATTATTGAGAAGACTAAAGTCCGAAGAAAGCTACCACCGGGCTAATGATTCCATGACAGAATATCTAGCCTTTTGGGGGTATAAGGATTACCTCATAAATTCAATGACTGGAGAGCATAACAAAAATGCTCTATAATTTAGTTCACTTATAGTAAAAGAAGGCAAAAAATTGCTCTTAAAGATGGGATTTTTAAGCTCCGATGAAGGTTTTAAAAATCAGTCGAAACGCTAGCAAAATTTCAATTCAATTTTTCAAGGCCTACGCTCCATGATTGATTTAATGTTAAATTTAGAGGTCATGCAAATAAATTGAAACTAATTTTATTAATTTTAACAGCTTTTTTATTATATTTTTTTAATTCCTGACACTTGGTCAAAGGCAATAATGCGCCAACCGCTTGTCAATCTTAGAACTAGAGACAGTTGACCTTTTCGCTGTGGAAATTAGATCCCTAGTCTCTCAGCAGGTGGGGAAGATCAAGGAAAACTTAACATCTTCTGAATGCCAGAGCAGGCAGAAGAACCTTGAAATGTCTAACCAACCATTTTCTCTAAGTTCCATGGCCAGAGGCCGGTTACTTTGTCGTCTTTAATGACTTGTTATGATTGTTTAAAACTATATTTATCGTCTTTGAAATTTTTGGATGTGAAGAGTTGCTTCGCATTTTTAACATTTCCCGGTATCCTCAGCATAAGCATTTTACATCTGAGGCAACAATACCAGATATATTGACAAATTTTGATCTTTCTGTGCTCTCTCCAAATTTCTAGATAATATTTGAAGCTTTTTAGCAGTTCCTTTGTGGGTTTTTGTGGGTCTCCGGTCCAAAAAATTAGAAAGACGCGCCAGAACCCTCAATAAGTTAAAAGTTCTTCGATGCTTTAAGTAAGTTATATGTCACAAGAAAGGGCGGATTCATCAAGAGAAGCGTTCTCTTAAGTTCAACAACTTAACCAAGGGTAATATGGTTCAGAGTAGCCCTGAATAATAACTGAAATAATCAACCAATCATTTCTCGGACCGCACATAAATGATGATAATGATTTCTGAGAACTTTTGATATTTTTTTCAGGAATATCTACTGACGTTGTTACCTTCCTTGCTATTAGCTTTCATTAGGTCGAGTTGTTCTTAACCTACTGGTTACGTCACCTCGCCCAACTCCCCCTTAAGTTGCTATGAACTAGCAATGCTCTTCACAATTCCCCAACTACAAAGTTACACCGAGCCACGTCACGTTTAGAAGTTGTAAAGTAGGCTTTAAGATCCGTAGTAGAAAGATTACTTTGGCTTCGAAATATTGTCCGCTTTCTCCTGGGTCCAGCTCTTACGATATCATATCATTTTAATATTATCGTGCCTAGAATTAATGGTTGTATCACATATTGACTTATTAAATATAAATAGTATTTATTTGTATTTGATGCTGAGGAAAGAAAACAAGAAAAGACAGGAGGCGTTCGAGACAAGTGTCCAGCGGATTCCGCAAGGAATTAAATGGACTGAGAGGATATGGAACAATGGAGACAAGACACCTAGGGCGGGCTCGCGGGTTACACTCCTGGGGCAGGGATTCTAAGCGCTAGCTTTTTTCCTCTGCCCGTAGGAGGGGAAGGACGGGAAGGAACAAGGAAGGAGGCGCCGCCGCGATGAGAGCCCGACGACGCCTCCGGGGAGGGGATAGGGAAGGAAGGGAAGGGATGAGGAATCCCGCATTGTCACAAAGGCGGGCGGGCCCTACTAACAGCGAAACCAAGCGAAACGCAATTAATATACTACCAATCCTAGTGGATTTTCCTATGAGGAAGAATAATCCATCGATCGAATCGGTAGATAGGATATGGAACAATAAAGTGTTGGCCATGGTGGTTTAAACTCGATGAGTTAAATGGAGGGGATGCATAAAAGTATTGAGTTCAGGTTTCAATGGAGGCGGATTTGAAATATTTCGCGCGATTACCTCATAACGCATGAACAATTCTTGCATCGATTGAAATTCCACGTTTGACCACTCATCCATGCACAATTTCTACGTTATGTTAAACCAAGAGTCATTCACTATATTTAAATTACATTCTAGATGAGATTCAGAGAAGACGGAAGATTCGGATGGAGCGAGTATTGAGCGGGAAGAGTAAGCGTTATATATACCGCGAACGAAGGGAAAATATTAGGATTTAATAATAATAATCAACTCATTTATTGTTCTAGCAGTGAACTCCTTTGGAAAATAGAAATTATATACGGTGGAGCGCAAGACAATTACTATGGTAATAAACCAATCAGAAAACAAATGAGGGAAGTGGTCATATGCATTGCTATCAATAGACATATGCAATGTTAACATTTAACAATGAACTGGATAAGAACTGAATTTCTTTTTCTAACAGAAAAACGAACATTAAACATACCAATAACCAAATAACGCAACTTTAAAAAAGGAAATTTAGCTTAACAAATGAAAAAAGAACAAAATTTCTACTTCTCACACAAAAATGGACATTAGTCACATCAATGAGCAGATAAATGAATTACATGGTCATTATTCATGGGTTGCCAGAAAGTAAGTGGGTGAAAATCCTTTTTTTTTATATTTCCTGTGATGCACTGTCTTTTACCTGTTTCGGCAAATCGTTCCACAGCTTTGAGGCAACAACAGTAAATGATTTCTGAACTGTAGCTGTGCGGAACTATGGGGCATGCAAAAACGGGGCACTTAAAGATAGAATGGAAGAGCCCTAACTGGACTATGAAGAGGAAAGGTCTACGAAATCGTTTCAGGTCTGACGAAGTGGAAATACGATATAATCATCAGAAAATATAAAACACTAATAGTAATTTCCACTCAAGCATACACAACTCCACCACCAACCATGGTTTCGACACTTTTTCGACCTTGATGTTTCGAAACCATGGGCGTAGTGGAGTCGTGAATTAAACTGCGGAAATTTCTATTACTGTCTAGTATATTATCATGGAGGAAAGTTCTATTTTGGAGGGGAATCATCGGTAAGATTCCCTGAATGCTGTTTGAAAACCTAACTTCACCGGTAATGAAACTTTCATTATATATGGCTAATGCGTGAGCATTATACACATATATCACATCCATCACACACAAGTCTATTCTAGAGGTGTTTGAGAATGTGATGGGGTAATGAAATCTTCTGTGTCACGCTGAATGATGTCTTTTCTTGATTACACAATTAATATTTTCGACTTACCGCTAAACATCTAATCTTTACAGTCCCTTCAATCCTTAAAAGAAAGATAATACTATGATATGAAGACCCGATTCAAGTTTTTCTTTTTTGGTGCTGTCAAAACTTTATATTCTTCAATGAGTTCTTTACGATTTCTTTAAACTATAAAACCCATATTTTTGTATTACTTATATATAATATTGTGTTGTATTGTTGTCAAAACATTTCATTCCTATGGCTACTAGTTTCAATTTATTTAAACCTCTTTCTATCACTGATATTGAATATATTACTAACGTGGCGTTTTTTCCTGAGTAGAACTGAATTAACTTTCATTAATTCATTCACTTATTAAATGTAAGCCCAACTTCAATCTTAACTTCGTCTATATAATTCAATATAGAGACTTGCCGGATTGAAGTTACCACGGTGGCTGGTAAAATATTGAAATCGAGTCCATATTTCGGCGGTGAAATATAGCTCTTGATGACGAAATCATGACGTTACTGAAAGAATTGTAATGTCTTATTAAAATAAAAATGTTGTTTTTAATAGAATTTTTGAAGAGTAGAGCGAGAAAAAACGTAATAACAACGTGGTGAAATATAAAATGGCATATGATTGGTTCATTCTTTATCTATATGACATTTTTAACAATATTAATAAAAGTTCCCCGGATAAAGATTTCAAAACTCGCTTTTTGAAATGAATTACGTGCAGTTTTCTTAGGTAGGATAATAATGTCTAAAACTTTGTCCATCATTGACTTGGAAAACTAATTCCTTAACGGCACGAGTAGAACTTACAAAGCACGCAATTTTTATGCATAATGGAACTCAAATAACGAATGGAATTATTCATGAGAGTTAAAGTAATGACGTTTGCAAATGTCCTCACAATGAGAATGAAGACCATACTGGAAAAAAGAACAGGGTGGGGGAAAACGTGCGTGTTTAGCCTGGCTGAAACTCAGAAAGCACTTTTACGATCTTGAATGCAATGTTGACACGGGCAGGGATTCCCGTGAAGATAGCGCAGTCAGCGTCAGCACAATTCAAGTGGTCATTGGTTGCAAGATTTGCTTTTCATTCTTCTGGTTAATAAGTCTCGAGAAATGAGTGTGGATATAGTTTGCGATGAAGTGTAACAATTTCCCATTTCTAAGATCAGAGGATTTGGTATTGTATTGGCTGCACTGCAAGCTTCCCCACCGGAACGAATTCATCTGCCCTGACGATGAGCTCCGAGTAGGAGCTCAAAACGTCTAAAGATATGGAGTTTTTAACCCGGTGGGAAACCCGAGGGAAGTTTACCCGCATTATTCTAGGGGAAAACATCATATCTTTTCCCCTTACCTGTAGTTTCAGCTTCAAATGGAAAATTATTTCCATAGAATACGCGATCCTTTCTTAAGAACAGTGCTGAGGGAATGTCAAGTCTGGAACTCCGTCTGTTGAGTTAATGGGTGTTAAACCATTAACTCGAGGACGTCTTACGTTTGTAAGAGTAGAAAAACTCAGTCGCCGTATTTTACCTCCAAAAAACATGAAATTTTTTGGAGGCTCTAACTTATTTCGTGTGCATTCCTATTGATGGTGAGGCAAATTTACTACGTCTTAGCACTTGGAAAAACTGTCAGGAAAAATAGAAAAAATAAATTCTAACGAACAAGAGTTAAGTTTTCGTTTTCAGCTAGATTAAAGCAATCATTTGAATAACAATGTGATTGAAGATGAAAAATTGACGTTTATCAAATAAAGACACTTGGGAACAAATTTTGATGTTAGGAATCGTTTGTTATTTTATATGATCCCAATAAAAACAATGTATGGACATTTATCACGGGTGAAACGGAACTATTTGTTGGTTACTTTGAGGTGCAGCATAATCTATTTCCGCCCACCGTAGCCATATAGCTATATATGTATACTACCATTTTAAGCATATGAGGATCTTGAAGAAAACCCGCACTTCTTCTTGTTGTCGAATTGTCATAATTGAGTTGCTGAAGATTGCAATAACTAATTAGTTTGCTACAGAAACCGGTCGAAATAAGCCCACTGAGAGAAAGATGCAGGCATGAAACGAAGTAACGGCTACAGAAAAAACTCAAGGTGGGGGGGGGGGGGCGCAAAAGCTTCCTTGATCGGCCTTTAATTTTATCGTAATAAAAGTAAATAATCAAGTCGCATGCAAAGTTTAACAAAGTTTCGTCTAAACTGATTATACGCATGTACAAGACAGTACCATCTTACCATAGAAAAAATATATTGCCGGCCTCGGTGGCGGTGGGGTAAAGACCTCGCATGCCAAACCGTAGGCCGTGGGTTCGAATCCCGCCTTGGTAGTCGGTCCCTATCCAGGGCATGGATGTCTGTGTTGTTCTTTCTTAATCCCCCGTCGTAAAGGCCATTATGTGGTGTTTACGGAGCAGTTGGAAATAAATAAAAATAATGAAAAGTTAAAATTGTGGTTCTGAAATGTTCGCCAATGCGGGCCACCCGCGAGGGGTGGGGGGCGATGTATCCCATATGTATCCGCTACTGACGAAACGGAAATTCAATACGAATACCTACTCTCTGTAAATTACGAGCAATTAAGCACGAAATGTCATTGTGCACAAAAATTTTCACTTTCCTTCGTCCAAGAATATGCTTGCGCTGACAATGCATCTTATAAACAAGTCACGAGAATATTTCACTAGATTGCTAAAGACGGATATGGGTACAACGTGACTAAATATCTTCACAATTGCAAGCAGAAATGGTTTTACATTGGACACTTTTATTTACTTTACTCTCCAAACGTATTGATTCTGATACCCGCGCTTAAAATGGATACTTCGAAATTTGTGTAGGCAATATGATAGAATTATTTTTATTCCTGTCATGTTTATGGTGAAGTTATTGGGATTAGTGACCGATTCCCAAAAAATAAAATAATTCAAATGTTAACTGCCGTTTATACTTGTGATTCTATTTTATTTCTATGAACCCTTACCTTCTTTTGAGGAAATAAAAATGAAATTAAATTCGCAAATGTGTGCAAATTAAATGTGCAAAAAATCACTGATAGTGCCGACGAAAAGTCTTCCAAAAATAGTTTCCGGCGTAATTTGATGAAAATCTTTGATATTTAACGGAAACCTACCTACACTGTAGAATACTATAAACAATGATAGTGAAGGTACTTTTCTATTTCCACGTTTCTTTATTTAAACCGACCCAAGTTTCGGCTCATAATGCCATTTTTAAGGCAACCGCGAAAATGTACCTAAACCTCCGTTGGTTGAAATTAGCGAGTGTGGAAATAGACAAGTACCTTCATTGTGTTAAATGAAAAATGTCTAGCTAACTTATTAACGGTTTCCAAATAAATACAACAATCAACAGTGGATTCGGGGGTCCCAGGGCGGGCCCCGCAAAGGATAGTACGCTCTCGAGGGCCGGGAACTAAGTTCCGAGACTTATACGCCTGTGCCACTCGAGAGGGGGAGGACAGGGGAAGGATAAGGATGGGAGGCATCGCCGCGATGAGAGCCCGACGACACCTCCAGGGGACGGATAGGAAAGGAAGGGAGGGGACGAGGAATCCTGCACCGTCACAAATGCGGGCGGGCCCTACTAACAGCGAAACCAAGCGAAACGCAATTAATGTTTTAACGACCTTGGAAGATCATTCTATGAGGAAGAAAAATCCATCGATTGAATCGGTAGATACAACAATCAACAGTCAACATAACCTGAAGAATCTCTCGACCACCAAGGTGCGGCTGGTAAAAAAAAAAATGGAAAATGCCTGGAACGAATGGCCGGTGAAGTATTGGCTCCTAAACCGGATTCGGGAAGTGGAGGTCAACAAAAAGAGAAATATGGGTGGGCGCATGCGGCGCGCGGAAGAGAGAAGAGAGGTTGGTATTTAGGAGAAGGACAGGATGACCGATGGTCAAAGAAGATAGGAAGGAGGAGTGCAAAGCCATGAACGCCCATGGAGAACATCTCCGGCTGAGGAACACTTCGTCGGCCACGGTGGTGGCGTTAAGTCCTCGCCTGCTATACCGTAGTTCGCGGGTTCGAAACCCGCCTAGATAGGTGGTCCCTATTCAGGGAATGGATGTTTCTTGTCGTCCTTCGTTAAATACTCCGTTGTAAAGGCCTATATGTGCTGTTTACAGGGAAGTTGGAAATAAATAAAAATAATAAAAGTAGCCACCAAACAAGAAAAAAATGCGTGAGCGGAAATTAATGAGGAACGTCGCGTCGTCTTCAACGTAGTTTTCTAGCGGAATAATTTTGAATATTTCTTCATGACAATATACAGGGTGTTTATAAATGAATATCGGGGTTTTAAAGCTTTATAATATTTATTACATTACACTTACTTACAGTTATAAATTATATGTCAAATGAAAGAACAACTCAAACAGTTTTTTTTTTTGCAACAATGACGCGTGTGTGAAATGTTTCCGTCGCGATCCGCTAGAAAGCGGTAGTAGCAAAGATGGCGACTAGTGAACAGAAAGCGTTTTGTATTTTACAGTTTGCGAAGACTGAATCTGTCGTTACTGTGCAACGTGTGTCGCACAGTATCCCCAGATCCGCACATTATGAGTGTTTACATGTCTACTGAGGTGAAAAGTCGATTCATCACTGAATACAACATGATCCAGAAAATCATCATCGTAATGAAACAACATTTCCATTGTGAAGTTGGTAGGTAATCCGTGGTCTGTAGGCTTTAGAGCCTGTAATAACTGTAAACGGTGAGGACGTAGTTGTAAGCGTTTCCTTAAAACTTTCCAAGCAGTCCACACAGGAGTTTCTAATTCACAACTATCCTTCCGGACTGATTTCTTTGGGCTACGAGTGAACGACTCTCCCACTCGCTCAACAGTCTCTTCGCTAACATTTGATCGTCCCGTGCGCTTCCCTTTACAAAGGCAGCCTGTATCTTCAAACTCTTGATGCCATCTACGGATGCTATTGTCTCTCAGAGGATCGAAACCGAATTTAATGCGGAACGCACGTTGTACAAATTCAATCTTTGCAAACTGTAAAATACAAAACGCTTTCTGTTCACTAGACGCCATCTTTGCTACTACCGATTTCTAGCGAATCGCGGCGGAAACATTTCACACACATATGCATTGTTGCTAAAAAACAAAACTGTTTGAGTTGCTCTTTCATTTGACATATAATTTATTACTGTAAGTGTAATGTAATAAATATTATAAAGCTTCAAAACCCCGATATTCATTTATAAACACCTTGTATTATAATGGGAGCCCATATTGGGGTCGTGCAATAAAATTGATGAAAAATTGCTCCTGGCTTGAATAAACTGAGAGAGGATTGTTTTTAAAGTTTGCATTTTGAAGTTTTTTTTGCCCTAGCTGAATAAAATTTATTGCGTACCTTGATAATAGGAGCCCCCATTGCATGAGTTTTTGTGACGGTATTATTTGAAAAAAAATGAATAAAAATGCGTCAGCAAATTAAGGCAATCGTCAATATCAACACCAGGCAATGTCTATCAGCCGATCATATTCAAATTCATTAAGAGGTTGAAATCGAAAAGTTCAGCCATCTACACCTTTTCGGTTTCTTGTATTTTCCTCGGTGGATTTCTGGAGTATGTTTTAAAAATAAATAAAAGCAGATTTCTAGGGATATTGATAATTAATCTTTTTTTTATAACGCCTTGTATACCAAAAATTTGTTTCAGTATATATTTACTTCACCCATAGTGACAAGCTGAATCGTTCTGCATAAATTGATCTAAGAAGGAAGCCCGACTACTTCAGTTCCCAAGGTTTCTGGACTTTGTTTCAATATTTTTGTTACTTAAATGGCCGATACCAAAGCAAATTTTGTGTTCGTTCATTAGAGGAATATTAGCTCTAACATTTCCAAATTAGTGGGGCAGTAAAGGTTCACGGGATATGTCTAATATGATACTTCTCTATGAAAGTGTTTTACACTTTATCAAATAATGTTGCAGAAAGATGAATTTGAAGTTGCTCACCGGCAATAAGTGCAGAGGTGTACTTCTAAGGTTCAATTCTATCCTAGCTCGTGGCCGCTCAGTAATAAAAAACGTGTCTATGGTAGGCGGTTAAAGACCTTACGTTTAGCGATGCAATTCACTCTCAGAAGTATACCTGAAGGCAATAGCGTTCACCCTGCCCTAATTTCCCTTAAGAAGTAAGTATAATAATAGAGTATACAGAAGATTTTTACTTCTAACGTGGTTACCAAATTCGCATTTTTAGTGACTTTCTATGTTCTCTGTATTGAATAGCTTACGAAGAAGTTTACGAATGAAAAAAATGAAAGAGATGTGTTATTTTGCCCTCGTGAGGCCACACCTAGAATATGTATAGGGGATACGACGCAGAAAGACTGGACTTAAAAAATGCCAAGGAAAGCTGCACGACCCGTCAAAAACTTCCACGGGCGCATAAAAAGCGTTACATGCATTTCAAAAGAATTTGTTTGGGAGCCGTTAGACACTCGAACTACACGTTCTTAGCTTATATTGCTTGAGTAATTGTGGCATTTTTTTAGTGTACCCCCTCCCCAAATTTCTGGTACCCCCCCGGAAATTCCTCCGAATTCAATCGAACTTCCTCCGAACTTATCCGCAGAACTTCTCCCGCTAAGGTTTTTCGCGCAAAGGGTTTTCGCCAAAGGCCCTTCGACTCAAAGGCTCGGAGGCTCTGTCCTTCGAACTCTGTCCTTCGAAGCTGACCTTCGACGCTGCCCTTCTAAGCCAGCCCGCCGACCAAGCCCACCTAGAGATCAAGACTTATATAGCTAGCACGGCGGAGGAATACCTACTCCTGGCAATATAGGGGAAGTGGGTGCTGAGGCATAAGAATGCAGTTTGGAGTGAGAAGTACTCCACTTCGTCCTATCATGTCCTAACTCTCTCTCCCTCCAACACCTCATCCTACTATGTCTTTCCCCTCCTTGAATTCCAATGGCTTGCCCCTACCAACCATCGCATCACTTGGCTATATCTCCAACCCAGGAGATAGAGGAGAGGAAACCCGGCGGTACGCTGTTTTCCCCCAACCCTTGCTTGGATGACGAGACGTTTTCCAGAGGTCCCAGTCATCACGGGCGCCTATTGGGAGTTAAATACCGATGCAGCTAACTTGGACATCGCTGTATGCCCCCCACTCCTTTGAAAAATTCCCCCCCTCCACTCTGCCACTGTTCGGGGGTCGGACAGCTCTCTTGCTTTTCGGCGGTCGCGACGAACTCTTCGGTCAACTGAGAGAGTGATTTCTTAAAAATTATTTTTGGTGGTGGCAGGAAAACTTAGTTTTGTACTTAGTTTTTCTTTGCAAAGTTTTTTTCTTTCAAGTATTGGTAATGTTTCTTATGACATTATTAGTTATCATCGTTGTTTTATGTAATAATTTTGATTTTGAATATTTCTATTTGGAATAGATTTTGATTGAAAATGACTCGTAATTGTGTGGTATTTGTTTCTTTGACTGCTGATTATTATTGTTTGTGGAGTCTTTTCCTCATCCAGCTAGTGACAGACGATCGGAGTTCCCTGTTTCTGGGGCTTACGTTACGAATGTGCAAGATTTAAAGACGTAACGCCACACAATTATGAATGGATATCTCTCAGGTGGAGAACAGCATCTTAGAACCTCAATATATTTCTAGGTTTGATAGACACAAATTAAGAGAGATATATTTTCGAATAACTAGGTATGGGAATTGGTTTTCCCCTCGAACAATGAAGGACTTCGATAAATTCTTGGTTGGACCCAATACACATTTCTCCTTTCGTTTGATTTGTCGTTTTGTTAGCACATGGTGACCTATATCCCTCCGCAATTCGCTTATTGATTTGGCATGAGGGATAGTATTGGATGTAGATGAATGTTTCATTTTATTTAAAACTCAGAAAATAATAAAGTTTCTTTAGGGATAAGTGTCTTGTCAGTAGAATGTTATTTAATCATACTATTAACATATATTTTAGCATAAGCAATTATCTAATCTATCCCTCACTCCTATTTTTATAAAGAATAATCACAGACAATAGTTAAAAATCAACACATTATTTAGACCTTAATGAGAACAAGCATTCAGATTGATAAATAATTTAGATAAATGACGTCTTTAAAATCTGGATTTATCGTCGGTACAAGTATGACCAATACTTCTCAAGCATTTTTCCGCTAACGATTAAAGTTTTCCTTAGTCCGGTATCTTAAGTATACTAAATATCTTATTTCCTTCAGTTTGTGTACCTGATATTTACTGAAGAGATGCAAAGATAGGCATATGTGTACTGCTCTGCTGATGAGTCTCTTTTTTATAAATTAAGAGGCATAGATTTATGGTTTTTTGGGAATATCCCGCGTCAGGTTATTAAAATAGCCGACGTTTCTTCTCCTATGCCGGAGACCTCATCAGGGCATATGACCGTGTTGTCTTTATTTCGCATCAATTTATAAAATTATTTTTTTTAATATTTATATAAATTGATGCGAAATAAAGACAACACGGTCATTTGCCCTGATGAGGTCTCCGGCATAGGAGAAGAAACGTCGGCCATTTTAATAACCAGACGCGGGATATTCCCAAAAAACCATAAATCTACAAACATGGACCGCGAAACCTTTAGTAATTTCACGAGGCAGATTCATAAAGCAAGGGCCGTTTGCTTATATTTAAATATTGGCGCTTAAGAACACAGTTTTACTCCTTCAGCGTCATCCACTGATCCATTGGGAAGGTATAGAAGCATTTGTTTTGTTTCAGAAGTCGTTTGCTTGCCCGTGCATGCAAAAAAACGATGTCCGCGACAGACGTTGATCCCGAAAGCTGTGAAGTGCGCTCTGTCATTTTTTATTTTATTCTCAAACCACCGGATACAGCTCGTATTGGCCATTTTACACCGGGGTGTTCAACAAATGTAACAATTAAACGTACACAAACGACCATGCCCTGGATCGGGGTAATCTACCCAGGCGGGAATCGAACCCGCGACCTCTTGCTTGGCAGGCGAGAACGTTACCCTGCCGCCACCGAGGCCGGCAAATCGATACGACATACGATTCTTGTACGCGAGAGGTTTTTCGATGGGAATTCTTCGACCACCCACCGTACTGTCCTGACTTTGCACCTAGCGACGGGTTCCACACCTTGCACTTGAAACAGTGGTGCGGTGGACAACGTTACGATACCGAAGACGAACTCAAGAACGGCGTTGTTCAACTCTCAGGCGGCGAGCTTCTCTGCATAGGGGTTAAAGAAGCTGGTGCAGCCGTACAAAAAATGCTTAAAAGCGAACGGCGATTGTGTAGGGAGGTAAAGTAGGTTTGTAGGCAACTAAAAGTGCCAATAAAATGCGCTTCATATGAGTACGTTTTTCTTGCAACCAAACCGCCCTCACTTTATGAATACGCCTCATGTAATGATGCACAAGTTATTTGGCAAAGAATAATGGCGAGTTGTTGATGAATATATATTAATTGAGCTATTAAATCGAGCGGATCAGTCGTCTTGAAAATGAAATCCCAGTGTATCAGCCATGTAATCAATTTTTAGAAGTTGAGCAAAAGTTTATTTTTCATTGCCGCTGGGAGAGTCTCATCTTCATGGCTTCTTGCAAGGCAGAGTAAGGAAATACTAAATTTCCTTGATGAAAACTTTTGAAGCATTTTTCAATTTTTTAAATCGATGACTATTTTCCACGATTTGAGAGACAAAATCTTTTGCCATTTTAAAACTCTTGGAATTGTTTTATTTAATTTCCAAAGAAAATGTTTTGCATAAAGATGAACTTCTCTTTGTAGCGAAAGCAGCAAAATCGAAAAAGATATCTTCGGTCTGTGACTAAATGGGAGACTCTACCGTTTCGTCGTTGACCTTGTTTCGCCATCGTTTTACCTCACTTTTTCAAATAAAGAAGGTAAAAACTTTTCAACTATTGGCTCTATCAAATAAAATAAAGATGGAGCAAAGCTTCTTATCACAGCACTAAGCGCAGCTACGCCTGAATTCCATACAAATCCTAAGTAATTTGGAATTTTACCTTTATTCCCCTTTATTGTATCAGATAAATTTCCTGAAATTTTAGCATAATCCCTAGTTTTTCCAAATTGGATTACTATGCTAACTTTTCCAGGTTTTCCGAATTTTTAGGTAAGATTTAACATTTGTATGACTACAGCAAATCAAAAATGTAAGGATGGATTTATTCCTGAAAGTCTCTTGCTATGCATAGCATGAAGTATCAATGAAAGCAGAATATTTCATGATGTGCATAGGAGATGAAGTATTACTTTGAGGTTTTCTTCGGTATGAGTATCTAGTGAGATTTTTCAGGTGTTTTTGTAATATTCCCGGGTTTTTCTGCATCGAAAAATTACCATCACTTTTCCCAATTAAGGCGGGCGGATTCTCTAGATAGGTAGATATATAGTTCTAGAAGTGGGGTAGTTGAGCTATCAAGGAAATTCGGATTCACAAGGATCCTGCATGCCAGCCTTCAAAGGATGATCACCATAGTTCCTTGATTTTCACAAACAAATTTTGGTGCACGGAAAAAAAAGATTTCATTAAAACTATCAAACTGGCGTGATAGGGAGTTTTTTGTTAAATATACTTACACTTTGACGTAAATTATTAAGAACTTGATTTATTTTATCAAACGTTCTTCATATATTTCATCGAACATTTTGATATTTCAAAATTGAGTTAATTTTACCAAAGTGTTTGGTAAAATGTAACTGAATTACATCCATACGATTCAGAGTTAACTTCCATCGAAGTTATGATTAATTTTACGAAGGTGCTTGCTTGTTTGGTAACAATCATCAAACTCTATATTGTTAACCTAATTTGGTGTGATATAATTTACTAATCGTGTTTCGTAATCTATCGAACGACTTTCCGTTCCTCTTTTGTTTATACCAATACACAATTGCAGTTGAAAGATTCTTAAATAGGACTTACTTAAAAGATAAGTTGGTAGACATGATTTTATTTTCAGTATTTGTTCTGGCGATAACGTTTTAATTTTGCTTACATTCATTTGCAGGAGTATTTCTCTTCACTTTTTTTGTATTTATTTTGCTGAAACTTACGTCAAACTCCTAATTTTATGATTCTCAATCAGAGCAATGTTTTTCTGTGTGTAAAATCTTTCATTTATGCACGATACGTCGGTTTTATTATCCTTTTGATTTTAGTATTTTTTATGAAACTGCTTGGCTAGTTCGGTAACGATTACCACTCCAGTTTGATAGAAATTATCAAGCTAGCTTGATAGAAATTATCAAACTGGTTTGGTAATTGTTATCGAATTTTTCAATGTTCCATACGGACGGAAAAGTTTGATAAATTTCATCAGAATTCGATATTTCTCACTAAACTTTTTTCCAGTGTGGTTTGCTTAATTTTGCTGGTATCATACTGTGTTTAGTATTTACAGCGCCATTTAAGATTTTTCCACGATTTTTAAAGATGCTTAGACCTTTTGATATCATATAAAAACTGAAAAATAATGAAATCGCGAAAATTCGCATTAGCATAAATCAAAAGAGATGATACCTATAGAGACTGATGTCCTTATTAAGTCCAATTGGTGCCAAACGGATAAATCATGACCATTTAATTACTAAAGAGGATAGTTCAGCCGACCACAAAATATGCTGTCTCTCACCGCGCATTTCATTGGGTTTCCAAAAGACGCAACTTGCGTCTCTAACGGGTGGAACGATCCCAAATTTACGGAGAAATTTGCTATAATTAGACTGGTAGCCTAAACTTATTTACGCTGACAAGTTTTGTATGGATGGTGAGGATTCTCGGCATTCTTTTTCCCGAGCGCTCGGGGCGGATGACAAAGATTCTCGCCATTTAAGCGCGTCAACTTAAACAATTTTAAACCTTCTATAGGTGTTTGGAAGTGAATTTTTAATTGTTGTTCGTTACTCATCATACATGGACGTATCGTAATTTTTGATAATGTAAAGTTATATTTTAAACTTTAGATTTTGAACCATGTTTAAACCAAAGGCAATTCGCCCAAATTGCGCATACATATTTTCAATTTCAATACTTATACCCAGGGACGTCGTTCCTCTACATTAAAATGCCCAGGTACGCAACGAATTAAGATAATTTAACCTAGAGATCTATCAAATTCATAACTTTTAAATGTTTTTCCTTGACAGTGAAAAAAGCTTATGGTAAATATTGGGAATAAATGGATCGTTCTCACCTCATTGGCGCGTAGCGGTCATTTTTTATAACTGATTAAATGCACTCCAAGTGGCAAAAGAAATCAAGCTTACAGGGGATCGACTGGCTCCTCCTTTATGTATCCCCTCCTTTATATTTCCCCTTAATGCGAACCCTCCAGAGACTCCAATAAATGTGAGCCCAGGTGCCTATTCAGAATCATGGCTGCGGAAAACCCACATTACAGACAGGTCCGTTGAATCATACCCCTCCTCACTACACCTGCATCTGTCTCAGTCTATGATTCCCAAGAGATGCAGATGTCTTGATACGTGATAGTGACTACTAAATCGGCCAAATACCGCTCTCAATTCATTATCGGATACCCTATATAGTGTAGATATGTAGTGAATGTTTTGAATCATGAAAGGAGTTCTTGATGTGTTAGCGAGTACTCACTTTGCACTGCCCAGAGGGTGAAGTTCCTCAGGTGCTGACGGAAGATCAGGGAGTGGTTACGGCAAAGTGGCGTGTCCAACGCAGACAGGGCCTCACCGAAGGCCCGCTCCACCAATTTTCCCATCTCCACATGGTTGTCAGATGGCACCTGAGAGCACCAGCCTCCGGATGGAAACCCGGCGCACAACAACACCACCACGGCAAACACCCAGAAGAATCTCCCGGCAGACATGGTGAACCACGGCTACTGTCCCAAGGCTCTGTGACACTACTTTCTGTAATGTGAGCCAAAAATATTGATTTTGGCACGATTTTCCTCAATTCCCTCAGGAAGAACTCGTCCAAATAATGTCTCTATTCTCTGTGCGTCTTCCTTTCGATCGTTGAGATCTCCAGCGTAGAAAGATGTTAAGAAACTTATACTTGTAACAGAGTTGTAAGATGATTTACTATTTTCACAATTTTCTTAAGTTCCCCGGGAGATATCAGTCCTTTTGATGTTCTTTCTTGTCCGAGGAACAAATTTCATCAACTCCCTAATCTTTTCGTTGTTTATGCCTCCTGCGAAGAAAATTCAAAATTCAATATCCCCTCGGAGCACCTAAATGGATGGGAGATGTTTCCTGAACACTTATAGCGGAGCAGGTTCAATGTCAGCACTGAATTGAAAGTTCGACCGCCTCCCGTCCACTAGCAGCCAGCATGTGGGGCAAATGCGAGCGCCATCTGTGGGAGAACTCTGCCTCGTCGACGCACTGGGAGTGCGACGTTATCTTTCACCCTCGTCTCCTTCCGCGATCTTCTCCAGCGGTGCCGATGGAACGGTGACCCAGCGGAGGCTGTATGCCTTCTTCCGTCGCACGTTCAGCGGTTGCTGCTCGCTGGGGATGAGCTCAAACCACCCTGAAGATCAGTCGCTATAAATGTGGGAGTGAATGATATTTCTTTTAAAAAATACCATTGAATTTTTTAGCGCGCAAAAGGCTCTCTTGCGCACAAATCTTACCCCTCAACTGTGAGAATTCGCATTGACCTTTAGCACTATGGAGATATTTCGAGAGTATTTTCGGTGAAGACGGATATTATTCCTCTGAAAATACACTCTTGAATGATGAAGGAGAGAAGTCTTCTTATGCACGATACTCTCGTCACTACTCCATCGGTACCTAACGGTGAATAAACCCAAACGACCTAGGATGTAGGTCGCGGGAAACTAAGACGGTAACTTTTTCCAAATAAAATCACACGAATGATGAACAGAAGACTCCGCGCGTCAAATTCCGTCCCCTAGATCATCTCCAGGTCCGTTTCTCCTGTCAAGAACCAAGCACTGGGACGTTTGGTTGCATTTTCTTCAGAGAACACAGAGCTCGGGATGCGAGGAATTCACACCGGCGGTCAGGAAACCTGTCTCCGCTCAGCTGCCGAATTCCCGCGATGTTCCGTGGGGTGATTTTCTCCCGCTGCTAAATTCGCCGTTGGTCGGGACGGAACTAGTCGCAAGGATGGTTGTGCTGGCAGTGGCGAGTGTTCTGTGTGTTCGAGTTCACGGACTGGTCTGTTCCTCGCCCTGCATCGATGCTATGCCCTCTCTCTCGCTCTAGGGGATGAGGAAGGAGGGGGTTGGTGATGAGTTCCTTGACGGCACGCCCCCTTCCCTTTCCTCCTCCTATTCGCTAGAGAGGGGAACGAGGAAGAAGAGGAGGGGGTGTGGAGGGCAGAAAACAAAGGAGTGTGGAAGGGCGGAAGGGGGGGAAGTTTTCTCGTTTGCATCCGGGCACTCATCGTCACCGCTGAGTGTGGGCGCAGCGGCTTGTGTGACGTCACTCCCAGCCGGACCGACATGAAAACGCTATTTAGGTCTGGCTGTGCGGTCGCATGTTCACTAGGCTTTCACGCTTCCTCAGTCTCATCAGTATGCCTAAATTGAATAATCGTCATATTAGTCGTTTCGTATATACAATCCTGAATGCGGAAGATGTTATAGCCGCATCTACCTAGGCACCGACCTAGGCTTAAAAAAAGATTTAAAACGAGTACAGAGAAGAGCTGCCAGGTATGTGAAAATTCGTTACGGTAGTCATGCTGGTGTTACTGACCACTTAGAAAAACTCGGCGTCCCCAATTGGAGACTGTAGAATGAGTAAAATACCTAGGACTTGGACTCAATTTTTTATCTATCTTGGAATAAACAATTTGGGATATAATCGGGGTCAAGTTAATTGTAACTTGTGTTTTGATAAAAGGATACTGGGAAAATGCGACGACAAAACGAGAGAAAATACGTACTTCTCCCTCGTTAGACCCCATTTGGAATACAATGCTAGTGTTTGGGATTCTCATGAAATAGGCTTGAAAACAGAGAACGCGTACAGAAAAGAGTGGCCAGGTTACCAAGTCGTTAACGATAGTCATGCTATAGTGTTAATGGTCGATGAGAACAACTCGGATGGGAGTCTCTGTTAGACCGTAGATTGGAAACTAGGGTTAACCTATTATGTAAATCCTAGAGCAGTTTATTTTCCGAAGAAATTAGCCACTTCTTACGAATGCCAGTAAACTACGCTAATCTACATCTACATAATACCCTGCGAGGCACCTCTAGGTTGTTTGGCAGAGGGAGACCAATCACCAACATGCAGCATGCAAGAGGACCGCCACATGCACACTGCACGGTCATAGAAATATTATGCATAATAGCAAAATATACATGCATATTCATAAGACGAAAGTTGCCAATAGTTAGTAATTCCTATAGCAAATACATGCAAGGTTATAGAACTATGGAAAAAATCACATGCAATGAGTCATCTTAGCGAGTGACGTCTTTATTCTTATAAACCCAGACAAGGGTGCTATCCTTAATAGTACAAGGGAAGAATGACATTTTAAATCTCTCTGTTTTGCAGTGTATTTCTTTTATTTTCTTCTCGTGATCACGTCTGCCATAGTACAACGGTAAAAAAGGATATATTTCACGTCGTCTGAGAAAATATCTTCTTCGAAATTACAAAGTAAATTTAGCCTATATTTCAATCTACCCTTCTGTAAAAATTCCCATTCTAACTCGTGCAACATACTGGAAACGCTGCACTTTTTGTCGTAACAACTCATCACAAATCTGGCCGCCCTGCGCTTCACTCGATTCATTTCAGCTATCAGTCATATATTTGCTATCGGTCAATCAGGTCATAAAAATAAAATAAGAGAGATTCACTGTAGAACAGATATAGTTGGAATTTCATTTTTCCGCGATCGATGAGAGGCTATAACTGCAGTGTTTTGACTTTGAAATAGGTTTGTTGACTGGTAGTGCAGCTTACCTACTTCTTGAGGCATGTTTTTTTAATTTTCCTACTATTTCTAACAGCATGTATTAGTTTCAGAGGTAGATTGCCTTGATAATTAATTGGCAAGTTCCGCCTTTGCATGAATATGGAATTATAATTAGTTAGAATGTGTAGCATTTTTGTGACCGAGTGGTGTGTTTAGTTATTATGACCACTCTAGAGGTGGCTCGTCGGATATTATGTAGGTATATTTTTATGCAGCTGCTTGGATATTTACTCTTTAAATAATTTTCTATTTCTTGCATGGTTGGAGTCAGCTTGCATGGATCATTGCATGATCGGTGAGAGCTCACACCGCTGCTGGCATATGCATTTGCTTTGGCCATTTTTTCTCGATTAATACGAAGACATAGCGTATTATATACTACATGTTGATGTGTATACCCTCTGCAAAACACCCTTAAGGTGGATCTCAATGTATTATCTAGATGTAAATAGTGCATGATTTTTCAATCAAATGATGCAAAAATGTTGCCAAATCATTTTCCAATATGGCCAGGATGACAGATTCTTTAGGACATTCCTCATCGTTAGCGTAAAATCTCATATGAATGACTAACCGACTTATTATAACGGCGGGATGCAACGAGTGAATCTTTTGTATTTCTTTTCATTTTTTCTTTTCTTTTATGAATGTAATGTCACGCTGAAATTGTATAAGTTGTACAATAATCTTCTCAAACATATTCTTGGCTCAAACATATTGTTGCAGAAAACTGATTGTGAGTTTAAAATTGTGTTGAATTAGAGTGTTATACCAATCTGTCATTTATTTTTTTTGAAAATATTGTTTGCGTGACACTATTGTCATAATAAATTGTCGCCTTAATTTCTTGCAATAATTAGTCGGTTATTCCGCAGTATGATATTTTTCCTTGCGTTAATATTGTTTTGCCGAATTGTCTGTATGTTAACGGCGGTCTGCAACGAGTGAATCTTTTGTATTTCTTTTAATTTTTTCTTTTCTTTTATGATTGTAATGCCATGCTGAACTTGTAAAAGTTGTACAATAATTTTTTCATGGGCCACGAGGCCCACGAAATAAACGAATTTATTATTATTATTATTATTATTATTCTTTATTCCACAAGATTTACTTGGAGGTCTGCCAGCGTCGGGCCTTGCCAAGACGCTGCCTCAAGTTACAATTCATTTAAAAACAATCTAACTGTTCTACATGTATCCAGTATTACAGATTTTTGAATGTTATATATTGTGTTTCTTTTAATTTTTAATTGTTCAATTCCAAAATTTAGTGATGAATGTATTATTCCTGTTGATGATATTACTATGGGGATGATGGTGACCACGTCCTGTTTCCAGATATTTTTTATTTGCCTTGCGAGGTCTTGATATTTTTGTTTCTTTTCCTCGTATTTCTTCTTAAGGTTGTGGTCAGCCGGAACTGCTATTTCTATTATAAAGGTCTGCTTTTCTTATTTATTATTATTATTATTATTAGTAATTTCCGATAACCTGCCAATGCTATGTCGCATATTTTTTCAATCATGAGATGCAAAGGTTTTTCCTATTCATTTGCCATTTTTGGAGTGTATATGTGTGACTCATAGGTGTCAAAACCGGTTTAATGCTCACGTAACGATGATTCTTGTTAAATGATACAAAGTGAAATCATCAAAATAGACGGAAGAACAACTTCCGAGCCTAATATGACGACTCAGACAACATCATTAGTTAATATCTGGTGATTTTTCCGGGTATTCTTCCGCGTTTATCCATTTTGTGTCCTACAAAATGGATAAACGCGGAAGAATACCCGAAAAAATCACCAGATATCATCATAATCTCCGCGGAAGCCTACTTGGAAACAACATCATTAGTTAGATTATGAATCGATATTTCACTTGCTCATAAAGTCCTCTACTTCAGGAAAACTAAGGCTGAAATTTCCTTTCATTTTACTCTCTTTAACTGATAAAATTCAGTATTTGTGTAAGCTATCGTTATATACATCTCCGTCATTCATCGCCAACCACTTTTTAAGTGCTGATTATCATTACCGAGCATCACTTCACCGGAAGACCTGTTATTTAATTGCTCTTTCAGTTATTGTAATTTGTATTTTGTAAAAAAAATCACACTCAATGCAGGACGCTTGGAAATACATTTACATTTTCAAAAGAAGTGAAATAATCAAAATTAATGTGGAAGACTTAGGACGTATGGTATAAATAATAAATGTTTGTGAAAATTGGTTGATAATATAATGTTTTATTTTATAATTTTTTGTCTGAACAGCTGCCGTACCAATACTCTCCTCGATTATTTTATACCAATATTTATACTGCCATTGTATATAAAAGTAATCAGTATTCATTGGTTGAATTTACCATCATAATGATGTAAATAAATTTTACTCGTTCTCGGATAATTGTTAGTGTTATCATATTTTTCATCGGAAAAGATATATTTCACAGCGATCGCAAGGAATATAAGGGTTTCAATCCTGCCCACAAAATGTTTTGAGGATGCCTCGAGTGTTACCCCTTCAGTTCAAACCTCACCAAATGTTACCCTCTCTATAACTTCCCCCGAATTTTAATTGCTACGCTCTTTAATAGAATTCAGTTATTAAAAAACTTCGGATTTTTCAATAGTGGTCTAAGAAGAGAGCTGTTCACTAACACTGGCAGCACTGGTTTCTAAAACACGAGCTTTAAACTAAAGATTTGCTTGGGAAATGTATATGTATCTGTTAAAATCAGAACTGAAGTTTTTCTGTTTATTCGCCGAGAGAAGAATTATTTAGCAAGCTTCGCGGTCTAGGGTTCTCTGTGACGATCGAAATCGAAAATTTTGTACACAATTCTTCCTTTACTTACCTTCCTTACCTTCCACTTCCTTTCCGAGGCCAAGGGTTGATTTGTATCAATCCAAAAATGACCTGTAAGACGAGAAAAATTACCAATCTTTTGTTTTTTATCAATATTTTCAGTAAAAGATAAGAGCAGTTTCCAATTGCGTTTGGACGCTATACAGTTTTTTGTGAATTGAAAAATGTCCTTTTTCAACGCATTGTCTCCTTGTTTAAGCAAAACGTCTCCTAAAAAGAGAAGATTAGTTCGTAGTTGTTATTTTTGCTTTTATCTAAATGCTTACAGGAGATGCATGATTTAACACTTTCCCGGCGAACAACATGTAAAAACTCTTCTCGGGATACCGCGCGGGTAAGATTGTATGAGAGCGCCGACGTTTCGGGTACCGACTCGATATCCATTCTCAAGGCTAAATTGCCGAAACGCGAAACGTCGGCGCTCTCATATAATCTTACCCGCGCGGTATCCCGAGAAGAGTTTTTACATGCTTACAGGAGGTTTACATGGAGCATTTTAAGATTTCCACCTGCCTTTCTCTCCCGGTTTTCGTCCCAACAATAGGGTGGTTTCCTATCATTTTTTTATTGCCTGAATCGAAAGATTATTACTCCTGGAGTGCGCATTTCACGCTCTTAGATTTTCGAATGACGATATCTATTTTTCGCGATTAAACGAAAAGTGAAAAATTTCAAGCGCGCGAAAACGCGACGGCTAAGTAGGAATGATGGGAAAAAGTCCGTGTGACGTCATTCTGGTTCCAGCTGTCGGCGTGTGAGGTGACATTGAGGAGAGGCTTGAGCGCTGATACGACGCCGGCTGCTAGCAGGTAGCTGAGTACCCTGCTAGCAGGTAGCGCTTGGCTTAAATAAGGATTATTATTCCCCTATCAAACGAAGGAAACTTTCCGACCATAGGCAGTTTTAATAGGTGATTATTAAGAGATGTTTCCCTGAGCTCTGTGCCTCATGCATGCATTAGTAATCTCAGACGATGTAAAACTCCTATCTACTCGTATAGGAACTAGGTCCCTGTGACGTCACGTGGAGTGACATCGCATGGGCACCAATCTGGACTTTTTCAAATGAGGTTAAAATTGACCATTAACATTTGTCTAAACTGGGATTACTAAGACCAAATAATTTTTATATTATAATTACACTAATGGTGGGTATCGAATCGCAATCAATGCCTTTCGTTTTCTTTGATGAAGGAAACTACCCTATTGAACTACACTCTTCATTTCACGATCAGACCTATTCTATTTTCTTTATACAAAATCCTTATTCTTTACCTCCCCAACTCCGCTTACCTAATAGCATTCCCTCTAACTCGGTTTTCTACATCCCCGCTAAGTCCTCCCTCCTTCCAAATCTCTACGAATTTCCTCCGGAAGTTTCCTTTCTAATTCCAGCACTTTCGCGTTCCTTCTCCTCTCCGGCTGTCTAAAATTCTCCATTATCCTCTATACACACATGTCAAACGCTCCCAGACATTTCTTTTTCCTCATCGACCACGTTTCGTGATGGCATCTGGTAACTAAAAAACGCCGTAGGAATGGACCTAGGGAAGCCTACCAACTTTCTACTCCTTGAAAACAAGGGTCTCATTTTTTTAATGAGAGAATTTCTTCATTTGGATTTTTACTAACTTGGTCATTCGAAACCATAAAGCTTGTCAGGGCGTTCCATTATTATATTACACAGCAATTATTGAAAGCATAATATAATTAATAGTAGAGGGCGTAACTTGGTGGAAATCCTATATCGTAGGCGTTGAAGGAATAAAAAATTGGCTTTTTCCGCATGGTAATTTATTTTGTCCGACAAAATGCCTCGTTACGCTGAATTAAACTCCTACGAATGCATAATATTTAGCCTTCCGTCGGGCGCAATGAATCTGATAGACAGAGCGCTAGGTTTTTTTCATATCTGCCAGCCACTAGGTGGCATAGTCCCTTGGCGCTAATAGTAGCTTTTTGTTTTGGCACGCTCTATGGAGCCTTTCACTTTTCGCATTTATGCCGACAGATCAGTGGTGGATTATTCAGCATAATTGAGCAAAATATTGGCGCAAAAAAGCAAAATAAAAGCGTTATTACTCGTAGATAAATAAGATAGCAAAGTAAAATTACTGATCGTATACAATTCACCTGCTAAAATACATTACATATATCAATACTTAATAGCAATATACTATTTCGTCATCCAGTAACCCGCGCGTGTTTACGTACTTCCATTGACTGTTTTTTTAATTTTCCGCGCACTCCTCAGCGACGGCTCTGAGCAGGTCATGTGATCTCCCGTCACCCCTCCAGTCACCACACCAACCGTCCTCATCCTCATAGTCATAGAAACGGAGAGTTGGGTGTTTCACTTCTGGTTCTCGCTCTCTAAGGTCAACTGAGTGCTCATGCGGTGCTATTATTAGTCGCAGTCGCAGAATTTCTTCCCCTCGGGGCAGATAGACAGCTACATCTACATATTACTCTGCGAACCACCTGCAGAGGAGTTTGGCAGGGGTTGAACCATCACCATCATGCTCTAGAGGGTTTAAATATACTTCCACTAACATTACGCAATATATTTAGGTTATTCCGTCTTTCCATCTCTCAACGCTCTCTGTTCTACCGAATCCCGTCCTAACTTAACTCCTCCATGGCTTCAAAAATTCCTTCCCTCGACCTCTTTTCCTCTGCCACTACTCACAAATCCTCCTTAAAATGCCATTTGAATAATTCACCGCTGTCTAATCCATGGTGCCCATTCTTATTGTTTAAAAAAATTCTGTTAGTTATTATTTATTGTGTTATCTTTTTGTTCAAAAATTTTGTTTTCTGCTAGTTTTCACTTATTCTGTTATTGTTTGTTATCTTTTAGCTATTATTTATTTACGTAAATAGCCAATATTAACGCCTTTGTGCCGTTTTTGGTGGTGAAATAAATAAATAAATGTATTCTACGTACGACATGTTAGCTATTGCATAAATTTTTATCCTACTCATGAAGGCTATTTGCCTGTGAATTTAGACCATGCGAAACATGCTGTCAAGCCCGTTTTACACGGGGCTCGTCATTGCGTTGGTTAGCCCTGAACATAAATTTAAAACAGGGGCTATTTTACCATCTCGTATCCATGCATTCTAGCATGCGTTCTGGCAATTTTTCGCTTTACAAGACGCAATTTTGACTGCGCCATAGTGCATACGTCAGATTGCGCTGGTGATTGATCACCCCCTGCCAAACACCCTTGAGGTGGCTCGCAAGGTATTATGTAGATGCAGATGTAGATGACGTGTCCCGCATAAAACGGACTTAAGAAACACAAGGAAAATTCATAAGCATGCATTAAGGAATACATGAGCTAGCGAGTTACACCGACAGTAAACTAACTCCTTGCTCAACCACTGCCGTCATTGCGGAAAAAAATAAATTATAAATCTATCTGTTTTACAGTCTGTCTCTCTTATTTTATTTTTTTAAATCTCACCTACTTCGTAGTATGTTGGCGTATGTGAGATGTGGTTAACTAGGTGCGGGATGAAACAGCCAGCCGTGCTCAACTATAGCCATATTTCTAAGCACCCGCAATGCTAAATGCTGTTAGTCTCCGACATGCGCAGGCCGGAACACTACCCTTCACCACTTTCATTCCAACAGCCTTCGCGGGAAATGCGCCTCAAATGGTATTCTCACGTCATAGTGCGATGAAGTTTAAATACTTTTTCTTGTCGCACACCTCATTTTATGTGCTGAGTGAAACTCGTTTGAATTATTTGCACCAGGGGAACTATTATCAGTAATTAAGACGGAATATACTATGCAGTTATTACCAGTGACGTAATGGCAAAATTAGCGGTAAGTTTCCTAGTATATTACGTTATTACTTGTACCACTTCTTTTTTAAATAGCGCGACCCGAATTTCGATGGATTATCATAATCTTCAGGCGCAAATTATGATATATCTTATTCTTGTTACCTAGTTACCTGATGAATTTTAAAAGGGACGCTAGAATAGGGGAAAAGGATGAGTAAAGATATTCATTTATCAGAGTACTGTCCTGGCTTTCAGTAATTTTTAACTTTTTTATTTTTTTTCAGTAATTTCTAACTGCTCTCTGGAGTCCAATTCACGGCGGTCATTGCATAATTTTAAAAAATTAATTTAAAAATCGCTCCTATGGCAGTTGCATATTAAGTGTTTAGCAAAATTTTTTCATCTTTATTATTTTTGTGAGCACTTAAATGTTCTTTCTTAAAATTAGCAGTGCCGGAACGCACTTTCCGTAACTTTTTTTAGAAGTGAATTAATATTATGTGTTTTTATCACAAGTTATTATTTACATTTTATTACTTTTTTGTTTTGGTGTATTTTAGAATTTTTGAGGCAACAAAATTGATAAATGTGCTATTTGGCTATTATTTCTTTTGCTAACCAGTGCCGGAATGGCGTTCCGGCGCATTCCGGCACCATGACACCACTGATTAATACCAGAAAAAAAGTTTCTTAGCTTCCTACCATAGGGTAAAAAAACACACATTAGGAATAGACGTGCAGAACCTTAGCAACTTCCCGTTCCTTAAAAACAAGGGTCACTTTTTTCTAAGTAAACAGTGAAGTTTATTTGTTAGCACTCGTTTACGAATTTCCGGCATTAAGTATTCCTAGTCGTACAATTTCGGAGTATTCGCGTCCCTGTTTTGTCATCTAGTTATCCCGTCGTAGCAGAGTTTGAGAAACGTGAACAAGTATACATACTGATTCGGCTTATTTTACAGGCTGCTTCTCTGTCATTTAAAACATCAATGAATTACTTTGTAGAAAAAATTAACCAGACAAATAGTAAGTAAAGAAACCTTCCGATAAACGTACTTCTTTAAATGATATAGCTAATGTATATTGGATGAATATGGTATAAAACACCTAATGAGCCATCATTAGCGATTGCAAATTAGCTACGATAATTTATTATATAGAAATGTACTGTATTAACCAAGCATTAGCTGCCCAAATAACGTTATTTCAGAAAATACTCATGGTATTTCCATAATGATAAGCACAAAAACAGGCCTTATAATTTCAAATAGATTACAATCGAAATTGGGATGTTCCGTGTCGTATATCTCGGAGACTAAGCCGTCCATCTAGACCATTATCATGCCGACTACGGCGGAATTGCGGTACCGCTGAGTCTTCCCCTCGGCTTCGCCGCCTACGTCATCATAAAATTGGCTTTCATTCAGAATACCTATTCCGAATGTACATTCTCAAGGTTGGAATGCTTATCCTTGAAACAGAGGTCGGTGTGAAAATTACAAATGAAAGTGTGGAAATTACAAATGTCTTTGCGCTCTTCTTTCATCGTGATTGAAAAATTCCGCCAAACTAAACCTGAGTTTATTGTTTATATTTTCGTCCATTCCTTATTTTCAGTGTCTCTGGACCGATATGCGTCGTCAGGCCGCATTCCGGGTCATCCGTTAGGCCCTCAGCCCTAGAAGTGTGCCAAACGTATTTGCATACCAGTATTCCTGTACCTGATATGGCATGATATTTGGAGGAGACGATTGACAATTGAGGTCGTTTGCGCCACGAGGGAAGGGTATGGAAGGAAGGGTGGAGAGAAACCCGGCGTCGGCATTAGCCTGGGGGATGCCAAGGATACCACGGCTCAACGTTCCCAAATAAATTATAAAATCACGAGAGATTACTATTGTATAATCAAATAAAATCGTTATTTAATAAGTGGACAAAAATTAGCGCTGAAGACATTTATCGAGGCAAAAGAAAGAAGCCACAGGTTATTTTCTACCAAGGTATGGTATGGTATTTGAAGGAGGGGGCCAACAGCTTAGGTCATTTACGCCATGAGAGTAGGGTAGGTATGGAAGGGTGGAGAGAAACCCGGCGTCGGAATTAGCCTGCTCTTAACGAAAGGCGCCAAAGGGACCGCGGGTTAACGTCCCATCCGACGGACGGGATGTTGCGCTTGAAATGTTCTCCACACGATATGCAAGCAGTGATCGGGCAGTTTCTGGAATTTCCCTACCTCCGCCGGGGTTTGAACCTGAGCCCACGGGGTGGGAAGCCAACACTAGCCACCGCACCAACCCGATCCCCTCCATGTACCTAAATGGTACCTTTGTATACAGTCAGGTTTCTGAGCACGTTTTTGATTGTAGGATTTCGCAAAAACTTCGAATCAATAATCTAATCTGGAGAAAAATGCTATGAATGTTTATGAATTTTGCATGAGTACAATGCCGCTCTTTCTTGAAGGCCATCCGTGAGAGGCACAACGTCTTCTAAACATTCAACATCTGTTTCGTCCTCACTCGGCGATGGGCTATTGTCAATGAGTTGTGTTGAGTAAGGTGCCTCGGTCATATCAGACGTTCATGGTAAACATAAATACAGCGCTCAAGGTAGCCACACGATTGCCAACCTCGAAATATCCGCCTTCAATACTATTGTGGGGACAGAAGAAGAGGCAGCGCCTTTAATGCTTTTAAAGAAATTTTACTGAAATTATATAAAATTATGCTTCTTTTGTGAGCGTTAAATTTAATGGAAACATTAGTTGCAATCAAAATAAATGATGCCGGAATCATCCAATCCAATAAGAGGGATAATATGATCTGGAATTTTGTCAATGCAATCTCGACCGTATTAGTAGAAGCCGGAAATCGCCTACTAAGTCAAATATGGTCCCATCAGTATGAGATTGGTCTGGAGACGTGGAGGCGAATGCAAAATCCGAACCGGGATTATTATTTAAGGCATTCCCACAGGTATTTCACGAATATTTCCGAAAGTTTCCGAATGCCTCAGATATCGTATTCTGACGAACTGAGGCGATATTCCGCGTGACCGCCAAGCAGTCTATAAGGAGATTAGCATTAGCTCTAGGGAAAATCCCCTTAGCAGGTCATTACATATAAGAATACTAAAATAAAATTTTAAAAATACTAAAATAAATGTAATAAAACTTGCAAATTGCGCTTATTTATTTTAATTATCATACCAACCGGGTTTGGATTTGTCGTAATTAAAAGTAATAAGTGAAATATACAAGTTTTAATTATTCCCATCATTGAAAAATTTCACAAAATTGCCCTTGAAGCAGTTCAATTTGTTAAAGGGTCCAATTGTTACGTTTAGCGCTGAGGTGAAAAACTGCTTTAGGGTTTGGTAGTGCTAACAGTGTTCCAGGGACGAAATGAGCATGTATACATATACGACCGCGTTCGGCTACCTCCTTTATCAGGTTACCTCCGAACTCGAACTCAGAGGGTCTGAATGGAGAGAGTTAAGGTTTTACGTTCGCTTGCAGGCCTCTAGCTGTTTCCCGCTCAAGACGATTGCACTTAATGTGCTCAAAGAAAGATTTAATCCGTGAACTTAGTAAAAAAAACTGTGCAATTCGTAAAAAATTGCTGGGGCGTACAGAAAGCGTGACACAGATGTTAAACGAATTAGGCTGGGAGCCGCTGGAGACTCAAAAGCTACGCGTTACGTCCATGATTTAAAAAATTGAACATGAAAATGACACAACGTGTTGAAACCATCGATCGATTCGTCGATCGATGGTCGATCGTTGAGAGGTGAATTAAATAGTGTGGAAATTACCATTTTTGTTTTTATCATGGATATAGCAATATATACCACAAAATCAAGCCTGAAACGATTTTATACCTATGCGTTATATTTAGACTGCTGGAGCAATAAAGAACAGATATCTTTTAGGGCGATATGGAGAACACGATATTATAGCCACACTATGTATCCAGGTCTGACAGAAACGGAAAATGAAGAGAGATATTTAACCGAAAGGATTGGGGTAGGAAATAGTGTTTTCACTCGTACATTAAAGGCCTTTAATAAATTCTGGGCTAATTTCGTACGAGCATTACCCCATTTATTTGTTAACGGTTGGTTTTCTAACACCCCCCGCCATGCGCCTATGGAGGGGGCTTGCGTCGTAATATGTAGATTTAGTTGTTAACACAATTCGATAGGGTGAGCCACCGATATCCATCGATTGACATCGGCCCTTCAATTAATTCGAAAGCATATTTGCGTGGTGCTTGTCAGTTACTGTTGCAAAGCAATCAAGCGCAATCGATCGAACCAATTAATCGACGCCGTATAGTTTTCATGATCTACTTACAGCGGGAAAGTTGAACATAAAAGTGAGGAAACAGTTTATCAGAATAAAAGATACAGTTTCCGGCGTGATGCGGTGGAAATCTTTGATATTCAGCTTATTAAAACATTTATTAGAATTAAACTTATTAAATTTATCAGAATATGTATTTTACCGATTCAGATATATTTTCATGGGTTATTTACTAAGTATTCTCGCACTATCCTCTCACTTCATGGACATCAATCCACAATTTAAAGGTTATTTCTCAAAAATAAGCTCAACATTACCTACATTAAATTGTAAATGCCACTTAATGTAAAAATAAATCGATAGATTCATGCCAGAGGATGAGGAAAGTTCGGCCCAGGTACTCACGATTGTGATATTCCATTGTTTTTCAACTCATGGGATCCATGATCTTTCGAAGAAAACTATAGCCCTGTTATAATTTCACACGAACAATCCTCTTGGTATTTCTGGGTGAATTTTTATGGAATCTATATTGATTAATCTTGGTGCCTTCTGCTCTTAATTTTTTCTATTTCAGAGCATAGTGAAAAACTATAGTTAATACTTGAAATCTATATAATACGCTAAGTGCCGAAAAATACTAATTTTTCTATGAGATTCAACTATTACTTAAATTCTCGCGTTATGCCGTCAGCGGAAATTCATATTATGAAGTATATTTCTCCACGGAATTGAGGCATTAACAATGACAGCAGCGAAGAAATCGAGGGTGGAGGCCTTCGAAATGTGGTGCCACAGAAGAATGATGAGGATCAAATGGATCGATCGAGTGGTTAAAATTGAGAGAGGCCTAATGAAAACCTTGACAAGAAGTCGGAACAACCTTATAGAACCTATCTTGAGACACGATGGCCTGATGAAGACAAGCCTCGAGGGACAAGTAGATGGCAAGAACGGGAAAGGAAGAGTGCGGATATAATAGGTACATGTAACAGGTAAAGAGTAATGTGTAAGAGAAGAAATACGCAGGTATGATAAGATAAGCTGATAGAAAAAGTGAGTGGAAATATGCGTCGAACCAATGTAAGGGTTGTTTACCAGTGATGATGATAGTCCTCATGATAAATCTATACCATCACGCGAAGGTATTACGAAGGAGAAAATTGATGGTTGGTTCTCCAGTACCTGATGCAGTTTAAGAAGGAAAATAAGGAGGGATTACATCACGCAACTGAAAGAAATAGCTTGAGGTCGAGATAATTAGAGGTCTGCAGTATATTTATTTTTTATTGTAATACAATGATTGAAAGATCATCATTTGCAATTTAGGAATTCGAGTCTCCGCCTTTCATGACCACCTGCGATATCCCGGGGCCAACAACCTTTCGAAGGATGCGCTGCTTATTCTTGCTGACCTCGCCGAATAAATCCAGTTTCATCCTGCATCACCTGTTTTATATCACTCAACTTCAACCAAAACTCTCGCGTGGATCCGCGAGGAAAATGGGGCACATAAATTCATCGGCGATATCGTCGACCATGGAAGAGGACCGCATTGTATCCTCTGCCTCCCTGACACTGTGACGAGTGATCTTCGTAAGTGCTGTACCACAGGAGAACTGCTCGCTTGATTATACGTAAACAAGGCGCGAGGGGCACTTCGGGCACTAATGGGGACTGTAGAAGCTTGCCATGTGGAATTTTGATACCGGTATTTGAGCACCAAGATGGTACCGTCGTACTATGGTTGACGTGATTACGAGAATGAAATAGACTGCTAAACACAGATATTTAAAATGTCATTTTTCTCTCGTACCGTATCGGATAGCAACAGTATCTCGATCAATAGAATTGTTGGCGTAGGGCACTCGCTAGATAGACTGATTGCATATTTTTAATTTTTCCATTGTTCTACTCTTTCTTTGATTTGCTATAAGAATTTCTAACCATCGGCATATTTTGCCTTTTCATAAATGTGCACTACATTTTTATGATTATGCATAATATTTTATAACTGTGAGGTGTGAATGTGGCGGTCCTCTTGCACGCTGTGTGTTGGTGATTGATCACCCCCTGCCAAACACCTCAGAGGTGGCTTACAGGGGGTTATGTAGATGTATATATGTTATCTGCCTCCCTGACACTGTGATAAGAGATCACTGTAAATGTTGTATGATAAGAAAACTGTTTGTATATAAGTATTCAAGGCGCGAGGGGGGCTTCGGGCACAAAGGGGCGCTGTAGAAGTTTGCCAAATGGATTTTGATACCGGTATTTGAGTACCCTGATTGTATTCAAGTATTCAAGTTAGACATTGAGTACCCGGATAAGAACACGCTTACTAAGAGGAATTTATTAAAGCTGCTAACGATAGGGAGAAATATCGCACTAATCAGACAGATAAAAGAAATGGGCTGCAAAACAGAGAGATTTAAGATGTCATCGTTTCCTATCACTATGAGGGATAGTGACAGTTGTGCCATCAATGTACTAGTAATTAATCGCCGAACCAAATGTTTTTTTTTTTACTTTTCTGTTTTGGATTTGCTGGTTTTTGTTTTCCTACACGGCATCAAACTTGTTTTTGCAGCTGTATGGATAATGAAATGAATATTTTAGCTTATTAAAACGAGATATTTGAGCGAATATCAACAACACCACCCATTTTGATCCTGAGTATTAAATAAAATTTCGAAAAGGCTAGATACCATTAAAAAAAACAGTTTTCATGGTAACTGAAAAGTACTTTCCAAAAATTTTTTGCGTTACCATAGCTTAGTAACTAATGAGTTGCAAGCCCATGTTTATAGGACATTAAATACTTAACTTTGTAACCCCTATCACCTCCTGAAGTATTGCAGATTCCTCTTGAATCGCCATGTGCTTAAATAAGAAGTTCCACCAAGTAATGCCAGAAAGTACTTACTGTACGCGATTAGGCCCAGAGGACGGCGCGATGATACAACGACTAATTTGTTTTCTGATAACTATTTATACTAAATCTGACTTTCTCATATCAAAATTGCAAGTTACTGGAACAAAAACGACGGGAATACCAAGCGCTCAAAGTTGGGCAACTTGATTTTACGCGCAAATGACGGGTACTTTTTGAGGAAAAGTTAAGTAAAGGAAATACTATGGAGTCGAAGATTTTAAAAAGCACATGATCTAACGTATAAATAAATTCTCTTTCGAATGTTTTTCGTTGAATTGAAATTGATTGCTTCGTTCAGACGCTAGAGCTCCTCAAACTAGGGTGTCTTGCATTTCTTTACAGACTGGTTAAGGCTTCCAATTCTCTTCAGTCTTCTGCTATGTTCCGCCAGGTTACTAGCCGTTGCAAGTCTTTTCCTACTCCATCTATCCATCTCTTGCGAGGTCTCTCCACTGGTCTCCTTCATTCTATCGTCGTATTCATAGCTATCCTAGAAATCTTCCCCCCTCATTCTAACCACATGTCCAGCCCAATCCAATCTCCTACTCCTTAAGACTCCTGTAATGTTCGGTTCTTGATACAGATTGCATAATTCTTCATTATGTCGTCTTCTCCATTCTACTGTTTCTAAATCAAGGATCGGGCCAAAAACCTTCCTTAGCAATCTTCTTTCAGATATCGCTTAGAGATTCAGGTCTGTGCTCCATGATTGGCATCCATGAAAAAGAACGTGACAGATCAGTTTTTTGTATAATAATCTTACTTTAAGTTCATAGCTCCTTGAGCTTAAAATTTTATTAATTTTATTTCCGTTTCACTTGAGGAGTTTTCGCTCAAACTGATACCAATATATTTGCCAGAAAGTATGCTTTAAACTGTTTGAAATGTATTCTTTCCGACAGAGAGGTGCTGAAAAAGAGATCTTCTACGCGGAGAGTGCCTGTTGAAGGAAGGAGGAAGTGGTCGACGCGCGAAAAAGAGTTAAGGTGTGCGTTCATGCGGCCTGCGTGGAAGGCAACGGGAAGTGATTTGCGTTCCAAAAAGCGCCACCGCAACAGGGCATTCTTCATTTCACGGCAATTACGCCAAGCCAACGGGAAAATGTTTACCATTACAGCCAGTCATCGTGTGAGTGTAGCGCGTTTTTCGTTTTATGAATCATTACTGTGGTTTCAGCGAATCGATCGTCGAGTAACAATGATAATCACTTTACAAGGCCATTCCACTTATGCAAATAGTGTAAAATAAGCTTTTTTTTTAAGGAGATTGTTAATTTTATTGCATTTATATATTCAAATGAAATGAATAACTGGGCTATTTTTTTAATAATTGGATTATACGAGGGTCGTTCGATAAGTAATGCCCCACACTTTTTAAAAAAGCCATTGATGTGCATAGATCAATGTCCTTGTCGGTGCTTCACAATTGATGTTTGTTCTCTACGCTGACGAAATTTGACACCGTTCTAGCAGATAGCGGAACCGTATGGTACAACAGAACCGTACAAAATGGCGTCTACATATGACTCACGTTAGAAGCAGCGTGCTGTTATTGAACAGATGTTTGTACAGAAAAAGAAGACGTGGTGAACGTCCATAGACGTTTGTGTACAGTATATGGCAACGTTGCAGTTGGTAGTAGTGAAGATGGGCGATGGGTAAAGAATATTACAGCCTCAGGAGATTCATAAACAGAGCACCATGATCAGCCACGCTCGGCATGGCAACGCCTACAAGACAAGAGCTTTTACCACTAGGGAATACATGCTCCCCCAAAATTTTGACGCTAGGCCTTAGAACGTAATGGGTACTACGTAGAAAAATAGGGCATGGGCAAGACATGTTGATGCATTTTGTTACCGAATTCTGACTCTTTACTATGAATATGTTCTGAGAAAAAAATTAGGGGCATTACTTATTGAATGATCCTCGTACTTACCCGCAAATTAAGTGAATAATTCATTTTAAATCCACAAACCTATATCGATTCAGTGGCTTGAAGAAGGTTCAGCCGAGGCTTTGGGATTCCATATACGTGAGGAATCCAGAATATTTGTAAATATTTTTTTTTAAAAGCTGATTTTCCATCCGACATTTACGATGTCAAGAATCATAAAAGGGAAGTAAAATATATTGGTTATTTATAGTCTCTTCCCCAAAATGCGAGACGAGTTTCCTCCATTTTCGTTTAATTTATATATTTTGACTCATCCAAAAGGCAGGTTTTGACTGTACATTAAATAGATTGAGGCCAAGGAGTCGAAGTTAGGTTTTCGAATAAAGATTCACTACATGGTAGTTATGACATAATGTGACGTCATTCATTCTCTAAGAATTATTTGTGTGAAATCTTTTCGGGATTTCCACCGAATTAACCTTTTGAGTCAGATATTTTTTCTCCGTGTTGATGGAAATTATTATTATTTTCGCTATATAACGTTAATAATGGTGTCATGAACACTCTGCAAAAGGGATTGAATATTTTTTGTGAGGTAAATAAGGTCTATGGGTATAATTATGGACAAATATGCACATTGAGTGGTTAAAATCCTCTAAAATTCATGTTCATTTTAATGGACAATTTGACTGAAAGGTTTAAATAGCTGTATATCACCAACATTTCAAAAGACGACTCGCCTATCATAATTAGGTTGAATGAATAAGTTTGAGTTAACCTTCGGAGTTTTTGCACTTAAAGTTGGCTACATTTTTTTCTGCTTAAATGCAAATTTTTCTATGCACAGAGAATAATCGCTACAAGAGCCGATAAGAGTAATTTCGGACCAAGAAAAAAATGTCGTCAGTAGAGTAAAATGTTTTTAACAACTATTGAAGACAATAAAGGAATATTTTGATGGCTCAAATGCATTGATTCCGGGAACTGATTTTTTTAATGTAAAATATTTATCAGTAGTATCCACTTTTCATATTGAAAGTTTTCTGCAAATTTTTAACACTCTATTCTGAATTAAGATAAGCGTTTTCAGAAAACCTACTTTCAGCTCTACTCCTGACTTGAATGATTTTAAACTTTCCGAGTGTGCAATTAACCCCTTCTTTGGACAATATACTCTCTGGACATGCGGGGTATACGAACGCCATCGTAATCAAATGCTCTGGAACGTGTCATAGTCGGTCCTATGGCCAGTATTAAAATTATTATCAGATCAATGTAATGGCACTTATGCTAAGTTGAACTTTCTTTTAAAAGTGCAATGTGAGCTTTTATTTGAATTTTATGAATCTTTTTTTTGGCTTACTAATATTTTTGAAGCCTTTCCCTAAATTTTTGCATCATCATCATCATTAGTCAACAATCCTAAGATTGGTTTGACGCAGCTCTCCATTTCTCTCTCCTATCCGCTAACCTCTTCATAGCTACATATTTATTCTCTTTTACATCCTTTATAGCTTGTCCTATATAACTCATTCGGGGCCGTCCCTTGCCCTTTTTCCCTTCCACTTGTCCTTCAACGATTGTCTTCATCAGACCATCGTGCCTCAAAATGTGGCCAACTAAGTTGTCCCTTCTTCTGCTTAATGGTTTTATGAGGCTTCTCTTTTCTCCCACTCTCCTTTGCACTTCCTGGTTACTCACACGGTCAATCCATTTTATCTTCATCATTCTTCGGTAGCACCACATTTCGAATGCTTCCACTTTAGACTTCTCTTAAGTCAAGAATGGAAATTTTTGCATATGCAATTATAATCTAGAACTAAATAAGTAGTATCCATATTTTAAAAACAAATCGGCTTACCAATTATCAATCCGAGGTCATTTCAACTATCGCGCCTGGTACTGAATCATCTCACATTTCCTTTTGACATCACGCGTAGAAAGTGTTTTCAGACTCGCTCAAAGTATATTTCGGTATGGTTCCCAAGCAAAATCAGCCTAGGAAACAATTTTCTCTTTCTGGCCGGAAATAAAAATCTGAAAACCCACGTACGTGCTGAAAAATATCAGATTTTTTTTCAATTCAGCATGACGTTGGCAGTTTTCCGATCCAGTTCCGCATCTGGCCGTTGTCGTCACCGCAGAAGACCGCCAAAGCAAACGGGTGAATGAGATGTGCAGAGTGACTCAGCGGAATGCTAAGTGGTTCGGATAAGTCAATTGAGTCTGCGAGGAAAGCTGGCGGCAGAAAGGTGGTCCAGGGAGGAGAGTTTTCGGCTAATAATAGAAGGGTCCCTAGCGAAGCTTTCCAGTGGACAAAACAAACAACTAATAATACAGCCTGCCATGGGTGTACCCAGCAGGGGGGGAAGGAGGGGCCAGCTGCCCCTCCCCCACCCCTAGAAGCGAAAATAAATTTAGTTCAAAACGAAAGTTTCGAACAAATTTTCTTTTAAAGAAAAATGATATAATTGTGTACTAAGACAGGGAACTGATATAAAAATCATTATTTTTCAAGCAAATAATTACCAAAACTGATAAATTGCTGTCATTATTTTTTTAAAAATTCGGTTTCATTCACCCTTTCTTTGCTAAAATGTTACAACTTGAACGACCACGTCCCCCGCTAGTGTTGCTCCTGGGTACGCCCTCGCAGCGTGCACTGCCGTCCTCTCAAAACTGGCAGCGTTGCTGCTACGCGCCGGGTTTTATTCCACGAATATGCTGCTCCATTCAGAAGAAAGGATGGGATATTAGCAGATGTTGGCTCAAAATCATGTATCGTAACTCATCACTGAAAATCAGAAAGATTGTAAACTTTGCATCAATTTTTTTATGTCTCATGCTATCCATCTAATTACAGCCATCGAGCACTCATTTGCCTTGCATGGAGTCACTTGATTATTGTAGACTTGATTTTGTGAAGTAATTACATATTGTACATTAAGTTTTTGTTTATTTTTTTGTCATCTTGATGCTTTATTCAGTTAATCAGTATTTTAAAATGAAGTAATCCTTTGGAAATAAATAAATATTGGAGGTGTGAAATTGCCCAGGGAAAGGAATTAACACCCAAATCTTGATTCAGTGCAAAGTCACAAGCTTGTGACTTAGTCCGGGTACCTCTACAAAACCAAACTTTATCTGTCCAAACTGAATTTCAGGCTGAATCATTCCGTGAGTCACTGCGGCTGAAAGATCTGAAGCGTAATGTGCGAGAATGGTCAGAATAATCAATTTCCTTCCTTATAAGCCGGGAAAGATATTCATTTTATTTTTAAATTTTGCTTTTCCGCAGTTGCAGAGCATGCTTTGTGAGAGACTGGATGCGTAATAAAATTCCAAGGTTCAAAAATCATCGCTAGAGAAAATAAATATTTTACTCAGCTGATAAGGGAGGAAATAGAAATAGTAAATCAAAGGGAGAACTTCAAGTGTAAGGAGGGTTATCTTTTATATTCAGTTTTCACACTACTCTTGCAACAATCGAATGTAAAAAGAACAAATCAGAGCGCGCCTGACTAATTGTATTTAGGGTTTTTCAGGAGGAATCTGCAATACTTCCAGAGTTGTTTGGCGAGAATATTCTAAGCGTTTATTGTCCCGTTAACGAGGGGTCGCAACTCCTTATTTACTGGGCTATGGCAACGCAAACATTTTTTTGATACACTTTGGGATTAACATGAAAACGGTTGTTCTTGGGCATCTATCCATTTCGACATTTTATTTAATTCTTTCGATTTTTAAAGGAATTAAATAGTTAAATTTGGACGAATATTTGCGATTATAATTGTCTGAAACAATTCATCTTTGAACTTAATTAAACGAGAGTTGTGAGTATCAACAATACGATTTCGCAAATCTCCCATTTTGAAATTAATTGTTTGGAATTAAAAATGCAGAGAATTAAGTAAAATGCCGACAAGGCTGGATACCAAAGGAAAAAAAAGGTTTTCATGGTAATTCTAAAGTGAATCAAAAAAAAATTTTTCGTTGCCATGAGTAACTAAGGTGTTGCGACCTTATATTTGTTGAAAAAATGCGTAAATTTGCCTCCCCCTACCACCTCCTAAATTATTGTAGGTTCCTCCTGAAGCGCCATGTATTAAAGGAATCAAATCTCAGCAGGCCATTAATACCCAAAGACGTTAACTGGAATGCGCCCGGAAATGTCGTCCACTAAAATGAATCAACGCGGACTTAACTCGGAATACATTCATCAATTTGATCTAGTGGCGTAGCCGACATGGTGGTCCGGGGGGTGGTCCGGGGGGTCCGGACATAAAATACAAACATACAATTATTTTACTTTATAAAAGTAAACATAATATTGAAAAATCATGATTTTACAAAATACGTCTTTAACAAATGAAGTTTTTTCGATAATGAAAAGTGTTGAAATTACTTGATTGAAGCTTTCGCGGCTATGGTGATTAAAAAAGAGAAACATACGGGTGTATGCCGCGTGTCGTAATGGAGATTGCCCCGGCGTTCCGCGACCAACTGCTGAAGTGACTAGCTTTTTAATGAATTTCTTTTTAATCAGTGTTAAAATTAGTTTAAAACTCATTATTTAATATCCGATTTTCAAAAATTTTCCGCCTGGTTTCGTTTCCCCCCCGAAAGAAATTCCTGGCTACGTCAATGATTTGATCTCTGTGTTGTTGTCATGATGGGAAAGGAAAATATGACGTAGAGGATGAGCAGAGGGTGAGATGATGAATAGCGGAAGAGAGGCAGTGGAGTGGCTGAGGTGACGTTTAATTGGCTGACGGAAGAACGGGACAGAGGAAAAGCGTGGACTGGCGATGATCTGGAATGAGGTGTGGTGATCACGTTCCATCGAATCTTTCCTCCTCGCCTCTTATCTGCTTCCTCGCAAACTTTTCCTCTCTGGGCCCTTACCCGTCATTTATTTTTCATCGCTTCTACCTATTTCCTTACCGATCACAACACTTTCTTGAAGTTTAATCAGAGAGCTCGTCAGTAAACTCTTTTCTCATAATCACTGGTTAACAATCCTAAGATAAGCATACTCCGAATGTAAGTTCTGATAAACGGTTTCCTTACTTCTATGGTAATAAAATATTTTTTATCACAAGAATTCTACCGAATAAGGTTGGTTTCCGTGGAGTGTTTAAGAAGCGTTCTATCAGCCTCCCCTTTTTTCAAGTATAATTATTAAAAGAAAATTCCACAGGTTTTTCCACAAACCTGCGGAAAAGTGCCATCTCTATTTTCTTTTAATACTTATAGGATGTCATTCTACTACATTTCGCCTGCTTCTGTCATATTTTTTTCAAGTACTCTCCTCTTCAATTCACAAAAGGCCTACATCCTTTCATTCCATGTAAAAACCTTACTCTTTTCCTTCCATATACCTTTTTACCCAACATTCTACCCTCTAACACTGTTTTCAGTATCCCCTCCTCGCTAAGTTCGCGCTCCATCCATACCTTCTGTCTCCTCCGTATCTCATCTAAAAGCTGCCTCTTCTCACCCACCATATATCTTCGTCATTCCTCCTCCTCTCAGTCCACTTCCTCGTCAAAGTATATGATATAACTAATAACTTCAAGCTTTACTTTGAGAAACCTCTCCATATCGGAAGTAAGGAAATAAAACTTTGTAAAGGTTCACTGTTATTTAATTATAGGCACGACCCGGGTTTCGTAACTTGGTTACATCGTCAGGTGACTGATCTTGCATGCATCATGCATTTATACACAAATTACACAAGTTACTGTGAGGACATCTATCGGAAAGGAAAAGGACTGGTTGAAAGAGCGGGGGTGAGGGTTATTAGAGAGGTCCCTATTTCAGTCCGAGTTTAACCCTCACCCCCGCTCTTTCAACCAGTCCTTTTCCTTTCCGATAGATGTCCTCACAGTCACGTGTGTACTTTGTGTATAAATGTATGATGCATGCAAGATCAGTCACCTGACGATGTAACCAAGTTCCCCGAAACCCGGGTTGTGCCCATAATTAAATAACAGTGAACCTTACAAAGTTTTATTTCCTTACTTCCAAAGTATATGATGTTAAAAGAAAAAGGATATTGACTTGCAGGAGGAGCGTCATCGCACACGTGGCACTTTCTTCGAGAGACAGGTGGAGCGCGATAACGCTTTCAGTCACCTTTAAGGGTTAACTATAGTTTCTTTTAATATTGATGTGAAATGGACTGAATAAATTTTATGCGACATTCCTCACGAATACGATTTCATCTGTTTATTGTGAAACCTCTAGAAAATATTTCATGACATTCAACGATCCAATTAATGTGTTCAGTGAATTCAAATAATGGTTTGCAATTACAAACGCTTTCTGAATTGATTCTTTTCTCTCACACAAACGATTCCTATCTTTCGGCTTCAGTTACCTTCATCAATTTTAATATTCTTTCAGATATCATTTGTGTATATCTGTTGCACTCTCCCACCGGCTTTTGATAAGCATCGAGGCTAGTAAGAGAAACCAACCGCCATTTAGTTCAAATTAATTTAATTGCAATAGCTGATAGCATCATGAAGCGTTTCGATTAACCTCACTAATAATTACCCGAATTTTCAAACTTTAACTTGCTTAATGATTGTGATAATTTTTAGTAAATTGCCCTTGTGCAACAGTAAATATGGAAGTACATTTTCGCTATGTCCCATTTTCAGATACGATCGTTTTACCAAACTATATTTTTTAGGGCCGTCAATTGTAATACACGTGCTACCATAAATATCGTCCTACCAAAAATGAAGCCGTTATTTTTTTGCATATTCCATGACATTTCTATCCGCAACACAAAATGATAAAAGGCTGTAATTATTTAATAAATGCATCTAATAAATTATTCAAAGACGATTGTAGTGTTTATTCTATCGCTCTGTGATTCAATCCGGAAGTTAAAATGGATATGTAGGGGCAGGGGCGGATCCAGGATTTTTTTCTGGGAGGGGCACAAGGAAGGCCGTATCCAGGATTTTGTTCTGGGTGGGGCACAAGGATACCTCGTAATACAAAACGAATGCAATGATAATGGGACTGTATTAAAAATCTTGCATATTTTTGAGGGTCTGGGGGGGCACGTGCCCCCGTGCCCCCCCCTCCCCCTGGATCCGCCTATGTGTAGGGGTAGAGATCACCTCAGCTTAAAACACAGACGTGTCAAATTCGTGTATTCAGGTTAGAGGGCCCAGTTTCTTTTCGTGAGGCACGTTACACTTTGAGGATATAGTTTGGGATGTTCAATCGCTTCACGTAGGGTTTGAACCCAAAACCCTAATATTAGCAGTCCAACGTTCTACCGACTGTGCTACTGCGCTTCCTGATGTCGGCACAAATAAGATTAAATAGATATAAATCTCGATACATCATATTAAATAATTGCAATTGATTCAACATAATCGATGTATATGTTTTTTGCAATTTTCTTCATGGCCATAATCAATGTGCGACTATAATTCAAATATAAATATGTAAAAAACTGTTATTTGGGGTAAAAATCGAAAGGAACCCCAAAAAAAAAGTCATTTAAAACAATAGCAGGGAAAAAATTCTCCACCCCTGGGACTGTGAGACAGGCCGCAGAGAGAAATGAATGGCTGACAGAGAAATTTATCAGCTAGCCAAATTTGTCAATTAATGGGGTATATTGCCGCCGACTCAAAGAAATGGAGCAATTATCTGATGGAGTGAAATGTCAGTAATGCTTTGGATATCATCATTGTACTTGGCCAGAGTAAATTTATTTTGCCAAAATTTATGTTATTTTCCCATCATCTGGTTTTATTATATGAATCATAGGTGTTTTAATATTCATCCCTGTAACATCTCTGATTCATCAGTGAAGCGCCAGTCATGCCGTATTTCAGCACACATATTGGTTTCTATAAGTAATAGTTGGGTGGATTTGAATTAAATTATCTTTCGAGTTATTACAGATGTTTGATTAAAACATATTTCAAGTACCATAATTTTGGTGGAGTATTCCTGAAAATATGTGTAATGTATCATCCAGTAGAATTCATGAACCTACCATTTACTGTCACAATTGTAGCTTTACACGCACTTACATTACAAAGAAAATTGTTACCATGGTTGGTATAGATATTTATTATGTAAATGACATTTTTCTCATTCCTTCATGAATTCTATTTCTAGTGCAATGCGTAAGTTTGATCAGTTTTTTCTTCAAGGCAAGATACCGTTCATTAAATTATCATTATACTAATTCTTGTAATTCATCAGTCAAGCATCAATTCCTTAGCATATCAATTGGTTGCCTGGTTGGTTTGAATAGGTGAGGGTGTGCATATGCGTAAAAAACCCAGGTCTACGGGTCATTCCTTCCCATGACCACCTGCCTGCCTAACTTCCCTCGGAGCTCTAATGGGACGATGCTATTCTTTCATCGTGGATATATAACAAAGGCTGAAATAGGAACCTTAGACATTCGCAAAGCAAAATTAAAAATGCTCTCAGATATTCGTGGGAGTTATTCGGCCAATTGAATAAATAATAATTTTATTACTCCAAAATTCTCTAATATACAACTATAGTAACAAAAAATGAAGTAGCATCAGGATAGCTTCAGTGATTAAAACACCAGTATGGAAACTACCATCCTTAAATTTAATGCAATTCTAGTTATGCCGTACATTACTTTTTTATGAATTATAAACGTGTATCGTTAAATATGACACGTGGCAAAAAAACGTATCATGTGAAGAAATGAAGATAAAAGAAGAGATAAATAAGAGCATGCAAGACGTTTGGTTACATTTTCGTTTCAGGAACTGAAAAATAGACAAAAAATATTTCGCTTTTTATGCAGACATGTGTTAGGAACACGCATAAAAAATAACATTTACATCATGATGGGGTAACAACCAATCTTTAATCTTAGGTACCTTAAGGAAAGTAACTGGTATTTAGGAATTGATAGATGACTAGAAATGCACTTGAGTATCGAGATATTTTTAAAATTGGCTATATTATCCTGAATGATGTGAGACTTTGAGGAAAACAGACTATTCGATTGTCGATTTTGGCTTTTCCTCCGACATTCTTTACACGAGCGTACTATTCCGATTCGTCATCGGTGGAACTTGATGTCTTTAATATAATACATACCATTTTAGCTCTGATAGACAATGGCGAGGGACAAGACTTTCATGATATACACGACATATACAACTTCTCGGCCATCCTTTCTAAATAATAATTGTCAATTTTTTTCCTTCTTAGGGAAAATTTCAAAAATAGGAGCGAGGACGCTTTTTCAATTAAATATGTGAATATGCCGTTTAACAGAGGATCGTTTTTTTTGCCCTTCGCTCGCTTTTTCAGAAGCAGTCGAAATGGGGCAACTGATGAAGTAGGCTGCCTCTCTCATGGCATCACTGGCGCTCCAGATGTTACTTCATGATTATTACTTACCAAGCCTACCATAATTTAAGAGTTCCTTTGTTTGCTTAGGACCTAAACTATTAAATGATAAACCATCTAAAATCTATTTTTTTTTATTTAGTGGGTATTTAAAATTTTCAAAAACAAAAGAAAAAATCTAAAGCTTCTGAAGGAATGGATACTAATCATAAATAAAATCTAAATTTTGTATTAGATTCGTAACTCATGTCATTTTACTAATTGTAGATAGCATGTTAATTTCTTATATAATATAGCTTGATGTGTCATGAAAAAGCATATATTTATCCTTGTTCACAAACTCGCATAAATTAGGAAAGTTTCAGCTTTTGCATGACAATATCACCAATATCATATAGATATTGACGGAAAGCAGTCTTGTTACAGGTGCTTGTACCTTTGAGGCTGCACATATGAAAGATTTTCCACCTAGAAAAACATTGTTCTCATTGTCATCATAAAATTAGGAGTTTAACGTAAGTTTCTGCAAAAGAAATTAAAAAAAAGTGGAAAAAAACACGCCTGCAGGAAGCAGTGAACGTGGGCCCCCCGCGTGGTAGCAACAAAATAGGAAATATTACAATGTTCGATGAAATATATCAAGAGCGTTTGATAAAATAAAGCAAGTGCTCAATAATTTACGTCAACGTTTAAGTATATTTAACAAAAATACTCCCTATGGCACCAGTTTGATAGTTATAATCAAATCTTTTTTTCCGTGTGGGTGGTCCAGGGCCCGCGCCCCTTGGGCCCCACCTTTGTTCCAACCCTGGTTGATATCGTGATCCGCAGCAATTTCGGGCTGGGAGAGGGAATCAGAGGGAATCCCCCCCAATTGGAATGCGTCTCAGCCAAGACCTCACCTGCGGTCGAAAGAAACTCTGACGTCATCGAAGAAGGGGGCCAACGGTGGTTACGTAAAACCGCGCATCAGAGCGGATTGCGTCACGTCACTTAATCGCTGGAATTGGTCCAATCAAAATGTTCCTTCACCGGAATTGTTGCGGAGTGACTTTAGAGTGTCGGTGCCAGAGCTTCTTCCGACTCACGAAACACTTCTCAAAACTCGATCTTTAGGATATCCTTTAGGTCTTTCAGCGATTTTTTTCAATGTCATCTATGCTGGTACAACGACGGCCCTTTAAGGTTTTGTTTACTTTTGGAAACAGGAAAAAGTCACACGTAGGGATATCTGGCGAATATGGAGGCTGGGACATCGTTAGAGTATTGTTTTTGGCAAAAAAAAACTCACGAACAAGCGATGAATAAGGGCTGTCGTGCTCCTCTTTCTAGCGAAAAGTGCCAGGTGTGTGATAGCGCTCCTCCTGCAAGCTGATAATAATTTTATTTTAGCGTTTTGTATTTTTTGTTATTGATGAATACATAATTTTAAAAAATTCTTCCCCTTCCCTCAGCTATCCTTTACCTACAGTCTCCTACCTAACTCTGAGGAGGGTGGTAATACGCCACCGAAAATTTAGTACTTACTGTGAGTGTTTTTTTATATTTTTTGTGAACTGTGATTCTGCCCAACCTGTGGTTTTTTATGTAATTTAAAAAAATAATATACTATAAAGGAGAAACCGTATACAATCAAGTATTCCTTGAGTTTTTGAATATTTTCACTTGTATTTGAGACAGTTTTCTTCCTTAACTACAGCAAAATCAGCAAAAAAAGCCTCGGCAGTAATAGCATATAGTACCTTTAAAATCGGTTACCACGCAAAGGGTTAATATTTTCTTCCTCCTCACACGTTTTTCAGGGTGCTGAATTCAATCCCTGCACTCCTTAGTGAATTTCGTGATGCAGTATCAATAAAAATGCCAAAAAGGATTATTTTACTGATTTTTGCGCTTTTGTTTGCTTCTTACCTCACATTGCGGCCGATTTAGCAGGTGGTGGTGGTGCACTGGTGTTCAAAAGACCTCCTTTTTTCTACCGCTCTCATTGGAACTTCCTCGTAATTAACACAGTGAATCCATTTTTCCTTCCTCATTATTCTGTGACACCACATTTTGAATGCTCCTACTCTTGACTTTACTGATGGTGCTAATACCCATGCCTCAAGGTAATTATGACGAATACTCCAGATATGAGCCCTAATCTATGATGTCCTTACTTCTTCCATGAGTTCCCTCTGCTGATTAAATATTTATTTCTTAGAATATTCTTTTCGAATTTTTCGATATTTTACTACCTTTTTATTTGCTTAATCTTCCATTTCTGGTTACTTGGTTTAAAAGAAGAAAAGAATTTATTTAAACCTTGTTAGCCCGGTCAAATTATCCCAAAAAATAGGGGTACCCTTGTATAAATACCCAACAAGCTGAAAATTTATAGGAACACCAGGAATACCACTCTTATGAAATTCTGAATAGTCCCCATCGATTCCGTGTGTGCAAAAAATTTTATTCAAGGTTTAAGGTCACAAAAATAGGTTTTTTGTATTTTTGGCCAAACAGTTATTTTTAAGATAAAAAGTTTTCTGACCTAAATTGTAGATCAAAAATTTTTCTGCAAAATTGTGATTGAAATTTTTTCTCTAAGATTTACCATTTCTGATAAAAACCCATTCGAATGACTATGTTGTTGCGCTCTCCGAACTTTATTGGACAGCTCCAGCTGACTTTCGAATGGCTTTTTTTCAGAAATGGTAAACCTTAGAGAAAAATATACGATTACAATTTTGTAGGTAATTTCCTGATCTACAACTTTGGTGGAGCAATTTTTATCGAAAAACTAACCGTTTGGTCAAAAAATGCAAAAAACCCATTTTTGTGACCTTTGGCCTTGAATAAAATTTTCTGTACGCTCGAGATCGATAGGGACTTTTCGGGATTTCATTAGAGTGGTATTTCTAACGTTCCTGTAAATTTTAAGCTTGTTTGGAATCTATGCAAGGATCAGTGTCTATTTTGACTGGGCTATGTGCATCTTTTGCCTATTACCACGTCAGTCTTGACGTTACTTTAGCACTTTCATTCCCATCCGTGAGCCGATTCCTCTTCTTAGGTAAGTTCCCCATTGACTGGAATAAACCGGATATTTCCGCCTAGCTTCACCCATCACCAATAACTGGTATCCCCAGGTAACCGAATTCTTTCGACTCTTTTCTTCGTTTTCCAAGGTTGATGCTGGCCTTGGTCTTCTCTCACCGTCTGCATTTTCACATACGCGTATTACAACCCTTGGATTGCATTTGCCCAGAAAAAAAAAACTCACCAGTGGACGAAAGATACACAGAAAATTCGCAGAAAATTATGTCTTCAAAGTTTAATCACGTGAAGCGAGGATATATATTTACAAATTGTATAAAAACTCTCCAAAATTTGCTTAGGCGTGGATTTTCGATTCACTTTGTATTAATGATTACCAAAAATTACTATTTTGTTTGAATAAAAGCACTTAGCTACTAATGCTGCTAAGTCCAACAATCTGTGACTTTGATATCAGTTACTAGATTGGTGCAAATAGTATTTGGAAGCCACTAAAATGATTCCACTAATATTATCATCAGTATTTTTTTATTATGATTACTAAATTCACTCCTGAAACGACGTAACGAGTTAAAACTTTCAGGACATGTGGAGTAATACTTAATCAAAATTCGCGTGTATTCCAAAACGGGAATTTTGCATCTAAGAAAACGTTGGGGTGAATTTTTCCACATAAGCATATAGGAAAATGTTGAAAAGTGTCTAGTGTATATTCTCTGAGAATTTTTAAGATGATAGCATAAGTTTTAATTTGTCGCGAAAGAAGACCGATTTAGCGGATGTGACGTATCCCCTTAATCTTGAACAGCAAATTTTCGGCCAATTTCCTCCGCATCAACGTAGCCATGATTGAGTTTCGTGGACTCATTAATCAAAATATTTTTACAAAACGAAACAATTAGCGAGAAACTTGTGAGTCCTCTTTCGGTACAGTGCAAAATGTAGCAAGAATCGACCGCTGATTATCTACGTCTTCATTTCTTAAAAGTATGACAAGAGAATAGGATAAAGGGAGAAAACAGAAAGTTTTGCATTTGCATGAATTTGTAATATGCTAAATGTCCGTGCGGTATCGTCTTGTGTGTGGGTTGTGGGAATCGTCTTGCATGCTGATTGATCACCTGATTGGTCACTACTTGCGAAACACCCTAGAGATAGCTCGCAGCGTATTATGTAGGTGTAGATACAATGTATTGTTCTTGGAGAAGGTGACCAACAGCGGTCATGGAAGTATTGTTAGCTGTAGTTCGAGTGTTTTGGAGGCAGGGTAGCTGGGAAAAGAGGGGCTATTTTCTTTATGTCATAGACTGCTTGCAACAATTTTTCAATAAAGTTAATAATATAAGCTACACAGATGGTTGAACTTACTACCACATTATCCAATTATCTCGTGGCCATTTCATTAAAAGTGAGTTGACGATTTAATTTCGAAACGTAATTGAAGTCTTCGAAGCCTATGTGTATGACCCTTCCCGGCCAAACGGCGTGATCATAAATACAGAAGTAATATAAACTCTATGGGCGTGAGTAAGCATCCGCCAACATCGTCAGCATTCCACATTTCGAGTGGCGCCCTCGAGAAAACAAATGCCTCCCGGAAGCGCGTCTCTTGTCGCTCTCGACGAACGTCCAGCGATATATGCTCATCCATTCAGAAAAATGTCCTTCGCCTTTCCCACTCAACGTCCTTGAATATAATCCCTCCTCTAGTGCATGATTCATTCTTGACCCTGAAAGTTTAAAACTAGTGTGCTGGACGATAAGAGATTATCGTGAATTTTAGAAAATTTTTCATCCTGCATAGAATTCTTTATAATGCTCATTTCCAAAGTAGACCGCGTGGATTCGGTAGATCGCCACCTAAAGAGACCAGGGATCGAAATCGAAACTAAACGGAAGTCAGAACCAGCAAATTTTCAATAGTTTTGTTCCTGGGAGCAAAATGTAGAAACGAAATGGATTTAAACCCGGGGAGTCAGGGTCGAAACGAAATCGGAGTCAAAACCACTTCGGGTCCAAACTAAACTGAAACTCTGGGACGAAACGAAACGCAGGTAATGTTTCGCACCGGAGGGACCACGTGCTTCACCTTCAAACAGTTTAGTTTCGACCTACGCACCGAGTACGAAATATGGTTGAATTAAGTAGAGGTTCGGTCTACCGCCATTAGATTCATCGGGCACTCATTGTTTTACCACTAGCAGGAGAACGGTGAACGCAAACTGGCCACTCGATTTTTATGCTCAATTTTTTAACCACTGTACGCATGTCAAACGTAATGGGTCGAAACTATACCCTCTTATCCCCCTTCACTCAACTTCCGGAATCGAAACTTAAGTATGAGTAGCGGAGTTTCGATTAATTTAGAATAGAATAGAATTTTATTGTTCGAGGACTAGTGTCCTATGGAACAGGATTACAATTTAACCTTTTTTTTAGTTTTGGTGCTGCAAATGGACAATATACCAATTATTTGAATTTCATACCTGTGCATTACATTCCAATAGAAACATTCGTAGATATTCATAAAGGAGTATACATATGTTAACATAGACAAAATTCCAATTACATGACAGTGAAAACATGCTTAGGTATTCATACAAGATTATACACAAGGGAAAAAATACAAAATATAAATTATGCATCTCTTCTGAAGCTATATACACACACCTGTGTGAAATATATATACATACATACATTTAGTTTCGTTCCGGGGAGTAAAGTTTCGTCCCGGGTTGGAACTAAACTGCTTGGTGATTTTAATTTCGTGCGGGAACGAAACTTAACCAAGGCCTCGTATTTTTGTTTCCCTCCGGATCGAAACGAAACATTTTCGTTTCGTTTCACCTGCCATCTCTGATAGAATTCTTTATAATTTTAATTTCCAAAGTAGACCGCGCAGATTCCATAGATCGCCACTTAAAAAGACACCTTCAGTTTAGATGAATGAGGACAAGCTTGCTATAAAATAGTTTGCTTGGTTAAGCATTGCTGTTACGACATTCCATATATTGCTCTTGCTGGAACATACCATCTTGAGAACTTCCTATTAAAACTTTACCTTCTCGCATGTGGTCCCATCAGCTCCACAAAGGCTCCCAGGTTGCAACCCAAGGTTTCCTTAGTGAGGTCCTTACAGCTTTGCAAAGATTTCATTTGGGTGGTGCGAATGTTTTTAGTGCGTGGGAGTGTGATTGCGTGATTACTTACCATCTTTAACAGGGTCCCATTTGCTCTGCGAAGGATCACATGTAGCATGTTTGTGGTAATATCCTGGCACCCTTGGTGGGGTTCCATCAGCCCTACGAAGGCTCCGAGGTTATCACCCAATGTTACCTTAGCGATGTCTCTACAGCCTTGCAAAGGTTTCATTCGGGTGGTGTATCTGCGGCCGTGGCAGTCCCTGGCGAGAAAGCGATACACCCGTAAAATGCCACAGAGTAATAGTTTATTTCACGGGTAGTGCCAAATTTGACGGCCATTGGAGACTCTCCTTTTGCTTTGTACTTATCGCATGACATGACATCACAGGAATCAAGGACGTATACATTTTTTTTACATGAATCAAACAAACACTCGTTATTTTAGTCTCATTAGTAAATAGTTAAACATTTTAGGCATGCATTTATTAGTCAAATTATTGATTTATAGGCTCTTTTAATACGAAAACCTTTTTTTGCGTTCAATATTGGTACCGTTCGCATCAAAAACGGAATTAAATTTTGTAACAATTTTTATCATAAGCCACCATTTTTTCATATTTTTCACATTGCGGGTCCATATTAGATAAAACAAGTTGGCAGGGATCATACGGTTTCAGACATATTCTGCTGACTCTTTATTTTTACTGACGACCGTCAAGTGCGTTCAAAGATAGTTTTACTTAATCGGAAAGTTTTGCAATTGCATACATGTGGAGGTATAATTTGTTATATGCGTAATATTTTTATAACCGTGGGGTGTGCATGAGCGTATCCTATTGAATGCTGCATGCTGGTGATTGATCACCCCCGGCCAAACAGCCTAGAGGCGGCTCGCAGGGTATTTTGCAGATATAAAGGCTGATTCCCTAACCACATCACTTCAACCCTGAAGAAGGTCTTTTTGACCTGAAGACGCTGGCAGCAGTGCCAGCGATACTGTTGTCTTAAACCAAAAACGGACGCGGTAGTACCAGAAGAATGGATACATTGGAACCTCAAGAAGGTAATGAAAAATGACAAAGCAGGAGCAATTTCCACAAATTTTAAATTTAATACTACTACCGGTTTCGCTTTACATCATCAGGTACCTGATGATGCTGTAAAGCGAAACCGGTAGTACTATTAAATTTAAAATTTATGGAAATTGCTTCTGCTTTGTCATTTTTCATTATGTCACGTTTCCACTCCATCTCGCCTGAAACCTCAGATTATACTCAAGAAGGTAGCTGAGTAAGTTGCCGAAATACAATAGTTGAGAATGGTATAGTATATAGAGAAGACGACCAACAACTGAGGTCATTTGCACCATGAGGGAAGGGTAGGAAAGGAAGAGTGGAAAACACGGCTTCGGTATTAGTCTGCTCTTAACGAGAGGCGTCATAATAACCATGTAGTACTTGTCAGGGGCGCACCTAGGAATTAAGGCTAGGAGGGGTTTTAGGCGCAACTAATACTGGGGTGTCTGGGGGTATGAAATATCCGCCAGGGTAAACGGGAGGTGCGGGGGCCATTCCTAGAAAAAATTTAGGATTAATAGTGAGTTTATGGATTTCTGAGGGATATTTTATAAATCTTTACACTATTACATAATTAGTATTAATGCAATCAAGTAAAATGGATTTTAATTTAAAATTTCTCTGAGCTCTGGGGGTTTTATATTCCCCAAAACCCCCCTCTATACGCCACTGGTACTAGTAGTACTTCACAATTACTCAAGCAGGAGTTCATCGGTCTCCGAAAAAATTCCATCCAACCAAGGATTAGAACCCAGTCCCGCAGAATGGGAAACCAGCACTTCAGCCACGCTCATTCATTCAGTACCTTGTTCATGGTTCATCAGAGCTTGAAAAAAAAACGGCTCCCGTACATCTACATAATACCCTGCGAGCCACCTATAGGTTTTCTAACACGGGGTGACCGATCACCAGCATGGAGGAAGCAAAACAATTCCCACATGCACACTACAAGGTCAGAAAAAATATTACGCATAATATCAATAAATGTCAGCGCAGCACGCGAGAGTGATATCCTTGTAAGAGGCTGGGGTACTGCGATGTGGAAGGCGACGGGAAATCGCAACGTATCACCACCCTTAAAAGGGATAGCCTTGATTTCAAAGTATAACATGATGCAGTGGAGGATACATATTGCCCCCCCGTTGAGTGACCGCCCGCACTGCCGGACATTGCAGAACCACAATTTTAACTTTTTCATATCGTAAGATGTTATTCTCTTGCATATGTGTACAATCAGTTTACATAAAACATTCTCAAACTTTTCATGTGACTTGATTTTTTTTATTTCGATAAAAGCAAAGATAGCTCAAGATTTCTTTGCGCCCTCCCCCCTTCAGTTCCTTCTGTATCCTCTACTGACATGACGATATCCTTCACGGCAAATGTTCCGAAGATAAAATGACCCACTAATCTCTGGGTAGGACATATTGCATCAACATCTACATAATCTACATCTACATTCTCTACAAGCCACTACTAGGGTGGATGGTAGGGGGTATCAGATCACCAACATACAGCATGCAAGACACTCCCCACGTGCGTACCACACGGTCATAAAAATGCTGCGCAAAATAAAAAAATAAGTGCACACAGTCATGCTAAGGCAAAACTTGCAAACGACTGGTTATTCCCATGACAAAACCATGAAAGGTTAGAACAATGGAGGCATATGAACAGGCAATGAGTCGTCCTATCGGATGACCCCATTAATTTTATTAACGGAGACACCGTTTTTATCCCTGAATGCTCGAGGAAATATTTACATTATAAATCTCTCTGTTTTGCTGCCTTTTTCATTTATTTTCTTCTCGTGATCACGTCTACCATAGCACGACGGCAAGCGAATGATATATTTCACGTCTTCTGAGAAAAATCTTCTCCAAATTTATCAAGTGAATTTAGCTTATTCTATGATCTACGCTTTTGTAAATATCCCAATCCTTTCTCACTTAACATTTTTGGAAACGCTGTACATTTTATCGTAACATCTCATCACGCACCTGGCGGCCCTACCATGTAGTCCATTGAATTCAGCTGTCTGTCCAACTTCGTTAGGGTTCTACACGCTTGCGATATATTCTAAGTGAGTGCACACTAGAGTCATCTAGTTTTTCTCTATATTATTACATCTATAAGCTCAGTTACATATTACCACCGTGTATTTCTTCGTGAAAAGTGGGTGTCGATGACTGGTAGCGCCGCCAGTGGCGATTTTGTAATCTGATTTGAATGCGTGCGGAGCGACAACACTTTTAGCGGCGGACTTAAGAATTCTCTAATGAAATATTTGTGCTCAAACATTTCATCGTAAGAATTTAAGTATGCAACCTTCGGAATAGAAGTCAAACACGCTACCCACTACCACCGATCCATCCTAGAATTAATGCCTACAATAAAGCAGAAAATTTAACAAACCGCAATGCGCACGTATTCATTCCGTCTTTGCGTTAGCTCTCCTTTATGTGAAGTACGCATGGCTCACTACAACTGGTAAGGTCTCATTAAGAATTTTCTCAAGTCGTTCTACGGGCACTAAACAGCGAACTCACCAGTTTTCTAGTGTCACAAAATCAAACTTAATTGTAACACGCTGTGGCAATATTTGCATTGATATTGCGGCAGATATTTCATATGTTTTATCTTCTCTATGTCTCAAAAATATTACAGCACTAATGGTTGGAAAATATACCTCGACGGATCGGCCAATTGAAGTTCTGGAGGTGGATTTTTTTATCTAGCATTAACCGCAGAATTCATGTAGCATTAAACATTTCGCACATCACAAATATTCGCATTCCCACCTCCTGAGTCCTATACCCCGGACAAACACTTATCTCTGGTACTCCCTTCCATCATTTATTATAGATTCCTCTTCTATATCCATTTTCAAAGAAAATATTTTTAATTATTACCTCAGGGAATACTTGAGTCAAAGAATAATACTTATTTTTATGGCGTCAATTATATTTGTATGTTGTAAATTGTATATACCTTCGTCAGTAAATTAAATTTATTCTTATGGCGTGCTGTCACAATTATCTGAAGTTTTTTTAAAATCTTATCTTTCCCTTGTTCAATTCTGTATGTTTTCATTGTTTATTACATAGGTTATTTCTTCTTTCGATGCATTTTTTTTACTTTTTTGTAAGCAGAATTGAGTCAGGTGTACTTTTTATTTTTGCTGTTTGAGCAGAAATTGTTATACTTTGCATTTGCTCTTTATGTGGAAACTCAGAGAATGAACAAACTTTCATTCATAAATTTCCCTTAAGTGATATAGCAATAAAAATATTTCGGCAGGTGAGAATGTTATTCAAATTTCTCTACTTCCGAAAGTACGGGAAATACTGAAACTCCATTCCTGAATTGTGGCGAAAGTGGCTCCGCTCAATTCGTAGCAATACTTTTGAATTCGACTGTGGGCACGTGAAATCGAGTGTTACAAATTGAGGAGCCACCCGCTTCGCACCGAAAGGTTTGCGGTCATGTCTCAATTGTGCTCACTCATCTGACTTCGCCCTTGGCGGAGATTTTTGGCCTTTCGAGCGGCGCAAGGGCACCCACATGACCGCAACAAATTGCCTTCAGATACCGGTAATTTCCCTTTGGCGAAAAAGCGTGCATTGAAGAACCAACCCGTGGTCGTGGGAATACAATCGAAATTTTAAATAAATACTCTTGGGCTTTCGGAAATTTTATAAAGAACATTAACAAGTGCCGTATTCTCAGAAAACCTTGATTGATTTCCTGCATTTCCGTGAAACCTTTGGGCGCACGATGGTGTCCGCAGTTTTGCAAAGGGTCAAAGTTTTATCATTACTGTTATCTATGATTTATAAATTCAATGGGATACAGATTTTTTAATTGTTTGTTTTTATATTTCGATTGAGTTTAGTAGGAGTCAGCCAAAAATTATGGAGACCCTAGATTTCGGTTACAATTCCTGCTACTCGGTATAAAACTTGTCCATACTGTTCAATAGATAATTTTACAATAAATTTCTCACAGATGATTTAGTTTGTTGTAAAAATTTAGGAAAAAAGTAGCATAGTTTGAGTTTTGACTTTTTGAGTTTCTTTGACTTTGACTTTCCATTGCCATCCCTGCAACTAGCTACTGGTCATTTTTGGAATAGACTTACGGATTAGTGGACCTATTTCCAACCCATTTTGACGGTCATAAAATGTGCGAAATACGATTACGACTGCGTATAAAAGTTTCTCTTGGAATGCTTGAGGTAGGTAAGGAAGGACACTAATAATATGAATATCAGAGGACTAAACGCCGTGGATAGGTATAGGGCAAAATGGAGGGCTGGAAATATGCCTATTTAAGGATTGCAATGCTGTGAATGACAGCTTGTGGGATCTTTAAGGAATTTTCTTTTTCTTTTTGACGTCACAAGTGGCTTGTGGATGGCAGAGTAAATATCTTGGAGAGGAACTGGTGACTTGGCAGATATGCTCACCTGCGAGTCACCGCGTAAAAGTAACGCGAATTCAGATATGATTCACTACAGTGATAATGTTTGCCTCAATCACAATTAGATCTTAAAATGGAATTTATTTTTCCTGCATTGCGCTCTATTATATGTGCTCTATACAAAAACAAGAAATTCAAAACATATGCCGGCTGTACCTACCGTACTAAATACGCTTTTAAAATTCTATTTTCTAATGTGATGCTTCAAAATGGGCTAAAATGCCTTTGAATCTACAGTATATGAACCGTATTATCCAACAAACGTATTATCACGGGCAAGTTTCTATGTCTTTGGTAAATTTTCGCGCCGCTTTCATTCAACTGGAATACATGAACTCAATGAACGTGGTAAATATGACATACTCAACAGTCTTATTGTGACGTCTGGAAATAATGGTAGTGGTGTCCTTAACCTCTATTTGATGGTGACATGACGTCACGCGAAGGGTAGTGGGGGAAGGATGGAGAGAAACCCGGCGTCGGTATAAGGCTGCTCTCAACGAGAGGCGCAATAGGAGACCGCGGCATAACATCCCATCCGGCGTACGGAGCGCTAAACTTGAGGTACCCTCCTCAAGGGATGCAATGCCGGGATCGGGCAACTTCAGAAAAATCTTTGCCTCCGCTGGGATTTGAACATGGGTCCTCGGTATGTGCAGCCAACACACCAAATCAATCCCCTAAAACGATCTTAAGAAACTATTTAAAAAGTAGTGTTCCTAAATTGGTCCTCACTTCTCAATCGATATTCCAAAGAATTTGTGTGAATAAAAATCGGGGTTTGGTTGCTTCAGAATAGGGTAGTTTCCTATTATTTTTTTATTGCCTAAATCGAAAGATTATTACTCCTGGAGTACGTATTTCACGCTTTTGGATTTTTAAATGACGATATCTATTTTTCGCGATTAAATGAAAAGTGAAAATTTTCAAGCGCGCGAAAACGCGACGGATAAGTATGAATGCCGGGAAAACTCCCGTGTGACGTCGTTCTGGTTCCCGCTGCCGCAAGTGAGGTGACCTTGGGGCGAGGCTCTGAGCGCTGATACGACGCAGGATGCTAGCAGGTAGCAGAGTACCATGCTAGCTGGTAGTTCTTGGTTAAAATAAGGATTATTAATACCTTATCAGACGAAGAAAACTTTCTGACCTTAGCCAGTTTTAATAAGTGATTATTAAGACATGTTTCCCTGAGCTCTGTGCCTCATGCATGCATTGGTAACCTCAAACGATGTAAAACTCCTATCTACTCGTATAGAAACTAGGTCCCTGTGCCGTCACGTGGGGTAGCATCGCATGGGCGCCAATCTGGCCTTTTTCAAATGAGGATAAAATTGACCCTTGCCATTCGTCTAAACCGGTATATCTAAAACCAAATAATTTGTATATTATGAATACACTAATGGTGGGTAACGAATCGCAAGCAATGCCTTTCATTTTCTGTGATGAAGGAAACTACCCCATTGGCCGTTGGCCATAAAAAATACGGCCGCTGGTCTTTGAAAGGGGTGGCCGCTGGAAAGAGGAGGAATTTGTATTACAGAAATTAGTTTCAGGATTAAGAGGTCGCTCACGGAGGTCGCTATTGAGTAGAGGTGGCCGTTTGGATAGTTTTCAATGGATATGAAAATCACATAACGCTTCGGCGGCGGGTTTAAGTCCTCGCATACCAAACCGAAGGTCGCTGGTTCGAGCCTGGATACGTTGCCCCTAATCAGGGCATGGTTGTGCGTGATAGTCGTTGTTACATGGTATTTCCCCCGATGTGAATGGCCTTAAATGAGCTGTTTTCGGGGCGATGGAGTTAAATAAATAAGTAAAGTTAGAATAGGTATCGCCATTACATTGTGAAAATTCCGTGTAGTATTATTTTAATTTTTGATATCAATGCTTACATTTATGTTAGTCTTAGCGCGATACGTTTGTCACCTTATTATAATGTAATGTGGTGGCACCTGGTGACAATCTTTTGGCTTATCAAGATGCAGATGTTCGTTAATATTTGTCAATTTATGTGTCAATTTTTTCTCCTTGTGACGATGTAACAGTCATTTGATTAAGTTTTTATCTAAACTTAAATCTTACATTAAAGCATAAAACAATAAAATGGACTTCATTTACGCAGGCCGTCAAACTTTTGTCACACGATATACGTTTAATGTTTGCTTTTAGCTGTTCAATAAGAGTAGAACGACCTTAAGCATGAACTACATCGTTCATTCAGCAGCATCTGCGCAAACTATGTCGTCATTTTTGTAGTTTTCCACCATTAGGCGAAACCTTGAAAGTGCAGACTCCTAGCTTCTAAATATTGCGTCAGTGTGGCATTTATAGTCAATTTACGTGTGTTCATAAGGGTATGTTTTAATGGTAGAGAAGTATTTCAATTGAACGCGCACTAAATAGACCGTAAAAGGACATTCATTTAATTGCTGATATCCATAATACCTTCCATCGAACCTCGTTTGTAAATAAAGCGAGATCTAGAAAAAAGTAATAATTTTAATTATTACAAATGCTTGTGACCGCATAGGAAACGAGCTATTAGCCCACTTATCCTTTTAATTATCCCTCTATTTGGAATTACTTAGGGCTCTACTTTTGCCTACTATTTGCGATCTACTAACAACAAATTATCGCTTGTTCTTTTTTTCAGAGTGGCTGTTCCAATTTTTCTTATCCGTAGTTTTTATATCAAACGTTTTTATCGCCAGAGAATTTTTATCTGTTGCACGTTTTCGCTGAAGGTTTATTTTTCCTGCTTGGGCCAAGGTTACAGATTTTTGCTCTTTTTAGTTCATCAATTTGAGATATTTTAAAATGGCACGATAGAAAATTGATGATAAGCTGTTGAAATAGTTGGAGAAATCGAAGAATGTTGGCGTATTTTCAGTTTTTAATGTTAAATTTCACAAAAAACACTGTGATAAACAGGGAAGTCACAGGTGAAAAAGTACTTTTTAAAAATTCTATTTTCCATTGATATTGAGGTCAAAAACGCATCATTATTTAACCACAGCCGAACGTGCAAGGTTGGAACCTGGCCACGACATACAATTTAGAGAAAATAAACTTTTAGTTAAGGAGTGGCGGTACTTCCCTAGACAAATCAGGGAAGCAATAGAAATAAAAAAAACACACCGTTGAATTTCAATAGAGAAGATGGATTCTTCCTTCACAGCGCTTGGAAAAGAGTCATCAAAAAGAGAGCCAATCAGAGAGCAGCTCCCATTCACCCTACGGTATATAAGCGGGGCAGAAACCAACAGCCGACGCCTTCAACCTGAAGACTCTGGCAGGATAGCCAGCGAAACTGTTGTCTACAAACAAGCTTACGCGGAAGAAAACCCTGAAGAAATGCAGATATCAGACCATCGCCGCGGAAACCTACGTTCTAACATAACCACAGAAACTTTGAGCCAAGCGCTCCTGATTGGCCGCGAGTTTGCCCTGCTGCCGGATAGACTGGACAACTTATGACTTAGTATGCTTTCCCTGCCGGAGATCGCGATATGTCGTCCAAAGCATCCGGCTACAGGGAAACATCGCTGCCAATCGGAGCATTTAGCTCAAAGTTTCTGTAGTTTAAAAATGGTGCATTTTCGACCAAAATATCGTCAGTAACTTTGGCTCCTTCTGGCATCAACTATCAATATGCACTCATTCTCCACACAGACTCCTGATAAAATATTATTTAGAAAATCCTGAAGTGAGATGATAGGAGAAGGAAGATACTCTGAAGAAGAAGAAAGAAGAAAAGAAGAGATAAGAAAGAAGGGAGAAAGAGAAAAGAAAAAGAATCTTCTATAATTTTCCTTGCAGCTACTTGATGGATAGGTCGACAGAAAACCCGGAGATAAAGGAAGAAAAGAAGAGACCGCAGGCCGCGATGTGGCATACCTTGCGGAAAAAAATATTTTATTATTTTTTTGAAAATCCGAATATAAATGAATTAATTAATTTCAATTGGCTTTGTTAAGTTTTGAAATAAGGGGAACAAAGTTAAAAATATGAGCCCCCACATATACATATATATTTCTATGGTTAAAGATTATTTTTGGTCATTTGTAAATCGCCGCCGCAGTAAACCTAGAATCCCTGAAATAGTTTCTTACGGTAATGCTAATGCCGTTGGAGAAAACAGGACGACCCTCTTTCACAAATTCTTCTCTGAATGCATGACGCCCCTCTCTTCCCCACCTCTCACCCATGATCACTTCCCTGCACCCATTTCCAGTAATTGCCTCTGTGAAATCCGAACCGACCCGCTTGAAGTTCTTAAATATTTACGCAAAATTCCCCTTCAACGTTCATCAGGCCCTGATGGCCTGAGTCCGATATTTGTTCACCATTGTGCTGAATCACTCTCCATTCCTTTAACTTTGATTTTAAACCGATGCTTTTCCCTTGGCATATTTCCACCACAATGGAAAACTGCTAATGTTATCCCCATACATAAATCCGGGCCAAAAAATGTTGCATCAAACTATAGACCCATCTCCTTACTTCCAGTTCTCTCTTCTGTTTGTGAAAGAATAATCTTAAATCGACTATACTACTTCACCTCCCCTCATCTCTCTGATAATCAACATGGTTTTCTTCCGGGCCGCTCATGCATGACCAACTTATCCGTCTTTCAGCATAATGCCATTAACTCCATTAATAATAAATCACAGTTAGACACCATTTTCCTGGATTTTTCCAAAGCTTTTGACTCTATCAATCATAGCCTCCTCCTCCACAAATTAGGTGAACGATTTAATATTTCTGGTAATTTCAAAAGTCTCCTAACTAGCTTCCTCAACAACCGAACTCAAAGGGTTATTCTTTCTGGCTCATCTTCTCCTTGGTCTCCTCTGACATCTGGGGTTCCTCAGGGGAGTGTCCTTGGTCCTTATCTGTTTAACTTGTATATTGATGATCTTGCCTCTTTGCTACCTTCTTCCCAAGCTCAAACTCTCCTTTATGCTGACGATTGTAAATTGTTCAAGGAAATTCAAAAACCATCTGATTGCCAAGACCTACAAGATGCCTTACGTCAGACATCGAATTGGTGTAATGTCTGGAATCTTGCATTAAACCCAAATAAATGTAGTGTGATGTCCATTTCCCTAAAGAAGAGAACTCATCAATTTGACTACAGTATTTTTAATCACTCGCTGAAACGTGTATCAACATCCAAGGACCTAGGCATTATCACTGATGATAAATTAAATTTTTCTCCGCACATACAATCCATCAATCCTAAAGCAATGTCCCTCTTAGGACTCCTGTTCCGTTTCACTGAAATAAAAGACCCCCAAGCACTTCGAACTTTTTTTTCATCTATCATTCTTCCAATTCTTACCTACTCTTGTCCCATCTGGTCTATCTCTTCACAAACCAACCTCTCATCCCTGGACTGTGTCGGCAATTTCTTTACCAATATAGTAAAAAATAGAATACCGCATTTACGCAACATGTCCACTAATGCTATTCTCTCCTCCCTCTTCATCCCTAATCTCACTACCCATAGGCTCACAGCTGATTTAAAACTTATTTATAAGATTCTCAATTCCACCATCGACTGCCCAGCATTGCTCTCTTTGATCAATTTTAAAGTTCCACCCCGCCCTACCCGTTCTCATCCCCTAATCCACATGCCCATTCCTAGACTTTCACTCACTAAACGTTCGTTTTTATACCGCATTACTTCTGTGTTGAACTCACTCCCTCCACACATCGACCCCTTTGCACTTCCATTGAAATCCTTCATAAGCCTTTCCCTATCCTATCTGTCACCGAAGTAGTCTGTCACTGCAGTTTCTTGTTGTCCTTTTGTTTTTGTAAATGTAATTATTGTTTTCTACATGTTATATTGCGTCTTCGTCCTCTAATTTATGTATTGTTACCTGGCCACTATAAAATGGCATATGCTGTATGTGGTTATATTTCTTTAAAATAAATATAAAAAATACTATGCCCACCCTCGCGTGGAGGGGAGCAGTTAAAGGAGATGGAATAGACTGGTATTTAGACTTGACATCTGATAGCTTTCCATTTATCCTTTTTCCAGCCTTTATATCAACTCACCAACCTGTCTGTTTGTCTGGTACAAATCTTGTAACTCAAATTTGACTCACTTCCTGTGAAGCAAAAACGCTGAAATTTTGCACACTTCTTCATTTCCGATGACAATAGATGAAAATATAACTTTTTCTCTCCAACCCCCCTTTAACCACCCCCCAAAACATGTTTTTGATCTAAGAAGTTCCAAATGGTCGATTTTCGTGTTTTGCGACCACAGTAAAAGTTATCCACTTTAGGCATATCCACATAGTAGGCATTTAAAAGCATAGGGGTGGCATTTTGAAACATAGGGGGCTTACCATTCACTGAAAATTTAATAAATATAGTGACTTTTTTAATACGTCACTTTTGGTTTTTCGGGGTCACTGAGTTTTTTTTGCTTTGTGTCATATATAAACGTTGCTCATCCCCTGTAATCTAAATATAAAGGCTGGTTTTTAAAAAAATTTTTTTTATAAGAGCTTATTTTTGCATCAGGTATCCACGGTTAAAATTTCGCGGCGCTTTTTTTCCGCCCTGTATATTCATGATTATATAATCTATGAAATTCGTAAGTTTTCAAAAATATTCATCACGATTTAAAATGTTGTGCTGCAAATATTAGGAAAAAAATTGGATCGATAATCCGTTCAACGCCGCGCTGCGGACGTATTTGGAAACAGATTAAAATACGCCCCAAGTGGCGACAAAAATTGAGCTTCTACGAGATGGACTGAGACGTCCCCTGTTCTGACCCACTGCTTTTGGGATTGCCTCCGTGAAAATGAGTCCCGGTATTTCCTAAATTCGACGTGACTGTCCTCGCGCACGTAATTCCCTCTGGGGGCATTTCCTGTCTATTTCGAAGCTGCCGCGCCGCCGCGAGTTTCCTTTGTTTTGTTATGTGGAGCGGTTAGCTCTCGGAATTGGAAAGGTCAGTGCCGCAGGCAAGGAACAAGCGAAAATAGCCAGACAGATTAGATAGACAGACCGCCCGAAAACTACTCCTCGTCCAAGAGAAAGTCCCAGTCACGTTGCGTAGTACCATTGCCTAAAAATGTCTTCGAGGAGTTCTCGTTTAACATGTGTGATGCGCCATAGGTGGTGCAAGTATGTAAGGTGACCAAATTTCACGCACTTATTTGCTAATGCACGTTGCCAATACACGTACGATTGTGGAAGAGAAAAAGGCAACAAGTAATTCATTTATATCTTTCCAAAGCTCCCATTTCAAAAAAAAAGATAATGTAGTTAGAGTTTTTTTTGCACTAGAGGCAGACCGTCCGAAAAACTACTCGTCCAGGATAAAGTCCCAGCCGCATTGCGCCCTAGCATTGCCTAAAAATATCTACGAGGCGTTCTTATTAAGTATATATGATGCACCATAGGTAGTGTAACCATCTAGACGGTGACCAAATTTCGCTTTTAAATTTTATAAAGGACGATATCTACCCGTATATTTACGATTACGGTGGAAAAAGTGAAAAATTTTCTAGATTTCAAATCACGCATTTAAAAATGATATAAGTAATTGGAATTTTCTTTCAAATTATGTTTACTTAATTCCAGATTGATTTGTTTTCTTTATTAATAGCCCAATCATAAGCCGACACTCCTTTCCTATTTTCTCTCCGAATATGAAAGTCACTGTCGCTACTTTTTGTGTATCATAAGATTGAAAAAAATGTATTTTTCCTATGCTCCTAGAGTAAAATTGCTTGCCTGTATTTTAAGCCAACATATTCTGCATTTGTTTATTTCTTTAAAATATTTTTCACCCTCAAATCGCTTTGATGTGATACAATCAAGAATATCTGTCGAACTGCAAAAGCGCATTTTTCTCCTGCTTGTGATTTATAAAAGGTAAAAAAAAGTAATTTATCGAAAATATTTTTAACTTTATTCCGATTTGAGGTGGTGGCTGAAGTTTTATCCTGTGAAAATTTTAAGAAGTCTGCAAGTCAGATCATAGGTTAGGTTAAAAAGGCAAAACTTCGATCATTTAAGAGCGGAACGTTACTTTTCCTAATGAAAGCATCTCTAAGGTTGATCATTCCACTTGTTATACCTTTCCTTTGGACCAGTGAACGATATTATGGAAGATAATCGACTAAAAATGAGCTTAAGAATTATCTGTTAGCTCAAAATATCCTACTAAATCGTGAGACTTTTGGAAGTTAATCTCTTGATTCACGCTTCCATAATAACGTTTAAGAACGTTGAAGTAACCCTCGCGTGCTTGAGTAGATATGACAGCCGGAGTGTCTGTGAATCAGGCGGGCGCATTAAGGGGAGAGAGATCGCTCAGAGATATTGATGGAAAATTCGAACTCGATTTAAATCGAATTTAAATATCCAAATATTGCTTTCAAGACTCTAATATCGATCTATGCTCTCGAATATTAAGAATAAGAATAATAATAATAATAATAAATAGAAAAGCCATAGATGAAAACCTGTAAGGGTTAACTTTTTGCATCGACGGCATGAAATATTGACGGCTATTCAGAAACCAAAAAAAAACGCATGCAGTGTTGTTTAGCCATAAATATTTGTTGCACATAATCCTTGACGTTTCCCTCTCGAGAGCTATTCGACCAGCAATACAAAAAATCTGCCACCTCACTAATCCATACCTAATCCCACTTCCCTCTCCTTCAACTCCATCTCCTGAAGTATAAATTTAATATGAATAAAAAAATTATGTATAATTAATATAAAAATTTTTGTACAAATTCAATATGAATAAAACTTTCCCATTCATTTCTCTTGACAGAGCGACTATCATCGATTGGGAAGCGTTGGGATCACCTCAGAGGCAACGTGGTGGCACAGCCATTTTTGTTATCATGGCGAGCTCTCGCTCCTGCAATCCTAGAAATTTTATTGAAATGGATAGATTAGTTGCTTTTAAATCGAAACTTGAAGCTTGTAAGTGGTGGAAGGGCTCCATATTATCAACTTTGACAATAACAGAGACTTTGTTACTTCCACAGCGTATTAAAAATATATCGACCGGTTTCGGTTGTTAGACCATTGTCAAGATATATTTTCTGTACTTGATAATGTTGTTACAGCCGAAACCGGTCGATATTTAAAAAAATATAATGTTGAAGTAACAATATGCCTGTTGTTGATAATTAGTTGCTTTTGTTGTAATAATAATTGTTGTGATGCCGGGTTCAAATTTCGGCAGAATCAGAAATTTTTACAGGGACTACCCCAGTCCCAGTTTGAATGCTTTACGGAGGTTACTTCAAGTACAGAACTATGTCGCAACAATGGGATGCTAAAGCGCGGTACCCTTGGCCTCTCGTTTCGAGCAATACCATAGCCACAGGAAGAAGATTATGAGAAGATAGCTATGCATAGATTTACTGAAAAGGTTCGTGGAAAGTCTGATCTGGAGTGTGGCGCTTTACCGTGCAGAAACATGGATACATAGGAAGGAAGAAAAGACAACAGGCATTCAAGATGAGGGTCTGGACAAGAATGGAGAAGTTTAATTGGACGGAGAGGATAAAAAAGGACAAAAGGCTGAATATGGTGGAGAAAGAGAGAGGGCTTTTAATGCGATATTAGGAGACAGAAGGTATGGATGGAGCGAGTAGGTACTTAGCGGGGAGGGGATGTTGAAAACAGTGTTAGAGGGTACGATGTCGTGTAAACGAGGTAGAGGAAGGTAGAGATTACGATTTTTAGATTTATTGAGAATAGGATTTTTAGATTTATTGTGAATTGAAGAGGGAAGTGCATGAAAGATAGTGGAGGCTGCCGGAATACTTCTAAAATACTGCTTGCAAACCTAGCTTAATCGGTAGAATACTTTAATAATAATTCCTTCGTCAGGTTTCTCACCATCCTCCACTCATGGTGCTAATGATCTAAGCCAGGGGTTTCCAAACTTTTTTGTACCACGCCCTCCCCCCCCCCCCCCCGCTACACAGATCATCTTTCCATTTTGCAATACCCTATTTCCACGGTGCCGTACATATCAACTCCTACTTGTACAAGTACTTGTACTCGTGCAAGTATGTGCCTACTTGATACGGTGAGCAGGTAGATTTTTTTGTTCACTGTTGAACGCAGTAACGCATAATGGAAAGATTCAATAATTGTACGTATGATGAAAATTAAAAAAAGTATTACATGAAAAACGAATATAATTACTGATACAAAATTTAACATTGTAACACAGATACATTTTCAATTTAAGGAAGGTGAAACAATAGGCCTACCTACTTACAAAAACAAAACATAAAATATAATTTAGTTGCGGTACTTGGTTTTGATCGCCACAAGAGTTGAAAACGCTTTTTGGCACATGTATGTTGTTGAAAAAGGCAAGTACATCTGAACAGCTTTCTCTGAAACACTGGGGTAAACTTTTAAGTACTTTAACCAGTACTGTAACCTCCTTTGATAAAGTTTACAACTTTGTTGAAACTTTGCAAAAACAATTATGAAAACTTAGGAAGACTTTATTTCAAAGATCTGAGGAAATTATTTTTGTAATTTTTTTTAATTTATTTCATTTGGGATTCACGCCCCCCCTGGACTTTCTCCACGCCCCCCAGTTTGGGAACCCCTGTTTTAGCTTCATAGTCAGATTTCCTTCATAAGTAGTTTACAAGTTTTGCTTTTGCGAGAATATGGCAGCATACTTTGTTAATATGCGTAATATTTTTATGACCGCATGGTATGCACGTGAAATTTCTTTTGCATGCTGTATGCTGATGATTGATAATTAAGATGAGAGATTTAAAATATCATTCTTTCCTTGTACTACAAAGGATAGCAACGGTGTCTCAATTATTGGAATTAACGGCGACAGTCGCTACGACGACTCATTGAATGCTTTTTAAATTTTAACTGCATTTTCCTAACCTTACATGGATTTATAACTATAGGAATTACTAACCATTCGCAAGATTTGTCTTTACATGAATATGCACATTTATTTGTCCAGTTTGGGAACCCCTGATCTAAGCTGTCGATCGCCTCTTTCAAATCAGGGATGGCAATCGAAACTAAACAAAAGTCAATGCAAGTAAAATTTCATTGGTTTCATTACCGGGAGTGAGATGTAGAAACGAAACGAAATGGATTTAAACCCGGGGAGCTAAACTCAGGATGGAAACGAAATCGGAGTCAGATCTACTTCGGGACGAAATGAAACGTAGATAATGTTTCGCACCGGAGGGACCACATGCTTTATCTTCGAAGAGTTTAGATTCGACCCACACACCGAGTACGAAGTATGGTCGAATGAAGTAGAGGTTCGGCCAACCGCCATTAGATGCTAGGGGCACTCATATTTTTATGTTTTGGCCTCTCTACACGTATGTCAAAAGTAATGGGTCGAAACTATTACCTCTTATTCCCCTCCACTCAACATCTGGGATCGAAACTTAACTATGAACAGCGGATTTTCGATTGATTTAGTTTCGTTCCTGGGAGTTAAGTTTCGTCCCGGGTCGAAAATAATCTCCTTGGTGATTTTAATTTCGTGCAGGAACTAAACTAAACCTATGCCTCGTATTTTCGTTTCCCTCCGGGTCGAAACGAAACATTTTCTTTTCGTTTCACTTGCCATCCGTGCTCCAAATGCCATGCTATACTATTTGAAAGGGAAAGTAGTGGGTGTATGGGCGATGGGCATTTCCCACATTTCCATCAATAGCTCTTCACTTTCCACCTTCCACCCACCGCCCTGCAGCCAACTCGTCTGAGCCGTTGGCTTTCCGTCTGGCGGAGAAGACGACGGAAACGACCTTTCTGCCCTCTGGCGTGTTTCTTGCGCACTCATTGCGTCAGTCGTGTCCGGCTCGACCGTGAATTTCACTTTCGCTTGGCTATTTCCGAGCGCGTAATCCACTCTGTCTGCTTAATGCGCCGTTTCCGCTACAATCGTCTCACGCTGGTCGCAGCGAGCAATTAGTGGCGGACACACCATATTCAATGAAAACAAAAACGATTATCGGCTTCCGATCATGAGAACAAGATTGAAATATCAAAATCTAAAATTAAATGATGCGTGTGGCTGGCTGACTATGACAATAACGCTTGATTTCATGTTGCTTGTATTTTTTCGGATTGGAAATTTTGTTTACATTAAATTGAATGCTCACCCTCTTAACGCTAATTAATTTTCTAGTGACATTTTTAATACCTACCGTTTTTGTATGGAAAACTAAGTTCCATATTTTTCCCCCTAGAGGTGAAAATAAATTTAGTTCAAATCGAAAGTTTCGAACAAATTTTCTATTGAAGAAAAATGATATAAGTGTAAGACATTAAAGTAAAAATCATCATTTATCCAAGCAAATAATAATAAAAACTAATAAATTTCTGTCATAAGTTCCTTAAAATTTTGGTTTCATTAACCTTTTCTGTGCTTAAACCTCGCACCATAAACGGCCACGGGTTGCCCGCCTCCAGTTTTGATCATAGGTACGCCCTTGCCATTAGAGGCTTGCTATGAAATAGAAACGTCGCTCGCTTTATGAATCTCGTTGCCCCAAAAAGAAGTAGCTAAACACTATGGCATGAATGGGATCCTCAGGCGAAAATTAAACCGCTTAAAATGGCGTCGTTTGCTCAAGTAGATTTTCGGACTAACTGCCACAATGATGAATGGTATTTCCGTTCACGCATATGACCTATGATATTCTTGAATAAGAAATTAACCTTGATATTGTGGACACGGCTGGATTTACCCAAATTTACGCCCTATCCACCTCTCCATTGAGCGCCCTTCCTCACTTGAGTCCCCCCCTCCCCGATTTTTATGACAAGGCATAGCCACTCACATGAGGTAAGGTTCGAAAAAAAGAAATAAATAAATATATGGCTGACAGCATAAGTTTATGCTTGAATTATTACGCAGGGAAAACATAGACAATCAAAGAAAAACATCGTCAATTAAAGAAAAACAACTTGGAGTCCAATTGCATGCAGGTGATTATATCACCTCCTGCCAAACACCCTAGAGGTGGCTCGCAGGGTATTATGTAGATGTAGATGTACATGAAACAGTTTAACTTTTATGCAACTAAAACACTTTATGAATACTCTTTCCAAATATAGTGTCTATCCTTAATTCATGCAACCAAAAAGAAGATTAACTTCAAAAATAAAAGCATTACTTACTGCTGTAACTGAATGCACTGCCGCCCTTGAAGGCGCCCCTTGGACTGCGACGCCCCTATGCACGTGCCTATTTCGCCTTACGGTACATCCGGCCCTGATTGTGGGCTTCGTAACAGGTGAGGTTATGACCAATCTATAGCTAAACAAAGTCATATCTTCATCATCAAATCAACAAAAGTTTCAGAAGATTCTAATAGGCCCTCTGCCTGTAATGCGCGACTGTTATTCTAAAACAATGGCTTTATTTACATCATGGCAGGCACTCTTACATCTTCGATTGGATATTCTCAGCTGATGAAAGTAAATGGAAAAAAATTATGCCAATTGAGGTCGTCTTTCAATCCATACCCCTCTTTTAAAACTATCTATGAGTGAATTGGTCACAGTACTTTTCTGTGTGAATCAATTTTTTCATCGCATATTCACACGTAATATTTATGTAGTAAATATTATGTGTGAAATATGCGCATATTTAACAGGTAATATCTAGTAACCTAGTATATTATATCTATATAACCCAGGTAATATCTATATAACCTAGAAGTTTTTACCGAGCTTCATTTGACTAATTGAGTGATTTAAATGAAGAAGGTTGGATTTTAAAACTAGGTGTTTCATTTAAGAAATAATGAAATACGAAAAGTCTGCTGGTTTCCCATCAAGTTTCATTGCTATTTCAAGCTCTGACAAATCTTAATCATCAACTGAATGTCGGTCGTATTCGTACATGCAAGTCAGGGGCTCTAAAGCTAACGTCCTAAGAAGAGCAATATCCATTGCTTCGAAGGCCAAATCCGCCATCGCCGTCGTCAGGATGACAATCTGCACATGATGATGGTATTGAAGGTCAAAACGGTCCACAGTTTCGCAAATACTCTGTTTTGACGTGGTAGCCATTATTGTCTTTTTTGTAAATAAATATCTTATATAATAGAAAGCACACTTTTTCAAGTTTTAATATGCATGGGGTTGAAGGAATATATTATTTTATCTTTTGAAATGACAGTACATTATTCACGCAAATGAAACAATTTCACACCATTTTTACAGAATGGAGAGAAATGAAATCAATTGTTGCTACTTTTCTAGATAGCCAAGCCCCTCTACCAATCAGACATGATCAAGCAAGCTATAAAAAAAGCCCTGTGTAAAGAAGAATTTCCTGTACTATGGCTGTCAAAATGCCGATGATACTTCAGAATCGTTTAGAAGTCAAATATTTTTACCAAAGTTGACTCATAAATTAAGGAATTATTTAGAAAAGTAACACTAATCGATTTCGTTTCTCACCTTTTAGCAAAATTCTGTGCGATTCATTATATTTACGTAAATTTAATAGAATAAAGTGCGTTAGAATCACGTAGAATAAAGTACATAACAATTACATAGAATGAGTTTTGCGTAAATATAATGCATCGGCCTTGCATTACATAAAAACTCTAAATATTCCCGTAAATGCAGGCATTAAAACTAGTTAAATGTGTTAGTAAGGTTATCTCTATTATATCATAGAAAACATGTCATATTAACTATAACCTTAGTCTGTGGTATCATCTTGCACCTTTGAAATTCATAGGCTGCTCATACGTCGGTCATAATGCTTGAACTACTTGTGGTTATTACCAATTATGAAAAAAATAAAACTAAAAAAATAGTATCAATAAATATTATTAAGTTATGAACAATTACATCGCATATTATGTACATAAAATTCAGTTCTTAAACTCTATGTCTTTCTAAATCTTCTGCACAGCTCTTCTTTTTTCTGCTCAACAATGGTCATACACATTTTTTTATTAATCTCTTGTTTTTTTGTCACTTTGATGCGATGATATTAGTTTTTTCCGCTATAATTTTGAATTGCCTTCGCCATAGTGTAAGGCAAGCAATAGATCACTGCATCACCGACGGATGAGTCGCTGAACCGGAGCTTGGGACAGACTATGATATTGAACTGCAATCAGTTTTTGTTGAAGTAGGTGAGCGAAGGTACCTACCATATCTTTGATAATTTACGGAGTCTTATCGGGGATCTCAAAAAATGCACCTTGCCGAAGAGAGTAACTTAATATCCAGAAAATAGGATATATTGAGCCATTAATTTCAATCGATGACGAATGAACCACACGAAAACGATAATTTTTTGGCGTCTATATATGCTTCGAATTAGTTGGGATGGACGAAACATTCATGAATGAGATAAATTTCCTTACGTTGAAAGGCATTTTTGTGAGGTGAATAATTATGCTCACAGATCAATCAATAACCCATTTGGATCCATTGCTTCAATGTGGAATTAATGTTCTTTATAAATATAAATGTAAATATTTACAAACTAATGAAGGCAAATATCTATCGTAAACAATGCGCGTCTGCTTTGTCGACTTGTATTTGTCCCATTCTCATAAGGGGGAAGCAAATTCGGGGAGAACTTGTACCTTTCAATACGTGGTTGATATGTTCCCGTATCGTTAGGTATGGTTTTCAAGCGAGCTTCGTAATCCTTATTAAGATTTTTTTCATTCTATGGAAAAACACTTTGCCGTATAGTAGTGTCTTTTTAATTTCCTATAACCACTTATCAAAGTGAAATTGTAAAAAATATGCAACAAAAGCCGCAAAAAAAACAGCTCAACTTCTTATGAGGGCGGGTGACAGCTTTATTTTATGAGAAATGACTATTTAAAATGTCGATTTTAAATGTTTTTCTGGGCCAATGGGTGTAATAACTGATGAAATGACCACAGTTTCTTAATGATTTGACATTTCACTTTCAGACTGCTCCATTTTGTTTGCGATTAATGTAAAAAGTTACGGTTTTGGCCAGCTTTTCCACTCAATGATCGACGCTGCCATGCTCCACATATATTCACGGCTGCCTTCATCGCTCGATTGGCGAAATGAGGGCGATTCGCTCCCTATAAGCGTGCATTCCATTGGCCACCAATGTCACGGCATCAGCTGGCGAAACATAAATGGAATCAGCCGCTGGCATCAAACAGCCGAAGGGAAGCAGAAGTGGAAATCGCAGGTGGATCCAGGTGCTCTCCACTCAAGGGAAACTTTGCGGTAGTTCTTGACCAATCATTCATTTTTCCCACAAGAATCACTAACATAAACATCACATGTTCTTCGGAAGGAGGCTTATGCATGAGCGGCTGATTCCCAAGCTTCCAACACTTAAACATTGATGTATCCAAGGTTTTCTCAAGACTCTGTTTGGCCTATAGGTGCTTCTCCGCCATTTTTTAAATCACGCTTCGCAGTGTGATCGAAAAGAAATAAATAGCTCAAAACTGCACTGATTGATATGCATTTGTGGCGGTAGAGGAGTGAAAATTGCATCCTACGGAAGCATACAAATCAAAAGCAATTGCTTTTAGTTCTACATCAGTGGCACTGCGATCGTCGTGGTGTATTTATTTTGCGTCATTTTAATGGAAAGTGTTAAGGAACATCTATGGGCTGATGACGAAAATCGGAAATTCAGTGTGCATATTTGTGTAATCTACATTTGTATAATCTACTTTCGAATTGATACCATGGAATCTTCTTCCTTGAACATTCACAGGTGAATTCCCCTCCTAGTCTTACAATTAGGGTTTTTCGATACATGCGAAAGAAAACCATCAAGACATTGGACAGCGCATCAAATGTGGTTCCAAACATTTCGCATTTCACGTCGCCTTAAGGGGTACCTTTTACTCTGCGCAGCTATGCAGAGTGAGATAAATCCACTTTCTATCAGAAGGTTACTTTTTATATCCCAAATACCAAATTTTAGTGCAAATCACTTTCACATAAGAACAAGGGGAAAAGTTTAAGTTCACAAAAATATGTCGAAAGCTAGTGTTGCCCATTGCTTGATGTTTGTTACCAGTGACACACTTCAGCGAGTCTCTTGTAGGAATCAAGAATATTTACTTAGTTAACGTTTGTAAAATTCTACTTGGGGAAAAATAAATAATGCGTATTTTTTATCTTCAGACAATTTTCAGCGATAGCTTTTCAGGGACTATGAAAATTACCACGCAATCAGTCATTTTCTGAATAACTATCATTTATCCCGTCCTTTTTATGCGATTCTCCTTCTCTTCAATATTCATTTGTTTATTGAAAAAGGAGCGCGACTTTACGACCACTCTTAAGGCCGAATAGGGCCGCATTCTTTTCTGGGTGAGAAAAATGGATGTGCTCAGTGATGGAGTAAGCGAAGAGATTAACTGTAAACATCTCTGAAGTATTGTTTTTACTTTATGCGTTAATCATATATTTTTAACAGCCATCCACCGCAAGGAACGGAAAATATTCTCTTAAAAGTATTCAAACTATCTGAAGTCGTTTTACTTCATTGCCCTAAGCAACAGTCACGCATTATTGACTCGCTTGGCTGATTACGGAAGTTGTCGGCTTGCAATCCAATGGCTTCCTGGTCGCATTCTCTTCAAATCCATGATATTTTCACTCGAGACAAATGCCTGCATTAATTAGCACAACGCAAGCAAAATGTACACAAATCACTTCTTGTCCGGGATAGACTCGGGATAGAAGTTACACGGACAAGATGCCCATACGGCCACTGCGACAAGACCCAAAGGGGACTGCGAAGAGGAGGCCCAACTCCATTACATACTAGGCTGATTTCTGTTGTCACTTCGGTTGCATTTAAATCGGTTTTCAAAAATGTCCGCAAGGTCGGTGATGACTGCGATCCGGTTTTTCCAATATTTTGCTGAATAGTGTTGGCAATTACAAGGAATATCATGGAAAATTTATGAATTTCTTAGATCACAACATCATGTATATAAATTTAAAACCCCAATTTTACCTTACTTCACGGTGAAACTCAGATCACTTTGTCCGTCAGCGACGCGTGTGGCGACTTTTGTAAACCCATTTAAATGCGCGGTGGGTGACAACACATTTAGAGGCCGTCTAGAGGATCCTCTTTTGTTACATTCGTGCAAGACTGGCACATCTTCTGCTTGCGTCCACTTATACCGAGTCCACTTATCACAAAGGAATCGCGAACGAAAGTTCTCTCTTCTCACTCGCTGCGTAGGTGCAGTGTGTGTTTTGTCTTCTGTCTGGAGACGACGACGTTTCAGGCGTCGTCCTGAGTGCCTCCATCAGGTGTCGCAGCTGGCCCGATGTGGCCAGCTGAGGCCGTTTGCACTTCCCCTGCTGAACGCGGCTTCCGTCTGGTCAGGAGAGAAACAATAAATTTGGATTAATTGATGTCAAGCCTTAATTTCGTGTCATAGTAGAGCATGCACCCAACGTTTTTCGTAGCATATGAAGAGAGAATCTAAAGAATACTTCAGGCTCGTCGAAAATTTATTTGGTTCTTTTTATTTCTCGAGAAAAACTTTTTTTTATAAATTTATTTTTAAGTTATAATATTGTTTATAAATTTTTATTTCAATCAATTTTTCAATAAAATTTGATGCAAACAAATTTGTTGCAATTTTCTAGAATTCTCCTATCTTTTAATGATCGCAGCGTGGCCATCGGATTTTGGTGGACATTTTAAAACATTTTTCTAAACTCGCTTTGTTGTTCGTTGGCCGTCATATTCGGGTAAACTCTTGCAACTCAATTTTAATTCACTTTCCGATAAGCTATCATGCTGAAATTTTCAGGATAACTCACGGCCAGGTGACAATGCAATACTTTCGTTGGAATTTAAATCGAGACACAGTTCCAATCATAAAAAGTGTTAGAATATTGCATTGTCGTCTGGTTCTGAGTCATCCTAAAATTTTAGCTAATTAGCTACCTAAATAGATTTGCAAGATTTGATCCGGACATGACGACAAAAATCAAATTTAGAAAAACGTTAAAAAAAACACTTGCGCTGAAACAGTCGCATCCAATACTTGTTTAATTACGAATTAACTATCTAAGACGTACAGCCGCACATTTTAAAACTTTCAGGATGCTGGAGGAAAATTCTGAGACCGCCATTACACGGACCTGAATTGAAGTATGCCAAATAGAGTGCATCGCTTTGCCACTTTTTTAAGGAGCGAATCGTATTACCCGGCAAAAGTTGCCTACCCGGATGGGTTTACAAATATGATTTTTTCCAAATCAATTAATATCTTCTCTTCACCATTTTCGCTTAAAATTTTGAAATTTTGAAATGTTAATAATGCAACGCAATGGGGTATAACTTTGAGCTTAAATTGATATTTTAGACCATATACTTCAGCCATATTGCTTTTAACTATCGAAAAAATGACCTTTTATCTTGTTCCTGAAAGCATGTTATTGTGGTGCGGGTAACCCGCAAGATCTTTACTTCGACAAAATGAATTTTATTCCTCATTATAACACTGATTCATCTTTCAACGAATTCCATGACTGTGGTGCGATTGCGGTTTGGCCTTATCTTGCCGTCGCATAAGTGCTCAGACAAAGCTATCACAGAATAACACTTGAGGGAATATTTAAGTGCAGCGTGTTGCAAAATCACCAGTTCATTAGCAAATCACATAACATTTTCTGTGCGCGTCGGTGGTATTCTTTAATCGCTCAAGTGAAATCATAATAATGGAATGTTTTATGAGATTAATTTGCAATTTTAATGAAACTATTTCAAACAGCTTATGGACTAAACCGTGTCGTTGTTGACAATCTATGGGACTCGTGAGGCAATCGAAGGCCTCTGTCTTTAAGTGCTCCGTATTACCTTAAAATTTTACGTCATCATATTTACATCTTATTCATAACCTCGATTTTTTTACTACGCATTTGAAAAATGAAGAATACGTTCATATACTGAATACCTACATCTTTTTGTTTGCAATTGTATGCACTTTTCATTTTTTTAATGCTGTGAAACCATTCCTTTAATGATAGAAATGAAAGATTAAATGTTAATTAACATGCTTTAATCGCTAAAAAAAAAAGGCATATCCGTTACTTCACGATATGGCGGAAGGGAAAAACAGCAATGGTAAGTCACGGATGAGATGCATAAAGCAGGTTGATAGAGGATGTAAAAAAGAAGAATTATTTAGGTGTTGAAAGGTACGCTGATAGGATGATTGAATGAAGAACTTGGTCAAATCAATCTTAAGCCCGAATCACACTTTCCAATTTATTGGCCAATAAATTGGCATACAATATTGTTTAAAATGTTGGGCGTTACGAATCGTATCAATGTTTGCATATATATTGACCGAAATAGTGTTCTAATGTCCCGCTAGAGAACGCCATTGTATTTCGATAATTTTACGTTGCATAAGCATTCGTGTGATTTGTATGCTTCAATCAATAGTGAAACAACTTCTTCCATCCATATTTTAGATTTCCAAGCGAAGTTTTGAAAAAAAAAATGTTTTACGGCCAAACCTGATGTTTTGCCGAAAGGTTCTTGTTTTGGTCAATACGAGTCAACATAACTGACTTCTGATTGGAGATTGGCTGCGAGAAAATAGAACTTGTTCCAAACTACAAATTGGGCAAGAAATTGTGTCCAATATTGTGAAAAGGATATTTGACTGGAAATTGGTGTGTGTCAGTTGGACCACAATCCAATATCCAATAGATTGACCAATAAATTAGGTAGTGTCATCAGGGCTTTAAAATATATGACTATCGATGACGACAATGATGATGAATATGAATTTTTCAATGGATAGCCAATGCCGCAAGTGACACTATTTTTCCTAATAAATGAAGTCGGGACATGCGATTAACTTTCAATATGCTGAAGTAGTCACCAAGGTGAAAAGCTTCACAACCCGGCTAATGTGCGAGGCGTCGGGAATTCGGAAACGAGACCAAGACTTCAATAGGGACTGTGGCTTCGAAATAAGCCTCACGTGGGATCCTGTGCTGAAGTAATACGTATCGTGCAACAATAAAATGACAACTCCTTCAGCCCTTTCAACCTCCTTCCCTTCACGAACACCTAAAAAAAATCCTTTGCGAAAAACTATCCTTATTTCCTCAGAAAAAGCGGCCAGCAACGGTCACGAAACGACGGGTAAGAAACGCAACAAGTGCGCGGGGCACACATTAACAGCATCATTTACAGCAGTATTGACCCGCGAAAGCTTTAACGATTAAATTATTTTGCTTGTTGCACGTCATACTTAAGATGCGTGAAACTGAAATGTCGATATTCATATTAATTTCTAACACTTCCGTCACTTATTAAAGATGTTTACTTCATACGGTGTTCTAGAAATTATTTCAAAAAAATCACTATCTAGCTGGTGAATTACTTCGAGTCATCATATAAAGATGCTATTTTACAAGCAATTATTAGTTTTCCGCACTTCCCGCTTTCATGGATAACTTCTTTATGATAATCTTCAAGCAATAAAGCTAAGAGATTGATTGTTGCTCGCGCCCAGTGAATAATTTTGCTAATGAATATCCTTGCATTTATGTCGCACATAAGAAGAAAATTTACGGCCTATGGAAATATTTGAGCTAATTGGCAGCGTTGAAAATGTTATGTGCTTTTAAGACCATCATGTTCCCTACGTTTATAATAAAATTTCCGTGATTTTTAAATTAGAAGATATCTTTCGGGATCTGAAGCGAAAATTCATTTCGATTAAGCTCCTAGGTAATGAATTTAAAGTGAGCAGATTATCTTTAAAGAAGAGCTGACTAGGTCATACGTGGGATGCAAATCCTAAAACTGGACAAAAGAGGTGTATTAAGTTTAGACTTAATATATTATTTTAACCTGATTATTTTCACGGTACCATCTGCGTCGTAACTATGGGAGGTTAAGGAGGATGTAACTCTTCCCCAGAAATCTAAAATAAATAATATTAATTTCGCAGCACTCCTACTTGTTTTAAATACAGTAATTATATGTTGTTGTTTTAATTTTCTCTCTCTAATGTATTAAAATTAGTAGTTTATTCCCATAGATAACGGATTCAAACAAGTTTCTTTAATTAATACCCAGGACAGGATCAGATAAAATAGCACTCCGGTTTGGCTTGTTATTCAATCGGACCCATCCCTTCCAAAGACAACTCCTAGTTACGCCACTGAGACCCATTAATTTTTGCCCTCTGATGACTAGAAGTGAAATTGTTTCCCCCATACTGGATAATGAGGGTCATGATGTGAAATAAACACCCTTTTACTGAAGTGTAAATAATATAACTGTCGAATTCAGGCTTAACTCTGTGACACCTTTCCAGTGTGCAAATGAAAGAATAAACTTTGTTAGGCTCACTAATATTTTGAAAAAAGCACGACCCGGGTTTCATTACATGCTTAAATTGTAAGGTCCATCGTTCATGTTATCGGTCAGGTTATCTTTCAGATTATCGTCATCTTCAGGTTTCAAGTATGTTACGAAACCCGGGTCGGGCTTTTTCAAATATATTAGTGAAACTAACAAATTGTATCCTTTCATTTTCCACAAAGCATCCGTGATGGATGAATTTACAGGGATTTTAGCGTCATAGAATACTTGAATGGAACTTAAGTGTTCCATCATAGTGTAGGCAGCCATTTTTCATCTTGAAATGTCTATACCTATGAATCTGTGGGACCCTAAAAATTGCGATGGCTGATAGCACGTTTAATCGATTGCAACCTGTGCTGTTTGATCGGCGGCGGTTGCGTCAGAACCGCGGTGGTTTGTCGTGGAGATCCGTGGATGGCGAATCGACCCTGACCTGGTGTTGGCGGCGAGCACGAAGAGACGGCCGATGTCCCGGAAAGGCGCCTCGACCATCAAGTACAGGGCCAGAGCCATGATAAAGGTGAACACCGTCTCTCCCGTGGACTTGAGCAACTGCGGAAGAAGAATGCGAGGCGATTAGGGACATATGAACAGAAAATTGGTGTATCAATTGGACGACATACCGTATAATAATAATAGTAAATAAAGATGTACTCCTGGACACCGATACACCCTACTGAAAATACCACCCACCTACACGGAAAAAAAAGATTTGGTTAAAACTATCAAACTGGTGTGAGAGGGAGTATTTTTGTTAAGTATACTTAAACTTTGATATAAATTATCAAGCACTTGATTTATTTTACCAAACGCTCTTGATATATATCATCAAACATTTTGATATTTCATAATTTGGTCAATTGTAAGAAAGAGTTTGGTAAAAATAACTGAATTAATTCGGTACGATCAGAGTTTGGTAACTTTTATCGAAGTTATGATTAATTTTACGAAGGTGCTTGCTTGTTTGGTAAAAACTATCAAACTCTACATTGTTATGCAAATTTGGTTTGATAGAATTTACTTAGTGTTTCGTAACCTATCGAACGGTCTGTCGTTCCTCTTTTGTTTGTACCAATCTGGGATGCTGAAATCAGAACTGACCGAGCAAATCGAAGCAATAGACCGGGTATAGTCTTAACAGACAAAACAGAGCGACACTACGCTCATAGACGTAACTATCTCATTAACCCTTAGAGTGCTGGGTAGCGCCATCTCTCTCGCAAAAAGTGCCAGGAGCACGATAGCGCTCCTCCTGCAATGTCAATCTTAGATGCTGGTAGTTCACTAATCATTCAGAAGTCAACATTCATTTTATTTTAACATAAACTATTTTCTTTTAAATTAACAAAAACTCGTCAAATAATACATTAAAAAGGTGAAACCACTTATAATAAATATTTCCTAAAGTTTTTTTAATATATCCCTTTGGTAGTTTTTGAGGTGCAATTTTTTCCTAACCTACTGCAAAATCAGCAAAAATGCCTCGGCACTTTTAGCGTAGTACCTATAAAATCGGCTGGCACTCAAAACCAATGTGCAGAATGCACACTCCTCCAACATTAATAAATATGCAGAATTTGCTGCAGATATTGTGCCCATGCGTGTGCGCTATGAAAATGTAGTCAGTGAATTTATGCCCTATAGTCACAACAACAATAGGAATCACACCATGTGTAGCGCTACATCAATTCAAAAAACTAAACCTGGATAGCATGCTACCAAAAATACAAAAAAAATCAGTCATCCTGGGCACCTGTCATATTGTCCGACGCTTCCTTTCCGTAGAATAACTGGACAAAACACAGTTGAACTTGACCTAGTCTAGACTGTAAAGAAATCTTTCAAGATAGCAAGAGGGAAAAAAGATGATGATGATAATAATAGCAATTACTTTTGCCGTATTTCTAGAATCTTCCTCGTCATTGTTGGTCAAATTTTGCTCGTTCGCCATTTTTCGGTTATTGTCGATTACGATAGAGCTGAAAAAATAGAGTATCGTTCTTTTCCCTTTTTCGGTCCGTCACCTACTTCTCGAGCTATTTGCGTCGATGTATCTACGCACTGACCCAGTTCGCTGATAAGTTCATGACGTCACTGACTCTTTCCGAGCGGCTCACTACTGTTCCGCAACTTCTCCTCCTCGCGTATTCTTCTCACTTGTTTCCTTGTAATAAACAACCTAATTAGCGATTCCTTCCGTCAATAATCACATCCTTCTGAGCGATGTAATTACGACGAACTTTAACGACGTCACTCATCATCATAGGAAAGTCAATAATCTTAAGATTACCGTTATGTTACGTATAAACCAATAACCCCTCAGATTGCCGTTGCCTTTTGTTCACGACTGTTTTTCAGACGAGCAGGCTCTCTTACTTCGTAGCCAGTGGCGCCGACTCCATGGGGCCTGAGGGGGCCCGAGCCCCCTCAAAGATTCGTTTGGGGGGGCGGAGCCCCCTCAATATTTCAAGAAAATAATTAAGTTATATTATGGTTTGTGAAATCACAAAAATATTTTGGTAATTTTTATTTCCCGTGGTTGACGATAGTTACCTTTTAAAATAAATTCAACAATGTGTTAAAACAATTAATTATAAGGTGAAGCAGGTTGACTGAATTAGGTGGTGTGAATCATGATAGTGTTTCGGTGCTGCGACACACTTTGAATTTAACCTCTTCCTGGGGCAAGACCTCGGATATGGGCCCCCCCAATATTTTTTATAAGTCGGCGCCCCTGTTCGTAGCCAACCGCTACATCTAGAGTTCAACCTAGCATCCGCAAGCCATTGCACGCAATCGGTGGCACAAAGCTCAGCCGTGAGAATGCATCACTTACTCATGAAATGGGCAGAAAGGTGTTGTATTTCTTCATTTTTAAATTATGAGAAAATGGTTGAGTGGGAACGACTCTTTTCGTTATAACTCATATTTCCTATTTATCTACCGAATTATCTTATCATACAGGGTGTTTCAGGGGGAATCTGCATGCTTTAGGAGGTGGTATGGGAGACAATTTTAAGAATTTTTTCACCTATAAACATGGGGTCGCAATTCCTTAGTTACTGAGCTATGGCAATGCAAACATTTTGTTGGTTGCACTTTGCAGTTACCATGAATGAAAAAAAAACTGAATATAGTAACGTGCAGAGATGGAAGGGATCCGAATCTTTTGCTGATTATGCTTGAGATATTTTTCGTTCGTTTTATGCTATCCATAAAGATAATCGTTGCTTATTTTAACAACGGATTCCGAATAATTGTAGACGTTTCAACTTTCAAATGCGTACTTTTTACGATGAAAGCTTTATTTTCGGATGTAACATAAAAAAATTTGTAACTGATTTTTGGGAAAATTTATTTTATTCATTGAAGAATGCATCATTTCTGTCTCATTATTTGTACAGAAAATAAATTGTCTTATTAAATTGAGTTTTTGGGTCTGAGTGAAAGGGTATTGGCATGGTAAAAAAATTCACTGATCTGTTAATCTATCCTGTGTCATTTTGCTTTCCGGGCTATTTTTCATGCATCGCATGGCAATTTAAAGAGATTCATTGCTCTAGGTTTGCCGTCTAACAAGGGTGGCATTCACTAGAGTTGCCATGAGAAAAAATTCCCCTGTACTGGGTATGGAGCCACGGATCCGACTGAAGCTATAGCATAGTAGTCTCCGCAACGGACCAGAAATCCAAAGGTCCGTGATTCGATTTCCGGCGCAGGGGAATTTATAAAAGGGGAATTCTTGTGAATTTCACCATCGTCAACGTGGCCGGTTAGAAAAGTAACAAAAAATATGACAACGCAAAGGGAAAATGGGTTGTGAAAAATCAATACCGGTGATGAATCATATTCCAACCCAAAAAGCGTATTTTTCCGGTAAATTTGTTCATAATTCTCGTGACTCAATTTGCTAAAGAATCCAATCACTCACTTGCCTCTTCTTAACATTAGAAAATATTTGAGACAATTCTCGGGCACGGTTTTTCATATATAACGCCAGGCGCCGACTTACAAAAAATATTGGGGGGGCCCAAACCGGGGATATTGCCCCGGGATATTTTATAGAAGTGAGTTTTAAGTTTTTTAAGCATTTTAGAAGAGTCATATGATCAGCATTAGAACCCTGATAACTCGAATCTCGATATCCGAACACTCCGGGGAAAATCGACAAACCTGACACATTTTTTTCTCACACCCACAACGAATTTTTGGGGGGGCTCGGGCCCCCTCAGGCCCCATGGAGTCGGCGCCACTGTTAATAACGCACAGGAAAATGTTGATGAGGAAATTTTCCATATAAAGTAAAAATTTCATAATGATTATGAAAGGTTTTAAGAAAATGCATAATACCTTCGTCAAAAAAAAAAACACGGATTAAGCAAAAAAGATTTATACTCTCACAATTTTGAGCAGTCAACAGGTGAGAGATTGGTACGATGAGTCACTTCACGTCATGATGTTTGTAACGGAAAAGATTCTCGGCATTGTGAGCAACCGGAACATAAAAGCATGAAGGAGTGCAGGTTTAGAAAGTGAGACACTTGGTGATAACATATTTTTGCCGGGATAGATTTTCTCCGGAGTAGTCGTCGAAGTCAAACTTATCCGCCAATGGCATCGGATGATCTTTAAAGCGTCAGGTGGTTCTTTGAAGCCGCGAGCGCGAGGAATATTCCACATTATGCAAAAAACGTCTCCGTTTAGCTGTAAGTGGATTCGTGTTAACGATGGTCGATAGAAGGAAAATGCAAGCGTTGCCATCATTATTCATTATCAAGATATATCGTAACGTTATAAATGTCTTCAAAACGACTTCAGTGCTTAGGTTGTTACTGTTGATGTTTTTTGACGTAGTTATGACCTCGTAGATAGCACTCGTTCTCGGCTTTGCTGACTTGTCGTAGCATAGAATGTTAACGAGAGATTAATGTACTACTTTCCGACTCGGATTTTATATTTTTTCAACATATTTATGGAATATTTTGAAGGATTTATTTGAGCCCTTTATATTCAACCCTTATCTTTACTCATTTATAAACTTCATTATCCTCGTCTTTGACCATTTTTTCATCCCTTTTATCATACAATTCTAGCATTGATCGTTGCGTCGCAATTAATTTCAGCAACATTTATTTCAGGCTAATTACTGCGGTACTTTAAGGTTGTTAAAGGTAGATAAAATGTATGAGAAATTGAATGCAAAAGTATCACTGTTTCTAAAATGTAGTAATAAAAGATAAAAACAATATTTAAATTATTCGCAATAATTCATAGATCGGAGTGTAAGAAATCTATAAGCTTCTAAACTAACGCAAAAAAGTATACAAGGAGCACGCATTTATAAATTCAACTGTTTCCTTTTGCCTGCATGCTCCGCGTGTGGCAGGTGAACCAAATCGAATATTTATATCATGGTAAAAATTATGTCCTGGAATGGCAATAATGAATTATATGACAGTTCATAAATTCATGATTAACTATGTAGAAAATAAATTTTGGGGTTTTACAAAAGGGCATGAGCAGAATATGTCAGTAAAACATTATTTTGAGCGTTAGAAAAAAGATACTCCGGAAATGGTTTGATATCTGTATTTTTTGTGAAAGGAAACCCAAGAAAAATGTGAAGATAATTTTTAAATCTTGTAGATGATTTTTTTTAAATCCCTCTCATAGTAAGGTAATTTCCTTGAGTTAAGGTTTATTAGAAAAATATCGCGGTATTATTCGGTGCTTTTGCGGTACTTCCTCCATTGGCCCATCTCGATTCAGGCGAATTTTTTTCATAGTGAGCAGTTCTGTGGCGTTGGGCGTAGCACAATGCTCGCGGGGAGACAGCCAACTATTTAAGAAAAAAGTCGAAAGTGATTGGAGCGAACGATATAGCGTGAGAGGCAATGCGACTGCATAGAGTTTAATGTTTGTTGCCACTTAGATTTTATTTTAATCGGTTTCCAAAAATGTCCGCAGAGCGGTGAAGAGTGCAATGCGATCCACTTTTTTCCATTATTTTACAGTGCAATGTTTTTAATGGCAAGGTATAGCATTGAAGAGTTATGAATTTGACAAATAACATCATCACGAATGTACTTTTCGAATAACAACCACTATTATACCTTATTTCCCCGTGAAACTCAGATCAATTAGTCCGTCAGCGACGCGAGTGGCGACTTCTGTAAACCCATTTAAATGCGTGGTGGACGACGACACATTATGAGGCCTACTTGAGGATCCTCCATTGTAATATTCGTCGTTAGAGGTATGGAATAGCCCCCATGGCTGCTTATACAGTCTATTTTGGTGTTCTATTGCCGAGTTGCCGTGCTCTCAGAGGAGTGTTTGTGGTGGGAGTAGCTTCATCAGTGCTCGTTCAAGCAGAGTGCCGGCATTATTCGAGTGCTCGCTCTTAGTCCCATCATGAATTTTCCAGTTTTTTTCAGATTACAATTAAAATTTACCACATTTAATACTTCCAGTCTTCATTCATCATCATGCAAATGATAGCTTCATTTGAAATACCTCAAAATCTTGACCTCATCTGTCTTCCAAAATTGTGATGAAAAAAATCAATTGAATATTTAATACGTAAACATGATTAAAAAGGATACCAATAAAACAGAAAGAACCCGACCATGTATCGAAAATAGTTTTTTTTGTGATATTTTTTCTGGCGTCACGGGTAAGTACCAAAATCAGATCATGTTTCAAAGAAGACAAGCATTTAAGATTAAATTCAACAGCGTCCAAGGATCGTGCTTACTGGAAACCCGGCGAATTCTCCAATCTCCCTACAGCCCCGATCTTGCCCCAGCAGACATTTTTCTACTCCACAGAGTAAAAAAACCTTCAAAGAATTCCAATAGGGGCCTTGGTCACCGCCAAAGTGGTTTGCACGCATGCTCTGAGGGATTTTTCGGTTGTTTAGATTCCGAGATCGTATGAATCGTGGAAACTTTGTTAACAGAAAGTTGAGTTGATGCTAAAGGAGCATACTTAGGACATACTGAAAACAAATATGTAAGATGAAATTCATCAGAAAAATGTCATCCTAACGATTCTTCAATCTCCCTACTGCCCCGGTCTTGCCCCAGCAGACAATATTCTCCTCCCCAGAGTAAAAAACCCATCGAAGAATTCCAAAACGGAAGAATTCCAAAGTGGCTTGCAGGCATGCTCTGATGGATTTTTCGGTTGATCACATTCATAGATCGTGCTAATCGTGGAAAATTCGTCAACAGAAAGTTGAGTTGATGCTAAAGGAGATGCTAAATCTTTGGAGACTAATAGAGTTATGTAGCGATAACTCTTTATTTATGCTAGCAGTTTATCGTCATTCACAATTAAGATAAACCGTCACGTTATAAATTTCTTCAACGACGAATTCGGTACTTAAGTTGTTACTTTTGATGGGTTTTTGACGTAGTTATGTCGGCGTGGATTGGAATTTATTCTCATTACTTAAAACGTGCACCCAGGGTAATATGAGTTCTCAAGAGACTAACCATTAATTAGCGGTTCAACTTCCTTCAGTGATGAGGGTGTGTTCAGTTTTTTGCGGAGGCTGTCACCTACGCGACGGGCCACGTCGAGAAGAAGAATAGCAGACGTGAAATGCAGACGACCTTGACTGTCGGTGACCTGTTGAGGCGAGGCCACCATCTTCCCACTTGCTCCGCTAGCATTCATCTTCCTCGTTCGCCATTGTTCTCTCGTGATCTCTTCTTCCTTCTGGTTGGGTTGACATTGAAAGTTGGGCGGCGATTTCCGGGCTACTAACACCAAAAACATCAAGCTTCCTCATTAATGCCACACATCTAAATGTAATCTTCACGCCTCCTGCAAATATGGTCTCGAAAATTTGACGGATGCGATACCCTTCCGGTTTCATAGGTAATCGACGCATAAATAATTCTCAGGGTCTTCTTCGTATGTTATGGTATTAGAAGGAGGCAACCGATTGTCGAGGTCATTTGAGGGTGGGTTGGGTAGGGAAGGAAGGGCGGAGAGAAACCCGGCGTCGGCATTAGCCTGCTCTTAACGAAAGGCTGAAGAAATTGGCTCGATCCGGAAATTTATTTTCATAGTAAAACTAGGCCATAAAAAAATACTAATTTTGATATGTAGATGTTTGGAAATACAGTATCTGGATATTTCAAGTGATATTTTTTTACTTAGGTCCTGCGACAAATTTGATCTGCGCTATTACTCCAGCTGCTAGCTGCTATTGAAATATTAACTGCATGCTCATACGGAGAGATTCCGAAATTCATTCTCCCTATGAACAACGCCATGTCATCGTGAAATGTCCTCGGGATCGCCACGAGGTCAGGAACTGCATTACTGCCGACGTTTCGATGTCCCACTCGACCACTCAGGGCTGTGAGTGACGACGGTGGCCGAGTCGAAACGTCGGAAGTTATGCAGTTCCTGACCCGGTGGCGATCCCTAGAACATTTCACGAAGTCTATTCGCCGGGAAAGCACTAAATCTTTCTTCAATATCATGTTACATTGAAAAATTCCGTTATTTGAAGCATTGTCTTCCATTAAGGGTTTTTCTTCTCAATTGATATCTCACTCAGAATAAAAAAATTATGTGTTCATCGGCACAATGTGGTCGATTTATACACACGAAGTTTTTTTTCGTTTCATTAGTCACGGCATGTTGTTAACTTTTGCTCTAACTTCCTTTGTAGCGGAATAAATGGCACCTTTTTGCACATTTTTGGTATCACTGAAAACTATAGCATATAGTAAAGTGCGCGGGGGGTTGTAATTCTGATTGCCAGACCCTACCAAATACCCTAGAAGTGCCTTGGTTTGTATGTTGCAGGTGTAAATATTGCTCGTTTGGAGAATTTCCTTTCATGAAGAGTTGGACCGGAATCCACTTTTTCTCCTGCCTCTAAAATTTGTTCTTGGAAAATTATCTGTGCCGAATTTTGCGAGGAAATGGGTTCAGAGAAATTCAGCTCCCGCCGATATTGCGTAAAACTTCCGTTCTTCGTGCAAGCTCAAGGCTGTCGGCTGGCTACCTGCATAGCCATTTTCTTCTCATTTTATCATCTGTCTCCTAATGGTTGCACACTTGGCTTTTTCCTGTGGTGGTATTCTAATATGCATATCCTTCTTTTAATCTAGTTACCAGTTTCTGGAAAAAACAGGAAAATTATTACGGCTATGCGGCTTTTTATACGCAATCAGAGAAAAAAGTTTGCTTGCTTGTTCATTTCAATTCAAGTCATTTTCATGTTCATTTCCATTGAGTGCAAGGATATCTAATCCGTGAACTAAATAAAGTACATAGTAATGCAATGCGATTCGTAAAAAAAATACCACGAGTGAACAGGGAACGTTAAAGCTTTGCGCGAATTAGATTGGGAGCCTCTCATGATCCGTTGGTCACGTTCTAGGCCTAATTAATTGAACACTTAAAAATAGATTGATACCTTGATAGATATGCTAATAGTTAGTTGTATGAATATTCATGCATGACATATTCTTATTTCCTTTTCTTACATTTTACTCACCTGGATGAAAATAAAGAATAACTTTTCTTTATTTCAATTCGTAGCAGAATTTGTATTAACTAGACGTACAAATCCAAAAAATCTCCAACAGTACGATCTTTCATGATACTAATAATAATAATAATTAATTTTTTTAATAAGCAAGCTGAGGTCAAAAATACAAGTTTTTGATGTCATTTACTCGGCCCAAACTCTTCATGAAGCGCGAAGCTCCTCATGAAACTGCCATTGTATAGGTGTGATCTTGATGGCAGTTGTTACGACTATCATTCTATGTTATAAAGTATTGAATATGACATTGAATGACGGTGGAAAAACCTGAAAAATACAAATGGAGCCTCCCGAGGTGTCTCCTCATGAGAGCCTGAGATATACGTATGATTAAAAGTATCCAAATAGGTTTGAGTGCACTAATAATACTAAAGTAGGTTTTTCACAAAACGCGCTCTAATGGGAAATGCAATGAGAAAACGATTTACTCCTAGTTCTGTCATCAGACTGTCTGAGAGGTAGCGTGATGCACTCGGAGCCGACTATTAGGACGATTAGCTTCACCGCTCCACATGAAAGAGACCATTTTGTGAAGGATTTCATTTCTAACGAGTCGAAGAGCTGCACTTACTTAGCCGAAAACGATCGGCAAGAAATAAATTAAAGAGGGAGCTATCTGATTTATTTATTTGGCGATACTAAGAATTTCTCTTACATCGGAGACAGGGGTGGATTGAGGTTTTTTTTCGGGGAGATTCATTACTTTCTTCGGCGCCTTGGTGGTATGCAATACCTGTCAGCATTAATGTGTCCGAGTCCTTGTGTAGGCTTTCTTGGTGTGGTGAGAAGTCAGCATGGAGGTTTTCAGGGTTAGTACCGCGTAGATTCATCTCTGCAAACGATTATTAAATTCTTCTCTCATACAGAGTATACAGGGTATATACAGAGTATATACAGAGTTTACAGAGTATATGCAGAGTATACAGAGTATATACTGAGACGGGCGATACCACGGATCTACACTTCATTGACCTGAAGAAGCCTGCCCAATGCGTGCGTAACTGTCGTCTGTAGAGATGAATCTACGCGGTAATAACCCCGAAAACCTCCACGCTGAATAATGTATCCGATGTCTAATATGCGATTATAAAAATTGATGTATTATTAATAGAAATGGTTTCTATACCTACATAATACCCAGGAATCCGCTTCAATAGGCGTGTGATTGGAGGTGCTGGGACACTACAAGCGCACCCGCATGAGGATATTATAAAAATGATGCGCGCGTTGAGAGATATTTGAATGCATATGTGTATAAAAAACGCGAGCGTCTCCTGGGTTTGGAATTACCACGTTGTAGTTAGTGACGTAGTTGGGATCTCTGTCAGCACCGCGGTAAATGCAAAATCATTTGTTGAGAATTATTTATAATCATTGCAAGTTCATTATTATAATTCTTAGTTAAGGGTAAAAAAATTGGAAAAATTCGTTATACCATAGCCATTCCATAATTTTATGTGAAAAAATTAACATAAGCAGTATGAAATAGCATCAAACTCAAAAATATACGTCACTGTGTCTTTCTCAATATTTAAATTATTTGATAAGTTGTATAGATTCCTAAAAAAACTTTCGTTGCTAGAAATACCCGTATAATAAAATATGGCTTCAAAATTTATTATAAGCCGTATGATAAAATATGTTTTCATATTTTATTATACGGGTATACTTTGTGATTTCACGTGTTTAATTTATTTTTAATTTTTTTACGAATTGTACACAATGTATACTTTAGTATTATACAGGGTGCCCCATTTATCTTGACCACCCGAAATAACCTTTTTGTCCCGATGTAAATTCAAAAATGTGTCAAGCAAATGTCCATTAGCCGCCAGGGGGACATTAATTAGCATGATTGCCCTCCTTGTAGCTTTGTTATTGACAAAGATATGGACAGCGTTATGTCTTTTTAAAATGGCACCCTATATTTTTTTATTCGGTAGTTCGTTTCCTCTCCTAAAGACTTATTCAAAAATGAAGGTCAGTGGACCATTAACATAAACACAGTGTTATGAAAAATGACTGACTCAATAGCACTTAGTGCAGGTATTGCGTAGTTCCAATAGTGCAGGTGCACTATTGGAACTACTCCACCAGTCATTCATAAAAAATATATGGTGCCAAATAAAACTGACATACCGCTGTTCATATCTTTGTAAATAACAAAGCTACAAGGAAGGCAGTCATGCTGATTAATGTTCCCCTGACGGCTAATGAACATTTGCTTGACACATTTTTGAATTTCCATATGGATAACAAGTTATTTCGGGTGGTCAAGATAAATGGGACACCCTGTATATTAAGTATGCTTTAAAGTATGACTTCATAAATTAACTTTTAATGCATATATGCGGAAAAAACATAGGTGTCACTCGTGCTTTCACTTACCACGTTGTAGTTGGTGACGTAGTTGGGGTTTCTGTCGGCGCCGAGGCCGATCAGCTGAAAGGTGAAGTGGATGAGATAGGCGCAGTACGTCAGCTTACCAAGCGCCACAAAAGGAGTCCAGCTCAGCATGGTCGAGACGCACCCTGTTCATCGTAAACAAACACACATGCGGCATTTCAATCAGTAATGGTTTTTATATACTCCTAATCAATTTTACGTGAGTATCTCTACTAGTTAGAGCAATAATATTCACAAGTAGATCTCCAGAATGAGTAATGGTTTCCGTCGTAACTATATGAAATCGAATCACTGTGAAAATGAAGATTTTACTTTGTGATTTCGATTGTAAAATTTATTTACGACCGGTTTCGAGGCCCCCTTATCATCTCATTTCCTGAAACCAATAGTAAATGAATTTACATGTGAAATTACAAAAAAATATATAGTACATATAACTTCTCCTCTCCTCTTTTCCTCTCTCTTCGGCCGCGCATGCACACATACAGTAATAGCGTGACAATGGGGTAAGCGTGACTGTTTGACGGATCAGATAATTTCCAAACTATGCATTTTATTGCAGAAAAGTTTCTCGGGTTTTCCACCGGTTGATGTCGTCCATGTATCCCGACGTTTCGATCCGCGACTTGCTGATCATCCTCAGGGGATCTTCCGAATGAGTCATTCCGAATGAGTCATTCGGAAGATCCCCTGAGGATGATCAGCAAGTCGCGGATCGAAACGTCGGGAGACATGGACGACATCAACCGGTGGAAAACCCGAGAAACTTTTCTGCAACTGATACGCCGGGAAAACCTAAGATCATATATGTATTTTATAATTTTAATACAGCTACCTAACGTACCTAAAGAAGCACTAACTTCAAAAATGAAAAAGTTCATTCACAGTTCCTTACAGTGAAAATTAAAAAAATCATTCGTGTCACTATGTTCACCTTCTGTTCAAACAAACTTATCGAAAACTCATCCAGGAATTATCATAAGTGAGTTTGAGCGGATAATATGGTGGAAAACAAATTGCTTCATCTTATACGAGATTTTGGTGAGTCAATAAACTAGATGAAAGAAGCCAACCGTCAAGCATTCACTCGCGTTACTCTTATAAATTTCCGTCCTCGCAATGAGAATTAGAAATAATAAGCCACGAGAGTAAAATATAGGGAATGATAGCGAATGTGACGCCGTTCTATTTGCAGGGTAACTTTTTTGACCCACAGCACATACATCAATGAGCTTCGTGGTATGAATTACCACGAGTTAAAGTTCCCCAAGACTGGAAACCAAGGACCGCGAAACATGGAATCGAACCACGGACCTGTGGCGGTCCAGGCCTCTGCGCAGATCACTGCTCAGCCACTGGCAATTTATGTAAATTTCACCGTCATTCACGCCTCAGCCTCGATATATTACACATCAGTGTGCTATAGATGGTGTTGTTAACGTAACAAGTCATTTGTCCCGTTACTTGGGTTACCGTACGACATGGATGATGTACTCACGTATCTTTCCGGAGGCAAGGGAGAGAATCAGGAGGGCGACGGCAGCGCCCCAAGCGAATCTTTGCAGTGCGGCGTAGATGGCAGCCTCGCCGACGTCGTACTCCCTCTCGGGCGTGTAGAAGACCACGGCGGGGAAAAGCACGGCGCCGAACACGAGCACGGAGAACGCGAATATGGTACGGGCCGTCGCCTTCAAAGAAATCAACATAACAATAGGGAGGAATAATACGAACTATTAAGATCAGGAACTGATGAGATACTATAGAACCATTCCACCTTATAGTTGTGTTCCGACTCGTTAGGCATTAGGGAGCTTGGATTTGGGTGGCTAAATTTTGGGTAGTCGACCTATAAAAGAACATAAATTGGGACATCCAAATACTGGTGTTGCCATCTCCTGGGCGCGAAACCAATGAAGAACGAGAGATATTTGGAATGAATCGAACAAATGATAACCATTCACATTCCGCAGGCATTATCCTAATCAAATATCAGAGAGAATAATTCTGGGTACGAAAGGTTGTTGAAGGAATGGAAAAGGATTATTTAATCGAAGGAGAAGCTAGATGCAATCCAAGATGAAGACAGAGCGTAACTTTCTTCATTCATAAACTGCACCATCACTCAAGAGCGTACACTGGATCAAAACTAAAGGGGGGTAAGCCGTTGTCGTTCAAGATGTAACAAACATAAGCTTATGAAGCCAATGCAGCGATTTATTATTTTTTTTAATGATTAGCTCAGAAAAAAATATTTTTATTTTTTACATTTTTTATACTAATATCATTTTCCTTCTATTTAAAGAAAATTTGTTCAAAAATTTCGTTTTGAACTAAATTTACTTTTGCTTTTAGGAGTGGGGGCAGCTGCACACTCCAGCTCCCCGGACGCTGCTGGGGACGCCCATGCCATCACTAGGTATAGATGTGAAGCCAAGACGTAGTACTAATTTTTTACGAAAGTTGTTTTTTTAGCAACCAGGTTTATTCTGTGATAGTAGTCGGAATTTTGCGGGGAAAACCACTAATTTACATCTGCCACTGTTAGAAAATTTATAACTAAAACATTCATTAATCGAATCGAAAACATAAGAGAACCCTTATTACAGGACAGAAATCAAGTGATGGTGTCGAACCAAATCGTCGTAATACAGCAAAACACTCCAAATGAAAATTATAAGCTCGATTATTAAGTTGCAAGTCAGTCTTAAATTACAAAACATAAATAAAAATACGTGGAAGAACAAATCGAACAGTTTTGAAGGTGATTTTGTAAAATTTTTCCATTAACCCTTTAAAGAACAAACTAACTTACCAACTGATTTTAATTATTTATTTGCATGTTCTAAGTATTTTACAACTAATTAAGAGATATTATGAAAGAAAATCTGAACAAAATTTTTAACGCATTTTCAAGCATGTTCCCAAATAGTAACACGACAAAAAATTTTCCTACTGCTTAAAAATAAATATACATTTGCCCAATAAACTAAGTTTAACAATTTAATATATATTGATGCTTTGAATAAATGATCATTTGTTACTGGAGAGCGAGTGTTGAGAAAAATATCGAATAAACCGCATACTCACTACAGAGGTGATGAAAATAACCAATTTTGAAAATATATAATTAAAGATCAATGTATACACAAGTCAAGCGATTCACTTTTAAAAAATATTTCCATGATTTATTTACATAATAAAAGCTATAAGAGTAATCACATATACGATATATGATTTTCATAAATTTTTAGAAATCTGTTCCCATATGGGAACATTGGACTACAGACGGTTAATGAAATTTTTACAATTATGAATTTCACTTTACGAGTTTTAACTAAATCACTACCCTGGTTTCAGTCATTTGTATCATCTCTAGATCATCATAGGGTTGAATTCGTAAATTTCATGTATTTCCATTAGTGGAATGGCAGTATTGCATACGAAGCAAACAAATTGTGAAACAGACGACCCTTGGCTTTGATGAAACTCACCCTTGTAATCTTGGTCTCATAGAGCTTCCTCTTGTGGAAGACGTATCCGGCGATGAACCCAGCGACATAAGGACCAGCTCGGGTGTGGCTTTTGGTGTACATGGCATGAAAGTATCTGCTGGCCCTCGGATTTGACAGGAACCTGAAGGAAATTGGAATTGAGCTGACTGTGGACGTAGGGCGGATCGGAAAAATCGTTTTTTTTTTCAAATACATCTGGTCCAATGAAAAAAGTTGTGGGACCGATCAAAAATAAGGCCTGAAATTTTTGAGACCTCTACTTGAACCCCTGACCCTCGCTCAAATGCGATTTATGGGGGGAAGGTCAAAATCCGAAAAATATAATATTTTATGGTTATTTCTAATAGATTTTGCCGAGTTACTGTTCTTTTAGAAAAAATTTCGTGCATTTTGACGTATTTGCCACCGTTTAGTCACAAAATGCCTAATTTGAGTCCGCGTCCGCGAAGAAAATATTCCAACGCCCACGCAGCGTCGCGGAAACAAGAGCGGTAGGCCGATCCCGTCCCCTCCCCGCTCGCTACTCCTCTTACCACGCCTCGAATACAGCAAAATATATCCCAAGTGTGCTGCTATGAGGGCGTTCATCTTTGATAATATAAATCGGAACATGGTAGAAGGTACAAAAGGATACGTAGTGAGACGACTTGTCCCTTATTTGGTGCCTCGTCGGCGATAAACAAATCGATATTACCAACTTTTAGAAAAGTGATATAGGAAATATAAAAGTTTTTCAGTTTTGGATGTTCTAGCTTCATAGGCAGATTGCCTACATAAGTAGGTTACAGATTTCTTCCATAGCTTATGTTTTATATGTATAGATACCATATCGTTATGTTGCGTAGTGCAACACTGCACGCTCGTGGAAGTAAATTTTAATATTCTGGTGCATGTAGGTAATGGTTCACCTCCTGCCAAACACCGCTGTAGGTGGCTTGCAAGCAGGGGCAGATTAAATTTGGGGGAGTGTATTATGACCGGAATCCGGGGAGTATGGAATACCCCGCGGGAAGAGAGGGACGTTTTTACAGTGGGGAGTGCTTCGCTTCGCTCTGCTTGAAAATTTGTGATGAAATTTGTGGGAGTGACCCCTTCGACCCCCCCCTAAATCCGCCTCCTATTGCTAGGTAATATGTAGATGTAGACGCTTACGTGAAATTACAGTTTTATAACATTGAAGGGGATCGGTTTGGTGTGGTTGTTAGAGTGTTGGCTTCCAACCCGGTGGGACCGGGTTCAAATCCCGGCAGCGGCAGAGAATTTTTAGGGACTGCACCGATCCCTGCTTGATTGTTGAGTGGAGGACATTTCAAGCGCAACACTCCGTCCGTCGGATGGGACGTTAAGCCGTGGTCCCCTTGGCGCCTTTCGTTAAAAGCAGGCTAATGCCGACGCCAAATTTCCCTCCACCCTTCCCTCCCTACCCTTCCCTCATGGCGCAAATGACCTCAGCTGTCGGTCACTTCCTCCAAATACCATACCATAACATTAAAATACCTTGTAAACCGTTGCCTTTGTTGCATAGAGACTTTGGGGTTTTCTTTTTTAATCAAATGAAGGCGATTTGCGACAAATGGTCGAAATTGGCTGCAATAGGTCGAATTTGGGTGAAATGACGCCGGATCTTTGCGGCCAAAGGGTGTCAGCAAAGGTGTACTCACTCGTTGTAGAAGAGGATTGTGGCGTCGTGTCTTCCGGCTAAAGTGATGGCGAAGGGCACGACTAGCGAGGCGAGGGCGAAGAGGGCAAGGGCGAGCTGCCCTGCCCGGGGCCGGCGGTGCAGCAGGACCAACAGGGGCAGGCTGAGCACGAAGTAATGCATGTCGCACGGCAAGTACCACGACTGCACCATGCACTGCGCAGGGGAGAAAGAGAATTGATGTGTGGAGACAAATTTACAATCGAGTGGGTACGTAATGATATACATCTGCCAGGATGAATATATTTGTTTATATTCTGATATACATCTGCCAGGATGAATATATGTTTTTAATTTGTGTATTTTTTATTTGTTTATTTCTAATTTGATTATTTTTCATTTGTTGATTATTTATTTTTATTTATTTATGTATCTATATATTTACTTATTCATTGCAGTTCAAAAACAGAATATAGCCAATTGCAAAGAATACAATAAGTAAAAAGTAAACAAAAATTGTAAGTGTGACATCAATGAATGAAACAATATTCAGCAGTATTATGAAATAACTAACAAGGAATAGAGTAGAAATAGAATACTAACAAGGACTAACAAGAGAAGAGTAGAGGGAAAATAACGATGGTGAAAGATACATCAACATTCTACCTCGTAATCCGCTTACAAAGGCGTCCAGTGGGGGTTGTTAGGACACCAGCCGTTTACATGTAAAAAGCAAATGCTCTAACGAAATTACAACTAGCATTAATGAAAGTCCTTTGTGGTTCGAGGGAAAAACGGATTCTCATACCTAGACTATCGGAAAAATATCTGTCTTAATTTATCGCTTCTGTCGGACCAGGAAATATTGCGGGGCTATAATATGATGTTCTCCGTATCGCTCATAAAGACATCTATTCTCCATTGCTCAAGCAATCTAAGATAGATGAGGGATCAAAAGGGGAAACACATTCTGAGTAGGAGTTAATGGAAGAATGGATACTGAATAGTAAATAACGTTTCGAGAGAGAAAGGCGTGGGGTGAAACATGAAATAGGTCAATTGACCTCGTCGTGCGCGAAGTAACACGGATCGGGATAAGGGAAAGAAGGTTATATGATCTGCATTTGCCATTCATAATACTTATGATGAGCCTCCTGTCACGTTTAGTACACGGCGATCAGCTAGAATTGCTATACCAAGCGAAGATCCAATCATGCTGAGGGAAAATTTACGGATAGGCTTGTGGCGGTAGCGGACAATGGAAAGGAAAAACTTTAACGGGATTTCAAGGTGCTTCAGTGAAGAAAGCGTGGGAAATGATAAGGATATCCAACTATTATTCAAAGTTAGCAAAGACATTGTGATTTAGTGATTGACATGTACGTCTTTGTTATAGTAAAAATGTGTACCCACCAACCATTACCTGCAATTATCTCCAAAAAAGAAAAATTGCACTTATTCCCCTTTGCTTTTAAGGTCCTCAATAAACCCTCGCTATTTCTTACCTGTTTCATTCTTTATCGTTTAGTGTGCCCAAATTCGATTAAAATCGCGATTTCCAAAACAACCTATATCATTCAGCAGAATTTAAGGCAAACCACTTCTTTGTACATACTGAAGCCGTCAAATAAGTGACTTCTATAAGTCTTGCTGTGCGTATATTCATTAATAAAATAAAAATCGAAGTAACCGCTATTGTAGCCCTAATGATTAAATGAAAAAAACTGTTCAACCCGAATTCCCACTAAATGGCCTTGTGCCGTAAGGGAATTCGCGACTTCAAGTATTCTTTAAGTGCAACAATTCTATGGAGGAAAATCATTTTATTCATTTATTCAGCACCAAAAACAGCACCACTAAATTTAAATTGGGTTATGGAAACATAATAAATTATTTAGTTAATATAATTAATTATTGAATATCTTGATTTCCAGAGTTGAGTCATAAGCTTACATCGATTTTCAAGTGTTTAACTAGGTTTTGGAACCATATTCTTGAACCATAATTCAGTTTTTTCTGTAAAGTCGTATTTATTCCTGAAAATTTCTCCAAGATAATTTGTAATACATTTTAAACTTGTCGCGTGATATAAAAGCACACCTGTTTAGGTGCAGAAAAGAAAGAAAACATCAACCGGTGGAAAACCCGAGAAACTTTTCTGCACCTGATACGCCGGAAAACCTAAGATCATACATCACACCTGTTTAGGTTTCACAACATCACCTAACAGCTGGATCTGATGTCTCTGCGTCCGCGAAAGTCAAAGTGTCAGACTCCGGGAAAGGGCGCGAGCAATTCATGGAAATAAAATGAATTACTGTATATGTGATTTGCAGGTGCTCATGGATATGGCGTTCAGAAACGAATTTTTGCAGATAGGTGGTGGAAAATTTCGCTTCTTTTTTCCTGAAATGGATGATGCATACTGGAAATTGATCATATTTCACTGTCTAAGTTGGGTTTTTCCACCGGCAATGAACAAAAATACGAAAATAAATTTTGATACAGCATAACGCGCTTCAAGGTGCTTTATCTCATCCTGTCTCATTCACTTATGGAAATATTCATGGAAAGTTTAAAATAACGGATGAAAAAGTAAAAGAGAAATGCAATTTCGCACTCGCGCGACGTCATCTTGAATATGAACAAAGCATATGGGAACAGGTGCAGAAAGACTCGATCCGAGAACTGAATAAAATACAAAGGAAAGCTGCGTCAAAAATAGCAACGGGCATACAGAAACCGGTACAGAGATGTAAAGCGTATTAGGCTGGTAGGCGCTAGAGACACAGAAGCTGCGCGTTTAGCTTACTTAGATTACTTGAGGAATTGAGAATAGATGTCTTAAACCCTATCTAACCCAGAGTTGTTTCTGCCAGAAATCAAATTTCAAGATTTTAATTCTGAAAATTTTAAAATTTTACACTCAATTATAATTATTCTGGCAGCTAAATTAGTCATTAAAATTTACTCTACAAAATAATATTTAGTTTAGATATCTCCTTAATAGAGCTGAAAGTTTAAACATTTTTGATGTTGCTTAAAATCAACATTGGGTTATAAAAGGTTAAGAGCGACACTGAGAACATCATATTAGAGCCCTACATGTCCAGACTATATGACTATAGAGACTATATGACTATGACTATAGAGACTATATGTCCAGGTCCGACAGAGGCGGTATATTAAGAGAGACATTTTGCCGAACTAATAGATATGGGAATTCGTTTTTCTCCCGAACCATAAAGGACTTTATTAAATGCTAGTCGCAATTTTGTTTGAGAATTTGCTTTTTATAATTAACGACTTGTGTTCTAACATCCCATACCACGTGCCTTTTTAGGCGGCTAACGGGTTAATATTTATATTTAAATGTAGATAAAAATCCGACAAAATAATAAATTATGAGATATACTCAACCGAACGGATAGGGATGAGTATAAGACTGCGTTTTCCTGCCGAAAACGAAAGGTTCAACGCATTTTCACTCAGAAAAGACTACGCCTGCGATGGTGAAGATATTAAGGTAGGTAGCTCCAAAGGTCGACTTGAGTAATCTAGTTAAATATTTTAATGATGCAGTTAAACTCGCTGATGGCGAATTTTTTTAACGAATTTGTTCTATTTTGTTATAAACCGATTTCGTTATAGCCATAATAAAGAACTTTGCACCATTATTCACAGATTTACCGGCTGAAAATATTCTTTATTTAATCAACAGTTCCGTAACATTTTATCATCATCCGCCCTTTCTATCAAACGGCTGTAAATGGAAAGGTTTTAAGACCACCGGTAGATGTTATGTGGTGATGGCCGCGCGTTAGAAAAACTGACGATAAGGTAAGGAACGTTTAAGTAGCGAAGATGGCCGTAATTTCTTTATAAAAGAGAAAATAATTCCCTAAGGGATCAAAGGATAGTTCGTAATAGTGGGCTTTTCGTAACATCGATGCCCTTAGGAGATATTCCATCCTGGCTAGGAAAAAATTGTGTAATACAGGATGGATAAAAACACTCAACCCCTTCCAAACGCCCTAGGGATGGTCTCCAGGGGTAATCTTGTATAAGATGATGTGGCCATGCGACTAAATCCAATCTTAAATATGGTTATCTCAGGTCGCTATTATGTATTACTACGCAGAAGCGCAAATATACAAATAAGTTTGGTAACAGGCAAAGAAGCTTAAGTTGTTCTAATTTGTTGTTGTTGTATAATTTGAAGTAAATAAAATTAGTTGCTCTTGCCGTAATAGGTCTACAGGAGATAAAATTGTGATAAATAGGATCACCAACTTTGTTTAAATCGCTATTGATCAATTTCCAAGACGTAATTTGAGCATTTGGTCGTTATATACATATTCTTTTTATTTGTCTATTAATATTTTAGACACCTAGTCTTACCATTTGCTGCGTATTGACGTAGTTGCTGACATAGAGTAGGTTCGTCCACCAATGGCGTGCGCAGAAGGTGGCTTCGTGGGCCACCGTAGAATTCCAAAGGGGGCCTGAGGCCACCTTGTTGAGCAGCGTGCTGTAGAAGAAGATGACGAGCGCATAGGCAGGCGTCAGGCTGCAAAAAAAAGAGGATCACTCAGCGCCAGGACATAAAATAACATGCAAAGTAGGCAAAACGAATGTCACCATGTGCCAAGATTTTTTCACCCAGCACTAGGTGCCGGCAGAAAAAGGAAAAAATTCAAGTTCTCCTCGCGTTAAAGTGAAGTCAGGAAGCAGCAGCATTGAAGTTAATACTTTGCATCTAGAGGTAAGTCTGGATCAGGTGACCGGCAGCCAAATTCATACGCCATGTGGAAAGGGTGGAGAGAAACCCGGCGAAGAATCCCTATCAGATTCTCAGGAGTTATGAACAATCATAATACGAGTATCCGAGTACAACCAAAAATCACCGTAGCACAACTTACCTCTTTTACAGAATGTTCTAAATTAAATTTAAGCATCTGTCTGGAAGCGGAATTTTCGAAAAAAGCTCAGAGGGAACGCACACAAGGAACACGGGGTCATAAAAAGGACCTTTTTGCGACAACCTTGGGCGGAGTGGACGGGCAAATATCCACCAGAAGTAGGCTGGTTGGAAGGTTGTGCAAATCCTAGTTTACCTCCTCGTTTCAAGTGCACTATTTGTGAAATTGCATTGATAAACAAATCATATTTTCACCGGCTTGTCATTATTAGTCACTCTAGGTTCACTCATCCAGCACGCAAAACCACGCGCAGGGAAGATCCACGGGAGTGAGGAGTAACGCGCGAATCAAGAAACACGCGGCGCGGCGCGGAATGAAGGAATCAAGATACGACCAAACGGTTGAAATATTTAGTCAAGGGACTCCAAAATGTCATTTTTAACACAAAATACGTTTCATACAGGTAAAAAATGGTGCCGTCAAATTTATACCCTGTGTCTAGATTAAAAGTATTTTTACTAAGCCTTATATCAATGGCCTCCTTAGCAAGTATGTTCCAGAATTTGTTGGAACGAAATAATAATTTTTCGGTATACTATTTTATTTTGTGGTCCCCATTGATACTATTTTCACGCATTTATAATAATAAAAACTTCTATTCTAAAATACTTGATTTTCATATATAATTTGTGTTGTTGAAAATTATTAAAAGTTATGGAAGAGCAGAATATTGTTTTTTTTATTCTTACCTTACAGTAAATTGGCTCTCCCATTTAGAATAAACAGCAATATCCTTCTTGGATACCTCTTTTTTTCCTCCATCAATTAAAATATCCGTTTTTGTTCTGTTTGCAAAAAAACACCGGTTGATTTTGCTGGGAGGGATCGAGGGGGGATTGTATTGAGGTCACGTACAGTAGTTTTGCTCTTGAAGAGGCTGTAAATGGTGGTCAAAATCTGGAGCGCAGAGGCAATCGGAACAGACTGCTTTGATCTCTTTCGAGGTCAAGGTCTTGTAAGCGAAGTAATTGAAGTGCTCTCCACAAATTACTCAATCAGGGATCGTGCAGTCTTTAAAAATTCTCCCCTACCGCCGGAACTTAAACCCGGATCCACGTGGAGAGGAGCCAACTGTCTAACCGCCCGACCCCATCCCCATAACTAAAAATTAGAGATAATAATCACTTCTATTGGCGATGCAAAGATTACCGCAGCGCCCCTAGCGGCCGCGCCTGGAATCACTCTAACTCAGACACACTCCTTCCTTTGTCGTATTGACTGCATGTGTTTCAACGTGAAAAGCGTGAGAAGACGGTAATTTCTTGAAGATGTTATCGGTTGTGGACGCCAATGAAAGCAACCTCAGGGTTTGTGAGGCCCATGCGTGAGGGAGAAGAAATTTTAAATGCTGGCTTTGTGATTTCGGTGAGGAACAAGAGTCGGTGGTTCATGTGCAGGCTTTGGTACTTCGCACCGCGGGCCTGACTTCTGAGCATCCGTATTCCGTGGATTTGTGGATTGATTTATCTCAGAATTACGGCGATCGGTTATCGAGGGATCAGAGTTTATAGTGTGGCCGTATTGCTGTGTACCTTTTTAGTACTGGCGCATCATTAACCTCCTTTATACACTTCAGGTGCCCCTGGTATTGAAATATCTATGTTTTACTCGGGGATTAGAGTGGGTGAAGGACTTTCGTTCTGTACTTCCCGGTCCTCCTCCTCTGCGTCTCAGGACTTCCATATCATTAGCAGTCTCTTGAGCTTGTTTGAGATTCTCTTCGAGGTGATTTCGATTGTGGAAGCACTCACCCAGATAAAACTCCAAAGTGTGGATGCAGTTCTGCTGGAATTTTATGAGCAAAATGTTACCGTGACCTAAGACCAAGTGGCTTCGATCTTGGCAACCCCGCAGAGGACTGATGCTTGGTTCAAAGACAGAAATATGTCTATCCCAGCATCTAAGGCTTAAAACCAGTCTACTTATGCGGTAAATCCTAAAGCTAATTGGAAAAAACTTTGTACTACAGCAATTTTACTGGTAACAAGTACACAGACAGAGGCAACAAATTTGAAACTGTAGCGAGAAAGAGGTATGAGGAGCTTGAGGGTTGTCAGGTGGTGGAATCAGGACTTCTAGAAATTCCTTGGGTGAGGGCAAGTTTGGATGGACCAGCTTTGGTTGATGGCAGGTTAATGAGAAGTGTTGAAATTAAGACATTTAAGGATGGTGAGACTTTGACGGCAGCTGAGGTTTTGGATCAAAGAGCAGTGAAGACCTTGGACAACAATGTTAATTTGAAGAAGAATACTGACTATTTTGCCCAAGTTCAAATAGGTATGGCTTTGAGTGGCATCCCAGAATGTGATTACATTGTGTATTCTCAGGCTGGTAATGATTATCTTAAAGTACGTGTTCCTTTTCATTCGGATTATGTGTTCTTAAGTAGATTGTGTGATGTTTATTTTGATCATTTCCTTCCTCTAATGATGGAGGATCATTATGCTAACTCTTAAGCCTCTCTTGTGGTGCTTTTTCCTTCAATTTTTTTCTCCTGACATTTGTCATAGAACTGATTTTTTTAATGCAAACTGAGTCAACTTATGTTTACAAGTTTGTTTTTCAGTTTTAGTGTTTGCCATTGTGTTTTTTTGTATTCTTGAACTATTTGATTTTTCCAGAAATATTGTCTTCACCTAGTTTTTTTCTCTTGCTCAACTGTGATGTTATAGTCTATGTATTTTGATGTGCCAGTATTAAGTTACCAGTGTGAAGTTTTATTTTCAATGTTTTACCATAATATTTTGCATTTTACCAATTTTTTGATCCGTAATGCCAAAGTAACTTTATTTTATGTATCTAATCAGAAAATATACTAGGATTTCTATTGCAACTGCTTCATTTATGTTTTTCTCTCTCAAAAGCAGTGTCTGTGAAGTACGTGGTTGACAATTCCATATGCAAGTTAATATAACACAAAACAAGGGGAAAAGACGAATGTTGATGAACAGTTCTCAGATAAAAAGTTCTCAGTTCTTATTCACAATTAAGTCTCTCTAGTCACAAACACAATACTTGTGTGTAATAGCATTACATGAACTTGTCATTCATGATTGGAGGTGCAAAATTAGTTAATTAACACATAATAAAAAGAATTTCATCTGCATATGGGAGTAGCGTCCATTATATTGGACCCAGTATCATTTCATATGCCCGCAGACGTTGAATCACTCTCTTAACATGACCTCTAGCTCTGTCAATGTCAGCATCATCCTTAGATAACTGACTTTCTTCTGAAGAAATTGAGGGCAGATGAGTCTAAAATTTCTCTGCAAGAGAGGACAATCTTACTAATGCACCTGCAAAATTACATTACTTCAAGAAAATAAATTCAAAAATATCTTACCGGGCGACACTCATTTTCAATTCTGTATTCTTTGTCCAAAATCACTCTATCTTGGTAGTCCAATCTATCCAACTCGCAGCTATCAGTGACAATATACTTGTCCAAGGCTCGTCCACCATATAAAGAACTTATCTCAGTTATTAGTCCAGATGGGGCAATGCCAAGATTGGCTTTTGCAGTGTGACCTCTCTTGTACTGGGAATACGTTAAAATTCAACATTCAGGACACTTGCATTTTTCTATAGGAATTTCCATGCAATCCAGTACAATCCTGGTGAACTTGTATTTTGAAAATGATGATGGTAGGTTGGCTCGGATCGTAGCTTGATCAGGCCAGGGTATCACTGACTTCAACACGCGTGCTAGTAAAGGACATGTGTAATTAAAATAATTTGTGTTTGGACACTCGTTTTCCCATCTTCAGTACTATAACCCACTTTTGCCGTAAACTTTCTTCCTTCGGAAAAAATGGAAGCTTACTTCGTGGGAATTATAACTTGAACACTGTGGAACGCTGCAGTACGTGGTGTTTCTAGAGTTTTTCTGGGAGTGCGGACAAATAATCGTGGTCCATGATTTCCGCAACGTAAACTAAGATATACGAGCAACGAATGTGTCTGAGTTAGAGTACTTCCAGGCGCGGCCGCCAGGGGCGCTGGGGAGAATCTTTGCATCGCCAATAGGAGGTCATCAGACTTCTTTGTTTACGTGCGTTGCCATGATAAAATTTCCCATGGACCGGGAATCGAACCACGGGCCTTCCGTTTTCCGGGCTACTGCGTAGACTACTACGCTATCCTTACCAGGGGCGCAGCTAGGAAATAATGCTCGGGGGGGGGGGGTTAGGTGCAACTACTACCGGGGTGTGTGGGGGTATGGAATACCCACCAGGATAAGCGGTAGGTGCGAGATTAATAAATTGCGGAATTTTATGATAAACGGTTCAAAATGGTGAATTTTATGGCTTTCTGAGGGATATTTTTTTAATCCTTACACTATTCTATTAGTAATATCAATCCAATTAAGTGAAATGGATTAAACTTAAAAATTTCTCCGAGCTCTGGGGGGGGTTTTAACCCCCAAAATCCCCCCCTCGCTGCGCCACTGATCCTTACACTATCCAACGGGTCTGAACCGGTTGTGGTTTCATTGAAGCCATTCTCCCTCGCGTTTCCAGCCTTGACGGACCACGAGGGCTTAACATCTAGAACCACGAGCCTCAGACAGTTACCATGAGAATCAAGGAAACTGAATACCGTAGTAGTCTGCGCAGTTTCCCGGGAAGCCTAAGGTCCATGCGGTCCATGGTGTGTTTCCCGGTGAAGGGTTAATTCGTTCTTTTGTTCTCACGGAAATTCATGTAATTTTCATGTGGCAGGCTCGTGATGTTACTCATATTTCCTTGTGACTATTGATATCTTATATTAAGTTTATGATGGTAACGTAAATGAGAGGGGATAACGCTGACCTTAATAAATTTAATACACCAATGTGTTAAAATAGCATTTTCTATCCGTCTAAAAAAAAAAATTCTAAAACGCATGCGACATTACGTGGATGCGAAGCGGAAAAATAGCCCCTGCCTTATTTCTAGGCTTGAATTCTCGCAAATTCAACATGTTTTCAGAACCAACATGCGCAATGACATGCTCCGTGTAAAACGGCCTTAATATTGTTCAGTGCACAATGGCTCAGGTGCGTGGCGGTCTTTATGCCCCAAGCTTATAGTCTATGATGTTCAAAATGTTTATCTTTCTTGAATCGATGGAACCGGAATCGAATTTAGGCGATCGATTCTCGATCCCGTGTCCGAGAATCGATGGAATCTATAATCGATTCATCCCTACCATATGATATCTTACCGTATGTATCGGAGGAAGAACATGGCGCCGAGACCGGCACCTTTGCCGGAGTCCCACTCCTTCAGTGTCGAGTAGACGAGCAGGAAGGCGCCGACGGCGAAGAAAGTGTCCACCACGAGGTCCCCGTGCAACGTCAGCATGTAAGGAATCTGACGGTTGCCCTGCGACGAGACAGAGACCAAAGGTCAATGGCGTTCGGTCCACTGCATTGCCAAAGTGTTTAAATGTTACCATTTTAGTACGTGAAACAAATAAGAAATCCTTCCTCCTGCGTCAGCCTGTCATTTACTAGCTACTACTGCTACAAACAGAATGATTTTCCAGGTACTAATTAACACATTTACAGACACTCGGTATTATATTATATATAATTATATACCGCCTCAACAATTTCCTCTCCTAAAAGTCTTTCGTATGTCTTAACCATATTCTAATCATAGGTTATTAATAAGTGCTGTTATTGTTTTCATTTTTTAAATATTTTAGGATAATATCAGAAAATAGGTTCAAATTTGTTTAGAGAAGATCCAAGAAATTTGCAGCTAGAATTTCAAGTTAAAATGAAAAAATCCAAAGAAAGTTGTCAGATTGTTGGCAAATAAATATTAAAAATGGAAGTATAGTATAAAAATATCAGATATTTACATACACTTGTTCATTCTGCAATTATTTCCTGTATTTTGTTAAAAGTCATTATTTTCAAGTTTTCTTTTCACACAAAAAAAAACATTTTAAAACCGACCTTGCAAACACATGTGCCAATTAAATTTTAATATTTTGTAAACTGGGTGGTTGGGTTGAGTTTGAGCTCGCCGTTACAGCACTTAGAAACGCCTCCGAAGGTGTTTCCAAGTGTTGTACTGGCGAGACGTGACGTGAGAAGGTACCCGAAAGAATACCTGAACGCATGAAAACATAACCTCTCGAATGCAGAGCCACCGATTGGGCGGATGCATGGTTCTAACTGGCTCCGCAGCGCTGCCCATTATGTGCCCGTTCTAATAAGTTTTCCATCACCTAATCAAAATCATCAAGATCCTAGTCTGCGGCAGAATTGTGGTAAATTTATACCCGGCAAGTTCGAATACCACAAACGGAACCTTAATCAGAATCTGAGGGCATAAACACGTATTAAAATCCACATTGATCAAAAGATTTCGAGGAATTAAAAATATTAGGAAGGGTTTGAAAAAAATATTTAAAAGCCATTACGATACCTCCACTGCATAAACGCTCAACAATCGCCCACCGAATCAAATTACACTAAGATAGGTGCGTACTTATGCGTGCGCCCTTATGGTACTAGATGAGCGGATTCGATTCGTTGGGCAATTGTTGAGCTTTTATGCAGTGGTGGTTTCGCATTTACTAACCTTCAAGTACGCATGCTTATGAGGGAGATTAATACTGTCAATTAGGAAGAAAACAAGGGTTTAGTGCATGATAACCATGCAAATGAGAGGGAATAACGTTGACCCTGATAAATTTAATTCGCCAATGTGTTTGGTGTATGAAATAGCATTATACATCTAAAAATATACTGAGAGGGATAAAATATTCTAAAATCAAGTAAAAAACACCGTAAAAAACAAGTTCCAAACAACTAGTTTCAATACATTTCGTATCGTCGCACAGTGGGCTGAAATCGGCAAAAAGTGAGAAAAATTATGAAATAACGTTTATCGAGGAGGGAACTTGACATTTAACGAAATTACTCTAAAATACATATATGGCCATGAATCTGGCCACTTCATTTGAAGATCCATTAATGCAGTTCTTTGTCGTTTCGAAATTCAGAATAACCCCCCTAAATAAGTTACTGTAATAAAATACGGGATTTCATTAATAAAACGCTAGTTTTCTTCCATTTTATGCATGAAATCGTGTAAAATTTATGTCAATCATGTTTTAACACAATGACACCTCAAACCCCTTCAAAATTGAAAACAAAAAAACTTTGATTAATTGAAGAAAAAGCTAAAGAAGTCCGATAAAAAAGTCTGATTCCCTGAGCGCATAGGCTGACTGGTTTTCACCGGTTGGCTGCCATGAGATACAGGAAATCACGCCCAAGTGCATCCGCTACCCGCGAAGGAACTATCCGCCGTGAATTGATCACTACTTCTCTTTTCGATCAAGGAGATCGACTTTGTATCGATTATTCTCGATCGACTCCCTCTTTGCCCTCAATGGCACAGTAGACTGCGCGACCCACGGGCAGTGTGGGCCGTGACGGAGGGTTTCATCAAGCCGTGACAAAATAATGCTTACGTATTATTTGATTGATACGCACTTTCCCGGCGAACAGAACTAATACTGCCTTAGAACTAATACTACCTATCACATGAAAAATTTAGAAATTTTTTTTTCATTTTGATTGATACGCACTTTCCCGGCGAACAGAACTAATACTGCCTTAGAACTAATACTACCTATCACATGAAAAATTTAGAAATTTTTTTTTCATATAGCATACGTAACTTCAATATTCACGTTCTCTTCTTAACCTCAGAAATTGAAATCTACCTTTCGGCCATTTTAAAAATCAAGGAATGGGTAAAATTTATTTTATAAAAGCTCTTTGTAATGCGAAGTTGTCTTTCTCTCTATAAAAAATATAATTAAATGCACTTATCAAATATTTTGCCCGTGACGAGATGAAGAAGACGTTTCGCCGTTTTCAAAGTTTTTCGCGTGTTCTTCTTCACTCTTTCGATCGTAAAAGCTAAAAGTTTACATTTAAACAATGTTTAGTGATTTATTATTGTAGCCGAATAAAAAATGAGTAAAACGATATATAACGCGCCCCTATGAAGCCTCGGCAGAATTTCGTACAAATGCTTAAAGTTCAGCGTTCGACCTTTTTTGCGGCGATAGTAGTAGGTAGCCTTGAGAAAGGGTGACGAGTCGGAACCCTAAACGTCGCGTCGGCGCTCTTCGAATATCTTACCCGCGCGGAAACCTGAGAAAAGTTTAATATAATAACGCTTAGTTTTACCATAAACTCTTAAGTAAAACGCGCACGTCACACGCGTATTTTTTCAAATTTTTCGAGGTTATTGAATGCATGCCATGTGTAGGGTGGTGTGAAGGGAGAAATATTCTCTTGTTCTTTCCCGGTGTAGGATGTTGCTGAAGTCTCCTCAAGTTTTCAACCGGGTGAGTTCATTGTAGGCCAACGTTTCGATGGCATGAAAAATAGATGGCAGCGGCAGCCATCCAAACGTCGGCCTACAATGAACTCACCCGGTTGAAAACCCGAAAGGACTTCAGCAGCATCCTACGCCGGGAAAGAACAAGAGAATGAAATCCCGAATCCGAAGTTTGGATGGCTGCCTCTGCCATCGATTTATCATACCATCGAAACGTCGGCGTACAATTAAATCACCCGGTGAAAAACCCGAGAAGACTTCATCAGCAAATACTCTAACGCATTCCCTGGCGTAATTGCTATGGATTTTTGATATGGACGCGTTAATTTTCCTCTGCTTCATGGAAAAACTAGGTATTTCAATGGTTCTGAGACTATGAATTTTAGTAGACAAGGCTATGCGGGATATTTTTATCGCGCGTTATACTTGAAATTTTGGAGACAAGTGGACAACTGCCTAAGGTTCACCGGTATTCTTTTCAATGCGCGTTGCACTTAAGAATTTTGGATAGTTCAATGAAGTAAGTTAGTCCATTAACTACTTTTCAATTCAAAAACTCGTGTTTCAGAGCTTAACGCGTCGTAATGAGGCCTCTTTTGGGTTTATCATGGTCACATGTGCCTGACGACGGTTAAATCCAACTGCATTGGTAGTAAACTCAACGTTTCAAATTATTTACAAGATATCAGTTGTCTGTGTCTTCATTGGCTTGGGTATCCTTAATGCGCCATATCCCCGAATGGACCTCATAATAAACAATGTAATCAGAGTTTATTGCATGCATTTATTGATACTGTAGATAGAAGAGGTAATATTTCGAAGGTATCTTGTTTTGAAATTGAAATTCTATTGCTCTGAACTTATTGAACTTCCAAACATGCCCGTATTTAGCTATATCAGTGAAGTCAACCGATTTTGATCCCAAATTTGGAAATTGATAATAACCCCTCAGGCACGGAAAGACTTTAGAAAACTAGGAGCAGGGTTGAAGGCTGCCGACGATTGAAGAGAGTAGAGGCATGTCGTTGACGAGGCCAAAAAATCAGCTTAGTTTTGAGTGGCCACGAGAGTAATTATTGTAATTTCACATCGCATTTTTAGAGTTTGAACCGGTTCATCATCCATGGGCCCAGTTTTGAGGGGGGAGGGGTAGCCTGCCGCCCCAACTTAAATGGTAATTTGTATGGTAATGGTGCGAAAAATGTATAAAAAGCTGTGGAAATGCTAAAAAACTTTGTCTTACACATTACTTAAAATGTTATCTTAGAGGCTAATTTAAATTTTCTAGGCCTGGGCCCCCTTCTCCAGGGACCCTCCCCCATTTCACTGGGGCGTATTCCATAGCCCCGACACCCCCGGCAGGATTGCTGCCCCCCTATCCCCAACGCAAAAAAAACTCTAAATTCCGCCCATGCTCTCACCTCCTCGATGTATTGCCCGTTGGTGGTGGCGCCCCCGATGGTGACTCCATACTTGTGGCACATGATGATCATCACCATGGAGAGGACGCGCACTCCGAACACCGCCTTGAGGCCATCCTTGTTCGTCGCTCGGTGCAAGTTGACGAAATTCTTCCTCATCGAGAAGCAAAGGAACAGGGCCTGGAGAGGAGCTGCAACGATGAAGATATGTGCTATCATTCAGCGTCATACTAGGTGTTAATAAAATACTCTCCGTATTCGTAACAAGTAGTAGTAGATACACGTAAACGTTCTCCGGAGAGATAACGTGGAACAGCATATTCAATGATACAGAAAGATATCGTACTGTCCAGAGGCGTAACTAGGGATATGCTTTGGGGGTCAGGAATGGATGGTCAGGGGTGGCGACGGAGGGATGGGCAAACGGCAAATTTTTGAAAAATCACATGCCTGGAAATACATTTTTACATAATATTGGCACAAAAGATTTAACTTTAAGCAGATGCAGTTATAACATGCCATAACTAGACAATATCTTTAAATATTTTTTTCCTCTGAGGCTTTGAGGGGGGAGGGGATCTATCCCCTCATCCTCCTCCCATAGTTACGCCACTGGTACTGTCCACTTAACTATAATTTCACAAACTCTACTACACGTGCTTCGATTGGCTTTCAATCATCATCATCATCATCAGTCATCTGATGTTAAATGCAAACCAATCATCACTTGGCCACATAAGGTATAATTTTCCTTACATTTTCACCCGCAATATTTGAGTTCTTTGCCAGGTAACTAGCCTATTGCCCTGAATCACATTATCATGACCTAGCAACATTTCAGTGAATCAAAAACAGCCCACCGAAGTGATGATCTTATATAGATTTTATTCTTATTGGTCTCACGTGGTGTAAAGTCTCCGGTAAAAGGGGTTATTTTTACCGCAGGAGTGCCTGTATTCCGCCCTATGCTAATTCAATTGTCAAAATTATTTGTAGTAATTTGTAAAATAAAGTATCTATCGATCAATCTAAAATGACAAACTCTCCGAGGTTTCAGGTTTAAATGAATCAGTAGGTACGTAATTAAACTCCTGGGGCTCATTTTCAACAATATATATATTGATGTTTGGATATCCCTGGACCCTTCGGAAAGTAACCCAATGGTCTGCCCACTCGGTTGCAATGCTTTCCCTTAAACAAATACCTCCTAAAATATTGTAAATCCACATGCAAATAAGATTTTATTTTGGCAATCACTCCTTTAGCTACCCTGGGGTAGGAACTGATAGAATGGTGACTGAGCAGAGTTTTTAAAACGACTGTCACCGTTTACGAATGGTTAGATACTCACTTGGTCTAGAGTTGGCTCCCTTACGATGGAAATCAAAGTACGTCGCAGAAATGCTGGTTATGACACATAATGCCAGGATAACACTGGAAGAGAAAGTGGAAACACCTTTTAAAACCAATTTATATGCATTTGAAGAATTAACTTAGCTTTGAATCAATTCATGTATGTTACTACTTTCATAATATATAAGCTTTCAACGCAGTTTACCAGCACAGAGATCTAAATTAGCCATATTATCGAAAGGAAGCAAACAAAATTCAGGAAATCCTTTTGTAGGCTTCCTCGGGTGATTGTTTGTTAAGATGTAGGTCTTTCGTGCTTTACTCCGCATTCGCTCTATTTCTTCCAGGTCCGAAAAATCTACCTAACTCTAACAAGGGGAGACCACGAAAGTTGCTCCGCCTTTTTCGATGCCGTATTTTTTATGGCCTTCGGAATGGTGAACACATCCCTGAACTAGTAGTGGTTCCGTTGTAAGTGAAATCTGGAAGACGTGTATGTTCGCAATTTTCAGGGAAATAGCATTGTTACGCGATGATAATTCGCGCTACTGCACATACAAACTGTTTTAGGTAATTTCAAGCTCCATTCAAAAAGCGAAATAAGCCGTAATTAAATTTGAAAAGCTTTCAAAGTTAATTGCTTCGCTTGATGATGCAAATAGGAAGAGGCAATCCTAATGTGGAATAACTGTGAAGCAATGAGGGTCTTCAGGAGGTACTTAAAATCTATACTGGATGATGCAATTAAATCAGACAGCATGGCTTCAGCAGCGGCGGTCTGGCCAGGTCGGCTGGTCGGCGATCGCAGAGGGCCCCGACCTTGGGGGGGCCCACAACGATCGCGTCTATCGTGAAGCCTATATGAAAAGTGTAATAAAAAAGACTCAGATTACTTTAGCCAAATTTTTTTCAATTATAAAAGTCTACGTTTTCATTAGTTGCTTTGTATAGAACATAATCAGCGTAAAAATATATTATATGAAAAATAACAAAAGGTGTCAGAAGAATAAAGAGAACCTGATGGTTTTTTGAAAGGGTTATTCTAGAGGTTATTATAGAGATTTTTTTTAGATTTCAGTCCATTTTCAAGGAACAAAATCACTAAACAGATATTAGAACCAAAATAGATAATTAAATTTTGTAGGCTGTGAATATCTCACTTCGTATATTATTTTTTCTTACTAAATTGCTATTTGTGATAAATTTTATCCTGTTTTCAAGAGCCATAATAGCGTCAAATTCAATTTACGGGCATCCGGGCATGCAACTTCCTATTATTTTCCGGGGGAGGACCTTTGAATCCCTCGGTAAGGCGGAAAGTTTGCTCCCAAGACAAATATTTGAATAAAAATGTGACCGAACTATTGAGAGGAATATTTTTCATTATTACCTTAATTATCATCTTTACCTCCCGATCCTCCCCTACCCCACCCCCCCCCCCCCTCATGATCCCCAGTCGAGGATCCTCCATCACCCCAGACCGTCCTGTTCACTAAGGTAATCAGCAGAAAAGTTATATCAGGAGTCAGAAAGAGCTATTTTGAAGTCAACCGTCGCCACTCAGATCAGCAAAATTCGCATACTTGACCCTTCGGACTGCCATAGGGTCAAATTCCAGTCGTATTCTCCCCGACCTGTTTCGCCGGGGAAAATTCGGAAAAAATAAACCTACTTCCGGGATTAAAAGGAGTGCCGGCCACGTGTCTACGGCCTAAACGGCGGCCCCTGGTGGTGATTCAGTGCGGACAGACGACAATATGTTCTCGATAGTCTAGCTGGGGTGGGAAACCAGAATTATCAACATTTGTGGGACATCGTTAAAGAATTTCGGGACGGGTTTTGGGAGGCAAAAGCCAATGACTTGAGCCTCAAAACCTCGTGAGTAGTATACAGTATCCCGAGTGAATGCGGTCATTGGGGAAACAGGTCTCACAATAGGAAAATGGCTGACAGAAAACGAAAGATGCCTGAGCTTGTTCTTCCCAGTCATATCAGTGGTGGCAGAGGATTGCCTTTTTCATCTTTTATGTGAAAATTAATTTCATGTTTTATGTAAAAAATTACTATTAACATTCTCATTATCTTTTCCTTTTTATTTCAGGCTAATCATTCAGAATAGACAATTCGCAAAGGGATTGGAAAAATTTAAGTTGGTGCATACATTGTCATATCGTACGATTCAGAAATGACCAAACTCGACTCGACTCGACTCGATACTAGACTCGATATCAAAAAGCACTGCTCGCACATGCCTAACAAAAACTATTGAACTAATAAAAGTTTTTGATAATATTATATCACTAACTGTGATAATCACCGTTACTGAAAAGAAGCAGTCACTGTCGGTGACTTAAGACTCGAATTCACTGCGATTTGATCACTGTATTCGGTGAAGATAGCACAGGCTGCTAGCAGGTGATGAGCGATCTATCGCTACCTGTGATTGAAGAGAAGTAGCCGATCACTGCCGGTGGCTAAATCACTAAAGACTCAAAATCACTGCGAATGTGAATACGATGAAAATAGCTTCGGCTGCTACAACTGCTACCAACTACCTACAGTATTAAAAAGGTTGTCTCATTCAGCTTTTATGATGAATAAGACATTCTTTACAATATATACAGCTAACAGTTTGAATCATGATAGTTTGAATATAAAATATGTTATAAAAATGCCGACGGGATTTTAATATTTGCCACTTATCAATTCCTTTACCATATCAAATTTTCTTAATTATCGTAATATACACTCTGAATCATAGCTATTCACTGAAAAAATGTTTTGCCTAATTTTTGATTTTCAATAAGTTTATTCGTTTCTTTTGCGGAGAGCTCATTCATTGGAATTGCACAAAGTATCAGGAATAGCAGCGACACAAATCACGGCTGACTTTATGAGTGATTCTTTTCGGTGATCGCAATCACAGTTATCACCGTTACTGATGAGTAGCTGTCACAGGTAACGAAGTGATTGGAAAATCACAGTTCCGCTCATCACTATTTTCCATAGAACACTAAATAAATCACAGCTTTCTTGAATTGGGCTTGGGATCTCTAGGATTGAAAATGGAAATTACCGTGAGAACGAAAGGGCTTATCTTTTGCCGAAATTATGAAACGAAACTTCATGAACTAAAATAGGGCGAAAATTGAAGCCTCGTAAGACGTTCCCTGGCTGTATGCATGCGCAGGAAGAACATAGAACTGGTTGACACGCAGCGACTAAGGCTACTCGATCTTTTATAATCGCGGTAGTGGAGGGGAAGAGCGAGAGGAGGAAGGGAGATCTGTGGATGAGCGGGACGGAACATGCATTGGTCCTGCCATCTGTTGGCAATCTTACACACTTGATGTACTCTACCTGCGACGGATGCACATTGTGTTCGCATACACAGCACTACGCGTCTTCTTCATGGGTTTATATGGGATAAAGGTTTATCTGTTATCTCCCGGGCAATATGCAGGGGCGGATTGACGCCGTTTTTTTTGGGGGGATGACCAGTGGCGCCGACTCTAAGGGGCCAGAGGGGGCCCGAGCCCCCTAAAAAATTCGTTTTGGGTTTGAGGAAAAAATGTGTCAGGCTTGCCGATTTTCCCCGGAGTGTCCAGATATCGAGATTCGAGTTATTAGGGTTCTAATGTTGATCATACGACTCTTGTAAAATGCTTAAAAAACTTAAAACTCACTACTTATAAAATTTTCCTGGGTTTGGCCCTCCCCCCCAATATTTTTTGTAAGTCGGCATCCCTGGGGATGACGCGGGAGGGACCGTGTGATTAAGGAAAATGATCACTCTAGCGATCACTTTCCGTGGTGAAAAAAATGACCTGTGATTAATGTTTAATGGCCAACGGCTAACGCCTTCACTGGGAAATTCAAATCGGGCTAACAATGGGGTAACAAGTCCTATATAAGATCGAGACGAGATCGCTTTTCTCTCATTCTATTGAAAACGCTCTCAGTAGGAAGTTTGAAATGTCAAGCGGACAATGTTACCAGGACAGTATTTCCCGAGAGGAACTAACAAGATGGATAATAATAACAAGGAGAACAACGTGTAGTGTCTTCCGTAGATGACACGTAGTTTCAAAGCGTTAAACCAATATCATCCGGAAAATATAGAATTTCTCCACGCATTTAAGGGGAGATCTCCTCTATCCTCTCCTCTATCCAGCGGTATGTTTCCTTCAAAATAACCAGCCGTAATTCAATGTTCTCTGATCGTTTCGGGGACACATGGAAATGGATAGGAGCGGATGATGTTTTAAGCTTTGCATCTCACGCAATCCATACATTATCTAACTTAGTTGAAGGTTTCTCATAATAGTTAAAAAATCAAATTGGAAAAACTGAAATCAAATGACAGTATTGCTTATGAAACTATATACGAACTGCGATTATTATGTTTCACCATAGAGTAAGTATATATAGAGAGCTCACCACACGTACAAAAATCGTATACGTTTTTGGTGTAGTTCTAGAGCGATTAACCAGATGTCACTAGAAGAATTTTAGCAATTTTTTTCATTTGCTCGTTCCACAAGTCTAAAAATATATTCTGAAGCAGAAAGGGTTGCTACGTTAAGTGGAGACATTAATTATTCGATTTTGTTTATAACAATTGTTATAAAAAATATTTTATCGAATTTCGGCTAGTTACTTGACTTTTCCGAGTTTATATTCCTAATCCATTTTCCGGCAGACTGTTCTTAGTATAAAGTTGAAACTTGCAGGAAATGTTTATAGTACATTTTTTTCCATACTGGTAAACTTTAATTTGTTCATAACTTAGTTTCAACGTTGTTATGTGTGTTTATATATCTTTCGGACGAAAAATATGGAATTTTGCAGGGTAAAAATCAATCGCCTGCTAACTTTCGTATCTTACGATATAGGTCCATATATGCTGCGTATGAAATTTGAACAAAACTATAAATTTATTTTTGGTGAAAAAATTGTAACTTTATCTCGATTACAAGGGGAGTTATGAATTTTTAATGAACGCACCTCGTCAGGCTTTCCTTTCTGGCCTGGGTCCACGCTGAAAGCTTCCGCCTCCCAAGGATATCGTTTTGCCATCAGATAGGTTGGCGAGGTGAGCTGTTGTTTTGACGAGGAAGAGATTTTCCGTGAGGGAAGATTTTTTCCCTTCAAGAGACTTATAAATCTTATTGATGTTCATCGCTTCATTGAACAACCAACATATGGAATGAAATACATTTCGAGTGGTGTGCTTCAGAACTTCAGTTATGAAATACCTCACTTTGGTGAAGTGTAAATGTTATTTACAACACCAAGTGCCGGAATATTACAATAAAATAGGAATGCGAGATAGGATCCCTACACTGAAAAACAATGCACTGTTTGCCTTTCGCTAACGGTCATAGCCTCTTCACCACAGTTGGTAGCTAAAGCTTAAAAGTATTTGGTAATGAATTCTTAAGCGCGCAGCTTCAAACGAACACAAAGAGGTATGGATCAGCAGTAGCATTTTTGGGAATAAGGGGTGGTCGGTGACCTTGATTTGTTTGCTCGATAGCGGGATGAGTAATGGCCCATTCTGTTACCACGTCGAAAATGGAAAGGTTTCTTTCGGCTCTACCATTTTTCTACTTCGGGTCTTACGTATGAGGCAGAGGATCATCTAATGCATGTTTTTGTCTTTCCTTGAGACCTTATTCTAATCATAGTTGTGATAATCGTCGTCTCGTCAATAACAAGACGCATTGTCGTTTGAGGAAAGTTTTGTTTTAAGCGTTAGCATTTAGTTGAGGTTCTTAAAAGTAAAACAAATAGCGGCTGCAATTGAGCCCGGGTTCACTCATTGCTTAAATTCTTGCCTCATTATATGAATGAATCCCTTCTCCCAGGGGCCGAAAAACTAAATATCCAAAGATACATTTTACGCGGTGAGCATTTATACAGGAATATCGAATGGAGTATTTTTGGCATATTCCGATTGTAAGTTGTTGCGGCACTAGAAAAATATGGCGATTCAAAATTATACGCCCTCCCCTTTTTCGGAATTAAACCTCTTATTATGCAGTTTTGTGAATCGAAACTGCAAGCAAAATTTGCTTCGTAGGCCTCATGGGGAATCCTAATCCGTAGGCTAAAATATGTTATCGCGTTAGAATCTTGAGTTGTCCATTCATTAATTGTTATAAAACATTTGATTCTATGTATATTAGATATTGATTGCTTTTCGTACACAATTTAACAAACCAAAACCTATTTTTTTGTCTTTGATGACGAGTTATTCATTTAAATACAGATTTTCAACACTAATACAGGATTTATTATAATCTTGCAACATAAAGTAGGTTCGAAGATTTTCGCGGCGTTGATCAGATTATCTCTGCATTCTCTTCGGGTTTCCACCGCGTCCGTTGGCTTTTGTCGAAACTGTTCTCGCCAAAAGGCAACGGACGCGGTGGAAACCCGAAGAGAAGGCGAGTCATTCCATTTGAAATCAACACAGCTTCCAACCTGACCCTCTTCGATTTTCATGAAATTTGGTGTGTTCATTACACATAACAAGAGAATGAAAAATACCAAATTACAGATTTTTATCACAAGTATCATGAGAGTAATGGCCACTTGAAGTTATAAAAATGTGCGGAAAATTTGGCCAACACCCATGACAGAAATGGCTGTAACTTCCGTTCTAATAATGATAGAACAATGAATTAGGTAATTTTGGAAAGGTCTTGAAACAAGCTTTCCAACAATATGCAATTTTGTCATATTAGTGGAATTTTCATAGTTAAGGTCAGTGACCTTGACCTTTGACCTTGAATATCTCAAAACATGTCACCTTCGAAATTAATGAAAAAAATATATTTGATTTATCATGATATTCTTTACAAGTTAGTAAAAATTCAAGTTGGAATGACCATGGGATCAGGAGATATAAATTAATGAGTACAGCAATGCGTTGCATTATTTCACCACAGGAGGAACCCCATAGCAGGAGGGGTTCAGATACGGAAGGGACCCAAGGCCGAAAAAAAATCGAAACAACGTAGGCGTGAAAAACCCCAATCCTAAGCTTCAAACGTCGTAAATATGATACTAGATGCTGGCAGGTCTTCGAGGTTCCGAGGACCATTGAGTGACAAGGCCTGGAAGGTCCATGACTTCACTATATATTGCCACGGTGAAAGAGGAAGGAAACGATGAGGCAGAAAAGCAGATGATAATGAACCACAGAGGAAAGCATTCAGTGACCCCACTCAGAACACACAATCGCTAAGAAAGCACATAAATCGGAGCGTGAGTGGAGGAATATCTTCCATGAACATCCACCAGGCACCGCTCCTAAAGGAAGCATCCTGGCATCAGCAGGAAAAATATTCGAAAAAAATACGAGCACTCAAACAAAGGCAATTAAGAGGCGCAGAAAGAAAGCAGGCAGATATTTCTCACAGATATACTCATTAAAGTACATATATGGAAGCTAAAGAGATAGGAATTGTTGATGAAACCTTCGGACGCCTATGTGTGTCACGCACGCTTGAGGCGCATTCAGAAGATGCAGTCAGTGCATCGTACATGCTGAGAGAAGGACCACGGGCATTTAAAGTCACGCTTGAGGGGTTAAGCATTGTTACGTGCGCCAGGAGCAGGAATAGGTCACATGTAAACCTCATTTGGTTCTGTTATCCACCTGTGAAAATATAGTATACTGTGCATAAGTGAAGTGTTTGGCATAAGTTATTGTATGACAGTGTGGCTGGTGCATATACACCAATATTTACTGAAAAGGTTTTGTGTATTGACAAAGTTACCTTGAAGATGGAGTTTGAGCAGATCATCTATTGCTGTAATCCATTCGGGGAAAATGGACACGATAGATACAAGAAAAATCTACGTAAAGTGCAAATGTGGATGGTTGACATGATTGGTGGCATAACCAGTGACCACAAAATATGTGATAAATGTAGAAAAAAGTTATCTCAGGGACAACGGCCTGTGACTCACCCAGCTACATCAAAACAAGTGGATTCCACAAAACGGCATAGCTCCTCAGAAGAGTCGGACACATTCGTAGCCCCAGAAATTGCCTTAGATTCATTAAATGATAGTTTGGTATCTCTTGGTGAGTCCCCAGTGAAAAAGAAGAGACTGAGTGAGAAAACTTATGCACAGAGGAAGTTTGAGAAAGTGTCTGAGGTTTTCAAAAGTAAATATGTATCTAGTGTAGAAAAAAATACAGAGCATGAAAACAATTTAGAATCTCAAATAATATTGCAATTGAAAGATAAATTCAGAACAAGCACCACAACCAGTGAAAAGATACAAATTCTGACACTACTTCCAAAAGGTTGGAGCATTCGAATGATTGAAAATGAATTTGGAGCCTCAAACTATTTAGTAAGAAAAGCAAAGCAATTAGTCAAAGAATTCGGTATTTTAGCAACTCCCAATCCACGACCTAAACGTTCCTTAAGCGAACAAATAGTGAACAGTGTCATAGAATTCTACAATAGAGACGATATAAGCCGCTGTTTGCCTGGAAAGAAGGATTTTGTTTCCGTCAAAGAAAATGGTTCCAGGATTCACAAACAAAAACGACTGGTGCTAGCAAACCTGCACGAACTGTATAAGGCATTTAAGGATGAACACCCAGGACTGAAAGTAGGGCTATCAAAATTCTGCCAGTTGCGACCCAGGAACTGCGTTTTGGCCGGTGCAGCTGGTACCCATAGTGTTTGTGTTTGTAGTATTCACCAAAATGTGAAGCTCATGTTGGAAGGTTGCAGACTAAAAGAGTTGACACGTGATGCAGACTGTCAACTTAGCACATACAAACAGTGTCTTGCTTGGATTATTTGTAATCCTGCACATCCAAAATGTTATAATTCCACTTGTGAAAACTGCCCAGGTATGCATTCCACAATGACACACCTACAAGAATTATTTGATGAAAATGGAATAGATGAAATAACATACAAACAGTGGATATCTACAGATAGAACAACTCTCCAGACATGTGTATCATCCGTGGAAGACTTTTTGGAAAACCTTGGAGACAAATTAAAAAAGCTTTTGTTGCATTCCTTCATAGCCACACAACAATCACAATTTCTACAGCATCTGAAAGAGAGACTTAGTGACAATGAATATATTGTAATATGTGATTTTGCCGAAAATTATGCATTTGTCTTGCAAGATGAGGTTCAGGGATTTCATTGGAACAATGCTCAGGCCACAATTCATCCATTTGTTATTTATTACAGACATCCAGAAAACCATATGATAGATCACATTTCATTTGTTATAATTTCAGAATGCCGTAAACATGACACAGTGAGTGTTCATCTTTTTCAGCGTCACCTGATCAACTTCATGAAATCCCACTTCCTCAGAACACCCAAACACGTGTACTACTTCTCAGATGGTGCTGCAGCCCAATATAAGAATCACAAAAATTTTACAAACATAACTTTTCATCATGCTGATTTCAGTGTCTCTTCAGAGTGGCATTTCTTTGCCACATCACATGGCAAAGGACCATGTGATGGTGTGGCTGGTACTGTCAAGAGACTTGCTGCTCGTGCCAGTCTGCAGTGCATCTACAACTCGCAGATAATGACACCCAGACAGTTGTTTGAATGGTGCTCCAAGAACATTGAAGTGTGTCATTTTTGTTATACAACCAACAGCGAGTATGATGAAGAATTATCTCTCCTTCAAGAGCGGTTTGCACAAAGTCACACAATCGCAGGTACCCACAAAATACATTGCGTTATTCCCATTGGCCATTACAATATTCAAACGAAAATTTTCTCCGATTCTCTCGACATCAGAAATGAATCCCTAACTAGGACCCAACGAGACTTGTTCCTTGATGACATCACAGGTTTTGTTGCATGTATGCATGAAGGTCACTGGTGGCTTGGATGTGTTTTAAATGTTAATGAAGATACCAATGAGGTTTCAATTAGCCTTCTACATCCTCATGGGCCTTCACCTTCATATGTATACCCTGAGAAACCTGACATCTTAACTGTGGACAAGAAGGACATTGTTGCGAAGGTTGATGTGAGAACAGCAACCGGTCAAACTTATTTGATTTCACCAAAAGATGCACAAAGAGTATTATATGCTGCTTCCCGTTACTGAAGAATAAGAAGTCAGGTGATTTATTTTTCATATTTTTATCTGTAATTCTGAATGCCTGCAAAACATATTTTATGCTGGGAGGCCAAAACCATGATTTGCATCATTGAAAGTCTTATATCAGTGCATGTGACCTCCCATATTACAAATTCTTGCTATTGGCCCGTTGATTCACTTACTGACTGTGCTGTGGTAAATTACCATTTTTTTCTAACCAAAACATTTTTCAGTGCTTCTATTCCCATTGTAAGTATCTGAATACGTTTAATTGGGAAATAATGCAACGCATTGCTGTACTCATTAATTTATATCTCCTGATCCCATGGTCATTCCAACTTGAATTTTTACTAACTTGTAAAGAATATCATGATAAATCAAATATATTTTTTTCATTAATTTCGAAGGTGACATGTTTTGAGATATTCAAGGTCAAAGGTCAAGGTCACTGACCTTAACTATGAAAATTCCACTAATATGACAAAATTGCATATTGTTGGAAAGCTTGTTTCAAGACCTTTCCAAAATTACCTAATTCATTGTTCTATCATTATTAGAACGGAAGTTACAGCCATTTCTGTCATGGGTGTTGGCCAAATTTTCCGCACATTTTTATAACTTCAAGTGGCCATTACTCTCATGATACTTGTGATAAAAATCTGTAATTTGGTATTTTTCATTCTCTTGTTATGTGTAATGAACACACCAAATTTCATGAAAATCGAAGAGGGTCAGGTTGGAAATTGTACTTTTCTGTGTTGATTTGAAATGGAATGACCCAGGCAGAGATCATGCAACATAAAGTTTTAAGTCCACACTTCGAACTGTAACAGACCTATTGACGAGCCTTTCCGGAGATACTTCCTCTGAGTGGCTGAAATGTCACCTAGCAATGATTTTCCCAAGGTGTAATCCTCATTTTCCTCCATTGTTGGGGACTCATGTCCTGACGAGTAAAAACTAGTGATGTGTTTTTAGAAGGTTAAAAGACTTCCATCTGATGTAAAAAAATTTCGACGGAGTCGACGTGAAAGTAGCCCTCCGGCGCGAGAATGTAGGAAAACAAAATTGTGCGATATATATAATTATATTACTTTTGCTAATCCAAGTAAATCTCACCGTATGAAAATTAATCACAAACAAGTTGATTTTGATCAATCAATTAGAAGATAAACGAAGGAGATTTGATTATTTCCAAAGCAGAAAAAAAGAACAGTGTGCTAATCCGTAATAAGATCTCATGCATCGCAAAATGTTACATTCAATTTAATGTTACATAGATAGGTCAATCTACCTTCAAATGCAGTCAATTTCAATTGTGAACTTTCCACAATGAAATCAATTGCAATTTCAAATGGCTGCAGCTTACATACTTAAACTAAAATCCTTCAGAGAAAGATGAAAACGCGAGCTATTTCTCAGCTTTGCTCCCTTCCGCCATCACAGAGAATTCTAAAAATTGGTGCTGGTCATTTTTTGTGGGAGACCTTTCCAACAGGCTTGCAAACAAATTCCCCAAAAATAAATTCTATGTTTCTTTCTACAACCCTTGCACTCTCGGTGAAGTTCTGTGTCGTGACAAAGACAAAATAGAACCCATCCATCAATCCGGCATTTACAAAGTTAATTGTGAATCATGCAACTTGAGTTTCATTGGTCAAACAGGCAGAAGTTTTATTATCAGAATGAAAGAACATAGAAAGTGCAGGAAATTGGGATGAAACATCACTTCTCGCCAAACATTTGGTACAGACTTTTCATTCTTGTCATTTTCAACCATAATTTTCTTCACCCCTTCAGTAATGGCACAAGGCTTGATGTTTTAGAAAAATTTGAAATAGTACAAATTTATACAAATATTCTTATTAGATGTTCCCGTAGACATACCCCGTTAAGACGGTCTTAGGCACAGCTCCGCGGTGTCATAAAACGTCCGTTTTCGCAGTAAAACCCTGGGGGTGAGGGATCGGAGAGTACAGAAGGTATAACAGTCTCAGCTGGTATCTTTCTGGTAGGTCTTTTGTATGATTCCCGGGAAAACAAGTCACTTTTTCGAAGTGTGAACGCTTTTAAAAGAAGCATAGTCTTCGATCGTATCCAGTGAAAACGAAATGAACTGCAATGAAACGTGCACTCACCTCGGCTAAAATACTTCCACTGTCTTCACCACAGACCATTTGAGAATCGGTGTCTTGAATAAAAGCATAAAAACGGTGAATGCTGTGCGTTAAAACCCATACAGTTTCAATAACATTACCACGTCGCGGCTAATCCAACTCCCGACGTGCGCAGATTAAAGAAAGAACACCATGCCAATAGATTATGTGGTTTTTTATTCCGCAAGAATCCACCTACAACTTCACCTTCTACATACTTTGGAAGATTTTCAGAGAAAATTGAAGACGGGCGTTTTCATGGAACGTTGCTCACGTTTAAGCCTGTGTATCTCAGAATCGGGTAGGATCTTTGTCAAATGAATTGCATATCCTTAAATTTCAATCAGTTTTGAGTATACCTGCGAAGTTTTAAGTTTATAACTCAAAAAAAGTCATTTTGTAATTTTGTCCGGCTTTTTCCGATTTCCGCCCACTGTGCGATATCCCACGGTAAAATTTGCATCAAAATTTAATGCAACTAACGCGCACCCTGTCCCACCGTCAAAATTTCATCCAACTGGCTTTTGGTACTATCATTTGTACAAAACACCGTTTTGTCCAAATGGATAGGGCAGGTTCTAAATTTTCATCCAATAGGATGAAACCAACAATTCACAGGGCCCTTGACAAAAAGCATCGCCTAGCGCTGAAACAGAGGCCACATAGGTTAAGCCGGTGCCCCACGGTCAAACGGTGCAAATATTTTGATGCAACTGGACGGGGGTATCCCACGATGCATATCATTTGGACGAAAAGGAAAAAGACGATATTTATGTAAACAAATTTGGAAGCTTATGGAAGTGAAGGATTCTGTCTTTTTTAGCAAGCGAAATTGTCTGAACAGGCCTCTTGAATATTGAAGAGGCGAAAAAAAGAAAACAGAAGAAATGCTGAGCTTGGCCTTGGCTGGAAAAGGGGGTATGAATGGTTGGAATAAGCATGCTAAACATGATGGAGAAGGAGTTGGTCGCCGATGTTCCCGTATATTATCGATAATAATTGACGATAAGTGATGATATTTGCATGTCCCTTATCAGCAAGGTTGGGGGCAGAATGAAACGGCAGGATACAAACGTGACGCAGTTTATTCCCGAGGTGAATATATTATTAATAATTAGATGGATTTTGTGGTTGAGAAGATGTTATGATTAGTGCCGTAAACGTGCATTTAAATCACATTTTTCCTCTCCTAATCTAGCAGTTGCTAAAATAAGGCCCTTATCCTAAAATAATAGTGATAGAAACGGGCAGCTGTAGTGTTTCACAGGTATAATCGTCATTTCATATTAGTCATTTCGCCAGCTGCTCGCTCGCTCGGATTGCATGCCCGCCACAAAGATAACCTGTAGAATTCGGTCTCGATACCTTAAGTAAATCTTTTATTATTTCCAAAACTCCCCTCCTAGTATTGCGATTCTAAAGATAGCTTCCTTCTTATTAAAGATCAACTCATTATTACGGATTTCCTGGTTGAGAGTTTCCATCGCCTATCGAGACCAATTTTTGCTCATTTTAACTTTTAGGACCACACCAGTCGATGAAATAGACGATCACGAACGTATATATACATTTGAAATAATGTTTTGTGAACTCACTTCGCGGTATGGTGACATTATAAATTCAAAACTAAGCCATTTAGTATTCAATACAGTATTAATGAAAAAACTCAACCGGTTTCGATATTTTCAGGTATTTATCTAGAGGTTTACGATAACGCTAATGACCTGAAAAGAAGGAAACCGGTTGGGTTTTTAATGCATACTGTGTGGAATACAACAAAGTTTGCAAATGAGCATTTTAATTAATAAAATATATATTATGGACACAAAAATAAACTTTGTTGTATTCCACACAGTATGCATTAAAAATCCAACCGGTTTCCTCCTTTTCAGGTCTTTAGCGTTAATTGTATTGTATTCGATCGCTTCTCAGAACGACTTCAATTGCGTTTTGGTGATATATTGAAGTAAATACGATAGGCTACATGCACTGCTAATGGGAAAATCTACTACCGGCTTCCCTTTCTTTCAATCCGAAGTGGCAAGAGACCCGTCACCCGAACACATGCCGGACCTTAGGGACGTGGGAAGTGGTCCTTAGTCGGGACCTTATGTTATCTTAACTTGGAGCACCACCCAACTTGAGTTAATTTCCTAGAGGTGGTCTGACTTGCAATTGAAGCTACACTTGTTAATAGATGAGGTCTTTACCTTCCACCCGCCTCCTTTTGGACGGGTTGTATTGCAGGTCCGCCGCTATTTCATGGCATTGCATTTTCGCACAAAATCTAAACATTTCACATTCTCTTTACGGGTCCAACCCTACCCCTACAAGTTATCTGGGGGAATAGCCACATTTTCATGGCTCTTCTTTTTAACCCCGTCCAAATAGCGGCCAAAAAATTTTGTTACCCTTCAGTTTCTCCTTTTCTGCCGATGTGAACACATACCCATTACTAATTGAGAAGTCCTATTTTGGCCACAGTTTTTGTGTTTAACAGTGATCTCACACTGAAGTTATAGTGTTGTGATAACTAAAGAAATGTGATTCAGTGATTTATTAGTTCCTGACAACCACATACGAGTAGGCATACTATGTTTCATTTATTTCCGTTTCTAGTTTCCGTTTTTTTAAATTGGTCTGAGACGAGGCACAGCACTATTTTTCATATTTTCCCTTCTATTTTATATTTAAACTTTGTAGGAAGAAGACTGTTGTGTAGCTTTTTACAAATCTGTGTAATTATTGTTGACTGTCAAAAATTTCATGGACTTTTACGCGGCGAGAACTGCACGGAAAAATGCTGGAGAAAAAAGAGAAAACCATAGTTGCTCGAAAAAGGAATTTGAATGCATATCTAGGGGGTTGTTTCAGATTACACGGAGATGAAAGGCAAAACTTGAGCTTATTAATTTTTTGAACATGAAATTTCTTTATTCCGACGAGAGAAGATGGTGAGCTAGTTCACGATCAATCTCTTTTGTTTTTTAGAGGAATGGCAAATGGTTGGACAAAATTGTTGATTTCCCTGATGTATTTCGCAACCTTCCAAGCACCTCGGGTTCGTATTTTCCTAGTATTTTAATGGTGACATGGGGTCCCCTGGGATATTGTTCTAGTAGTCTTATTTTTTAACAGGTACTTCCGATATACAAGGGGGTAGGCCAAGTAACCAATTCACTGATGTTACTACGCGCTCCAAAATTAGGAAAACGAAGCTGCTTGAAGTCAATTAATTTGCAGGAGTAGAAGAAGAGTTAATCTTTCAATTCTCAACTAGTTTGAGATCTCTGTCTTGCGGATTTTTGATTGATCCGGTAAAATTTAAGAAGTTCTGCTTAGATACAGCGGATAATTTTGTGAGACATTATGGATGGTTTTACATGCCACCCATGGAGCACGAAGTATTTCTACATGGTGCAGATGTTATCGAGTTGGCTCTTCTTCCTAATGGAGAACTGTCAGAGGAAGCCCAGGAATCTCGCCATAAAGATATTAGAAAATACCGCGAGCATTACGCGAGAAAAATATCTCGAATTCATACGAATGAGAATATTTTCCGGTGACTGATCCTGACATCGGACCCTTTTATTAGCACATGAGGAACTGACTGAACTAATGTCGGGGCCTTAAAGATCTTTCGCAGGAGGTTCGTGATCTCTTGGTCTTGCATGAGTCTCAAAATTCTGCGAGCGAATGCGAAGAGGAGAGGGATGGGTGGGATTGAGAAGAATCTGATGATGAATAATTATAATACATAATTCGTAAAGTTATAAATCATTAACCATGCTTATATTAGAATGAAAGAGTCACTTAAATACTATTTTGACATTTATTTAAAAATTACATTTAGTCCATACAGAAGAACCTCTCGAAATCTGGAAATCGCACCTCTTTAACGTAAGTCAATGAACCCAAAAACCCTACTTTTAGCCTTTTTTGTTTATTGACTAATTTCAAAGATCATTAACTCATACTTTATAACTAATTATCATTTATTTTCATGTTTTATCATGATTTGGGTTCGTCTATGCAGTCAGCGTTACAATTGGCCAGTAAATAAGTTAAAGTTCCACGTATCGCCTAAAATAATATTTTTTCGTGAAAATAACTGCAGAAATGAAAATAGCATGCCAATAAACGTATAAAGAGCAATTTTCAAAGACATCCAACGAAAATCTGATTTTTGTCCAACTTTTTCGCGATCTGGGCCATTGTGCGCCGCCTGTCCTCCTATGCTCTATCAGGCCGATATAAACATCTTGTTCCCTTCCTTCGATGCTTGGGGCTCGGGGGACTGAGTCAGGAAGAGGGGGAGCGGGAAGGGAAGGGGATAGGCGAGTTGACCTTGACGCGATCTCTCTCGCCTCTGGCTAGCTACTGTCGTGCCATCTTCCCGCTTTTTGAGAATTAAAACTGTCGATACGATTTCCCCCTATGCCGTGAGCCCTCTAGAATATACTTACTCTATGGTTTCACCCACCCCTCCCCCCTCAAAGTATCTTTAATGCCTCGGCCGTGATAATCTAACTTGGCGTTTCATTATTAATGAGACAAGCTAGTAAGGTATTTCAAAATTCTAAGGTCAGACTAATAAATCATTAAATCAATTTCGTACAAATTTTAGTAGTTTCTGGGACACACAATGGGTATTAATATTTTTACTGCGTAACATTAGTTTTTTTAATCAAAGAAATGTCTTCCTAAACTTCACATTCAAAATTACGCCATGCAATGACAATTTAAGTTGTCATAAACGTGAGCTTTACACCTTTAAAACGTAAATGAAAATATAAAAATAATTCTCTCTCAAAATTAACTTGGCAAAAATCGCCTATGGGTAGGGGAATTAAAATTTGACGATGGAAATTTTTGTACTCGTTGCAGTGCCAGATAATACATCCGTAGCTTCATACTTCTCTGCGTTACGTAACCTTACGTGATGCTGGTGATTTCAACGCCCGTGAATACAATCGGGGGAAGAATAGGATGACATTTAGCCAAACCATAAAAGTACTCTACAGCTTTTCGACAGGGATACTAATGAGGAGAAAGGCGCCAGTTTAAACACGTGAGCTGTATGAATTGTACGTAGCAGACATTTGAAATTTTGCTCCATTATGCTCTGATAAATTAACTAAAATTCCAAATGCGAAAATAGTTTTAAATTTTCTTAAAAGATGACTTTTGTTATAAATATTTTGGCAGAAATTTTATTAAGTGCTCTGGTCTAGATATTCAATTACCTAATTCACCACTCAAAAGTAGAAAATACAAATACAATAATAAAATATTTTAACACGCTTTTTCGAAATCAGCAAAATACATGAGAAAAATAAGTTTTCATCCCTCGGACAATAAAGCGTGGATGCTAAATACCTTAATGTATACTTTATTGCGAGCTAATCCTTACTCACCCATCCAACAGGGTCTTCTACACTCGTTTCTAATAAATTTTAAATAATCCTAATCTGTACCCACGCTTTATACTCCGAGTGATGGAATGGTTATTGTTTACTTATTAGTGAAATGTACACTGATTTTGGAAAAATATGTTTTTCGTAATATTTTTTTTACTTTACCATACCGACGCCGTAATTAAATTTTTGTGCAGTAGCATTGCCTCAAAGTCGAAACTATTGCCCACTATTTCCCTGTCCACTCTCTTTTAAGTTTTAAAATTAATAATATTCAGAAGGGGCGACATCGGTAGGGGCGGGGTCCTTACCATCCGAACCGAAGGTTGGTGGTTCGAGTCCCGCATAGTTAAGGTTGAATGAAAATCTTTTATTTTACTTTTCAGTGCGTTTTACACTATCCATGGATGAGCTTGGATATTTGTGATCGTGCGATGTATCTTGTTGCTTCTCTTCCCATACTCATCCCAAACTAAAGGCCTCGCTAATCTGTTTTCGGTGTAAAGAAGGTACCTAAATAAAAAAACAGAAACTTATTCCTGTGTGTATGCAATGCATCCTTGTCAAAATTTACCAGTCTAACAGGCAGGAAAAATAAATCCTCAGCATTTTCTCTGATGCAATATTTCTCTATTGATAGATTTACATGAAAAGTTACTCGTATTTTCCACGAATACTTAAATGGAATATTTGCAAAATCTCTACCAGACAAAAATGCTAGATTTCAAATGTATAGTCCATCCGAGATATCTTTAATTTATTCAAATTTTTAAAATCTACGAATTAGCAATTACGCTGCAACACATGATCTCCAATAAATTTTCAGTAGATCTCAATTGAGAAAATTTAAAACCATTGAAGTTAATAAATTAGAGCAGAAAGGGACAGGACTTCAAATGTCTTATTATTGAATATTGCATCGCCACAAGAAGCAACAAAGAGCGCAAAACTTCGATCCGATCCGACAGTGGGAAATGGGAAAAAAACCAGTTACAAGATTCCTTCGATAAAAAAAGACGAAGCAAGTTAAGACAAACGCGTAATATTAAACACTTAGGAACAATTTGAGTAGAAATCGCTCCACAGACTCGGCAATCAAACTTGAGGAGCCTGCAAGTCCACGGTGAAGAAGTAACGCGTCACGCCCACATCACCGGCCAAATGGAGGTCGCGAGGCCAACCGCTGTGGCAGAGAAATGGGATGTAATAGTGACACAGCTATTCTCAGCACGACGGAATCTTGAGGGTGGCTGGAGTGTTTATTTTATTTAAGAGGGCTCATCAGGGGCGGATTCAGGATTTTTTTCTGGGGGGCACAAGGGTCTGATATGTCTTCGCATACTTGAGATTAAAAGCAAAATACAACTATTGCTGTATAAAATACTCTCTTTATTTTGATATGGAAGTTATTAATACGGAATTAAAGGACTGAGGCTCCGTAATACACAAAATAAAACGAAAGTAATGATAACCGTATTAAAAATCTTGTCAAGGGGGGGCACGCGCCCCCGTGCCCCCCCTAAATCCACCTATGGGGCTCTTCACTCTTGTTTGACAGGTCGCATATTGTCGTTTTTGCAAGCTTATCACACATTTTTAATTTTAGCTTCAATTTAGTGCATAAAAGAATGGTGGGGTTTCGGTAATTCATAGGAAGAGAGAAGGGATAGGGTGGTAGAGATTTTTCAGAGGCTGCCCGATCCCTGCTTGAGTGCCCTAAGTAAGGCACTTCAAGTGCAGCACTCCGACCGTCGGATAGGACGTTAAGCCGTGGTCCCCTTGGCGCCTTTCGTTCGGAGTGGGCTAATTTCGACGCCAGATTTTTATCTTTTCAAGCTACTAAGGGCGCACATAAAGGATTTATTAAATTTCCAAAAAAACTGTAAAGGCCTGGTTACATGATACATTAACACGTACGGGTTAATGTCTAAATGTATGAACGCGAGAATGAACGCCAAAATGCACCGTGTAACCACCCAACTTGTGCGAATGCATGCACAGAAAATAGAGCCTGTTCTAATTTGGCTCATGCATTCGTACACGTTCTGTTCCGGTCCACCAAAATCATTCACGCAATCGTACATTTACTTGTACGTGTTAATGTACCGTGTAACCAGGCCTTAAGAGACGACAAATTCGAAAAATAAAAAAAAACATAAACTGTAAGTAACTCTGATTTATATTCTAAATATGATCCGTTCTAGAGAAAAAAGCAGATGATGGAGGTAACTTTTTAACAGGTTTCGGCATAAATGTCTTTAAAGAAGATAGCCATACTTGATGGTACTTACCAAAAGGCTATATCGGAACCGCCAAAGGCCCTGTTTCCCTGTCCGGGGCGGCTGCAGTGGTGCGGCTGCACGTTGACCTGCAGCTGGATGCCGTTCTCGAGGCCCAGGGGGGGCAGCACGTGGTTCATGACGGACTCGAGATCTCCAGCAGAGCACGACGCCGGGACGCACATGGCCCAGTATGCACTGTCGCGACGGTGGCGCCAGCGGGCCCCCTTGTACTAATGGAGTAACGAGAGAGTCCATTAGTGTGGGATTTTCGTGGTTATAGTCGCTTGGAAAATATTAATTTCACCCATTTCCAAAAAAATAGATGCTAAACTTGATCATAAAAACTAGTCACTTTAAAAATAACCATGCTCATTTTACTGTGAACGCTTATTAGCGCCATAATTAGGGAAATAAACAATTAATTAATAATTTAATGGAGCAAACTGGTCACTTCCCACAAAGGGCATCTTTTTGTGGAATATTTCCAGTGTTTATTATAAATATATGTTAAACTTCCGCCAGATTAACCCTGAAAACACTTTTTTAAATGACTTTCTTATAATTTGTCTGGTTTATCCACGTCTACTGAAATGAGAATTGGTCCAATATTCTACGCGGTTGCCTATTTTTCCACTACGGAGTTTGGCATTAGAAACTTTTTCCTCTTTCTTAAATGTAAATATTGTCGTCATTGATGGCAAATACAATTCCTCTAATTACCATGATTTTACTAATTCCAATGCCACGAAAGACAATGAATCCATTATCACGGCTTTTTCCTGGTCTTAATGGCGATAAGTTACCAAAATACCTTCCCATGCACGGAGGCTGATAGAAGTATTCATTATTATTATATATTTTAAATCTACTCTCAGGATTTTGGCTCAGAATTGTAAAATATCGTAACCGTACCCTTCGTAATCTACCTACTGACGATCTACTCTCCAAACCTGAAATAGCTTCCTTCCAAGGTCGGCGCGTGACCTCAGTTTTTTTCCATCGGGTAATAAATCGCTGCTTCAGGTCTAACGATACTGTATCCCTCCGATGTTCTCCCTGTGTGTCCCTTCTCGTAAAACACGGCACTCTTCTCTCTTCGATGTTCCTCACCACCGCTTGGGTGACCCAGGGATTTAAATGCTTCCGTATTTAATTAAATGTGAAATTTATATACGAAAGTTGGCTATTTACGTTGTGTGTTACGCATAAGCGGATTCAATAGTGGTGAACGCACTATTTTTTTATAATTTACGTCAAAAAATTAATTAAGTTCTAAAATGGGCGATTATATTCAGAATAAATTTCGATCCACGTAAACAAAAAATGCGTCATAATTATAAAATCGTTAATAAAAAATTATATTAATTAAGTTCTAAAATGGGCGATTATATTCAGAATAAATTTCGATCTACTTAAACACAAAATCCGTCAGAATCATAAATTGTTCATAAAAAATTATATTTTTTAAACTGTGAGCTGTTACTAGACGTATAAGAAGATTTATTTACTATAGATTATTATATCACGACGCCGTTTCCGCCGCGTCAAGCCGTCGCGATAGCTTCAGGGAGTGTTTTCTTTACATTGTGTATTATGAGCACGCGAAGGTAGACCGTGATTTGTAAAAAAAAATATATTCATCACCAAATGTAAATAATGGTTGTCTTAAGAGCGAGGTGAATGAATCATTGAGTAGATTTACTCAAAATACTCAGGAAGCCTTTAAGAGTAAGTAAAAACACACTGCTAATTCAAAGTTAAATACCGCCCAAAAACGAGAGAATTTCACATTACCAACTTCCGATTATATCAATAACTGTATTCCAAAAAATAGGCAGTGAAAGAAGATAATTTTTTCCATTTTCCAAGAAATGATGCTTTAGTTTCGTAATTGTTTGGAACGGTTTGATCGACTTTTATTCGCAGAAAATGGGATATTAGACCGCAGACTACCTCAAAGGTACGAAACGGTAAACACGTGACCGCCGACGACGATTCTTCCTCCCGTCGAACAGGTCTTGTGCTAATTAACTTGATTTTTGCATAAAATTTGACCATTTGAATTTTTGGAAAAGGCCGTGGGTTGAATGCGAATTTGGCCGAGGAATTTTTCGAGATTGGCGATAATTACCTATATATGCAAGACTTAAAACATTATAATTTTAAGGAAACGAATAAATAAATGCTTAATTAAAAGCCATATCAGAGCATGGGAATTGTAATTGACGGGATTCGAACCCGCGGCAATCAGTGTAGTCAGCGACCTATCCAAATCAGAAAGGCTACTATAAATTTAATGAAAATTTGACTTCCTAGTGATTCATAAGTAACATGAATTGATACGTAGTAGCCCAAAGACGCCTCATGGGGTGGGATAGGCACGGAAGGGAAGGGATGGAAGAATCTCGCGCCGCCATTTGCGCGACGCGGGTGACCAAATAAATCGTTCCCAAGGAAATGTCAGATCATCTTATGAAGAAAACGATGCGCAGATTTTCTCTAGATGGCCAGATTTTTCTAGATAGAACTAGAAATGGTTCGTGAGACCAGGGTGGGTGTCCATGAGAATACAACCTTGAGGGCCGGAACCAAGTTACTACTTTTTCGCCCGGTCACCTCGGGAGGGGGTGGAGAGGAAGGAAAAGGAGAAGAAGGAACCGCCGCGAAGGCGCCACCAGGGTAAGGATAGGGGTAGTATTGGGATGAAAAAAATACAATAAAATGCACCAATCAAATGTTTTGCTCGTCACGAGATGAAGAAGACGCCCGATACGCCGTTCTCGTAGTTTTCCGCGTGTTTTTCTTCACTCTTTCGACCGTAGAAGCTAAACCTTTACGTTTGAACAATTTTTAAAGATTTAATGTCGTAGTCGAATAAACAATGGATAAAACGATATATGACACGACCCTATGGAGCTTCGGCAGGATTTTATACAAATGCTTAAAGTTCAGCGTTCTACCTTTTTTGCGCCTATTAGTACAGTGGTTTCTACGAGTGTCCTAACATACGAGATATTTGAGATAAGAGCCGTTGAGGGAGCGAAGTTTCGCTTTGAAAAACGAAAAACAATTTGAGATACGAGGAACGGCCGGCGATACTTGAATCCGACGAAAAAGTCAAAGATCAGTTAAGAGAAAAGCAGTGACTAAAATTTAGCATAAAGTAGCATTTGTACGTTGCATTTAAGCGACCGAAATATAAATCCACTTTATAAAAACAGTTTTTTTTCTGCTTTACATTCTCTTTTGTTATGTTTTTATACAATATTTGTCATTTATAAATACATTTGTCTTATTCAAAAACACGTATTATAAACAATTGGGGTTGTATTTTCGGGTTAATGGAAATTAAAGAAAACTTCATAATTCCACATAAGCATTTAACATGTTGTCTACCGGAGTATTTAAATACAGAGGAAAGGCGTAACTGTGTAGAAATTGTAACTATGTACCAATTTCCGCGCACTGCCTTTCGTTTAAACATACTTAAATAATCTAATGTTTAAAATATAACTCAACCAAATTAAAAACTAAAATACGACCATTCATTATAAGTGACGAAAAACGATTGAAAACGTGCTACCTAATGCATTGAGGAAGCTTTACAATTGTTCAAGTTGACGCACTTAAATGACGAGAATTTTCGAAACACGTCCTGAACAATCGACAAAAAAACGAGAATTCTCGTCATCCGTACGCAACGTGTGTACGACCTAGGTTTCGACGTGGCACGTCATAGCCTGGTATAGATGCACGGAAGTCAGAGAATAAATAGGGGAAAGAGACCTAGAAGTTTGTGCATCCGTACCAGAGGATGCCGCGCCTAGGTCGTACATTAAATATTTACATGGAATTACAAAGTTTTCTTTACTTTACATTATGTCAAGAAGATTCGATAAAGTCACGCCTGGAACAACTAAGAATTTTTGAGGATGGAACCGATTAATGGCATTTCAATTAATTTCAGTGGGGAATATTGCTCTGAGATACGAGAAAATTGGCGTAGGAGCCAGGTTACGGAACGAATAAAAACTCGTATCTCGAGTCATCACTTTATAGCCCGGTCAAATTAGACACTGACCCTTGCATAAATTCCCAACAGGCTGAAAATTTACAGAATACTATGAGCGCTAGGAATACCACTCTCATGAGAAGGAATATCACAATCCTGAGAGGTCTCCATCGACCCCGTGTGTGCAAAAAAATTTATTCAAGGTCAAAGGCCACTTAAATGTTTTTTTTTTGCTTTTTTGGCCAAACGGTTAGTTTTACGATAAAAATTGTGGTACCAAATTTGTAAACCAAGAAATTATCCGCAAAATTGCCACTATACTTTTTCCTCTAATATTTTTCATTTTTGAGAAAAAGCCATTCGAAAGTTAGCTGAAGCTGTCCAGTAATGTTCGGAGAGCGTAACAATATAGTCAAGATTATTACAGAGAATACAGCTCCAGCTAACTTTCGATTGGCTTTTTCTCCGTAATGGTAAATCTTAGAGAAAAAAGTATGGTGACAATTTTGTAGATAATTTTCTGATCTGCAATTTTGGTCAGACATTTTTATCGTAAAACTAACCTTTGGCAAATAACTTATTTTTGTGACCTTTGTCCTTGAATAAAAATTTTTGCACACACGGGATCGATGGGGACTTTTCAGGATTTCATTAGAGTGGTATTCCTAACGTCCCAGTAAATGCTCAGAGTGTTGGGATTTTTGTAAGGGTACCCCTATTTTTTGGGCTAATAACACCGCATAGCTCCGCAATAACACCGTACAAGCGACAGGCGGGTACTGCGCAGGTAGGGCAATTGCGTGTCCTCCGCACCACACACCCAAGTCATTTCTTAGCATAAGTTGTTCGTTTTAGGTTAGTAAGAATCTCATTAACTACACTGCGCCAATTGATTCTCCCGCCAAGTGAGTACTGCGGAGAGACAGCGAGAAAACTCGCGGAATGTCTTCAGCATTGACTAGTTTTGACCTTTGTGCCGATAAAAGAGAACTTTTCTGTAATGCAATGCGGCTGGAGTGTGAAACAGAGTGAAAAATTACGTCCTTTCCCATTCAAAACAAAAGAAGAGACATACTGACTTCTGGAAGTGTTCTGATCAATGACAACGCCCGTCAACTCAGCGCTGATGCTGCCTAACCGCTCCTTGAGCAATTTCTATGAGACATTTTCGATCACCCGCCGTGAAATGCCAACCTAGTGCCGCAGGACTTCCATCTTCACGCTGAAATGAAGATGTGGGTAGATTGCAAGGGTTTTCTAACGGGCAATGAGCTTCAGGACAAAGGCATAATTTAATGGAAGTCATTGGCAGCAACACTCCATGAAGAAGGTATAGTAAAGCTATTCCACAGGCACGACCAATTCGTCAATCGCCGAGGCGATTATGTCGAAAGGACACCACAAGTGTGCTCAAAATTTAGCAATGAAATAATTTTTAATCAGTCACTTCGTCTTCTGACCATGATCCATCCGAGGTTGAAAAAAACGGCCCTCGTATTATTTAAAATATTCTACAAGCAGAAGAGAAGAAGTCAAGACTAACATTAAAATAGGGAAGCAAAAAGTGATAGAGGTGGATGAATTCGGTTATTTGGGAAGCAAGATAACTAGTGACGGGAGAGGTGAGAAAGAAATTATCAGCAGAATAGCCCAGGCGAATAGAGCATTCCGCCAAAAGAGAGACCTGCTTACAGCGGGAAACTTAAATATGGAAGTAAATAAATAAATTTATAAGAACCTTCATTTGGAGTATGTTCCTATACGGAAGTGAGGCATGGACAATTACCGCAGCGGAGAAAGTAAGGATAGAGGCCTTTGAAATGTGGTGCAACAGAAGAATGATGAAAATCGAATGGATCGACCGAGTTAGTAACGAGGAAGTCCTAAGAAGAGTAGAAGAGAAGAGAAGCCTCATGAAAACCATAACAAGAAGACGGAACAACCTTATAGGTCGAGTGAAGAAAGATCTGAGGTTTTCCCGGCGTATGATGTTGTTGAAGTTATTTCGGGTTTCCCACCGGATGAGGTTCTCCATCTCTGCCAAAGAGATGGAGAACCTTATCCGGTGGGAAACCCGAAATAACTTCAACAACCTTATAGGTCACATCTTGAGACATGATGGCCTGATAAAGGCAATCGTGGAGGGACAAGTGGAAGGCAAGAACGGAAAAGGAAGACCTCGAACAAAATATATGGAACAAGTAAGGAAAGATGTGAAAGAGAAGAAATACGTAGGTGTGAAAAGATTAGCTGAAAGAAGAATTGAGTAGAGAGCTGCGTCAAACCAATCCTAGGATTGTTGACCAGTGATGATGATTCTACAGATTTCATTGCTAGAACAAGCAATGCACCCACCTCTATTTGCTCCCAGGTGGATGTGGTGGGGTCGAGCCAGATTGCGAAGGGGTCGGGTGTGGCTGGCGACTGCTGACGGCGCCTCTTCTTCGCCTCCTCCGGCTCCAAGATGGCGACTCGCGCAAGGCAGTACTGGCCCTGGATGCCGTGGGGTCCTCTGACCGACAGACACTCGTCGAAGTCACCCATGTTGTACACGTTGCCCGACAGAATGCCCAGTGGGTACTTGACAGAGGCGTCGAACACTGTGCGTGCAGGAAGAAATTTGGAGATATGATAAGGGGAAAATTGGGACATTACACAGGAATTTAAACAGCAATCGTTCAGAAAAATAGGGTGGTTTCCAATATTTTTTTAATTGCCTCAATCGAAAGATTATTACGCCTGGAGTACGTATTTCACGCTTCTAGATTTTTAAATGACGATATCTATTTTTCGCGATTAAATGAAAAGTGAAAATTTTCAAGCGCGCGAAAACGCGACGGCTAAGTATGAATGCTGAGAAAATCCCGTGTGCCGTCATTCTGGTTCCGGCTACCGCCGTGTGAGGCCACCTTGGTGCGAGCCTATGAGCGCCGATACGATGTAGGCTGCTAGCAGGTAGCGCTTGGTTTTAATAAGGATTATTAATACCCTATCAAACGAAGGAAACTTTCCAACCATAGGCAACTTTAATAAGTGATTATAAAGAGGTTTCCCTGAGCTCTGTGCCACATGCATGCAATGGTAATCTCAGACGATGTGAAACTCCTGACTACTCGTATAGCATATAGGTCCCTGTGACGTCACGTGGAGCTACATCGAATGACCCCCAATGCGGCCTTTTCCAAATGAAGTCAAATTGACCACTAGCATTCATCTAAACCGGGATATATAAAACCAAATAATTTGTATATATGAATACACTAATGGTGGGTAATGAATCGCAATCAATGCCTTTCGTATTCTTTGATGAAGGAAGCTACCCAATTGGGGGATAATTTAGTAAAAAAATGTAAATACAATTTATGACGTAAATAATGGAAAATATGTTGTTAATCAATAAAAGATTTTAATTATTCCTGTTGAATAATATTCAGGAATTCTTCTCAGGTTTTCTACCAGATTCATTAAGTCGTATTGTCCGACGTTTCGGAAAACGACTCGTCTTCCATTCTCAAGGCATGTTACTGTCTGAATTAGGACATTTATTAGGACATTAGTTATTCGGATGTGGTAAACACATATACGTGAAAATATACTTTTTGGGCGTGCATATGCACAACTCACTCGGGATAAATTGAGAGTATTGAATGGCTGATATCAGTAGTTTACATGAATCAGGTAAAGTTAACTTTTAAGAGGGTCATAAAGAGTCCAAGATCTTGTTACTCTCATAAATCCTTACGTGTTGTTTTTAATTAAAAACAAAATGTTCAACAAATCATTTTATCAGTGCATTGATAAAAACCTCTTTTGAAATTAAAATAAACGGACACGACACCTAGGCTTTGCCCATCACATTCCTATGCTGGGCCGAACAAAGAACTTACTCAGTTCCCCATCTTCCTCCTTTTTCTTCCGCACTCTTTACTTCAAATTAATGCTCTTTTAATGTCATATGTCACCTGAAGATGATGAAGTGCCATTTAAACCCGAGTCGGAAAATAAAACCGTTAAATTAGGCGTTGAGGTCAATTGCACATTTCCTTTTTTCCTTTCGCTATATTCGAACATCAGGCAATATCGCCGCAGAATGTTCAATTTTCAAAGATAATGGGTATAAATCCCATATTTTTTTGCCATCAACTGAAACTAGACATGTTATTAATTTCTTGTCACACATTAGACAACCCTAGTCTCGCATCCCCGCTTTTTTCCTCAGCGTCACCGATCAACTCTCAGGCGTAGGTACATATATAAAATATCTTCTAATCCACCAGGAAATGTGTGGTCTGCATCAGTCACGTAATTTCTACCTGATCCTTCAAACCTTACAACGCTCGCATTTTTAAAACGAGTAGAGAGTGAATAGGAATGTGCCAATAATTACTCTTTTATTTTCACACTAGTGTCAAAACATTTCTCTGTTTAAACAGACACGAATCACGGTCGCACTCCGTCCAGGTGCGTGAGAAAGATCGGGAAATTCTGGAATGCTATTGTGAAGTATTGTACCTAATATGTTTAGGACATTAATTCGAGTACCCTGACGGTACTCAAGTGCCCAAACTAATACATAGATAGAGAGTGCCTCAACACATACCTCCTGACCTAAGAGGAATACTTGCGACAATATTTAACAAAATATCATAATCTGATGCATTTCACTCAATTTTCTATTTCTCAATTCTCTTTAACACCACATTTCTGAACTCGTTCCGAATAACATCAATAAGATTCTGAAACTCTCTCTCAATGCCCCTATGGAAAAAATCTTATATTTAATTGTAATTGCCCGAACCAGTTATCTCTTTCAAAATAATTTTATACAATTATTTAAAGAAACGACAGAATATAGGAAGTAGGATTTACACCCGCGTCAAAAAGACACCCTTCTACCCTTCGACTTTCCTCTTCGCCGGCTGTATTTATCAGAAAAAAGTTTTGACGCAAAAACCCTTTCTCTCGCACCGTGCATTTATTTTATTAGGCTCTGAGTAATCGTAGGTATGAGAGAGAAGCACACGTTTTCACTGCACATAGAGATACAATTAGGACGTAAGCGGTGTGGATAAATCCATTTCCGAACGGGTCTCACTCACTTTGCGTGGCCCACAGCGTGAAGTTGCGCAGTCCCATCAGGAACTCGCGCGTGTCTTCCCGACAGCCGCTGCTGCGCACATCCGACAGGGCCGCCTCGATCGAAGCCTCGAACCCAGAGATCTGGCTCTCCCGGATCACATCCCAGTAGTCCAGACTATCCTGGAACCCGAACTGCTTTTGACCATGTTCATCATCATCATGGTCCTGCTCCTCTTCGGCCTTATCTTGTCCTGATGCCCTGTCGAGCACCGCCGTCGTGGTAGCCTCGGTGGTCATCCACGTGGAAGACGAAGGCGCAGGAGGCTCTTGCGTTGAGGCTACGCTGTATAGCGAACCATCTGGAGGCTGTCTACCCAAACGAGACGACGTATTTTCATGGAACTGATGATCTTCAGGCGACTGGAGGAATGATTGATGTTCGGGTGAAGTTTGTAAGGGTCCCAGCGTCGTAGGAGGACCTTGCGCCGAGGCTAAGCTATACTGCGAGCCATCTGGAGGTGGTTTGCCCAACCGGGACGATGTATTTTGATGGAATTGATGATCTTCGGGTGACTGAAGGAATGATTGGTGATCTAGTGAAGTTTGTAAGGGTCCCGGCGTCGTAGGAGGACCTTGCGTTGAGACTAAGCTGTACTGCGAGCCATCTGGTGGCGGTCTCCTCAATCGGGACGAAGTATTTTGAAGGATCTGATGATCTTCTTGTGACTGGAGGAATGGTTGATGATCGGGTGAAGTTTGTAAGGGTGTCATAGTCGTGCTAGCCTCTCCTCGGGTTCCGGACACCGCGAGCAGGTACACCAAGAGGGGGAATGCAGAATGCAGGAGGCCCAGGTATGTAGGGGCCATTTTTGAAGCGCAAGCGAATTGGGGGGTAAGTGTGGTAAACTTTTGGGTAGGGCACTTGGCTTCCCAACGAAGGGGATCCGGGTACAAATCCCTCGCGAAGTTCTAGATTAGGACGTGGGGACGGGAGCTGGAATACGCCCGAAACTGTCGTCCACAAAATGAGTCAACGTGGCATTAGCCCGAAAAAATATCCTCCCCCCAGCGAAGCCTTAGGACACCCCAGCACAAAGAATGCTCCGAGTGCGAGGTATCCCAGGGAAGGGCCACCGCAACCCCTACACCGAATTTTTACTTTTCACAAACAAGTGGATTAGTCTGGATTGAGCTCCACCCTCACCTTCCCTGATCAACCTTCGGGTTGGATCACTGCGTTAGTATGTGATAATGTTCGGGGCGTCGTGTGCGGGTATTAAGTAACACTCAGTCTTGAGGAGCACTTGTTCTAGTGGAGTCTAGAGCACGAATGTGATCGTATGGTACGGTCGCACTCTGGATTTGCAGAGCACGTCGGCGCATAAGGCGTCGTTGAGTGCCTTACTTGGAGCATAGACTGCGCTTCAAGGGCGCCATGCTTTGAGACTGGCCGTCCCCTCGCAGGTCAGCCCATAACAAGTGGACGGAGGGAAGAGCTGCGCAACTGCCAAGTGGGAATGTAGAGTGTATGCATAATATTACGGCCGTCGTCTGATCAAGGAAGTGCCCCTGGGAAGAAGAACAAGGCGGAAGCCACCGCTAATTAGATAAAAAGAAATTAGGTTCAAATAAATACTTGCAATTTTCCACAAATATAATATTTATCGCTATGTGCCCTTGCAAACCATGGTATAGACAATATCCTTATCTTTGACTTCTATAATTCTGAAATTGTAGATTATGAAAGTAATTTTATTAATTATTTAGAGAAATGATTCGGATATCTAAAAACAAAAACAGCTGCAGTAAAATATCAGAAATAAACCCAAATTTGTGGTAACTATGGTATTGTACTTGATTAGTGTCCATCAGTAAACAAATCTTTTCAAGAAAAGGTATGTCAAAATTCTTTTATTTTATTTTTAATTTTAGGAAAATTGAACTCTTTTTTATTTTTTATTTCATTGATGTTAAAGACATTTTAATAATCTTTCATGCCTGCATGTATCTATTTAATGTCATCATATTCATTGATAGCCCTGAAGAAAATATAAAAATATATATTAACGCTGGCAAATAATTTTGCCTATCATTCTTATACCTATACTTCGAAATGTTAATTAACATAATATTTATTACGACCTAGATATCAATTTTCATGGTGAATATGATGTAACAACATAGAAACCTATGTCGTAATAAATTTTATAATCGTGGAAAATTGCAATTATTTATTTTAATGTGGAAAATTCCACTCCACTACGCTTTAACCTTCGGTTTTTATTAAAAAGAGATTCCACTGCGGTTTAAGACTAGCACTCCATTTCCATTTTTTTTGTAAACATTATTTTGAAAATCATAGGTCACGCCAATCGAGGGAGTTCTTTACCTATATTCTTTACTGCCATGAAGGCTATGTTCACTGACTGCGTCCTCCCAATCCTCGATTACTTCTCCGTTGTCTACTCCACTGCCTATCCCTATAACTTGAAAATGCTAGAACTCAATATTAGTACGCAGAAAAAGAGAGGAGGCTAAGACAAACATTAGCCTAGGAAAGCATAAGCTGGAAGAGGTGAAAGAGTTTTCTTACCTGTGAAGCCAAATTACCAACGATGGACTATGCAAGAAAGAAATAGTCAGTAGAATATCGCAGGCGAATATGGCTTTCTACGAAAAGGAGAATCTTCTTACAGTGAGAATACAAGCATAGAAGTAAGGAAACAATTCATCAGATGCAACATATGGAGTATGTTTCTCTGTGGAAGCGAGGCTTGGACGTTGACAGCAGTAGAGAAGTCAAGAGTGGAAGCATTCGGAACGTGGTACTACCGAAGAATGATGAAGATAAAATTTATTGACCGTGTAAGTAACGAGGAAGTGCTAAGAAGAGTGGGAGAAAAGAGAAGCCTCCTAAAAACCTTCAGCAGAAGACGGGACAACTTAGTTGGCCACATTTTGAGGCATGGCGGCCTGATGAAGACTATCGTTGAAGGACTAGTGGAAGGGGAGAAGGGCAAGCAGGGATGCCGACTCACAAAAAATTGGGGGGGCCCAAACCCCGGGAAGTTTTATAAGTAGTGAGTTTTAAGTTTTTTAAGCATTGTAGAAGAGTCATATGATCAACATTAGAACCCTGATAACTCGAATCTCGATATCTGTACACTCCGGAGAATATCGAAAAGCCTGATACATTTTTTCCTCACACCCATAACGAATTTTTGAGGGGGGTCGGGCCCCATCGGGCCCCCTCGGGCCCGATGGAGTCGGCGCCACTGAGGGCAAGGGATGTCCCCGAATGAGCTACGTAGGACAGGTCATAAAGGATGTAAAAGAGAAGAAATACGTCGTTTTAAAAAGGTTAGCGGATAGGAGAGAGAAATAGAGAGCTGCGTCAAACCAATCTTAGGATTATTAACTTATAATTACTTCGATTCGCTTCATTTCAGTTATCCAACACCGCGTTCCTCACCTCTGTTATTCTTCTCGCTCTTAAATATATTATTTGCCCCTACCGTAGGAATATTTATGATTTCTTTCATTTACACTGCCTTTAAATGGTTAATACCGATCGTCTGAAATACTCCCATTCTTTTCGATTCTCATTCCCACCCGCGCCTTTCGCAATAATCACCTATAACACCAACCTACATTCCGTACATTCCTAGATAATTTCTTTACGGACTTCCTACTTTGTGCCACACCATTTCATCTAGGTACCCTTCCCTGGATATCTTCAGATCATTCAAGAGGCAGCTTCGAAAAGTCATCTTCACCTAAATTTTTATGTTTTATTCTTATTTCTTGTTTCATAATTTGTAATTGAGGGGGTGAGAAGCCAAAGGGTACAAGTGATTTTTTTTAACAGAGTTAGGTAAAGTTAATTGTTAGAAGAAATGCACAAAAACTTGGTTGCCAAGGGATACGAGTGAGTCTCTACTCCGTGGTGACATCGAGTAGAAAATCAAATGCACTACTAAATATCTAATTTAACTCGTTTGTTTTCTTTACGTAATTTCTGCACATAACTGTATAAAAAAATAAATCACTTGTACCCCTTGGCTTCTCACCCACTCAATTGTTAAAGATAAATATTATGAGTTTTATATTCAATGTAACGGTCACATAGGCTGTTAATGAATAAATAAACTATAAAAAGTAATTTACCCTACCTTGGAGCGGAATCAGCTACAGCAAAAAAGTTTAAGTAGCCTATATATAATATGCATTTGACTGGCGTAGTAGATGAGCCGTGGTCTCTTTTAACCTCCTCAGTCCCGGGATAAATTCCGTTCTTTTTTGTCTGTCTTATAGTTTTTTTTATTAATTGGATATTAACAAATATCATAAGCGATTTATGTGCTTCTGTATGATGCTATTATCTGTCAGGAAGCACTGAACAAGTTGCAATAACAACATTTCACTTAGTCAAGCGGTAAGAAATTCAAACGTCGATGTATTGTAAACAATATGCCAGAACCCAGGAGGTTTAAGCATTAAGTAATTCCCATCTCAGTGTATGGCAAAATTACCCCTCCTAAATTCCAATTTCCGATCTTTCCAATCGAACATTTCATTTATGTAAAAAGAGAAAAAGTGTGATAAATTTTAACAAAAAATTTCACAGAAAAATTAATTTTTCTAAATATGAATCTACTGTCCCGATTAGAATTTCATTCTATCATCCATTTAACTTTGAAACTTTCAATTGAATATTTCAAGCAACTTGTATGAGAAAACGAGATAATCAACCCTACGGTTAGCCCATGATAATGTCCAGGAATACTCGCAGGTGTTTCCATGTTGATAAACGATGAGTAATGTGGGAAGCATGATGAATGGAAGCGATTGCATAATGTAAGAGACTTTAGCTGCAAAAAGGCTGTTTCATGTGACGGTTATGAATGATGGCATTGCAAATTCAAAGGCCTCTAACGGATTAGGCTTCCTTCTCGTGGTTGTTTATTAAATCGAGAATATACTAAATGATTCAGATTTCTGCTTCTAGCAGCAATTTTTTTTACTTCGCTGCGGGAATAGCCGGTTTATGATGACTCGTTTTTTTCCGGGTACATGAAACTCGAATAGCGATTAGATTGTAACTCCAAAGTGGATGATTTGGCGGACAATAATTTCGGCTGCTATGCATGTACCTTAGATTGAAAATAAAAAAGTTGCCTTTGCGCTCCTATTACGCTAGCTTGCACTGACCAAGGTTACATTTAGCAGTAGCAACGGCAGTCAGCGCCAAATGCGGTCAGAATTTTAAACATTATCGGGAGGCACTTGTAACCCGATGATTCGTATTTAAAATCATGTTGGAAACACAATTTGTGCGACTCTAGCTACTCCTATACCGTGCAGCTTATTTCTCCTTAAATTAAAGATTAAAGTCGATATTTCTGATCCTTCCAGCTACATTTCTTGAGAAAACAGTGTCGTTACACGAGTTCATTCTGAATGGCAAAGGACGCTAGTGCCTCGAATCAAGTCCATTGACCAAACTTTAAGCACAAATACCAACTGGAATATATGAAACTCATATAAGTGAACTTTGGAACTTTGAATTTCCCGTTTCCGCTGACCACTGCTAGCGTTCTGAGCATATGAGGCTCTTGGAGGAAACTTTCACTCTTCTTCTTGCTGTCGATTTGTCACAAATATATACTGTTGAATACTGCAATAACTTAGCCACTTATTAGTTTATTTTCGAATCCAGTCAAAATAAGCCAACTGACGGAAAAAGATGGGTACGAAACGGAAATTCTATAAGGAAGCCTAATGTCTGTAAATTACGTGCAAGTACCATAAAAGTAAACTGGAACGGGCATTGAATAGATCATTTTAACTTGCAAAAAATATAACTGATAACTTCAGGCTTGAATTTGTGAAACCTCTCCATATTTGAAATAATGGAATAAAACTGTGTAAGGTTTACTATTTGTAAGGTTCATTATTATACAATAGTTAACCTTACAAAGTTTTATTCCATTATTTCCAGTAAGTATGCTTGTCATCTTTACCCAAAAATATGCTTGTCATGAAGATCCATCCTTTCCATCGAGATCACTCGTAGAAATTGAACAACATTAGATTCTGGCCTCGTTAATACCCTGTGTAGCTACACGGGTGAGTCTAAAAATACAAGTTGATGAATCACCAAGATAGTTCACTGGATTACTTAAGACGACCATAGGAGTAGTGTTGGAAAAATTTCGGTCGAAATCGATTTTCCGAAGAATCGTATTTTAATCGAAATGAAAAGTTCGACCTCGACAAAATCGAAATCTGAACCGAAAAATCGATCAATTTAAAAAGTTGACGGGTCTTTCCTTAAATACAATTCATCCAAAAAATGTTTATTGCTTGTTTTCTTGGATGTAAGTCCATTCTCCGTAGTGTATATGGAATGCACTCGAAAGAAAGAAGCCTTTCAGTGTACCTCTTGCAGTGCCCAGCGATTGCATAATAAGAGTCATTCGTAGCAATATTTATTAATTGTAATTTCGGGTGATTATTTTCTATCACTTTTTTTATCTGTTATCCAGATATAAAAGTGAATGTGGCTATATCGCATCTACACGCTTGCCGCATCGCCGTACTCCCCGTCGCCAGCAGCAAGAACCGGAGTCGGCACGCTCGAAAAAACGATGTAAAATTCGGGGGTGCGTGCTGGTGCAAAATTTTACTTTAGATTCGAAATGTACAAGCTTCATAGAATGATGTGGTATAAGTAACTTGGCGGAAGTCGGCGGAAGAATCTACTTTTTTCATACGTTTATGTAAAAAATTGGCTAAAAACAGGCTCCGCCATTTTGTTATAGATCAATGTTTAATGGAGACACAAAATCTTTAAAAACCCTCCAAATGTAAGAAAACGAAGTTATAATTAAGATGGTACAAACAGTTTTGTCAATAAAACGAGGATAAAGTTGGAAATTTTCAGAAAAAATCGAGGGTGGTCGTTTTTCGCTAAATTTGTTCAACTTTGACCTCAAATATATTTTATAACGTGAAGGCACAGGAAAAAAATAATCTGAAAATTTATGCACAGTTTATTTGAAAATATGTTTGCGAATTTCAACTTCCTAGCTCAAAAAAAATCGTTTTTGAGGTCTTGGCCAGCTTTTTTTCGATTCTAGTCCACTCTGCGCCATTCAGATCACTCGAAATGATCGAGATCGAAGTTTAAAATCGAGTTTGGATCGAAACTCGAAAATCATGGCTCTATATCAAATTCTACGATGTTTGAGTGTAAAAGCTAGATTTTCGATTACAATCGATGTCGATTTTTCCATCACTGCTCAGGAGGAATGTACTTAAATATCTTCACAATCGCAGTTAAAAAATTTTCTTGGCGGATGTGGGTTTATGTTTTTATTTGTCTCGATTGTGAAATAAATATCACTTTGTCAACAGCCCTGTGACGTCATGGTGAAGATCCATTCGGGAATGAGAATTTAGGTCTTTCAGTTTCAAAATTTGAACTTTGTCCTTGGTGGTCAACGGTCAAGGGCATGACGGAGGTGTTTTCGCATGAAGTGCCCCGAGCAATCTCTCTTGAGTGGGTCGCCAATGGAAGTAGAAAAGGAAATAGAGGATAGCTCTTCTATAAAGCATAGAGTCATCTTATTTACGTGCTATTTCATAATTTTCTTTTGATTTTTATGACCAATGACTATTTTCAAATAGATGATGCTGAAAAAACGTTGCTGTTTAATCTTCACTCATCGCTAGAGGTTTAGCCAAGAATTTCGTTCGGGGAAGGGGGTCCAAAACCAGGAAGGAAAGCTTTTGAAAAACAGTAGAGGGCTTCATAAAATTTTTAACACTTTTCCTAAGCGAAAAAATTTTATTTTTCACAGAAATCTTTTGTAGATTCATGATTTTTCAATGTTTTGTTTTCTTTTAGGAAGCAAAGTGATTGTGTTTTTATATTTCGGGGGAGGGGGGATCCGGACCCCCTTAATTTCCCCCCTCACTACGCCACTGGTCATCGTATTCCAGTCTACAGATTATCAGTTTTCTTGTATACTCTTTCTATTTCATTTTTCGGAGGCCGCGTATGAGAAATCATTCCATATTTTTCATTATACCTTCCAATTATACAACTGGTTTTCGGAATTACTTTCACAAATACTGATTATACTTTTACTTGTATTGTATATAGTTGAGGCCATCGGTGAATGACTCACGCCAAAATTTTAGCCAAGGAATCGGAATTAGTATATGTCTTCCCTCGTGTTAGTATTTTGATAAACCGCCACTGAAAATAATCAATTATAGGGCATTTCTTTAAATAAAAGCCAAATATATATTTCTAACAAAAATCAGAACAAAAATACGAAAAAATTATAATACTACGCAAAAATAACGACTTTCGTAAACATATTCCGTTGATTTTTTAGCAAATATTGAATTATTTTTGTTTTTATCTCATACATTTCCGCCAATAGGTTCCATATAATGGTAGTTTATTATTATATATCCTCGAGCAAGGACATATGACAGCTCTCAAGAAAATTTCAACCATTTTCAAAGTCATTATTTTAAGGACCTCAACGAATTAGAACTAAAAAATTAAAATTAATACCATAAGTACCTTGTCTTTACAAGATAATTTCAAAAAATCCTTTAAAATTCATTGATATCATAAGTGCATTAACTATATTAGAAATACATCTGTAACTTTTATCACATTTTCATTTTTATTATGTTACCACATTTATGTTTACCTATTATTTATTTATTTATTTATTTATTTCTTCATTTATTTATAGTAATATATTTGTTTATTTATTTTTATTCTCGGATTTTTTTATTTATTTAAAAACTTCTTCTTTCCAAACAAGTGAGCTTAATATGGGACGATTATCATTCAACTCACGCGATAATAACTGGATTCATTGGCTAAAAGTTTGAAAATGATCATGTTAACGGCCCCTACTGTTATTTTGGTCGCATTCCTTACTGTATAGCAAACATTATGTTCGCTTTTTTTAATAAGAGCAAGCCTAGTTGGGAGAGAGCATGGCTGCTCACCGAAAGGTCCCGGGTTTTAGGATGCAGGTATAATCCCATGCGAAGTCTTCCGATAACCCAACAGGAAAAAAATGATAGCACGAAGTTTCCCTGAGAAAAAATTCGGCTCCTCTTGCGCTGAATATGTACCTGAACTTCTCACACCTGTGGCTTACTCATGAGTGAGCTCTACGCTCACCCATCCAAAACAACCTGTCAGTGGGTGAGTGATAAGTGTGAAGATCAAACGGATTCGTAGTGTGGGTAATATGCAAGTACTGGAAAGATTTCGATAAAACGGAAATCATTAAAAAACCTTAAGAAGAAGACGAGTCAACCTAATCGACCGATTAGGCGTTGTAGCCTGATGGAACAACCGTCTAGTGACAAATGGAAGGGCATATCTACAAAGAAAGGCCTCAAATAAGGTATGAGGAGCAGGTGATGAAGGCATCAAGTAGTCATCATTAGAGTTTAAAGATAAGCTGATAATGGAATTGAAGTTGCTTCGCCTAATTAATTCTAGCTGGTATGATTCATGATAATGATAATAAAGCCTGAATCACACGATCATTTTCCGTCCCTCAGAATGATAGCTCCAATGATGGATTCTCTGGACCAAAAGAGTGATCGCGTGAGCCATCATTTTCTCATTCACGCGGTCATTCCCACCGCCCCTTTTTCCATCGATTATTTCGTCATTTTCCGTATTTACAACTGTCAGTCAATTAAAATTCAAGCGTTGCGTTATAATCCCTGTTATCGACCGTGCGATCTGATTGACTGAAGGACTGTGCCAGATATGGTTTCAGCAACGGAAAAAGGGACGTACCGAGTGAAGGGAAAATGAATGGAAATCCCATCCCTCGAGCCATCGCGGAAAACAATCGCGAGCAACTGTAATTTTTTCCTCCATCATTGGAGCGATCTTATGCAAGAGTTTAAAGACAAGGTTAGCGAGGAATCTGATTTAGAGTGTTGCGCTTTACGGCGCGGAAACGTGGCCACTTCGGAAGGATGACGAGAGAAGACTGAAGGCTTTGGAGATGTGGTTGTTGAGAAGAACGGAGGAGGAAAAGTGGACGGAGAGGAGAAGGAACGACGAAGTTTCGGACATTGTGGATGAGGGGAGGCACCTTTTAGATGAGGTACGGAGGAGACAGAAGGTATGGATGGAGCTAGTACTTAGCGGGAAGGGGATGTTGAAAACAGTGTTAGCGGGTAGAATGTTAGGCAAACGAGGGAGAGGAAGGAAGAGAATTGGATTTTTAGATAGAATGAAAGGGAATAGGTCTTATTGTGAATTGAATACGGAAGAACATGAAGAAAGGGGAGTCTGCAAGAATGCATCTTAAGAACTCCATTGAGACATACCTTAATCGGTAGAATACTTTTATGAAATGAATGAGTTGGGGGCATCGCTGGAGTTGTCCCCCGGCAGGGATGGAAAAAATGATCGCGTGACTCCGGATTAAGTAATGGTAGTATTTGTGAATAATGATGATTATAAGGTTCTCATTCAAGAAAACAGCCTTGGCCTTGGCTGTGATTGCAGCGCTCCCCTGACCTTGACGGAGAGACACCTCAACAGCGGGGGAGGGGCAGGAAAATATGATGAAGCAGAGGTAACGGCTGCTCGCATGTCAATCATTACGCTTCCCTCACCTCCGCTATGTCCGAAACAGCAGTTACGGACTTCAGGGGTGGGAAGGGTAGGGAAAGACGCTCGCCGCCGCGATTTGCCAGTGTTCTTCCATCCGTCATCCAACCGACAGCCTTGCCTTCATTCCATCTACTGATACGCTCTTGATCTTCTGGAACCCTTTGACAGCAGATAGCGTCGCGTCTTCTTCCTCGATCCTTACACGCCTCTATAGTCCGACTTTTGCCGAGGGTCTTCGAACTACTTTTTTCCCGGTACGCTAGCGGCGAAGCTTAGCAAGGTACGTTAATAGGTGTATGTGATAATTAAATAGACGTCCTCAGGGCCGGATTTAGCTGAATAGAGGCCCTAGAATAAGGTCCTTTGAGCTAAACGCGTTTGTCTTAACTAATGCATTTTTATGTTTGTTTATTAATCATTTTCGTAGAATTTCTCCTTGTTTTAGCAGCGAAGTTTAGCAAGGCAAGTTAAAAGATCTGTGTGATAATGTAATAGATGTTCCCAGGGCCATTCAGCTGAAAAGAGACCATAGGCTATTCCGCTTATAAGGCCCTTTGAGCCAAAAGCGTTTATCATCAAGTCAAGTTTACAGTCAAGGGCATGACGGAGAGGTTTCGTGTGATGTGCCGCAAGCAATCTTTCTTGACTATGTTTCCAATGAAATAGAAAAGGAAACAGTATAAAGCTCCCCTAAAAAGGTTAATAGTCATCTTGTTCATATTATATTTCATATTTTTATCGATTAGATACGGTGCTCCAAGAATTTCGTCAGGAAAAATACAGGCAACCTTCAAGAATTATTCTTTTCCCTCTACTTTTACGGTAAATAACCCAATGTAAGCTTGCTCTCCAGTCATTTCTGCAGAATGCATTGCAAAATTCGTTTTGAAAAATAAAAATACGGGTTATTCACTTGATTGTACCGTAGGTGATGCATAAATCTGAGGAAACAAGAAAGGAACAGAAAATAGTGAGCCAGCCAGTTTAGCCAAGGACTTGCCAATAGCTTTGACTTTTCGCGAACAGTATTTGCCATAAAATCTTTTTGATCTGCTTTTAGTCTTTCGTTTGGGAAGTCTTCGCAAGGAATTTTCATGATAGAGACCTTTAAGTTCTCGCCGATTTAAAAGCCATGGAAAGACACACGCCAAGGTCAGGTTTCTCTAGATGAGTTTCCGACACTCGTTAGCGTCTCCTCCATGATTTGAGAGCGGAAATGGTTGATAGAGTTTTTCGTGTCCATTCTAAACATCACGTAGACTAACATTCTCTCGGCTCCTGCGCTTCGACCCATCGGTGGCTCTACCGGGAGCAGTGGCGCAGCGAGGGGGGTTTTGGGGGATAAAACCCCACCCAGAGCTCAGAATTTTTTAAGCTTAATCCATTTTACTTATTTGGATCAGTATTACTTGTAGAATATTTTTAGGGTTAATCAAATATCCCCCAGAAAGCCGTAAAACTCGCCATTTTGAACCATTATTCTTAAAATTTTTCTGGAGGAGGGCCCCCGCAACCCCTTGTTACCCTGGTGGGTATGCAATACTCCCACACCCGTAAGTACTAATTGCTCCTAAAAACCCCCCCTAGCCTTAATTCTTAGCTGCGCCCCTGACCGGGAGTAATTAAGAATTACCCCCACTATTGCATTCCAAATGGCCATTGGTACGCGAAAGCTTTTCCACCTCGAAAAGGTTGTAATCCACGGGTTGTATTCCAAAGCTTTTAGCTGACAGTAGTTTCATTGTTTGGGGTATTCTACCGGTTGTATTAGGTTTACATGGAGACTTTTTATGAATCTCTCTTGCCTACACACTAGGGCGGATCGGAAAAATCGATTTTTTTCAAATCCATCTGGCCCAATGAAAAAAATTTGTGGGACCGATCAAAAATAAGGCCCGAAAAATTTGAGACCTCTATACGTGAACCCCTGACCCTCGCTCAAATGCGATTTAGGGGGGGAGGGTCAAAGTTCTAAAAAAGTAATATTTTATGGCCATTCCCTATGGATTTTGCCGAGTTACTTTCCCTGTGATCGAAAATTTCGTGCATTTTGACGTATCTGCCACCGTTTAGCCACAAAATGCCTAATTTTAGTCCGCGTCCGCGAAGAAAATATTCCAACGCCCACGCAGCGTCGCGGATACAAGAACGGCAGGCGAATCCCGTCCCCTCCCCGCTCGCTTCTTCCCCTCCCACGCCTCGAATACAGCAAAATTCATCCTGCGTGTGCTGCTAGGAGGGCGTTTATCTTTGATAATATAAATCGGAAGATGGTAGAAGGTAAAAAAGGATGCGTAGTGAGACGACTTGTCTCTTATTTGGCGCCTCGTCGGCGTTAAACAAATCGATGTTATCAGCTTTTAGAGAAGTGATGAAATATTTTTAGATCCGAGAACGCAGGAAAGTAGGGCAGTAACTCGGCAAAATCTATAGGGAATGACCATAAAATATTACATTTTTAGAATTTTGACCCTCCCCCCCTAAATCGCATTTGAGCGAGGGTCAGGGGTTCACCTAGAGGTCTCAAAATTTTCAGGCCTTATTTTTGATCGGTCCCACAACATTTTTTCATTGGGCCAGATGGATTTGAAAAAAATCGATTTTTCCGATCCGCCCTACTACACACCCCTTCCAATCTGAACTTTATGAGCTTTATAAATTTACATACAATGTCCATGAGAAACAGTTTTCCCTCCAAAAAATAAACGCTCTTTATAGTCGTATTTTGAATTGGTTGTTGCATTGATAAAGAGCGCATGACGTCAATGTCATTTTTTTCTCCAAATTTGCAAGGTTTCAATTTCATTGATTATCGATCGATTATCGCCTTATCGACCAATTTCATTGATTTGTTACCATAACGAATTCTAGTATGCTGACAACATTTCCTGTGGCTGCTGAAGCAATTTGTTGATTTGACAGATCATTGAGGACAAATCGATGCTTTATTTTACGGCAATTACTGGGTCAGAAAATGGATTTTGTAGTGAATAATTTTTATCAAACTCTCTCATTTACCGTGTTTTATTGCAGAGAGGCGGCTGTTGGATCAGACGTGGGCGTCCGGTTTCAGATGGATCGCTGGTCGGGGCACGTTGCCGTGGTGACGGGCGCCAGTTCTGGCATTGGCGCCGCCATCGCCCAAGAACTGCTGCGGCACGGCATGCAAGTGGTGGGCGTGGCCCGAAGGGTCGAAAGGGTCCAGGTGAGAAAGATAAACCAATAGGGTGGTTTCCTATTATTTTTTTATTGCCTTAATCGAAAGATTATTACTCCTGGAGTACGTATTTCACGCTTTTAGATTTTTAAATGACAATATCTATTTTTCGCGGTTAAATGAAAAGTGAAAAATTTCAAGCGCGCAAAAACGCGACGCTTAAGTATGAATGCCGGGAAATATCTCCGTACGTCGTATTTCTGGTTCCCCCTCCCGCCCGGTGAAGTGACCTTGAGGCGAGGCTTAGCGCTGATACGTCGCAGGCTGCTAGGGGGTAGCCGAGTACCTTGCTGGATGGCAGCACTTGGCTTAAAAAAGGTTTATTAATACCTTATAAAACGAAGAAAACTTTCCGACCTTAGCCAGTTTTAATAGGTGATTATTAAGACATGTTTCCCTGAGCTCTGTGCCTCATGCATGCAATGGTAACCTCAGACGATGTATAACTCCTATCCTCTCGTGTAGAAACTAGGTCCCTGTGACGTCATGTGGAGTGGAATCGCATGGGCGCCAATCTGGCCTTTTTCAAATGAGGATAAAATTTGACCCTTGCCATTCGTCTAAACCGGTATTTCAAAAACCAAATAATTTGTGTATTATGAATACACTAATGGTGGGTAACGAATCGCAATCAATGCCTTTCGTTTTCTTTGATGAAGGAAACTACCCTATTTACCGATTGATGACTGCCAAGTTCTGAAGGGTTCTCCAACCGCGTCTGTCGTTGTTATAGTTGACTACAGTTTCGAGAGCCATCCTGCTTTCGTCTTCAGGTCGAAGGCGAGTAGTGTTCGAGCAGACTTTCTGGTGCGCCGAAGGCGCTTGAAGAATTGTTTCGGTAGCCAATGGCCACCACTACCAATGTTGTCAGAAAAATAATTCTAATAAAAGAGACTTTTGTTTGCGTGGCAAGTGTAGTGTATTTTTTGTGAGAATAGGAAGCTAAAAATCTAAATGACTGTTCGTAAAACTTGAACAACTAAAGCTTGGAAAATAAATAAAAACAATAACAGGAACGAATTAAATTATGGCGTAGATATTTTTTTAAAGGTTTCTGACGGTTTTTTAATAGATTTTCTAGTTTTATATTATAGTCCTTTTCATTTTCGATATTTTTAATTATTTTGCGGATTTTCGAAATTTTTAAAATTTTCTCTTTTGTTTTCTAACGTATCTTTTGGGTGAGAAGTGTTGATTTACCGCCGCCTTATATAGCACTGGCCGTCCTCCCTCTGTGAGCTGATAGGTCAGTACTCTCTTCCACACGTTGCTGATTGAGTAGCCATTATCCATGTTAATATTTGGTGTTAAATGGATTTTCCTCAGGCAGGTCGGGGAAGCATTGACAAAGTAGCCTGTAGGAATTTGCGGACTTGATTTCTTTAAAAATTACAAGTGAATTCAACTCTGAATTCGTGGTTTAATCGGGATTATCGCCAAATCTTCTCACTGAACAACTTGCCACTTTTAAAACGCGTCGTGATATTCAAATAAATACTTATCTATAATCCGTCCAAATAGGTGTTACCACAGCAACTGATGACGAGAAAGGCAGTAATGTCATAAAATTAAAGTAGGTTCAAAGTGTTATCGATTATAGCTAAGTTATAACTGTGCCCCTTTATTTTTTTGGTAAAAACGAATCCCAATTCCTATCTACCTGACAATTTACTTCTTTCATTTTAAGAATGATGAAGATAAAATGGAACGACCGAGTAGATATTGAAGATGTGCTGAGAAGAGTGGGAGAAAAGATAAAATCATCTAAAAACCTGAAGCAGAAGACGGGACAACTTAGCAGGCCGCATTATGAGACATGATGGCATGATGAAAACTACAGTGAAAGGACAGGTTGAAGGGAAGAATGGTAAGGGACGACCCCGAATGAGTTACATAGGTTAGGTATGAAGGATGAAAAAGAGAAGAAACACGTCGCCATGAAAAGGCTAGCGGATAAGAGAGAGGAATGGAGAGCTGCGTCAAACCAATCTTATGATTGTTGACTAGTGATGATGAAGAATGTCGATATGGGTTGTTTTATAACTTTAAAGGAGGGTTATAATGTTATCGATTATTGCTAAATTATTACTATGACCCTTCCTTGTTTTTGAGAAAAAACGATCCCCAGTTCCTCTCTCTCTCTCTCTCTCGCTCTCTCTCTCTCTCACTCTGACAATATACATATATTAAATTTGATCGTTCCTATTGGGTATGGATATGTATTTTTGTTTTAAAATTATGTTGTTTGCATCAAACTGAAAGATATTTTTTACCAAAATAATATCGAGCCATTAACCAGAAGTAAAGAGAGACCTTTATGTCACGAAAAGTTATTACCTTATCCCTAAATGAGGTGAATGAAGCTCTCTGCTCGCACTTTGGCAGTTATATCAATGCAAACTTGAGCTAAACTCGTAAAGCAATCCCTTCATGCACCCATAGATGTGTTTTCCGGTAAATCATGATGTGAAGACTCACTTTTCCTCGTTGATAGAAAAAAGAATACCTCCATGAGGAAGGTCACTTACGTGAAAAAAAGTTGGCCTTGACCTTCCCAATTGTGAAGCGGCGCGGACTCTCCGAGCCATACGTTGCGCTTCCCCAGCACGTACTCATGCCTTTCACTTTCGCGTATGATTGATCACTGCTGGAGTTATTACTGGCGAAAATATAGTGATAGCCTCCCCTATAAAAAATACGTGAAAGCGGAATTATTTATTTTCATTGACATCGACCAGCAATACTGATATATCTCACTCAGCTCCCCATCTAGTTAGCTTATTCAGTGAATGGCTCTCACAACGACATAATTGACTCGTTAATAAATATCTCACCGTGGATTTTCACTGCTGAGGCCTTCTACTTGAATTCATTGATGGTTTGTCTGATGTAAACATTGAAAATACGAGGGAAAGGGAAACCCTTGTCTTACTCCATTCTATTTTTTGTTTTGTTTTGCAGAAGGAATTACTAGGTTTACAGCACACCTATATTTAGTTTCCAATTGAATTTTCATTCTCATCAAGATTTTCTACGGACGTAACTGTGGTAGGAATATTTTCATTTGCTATACGAATAATTTTTGTAAATATGTCTAGTAATGCCATGTAAATAAAAGTTCCTGAACAGAATCACACATAAGGAGATATTTTGATTTGCTGAGGCCAAGGGACACTCATCTCACCGTGGTGGATGCCACAAAAGAATTGCGGATTATATTATTTCTTCTTTGAAATGCACTTTGACTTAGAACTTTTCGAAGGCGTAGGCAAAAATTATATTTACGTATTTCTTTGTTTATATTTATCACACAATTTTGTCTTTTTTCTCGGGAATCTTTAGAAGTTGTATTTTACAGACAACGAGCGAAATTTTTATCGTTTGTGAACAAGTCATAAATTGTTTAAATCATGCTCCAAGTGTAAAAATTCCTTTGAATGGCAGTGGCGAATTTAGAGAGGGGTCATGGGGGTCATGGCCACCCCCCCCCACCAAATTTCATCAAAAATTGTTATTTTTTTTAAAGTATAAATAGCTTTTGTATCCATGTAAAAGAGTAAAGTGAGGGTGTAAGCAAATGCATGGCGGCAAGTATCAAACGTGAGAGAATTTTGAGTTGTATTTATCGTAGAGCGTATCGCATTTTTAAAAACATTTTCGCGGGAGAACGCCCCTCTCTCCCAGATCCATAGTCCACGGACCCAGGTCATGAGCCCTTCCCCACTCCGAAATTTGATGCATAATCTGCTCCTGCCCTCGAAATTGATGTCACGATTTTTAAGAGTTGTTCTACCACGCCGGGTAAATTTAATGAAAATGGGGATGCCGGAAACGGGCCACCCGCCACACATACTATGACTTACTGTCTGTAAAAAAAGCAAAACACCAGAGTTTGAAGAGCTCGATCGTCTAAACGAGTAAATCAATATCAATGCAACAAAGAGCATACGAAATATAATTTATTTCTACGCTGGATAATTTACTTCAAAAAATTTTCCGCAGAGCAACAGCGACAACCAAAGCTCAAAACAAGAATAAATATCATACGATATTGAATATACTGCTGATATTTAACGGGTATGATCTACGTACTTGCATTACTTACACTCTACGTCACACAACATTACCAATAAATTTTAAATTGACCCATTGGTTTCAAAGTTAGCAGAGATTTGCGTTATTTACAACAAATCTATCATTTTTTGTGGTATAAACATTTGTTTTCTGCCAATTGTCAATAATATGTCTGGCTTTCTTATATCAAAATTCAAAGTTATTGGAACGAAAACTGCGGGAATACCAAGCGCTCAAAGTGGGGCAACATGATTTTACGCGGAAAAAACGGGTACTTTTTTTGGAAAAAATTAAGTACAAGTAATACTAAAGCGCAGAAATTTTTAAAAAGTAAATTATCCAACGTAGAAATAAATTCTCTTTCGTATGCTTTTTGTTTCATTGATATTTATTTACTCGTTTAAACGACAGAGCTCTTAAAACTCGGGTGTCTTCCTTTTTTAACAGACAGTAAGCTTGAAAGTCACGCTTTGCCACTAGTCATTATGCTCAGGTTTTGAAACAGAGAAATGGCTAATTCTGTCATTATCATAAGTCATCAATCCTGTTATTGGTTTGACCCAGCTCTCCATTCCGCTCTGCTATCCGCTAGCCTTTTCATAGTGACTGACATATTTCTTCTCTTTAACATCCTTTACAACCTACTTATCCTGTGTCATTCATTCGGGGCTACCCCCTTACTTCCCTTCCCTTCCACCTATCTTTATACGATTGTTTTCATCAGGTCATCATGCCTCACAATGTGGCCAACTAATGGTGCGAAAAATCCACGGAGAAAATATCATTCGCCTTGACCGGGAATTCTCCTTTTTTTCTACGTGGATTTTTCGCAAAATTTGTGCATTTCGGGTGATTACGTATGGTTATCACCGGTATACTTAAATTAGTGGCCCAATAAGTTTCTTCGTCTTCTTCTTATGGTTTTTAGAAGACTTCTATTTTCTCCGAGACGCAATTCTAATGAAAAGATATTATTTCGGCTCTGACTGCATATCCACGCATAATTCAAGTCGCCGACACTTCTGTTCAGGAGTACATTTTCCCATATGATCGAATCATGATGTCGCTGCATTAACATACGCCGCGTCACGACGCAATACCAATCGAGAATTCTTGCCGCGTGTCATGCGACGGCTTGAACTGTCTGCGGCTCCCGACAGAGTCAATTGAAGTCAGTGAATGCTCATTAGAATGCGTCAATTTTGGAGTGCCGAGAGACCTTGTGCGCGGGTACGAATGTGCATATAGACTGGTTTTGGTGGTGGTATAAATGGTTAGGAATGGTGATCACTCGGAGTGAATGACATGTTTCCTGCATAGCAATGCGTGGCATGAGAAAGAGTTCACATTATTTTATCTCATCTACATCTACAAAATACCCTGAGATCCACCTCTAGGGTTTTTTGGCAAGGGGTGATCAATCACCAGTATGCAACTGGACTCCCACATGCACACCACACGGTCAAACAAACGTCACGCATACTTACAAATTATACTACCACACGCTGATATAATAATTACAAAATTCAGAAACAAGTATTAAGTTTTACTTAAGTTAGTAGGCTACACTACAAGTCATCGAAACTATTAATGAGTTCTAACGCTGCCGTTATAATCTCTTATTGATCGTGGAAAAAAAGACATTCTGAATCTGTCTGTTCTACAGTCTATCTCTCTTATTTTATTTATACGATCTGATCTTCCGTAGTATGTTGGCGTTCGTAAGATATGGCTAACTTCGTTAGAAAAGACACTGCTCTTGAATTTATCTAAAAGATTTAGTCTATTTTTCAATCTACGGTCTGACGGAGATTCCCATCCGAGTTTATCTAAGAGGTCAGTTACACTAACAAGACTATCATCTTAACGACCTTTCATGTATCTGGAATCTTTGCACGCGTTCTAATTCTATCTCGTCTGTAATCTCTGTAATATCTATGGAATTGGTGTTCGCATTACGTTAATTTCCTTCGAATAATTTCATATGTATTTATAATGGAATCGGCACGTCGCAAACATATTGACAAAGCACGGTTGCTATTGGTTCAACTCTTTAAATAAACTTTGCGCTGACGTACTGATGAAACAAATACAACTTTCACTGTAAAAGTGAACTGATTGGTTTGCAAGGCAAACATGTTAAGCGATTACATATTTTTAAGAGATATTTATATTCTGTCTAGATAACTAAAGGTCTCTTTGAAAATTTTTCAAATAAGGTGTTTTCATTCAAATTCAAGCAGGGGCTTATTTATTTGTATTTATATATAAATAATTTGTAAATAGAAAGCTGCTGTTTGTTTTTGTAGGATTTTTCAAGGTTGCGAAAAATTTCCCAACTCTACACAATTTTGTGATTTTTAAATAATTTAAAAGTACATTACGCTTCCTACGAAGCATGTCACCAGAGTAATATTTTCTAATGTCCTTTTCAAATATCTTTGCCACTGGCCCAGTCGTGCAAGTTCGGAATGTTTCGAGTGGCGTCGCAGAAGGAGGTGGGGCCTTCGACACAAGGAATGTAGGATGGGGAGAGGGACTAGGGCGTTGTCAAGTTTACTCAAAAGACTTTCAGTGAATCGAAACGAAAGACTGTCTCAAAAACCGTTTTTCCAACAGCCATATGGCCCATGTGGCTCATTAGGAAGGTTGGAAAAGGTTGGCTATCTCCTCGATGGAAGGGATTAACCATTTCCTATTCCTTCCTTCACTTGGGATTCCTTATTTTGACCATTTTCAAGGGCCGTTGGAGAGCAATCACCACGGCACAACAGGTGAACGAATGCAACGGACGTTTGGCAACATAGCTCACGAAGCGCACACCACGGAGGTTTGGAAGCGACTGAATTTCAAGGAGGCTTAATTCCGTCTATTGCGTCTTGGTTGGTTTTCAGGAAGTGGCGTGCCCTCCGCCCTCACCCGCAAATAACTTCAACCTGTCTCTCAGTCGCAAAGATATTTGAATACAACCATAGTAGCTCATCTCAATTATTTCTCTCCATGCTCATAGTCATGGCATAGAATGGTACACTAATGGTTAGCGCGAGTTCCCTCTGCTTTTAACTCCTATGCTCTCCCGAATTTTATTCCAGGAGTTGGCTTCGAGTGTGCCGGGGGCAAAGGACAGACTGCATGCCGTCAAAGGTGACGTCAGCGACGAGGCCGACGTCGCGAGGGTTTTCGAATGGGTTCGAAAAAAGTTCGGCAAGATCCACGTTCTCATCAACAACGCAGGCATCGCCAGGAACGTTCCGCTTACTGGTAAAACCTTGATCACGATCTGAATGCTAACTATACTCTTGCACAAGAGTGATCAATGATTTCTTGGTCCATTTGATTGCATATTCTAACGACTATTTTTTTGTTTAATTTTAAATTTTATCTTGAATTACGTGTGACACAATGTGGTGGAAGTTATTAATATTAGTTAAATAAGACCCCTAATACCGGACTCGTACTCTCAAACACCACGAGGGTACCACGCGCACGTGATACCTCACCTAGGAACCTTTCTCCAAAAAATCTCTCCAAGGAAACTTTAGTCCTCGAAACCTTAAAAAAAAGACCCATACTCCCACAACCTTCTTTATCCCCACTTTTCGACACCCAAACCCCACTCTTCCTGTTAAACCCTCCCCTTTAGCATTAGGACATACTTAAGGAAGAACTTGGCTGCGTATGATGCACTTGAGAAGGATTTGTAACAATAAAACGCTTCGAACTAAAATAAATTCAGAGGAAACATTACATTGTCTTCTTTGGCTAACATTAATTTTTTCGTTACCTTTAATTTTTTATGGTTAAAATATTCCTATGCTTAGTTTTATTGTTGAATGTTTTATGTTTGGACGTGAGAGCAAAGGGGAAGGTTCGTTGGAAGAAAAGGAGAAGAGGGTGGATGCAAAAAGAGTAAATCCGTTGGGTAAAAGTTTAATGTATTGTGGAGATAATATGCATTGAAAGAAAAACTAGAGTCTGACGCTACAGACGTAGATTTGGGACACTCTTTCCTGGCGACGAGGATAGGATGTTAGTAAAAGTCCGTAATTGCGAGGACAAAGTTTGTATGAAGTATTGAAGGAAAGTGCGAAAGCCATATTGGAGGAGCTGCTAACTTTTACGTCTAGTATTCTAGTCTGGAAGAGGCTCTCTGAGGGGGATTGCGTGGTTAGTAGTCCTGGATGATGCGGAAAATCTCAAAGTGCTTCACGTGAATATAATAACGAAATATGATAAGAGGAAAAATTGGCAGCAGAAGTAAATTTTTTATCGCAAGACTCGGACAGAGAGAAGATTAATCAGGAAAGGAGAAAAGGGAGAGGAAATTAAGGAGGGAGCAAAAAGAATAGTGAGGGAATTTATGCAGGAAAAAATATTGCGTTGTAGAAATAAAGTGAATTGGAAGTAAAATAAGAGTCTGACCAGCGGAAAAGCCAGAAATTTCGTTCGGGTGGGGGGTCCAAAACCAAAGAGAAAATTTTTTGAAAATCAAGGTACTAAGTAGAGGGTTTTAAACTAATTTTAACACTTTTCATTCTCGAAAAAACTTCATTGGTCAAAGAAATCTTTTATGATGTCATGATTTTTCAATATTTCATTTTCCTTTATGAAGTAAAGTAATTGTGTTTTAATATTCCGGTGGGGTCCGGACCCCCCTGCCCTCCGCTGAGCCAATGAATCTGACGTTGCAATATGAACAGGTGCGCCCAAATATTAATAAGAAGGCGTTTATTTTTGATCGCTTAAGGAGGTTTTGCCGTGATCGAATAGCTAATAATAGGTATTTTTTGCATAATCTTCAACAGCCATCAATCCAACAGTTGGTTTGACGCTGCTCTCCACTTCTCATATCAGCTAATCTTTTGATACCCATGTAAGTCTTCTGCTGTCCATCTTTATGTATCGGATTCTAGGCCCTCATCTGCAGTTCATACCTTCTGCCTGTCTTTCTACGATAATTTCAATCAGACCATTGTGTCCGTCTCATGATGTGACCGATTAAGTTGTCCAATTTCCGCATATTTATAAAAAAATATTTTTTCTTTCATGATGATATCAATCACAGTCAAAACTTTTGTTTTTTATGCATAATTTTTAAAATTTATGCCTCATATATTAAACTAAAAATTGTAAGTATTTAATGCGCCAAACATAGCACAATTTCCATGTAAGTCAATGCTTTTGAGACGTGGGATTTTGAAAAAAATATTTTTTCCCAGATGAAATTTGCAAGTACCTATGAGGTAATTTATCTTTCCAGTTTAGAACAGAAAATTCAAATGGTTTAATTTTCAGGAAAAAATAGTATTATGCAGCAAATTCAAAAATGATGTCCTCTTTTATAGTCTCCAATAATATATATTCTGAGTGCTACAGGGTAATTGGAGATAAAAATTATGGCAATTTATTCAAAGCATTTTATATGATAGTATTTTGTCGGGAGCACCTGTGTAAATTTGCTTTATTAAAATATTTTTGGGTAGTTCATTTGTCAAATTACACCCCTGGTAGGTAGGACGTATTTATTTTAGTACATTAATGTCCTAAAATTAATACGCCTTACAATTGTAGCGAAGGTTAAGGTATAAAAAGCTCTCTAGTCACATTCAAAATGGAAGCAACAGCCATGTACTTCATCTTCCTCGAAATCTCTGCTTTACGCAGGTAGCGCCAACATGACGGACATGCGTGCCGTGTTCCAGACGAACGTGTTCGGGCTCCTCTATTGCACGGACGCCGCGTTGACGCTGATGAAGGATACCGGAGTCGACGACGGGCATATCATCCACCTGAACAGGTGAGCAGCGCAGTGCATCACAGCGCAATGGGTCGGACTATTCGCCCAATTGGGGGGAGCACGTGAGCACATGCCCCCCCCCCCCCCCCAGACACTTTAAAATAAGCAAGATTTTTAATACGGTCCCATTATCATTGCGTTCGTTTTGTATTATGGGGTATCCTTGTGCCCCCCCAGAGCAAAATCCTGGATATGGCCTTGCTTGTGCCCTCCCAGAAATAAATCCTGGATCCGCCCCTGAAACCAGGGTTACGGATGTTCTAATTTTTGTCGTGGCTTTTGATAAATATCGAAAATTTCATGAAAAACAAGTCTCTTCACCTGGTTATCATTAATTTGTGGTGCTCGTCGCCATGGATTGCAGCATCACCGGCCACAGCGTGGTGCCGTTGCCTGGCAACTACGTGTACGTGGCGTCCAAGTTTGCGGTGACGGCGCTGACGGAAGGACTGCGCCGGGAACTGCGTGACGCCAACTTGAAGACTCGTATCACGGTCAGTGCTAGAATAACAATTTAGAGAGGAATCTCTGCGCAACGTCACACTCATAGTGTGGTTTCTTAGAGTAAATTTATGTATACTAGAGCGTTCTAGGTGTTGTTTAACAAACAAAAGCTGGAGCTATCTCTGAATCCCCCAAATTCGATCCATTATCGGATATGGAAGAAGTTTGAAGGTATAATAATTTCAAGAAAATAAATAATTTACTGTAATAATTAATAACTGTGAAATAAATAATTTATTGTAAAAAATCATTTACTTTAACTTTTTAAAATATCAGAGCTAGCTTTCTCAGAAAAGTTCACAAAATATATTTTATTATTAAAAGAGTTCTTTATTAAAAATGCATGGGTTTTTCATACAAATTGAATTTAAAATCAGCAATGATCTCAGAAAAAACTTACTCATATGAAACCAAAATATGACTTATAATACATAATATGGTTTTCATACAAATAATTTTAATGCTAAAAACATTTCATGGATCATTTTCAACGTTAAACAACAAAAATATTCTGATGAAGAGAATGAAATTTACCCTAATTAATTGCTACCACTTAAATGCAAAGCCTACTCTTATTTTCTTTACAGGGATTTCTTATTAATGCACAACTTGATGTTTCGTGTTATTTTATCTTCAAATTGATGAGCAAGTGGTTTATTTCGTAATTGATTTGATTTTACGTATTAATTTCCTTTTTGAACAGTTCCAGTGCATTGCAGAATAAACAGCCTTTCAATGAGATAAATAGTTGTTTTTATTTTGACTTTAATGTTTACTTTGTGCGCAGGCGCGTTTAGCTTTTCTATCGAATTATATAAATTTCCTTCGTAATAATCTAACTAATACTAGGAATTAGAAAACATATGCACGACATTACAGGTAAGATGGTTTAACAATAGATTAGTGAGTGTTTGTAAATATGCTTGCGGGAGGCAAGAGGCTCCATGTTGTAAATGTACGAGGGGGTCAATAAGTAATGCAACGTTCGGAACTACGTGAACTATTGTCAGGAGATGCATTCACACTGCTAGTTCGGCCATCTAACGATTTGATCGTCGGATCATTCTTCCTTATAGAATGATTCTCCTAAGTTGTTAGAATAGCAATGGCTGATGCCTGGTTTTGCTGTTGGTAGGACCCGCCCGCCAGGAAGCTGTTTAACAGAAAGCATTGGTCGCATTTGACCGGTCATATTTTATCCTTTTCGCAGACGCTTTGTTAGCCTGAAACACACAGTGTCATTTATAAATGTTTAGGGAATCTAAAAGCCTTTGTGCCGTTTTCGGTGATGAAATAAATAAATATAAATAAATAAAATAAAGTAAACACTTAAAAAATTTTTCGTATCTTAAGTATAAAAATATTACCTCAGAAAACATTGACGATAGGATTTCTTATTTGAAGAATAGTTAAATTTCAACAAGTATCTGGTCTATTTACTCTCAAAATATGTATATGCTTACGCAGATAAAAAGAAAGAAATAGTTCAGGAAAATAGACCGAAAGGGCAATCTTGACAGGAAATGCCACGTCTGCATTTTTATCCTTCGTAACATGCATCTCCAAATCTTCCTGGGGGGGGCACAAGCAAGGCCGTATCCAGGATTTTGTTCTGGGCACAAGGATACCTCGTAATACAAAAGGAAAGCAATGATAATGGGACCGTATTAAAAATCTTGCTTAATTTAAATGGTCTGGGGGGGCACGTGCCCTCGTATACCCCGCCTATGCCATCCCCCCTCCAAATCATATTCCTAGTTACCTCACTGATATAAATAATCTTGATTTCCAGAAAGGAGGACATTTTCCAATTCTTAAAAAATCCATCCGGACGAACATATAAAAAGGAGTACATGTCCGGACTAATCCAGGCATCTGGTCACCCTATGCATTACCATATTTTAAACGTCGTTGATTCAATTAATAATAGCTAATGAAGAACACTAACTACACTCTGGGGGGCATACTCCTGGACTCGCACATTGGAGTGTTGCATAACAATACGCAAGTCCTTGAGCATGCTTCCTTTCTCACTATTTGGCTGCCTTTGATTTTCTTACCAGCGAGGAAACCCGAAGAATGTTTATTCGTGTATTTATACCTTTGAAATGTGAATATGTGCTTCGCAGTGCATAAGCCCGGGGTTCGTGAGGACCGAGATAGCGAGTGCGGGCGGACAGATGGAATTGGACCAAATGATAACCAGCATGCCAGCGATGCAACCCTCTGACATCGCCCATGCGGTCATCTTTGCCATGTCGGCGCCGCCAACCGTACAGGTGAGAATGTGCTCCTCGACAATCAAGAAATTCTTCTGACCAGTGGCGTAACTATAGGGGGGGTGAGGGGATGTATCCCCCACTCCCTAAATCCTCAGAGATATCAAAAAATTATTTGAAAACCTTGTCTGGATTTGATACATAATAACTGAATCTCCTAAAAGTTAACTTTTAAGTGCCAAAATGATGTAAAATGCATTTATTTTCAGGCATGTTATTTTTCAAAAATTTTCCTGAAATAGGAGGGGGTTTCCTGGGGGTTAGGCCCCACTAACCCCTCTCATCCCCCCCTCAAAGCCCCCATTTCCCCCCCAAAGCTCCCTCGTCCCCCCAAAGCATATTCCTAGTTACGCCACTGCTTCTGACTATTGTCCACCTTAACTAAAATTATGTTAACACGCTGCGTGGAGATGGCGAGAATTCTCGTAATTTTTTCCCGAGCGTTCCGGATGGATAACGAAGACTCCCGTCATTTAGGCGCGCCAACGTGAACAATTTTTTAAAAACATGCTATAGGTATTTGGTGGTGCATTTTCATTTGTTGTCCGTTACTTGGAACGGATGGGCGTATCGTTGTTTTTCATTAATCATGGTTATATTTTTAACATTCGCTTTTTAACCATGTTTTAAACCAAAGGCAGTTGCCAAAAATTGGCACATATTTCCAATCTCAACACCTCTACCCAGGTTTGTCGTTCTTCTACATTTAATACCCCAGTACGCAACGCGTTAATCTTGGACGTTCGACCACTGTTGGTTCAAAGGAAACTTCATTATATGGGGTGAGAAAAATTTTCACCAAATTTTAACCCTGTATAGCTGATGCCAGTACGAACCAAAATTACTGATGATTTTTCGCTCGAAAACGCGCCATTTTTTAACTACAGAAACATGGGCTTAATCAGCAAGGGGTAGCTGCCCCCCTCTCCCCTAGAAGCAAAAAGTCTTTAAGCAAAATCAGTACTGAATTGAAACGAAAGTATTCAATAAATTTTTTTTAAACCTACAAAAAATGCTTTGCATTACTATAAGATATGAAACTAAAATAAAACTATTTTTTCAAGGAAATAATGTCATAAACTAATAAAGCGCTGTTATAATTTTCTTAAAATGTTGGTTTCATTCACCTTTTCCATGCTAAAATGTCACAACTTTGCTTGCCCCCCCTCTCCCCCCCCCCCCAGTTATGATCCTGGGTATGCCCTTGTACAGAAACTTTGAGCCAAATTTCCACGCCGCTCATTGGCCGCGAGTTTGTCCTGTTTCCGGATGCTTTTGGATCTCCGGCAATCAAAGTATTTGAAGTCATGAGTTGTCCAGAATATCCGACAGCAGAACAAACTCACGGCCAATCCAAGTGCTTGGCTCCGAGTTTCTTTTGTTTAAAAGCGGTGGGTTTTTGACATAAACGCCATTAGTTACCTATTTTGGATCCTTCTGGCATCAGCTGTCCATGGCTAAATTTTCCTCCACATTTTATCATAGTTTTACATAAACAACATCACAATATGCTGTACCTTTGCGTTAATATTGTAGGTATTAATGGCTTAATTACTTCTACAAGAAAAAATCACCCATTTCATAATTTTTGTTCCCATTGTAATGAATAAACATAATAATTTTTAGCGGTATTCGGGGAAAGCACCAAAACTAGTAACTTAGAAATCAATCCGTCAATAGCAACCGAAATTAGGGTAATTTGAGATGAATAACTTGTACTTCCACCAATATCATTTACCTCCTTCATTGCAATTTCTGCCCCGCTTTCTATGTCGGCCAATGCACCACCCCCCTCAATCTCAGAATTAATAATCACCGCACCTCCTGCTGCCCATCATCCCCCCACGCATCTCTACCAGTGTTTGTCCACACACATTGTTTGTCGCACGATTCCGCCTTCAATCAATGCTTCAAAGTTTCAGTCATTGCCTCCCTCCCTCCCACTGACTCCGCCCTCAATCTCCAGACCCTCGAATTGGCGTGCATTTGGCATTTGCCAGCCAATAGCTTTCCGGGTTAGAAAATCGCATCCTAGCGTCTCGTCCTAACCCCCTCTCCCTATACACCTCTCTCCGCTTTTCCCTCGTCCAACACACTCCTTTCCATCCCATTCTTACTTAGGTTGATGAAGAAGTCAGTACTTCGAAAGTTTCCAAGTTTATTTTCCCGTGTGAGTGTTTCTTTTTTTGTTTCTATGTTTATTGATATTTACTTGAACTATTTATATTACGTGCTAGGGGCATCTCATTTTCCTGTTTCAAAATTTTATCTTTAACAATGAAGAACCCTTATCATATTTGTACACTGTGTGCATAGCAAGACTGGAAGCAAGATATAATTCATTTCAATCAATTTTATCTTATGCTTTCAATACCACCTGACAAAGAAAAATTTTCATTTACCCATTTGAACACTCTGTGATATTTTTTGGTACAAATAGGGCACTTTCAAAATTTTCGATTTATTCCCAACTCATTGCCTAATATTAAGAATCTGAAAATCTGAAACCCCTAAGTGTGTTACCAAGTCAATCATCTTCTGTGTCAGTCATTCAGTTTTTGTAGTTTTACAAATATTGACATATATGCAATTCCAATGTTGCAGGTGCATGATGTGATAATCAAGCCTTTGGGAGAGATGATTTGAGGCGGAGATAGCACATGCCGATGTGAGACGGAGCTAACATTCTCCCAGACTCACTTGTTCTTCGTCCTCTGATAACAGTAGTCAACATCAATACTCCTGTTGCAATATACCTTTGGAAATGCTCTGCTTTATCTTAAATGCTATTTTGGTGTGTTCTGAAATTTCTAATCATATAAAGAAGCAACCAACGTCAACCAGCCTTAAAGCATAAATAATGTTCACTAGTGTTGGCACTCGAGCTACCACGGTCCAAGTGATCAGTGCTACAACAAAGTTATAGTTAGATGGTGAGACAGTTGTATTGGTTCCTAGATGTAGCTCTCTCCGATTTGAAAAAATAAGATATGCTATCATTTTATAAAATTACCATTTTCACCACATCATTCCTGCTTTCTGCACTGATATTCTAAGTTTTATGCATTAAATATATTCTTTTTCCTGCCAACTCATAAATTAAATAATGAATAAAAACAATTAATGAAAAATTCTTACACTGCATGCATGCTACTTTACTTCATTACTGATTCTTTTACTGATACTAGCTTCATTACTGATATTTTATTTTATGCTGCAAAATGAGCCTTTGTAAACTGAAGACTTGAGTAGAATTCGTTTTCACCATGGTTAGAGCTCATTGAATGGAAAAAGGAAGCAATTGGATTTCGATGAGGAAAATAAACAGTAATCATCCATGTGCCATACATTCTTCATTGATTTCCTCAGGTAGATTTTAATTCATTTTTTGCGTGAGGTATGCAAAATGTAAAAATTCAGCCCACTCCCATTCCTCTCCCTATTAGGTCCAGAATGTTTGAGGAATAGACAATGCACACTGAAGCTGTGAATTCTGTTGCATGAAATCACCACATCATACTCCAAGATACAAAAGGGAATATTTTACTGAAGATTGCAGCAAATTATGCAGTCAACTAGCTCTTGTGGGACTAGTGTGAAGACATTCCGGCTCTGAGATGATGATTAAACCACTTCAGTAGCCGTATTTTTTGCCATGTGGCTTTAACCCTTGGAGTGTGGGAACATTTTTATATTTTTTGCATGCTGACTGCGGCATTTACCCAAAATTTTTATTTCCTCTTGGATATCTTGCACTTGGATACTTTTCCTCACCATAAGGATCACTAAGGGGCTTAACTCTATTAGACCAGCCCTCGTGGCAGGGGGTGCCTCCTGCACAGGGGGGTCTCTTCTTCACTGGCTGGCAGCTATAATCATGAATTACCGCAGCTCAATGGTTAAAGAATAGAAATTTTGAAGAATTTCAAGATGTTGTTCTGTTGTTCGGATGCATCTGTTATTTTTTTGGATTTATAGATGCATAATTCATCTTCTTCCCTCTGATAAAAATTCAAATCAACTCAAATCAAACAAGATGGCACTTTTCCACACAGGTTTCAAGTGTATGGTTCATTTGCACTGTGAAGTCATTATTAAGTACCCTGAGACTTAATTGTCAGAACGAGTCATTATCAGGTGTACGGTAACTTAATAATCAAAATGCATCGTAAACCAGAAAACTGAGGAAAAATGCTATCTTATTTTATATGCCTCATAAAATCTTCCCATTTAAGCTTACATGAGACAGCTACTCATACTTTTAAATCAATTTGGCAATTCTTAGTCTTTTAGACTACCCTTTAGCTTTTCCACAGGGTCACATAGACTACTAAGTCATTGAATTCTGTGCTTTCACTTAAAATTACCAGACAATGCATGAAGAAACTCTAATTAGGATTTTCACAGCTTTAGGACATCTTTTGTGGCCAACATCTTGATGCTATACCCATACATCATCATCATTGCTGAAGAATATTGTATGGAAAGGCTGTATTTATACATTTAAACATTGGCCACAATGGACAACCTGACCTCGAGTACATCCTGGGAAGAATATATGTACATTCCACTTGTGCTCAGGGTAAGCAAGAGATCAGGAGATACATGAGTATACACACTGCAAAAGCGGCACCTTTGGGATGATCTAAGGCCCACTCCAAGCCCATTTTAAATAAGAGGCCCTTAATTAGTTGCCAGTAGTAGCCCCTCCATTACCCATTCACAAACAGATAGATAAAGGTTGACAACAATTGCTTTGATAAAAATTGAATTCCGGTAATAAAAAATTAACTATTAGTCAAAGAAATTTTTATCAACCTTCGGAATATAAAATTATTTTCATGCAAATGAGAAAGTTTAATCACAAAACATGAGGACATACATATTTCCATTTACAAAATCAGTCTTGCTTGCAGCATACAAGGCCATTGGCAGTGAAATCTAAGTTGTTTCCAGCCAAAATTATATGTATTATAATTGCTTTGCATGATTACTTCAAAGCAAAAATTAAAAAACATATCCAATAAACAGAGAACTTATTAATTAATAGAAAAATAATTTTCAATTATATAAAAATGGGGGCTTAATAATATTAAGAGGAATTGAAAAAATAAAGGGCATTCAAGAGTAATTACATCTATATAAAAGAGTTTATCTCTTTATAAATAAGTATCACAGCCACAGTCAGGATTTCAGCAGAAGTGTCTTCAGTAAATTGTCCAAGATATCTGTCTCATTTTGTGCTGTGGGGAAAGATCCAAATATTGCTCCACTTGCTCTGAAAATATATAAGAGGTAATCACAAGCATTAGACATTTCAACCTCCTGAGAAGTTAAAATGGAATCATTGAAAGGCTGGGCTTGAAAGTAGCAAAATTAGACCAATTAATGAGGAAGGCATCATCCCACAATGATTCAGGGTTTGGACATTTTACACGGTGATGCTCAGTGGCGTAGCAAGGGGGGAGGTCCAGAGGGTCCAGATCCCCCAAAATATAAAAACACAATTACTTTCCCTGACAAAAGGGCATTGAAAAATCATTAATTTTCTAAAGATTTCTTTGAAAAATGAAGTTTTGTCGATTTAGAAAAGTGTTTACATTTGTTTAACACCCTCTGCTTAGTACCCAGTTTTTCAAAAATTCCCCCCCCCCCTGGTTTTGGACCACCCTCCGCCCCCTGAACAAAATTCCTGGCTATCCCACTGGTCATCCTTGCCCTAGTTAAAAACTAACACTTCGCCACAAATATCCTTCTCTGACATCTATTAAAGTCATTCCAATCCGGTATAATTGAATTACATTTAAGAAGGCAAGTTGCCAACTTCATCTCAAATTCTGATGAACATCAAGACTAGACTATCTCTACAATAGCTAGCTTAAATACTCAGAAAGGATGGCATGGAATGAAGTAAATGTGGTTCTGAAAACTCACCAGAGACAGGACATCCATGGAACAAAAAATACTTCATACAGCTACAGGAGACCAAGATACTTTCCACTCCCTTTTCAGTAACACCAAGGCATTCGTTCACAAGAAGCTCAACCAAGGAATGCTGCGACCGACCCTGAGACAAACTTGCAAGTCCACTGTCTGTTATCTGTAAGATACATTCAAGGAATAACAATGAATGAAGATTGGATTACAAGCTGTGTATAAACCCAATTACTCGTGTTGCGACTAACATAGGACCATAATTACCCTTTTTAGGTATTATTTCATTAATATCTTGAGAGAGCAGTGCTTCTAAGGAGGACAATGTGGTTTTAAGAGATAGGCATAGAAATTTTGGTGAAGGAGAGAATTCAGCAACATTTTCAGACAAATATGTAACAATAATAAAATGCCTTCACTGGGACAAAATGAGATTGTGCAGTCCCTTAGTTCATCATTCAACAAATTAGAGAAAAGTAACGGTGAGGATAAAATATGGTGAGGTACTAGAAATATTATGCCTAAAATTTATTCTGCCATTCTAATTCACAATAACAATACAGTATGTTCTATTGAAAACTAATCTATAGTATTTACATATGTACATCAATAATCATTTGGGTATTCATTTATTCATTTGAGTACTCAAGTAATCATTTGGTTACCCAAGCAGTCAGTCGAGTGGTACTCAGATACCAATAAGTGATTATTTCTGGCACAACCCTAATCCCAATATGCCTATAAGCTTACACTAGCGTAGGCGATAGTCAAATTTTGCATCTGCCTGAACTGAAGATACATATTTAAGGGTTAGTTTCCTTGGAAAAGAATAAATATTGATTCCATACCAGCATAATGGAACACAATATGTTGAATCACTCACGATCACTGGAGAATAGGTATTCAAAAAATAAACACATAAGGAGGTTGTGAGATAACAATAAATTAAGTTGAAAAAAAATACGACAAGACAGTAAACTTACTTGTGACCTAGATATGTTAAGTGACATTAGCTTTGGTGAGCCGTCAGCAATGGCTACAAGAGACTTGTCCGTAAGGGATGTGCACCCAGCAATATCCAATTGTGAAAGGTGGATGCAATTTCTTGCAACTGACTCAATCACTTCATCTGATACTGCAGGACACCGTCGCATGTACAGAGTTGACAGTAAATTCAAACAAGGAAACAACTCCAGCAGGGCTGCAATTGAGGAAAAGAAGAAGGGATAAGGACAAGCATTCACAATTCCTATAATATCAGCAAGAAACTTCTAAGCGCAGCTCAACAATGATTCACACTCAGTGTTGATGAGTAATTGAGTAGAAGTAATAGGATTACTGGTAACGATTACTTTGGCAGTAATTTGTAGTTATAATGATTACTTTCATGTAATGTAATTCTTACTTTTAATTTAATCCTCACGGTGAAAGATGAATTGTTACTTATGTTGTAGTCGTTACTTGTTCGTAATCGACAATCACTATACTTATGTCACTGATTTGCCTAGGCCTACAAAAAACTTCTAGTCTTAGAATACCATAATTTGCTTGTTTAGGTCCAGTCACTCTTTACCTTGTAGCCTACTTCTGATGGGTACAAAAATATGACACACTTTGTGTTGGCGCACAATACATATTAATAACGTATGTACACAAGGTGCATTCCATAAGTAATGAGATCAAATTTTTCCTGACACAACGGTACACTGCAGTGGGTTCTAACCTACCAGGCTAGGTGTATGGGAGTGTTAGATTCAAAATATGCTCGGACTCATTTGGCTGCAATCTGCCAGAGAGCCAGGATGTGCATTCCCTTGAACCCTGTTTTGAGTTTATGTAACACAGCACAATGGATCGTTCTGTGGAGCAACAGTACACTTTCGAATTTTGCATTAAACTTGGAAAGTACGCCACCAAAACGTTTTCATTAATTCAGCAGATCTTTGGGAGTTATTGCTTGTCCAAATTACAAGTTTTCCAATCGTTAAATTCCTTCTTGAGAAGGGCGAGAAGAGATCACCAACAAATCTCGCCAAAAGAAATCACCAACAAACAAACCAACAAAGTGGATGGCCATCAACCTCAAATCCATGGATCCAAGGAGGATCAAAACCAAGCTCATTGTCTTCTTTGATGTCAGAGGCATTGCAAACCATGAATTCATACCGACAGGGACCGCAGTGTACTCAGCTTTCTACTTGGAAGTGCTCAAGAGACTGAAAAGGAGAGTCATACCCTGCCGAAGGGACATGAAAGTTGCGTGGAAATTTTATCACCACAACGCCCCGAGTCACAGCTCCTTCATTGTCAACAACTTCCTCCCCAGGACCCACACCCCAATGGTTCCCCAGCCTCCCTGCAGTCGTGACCTGGCTCCCACTGATTTTTTTTTGTTCCCCAGTTAAAAGGAGCCATGAAAGGAAAACATTCGGACACGATTGAAAGCATACACGCGCATGTTACCTCAGCTGTAAAGGACATTCCGGTAAAGGCCTTCCAGGATGCCTACTAGGCATGGAAACACCACCTCCAGAAATGCATTGATGCAAGAGAATATTTTGAAGATTTATGATTATTTGTACAAATATATTCAATAAATGATTTTTTATGAATTTGGTCGCATTACTTATGGAACACACCTGGTGTATATAGAGAGGACTTCTGCCTTGACCTTACCTTGACAAGGCATTTTTATGCATTAGCATGCACTGATACCAGATAAGTGGACTATCATAATTGATTGGGACAGAGATTGAGCAAAAATTATAAAATAGAGCCATCTCAGCCTCACTAAAAGTTAATCCAGAAAAGGTGGCCGGAACTTCTCTAACAAATCATGTTCAAAACATATTTGAATTTAACGCATTGACCACTACGGTGTTTTAGGGCATCTTTTCCGTGAAGCCACTGGTGTTTTTAATCATTTATGTATTAGTGATTCATGTCACGTAGAGATATCATTATAATGAATCCAAATTGTATTTCACTCATTTTGAGGTAATTTGGACATAATGACCACTTCAATCATGATCCGTGCCAGAACAATCTCTCGCAGTAACCCTTAGTGTAAGAAATACCTAGGGATTCAGTCCCTTTGTGGCCAGTCAATATGACAGGTTTGGCAGTCAACGTGTTAATATACTTTGAATTCAAAATTCAGTCCTAAAATGAATCCTAAATACATAATACTCGTCAAAAATATTTTAAAAATTCAACAATCATAAATGAAAAACTGGAAATAGGATAGAACTAAGTGCAAAAAAGAATTTTATACAAATATATGGGGACAAACCTTTGCTAGTAAATGCATGCACTTGGTTTTTCCCAGGATTCAAATTTAATTTTTGAAGAAAACGACATCTCTTCGTGGCTATTAAACAGTCGTCATCCAAGCATGACTCACTGAGGTCCAAGGACCTTTCAAAGCGACTGAGTAGGCTTGTGAGAGAGACAGCATTCAGCATTCCTCGCTTGCTCATCAACTCCAGCAATTTCCGTTTGAGGTTCACCGGGAGGACGTCCAAGCTTTGAGATTGGCAGTTGAAATGCTTGCATGTTATTTCTACTGCTCTGCAAGGCATGATATGGAAGCACAAAAGCTGAAATTAATACATAACTATGGAGGAAAATAGTTTCAACACAAAATACAATCGAAAAAGGAGAAAAGCAAAGAATAATAATATTTTTTTATTGTTCCTAGAGATCACATGTGTACCGTAACATCGGAAGTCATCAAAAAAATTATAAAAATAAACAATAAAAGTTACAAATAAATAAAGTGATAGGAATATTTACAATTTTTACAGTTTAAAGGAAAAGTTATAATTTTTTGTGGCTGATGGGCAAAGATTATTCAGAGCCAAACATAAAATCTTTCAGGCTATAGTTGTTGTTTTCCATAAAATATTTCTTCAAAGCATTCTTGAATGGTATAGGTGGAAGATATTTGATATCATACGGTAATTTGTTGTATATTTTTGAATGGAAGAATAAGGGTCCTTTTTGGCAGAAAGTTCTGGGGTAGTCTTTGAGGTGAACGTCATCATATCATTACACTTTAATGGGTACAATAATGACAAAGTAATTCTCCACAGAGTCTATTCACCAGTTTTGACATTTAGTGAGTCTTTGCGCAAAGAGTACAACTCAAGGGAGAGACTTAAGTACAGTAGATTCCAGTTAATTGGGACATATCAGGATTTGTGCACTTTGCCCCAATTAAGCGGCTGCCCCAATTAGGCGAACTCTCTTGAATATGGGCATAAAAAACTTTCAAATGGTAGAAAGAAGACTAAAAAATTTTTATAATGCAACATAAGTTTATTAAAATATTAATTTGATTAATAAATCAGCGAGTTTAGTTAATTTATTACCATTTTTAAGAATTATAACATTTTTGTCAAAAATATTTTTCACAGCCACGGGCGACGCTGAATGAATGTCTTTTACTAAGTCCTATTAAAGAAAAGTCCTATTCTCTTACTGATACTATAACAACAAGAGCTTTCAAAATAGGGCAAGAATAGGAACATTTGTGAAAAATAAGAGTAAATCAAAAGAGGTAAATATGTATAAAATATAGTATTCTGAAAACAAAAAATTTTAATTTCATCGCAAGTATAGAGTCTATGTCGCCGACTCATGGCCCAATAAAGCGGCATGCTGTCCCAATTAAGCGGAAAATACTCTGGGATATTCCTCTATTGGGTTCTGTTCTTCAAGATCTGCCCCAATTAAGCGGCTGCCCAAAGTAACCGGTGGACCCATTAAACGGAATCTACTGTACTTGAGAATGACACAGTAATTGTCGAAACTGGTTGGGTTAACCCTTAGGCAGCGGGAATGTTTTTCAACGGTCTGCATGGTGAGTGCGGGAAAAACGTTTTTCAACATTGGACCAGATTTTCTTATTACTTGCACTGGCAACCTTTCCTTAAGATTTTATTGCCATCCTTTTTCCGTGGTTGCTTGAACTCGGCCAAACCTAATGGCAGAGAGCAGAAGGGTGTCTTTCAAGGACTGGGCACCCTCACCACAGGGAGCGCTACCCGGATTACTCCTTTTTCGCAGGGCTGGCCTTAGGGCGGGGCGACCGCCCTGGGCCCCGTGCTTTGGGGGGCCCTGCGTTCGTGAAAAAAAAATTAAAATACACGATAGTTTTGAAAACGCAATTTTAACTATTACTGTATTGTTAAGTCCGTGCCAGACAAAAAGTAATATTATGAAAAAGGAATAATAATGCAGTAATTTTTATTGTGCAATTGCGTTTGTCAGTAAGCGTTTTTGTAAACTAAACTAAGTAATTGCTTTAGGCTTACAACTAATTAACTTTCATAATCTAACTTATAAAAATACGTACCTATTGAAAAAGCGCGCTTTTTGTGTTTATTTTACGTTATAATTTTATGAATAAATATAATTATAAATTTTATTTGTATTATACTATTTTGAACTCAACTGCGTGATGGTATCATAATGGTGTAATTACGAAGTCTGAATTTGGGAGGGGAACACATACTTAGCCAGAGAGTGGTAGGGATTCAAAATGCTCGAGTTTGTAGATGGGGTATAGAGTTTAATATTTTAAGTGAAGGGCCCCGACTGAAGGCTCGCCCCTAGCCCCGCACCTGCTAGGGCCGGCCCTGCTTCTCCGAGAGAGAGCTCCCTTCTCTCCTCGGCGCATTCACGATGAAAACAATTCTAATGAATAGGCGTGTTTCTTAGGAATTTATTTATCTTCTTATTGTCCATTAGCCGGGGAAACTTATTTGAAAGCATTGGTCTCTCTTTCTTATACTTTTGGTGGTGGGTCTTCTATCCCTGCGTAATTACCAAGGACATATTATATTAATGGTCAGTCTTCAGGGGGTAGGGTGGGCAGTCCCTGACTATGAGGGTCCACTACCTGCTAGACACACGCCCAGGGTCGACAGAAAAATATTTTCGCCGCTCATGTCCTGCACACAGTGGCAGCAAAATCTTGATGCTCCCGCAGCTAAAGAATTAAATAAATGTTTTGCAGAGACTTATTAAGTCATTCCCATGTAGCACAGACAGTTGGGCCAACATTTGGAAACGATGCCACAGTTGAGGAATGGTTTGGTTACTTCAGAACTGCTGGCCCAACGTTAGGAAAAGGTGCCATTTGAACGGTTATTTATGATCCCTTGGGACAACATTGGGAAAAAGAGGTAATAATAAACTTATTATTATACATTAATAATTATAAACTGGAATACACCAACCAATGTCATGCCTAGTAATATTGCATATATTAATAGGAGGGATGGTTTTACAACAATTGGTAGATAGTGTGACCAACGAATGGGCCATTAAGGCCTGTTTACACGATACATTAACATATACGAGTTAATGTCTGTTTGCATGAATGATTTTTGTGGACCGGAACGGAACATATACAAATGCATGAACCAAATTAGAACAGGTTCTATACTTCTGTTCATGCATTTGCGGAAGTTAGGTGGTTACACGGTGCATTTTGGTGTTTATTCTCATGCTCATATATTTCGACATTAACCCATATGTGTTAATATACCATGTAAACAGGCCTTAACAATTGGATAATAGTTGGCAAAGTCGACATGAATAATGGTTAATGACCAACCGTTGCACATAACCATTCCCCAATGTTGGCCCACCTATCTGTACTATATGGATTATTACTCCCATTAACATGGTCAATGGGAGTGGTCAATAATGGTCAATGTTTAGAGAACGATTTCCAGAATTTGTTTAGACGACTTATGGCCTTTAATTCTATTTTGAAGGACGGAAAAGTTTGACAAAGATAAATTTTGACACATTCCTGGCAAGAAATGTTACTCTACTACACTTGGGAATTTTTCTCTAATGTTTTCTATTAAACTATGCTACGTAGTATTATTCCAGCTCATAATATTAAATGCTTAAGAATGACGTTAATGGGGATCAATTAGCTGTGTGTCTCAATATTTAATGACTAGAGATGTATTAATTCCACCAAGACTCCATTACAAATTGTATCTTTAGTTTCATAGAATTGGCCAATAAGAATACTAAGTTTTACCATTGTAGTTTCCTAATGAGTATACACTCATGGGAAGTAATCGGTTTTTCTATGTAGTTGTTAATTTACTATGGCATAAATCAATCAATTATGTCCAACCAAAAATTTTATGACAGCATTTAGCTCATTTTCCAGCATTTTGTCGGACAAGTTTGTTTGTGGGGTAGTTTCTCGGCGTACCAAAAATTCTAAAACTGATCTAAATTATTCACGACTATCAATGGTCATAAGTACGCTGCACTATCAGCAACATCCAATTCCTCTCTAGCTATTACTTGACAATGACAGAAAAAAATACAAAGACAAAGACAGATAAACGAGTACAAATTTACCCAATCTGCTTCAAGATATTTCATATATACCTAGCTGTCTTAAAAATTCAAAACAATAACACCGATTAAGTTAGAAGAAAAAATATAATGAGAAAGTGAATTGGCAACTCATAAGTAAAAATACCCTAGAAGAGATTATCAACAACTCTAAATAACTCACAGAGACAGCAAAGTAGGGGGACAAAATAATTCCATTCTCTCACTTTCAGTTCATTTGCTTACAAACACCATAAACAATGTAAACTGATGTAAACAATGGCTAGCAAGAAGCTCCGGTTACTCTCCGCATGACGGACGGAGGGCGGCTGCTCGTCGTTGCGTTGACGCGACGAGAGCCTGCGCACCGCTGCGCACCTTCCGCACCAACCGCAACTTTTTGCGAGCTCCGCGTGTCCGCAATTACCGCGTCTCCGCAACTTCGCGTTGTTCGCGTTAATTTAAAAAAATGAAAGACGACAAGCGTCGTCTCTCGTTTAAATTATTTTATTGTTAAACGTTGTTAAAAACTATTATGATTGTTTATGTAGAAAAAGATGATAATTTTTATCGTTGAAAAGCAATTATCTCAAAATAAATTATAATAAATTATTTTAGTGTTCAGTTTCAATTCAAATGTCGCTAGTAGTGCGCGAAGGAAGCTGACTGTTAATTTCACATCTTTGTGGAACTTCATTGCGAAGGGGAGTTACTCAAGTAATCCGTGGTGAACGTCATCCGAGTTCGATTTTCCGCTGTAAAGTTTAAATCAGGTATTTTTGATGCCCAGTTTGATACATTATATACCAATAATATAAGAATTGATAATAATATCCATATTTCAGGAATAATGGATGGTTTCGGCGATAATTTCGATCAACCGGAGGTTGACCCAGCTGCAGAGTTCCTTGCCCGTGAACAAGATCAACTTGCAGGATTAGAAGATGAACTAAATCCTACACCCGTCCCTGCCGCCAATGGTAAATGCTCTTTGATTTACAATTAGAACTATTGATTTAAACATGAAGGGAGAGAAATATTTATTAAGTTGGTAACAGAATGTGAACGAAGTATATAAAATGATATCTCTGCTACAGGAGACACGCCTCTTCAAACGGATCATACTGGCAGTTTTGAGATGATTGACGGATTTGGGCAGCAAGATGGTTTCGATCAAATGGGGATGGGTGGAGGTAAGATTCCTGTCGGGTGTTCGTGGAGCTTGGTGGGGCTCATATGTGCGTGTAGAATTGCATACCATATATGATGGCGGTCATTCAATGATCTCCTTGGGGAAGAAAACTTGAGTTCGAATTTCATTTTAATTTTTTTATATAGCATGACAAGTTTTAATTGAACTGGCATGTTTTTACTCTAAGTTTGGCCTTGGCCTTCGTTTGTATTGTTTTAATTTGCCAGCCTGTTTTTGTGGCTTAATATTATGGATTATTGTTTCTTCAGAAAATGCCGTGCCTGAGGAATCTGGCCTCTCAGAAAATGATGATGGTAAGTTGTTGGTCTCTTGCCTTGTTGAATAGCTGTGTGTTTCGAAAGTTCGACTTCCCAGTATGACTTAATTGTCGTTTGTGTTATGGTCTTGATGTGAGTTATTTTTCAATGTTCTCTGTACTTAACAGTCGTTAGAAGAAACTTAAAGTAGTGTCTCCTTGTTGGTAGACTATTTTTTTATTGACTGTATCGTGTTCAATGCGAGTGGGTGGAAGTTTACTTTTTTAATATTGTTCCTTTTTGTCCAAGCTGCTCTTGGAACTGACACAGCTGTTAATCAACCGAGTAAGTGGGGTTTAGTCCTATTTTCTCTAATCTATTTTACCTGTCACTATCATATTGTAAACGTATAATATCCATCATAATTCACTGTAACCTGGTTTAGCTATATTCACTAGATTCTTACTTTTTACAAGCTTGTTAAAACGAGATCGTAGGTGTCAAGCAAGCTTGATGGTACAGTTTATGTGCGCATGGTGGATGTTAGTGCTGCTGAGATGTAGACTCTTGTGATCATATCGCACATCATGTCAAGATGTTGTATGAAAATAGTTAATACTTTTGATATTTTGAGGATTTTTTTACTTCAATAGATGAATAATTCTTCATTGCCTAAACTTATTAATAATGGTGATGTATGTTTTACTGTGTCCAAATGAGTTTAATTTCATCATTTTGAGGAATCAAACATCTCACTATTCTTGTTCAAAGTATGGATATAATATGACAATGGAGATGCTGCCTCAAAGAAATTGTTGATCTCAATTTAAAATAATCATTAAGTTGCACAGGACTGTTGATGTTAGCTAGCCATTTTCTTTGTATTGAAGCATTTAGTTAAATGACCAAATGGATCTGATGACTTTTCCATATCATACCAAATTTCTGATGAAAACTAACGGCAAACAAATGCATGGCATGCCTTTGGAACTATCCATGTTCTGTTTCTATAAACAGCATTTGCATTCAGTAATAACTCTTCCATTTCAAGGAAACCCACAGAACATTCGTTCAAATGGGAGTTAAATTTCTTGATAGTTCTGTCAACTTACTACGCTCAATCTATAGGTTGGACCACTACAGGAACTCTGAGGGGATCGGGTTGGTGGCTAGAGTGTTGGCCTCCCACCCGGCGTGCTCAGGTTCATATCCCGGCAGTGGCAGAGAATTTTCAGAGACTGCCCGATCCCTGCTTGAGTGTTGTGTGGAAGACATTTCAAGCGCAACACTCTGTCCGTCGCATGGGACGTTAAGCCGTGGTCCCCTTGGCACCTTTCGTTGACAGCAGGCTAATGCCAATGCCGGTTTCTCTACCCCTTCCCTCATGGTGCAAATGACCTAGCTGTCAGTCGCCCCCTCCAAATACCATAGGAACTCTGATTTTGTTGAGTGACTAGAAGAGCTTCTCAGTGGCATGAATCTTTATTAAAATGTAGCACTCTGTTCAAAAGTCCCTCATAGGTGGCTTAATCTGGCAAGGTGGTGGCCTTAATCAATGTTTGGCTTCACTCAAAGATGGGCTACCGTCAGGGTCGGTTCTAGACTTTTTAGTGTATGCGAACGACCAAACCTCAAATCAAACCCTCAGTCTTTAATATCCTTTTTTATAAATACTGAAAATTGGACTGAGTGCTTAGGCACCCATTTTTGCTTGGCACCCTATGCAGCCCCATACTTTGCTTACCACTTAAACCGGCCTAGGCTACTGTCATCCCATTGAGCTATCTTTCTTCAGTTGGGAGGCATTCCTTGAAAGAGTTCGCATCTTAATGTCCATGTTGCCATTCACAGTTCTGTAAAATTATGCCATCGTTAAGTGACTGAAAGTTGGGTTTGTAATAAGATTCTGGTAGGGAAGTTAAGAGCCATTAATTGAAGAAGTAGTGTTGTACTGTCCTAACTTGGACAAAGAATCATTAAAACAAGCACGCCTTACTTATCGCCATCTTTATTGTCTCACTCACATACAACAACCTTGTTCCCAGCAACCCCAACAATCGACCAACATCATGGCTGCCAACCTTAGGACACTACATCCCTTTTCTCCTTTCAGAGACATTCTTTCCCTTGCATAAATATAATGACGTGAACAAAACAAACAAATCCTTATACATGTTACAACAATGCACTTTTCAACTAAATAAAATTCTTCAGTCTACATAAATGAAAGTCTTTTACAAACTGGGCATTTGTTGAATAATGAATTAATAATGAACACATTAAATAGTGAATACATGTTAAATATTGAAGACATATTAAGTATTGAATACATTTCAGTGATCTACATAATATAATCCTGTAAATAACTAGGTTTATTATGTTCTCTCGTTGACCTCCTCAACTCTCCTGTTTTCCCTTCATTGTTTCTAGCCTTCACAGGACTAGGCTGTAAACACCTTCCCACATCTACTATCTCTTCCCTTGGTGTTATTTCATTGTAGTTCTCTTCTTTGCTCCCATTCTCCCTTTCCCTCTGAACATATGGTTTAACATGAGAAGTATTCCTTCTATAAGTTTTCCCTAGATTGTCCGAAATCAACACTGAATTTCCTTGACGTTCTATAACAGTCAGAGGATCCTGTCTAAAAGGAGTGGATAGTTTGTTTTCTCTAGCTTGTTTCATTAACACCACATCACCTGGTTCCACAAGACTAGGCTTTGCATGACGGTTTAAATCTGCATACAATTTACCTTTATCCTTCAACATTACCTCCCTGTCCCTAATTTCCTCATCTAACACCTGATTCTCCTGTGTAGATAACTGTAAATCTGGAATTTTTGACCTAATTTTGCGTCCAAAGAACAACTCTGCTGGTGGGCAACCTGTTACTGAGTGGGGAGTGGCTCGATATGAGGATAGGTATATCAGAAGTTCCTCTTTCCAGCGTTTCTTTGATGCACCAGCAATCCTTAACCTTTTCATAATGTTTCGATTTTGGCGTTCTACCGCTCCATTTGCCTGAGGCCAATATGGTGTAGCAAAATGATGGATAATATTTAAATCTTTCAGAAACTTTTGAAAACCTGTATCTTTAAATGATGGTCCATTATCTGATAACACTGACTTTGGCAAACCATACCGTGCAAACAAAACTTTTAATTTAGATATTAGTTTTTCAGCAGTGATGGACTTCATTATTTCCACCTCCAAATATCGACTGTACAAATCTAACACTACCAACAAATTGTCACCTGATGGCAAGGGGCCCAGAAAATCCAAACTAATATCTTCCCATGGTCGACTTGGCAATTCAGATCGTACCATTGGTTCTGGCGGGTCACTCCTAGCCACTAACTGACATTCATGACAGGACCTACACCACTTTTCAACATCCCTTAGCATATTTTTCCACCAAACCTTGGTTCTTAAAATTTGCTTCATACTAACAACCCCCATATGACCCTCGTGAGCTAATACCATTGCATGCTCCTGGAGAGTTTTTGGTAATACTATTCTTGTCCCCCTAATTAACAAGTGATTGATTTCACACAATTCATGTTTGATAAGCTCATAAAATCTTAATTCTTGAGGCCAATTGTCGCTTTGGAGACAATTTCTTATCAGTTTCAATTCGCTGTCCTGCTCAGAAGCCTTTTGAATTTGTTGTAAGGACATAGCATTTGGGATTGATGCCTCTACTAAGCACATCACCACCCTTTCGTCACTATCTGTTTTAGACTTTGGCTCATCTCGTATGCATAATAACCTTGACAAACAGTCAGCTATATTACTTTTTCCCGGCCTATATTTTACTTTGTAGCTATAAGCCTGAAGCCGCAAAACCCATCTTTCTATTCTGGCACTAGGTCTTGACTTAGGTCCATAAATAATTTCCAAGGGTCGATGATCTGTTATTAGCTCAAACTCCCTACCATACAGATAGAGGTGAAGCTTTTCACATGCCCACACTATCGCAAGAGCTTCTTTCTCCGTTTGAGAGTACCTTTTCTCTACGTCTGTTAGAGCTTTACTTATATATCTGACCACTCTAGGGCCTTCTGGTTTCAATTGCACCATTACTGCTCCCAATCCCACTGGGCTAGCATCGACGATTACCTGCAAAGGTGCTGTCATGTCATAGAAGTCTAACACAAGAGTGCCACTGATTAATTCTTTTAATTTTGCAAAAGCTTCCGCTTGTTCCTTTCCCCATGTGAAATTAACACCCTTTCTAGTGAGATACCGGAGAGGTTCTGTCACCGAAGAATAGTTATTGATGAACTTTGACACAAAATTTGTCAATCCTAAAAAACTTCTTACCTCCGATACATTCTCAGGGGCTCTAAATTCTTTGACAGCTTGCACATTACTCTCTGTGGGGCTAAAACCATCTGCAGATATGTTATGTCCCAAAAATTCTATTTCTTTTGCATTGAACCTGCATTTTCCTTTATTCAATGTCAAACCCTTTTCTTTAAAAGTTTGTAAAACCCTTTCTAGTCTGCAATCATGTTCAGCTTGAGACTTCCCAAATACCACCATATCGTCTAAAAAATGACATACCCCTTCACATTTTTGCAACACTTGTGACATAATTTTGTGGTACAATTCAGGAGCGCAATTCAGACCAAACATTAATCTTTTATATCTAAACAGACCAACACTGGTACAAAATGTGGTGATTGCCCGAGAGCTTTCGTCTAGCAGAATTTGGTGATATCCCCAAGTGAGATCCAACTTTGAAAAAACTACTCCTCCTCTTAGCTCATTAAGTAGTCCCTCAATCGTAGGCATTGGCTGACGTTCTCTTGTAATTGCCTCATTTACCCGGCGCATATCTACCACCAGGCGCCATTCATTTGATTTCTTCGGCACTATTTGGATTGGAGATACCCAAGGTGTGGGACCATCTACCTCTTCTATAATGTCCTTGTCTAACAAATCTTGGATTAATTTCCTTTCAACTTCTCTTAGCTGATACGGCATTCTCCGTACCGGCTGCGCTACTGGGTTAACATTAGTGTTTATTGGGATTTTAATGCTATAATCTTTCAATTTCCCAATGCCGGTAAAGACACTTTCATACTTTTTTTCCAAAAATGACCCCACTGACCTGACTTGGGCGTCTATTCCCACCTTCAAAAGTCCTAGATCAATAGAAGTATTTTTACTCAAGATTGAAATCGCCTTACCATCCATAACCAGGAATTCAACCTTAGGCACTATTCTATCAAGCACCGATACATCAGCCTTAAAAGCACCCAACACAGTCACAGGTTTATCAGAACCATACACATACAATCTTTGATTAGTTAAATATGAGATACACTTTACTTTCTCAGATTTCAGTCTTTCCCATTCCTCTTTGTCAATCACATTAACAGTAGCTCCTGAATCAATTAGGACGTCAGTTGGCACTGACCCAATTTTAACTTTTAACAAATCATGATTAACTTTAGAACCACCTTTAGCACTAAACGTATAACCACCCTTTACTCCACTACCAGAGCTTTCAGAATCACTTTCGTTGTCACAACTTATATTCCTCACTTTTCTCTTTGAGGGACTCGCTGCCCTAGACTTTATTTTGCTTGCTTTTGTTTTGCAACACTTTGAGAAATGCCCAATAAGACCACATTTATTACATTTCTTTTCCTTCGCTGGACACTCTTTGTCATTTGCGTAATGTCCTGTCAAACCACAACGATAACACTCGCCTTTCTTTGACGTCTTACGTTTACCTGAGTTACGTGACCACTGTTTATTCGCCGTGTGCATTGCATTCACCGCCACTTCTGAAGACATTTGTCTCGATTGCCTAGCAGTCAGCTCCCACCGGCGCGCGATGTCCATTGCCTTGGTCAATGTCAAATCTGAGGCTTCCGTGAGAAGTTTAACTCGAAGTTCACTGGAACAACACTTTGCAACGAGCTGGTCCCGGACAGCTTCCTCTGCTTGCTTCCCCTGCCAACCCGTATTTTGTATCTGCTGTCTCAGCCTAATCACGAATTCATCTACTGTCTCAGTATCACCTTGGCTTATCTGAGCGAACTTGTAACGTTCGTAGGGCGTGTTTACCTCCGCATCAAAATGTCTGTTCAGGATTTTGACCGCTTTGGCATACTCATCCTCCGGTCTTCCCGGTGATGCAACCGTTCCCGCGACACCGTCAGGAGAAGACTCGGCATAGTCCGCTGGGAGTGCAAAATAAATATCTTGCACCTCCGGTCCCGCATAATGTAACAGCATAGCCCGTTTTCTCGCTGCAGCGGAAACATTCTTCGACTCTGCCATCAGCTCGAATCCCCTTAACCACCTTCTCCAACGAACGCCTAATGTCGAAACGTCGCCGAAGGGATTAAACCTTTCGTATTCAAGGCCGCTGGCTGCCATTTCCAATCCGGACTCCCGTTGACGGAACGCGTTCTAAAGTTTTCGAATATCGCGACAAACCCACAGTTTACGCGAAACTAAGGAGTCCTTCCATTGAACGGAAATTTATCCTCGTCGCCAAATGTACTGTCCTAACTTGGACAAAGAATCATTAAAACAAGCACGCCTTACTTATCGCCATCTTTATTGTCTCACTCACATACAACAACCTTGTTCCCAGCAACCCCAACAATCGACCAACATCATGGCTGCCAACCTTAGGACACTACAAGTGTAACTTTTCAACCCTATTTCTAGCTCAAGATAATGTCTTTCTAAGAAGTAGCCAGCAAAGAGGTGGAAGTGGTGAATTCTGTCTACATTCTGAGAAGTTTTCCAGGTATCCCAGCTACATTTTTCTGTTGACAGTTTCGAAAGCCATCCTGCTATCGTCCTCAGGTTGAAGGTGAGAAGCTTGTAATTTTGCTGCCTTTTATAGTGCATTCCATCGTTCTGTTGAGTGCCGATTGGTGAGCACACTCTTCCACATGATGCTGATTGGGTAGGCTGGTCTCTGTTTAAGTTTTCTATCTTGTTTATTTCAAAGGCTTCTGTAATCTGCCTTGGATAGAAGCAGCTCTACTTACCAATATTTTTGGCATAAGGGTGTTATCCAATCAGTATTCAGCAGAACAACGGTAAGCATGATACGAGGCAGTGAAGTAATGAGCTTCTTACCTTAGACCTGATGCAAAAGCAGATGGCTTTCAAAACTGCTGTCACTGGCAACAGACAAACATGGTTGGAGCATTCGGAAAACTTCACTCATCTGTGTCATGGAAACCTTCGCAGGAATGTGTCTACATTCATTTTGAAAGCAAAATTTTGACCATATTCATAAGAGAAACGTCATGTAAATAACCTTTGACCATCTGTTTCTACAGTTTTTGCCCTTATTTAATCACTCACATGGTGCTTTAACCCTTAGGTGGGTTTTGAAAGGTGTGATTATAGTTTAATCCAGGCTAAGCCTCACACATCTAACTTCCCAGTAATCAGGGAATTAGTTCCTTTCCCTTAGCTACCTTGCACAATGAGCCGTTTTGTTTTTGGTTTCCCAATACTTCACCTAGATGGAATCATCAATCGGTAGCCCACCACTAAGTCACATTACCTCTGCCTTGGAATTCATGAATAGGTCAAATTTATTTTCATTCCTTAATAATTGTTTAAGTCAGTATTTGTGAATTTGATTAATGTCTAATGCATAATTCTTGATGGATAAAAAGCTTGTGAGTGCTGCACTTAAGTTAACTTATTAAGGGAGAGGTGAAGCTAAGATGGAAATTCGTTTTAGTTCCTTGCTGGCCCCATATATGGAGTTGCAACATGTGTGCATTTGCAATCTGTTTTAGAATTGTTAAGCTAATGATTACCAAAATTTATTGACCATGACAAATTCATTTCCTTTCCAAAGTATGGGTATGTATGTATGTCAGGGAATTGAATAATAATTTCATGTCTAATATTAGGAAAACCCTTATGGTTGTTTATCCATTTTTATATTTTATTTTGTTTTAAACATGAATATATTTGTGACTATGGAAAACTGTCATGTTTGAAAGCTTGATTGTGCTTGCATAATCTTTTCCATAAAGAACCTTTATTGCATTACAATGGTTATCGATCATGTGTTACACTTCTTAATCGATACTTGAAAGTAGAGGTGCACTCCAGTGAATTTTAAGGATTATTTTTTATTTTCCATTCCATATAATTAGTATACTGAACTAGACTTAGTTTAAAGCACTTCCCATTATGTGAGAGAATGTACAAAGCCTAAAGGGAAGATAGAGTGAAGTTCAGCGATACAATTAAATAGAATATTGCAATGCACGAAATTTTTTGCACCTCTATTCTGGTTACCAACACAACCAAAATTATTAAATTATACTTGCTGCGATTATATGTATTTAATTTTACTTTCAAGGAATGAAAGGTATCTCTTATGTTGGCTGTGATCCTTATCTTCAGTTTGATCTTAGAAAAAAAACATGCCATGAGAAAGAAAACCAGTTTTTTGTACAAAATAGTGGTGGCACAATTTTTGTTGGATCGCCTGTCTCTCACTTAATTTATTTAATGTGTTCCACTTATGTCATTTTTTTAGCTCTTGTCTGTAATGAATGGTATTATCTAAGTGCAAGATAATGCACAAAACGGGCTACAGTAGTGTTACAAGTCATTTGTAATACTTAGGAAATTTGATTTGCATTTGATTAATTATGTATGTATTGTGAAATGAGCAATATAATGGATTGAAAAGAAAACTGAGTCATTGGGCCAAGTGAACCCTGGATCCAGGCATTGTTGATTCCCAAGCGTACCACTTACATTATCTGGTTATTTGTTGTGAGGTGTGCTATTTAATATTTTCCCATTTGGCCTTCTATGTAGTTTGAAATCAATTAATTAGAATTATTCTTCTGTTTTCACAATCCCTCTAGTGACTACTTCTAAGATGTTTTTATATTATTTACTCTCTGTAATTTATTATGTTGTATGTATGTTATATTTTTCTTGGGTGTTGTCTATGGAGGTATTTTCTGCTCTTAGCTCCATGTCTTAATGAAGTCTTTCTCATTGTATTTTATCTTTAGGCCATGGTTATTCTTCCCTTATGTGTTTTAAGTCCTCAAAAAATCATACAAGTCTTAATCCTGTATTGTGATAATTCTTTGGTGGTCTTAATCTGTTATTTTTGGTAGTCCTAGCAGTAGTTGTAGCTGAAAATCATCATAGCATATTCATAAAATATTGTCAATAAGTCATAGGAATCCTTTTGCACTGGTACCGATAGGAGTTACATCCTCTTCATCTAGTCATACTTCCTATGCTGCCGCAAGAGGCTTGAATATTTAACCTAATTGTACCTTTTAGAAGGTTAATCTGGTGTTTGTATTCCAGAGTTCCAGCCTCCTGTGTCTGCCCCAGTGAAGAATGTCATTCGAGAGGAGCCCGAGAAGATCAAGAAGTGGAGGGAGGAGCAGAAGGAGCGTCTTGAACAAAAAGGTGAGTTCTCCATGTGGGTGGCACTTTTGATGGAAGATACATATCTGGCTTTACCCAAGGTTAGCTTGGGAAAATTCCTCCTGGATTTTACACCAGGCCAGTCTATGGAAATCAGTTTAATTCATAGGTAACTGACTACTCGGGATAAAATTTTTCAGCCATTGTAAAATACATTTGTCGCATTAGTAACAAATTGTCATAAGAGGCTCAGCCCACACGGTGCAACAAAGTGCGATGGGGAACATGCATGAAATTTGCTCATCATGCTACATAGTAAGTCTCATTGAATAGACAATTTTCTCACGAGTCCAAATATGTAACTCAAAACTCTCCTAGTCCTCCACAAACATCATTAAATGCTTATTAAAAGGGCTCGAATATCGCTTGATGTCACGTGACCTGAAACGCCTTCTGATGTCATCGCACAGTACACCATTCACTTTGCTAAGAGAGTAGAAGGGCAGAGTCTTGATTGCAATATATCGGAGTAAAAATCATCAACGAGCTTTGTAGAAGTTCCTCAAAGGACAAGTTGACTTAAGAGGGATTTAAGAAAGCACAATACATACGACAGTTTACTTTTGGTCGACTCCCTTATGGCAGCTGATTTTCTGAAAAATAGTGATAGCTTCCAAATCTCACCAAACAATCCCCATCATTTGTTTCAGTAGCGCTTTGGCAACAATGTGCTATTTGACATTGAAACAGCAATTATTTTTGCCAAATTTGCATTTTAACACCTGCATAGACGGATTTTCTATCCACTTCCTCAATCTGTCATCAGTGGATACCTTGCCGTGACGTCACGCTCCGATTATGTCGTGTTTTCAAGCAGCCGATGAAGATTAATTTTCATAGACTCATAACTCAGCTATAAAACATTGTTCATCCGCGAAAATTTCGGCGAGTATATTTGAGGTATGGACCTTCTTATTCTAGTACTTTGAAAAAATTGTGCATGTTCCCCATTGCAAACCAGTTGACTGCACGACTGTTTTGTGACCTTGACAATGTATTTGAGTTGGGAGGTGCACACAACATGTCTAGTTTTTGACGATTTCAAACCAGTCTGAAACCTGTCAATACCACTGTGGGCCTTTGGTTGGAGTTGCTTTGTAGACTTTAGTTGCACGAGACTGCGTTGTGTTTCGCTGGTCTTTTGATGGCTGTATGGTGTCAATCTCAACATGAGAGATCGAAAACTCAACATGAAGATCATTGGGGCAGTGGAGAAGCATGAAGTTTTTTACAACTAGAAACTATGTATCGTCTTTGGTTTTGATAATAGTTAACAATGTCTTCTCCATCTGAGTCTGACAAGGTAAGCACACATAGCCAAGCCAATGCCTTAAAAACAGCACGTACCGCACTAAATAAACATTCCACTGATTGCGTAATAGACGCAACTGATTCACTACCAGCCCTTTGTCAGTGTGCGGAAAGAAGTTTTGTTTCAGTTGGGAGCTGGTTGCAGACACAACTGGTTTCCAACTGTCGTCATAAAATAATTGCTCCTTGAGTGCTGGGCCTATGAAAGTGAAACAACAAAAAGCATTGTGGTACGTATTCAAAATGAGAATCAGATATTTTTACTTCTTCTTCTTTGATGTTTCTTCCTGTTAGGCATTAATGTAAAATGCCAGATTGAGAGCAGAGTTTTTTCATTGAATTTGGATCTGATTTTTATTATCCGGAAGACACAATTTTTAATCCCTCCCATTCCCCCTCCCAACTGTAACTGGAACCGCTCACTTCTAGTCTTCCCCTTCCCACCCCTAAAACTCTTCCTCCTCTCTGATCCTCCAGTATTTAAGGAATTGGCATGTAAAAATGTTTACTTGGCCAATGATTTAGTGAAATCATGGTCAGTGTTAACAAATCGATGTGAAATTTATTTCCTCCCTCAGAATCTAATTGATAAGGTATTTCTTAATTCATATATTCCTTGTTCTTGGGGTTACTTTTGTCCAGAGTGTCTAAATGTGAATATTTCTACTTCTTTTTAGATGCCAATGAGGAGAAGAAGCGTGAGGAGTGGAGGGAGGTGGCCAAGAAGGAGTTGGAGGATTGGTATCGCCACCATGAGGAGACCATCTCAAAGACAAAGGCTGCTAACAGGTGCGTCTTGTTGACAGTCGCTATTAATTCACTACATGCATTTTACCCATGTTCACCACCAGTGGCCTAACTAGGAATATGCTTTGGGGGGAATGGGAGGGCCTTGGGGGCGACCTCCCCCCTAACAACGGGAGGTCCGGGAAAATGCTTGAAATATTACATGCCTAGTAATACATTTTACATCATTTTTGCATTTAAAATTTAACTTTGAACAATTGCAGTTATTATGTGTCAAAACTAGATGATAGTTTTAAATATTTTTTTATTTCTCTGAGGCTTTGGGGGGGTGATCCATCCCCTTCCCCCCCCCCCCCACATAGTCACGCCACTCTTCACCATCAAAGAACCTGTCATGCAGTTTATTAAGAGACCCCTCTCCAGGCCCAAGTTAGGGTCCAGATGATCATGAATAGAAATGTACACGCTCCATGTTTCTCAGCTCCATTTTCACTTTTGCTTTGTTGCCCTCGCTTTAAATTTGGCAGTAACATGAGCTACTCTGAATAACTAACTGAAAAATGACTTTTTTTGATGAGTCTTAAAGTTAAATTGGAAACTTAATATTGATTTTTATTAGACTGAGCTGAGTTTACAAGTTAATGTTGTCCCGTGTTGGTTGTTAAGAAATGAATTGTAAAAAAATTCAAATCCATTTATTGACGAACTTTTTTAGACCCTTGCCCTTAAAAACGTTAATGTAATAATCAAAAGGAGAATGTAAGGAATTATAGAGGAATTAAAGATTTTTGCGAGGGAGAAGTCAATGAATTGAAATTTGCAACCCTGATATTGTACAATTAATATAAGCGAATCAAGTGAGTGAGTGGACTAAATCAGTGATTGTCACCATTGACTTCAATTCTCTGTATTTATCACGTGATTGACTTAGTGTCAGTAATAGTGAGACATACACCACTACTCCATCAAAGATCCCATCTTGCCTCAGCGGCTCCTTTTTCAAAAATGTTAATGTAGCTAATAGCAATTTCATCTTTTAATGCTTTCAGAGAATCGGCCAAGTAAGTTACCATTTTCTCACTTGAATTAGTTGAAAAATGCATGACATTGAGGTACTATTAAGTAAATACATATCAGTATTTCAGCAGAAATTTTTGCCAAGTGTACTCATTATATGCTCTTATTTCTGTAGCCAGTATGGTGTAATGTAGTTAATTTAGGAATTATGGATTATACACAGTGCTGTCGTTCGGAAAAAAAATTAGGTGGTACTTACCAAAAATTGCCTACTGCTGAACATGTATTATACATCCGGCCGCGATTGAATGTGGAACTCTAACTCTTACATTAGTTCCAAGTTGTACCACGAGATAACTCTTAACAAGTAAATAATCATTTCCGATTTTTCTTTCTGAAATCAATTGGACAATTTACAGTAGGGCTGTTTTTTACAGATTTAAGAAGGTAGTTTAACTGGTATGCTAATAAAGAGTGGATTTTAAGGGGTAAGCCGTACCAGCCCAACTACAGCACTGATTATACAGAATGTTGTATTGATACATTTTCAGCAATCTTGTTATTCTTCGTGCATGTGTTATTTCTTCATTCATTATGTATGTATTCATTGAATCATTTTTTTTATGTGTCTGGCCTGCCTAATTGTATGTTTATGTCTGAAAAGTGAATGATTTTATTTTAATATCTATGATGAAATACGCTCCTTTTTTACATATTGGCATTTAGTTATAGTGGAAATAACCCAATTCTCTTTTAAGGCTCTTGTCACTTATAGACTCTGCACACAAGCTGGGTGACCCCAATCTGATAGTCTGTAGATGTTAAACTGCTCACAAGAAGTTAATTGCGGTCCAATTTTTGTGAATGCGTAGCCTGTTGTATGTAATGAATGCTGGTAATCACCCAATTTGGATAAATAATCACAATCATCAGAGCCAAATGACAAAGGTTTTCCCTTGATTGAGGATACTTGTAATTTTGCATCATTTGTGTTTCTTTATCAGCAAGTGCGTGTTGTGGTATAAATACAGCTAACACTGAACACATTTTAAGTTTTCTTTCCTAAATTATCCATTTTCATAGCTTCAATTCACCTTGTATTTCCCTCATTCCTCCATTAATTGAGGATCCTTTCAATTTCCCATCATTTCTGCATGATGCAACACATGGAATCGTTGGTTAATTAATAACTGTTTAGTTGTGTATGACAATATTCGCGTTTTTGCAGTGAAATATGAGTTTGATAAAAGTTTAACCACTCCTGAAATAACAAAGTTTGTAAAAAGTAGAGTTACTCCTGGTGAAAGTGTTGAAGGTATTGATTTAACAAAATATCGTGAGTCTCGTTGTTTAACTCCTAGATTATTATCTTATCAAAGTAGGAAATTTGATTGTGGTGGTGTACCAGATGCAGCAATTGTTGCTACTCATAAAGATATTGATAATGTGAAAGTGTACAATAAAATTCCAAAGAAAGTTATTTTGAAGATATATCCTGGCTAGAATATTTAATCAGCTACTTGATTTAGATGGTATGAATATAGCTAATGCAGCATACAATGTAATGAGATTTCCATCCTAACATAACCATTTTCTTATCTTCAATTCCCCTTTTTCAAATTCTTGCCATTTATTTTAATAGGGATTTGGCTAAAATTAATTCTATTTATATATAACTATAGTAGACTTAGTACTCGATAGATGGTATATCAGATGATGGTATTAGTAGAGTATGAGAAGGTGTCGATATCTAATAGATGATATATCATTTTATATGCTAGTGGAGGTATGTATTTGTAATTGTTTCCAGAATCCTGTTATTTGAATTAATTTTAAATCAAATGGATGCATGTTCATAAAAGCTTGCTGAAATGAGAGCTAATAGGGTGGATTCCTATTATTTTTTTATTGCCTAAATCAAAAGATTATTACTCCTGGAGTACGTATTTCAGGCTTTTAGATTTTTAAATAACGATATCTATTTTTCGCGATTAAATGAAAAGTGGAAATTTTCAAGCGCGCGAAAATGCGACTGGTAAGTATGAATGCCGGGAAAACTCCATATGACGTCGTTCTCGGTTCCCGCTGCTGCAAGTGAGGTGACCTTGGGGTGAGGCTTTGAGCGCTGATACAACACAGGACGCTAGCAGGTAGCAGAGTACCATGCTAGCTGGTAGCGCTTGGCTTAGATAAGGATTAATAATACCTTATCAAACGAAGAAAACTTTCCGACCTTAGCCAGTTTTAATAAGTGATTATTAAGACATGTTTGCCTGAGCTCTGTGCCTCATGCATGCATTGGTAATCTCAGATGATATAAAACTCCTATCTACTTGTGTAGAAACTAGGTCCCTGTGACGTCACGTGGAGTGGGATCGCATGGGCGCCAATCTGGCCTTTTTCAAATGAGGATAAAATTGACCCTTGCTATTAGTCTAAACTGGTATTTCTACAACCAAATAATTTTTATGTTATGAATACACTGATGGTGGGTAACAAATCGCAATCAATGCCTTTCGTTTTCTTTGATGAAGGAAACTACCCTATTATTTTATTTGCATCTTAACTTTTTAAATTAGGTAAATGGTCATGAAAATTGCTAGGTTGTACCTTCTAATTTATATTTTGTGAACAAGGAAGTCATTAAGTTTTAGATTGAATAATTCTTGGAGTATAGGTCATATATAATGCAAAGAAGTTGTTAGCCAACATTTCAGTTTATTTAAAACCTTCATCAGTTAGTTTTGCACATATTTATTAACCACTTTGTTTTTGCACACATGTTTGACCTATATGTACAGTGAGTCTTCGTTTAACGTCACTTACCGTTCCTGAAAAATGTGACGATAAAAGAAATGACGTTAATTGAAGCATAATATCCCATAAGAAACAATGTAAAAAGTGAATATAGGCTCGTAGACCTCACAATTCCTACGCAAAAAAATTTTAGCGTATCATATAGGGGGCATTTTTTACAATGGGAATGCCAAACTATGGCATAAATACGAGTACCTGTCTTCATCGACGACAATAGCAGCACTGACGTAAATCCTTCTCCATTTTTGTATCTTCCCGCATTTGCTTTTCGGCTTCGCTATGGTGGTCGCCCGGGCGATCGTCGCCTGGGCATCATCATCGCTGATACATCATCGCAGTTACAGGAACCAAAATTATTGTGAACACGCCGAAAAAAGTGACGACAAAAGCTCCGAGTTCTACACGGAAAAATTCCTTGAAATCACTTTTTAGGTTCCTGAAAGCCATTATGTCAAGTAAAACGTTGCCCACCTGCCTAAGAATTCATTTAGCAGAAAATTTGCTAAAACCATGATCACAATTAACAATAAACACACAGTTTTACACTTCGTTTAGACTGACTGTATTACCGCCCACCAAACGAATAACCTGCAACGCCCGCCGCTTCGCGTTTTTTTCTCGCGCGAAATTTAAAAGCCTTGACGTTATCGCGAAGCGAAGGTGCGATAAACGAGTGATGGTCTCAAAATTTTCGTGACGTTATCGCGAAATGACGTTAAACGGGGTGACGTAGAACGAGGACTCACTGTACTTCAATAATTATATAATCATTAATTAAATGAGGTCAAGATAAGAGAAAAGAGAAAATCTAATTAAATTTTAGCTGACTATGGAAGTAAATACAGTAAACTCTTGATTTTACGAAGTCAGTGGGACCGGAAAATTGGCACTTCGTAAAATCGAGTTTCGTAAATTCAAACCTTTTTCATAAGTCACGAAAAAAATGTTCGCTTTTGTTTCTTCCGCCGTTTTTTGTCTTTAGTGGTCTTATTTAAATGTTTTCGGTGGTTATTCTCGGTATAACTCATAGAAAAGGCTTTTTGCTATCGATTTATGATGTGAAAAATCGTTAAATAATTATACCACCATAAAATTCCCATTTCTTGTTCATACTTCAACATCAACGATCGCTAAAGAAATTCCCGACCAGTTTAGAAAACGTAATCAAATAATGAATTGCAATGTTTATTATAAGAATTTACAGTAATAAATTTGTGGTTAGGAGCCAATAGCTACTATTAAGTATGCAAAAGATAGATATTTGTTTCTGACACCCACGGAATTTTAGCGGCAGCCGGCCTAACCGCCATTTATGTCGCCCTCTATCGCTCAGTGACGAGAAAAAAAGAAAAACAAGGGTCTTAGCCCGTTTCCAAAATAACCTTCGTAGATTAATATTTCGAGTTACTTCGTATTTTCAGCAGAATGTGCTCTATTTTCACTGAGATTCAATTACGATCATAAATAACGTAGGATGTGATTATCTTCTGGCGAATATTTGCAGTAAATAGGGAACTTGCATATATTTCAGATATAATCAATAGCCCCAAAATTATATAAAAATATATGTTTGCATACCTCGGTGAAAGTTTTTTTATTATTTTATGACGTGGTTTGCGATATTTAATGCATCAAAGTTCACGAAAATTTTCAAATTCAAGTGAGAAGCGAAAACGCCCGATGATTGGCTGGTAGAAAAGTGACGTCATAGTTCAGTACGAGGCACGGCGGCACGGGTTGCATAATTGAATACATGCGACGGCGTGGTTATGATTCATTTACTGAAGTGCAGACGTATCGGAGTTGTTCATTGTGACTTCCTATTTCTCCTCCATTGAAAGCGATAGATTGCGTAAAGATGAAGGCATATGGTTATTCTTACGCTGATCCTAGCAAGCTTCCTGTTACTGATTCCATCATGATAACAGGGTATTTTAGTGAAACTGTAGACTTCGTCGGCTCGGAAAGTCGATGCCGAGAAATGGAAAGGTAGCTGATGTGCATCTGTAATGTTTTATAGTTCATAACAAAGTGAGACTTGCGTATAATATTGGCGAAAGCGTATACTCATGTGAAATGTGTATTCTTTTGGCAGTCCGGTAGAGTCTTATGGTGAACTTATTTCCACCTCGAAGCTGTCGATGATACTTTCAACTTAAAAATACCTTGCCTGGAGGGCGACAGGAAGCTCTGAGGAAGCCAGACTATCAATGTTTCAATTAAGTAGCGATAATATAGACGAACTTCCAACACAATCTACCATCTTGTGACTAAAAACCCCGAAGCCACTTCCTATTCTGCAGAAAGAATCGGTCAATCGCACTTCGATCAATATAATAAACACAACGTCTTCAGGTGTTAATAAGTTACTTTTGAAATGAAATACTTCCTAAATTAGCATTAAAATCTGCATGTTTTCCAAACAGAGTCTTTAATACATTTTGGGAGCTTTTCTAACGATATATCTGAAACCTACGCTAAAGGCGAGCTCATCGTCATTGCGCGATCTGTTGTCACTTAAAAATTCCGTATCGGAAATCCTAGAGGGATGACTTTCGACGATGACCGTGATCACCTGCACTCTCACTATCACTGGAACCCGTGGTGAAAATATCATCCCAATCCAATTTCTATTTGGTTTTAACTGGGGAAAGAGCAACATAAAACTGCGCATTCTTTGGGCAACTTTGGGTTTGACTTTCCCTCAAACACACCATTTCCCCTGTGGTGCACATCAGTCCTATCTTTATACGATGGCCTGACAACCTTTAAATGGATCCTTGGTTTATCCTGACAACCAACTAAATGGAAATTGCTGATCCACACATGTCCATTCTTATCTCCATAGTTTCCAAATCAAAGGCAGCGGAACATTCCTCTTGTGACTCAACTTTTTTTTTGAAAAGCAAGCAACGGCGTAGAATAAAATCAAAGAATGCTGCGATTCATTTTTTGTGACCACCTCTGGATTCCATTCTTTTTCCATCTACAACTTCCTTTATCTTTCGGGGTAAACCATGGGACAAGATAATGTTAAAATATTTTCATTAATTTATAACAAAATATAAGTTCGAAAAATACCCAAAAGCCATTTTATTAATCCGCACTGATGAGTGTAAATTAATGTGGAAGATTAATGCTGTAAACGTAGTAGTTTTCCTTAGGTTGAGTTGCAAAGTTCATGAAGTTGACAAAACGGCTAATTTTTCGGTGCGCGGAGTCATTTATTGCACTGAGTGTGTCTACATTTTTCAATTTTTTTGTAATAAAATAAATCAGAATTTAGGATAACATTTCCTTTAAAATGACGTATAGTTCATTATTATAGCATGTAGTGAAGCCAGGATATAAATTTGCAAAGTACAGCGGCACATCATTTTGACGCCGACAGTAGAAGAAAACGCTGTCTTCTTGGCTGGCACTCGAATGCATGAGGATCAACGTTGCTCTATATTTTCATATTTCCTCCCTTGATTTTAAACATCATGGAATTTTCTATGTCCTTCCGTAACTGAAATTTGACAAGTGCCTTAATAATTTGAGTCCATCGTAACGATCGTAACCATCGAGAAACACCTATCTCGATTTTTGTTCGGAAGTTGAGTTTTTATTCTACGGCGGCCGATTTATCGAATGTTATTCAATATATGTTTCAAGTTATTCTGTCAATGAAATATGGAAATATTATTAATATTAAAGTTATCTTCGGTCAAATAGCACACGGGTTTATCATACTCTTATTTTTCCGAAACGCTCATCCCGACAGACGGCATGCATCGAGGCTTTTCTTCTAATTTCCTCCGTGGGAATGCAGACGAAATTATTTTCTGGGGTGTTATTGCACAGAGGAACAATGCACCACTTGTATGTTTTCCTTATTTCACCCATGTTCTCCTTTAAACGCAACGTGGCTCTTCCAAACCTGCAGTTACTGGGCTTGGATCTTGGACTCGTACTGAACTATGACGTCACAGCCAAAGATTAGTGGGGGCGGTATTTTTTAGCCCGCGAAACTCGGGCGACTTTTGGGAGTCATTTTCTAGGGTATAAAGTGAATTTTAAGCGGAAAAAAGTATATTGCTGTACTAAGTGTTTACTGTAGTATATCAGCATACTGTTTATAAAAAGTATGCAATTTCCCTATTCTGTTTGAGTTCTCCGTCCGACTACTGTGTTCCATCATCTTCGCAGACGTTGCCATAAAAGACTTAATTCTTCATCAGGACTGTATTCTTCATACCGGGTGTGAGGTGATCTGTTCATATAGTATGTTTCTCTCCTTTTATGCCGACAGGAGCAAGGTTCCAACCGGAAAACGACAGGAGAAACATCTTACAGTATCGGAGAAATATAGATAGAAACGTTATTATCCACATTGATTGTTTTCCTACAAGAGACGTTTTATCATTTCTCAACGTGGTTAAGTATTGGTTCACTAGCGTGAATTCCCAAAAAATGACACGCAAAAACCTGTACCGTCACCTCATTTAGTTTTCGTGTTCCTTTCTCCGCCGTATTGAAAGTTATGCAAAGGATCATTGACATAGAGAAAAGATTTTCTTAGTTTTAGCACTAAAAATAGTCGCGCCATAATCGTAAATAAATATAGTGTGGAAAGAGCAAAGAAAATAATTTCAATTGAAAAGTCAGCTGAGAAGAAGAGAGACAAATATAAGCGCGGCACCATTTTCCCGATAGTGGAAGATACTTCTTCCGCCTCTCTCCGGTGAATAACTTCCCCCAGTTGCAGGTAAAGATGAACCATGCCCTTCTCCACAATCGGGGAACGTTCCCAGTGGGTGGGGTGAATAAGAGTGGGATGGGGATTGCCTTGAGGAAGAAGTGTGGTCATCACAAGGACTGGTGAAGGGGGCAGGACAAAGAAGGGTGGGGAAATGGCCTTCAGCTCTGCCTCAGTCTACTTTTGGGGGCCGTATGTATTTTTTTGCGACGCACACAAGCTCAGTCACCTTAGGGAGGGAGTGAATGGGAAATGCTGGGGAAGGAGGGGTTTGGGATGCGTAAGGTGGGTGTCAGCAAGATCAGCCAAAGGCGGCAAGAGGGAAGGGACAAAGGCTTTTGAAAGACAGAACCCCAGCATGGGAGAACGGGGAAGCGCGTGAGAAGAAAGTTCATGGTTAGACTTGGAAGTGCGTCTTCATTACGAGAAGCCTGAAATATAAATTGGCGGTAAATATAGCCCAATACTTAAGATATTTAAGTTGTTCATTCACAAAGGCCAATATATACACGAAAAGATATTATGGCGCGGATTGCATGTATCAACGTCCATTTCGGGATGAGATTAATTTCTGTTCCCATTTATAAAAGTAGCAAATAGATTTGAAAGAATGATAATCATGAATAAAAATATCTAAATCGATATCCAAACGCACATGAGCAAAATAGATGAATGTATACATACCGATCCATCGCAAGTAATACCGCTCAAGCTTCTTCTGGTACAGGACTTTAAAATATTGGATAATGCCTTGGTCCAAGGGCTGGGACTTGCTAGTCGAGTTCGCGGGTAAAAAGAGGACTCGAACATTAGCCAATTATCAGATCCTCCACGTATTTATGAACGGTGGCATTATCCATTATTAAAACAATTTTGCTGTTCTCTCCAGCAATTTTTCTCTGTAGACGTATAACCGTTTGCTGGAAAATTTCTCGGGTCATCCAGCTGTTTTTATTTGCATGGTAAAAAACGGGGAGGGCTTCCAATTTTACATGCATGGTAGCACCGTGGCCTTTCAAATTTCCCAATGACATCGGGCTTATTTTGTCCGTGCCCGTTAGGTTGACGCACAGCCCCACCGTAACACGCACTTTACTCTTTTTCCCCCCATGGCACCTTTGCCCTTTGAAACCCAGGATTGCGTCAGGTAATGCATTAAAAATAGCCCAGTTTCAGGGGCCAGCGAGGGTGAGCTCGTCGAGGAAAGGGTCCCGGATTAGGGACCCTTCGAAGTGCTTCGGCGAAAAGTAGTCAAGTAGTCTTCGTTGTACGTTCACAGCAGTGCAAAGGGTTAATTAGGGGTGTACGAAATACTCCGCGCGACCTTCCTGGCATGTTAAACTACGAATTATTGTCGATGCTATGTTTACGAACAGGCACGTAAATAGGGGTATAATGTCAGCCGCGATATTTTAACTGAACTCCTACTCCCTCTAAATTCCCAGTGAGGTTTTTGGCGACCCATTTCTCTCCAAAGTTGCATTATCATTTACGATTTCGCACTTTTGATGGACCACAGTTGGAAGCGCTGATTTTTTAGCTACTTACGCCGGCGTAACTAGTTTTGTTGACAAATTTTTCGCCGTAGTTCGTATAAACGAATGCCATTTGTTCCTAGGGACCGAGCCGAGGTTCGTAAATTCAAAAAATTTCGTAAAATCGAAACTTCGTATAATCGAATAGCGCCATGTATTTAGCATAGGCTTTTCACCGGGACCGCAATATCACTTCGTATAATCGAAAACTTCGTAAAATCCTGCTTCGTAAAATCAAGAGTTTACTGTATGTACATTAGGGCTGACTAGCAAATATGTATTCATAAGAATTATTTATCTTTTTTTGACATCTCTTTTTTAATCGGTAGAAGAGCTAAGTAAGTTGGTGGTTGTATGTGATGCTGTTTGTTAGTTTTATTGGTAGTTGCTGATACTGCTTCTGAGTTACATGCCTGCATATTTTATTGTAAAAATCAAACTTAAATTTGGCCATAGTACACTCTTGTTTGATTGATTGCATGATCATTTGCGCATGTTAAAAGGAATGCGGAGAAGCTGTTTGTGGCCGAGACTGATGCAATGGAGCCAGGGACAGAGTGGGAGAGGATTGCCAAGCTGTGCGACTTCAACCCGAAGTCAAGCAAGTCCAGCAAGGACGTGTCGAGGATGCGCTCGATAATCCTACAGCTGAAGCAAAGCCCACCAATGGTGAAAACATAAACTCATGAACAATTGGCACGGGTGTGACCTGTTAGTGGAAGAAGGTGGTCATTAATGGAATAGATGCAACCTCTAATGTTTGTTGATTGTAACCGTGAGAATGTGAAATGTCTCATGTTCATTATACATAATTGTTTTTGGTATTAAGAAGACCTTTTGATGCAGTGATTATTATAACCAGTGTTATTTATTTGGATTCAAAACATAAGGCATTCCAAGTATATGTTGCAATAACCTCAGTAAATACTTCTCAAGTTGTACCATATACAACTGTAGAGTTTTTTTTGTATCTATAATGTATTGAAAAGTATGTATTTAAATCAGATTGGTATCTTTAATTGAAACTTACCTCTGGTAATGTTTCTTGTTAAATTATATAAAATGCTTTCTAAAACAAATTGTGTTATTTTTTATGTTGAAATTGTTCTAGATCATTAGGTAAATATGTTTCAGATAATGGAGGGCTGGTCGAGTTGACCAGTGTATCTGTTTTTTATTTTCTTAAATTACACTCCATGGCATGTTTGTAATTTGAAGCTCACTTGCTGGAGAGGATCTCAATTTTGTGCATGTTCACACAACTTCTTGCCTCTTTATTAGTAGGTTACCATTACCCATTTGTACGTCAAAGTTTGTATTAGATAATTGGTTCTCTACCTGTAGCATTCTGCGCACCATAAGCAAGGGTGTAACCCTTGCTTATTGTGCACAGAAGCAGGGTGTAACCCTTGCTTATTGTGTAACCCAGGATCGTAGCTAGGGGAGGTAAGCCATGGGATTTATGAGATTATTTCCTTGAAAAAATAGTTTTATTTTAGTTACATATATTATTCTATCATATACATAACATAGATCTATTATTATTATTCTATCATGTACATAACATAGATCATTTTTTGTGGGTTTAAAGAAAATTTGTTGAATACTTTGGTTTCGATTAAGTACTGGTTTTGCTTAAAGACTTATGCGATTTTTGCTTCCACCTGTCCCTCTCTGGGTACGCCCATGCCAATAAGGCTGAATATATTATTTAAATAGCATTTCCCACACTACCCTTCATCCATTTTTAAGTTTGCCTGATTTCTGTACTCTTTGACTGAATTCAAATGAGGTCATTGAAAAAGGTTTTAGATCTTATTATAAATCTCCGTTTCTTATGTACCTATTATCGGTTAAAGATTTACTGGAGTATAAAAGTGATCATGCTGTGTTAAAGTCCATGCTTGGTTTGATCAAACAGAGTTAAGTGTGGCACCATTTCATTGGAAATTTCAGTGTCGGAATCGATTGTCTGATTTTATACAGATTTTTATGGAAGAATGCTCTTAAATTTAAAAAATTGACAAAAAAAAGCTTTTGATACAGACATTTATTTTTATTATACTTTTTGACATTTTAATGTTTCCATCTCTAGTTCTTCTATCGATCTGATTGCTCTGCACGTTCACATTTAGGGATATTAATAGGGTGGTTTCATTTTTTTTTAATTGACTAAATCGAAAGATTATTGCTCCTGGGGTACATATTTCACGCTTTTAGATTTTAAATATATTTTTTTGCAATTAAATGAAAATTTAAAATTTTCAAGCGCACGAAAACGCGACGGCTAAGTACGAATGCTGGGAAAAGTCCACGTGACATCATTCTGGTTCCAGCTGCTGCCGTGAGAGGTGCAAGGCCATGAGCGTCGATTCAATGCAGGATGCTAGCAGGTAGCGATTGGCTTAAATACGGATTATCAATACCCTATTAAATATAGGAAACTTTCCGACCATAGGCAATTTTAATAGGTGATTATTAAGAAATGTTTCCCACAGTTCTGTGCCTAATGCATGCATTGGTAATCTCAGATGATGTAAAACTCCTGACTACTCTTATAGAATCTAGGTCCCTGTGACATCACATGGAGTTGCATCGCATGGGTGCCAATCTGGCCTTTTTAAATGAGGTTAAATTCACCTTTAACATTCGTCTCATCTGGGATTTCTAAAACCAAATAATTTGTATATTATCAATACACTAATGTTGGGTAACGAATTGCAATCAATGCCTTTCATTTTCTTTGATAAAGGAAACTACCCTATTTAAGTCTTTCAATTCTTAACACTTGTATATCCCATCATGGATGGCAGGGTGAGGCAAAAGTTGGAGGTGATCAACTGGTGGATGATGCCCTAGGCTCAAACTAGTTACGCCCAAGTGTGGAGCAACATTCACCTGCAGGGGCAGATTAAGGTTGTTATGGGAGTTCATGACTCATCCCGGTTCCTTGGTGGCACACACTATCTCACAATGATAATGTTGGTATGTGTAGGTAGGTCGTCAGACATGAATAGGCAAGTGTCTTTTGGGTCTTCAATTATGTTTAAGCATTGCTAAGGTAGTGAAATAAAGTATTGGATTGCCACCATCTTTTAAAATTTTCAAGGACATAAGGGCAGCTACCCTCAAAGACCCCACATTAATCTGTCTTTTCCCTCACGTGGATCACACTCCAGCCAGACTGAATGGTTCCAGGTCTACATCAGAATGATCGTCTATCCTCCACTCAAATCAACTCTTTCGATTTGAGCAACCTCATCAAGTCTGGCTTTATGCAACACAGAAATTGTCTCACTAACTGAGGTCATTTAGCAATCAAGTTCTACAGGTAACGTTCAAATAGTAGGTGGTTATTGTCTGATACCATGGCTGCAGCCGTATATTGATGTGTAAGCAGCAACAGAAGTGCCATGAATGGGCTTGTTCACCATTTTTTAGTTGAAAATTTCGATAGTCTTAAAAATAAAAGACCCAAATTTTTTCTCAACGTGTCGCCTATTTTGTAAGCTATTAACAGCCAAAAAATTAGTGGTCTTAACCTTTTTGCACAAGTTGATGTCACTGACTCCTTAAGTATGTCTCAATCCTGGACCTCATGTGGTTCGTTCTATATTCACTTTTGAAGGATTGCCCCTCTCAAAGCAGTTCTTGTTAAGAGTCGATGATCCGAAACTCATGGAAAGTGGCTGGCTAAGCATGGGCGTACCCAGAGAGGGGCAGCTGCCCCCCCTCTCTCCAAGAAGTAAATGTCTCTTTGGAAAATAATATTTTTTCAAGCAAATAATTTTAAAAACTAATATAGAGCTGTTGCAGTTTCCTTAAAATGTTGGTTTCATTCACCTTTTCCATGCATAAATCTTACCTATAGCGTTAACAACCATTGCTTGCCCCCCCCTAGTTTTGATCCTGAGTATGCCCTATGTGGCTCAGATTGCATTTTTTTTTAATTTCAAATTATGAAATATATCGAGATTTATTCCTAATGCACTTCCTCCAGGATACCATAACAACCTTGCTTTATACTTGCCCAGTTTTTTTCATAAACATTATAGGGTATGAGGTTAAGGTTTCTATATAGCCTGGGTTTTTCACCTAGTTTGGGTTTTGAGAATGGAGGGGACCAACCTGAGGGTTTTTTTATCACCGAGGTTGAATTTTCAACTGACTGAGAAAAATAGGGCATGCAAGGAGGAAGCAAAGGAGTGTAAGGGTTGTTTTGGTTCCAAATTTTCATTAATGAATGATTTCATAAATAAATTCAAAAAAAAATTTATCATAATCACTTGAAGTATAAATTACCGCATGTGTCCATTTTATGAAGAATACTTATTTGCTGAGACAAGAATTGTTTAAATAAGAGGTGTTGATGGATCAACTATGAAACATTTCTGTTCAACTCATGGGAAAGCGGGTCTTGGGTTGTCGACAGCAGTGCAATAGGCTACTACCAAAATATTTTCATACTACATCTACATAATACCCTGCGAGCCACCTCTAGGGTGTTTGGCAGGGGGTGACAAATCACCAACATGCAGCATGCAAGAGGACCACCACATGCACACCGCACGGTCATAGAAATATTACGAACACTAGAAAAATATACATGCTTATTCATAAAAAAATTGCTAATGGTTAGTAATTCATACTAAAATTTCAATGTTATTATATTTCTGGTATTTATTTGTTTCAATCTATATTTTTTCTGGACTTTTGGGAGGATCCTGTAATGCAAGTAGATCATCGTAAAGCACTTCAGTATTTTCATCCTCAATAGGTCTTTTAAATTATATAGCATTTAGGCACCAAATATTGCAAAATTAATTTGGAAGCATTCAAGCCCGTATAGCATTATTTTGGAGAAAAGGATAGAATAAAAGAACATGATTCTTAACCTAAAGAGGACTTTTTTCTAGATATATACCCGAAATTCAAAGAAAAAACTTTCACGAGCTCCTTTATTAGTTAACAAAGATTTAAGTGAATGTGGATGTAGCGCCTCTTTACAATACCTTCGAATGTCGACATAAATGTCTCAAGGCTGTCCTGCCGCACGTATACGATCTCGTATTAATATACAAGTGAGTGACGAAATGCGTTTAAATTTTAGCGGTTTTAGCGCAATCTGCAAATTGTCGAAAAATGATTAACCGCTAGTCATTAATGATTTAGTCAAGTTTTGAGGATAACTACTTAGTGAGTGTATCTCTTGAACATGTCCCAGATTGGCGGATGCTCTTGGAAACCTTTGGTCCATCCCTCATATTGGAATTCTGTTACTAGCCATGATGTTTGCGAGGACGGTATGTGTACTAACGGCAAGCGAAGTGTTCTCATTTTATTTACAGAGGCGTATTTTCATTGACTTAAGGATTTCAGGGTCCGCCGTTTTTGTCAGCACGAAAGAAGGAGCATTTATAAAATTCCACAAGGGTGTCATTGAATCGTCTTGTCGAACGGGTTTTTGCAACGTTGAAACAATAGAACAATTTTTCTCTTATCACCCCTACAAAAGATATTATTTACTGTGGGAATCTGATAAAATAGTGATCATTTCTGAAGAATTAAAGGTAAGTTTGGTCTAAATTGTCCAATGGAATGGATGCTTAAGTTTGTCTTTGAATCTTAGTTTATTTTTGAAAGTTACTCCAGGTTCACACCGGACTGGAGAAATACGAAATAGAAGATTTCATCGGAGAAGGAAGACCTCAGATTCAGCTTAAGCCCTTGGATAGTACTGTAGAACCCTTCATCGTAGATTTATCATCTCCACATCAAGGCACCAGGATAGTGACGAATCAAAGTAAAGGTTTTCTTTCCAGTCGACTGCAGCTTAAACTCAAGGTAAGCTGCAATTAGGCTAAATCTATCTTCACCCTCGAGTTGTGCCTAAGTTTGATGCCTCTTTATTAGACTAAGCGTTGGATATTGTGAATTGTCCTCAAATGTAAAGGAATCACTTCAAAAGACCATTTGCTAGCTTGTCAAAAATACCTAGTACGTGTGATAGATTGTATAAAGATTGGTTGCTGTTATAAATTAGGAACGAATCACTTGTAAATTAGTTTGTTCAAATAAAAAATCCCTCCAAGCATTGACTTAATTATGATGGTTTGTTGAATAATCATCTCAGTAGAACTAGTTACAAAAAAGAGGAAAAATTTCTATACTTCCTGTTCACCCTAGATTTGTCAGGCATGACTTAGAGTTAGCTTACCCTTCTTCCCGATTTAAGATGCTTTAATTTCAGCAGTGATTGAAAACAACAAGAGCTATGTAACTTTCGTTGAAAGTAAACAGATTTATCTTGAAAATGATGATTAATTAATCATACTTAACTTTACATAATTATGTTTGGAAAATAAAATTTTGTGTAATTTTACTAATTGATTTAATTTCTTTAGATACAGTAAACTTTAAAACCATTTCACATCTTCAAAGCATGGCTTTGGTTTTATTTGTCTAAATTTATCTGGTACACCCATTTCTTTTAAGCTGATTGAAGTATCTTTTGATCCTTCCTCATGTCATTCATCAAGGAAACCAAGAATGTATTGATGAAGTTTGTTGAGGAGGCTGAGAGAAAAAAGCGACTTCGTGTGGAGACACTGCAGAGGTTGGCATTAAATTACCCTGTGGAACACAGCAAACCCTCTGCTGGGGTGAGACTGTTAATTTCTACTTCCTATTTTGAGCTACATTTTCCTTTGTACGTGTTGAATGTATTAACATTTTTAGCTGCGCCATGAGCTGTTTTTTGTAAATTCAGTCTTCAACAGTTACAGCACTTTTTTGGTGATGCTTTTGGGGAGAACGTCCATCCCAGTGGTGATGATTCACAACCTCTACAATTGCTACACCATTGGCAAGTTACTATTAATGAAAGGTTGACACTGGGGTTGGCAATTAGAAATAGCAGTGACAGGTGAGCTGGATCTCCAATTTCCACAATTTCATCTCCTTGCCCCCCTTACTAGAACTTATCGATTCATTCCTCACTCTGTCCATCTCACGTCCATTTTCCTCTACACCAACATCTTGAATGCCCCCTTTCGCAGCCTATTTCATGAATATTTAATGGAGTATCTACGTTCCAGAATATCCTTTTAAGTATTTTATACTTAATTTTTTGAACTAGTGAGAATTTCTAATGCTGTTGATATCTTTGAGTTTAATTTCTGGTTGTACTAATCTTTTTTATTGAGCTACAATATCAAGATATCCACTCCAATTTTATGCTATTCATATCCTTTATTCTTATAGAGCTGTAATTCCCCAAGAGTCTGTGCATTTTAGAATATGACTTTTGAGATGCTGAATTTAATTTGGGATCTTGGAGATAAAGTGGGCGGCCAACACTAACCTCAATACCTTACATTAAATTCTGGATTATCTCGCTCAGAGCACGTACCCGTCTAATCCAACAATTTTTTGCTCTGTAACTCATGTGTCTTTCTACTTAAGATTTAGAATATAATGAGTCCGATTGAAATCCCAGTGGTGGCAGAGATTTTTCGGAGACTGGCCAATCCTTACTTGGGTGCTTTGTTGGGGAATTTCAAGTTCATCACTTAGTGTGTCACATGGGATGTTATGCCGTAGTTTCGTTGGTGCTCTTTGTTAAGATCAGGCTATTGCCAACACTGGGTTTCTATCCACCCTTCCTTCCTTACCATTCCCTATCTTGCAACTGACGATCGTCTCCTCAAAATGCCATACTATACCTTGAAAATGTAATGGTACATAGGTGTAAAATTTCATTTATTCCACCCTCTTGGCTTGGGTGTGTTCATCATTGTCAATCTTATGTGCGTATATTTTTGTTTCATTTAGGATCATTCACAATGTGAAAGTCTTCCTCGATGAGTCATCATCGCAGAGAGTGTGCTACAGCATGAGGAGACTCAACTGCTCCAATATGGATGAAGTTCTCTCCAGGTTTCATGTGAAAACACCTGAAGTTTTCAACTTATCATCTGCATCGACTTTCTATCATGAGGAAATGGACCGAGAGCTTCCCCCTGGAAAAGGATGCATACTCATGGGTTAGTTACCTTAATTGCCTCTTGCCTCTACACTCACTCACTCAGTGGCCCAAACCCAAATCTTTTTATGGATGGTTTAGGATAGAGCTCACCTTGAACTAAGGCATAATTATGATGGTGATGGTAATAATAATATTTATTAGCTCTGAGTGCAATACCCCTAAGATCACCAATTTTACAATGGTGATGACCTTAAGGAGGAACCATCATTTCAAACATGCCCGAAAACCTCCCCTCATTTTGACATATGTTGTTGCTCATTATTTTTTCTATCAAATAGTGAAAAAATATTACTATGTCACCGGCCATTTAAGAAAGATTTATGGATTTGAAAATGACTGATTTCCACCTTGAAATACATTGTCTTTATGGGAGAATGATGACCTTCCCTTGTAAAACATTTTTTATTTCAAATTTGGCCCGAAATATATCGTTGAAAATTTAGCACAGCATAGCATAGACATCGATGCTTAATATATCTATTTTTTTAGAAGGGTTTACCGATATGTTAGCGCCAGTATTTAAGTTTAAAGAACATACTTCCGGTTTTCTGCAGAGCGAGCAGCCATTATGCGGCGGAGGTAGTGGCAACGTTGCAAATATACGGAGGTTAAATATGAAGAGCGATATTGCACCTGTCGACCGCTGCATAATTCCAGTGAATTGGATTTTTCGGAGTCATTTTTATACGTATTCATTAAACGAATATTCAGTTCATCTCGAAACGTGCTAAACACCGAAGTATGAAATTTATCAGTGCTGGTTGTTAAAGTAATTCCTATATGCGACTACATTTTATTAAACATGCGAATAATCATTACCGGAATTCAATACATCCCTTGAAATTGTGGGCGTATCGCTTCAAAAGCGAAAATGATAGAATATAATGAGACTTGCGATAGTTTATCAGTTCTTCTGAATACTACTTCAAATTTTTTTACGTTTATTTCGAAAAATATGCATCGTTTTCAACTTGTAGAAAATACTTATTTAAATAGAAGTTCTAAGCGTAAAGTAGAAAATCTAGCGCATTATGTATTTAATCATCAGTTTAATTGATATTAAATGTCTAGAATAAGGTGTACAGGTAAATGAATGTACCACGAGACAAGCATATTGTTGTTGGGTACCGACTATGTAGTATTTGGAAATACAACTTCGCGAACGTACTAATTAATCGAATATTCACCCATGTAATTCTTCGAAAGTATAAAATGAAATAGACAAGAGTACTTCCTTTTTCACTGACCAAACAATTTACTTTGATACGTTTTCCAAAGGTCCAATTAGCATAATTTTAAAAAACAACAGTAAATACATTTACCTATTCATGAAGTCATTGCAGGAGGATAAAAATTAGGATGCATTCCTGAACAATCGATGGCAGCTGACATAAGTGAGTCCGTAGAAGTTGCAATGCCAGCCTTGCAAATTTACTGAAACTTCGGCACTAGGAACAAGTATTATTTAATTATCCTGATACTAATGATTCGAATTACATTTGGGTTATAACTGACACATTAGTTTCTAATTTTCACTAATCAACTCCTTATTAATAGTATGGATGAGGCTATTGAATGGAAAATCTACAAAGAAATAAACATTAAAGAGCTTTGTGTCAGTCATTCGACAGGGACTTTAATCTTCAAAATCAAGACATAAACATTGATTATTTAAACAATGATGGACACTTTATGTTGGGAAATATTGCAAAAATTTCTTAATAAATTAAAAATGCACGTAAACGATTGGGTATCCTTCAACAGATGCACTCGTTGAAATCGCTCCGATGGAATTGATGGATTCACTTTCAGCCACATTTCGTTTCCTCAAATAATCCAAGCTCTTACCTTTACCTTCAGACACAAATTTGCCTTTAAATCGGCATAATGACGCCATCACTTCAGCCCAAAGGTATATTTAATAACTTAAGGCTAAGTAAAAGGGATAATAAAACGAGTAATATTGTCACAATACAACGTAACTCTACGAGGTAACGTAAACAAACAAAGGTGCTCAACCGGTGTGAAACTACGATATGTTGGCAGCGTTGTCAAGTTGGTGGTCAGCAATTATAAATAAACCATTTTTCCAAATTAGGTTGAAATTAACAGAGCAAAAGGTCTCATTAGTTAAGTTAATTTTATTCATCACAAATGATGTAGTTATAAAGCTTTACTGTATTTCCAGAGAAAGTACTTAAATTCTTCCGATACCTAAGAGTCAATATAACAGCCATTCTTCATATCACTAGATTATTCCATTTTAAGTAAAATTCATGCATTGTATAGCTATTTTGATTGATTTACCATTACTTTTAATTTTTATGAATGACTAATTGAGCAATTTTAACTCGTTGTTATCGAGTTTATCTCACTAATGAAAGCAGTATTTCGAAGCGCAGGTTCCTCCTTAAGGTAGTCAACATTATATTGAACAGACAACAGATTAAAGGAATTGTGGAAAAAAGAAAAGCTTTGAAAATGAAACATAAAAATGCAATAAAAAATATGTCATATAAAATAAACCTAACTGAACAGTACACTAGTGAACAAAATGACGTAATTATTTTAGTGTGAAAATAACCAAATACAGAAACTGAACTAAATAACTGTAGAAAATTTTTTGAACCCATTTATAAATCAGTATTTTTAGTGGAAGCCTTTTTAATGAGCAATAAAGCATTGAAAATAATCGTCGCTAATTCTTTTTGGTATAAACTAAAACAAAAAACTAACACTGAACGACAGCATCACGAGTTCATTTTTTGTGTATTCACCCATGCCCTGCTTAGCACAATTTCGTTATGGCACATATTCCTTCATTGGGGAAACATCCCAACGCTGCTTCCCTGATAAAAATAAACTCCTCCATTGTGGGGAGGTCTACCCTTTAATGAGGGTAAGGGAAGGATAGGACTGCCCTTCCTATACCCTTCAGCAAGGGTAGACGAAGCGTATTTTAGAACATTGATGGGTGGCCCTATCCTGCCTGGAGTGTAGGGGAAGGGTAGGACTAATATTTGTAACAGGTATATAATTGACTGGGATTTGTACTACCACTCAAAGGATTGTCACATGTATGAGTGTTCGGATTATTTGCCCTTACAGCGGGTGTCTAGTTTCAAGTATCTGGGAATAATCCTGGATGAGTGTTTAAAATGGCGTCAACATGTTGAAAATGTTGCAAATAGTATGAGGCAAACTATATCAAATTTTTATTTCATCCGTAACAAATGCCCAACATATTTTTTGAAACTCATTTATAACGCTCTAGTAAATACCAGGCTAAACTACGGTGTGTTTAGTTGGGGTGCAGCTTATAAAAATTCTATAAGATCCATTGTTGTACTGCAAAAAAGGCTTATTGGAGTAATTTTAAAAAAGAGCCGTATTGAAAGTTCCTTTCCTTTATTTTATAGTATCTATAGCCTATAGGCTTGCTTCCCTTGAGACATCTTTTCATTTACAAGGTTTTACGTCGATTTTTCATGAGAAGTGGAAATTCGGGGTTATTATTATGCAACCATCCTTCCTTCACCCTACGAAGATCACGTATTACTTTACCAAGGACTAACCTTACGCTGTATAAACGTTGTTTTTTGTTTATAGGGCCAAAAGTGTACAACTTATTACCCAATTCATGCCTGAAAGCAAAAAATAATAACGTAATTATGAAAAATATTCAGTCTTGGCTGTTTGGAATGCAAAGTGTGGAGGATTTTTTTCTATGATGTAATACCATGTAATATATGTACGTACTTGCTTCAATTCAAATGTTGTGCTTGCTTCAATTCAAATGTTGTGCTAGCTTCAATTCAAATGTTTATATGTCAGCATGACCCTATGTAAATGATGGTAGCCAAAAAACAGGTTGTCCTTCATGGCTACCTAAAGTTACTCCGTTTTATGTAATTAATTAATTTTTTTCTTTTAATATTTTAATTAATTATATTCTGTACTTTTATTTTTTGGAGTAATAAACAATTATTATTATTATTATATAAAAACTAAAAATCCATAAATTAACATGAAAATTAAAAAAATCGCTAATCAACTAAATTAAAGGAATGGGGATGAGTTGTAACAGTGATTTCTAAAATTGTAAGACAGAAAAGAAATTAGCCGTCACAAAGTCTTGAACCCAGTACTCACATATTGGAGGATGATGAAGTAGCACCTTAACAACCTCGGCTACCGAGGTACTTGTGAGTTAGTGCTTCTCAATGGCACTTATACTACAAAATCTTTAGATGAGATTATCTTTTGCACCCGCGGGCCTATGTGGAAGAAAGCTGTGACTAAACTTTTTTCTACCATACTTATTTCGTTTCAGAAAATAGCATCGGCATTCAAATACCGAACATCACTCTCGCGATGTCTCATTGTCAGCCATACAGATAGGTTACATCCTAAAAATGTGAATTAAAGAACTTCTAAATGAGCTTTTTTCACACAATTATAGAAACTATTGTGTACAGTGGCGTAGCCAGGAATTTCGTTCGGGGGGGGGGGGGGGGGGGGGTCCAAAACCAGGGGGGAAATTTTTGAAAAACAGGATACTAAGTAATAGGTTTTAAACTAATTTAAACACTTTTCATAATCGAAAAAACTTCAATAGTTAAAGAAATATTTTTTAAATTCAGTATTTTTCAATATTTTGTTTTCTTTTATGAAGGAAAATGATTGTGTTTTTATATTTTGGGGGGGGGGGGATTCGGACCCCCCAGGACCCCACCCCTGGCTATGCCACTGAATATGTATATTATTGCTTTCCTTAGGGGAATTTTAAAGATAAGTTGTGCAGCCCGTCTATCTTTGCTTTCAAAGACTGCTTATGTTCTTGTACAGAACTCAATACTCTTTAGCAGGTGAAAGTAGCTGAGGAGACACTATTAGGATATGTTTTCCTCAGCAATAAATGCTAAGTCCCAAGGAAGGGTAGACGAAGGATAGCCCTACACTTCCCTTACCCTTAATGGCGTGTAGAGGAAGGGTAGACGGATGGTAAGCAAAGGAGTGCCAAGGAAGGGTAGATGAAGTATAGGCCTACCCTTCCCTTACCCTTAATGGCGTGTAGAGGAAGGGTAGACGGATGGTAAGGGAAGGAGTTCCAAGGAAGGGTAGACGAAGGTTTTTTCTACCCTTCCCCTACCCTTAATGGTGGGTTGAGGAAGGGTGGACAGATGGTAAGCGACGGAGTTTTCAGGAAGGGTAGAGGAAGGTTTTTTCTACCCATCCCTTACCCTCCTTGGAGTGTAGGGCGTTGGTAGTGCAAGGGTAACTACCCACCATGGTGGCTACTACCCTTCTTTTACCCACCATGGGGGAGTTTATTTTTATCAGGGTTAGCCTAATCAAATAACCTTAACACTCTCAGAAAGACTGCTAATTACCTGGATTTATCACAAACAGTCAAATGATGTTCCTCTATCACAGGAAATTACTTTTTTCAAAAGCTGTGGCTTTACTTGAATCTTTATTATATTTGAATTTATGTGGGTGGTGATTGCTCTGAGACATTTAGGGGAAGCTCCGGTTGGTTTCAGAATTTTTAACGGCTAGCTGGTATTTTAGTGCTGCTATATGAGGTGAACCTGCAAGTGCTGATAGTACTGTTGCTGCAGCATTTTCTCATGTACTCCGAGCTGTGATTGAGAGTGGCTCCTTCCCACATCAAGTAATTGCTAATGTTGATGAGATGGGATTCTTTTGGAAGAGAATGCCATCTCGTTAATTCCTTTTTAGGGAAGAAAAACCTGGGTCAGGTTTCGAGGGATTTAAAGACCATTTCGTTTTGACAACTTGGGGCAAAACTTGCACAGCAAAAAAAAATAATTCACCTTGACTGGGATTTCCACAGAGTGGAATGATCCCTAGGTAGCTTAACTGGCTTAAGCACTCGACTGGAAATCGGGGGATCCAGGTTCATATCCCAGTCAAGGCAAATGATTTTTTCTCTGGGAATTTTTGCTCAATTCGTGCATTCTGTTGAATCTGTTAAGTTATCATCATGGCTAGTCCCAGTATACTTTAAAAAATTGCCGTCAACGTTCAAAATCACTCATCAGCGACCCACATGGGGGCACAACAAAACAAGTGAGTGGTGATTTTGCCAAATTTAGCGTTGGACTCCCTTTGCAATATATGGCACGAACAATAATCTATGGGCTATATTCTAGAACTTGACTCAATTTTGAGTCCACATTCTACCTTGGAGGTTCAGGTTCTTATGCTCAAGTTTAGTTTAACTTAGAGTTTTATCCATGATAAAATAACACAAATGGTAATTTCCACACTTTTAATACAAAATGCAACTACCGACCATGGTTACAACACATTTTATACGTTAGAATTTGATATTTGAATCCAACTTCAACTCCACTCACTTGAGCTGGAGTAGTTATGGTGACGACGTTCGGTCACAAAGTTTACAGAATAATCTCTGTGCCTGAACTCTTGTCGCTCATGGTTTCTTGGTCATCAAAAACTACCTCTACTGGAGTACAAGGTCACACCTAGAAGTATTTTAATGAGAGATATTTCATTTCAAAAACATGTGGCAATGGCACCATTCATCTTGGAACTTGGCGAGTCAGTTTGAGTTGGAACTCAACATATGAACTGTGGAGTATAATCTGAGCAATCTATGGGACTTTTTTAGGTCTTGAAATACCAAAATGGCGACTGAGTCAAGAATAAGTCAGGATCAAGACATGAGTAATATCTTGTGATTAATGTGTGACAAGGGAAAAAAATGGATCCAGGTGTATTTTAGGCGGTTTGAGGTGCATGCCATTGTCCATGCTAATCATCTCTTCAGTGGGAATTGGTCACTAATGATTCAGAATTGTGTTGTGTACAAGGATTATGTCTAGTGTGTAAAATAATAGGTACTAATACAATAATACAATAGGACGTAGATTCGATATATATCGAAAGTTATTCCACCAGCAGCAGTCCGTTTAACATTGATCAGTGAAGAATACCAAGATGTACCATTCCTCCAAATTTCATTGGTCTATCCGAAACACTAAGCAAGTTGTTCTAATTTGCGTTTTTCAATGGCAGTATAGGTCAGGTAATGTACATTAGGCAAATGATTTTTCCTCTGTGGAATTTTATTATACATAATTCATGGTGTTTGTAAGGATGGCAATGATTTCATATTTGTTTTTATTATGTGAAAGATTCTTCATGATTTTTCAGTATTTGTTTCTGCATTTAGGTAATGGTATATTTTCAATTATTGTCTAATGGCATTTATGGTATTCCTGGATTAGCAGAAACTTATCTCTTGGTTTATGACTGATGTACATATCTATCAGTTTTGTTTTATGCAACGTTCTATTTATTATTTTCAAAAATAATAAAAAAATGTCTAAAATAATGGCTACCAGTTCACATTACATTGTTGTCAGTTGCAGCAGAGTTGAAAAATATTTGTGCCATATTTTATGTAGACTTTGTGTGTGAGCAGAATTTATTTACTTATAATTGGTGGAATTTGAGTGTTCCTCTGGTTATTATGCCCGTTACGTATTACCTTGTGGTTGATTTTTTTTCAGTTGTGCTTCCATTCCCAGAGTTTGTGTGGTCATCTAGGAAACGTGTCTTTGGAAGACTATCTTATTGTGTGGGTAAGTTTTTCATGCATGCGTAGGTAAGAAATGAAATGCATACTCAACCCAGACTTGTTTATCTTTTGAATGCTCAAGGTCAATTGTTCAAAATAGCTCACTGTACATGCAATGATAAGTGTTTGATAATAGCTCTTTGAGGTGAAACATTAGGCAGTTTCAATATTGCTATGGTTTTCTATTTATACATTGATGACATCAATCGCATTTACAATTTCATTTTTTATAAGTGAGGGTAAAAGGGATGAAACATGGCATTATGGTGATTGAGGGTGAGAACAAGATGGATGTTATGATGTTGAGTAGATGCTTATCCAATAGAAAGGTTGTAGAACATGAAACAAAAACAAAACAGTCATAAATAATTCTGAGGCCTCAAGCACAAATTCATGGGAGCATGAACAAAAATGGAGTTTCAGATATGGCAAGACATAAAGTATGAATGTACAGAGCTTTTTTGGCAGGTTTGTAGGTTTGCATTTAAAACTTTAAATATAAAGTAATATGATTTTTTGGAGCTAATTTCTTTCATGTGCTCTCAATACTTACGGATATTTTAAAGCGTGACAGATACTTAAAAAAACCGTTGCAAAAGCTACATGAAGCACAAAAAATAAAGGGGGGAGTAAAAGGGAGGTAAAAAACACCTGGCTTATCGATCAGCTCATGGCACTCTAAGCTTCTACCCTCTGACCAATAGATTGGCCCACTGTTGCAATAAGGGTTAAGAGAGACATTCTTTAGTACTTATGTGTGTGTGTGGGAGCAAGGGATGCATTATACTTTTCTTGATATTTGAGAAAAGAGTTAATGTTCTTTTGTAGGTGAAAGTGGATTTCTTTTTCTAAATATTACTCTATTTGTTTAACAATTGACTGTTTTCAAAATGGCTGACTCCACATACCTTGTATGAAAGTTTTTTTTTAAGAGTTAAGGAGGATTTACATGACTCATTACATTGTGCTTACTTGGACCGAGGGATGCTGACTTACAAAAAATATTTGGGGGGGCCCAAACCGGGGATCTTGTCCCAGGAAATTTTATAAGTAGGGTGTTTTAAGTTTTTTAAGCATTTTAGAAGAGTCATATAATCAAAATTAGAACCCTGATAACTCGAATCTCGATATCTGGACACTCCAGGGAAAATCGACAAGCCTGACACATTTTTTCCTCACACCCATAATGAATTTATGAGGGGGCTTGCGCCCCCTCAAGGCCCATGGAGTCAGCGCCACTGCTTGGACCTTATTAATGAGTAAACACAATGAATTGATGATTCACATCTTTTTGCTGTGTAATTTCATTTCCCAATTGTTATGCAGGTTTTCCTGATGATGAGGGTGATGCATACACTCAGGAGCTCCCCTTTTTTGAGACTACCGCCAGGGGTGTGCTGGATGATTCTCTGCTCTCCCAGGATGACGTGCACAAAAAATTCTGTAAGTGGATCCTTTAGAAGGTGTGAAATTGTTCCCTTTGGCTCTGTAAATACACCCTCCCTTTGGCCTATGCACCTGCAGAGGTGGGCATTTGAAAACACTTTTGAAATTGCAGCACACTCTCGATTATCTAGGCTAATGATGGGGAGAGACGGCACGAATAATTGGAAAAAAATAACCCAAACTTTAAAGTCTTATAATGTCAATAATTTACATAAGACAAACAATTTATTATTATTTACGCACTTATTCTGTTATTTCCGAGTGCTTCCCGCACTCATTGACAGCTTTCTTTGCCAGACCGCAATCTTTTTAGTGGCAATAACATGGTTGTACTCCTATTCCTACTGCTCCATAAAAGACCTGGTTTCGAAAACCACATATCCGCGGCTGTGTGACCACTGATACAGAAGAGTGGTTTGCACAGTTGCTTCAAAACCTTTGTGTGACGTTGGTAACTACACTGTCGGGCACCACGCCATGTAATCGCGTCTCGCACAAGTTGCCCGGGTTGCAACTGCCGCAAAACACGGATATGTGATCACGGAGCATGTTCGCACACTACGAGGCTTGGAAAACAGTACATGGAGCTCCTGTGAATGCAGCTAGCACGCGATTGTGCCATGGTGCAGCAGGGGTGCTAGGCTGTCCACGCCGGCGAGTGCCTGGCTTTGACTCATGCAATCTCTACTTCCTTCTTCTCTGCTTCCACTTCTCCCACTGACTTCACTTCTACAAATCCCTTCCACTCCAGTTTAATCTTGAATGGTCACGGTGTTAACATGCCTGAGTTCGACAAAATCTCCAGTTCCCTTGGGCTGTATTCAACCGCATGCAAGACCACAGCAATAATTGCTCATTTGCGATATGAAGCATGCATGTAAAGATTGTGGATAACATTTTTCTTAACTTACGATTGGTTAACAGTTGAAGAATCTTTTAAATTAATAAAGATATTTTTCCCGTCGCTTATCGTCTGTTTCAATACTAGAGCAGACCATGTAAACTTGAAACATTCCTTGTCAGCAAGTGAATAAAATACCATATTTCCAAATATAGTCCCCCTCTGAATGTAGTCCCCCCCTCCCCTAATTTTGAGGCTTCAGTTTCTGGAAAAGTGAAAAAAAAATGCATTTGAATATAGTCCCCCCCCTTTATTTTTACCATGGGCAATTTTTGAAAAAAAAAGGGGGACTATATTCAGACATATACGGTAATTCTGTTTTATGGAGAGGATTCTAATGAAAATTATTAACTCAGTTTAGCCTAGTATTAAAATGCAGTATTCTGGTAATTTTGCGTCCGATTTTTTTTATAAAGGTCACGGAAAACATTAAATGAGTGTGAAAATCATGCATGGATAATCCGCAACATGGATAAAACGGTAGCTGGATATTCGGGAGTCTACTGTACAGTTGTAATTTTTCTTTTACTTCCTAAGCTGTACATTTTTGTAAATGGGCTTACAGAGGAAACCAATTACAATCCGGGCACACTAATTGGGAGATGGCATGTATTTTAGTGAGAGGCCTAGTATACTACCATAGAGTAAGTATATATAGAGAGCTCACCACACGTACAAAAATCGTATACGTTTTTGGTGTAGTTCTAGAGCGATTAACCAGATGTCACTAGAAGAATTTTGGCAATTTTTTTAATTTGCTCGTTCCACAAGTCTAAAAATATATTCTGAAGCAGAAAGGGTTGCTACGTTAAGTGGAGACATTAATTATTCGATTTTGTTTATAACAATTGTTATAAAAAATATTTTATCGAATTTCGGCTAGTTACTTGACTTTTCCGAGTTTATATTCCTAATCCATTTTCCGGCAGACTGTTCTTAGTATAAAGTTGAAACTTGCAGGAAATGTTTATAGTACATTTTTTTCCATACTGGTAAACTTTAATTTGTTCATAACTCAGTTTCAACGTTGTTATGTGTGTTTATATATCTTTCGGACGAAAAATATGGAATTTTGCAGGGTAAAAATCAATCGCCTGCTAACTTTCGTATCTTACGATATAGGTCCATATATGCTGCGTATGAAATTTGAACAAAACTATAAATTTATTTTTTGTGAAAGAATTGTAACTTTATCTCGATTACAAGGGGAGTTATGAATTTTTAATGAACGCACCTCGTCAGGCTTTCCTTTCTGGCCTGGGTCCACGCTGAAAGCTTCCGCCTCCCAAGGATATCGTTTTGCCATCAGATAGGTTGGCGAGGTGAGCTGTTGTTTTGACGAGCAAGAGATTTTCCGTGAGGGAAGATTTTTTCCCTTCAAGAGACTTATAAATCTTATTGATGTTCATCGCTTCATTGAACAACCAACATATAGAATGAAATACATTTCGAGTGGTGTGCTTCAGAACTTCAGTTATGAAATACCTCACTTTGGTGAAGTGTAAATGTTATTTACAACACCAAGTGCCGGAATATTACAATAAAATAGGAATGCGAGATAGGATCCCTACACTGAAAAACAATGCACTGTTTGCCTTTCGCTAACGGTCATAGCCTCTTCACCACAGTTGGTAGCCAAAGCTTAAAAGTATTTGGTAATGAATTCTTAAGCGCGCAGCTTCAAACGAACACAAAGAGGTATGGATCAGCAGTAGCATTTTTGGGAATAGGGGTGGTCGGTGACCTTGATTTGTTTGCTCGATAGCGGGATGAGTAATGGCCCATTCTGTTACCACGTCGAAAATGGAAAGGTTTCTTTCGGCTCTACCATTTTTCTACTTCGGGTCTTACGTATGAGGCAGAGGATCATCTAATGCATGTTTTTGTCTTTCCTTGAGACCTTATTCTGATCATAGTTGTGATAATCGTCGTCTCGTCAATAACAAGACGCATTGTCGTTTGAGGAAAGTTTTGTTTTAAGCGTTAGCATTTAGTTGAGGTTCTTAAAAGTAAAACAAATAGCGGCTGCAATTGAGCCCGGGTTCACTCATTGCTTAAATTCTTGCCTCATTATATGAATGAATCCCTTCTCCCAGGGGCCGAAAAACTAAATATCCAAAGATACATTTTACGCGGTGAGCATTTATACAGGAATATCGAATGGAGTATTTTTGGCATATTCCGATTGTAAGTTGTTGCGGCACTAGAAAAATATGACGATTCAAAATTATACGCCCTCCCCTTTTTCGGAATTAAACCTCTTATTATGCAGTTTTGTGAATCGAAACTGCAAGCAAAATTTGCTTCGTAGGCCTCATGGGGAATCCTAATCCGTAGGCTAAAATATGTTATCGTGTTAGAATCTTGAGTTGTCCATTCATTAATTGTTATAAAACATTTGATTCTATGTATATTAGATATTGATTGCTTTTCGTACACAATTTAACAAACCAAAACCTATTTTTTTGTCTTTGATGATGAGTTATTCATTTAAATACAGATTTTCAACACTAATACAGGATTTATTATAATCTTGCAACATAAAGTAGGTTCGAAGATTTTCGCGGCGTTGATCAGATTATCTCTGCATTCTCTTCGGGTTTCCACCGCGTCCGTTGGCTTTTGTCGAAACTGTTCTCGCCAAAAGGCAACGGACGCGGTGGAAACCCGAAGAGAAGGCAGAGATCATGCAACATAAAGTTTTAAGTCCAAACTTCGAACTGTAACAGACCTATTGACGAGCCTTTCCGGAGATACTTCCTCTTGAGTGGCTGAAATGTCACCTAGCAATGATTTTCCCGAGGTGTAATCCTCATTTTCCTCCATTGTTGGGGACTCATGTCCTGACGAGTAAACACTAGTGATGTGTTTTTAGAAGGTTAAAAGACTTCCATCTGATGTAAAAAAATTTTGACGGAGTCGACGTGAAAGTAGCCCTCCGGCGCGAGAATGTAGGAAAACAAAATTGTGCGATATATATAATTATATTACTTTTGCTAATCCAAGTAAATCTCACCGTATGAAAATTAATCACAAACAAGTTGATTTTGATCAATCAATTAGAAGATAAACGAAGGAGATTTGATTATTTCCAAAGCAGAAAAAAAGAACAGTGTGCTAATCCGTAATAAGATCTCATGCATCGCAAAATGTTACATTCAATGTAATGTTACATAGATAGGTCAATCTACCTTTAAATGCAGTCAATTTCAATCGTGAACTTTCCACAATGAAATCAATTGCAATTTCAAATGGCTACAGCTTAAATACTTAAACTAAAATCCTTCAGAGAAAGATGAAAACGCGAGCTATTTCTCAGCTTTGCTCCCTTCCCCCATCACAGAGAATTCTAAAAATTGGTGCCGGTCATTTTTTGTGGGAGACCTTTCCAACAGGCTTGCAAACAAATTCCCCAAAAATAAATTCTATGTTTCTTTCTACAACCCTTGCACTCTCGGTGAAGTTCTGTGTCGTGACAAAGACAAAATAGAACCCATCCATCAATCCGGCATTTACAAAGTTAATTGTGAATCATGCAACTTGAGTTTCATTGGTCAAACAGGCAGAAGTTTTATTATCAGAATGAAAGAACATAGAAAGTGCAGGAAATTGGGATGAAACATCACTTCTCGCCAAACATTTGGTACCGACTTTTCATTCTTGTCATTTTCAACCATAATTTTCTTCACCCCTTCAGTAATGGCACAAGGCTTGATGTTTTAGAGAAATTTGAAATAGTACAAATTTATACAAATATTCTTATTAGATGTTCCCGTAGACATACCCCGTTAAGACGGTCTTAGACACAGCTCCGCGGTGTCATAAAACGTCCGTTTTCGCAATAAAACCCTGGGGGTGAGGGATCGGAGAGTACAGAAGGTATAACAGTCTCAGCTGGTATCTTTCTGGTAGGTCTTTTGTATGATTCCCGGGAAAACAAGTCACTTTTTCGAAGTGTGAATGCTTTTAAAAGAAGCATAGTCTTCGATCGTATCCAGTGAAAACGAAATGAACTGCAATGAAACGTGCACTCACCTCGGCTAAAATACTTCCACTGTCTTCACCACAGACCATTTGAGAATCGGTGTCTTGAATAAAAGCATAAAAACGGTGAATGCTGTGCGTTAAAACCCATACAGTTTCAATAACATTACCACGTCGCGGCTAATCCAACTCCCGATGTGCGCAGATTAATGAAAGAACACCATGCCAATAGATTATGTGGTTTTTTATTCCGCAAGAATCCACCTACAACTTCACCTTCTACATACTTTGGAAGATTTTCAGAGAAAATTGAAGACGGGCGTTTTCATGGAACGTTGCTCACGTTTAAGCCTGTGTTTCTCAGAATCGGTTAGGATCTTTGTCAAATGAATTGCATATCCTTAAATTTCAATCAGTTTTGAGTATACCTGCGAAGTTTATAACTCAAAAAAAGTCATTTTGTAATTTTGTCCGGCTTTTTCCGATTTCCGCCCACTGTGCGATATCCCACGGTCAAATTTGCATCAAAATTTAATGCAACTAACGCGCACCCTGTCCCACCGTCAAAATTTCATCGATGTGCGCAGATTAATGAAAGAACACCATGCCAATAGATTATGTGGTTTTTTATTCCGCAAGAATCCACCTACAACTTCACCTTCTACATACTTTGGAAGATTTTCAGAGAAAATTGAAGACGGGCGTTTTCATGGAACGTTGCTCACGTTTAAGCCTGTGTATCTCAGAATCGGGTAGGATCTTTGTCAAATGAATTGCATATCCTTAAATTTCAATCAGTTTTGAGTATACCTGCGAAGTTTATAACTCAAAAAAAGTCATTTTGTAATTTTGTCCGGCTTTTTCCGATTTCCGCCCACTGTGCGATATCCCACGGTCAAATTTGCATCAAAATTTAATGCAACTAACGCGCACCCTGTCCCACCGTCAAAATTTCATCCAACTGGCTTTTGGTACTATCATTTGTACAAAACACCGTTTTGTCCAAATGGATAGGGCAGGTTCTAAATTTTCATCCAATAGGATGAAACCAACAATTCACAGGGCCCTTGACAGAAAGCATCGCCTAGCGCTGAAACAGAGGCCACATAGGTTAAGCCGGTGTCCCACGGTCAAACGGTGCAAATATTTTGATGCAACTGGACGGGGGTATCCCACGATGCATATCATTTGGACGAAAAGGAAAAAGACGATATTTATGTAAACAAATTTGGAAGCTTATGGAAGTGAAGGATTCTGTCTTTTTTAGCAAGCGAAATTGTCTGAACAGGCCTTTTGAATATTGAAGAGGCGAAAAAAAGAAAACAGAAGAAATGCTGAGCTTGGCATTGGCTGGAAAAGGGGGTATGAATGGTTGGAATAAGGATGCTAAAAATGATGGAAAAGGAGTTGGTCGCCGATGTTCCCGTATATTATCGATAATAATTGACGATAAGTGAGGATATTTGCATGTCCCTTATCAGCAAGGTTGGGGGCAGAATGAAACGGCAGGATACAAACGTGACGCAGTTTATTCCCGTGGTGAATATATTATTAATAATTAGATGGATATTGTGGTTGAGAAGATGTTATGATTAGTGCCGTAAACGTGCATTTAAATACATTTTTCCTCTCCTAATCTAGCAGTTGCTAAAATAAGGCCCTTATCCTAAAATAATAGTGATAGAAACGGGCAGCTGTAGTGTTTCACAGGTATAATCGTCATTTCATATTAGTCATTTCTCCAGCTGCTCGCTCGCTCGGATTGCATGCACGCCACAAAGATAACCTGTAGAATTCGGTCTCGATATCTTAAGTAAATCTTTTATTATTTCCAAAACTCCCCTCCTAGTATTGCAATTCTAAAGATAGCTTCCTTCTTATTAAATATCAACTCATTATTACGGATTTCCTGGTTGAGAGTTTCCATCGCCTATCGAGACCAATTTTTGCTCATTTTTACTTTTAGGACCACACCAGTCGATGAAATAGACGATCACGAACGTATATATACATTTGAAATTATGTTTTGTGAACTCACTTCGCGGTATGGTGACATTATAAATTCAAAACTAAGCCATTTAGTATTCAATACAGTATTAATGAAAAAACTCAACCGGTTTCGATATTTTCAGGTATTTATCTAGAGGTTTACGATAACGCTAATGACCTGAAAAGAAGGAAACCGGTTGGGTTTTTAATGCATACTGTGTGGAATACAACAAAGTTTGCAAATGAGCATTTTATTTAATAAAATATATATTATGGACACAAAAATAAACTTTGTTGTATTCCACACAGTATGCATTAAAAATCCAACCGGTTTCCTCCTTTTCAGGTCTTTAGCGTTAATTGTATTGTATTCGATCGCTTCTCAGAACGACTTCAATTGCGTTTTGGTGATATATTGAAGTAAATACGATAGGCTACATGCACTGCTAATGGGAAAATCTACTACCGGCTTCCCTTTCTTTCAATCCGAAGTGGCAAGAGACCCGTCACCCGAACACATGCCGGACCTTAGGGACGTGGGAAGTGGTCCTTAGTCGGGACCTTATGTTATCTTAACTTGGAGCACCACCCAACTTGAGTTAATTTCCTAGAGGTGGTCTGACTTGCAATTGAAGCTACACTTGTTAATAGATGAGGTCTTTACCCTCCACCCGCCTCCTTTTGGACGGGTTGTATTGCAGGTCCGCCGCTATTTCATGGCATTGCATTTTCGCACAAAATCTAAACATTTCACATTCTCTTTACGGGTCCAACCCTACCCCTACAAGTTATCTGGGGGAATAGCCACATTTTCATGGCTCTTCTTTTTAACCCCGTCCAAATAGCGGTCAAAACATTTTGTTACCCTTCAGTTTCTCCTTTTCTGCCGATGTGAACACATACCCATTACTAATTGAGAAGTCCTATTTTGGCCACAGTTTTTGTGTTTAACAGTGATCTCACACAGAAGTTATAGTGTTGTGATAACTAAAGAAATGTGATTCAGTGATTTATTAGTTCCTGACAACCACATACGAGTAGGCATACTATGTTTCATTTATTTCCGTTTCTAGTTTCCGTTTTTTTAAATTGGTCTGAGACGATGCACAGCACTATTTTTCATATTTTCCCTTCTATTTTATATTTAAACTTTGTAGGAAGAAGACTGTTGTGTAGCTTTTTACAAATCTGTGTAATTATTGTTGACTGTCAAAAATTTCATGGACTTTTACGCGGCGAGAACTGCACGGAAAAATGCTGGAGAAAAAAGAGAAAACCATAGTTGCTCGAAAAAGGAATTTGAATGCATATCTAGGGGGTTGTTTCAGATTACACGTAGATGAAAGGCAAAACTTGAGCTTATTAATTTTTTGAACATGAAATTTCTTTATTCCGACGAGAGAAGATGGTGAGCTAGTTCACGATCAATCTCTTTTGTTTTTTAGAGGAATGGCAAATGGTTGGACAAAATTGTTGATTTCCCTGATGTATTTCGCAACCTTCCAAGCACCTCGGGTTCGTATTTTCCTAGTATTTTAATGGTGACATGGGGTCCCCTGGGATATTGTTCTAGTAGTCTTATTTTTTAACAGGTACTTCCGATATACAAGGGGGTAGGCTAAGTAACCAATTCACTGATGTTACTACGCGCTCCAAAATTAGGAAAACGAAGCTGCTTGAAGTCAATTAATTTGCAGGAGTAGAAGAAGAGTTAATCTTTCAATTCTCAACTAGTTTGAGATCTCTGTCTTGCGGATTTTTGATTGATCCGGTAAAATTTAAGAAGTTCTGCTTAGATACAGCGGATAATTTTGTGAGACATTATGGATGGTTTTACATGCCACCCATGGAGCACGAAGTATTTCTACATGGTGCAGATGTTATCGAGTTGGCTCTTCTTCCTAATGGAGAACTGTCAGAGGAAGCCCAGGAATCTCGCCATAAAGATATTAGAAAATACCGCGAGCATTACGCGAGAAAAATATCTCGAATTCATCCGAATGAGAATATTTTCCGGTGACTGATCCTGACATCGGACCCTTTTATTAGCACATGAGGAACTGACTGAACAAATGTCGGGGCCTTTAAGATCTTTCGCAGGAGGTTCGTGATCTCTTGGTCTTGCATGAGTCTCAAAATTCTGCGAGCGAATGCGAAGAGGAGAGGGATGGGTGGGATTGAGAAGAATCTGATGATGAATAATTATAATACATAATTCGTAAAGTTATAAATCATTAACCATGCTTATATGAGAATGAAAGAGTCACTTAAATACTATTTTGACATTTATTTAAAAATTACTTTTAGTCCATACAGAAGAACCTCTCGAAATCTGGAAATCGCACCTCTTTAACGTAAGTCAATGAACCCAAAAACCCTACTTTTAGCCTTTTTTGTTTATTGACTACTTTCAAAGATCATTAACTCATACTTTATAACTAATTATCATTTATTTTCATGTTTTATCATGATTTGGGTTCGTCTATGCAGTCAGCGTTACAATTGGCCAGTTAATAAGTTAAAGTTCCACGTATCGCCTAAAATAATATTTTTTCGTGAAAATAACTGCAGAAATGAAAATAGCATGCCAAAAAACGTGTAAAGAGCAATTTTCAAAGACATCCAACGAAAATCTGATTTTTGTCCAACTTTTTCGCGATCTGGGCCATTGTGCGCCGCCTGTCCTCCTATGCTCTATCAGGCCGATATAAACATCTTGTTCCCTTCCTTCGATGCTTGGGGCTCGGGGGACTGAGTCAGGAAGAGGGGGAGCGGGAAGGGAAGAGGATAGGCGAGTTGACCTTGAAGAAAAAGACCCTCTCGCCTCTGGCTAGCTACTGTCGTGCCATCTTCCCGCTTTTTGAGAATTAAAACCGTCGATACGATTTCCCCCTATGCCGTGAGCCCTCTAGAATATACTTACTCTATGATACTACATATAGTCAGTTAATCGAAGAAACAGATATCACAATTCGGAAAGCACTTGTGTTGCAGACATTAACCAATAAATGTTATCTACATGGAACCAGAAGACTGGTTCATAATACCACAATTTGATGAATAATATGTTTTAATAGATTTATTATAATTGTAGCTTTAAGAATATTTTCTATCGCCTCCCCTCTTAAATAATGAAAATATTCTGGGCACCTTAGAGGGGCCCATTCCTGAATCAAGTGAGCACCTGTCAATTTAATACATTTTTTTTGTGTAAGGTGTAAAAATATCAAATTAAGGTTTTTTCGCTTAACTTTTTTCCCAAATTTTGATAGACTAAAATACATAATTTCAATTGATCATGTATACAACTCTGGTTTTGAAGGTATATCTCTATTTCTTGAGCTTTGATCAAAATTAATTAGCTTACTTCTCTACCAACATTGCAGAAAGTTGATTCCCATCTTCATGGTTTTGGAATAGAAACTACATCGACAAATATGGTAAAACCGGCAGTGAACTAATAACGTTTTGTATGTCCCTATTTTTTCAGAGGTACAGAGCTTAAATTTTGAACTTGAAAGTTACGATAACAACACATTTCCTGAAATGGTGGCAGAGAAATGAATTGATTAATCATTTGACCAAGCTGAATAGGTCAATATGTAAATATATTTAAGATAGAGGTTGGTCAAAAGATAAATAATTTGATAAACTTGGATGTTATTGACTATAGACTTATTTTTGTGCGGGTCCTTGATTTTAGTTAAGATGTTATAATAATGTGCACCACTCCAGTGTATGTGGGTTTTATTTCCCTTAAGTTATTACTATCTGCGTATAATTGAAGTATTTTTTATAGTGTATGCTATGAGCATTATTTCGGTAAGCGAGAAAATCATGCTTGCTGTGACAATGGGAACATCTTCGAGAACGGTGGAGGAACTTCTCAGTGATGGTGTTGGATTCTCTCTGCCATCAGCAGGAAACAATTTCTTTGTGCATTCAGGCAATGGATGTGCTGTCCTGGCTGGTAGCCTCATCCAAGTGATTCAGTCAGCTGACGGATGTGAAATGCACGTGTATGCTAGGTGAGTGGAAATATTTTTTTTATTTTCAAAGGCAGTGATGTCTCAATCACTGGAAAAAAGGAAATGATATTGAATGCAGGACTTCAATCTGAAGGTAATTGATGCCAAATGTTAATTACTTTACTGTTACTCACTGGAGTGATGGATACTAGGTTATTCTAAAGTGTTGAGGAGCAAAATCAGCGAGGGGTAGCTTTAATAATAATAATAATTTTTATTGTTCCTTGAGATCACATGTTCCGGTGACATTGGAAGTCGTCAAAATAAAGTAAATAATTAAAGTAATAGTTACAAATAAATGAAGTGATATAACATTTACAATTTTTACAGATAAAAGAAAAAAAGTTAAAATTTTAGTGGTTGATGGGCAAAGATTACTCCGAGCCCAACATAAAATCCTTCAGGCTATAGTAGTTATTTTCTATTAAATATTTCTTCAAAGCATTCTTGAATGGTGTAGGTGGAAGACATTTAATATCATACGGTAGCCTGTTGTATATTTTTTATATGGCAATATGGTGAGTAGTATGCCAAGGTAAAGAGGCATGTCAACAATTAAGGCTAAAGATGGAAGAATGCTAACCAAATAGGATGAGGCTCAGACTAGGTGGAAGGAGGTTGTTGAGAATCTTTATGACTGCTGTAACTGGTTGAAAAGATTAAATTTTATGGAGGAAAGTTCAATGGAGGAGGATGATCTTAGATGTGGAAATCAAGAGAGCCATTTGTGATATGAAGTCTACAAAGCAGTGTGGGCAGGGGCGGATCCAGGATTTCTTTCTGGGAGGGGCACAAGCAAGGCCGTATCCAGGATTTTGTTCAGGGGGGGGCACAAGGATACCTTGTTATGCAAAACGAACGAAATGATAATGGGCCCGTATTAAAAATCTAGCATATTTTTAAGGGTCTGGGGGGGGGGGCACGTGCCCCCGTGCCCCCCCCCTGGATCCGCCTATGAGTGTGGGTAAACAAAATCAGATGAATCGAAGAAGGGATTGTATGAGAGGGTATGTATTTCAAACTAGCAGGATCGATGAGAAGGAATGTTGCCCATAGGATTTTGTGAAAATGGTTCTAATTCCGCTGCCAAAAAAGAAAGGTGTAGAATGCAGAAACTACGGGACTAATATCCCAATATCGATTGCAGAAAAAGTTATGCTGAGGATTTTAACCCATTTAAGCCCAAGCGGTCGAAAACGACCAGGGTATCATTTTATCCCAAGCGGTCGAAAACGACCTTGGGGGATTTTTTTTGTTCTACACGCCGGCAATCCACCAATGTACCTACAATGTAACTTAAATGTAACATTTGACTTCTCGGAACTATGTGGGGTTGAGATCTCGCAATTTAGTCAGTGTGGTAGAGAGATCAGCCTCGTGAACTTCGGGAAGTCTATTCTACATTGGCATGTCAGGAAAAATGTCTCGGTAAGTTTTCCATTTTTTATTTAAGCACTAAACAAACATGTATTTCATAAAATAGATAGCCTGTTTTATTGTATACCAGCGAATTACATGTTTATCTAGAGTTCTATTGAGCCTAGAGCCTATTTATCTATGAGTGGTCGTTTTCGACCACTTGGGATAATGCATGCTCTGCTTGCTTATTTTCCGTAGCGAATCGTGAGATGAAGGATTCGTTGCCCCGATGTTTTTGCCTATGGGTTTAAGACTGCCCACCACTCTGAAAGATTAAAACTCTGTAAATGCTTAGTTGCATATTTTTACTTTCGTACAGCCTATTAGTTTTATGTTCCTATGTTCATAACCTACAGCTATGTACCTACGTGTTTTCTGTTCTGTTTAGAGGGAAATGCCTCACCACCGCAGAAATAATAGAGCAGTGTGAGCGCTTGAGTGAGGATGATATTCCTGATTCAATTTATATATTGCCTCCTATCCAAACATGTGATGAAACTGATGAAGATTCTGGAGATGAGGACGATTTTGACCCCAATAGATTGAATCGTAACCAGTTAACGGCTCCGGTGGAAGTGCGTTTCAGTGACCGTGAGGATAGGAGTGATGACATACCACATGACGAAAGTGCAAGTGCTTTTAAGAAGCTTAAAGTATGTGAATGGGTCCAGGGAGATAAAGTGATGTGGATTCTATACCAGTGCCTGAAGAAAAATGTTTTCTCCCTCCTCTCACGATCTCGGAACACTCCGAGGCAATTGACTTCCTGAAACTATTTCTTAATGAAGAAATTGTCGAAGGTTTGGTGAAACACACTTCAATGTATTCTTCTCAGAAAAACAGTTCCCTCCATGTGAATCATGATGATATATACGCGTTCATAGGGACCTTAATTCTATCGGGTTATAATTCATGCCCTCGCCGAAGAATGTATTGGGAAAATAGAGCCGACACCGAAAATGTGCTAGTGAAAAACACCATGATACGGAATCAATTCGATGAACTATTTTGCCATTTTCACGCTTGTGATAATTTGAATTTGGACGTCAATGATAAGTTTGCTAAGGTTAGACCACTTGTAAGTAAAGTCAATGAACTTTTCATACGATTTGCTCCATTAGAGAGTTTTGCATCAATTGAAGAATCTATGATCAGGTACTTTGGAAAGCATTCCTGCAAACAGTTTTTGAAGGGAAAGCCGGTACGTTTTGGTTATAAAGCATGGTCATTGGCTTTGAAATCAGGGTATTGTCTTCAATTTATGTTATATCAGGGAAAAGATACTTCAAATGGTGAGAACAAGAAAGAATTTGGCTTGGGAGGGTCCGTTATTTTCAGTTTTGTAGATTTATTGGAGAGTTCATACCCCGGATTTAAATTTTCCTTGTTATTTCACAATTTTTTTACCAGTTCTAAAGTAATTTCACAACTCTCAGAAAGAGGATTAGGTGCTACTGGTACTGTACGTGAAAATCGAATGGAAAAATGCACCATCACGTCAAAGAAGGATATGAAAAAAATGGAAAGAGGAACAATTGACAAATGCGTTGAAAAAGGAAGAAATATTATCGCAGTGGAATGGAAAGATAATAATGCAGTTTTACTTATGTCAAACCAATTTGGTGTAGAGCCTTTATCGAAAGCAACGCGGTATTCCTTGAAGGAGAAACGAAAAATTGAGATTCCTGAGCCAAATATAATTAAAATGTACAACAGATATATGGGTGGAGTGGATCAAATGGATAACCATATTTCCAATTATCAGATAGGAATGCGCGGTAAAAAATGGTACATGCCTATTTAGTTCTGGACCATTGATGTTTGCGTGAACAATGCATGGCTTCTTAGTAGATCGTATGGGTGTAGATGGGATAAGCTAGAGTTTCTACGTCAGGCTGTGGATTCACTCTGCAAAACCCATGGTACAAAACGAAAGGTCAGTGGTCCATTTAAAAAAAATAGAGTAAGTCAATGTCAGAAAGAGTTGGGGAGGCATTTAGTGGTAACTGCTCAACCGAGAAGAAACTGTGTTCATTGTAAAAACAAAACTGTGACTGCATGTGAAACGTGTAATGTCCCCTTAAATGATAAATGCTTCATTCCATTCCACACTTAAATGATTATTATGAATGCCTGTTAATATTTAAACATTGTTTGAAATAAATAAAGTCAGAGGCTTGAAAATTTAGTTTAAAAATGAGTTATGTTATTTGTGAGCTAAAGAAAAAGATTAGGGATCAGTGGGAGCTGACAATGAGTAAATTTATGTCCCATTATCCCAAGTGGTCGTTTTCGACCTCACCAGATAAACAATTTTAACGGTTAAAATTGTAAATGTTTTTTGTTTATTTGCCACTTGTGTGACATTTTAATGCAAATTTAACATCCAAAACACTAAAAAAACATTTTTGGAATTGTGGGCATTTGGAGGTATTATCGAGTCCAGAATTGTGGGCTTAAATGGGTTAAACAGGCGATTGGAGGCAAGGGCGAACATGTACATGTATTTGGGCGATGATCAGTGTGGTTTGAAAAAAAGGAAAGTCTACTTGAGAAGCGATAACGGTAATGATATCCCTACTGGAGAGTTACCTAGCATATAAACATATGTATGTAAGTGTGAGGTCGAGGGGTTATTAGGAGAGGTAGCATGGATTTTCAAAGCACACACGGAAACACTTTCACTTAGATGCAACTAGAACTTTAATATCGGCTAGATACAGCAACTCGTGTGGTTCTTCCCTAGCAAAACCTGCACCATCTCTCTACACTCCCGTCACCCACACACATTCTGCACGACTGGCTGCGCGTTACTATCCCAACTGGCTCGTCCGTCCGAGTTCCTCGGCGTCCCGCCGAGGGGCAGCACCTTCCGGACCGTCTCGTACAGCCGTATGATGACAGTCGGCCTTTCCTGATTTCAGGGCCGTCCTCGGCCCGATCTTGCGGTTGGCTGACCTCTTCTTCTACAGCATCGGATTCCTCTTGAATCTGCTCGTTGGCTCCCTGGTCTCCGAGGCTGCATGGGGATGGGTTGTCATCTTCTTCTACAGCAACGGGGTCCTCTTGAATCTGCTCGTGGGCTCCCTGGTCTCCGAGGCTGCATGGGGGTGGGTTGTCATCTTCTTCTACAGCATCGGGGTCCTCTTGAATCTCCTCGTGGGCTCCCTGGTCTCCGAGGCTGCATGGGGGTGGGTTGTCATCTTCTTCTACAGCATCGGGGTCGTAGTCTTGCGGCGATTGGCACCATGGTTTCATTCGATCTGCACAAAAGACCGAATGAAACCTCCTCTGGGTTCTGGCTGCTCCTGGGATGTCTGTCAGCAAATATCTATCCCTGGGGAATACCTTCTCCACCCTGTATGGTCCCTTAAATTTGGGTGCTAGCTTTCGAGACATTCCCGTCGCCTGGGCTTCTCGCTCGACTAACACTAACTCTCCCCGCACGTATTTTCTTGGCTCCTTGTGAGCTTCGTCAAACCTTTTCTTCTGCCTCTCCTGACATGTTACCATCCTGCCTAAAGCTTCCTTCCTAACCTCCTCTATCACTTCTTTGCTCACTTCATGTTCATCTTCCTGCAATGTCACTACAACTCGGTTCCTTAACGCATTCCGCGGGCGGTACGCGAACAACAGTTCATGTGGACTGGCTCCCACCATCTTGTTCTTCATCGAGTTCATGGCAAATTGAATGTCTTTCAAGCGCCCATCCCAATCACTTCCATCCTCCGTTGAATTCATCGTAGTGATAGCTCGAGTAATTATGGCGTTTGATCTCTCTACTTGTCCATTTGCCCTAGGCGTCGCAGTGGCGTTCTTGATGTGTTTTATCTGATGCCCCTCGCAAAATTCCTCAAATTCTCTCGACGTATATGCCGTTCCTCTATCCGAGATGATACGGTCCGGACAACCAAACAAGCTAACTATCTCACTCAAGGCCTCACAGACTGGTTTTGACCTTGTGTTTTTCACGGCTCGTAGTACTATGAACTTCGTAAAATTGTCTTGGTACGCGAGGACGTATTCACTGCCTCTTTTGCTACGAGGGAACGGTCCTAGGTGATCTATATTAACGGTATGAAAAGGCGTACCCTCGCGCTTAGTTGGGTACAGTATTCCTTCCCTTTTTCCGCCTGGTCTCTTGTGGTACGCGCATTCGATACAGGCTGCGATATATCTCTTTATCCTTTGTCTCATCCTCGGGAACCTGAAATATCTTCTCAGGTGTTCCAGAGTCTTTTCTTCTCCGTAATGTCCCATGTCATCATGGCTCCCCTTTATGATTCTCCAAATCGCATCTCTTGGGACCACCCAATGACTTCCCCCCTCCACTCTTCGACATATTCGATGGTCTCTTACTACATAATCAGTGGTGCACTTGCTTATCCTCGTTTGTCTGTGCTGGCTTTTTCAATGTCGCATGTATTTTCTGGAGACTCGGATCTTGCAGCTGCATGGTCAACAGCCAATCCTCCTGCTGAATTCTGGTGGTGAATATTTTTGAGTCAACCATCTCAGGTTCTACCGCCTTCCCCACCGGGTTTCTGCTGAGGGCGTCTACGTGACTCATGCTCCTGCCTGGTCGGTATTCGATTTCGAAGTCGTACTCCTGTAGTCTCAACCACCACCTGGCGATTCTTGGCAACAGCTCCCTCTTCGTCATCGCCGTCTTTAATGCATTACAATCCGTTACTACCTTGAACATTCGATCCAACAAGTACATCCTGAATTTGTCAACTGACTCTACTACCGCTAAGGCTTCGAGTTCGTAGCTGTGATAGGATTTTTCTGCATCCGTTGTTTGTCGGCTGTAGTATGCCACAGGTCTCAATGGTCCCTCATTTTGCGATTGCATAAGAATGCCTGCTAATCCATGTTTGCTGGCATCTGTGTGAACCTCATGCTTTGCACTCACATCAAAAAGCGTCAGCATAGGTCTTTCGACCAGTCTTGTCTTGAGTTCTTGGAATGCCACCTCTTGTTCCTCATTCCACTTGAACTCCACTCCATTCTTTGTGAATTTTGTCAACGGTTGGCTAATCGCAGCAAATCTTGGTACAAACCTTCTAAAGAACCCGGCCAATCCAATGAATTGCCTGATTTCGTGGACATTTTCCGGTCGCTTGAACTCTCTCACGGCTCGAATCTTTCGTTCGCCTGGTTTTATTCCATCTGCGTTTATCTCGAACCCCAAATAGTCTACGCGCTCCTTGAAGAATTCGCATTTCGCCAACTTCAATGTTAGTCCTGTCTCTTTGAGTGCTTCTAGAAATCTTTCAAGCTTCTCAAGTCCTTCCTTCACGGTTCTGCTCGGTATCAGAACATCATCCATATATATCAACACATCCCCTGGTTTTGTGTTCCTGACAACTTGTCTCATCGCCCGATTAAACACGGCTGGTGCGTTTACCAGACCAAAGGGCATACTGTTGAACTCGAACAACCCTCCCAGCGTCACAAACGCTGTAAGATGCCTTGACTGAGGCGCCACTGGTATCTGATAGTAACCCGACGCGAAGTCTAAAGTGGAAAAATAACGGTTTCCCGCGAGGCTGTCCAACTGCTCATCATTCGCCGGCATGGGAAACTTCTCCTTCCGGGTCTTCTGGTTCAGCCCTCTGTAGTCGATGCATAATCTGTCCTCTCCATTTGCCTTTTTCACCAACAGAGCCGGGCTAGCATATTCTGATGTAGAAGCTTGGACTATTCCAATCCTCATCAGCTCCTCCACCGCTTTTTGCATGCTCTCTCTTTTTGCGTAAGGCAGACGATACGGACGTGACGTCACGGGTTTGTCGTCATTCAAGTCAATGCTGAAGCTGGTGAAGTTCGCCTTGCCTAACTCGCTTAAGTTTTTAGCAAAACATCCCCTGAATTTATTTACGAGGTCGCATAGTGCCCCTTCGTCTTGCGTCATCAGGTTCTCGTTCATGTCTATCTCGTCTTTCTGGATCCGTGACTCCTCTTCCACCTTCCGCACTTGAGAATTCTTTCTTTTACTAAGGTCAGCGTTTTCTCTGGAAATGGTGAGTCTCCCAAACTCCTTTTCGACCCGAATTCCTGGTTGGTCTAAGGCACTCCGCCCTACAATGATAGCATCCTCCTGAGAATTTTCTGGGACAATTAAAACCTCTACTTCCACATTCACATTGTCTACTTTCAAGATCATTCATTTCGTGCCAATAGCTTCACAACTCCCTGATCCAAACCCAACTAAACGCTTTTGGCTCGCCTCATATTCGACTCCTAGTTCTTGTGCAACGTCTCTTCTCAGGGTGACAACATCGCTTCCTAAATCAACGAAGCCAACCACCCTGTCGTCATTTATCTCTATCCACTTGTGGTACTCGTCCTTTATGATGCAATTGGGTCGTGTGATTTTCCTAATGTTCCACTTTTTCTCATTCTGGGTCGTTCTCGGTGTTGCCTGCAAACAATCTTTCTGCATATGTCCCGTCTGCTTGCACCGGTAACAAATTCTCTCACGGGCAGCTACTCGGCACTCCCTATCGAGGTGCCCCTCTTTTCCACAATTGAAACAAACGCCCTGGGTATGCGTCCTTTCGCCCCTCACTTCCTTGACTTCATCCCTCTTGTCAATGGTCACAGGAGGTCGATTGTGAAAGTTTGCCCTATCTCCCAATTTGGCCCTATCAGTGACACTCTCGTATCGTCTTATCTTGCGTAATAGTCCTTCTACATCTTCAAAGTCACACATAGTCAGCAGCTTCACTAGTTCCTTATCCCACATGCCATTTAGAATGTACTTGATAAGGGAGGCTTCATTTACTTCACCACGCCTAGCGATAGTCTTCATCGCGTAAACATATGACTCATGCGTCTCGCCACGCTGCATTATTCTCTTTGTAAGACTCAAGTGCACGTCGGCTTGGTCCTCCACTGATGGGAAACAATATAATAGTCCTTTTTTGAACGCCTCCCAAGAGTGTACTTCCTCGGCTACGCTATTCAGCCATAGTTTCGCCGCTCCGCGTAACTTACTAACGGATTGGGCTAACAACATCGACTCGTCCCATCCGTAGGCTGATGCAATGCTCTCTACTCGCCTGACCCACTGTACCGCCGTGAACCCCAGGGTTAGCGAAGGTTCAAACTCCGGCAATAATTGCTCTGCTATTTCTCGATAACCCACCATACTTTTCTCAAGAACTAACGATTGCCCATTTAAAAGCTCTCGTTCACGTTCTAGAAGTTTCCTTTCTCTCTCTAACAATTCTCTCTCGTGTTGCAAGAGCGCTTGTTCCCTCTCCGCTGCGCTTCTAAGGACGCCACTCTCTCCGACAGGATTCCGCCAATTTCCAAACGACGGTTCTCTGCCCTTCGTAGGCCACGCGACAGTAGCCTCGCGCGGTTGCTCACCGGGTCCTCTTGCCTGTATATCCTCCTTAGCCTTGTCTCTCGTGGCATACGGCGTCGACGCAGGCAGAACCCACTTAGCGGTAGCCTCTCGGTGCATCTCACTACGCTCCCTGGCCACGCCGGCCTCGCTCTCCTGCTCTCGACATGTTCCCGCCAATTCGGTCGCGTCCCTTCCTTCCGCAGAATGGACCCCGTTGAAGCTACCAACGCGACACTCGCCGTCCCACGACGCATTCGTCGGACTGGTCATTGCTACAACTAGAACCACACTCTCTCACCTTACTCAGTCCGCACTGGGGTTTTTGATGTTCTATCTATTGATGGCTGGATGTGCACGAACAACTCCACCTCAGCTCGCTGGTCAATCCCACTTCTGAACTGTGAGGTCGAGGGGTTATTAGGAGAGGTAGCATGGATTTTCAAAGCACACACGGAAACACTTTCACTTAGATGCTACTAGAACTTTAATATCGGCTAGATACAGCAACTCGTGTGGTTCTTCCCTAGCAAAACCTGCACCGTCTCACTACACTCCCGTCACCCACACACATTCTGCGCGACTGGCTGCGCGTTACTATCCCAACTGGCTCGTCCGTCCGAGTTCCTCGGCGTCCCGCCGAGGGGCAGCACCTTCCGGACCGTCTCGTACAGCCGTATGATGACATAAGTGAATTCCTGCTTCGTTGATTTTGAAAGAGCGTTTGATAGATTGGACTGGGTAAAGCTAATGAATATTATTAAGAAAATAGGCATAGATTGGAGGGAAAGGCGACTCATTCATAATCTGTATATGGCCCAGACCGTGCTAGGGTGGGTGGTGGATGGAGAATATGGGTGGACAAGTTAGGCAAGGCTGTGTACTATTGCCATTACCTTTGAACATGTACGCCGAGGAGATGGTAAAGCAGGTGTGGGATAAGTTGGAAGCAGGAATTAAATTGAGGGATATACATAATATGTACTAAGGTTTGTGGATGATCAGGCATTGATTAGCCAGTCAGCGAGAGGGTCACCAGCTCTAGTAGATGCATTAGAAAAGTATTGCGAAGAATATGGCACGAGAATTTATCGCAATGAGACCAAAGTTATGTGGTATTTGAGAAGCATCATGAGAAAGGAATGTGAGGCTCAAGATAAAATTAGGTTGGCAAAAAATTGAGCAGATAAAGTAATTCAACCACATACATATGTATTTTGGCAGCACATTAGAGGAAAAATGATACTGCTGTTAGTAAGTGATGGACATGGTGGATGATGAGATGCAGCTTCTAGATAATATATGTAGGAGACAGATGGTTTGGATTGAGTGATTACTGGTAGGGGAGGGAATGTTTAAAACAATATTAGTGGGGGAAGAATACAGGGTAAACGAGGGAGAGAAAGTAGAGGAAATTTTGATAGAATGGAAGGGAGAAGGCCTTATTGAGAATTCAAGAGGAAAGGCCATGAAGCGAGGGGAAACTGCCAGTAGTGGCTACTTTGTAAATACTCCATACAAACCTACCTTAATCTGTAGAACACTTTAACATAAAAAATGAAGATATGTGTATCATATATTTGAACAGATATGTCTTTTATACACTTTATCATTGAGGCAATTGGTCCCTACATCAACCCATACCACTGACTTTAGAATGTTTATATTATCACCTGAGGAACCCATACATCACATGGTTTTCAACTAGTCGTTTCAGGTTGTGCATGCTTAGCTATATGGATGGGGCATGTGATGCTAGTGGTCTAGTCTCGTAATGAAAAAAGTTTTTGTTTGTTTGGGCTAATTTTGCCCGAGCAAAGCATCTATTGTTTCAATGATCAAAGTCAAATATGCATACAAAAGGAAAACAGGAAAACACAAACACACACTTGCTTATTCACTCATTAGAGATATTCCCCTTGGAATAATTCTCTGCATAAGTCTTGTGTTTGCACACAATCAGGTTAACTTTTAGCTCCTGAATTTGTTCCTTATGGTCAGACTTCAGTGCCAGATTTAATCTCTACCCCTTTCACTTATAGTGTACAGACATGCCAGGCACCAAGTGGAGCTTTTTCCCATGCCGGCATGCTAGGTTTTTTAAGGTTTATGAAGATATGAAGGACAGGTGGAAGGGAAAAAGGGCATGGGATGGCCGCAAATGAGTTACATAGGACCACTGGCGGATCCAGGATAGGGACAAGGAGGGGCTATGTGGGGGGTTGACTACCAGCAGTATTGCGGGTCCGAACAAAATTACCATACTATCTAGTGTAAATTGGAGATTCAAGGGGGGGACTATAGCTCCCCCCATAGATCCACCACTGCATAGGACAAGTTATTAAGGATGTCAAAGAGAAGAAGGGAAAGGGAAGATACGTCTCTATGGAAAGGGTGGCAGATAGGAGAGAGGAATGAAGAGCTGCACCAAACCAATCTTAAGATTGCAGAAAAGTTTCTCTGGTTTTCCGCAGATTGATGTTCTCCATGTCTCCCAACATTGCGAGCAGCGACTTGCTCTTCATCTTCAGGGGATCTCCTGAATGCCGTTCTTCAGAATTTGGCAAGTGTATATGTACACTCCATCCATGGTCAGGTGTAACCTGATTGGTTACTGCGTGTTGTGCTTTTCCTGCCATTTTTGTTGCTGAGGTGGAACAGCAAGTAGCTGCTCAAAACCTCAGGAGACATGGAGAACATCAACTGGTGGAAAACCCAAGAAACTTTTCTGCACCTGATACACCGGGAAAACCTAAGATCATAAATCAATCTTGGGATGATAATGATGAGGATTTCTCCTGCAGCAAAGGTCTCCTGCACCACTCCACCTGGGAAGAGGAAGGTGGCACATAAAAAGTGCCCTGGATTGTGCTAGTTAAATTGAAATAACTTAAGTGAGACTTCTTTTCAGGTCAGCTGAAATCCTACGGCTGCTGGTTTACAGCATATTGGAGGCGTGCCCGGGGTCTTGGAGAATATCATGTGGCCATCGTGCGAAGCAATCAGATGCAGTGAGTCACCCGTCATGTATGACCCTGGGGGACTGCTCCGATGCCCTCTCCCAGGAGATACACTGCATCATTTACAACTTGTCAAAGTGGAAGGAAGACGACTCATCTCATACACTGTCTACAGATGTGAAATCATATGTTGATTTCAGAAGGGAAGTAATTGCCATTCAGAGAAAAACTGATGCAATCTTCTCAAGTTTTGAACGCAGTGACACTAAGAGTGGACAAATTGTATACCATTGACTTATTGAATCTGATGTCTATTTTTAGGAAATGTTTTATTGTTTAATACTGCCTGTTTTATAAAAATGTTATTTTTTTATATAAAAATTTCTACTTTTCTTAAAAATTTATAGTTTACTTTCTCTTCAGGATGCTGAATCTGTCCATCTCTTGATGAGAGATTTCATTTAATATAATCATGCATTTGCTCTACATTAGTTCGTCTACTCATAATATAATTGGTAAAATGCCATAATCTTGAAGTATGTGTGGCAAAACATAATATTCGCAATGAAAGCTCCCGAGTGTAGATGCTGGGCAAGAATACAGCATGTTCATTAGGCAACGTTCATGCAACCAGGTGCGAAAGTCTGCTGTGTTATGCCCAGTACTTATGAGAGGAAGAGAGAAAAGCCCAATCTTTGACGTGTGATGTCATTCTGGTTCCTGCTGCCGCCGTGTGAGGCCACCTTGGTGTGAGGCTATGAGCGCCGCTATGATATACACTGCTAGCAAGTAGTGTTTGGCTTAGATAAGGATTATTAATACCCTATCAAACAAAGGAAACTTTCCGACCTTAGGTAATCTTAATAGGTGATTATTAAGAGATGTTTCCCTGAGCTCTTTGCCTCATGCATGCATTGGTAATCTCAGACGATGTAAAACTCCTGACAACTTGTATAGAATCTAGGTCCCTGTGACGTCACGTGGAGTGGCATTTTGTGGGCACCAATCTGGTCTTTTTCAAATGAGGTTAAATTGACCAGTAACATTCGTCTAAACTGGGATTTCTACAACCAAATAATTTGTATATTAAGAATATACTACTGGTGAGTAATGAATCTCAACCAATGCCTTTAGTTTTCTTTAATGAAGGAAAGTATCCTATTGGATTTGTGGGCACGTCATCCAAAGCCAAAAACGCTACAAATTTCCCCATATCCTTATTGGAAATATTCAATTGCATTTAATTGAAAAGTTACGAATTTCATTTGAATATGAGGAAATTCAATTTAATATTGGCACATTCAATTGAAATTTAATAATAGGCAATAAAAAAATAATAGGAAATCACCCCATTAAATCTGCAGATTTTTCCAATAGGGACCAAAAATCTTTTCAGCTTGGCATTGCCTGCGAGTCGTATTTCACCCTCTGGAATAAGGGCTCTGTTTTGTGAAGATTTTATGACCAGAAAATTGGTCTACGTTAAGAGAGGTACATACACTCAGGTTTCACTCGGATTTGATCTGAAGAACTCGTAATCCATATAAAGATGCTTCTGCCACTGAAACGAAATTGCATTTATGCAATTCCAAAGCCAAATATGCCAGCTGCATTCACAGATTCACTAATTACTTGGACCATTCAAAGTGAAACGTTGGCGATGATTTTATCCTAAAAATTTAGTGGGGAACTCGATATTTGATGTTTTCCATATTGTGACACACATGATTGAATTTCACTGGTACAGATGGTATGAAATTTAAAAGTTTGTGCATCAAAAACCCTCTGGGGTAAAAATTTTTGAAAGACAGGCTTCTTCCAGTAGTTCCCATTCTTGCTGCATTCAGATACCAATGAGCGTAATGTTAATTTTTTTACCATTGTAAATGGGCATACATGTTTGCCTTTTCAAATAGATAGCAGGACATGTAGTTTTTAGTAAAAATTGATGAAACAGCTGATTTTTCTCATAATGGTCATTCTTTTCAAACAGAATATAAGTCACATTTTTCCGGATGAATTCATGTTGCAGCCCACTATCAGTGAAATATGTACCCTGCTGTAAAAAAATTAGAATTTCATTGATGAGATTGAGGCTCATTGGGTACTAAAGGCATTATCGTTCCCTAAATTTAAGATGATTTCAACCCAGAAGTATAGATTCTGCTAACTTCCTTCAACTGTTGAGAATGCATAATATTTAACTGGTGATTTTTTTTGCTTAATCACATTTACTATAACTTATTATGTGGAAAATTGTATTGGAAGTGTTTGTGTGATTGGTTATTACAATAAAATGGAGAGAAATTGGCTTGAAGGAAGTTCATGCCGTTTCTAGTAAAAATCATCATTAACCAACATACCATCAAAGAGTGCAATCATTAATGCAATATGTGTTGAAAAAATCGGTAAAGCAAGCCAGTGGCAGATACGGAAAAAAGTCAAGGTGAGGCACAAAAGATATGTTGAGTTACCTTTACTTTTATCGTAATGAAAGCTAAAGTCACATTCTAAGTTTAAGAAAGTTATATTTAAACTAATTATACACGTATACAAGACAATGCCATCATATGATATAAAAAAGCCACAACTGTGGTTCTGCAATATTCAGCAACAGGGGCAGTCCCCTATCCCCCCCATATGTATCCACCACCAATGCAAGCTGGATTCAAATCCATATGACTATTTTCTGCAGTACCTTTACATACATCACAATGCTTAAGTGGCCATGTGAAAGCAATATGAGTACATATAGGAAGTTGCATTCATAGAAATTTCTAAGAAACCTCTTGAAGAAAATATTACAGCTCTGTATTCTGATAAATTTTGTATTTGTTACCTCTAATGATGGCATCAGAATTTCATTCAAAAGATGTAAACGGCAGTTAAACCAAAAGAAATTAATATTTGTTAGTCACTAAATATTGAGAAAAACCTGTTTTAAAATATAGCTAATCGCGGGCTCGGCACTGATGGGAACTCTTTCAAGTATCCTTGCGAGGGAAGGGTTTGGCACTACACTGAGTTGGGTTCCCAATTGGAGAAAGACTCACAAAAACTTACTTTGAGAGAGCTCCTTCAGGAGAAAGAAACATTTTTTTGAGGTTTTTGGGTGAAGGAAAGGTTTACCCGGAGTACTATATGGGCGCATAAGAGCTGAAATCGAGGACAAGTCCGGCCTACTACGGCTGCACCATCGCCCTTCTTTAACGAAATTTAAAACGCAGCGGGTAAGGCGAGGTAAGCGCAGCGTCTCTAGTGGCCATTTAGTAAAACAGTGAAGAGAAAACAATCGCAGCCTCCCTGCTCCTTGTGTTTCTTGTGTCCTTGTCCTTGTTGACTGATTTCTAAAATGACAATCGTAAATTCTTGCATCAGCTCGTGGTGGTGTTTTCGTGAGTAGTCTGGATAGAATTGCTAAATGATTTGTAATCGAGTGATATTGGAACCTTCCAATATACGATAATGCTCGTAAATTACTATGTGTATTAATATTTTCTCAGAGAACCATGGCGGACAGCTTTTCTAGTGATTCTTCCTTTCCGCAAGATTCCGGTAAGGAAGTGGATCGTGAACTGCAAGACTTCCTAATGGTGGAAAAGCAGAAAGCACAACTACATGCCCAGGTGATTGATAGTAACTTTATCAAGGCTTTGAGTTTATTTGAGAGTTTTTGATCGAACCTCGGGAAGTCGGAATTATGTAGATTTTTTTCTTTTAAGTGACTCCGACATGTAGCTTTCTCAAACATCCTTTTATATGCTTGTATTTTATTACAGATCCATGAATTCAATGAATTCTGTTGGGAAAAGTGCGTCGACAAACCTGGAAGCAAAATGGATAGCAAAACAGAAACATGTTTGACCAATTGTGTAGAGAGGTTCATCGACGTTTCTCTCTTGGTGACGAACAGGTTTGCTCAGTTACTGCAGAAAAGTGTTTCCTAGTCTAAAATACTCTGTGTTGAATGGTAGATGTCTTAATGCCGTTTCGCACCACGGAAAGACTCTAGGCGTTTCCATTAGTTGTTTCCTCTACGTTGTCTTCTAAAGCCTCCTTTTAAATCTGTATGCACATACTGAGATACATGTAATACATGGCTCTCACTTGTTGATTTTGATTTCATTGGGATAAAAATCTTCTTCCTCATTTTAATTTTGTACATTGTTTGGTCGATTCATAAGGAAGTGTGGTTTATTGTGATGGATGGCCTTGGAAGAGGATATTAGTATTTGGTGTGGTACCGTACCTGTACAGTTAATGAGCCGAAGGTTGGTTCCAATAAACCATAAGAGGCTTTTGGAAGCAAAGCCCTTTATATTGTTAGATTCCTAAGAAAGTTGATTTCGAATTTCTGTGATTTTTTCACTAAAATTCACCTCTTCACTCTTTCATATGGACACGAATCCAGGTTTGAATTCTCAATGTAATCATCAGGTAGAGGGGAGAATGTATCTGTGCCTAGCTGTATAAAGTTCATGATAATGAAAATTAAAGATGATCATGTTTGTGTGGAAAGTCAAAAATGCAGTGTTTGTAAATTTTCAAATTAATGATGTCAAGCTCAATCAGTCACCCATGCAAGATTTATTTTCAAGGTTCATTCCAATAGTGAATTTTCTTTTGCTGTAATGAGTTCCTCAGGAGGACCTGTATTTTACCCTTGGATCATAAATAAATCTGCTCATATAAATTACTGCTTGTAAACCAGTTCTACATCGTCCTTATATATACATACTTCTAATACATCATACGTAGTTACTAATACATCCTTCGGGATTATCTCAAAACTCTTTAGACAGACTCCCTTGAACCTACTTATAGAGTTCTAATAGACAGAATTCATATCAATGCAGTGGTGTAACTATGGGAGGTGATGAGGATAGATCCCCCCCCCCAAGCCTCAGAGAAATACAAGATATATTGAAATCTCTTGTCTAGGTTTGACATATAATAATGCATCTGCGTAAAATTATAGATCATTTATCAATATCATGACAGTGAGACAGCCACTGAGATTTTCCTAGGAATTACGAGTGAAACCCAAATTTTAAGTGCCAAAATGATGTAAAATTTATTTCCAGGCATGTTATTTTTCAAAAATTTCCCCGTTGCCTGGGGCGGAGTCACCCACAGGCCCTCCCATCCCCCCACAAGCATATTCCTAGTTAAGCCAGTGTTCACAGGGTTCCCACTCGACCGTGAAAACCTTAAAACCGTGAATGAGCCGTGAACTTAGTCTACCGTGAAAAAACCTGGAAATAGCCGTGAATTTCGTCACAAAACCTTAGAAATCTCTCAAACTTGATTTTAGATTTACGATAGACAGATTAAAAGAAAAATCGATGTTTCGATCATGCTTCAAGGCCGAGTCACGTGCAGATACTGTCCACTCACACATGTATTCGAAGCGCATTATTAATTGTTCCGTGTGCCATGACTGCACATTGACCTTAAGCCTGCGATTGGAAGACATTAACCCTGGCAAAAAATCAGGCACTTCTTCACTTCCCTACCACCCTGCTCTCTCCATTTTCCCACTCACACCCTTTAGCCGGACCTGAATTTTGCTAACTTTAGGTGACGTCATAAGAGATAGCGCTTTCATTGCTGCGTTTGCATGCAAGGCATCTGTTGCGTTTGATACATTTTTAGTTAACATGCGGCTGATGATTGTTGTGTGATCAATATTTCTGCTTAAAATACCTTATCTACAAACCGTGAATTTTATAATGTAGTTAGAGTGGGAACCCTGGTTCATCAATGGATACATTTATGTATGTTACCATTTGATACTGTAGCTTTTTTTATGACAACCACATTCTCCTGTGAAATGCCATTTTGATGCTTCTTTATGTACATAGGTTAATGAAAGAGTACCAGGCAATTCATGGTCTGTGTTGTATTTTTTTAATTGAACCCTATACAATCATTCACACTTTCTCAACTATATGTGAAAGGTGCAGCATAAATAAATTTTTAATGCATTCCCACTTTTCAAAGCCACACATTTGTGGCAGCACGCACCATTTCATTGTCCCCTTTTTTCATTTTTTTTCTTCCTCGATTTTCAATTTATTAATTATTCAAGCACCAGCCATCAGTGCAGTGTTCTTAGTCTTCACTTTTGGAGCCACTGTACACTTGATTCACGGTGCTCTTGTTCACTAAGGACAAAATGTTGATGGAGAAGTTGAGAGTAGTACACCTAAAGGCCATAAAAATTTGCACTAAATGAGGTGGATCTCCTATACACTTCAATAGTCAATGCACACACAATCATGAAATGTTCAAGTTTGATTCCTAAATGTGGATAATGGGTACCACTCGCACCAGGGAAGTCATTTCTTGCAAACAAACGGGAAGTGCCCTCTTATATCTGCCCTACAATGGGATAGAAGCCATTCAAGGGAGCCAAAATGCTAATCTATTATGGGTGGAAGGTTAGATGGTCAAGCTCATCTTTGTAGCCTGCATGTAGCCAATCAGAGTGGGTTTTGAGCATTACTTGCATCATTGCAGCGTATTAAGGCCGTTTTACACGGTACATGGAATTGCGCAATCTGACGTACGTGCGAAGGCGCAATCAAAATTGCGTCGTGTAAAGTGGTGAATTGCTAGAACGAATGCGTGGATGCGAGATGACAAAATAGCCCCTGTTCTAAATTCGTTCATGCGTTTGCGCAATTCCACCCCATTTTAGAAATTAATGCAGCTCTAACCTGCGCAATTCCGTGCCGCGTGTATAACGGCCTCTATCAAACCAGAAGGGGGTGTTAGTTAATTCGACTTCCTACAGCCAGATTTCCAAGAAGTAAAAACTATAGGAAAAGGTATGTAAACTAGATAAGAAATATCAAAGTGAAAGTTGGCTTAATTGAGCGAAATAATACATTTATTTTTATGGAATTTAGTGTGGTTTCATGTTAACCAGCACAGAAGAATAAAGAAAATTTATAGAATCTCTTGAGTCTGTCACAACAAAAAAACTTGTCTCAAATTGCTTGATGCGGTTGAAACTATGGAAAAATTATGTGAAGAGTTGGATGAAGTGAATTGAGAGAGTGGAATTTTGATAAAAAGGTAGGCAAATTTCTTTATCTGCATAAATAGCAACATAAAGACGTCTTGATTGTGCTGCATGATATGAGAACCAAACTGTTTCTGTTTGCACCTTCTATTTGAATTTTTCCTTATGGTGTAAGCCTCCCATTGGAGATAGGCAATTTCTTAGGGCTGATGTCTTATGGCATTTATCTTTTGGATTCATTCTATTGTAGACCAGGCATTAGTGTGGTAACTAAGCGATAGCTCGAACAAAAAGCCCTTAAATGTGAGGCTGGTGTCCACTCTGACTAGAAATATTTCCATGCTTCAATATGTGTGTAAATCTTATTACATACCCATATAATATGTGCATTTGATCATAGCGGGGTCCCTGCGTTCAATGGCAGATCTATGAAAGGGGCAGGATTTAGGTGGGTTAGTATCCCCACACATATAGCCATCTCTCATCAGATTGAAACTGACACTAAATAAAATCAAAATATTTGGAGGGAGCAACTTTGTACAGGTTCATTCAGCTTTCATTTTTGTGATTTTTTAATCACTGATGGGGATGCGAAAATCATGTAAGGAGGGATTTAAGGAAATGACCTTGAGGAGAGCAGCTTGAAAAATCTTTATCACATTTCCTGGTGAGCTATTACTGGAACTATCTTGCTAAGGGATGGAAAAGTGAATGTGTGCGACATTGAAGCCTAAGTATGAGCCCAGCATCCATGTAGGGGACTGAGTGTAGGTTTGTCGTTTGCCTGTAGTTCTCCCTGTTATGGAAGTGGTTCCCGTAAAAGAGAGTGCATTTGCTTTCACTGTTGCTTTTGTATGAGGGTTGTCCCTAAATTTCCAGCTAAAACCTCCAACTTAAGCGTGCATGCATGAAGTCATATGTTTGGGATCCTCCATATTTGTCACAAAATTATGCCCTCAAGGCACATTACTCTCAACTTCAAATATAGGGCCTTAAAGCTTCACCCCCATTTCCATTTTTCGGTGGAGAAATTTTCGCCATTTATCTTCGGCCACAATAGGAGGCTATCTCATTTAAGGTGCAGCTTTTTCGGCAGCATTCGTCGTGGATCCCACGTTTCGCCCTGCGGAATGACTTTGGCTTCAGGGCTGTCGCTCTGGATTTTGGTTGGAAAGGATATGCTGGGGCCACTATGTCTTCGACTTCAATATCCCTATAATCACTTCCTTCATCTGCTTGAATGACCTCTGTTGGAAAAGATGTAATTGAGTTAATGATAATCATATTAAATTCAATGGTAAATGAAAATATATTTCTTGGTGAGACAAAATATATGTGTGTAACTTGAATATGTATACATATTCTTGGGAAAAAAATACAAATACAATTCTTGTGAAAATTCACTGATTGCAGTTTCATGGATGTACAAAAATGTTTAAATAGTTTTGCTGACATAGTAGGTTGGTAGTTAATGCAACCATATTAGAGCTATGTTGTTCATGAATGAATCCTTCAAAATGAACGATTCAATGGCATGAACCGAGTGAATTGAATCTACGTTTTTATCTTGAATCGTTCAAAATGAACGATTTGATTGAAGATTCAAATGTGCTGAACCCAAATTATTCAAAATGAACAATTTATATGGAAGATTCAATTCCTCCAAATCCATATTTTTAAAAATGAAGGATTTATGTGGAGCATTCAAATCCCCCAAATCCAAATTGTTCAGTAAGACTTGACTGCGTTGATATCCACCTACCCACGAAAGGCGGTGAATTACCATTAGATTCTAACAAACGATAAAGGCTGCTATACACGGCGAATGTTTTCATTCGCATGATCATTCACCGTGAATGACGGAACAATTCACGAATGAATCTTCATGCGCATGATCATTCAGTGAAAATTAGAACATGTTCTATTTTGCTCGCATGATCCTGTGAATGATCACGTGATCATTCAGCATGATCATTCACCGTGTATAGCAGCCTTTATACAGGTTGGTAATAAAAATGAACTAGTCACCTTCATTTCTATTGATATGAATCTTATTATGTGTGGTATGTATTTTAGTGTGATGTAAGAAAATACATATATACACTGATTTTTTTGAGCGTTCATTTATGATAAAAGCTTTTTCACGTAGTAATCATTATTCTGCCAATGTCAGTGAAATAAAAATTCCTGAGGCGTGGGAATTTTAATGATGGAATTAAACATTCTTCATTCTCACAATTAGAATTTTTAATTATGTATGATGAAAGGAATAGGTCCATGCTTTGGAACACTTATAAAATGTCTGCAATTTGATGAATCGATCTCAGTAAGAGTTATTTACGTTAAGAGTATTTACATTATCAGTAAATTAATTGTGGATGCCATATTTTAGATGGCATAATTTTCAAGACAAATTGAAGAGGTTTTAAAATCTGAAAATCATTAATTAAAAGATGGACCATTTAAAATGAAAAATTAAAATCACTGTGAATTGCAACCCGTCATAACATATACCTATTTTAAATGCAGTAAGTTGGCAGATTCACATGGATACAAGATTCACAAGGATTCGAGATTCAGATGGATTCGATATTCATATGGATTCAATATTCACATGAATTCGAGATTCCCTCGGTTCATTAAGTTTATTCCAAATGATTTAAAGAACTGATTCACTGCCATGAATCAAATCCCATGAACCTAATCCACAAAATGAACCGAAATTCCCACCTCTAAACCACATTTTGAGGAAGGCAATAATATTATTATTCTTTGGTGGCTTCCGGAGGTGGCCATTGCTGAGAGATGGCTAGTATCAACTTAGAATTCTACTCATCTGCCTTTGTATGTAATGTGGGGTGGTGGAGTAAACTAGCACATAGGGCAAGGTAGTGACTTAAAATATTTTCCGGGGGTTTGCGTAGGTATTTGCATAAGACTATCCCGCAAACATTTCAGAGGCCTTAGAACCCCAAATTTATCTCTCCAGTATTGCATGGAGGATTTGGCTGTGGGCTTCTAAACCTTAGGTCCCAAACTCAAAGCTTCAGTACACTCCCAAATCCACTTATGAGGCTGCAGCAATGATTGATAAGGGTTTCCGTGTGTTATAGATGGCATCAGTCTGCACCAATGTTCATTGGGCAGTGGGAAGGGCTCTGGGGCTTTGTAAAATAATCCGGTTTTTAAATTTTTAGTAATAGCTCATTAAATGACTAATAATATTTTCTTTTACCAGTTTCACTATTCTGAGGTATTTAGGAGAATTTATACAGTTAAATCTCGATAATACGTTGTCAGCAGGTTCGGAAAATTGGCACTTCGTAATATTGAGTTTTGTAATTTCGAACCTTTTTATAAGTCGCAAAAAAATGTTTGCTTTTGTTCTCATCACCCTTTTTTGTCTTTGATAGCCTTTTTTTTTTAAATGTTTTGGGTGATTATTTAGGCTACAATTTTTAAAAAATTCTTTATGTTATTGATTTTATGCTATGAAAGATTGTTAAAAAATCATTCAGCCCTAAACTTCCAATTATTTATAGTTAAATATCAATGATATTAGCCCTTAAGAAATTCCCATCCATTTTAGAAAACGTAATCAAACAACGTAATTGAAATTTTTGTATATGAATTTAATCTTAGAAATTTGTGGTCAGTAGCAAATAGCAACTATTGTGTACGAATAAGATAGATATTTGTTTCCAACACCTACAAAATTTTAACGGCAGCTGGCCTAAACGACATTTATGTCGCCCTCTATCGCTCAGTGACTAGAAAAAAAAACAAGGGTCTTAGCCCATTTCCAAAATAACTTACGTAGATTAATATTTGTTTGTAGTATGTATGAATGTGCTTTCGCATAATACCCCACAAGCCATCTAAAAAGGCGTGTGGCAGGGGGCTTTGTTCAGAGTGAAGTAAATATATTTTTATCCAAGTATCACACAGTATTGTTCTTACAACTAGGTACTGAAGCCGTTTATCTACACATGCTACATCAATAATTCAAATTAGCCTCTTAATTTTACTTTTAATTAAATGACTAGTGAGGCACTTGAGTTCCCACATTAGTCAGATTACATACTTGAGTTATTTAACAGTACTGTAAATCCAGGGGCTTGCTTGGGGATTATCCCTCTTATGTGAATTGATGGAAATACATACATTGTTATATTATGAAAAATCACCAATTATATGATGGTGGTGGCACAGTGACTGTTACACCAATGAGATGGCACCAAAAATTTGACTGTGACTGCTGTGCAGTACAGCGGCACATAGATCTACTCTCTCACAAATCTAATGTGCAAGGTGATCCATAGAAAGTAACTGACTCCCTCCTCATTTCGATTGTGTAATTCATGTGGCTTTGTCTGGAGGAGGAATTTTAGTGTTATTTCCCACTCCTAATTTATGTACATCACTACTTGAACAATGCAACTGACTGGACATGTCAATAGATGACTTTCCTTTCTGGTGGAAGGTCAAGATAGACAAGCTCTAACACAAGCAAGCAATAAAAGAAATGATAAATCAGTCCACATTAAAAAAATATATGTATTTGAAGAGGGCTGATGTATGCATCAGCTTTAGGTAGTGAATCCCTCTGTGAAGTTTAAGTTAAAATAATGAGTTCATTTATTGCATATGTTTTCATTACCTGGAGGCATCATGTCATTTTCACTTGATTTCTTGTCAAATGGTTGATTGTAAACTCCATTGCATACAATCTTCAGTGCCATGGCCAATTGTCGTCCACAGTATCTCATGCTGCCTCTCCTTTCTCCCATTGATTCTATTTGGCTGCTAGATACATGCAGTAAGTGTATGCACACCACAATTAGAGTCACTTGCCGAATCCCCATTGAACTCATCTGCGAAAAGAAGGAAAATGTTTGCTTACTTTTTGAAATTGTTAAAACTTTAGTGGGCCATATGTTGTCAATTAATAAAATTTTTGGGTTAACCCACACATTGTGGATTGAAAGTCATTGTTTTTTCCCCTTTGCTGGGGACCTCTTCAGGAAATTAATTGGGGAAAGGAACATTGACTTTTAATGTAAAATAAGTTGCTCGAAAAGCAGTAACTAGTTACACTTCCATTTTACACTGACCCGGGTTTGCTGCAATGGTTTGCAAAGATGGAAAAGGACTGCAGGGACCAAATATAGCCTCTCAACCAGTACGCCTTGGCACTTACTCCCTCACACACGCACATAGATACCAAGACATATAGACATGTATAAAAGGAAAGTGAGAAGCAAATAGAATAGAAATTTTGGTCTCCCAGAGGCCCTTTTCAACACGGAAAAGATATCTTCACAACAACACAAGGCAGAAGAGATCTACATCTTGACCCACTCTTCTTGAGCTTTTTCTCCCGGTAGTTTTAGCGTGTATGTTTTAGTGTTACGTGTGTGTGTGAGTGAGTGAATGCCAAGGCTCGCCGGTTGAAAGGCTTTGTTTGGTCCTTGCTATCCTTTTTTATCTTTGCAAACCATTGCAGCAAACCCAGGTCGGTGTAAAATGGACGAGTGTAATTTGTCACGGCTTTTGGAGCAACTTATTTTACATTTACCTGTCAAGACCGTAGAGCTGATTCCCTCATATTCATTGACTTTTAAGCCCATGACACAGGCTAACATAAAAGTTTTATTAGTGCGGGAAAGGGTGCATGGGATGTCCATGCACCTTTGAACTTTTACGTTTCACCGTGCGCCCTCTCCCAGGTCGACATGCTTACTTTTTTTTTTAACTTCTTTTTTAACATAAACCCGTTCCACTTCACTATTTTCTTAATATTTTGCTCCTATCCTCTATTTTTTTTTCTGTGGTTCATTGTAAATGGAATTGTAGATAATGAAACAATATTTTTCGTTTTTAATCAACATAGATTGGTGGAATAAAGAGTGATGGTCAATTCAAGATGTTCATAAGCGAGCCTTTTTCCTGTGAGAACGTCGAGAACGCATTGGTCACTACTATTTAGAATCATTTAATTCCTTTATATGCATTAAATTTAATGAAATATGAGTTCTTTACGTACATTATGGATGTTTTAACATTGTTAAGCTTTCAAAATATGTATATTGTTCCCCTACATTGTGCTAAAATAATGAAAATCTGATGACGAGCTATGCTCATCATTGCACAATTGGGCATTAGAAGTTTATGATGAGCTAGACTCGTCATTTCAGCAAAAGGCGCTAACCTGAAAATAATATGTCTCTAATGTGTAACTCAATTTATTAATTTTACCATATTCTTATTATTGTGTAGCTGCTCTATTTAAATTCACAATGGTCACCCTTCATTGCTGATTTTAATTCAAATTTGACCTTTAAATTAGCGTGCCCATATGGGCATGCCGGGACTCAAGTAGAGCTTTATACTGATCCCTTATGAGCATTTAACAGTTAAAGCCTTCAGTTATGCATACATTGAGAATATTCTACCCCTGGCTCACATTTAATAGGGTTTTCATTTTCTTGTGGATGGTAATCACAGCAATCACAGTAAACACTTGAAATATTGAATGGCCATCAGTGCTTGAATGACCCAAAGATTATATCCCACTAAGAGGAGAGAATTACTGTTTACATCTACAAAGGTGCCTCCAACATGCTAATATTTATTCAAATGGGAGTCCAGCATTGTATAAATGTTTTAAAACAAATTTTTTATGGTAAAAAGACAAAGCTAGACACTACTGGAAACTATAGCAGACATGAAAAATTACAGTGCTGAAACTTTTATTTAAAAATTGGTTTTCATGTTTAATAATCTAGATCAGGGGTCTCCAATTTACTAGGCCATGAGGGCCACATTCCAAGTTCCGAATCGCCCTGCGGGCCGGATAGCAAATTTGCCGATGACTGAAGTATTCGATACCCACGTCTACTTAAGTATCCGGTGGCGTATTTCTTACTTACATACAATTGAAGGCGACTTTGACGTGCAGTACAGCGCTGCAATGCTCCTAGCGGCATCTCAGAGTTAAACGAGCGAGAATCGTGTGCTACTTAAAACGAGTGCGAGGGCCGTATTTTGGAGATCCCTGATCTAGATAGTAAGTTAAGGAATGTTGTAATACATAATTATCATTGCACGTGTTAAAAAAGGAGGTTTCATTGCATGCATGAAACTATGTAAAAGGATATGCTTAATGCTTTTTTTTTTGGGAAAACTTTGTCTTTCATGTATTATATTGATTGATGTTTGGAAGAAAAATAAGGGTGTGTAAATTGCCAGGATGAAGTTTGGGAAAGTAGGTAATGGAAAAATTACTACAAGATGTATGTCGCTTTATTCCATGTATATGTCATAATACCCCAAGCAGTATAAGATATCCATTGGGTATCTAAATAAGGTTGATATGTCAAAACACGTTGTTATGACATGAAGGATATTTTGACAACATTACATAGATATCGTATTTGAAATATCCCTGACAAGTTGTAAAAATAACGTTACATAGATATCCAAGTTTTATTGTCCTTGATATTCTTAATTGACATCGAATAGTCCAAACGTATTAAACTAAGGAAAGGAAGGAGAAAACTAAATCTGAATACAATAAGGGTTCATAAAAAAATCACTGCAGAAAAAGTTAATGTACTTTTTCTTTTTTTATTACCATAACCATCCATTCAAGAAGTAGCCCTTATTTCTTTAAAAAAATTTATTCCAAACAGTATCCATAGGTGGCATATATTCTGTACATGATTATAGAGCACAAATGTTTTGTCTATTCATTTTATGTTGTGAAGATATCTAAGAGATGTTGTAATATGGACCTCAATGTCCATGGTTGGACATCACTGCAACATTGTTTGGCGGGTCCTTTGGATATTTGGCAGATATGCATGCAATGTATATTGGATTAAGATGAATATTGCACGGAAGTCATATGTTAATGCCAACAATGTTTTCTGGATGTTGTAGGGATATCAATTGCTGCTTAGGACACATCTGTACACCCACATGGCATCCTGAGACCCTCATGGTATCCGGGAGGACAGTGCCACAATCCCCCTTGTCTTCTCTTATCACTCGCCACGCCTCGTTGTATCCTCTCCTTCCTGTGCACCTTAGCATCAGCAAACTCTCAGGCATCATTATACATCCCAGGGATCGTAGACTATCAGGCATCATAACGCTTATTGTGACATATTATGATGGAGGTGGGTATGAGAGGAGTTGGAATAGTATGGAACAAGGCAGCTGTTCTAACTCTTCTCACACATGAACGTGTGGAGTCCATCCAATGTACGAGTACTTATATAGCATGAATTGTTTTTGGAGGAGATTCAGTGGTGTGTGGGTTGCTTATACTGGTAATTTGTTGTCAATTCGTACTCGTTTAAAAACCATGAATTTCATGAAATAAGCTATAAATTTCATTTGTATAGTTGTTGGTTTTTCCGGTAGTGGATGTGGATTTTATGGCTTAATGGTCTACACATGCATTTGTTTCCAAATTGTGACTGATTTTTCACAAATATTTTCAACTGATGGGCTGCAGTTACCAATCTTTCTTCAAACTTATTCGATGGCAAATATTATGAAATTTGGCTGTTTCAAAAAATGGAGGGTCTGATAATGGATGGCCCTGGAATTGTGGCCTCCTCAGCAGATGTATCATGGGCAGTCACCACTAGGGGCCAAAACGAATTTCAGTTGGGTGGTGGGGGCCTGAAGCTACTAGCCTGCTTTCAGAATGTAGACCAACAACGACATTTTGAGAATAATTCTTTTTCACTTCTTTTTATGAGCTCATCGTTTTGCCGTTTTCGTGGGACTAATACGATTTCACGTTGGTTACATCGCCCATTAAAATTACGATGTCAAAATTCAAGGATATGTAGTTAGGATAGTTTTTTAATAATCAGTCGGTTAAACTAGGCAAGCATATTTCGGAATAATTATATGGACATGAAAATGACATCCTGCAATTCATGGAAGAATCTCCGCCACTGTTAACCTGGCTAAAGATCTCCTCGGATAAGTTAAGACTTATTCTCCCCCTCCTCCCTTTCGTTACTTTCCTGAGCAGCAGTTCGGAGCATGTATACAAATCAAAGTGAAAAGAGCAATTATCGCGCACTATAATTTGCTTGACGATTGGCTTGGCTCTACATTTCTACCCCGAATACTCCTAACGTGCACACGAATAAATGAAAAGCACTCGTAGTGAGGAGAAAATTTTCCGGGGGTGGTAGGGGTGTCTGGATCCCCCAAAACCCTATGATTACGTCCCATCTCGTGAGGATGTATGATCGTTGTACGGAAGGCAATTATTTTTTTGGTATCGCGCCCCCTCGTCACTACTGTTTCGCCATAGCAACGTATCAATGTTGTGAGGGTTATGAGATCCCGATGATCGTAGAGTCCGCAGATTCTCAAGTACACCGGGTTGCAACATACATTTTGCCAGCGTTTCCATTTTGTTTCGACTCTTTAGTAGAGTGTTGAAACAAAATGCGAGAAGCTGCGGACACGACATGTCAAATGCTTACTCGATCGAAGGATCAAAGACAATTGAGCATCGGACGCCAATTTCACGGTTCGTGACTCTGCAAAATCCTCTCGTGATTGCGGATTCGTGTCTGTCTCTACGGAGAGAAGACGAATCTCTCTCCGGGGAGACCTGTAAGTAGCGATCGACTTTCCCATCAGCGGAAGGGAATCATCGAAGCGCGAGCGACCGCCCACGGCGGAGCTCTTCCGCTAGCCGTCTAGCCGTCCGTCTTTTATTTTATCCGCTGCGTGTTGTGGGAAGGGTTGGGAGCCCCGTGGGGCTGATAGTAGGCCGTTGGAGGGTCTGATCTCCAGCCGGGACGGGGTACAAGAGACGGCTGATGAGTGTACGGGGGCGGAAAAGAATCTAATGGATAGCTATATATTTTATCGATTGTGTCTGGGCGCCACTGGCAGCAGTTTCCCGTTTCCCTGCGTTCCTTCGGCCGAGACGATTACAAAGAGGTTATGCTTATATGTATGTACAGGGCCTGTTCTAGACATTTATATAGTGTAAGCGAACAACATTCCACCCTCTCCCTTTCCCTCAAAAATAACCTGAAAGGTAGTAGGGATTCTCTCAGGAGGCATTTTAAAATAAATACAAATACTTTAGGAATAAGGGTCGAGAATAAAATATCAGCGTGAACTTATCACGAGCTTGATCTTATGTATTGAATGAGATATTTATAGAGGTTTAAAACCAATGATATGTTGTAAAAGTTCAGAATAAAATATGTAAAAAATCATTAATTACAAAACAACACGCCTTTCAAGGAATTCGACAATGGAAACAAACTTAAGAATTTTATATTTTAAATACCGAAAAGAGATTTTTTTGGGGTATGGGTATCCATTTTACGATATATCTTTACGTCTCCAATAATTTTGCGGAGTAAATCAACCCTCAACTTTTATTTTCCTTGTTTTATTAGTACTGAACATTAGGCGCCCCTTTTTGCCTGACGCCCTACGAGGCCGCGTACTTTGCTTACCGCTTAAACCGGGCCTGTGTATGTGGTGATCTCTGCGGTGAAGAACTCGCGCTCTCCCCGGAAGTACATCTAATGATGGCCCTCCTTCCCCTTTTCTGCTACTACAACCAATCAGAATCAATCGTTCGACTGAATACCGTTCGGAATAATTTCGATGAGTGTTAAGCAAAGTTAATGCCAGTTGAAGATGGATGGAAAAATGTCTATGAACATATGTTGGACTTATTTTTCATCTATATTTAATTGGTATTTGGTTATCCTAGCCTCGGACAAAATGTATCTCCGGACATAATAGACATCAACTTGCACCAGTAGCGGATACAGAAAAAAACTCGAGGAGGGAGGCGCAAAAGATATCTTGAGTGACCTTTACTTTTATCCTAATAAAAAATAGTCAAATCACATGCAGAGTTTAAGATCATTTTAATTCAATTAATTTCACACATATACAAGACAATGCCATCTTATGATATAAAAAAGTTATAATTGTGGTTCTGCAATGTTTGGCAGTACGGGCGGGTCCGCAAGGGGAGGGCGCCCCCATCTGTATCCGCCACTGACTTGTACTTGTTAATTAATCGTGTTAACAAGTTGAAAGTAGGTAAGCAATGGACAATTCGCAGTGGAGAATGAAGCATGCATCCTATCGCCACCTCTGTCAAGGAAGGAGCAACGCCCAAGACCATACAAGAAAAGTTTCCGGGTGATTATTGAAATACATAGATGGATCGCAACTTCGGTATGCCGTTTATGAGAAAGGGGAAGAAAGTATCCAGAATGTAATGCATGGAGGAGAATGTAAGGGCTCGTTCACCATTTTTTTTACTGTCGATAGTGATGGATTTAGAAAAAATAAAGAGACCCTTATTTTTCAGTTTATCGATCCGACTAAAGCTATTAGCGGCGATAAAACGACGGCCTTTCGCAGATAAGTTTATGACGTCACGCACTCCTCTCGAACGGGTCACAGTTTCTCAGCTGCCATTCTCCTCCTCGCATCGTCCTCGCTTGGTTAGCTGCTGTTTTTTATTTACACTTGAGAGAGCGATCCATCCCCTAAATGAGCTTGTTCTCCTTGAAAAGTTAAAAGTTCTCCTCGAAAGAGCAAAAACCGAAACATGATGATGTCACCAACTCATTAAAGTGGGCAGCAACTTTTACTTTACCATAAGAAAAATACTTACAGGAGATTGGATGAGAGGGGGAAATAGTTTTTTTTTGTCATAACATATCTTTCTCTTCCATCTATCGAACTCTTTTTATGACCTGCGATTTCGGGTTTGAGTGAATGGCCTCAAATCGAGGAAGGCGCCGAAACTGTGTCAATATAGCGCGAAGCATTCTCGGGGTTTCCACCGGTGTAATTCGTTGTATATCACTAATGTTTCAATAGAATGCTCGTCCATTTTCATGATTTGAAAATTGATTTCGATATTGAATCGTTGGTGATATAAATCGAATCTAACCGGTGTAAATCCCGAGAAACTTTCGCGATCCTTTTGGCACAACCCCTCTCTTAATTTATCGTTTCTGTCGGACCTGCATGTAGTGAGATTTCAAGATGAAAGATTCAAGATGATTTCTCCGTGTCGTTCTGAAAGATATCCATTCTTAATCGCTCAAGCAATCTAAGCCTATCGGGTAGCCTCAGAATCTCTTGCGTCTCCCAGTCTAACACGTGTAAAAGCTGCGCAACGTTTTCTATTCGCTGTCAGCAGTTTTTGATGTTGTTTGGTGATAAACGGTGGTTGACGATTGGTGATTCTGGTGTTGACCAATGGAGGCGGGGGGAAGATTTTGGTCGTTTTTAATATCAAGGAATTAATGGGTGGAGGACATTCAAAATCAATGTAATTTATAATTTTTGCCGTGTTCTCCTTCTTCCATTGGAAAATCTCTCACCGTCCGTATGCCTCCAATCGCCGACCGTTGGATTCTTTAATGAGCGCATTTTATTTAAAAATTCACCAGTGGAATTGTTCCAGTGGGTGCCTATAGTATAGTAGTCATTGGAAAAGAGCACACGCTTGCCGTTTGAATGGTCCTGGGTTCAAATCCCGGGGGAAGTGTCCAGATACCACCATTAAAATCCCCGAACATCGATGTGTCCCACGGTAAGGAACTGGCCCCCATAACCTGAATGTGTGATATAACACGCATGTGGCTTAGTTTGGGGTGAGCTCGACCCTCTCTGATCCAAAAATTTTGGGTTTAATCACAGAATAATGATAAATACATTTTTAATTTGCAGTAATAAATAAATTAAAAGAACGCATGGTCAAAATGTATTACTTATTTATGACACAAAAGTCATTGATATTATAAAATTCCAACATCAGAGTTAAGCGAATTACGTCAATTTCCATGAAAAAACGGTAAAGTGGAAATTTTGGTTGATACCTACATCTATGTATCAGCCCGCATCACAGAGTGAATGAACAATACATTTTTGATTTGCTGTAATAAATGAATGAAAAGAACGCATGGTCCAAATTTATTACTTATTTATGACAAAAGTCATTGATGTTATAAAATTCCATCATAAAAGTTGAGCGTATTACGACAGTTTCCATGGAAAAGCGGTAAAGTGGAAATTTTGGTTGATACCTACATCTACGTACCAGCCCGCAAGCCACCTAAAAGGCGTGTGGCAGGAGGTGTTAGGACACCAGCCGTTTACACATGAAAGGAAATGCTCTAACGAAATTACGACTAGAATTTATTAAAGTCCTTTATAGTTCGGAGGAATAACCAATTCCCATATCTATCCGTTCGGCAAAATATCCCTCTTAATTTATCGCTTTTGTCGGACCTGGAAATATAGTGGGGCTCTTATATTATGTTCTCCGTGTCTCGTTTAAAGATATCGATTCTCAATTATTCAAGCAATCTAATACAGACACAGTCACATTACTATTTTTTCACTACAACGCCAATCCGCGACAAACAACGATATGACTAGAACTCCGACCGCGGGTTAACCTAACTACTGTTTCCACTCATAATTATAAGGGTGATCGGCGCTGACCAGCGTAATGAGAAGAGCGTAGAGGTCTGTGGTAGAGGAGTTGGGGGCAAAAGTTCGCGGAAGATTCGCTGAGAGTGATTTTCGCTGCAATCAAAGATTCGCAAGCAACAGTTGTTGCCCTATCACCTCGAGATGTCCTTGACTCGAGACGCATGTGGATAAGGCTCTGTTGTTTACAAACACAAAGCGCACGGATCAAACTGGATCATACTCCCGCAATGCAGAAATTTTGGAAGGGAGTTAACAAATTGCGAGTTGACTGTATAAAATGAATAGGTTGGGAAAAATTGGTACAAAAAAGTTGTTGTGGGAAAAATAAATTAAGTTCTTACTAACTTTATAATTAGCATAAATAATATATAAAATTTTAAAATTGCTTTTGATATGTTTTGATGCATGGTTACTCCTGGTAGCCAAGGTGAATTTTGGAGGTTGTGGACATGGAAGAGAAACCGATAAATTTGGGTCTAAAAATACAATAATCAGGAGAAAACGAATTGAATCGAAAAATTGAAAAAAATCAACTATAGGTCATTGTAGATGGGAAAAAACAATCACCCTGAGAAAATAATATGAGAATAGACTTCAGGTGTTCGAAGTAAAATTTGCCTTCAAAAGTAAATCAGAGCTTATAATGATTTATTGACAAATACATATTTTTTATTTCACTCCCGCTGAAATTCAACGGGAGCCTTAAAGTGATTTAAAAATAAGAAAATGCTACTCTTTGACAGTCTTCCTTGAAAATTTGGCGTTTTAAATATTTTTATATCCTTTTTATCTATTTGCTACCTGTTCAAATTTTTTGTCACGGATCCCTTAGTTGGCACCTAAGAAGCCGACGCTGAAATCCACTCCGTGTTACACGCATAAATATAATAATAACAATAATGTATTTACATGCTTATAGTTTAAATGCTTTTAAGGCTCAAGGGGAGTTGTAAGTACTGAAGTCCCCCGCTATTACGCACTTTATATTTGGTAGTTTTTGGTTGGCCTTACTGTTATAAATTTATGAAAATGATTTTAAAATTTGGCTACGCAACTACATTTAATACTGTTTTCAGAAAACGTTTTATTATTTTTTTTATTTTTTTCGTTTTAGCAATAGTATAAATTTTAATTTATTATAAATTTTTAAACCATTTTAATATCATTTTCATAGTTGTATAACCGTAAGGCCTACCAAAAATGTTCTCGTATAAAGTGCGTGATAGAAAAGCCTGAAACGATGGAAGACACGTTAAGCCAACTCGTAAAAAATACTTAAAAGTTTATAGAAAATAATCACCCATTCCAGGATTCGAACCTTTAATCATCTGTTCACAAGGCAGACGCGTTAACTGATTCGAGAGAAATTAAGAAAAAGCATGTAAAAATTAATGGATAAGTCCCCAGAGGAAGATCAAGGAAAAGGTAATTAAGACAGATCAAGATGCATATGGAGAAGAAGAGACATGAAGGTAAAAGTGTTAGCTTGGGATAGGGAGAAACAGAGGGCTATAGTTAACCAATCGTTAAGGCCGTTTTACACGGTACACGGAATTGCACAGTCTGATGTACGTATGAAGGCGCAATCAAAATTGCGTCGTGTAAAGCGGTGAATTGCTAGAACACATGCGAGAATGCGTGGATGCGAGACGGCAAAATAGCCCCTGTTCTAATTTCGTTCATGCATTCGCGCAATTCCACACCATTTCAGAAATTAATGCAGCTCTAACCTGCGCAATTCCGTGTACCGTGTAAAACGGCCTTTAGATTGCAATACTCTGCATATATGTTGTATGAGGTAGTGGCGTAGCTATGTGGGGGGGGGGGGAGGGTGGGGAGGATGAGAGGGAGTGATCCCCCACAAAGCCTCTGAGAAATAAAAAAAGTTATATAAAACAATTGTCTAATTTTGAAATTTAATACTGCATCTGCTCAAAGTTAAATTTTTAGTGCCAAAATGATGTAAAAAGTATATCCAAGCATGTCATTTTTCAAAAGTTTTCCCGAAAAATTTTGCCTGATGGGTGGGAGGGGTAGGGCATGACCACCTAGATACTGTGTATCTAGGTGGTCATGGGTAGGGTCGCCACCCCAGGCCATCCCATCCGCCCCAAAGCATAGGTATTCCTAGTTACGCCACTGGTGTGAGGTTCAGAGAATAGGGTGGTTTCCTATTATTTTTTTATTGCCTAAATCGAAAGATTATTACTCCTGGAGTACGTATTTCACGCATTTAGATTTTTAAATGACGATATCTATTTTTCGCGATGAAATGAAAAGTGAAAAATTTCAATCGCGCGAAAACGCGACGCGTAAGTAGGAATGATGGGAAAAAGTCCGTGTGAGGCATTTCTGGTTCCCCCTCCCGCCTTGTGAGGTGACCTTGGGCGAGGCTCTGAGCGCTGATACGACGCAGGATGCTAGCGGGTAGCTGAGTACCATGCTATCTGGTAGCGCTTGGCTTAAAAAAGGTTTATTAATACCTTATCAAACGAAGAAAACTTTCCGACCTTAGCCAGTTTTAATAGGTTATTATCAAGACATGTTTCCCTGAGTTCTGTGGCCCTTGCATGCATTGGTAACCTCAGACGATGTATAACTCCTATCCTCTCGTGTAGAAACTAGGTCCCTGTGACGTCACGTGGAGTGGCATCGCATGGGCGCCAATCTGGCCTTTTTCAAATGAGGATAAAATTTGGCCCTTGCCATTCGTCTAAACCGGTATTTCTGAAACCAAATAATTTGTGTATTATGAATACACTAATGGTGGGTAACGAATCGCATTCAATGCCTTTCGTTTTCTTCGATGAAGGGAACTACCCTATTCCTCGCAGAAAAGGGCGAAATACGGAGGACGAGATGGGGTCATGCGTCAAGTTTGCTTCCATCTAATCTTTGTGTTCCCAAAGTTGCTTCCTGTGCGCAAGGCAACCTGCCTTTTATGTAAAGAAAAAAATCCGAAGATTCCATCACGATGGAGTGTAATTTTTCCATCTGAAAATTAATACCTGCAATTTTCCACGTTTATAAAAATGTATTACTTTTATTTACTTATTAAATTTTATTATCGTGGAACATTTTTTATTTCAATTTATTATCATGAATCCAGGATGGAAATCGATATTACTTTTGGAAATAATTTTAAGCGTGAATTAATTCCTCACGGGACGCCATCACGTGACAATTTTGCACGCAGACACTTTTAATGCTTTGTATTCCGACGAGGACTCGACGAGCATCCCATCGTTAAAGAAGTAATATCTAACCGTTTAAAAAATGGAAATTTCTCGCCCAAACGTTTACCCAACAAGAATTACCTACTCCCGCCCATTCCACGGGGAAACGATAAATCCTACCAGTAGCGTATGCAGATGATGTCTTTTGAGGTAGGGGTCAAGATCAACGTAAGGTCAAATAATTTGAAATAAGGACACTTCATGATGGGGGTGAGAGGGACGTGGTATCCTTTTGGGTGAGAGCGCTTAGCTGTTGATGGAGAGGTCCTGGGTTCGTATCTCGGGTGAAGATTTCGGACACACTCAAGGAAACCCTTGATGGACGATGTGACCAAGGCAAGGAATCGACCCCGTAATACTGAAATTTTGAATTTCTACACGCTGTTACTTGGTTTAGAGTGAGCTCTACCCTCACCTATCCAATTCACCCTTCGGATGAATCGCTGAGTGAGTGAATGACCTGATGATATTTTTCATTTGAAATAAGTGTAAAAATAAAAACATAAAGAAATATGATAGCACCAATAGAAACTCCTGGGATAGCTCTAATGGGAGGGCGGTAGACATTTTAACCCTGGAAAGTTTCCTCTTTTAGAGGGGACCAAGCCTCCTGGACTTCCCTGGCATACACTTTATCCGACTTAATCGCCTTTTTTCTTCTGAAATACTCCTAGGATTGCGCACTATTTACGCAGTCGTTAAAAAACGCATGAAACCTATCCCTGTATATTTTATAACGCTACAAATATCTTAAAAATATAGAATAAAGGGAAGAAAAATTGGACATATTCAATTACTGTGTGGAGCGGTTGGTTTGATAAAAGTGCTTACAGGGTTCCTACCGGTTGAGAGTTTATTTTGCCGGACGTTTAGAGGAATGTCGGACTTCGATAAATATCGGACATAAATGAACCCTCTCACGCGGCTGAAAACCCAAGAAAACTTAATACAGTCGATTCGTCGGGATATCACCGGATCATTCTTCAAAGCAGTTGGCTGTTAAGCCCTGGTGGATGTAGCTCTGCGGCAGTTAACCCAGGGGCGGTCTGGGGTGATTGGAGGCCCTCCTATGGGGTTCATGATGTGTCCCTCCTTATTTGGGGGTCTTTCCTCGAAAATTTTTAAGAAATGGTATCCCCATACATATATTTTGACGCTATTCAGGCTCTTGAAAACTAGATAAAATTTTATTTAAAATGTTGCAATTTCGCAAGAAAAAAATGCTATTAAAAGTGACAATTTCACAGCTCATAATACTTAAAAATCCATTACGGTTCTATTACCGATTTAGTAAATTTGCTCCCAGAAACTGCACTGAACTGTAAAAAAAAACTCTAAAACAACCCTTTCAATGAAGCAACAGATTCTCTCTATATTTTCTGGCACCTTTATTTTGTTCCTTCTTAATGCAATATTTTAACAAAGGTAACTAATGTAAATGTAGAATTTTATAACTACAACAAAAAACTTTGGCTGAATAAATCTGATTGTTTTTTTATTACACCTATCATAGAGGCTTCACGATAGACACGGGCGTTGCGGGGCCCCCTAATCTCGGGGCCCTCGGCGATCGCAGACTAGCCGGCTTGGCCAGACCGCCCCTGAGTTAACTTTCTAGTCCTCGCTCCTGGCTTATTGTATAAAATACATCGACGTTTGAATTTTTTCGCCACTTGGCTGAATAAAATGTCGTTATTGAAACAAGTTCTGTGCGTCCTGACAGATGACAGCATGGCAATTTAATGTCTAAATGCAGTGGCATAGCCAAGAATTTCGTTTCGGGGGTGATTCGAAACCAGGGGGGGGGGAATTTTTGAAAAACAGGGTACTAAGTAGAGGGTTTTAAACTAATTTTAACACTATTCATAATCGAAAAAACTTCATTTTTTGAAGAAATATTTTGTAAATTCATGATTTTTCAATATTTTTTCTTTTACGATGGAAAATAATTGTGTTTTTATATTTCTGGGGGGGATCAAGAGATTCTATACCCCACCCCTGGCTACGCCACTGTCTAAATGTATGAACGCGAGATGGACAAGAAAATGCACTATGTAACCGCCCAGATAATGCGACACATGTACAGAATAAAGAATCTGTTCTTATTCGGTTCATGCATTCGTACAGATGTAATATGTTTCACAGAAATTGCTATTGATGTTTGTTAGCATCTAATTAACCAGAAAACATAGAATTCAGACTAAAAATAACGGCAGATATAGTCTGGGGACTGAGGAGGTTAAGCCGCAAGTGGGAACTTACTTTTACTATCGAGTGTTCCTAGTCAATTCTGTTCCGTAAAGATTCCGCCCCGGCGTTGTCTCTTCAAGTGTGGCGCCCGGCGCCTCTGTGCTGCTCCCCCGCGGTGCGGGTGATGTTGTCGCTGACCTCGTTACGGCCACTTCCTGCACCCATCCGCTTCTTCCGCACCAAATTCTGCTCCGCAACCCTATCAAGTCGATTTCCAAACGATTGCAGGAGTTGCCGCGAGTCTGATCTTTGCCTGAGAGAGTGATCGTAAAATCCTTCCCGCCAAATCTTGAAGCAAGCAAAGTCGATTGCAGCAGCCGGCGATGAGTGATTGATTCTTCGAGATGTTCAACGCGCCCTTTCGTCTGTTCTCCTTCGGGATAGCCGCGCCGGGGTCTTTTTAAAGTGGCTTCTCCGATAGGGGGATGACGATCTGGTTGTGACGCTGGTCGCAGCGTGGAGGCGACTGTCTTGTCAGCCGCTGCCCTCCTCGTTCTCCTTCGAGAGGGGAGGGTTACTGGAGCTGGGGGCGGGGGTGGAGAGGGTAGGAATCCCTCTGTTCGTGCGTGACTCACACCCTTGGTTGGTGCGTGTGGATCGCAGGTCATGCACCGACGTAAACAGATACGCCCCGTCGCGACGCGTCGCGGGGTGACCCCCAGAGCAAACACAGCAAAACCTGCCTAACGCGGTTGCAGAACAGGAAAAACAAAAGTGTCCGCAAAAAGGAGGTAACGGCTGCCAGTGGCGCAGCGTGGGGGGTTTTGGGGGATAAACCCCCCTCCCCCCAGAGCTCAGGGAAATTTTTTAGTTTAATCCATTTTACTTAATTGGATAAGTATTTTTATAGAATAGAGTTAGGATTAATAAAATATCCCCCAGAAAGATTTAAAACTCCCTATTTGGAACCATTATTCTTAAAAATTTTCTGGAGGAGGTCCCTGCAACTCATGCTTACCCTGGCGGCAGGGATGCCGACTTACAAAAAATATTGGGGGGCCCAAACCGGGGATCTTGCCCCGAGAAATTTTATAAGTAGTGAGTTTTAAGTTTTTTAAGCATTTTAGAAGAGTCATACGATCAACATTAGAACCCTGATAACTCGAATCTCGATATCTGGACACTCCGGGGAAAATCGACAAGCCTGACACATTTTTTCCTCACACCCATAACGAATTTTTGAGGGGGCTCGGGCCCCCTCAGGCTCCATGGAGTCGGCGCCACTGCCTGGCGGGTATGCAATACCCCCACACGCCCATGTATTAGTTGCGCCTAAAACCTTAGCCTTAATTCTTAGCTGCACCCCTGACGGCTACATCTACATAATACCCTGCGAGCCACCTCTAGGGTATTTGGCAGGGGATGATCAATCACCAGCATGTAAGAGTACCGCCATATGCACACCGCACGGTCATAGAAATATTACGCACAATAACAAAATATATGTGCATATTCATGTAAAGACAAATCTTGCGAATGGCTAGTAATTCCTGTAGTTATAAATCCATGAAAGATTAGAAAAATGCAGTTACGATAAAAAAACATGCAATGAGTCGTCGTAGTGACTGTCGCCTATAATTCAAATAATTGAGACACCGTTGCTATCCTTAATAGTACAAGGAAAGCATGATGTTTTAAATCTCTCATCTAAAATATCAACGACCAGCATACAGCATGCAGGAGAAATTTCACATGCACACCACGCGGTCATAAAAATATTACGCATAATAACAAAGTATGCTTACATATTCACGCAAAAGCAAAACTTGTAACCTACCTAACGAAGGTAATCTGACTATGAAGCTAAAACATTCAAAACATGCTTCTATAAATACTAGGAAAATTGAGAAACATGCATTAATAAATATACAAGTTAGTAAGTTACACTTCAAATCAAGTAACCTATTAGTAAGTCCTAACACTGCCGATATAGTCCTTTATCGATCGTGGAAAAAACAAAATTATTAATCTACCTGTTCTACAGTCCATCTTCTATACTATTTCTACTGTATAGATACCTTTTTCTCAACTTATACGCAACCAAACTCTACAAATGAGGTACCAAAATGCACAGAATTTATCAGAGAACATGCGACGGCATATCTTACTTCCAAAATATTGCTATTGTTTCCTAAAATTGGTTTTTAAATGATTTGAAAAAAAACAAAAACCGGTAAATATTCCTGACGTTAACGGCGCACAAACTGATACATTTGTTCATATGCAACAATGCCTCGCATTCTTTAAATAACTTTTATCAAAATGCGGCTGATTCCATATTCAATTCTCCTGTTGATACGTAAGTATGAGTCATCATGTGCGTTTAACAGAGGACAGTGTAATTACTTCCAATGTTGTGTTTAAAGAGGTCCTCTGACCTCAATTTGTACATGAACATTCCAATTAAATTTGTACGTAAGACCCTGCCTTTTTTTCTACATTTTAAAATTAGAAACGCGCCTATCCCTCAGTGTCCTGCATTGAAAAGAGCGGGGGAAGCCCGCTGGGAGCGGGCGCAGCACGCTCGTCTCTCTTATTTCATTTCTATGATCTGATATTTTAGCTACAAACCAAAAAGTTCCAAATCCGCACTTAAAGCATCAATATTATTTTGTCTATCATGTTACTGATTGCAGTCCTCCTAACACCTACTGCCACACGCCCTTAGAAACGGCTTACGTATAGATGGTAGCAGCGCTGAGCTAGGAATGAGGGTAGTTGCCCGCGGGCCTCGAATCTATACAAGGGCTCGTGGAGTTTTCCCCTCTTCCGCCTTACTCACCTTCGGCCCAGTGGTGTCACGTTGCTGTTGCAGGCACGAGCAGTATGGGCCCCAATATGGGTTGTAATGGCACTGCTAGCAGGGGCCCATTAATATCCATAAGCAGCTTCCACGGAAGTTATTTGACATTGGAATGTATAGGTTGGCTTTCACAGGGGCACAGCTAGGAATTAAGGCTAGGGGGTTTTAGGCACAACTAATACTGGGGAGTTAGGGGGTATGGCATACCAGCCAGGGGAAGCTGGAGGTGCGGGGCCCTCCCCAGAAAATTTTTAAGATAAATGGTTCAAAATGGGGAGTTTTATGGCCTTCTGAGGGATATTTTGTCGTCCTTACATTATTCTATAAGTAATATTAATCCAATTACGTAAAATGGATTAAACTTAAAAATTTCTCTGAGCTCTGGGGGGGTTTTATCCCCCAAACCCCCCCCCCCCTCGCGGCGCCACTGGCCTTTCAATTTCCCAAGGTAAACCATATCTCAGGGGCATCGCGACGAAAAATAGACGTCCTTAACACTGCCGCAGATAAGTTGATGACGTCACGAGCCCATGCAGGGCTTGTCTTAGCTTCTCCATAACTCCTTGGTCTAGTGCAGGGATGGCCGACCCGCGTCCAGCCTTGAAAATGTGTTTGGCATATTCTCCTCGGCCCTGGCGTATTGTATACAATACATCAATCATATTTGAATTTTTTACCGCTTCAATGCGTGAAATTTCGTTAATAATCGAAACACCTAATTACCCAGAAAACACGAAATTCCGACTGAAAATAACGGAATATGACCCGGGATTGAGGAGGATATGCGAGAGACCAGGAAAATATGTAATGTTATTTATTAATTATTCATATATATTTATTAATTTATAATTAAAATATAATGGATTGTCTTTGATTTGAATCAGTCAACCTAACCTTACATTGTTAATCCCTTCCCTACTATTATAAAACAACCAGCTTCAGTTATTGTAATTTCTGACTTTTTTCCCGGCGAACGTGAAGATTTCTTAAGCCTCACACCGGGTAAGGTCCTCCATATCTCCTTTCGACGTTTCGATGTGCAACTCGCCCATCGTTCTCCGGGATTCATGAATCCAACCAGGAATTCAGATTTGGATTCCTGAATCCCTGATGACGATGGGGAGTTGCACATCGAAACGTAGGAAGGAGACATGGTGGACCTTACCCTGCGTGAGACACGAGTGCCAGCTGAATTAGTGTGCAGCATTAATAGCCCGGGTATGCGTGGGAGAGAGGTGCTCCCGAATTCTCAAGATCGTATTACTGATTTGACGAATATATGAATCCTATGGGCGCGATCCAGTGGGGTAGCCAGGACATTTCTTTCGAGGCGGATGGGGGGGGGGTCTATAATCAGGGGGAAAATTTTTTAAAAACAGGGTACTAAGTGGAGGAGTTTAAACTAATTTAAGCACTTCTCATAGTAAAAAAACTTAATTGTCACAGAAATATTTTGTAAATTGGTGATTTTCCAATATTTTGTTTTCTTTTACCAAGCTAAGAAATTTTTATATTTCGGATGGTGGGGGTCCTCCCCCTTCGCTACGCCACTTGCGCGATCGTCTCGCATCACCATGGCTACATTCTGCATTGAAGCCAAGCTAATGTTTTTAGAGGAAAATGGTAGTCCCCGAGGAACGATTAAAAGGCAGGGAGACCCTATCCCGAAACGGGATTATCTCCCCATTTTTGAGCTCCTTTGTCTTTTAGGCAGATATTGAAAAGCTGCGATAAAAATCAGCACTTATGACTCTATCCGCCTGACGGCTGAAAAGCTTCCAAAAATCATGTTAGCTCGAACATTAATGTAAGTAAATAACTACGTACATTGTACCTATTAGGTAAAGAGTAGATGGATTGGTATAATTATTTGTTTCAATAGGTAAAACCTCGGTACCTTCATCCTTAGCAAAAAGATTATCAATATTATATACGAACCGAAGATAAGATGCAGTTACACTGTTAAAACACCAATAAGTTGTGCAAATGGTATTGGAGCACCCATAACTATTATCACCAATCTTAACCGAATATCTAAATTCCGCATTAAAATTACTAAACCTTTAATTTTAATTCAAGTATAGGAACACAGAAACTGAATAGGCTGTGTAATTTCTACTCCATTTCATGCCTCTGAATGCCATGAAATATTAATTTCAGAAATGACTTTGATGCGGCAATTTATTATAACTAAAATAGATGGGAATGATAATCATAAGTAATTTGAGATTAAAGTATTATTATGAGGAAATGTCATACTTCTATCTCTGCAATGCATTTCAACATGAAAATCCATTAATTATTTATAAATGGTTCGTTACTTTGCTGGAAATTTTAAACCATTCGTTAGAAAGTAATGAAAGCAATATTGTACACATAAGGAAATTGTATGAAGTTGCGTTATTACGGATAGTTTTCATTATGCTGTTTCCTCTTTGAATTCTGGCGAATGCCACAGAACGCGATGAATGCCAGCGCAGTTAGCGCTCACGGCGCTGAGCGATGCGATTTCCTTGATTTCCGAACACGAATATTGCATAAGAGTAACCTCAAGATGACCTCTAAATGTGTTGTCACCCACCGCGCACTTAAAATATGTTTACAAAAATTGCCACTCGCGTCGCTGACGTACAAATTGATCCGAGGTTCACGGGGAATTAAGGTATAATTAGGGGTTTCAACCAAAATTTACATTCATGATGATGTTATTAATGAAATTCATATATTTTATGTGCTATTCGCAGTCACAAACATTATGCTGCAAAATAATGGAAAAAAGTGGATCATCACAGCGCCACGGACATTTTTGAAAACCGATTAAAATGCGACCGAAGTGGCAACAGAAAGCAGCCTTGAATTGAATGGGATTAGGCCTCTTCAATCCAGTCCCCTTGGTTCCGAATCCGACTTGTGGGCCGGTCGTTGCGCAACGGTGTCCTTTGGCGGTTGACATGAGAGTTCGCGTGTGTTATTCTATTGTTGTGTGTGTGTTCCTTTCGAGGGATTCGTTTTGTCACCAATACCATGGCTCACCTCATATAAATGAGAAACTCCTTAATGTGGAACTGTCCCGTGTTTGGCTTGTGATCTCTTTGATATCTCGTAAGCCGGTTAACACGTGGATTTGTGAGAATGTGTTTGGTTTTGTTAAGTATGACTCCTGTTGTACATCGGATATTCTCAGCTTTTCAAGTCTAAAGTATAATACACTGAGGTTGGGAAATCGCCCTTGTGAAGATAGCCATGATGTTGTTGTGGGTGTGCAGCTATGCTGTCGAATGTCTTTTTGCAGCGAACTAAGAAGAGAATTTCCTGTTAAGAACATCTGATGTGACGTTTAGATCCATGGATATTTCTCGTGCTGCTTCGCCACAAGCCTTGCCGAGGTGAGTCCTAATGCTGTGTATATGTTAAGTCAGAAGAATAAAAAAAAAGTGTGTTGGGGCCCCATTCCCCTAGGGAATTAAACACGATGGAACCTCGGATTATTCGTGCGCGATGAATTCGTCGATCATGTAAACAGCAGATTCATTGTGAGGGCTAAATATTTCTTCTGAGCGTCATAATTTTTACATTAGTAGTCATGAGGGATTTGCTCCAGATCACTACTGTCGCATGCCTCATGAGCCACGTTTACCATGGGCAATTCGATGCAAGCAGCCGAAAACCATGCCATAATTGGGCTCCTCTAGTGAAAACAGCGTGGCGTTCGTGATTTTGGGGCTAAGTGCCTCTGTTATAGAACATACAAATGAGAGTATCTGTTTATGTTGGTATGTAATCATAGAGAAGGTGACAGTTTAAACTAATGTCAACCTCTTCATTCATAGTGAATCTGTAATTGGTGAATGGCTTTCCTTAGGCCGTTATAGTCTGTGAATGATCATGCGAATGATCATGCTGAATGATCACGTGATCATTCAAATAGAACATGTTCTAATTTTCACTGAATGATCATGCGAATGAAGGTTCATTCGCGAATTGTTCCGTCATACACGGTGAATGATCATGCGAATGAAATCATTAGCCGTGTATAGCGGCCTTATGAACCTTTCGAGGGCCACACGTCAAAATATGTCTCTTTATTGCGATATTTGCGTAGGAAAGAAATTATCTGCATCTTTTGTGTCTCGAATCCGGATTCATATACATATGCCAGGTGTTAAGGCAGTATAATTACCGTAACATCTTCGTTCCAATCTTCGCTCGGCGGGTCCAGTCAGCGGTTTGGAGTTGCTAATTGATTTTCTCCAACATCTCCGTTTAAAATCTGAGAGATTGTGACTAGAGTGCTATGTAAAGTTAAATTGAATTCGTTGAATTCGTTCATGAGCGGCGAATTAGGATTTACCGCAGGTCCGTCAGTTTCTAAACACCAAGTCCGTTGGCCTTCGGTCTTAGGCCGTAGTCCAGGGGTCTCCAAACTTTTCAATCTAAGGGCCACATTCTATATTTCCCACATTAATGCGGACCGAAGGAATAACAAAATTAAAAATTACCTAATCAGAGCCAGTAATTTAGTTTCCTCAATAATTAGAGTATAAACGTTGAGCAATTAAGGAATATCTTGTTGAAAAAAATCAGGGTACTCTAAATAGATTCCTGCTCTTAGTTTTATGCAACCAACTTAGTGTGACGAATGATACTGTCGTTTTGACTTACAAATTTCATTTTAATCAGGTTCCAGATTAGATGAGTCATTTGTAAGAATTGTTAGTAAACACAAGGATTTGCTTAGCGGGAGGGATGACAAGGTGTCGGGTCGGGTGTGGCTCGCGGGCCTGGAGGCTCCTGCCGTTTTCCATCGGTGCGGTGTTTCTTACCCCCTCCGAAAGTTTTGTAAGTTTGGAAGTATTTCCCCACCAAATGCATCCCACTCAATGCGTACCAAGGCCGAAGCCCGAAAAAATTTTCTGTTTGGAGGGGTAAACGAATTTCGGAGGGGGGTTCCTTGGTGGGGGAACTCCTATGACTTGCCGGCGCGGCGGCAGCAGTTGCCAGCCAGGATCATCACGCCCTCCCCGCCCTCCTATTTTCCCCCATTCCCAGTCTCCCCCTCTACGCGACCGAAAAAAAATTCTTCCCAGATCACATTACTCTCTGTTCGTCGGAACAGTTTCTCATTTCGGGCAAAGGCGACGATGTGAGTCAGCTTGGCGGGCAAATCGAGCCCATGAATGCATTCAGCCGGACTCTTCCCAGTTGATCATGGCGTCGCGAACAATATCAAGCTTGGAGGCACGTGCCTCATTTTCTACCACCATAATCCTTTCGCTTAACATTTGTTCAATTCCATATGTTCTCTAGCCCAATTTCGCTTTTAATAAATTAGCTATTCATGGTTGACTTCCCACCTACTCCTATGTATTATTCTGTATCCATCACCCTGCAGCTCGATTCTGTAAATGTGATATGGCGGTCACAAGCGGATTTCGTCAATGTATTCACGGCTTTGACGCTGGAGCGATTCTGAAACTTTATAGTGACGTCACTCTCACAGCCGCGTCCGTGAAAGTATTCACGCCCAAGAGGGCCCGTGGTAGCTTCGTCGCGGCAATGCGCTCTAATTTTTCATTATGAATTTACGCTGCGATTGATAATTAATAGCACATTATTCATTAATTACGATGGTGGCTATTTCATATTGTCACTTCCCATAAGTAATATGTATTGAAAACAAATAAAAGAAATGCGTAAAATTAAATTTACATTCGCGTCGTATTTAAATTGATTGGCCTTCATTGCGATTGAAGTTGGTGGGAAGTTAAACCTTGCGTTGAGGGTTTGAAAATTGTCTTATATTTGTGCATCTTCTAGAATGTACAATTAAAATACTCACAACTTAATGTTCATAATAATTTGGAGTAGAACCAACGGTAAAAGTATTGTGCGGTATTGAATGTTAACAGATTTATTTAATATTTGTTTCGTATGTTCAAGCCTTCGATTTGTTTTTGTTAACGAGAATGGAGGCTCTTTACATACCTCCGCTACTGTTGCATGAGCTCCAATGTCGACGGAGGCAATAGATGCATATACTTCGGCGGCAGATACGCGATATCAATCCCTTCGAGACGCGAGATTGGCGATGGATCACTGAGTTCACACCACGATTAATTCGTAGACGTTTAGATGGCTTGCCGGGGCATACTTTAGTACGTTAAGATAAACATTGATCATCTATTCCATCTCTTCCATGCATTATTGCTGCCGTTCAGTAACACGACCAACATGATTCGTTTTTCTGTTGACATAATAGAAATACTAAGACATGTAAACATCTCGTCCTCTAGCAGAAACTATTGATTATCTACTCGTATTCGCGCCAGAAACATTTTCATCAGTATAAATCGTGAATAGTGGCATGTGCTTGCACAATCAGACACATATGTCTACGCACCACAGCGCATTTAAAATTATGTACTGAAATGATGGGAACAGCTCAAACGCATACGAGAATGAACCATTATTAAATAATAAAATAACACTTGTTCTCATTCCGCGTAAGCATTAGCTCCATATTATGAGGAAATTAGAGCTAATTGTGCAATTACGAGCCCGCTACGTGATAACTGACTTTGATACGCAGCACTTGACAACATATAAAAGAGGTAATATACAGTTTATAGCTATAAACTAATTAAGCAACCGTAACTTATCATTAATAGGTACTTTTAAAAGAAAAGACCTCACTCAAAATTGAGTAATGAAGTATTATTTACTTTGGGAGTGAATATTCCACGGCATTGTATATGTTTCTCTATGGTAACTGAAGTTGCAGTTGGCCGCTGAAGTAAGTTTGTGTCGGAGATTCTGATTCGTTCCTCGCGTCCGCACAGCTACCAACATAAGAAACTGAATTGATCGTTCGCAATCCGTCAAACATCTCACGACACAGGCTTACAGGATCGCTTGAACGTCTTTCACGGTGAGAGGCGTGAGAACTCCACTGTGGTTCGAACCACGCGAAGCACAGGTATGACATTTACAGAATCGAGCTGCTGGTAGTCCTTACCATCCTTCTTAATAATTTCGTCTCCTTTTCCCGTTTTATATTTTCTACTCTATCTACCCTTTTTACTTTCCTAAAATAATATGCTCCAATGTTTATTCTGCCTGTGTTCTTCTTCGCCAGCTTCTTGATTTTCTTTTTTGGATGCAGCTGATAAGTCTCCGCAAGGGTTTCGCGTGATGGAGACCTCGAGGGTATTGTCGATCTCACTGCCACCGTCTACTACACGTGATCAGTATCTAGATACTACCCCCACAAACTCATTGGGCTTGTGTCGGGGGTGTTAGCACACTAGCCGTTAACAAAAAATGAAAGAAACTAAGTCTCGCCTCGTATTTTTTAAAGTGGTTTTTTGATCGTGGGAAAAATTATAAAACCTACTCCTTTGGAAAAGTATTTCTCTTAATTTATCGCTTATGTCGGACCTAGAAAAATGGCGAGCTTCCCAGATGATGCTCTGTGTCGGTCGGAAAGATATCTATTCGCAATTCAAGCAATCTAAGCCTAGCGCTGAGTATCAGAGTCTTTAGCAGGTCCCAGCCTAATTAGCTCAAATCTATGTACTGCATTCTGTACGCTCGTAATAATTTTTGTCGAATCACGGAGGTTTCCTTTGATTTAAACCTTGAACTTGTAGTGAGTAGGTACATTTGTGCCATCTCCTGGATGTATGCAAAGGGATGAGCTGAAACATTGATAGGTTTGAAGGAAATAAGTGTCGATTGAAACCAAGTAACTTTTATAATAATTAAGAAAGCAAACTTCCATTCAGTATCGCCGCAGATAAGTACTTATTTACGCCTAGATATCCTTAAGGAAGGAGGACGAGAGAAGACTGGAGGCATTCGAGATGTGGGTGTGGAGAAGAATGGAGAAAGGGAAGTGGACGGAAAGGAAGAGGAACGAAGAAGTGCTGGACACCAAGAAGTTATTGTGATGCATCTATCTTATTCTATTGATTCTACTGGACCATAAATTAAAAAGTGGCTGCAAACTAAATATATATACGCAGTAAAACTCGCTGGTTGGTGTTAGTGTGACACAGCACAATGGTGTATGAGCAGAGCTAAAGATAAGCGCCTTCGGCGAGGTCATACTGTGAGATTCGCTTACAACGATCACGCATGCAACGAAATTTCGCCTATAACGAGGTGAGTTCCCGGTCCTTTGGACGTCTCTATGATCGCCAATGTTAATTTTTCCGCATGTAACGAGTTCGGATGATACGAAATCCCCGCTGTTGCGAACTATTCTTTGGTCCCTTTGTGAATTATTCCCTCTTTTATGAAGAAATCAGGGCCATCTTCGCTACTCAACCGTCCCTTACCTTATCATCAGTTGCTCTCACTTGTGGCCATCGCCACATAGTTCTACACTAACACTTGGTCTTAAAATCCTTCCCTTTACAGCAGTTTGTTGAAAAGGGAGGGATGAGTCTAAATGAGTATCTGTTGATTAAATTGAGGTGATTTACGGAATATTAGCCGGCTATCCTGTTATGCACGGGGAAAAATCCTTGATTATGGTTATAGCGAAATTCCGTTTATGAAAAAATAGAACAATGCTACCCTAAAATTCGTTATTATCGAGTTATACTGTATTTAAAAAAATCAATTACTATTTTTTTTAAACTCTCCCCTGGAAACAACATCTCTCTGTTCTATTTTGATTCCGTTCGTTTCGTGGTCTATGCAGTCAACTTGTGTTGTCTTATCTGGAGCACAAGGAAGTGGCCAACACCGCAGTTGACCTGCGCCCGCCGCTTGTGACCTCTCCAAGACCTAGCGTCCCCTTTTCCACGGTCCGCGGACACCAATCGTCGGACATTTGTTCCCGTAAACATATTCGATGTTACTGATTTGATATCTCTTCTATATTTACCACTCGCGGCCGAAGCTTGGAGACAGCTGTCTCGCCTTAATATCAATCACGGATCACAACCGTCGTATTTATGAAATAAAGAGTGTTCAAAGAACCAGGAAGATCCGCCTCGCAACGGCATCTCCGCGATTGGATTCGTGCTTGGGCATTTACAGTATCAAGGCCATTTTTCAGAAAAAAACTAGCAGTAACTATATAATAGGATAAACGAAACTACGCCGGCTAAGTCATGTACTCAAGCTACCTTTTATTTACGCAAATTAGTCGCCAAAAAATTAAACGAAAGAAAACTTAATTAGGAATGAAATTTGAGTGCAATTTTGCACCTCAGCACAATGCAAATGTTAACAATTATTTTTTAAAGTTATTTACGGTAGTCAACTTGACTAGCTTCAACACTGCTTTGAACTCTTGCACATTGAACTGTTGGACGACATACCTTGACTATTTGTTTTTTAACTATTTGTTTACTTATCTAACTATTTTATTTACTTATTTAACCATTTGCTTAAAAATCCAATGTAAAAGGTCTCATGTACTGTTTTTGGGTTAATTGCAAATAAATAAATAAATATTCACAAAATAAGTGATAACTCTTAAATAAATATATTTATTTTTTAACAAAATATATGTGAGACGTATGTAAAAGCCGGCAAACTATGTTACGAACTATTCGTTGGTACCTTGGGGAATTATTTCCTCTTTTTTGAAGAAATCAGGACCATCTTCGCTACTTAACCGTTTCTTACCTTATCCTCAGTAGCTCTGACGTATGGCCATGACAACATAGTTCTACTCTTCATCTTAAAATCCTTCCCTTTAAAGCCGTTTGATGCAGAGGGTGGGATATTTGCGTAACTTAGCAAGCGAAGTCGGTGTTGTGGTTTTCGTTTTGCGATTCTGGTACCAGAGATCCCGGCGGCGATATTGCCAGTTTCAGGCAGTTTTTCGCAAGTATTTTATTTATTTAATCGTGAACTTATACTTTCCCGCACACATTTGGATTCGTCACGAAATTTTTCTTCGAATGAGTGCCGTCTCTACAACGTCTAGTTACAAGCAGCTTCGCTCGCTCTAAAAAAAACGTATTTCTCTTTAAGAACCTATGCTTAATTATCCTAATTTTAATGTCAAATATCTAAAAAAACGGCACGTAGGAATTCCTTTCTCTTTGAATCATTGAAAGTGCGTCTTTCAAAGAATATTTGAGCGAAGTTTCATCAAAGTCTTGTTGCTTTTACTAATACCTTAACGGCTTCGGGCCCTTCGTAAAATAATAGCGTGGAGTGGACGATATCCATCATTCTTCAGCAGAACTATTACAAAAAACTGCCGCAGAAAATGTATTAGTATTGAGCACCATATGGGTATAGCAGGCCTGGAACTAGGGCGGGGCAGAGGGGGCACGTGCCCCGGGTGGCAGATGTCATGGGTCGGCAGCATTTGAAAAGTTTATTTTAAAAAGTTGCATATTTTTCCAATTAAATTACTAAACTTTATTAACTTATTAATTGGTAACAATAACATTAATAAAACTTCTTACAAAATAGCTTACGGATGCATTTTATTTTAGTGGTGAAGGAAGGAGGGTGTGAGAGGGGTCAGGGGGGCGGTAAACTGATCTTTGTCTCCCCTGACAAAACTCCTACTTTCATGATTGGGTATGCGTGCAATTTTTAAAATTTCGGACATAAGTGCAGATAATGGCTGGTGGGGTACCCAATATTGTTGTGGCAAAGGGGTACTAGTGAATTCGTCACAAATATTGAATGCGATCTTGAAGGAAACGCTTCTAGCGATGACAAATAAATAAATATCTACATTTTAAAACATAGAGACACAGAAAAAGGACAGACAAATATTTTTCAGACGTTTCATTGGGATGACCCACTATTCTCAATTAGAGAGAATAGTGGGCCATCCCATAGTGGGTCGGATAAATGTGTTATCTTCGACATTTTAAAAATTGCACTCATACTCCTGGCTTCTGGGGGTCCTCAAATTTAATTATCGGTATCACAAAAGGTAGTGGTACATCGAAATGCTACGAAGAAAAAGAACGAACTTGGACGTTATATACTCTTTGAAATCGCCAAAATAGCTAAGGAATACAAATACTACCCCCGCCTGATCAGAGAAGCTATTGAGATTGTGAAAACGCCGTCATACTTCAACATAGATCAAGGCGACCAACTCCACAAAATAGGTTGATCAGGGTCCTGTGAGCAGTGGCGGATACAGATGGGGGGCGCGGGGGGCGCGCGCCCCTCCCTTGCGGGTCCGGCCGTATTGGCAAACATGGCAGAACCACGATTGTGACTTTTTTTATATCATAAGATGGCATTGTCTTATATATGTGTATAATTACATTAATTAAAATTTTATTTTACTCTGCCTGTGACTTGATTATTTTTTATTGCGATATCGCGATAAAAAGTAAAGGCAACTCAATCTATCTTTTGCGCCCCCCCCCCCCCTTGAGTGTTTTCTGTATCCGCCCCTGCCTGTGAGTCTTCAGGATCGGAGGCCAAGGAAGCCCTCGGAGACACCCAGGTGCTCCGGCCTGGGTGCTCCTCCCATTTTCCTTGAGCATTACAAGAATGTGCACTGTACAATAGAAGAACAAGCGATATCCCTGGTCAAATTGCCATGGGGATTAAATAAACTGGATATCCTTGTGATCTGCACAATGCCCCGGAAAGCCAAAGGTACGTATATAGATTCCCGGTCAAGGGAATATTTTTTCTCATACCAAATAATTTATATCAACACAAGAACCTGCGAGCCAACTCTAGGGTGTTTGGCAGGGGGTGAAAAATCACCAGCATGCAAGAGGATTCCCACATGTACACCACACGGTCATAAAAATGTTACGTATACTAACAAATTATAATTTCACATTCATGCGAAGGCAAAACTTGCCAACTACTCATGAAGGAAATCTGCCTAGGTATGAAACTAAAAAATGCTGTTCGAAATGATAAGAAAATTAAACCACATGCACTAAAAAATACATGAATTAGCAGGTTACACTACAGGTCAACTAACCTATTAGCAGGTCCTAACACTGATGTTATAGTCTCGTATGGATCGTGGAAAAACGACATCATGAATCCATCTATTCTCCAGTATATCTCTCTCATTTTATTTTTATGATCTGATCTACCTTATGTCGTTCTTAAGATACGGTTGTCTTCGTTGGAATATGAACAACTCTTGATTTTATGTAAAAGATACTGTGAATTCCACCACCCTTCACGCGGCAGGTGTCGCATATGTTGGTATGGTTCGGTGGTATGGCATTCACCTTTCGATAGTGACTTCTTTGAAGCCCAAATTCCCTCGCGTTGCCATCCTAGATGGACCACAAGGACCTAATTCCTAGCACCATTGAACCTCGTCAAAGTTGCAAAGGGTTTTAAAGAAGCTGGAGAGTGTATAGGTCTGCGCAGTGTCCCGGAAACCAAAAGGCTTCGATTCCAGGCTCGGGGAAATGGAAACTGTTTTCTCATGGCAAATAATGTGAATGCTCTCATGATCACTGTTGAACAATCCTGAGATTGGTTTGACGCAGCTCTCCACTCAATTGTCCGATCAATTAATGTTTTCACACCTTCGCATTTGTTCTCTTTCACGTCGTTCTTGACCTGTTTCATATATTTTGTTCAAGGTCTTCCTTTTACATTCTTTCCATATACTTGTCCCTTGACGATTGTCTTCATCAGGCCATCATGTCTCAATATATGGGCTATATGGTTATTCCATCTCATTATTAAAGTTTTCATGAGGCTTTTCTTCTCTCTTACTCTTCTTAGGGCTTCTTCGTTACTAACTCAGTAGACCCATTTCATCCTAATCATTCTTATGCAGTACCACGTCATTTGAAAGGTCTCTATCTTTGCTTTCTCCGCTGCTATCATTTTCAATGTATTGTCTTATTAATTGTTTCTGTACGTCTATGGTTAAACTTCCCTCTGTAAGTAGAGCTTTCTTTTGGTGGAATGCTCTTCCGACTGTGCTATTCTGCTGATTAAAAAAAGTGTAAGAAATATTACGGGACAAAGGATTTAAAAAAAGTAAATGATTCAACGTAGATATAATCAGTCTCTGTTATGTTATTTGTTGCATTGAAATTAATTGCTTTGCTTAGATGACGGAGCTCCTCGAAGTAAAATAGCGTTCCGACAATCGCTCCGCTCTAACTTCCATCATTTCCGAACAGGGGGACTTGGCAATGAAGTCTTTCGGTCGTACACGAAACGTACACGGCGGTCAGGTGAAATATTCGTGCGACTGTGATTGTTGTTAAATCGAGTCCCCAATGCGGAAAACTTGGTTTATAAATTTTTTGACTCGTTTTCTTGTTTCGTATTTATTTATAGATTTCAAATCATTCATTTTTAATTCGATGTGTACAACATCATATACCTCTTTTAGTGTAATGAGCCACATAAAAGTTAGGAATAGGGCAATTGCTGTCTTATCCTTTTTGAGAGTGGCTATATTTAAAGGGATTAGGAAAAGAGGGTCAGCCGGCGGGATGATAACCCGACGACAGCGTCATTGAACAGTTCAAAGACTGATGCAAGAAGTTACATATTTCGTTTTATTATGAGAAACTTATTATTCTTTTTTCGAGTAATATTGATCTTAATTATTGGCAAGAGTTTATTTAATTCCCGATTCTCCTCAGTTTTCTCTGTTGTTGTGTCAGATTTGAAAACTAATTTTCACCTTTGTGGAATTTGCGCTTTTTGTGATCATCGATATTGGTTAATTTACCTTTATGCGTGTCATTATATGATGTCTTAGCAGAGTTATGCGGCGTAAATAGCCTTCATATTCATCATGTACTACTTCACTTGGGTTTCACGTTGAATGTGTTCTCTGGCTCACAATTAATGCAACGATCCAACTCAACTCTCAGAACGGATTCGTCCAATTGATCGGTGGGCTGAAAAAGAAAACTTGTTGATGTTATACCACATTGTGATTGCAAAACCTAGACAGCCTAAAGATATCTCCACTTATTTCAGTGACACTCCTTTATGTCGTCATTGCGAAAGGTCAAGCGCATTTTTGAGTATTTCATGCATCATTATTTTTATAATGAACTTTATCTAATATATGTTTTTTGTATTATAGACCATATTTCTGATATTATTTTTAAATCCATGACGTTTTATTTTTGGCAATTTCTTTTGTAAAGAGGTTCCTTTCTTTTTAATGCATTGTAAACACGTTTTTTCGCCACGTTTGGTATGTTTCCCTTGTTGTCAAGGTGTTTTTATTTTCAAAATGTTATAAAGATTGATTGTGTAAAGTGATTTTTTTGCGGAATCATCAATGTGAGGTAGATATGATCGAATCGTACGAATTTAACCTATCCCATTTGTCAGGGCTATGATTATCAATTCCTTGGATTCAACATGGCCGATCCATGTAATTGATCGCATGTACCGATACAAGAAACTATCTCTGCAGTCGAAGTTTAAGTTTGCTTGTCAAATGTTCCCTCTAGCTTAATTAATCCTTATAGCAATAGTTGTTTTTTGTGCTATAATCAAGGATATCGCTGAAATTTATACTTTTCAGGGCCATTCGTTATTGTCCCTTTCACTGACAATATATGAGTCACCATTTCAAGCATTGGACGTGCCACATAGTTTTAATTTCAAAAATTTACTTGGCGATGCTTATGAAATGACTTGCCTCCATTCAAGGTTTATAATCTTATATTGGTTTAATCAGCTTTCTATAACCTGCAAAAAATAACTGTTCTCCCATCCGTTATTCAGCAGTGTATAGCTGCAGCGTAAGCTACATTAGGCGTAATCTATGGCGGCATAATCGTGATATTCCGTGGTAGGAATTATAAAGATATATTTCTGATCATATAATACTTTTTATAGTATTTTTTACGTTGGTGTAAATATACGTGATTTATCATTCTAGGCCTTGAAATATATTGTGTTCAATTGAGACTGTCAAGTATGAGGCATATGTGCAATGTTAGTTCGTATTAATGATTGGGTTATAATATCGGCGTTTCTTCCTTTCGCTTTTATGACTTCGCGGCCTAATTCTTCCATTCAGCATTGAAAGGAGGAGATCTCTAATTGTTTTAGATGCCTATGACCGTATGTGCAGTACTCTACTATATAACATGCAGTTCATAGTTAAGATTGCTGAAAATCTCAACTCAGGTAGTAAAATTTCTCTGGATTGGTGGTACTCATTTGCTCATGCATTGTCTATTTTTTCATATAAAACATCTGCAGAAGCGGATCCAAGCCTAAATGTATGCTGATGGCAAAGCGAGTGTAAAGAAATAATGATTATGAGCGAAATAAAGAGTAAATGGTCGTGTTGGTGATTAATTTTGTGTCTTTAAATTAGTTTTATGGGAAATATTCGTCTTGGTTTATGGTGTTGTTGCGCCTGTCTCAGTTCATCCTGGACTAACGTTTGCTCCTCCGTTACAAAAGGTGTCCTCAGGTGTCTGACCAATTGGTCCGATTAAAGACAGTACGTGGTTGTACTCACCAATACATCTTTCAATCATTCGTCCATCCAGAATCCTCTTAATGAGTTCTTTAAGGTGAATTTCTGGATCCATGGATCCGTTATCCGTTGAAGAACGAAGTGTTTATCACACGGTGATAAGTTACAGTCACAATCAGCGGTTGTAAATGGCTCATTCCCACCCTATTTCGAATCTATGGCAGTGAATATATTGGAGATAGATGTCCAAAAAAATACATATTTGCTCCCAACTGCCATTCACGGTTTACATACCCGTTTTATTTCCCATTCTTTATCAATTAGAAGACTTTTCATGATCTTATAAGAGTCCAATATTGTGTTTATTTATTATAGTTGCTAGAATGAACGTTTTAAAACAATCTTAATTCTTCTTTTCAATAAGAAAATTAATAAGGACAATTCTTATTATTCTACATAGTAATCTAAACTTTTCCTCGCTTGAGAAAATGTTTCTGGAAAAAACTTGTGCACCCAAGGATTAGAACCTAGGACCAGGTAGTAAATCAACGCGCTCACCAAGTCATCACGTTATTTATTGAATGCTAAAGCATGATTAGACAATAATTTTCAAGTAATAACTATGGAAACGTGAATCCTGGAACTGTAAACCATGGCAAAGCGAGAAAAAAGTGTATGAAAAGGCACATTAAAAGATTCATTTTCAGCGGTATTCCTTTAGCTTGTATTCACATGTTGGAATAAATACGCATTAGAACTCTTTATAAATGATGATTAAGTACTGAATAATAATTATGACAATCAATACTTAGAAATAATAGATTTTCACGAGCAAAATATTTAGCAAAAAAAGCCTGAGACCTCTTCAATGCAATCTAACGCTCTTATCACTTCTCCGTGCCACGAATTACCTTTATGTGAAAATTGAAGATTAGCATAGTATTGAAGCGGTTTTATCAAGGGAGTATTAGCAATTAACCTAATAAGTGGAACCCTTTTCTAGAAGAAAAATCAAGTAATTCAACATCCCTGAGACGTATGAGCAACCGTGAGATGTCCGAAATATCCCTAATGTCGAATGAAATGTGCAGGCAACAGACACAACTTTCAATAACACTTTTTAAATATTAATTTTCTATTAGAATTTGTAGCGCCCACTCTTGCCAACAGCCTCGAGTATGAGTCATAGCTGGCCTTATTTCCTTACGTAACTTCGTTAACTTCACACAGTACAATGGGTTATGTAACCAAAATTTCATGCAGATTACGTAAGAATAATAAAATGGTTTTGAATTGATAGCGCCCACTCAAGCCTTCAAACAGCCTCGGGTATGAGTCATAGCTGACCTTATTTCCTTACGTAACTTATGTTAGTTAACTTCACTCAGTACCATGGTTATGTAACCAAAATTTAATGCAGATTACGTAAGAATAATAAATAATCACAATTTAATCCCAAATAACGAAAAGGTTGTAAGCACAGATTCGTACATTGAAAAATCTATCGTTTAAAACTCAGAAACTTATTTTGAAAGATGGGATGGTGCCAATCCTAGGAGGCTGATTAACTGGACGTTTCAAATTACCTTAAGACCGGAATAAAAAGAAAGTACTGTATATGCTGTTTAACATGTCTATCTAGCCAAGGGCGTACCCAGGATCAAAAATAGGGGAGGTGGCAAGCCATTGTCGTTCAAATTGTAACATTTTAACATGGAAAAGGTTAATGAAACCATAATTTTAAGAAAATTATAACAGCGCTTTATTAGTTTTTTGAAAATATTTGCTCTTAGTTAATTGTATTATACTAATATCATTTTTCTTGGGTTTAAAGAAAATTAGTTGAAAACTCGTTCCAATCATGTCCTGATTTTCCTTAAAACTTATGCGATTTTTGATTCTACGGGGGAAGCTGCCTCCTCCTGCCCCCCGTTGGGCACGCACATGTATCTAGCCTTGATTTTTCCGTCTACTTCAGAGGACTCCAAACTTTACATCACCAGAGTCGCATTAACTAGAAGTTAGGGGGTCGAACTCACTCTCGAGGTACAAATTTAAAGTAATCGAAGCAAAGACGTTTTTAATTACTTATTCCATATTACTTTGACTCAGTTATTCTTTGATTGCACATTATATGCTGCACATGAACACCTATATTAGTGTAAATGGTGAAAATTTTCTTGGAGGTCGAAAGAGGAGACATAACTTGATTTCAATTCGACGTCTCTATCATTGATGGACCACCGTCATGAATACTGAATCCGCACCCTTACTTATCCTTGTCATTATTAAGTTGAGCTGCTAATTGTATTGAGCGAACATTTCCTAAGACAGAAATATCAGAAAGTCTATTTAAATTGGAAAACATTTACGATGCCTCATAAGATTTCTTGATTGACTTTGAAATCATCTTTGGGGAGGAGAATGGATAAATATGCCTGACATCGTTTGAGAAGACTCTGCTCTCGAATGTATCTAAAAGGTTTATTCTATTTTTCAATCTACGATCTGACAGAGATTTCCATCCGAGTTTATCTAAGAGGTCATATGATTACCATCGCCACCTGCTCTGATCTTGTCAATGTTTGGTTTCGTGTTCTCGCATTTGGCTGCGAATTCTTTGTCACAAAAATCTCTTCCTTTCTACTTCACACACGTCCTCGTGTTTTATGATCGTTAATCGTGAATTAAGCGGAATATTGGCGTGTGTTCATCCACTTTAAACTAACTAAGAATCCTTTCATGAAAAGACGGATTGTCTTATGAGAAAAGGAAAGCCTGAAATGATTTGAATAAAGGGGCTGTGCTATGAATCAACTGCATAACATCCTGCGAGCAATATGTGTCAGGTTTACAATAGGGTAGTTTCCTTCGTCAAAGAAAACGAATGGCATTGATTGCAATTCGTTACCCACCGTAAGTGCATTCATAATATACAAATTATTTGGTTTTAGAAATCCCAGTATAAGGAATGTTAATGGTCAATTTTAACCTCATTTGGAAAAGACCAGATTGACGACCATGCGATGCCACTCCACGTGACGTTACAGGGACCCAGATGCTATACGATTAGTCAAGAGATTTACATTGACTGGGATTACCAATGGATGCATGAGGCACACAGCTCAGGGTACATCTCTTAATAATCACCTATTAAAATTGCCTATGGTAGGAAAGTTTCCTTAGTTTGATAGGATATTAATAATCCTTATTTAACCCAAGCGCTACCTGCTAGCAGGGTACTCTGCTTCCTGCTAGCAGCCTGCATTGTAGCGCCGCTCATGGCCTCGCACCAAGGTGGCCTCACACGGCGGAAGCCGGAACCAGAATGACGTCACACGGGATTTTTCCAGCATTCACACTTAGCCGTCGCGTATCTAACTGATCGTTGGATTATTCTTCCTCATAGGATAATCCTCCAAAGTTGTTAGAATAGCAATGGCTGACGCCTGGTTTCGCTGATGGTAGGACCCGCCTGCCTTTGTGACGGTGCGGGATTCCTCGTCCCTTCCCTTCCTTACCTATCCCGTCCCATGAGGCGTCTTCGGGCTCCTATCGCGGCGGCGCCTCCTTCCTTTCTCCTTCCTGTCCTCCCCCTTCTGGGTGCAGATGTGAAAAGCTCGCGCTTACAGACCCTGCCCCGGGAGTGTATCCTTGCGAGGCCACCCTAGGGTTTGGTTGCATTTAGCCGTCGCGTTTTCGCGCGCTTTAAAATTTTCTATTTTCATTTAAATGCGGAAAATAGATATCGTCATTTAAAAACCTATAAGCATGAAATACGTACTCCAGGAGTAATAATGTTTCGATTTAGACAATAAAAAATAATAGGAAACCACCCTATTACCTGCAATAAATAGGTACGAGCATTTGTATCATATTGGTATCAAAATGATAAAATGACCACGAACACATTTATGCAGATGGCGTGAGCAGCCACCCAGCATGCATCTCAATATCCATTGCAAAACTATAACACAGATGTTCCTGCGTATTAAGCTACAATTTGCTAACGTTTAGCTATTTATTCAAGTCTATCCATGGTGGTTACAATCAAGGAAATGATTTACCGTGAATAAATAGGGTAAACTAATATTAGAAGACGATTTGAGGAAAAATTGCAGTGCAGGAACATAGTTAAACTAAAAGAAAAGAAAAATATGCGAAAAGAAAAACATATGTTCTATAACAATTCACCGCGTTACACGACGCAGTTTTGACGGCGTCTTCGTACACACATCATGTTGTATTAGAATGTGCCCCGTGTAAAACGGCTTTTACTCATATAAGACTTACCATAGCCCTTTTTTAACGTTTCACTGACTTAGTTACTTTTAATTTGCTTTTCATTCTTTGCTCTGCAATAATTCTTTGATCCATTTCTTTTAAGAAACGAGAGTGACCGTGCTCATGAAATCCCTATAGTCTTAGTGGTTGCCATAGACAAGTAAACTATGAATACAGCTGAATATTTTATCATGCATTCAATAATTCCCATCATTTTCTGAACACACCTGTTAAGAGACATCAGTCCGTTCCATTGATTTTTGTTGATGAAGATTGTGAATGATCACTTGAATAATAGCTATGTATTTTATCATTAAGAAGGTAAAGAAATATTCATCATTTTTATGATATTTAAAAATTCATGGAAGCTAATCTGGTGGCAATAAGGAAAATTCTGTAATATTTCGAAATAGTCAGCTATTTAAATATGTACGATTTGGGCTAACAACGTCCGTATTCATGAAGTCCTTGACAAGGCGTGACTGCACACTTTTTGTCACTTTGCTCATAAGACCTCGAGAACGAGCAAGACCTTTTGAGTGCAAGTTGTGAGTCAGAATTATCATGCACAGGCAATATTTCACGCTACACCCATAAGTAAGGAGCGATTAGCTTCAACGGCCATAGAAAATTTTCTGGAAGTAATAAGTTCGTTCTTATATCTCTCTTGTCCGCTTTTCCTCCTCGTGTTTGCATTCAAGCGAAAGTTCATTCGGATGAGAAATTGCTACTTAACGCTTATCTGGGGTGGAGTGTCAGAGAGCCTCTTTCGTTTGTGTGTGTTTTCGCTTCTTGTTTTAAAAAAAAATTCTCCAGATCATCATCACAATCCTTGATTCGAGGTCATGTAATCTTCCCTTCCATGATATGCTGTTGCCATCGCTGATTTACTGCGCTTAAATAATGATAAGAACATGTGCACTGTAGCAGAGCATATATTTTAAGGACTTTTCGCTTGGCGGCACTGAAACTGTTGAAACTGCCACAAACTCGGTAAGTACTATGAAGTAGTGATGGAAAAATGTCGGAAATCGATTTTCGAGCAATCGATTTTTAATCGATATGAAACGCTTGACTTCGTAATTAAACTATGAAAAATGAACCAAAAGATCGATTATTGAAAAAATCGACGGATCTAAAAACAAAATTGTGCGAAAATAGGTTCATTATTCATTCGCAATACGCACATAGTAGGTCGAAGTAGTTACAAATGGAAGATCATGGCTTGATTTCGATTTCCTCGATCTTTGATGATCAAAACTCGACTTTCAATTTTAATCGAAATGCATTTTTCCACCAATAGATTGTCGTTATCCTACCGAGAATGCGAAAGAAATTCCGCATTTATTTCGAAGAACCTCCAAGCCTGCTCTGCTGTCCAATGCAAAGAGAATCACCTTTTTTTTAGCTAGTTAATCTAATTATAGTGAGATTTGGTGGCCTAGTGGATAGAGGCTGCTAAACTTATATTTCCTTCGATCTAAAGATTTCTTTCCATTAATTGTAATTTATGCAGTGACTGAGCGTCTCCGTTGCCAAGTTCTCCGGTTCGGAGATGATTTAAAGTTTGAGCGGGGCGATTATCGGAACGCTGTTGGCGCGGAACAACTGAACTCACTAGTGACACCCGATTTTGAGAAGCTCCATCATCTAGGTGAAGCAATGAATTTCAATACTACAAATAGCATAAGAGATAGTGTTCATATCTATGTTAAATCGTTTACTTTAAAAACCTCTGATCCGTAGGATTTCTTGTACTTTTTTGTCAGCAGAGTAGCACAGGCGGAAGAGAATTCCACCAAAAGAAAGATTTACTTGCAGCGGGAACATAAGCATGGAACTACGGAAAGAATTTACCAGAACTTACATTTCGAGTATGCGTCCACAGGGAAGTGAGGCATGAACAATGGCAACAGCGGACAAATCAAGCGTAGAAGTTTTTGAAATGTGGTGCAACAGAAGAATGATGAGAATCAAATGGGCCTACCGAGTTAGTAATGAGGAAGTCCTAAGAAGTAGGAGAGAAGAGAAGCCTCATGAAAAGCTTGATGAGGAGACGGAATAACCTTTTAGGCCATATCTAGAGCCTTGGTGTCATGATGAAGATAATCGTCGAGGGACAAGTAGATGGTAAGAACAGAAAAGGAAGACCCCGAACAAAATGTTTGGAGCAGGTAAAGAATAATGTGAAGGAGAAGAAATACGTAGGTGTGAAAAGATAAGCTGATGAGAGAGTTAAGTGGAGAGCTGCGTCAAACTAGTCTTAGGATTGTTGCAGCAATGTTAGGACCAGTGATGATGAAAATTGTTTTGACAAAAAATACCCATTTTTTCGCGCATAATTACGTTGCCCGACTTAGAGCCATTGGTATTCCCGCAGTTTTCGTTTCCAAAACTTGTAGTTTTGGTATAAAGGACATACACACATTCATAATTTATTTCGGAAAACAAATTTTTCATAACACCAAAATTAAAGTTGTAAAAAAAATAAGCCTCTGCTTACTCCGAAAACAATGGCTCAATTGAAAATCAACAGGTAATGTTGTGTGCGTAAGTCAGCCGATGCAAAAGCTCACTCCATCAAGATGAGCAGGATAGGGGAGTTCATCTGTGTAGCAGGGGTAAGGGAACTCATGGCGGGCAGAATTGCCATTATACGAGTTGCAGCCTACGGTCAGTTTCTTGGTCATGGACAGACCTTAATTCTAGGTCAGCTCTATGAATTGTGGCCAGCTGCTGATTCATTGGCAGATCTGATGTCTTGATCAGCTCCGCCTTCATGATCAGTTCCTGAATAACTATCTGCTCATTATTCTCATTTCATTATTCTTATGATTTGTTATGCACTGAATCCTGTTCAGTTCCTAATCCTTGACAGGTTCCCGATTCATCGATGTCTCCTGATTTTCGGCCAACTTCTGGGCCAACGAGAACCCCTAATTCTTTGCTAGCTGCTGATTATTTTTGAGGTTCTTATTCTTGATAAGATCTTAAATCGTAGCAAGTTCTGTGTACGTTTTCAATTGCTTCATCTTTTCTGGATGATTGAGCGTATTCAGCCCTTGAGGCTTCTTACCTTTGTCTGCCGTTCTGGCAGATAATATTCCTCATTGAAGCACCTATTTTTGAAAATTGCTACTGCCAATGAAGTATTCAGGTAATCTAAATGGTAAGTTAACTTTCCATTTGCGGTCGTCATTGTTATCAGTCTGTTATTGTCACACAGTGTGTGTAATGCGAGCTGGAATATGTAGGTAACTTACGATTGCATATATTTAACTCCAAGGAATATTTAGAGGCGTTGAAATTCTAAAAATCGGAACGCTTTTCGTCGGATTGTATTAATTTGCTTCTTTTTCCATCGGAATTCTTATATAGATTGCCTTTACTAGCAAATGCAAACTCAGTCCTTCTAAGCCATATGGCTTGTCAGAAGGTTCCATTTATCCTACATAGTGGCAACATTGAAAACATATCTTTTATAATTACAAGTATCAACTTCATAAACAAAAAAAACAATAGCATGGCACAAAATGTTCTAGGAGCTTTGAAATAAAAATATGAGAATTTATTATAATTTGTACATTTCAGATTCATTAAGGAAATTACAAGTTTACTGTTTCACTTATTAACCATTCTTTCACTTTTAATAGAAGAACAATCTTTTAAAAAATGTAGCTGGGATTCGCCAACTATATTATGGGAAGATTTTCGGACGAGAAAGTAAAAGAGAGGTGCTATTTCGCACTTGTCCGGCCACACCTTGAATTTGTAATAAGTATATGGGATCCGGTGCAGAAGCAATTAATCCGTGAACTTAATAAATCACAAAGGACATTTGCGCGATTCGTCAAAAACTTCTACGGACGTACAAATAGCATTACACCGATGTTAAACCAATGTTAGACTTGGAGCCGCTAGAGACCCGGAGAATGTGCGCTTGGCTTACAATTAGAATGCCTGAGCATTTGTAATATGATACTTTTCACAGCGACACGGAGAATATCATATTAGAACCCCACTAAATTTTCCAGGTCCGACAGAAACGATAAATTAAGAGAGATTTTGCCGAACGGATAGGCATGGGAATTCGTTCCTCCCCCGAACATTAAAGAACTTTTAGTAAGTGTTGGGCGGAACTTAGAGCATTTCCTTTATATTTTTTAACGGCGGGTGTCCTAACACCCCCCGCCACACACCTATTGAAGCGGATTGCGGGGTAGTATGTTGATATACATGTAGATGAAAATAGGCGAACGAGCCCATTGTATTTGAAATACGGAGTAATTGTTTGTTATCATATATTAATTACGTTGGAACAACTCTCGGACGCCTTAGCATCTATTCGTTACCCTTTTGATTCAATTTTCTATCTTGGCTTGTTATAACTCATGCAAAAATCACTTACTACGCTAATTTTCGTTTTTTTATTATTATTATATTATTTTAGTTTTACTTGCATGGTAACATGAATGTCCGGCAAGCGAGTGCGTGTCTAATTAAGGCTAGGATGAGTGCGTTATGCCTGGTGTGGAACCACCCCGTGCCACGCACCCTGATGGTGGCTTGCACGGTACCTCTTAGATATAAACGAATGATTTGCGACATCGGGTCTGACAATATAAGTCCCTCAATTGTCACCACCCGATATTGCTCAAATTTTACTAGGTGATAGGAAATGTATACCCGTGAGTTATGGTTTTTGTTTCAGCCCCAAATGCTCAATACTCTTAGCGATACTTGCGACGGATAGTAACAGGAAAGCGCCTAGATTTATGCAACCAGCAGTATAGGCGGATTTAGGGGGGCACGGGTCACGTGAAGAAGCATAAGATTTTTAATATCTACTATTTTCATTACGTTCGTTTTGTTTTGTGTATTACAGAGCTTCAATCCTTTAATATCATATTCATTACTTGTGTAAAGAGAATATTTCGCATAGTAATTGTCGTACGTTTTATTAATCTCAAATATGAGAAGAGCATTTGCCTGCCATCCACACCCCCCAGAAAAAATCCTGGATCCACCCTTGACCAGCAGCACAACAGTGCTCGGGGCTCTTTATCCTAGCAAAGCCGTTTAACGCTTTAAGGTCCAAGGAACATTTATGTCCCACATTTTTGAAATTCTCTTCAAATTTAATGAGAAGGTGTATGATTGTAAGAATTGGTTCTATTGAAGAATAGGCTATTGGCTTCTAGTTTCAAATTCTTTATGTTTTATCCTTTAGATATTGTAGTTTTCACATAGTTAAGAACTTTCACTTGTAATGCTGTTTAGGAAGTGGAAATTTGATAGTTTATAACAAATCAATGAGGTGGTCAATTATAACAGGACTGTCGATCTATCCTTTATGTGTTCGTAGCCTGTGGAGTTAGTGCGAAAAACGCCGCATTTGTGCTGTAATTTGCATAAAATTAGTGCTTTTATGTCATGGGACACACAAGTCCCAATGGACCATAAGGGAGCGAGAATTGGTATTATTATTAATACACATTGCTGCAAGTAGACTATTGCCTGGTGGCAGCATTAGATGTATACACATGAATAACAAATGTACCTATCTAATACAAAGTTTAGAAACGGAAAAGACACCCATGGTAAAAAATAATACATTAATTCTAATCTCATACTACTAAGAATTAAACATTGTCCCAATAAACCAATTTCAAACAATCCATTAAATCCATTAATTATACTATAATACAGCTAACAAACGAACATTGACCCAATTACCCAATTTCACACTCTCCCTTTTAAACCACTATGTAATTAACCAATAAGTGATGAACACTTCTTCCTAAAAAATTTCGCATTTGCAGGGAAGATCTAAAAAATAACTTCAGGTATGACATTCCACTCCTTTATTCCTCTATGTAGGAAGTATTTTTTCAAAATGTCTGTTTTCTGTTTTTTTAAATTAATTTTGAATTTATGATTTATTATTTCACGTCCCAGACTGTATCTCAGGAACAATTAGAGATATCGCTTTTATATAAATGTTTATGGAATCTACGCATTATTATTAGCCAAAAAACTTATTTAGTTATGCAATCTTATGGCTACAATTTTTATGGACCAAATGGGCTATTGGTGCGGTACTGGTTGCATAAATGTAGGCATTTTTTTCGTGTTACTTCCCTTCGCAAATATTTCGTGAAGTAATGAGCGTTGGCAGCTGAAACAAAAACTACACCTCATGTGTATCCATTTCCTATCACCCAGCAAAATTTGAACGAGACCTGGTGGTGACCCTTGAGGGACTTTCCTTTTTTTGTGGTTGAGGAGCCCATTGCAACCATGGGATTGATGTGCCTTCCAGCAAAGTGTACAGAAAGTTGGAAATGAGTGCATTTCTTCCGAGCGCTGTGAGGGGCGAGACGACCTTAGGCTGATCTTCGATGGGGAAGAAGTGTGCCGTGGTGCCCTTTATGCTACGTGTTTGTGTTCGGGGACCTGATTCTCGTCCCACACGCTTCGTCCGCTAGTTAATGGCTCATGCAGCTCGTAGATGCGAGCCTCGTATTGAGCATATGAGGGCAAGTGGGTGGCTCGTGAGTTATCTGGGTTGAGTTTTCGATTTCTGCCTCTCCGGTCGTCTAAGAATAGAGCTAGCCTTATCGCCGCGGAGGCGCCACATGCACTAGCACGTGATCCACGAATGCCTAATTGGTCACCCGGGGCGACACTTGGTGATAAACAATTATTACCCTCGTTGCCTGTCATCTTCTCTCCATCTATTCTTCTAATGTGAGTGATAACTTCTCCGCTTGGGATACCCCATCATGATGTGTTTCCGTTTAATGGAATTCGATCACTCTCTGTTTTGTAAATAAAACAGTGTACTCAGTCAACCAACCGTTACGTTGTTCTTGATATCGCCAGGGCTAATGACACTCTAAGAATTGGATACAAATTAGTTCATTCGACTTTATATTTTGAGCAATATAAAGGTAACCCAAGCTTTTTTATTTGTCACCCGCTGAAACATTTTACCCATACCTGCAAATAATGTCGCATTAATGGTTAAAGAAATAATGATATCTATTAAAATAATCACAGGAGACACTAAATTTTTTCAAGCCTTCTGTTCCTTTTTCACAAAGTAACAATTAAGTGTGGTTAGACAGCTATGAAGATAATCAGGTCATATAATGTTCAGACGATCGAACAATTACCCCAAAAATGAATTGCATAGTAGCATTAAATTTGTTAGCTAATTTTAAAAGAGGATCTAAAAAAAGTAATGCACCATAATTATCACTCAAATTATGGAGTTTATTGCAATAATTTTGATTTCATACCATGAAAAATATTTATTTTATCACTTTTGCCACGAGCGTCAACATTGCGAGATAGGAATCTGAGTTTCTAGATAAAAGTAGGTGGGAAAAAAGTTAAGTAGGTAGAACAATTCATTAAGCATTAAGCGCTTTATGTTGCGGAAACGTGGATACTAAGGATGTGGACGAGAAGAAAGACTGTAAGCGGATAGGAGGAGGAACGAAGAAGTGCTAAACATGGTGGGTAGGGAGAAGTATGTCATAGGGTTATTTTTTCATGTCGTATCGGGGATAGTTTTTGTGTTTGAGCCTTCAGCTGGTCGCCAACTAGACACATTGTTACTCTCTCAAAAATAATATTCATCACAAATGAATTAAAACATACGAAAAGCATAAAGTATCCCAAAAAATAATGAAAACAGAAAAGAGGCCGATTGCTCACAAAAAAGAACAAAAAGAAGAAAAAACAATCCAGAATGATAAAAAAAAAGTTTTAAAAAGTCCCACAAAAAAGAAAATTTATATTTTTATAATGTTCCAAATTCAGTACTTATCGTTAAGCTAGAATATTTTTCTGCTGTGGACCATTATTTGGCCGCATGCCGGCCCTATGTAAAGCCGATTAGTTATTAATTTTAAAATAATAGTACACCGTTAGCTCTGTGAGTTACATCTTAACATTTAGCAGCTTCTTGAAATATTTAGCCGTCCCACCCCAATTAGCTATTTTGGGTTGGTGGCGAAATTAATTTTCGGCGAAAAACTCACTCACTCTGTCTTCATCTTATCTGCTAGGGTCTATTCGAGCCGACTTAAGGACAAGAAAAAGCTTTCTTCCGACTGTTTCATCTCGAAAGATTTTTACTGTCACAACGGATGCTATTCTAGCCTATCTTTCTCAAAATTGATGATTATTTATATTCAGATCGAGAGCGGCATTGGCCGAAAACTCGTTCTCGCTTTGTCTTATCAGCGAGGGTCACTGCGACAAAACCGGAGGACTTAAAGAGAGTTTCCTTCACCATCTATTTCAAATCGTTTCATTTTCATGATGGATATTCCTCGGGAATTTATTTTTTCTCAGAAATATAATGCTCTTTGCCTTTCCAAGGGACATTTCCTCTTATGTATCAATAACCGAAGAACCGAAGACTGTTTTTTGACCCTCCTTATCACGTAGTTTGTGTCAAAAGGATAAATTCAAAATACGCGACCAGAATAACTCATCTTGAATTCTATTTCAATAATTTCACACCCTTGTTTATGCGTAGCAATCGATGGAAATTTCCAGGATCGACTGGCTTTATCAGGCTGACAGCCGATAGAGACTCGGGAGGTTGCGTATTATGATTAGATTGCTTGAGCATTTTGCGAATAGATACCTTTTACAGTGATATGGTGAACACCATCATAGAGGTCCATGTCAAGTGGTTCCCCTTTTATTTTGCTATCTATCATCTTAGACCCGCCTTACACTTATATTTTTAAGTCCGCCATGAAATCAATTGTTCGCGAGTTCACTTCGTGGAATGGTGACATGATAGAATCAAATATAAACTTTGCTATATTTCACACAGTATTTACTACCGAAAATAAGATAATGAGAAGGATTTTTGGACCGATAAAAGAAGGAGATACATGGAGGATAAGGAAGAATAGAGAATTGAAAGAATTGTATAGGGAGCCAGATATTGTGGGCGTAGTAAAAGGTAGGAGGTTGAGGTGGCTGGGCCACATTCAACGCAGAAATGAGAGAGAAACGATAAGACAAGTGTTAAGAGGCAAGGCAGAGGGTAGGAGACCGCTAGGAAGACCAAGGATGCGATGGATTGACGAGGTGACGAAGGACTTGAGAAGAATGGGAGCAGACATAGAGCTGGCAGAAGACAGAAGTGCATGGAGGCGCGTGGTTGGTGAGGCCAAAGACCACTTAGGTTTACAATGGCCACAGGAGTAAGTAAGTAAGAGTAAGTATTTACTACCGGTTTCGACCGTTTCAGGTCATTATCAAATGGTAATAGAACACCTCTTTGACTATCGATTTGTTCTATTACCTCTAAAATCATTATGACCTAAAAAGGTAGAGTTTTTAACAAATACTGTGTGGAGTATAAGAAAGTTTATTCTTGATTCTGCCATGACAGATGAAATAAGAGGAGATGTTCCGTCGAACGGATAGGTGTAGACATTTTTTCCCTCGAAAAATGAAGAAATTCGATAAATACTATTAGGACGTATTTATTGTACCCTACTTGAGGGTTACATAAATTATTTTAGTACATGTAAACGCAAAATTCTGGAGTCCGATCACCTATAGATCACCTCGCGCCTATTGAGGTGGCTTGCGGGGTAACATGAATGTGTTGGATTTTGTAATCGGTCATTGTCAATGTTTCATTGGTGAATAACAATTAATTTTATACTAAGATCTATATCATTGCTTAGGAATGGATTAGTCTCTGTCATTCTATTACGCAACCACTTAAAAGGGCGATAAGCAGAAACAGAATATTGTGGGAGGATTTATTCAATATTTTGTCTGCTAACTTGAAAATTCATATAGTAACGAATGAATCAGGCTTTTGATGCATTGATTTGGTGGAAGATCTCGGTGTCCGTCTTATACATAGCCCGTGAAGGCATATCAATGGCCTTGAATCTCTGGGAGGCCATAGAGTGGTGCCAATTGATTATATTTGATAAAAATTCACTGGGAATAGAGATTTTTTTCCCCTGCGTTAGAGGCAAGTAAAATAAATGTTCAAGCAAATACCAAGGCTTAGCTTTCAGCTATGATTACGATGGCGGATCTAGCTATTGAAACGTCGGAATTCGCTAAAATCGAGACGAGAATGGGAACCCGAGAGAATTCCGTAAATTCCCTGCTATATATTCCTCCGCCCATCGCTCTCTGGTTCTACCCCGATCCTTATTTTATCAGCTGACGTCCATTGTATTTGTGTTGGCAACTTTTCCATTTCCATCTGCTTGTTTTTGGACTTTTAACAATACCCGAACCGTTTCTCGTATTTTATTAATGACACAGCATGCGTTTCTACATATTTTCATCCTCCCTCTTCAGCGGCCAGGTTTTCGCCCTGTAAAGCGCTACGCTCCATAATCCTTCATTCCATACTGCTCCCAAGTTTGCCATTGCAGCACTTAAATGTCTAGTTGCAAAATTGCCATGGTATGTACGAACAATGAAAAGAAGGAAGAGACAACGACATGTTTTCACTTAATGGCCCATTGACATTCGCTGTAAGGCGGAGAGAAACTCCTGGTATTACGCTTCGGCTATATTCATCTACATCTACATAATACCCTGCGAGCCACCTCTAGGGTGTTTGGCAGGGGGTGATCAATCACCAGCATGTAGCATGCAATTGGACTCCCACATGCACACCACACAGTCCAAAAAACGTCACGCATATTAACAAATTATACTACCATGTGCTGTTAGAAATAATAATAAAATTAATGAACATGCATTAAGTTTTACATAGGTTTTTAGGCTATACTACAAGTCATCTAATCTATTTATGAGTTTTATCACAGCCGTTTTAATCTCTTATTGGCCGTGGAAAAAAAAGACATTCTGAAACTGTCTGTTCTACAGTCTATCTCTCTTATTTTATGTATATGATCTGATCTGCCGTAGTATGTTGGCATCCATAAGATATGGCTAACTTCGTTAGAAAAGACTATCGTAACGACTTTTCACGTACCTGGCAGATCTTCTTTGCACGCGTTCTAACTCTGTTATTTTGCCGTTTTCATGAGGGTTCCAAATACTGGCAGCGTATTCTAAATGGGGTCTAACGAGGTAAAAGAAGCTAATTTCTCTCACTTTGTCGTCGCACTTTCCTAATATTCTTTTAACAAAACTCATTTTACAATTATTAAATTAGTGATGATAAAAAAATTGTATTTTGTTGACATTCGAAAAAGTAAATAGGACTACAGAATTACAGTTGCAAAAACGTAATAATAAGTGAATGAATTTTTGGTAATCAATTGATAAAAATTGAAAAGATGAATCTGTAAAATAATTTATGCATCCATGTATAGAGTAGTGCATAGTGTAATTATATCTTGTGCATGCTTATCTGTAAATGATTTTAAGTATTATTTTCTGTTTTGCAGGTCAACTTCAATTCTCCTTGATCGCTGTTAGCTTCGCTTTATATCTCATTAACACTAAATCACTGGGAATTAATGCAGGTATCGGCCTCGTCCTCAATGTTTTGTTTTATCCCATTTAATGGTCGCCGTTGTGATTCAGTTGTGAAGTGATTAGTTTTTCGTGAGGTGATTAGTGATAGTGTTATGTTTCAAGTGTGTTGTGTTAGTGAAGTTTCCTCAGCGAACACTATTCATCTGGCTGACTTGTGATTCGAGAGCCACTTCGCCTTGTTGGAGACTCCCATTCTTTAGGTAAGGAAATGGAACCATAGAATGGACCATTTTAAATATTTGCTTGTGTGTAAAATTTGCAAATTTTTCCTATATGTAATCCTCAGTGCTATCTCGTACTTGGAAATTTTATGTATTAAGACGCAGGAAAGTGTTGAAAAAGGGTTTGCTCTGCATGCCCCGAAAATTTTAGGGTGTTAAGCCTAAGTTTTGTGTGCTTACAGTGAGACCGACACAAGCAAAAACTTTCTCGGGCGAGAAAATAGAGGTACTTGAGCGACGGGGCACTACACAGTACACACGATTTATATGATTTTCAAACGTTTTTCTGTTCAATATCCGTGCTGCAATACACTAATTCCATTAAGCAAATGATCTAGGTGTGTGATGTGGATCAAAATCTGTAATCAGCTCATTTTCATTTAATCTTTCAAATCCTCCCAAACAATCCCCTTATTTGTTTCAAGAACGCCTACGCAACCCAACATATTCACAATTTTCATTTTGACGTTAGAATAGCGGTTATTTTCGCCAAATTTGCGTTTAGCCCCTGCATAGATCGATTTTCTATTCACTTCCTCAATCTGTCATCAGTGGATACCGTGCCGTGATGTCACGCTCCGATAATGTCATGTTTTCAAGCAACCGGTGAAAATTTATTTTTAAAGACTCATAACTCAGCTAAAAAACATTATTCATCCGTAAAATTTTCGGCGAGTACATTTGAGGCAGGGAATTTCTTATTCTCGTACTTTAAAAAAAATGCATGTTCCCCATTGGAAGATTTTTCTACGAGGAGAAAAATCCAAAGACCATTTCGTTGGATACCTGTGAGGGACAACTCTTCGTTCTGAGCAATACTGTAGGGAGAACATGATTAGCTAAATTGGATTTTCTAAAGTTTTTTAGACCTTATAAGTCAACGTTAATTCGTGTGCACTAAATTCAATGAAGCCATTTAACAATATAAGTAATCAGGATGCATAGATTTCTTCTTATGTTTGTAGCCATTAGGATGTTCGGTGAGTCAGTGAAAACTAACGGTACAAGTTTTTAAGTTTTAAAGATTACCGCCCGTTTTAGATTGGATATTGAGTATAAGTGTGGGTCGTAAGACTATTTGGCGATGCATGAGAGCAGGTAAAACATTTTTCGCCAAAAATGTGGCCTTTTTTTTACTGCTTACTGAATGCATTTATTGGAATTCTCTCTACTGACAATTAGGAGTGTGAATAGGGTAGTTTCCTTCATCAAAGAAAACGAAAGGCATTGATTGCGATTCATAACCCACCATTAGTGTATTCATAATATACAAATTATCCGGTTTTAGAAATACCGGTTTAGACGAATGGCAATGGAAATTTTTTATCCTCATTTGAAAAAAGCCAGGTTGGCGCCCATGCGATGCCACTCCACGTGACGCCACAGGGACCTAGTTTCTATACGAGTAGATAGGAGTTATTCATCGTCTGAGATTAACAATGCATGCATGAGGCACAGAGCTCAGGGAAACATGTCTTAATAATCACTTATTAAAACTGGCTAAGGTCGGAAAGTTTTCTTCGTTTGATAAGGTATTAATAATCCTCATTTAAGCCAAGCGCTACCAGCTAGCAGGGTACTCTGCTACCTGCTAGCATCATGCGTCGTCTTCTTGCGGCAGCGGGAACCAGAACGACGTCACACGGAGATTTCCCGGCATTCATACTTACGCGTCGCGTTTTCGCGCGCTTGAAAATTTTCACTTTTCATTTAATCGCGAAAAATAGATGTCGTCATTTAAAAATCTAAATGTGTGAAATACGTACTCCAGGAGTAATAATCTTTCGATTTAGGCAATAAAAAATAATAGGAAACCACCCTATTGCCCACATTCAGTTAATGGTGGTCAATTCACTAGATAATTCAATCGTGGCTTTGCTCGACATTCGAACCTGAGACTCCTCGAAATATAACTCGCGGTCTCCCGACTGGTCTCCTCTCATTTTAATCAGTGAGTGACGATGGATCTGGGATGATGAAATGTTTTTCCCTATGAACTTCAAAATCAAGTCTCTTGTGTGCGCTGTTACACGCCGGGGTGTAAAGATAGTGGTCGCCAAGGAGGAAATTGGTTGCGAGTAATGAAGTCATACTATTTTTGCGCGTCTAATTTCCCTCATTTTAATCTCATCTGCTTGTTTGCTGCTCATGAATTTACGACGAGAGAGTGAATGGCGTCGCTTGCACTCACATGTCTACATGGGACTTCGGATATCGTGGAAGTCGTGATTTTCGTCGTATACGAAAATACACTACTTCTGAAAATATTATTTGCATTATTACCACTGTCAGACCGTAGACTGAAAACTAAAATAAACCTATTATGTAAAATATAACTGTTAACTTCAGGCTTGACTCTGTGAAACCTCTCCATATTTGAAATAAAAGCAATAAACAAAGTTTTATAATTTTCGTTCCTATTATGTAAAGTTGTATATTATTCAAGAGCAGTTTACTTTCCGACGAAGTTAGCCATATCTTATGAACACCATCATACTATGGTAGATCAGATCATAATAGTAAAATAAGAGAGATAGACTGTAGAAGAGATTCAGAATGTCGTTCTTTCCACGATCCATACGAGACTATAGCATCAGTGTCAGGACTTACTAATAGCTTAGTTGACACTTGTTTTAGCCATATAAATTATGCATTCCTTTATGAACGCTTCTGAATTTTTTTTGTATTTCTTACAGCAAGTTGTGCATGTTCTAACTTCAAAGGCAGATTGCCTTCATAATTAGTTGACAAGTTTTGCTTTTGCATGAATGTCAATGGCGGCTTGCGGGGCCGTCCGCATTGCCTAATGCTGGATAACCACGATTGTAACTTTTTTATATCATAAGATGGCATTGTCTAGTATATGCGTATTATAACTTTAAGCAAAAAGTTCTTAAACTTTGTATGTGACTTAATTATTTGTCATTACGACAAAAGTAAAGGTAGCTCAGGATATATTTTGCACCACCACATTGATTTTGTTCTGTATCCGCTACTGATGAATGTGGAAGTATAATTTGTTGTATGCGAAACATGTTTATGACCATGTGGTGTGCATATGAGAATCATCTTGTATGCTGCATGGATCTGGTGATGGATCAACCCCTGCCAAACCCCCTAGAGGTTCTTCGCAGGGTATTATGTAGATGAAGAGGTACATTATTTTGGGAATCTCGTGAATTATATTGGTTTTTTTGCTGTCGTATATTTCACGTTTGTTGCTTATAAATGTGGAATAAAATGTTATATTTAGAAAAATATCTCGTCCGGTTTAATCCAAGGATATTAGGATTTTTTCGTAATAATTTTTGAGAAATATAGATAGGTTCACTTCAATATAGATAAACCTTATATCAATTTATCTCTCACTTTTCGTATCCCTTGCATCCATCAATTAACCTTGATAGTAAGTATGTGATTAAATAGCAAGGAAATGAGAAAAAGAGGAATTAATCGAAGGGAGTGAGAAAGAAGCCATAGACAAAATGTGCATGGGTTTTGGTGAAGAATTGCCCATGAACGATCAACATTCAGAAGCAGAACTCAATAGGGTGGTTTCCTATTATTTTTTATTGCCTAAATCGAAAGATTATTACTCCTGGAGTACGAATTTCACACTTTTAGATTTTTAAATGACGATATCTATTTTTCGCGATTAAACGAAAAGTGAAAAATTTCAAGCGCGCGAAAACTCGACGGCTAAGTAGGAATGATGGGGAAAAGTCCGTGTGACGTATTTCTGGTTCCCCCTGCCGCCTTGTGGGGTGACCTTGGGGCGAGGCTCGAGCGCTGATACGACGCAGGCTGCTAGCAGGTAGCTGAGTACCCTGCTGGCTGGTAGCGCTTGGCTTAAATAAGGATTATTATTCCCCTATAAAAAGAAGGAAACTTTCCGAACTTAGGTATTTTTAATGTGTGATTATTAAGTGATGTTTCCCTGAGCTCTGTGCCTCATACATGCATTAGTAATCTCAGACGATGTAAAACTCCTATCTACTCGTATAGAAACTAGGTCCCTGTGACGTCACGTGGAGTGGAATCGCATTGACGCCAATCTGGCCTTTTTCAAATGAGGTTAAAATTGACCGTTGCCATTCGTCTAAACTGGGATTTCTAAAACCAAATAATTTGTATATTACGAATACACTAATGGTGAGTAAGGAATCGCAATCATTTTATTTCATTTTCTTTGATGAAGGAAACTACCCTATACAGGGCCTAGCCGGGGGGATACAAATATAATAAATATTTTATTTTTGGAATAAGCGTAACAAGCGGAAGATGGAGGTTTTTCATAGTTCCTATACGACAGGTCACTGGCGATTTTTTCCTCAAAGCTGTGGGACAAGTAATGAGAAAAAATCGGTCTTTAATGGAATCATTTCTTCTCCAAGCATAGCCGGACCGAGATATTTTTCTTCTGATATTAGCATCAGTTTCTTCTACTCTCATGCTTTGATATTTCGCGAATTGCATGCACGGGGAGATGACTACCTCACCTTCTGAAAATTGTGCAACATATTGTATGTAGAATCGCATATCGAGATAATTTATCGTTTTCTATTACTAAGTAATAGTTTTATTTGCATGGTAGCATGTTCGGGTCCTTAGCACTCTCCTAGTTTCTTTTCTGGTCTGGCCAAAAATCACCACGGGCGCAAAGAAAGCGTTACACAGATGCGAATTAGGCTGGGTGCCGCTAGGGGCTCGAAGGTTGCGCATTAGGCTTATATTGCTTGAGGAATTGAGAATGGATATCTTCAATAGCGACACAGAAAACATATTAGAACCCCACTATATTTCCAGGTTGCGACGGAAACGATATATCGAGAGAGATATTTTATCGAACGGACAGGTGTTGGGAATTCGTTTTTCTCTCTAACAATAAAGGAATTTAATAAACACTAGGCATAATTACATTAGAGAATTTCCTTTTAATTTGTGAATGGCTGATGCCCTAACACCACCCGCCACACACCTATTACAAGTAGAATGTAGATGAAGATGTACAGTTGAAGTCCTGGAATTTTCCTGCTATTTGCAGCGAAAAATTCATGGTTTTAACAGTGTTTCAGAGAAGTTGATGACGTCACCAACTGATGCCGAGTTTTCTCCGCTATGTAGCTACTCCTTGCTCATGTGCATGGACCCTGTGTAGTTCTTCGTTGTATAAACTCTTGTGAGCGATTCATTCCCTCATTTAAACGTGCTGCTTGAACGAGTAAAACGAACCGTAACTCGAATGACGTCACCAACTTATGAAAAACGGGCGGCAACTTTTTCCTTTTCTTAGATTTAAGTTACGGGATATTGTCCTAACGGGGAGGATTTTTAAAGTTACTGCTCATTTTCCATCACCAAAATGAGCACGTGTGAAGAAAAAATTCAATGGAATGCAATGATAAATATTTTAAGTGCCGTTATCATAATTAATTAATAAAAAATAAATTGATTATGTCGTAAAAAGCAGAGCAATTGCTGTTTTTATGATAATTAATTATCAATGAGCCAGATCACCTGCTATAGACCAAAATATAGTTATGAAATAAATTCCAGTTCTTATCTATGTGGGTATCTGGATACTGTTACGAGTACAAAATACGGGTATAACACAAATGTTAAAAGCACTAAAGAAACCCTGGATTGGAGAAGAAGCCAGAAACACATGACTATTTTTACATTTTAATGATATAATATCTTGTTTTGCATAATTTATTAATTCATTCTAGGCTAAATTTAAGTTTTTACATTGATTTTGTACGAAATGGCAAGAATCTTTCATATTTTGATATTGTAACTGTACGTTGACTAACATTATATAAAAAAGTACTAAAGGCGCCATCAGTATAATATTGTCGTAATTGAAGTTATAATATAAAATAATGTATTGCATTCAACTTTTATCCCTGAACTCATTATAATAAGCAAGTTTTTTTCTTCCCGCCACCAGCTGTGTGGGGTAACTCAGTTACCCTGACAATAAAAAATGAAATTTTCAATTACAATTTAAATGCAAAAAAATCATTCGTCACCTAAATATCGACAAAGTGGTTGAGCTCGAATACAAAATAGTAAATGGACAAAATAAAAATATCATGCTACATTAGCATAATTTTGGATAACTAAGTTACCCCGTACAGTCTCGGAAGGGCTAAGTTCGGCGTGCCTTTTGTTTTCGATTCAGGAGCACCGTGCGCCGAGCAGTCGCTCTCCGCGCGAGCAAGCCCCAGTGCAGCGGTGTAGTATCATAATATTGTCGATCCCCGCACCCGGAAGCCGTCGCTGCAATTGGCGACACGTGTGACCGCACCCACTTACTCGCCGGCGACCGCGCTCAATTGGGGCGACTCCACTCATGTCAGGCAGGGGCTGTTTCGCCCTCGTTTCACGCCCCCTTTCTCCGCGGCGGCGGGTGCACAACTTGCCCAGCGTTGACCTGGTCAAGGCGCTGACGGCTCTCCTCATGCTTCTCCGGGTCGTCCGCTGTCCCACAACAGTGCCGCGACGTATACATGTGCATTGGGCGGAAGTTTGAGCTATAGACGTTAGTCTCTGGCAGACCAAGTTATTTATGCCATACATCAACGACGAAAAGTACGACGAATAACGAAATTTGGGGAACATAAGAAATATTCATGGCAGAGCCATGAAAAAGCTGATTCGTCAGGCGTATTGCGGGAAGATTTTCGGACGAGTAAGTAAAATAGAGGTGATCTTTCGCACTCGTCCGATCACACCTTGAATATGCATCAAGCAAATGGTATCCGGTGCAGAAAGGCCATTGATTATTGTACAAAAATAAATTTTGATGTAACAGAACGCGCTTCAAGGTGCTTCATTTCACCTAATCTCATTCACTTATGGGAGTATCCATGGAAAGTTTCAAATAACGGATGAGAAAGTAAAGGAAAGATGCTATTTCGCACTCGTCCAGCCACACCTTGAAGATGCAGCGGGAAAATGGCATCCGGTGCAGAAAGACTTGATCCGCGAACGGAATAAAATACAAAGGAAGGCTGCGCGTTTCGTCAAAAACTGCTACGGGCGTACTGGAAGGGCTGAAGAGGTGTTAAACTAGAATTAGGCTGCTAGCCGCAGGAAACTCAGAGGCTGCGCGCTCGGCTTAGATTGCTTGAACAACTGAGAATAGATATCTTTAAGAGCGACACGGAGAGCATAATATTAGAGCCCCAATATATTTCCAGGTCCGACAGAAGCGATAAATTAAGAGAGATATTTTGTCGAACGATAAGATATGAGAATTCGTTTTTCCTCCGAACTATATAGGACTTTAATAAATCCTAGTTGTAATTTTGTTTGAGCATTTGCGTTTTATATTAAAGGGCTGGTGTCCTAACATCCCCACCACACGCCTTTTCAGGCGTATAATAGGGTAGTATGTAGATGTAGAGTACAGCCAATTTCTATTGAGAAAGTTATACCGTCATCCTAAATAGATGGGACTCAACTAAAGTTAACGAGGAGTTACTGCATGCGTTCGTCACTATTAGGGTCAAGGTGCATTTTTTTAATTTTTTAAGTACAGGGACCATCAAATTCTCCCACGCAGTAATTATCATTAAAATTCGAGACTCCCTGATACAGCAGCGATGGGTGCCGCAGAATATTGATATTTTTGCTTTCTTTAGAACATAATTTGACTTACTACAATATTCTGAATTCATCAAAATCGGCCTTGAAACTTTTTTTCTTAACTAGTAATACGTTGATTTCGTTTGGAACCTTTGAAATCGTGTTTTATATAATGCGTATTCCTTGGAGGCAGGGGTATTCCTTTGCGATTAAATACTATGATTTTATTTTATGATATATAAGAATCCGAGGTAAAATTGCATGGGTATTTTTAAAGTAGACAGTGACTTATTATTATTTTCTTTTACAACATGCGCGCAAAGTGTCATTCTAATGTTTACATCATAAAAAAAGCTCTCAAGTCACCTCGAGAAGGTTCGGTGACGATGATATGCCAAGGACTAAACTAAGAGTGTACAAAGCTATAAACTCTATTCTCCTCTTAATCGGCAATTGCCAAGTCAATCGAATTGCCGGTTTTGGTGATATTATCTTAACTTTAAATGGAATTCGGATGTTACTGTCTTCCATCATTTTCACTTAAAAAAGTAGTGGCTAAACTTAACTACCACACCTCGAGGAGGACTCGGCGCTTTATGCACCTTAAGTATTAATAAGACACAAATAATTTGCGATATTGATTCAATTTTTTGGCCGAAGCCGCGTCAAAACTCGTAAGGCTTTGTGATTACGGTATATGGAGGAATGTGTTTGGACGCATGTTGCTTGTCGCGTCGCGAGGACGTAGGACCATGATTTTTTTATCATGTTAAAATTCAGCAATATAACATAAACGACCATAATTAGCTTATGTGCTCGGAATATCTCAAAAACTTTTTCAAAATAATATCCTGTGAAAAATCCAGAGTTTGTTTAAATCACGCTTCAAAATTTTCATTTAGCATAGAACCATTTCACGTAGGGCTAAATATTTTTTAATCAGGGTAAAACTTTTCTATATAATAATCTCTATCGTAACAGGCTCAACTTTGTGGAGGTTCATTCTAATAAATTCATGGATTTATACATAGTTTGTTCGCTTTTATTTATCAACTTCTATATAATATTGACCATCTCATTTCACTTTCTTGTGCAGAACACAACAACACAAGCTTATATCAACACAAGCTTACATGGCTATTTTCAATCTTTTAAAATTTGGAATTATGATATATTTGTTATACCGCTATGGGTACGAATTCCATGTTGCGATTGCTCCAAGAAAACAATGTAACTCTGGCGACACTCGCGAAATGAATCACGGGAAGGGGTTGGTAAAAGAGTATTTGGACCTTGTCAAGTCTTGTAGAAAGTATTGAAATGAATGCCTCTATCATCCATATCATCTTCTATAATAATCGCATAAAATAATATTAAATATAATCCAATAATTATTAGTTTACCCCCGGAATATTTTACTCGAAGGATTCCATCGTGTCATGATGTAATAAAATAAAGTGAGTGGAGTAGCTGCGACTCCTCGGGATGATAATGTGGCGGTTTCCCCTTGCCTTCCACATCGCAGTTCTACAGCCCAGGGCCGGCCCTAGCAGGTGCGGGGCTAGGGGCGAACCTTCAGTGCGCGGCCCTTCACTTAAAATATTAAACTCTATACCCCATCTACAAACTCGAGCATTTTGAATCCCTACCACTCTCTGGCTAAGTATGTGTTCCCCTCCCAAATTCAGACTTCGTAATTACGCCGTTATGATACCATCACGCAGTTGAGTTCAAAATAGTACAGTACAAATAAAATTTATAATTATATTTATTCATAAAATTATAACGTAAAATAAACATAAAAACCGCGCTATTTCAATATGTACGTATTTTTATAAGTTAGATTATGAAAGTTAATTAGTTTTCAAATTAATGCGTTTCAAGTTAATGCGTCTTCAAAACTATCGTATATTTTAATTTTTTTCACGAACGCGGGGCCCGGGGCGGTCGCCCCGGTCGCCCCGCCCTAAGGCCTGCCCTGCTACAGCCTTTAAAGTAAATGTTACCACGCCCGTTGTGAAATGTGTGTCGCTGTAGCGACCAATATGGTCTCCACGGTCTCCACCCTCACACATATGAAGACGAGCTGCTGCCCTCTCCTCCGGGAAGTCACGTCATCTTCACAGGTTTCGGGATTATTTAGATGGCCTATCTTCCCCAGGGATAGACCAATACCCTTACAGAAACGCCGTCGCTTTCTGTCCACGACTGCTTATTCGACGAGTGAACTCGTTTATCTCGCAGCTAACCTCAATATCTAGAGGTCGACCCACCATCAGCAACCCGATGCATGCACTCGGTTGCTTTAAGAACAGCCGCGAGAAAAGGATGTATAGCAAGCATAAACAGCAAGAATAGGTAGGTTCACTGAGACACGAAATCTCAGTTCGTAAGACGGATTCGGTCATTATTGGCGAAAGCTAAGTTTCTTCGAACGATAACTTTCCTCAGTCAACCATTCTCTCACAATTAAACATAAAAATAAGTGAAGTAAAATTCGGGGAGACCGATTTCTCTTTTCCATGCAGAGTCAGGTATAGAAATTAGGTATAAAAAACAAACGACATCAATTAGATACTTAGTAGTGCATTTGATTTTCCACTCGATGTCAGCACAGAACAGAAACTCACTCGTTTCCCTTGGCAACCAGGTTTCTGTGTATTTATTCTAACAATTAACTTTACCTACGCTACGCTACGCTACGGAGTTTTCTTTTATATGTTCCTCTAAGCTCCCAGCCAATCAGCTAACTCTGTTGAGAAAAATGTCACTTGTACCCCGTGGCTTCCAAACCGCTCATATCTATTTAATAAGCGTTTGAAGCATTTTTGTGTTTTTAAAATGCGAAATCCCGTGGCACCGGAATCTCAAAGTGCAATAATTCTTTAAACATAAACTTTAAAAAATTGTCTGCGATTTTGGTACCCGGGTTTGCACACAAGGGTTGAGGTATTTTATGTAGTAGTCTGTTATCATTGTTCGACCCAGTTAATCCCACTGCTAGTGGACCAGAGTGGCCCGTTCGAAAAGTACAATAGGGCTTTATTTTGACGTGTATCACTTAGACCGCAAAACTCGTCGCAAGAATAAGGAGCACGTGGTCTTTCCTGCGTACACCTATATAATATAAGGGGTAAGGTGGAAGAGGGGACTTTTTACTCTCAACCTCACCCGAATAAAGGCATCCATTCCCCTATGAAAAAATTGTATAAACCTGTTTCAAAATTTTATAAAATCTTATACATTGCCATGGCAATTGTATAAATTGTATAAAATTTTGAAACAGGTTTATACAATTTTTTCATAGGGGTTATTATTATTACCCGATGATTATTTAGTTTCCTGAGCCGATATATATCCGTTTCTACGCACAGTCTTCTTGGACTGTTAGTTTGTATTAATTATGAAGAATATGATTAATTAATGAGCAATGATTTTCCGCATGGATTAGGTTTAATAATGCATTCCACTCACGTGATATAAGGTTAAGAGGGCTTTATTGTCTAAATTAAACCGAAATGAAATAGATTATTTCTATTATCCTGATGGAATATTACGAGGTAGTAATTTCTCAAGGATTTATTAGTTAATGTGTCAGAATAAGCGTGATAAATGACGTCAAAAATAGCATTTCAATCATGGAATGGTAATCCTAGGCGCATATCATTCTTGGGATGACCTTTTGTGGGCCAGCTTCATGGTTCCCCAAGGGCCATGTCATTGCCGCGGAGGTCAAGGGTATAGTGGTGCGGTTATGTTCGTAAGAAAGGTCAAGGAACTTTGGTTTCTTTGAGGTCACGTCCAGATTTGGCGGATATGAAACTCACTCTGGTTTCTTTTCGTTTTAAAGGATCAGCCTTGGCGGAGTCATCAATTATTTACCGACTTACCTCCAAATTTTAGCAAAAATCTATTGTTTACAATATACTCTTCCCAGTGTAACGCCACGTTTTTGCTGTCATTACTTTACTTATTTGTTGGTTGTGTTATTACTTATGTATATTTATGTGATTTGTTTATATCTTGTCAAGGTATTGTGAAAGTACGTTTCTGGTTGGAGTTTGTGCCATAAAAAATTGAGTGACATTCAAGTGTTTTCAGTCACCGAACTTGTGTGGTTAAAAGTATCGTTCTTCCCCGGTGGAGTAAAGAAAATACGCCAGGGAAGGAAAGTAAGGTAAGGTAACAGACATTGAGGCGTTACACCTTATGAAAAATTCTTTGGTAGTATTTATAATGTGGGGAATTAGATAAGCTGATTTGAACTAAATAAAAAAACATTTTTTAATAAGTCACGAGTAGGTTGTGGCGACATGTTCCTGTAACTAACGTAAGTATATTGATATCATTTCCAAAATTTATTTCTAAATAGCTGACAAATTAGTGTGTTCAGGTGTCTGTGTTTCATTTTTATGGCAATTCTTATGCTATAATGCACCTAATATCGGTTTTTATAAAATTGACTCGTACATCCTGGTTGCGAAATGCATCTGTTTCTTTATTATGGTCGTATGCCTTATTAAGGCTGTCGGATATCAAGGCCGAAGACACTTCCGCAGGGACTTAATTTTCTTCATTTTTTGCCTCCGAGACTAAATTTTAGCCATATTTTCACGCCAGCGCCAGTCAAAGATCGTTCAGAGCCGTTCAGTGTTGAGCTGTCCGCGAGGGGACACGAACAAATCATTAATTTGCGGAGCGGAATGTTGCAAAGTTAAACTATTTTACTGTTATAATAGAGTTCCTCATAATATCGATTCTAAATCGCTAAAATCAATTTTGTCTATCTTTCATTCCTTCTACCGGACTCCATTAATTTATTACAATGATTAGCCTTTATGGACGACCTCAATCAGGATTTTATGACATCTGTTCATAATCTTAAATAAAAACTTTTGGGCTATGTCGCCGTGTCAATTTTTGGGTGGATACAACGCTTCTCAACCGATGCTGATCGCTTTCTCAAGGGAATCTCTTTTCCCTTGAGAAATTTTTAACGAAGAATCTATTCATAAAAATTTTATATGCAAACTTTTACCATCCTTCTTCACTTCATCGTCCCAGCACATTCTCAGTCTTCTTACCGGTCTTTTACCTTCGCGTATACCTTCAAGAACTTTTTTCAGCATTGTTTACTCGTTTCTTCTGTGGAGGTGGCCCAGCCATCTTATTCTCTTGCTGCTTATTATTCCCATGATATCTAGTTCTTTGTATAAGTCTCTTAACTCTTTGTTCTTTGTTGCAAGGGCGTACACAGGATCAAAACTAGGGGAGGACAGGCCATGTTTTTTCAAGTTGTAGGTAAGATTTAAGCATGGAAAAGGTGAATGAAATAAATATTTTAAGGAAACTGTAACAGGTCTTTATTAGTTTTTCAAATTATTTGCTTAAAAAATTTTATTTTCCTTAAAGACATTTGCGATTTCTGCTTCTAGGGGGGGGGGAGGAGGGCAGCTGCCCCCTCCTTCCCCTCACTGGGTACGCCCATGCTTCGTTGGGAGCCCATTTGAACATGGCATGCGACCGTAAAATGTGGAGGCGCTTGGTTAGGGAGGCCAAAGACCTTCTAGATTTCGAATAGCCACAGGAGTAACTTGAGCCATTCCCCACAGTAATACTATACATTTCACATAGTAACACTATATTCCTCACAGTAATAGTATAGCTGGTGGTACGAATTTTGGCATCTGGGTTTAGTTTCACCGTGCAGCTATTCAGAGCCATCTCGTCCATGGGTTCATTCTCAACTTACGCGCTGGGCTGTCTCTCTCTCTCTCTCTCTTCTCTGAACGGGTCGCTTTTGCTTTCTGAACGGGTCCATTTCACTTTCTGCGAATCGTTAATGCTCGCCTCTCGTCTCGCCTTAATCCAAACGATGGGAGTAGCAAGAAAAAAATAAGTGAGCAGAAAACCCCAGGCGAAGGGAGCATTCAACAATAAGAATGATATACTTCCAGAAAGAAATTTAAGCGTAGAAGTAAGGAAACAATATATCAATTTGGAGTACGGAAGTGAGGCATGGACAACGGAGAAATCAAGGGTAGAGGCTATCGAAACGTGGTTCTACAGAAGCATGATGAGGATCAAATGCATCGACCGAGTTAGTAATGAGGAAGTCCTAAGATGAGCAGGAGAGAAAAGAAGCCTAATGAAAACATTGATAATCCGAAAAATGCTTATAGGATATGTCTTGAACATGATGGCCTGAAGAAGACAATAGTCGAGGACAGTTGCGTAGAGAGAGGGGGTGTCCGAATTCCCCCGTGCTATCCTAAAAGGCAGTCCCCATGCTGTGGCGTAGCGAGGGAGGAGGGCCAGGTGTTCCTGCCCCCCCCTGAAATATAAAAACACAATTAATTTGCTTCGCAGAAATATTGAAAAATAATGACTTTATAAAATATTTCTTTTTTAAAAATGAAGTTTTATCCAATATAACAAGTGTTAAAATTAGTTTAAAACCCTCTACTTAGTACCCTGTTTTGTTTTTATTTTCCTCCCTGATTTTGGACCCCCCTCCCCCTGAACAAAATTTCTGGCTACCCCACTGGTCGAGGGACAATTAGATGGCAAGAACGGGACAAAATATATGGAGCAGGTAAAGAAGGATGTAAAAGAGAATGAATACTTAGGTGTGAAAAGATTAGCTGTAGGAGAATAGAGGGAAGGGATGCGTCAAACCAATCTTACAATTGTTGATCAGTGATGATGATGAACGAGCCTTGGGGGACGACCCCAGTATCAGGATTTAAGTGACATCTATTCGTGTGAATTTTATTAGTTAACTTTTAATATTCCCTATGGTAATACTTAACCTTCCGTCGGACGCAATAGATCTGACAGGCACAGTACGAGTGTTTTTTTCATTTCTCCCCGTCACCAAGCGGCATAGAACCTTGGCTCTTATAGCAGCTGTTTGTTATGACATGCTCTACGCGCCCTTCCGCTTTTTGCATGTATGCCGACAGATCAGTGGCGGATTTGTTTTAGCACAATTAAGCAAAATAATGGCACAATAAAGAAAATCAAAAAGCATTATTGGCTAAATATGTTAGCAAAATAAAAAAACACTGACCTTATTGAATGCACACACTAAAATATATTACGTATAATAATACTTAATGGCCGAAAGAGCACGTTGAATCGCAACTTGCTGGATCGGTCCAGGGCTGTAGACGGCGTGTAAAGGGGTCGATGCATAGGAAGTTGGATATCCTTTAAATGGTAGACTACTCTAATAAAGTTTCTTTAAACTTTAAATGTGTACCACTGAGACATGCTAAGAGGTAATCATGTTTTTTCGTATGTGTGCCTGTCAGTCACATTTCGCCTGAACTCAGAAATTCCAATATTTCGTCTGACAGAAGGTTAGGCATTGGGTTTGAATGTTGACGGGGTTTGGTTGCACCGCGCAGCCACCCATGTGAGCCCTCTCGTCCATGGATTCATTCTGAGCTTGCGAGTTGGACTGTCTCTCTCTTCTCTGAACAGGTCCGTTTTACTTACTGCGAATCGTTAATGCTCGCCTCTCGTCTCGGCTTAATCCAATTCCACGTTCGAATGGATATTTATGGCCTCTGCTGCTGCACGGACACGAGAGAATTATGTAATAGGCACCCGACAGTTACCGGTGACTCACCAATCCTTCCCCTTTGAATACATATAATGCTCATATACATCTCTGGTTTTTCCCGCCATATACTGCTCAGTATCAGACTTCCTGGCTGGAGAGGATGGGGACGGATGGCTACATACTTAGTACATACAAACTACATACATACGTAGTATGAAGTATGTAGTTCATGGCTGAAGACTCGATTGAAGAGAAACTATAGTGAGAGGTCTTCATCATAAGTCAACAATCCTAAAGCCTGAAATACACGATAATTTTTTTCCGTCCCTTAAGGCATGTTTTCACGGTACATTAACCCGTACGAGTTAAACCCGTACGACAAAGTGAGAGAAATTAGCTACTTTTCCCTCGTTAGACCTCATTTAGAATACGCTGCCAGTGTTTGGGACCCTCATGAAAAAGGCTTAATAACAGAATTAGAACGCGTGCAAAGAAGAGCTGCCAGGTATGTGAAAGGTCGTTACGATAGTCTTGTTAGTGTAACTGACCTCTTAGATAAACTCGGATGGGAATCTCTGTCGGACCGTAGATTGAAAAATAGACTAAACCTTTTAGATAAATTCAAAAGCAGTGTCTTTTCTGACGAAGTTAGCCATATCTCACGGACGCCAGCATACTACGGAAGATCAGATCATATAAATTAAATAAGAGAGATAGATAGTAGAACAGACAGGTTCAGAATGTCTTTTTTTCCACGATCAATAAGAGATTATAACGGCGGCGATAGAACTCTTAAATAGATTGCATGACTTGTAGTGTAGCCTACTAACCTATGCAAAACTTAATCCATGTTTCTTAATTTTATTATTATTTCTAACAGCATATGGTAGTATAATTTGTTAGTATGCGTGACGTTTTGGACCGTGTGGTGTGCATGTGAGAGTCCAATTGCATGCTGCATGCTGGTGATTGATCACTCCCTGCCAAATACCCTAGAGGTGGCTCGCAGGGTATTATGTAGATGTAGATGTAGAAATGCCTGTTTGCGGGAATCTGTGGACCGGAACGGAACATGTACGAATGCGCGAACCAAATTAGAACACGTCCTATTTTCCGTTCATGCATTCGCACAAGTTGGGTGGTTTAAATATAGCATTATTTATCACCATTCATTGCGTTTTCGTTTTCGCTTCTAATTGCGTTGTTGTGTTGCTACGTTGTTGCTGCTGAAAGTTTTTCCGTGTGACTTCCACGTATTGAAGATTTGCAGTTAAAACCCCAAAAGTCCTCTTTCCACCAAAAGCAAAAAAAAAAAAATATTCCGCGGTCAATTGATGGTCGCCCACATTTTCAATGTTAATGGACACTGTGCTCTCTTGAGAGTGGAGACCGTTTTGCATGACGGGACGACACCGGGACGACACCAGCAGTGGCGCCAACCCAAACGCGGGCGCCTCTTCACGCACCCAGGTCACGTTTGCGCACGTGGTCACCGCATCTCAGCGTCGGTGCACGTTCTGAAATGGACCCTACACCCATCCCACCCCGTGCCGGAAGGCTGCTTCGCTGGCTAGATAAATAGATCGAGAGAAACTCCCCGCGCCTAGATCTGAAGAAGTGGGGTGACGGTCTTCGAGTGAGAAAATTATATTCTCTCGTTCTGATCCCGTGCCAAGTAAAGAGTGCAATTGAGGGCGGAGCATTATATTTGCATCTACTTGATGCTCATCTACCTAAAGGGTGCATGGAAGGGGGTTGGTTTCCTTTCACATCATTACCTCGCGAGCCGCCTCAATAGGTACGTGGCAGGAGATGTTAGGACAACTGCCTTCAACAGTGGCGTAACTAGGAATATGCTTTTGGGGCGACATCCCCAGGGAAAATGATATGCCTGAAAATACATTCTACGTCATTTTGGCACTAAACATTTAGATTTAAGCAGATGCAGTCATTAAATTTCAATGCTAGACAATAGTTTTAAATATCTTTTCTGTTTCTCTGAGTCTTTGGGGGGGGGGGGGAGGGGAATTAATCCCTTCATCCCCCCCCCCCCCCCCCATAGTTACGCCACTGGCCTTCAACCTTCAAGATATTACCAAAAAATGTTTTTCGTTATGAGTGATTTGAATTTTATAAAACGTGGTGTTCGCTGTGAGAGATTTGGGTGCCTGATTACGACCCAGCGGTTATTAAAGTAATTTGTTCTAGTGTAAACCATTTTCGGATCATAATCACTGTTCAACAATCCTAAGATTGCTTTGATGCAGATTTCCTCTCAATTTTCCTATCCTGTTCACACCTACGTATTTCTTCATTTTCACATCCTTCATTACCTACATCCTGAAACATTGTTTTCCAATTTTTATTTTTTAATACCGGTTGTGACTTAGTAGAACCAATACCTTTGGTTTAAAGAAAATATGAATTCCTCCATATCATGTATTTAATGATGTGATATCCAAGATGGAGGGAGATTAACTGATAAATTCTAGCCGATTGGATGGAGGTATTTTCTAAAAAGTGATAACAATACTTCGCTGTGCAAACTGAGTAGTATATCAAAATTTACGTCATCGATAGCTTCCTACCAAAGTTTTTATTATGCAATTTCAAAGTGATTTCCTATCAGTTAACGCGGTGAAGGTAGCATCGTAGGCCCTTTCCGAAAGGGCCCAATGAAATTCCTTTTCCTTGAGGTAACGTGAGTGATAAAGCGTGCTCATGAGCGGAATTTAGAGTAATATGTCGGGGGAAAGCAATCCTGCCGGGGTTTAAGAGGCTATAGAGTACCCCCCAGTGAAACGGGGGTTTCCCTGCGGCCATTTCCTGGGACATTTTTAAAATTAGCCTCTGAAAACATCATTTTAAGAACTATCTCAGCTAATTTTTTAACTTATTTAAGTTAATTTAAACTTATCAAGCGTTTGTTTTTATTGTACTTTCAGTGTACACGTTTCTTACTTTTTCGGACAAATTACCATTCAAGCTGGTGGTCAGGCTTCCCCTGGCCCACCAAAACTCGAATTTCTATTTCAACTGTTTAAGTATGCTATGGAGAATGGGAAAAAATTAGATCGATCGTTTTTAATTTAGAGGTCGCTCAAAGCCATAATTGAACTGAAAGTTATTTTTCTCGGCTCGTTAGATTAACATCGCATTAAGGAGATAAAACTTCCAGTTGCAGGGTGTGAGAATCAAAATTCATTGTTTTTTACATTCGATCAACCGCTTTCGGGGGATAAAATATTTTAGCATGGAATCCGACCGCGCGCTCTTCCCTAGCGCCGCTTCTGTTGCCAGAGAGCCGCAGTCACGGTCAGCTGATTGGTCCTTTGGCCTTAGTCCCCATAACGACTTTCTCTACCAAGAGCCGAGGGAGCAATTTTCTGTGGGCAACCCAAGCAGAATGTCTTATTCACGCCATCCACTGCCTGAACAGCTGTTATTTACTCATGTGCACGTTAAAGTCATGCCCTTTTGTTGATGTTCTCTCAAATTAAATGCTTCATTAAGGTACTTCTTACTAGGAAATAATAAAAAAGCATGGCCTGCTCAGATGAATAATTTCATAGTTCAATGTAGTCAAAATGAATGTTATCACTGGTAGCATTTGGTGATGTAACTTCGAGTTTTCCTTCTAAAAAGTTTAGGTATTTTTCTGTTTTGAAATAAAAGAGAGTCGCTTTTTTCCACAAATATTTTCATTCGTACGACACTTGGTCAAGAAAAGGTCTTGTACCAGATGATGGGATATGATTTGATACTACTTCGCACTTTTCCACGTAAAACTGTATTTAACCTGAGTCAACATGTTTCACAGCACTTCAGAATTATCAAAGTGAATTGCAGTGAAATATGTTGACTCAGGTGAAATAAAGTTTTTTTTTGTGGAAAATTGCACAGTACTATCACTTCATATCTTCTAATGGATCTCCACAAAGTATCTGCTTCTTCCATTCAATTTACCAGATGACGAAACTCGTCGTACGCATTAAAATAATTGTGGAAAAGTCCAATTACCATTTATTTCAATATATCCATCTTCCACTTTATGAGGCTTGAATCGGTTGAACTTTTTGCTATTTCTGTGTCCATTATCATGAGCCAATAATCCTACGATTGGCTTGACGCGGCTCTCCATTCCTCTGTCCTATCTACCAGCCTTTTCAAAGCGATGTATTTCTTCTCTTTTACATCCTTTACAACCTGTCCTTTATGTTACTCATTCGGGGCTGTCCATTGGCCTTCTTCCCTTCCACCTGTCCTTCTACGGTTGTCAGGGGCGGTCTGGGTTGATTGGGGGCCTTCGGCTGAGGCCAGGGTTGATAAAAATCATGATTTTTTTCAAAAAAATCATTTTTGTTGATTTTTTTGATTTAAATCGGATTTTATTGATTTAAATCAGATTTTATTGATTTAAATGAGATTTTTATGATTCTCCATTCATCAAAAATTCAGTTATTTGCAAAACTAACAATTTGGGCAGCATATTGGAGAATGATCGTTTGCAAAAACAATAAGAGGCAACATACCCTAAACTTAATACAACATTTAGTCAATCAGGGGAGAGAACTATGGAAATGCCAATGGTATCAAATTAAAAATTACACCAGCATAATATAAAATTGACATTGGAAGTATCAAATGTGCAATATTATGCGGTTCTAAAGCATATGAAGTTTAGAAAAATTCTGTAATTGCAACTTTGTATGGTGTGCTTCGTACTTCGCTTAGAAGTTTAATCAGAAAACAATTTTTTTCAACGGATACACTAGTATTCTAACCAAAGCCTTTTTTTTTAATTTTCATGTTACATGCATTCCTACAGTATCATTTCTATTTAAGAGCCACCATTGTGCTGATAACTGTCGATTCATTGTATTAATTAAGGAATAAAAATCAAAATTATGCACTTGCAGCTTCCTTTTCTTATTGACTCTTTAAAAATCAAACATATAGATCACATTATGATTTAAATCACCTGAGTTTTTTAAATAAAAATCAAGTGATTTAAATCGCGATTTAAATCAAAGTGATTTAAATCAATCAACCCTGGCTGAGGCTCATGATGGGACCCTCCCCAGCGGGGGAGGCAAATGCTACCAGCTATTCGGGGTTCCTACCCTGGAAAACATTGGGAAATTTAAGCTCGGAAACGGATTTTGATGATATTCTGACTCTTAAAAACCAGATAAAAGTTAACGAAAAATAGCAATTTCGATGAGAAAAAGTACTGTGAATTAATTGTTAAATAAGTGTGAATTTCACAGCGTATAAAATTTGAGAATGGATTATGGTTCTATCATCTATTCAGCGAATTTGTTCCTTGAAACTGCACTGAAAAAAATACCTCCATAATAACCTTTTCGAATGACCCCTTCAAAAAAGCATCAGGTTCTCTTTTACCTTCTGACGCCTGTATTTTATTCATTAATTTATATAGTATTTTTACATTTAGTATGCTGTAAATAAAGCAGTAAATGAATACGTGGAATTTTATAATAGCAAAAAAACTTTGCCTCAAGTAATGAGTCTTTTTTCAGTGCACCTTTCATGTGCACTTCAAAGTAGATAGAAGCCTTAAGGGCCCCCCTCAGCTCCGGGCCCTCGACGATTGCCGACCAGCCGACATGGCCAGACCGCACCTTACTGTTGTCTTCATCAGGCCATAATGTCTAATGATATTACCGATGAAGTTGTCCCGTCTTCTCCGAAAGGTTTTTAGTAGAGTTATCTTTTCTTCCTCTCTTCTTAGCACTTCCGCATTACTTACGTGGTCGATCCAATTTTATCTTAACCATTCTTCGGGGACGCACTCGCTAGCTTAAAGCTCAATCGCAAGATGCAGATACCTACGCCGGGAAAATATAAGATCTTACATCAGCTGCAAGTCTGTGTCCATACGAGAAACTTAACTGTAATTGCATTTAATTATCTGCAACAATACAATAATCACCCCGATTTTACCGTGTCGATTCAAGGGCATTATTGAGAGGATTAAATTTGAAAATTGAGAAAAAAGGCACGCCCAAGTGAGCAGTTTACGTCGTTCTATCTCTAAATCTTTAACTCTCGTTCATTCCCGCTTCTGTCAATCTTCTATGTCCCGCCGTCTCGCCCTATATTACCCCCGTCATGTCTGATTCTGACCACTCATCCCCTCCGCTCACACCACTGTCTTAACCTCTCGGGAATGGAAGGGTCGCGGGTTCGACACGTGTCGCTTCTCGCCTAGAAGAAGAAGGAGATTGAGTTTGGCTTCCATCACCCGCGGTGGAATCTATCAGCGAGTAGTCCTCCTATCAGTGCGGATCAAAGCGAGTTAACGCGGGAGGCGCCGCGGCGCGCCGTGGGCGTCTTCGCATGTCTAGTCGAACATAATCGGTAAAAATACTCCAGTTCCATTTATTCCGCTTGCTTTTATGGATTCCACCGCCACTTCATCTCAGGGAGGGGGGCTAAAGGTTGTCGTTTGGGCAGGTTGCACTGTGATCAGGGATGGCAAGTGAAACGAAACGAAAAATTTTCATTCCGACCCGGAGGGAAACGAAAATACGAGGTCTAGGTTTAGTTTCGTTCCCGCACGAAATTAAAATCACCATGAAGTTTAGTTTCGAGCCGGGACGAAACTTTACTCCCTGGAACGAAACTAAATTAATCGAAACTCCGCTGCTCATAGTCAAGTTTCGATCGATCGAAGTTGGGTGGAGGGGGATAAGGGGGAATAGTTTCGACCCATTACGTATGACGTACTTGTAGAGAGGTTAAAATGTTAAGCTCAAAAATCGAATGACCAGTTTGCGTTCACCGTTCTCCTATTAGTGGTAAAAATAGGAGTGCCCCATGCATCTAATGGCGGTAGGCCGAATCTCTACTTCATTCACCCATACTTCGTACTTGGTGTGTGGGTCGAAACTAAACTGTTCGAAGGTGAAGGAAGTGGTCCCTTCGGTGCGAAACCTTATCTTCGTTTCGTTTCGTCACAGAGTTTTAGTTATGTTTCGACCCGAAGCATTTTTGGCTCCGATTTCGTTTCGACCCTGAGTTTAGCTCCCCGGGTTTAAATCCATTTCGTTTCGTTTCTGCATTTCGCTCATGGGAACGAAACTATTGAAATTTAACTGCTTTTGACTTTCGCTTAGTTTAAATAAATAAAATGCTGATTTCTGTTGCCACTTCGGTCGCATTTTAATCGGTTTTCAAAAATGTCCGCGGCGCGGCGATGAGTGCAATGCGATCCACTTTTTTCCAATATTTTTCATTATGAGAAAGTGGTAACATAAATGAGAGAAAGTCATTATATGTTAGCAAACCTCATGTTTATTAACCAATGTCAAGGTAATCAATATAGATGATGGCACAGTGAATTATAGTGGCCTATTCGAAGGGGCAGAAAAAGATAACATTGCAGCAAACCTCATTATTTACTCGGTGATGAGATAAAAACAAAATAAAACGTACAATGCGCACCGGGGAGTTCACGAAACCCACTAGTCGGTGGCCGTACCGACACCTTTTTGCTGTCGGTACGGCTACCGACGATCTCCCGTCCTCACGTTGGTGCCGCACCGATCGGGTTCGTACAGAATCGTCCGCACCACTGCTTGCCGGGAGTCGGTGTGACGTCGCACCCGACGAATCGGTGCCGCACCGATCGGTTTGGAGTTACAGAATACGGCCCCTGATTCGGTCCGCGAACCGCGAGCGCCGGGGGAAGGAAAGGGCCGGCCAGAAAAACCCCACCCTACGGTAAAATACGTCTATAATGCATTTTAAAAATTGTTAGTGCCTGGAATAAAGGTTGTAGTATCAGGAAATTTAGGTGTATTAGTAATGGAATGGCCCTCGTATTTTTAACATCCCGGAGTATTGCGTCACCTCATGGTTAATAAAAATAAGAGCGTTCAATGATTCTATACATTACGTAACGCAAAGGCCAAATTGAAAACCCTTTAATACTACTGTGGGATATTAACCGTCGAATGCGACGTACTGTGGGAAATATATGAAACTTCATTATTATCATGCGCAATGAAAACAGCAAGTGAAATACTTCTACAATTTTGTTATTAGTTATAGTAGCGGGCGTGACTTGATGTAAATCCTTTATCGTGGGTGTTGAAGGATTAAAATCTTTGCTTTTTCCAAATGGCGATTTATTTTCTCCGACCATGGTTTCCTTACAGCGAAACATTTTCAAGGTTGAAAATGTTACGCTGCACGAATGTAAGCAATGTTTTTATTCCTTCAACTCCTACGAAATATGATTTAATAAAATTTCCAATCAAAATAAACAAGATGATAATGAACCTTATCGTTGTAGTCAGCCAATCAGACCCATGGCGTGATTTCGGAAATTTTTCCATTTCAAGCCTGGTCCCAAGGGCATATACATCATATGTCATCAATCGTGAGATTGGTTTGACGCAGATTTCCTTTCCGCTCTCCTATTCGCTAGTCTATTCGTAGTGACATGTTTCTTTTCTTTCACATTCTTAGTGACCTATACTCAGGGACGCCGACTTACAAAAAATATTGGGGGGGCCCAAACCGGGGATCTTTCACCGGGAAATTTTATAAGTAGTGAGTTTTAAGTTTTTTAAGCATTTTCGAAGAGTCATATGATCAAAATTAGAACAATAAGAACTCTAATCTCGATATCTGGACACTCCGGGGAAAATCGACAAGCCTGACACTTTTTTCCTCACACTCATAACGAATTATTGAGGGGGCTCGGGCCCCCTCAAGCCCCATGGAGTCGTCACCACTGCCTATACTATATAACTCATTCTTGGCTATCCATTGCCCTACATCTCGTCCACCTATCCGTCGACGTTTTTTTTCAGCAGACCATCATGGATCATGATGTGACCAACTATGTTATCTCATATTCTTCTTAGTGTTTTCAGAAGACTTATCTTTACTCCGACTCGTCTTAACCCATCCTCATTACTTACTCCATCGCATGGGCTTCCCCAGCGAGGGGCAGGAGGGGGCAGCTGCCCCCCCCCCCCCCTTAGAACAAAAATCGCAAAATCTTGAATGGAAAATTAGGACTGGGTTGGAACGAAAGTTTTTAATACATTTTCTTTAAATCCATGAAATGTGATATTAGTATTAGAAATGTAACTAAAATACGTTTTCTTCTAGCAAATAATTTTAAAAACTAATAAAACGCTGTTTTACTTTTCTAAAAATGTTAGTTTTAATGATAAAAATTCTTGGAGTATTGGTCATATAATACTAAAAATTTTTTGCCAACGTTTCGGTTTATTTCAAAACCTTCATCAGGTCTTTGAATGAAAAAATCAGAGTGCAATAAAATACAATAATTTATAAAATATTGATGTATAAATAAAGATTACGTAACAGTTTTTTTACAATAATACAATAAAAAAACTATTTTGTAAATTTTATTTTATTATATTATTGTAAAAACTGTTTTGTAACCTATATCTATGTATCAATATTGTATATTATTGTACTCTCATTTTTTCATTCATAGCCCTAATGAATGTTTTAAAATAAACCGACACTTGGCAAACAATTTTTTGACTTGTATGACCTACACTCCAAGAATTTTTGATCATTAATTAAAAGAGGTCAAGACAAGAGAAAAAAGAAAATTTAATTTTAGTTTTATTCATCTTTTCCATACTTAAATGTTACAACTGAACAATCATGGTTTGCCCCCCCTAGTTTTGATCTTGGGTACGCCCTTGCTCCGTCGATCCATTTTTGTCTCCATCATTATTCTGTGGTATCACATTCAGAATGCTTCCACTCTTCTCTGCTGCTGTCAACCTCCAAGCCTCGCTCCCATACAGAAACGTGCTCCATATGTAGCATATGACGAATCGTTACCTTACTACAATGCTTGTAATCTTAGATGCAAGTTGGTTTTTGTCGTATGCACTCTACGGCTGCGCCCTTCTACTGACTACAGGATATTCTATTTATTTCTTGCTTCTCCTGTCGCGATGCGTCGTTGGTTATTCGGTATATTATTTCCTAGGTAACAAAAGTATTTCATTTCTTTGAGATTTTGTTTTCCATATTTAATGCTAGTTTTAGTCTCTCCTCTTTTGATGGATACAAAAACTATCGAACTAATAAAAATTAAAAATTTGGCGGGGGGTCATATCCCCTGAGAAACCCACCCCTAAACTCGCCCCTGATATTGAATTGGATTTATTAGTAAGAGATCGATAAAAGAATACTGTAAAACATGAATCTCTTGAATTGCAATTGAGAAAAGGATTTATTTCGACTCGCGCGGTCCCGGACCTACCGCCTTAACTTGGGCTCACCCCCTTCAGCGATTAGGTGGGTATGAACCGCGTCAACCACTTTAAAGGTTAAGCAGTCTGCCCGTTGAGCAAGGGCTTCGCAAAAAGAGGGTTTTGCGGGTTCGAATCCCGACAAGGGCGCGACTTTCTGAAAAGAGTCCGGTTCCTAAGGATTTTCTTTTTTCATTTAAGTTTTTTTTTTCGCCAGTCGGCGACCGTGGGGCGTGATCAGTTGGCCGTGAAGCACGGTGGGCTGGAAAATAAATGAAGAGCGAATGCGTGCTCGCGACAGAGAGAGAGAGAGGCCAATGGCCTTATGGAAGGGCCGCCGCCGCCGCCTTTCACGGAGACAGGAAGCAGTAGAAATGAACCACGGAAATCTATCTGGCCGAAAGGGTGAAAGAAGTTTGCCCTAAAGGGGGTAAAAATATCTCGGTGATGGCATGCGAGGCTTCCAGAGGTGCTGTTTGTGATGCTCTTTTAAATTATCTACACTTGAGATATTCGGCACCAATTTCGAGTAGTAAGGGTAATACTGGAAAAAAATGAAAATATTATTTCAATAATAATGACATTTCTTTCTCTTATAGCAGTTTATTTTTACAAACGATATTAAATTAATTGACAACTGCGAGTCGACGGCTTCTAATTGTAATCAAAGCGAATACAGAGAAATTAAAGTTGTAAGAAAACAATGTCGTTACAACTTTCTTGTCGCCGATTTATTTTATTTTTCGAACGTAAGGCAGCAATCATAAGCAAAATATATACAAGCGGTTGTTATATTTATTTTCCTCGGATCAAGGGTGATAAAAGCTTTCCTCACAAACACTTTAAGGGCAGATTATTTCAGGCTGCAGTATGCTAGCCTAACAGCATGGAAGCATCATAAGAATTTCATTTTTATTTTTTTCTCCTTTGAAAGTTGTCTTTCCATACTTCTGATATGTGATTTCATTAATAATGGCCTTAAAATACGTTTTATCGTTAATGAAATCGATAAACTTCGTTGCTAGGTCATGGGAGTATGAATAGTTTAAGCTACGCATTTATCTATGAAAATATTATTTTAAAAATTGATTTATGCAGCAATTTTATCTTTCTCCAAAGGTCTTCGGGTTTACGTGTCTATATTTTATATTATCTATAGGATTAGTGTGCGAATCTTATACCCCTTTGCTCGGAGGTATCACTGAATTCTGCGCTTCCGTGCAACTCAAATACTTTCCAGACGACTTTTTCGGATTAGACTGACGGCGACCGATTTCACGATTGTCTCGCCAGAAGCAATCAGCGCCCGACGGCCATGGGAAACCTTCTTGGGGTAGGTCTCTCTCTCTCTCTCCATCCCTCTTCTCGTGTCTTGGCGCCTGGTGCCACTTGCGCGTAACCCGATACATCCTTCATCCCCTCTTCCCAGTATGAACTCCCCAATCTGGGTAAAGAACGGGTTATGTTGCGTTGGGAGGATTCCTCTCTTCGCTAACATTTTATGCTTTCTTCCCAATTCTTGGAATGGACCACGGTTCGAGTTTCTGTAATAACCAACCCGCGTTCCAGCTAGCTTCTTTTAAGCATCTTAACTCGCTCATTTGTTGACGCAGAAGTTACTATCGTAATACGTCCGGAGAAAGTCGACGAACGATATGTATAGGCCGGCGCAATTGAGTCATAAATGGAGTTTGAAATCGTTGATCTATGTTGATATACTATTTTATACTTACACGGTACCAGGGGCGCAACTAGGAAATAAGGCTAGCGGAGGTTCTAGGCGCAACTAATACTAGGGGTATGGAATACCTTCCAGGATAAGCGGGAGGTAGGGAGTCCTTCCCCCAGAAAATATTTAAGATTAATTTTTCAAAATGGAGAGTTTTACGGCTGTGTGAATAATTTGATGTTTTGTTTGTGAGTCATCCGTCCACCTAATATTAGTTACGAAATGTGTTATATTAAAATATTTTTATCAATAAAAATCTCCGAGAGGTTTATCCCCCAAATCCCCCTCGCTGCGCCACTGCACGGTACAACACAGTAAGGTACTACTTTTTCCATTTTCCCTCTGAATTTCAACAATGAGGAATCAAGGAGGCTGGAATACACCTACCACCTTGTCAGGAATAGAGACCGCATTTCGTAGTTAAACAGGTTTTCAGACGAATTATTCTTACTAGTATACGGATGTATACGTTTCCACTATTAAAAGCGCGAACATTAAAAAAGAGCATCCTCAAGTCGGCCTCATAATGTGTTGCCGCGCATTTAAATGGATTTACAAAAGTCGCCACTCGCGTCGCTGACGGACAAATTGATCCGAGTTTCACGGGGAAATGAGGTAAAATTAGGAGTATTAACCGAAATTTATTTACTTGATGGCGTTATCTATCAAATTTAATACTTTTGAACGCTATCCCTCACAATTACAAACAATACTTCTAAATATTGAAAAAAAGTGGATCGCATTGCACTCATCACCGCCCTGCGGTCATTTTGAAGGCAGATTAATATGAGACCGAAGTGGCAACAGAAATCACCCTTCCATGGGATGGAATTGGGCCTTTTCTATGCAGTCTCCTTGATTAAAAGTAACCACGGTCGGTAAGTTACGTGTCTAGCTCTGCTAGCATAGAAAACCCTACCATAGTTGCCTTTTGCACTTCTATTAATACGCTGGTTAAAAGTTATCAAGGGTACAAAGATAGAAGTAAGAACATGGCATTAGGCAAATATCATTTAAAAGAAAGACTAGCTATTGTATTTTATGAATTTGGAATAGGGTAGTTTCCTTCATCAAAGGAAACGAAAGGCATTGATTGCGATTCATTTGACACCAGTAGTGTATTCATAATATACCAATTATTTGGTTTTAGAAATACCAGTTTAGGCAAATAGCAACGGTCAATTTTAACCGCATTTGAAAAAGGCCAGATGCCACTCCACGTGACGTCACAGGGACCTAGTTTCTATACGATTAGAAAGGAGTTTTACATCGTCTAAGATTACCAATGCATGCATGAGGCACAGAGCTCAGGGAATCATGTCTTAATAATCACCTATTAAAACTGCCCAAGGTTGGAAAGTTTTCATCGTTTTATAGGGTATTAATAATCCTTATTTAAGCCAAGCGCTACCTGCTAGCAGGGTACCTACTCTGCTACCTGCTAATAGCCGGCATCGTATCAGCGCTCAAAGCCTCGCCCCAAGGTCACCTCACCCGGCGACAGCGGGAACCAGAAAGACGTCACACGGGTTTTCCCAGCATTCATACATAGCCGTTGCGTTTTCGCGCGCTTGAAAATTTTCACTTTTCATTTAATCGCGAAAAATAGATATCGTAATTAAACATCTAAAAGCGTGAAATACGTACTCCAGGAGTAATAATCTTTCGATTTAGGCAGTAAAAAAATAATGGGAAACCACCCTATTGAAGGAGGCGGCCGGCAGCTGAGGTCATTTTCGTCATGAGGGAAGGGTAGGGAAGAAAGGATGGAGAGAAAGCCGGCGCGGAGTCGGCATGAGCCTATCCTTAATGAATGGCGCCAAGTGGATTACGGCTTTACGTCCCATCTAAAGGTGCGCTTACTCTGTGTAAAATGTTATATAAAACAGGTTACATATAAAAAATATATCATGTTTCACGAAAATGTTACAAATCCGTATAATTCAAACTTTATACTTCACGACCCCTTATTATATATATATATATATATATTTTTATATCACGAGATGTGGGTCAAAAAAATATACAATTATATTAAATTTGACCCACATCTCGTGATATAAAAAAATATATATACAAATCCGTATAACATTTTACGTGTAACATTGTGTTATAAAACAAAAAATATCGTGTTAAACTACAAGTTTTTGCATTCCCGCTTCGTGTGGGAAACCAAAGTCTTGTTGTATAACACGAATTTTTGTTTTATAACACTATTTTTCATGAAATGTGTGAAACGGATTTGTAACTTTTTCGTAATACATGTTATGTGTAACTTATTTTATATAACACGCTACACAGTGTAAACGCACGTTAATGGGCAGATTGCTGCACTTGGAATGTCCTCCTCGAAGCACTCAAGCAGGTATCGGGCAGTATTTGTTAATAATAAAACGTTATTGTACTTTTCCACACGATTTAATTAATACGACCGGTTTCGTCGCAGAGGCGACATCATCAGGTACAGAATCCGTTATAATAACAGTTATTTTGTTCTTGTTTATCTGGTTGCTATTACGTTGGTAGAGGAGGGTTGCGTTGGGGTTGGAGCGTCACTCAGCTTCAGGGGAATCTCCAAGAGCGGGGAATAGTTTACAAAAATATTTTCATTTGCTAAAATTCCATTTTTTATATGCTTCCTTATCTCCAACTCCTCCAAGCAGTCCATCCTTCTTCCCTTTCCCTCAAGGTGGAGAATTTCCCCAACGCAACCCTCCTCTACCAACGTAATAGCAACCAGATAAACAAGAACAAAATAACTGTTATTATAACGGATTCTGTACCTGATGATGTCGCCTCTGCGACGAAACCGGTCGTATTAATTAAATCGTGTGGAAAAGTACAATAACGTTTTATTATTAAGAATGGATTTTCACAAAGTAAAGCCAGAAACAATCAAGTATTTGTTAAGTTTCCGCTACCACCGGGATTTGAACCCAGACCCACGGGGTGGCAAGCCAGCGCTTAGGGCCACCAGAACAACCTATTGCTATTGTGATGATTTAAGCGCACAATCTGAAATACCTTGAAATATAGTAAATAATCCGTGAATTTTATTTCACAATCGAAAACTTCTCGCTGTTCACTCCCCTTTTCTATTAATGCCAGTGGCGGATACATATGGGGGCGCCCGCCCCTCGCCCTCCTAGCTGGGCTACCCGCATTGCCGAACATTGCAGAACCACAATTGTAACTTTTTTATACCATAAGATAGCATTGTCTTGTATATGCCTATATTCAGTTTAAATGAAACTATCTTAAATTTTGCAGGTAACTCTATTATTTTTCATCGCATAAAAGTATAGGTACCTCAAAATATCTTGTGCGCCCCCTTGAGTTTTTTCTGTATCCGTTACTGATTAATGCTCTTACAATTAGTGAATTCAAGGAATTTTGAATGCTGATTGAAACAGCGCTAATTGAAGCATAAAACCTCCTAAGAAATGATTTGATAAATGATGTTAAGATACAATAATTTTAAATAACAGTTGTTTCGCCTTAAATATGTAGCAATGGAATTCTTAGTCTTAATAGAAATTTCGACTCGCAGTGGAGCATGAAGCATATAGCCGACACCTCTCCGACGTCCTTTCTTAAAAAAATTGAACTTCCTTATTAAGAAAGGACCGTGGGACTTTAAAAAATATATTGAGTTCTAGAAGGACCAAACCTGTCATTTTGACGGATAACCTCTACTTACTTCATCATATTGCCTAGATTTGAATGGAAATAGGCAGTATTTCGTTCGCGCAATGCTGAAATTTAAATTAAATTCGTCCTTCGATACTAGCAGGATTTATGAAATTTAGCTAACTAAAGTTCACTGTGTTGAAGTCCAAATTTCGTCCGGACCGGTGAGAAAGTGTCGAGATCGATTGATCTCGCACAGGGCACATTGATCCTTGATTTCTTTTTTTGGGGGGGGGGGCACAAGGAAGGCAGTATCCAGGATTTTGTTCTGGGGGGGCACAAGGGTATCTTGTAATACAAAACGAACGCAATGATAATGGGACCGTATTAAAAATCTTGCATATTTTTTAAGAGTCTTAGGGGGTGGGGACGTGTCCCCGTGCCGCCCCTAGATCCGCCTATAAATTCTCGCACATATAAGTATCCATTGACAGTAGCGCAACTATGGTGGGGTGAGGGGATAGATCCCCCCCCAAAGCATCAGAGAAATAAAGACATTATTTGAAACTATTGTCTAGTTTTGACATTTAATAACTGCATTTGCTTAAAGTTAAATTTTTAGCTCCAAAATTATATAAAATGTTTGTCCAGGCATATCATTTTTCAAACATTTTCCCGGACACCCCGTCGCCTGGGGGGAGGGTCGCCACCCCAGGCAGTCGCATCCCCCCCAGAACATATTCCTAGTTAAGCCATTATTTATTAATATACATAGAGACAGATTTACCTTTTTAATGGCAACGCTATTTTGGTGATGCGAATCTGGATAAGCGTAAATGAATGAGTCCGCTCGCCGCCACGGTACGAGCTCCCGCCAATGCATGAAGGAAGGGGCAGCGCGTGTGTGACGGTCGGCCCCTTTGACCGCTGAAGTGCGATGACCCCTCTGTCTGACTTCCCACTCTCCCCCCCCCCTTCTAACCCTTGCTTCGTACCCTTGCTGCGTTGATCGCTATAACCCTTTCTTCTTTTTTGTGTCTGCTGTCGCGAGGGGGACGGGGGTTTCGAGTTTCCTCTGACTGAATGACTGGCGACAAAGGATTATTCGTCCCTCGCCATGGCTTCCTGAAAGACGACAAAGCTCATCAAAATCACCTCCCTCACTCCCCTGTCACAGGGTCAGACGGCCGAAAAATCCCCTCTGGGTATGCCCTACAATTTAACCTCCGGTCTGGCGCCCAGGAGGAATTTCTTTGAAAAAAATCCATATGTGCGCCATCTTGAGAATTTGAAACAGAACATAGAATTTGTAACCGAAAAAAATGAAATTTATATCCTGATACTAATAAATATAAAAGAATTTGCCGGCCTCGGTGGCGGCGGTGTAAAGTCCTCGCCTGCCAAAGCAAAGGTCGCGGGTTCGAGTCCCGCCTGGGTAAGTTACCCTTATCCAGGGCATGAATGTTTGTGCACGCTTGATTGTTAAATGTTATCAACCCCGATTTAAAGGCCGAACAGTGCTGTTTTCGGGTGGTGTGTGAAATAAAAAAATAAATAAATGAAAGAGGATATTTGTTTGTCTGTCCGCTATGCATTTTCATACGGCTGCATGGATTGCAACAAAAATGGATGCGTAAATATATCTCATACTCCCAGAGTCCGTAGTGCAATTTCTGGTTATGTCTGACGCGTCCTTATTTACTGTTTGTTACCTCACATCATACAACTTGTGCGGTTGGATATCCTGTCGTGTAGGCACACCTCTTGACACGCCCGTAGGAAAAACATGACTCATAGGATTTCTTGATTGAAGCTTTCGCGGCTCATGATGATTAAAAAATAATAAGTCGCATACGGGTGTATGCCGCGTGTCGTAATGGAGATTGCCCCGACGTTTCGCGACCGACTGCTGGTCACTTTTTCAAGGGAATAATGCTGGGATTGGTTTTTGCTGCCTTTTTATTTTTCAGGTGGGAGGGGTGGGCGGAGGGTGTGAGGATCAAAGGTCCAGTCCTAACTAAAAAACTGTATGAGTTCAGATGGCGTTTTTGGTCTGCACACGTCTGGACACATAATAATCAATACTGTGTATATCAGAGTATAAGCTGATCCCGTGCGCAGTATCCGGAAATCATTTTTTCCATCATTTGCTGTTACAAATGCATATCATCTTCATCAAACCTGCTTTATTCCTTTAGCTAAAAATCCTCCTATGTGACCATGGGCGTACCCATTCTGTTCTTTGATTTGACAAATCATCTATAGTCGACCCTTTTGATGCTCCCTACTGCATTATGTAAAATTCTGCTTGAATTCGTACCAGTTAAAAGTGTTAAATTCTAGCTATTCATAAAAATGTTACCAAAAGTACTCACTTGAGTACCTCTTTGATGGTAAAAATAAAAATTTGGCTTAATAGCATCCTGAGAGAATAAATTTTTTACTCAATACATATTGCAACCTTGCGGCTAAGGTTTAAGCCACCGGGTGCGTCCCCCGGGCCGTGGATGGTGGGTCAACCTTTAGAGGTAGAGGTTAGCTGCGATACAAGTGAGTTTGTTGAATAAGCAATCATGGACAAAAAGCTAAGGTATTTCGGGGTGGTATGGGTCTATCCCTGGGTAAGATAGGCCGTCTAAATAATACTTTAAACCTGTGAAGATGCCTTGACTTGGCCAGGGGAGGCCACCAACAATTATGCCTCCCATCACCCAGGAGAGAGGGCAGGGTCTCTTCTTTATATGTGTGAAATTCGAGACCACAGTGGTCAGTACAGTGACACTCATTTCACTGCAAGTGTGGCAACATTTACTTTAACGGTTGTAGTTCTGCGATGTGTACGGCTAGGGGAAACCACTTCATTATTTTCCTCAGTAGTCGCAGCTACTCCAACTTTAAATAATGAGACATGATTCAATTCATGCTTGCCAGAGAAAAAAACTTAAATGAGACTGCCAAGGTAGATGGCATCAATTGTAAAAGGTAATTGAGTGTATGACTGAAGACCAAATTTCTTTTGTGGCAGAGGTTTGCTCAGGTATTTAATGATCGGTGTTTTTTTGTATTCGCTTCCACACACCCTTTAAGTCTTAGCCCATTTCGTTAACATGCAGCTACTACATATTTACTTGCAGGCCCCTTTCCATGCTTTGGTAATGGGATGGGAGTCACTTTCAAGTCATTCATGTTTCCAAATTAGATTGTTTAGTTGGTGTGGTTGATTCTAAACCGACAGACACAGGCAAAATTAGAGGGCTTAGCAAAGACCAGTATAATGCCTACTATTTTATCAGCATGTAGTGATTGAAATACCTACGAAGTAAATAAACAGTGACTGCTTTCTATCTATCAGATTGAATTTGTTGCTTTCATTGTGTTAATGGACCATTGTCTCATCTGAAACTGGTGAATCCAGTAAAACATCCATGAATGCATTTGTAGGGGTTTGGGTTGTATGTGGTACCACTGTGCACAATTCTGCATTCTAAAAAGAATAGCCTTATGGAAAATATCTTGTCTTAATTAGTCTGTTGCTGTATTTTTAGAATAGGTCTTCTTTAAAGCTGTTCTTCTGAAAATATGATGGCAATGCTTTCATTTATTTGAGAAAAAATATTCTACAGTAATTTACTCAGCTCCTTCCAGTCGCTAGCTCTACTGGTTATGGAAATGATTTCTAAGTCCTCAGGAAGTTCCACAGCTGCTATGATCTTTTCCTTCATCATTTCAGTGATAATCATAGATTCTCTTTCACCATGGGTCAGTTTCTTAAGTTTAATTACAGGGACTTCTAGGTAATTGAAGGAACTCTTAAATTATTTTTTTTATGCCACCTTAACTGTATAAGTAATAATATGATGCTATTAATTGTCATGGTAATTGTAAATTTTATCCTTGAACAGTGATCCACTTTTTTTTCTCAATGTAATTTTTCTACTCATTTGATAATGATGTATTACTTTCCTTATTTATAGAAGTAATCAGAGCAAAATATCTGTTCAAGTCCCAAGAAACTGTGGCCAATACCTATTTTAAATTCATTGCCTGGTCGATTTTATGGTCTTTACCTTCTTAGGAGCACACCTTCAGTGGGTATACTGCTAATTACTAATGGATTTGTCACCATAGTCAAATTAAATATGTACTCAATTGTACACAGTTTTTAATAGGGAGTAGACTTATATTTAGCTCTGCTTTGATTGGCCTTGAACTATTACGATATATGTATGTAGAGCCTTTCAAATGGAAATACTTATTCACTGTATGAAACTCTTTTTATTAGATTGTCTGAACCAAAATAATGATAAGAACATAGTTACTTTCATTGATTGCCACAATCAAGCCGCGTATTCAGCATACAGCTGAAAATACCGTAGTAGTTAAATGAAGGATTCTACTTATAAAAAATAGGAACCTTTTTTTTAAATGTCTCCATCATATCTTGGATTTTTTAAAGTACTTATTGATCTACCCTTGTATTTCACTTAGGAGAAATTTTCAGGTCTTGCTGACCCACAAATGAAAAACTGTCACAGAGGAGAGGCCGAAGCAAATACATAGTTGGACGCTAGGTCATTCAACTAGACTTAATTCTAGGAATATCCATGGGCTAGCCAATGATGCACCTTTGTGGAGTCACCTACAAGTGTATTTAAATTCAATTGAGGGACAATAGTTTGCCTTGACTAAGATTCGAGCCCTGATCCCTCAAATTTGGGCTAGGTGTCCTGGGTTCTAGCCTTGGGACTGTGACACTGTGTGCACAAACCTGCTGACTAATGGCAATGTATGCCCAGCAGCATAAACCATCTTGTCCTCTAAATCCAACAAAACTTCACAGATGAAGATGCCTCAGTAGTTCAAGACAGTGGCGTAACAATGGGAGGGATGAGGGGATAGACCACCCCACAAAGCCTCAGAGAAATAAAAAAATATTTAAAACTATCATCTAGTTTTGACAGATAATTACTGCATCTGCTTAAAGTTAAATTTTTAGCGCCAAAATTATGTGAAATTCATTTTCAGGCCAGTTATTGTTCAAAAATTTTCCTGGACCCCTGTTGCCTGGGGGGGGGGGGGTTGCCTCCCCAGGTCATCCCATCCCCCCCAGAACATATTCCTAGTTACGCTACTGGTTGAAGAGGTACCATACCTGGCCTAAATTCAAACCTAAATGAAGCCAGGATTCAAAATTAAATTTGGGAAATTTACGTTTGAATCCTGGCCAAGGCAAATGATATTTTCTCAATGGAATATTCACTCTTCATTTGTACTTTTGGGTGATTCTGTAATAGTACGCCACTGGCTAGTCAATGAATATTCCTACTGACCCACATGATCAAGTAAAGGTTGCAATTGAGTAAAATACTGTTGAGGCAGGGGAGTTGCAGTTCAATTGAAAATAATAGGTTTTAGATAATATTTGATATTTTTATATACTTTTGTTACAAATTCTCAAGATTTTTTACCACTTAAAACCTTAGCTCATGCACCGTGGAATTGTGTGAGCAAAAGTAGAAAGACGGGAAATATACACTTTTGCGTGTTGGGAGGCGCAAGGGCAGGCACAAGCCTGCAACGCCTTGACACAGTTTTGACATATTCAAAAACTACAATTATTTATCTTCACTTAGGATTGTCACAGCTGATGCAGAACACGCTCGGAAATCTCTATATTATTATATGTATGTACCTTCAATATAAATCCATTAATATTCCTACTTTTAGACACTTTATAACACACAGACAGACAGTGTAAGTTTTGCTGCGTTCCACTCGCACTTACAATAACTTACGTAAGCATACAGACTCCTCTGCTTCTGGAAATAAAGAGAACTTTGCAGATACCGCAAAAAAATAGACATCATAACCAGGCAGCTAACACCAAGTTTAATGGTATTGTAATCAACTTCTTTAAGGGTCTTAAAGATATACAAAAGAATAAACTTTACAGCTACCATCAATTCACACAAAGACACTAGAAATAATAACATGATAAATCCAAGTTGTATACAATCCATCAAATGAAAGAGGTTCCTATCACTTTCTGAATCACACAGATCACATGATTCTTGATGTTCATTACAAAGAAACATTACCCTCTTTGAAAAAGAGTCGACTATCTCCATGTCTGTCATCAGAAAGTTTTACACACTCAATGTAAGACAAACAGCTTAGGGAATGATCACATAAAAAGCCTACACAGTCAAATCTGCCAAAATGAGGTCATCAATTGATTCTGCCAACAAACCTTTTCGAACAATTCTATGTATTTTGGCATTCATTCTTCTTTATTTTCTCTTAAATCCCACCAAAATATAATTTTTGCATTTCGTCTCCACTCACAACAACCGTTTATAGGAAAATGAAAATAGAAACAAGACAGGCATTCATACATAAATGTCTTGTCGTCTATTCATTCTGGGTTAATCGGTAACGGTCACAATAAAAAATTAAGTCAGTTTGGTTCGGCTAAATCTTTGAATGGTGAAAAATGCCCCCTTCTGACTCGTAAACTGTGACAGAAAATATCGGCTGAGAAAGAAATACAACACATGGCAAACGGTTCCTTTATTACAGTTAACGAACGCAGTGGCTACATTGAAGCTCTCGCTAGAAACACATGAGGCACAGAGCAAGGTGTGTGTTTTTGTGTGCACAAAGTCACCAGAATGGACTAATATCTATGAATTAACGGCGGATCACATTACATTACACATTAATGACTCTCTAAACAATACAACTGTAGTCTCTCTTGTCATATTGTGGCTTTTCCTTATTTACTTATGTATATATATATATTTATATATAATTTTCTTATAGCAGTCCAGCCTTCAACACCTCCATCTTTCTCTCTTTCTCTCACTTCCCATTTACTCTGAACATATAAAAATATTTATATCTTACAAAAAACTCGTCTGCCTTTTTTTATAAATTACTTCATTTGTACAAGGCACCAATATAAAAAAATTTCTCTGTGCTTTCTTTTTTTTTTGGAATCACAATATACACATATATATATGATTACATATATATACATATACATATTTCCTTTCTTTCTCTCTTTTATATTTCTTCTTCTTCTTCTCTCCTACTCCTCCTTCAACAATGGAAATTATCTTTCTCTACTCTCTCCTCTCACAATGCCGCTGTGCCAACGTCTATTAAGTGCTCTCCTTAATCTCAAGTGGGCACAAAATACTGACAAAAAGAAATTACGGGGACGGGATCGGAAAACTGAATCAAAACAAATTAATGCTGATAGCTGTCCATCGCAGAGATGTGCAGTCAAGGCATTCCGTAAGTGGAAAATATTGTAATTTGTGTGCAAATGATTTGCATTTCAATTTCCTTAAAGGGTATTGTTAAAGTCTGCTTAATGACTTGAGTAGGTACCACAAAACTTTTAAGCTGGAAACTTTAAGGGATCTATGAAGAAGTTGGGAAGGAAAATTTGACAAATTAAACTTCTCTCAAATAAACAAGGTGGCTGTATTTCACTGCAATGATTGTAAGGTCCAAAAATATAGAAACTGGATATCAGACACTGCCACATAGGTTATTTCCAAATTTTCCACCTTCGATAATGCAAAGTCGTACCTTGGTGACTACAAAGCTCCCAACATGCTAGAAGTATAAAACTGTCGGCTATGGAATATTATGCTTCCTCCGTAATTGGTAATTAATTTCAAGACTACTAAAGCTACTTCTCAATGAGGAGTAGTTGTTCTCTTTTTTAACTGCCAAATAAAAGTTGTTTTTATTAAATTATTGGAAAGCTGGGAGTAAACAGGAGAATCTGTATGAAATTTTGAGAAATAGCTGCTTGCATTCTGTGTCCTCTTCTGGCAAACATCCAGTTTATATATACTTGGGACGCGGTCAGTTTTGGAAAAATAAGCAAATCTTGTGAAAGCCTAATTTTTATGCTCAATCTTGCACATCTCTGCTTTATCTCAGTAAAAAGCGTTGCCTTTGATCTGTTGCTGGAAGGGAGGCGAGTGGAATGAATGTATTACATGAGACTTCTTTCACCTGGCATCGTCTCGAGCAAGCATGTGCCCTCAGATGGTTTTGATGTGTCAGGAAACCAAACTGGCCACCCAACCCTGCCATTTGTGGCACTGAAAATGTGGCGATGCATATCACATTATAAATGTAAAGATGTGATTTTTTAATACTGGAGGGAGGGTAATTCAGTCCGCAGCATTTTTGCTCATGGCCATTTGAGGATGAATGTTGGGAAAACGTTTTTAAGGGACATATTTTCAACTGAGAAGTCAACTCAACAATCACAATCCTGAGATCTCGTTTCACTGAGAGGAGTATACCCTTCCCCTCCCCCATTGCATGCAGGAATCACACGTACAGGGTCAATCCCAAAAGTTCCGGTAAGGAAATCCTACAGCCGGCATCGTAAGCATGCATGACATGGTGGACAAAGTGGTGGTGGTTCTTGGAATGAAAATGTCTAGAAATCACTTTGGTTGGGTGAAGATTGTTGTTAAAGTGATACAACATGTCCTGAAAGTGCCCATGTTCTGCAGTGCAATGACTATACAATTTTAAGTTAAAATTCAACTGAGACAGAATGGAATATATGTTCAAGAAATGCTTAAGTAATCTTTAGTGGAGGACATAATGCCACAAAATAAAACTTTCCAGGGCAGAGGAGATTTCAGCAAGGTCGTCATTGTGTGTCAACATTGAAAAGCATAAGGGCACCTAAGAGTGTGTTATCGATTCTAAAAGCATTTTGAGGCCCTCCTGGTAGTCTAGAAGGCATGGGCAAAGCATTGGAAAATGAGCTTTGAGTCGGAAGGAGAGTACATCGTAAAGTTACATGGGGATTGTATGCTTATGTTCAATAAATAAGTAGAAATTAAAGGAACAGTTGTAGAAATTACAGAAACCTCTGGGACCGACCCTGTTCCACATTTATCCCATATACTCTTTCCTAGTGGTTGAATCCTCTCAAAATAAACTGAGGCTCCCTATTGGAAGTTGTTAGAAACATACAAAAGGTTGAAGAGTAATATACAAGTCCAACAAATGACTGGTGGCAGAAATTCCAAGCCACGACCTCTCGTTGACTTATCCATAGAGATCAATTACATATCAGCAGGTTGTCAAAAAATATGATCGAAAATAAAAAGACTCGAAAAATGAAAGGAAAGAAAGAGCAATAAGGCTCGCTATTAAAGCTTCACTAAAACAATCACAACCATAGAAAAATAATAGTATTAAAAGTTGCAATCAAAATGAAAGCAGAAGAAAGCTTGGAAGGATGGCTTTTGTCTCACCATGCAACAATAGCTGTAGGTGAGAACTGTGGCCAACAGTCTTAAAAAAGCTGTGCATGCACTCTGCAATACAGACAGACAGAAAGATTCGAATGGATACCTGAGTCCTTTACTTTTTAAGCAAAATATTTCAAATTTTTTTTGCCAGTCTCTAAAGCAAAAAATTCTTTTTTTTCCCCCAAGTAAAAGAATTTCATTCATTTTTTTAACCTCTTTGAAACGTCTACGCTTATATTTATATCATTTATATTATATATATTTATCTATATTTTTCATACACACACATGTTTAAACTCCATGTGGATAGGCAATGGCTTGAACAGTAAGGGATCTAGAGGGCATCTCCAAAAGACTCAAAAAAAAAGTCTTCCTACGAGGCGGAAATAATGAAGGAGTGAACAGAAAAGTTTAATATCATGAGACATGTGGATTGGTAGTTATTTGACAGGTTAAGGGACAATAGATTGGGGATAGATGGGAGAGTTTCACTCTGGGAAGGTTGGAGGGATGACACGCTTGGGCACGCATGTCATTCCCTAGCAAAATGACCTTGTTGCCATAGTTCTTGCATATTCACAGCTCCAATAACATCACATGGGCACAGATTTCAACCGTTGAGGGACAAAAGGGCATTATAAAATATGCACAGAGTAATAATCAGCTGTCTCGGACACTGAATGCCTACGGAAACTGGCCAAGTAATTAAGTCCTAACTACCCAGGATCCAAATATAACTCATACTGTTATCAGACATCATCATCTGCAGCATTTAAATGGAATGCCTTTCAATCTTATTCAGACACAAAGGCTATCAGGTGCCATTCTTTGGAAATAGAAAAATCATTAACAGGACTTAACTCAGAGGAATACAATAGTGGAAGGCGAGATGTAAAGAAACATGGTGATATGCTGATAGTAATTGTAGATTGGCTGGTAAATGTCGACTAAATTATTTTACGCACATCTTGTTTTGACACGTTCGCATCATATTTTAGAATCAGTGTCTGAAAGTGGTGAACTTAGTTGCACATACATAATCAAGTGGTAATTTAATAGCCAATCTTCAATTATTATTGGCATCATAGCTGCAGTGTGAAACAAATGATAAAAACAATTCATTGCCTGTGACCCTCCTGCTAAATCCCTGTTTTAACATTTCACGACTTCAGGAATTTCAATAGGGCTGAGGAGAAATTATTTAAAGAAAGAGACTAGGACTGTTGAGAAGACTTGAAGTAAGGGCGGAAGCCACCCATTCTTGTCCACCTTCACAAAATACGACCCTTTGGCACGATTGCGCATGCATGCACTTAGAACTTTGCGTAAGAGTGACTTCCACCTCCCTCTGGCGAAGCCCAGCAATACAACCAGCACAATGTGTAATCCAACTGGCTCTCAGAGCGACGCAAGCTGCCTCTCTGTGCAAGGACGATGACGTGTTCACTGGTGCTAAGACGAAGCAGGCCGATCGATGCTGTCTTGCGATGATACGGCGGATGTTTGGGAGGGGTGGTCTGCCGAGGCAGCATCCACAGCCCCCTCTTCCCTCTCTTCCTGCTCCTTTGCCCCTGCTCTCGTCGCCCCCCATTGGAACTCTGGGAAAGTGTGTGTGGGGGGGAGGTCGTCATCTGTACCGTCACCGTGGTTGGGCTGCTTCATCTTGGCGATGCGTGCCTGGACGATCTTGAGGTGCCGCAGCACATAGTCCTCACTGGGTGCAAGGCGATGCGCTTGCTGGAGGCAGGACTCTGCTCGCTGCAGGTTGCCCCTCTCCACGTACACCACACAGAGGTTGTGGAGGCCTTGCACATTGTGTGGATCCTGCTGCAGGATTCTCTTGTAGCACTATGCAAAGGATGAGATAGACAGTGAGGTTTATGCACAGTCAATTAAGTTCAAAGATTTGAATTTGAAATTGTAAAGTGTACAAAGGAAATCAGCTCGGATTATAAGCCAAATCCATTGCAACTTGAACCCATTCTTAACTCTTAAGACTGCAGGAAGGTTTTTATATGTTTTGTATGCTGACTGAGGAAAAAAGTTTTTTAATCATTTTACTATAGCTCGACTACCTTCTTCAGTTTCCAAAATTTTTGTTGCTACCTGGGTACAGCCAAAATGTCTTTTTCCACACTGTAGGGATCGCTAATGTGGCTTGACTCTCCCCAACCATTCCAGAAAAACAAAACGTTCCCGCAGTCTAAGGGTTAAGCAGGGTGTTCTTTGAGGTTAACCTTAAGACTTAACACGTTCAGTGCCACTTCGTTCATTATGACGGAAGTATGAGCCTTTCTTTTGGCCACTCATAGCATGCCGTCGGTCACAGCTACTTCGACGACACGTATCTGATGTGACCAACGCAACGTGCATAGCTGAATGCACACGAAAACTCAAACGGAAAGGATCCAAGTGTTAAAACGAAAGAAAAAGGAAAAACATGTCGGCCCAGAGAGTGAATTTGTCTAAAAGTCCGCGGCAGGGAATGTGTTAAGGTTCTCTAAGGTTAACCCTTAGGGGACATAACCTCATGGAGACCTAAAATTATGGAAACATGGGTATTCAATTTTGTTTACCATGCATGACCTAGTTCTGATTTTCATTGATCGAAATAATGAAATACATAAGCAATATAAAGGAGCACACCTGAGATTAAATCTGATGGTTCAATATGTTAGCCAAGAAATGATGCCTCCCCACTCTTCCCATCCTACTCTCAAATATTACGAGCAAAAGTAGGTATAAGTAGGTCCGTATGTAACAAAGGTATGAATTTTTATTCAGAGATTTAGATTCACCACTCAACATCCCTCAAATTTCAAAGCATAATTAAGGTCTGTTCACTTTATCTTTGCGGGTGAGCTGGTGTGGCTTAACCGAGTTGGGGTGAGAGGAGGGAAAGTTTATCTACACGTGACTTTCCCTCTCCCAATCAGCAGACAGTAGGCGTGGCCTAGCACTTTGGAATTTCAGTCGCTCTCAGACCTCCGTCGTGTCAACTTCGTGAATCTGCTAGCTGTGTTGCCAAATCTCGCGCGTTCTCTTGGTGCTCTTCGATTCTTCCATTTAAATCCAACTTATAACTTACTGTTCCTTATTCTTCCACTTCAATCCTTTTCCATCGCCTTTCCAGAAAATTTTTATTCACCTTTTGCATTCCTATCAGCACCGACTCCCTCCCTCCACCTATTCCCTCTCAGTACTTTTCCGATCCCTTTATTACCAAACCCTAATCCTTTTCCTCAACTCCGTAATTACTTTTGGGTATTACAACCTATATAGTTTTGTATACCTCTGATTTAAAAGAGTAACATCAGAGCAAGTTTATTGAAGGCTCCGAAAGTGACTCCGAAAATATGGACACTGACGGGAGGGAAGACGAGGAGGTTGATTTATTAGCCACACCACTCCAGCAATAAGTTAAAAAATAAATTATTTAATAAAATACCCGTCGTGCTACTTTTCTCCATTCTTTTTGCATCCTCATCCTCACGAATTCCCTTGCAATCCCCATTTATCAGAATGTTACGCTTATGTATGCCTTTCACCAGCGGTCTAGCATTTAGCGGACAATATCCTGGCTTCTGAGATGGGATTATCCTCAATCCCCTCTAAATAAGTAGCTATACATTGTATGCATTGTTTCGCCGCCGGGCCCAATATATCTGTCCCCACGTATGAGTCACACCTTTTCAGCGGGACACTAGGGCGCCTGTGTACATTTGGCAACGTTAAGGTCGCTCCTGCTCTCTCTCTCTCGGTACTACCCCTTCCCCTTCAGCGAGGCCCCTCCCCCTTCAGCGAGGCCCTCCGATAGTGTCCGGGATCTCACGAAAGCTGACCCGCAGAGATAAAATGAACAGATAATAGTGTATATAATGGATAACCATTATCATTATAGTTATAAGTGCTAGTGTGATGACAAAGTAAAAAATAATTAAAGCTTGGCTAAGAAAATGGTTTCAAACAATAACTACATATTTTAATGAAAAGAGCGTAAGCTCCAAAGATGCAGAGAAAGCAAGAAATTGGATCAAATTTCACAATGTCAAGCATTGTTCTTTTGGTAAGCCCTCATCAAAGTTAAAAAATATATGCCCTTACAATTTCGTCCCTCAGCTGGAGACTTCTTCAGTGAATTACCCTGAGAAAGGCTCCATTACAATTAATGAAACTGTCAGGGCATATTTTTTAAAACTGTGATGTAGGCTTACACAAAAGAACATTGCTGGATATCATGGACCATGAAAATGGTCTATGATAGATGATTACGGTAGAACTTGTTTACTATGTTTCTGAGGGGACCACAAAAAAATGAATGTGCTATCCAGGAAAACGTACTAACCAGGGAAGTAGATAACTGCAATTGGGGTAATTGCACTTTGTGGAAAAGTCGTTTGATTACAATTACTTTTCGAAGTTCTTGTAGCATCGACTTCCTGAACTCTTTCCACATTGAAAATGAAGAAAATGAGCACTGCATTGCAAAAACAGTACCATTGGAATGAAAATCACAACGTTTCATAGATTTCACTGATACAATTACATAAAAATGGCATCATTCTCCCATTATTTGTCATGTATATTTTTTTAGAGGAGAAGTAAAGCTAAGTAATTTCTTCTTTCTCACAGCTTACTCAGAGAATATGACGATTATGTCAATTGGTTTGTCTTAAAACAACATAAAAATGGGCAAAACTTTGTTAGCAAAATTATTTGTTGCAGTTTGCCTTCTATAACCACTGATGATTGTCACACTACTCTATGTTAATAAGTGAGTAAAGATCACTGTGCTCATAGATAGCAAGCCTCAGTGGCAGCAGGGTAAAGTCCTCACCTACTAAACTGAAGGTCTTGGTAAAAGTAACAGAAGCAGGTGAGATATAGTGGAATGACATCCTGTTAGTATTGAAAGAGCAGAGAGATGGCACTTTTCCGCAGGTTTATCATTGAAAGTTTGAACCATATTTTGGTTTTGGGTGGGGGCAACAAGAGGGCTCACAAATTCCTCCTTCCACACGTCACCCATCCATTTAGTATAAATACAGCTCCGGAGCAAAAAATCCATTGAACTTGATAATGACCTGATGGTCAAAATGCATCGTACTCTCAATAATAAACCTGTGCAAAAGTGCCATCTCTCTGTTCTTTCAATACTTGAAGGTCTGGGTTCAAGTTTCCCGTGAGTAGGCTGCCCCCTATCCAGGGCATGGATGTTCATGAACGTTCAATTGTTAGATGTTATGAAAACCCCAATGTAGAGGCCAAATAGCACTGTTTTTGGTGGTTTATTATTGAGAGTACGATGCATTTTGACCATCAGGTCATTATCAAGTTCAATGGATTTTTTGCTCCGGAGCTGTATTTATACTAAATGGATGGGTGACGTGTGGAAGGAGGAATTTGTGAGCCCTCTTGTTGCCCCCACCCAAAACCAAAATATGGTTCAAACTTTCAATGATAAACCTGTGCAAAAGTGCCATCTCTCTGTTCTTTCAATACTTGAAGGTCTGGGTTCAAGTTTCCCGTGAGTAGGCTGCCCCCTATCCAGAGCATGGATGTTCATGAACGTTCAATTATTAGAAGTTATGAAAACCACAATGTAGAGGCCAAATGGCACTGTTTTTGGTGGTGTGGCCATCAATAAATAGATAAATAAAACTTACGCTTTCAGCAGCATCGAGGTCCTTAATGTTGTTGATGTAAATCTCCCCGAGCAGAATGAGCCCTTTGACGTGATCCGGGTGGAACTTGACGAGGGTGTTGAGGAACGGCGCCGCTTGCAGGGGTCGGTGGTCGTCGGCCAGCAAAAGTGCCAGGTTGAAGAGCGCACTGCGAAAGTCCTCTTTCAGCTCGACAGCTCGGCGGAACCAGTGCTCGGCTCCTTCCACGTCTCGGTCGTCCATGGCGAGCATGCCGAGATTGAAGTGAACGCGCTCATTCTGGCTGTCCTTCTGCAGCAGTTTGAGCAGGCGCTCGCGAGCCACCTTGCGAAGTTCCACCCTCCCAAGCTCCTGCAGTAGGATGGCTGAGTTGAAGAGGGCCTGCTCGTGCTCGGGGTCAAACTCGAGCGCCTTGTCCAAGTAAGCGAGGGCCTGCGAAGCTTTGCCTTGCTCAAGGAACACCACTCCCAGCTGCTCTCGTTTGGTCGGGTGGAAAGGAAAGAAATATGCATGCATGACATCTCTGAATCAAATTAGATTAAAATGGAGTTATTGCAAGACACATTTGATTCCGCAAATAATGAAAACAAGCACCCCAAACTGATGTTGCAAAATTTATTAACAGTATAAAGAGCCAATTTTATTTTTTACAAGCTTAGCAGAGTCCATAGAACGTCTTTGGATTTTTTTGTAGCAAAAATAACCCAAAGACATATATAATAATAGGTAATGCTAGAAATAAGAAACCAATACAACAAATGCAGCGAAAGTTGCTAATTTCTTCTCTAACTTGAATTAATGATTGCTAATAGTAGTCAGAATTAATAATTACCAATTAACTGACATTAAAAATAATTCATGAAGTAATGGGGGTGGTGAGTGAGAGAGGATTTACCTAATTACATAAATCTCTGAGTTTAATTGAATGCTAATGCATTGACTTCCTTTTGTGCTTAGTTGCATGAGTTAACTTTAATTCATGACTTTGTAAAGCATCTCATTTAGCCTAAATGGTTAAATTCAGAAATCGAACCACAGAGGTATGATGTTCATTTTTATTGGAGCAGTAGTGAAAAAGCAACATAAGGCAAAAACCAAATATCATGTAAAAGACTTTAGAAGGGGGAAAAAGTACAAGTGAATTTTGGAAAATTAAAATAGGGATAAATTACTCTCAGTTTCATCTGTTCCCCATACATGCAGTTTTCTTCGAGAAATTGTATATTAAATTAAACGAACGCTTAATCTTCAAGCATTCTTATTAACATTCTCTAAAGGGTGACCTAATTATGAGGCAAACTTAAATTTTTTATTGACGAAATGGGAACCCTGCTCCCCTAGAAATGGTATGTAGCTCATTGTCACTTTGACAAAAACTTTGAAATTACTGCAGTAGACTCTCATTATTACAAAGTTCACAGGACGGAAAAACCGGAGGTTAATAATAACGAAGTTCGTATGACAGTTTCTTTTAAGGATCATCGGAATAAAATATAATTTGTCAAAATTTCTTGTCTTTTAAATACCTTGCACTTGTAGTCGCACTGCAGAATAGCTTCAGATGTATAATTTGCTCGATTCAACTACACGAAAATGTATAAAAACAAGAACATTCATTTGCTTTTATCAAGAGAAAAATGCGACATGATGCAATCGAGGGTTGATATCTTCCTAAAAATACAGTAAGTCCTTGGTACACAAACAAGATATGTTCCACAACCTTGTTCGTAAGTTGATAAACCTATGCAAGGCACGTGAGGTTATCCTTCAGAATGCAACACTGCATTACAATTGTGAGTAAACTCACAACATTCTTTGTCAAAACAACAGTGCTTTGAAATAACGAGAATTCATAATAACGTTGTTTGCATTGATGAGCCTCTCCTGTACTCTTGTGACTAAGGTCTGGTGAATCACTCCATACAGGCTACTTTGTGTATTAAAGGCTAACTTATAAGTTAATGCAACAGACAAATTGTGACACATGAATGGTTTTTAGAATTGAAATAAGGAAAAAGAAGTAATTTTCTATGTATAAATTTCATGCTGTGACAACCTATGAACACAACTGTTTAGAAATATAAGCTGATACGACTCATGGTTAGGCTACTTCAGGATATACATGCTGAAAATGAACGTTGATTGCAGATAATATATTGTAATCCATGGAGACTCCATAAAACTTTCTAAAGCTAATGATACCTTCAGTTCCAAAATGTTTTAATAAAGTCAGAGTTGTTTGAAAAGTAATAAGCCCATGAATAAATTAATCATAGCAGGATATTTAAAGATAGAAGTGAAAGTGCATCCCAAGCCATCAAGGGCTTTTAAATAAGGGATATCTAGATATAGACAGTTATACCACTTATTTTATAAGAGCGCTCTTATAAAATAAGTGGTATAAGTAACTGTCTATATCCAGGAAATAATGGAATACCACATAGTTAACCAAGAGTTAGTGAAGGGATATCTAATTTACTTGTGGCAGTAGAAATTATTGGATGAATAATCAGTAAAGAATTCCCATGCAACAAGTTGTTTTTGAACCCATAAAGTTTTTTGCTGAATTATAAATAGCATGAAAATATATTTCCACTTACATTGTAGTATATATCTGGATTATTACTGTCATAAAATAGGGCCCGTTCATAAACTTCTTGGGCTTCCTTAGTCCTGTAAGTAAATAAATACATTAAGTTACCATTTTTCATCATCAGTTTTCAGTAACAATTATATGATCTTGGAAAATGAGGGAACATGACATACTACATGATGTGTGACCACTGGAGTGTGAATAAACATGAACAAGGTTAGCTGACATTAGGATTGAACAGGGAGGTGCATCAATACAATATTGAGATTGTTGAACAAGAATTGTGATCCCGGTCCCGATGAAGAAGGGATCCTGGTCAAGGCGAATGATTTTTTCTCTGTGGATTTTTCGCACAATTTGTGCATTGAGGGTGACTCCCGTAAAGTTATCACCGTGGCAAGTCCCGGTATACTTAAATTCGTTGAACAAGAATGATATGATGTGAAAAATTAATTCGCTACATGCATTTTGGTTTTTCAGTTAGTATTCATTAACCCACTCATTTCAAGTCATATTAAAATATGTCCTTGGCTATAACAAAAATATACGGTTTTCATTGCACAGTTAAATAACTTGTGTTATTTAACAAAGCAATGAGCATTCTTTCTTCTCATAAATTGTTCTTTTTTGCAATTTTTCTTCAATTATTGTCTCACGAACACTTGAGCTAAAAAGCTTGGCTATTTTTCACCTTTTAAATTTTTGTGGTCTTTGTAAATAATTATAGACAGATATAATCATTATAATCCTCCATCAGTCATGTCCATATTTATTGACATATTGATTGACAACAGGTTAAGGTTCACAAAAAATGAGTAACCACAGCACTGTGATCATTTGAGGGACCAACATAATTCCATGCATTGATAGATGCACTGAGATGGCACTCACCTGTTCAATTTGAGCAATATATCGCCACGATTGATGTACGCCTGGGTGTAGTCGGCTCTCATGCTGATGGCCTGTCTGTACAAGAGGTCGGCTTCCTCCAGCCGGGTCTCGTTGCGTGCAATCAGGTTGGCCAAGTTGAGGAAGACATGCAGGTGGTTGGGGGCGATCCTTGCTTGGTAAGACTCTCCGGGCTTCACTTTTGGAAGGAGGGATTTTGCCTATTGACAAGGAAGAAGAATTCACTAGTCAGTAAGTTGCCTCCCTCTGCATTGAAACTAAGAAATGGGCAATCCTTTCACACAGATCAGTCTCATGTGGTACAGTTTTAAAATCACGAAAGTTAGCATTCATTTTTCATAACTAGAAAAGCCCTGTCATCTTTCACTTGCAAGACTTGTAATCATTTGACACTTGTTTTCCGGCTCCTGAAATCATAGCTCAAGTCATGATTTACTACACATCACAGCCATTTGTGTCACAATTATTACAAATGCATATTCAGTGGTGGAAAGCACAATTGGCATGAAATATACGAAAAGGGATAATCCCCTATCCTTCCTGTGACCCCTGTGATTCCTGATAATAATAGTTGTGTCTCAGAGAAATCACTAAATATGTCTTAGAGTCTATCCCTGAATTCAAGCTTGGAAAATGGTTACTTGTAAATCAGGCTTAATGTTGACGCAATTATTTAATGGTTATCTTCATATTTCAGCATCTGATAAAAATGCCATTTGACCCATGAAATAAGCAGTACATATTTTTTTGTTTCATGATAGATAAATGGTCTCATGATGAAATGTAAGATCAACCTGATAGGATGACATTTCAACATGAGACCATTCCTTCCCGAGACTTGAGTCTAAAAAAAGTCAATGAAACATTAATTATTTAAGTGTACCCAGTGACGGATCTATGGCGGGAGGCTATAGGGGTTATAATAAAATTTGGTTGAAATATATACTAGATAAAATCGACATTTTTGGAGGTTGATCCTTTGTAAAAAAGTATTTATGTATTTCAATTTTACGAAGCATTTACATACCTACTTTAACAAATTATAATACAAATTAGTTCTAAACTTAGGGCCTATTTTACACGCTTCTAGTATGTTACAGTCCAGTGGCAGATCCCGAAAGGGGCTAGAAGGGACTATAGCCTCCCCTTGGGTATCCAATTTTTACCCCCGACTTAACCCCCCCTTGTCCATATTCTGGATCCGCCACTGAGTGCACCCTATGTTATTGTTTGGAAAATATATGTTATGAGTATATAACCAGACATTAGGTTGCAATTTTTGGACTTGAAAAGGTCCTTGATGGTTGTCCACGAGAATGTTGATGTTTTCACATCACACAGTGCGAAGCGATCAATTTTTGAATGGAATCATATCTCTGCTCAACTGTCTTCCACTTATCATCTATGTTCCCTTCACACGATTGATCCCTCAAATTAACAAAACCACAAAAGGGACTTCATTCCTTTCGTATCTCTACTATTTTCAGTACTCCACCCACCTCTTCCTCCTCTTCCCTCAATTCATGATCACTTTCACTAATGTCTAAAATGCCTATTCTGGTGACTACTATAAATAGAAGTGAGGAAAAGTAAAAGTATCTAATCATTCCATTCTGTACACTTTACCTTGAGATACGCTTCTTCTGCCTCCTTATACAGCTTCAAATGGTTGAATGTCCTCCCCACATTAATGTGAGCTCCAATGTCATCCTCTTGAACCCTGTGATGGTGAAGGAGAAAATGTATAAACTAATTGTCCAATGATTATCATGCGTCACATAGGTCATGTGATATATTTGATTAAAAAAATGTCAATTCACTCTAATGATCAATAATATGACAAACTATGTATGTTAATCATTTACCAAGTTAAGTTTTTCAGTGGAAATTCCCTTATTTTGGACTACAAAATGGCAATTACAAAAAATTTTGATTTGAGTTTTTCAATGAGATTTATACATAGGCAAATCTAATTGCTTAGTTCTGAGGGAAAAGAAAGGTGCATTAAACTCATGGATGACAGGCCTAGAGCAGTAAAATGTTGCTTACCTCACGGCCTTCTGGAAGTACTCAAGGGCCTCTGGGAACCTTCCCTCTTTCTCAAGGGCGTGGCCGACATTATTGAAGAGCTTGGCATTCCTCTGATTCACCTTCAGCCCAGACATGAATATGGTGTACTCTGACTCCCAGTCCAAATTTCGTAAATAAGTTTTACTTCCATGGACAATCAGGAGGAGACTGATTCCTAGCCATGCAACTTTTCTGAACCTGAAACATAAGTGTAGTGACAGAAATAATATAGGGAAAGTATTTGAATGTAAAAATTACATTTCCAAATGTTTCAAAAAGTAGAATTTTATGTTATCACTCCATCTTACATTGATGGAATTGAAAGTTAAATACATCGTTGAGTCCATGCATTAAAAGAGAAACAAAATTTATAACTGATTGCAATGGTTACATAAAATTTACAATAGTACACAACACTCAATACCAGAACAAAATATATCTGGCTTAGCTAATGACTCAGCTGTAGTTGGAGATGAAAGACGAAATGGTTCTTTTGACAATCACCTCTCAATATTGAAGTGACTCACCTTTTCTCGGCTAGAAGATTCCATCCATAAGCAACAAGCATACACCATCCCATTGATGGCATGTAGAGAACCCTCTCTGCGACCACAAATCCAACAGGGAAAAACAAGTTGGAAGCTGGCAGGAATGGCAATACCATGAAAGCTAGGCTCTGAAACACAAATGAGAGGACAATAACAGTTAATTGACTACCTCAAAATATTTTTTCTATAAAAAATTTGTCATTAAAGATCAGTGCATTATTAAGAAATGATGCACTTGCCAACACTACCAAGGCATGGGCTGAACAATTTTAATATACTCTTCTGATTAAATGATATAGTTTTGCACAATTTATGTCCTTAAGTAATAATACTCAGTAAAAGTCACATTAGTTTACCTTTTATGCCTAAAGATTCAATGCAAATACACCCTAAGATAGTAATGTAAGGAATTTTCTTATTATATGGATGATACCTCATGAACAATCAAAGATGTATTCAGTGTCATCACAAGGTTGGTATTAAATACCTATTTTCAATAGTACCTTAGTGTGCAGGGTACCAGATCATGAAGTATCACCTTGTTTCCTACATAAAGTACAGATTCTGGTGACCAATTTACACGAATGATGTAGAATGTTTGACTCAAAAGACATTGAAAGGGTGAAGGTGTCAGACAGTGCAATTTAAACACTCTAAATTCAACAAAGACAAGAGTTTACTCAGAATTTTCAGAAGGCTGAATAATGAAGGAAAAGAGTGCTGGTTCTGAGATCCTAATAAAAGGAACAGCGGTACCAGATGAGAATGAATTGGATTAGCAATAACTTAGTACTCTCTCCCCCTAGATATTTCCATGAAGGATAGATTGTGTTGCTATTGAAGGTATAGATTTGCTTGTAGCCTTTGCTAAGATACAAGAGTGTGTAATCATCCAAAAACAATACTCACCATGACAATCACGGTGGCTTGCCTCCGGTTGCCAGAGCATAGTGCAACACAGCACAGAACCAGCAAGGACAAGGCCGTGGCTATAGTTGCCAAGTTTCGGGGATCGAGGAATGTTTCGACGAGGGGCACAGTGCCCATCGTCCAATCACAGCAGAGGTCGCATGGGAAGAGCAGCAGCCAGAGGTTGACCCCCACCAAGTAGCTGTACGTTAACTGCCGGGTGGGACTTGGGGCCACAGATGCTGGGTTGTCAAACCTGAGGAAAGGAAAAGCCATGAGCATATATCTTGTCACAATCTCTTCCAATGATCTCTTATGCATTTCATACATTCACACTTTCAGAATTTAATTTGGGTTCATATTTACCTAGAAGAAGGTGCATAGTTATGTACACAGGTTATATTAATCTAATAGGTAATTAGAACTTTTATTGCATAGCTTGACCTTAGTCCTTGAGACACCAGTAGGAGTAAAGCAAAAGTTGTTGTCAACAGTACTAAATACATGCAGATAGATCACAAAAATGGAGGGAACAAAACCAACATCTGCACTGGGGAAATCTTAGCCACCAACATATTTTTATGTCATTTTGAAAACAATTCAAATGGGGTTTAATTAGCTTTATTTTTTTGAGAGAAACTAATGTATTGCCAGGAAATTAGAGTGTGCCAAAGGGTATATGTATGTTGAACCTCTATAAGTATGAAAAAATTAAGGCCATTCCACGAAAAGAAATTGAAGGTAGCTCAGAATGAAATAAAAACTAATCAACAAAATTTGTAAATACCACTGAACAATTTTTTATTTGGTTGACCATTTTAACCCATTATGGCACTAGCATGTATAGCGAGTTTATCACGCTCGGTTGGAGATCTCTAAATTATTCCTAAGTACTGTCATCATGGAGTAATTATAGTCACATTAGCAGGGGTGGATTGATTTTTTTTGAAGGGGGGAAAGGGGAATGCGGTTCTTTACTTTCCTCGACTCCTTTTTGGTATGCAACACATCTCAGCGATAATGCACCTGAGGTCTGATGTGCATAGACAATTGGCTTTTCGATATTCATCAATTATTTATAACATTGCTTATTAAGTTGGCGAAATAAAAAATTTCATTAGAGAGCCACCTCAAAGAATTTTTAAAATGTTTACAGAAATTTCGACCATCTTAATCTACCTCTTAAGGCCTGGTTACACGGTACATTAACATGTAAGAGTCAATGTCTGTCTGCGTGACCGATTTTTTTGGAATGGAACTGAATATGTACGAATGCATGAACCAAATTAGAACAGGTTCTATTTTCTGGTCATGCATTCACACAAGTTGTGTGGTTACATGGCGCATTTTCGTGTTCATTCATGCGTTCATATAATTAGACAATAACTCCTAGGGGTTAATGCATCGGGTAACCAGGCCTTTATAATTGGCCAAGAGTTGTGAGATAAGTCTGGCGCAGCTCTCCACTAAATTCTCCTATCATTTAACTTTTCCTTTTCAACATATGTCCTCTCTTTTTCACAAATTCCGGGCAGGGGGACTCGTTTTTCCCCTTGGCCAACTCGGCTACAAGGATTTTTATTTGGGGGAAACTGTTCAAGGTTATTTGCATTAGTGAAACAACACTTCTGCTGTAGCGAGGCAATTAAACAGGTCGTGATTCAAATGGTAAGCAGAGAGGTGGCATATGACTGGCTCGGGATATCAACCCTAGGGTTGGTTTGGACAGGTGAGGGTAGAGCTGGCCACCTACTTAGTCACAGCAGTGAAGTCAAAACAGTCACGGGGGCAGTTCCTTTCCCTGGGCCACCTCGCACCTCTATGGTCTTGCTTGGGGTTTTAGTTTAGACTCGCAATGGTAGAGCTCGCCCCAAATTAAGCCACATGTGAGTAAAATTCACACCATCAGGGGAGGGGGGCAATCAGTTCTTAATAATGGGCCACCTCTCATGGTCTTGTTTTAGATATTTTTTTTATCTTAAATGCTCAGAAAACAGCGCTTTGCAGGCCTGAACAGTGGGGGAAGACAAAAAAACAACCACATAAGACAATCGCAAACATCCATGCCCCGGATAGGAACGACCTACCAAGGCGGGACTCGAAACCGCGACCTTCGGTTTGATATGCGATTCCCCTCTCCAATCTGCTGGCCTTTTCGTACTAACGCAATTTTATCCATTTTATATCCTAAATAACCTGTTCTACGTAACTCATTCGGGGCCGTCCCTTGCCCCCCTTCCCCTACAGCTATCCTTAGACGGTTGTCCTCATCAGGCCTTCATGTCTCAGAATGGGTGTACAATGGCTTCACCCGAGATTCAATCCCGAGACCTCCTCCGTAACTAGCCCAACAGTCTACCCACTGATTTAGCGCTTTCCCTGCGAATATACTGTCGCCTCGTACTGCGTGAAGAGTTCTCGGGATCGTCACCGGGTCAGGAACTTCATTATTGCCGACGTTTCGATGTCCGATTCTGCCATCATCATCAGGTCCAAGAGGACTGCATAGAGGAGGCCCAATTCCATCCCATAGAAGGTTGATCTCTGCTGCCACTTCGGTCGCATTTCAATCGGCTTTCAAGCTTGTCCGCGGCGCGACAACGAGTGCAATGCGATCCGCTTTTTTCCAATATTATGCTGCCTGAGTTTTGCAAAAGCAAGGAATGGAATTAAAGAGTTATGAATTTGATAAATCACATAATCATGATTGTAAATTTCCGTTGACACCCCTAATTATACCTTATTCGCCGAGAAACTTGGATCAATTTGTCCGTCAGCGACGCGAGTGGCGACTTTCGTAAACCCATTTAAATGCGCGGTGGGTGACAACACATTTAGAGACCAATTAGAGGATCCTCTTTTGTAAATTCCGTGCTCAGGGCTATGAGTGATCAGCCTCCTATTCATAGCCCTGAGGACGATGGCCGAGTCGGACATCGAAGCGTCGGCAGTAATGCAGTTCCTGACCCGGTGGCGATCCCGGGAACTAATCACGCGGTCTAGCCCACTGGGTCACCGCGCTTCTCAATGGAGAATCTCCAACGCGGTGGAATTCCCGAGAAGAACGTAGTCAGTCTACCGCCTCATCAGGAGGAGAGGGAGAAGAGACCGGAGAATGACGAGGTCGTAGCTCGAGTCTCCCTCGAGAGATCGATATCTCGCGATTCCCCCCTTCATGCGAGTGTGACTTGACTGTGAGTGTGAGGGAGAACCAACCCCTCCCTCCTTTCGAGGTCCGTTCACAAAAACTCAATGTGACGTAACGTAACTTAATATTACCATGACGTCATCAACATCATCATCATAGGCCAACAATCGTAAGATTGGTTCGGCGCAGCTCTCCATTCCGCTCTCCCATCTGCCAGCCTTTTCATAAGGCCTGGTTAAACGATACACTAACATGTACGAGTTAATGTCTAAATGTATGAACGCGTGAATGAAAACGAAAATTCACCGTTTTATTTTACCGTTTTTATTTAATTTAAAAATATGTATTTAATTCACCGTTTACCCACCCAATTTGTGTATGCATGGACGAAAAATTGAACCAGTTCTGATTTGGTTCATGCATTCGTTCATGTTCCGTTCCCCCAAAATCGTTCACGCATAAACTCGAACGGGCTTAAGTACCGCGTAGCCAGGCCAACAGGGACGTATTATTTCCATTTTATATCCTTATCAACATGTCCTAAGTAAATCATTTGGGGCCTCCCTTGTCCTTCTTCCCACCACCCACCTGTATTTCGACGGTCGTCTTCATCAGGCCATCATGTCTAATGATATGGGCGACTAAGTTTTCAGTTCTTCTCATTCGGGTTTTATATTCAGCAGACTGGTCTTTCGGGATATACACCGCATGTATACTTGTCATATTCAAGCAGTGGTGCCGACTCCATGGGGCCTGAGGGGGTCCGATCCCCCTCAATAATTCGTTATGGGTGTGAGGAAAAAATGTGTCAGGCTTGTCGATTTTCCCCAGAGTGTCCAGATATCGAGATTCGAGTTATCAGGGTTCTAATGTTGATCATATGACTCTTCTAAAACGCTTAAAAAACTTAAAACTCAATATCACTGATAACCTCAGACTTTACTTTGTGAAACCTCTCCATATTGGAAATAAAGAAATGAAACTTTTTAAGGTTCACTATTTTTATTTAAAGTTCATTATTTTAATATGGGCACGACCCGGGTTTCGCAACGTGGTTACATCAAGTTACAAAGTTTTATTTCTTTATTTCCAATAGGGTAGTTTCCTTCATCAAAGAAGACGAAATGCAATGATTGCTAATCGTTACCCACCATTAGGGTTTTCATAATATACAAATTATTTGGTTTTAGAAATCCCAGTTTAAACGAATGGCAATGGTCAATTTTAACCTCATTTGAAAAAGGCCAGATTGGAGCCAATGCGATGCCGCTCCACGTGACGTCACAGGGACCTAGTTAAACGAGAGGAGAGGAGTTTTACATCGTCTGAGATTACCAATGCATGCATGAGTCACAAAGCTCAGGAAAAAATCTCTTAATAATCACTTGTTAAAATTGTCTAAGGTCGGAAAGTTTCCTTCGTTTGATAAGGTAGTAATAATCCATATTTAAGCCAAGCGCTACCTGCTAGCAGGGTACTCTGCTACCTAATAGCAGCCTGCGTCGTATCAGCGCTCAAGCCTCGCCTCAAGGTCACCTCACAGGGCGGCAGCGGGAACCAGAAATACGTCACACGGACTTTTCCCATCATTCCTACTTAGCCGTCGCGTTTTCGCGCGCTTGAAACTTTTCACTTTTCTTTCAATAGCGAAAAATAGATACCGTCATTCGAAAATCTAAGAGCGTGAAATGCGTACTCCAGAAGTAATAATCTTTCGATTAAGGCAATAAGAAAATAATTGGAAACCACCCTATTAAAACTCACTACTTATAAAATTTCCCAGGGCAAGATCCCCGGTTTGGACCCCCCAATATTTTTTGTAAGTCGGCAGCTCTGTATTCAAGGTCGATCAAGTATCCCTTCATCGACCTGAAGAAGTCAGCTGCAATACCGGCGAAACTGTCGTCTACGAAGATAGGCACTCGCGGCGCATATCCCGTGAAGCTCTCCGCTGAATCTTCACCTCGCGCAAGGGTTTTATATTAGTGAAATATTCCAACAGTCACATGCCAGGAGGTGTATCAATCGTGAAATTAATTTAAGAGAACTCTCGGTCACTACTATCTCCGTTTCTATTGGAAAATGTTTAGAGGGAGAACCAACCCCTTCTTCTCCCGCCTCAATACCTTGCGTGCGGATGGTGAGAATTCTATTAATTTTTTTCCCGAGCGTTCCGCACGGATGACGAAGATTCTCGTCATTTAGGCCCGTCCAACTTGAAAAAAATTTAAAGCATACAATTGGCATTTGATAGTACGTTTTCAGTTGTTCGTTACATATGGATGTATCGTAATGTTTGATTAGGTAAAGTTATATTTTATGCATTTGCTTTTTAACTCGATGATAGATAAACTCGGATGGGAATCTCTATAAGATCGTAGATTGAAAAATAGACTAAACCTTTTAGATAAATTCAGGAGCAGTGTCTTTTCTAACGAAGTTAGCCATATCTTACGAACGCCAACATACTACGGAAGATCAGATCATAAAAATAAAATACGAGAGATGGACTGTAGAACAGACAGATTCCGAATGTCTTTTTTTTCCCACGATCAATAAGGGATTATAACGGCAGAGTTAGAACTCACAAATAGATTAGATGACTTGTAGTGTAGCATACTAACTTATGTATAGCTAAATGCATGTTTCTGAATTTTATTATTATTTCTAACAGCATGTGATAGTATAATTTCCTGGATATAGACAGTTACTTATGCCACTTATTTAAAAAAAAATAAGTGGTATAAGTAACTGTCTATATCCAGGAAATAATGGAATACCACATAGTTAACCAAGAGTTAGCGAATTTTGATAGTATAATTTGTTAGTATGCGTGATGTTTTTGGACCGTGTGGTGTGCATATGGGAGTCCAATTGCATGCTGGTGATTATTCACCCCCCTACTAAACACCTTAGAGGTGGATCGAAGGGTATAATGTAGATATAACTATGTTTAAACCAAAAGCAATTCGCCCAAATTGGCGCATACATTTTCAATGTCAACACCTACGTACAGGTACTTCGATAGTGCACATTTAAATACTCCGGTACGTTAAGTGTTGGGATACGTTCACATTAACTTAACATTACGTAACTGAGCTTAATATAGCCCAGACATATTATTGAAATAGGCACTCCAACAGTCGTACGTCAGGTGGTGTGCCAGTCGTGAAACTAACTCGAGAGAACTTTTGGTAGGGTTTATTATCTCCGTTTAGGATTATTTGAAGCGGTCGCATTACTTCCGCTCGTCCATTTTCTTTTTTTAGTGTAGTATTACTACACGTTTCAAACTCAAGTTATCACCTTGGAATCAACAGGGCAAATTAAGTAGACCTTTCCAACATTTACGTATCTCAAATAAAAATATACAACCGAGCCAATACTGAGTCATAATTTTCAAATCAGAGATACAGAAAAATGTTGACCAGAGTCTACCTTACACACCCTGAAAATTTCAAGAAGACAGCGTAAGTTTTAAATTAGTAATACGTTACGAAAAAACCTGGTCCTGCAATAACGACGGGTCATTTTATGAGTAATTTGTGCATTTCTCAGTCAATGTTTATTCCAAGTCGAGTGACACCTATGTTTTTTTATGAACCAGTGCACGCTCTTCGTAAGCTTTCGTTGCGTCGAGGTAGGCAGCTGTGAAAGAGATCTCAAAATCAAGGATGTCAGTCTAAATTACACGAAAGTCAAAACCAGTAAAATTGCAATAGCTTCGTTACCGGGAGCGAAATGTAAAAGCGGAAAGAAACAGATTAAAACCCGAGCAGCTAATCTCAGGGTCGAAGCGAAATCCGACTAAAAAACTACTCATGGTTGAAACTGAACTACTAAACCTCTGGGAAGAAACGAAACACAGATTATGTTTCGCACCGGAAGGACCACGTACTTCATCTTCGAACGGTTTAGTTTCCACCTATACACCGAGTACGAAGTGTGACTGAATGAAGTCGAGGCTCGGCGTACCGCCTTTAATAGATTCATGGGGCACTAAAACACTCAAATCTTATACCGCAAACAGGAGACCGCTGAACGATGATAACCTGTCAACAGCATGCAAGAGTCATTGTACAAGCAGTTTTCTAGATAATACGAAGTGGTATTTGCACCAAACTCTCCGCAACATTTTCCGTGCATTTTCAGAGCTTGTGACAGTGGCGTAACTATGGGGGGGGGGGATGAGGGGGATAGATCCCCCCCGAAGCCTCAGAGAAAAAAAATATTATAAAACTATGGCCTAGTTTTGATGTATAATAATTGCACCTACTTTAAGTTAAATTTGAAGTACCACAATGATGTAAAATGAATTTCCAGGCATGTCATTTTTCAAAAATTTTCTCGGAACCCGATTGCTTGGAGGGGGGCGGGGGGCGCCCCCTGGGCCCCTCATCCCCCCAAAGCATATTACTAGTTACGCCACTGGCTTATGATGTTTTTATAAATTAGCTCATGCATTGGAGAGTGGGGAGTGTGGTAGCCTGGGAGTGCTGACTGAAAGGTCCCAAGTTCAAATCTCGGGTGACTCTTTCTGACCCCCAATTTAATTCCTCAAAGGTCACCCTCTAACGTCACATATTCAAACCAAATTTCGGGTTGAATCGCTAAAGAAGGATAAGTTTAAGTTTTTGTTAATTTTATCAAACAACTTCATCCCCGGAGAGGAGCGTTGTGGACTTCGTTTTTGGAGCTTCTGAGTGAGAAAAAGCATCAGTAATTAGTCAGTAATTCCATCGTAAGGCATTGCAACTACCTGATTTTATGTAGTAAGATAGATATTTGAGCCATAAGACTCAAGTTCATTCATGCTGCGCTTCAACCATCATGGAATTTTCGCCGCAACTGTTCGTTGTGACGGATGTCCGCCTTTTTTTAAAATTTTTATTGGGAATCAGCCATTAACTTCACTGTTACCGGCATTCCTAAAAAAATATGATGCTGTTACATGACGCATTGCTCCGGAGAATTTTTTTATCACGTCGATTCAAAACCTTTTTCTTGACATAGAATTCTAAAATTTGCCACGTATGTGTACAGCATCATTGATATTATGTACTATAATAGGCTGCCTATACCGCTGTGTATTGCTTTAAGTAAAAATTAATTTTAAACACTTAAGAATAATTTAGGACTTGTTCAGATTTTAAATGTATCCTTCCTTTTTAAAATGCGAATAAATGGAATTTTTTTTACATTTTTCTATTGATAAAGTATACTTAATTTGGCGAAGGTGGTCGCCCTACTGACCGAAGGTCCCGGCGACAGCAATCCCGTCCCACAATGCTTGTAGTCCACGCAACAACAGCCGTCATCGGTCGCACTTGCTGGAGACTGTGTAGTGTGTACCCCCGCGCATAGGGAAGTTACGGCCTTGAACCGAAGGTAATGTCATTCTCATGTAAGTTACAAAGTATATACGTTCTAATTGTATTTCGTCAACAGACGGCTACATAAAATTGTCTTTCCATGCTAAAGTTTCTGGAAATTATATTTTCAAGTCCGCATTTGCATGCTTCATCCACTGACGATAACGAAAATTGAGCTTTTCTTGATATATTATCATGTATGTATAAAATATTATATTCCGTGGAAATTCAAGTAGAAAATCAGAATGATAGCCTCCTGCGGCGGTGCTAATCAAAATATTGGAAAATGTCGTTGGCAGCTAAGTATAAATGCCCATGTAAAAAACTGATATGATACTTTCATTATACTATAATATCTGCGATGAAAATAAAATATTGACATGTCGCTGCACTACGTCATGCATCATCGGCAACTTTATTCTGTAATTGTTGTCAGATAACGATAGTTGCATGAAAATATCGCCTCGATGGTAAATTCAATAAAACTCGAAAATGCATTGCTTTAAACATGTAATGACGTAACTGCCCTCATTGTGTGTGACATCCCTATGAAAAGGAAATTGCGAATAAGCCATTGCTTGAGACTATCTTCGTCAAGCAAATGCTTAAGATGCGACTATGAATACGGCCCCTAGATGTCATCTACAAAAACGAAACTTGAAAAATAGGCTTAATAGGCATATTTGTTTTGAGCTCATGAGTCACGGCGGAAGTTCCTCAGTAAAAGCACAGTTCATATTCATCACCACGCGGTCATCCAATTTGCACCGAATTTCCCATATCGCGGTTATCGTAACTGCATCGGCCGGGGGGGAGGTCGATAATCCAGACAAAGGGTTGGTTGCATGTATGTACGTAAAAAAGGATAGACACAAATGACGATGAGACGTGATAAAGAGGGCTGGCTGCTTAATTAGGGGTCGCGGGACTGCTGCTTACGAGAGGGAGATTTGGGGGGGGGGGGGGGAAGGCTAGACCCCTCGTGCCCTCCTTACTCCACTCGGGCAAGCGGTCCGTCTTTCAGGACGACGACGTGGGGGGTCAGTGCACGCCAGTGACCTTCTTATTTCACTGACTCAGCCGGCAACGACGAACACTGCGCTGAAAAGCTGGCCAGTACCCCAACAATCGACTATTTCTGGCCGTAACTTAAAAAATATACAGGGTAATCATAAAAGAATGTTGCAGTTTTGAACATAGTTAAAATGTGAACAGAATTACTAACAGTTTATGTTTTTTTTTAAGAATTTATAGTCTCAAACAGTTGTTTTACATACATACATGTTGGTAATTAATAAATTTTAATAAGCGCAGCGCTTAGTCGCTCGACAAGAGGGAAACCCAGCGTCTTAACCCTACTTAACCTACCCGGCAACTTAAGCCTACCCATAACGAAAGGCGCTGAGGGGGCCTTAGAAACCTATTTTTTCCCGAATTAATTTTTTGTTATTTTTATTTATACTAAGTATATAAATCGTATTTACAAGAAATTGAAAATGATGGCAGTATTCATGTTACCCCTTGCTAGTAAAATTAATATCATTTAAAAATATTCTAGTGGAAAAAGCTATAGTCAATTCTTGAGATTAATATTTTTGTTCCGATTTTGGAACACTGGGAAAAAATGGGTTACGTCCCATCTGACGGACGGAGTACTGTACTGGAAGTGCCCTCCTCAACGTGCACTCAAGCTCAGCCGCCTCAGACAAATATCTGCCACCCTACCCCTACTTTCTACCAATGAATTACTGAAACCTTTTATATTGTTTCTTGATAACCCTGTATATACAAGCGTCAAACTCATGTGGAGCAAAATTGACCTTAATTTTTGAAAAGAGTTTTATTTAATCATTCCGGCCTGTCAGAAATGAACTGAAATGATGCATAACGGAGTTCACGAGTTAATGAAAAGTAAAAAATTTTGCTCTACTTGCAAGAGAGTATCGTTAAGTGTTATTATCACGAAGAGCAAAAGTCACGCACACACACTATAATTATATGAAAACAATAGATCTTTACCATGCTCCACCATTTTTCATGAGTTAGTGACGTCATTTAAGATCTGGTTCATTGAGTCGTTCAGAGAGGCCCGATCCTTGACGGAAATAATCGCTGATTAGGGTTTTGACAGCGACCCAAGCGAGACGGGTTAGCGGGACGAGAGGTAGCGGAAGATACGGCTAGCCACTCGGCAAGAGTCAGTGACGTCATTAACTTATCAGCTGAAGTGATGATCCCGAAGATATTTTGCCACGAATATCTCTATAAATAGGCGACGGAACGATAAACGGAAAAATAAGGGTCTCTTTATTTTTCAAACTCTACCGCAATCGACGTTAATTGAGGACCCCAGAAGCCAAGGGGCACAAGTGCAATTTTCATAATTTTGGAGATTAGGGCAGATAATGGCTGGTGGGGTACACATTGGCGTTGTGGCTAAGGGATACAGGTGAATTACTGATAATTATATGCATTGAATGATTCACTTGCATCCCTTTGCCACAGCAATATTGTGTGCTCCACCAACCATTATCTGCACTTATCTCCAGAATTATAAAATTTTCACTAGGCTTCTAGGGTTCTCAATAGGGTAGTTTCCTTCATCGAAGAAAACGAAAGGCATTGATCGCGATTCGTTACCCACCATTAGTGTATTCATTATACACAAATTATTTGGTTTTAGAAATACCGGTTTAGACGAATGGCAAGGGCCAAATTTTATCCTCATTTGAAAAAGGCCAGATTGGCGCCCATGCGATGCCACTCCACGTGACGTCACAGGGACATAGTTTCTACACGAGAGGATAGGAGTTATACATCGTCTGAGATTACCAATGCATGCAAGAGGCACAGAGCTCAGGGAAAGATGTCTTAATAATGACATCTATTAAAACTGGCTAAGATCGGAAAGTTTTCTTCGTTTGATAAGGTATTAATAAACCTTTTTTAAGCCAAGGGCTACCAGATAGCATGGTACTCAGCTACCCGCTAGCAGTGGCGGCTCGTGAGTCAAATACCTGGGGGGGCGCACTCCACCGGGGGGTCATAATTTTTTTATATTTCCTGTATTTTATTAAGTTTTTACGGCAATCTAGGAACAAAATTTAGTAATGCCATATAATCCGTTTTTTTCAACAAAAATACCTAGTTTTCCTAATAAAGCTTGATTAATAAATACTAAATGCGGTAGACTCTCGTTCATGCGGATCCGCTTAGTCCGGACTCGATTATACTGATCAATGATCTTGAAGAATAAAAATATAATTGCGGCGATATTTTGCAAGTACAAACGAAAATACGTAACTTGAGGTTTTAGCGCCTACATTCTTCGTGCGGATATGCCCGAAATAAACTTATGTTGTTCGTTTTGCAATCATAATGCGTTATTTGTCAAATCTATTCGACATTTGCAAAGATTTAGGTAGCAATGACACTTGTAACACCTGAGGAGGGAGGGGAGTGTCACTGACTTCCACTAGGCAACAAACACTACTAGAATGCGCGCGCTTTGCTATTGTAGATGTAAACTTTGATTGCGGTGTTCGCGTTGCTTCTTGAATACAGTATGATTTAAAATCAATAATTAAATATTTCTCACACATTTTTAACAAAATCTGAAATACTCACATGCCTTTAGTTATATTGCACAAGTCCATCCTTCTTTCCTTTTGTCCAGCAAAGTGATCAATTACACGTTCGTTGAAATCAGCGCCGGACAACAATTTCTTTCCGATTGAACACATAGCAAGGGCACTAGTCTATAAATAAACAAGGGACGACACAAAATGAGCCGACGAAAAATACGACCAAAAAGAACAAGGTGCCAGGACACAGATTTGGGGACAATTTTTCCCTATATTTCCCTAAAACAAAAACGAGCACTGTTGATTAATTCAAAATTGTCTTCTTGAATGTACACTTAGCACTAAGAAACTTCTTAATCGGCAATTAAGCACAGTTAACTCCTCAAAAATGATGTCTGAACTCATTTCACTCCGTTCTTAAGGAGAGTCTTGCGTTACTATAAGGAAGACTCAAGGGAGATAGAAATCGTGGTCCACTAATGATGATTCAGCTGAGGGACGAATTTAAGGTCAGCAAAGGCACTCAAGCAAACAAAAGACGTCACGCACCATCTCCTTGAGTCTAAGATTCATATGTGGCAAACACACGAAACGTCAACGGGTCGCACTTGGAATAACCATGTCTTCGAAATCATTGCCATGATATAATAGAAAATAAATTCTAGATCGTAAAAGAAGACGGCTCTGAACCACAGATAGGAGCTGTAAGGATCTCCGCACTGATATGAACTCTTCGAAGCCACTTAAATCAGACCCAAGTGGACATTTTCCGTCAGACAGCTACCGCTCTGCCGCTGAGGAATTAGGTGAACATGAACTAATACAACAAGGACGGCTAGAAAAATGATGAACCTACACACAAAAGGTGCATTGTACGCGAAACTTCTTGACATTCATTGAATGACTCTATTTAAAGTCACGTTTTACGGGTTAAATCATGTTTAATCCTTCACCCTATCACGCACGCGCCTATTTCTTAAATTATAAATCAGTGGGGAATGTTAACTGATTTTTTCTAATACTGCAGGTCTTTTGATAAATTTATCTGAAAAAGAGGTACCGTATTTCTAATCATCGGGAAGATATGAATACATTGTTCAGGCCTAAACATTATAACATTAGTTTCCCCAAGGTTCTTGAAATTCGTAATCATAACAGAACTGTGGCAAATACTCGAGAATAGTTTTCCTACGTCAATACGGCCTTTAACTGGTTGGATTTTATGTGTTCCGGAATTCAAACACCCAAAAACGCAAGCATAATGAGATAATTTATTTTCTGTAGCAATACCTACCAGTAATTAAAAATTAAAATCGTATAACTACACCCAGTACAGTGACCATTCTGATTCCGTACGTCCCTTTTCTGTGGCAGCACCAAGTAGACGCCAGTTTATACGCCCGCCGGCCTGCGCAGCGATGTCAACTCACACGTCGCTCTGCGCATTCTCGGACGACGTCCCAAGACCTCCATAAGACACAACGTTAGACGCGTCATAGCACCAGCGGCCCCCACCACTACCACTCTCCATATAACTGTATGGGGATGGATTGGGACGTTCTGGCCAGCGCCCCACGGCTACAAATACGAACTTCTCGCGCCATTTCTTTTCGTGTTTTTCCAATACTTTCGATGTATGGGACTGAAAAAAACACTTTGATTAATTAGATGTTTAATTATAAATTAATGGATATTTATTTTTTTACTTTTTCAAATATTTGGGAGGGGCGGCGTCCGAGAGTCCTTATGGGCAAGCCGCCACTGCCCGCTAGCATCCTGCGTCCTATCAGCGCTCAGAGCCTCGATCAAGGTCACCTCACAAGGCGGGAGGGGGAACCAGAAATGCGTCGCACGGACTTTTTCCCATCATTCCTACTTACGCGTCGCGTTTTCGCGCGCTAGAAATTTTTCACTTTTCATTTAATCGCGAAAAATAGGTATCGTCATTTAAAAATCTAAAAGCGTGAAATACGTACTCCAGGAGTAATAATCTTTTGATTTAGGCAATAAAAAAATAATAGGAAACCAACCTATCGTCTGCGATTTTGATACCCGGGTTTGCACACAAGGGGTCAGGTATTTTATGTAGTATGTAAAAAAATAATAGGAAACCACCCTATTACAAAATTTTAAACGAGCCCATTGGAATTTTTAAATTAAAATAACATAAAATATTGGTACATATTTATACACACGAGTGATGAAGATGCATTTTCTGGACGTCAGTGGACAAAGTACAGTCAGAAGATTATATTTTGAATTTTCCACGAAAATGACACATACTTCGTTTATCGCACCCGACTTCCGTAAACGATTTTCGGCCGCGCAGCGTTTTAAACGGGAAGCGTGAGATGCGCCCAAAGTGATGTGGCCCACAAAGAGTAAAAGCAGTCGCAGCGATCCTCGAGTGCTTCATTTTCTTTGGAGTAGCGCGGCGCTAAACGACGCGAGCTGTTGTTATTATTTCGGAGCGCGGGAGCTTCGTGCTTTTGATGTTGGACGATGTCGGAATGAGTGAATGGAGGGCGTGGACCGCTACACAGCGTGTGTCGCGCTGAGAGGTTTTCAATCGCGTCGTGGAAACAGGTCAGGTGGTGCCGGCGCGCGGGCGAGTCCATTAAGGAGAAATGTCCCCGGAGAAGTAGGCCGAGACCATTCAAAACAAACGACTAATCGCATCTCTCCGTAAATATTTCTTTAATGAACACTAATTAGACAAGCGACCGTTTGTACCGCTCGACAGGTTAATTTTTGGTGACATATCACTCATGTTGACAATAAAAATAATTTTTAAGAAACATAATTTAACAAAAAAAATAATTTTTAAGTTCCACAGAATAATTTATTACACCATGGTTCCCCGTCCTGTCGATTAGTTGACAGCTCTGAATATGTTGACTGGCCGACGAAACCATGGTTATGAAATAAATTATCCTATAGAAGTTTATGACGTCATTAATTCGTTGGTTCAACGTGAATTATATATCACACAAAGTTACGCCACGTACCATCTTATTTGGCATATTAATCGTTCACAACTTTTTTATCATTTAGAAATTGTCTAGGTTGTCGAGAACTAGGTTAACATTCGCCGGTGTATCACATTTAAAAATTTTATCCTAATATTTTCTCGAATGTAAATATTTTTAAAATTTGAGATACGGGAAAATGTTGACAAAGATTTCTCCCATATATATGTCCTGATGATGGTTGAGGTACGGTTTAAGTTATTATATACAATTTTTTCCAATTTAAATTTCAGAATATCGTTGGGAACGGTGAATTTTTCATCAAAAGTTGATATTGTAAATAATAACAGCCATTTCTGTCGCGGAATCCATAAAACCAGAGGGTCGTCCCAGAAAAGTAGGGAATTGTTTTTGATAAATAAAATACAACCGAAAATTTCAAAAGGGATTTGCACGGGAAAATTTGCGCAACCGAGCTGATTTTTTTCAGTGGTTTTTAATACAACTAAAAACATATAAAAATCACACGCACGAGCAACTTTCTAAGAAAAGTTTTTTTTTTACTACCATTGTAAGCCTGCAAAGCAAAGTATTGGAACAACGCGGCGGAAACCCCGAAAAATGTAGAAAGTAATTAGGAATGAAATACTTGATTGTTGGCAATGTTCAGAAATGCAGTATTCATAAAGGGGAAGAAGTATCAAATTATGGTTTGAAATAATTTTTTAAAAAGATTTTCCTTTCTCATTTTTTACAACAATATCGGCATTGCGCCGAAGTCACGTGGCTTCAGTGCTGGCTTTAAATTTCGCTACTGTGCGGTTGATGCCCTATTAGTTAGTGCTTAACGAGAGTGAATTGCTGGTGGCTCCAAGATTTAACCCCTCTCCTTCCTGTACGTGCGACATTCGCCCACCAGCGTCTTACAGTAGACTGAGGGTAAAATTTACCCTCATCTTTTTACTGAACACTTTGTAGGACACACATTTCAATAACCATACTTCAAATGTCAGCTCACATAGTCATCGTCAGGTATAAGACGTGATGAATCTGAGCGTTGGAACGCTAAGTTTGGTGGACCTAAAAATTTGTGGATAAATGCAACAGGTTTTTTATATGTTTTCTCGCCACTACAATTATCATAATGAAAAAGAGCAGCAAACGATATATACGTAAGGATGCAGTGAATGGGGATACACAATACAGAAGAAAAGAAGAACGATGGTACTAAAATGTTGATAAATTGAAAATTTGAGTGTGGAGGTGTGTCTTAGAGAAGTATGTTCGAGAAATCAGAATTTTATAGTTTGTATCTACTTACTAGAAAATTTTCCCTCGGTGGTTCATGGTATGGTAGGATGGGTATGGAAGGATGCGTGGAGAGAAACCCGGCGTCGGCATTAGCCTGCTCCTAACGAAAGGCGCCAAGGGGACCACGGCTTAAAGTCCCATCCGACGGACGGAGTGCTGCGCTTAAAATGTCCTCCACAATACATTCTAGCAGGGATCGGGCATTCTCGGAAAATTCTCTGCCACTGCCGGGATTTGAACCCGAGCCCGCCGGGTGGGAAGCCAACACTCTAGCCACCATCCCCCAGAAGAAGATTCTCTTTTCTCCCCTCGGTGTTTCATATGCTTAACACTGGATTGAGTGCAGTGGCTTCATTTTAGTGCTTTTAGTGCAGGCTGAGATTTTTTTATCAGAAGATTGAATTAGTGAAATTTATAATTCTTTTATTCGGTTTTCTTCTACAGTTTAGGTTAGGTCTAAAAAATTTCCAATCGTGCAATGTCACTACTTCGTGAGTTATTATATCAACAACAGAAGGAAGGACGGTGTTGCGTCATAGGGTTCAACAAAAATTGGAAGAACTGGGGAGGGGACTCAGCCCCTCTAAACCCCCCCCCCCCACAGCGAGCGAGAGGGAGTATAATATAAGGCTAGTGGCCGGCCTGGGAGCGTTCGCTCTTTTAAGGAGATGTTTGCTGGAGAAGCCTTATACGCGAATGACCGCACCCACAAAATTGATCTTCTCTCTCTTTGGAAGGCAAGGGGGGAAAAAGACTGAAATCTTTATCAATATTTAATGGAGCTGTTGAGGCGAGGGATGGAAAGGCTCGTTTAAATATTTCCTCCCCGTGAATCGAGAGGTTACTCGGAGCTCCTTTTCTCGCATACGGCAGGAGGAATACGAGACATTATTCTTCAGTGCTGCGGCAGTACGCGTTTACCCGTAAACGACAGCAGTATACGATGTAATGATCCTGGATCATCAATGAACGCGATAGTTTGACGGTATTCTCCGCCAGCCTTTTCGTTTCGGAAGAGAAAAAAATATCCCCCGATCTGAAAGAGATGATCCACAAGGGAGTCGTTAGTGTATTCGCCATCGGAACGATGCGTCAACGTGGAAATTTTAAATATTCATTCATGAAATTCTAATGAACTATGAGTGATAGTAACACTACGCAACCAACTGAAAGCTCACAAACCCCCTTCATACGGAAAATGTTGGTGTTAACTATGTATTTTGACCTCCTGAATATGAAAGCGATACTCAGAATATGGCATCACCCACAGTTTTTGCTCAAATGGAACGCCCTTGGCATTAATGATAATGGGATATTTATTAGCATTACATTACATCCTGTCAACAGTATGATTGGGAAAAGCTGGGGCTGTTACATGGTAATAAAAAAAAACCATGGGTAGAAAGATGTTCGCGTATTTTTGGTACCACATTCCCTGCATGCATCTGACTGTCCGCAGACAAACACCTCTGTCTCCACCTCCTTACTATGCGAGTACCCTATAAAAAAAACTGTACTGTAATATATATAAAAACTGTTATAACACTGTTTTGAGCATCCCCTCCCCGACAAGCACTCATTGAATATATATTTGTCTCCTCCATATCTCCTCTTCTCACCCACCACGTGTAGCACTTCCCCGTCTCTTTTCCTATCCGTCCATTTCGCCTTCTCTAATCTCCTGAATACCCAAATATCGAACGCCTCACGTCTTTTATCGTCCTTTTTCCTCTTGAGTGCGGTACGTTTCCGCACCGTAAAGCGCTACGCTCCAGATCAGACGGTTAACTAGCTGTTTTTTCTCTCTTACCTAACGATCCAGTCTCCTTCCTAATTTACCAACGTCTCTGTAGCTAACGAAGTCTTCTTCCTCTTTAACTTTTTTCCGTTTCATTCTATCCTGCCGAAATAGTTAATACCATCTTTACCTACACATTACTTTCTCGAGATGATTTTTATTAATATATTTTCATCCCTCCGTAAACGAACGGCCTTTACACCGGAAAAAAACTAGAAAAATCAACAAAGAAGACATTCACATATATAGGATAGGATAGGTGCAACTTACGCAAGCGGGACTCGAACCCGCGACCTTCGGTTTGGCAGTTAAGGAACTTACCCCGTCGTTACCGAGGTCGGCATATTCATAACCGCATAACTTTGGTGTTGTTGCGATCAATCTTAATGGTATATTCCTCGCACCGTTTACCTAACGCATCAACCAGAGCACGCAACCCTTTCGCTGTCTGGCTAATCAGCGCCTGATCATCCGCGAACCTTCACTGATTGAGAAATCAATTAAACCCCTCTCTCATGCTTCAACTTCCGCGTCCAACTCGTTCCACGTCTAATTCACTATCTCCTCTGCATACAGGTCGGAGAGTAAGGGGGCAGCAAAGCCGCTGTTCTACGTCTTGTCAGCGATATTCAGAGTGGGTTGCAAAACGCTAGAACTCAAGTCGCAATTGCCTTCGAAGTATCTTATTAAACACAAGTGATGCGAAGCTGTCAGCCTTTTTCGGTAAAATTTGGTTTCAAAGGATATACACACACTTACACACGGTCAAATATTAATTGTCAAAACTTCGGATGCTATTTGAAACAGACGAAACGGAGAGCGCAAGGCATAGAACAATATCGAATTTCCGCAAACCGCGTGAAAACGGAGCAATACAACCGTTACTTTTTTTATTTATCCCTCTACTTCTTTTGATACATTTGTACACATTGCGATTTCGGAAAAGGATTTTGGTTAAAATTCTCGTTAAAATATTTAAAACTGGTTACAATTTTTAACGCAACAAAAAGTAAATTTTCGTGTTATAAATGTTTTCTCATTAATTCTTCGTGAAGAGAAAAATTGCATTTTTGGCTTATTTTTCCAGCACTTCAGAAATAATGAATTTCAAGGGGAATTGTAAAGGTTTTACATTTGGTCATTCAACATTTAACGCATAAATGCAGCCAGGAATGGAAATTCTCAATTAGTTCAGTATACCTACATTTCTGTATAAGGCTTTTCATTGAGGAAATAACGTCATTAAGTGCTCACATTGTTCTTCTCTATTTTTTGTAATCATTCTCTGATATTTCTCATTCCTTTATTTTACTTATTCTTCATTAAGTAAATGTAGAAAGATGTTTTGGTAGGCATTTTTATGAGGTTTGACTCTCAACATTGACTTTATGATTTCTTCCCCACAATCTAACAAATTTATTTTCACATACATATTTTTTTCTAATGAGTAAGAAATATTTATTGTCATCAATATCACTGTAAAAAGTGCCCACAAGGATGGAAGACTAATTATGAAAAGGAATTGGGAAGTTGCCACATATTTCAAACTATTGATTTACTGTTCAGCTTATTAAAACAACTTGTCTGTTTCCACACTATTTTATTTTCACCGACCATGGTTTCGGCAACTTGTGCCATTGTCAAGGTTGCAAGGTCACAAGTTGCCGAAACCATGGTCGGTGAAAATAAAATAGTGTGGAAACAGACAAGTTGTTTTAATAAGCTGAATATCAAAGATTTCCACCACATCACGCCGGACACTGTAACTTTTATTGATTTACTGATTCTGTGACTAGCATATTTTGCATTGGATATTAGCTTTCTTATCACATTGTCTGAATATTGGACATAAAACCAAAAGAATGTCTAGGGTTACAAATTCATCTGATAACTCTGAGACGGAAAATGAATGATCAGTGATGACAATTAACTTGACTTGGATGCCTGGGCATTCATTTATGCCTGCTTAAAGTAGAATATAGAGCACAAATACCTCTGCATGTAATTGCATTGCTTGCTTGGGTGTGTAATAGGTATGTAGGACTTAAAGATTGTGTTTATACCAGAATGCTCAAAGAAGTCCATTTAAATACCTGAATAAGAAGTTAATTCTTATAAATAAAAGCGAACAAACTATGTATAAATCCACCAATTTATTTATGTGGTACAACTAGTTTCGACGCAGCGGCGTCATCATCAGGTACAAAGGCTACAAAGAAACAAACATCTTTATATATCATGTGGTATCGGGAGGAAGAAGGTGGATGGAAGGGGTGGCTGGGAAATCTGAGGTATGTGATTGGGCGTTGTGGGAGGGTGGTGGTGGTGGTGGAACGCCCAATCACATACCTCAGATTTCCCAGCCACCCCTTCCACCTACCTTCTTCCTCCCGATACCACATGATATATAAAGATGTTTGTTTCTTTGTAGCCTTTGTACCTGATGATGACGCCGCTGCGTCGAAACTAGTAGTACCACATAAATAAATTGGTGGATTTATACATAGTTTGTTCGCTTTTATTTATTAGAATGAACCTCCACAAAGTTGAGCCTGTTACGATAGAGATCTTCTTCTTCTTCTTCCTTCCAGGATTAGGCTACTAAGCCTGTTCCGGCTCCACATCACCATCTTTTCCTTACGATAGAGATTATTAAGTTAATTCTTCTTCCTAGCGACCACAAGAGAAGTAAACTCTGGTTTTGATTAATATGCCACGATTATTTGCGAAGCTAAGCAATATATAAATGCAGCAATGACCACTTCAATATACAGCTTATAATGAAAAATCAAATATTCAATGTAAATAAGAAACATACTTATGGTAGTGAGCAATGGAGGGCTGCTGTACATGCGTCTTACAATCACAATAGTATAGTATAGACATAAATAAATATTTTGAGAGAATTTACACAAACACGTGTTATTGAACCATGGGAAGAAAAGTCATAAAAATGTACAGTGGAGAGAATTACATTTCCTCCATTATTATACTAACAAAAATTACGTTCTTGATTGAAAAGAAGAAACAAAACAAAATTTAATCCCATCCAGAAATCTGATCTCAATGACACCAAAAATGTACACCAAACATCATGCAACCTAAATCCCGACAATACAATAAGGAATTTATAAGTTGTACCTCAATTCCACACATATTTGTTTTGATGTTTTTCTGATTAATTTACACTTTAATTCACACAATCACTTCTACTGTTTTTTTGGGGTATTATTCATGCATAAAAACTACGTATGTACATAACTTTTCTCCATAAAAATATTTAGTATGATTACTTAGAGAGAACTCCTTAATAATCATGTATGAACATAGTCCCTCTGATTTATTTTTGATCATCAACAAGAATCTTACACTGCTTAAGTAATTCATCATAATGCATACATTTTCATGATATATTACCAAAATAGTGACGTGCTGTGCGTAGCCGAATGCACACGAAAACTCAAATGGAAAGGATTCATTATTAAAGAATTAAAACGAAAGAAAAAAGAAAAACACGTTGACACAATGGGCGAATTCGTCTAGAAGTCCATGGCAGGGAATGTATTAATGAATTTGACATCAAACCAATCCCATGCCACAACCTGATCAAGTGAAATAGGTAAAGCAAAATTTAACCTAGTTCAATGCTAAATATATCAGGTAATAAAGAAACAATTTTAAAATATTCCGGCTTTGCTGGCTTGCATGACCTAAATTTGCATCAAACTGATACATTACATTAACTGTTGCTTTAAAATATTAATGAATTTGACATCAAACCAATCCCCTGCCACAACCTGTTCAAGTGAAATAGGTAAAGAAAAAGTTAACCTAGTTCAATGCTAAATATATCAGGCGTTAAAGAAACTATTTTAAAATCTTCAGACTTTGCTGTCTTGCACGACTTAAATTATCAGTGTAAGTGCTGTATGTTTGTAATTAAAATAAAAAAAATGGAACAGTAAGGAAAGACAAGTCCTTTAACAACGACATCTAATGCAAAATGACAAATAACCTAGCTAGTATAGTAAGACAACTCTTACAACTCTACGAACAAATGAGGATTCACCAGTAAATGATAAGCTCCTTTCAATAAGCAAGCCACTAACATAGGACTGTAGATTCAGTTCAACACCCAATTTTTCAATCAAGTAATTTGTTAAATCCTATGCTGGTACACTAAGGTACTTGTACTAGACGAAGGCAATTGATCAGAGATGGAATACTGTCAAGATGGAAGAGAACAAAATCGGATTTAATCTATCTTCACAATGCTAAAACTATTGTGCTGTATATAGTGAGTCAATCATATTTAAGCATAAATATTAAAGGGAAATTTCAGGAGTGTACTAGCATGAACTTGAAAATATAGTCTATTATACACGTGTATTATTTCATTGATATTTACACGTGCTCTGTTGGCTGTGCTCAGGAAAAATGAGAAGGAGAAAAGAACAATATTTTGCAGCCAATGTAAGCTCTCTCCTGAAATTTCCCTTTAATGTTGATGCATCCATTTGATTGACTCATTACACATGGCAAAATAGTACTGAAAAGGGAATTCTGGAACCGGAGCTGGATATGTTGTCCTGCAAAGATCTAAAGTTCTATCTCTTCTTTAAGCAGCCATTAAGGAGTTTCTCTTATTTATTTCTCTGCACTAAGTAATGTTCGCAGATCCAATCAGTCAGGTACTCACCGAGTGAAGACTGGCAGTCGTGCACCCATTATGTGGACTCGAAGCAGGAGGAGGGCTAGCGTTGTTGTCCCAAGGACCCCTAGCCTCTTCGCCACATCAGGCGTCCACCAACTAGGCGCCCACACCTTGCCTCCAATTGCAGATCGAATGAAGTGCTGGATGTCGCCCAGGCGAAGCTGTGATAAAAATGCAGGACTATTTAGATCATGCCTTAGGACAAAATGGGGCTAACTAACAACCATACGACGTTCCCTTGGAGGACAGGGGCTAAGCCTTGCCAGTAGGAAGTGTAACGGGAACCGATATTTATTTAACCATTCTGCTGTGGCAAAGTAGCAAGTGAATGGGGAGCCTCACTGAAAATATTTACCACAAGTATTTCCCTACTAATGATAATTTATATTAGGGACAGGGATGGCAAGAGAAATGAAACTAAAATATTTCATTTCGACCCGGAGGGAAACAAAAATACAAGGCCTAGGTTAAGTTTTGTTCCTACACTAAAATAAAATCACATAGGTTAGTTTTGATCTGGGATGAAACTGAATTAATTGAAACCCCACTGCTCATAGTTAAGTTTCGATCCCAGAAATGGAACGGATTTAATATTCATCATTAACTCTAAATTTTCCTGCTTGCAAAATATCCTTTTTGTGCGTGACATCATTTCACACGTTATGACTACAGCTTAAAACGTCGCTGTCTCCCATGTCTGTCCTGATCAGTTCTACCTAAACTAACGCATGATTTTGAGTCACCACTACAGATTACCAGCTCTAGCAGTTTTTGTGGGGCTCTATCTCCACCAGACTCCTTCACGATAGGCTACAATATCTCTGAAAAGTTTCAAATATCAAATGCCTTGTTCTGGAAATGTGCATTTTCAGATGTGTTGCACATGATGGTATAACTACCAGTATTTATGAGAATTTCCTCTATAATGCATCAAATTGAAAAAATGAACCAGCTCCAAGTTGGTTAGAATAATTACAGCATGATGGGACTTGTTCAGGAGACCCAAGATTCTTGACAGAAAGTCTCTGAAGTGTTAAAAATAACACTCTAATACGTAAGAGAGATGTTTGAAAACAAGAAGTACCTAGGGGAGGAGTCATAAGCTGCCAGGCAAGAGCTAGTGACGTCATTAACTTATTTGCAAAAGTGTTTAGCACTTTTATCAAGAGATAGCTTGAAATGTAGGAGATTAGAGTTAGAAAAATATGGGTCACTTTATTTTTCAAGCATTATCACTATTGACAATAAAAAGTAGGTCAATGAGTCCATTGGGAAGAGTTGACCCTCCTATGACCTTTGACAGACAAGTGCTCAGTTCACATCATAAATTTTTGTTGACCAACTCACACTTATCGGCTATTCAAATATCATTTTCTTCTTACCATGAGCACTAAGAAAGGGTACTCGAGAAAAACATGTTTAATAAAAGTATTATAACATGTGCATAAAGACATTTAGCTGCTGGTGAATCTTAAGCATGCTTATTTCAGTGCTGACCTTAATTCCTATTCAAAGGTGACAGGTGATGAGGCTGAAATAATTATTTAGTAAAAGTAAAAAGATTTGCTTAGTCATGAATTGGTCTACCACAAACTCGTTATATCACTCATGTTCTTTAATGTTAAAGATTCACTTTATACATATTTGATGATTTAATAACTGCTCGTGTTGTATTGAATCTCTTGTCCCATGCATCTTGACATCTGTTCTTTTACGTATCCTACGTCAACATTAACACATTGCTACATTCATGACAGTGAAAAACTATTTTGTTGTGCTCTCTCATTGTATTTCTTCTTTAACTGTGATTAGTATCTTCATTGCTCCAGTATCTCCTGATTAACAAATCTTTAAGTTCCTTCGATTATGGTAAAAGAAACATTAAATTTACACACAGGAATATGGAAATTATTTAAGAAAACCCTTCATGGGTCATAGTTTATAACTCGAATTAATAAATAAATGCTGACATTACTTAGCTGAATACATAAGTACAAGGTTATCGTACTCACGTTGTGGTACAGAAGAATTATGATAATTCTACCATTAATATAACATTAGGATACATTTTGAAATGATTTTGCCAAGTCGCAGCATGTGAAAGCTGGCTTCTTATCCTATGGCACATTGCATAGTCTTTTATATAAATTATATACTTAGCAAGAGCAAAGATTATTCGCCCGGTTTGATTGTCATTATTATTTTTATAAGACCACATTAAGACCTGCCCTTAATTTTTATTTGCTTTTGGAGTTGCCCTTTTATTAGTTATTGTCTATGTTTATCTACTTTTTGCTATACAAAGGCCTTTATGAGAAGAAAGTGATTGCTTACCATCAGCATTCGGCAAAGTAGGTTATAATAGAGAGTTTCTCAAGATAAATATGCCACTATAATTTCGATAATAGATACCCCTGCTATTGATGTAACATATTCTCATCTGCATTCATGAAAAATAATTGATAAAATTTCTGAAGTTTATTTGATTTTTGGCTTGGCCGAGTTGTCATTTATTAATATAAGTTTCATATCGGTAATGAGAGTTGAAAACTAACTGCAAGACTAATGTGGAAATTGTTCATCTTTCTGGAACATAACCTTTGGACGAATTTTGTTAAGATATAGATGGACTTATCAGTAGCCACTATTTTTCCCAGACAGAAGAGGAAACAGCAATTTCTGAATAACCAAAATACATTAATGTGAAGGGTAAACATTGACAGTGCAGGCCAAAGTAAACTTGTCAATTTGAGTGCAGCATGTAATGAAGAAAATTATTTGTATAGGGTTTGAATTCATTTTGTCTTGTGGTAGAGTCAATGATTCTCTCAGAGATATTATCATTCAAAATAACTCAGCCATTACAACAAGTTATTAAAACATGTAATTCATAGGCTTCTCTTCTAATAGTGGATGTAGTGTGTTTCATGCAGAAATATGAGCAAATCATGAAAACACTATCTCCTATTTTGCTCAGACTATCAGTGAGTGGACACTATTTTATACCTGCCAGCCAAGTCAGAATTGTAATTTTTTTATTATTCATAGAAGTTACATCATTGATTGGTTTTATTATAGCTCTGCCTCCTTATTGCTATCACTGAAAGTTTATTTTTATGATTTTCCATTGACACTAACCTTCTCCTTTCCATTGCTAAGTATTTCTTTAGCCTCAGTTTCCACCTTTATGAATAATGGTCAGACTTTGGGAAAATGTACCTAATAGATGCTTTAAAATCACTGCACTGCCATTAATGAGCACTTTTTACTTCATAATTTCTTGTTTACCCCTAAAAATTGAGTGTGGTACAAGGAATACCATTCTATAGCTAGTGTAGTTTATTTTGATTATAAGTTATAATTAGAGCCCTTGTAATCACATCCACAGGAGGGATTGATTTCTCAGAAGCTATTCTCTCATGAGCACTGTGCAAGAATAATTCACACTAAGTTCAGACTCCAAGAATACATAAATTCAGGAAAATTCATGAGTGAATATTCCATGAATTTATTTTAAACTACACTGATATTGATGCTTGTGGGTATATCTCAAAGTTATATCCTTGCAGAGAGAAAAATCATTTGGGTTTAAAAAAAATTACATGGAATAATACTTTTTAAGTACACTATTTATTTCATTCGGTTTTTAGCATGAATTTGTGAAAGCTGACCATTACAAGTTAGAGATGTCTGTACTCAATTATTAAATAGCTTTTTGATTCAGGCCCAGTACCATTTATTGACAATGCTTGCGATAACTTGAGAGAGTATGATTGAATAATCTCATGAACAACATCCTTATCCTTAGAAATAGCAGTTACTTGTAAGTTGATTTCTTTCCTTCATTTCCTCTCAAGCCTTTCTAACTATACATGTTCATGAATTTTTGAAAGTGAATGAGTCATATATGAAATCTGATGGCCTTTAAGTGTTATGCTATCACCTTTAAAAATTGGTAGGTGTGCACATAGCTACTTAAATATTAGAAGTGGATGATTTTATCTTTGAAACGTTCAGTGGATACGGTTAAAAAATGGTTTTATATTGGGTAAAAAGAGGATGCAGCTAAAAGATACTGGAACATTATGGACAAAAACAAAGGAATTGAGCTCACAGCCAGCACAGAGGTACTGAGATGGTGAGTGAGAATACAGAGGCCTTAATGGGAACACTTAATTAAAAGAGGGAAAAATAAATTGGATGAAGTTCAACATTAAAAAGCTTGAACTACGCTGATACACATAGAAAGAAGAGCTGAGGTTGATGTTCCATAATGCTTTCGGAGTAAATAATGAAGGATAAAATTAATTAAAATTTGAAGGTGGAAAGATGAGCCTACTATTAGAGTGTAGGGAAAATCTGCCACAGAAGATCCCAAGGGCCTGCACAACATTAATTTAATATAAAGATAAATAAACGACCTCAACTAAAGGATATTGCTTCCCTCAAAAGTCCTAGCCTCATTACATTAGAGCAGATGTCATATTTTTCAGTTTATGATAATTTCAAAAATTTAATCGGAGGTATTTTATATCGTTGCAAAAGAATCAGGAAAGATAAAATCCCTTTTTAATCTGAATGCTGTCCGCGAGTTTACTAACAGATGCAAAATGAAAAATATTGCATTTTTCATTTCCCTCAGTTCCCTGGAAAATCCAAGAAAAATTACAATTATTTTGAAATCTAACGTGGCAACTTCCTATGTTGTTTGTAAAGGAGAGTCAGTTTTTTTCAATATCTCTCAGAATTTTCAATGGAATTTGATGAGATGCCTCCAATGGCTCACTTTTCCACTGAAAAAGCAATTCTAACCACATGTCATCTTATTGATTGAGTAGTGTGACTTCTAGCCTAGGAATTTTCTTATTAGCCAATTTATTTCAATATATTTATCAATTTAATTTTATCATTAGCCGAATGATTTATGCAATGGAGGAGCTATGCCCAAAATACTTAAGTACATAACCTTAGTTTATGAATGTAAATATTTGCCATCACAGTAATTGGTGAGATTTTCCTTACGTTTTTCAGAATAACAATTTTAAATTATTATGTCCTACTTAGAGGGTAGACTTACAATATTTGAGCTTCTTAATGAGATACGAAAGAGACTGAAGATTTGCATGGAGTGACTAATAAGTGAGAAGGGGATGTTTAAACCATGACTGAGGTAAGGATGTCAGGGAATAGGAGAAAAGGTTGGAAGTGGATTCTATTTGGGGATAAAATGAAAGGGAATAATAAATATAGAGTAGAGTTCAATAAGTAAGGAGGGGAGGGCAGGCCGGGTGGTTCACAAAATAATGCATGCAAATGTGCATTACCAGAGTATATTTTAGTTTTATAGGGTTATATTTAGTTAAATTAGATGCTGAATATTTGGTATTATGTGGTTATGCATAGCCTGTTGCTCGATATACAATGGGGTTCATTATTTTGTAAAAACAATTCCTCAACATTTGATTATGAATGTAGGAATTTAGCACAAATGCATTCGGTTGTAGTTTTTAGAGCTATCTTTGTAATATTTGTTTTTAGGACATGTTTGGGGACATGCTAATTTCTGTTAAATGCTGCACTTTTACCTGATTGTGTCTGGTTACTGAACAGCCTCTTTCACTTATTATAAATAAATGCATTTTTGTGCCACAAGTATTTGATTTGAATTTGATGTTTAGAATTTGCCATTTTGATAAAAGAAGTAAGTTTAAGCTCTTGAAACCCCTGTGTAACAGAGGCAAGGCAGGAACACAATATTTGTGAACTCATTAGTCTAGACGAGACGACTAATGGATCTGATATGATGAATTCCACCTTATCGGACTAAACAAAACTAAGAGGGGAGTTCATTACTGGTAATTACGTTTGTGGTCAATCTCTGTTTACTGCCTGTAGCACAATACAATTTTGCGTGGTCTTCAATGAACACTCATAACTGTTTCAAAAGAATCAATACTTACCTTTTGGGCAACAAACAACTCGTAAACGACGCACACTCCTGTAATTGTGATGCCTTGTTCCTTGCAAAACATCGCAGTTGCCACGGAAATCATGGAAAATGCCAAATACCTCCAACCTGTAAATGAATTATAACGAATGAAAAGATGTACAGATAATAAATGCACACATTATTCTTAATGAATATTTCCCCAAAAACCTACTTGTTTCCTTCCGTTTCTTGGCTGCCTTCGTATAAAATATTAATGCTGCCAAGAAAAACACTGAAGATAATGTCTCGGCTCTCCCTACAACTCCAGTAACCTGAAATTATAAGACACAAATAATTGAAAAAGATGAAGATAATCAAGGAGGCTATAATATCATTCCAACGTTACTGAGTGAATAAAAATAATTTGAGTATGGTTCGAGAGATTAGAGTGATTGCGGCAATTGCCGGGTAGTACGTTTTGAGTTTAGGTGGAGACCAATGATTCTCTCTCTAACAAATGTTTGCCTGACTAATGTATGACATGTAAGATGCATTGTTAAGCATGATTCAAGATGGGAAATGGTAACGTGGGAAAAATAATTAAGGGAAAATTGAAGGAAAAGCCCTCTTGGATGACCAAGAAATAAGTACTTGCGGCAGATAAAGAAGGCAACAAGAGAGGAGAAGATTTTGCAACTAAAGCAACTAATACAAAATAGAATTAAGGAATAGAAATGATAGAGATACAGTATACCTGCCCATGACTGAAAAGCTACGAATGAACGAAAGATAACTGGTTGACCAGGCACTTCATTTCATTGTGAATTATTTTATTGACCAATTTTATACATCATTGAGTTTTTCTTCAGGAATTTTTGTCTTTGAAAATAATTTTTTCCGTGCTGGCAGTTTGATAGCTTTACTTTATTATAGGCATTACTAACATTGACATGGGAGTGAAATTATCATAAATAAGGACGGTTTTGTCGATTGAACAATAGACTTGATCCAAAAATATATTCTGGACCGCAGTTAAATTCACTGTTTTTCATAAAAAAACAACCATGATCAATTTCTTTCCGTAGCCGTAACGTCGAAAGGGAATTATCAAAACTATAACTTTAAAATAATAAGTATTTTGCGACCGTTCTTCAAGAAGAACTACGTCTCAAATTAAAGCAGCGCAACGAAGCTGTGCGCCAGTTCGTAGCTCATGTACTGCGGAGGACAGAGGTTGCACGCATGCATAGACGGGAAAGGGGGAGAGAGCTTTCCACGGGTGCAATTGAAGAAGCAGCCAAGAGTCCTGAGCGGACCTCCCGAAAAGAGACCTGACTGACACGACGCGCTCACCAGCCCGTGAGCAAAGCCGTTCCAGTTACCCTAGTCATACGATAGATTGGGCGATGATCACAAAGTCAGGGACGTACGGTGACGTACAAATAATCTTCCTTTTTCGCGAACTATATATAAAAGACCGCTACGGATTTCATTGAGACTCAAAACCTGGTATTGCGGCGGGTAGTGTAGGCACTTGGTTGATTCCTCATTCATGTATTGCCAAATAATGTTCCAAGTAGCACTAACTGGTCGACATAGGTATTTTTGGAACGATAACAGTTACGCTATGTGAGTTGATCTCGGTGCAATTACTTATGAATTCGAATGAATGTCGCAGGCTTTGTGAGAGTCAACCCCCTGCATCACAAATGCGTACTTGTCGCTGTTGTTGCACCTATGTAACATGTAGCGTTGAGCATATTGGGTGAAATGCCTGCCACACGCCTTAGGAGTGGCCTTCAGGGTATTGTGTAGGTGTAGCACCGACGGCAGATTAATTGCCTATCGATCACGCAATCACGCGATTACGTTTAATTATTCGAGCCGCGGCGGCGGACTCTTTGAGGATGGCAGGGGAGGGTGCAACTCGGAGGTCACGGGAAATACCTCGACCGGTACTGGCTCACCAAAACATGATATTCTCTTCTCTCTCGCTAGGAAAACAATGCGAACGTTGACGACGAATCATTTATAGGCTACAAATGAAAGCGCAGCAGAACGTAGAATGTAATTTCGAGCCTCGGTCGTGATCAATAACCGCGCGACGCAATGATAAAACCGAAGTTAGGGCTTTAGTCAGGAGGTGCAGGAGCAATCTTTTTCCGTGCATGCATAATTCAGATGCCGTGTAGGTCAATCAATGTAATTGTGTCCCGATATCACGACCCCTCCTCCCACGCCATATTTGTCCCGACTAGGTTTTGCGTCCGTAGCGCTGGCTATATGCATCTAGATGCAACCAGAACTCCAATGCGATAAAGTAGCATTTCGTGCAGGCAAGCAATTCGTGCATTGAGTGCTAGCTTATCGCTTGAAAGGGAGTTTTTATTTCCCTTCAAATCAGCTTCAACACTAAACCCCGTTTTAGTAGCTTTGTGGCGGAGGGTAAGTATGGATGTTAACCGAACCGAAAGGAAATAATTTAAAAAAATGAGATGTCATTAATCTGAAGGACGTGAAATATCTATTATCAACTGCAATGACATTGAGGGCATAGCAATTGTAGGTTAGCTATCCCTGCGAGGTGGGTAATTGTGAGTGTCAGGCGTAGTTAAAGAGATTTATGCACATAATTCCTTTGCTATTAGAGTTGGTACTTACGGCCTCGGTGTGGATGGGATGGACGGCGAAAAGCATAGCAGCTATGAAACTCGAAATTTCAGGCAGAAACATGGAACACATCCTAGAAGTAAACAAGAAATATGCAGAATACTCATCAGAATCATCGAGTCGATCGCATTAATTGGTCATGCTGAGGCCAAGAAACACTACAAGTAAGATAATACTTAAACAATGTAAATCTAACCTTGCCCTCAGGATTGTTTACTAATCGTCACTCACCTGAAGTACATGAGACAAACTACCCCATGTAACAGCATGTTAACGAGATGGTAGCCCATCGGCTCCAGCTGATGAAGGTAGTAATTCCATCGGAATGTCAGGACGCAAAGCGGCCGGTAGGATTTATGGCTTTGCTCCTGTGAAATAATTAATTTTTGAGTAAAAATAGATTCCGGCATTACATCACAAACTCATCCATTTCATAAAAAAATCGGCCCTACCTTTTGCATCGGTGTGCCCCAAAAGTCATTGAGAAATAAATTTTTTAAGGGCGTATGCGGCCGGAGATCTCTATTATCCTTAATGGCACTAATATCGTCGAAAGCGAATCCACAGTAACAACTATTGTAGTAGCAAATAACACACGTAAGGAATACAACCGTGGACAAGGCATGTTGAATAGCCATGTTTCTTGGATCGTGTTGGGAACTTAAAATTTCTGAAAATAGGTGAAAAAAATCACACGAGCATCGTAATTGGGGCAATCAGTTTCACAATTCTTGGAAAAAGCAAGTACACAAGCGGTGTTGCTGTAGCGAGAATTTTCTCGTCACCAAAAACACCGGAGGAAGCTTGCAATAGTCCTTGCAATTAATAACATCGTGAAATCTTGTCTTCACATACACTGCGTTTCAAGAGTAGATGGTATATTTGCTGCATAAAGCACGTCTTCGATGCAATCAAGTAATAACATATTTCGGGCCATGAAAAAGAGTAACTCTTCCATCCGAATCCTCCAATTCCGTGTTTACGGAAATTCTCGGCGAAGCAGGCAGACGTCTCCCATATCCACCTAAACGACACATATCGCTTCTCCCGTGTTCATATCCAATTTTCCGCACCAGACGAATAGCGTAATCCAGTGGTGGAGCGAAGTTCACGAATCACTAAAAATATTTCCTCACCAAAACACTTCACTCACAGCACAACACCTTAAGTTAAAACCGTCGAAACTAAACAACACGACTTCCGTCATGTCAAAGATTCAGGCTCACACTCACTTATATACGTAGTTTATAAAATCAGGAGAAGAACCACGTAAATGGTGTTAACGCCAGGGTGCAGGAACGTTTGTTAGTCAACGCTAGATGTGTACTTGAGCACATCTTGTCACTACAGTGGCAGTAGGTGTATTCCTTTGCGTTGTTATATTGGAACTGCTCCAGCCACCACAGCTGCCATACTGCAACTTAGATCACGTGACCTCGAGCCCCCAGCCCTGCAACGCCATCTCTGTAGGTGAACGGCAAACTAGCCACAATGCGGCCTTCCTACGAATTAATTGATGATTTGAAAAAGGTGATTTAAGTGTATGGCTAACCATTCAGTATTTAAGCCGTTTAAATGCCAATGCTATTGTACAATGTGTTGAGCGTAGTTAAGTTCGATGCAGTATCGACCTTTGGTCCCACGAGTAACTGCGCAGGTGCAGAAATTCCGGCAAAAATGAAAGGAGGGAGGGCTACGGAGGAGCTAAGGGGCAGGGGTGCTGTAAGGGACCCCGGGAAAGGAAGCCAATCACTTGCGACAGTAGAGGCGGCCGCTGGGGTACCAATGCACCCGACGCCAGCATGTCTTCTGATCTTTCAGCTCTCTTGGCTATGCCAACAGATTTTATACTCTCCCCTTACATGTGTATTAAAAGACATTTTTTCTAAAATGTGTAGGTTAGCATGAAACCTAGCGTGCTCGTTGTATGTATTATGTGGATATCCTAGTATTACTGTTAAAAGTTGCATATCACTGACTAGTTTTATAGACGTTTAATGCGAATAGACTTTCAAATTAGTTAGAAATTTAACGTATTTCAGTAGAAACAAAAAAAAACACGAGGAAATCTTCTTCAGAAAAATATCTCTAATGCATAAAATAATATTGTTATAATGGTTTATCTAATGGTTAAAAAATATCGAAGCTATTTTGGAATTGAAAGGATTTGGAAGACAATTTAAATATCATGTTTTGCTGACGTCATTAGCCAGTGGCAAGGCAAATCATGTTTCAAAGTAGTAAAAAATGTGAGTATTCCTCTGTTGCTACGACGATTATATTCTGAATTTTTAAGTGAAAACTTCTTAGGCTCACCGTGCACATTATAGTGACTAGGTGCAGAATTATGGATTCGTGCTACTCAGGAAATCCGCTTCATTCATGCATCGACAGGCGCCTATGATGTAAGATGTTCTAATTCATTAGTCCCGAAACACTGGCGATGGAACCGTGAATATTGAGGATATGAGGAAGTGCAATTAGATATAGATTTTGCGATCAGAAAATTTTCAGGGCATATTTTACCACATTTGTTTACCCTTACTGCCTTGAGGAGAGATTTGACTTTTTTTCCAAACATTATTTCTCCCTTTACCACCGCATGGAAATATAAAGTATTTTAATCGCCGTTGTGCTCTCTACTATGTATTTCAATTTTGATTTGCTTATAGTTTTATTTTATCGTTCACGATGGTGCTCTTATTTCCTTCAAGTCAGTTAAACAATAAGTATATCAGGATGTAAACCAATCCCATGACGTCTCAGGTTCTTCCGGTTCAATTTTACGTTTTATATTATCTGATGTGAGCCATTTATACATCATACTATAGGCGTGACAGAGTAACGATATCAATTTTTCGCGATTGAATGAAAAGTGAAAATTTGCAAGCGCGCGAAAACGCGACGGCTAAGTATGAATGGTGGGAAAAGCCCGCCTGACGAAGCCCGCCGGAGGTAAAAAAATCGGACAGGAAATCAGGAAAATTACAGTGAAATCGAAAATGGAAAGTTGGCGTGCAACCATTTGTTAGATAACAATATGGACCTTAAAAATTCTCTTTGGATCTTAGCTGCTCACGCTCTTTGAGCGGTTTAGAAAACATTATGAGGATCCAAAATAATCCAGGAGTAGTTTGGATGGATTTTTCACGCATTTAATCGTTGAGTATAATGCTGCACATCGCAACAATTGCTACATTATCATTTCGATCTTAAACATTTTTCGTTGATTTTTTTCCGGGTTTACTCGCTGAAGCTGACAGTTGACTTGCATAGATAGCTGTTGACTTTTAGGCTCAGCTCAGACGAGTGGAAAGCTGCTGCATAGTAGGTATTAAGAAGAGAGCAAGAATCGGTTTTCATTCGATCTACTAGCGAAGTTGATGCAGTTCCCCTGAGAACACATTGGGAGCCGATGACTATGAGGTCAAGATAAAAGAAAAATATCTAATTATCTATGGATATATCGCAAGCGGCTACTGTTGAGTTTACAACGCCGGCAAAGAATTTTATTACATAATGATTTTTTTCAATATATTTGCTAGCAAGGATCAATGACAAACCAAAATGTATTTTAATTTTCTCACGAAGGAGGGGAGATAGAATTATTTATCCTTTGCAAACTTTATTTCTTTTGTTTTTGTTCCTCTCACGTCATGAAGCGCATTGGCACTCTTGAGAAACTTCTGTGATGATGGTCGTCGCGAGATACCTCTTCGGAGCCACTACTAAAGTAGTCTACTGCCACATTTAAAGCAGACTTCGCGCTCTGTAAAAGATTGAGCCTACCTCATGACGATATAGTATTTAGAGGAGGCGACCGACGGCTGAGGTCATTTGCGCCATGGGATAAGGGTGAGGAGGGAGGTGTGGAGAGAAACCCGGTGTCAGCACTAGCGTGCCCTAAACGAAAGGCCCCTAGGGGACCACGGCCTAACGTCCCATCCGACGGACGGAGTGCTACTCTTGAAGTACCCTCCACTTGGCATTCAAGCAGGTATCGGGCAGCCTACCTTAAGGTGCGTTTACACTATGTAGCATGTTATGTAAAAAAAGTTACATATAACATGTTTTGCGAAAAGTTTACAAATGCGTGTAACATGTAACATTGTGTTATAAAACAAAAATTCGTGTTATACAACATTTTCCACACGAAGCGGAAAACCAAAAACTTGATGTATAACACGATATTTTTTTATAACACAATGTTACATGTAACATGTTACACGGATTCGTAACTTTTTCGTAAAACATGTTGTATGTACCTTGTTTTATATAACACGTTACGCAGTGTAAACGCACATTTACTTACTCTTGACTCCCATATCCTATATCCCATCCAAGGCGGTATTTGTCTTCATCAAGCAGCCGTATCCAATTCTCCCTGCACGTGGCATCGTCTTCAGCTCCTCCAAGCTTCCGCCGATCTGTCTTCGCTTGGTCCTTCCATCGTTTCTTTGGACGTCCGCGGGGCCTCCTTCCTGTTGGATTGCTTCTTCATACTTCTTGCAGCAAAGTTTGATCTTCTCTTCTTATTAAATGCCCTGTCCACCTCAATCTTCTGCTTTTGCCTTCAGCGACAATGTCTGAAGATTTATGGATATTCCTGATTTCTTAGTTGGATTAAACTCGCCATGTGTCACCTTCTTTGGTAGGTCCAAATATTTTTAAAAATCTACGTCATGAGGATGGAAAAAAATACAGGATTTTGAATGCATTTTTCATGCGTTTATAAGCTGGTGAAAAAAGCCTCCCTTACTTCAAGAGTGCGAGTAAAGGGGACTTGCATGTAGGAGGCCTAATTCCATCCCGCAGAAGGCTGACTTCTTGTGCCACTTCGGTCGCATTTTAATCGGTTATCGAAAATGTCCGCGGCGCGGTGATGAGTGCAATGCGATCGACTTTTTCCCAATATTTTGCAATATGATGTTTGTAATTACGAGCAATAGCATTGAAAAAATATGAATTTGATGGATCACTTCACCGTGTACATGAATTTCGGTTAACACCCCTAATTATACCTCATTTCCCCGTTAAACTCGGATCACTTCGTCCGTCAGAGACGCGAGTGGCGACTTTTGTAAACCCATTTAAATGCGCGGTGGGTGACAACACATTTAGAGGCAGACTTGGTGCGAGGGATATTAGATTCTACCTCAGTAGCCACCCAATAGTGGCTCTTCATTGGCACCTTAAACTGGCTAAGAGATGAAAACCTATGAATAGCCAATAACTGATTTCTGGGGGGCACTATACCTCCCAAAATCGTCCTTTTGGATAAGGGGGCAATGTTCCTTCCGTGACTCTGGATATTTATTAAGCACGTAGGTATATAAAAACATTTGTATACCAATTAACATCCTTAACTCTCCCAAATTTCCGCGTGAAACTCGGATCACTTCGTCCGTCAGAGACGCGAGTGGCGACTTTAGTAAACCCATTTAAATGCGCGGTGGGGTGACAACACATTTAGGGGCAGACTTGGTGCGAGTGGTCAAAATAAGGTTTTTTGCTCGGGGATATAAACATCGTGGCTTTTAAAAAGCGCCGACGTCGCCAGCCGCCGGATATCTCTTTCTCGCTGTGTTTGGCCCGGATCGATCGGGGCCGTTTGTCTGAGCGTGAGACCCCTTACCCCCTCCGACCAACCCCCCCCCCCACACACAACGTTCCTCCTCTCGAGTATTAGGGGGGGAGGGGGCTCTGGCCGAGTTGCGCACGCCCCCTGCCCCCTCCCCACCCACCCACCCTAGGCCGTGCAGCGTGCAGGGCAGTTGGAAGGTCAGTCAGTCTTCTTCGCACGGCCCTGCGCACGCCAACGACTCCTGGACGATATGGATGCAATGGCACACTCGTTGTCCCCCGTGCGTGCATCTTCAATCAAGCACGTGCGTTAACAGATACGCCCTTTTATACACTTCCGGTTGGTTTAGTGGCTAGAGTCCTGACTTCCCACTCCGAGGGTCTCACTCAGTGGTTCAACCCGAAGGTTTGGTTTGGTTAGGTGAGGGTAGAGCTCACCACGGACTGAAGCACGGGCGTGTGAATTTCACGCATTCAGGGAGTGGGTTCATATCAAGGAGTTGGCGAGGTGGATTCCCACCCTGTAGGTTCAGGTTCAGTTCTCGACGGTGGCAGAGGTTTTTCAGAGCCTGCCCGATCCCTCCTTGAGTGATTGATGAAGGATACTTCAATAACAGCACTCCATCTGTCGGATTGAACGTTAAACAGTGGTCCCCTTGGGGCCTTTCGTCAAGAGCCGGCTAATTCCGACGCCGGGTTTCGTTCCACTGTTGTTCCCCATCCTCCTTAATTACGTAAATGACCTCAGCTGTCGGTCGCCTCTTCCAGGTACCATTAGCAGTAGCACTCGTTGACTCATTGCATTCTATCTTCGATCAGGCCCGTGCGTAAACAGAGACGCCCCTTTTATACACTCCAGTAATCCGGTCGTAAGAGGGCTGGCTTCCCACTCTGCGGGTACAGGTTCAAATCCCGGCTTAGAGATTTAACAGAGGCAGTCCGATCCCTGCGTGGCTCTTTGTGAAGGGCGCTTTTAGCACAGTACTCCATCCGTCGGACTGGACGTTAAGCAGTGGTCCCCTTGGCGCCTTTCGTCAAGAGCCGGCAAGTTCCGACGCCGGGTTACTCTCCACCCATCCTTTCCCACCCTCCTATGTTGCGTAAATAATTTTACCTGTCGGTCGCCTCCTCCAGATGCCATTGATACCTCCAGGTACCACGTTTCGAAAACCGGCGAGAGAAACAATCGGGGATCAGGTTGGTGCGATAGCTTGAGTGTTGACTCCTCACCCCGTGGATCCGGGTTCAAATCCCGTCCGTGAGAGAGATTTTTCAGAGCCTGCCCGATTCCTCCTTGGCGCCTTTCGCCAGGCTGACGCCTGTCGCCGGGTTTTTCTCTCCGCACTTCCCTAATGGTGCCAATGAATTCAACAGTCAGTCGACTCCTCCAAATACGTACACAACTACCTGACCTTCATGCTTTTCTCTGCATTGGAAATGTTTCCGCATTTTTTTTGCCGGGTACCGGGCCGTTTGCCGTTCTATTGTGTCCAAAGCAGTTTCAATACCTTTGAACCGTAAAAGATCATAATCTGAGTTTTTGTTGACGATGATAACCTGTATTATGGTACATTATAGGAAAATATGTTCCCTGTCCTGCATTTTCAGCCCCAAGAGGACCTATGATATGAAGTGATAGTACTTTGAACTTTTCCACATAAAAATTTATTTCAACGGAGTCGACATGTTTTACTGTACCGCAGCATTATCAAGACTCATAATGCTGCAGTGCAGTGAAACATGTCGACTATAAATAATAATGTTGAAATAAGGTTTTATGTGAAAAAGTGCAAAGTACTATCACTTCATATCTTATAATGGATCTCCACGAAGTATCGGCCTCCTCAATTCAATTTTCTATGGGGACCCCTTTCGATTAAGTATGGTGTATTTGGGGGGGGGGGGGGATGTCAAGCCGAATCTTTTTTAGAGGGGTTGGGTTTTAGCAAAGATTAATTAATTTTTTCCGCAAAGAGCTAAAATGCATGGTACTGCGCAATCAGTTAGGCTGTTGAGAATTTATCGGCCTCAGACGGCATCTGGTGCCCAAGAGTTGTTTATACGGCCCTGGTTAACACTGATTAGACAAACAAAATTAAAAGGCAAAGGAGAAACAAATTTTGTGGCTGGGAACCGCTAAAGGTCAAAGTTTGAGCTTTTTTGGCGGTAAATACCTTTCTTATGCTAAATTTTACTTAACACTTGCCGACCTCGGTGGCGGCGGGGTAACGTTCTCGCCTGCCAAACAAGAGGTCGCGGGTTCGAGTCCCGCCTGGGTAGGTTTTCCCGATCCAGGGCATGGTCGTTTGTGTACGTTTAATTGTTACATTTGTTGAACACCCCGGTGTAAAATGGCCAATACGAGCTGTATCCGGTGGTTTGAGAGTAAAATAAAAAATAAAAAAAATAAAAAAAATGAGTTTTATGCCCTTAGTTTTCAGTCGTAACTTTATCGGGCGTGTAATTTCAACTGCTTTAAATCGTGTGACGTGACTGACTGACTGTCTTGCCATTGGATACGTATTTTGTTGAATTTCTGTAGTTTCTTTCTGAAAGCATTCGTGTACGCCACGTTTCCAATGTTTCCATCGAAACATCTAACGAGATAGGACGCCAGGTGACGTCATGCGCAGAACGTGCCTATTTTCGTCAATGGCCCACCAGGTTTCGTTGTCCCATTCTGAAATTGCTCGGTCCTCAGTGCACCAGCTGCATCAGCGCGCAGAGTCGCACTCTCGTCACAGAATCTGGAAGTCAGTAGTCGAGCGGCAGAGATTGTGTGTGCTAGCGACATCTGCTTAGGGTGGCTAAATCAGATCGAGGTCGAAGGAGCGGACGATTTTACTGAAGATCATGCGATAAAGTTGCCTCCAGTTGTCACTCTTATGAGATTATCCGGCAGTTCCTGTGGGCTGAATTAGAATGAGAATTGTTTTACGATTTTTGGCATTTTCTATTTATGTATTTTATCGTTACATTTTCTCTTGACTTAAATGAAAATAAGAAATAAAATGATGATTTGTATTTGAGTCAACCCAGTAAAGCAAATATTAACGTATTTATTTAAAAACATGCATTCGAAAAATATCACGTGAGATTTTAGGTAAAAAAATCAAAAATCCTACTTCAATGGCTCTTTATGTTTTATTTTAAATTTGAATTGAAATAATGCAGTGGACCGTTATTTGGGCGACAAACTGGCAAAATTTTTGCCGATTATTCTTAGTTTTTAAAAATTTTTTTATACCTCCATGGTTTTAATGAATTTGATTAGATTTGTTTCTCATAATTTTGTGTGCATGGCACGCCCTCACTGGTAGCCTTTGTAATAATTTCTCCGACACTCTCACTGGAAAAGGCACAATGATCCCTGTACATATTTTGAAATGCCATTCCCTTACTTTGTGCCTAGGAGCACGGGTGCTACAGATGTGGTTTGCTTAGCATTGAAGCACAAGGAGGAGGATTTTTGATTTCAAGGCCCAGCCAACAGCGAGCCGAGTCGGAAGCGAGGATTGACCCGACCCTAACGACATCTCATCAAAAGGGAATTTGAGGTGTAAAAAATTGCGTCAAGTAATTAATAGAAGCTCCCATAGCGTGAGGAATTTGCGCCATATGCACCAACGCCGAAGACGACGTGCCGCCCCCGCAGTAAAAAAATGTATCCCGACGCCGCCGCCGAATATGAATGATGCGGTCACCGCAGAGATCGTTGTAGATAGTGGTAGCATGTTGCAGTTGGCTCGCGTCTATGGAGCAGAGATGGCAATCTAAAGTAAACGAGTATGTTCCGTTCCATCCAGATCGCAAGGTGTCGTTATTTGAACGGAAGCTTTAAAATATTCTCCACCAGTTGTGATTCTTCAAATGATAGCCTAAAATTAGGCTTCTCATGACATGTGATTGTGAGCAATCATATATAGGGCAAACGGGACCATTCTTATGATTTCACCCTTATGGTTGATGATTGTTGTTTCTCTTTCTTCCTTATCCTTGATCATTGCCTAAGGCAACCGAAAAACCAGTTTTGGAGGTATTTTTCCTGTAAACTTTAATTGGAATATCCAGGTAGTATCTCATACTTAATAATTCTAATAGTGTCCCATTTTCATTTAAACAATACCAAGAACCTTCATAATCTAAGCACAGATTATATAATTGAGAATGTGGTTCCCTTTCGCCTCGTGTGAATACTAATATTTGAGGTGCATTTTTTTCTGTAATTGTGATCTCTAAGGTATCTTTTAACTCTGCAGGTGATAGCCATCACCTGCAGAGTCAAAATGCATCTTAAAGTAACGGAGAAGAAGCGATTCCGACAATCGGCCATTGGAGTACAAGTTTCGCCAGAGTCAGGCCATAAGGTTCTCTGTAATGACGTAGAAGTGTTGGTTAAAGAGAAGCGCTACTTCCCGAGATTGACGAGAGAAGCGGTCGAGACAACGAAGAATCCCCATAACTTCAACTCGGAAGACGGACGCTGATACTAGACGTCGCGGAAGATTATAGTATAATTCCCATGCTATTATCATCATCACAAGCAAGCTATCTGTAAATTGATTCGACTCAGCTCTCGACTCTGCTCGCCTGTTAGCGAACCATTTTATATTTGCGTGTTTTTTTTATTTTAGACTCATGCCTTGTATTTAATAGTGGAGTGGCTACGACAAATCGGGATAGTAATGTGGTGGTTTCCCCTTGCCGTCCACATCGCCGCACTACAGTTCAAGTTAATATCACCACGCCTGTAAGTGTTGCCGTACTGACCACTGTGGTCTCTACCGACACTCATGTGAATGCAAGCTGATGCTCTCTCGACTCCCGTCGCCAAGTCACGGCATCTGCTAAGGTTCAGGTATCATTTAGATGGCCTATCGTTCCCAGAGATAGACACATACCAACTCGGAATGCCGTCGGTTTTTGTTCACGAGTACTAATTTTTCGACGAGTGAACTATTTTACATTGCACCTATCCTCTATATCTAGAGATCGCCCACCATCTTTTAACTTTAGGACTCACACAGTTTCAACTGTAATGGTTGGCTTTAACTGTAGTCGCGAGCCCCATGTTATATTGTCTGTTGTAAATTGTATTTGAAAATTTGCAATTTTATACCGGTTCTAATATGTGTCTAAGCATTCGAAAATTGTTGATCGATTTTAGTACGTAGTGTCACTTAGACAAAAATGTGAAATTTGATGGCAATTTCTTAATAATCATGATAAATTAAAACTCAGGCTCATCAGACTTACAAATAAATGTACAAGGCTCGAGTCATTCCCTTTCTTGATGTTGCTCTTTACCCTCGACGCATATAGTTCATCATGAAATCGACATTTTTTAATCGCATCCAAAATATTATTTTTTTGCGTCTACCTGCTTTGGTTTGTTTGACTTTGGGTTGAATGAGCTCTAAGACAGGAAATACAAGTGCCAATTGAAGTTGGATGATAAAATACATCTGAAACAGTTTTTTCGATTGTCTTAGGCAATCATTAACGGGGACAGGTGTTAACATGACAGAGGCTAGGCTAGGGAACACTCATTGTTTGAACACCTGTTTTACTCCCTTATGATTTCTCCCTTATGGTTATAATAGTTGTTTCTCTTTCTCCTTTATGATTGCCTAAAGCAACCGAAAAACCAGTTTCTGAGATATTATTCCAATAAAATTTTATTGGAATTCACTACAGACAGGTAGTATCTCATACTTCATAATTCCAATATCGTCCCATATCCAGGTAAACAATACCAAGAACATAGACAATTTAAGTACAAATATATAATTGAAAATGCCGTTCACGTTGGTCTCTTGTGAATACTGATATTTTAGGAGTATTTTTTCTGTAATTGTGATCTAATTGTTTTATAAGACTTAATTGACAAAACCTCTAGTTATGAACGAGAATATAGGTGCACGTAAATAATTCTAAAATCTGTTCGTACATACCTGTAAACATTAATCTTCCCTCCAAAGGAATGGGTTGTAAAATGTGGCTTTTCCATTTTGATTAAAACATAAAAGCAAACCGTGCAAATATCGAAGCTACGTGGGTGGACGGAAGCAGCTGAAGCGTATGTTTATGTGTGGGCAAAGTGTGTGCCCTCATCCTTGGACGAGGGAATGGGAGGAGGAGTCACGGTAGAAGGGTTCGGATTACAGACCTTTAAACATGTAGCATCCCGCTCAAGTAAGGGGTTTTAAAATGTGACTTTTCAATTTTTTTAGCTAAAACATGAAAGCAAACCCCGGAGCAAATATCGAAGCCAAGCAGGCCAAAATGCAGGCAGTTTATTATGCGGCTGTCGTTTTTTTTCACACGGCAAACGGCGAGCAATTTTCGAGTGATTGTGTGTAATTGCGAAGTTTGCTTTGTGGATATGCAATTAAGGTGTTCCCATAACGAGGGGAGGTTATTGGAACTGAGTGAAGTAGCGAAACTTGGGGGTGGGGGTCGCGAAAAATATATTTAAGGGAGTCGAAAACTTCATTGAAGTTGGGGTCTCAAAAATAAAGAAGCGATAAAATAAATAATTTAATATCAATGTAAATAAAAAAGACGAGGGTGGACTCCTGCTAACAAATTACGCGTTGAGTGAGAAGACGGGTCTAGAGGTTGATTTGATAGAGTGTTTAGTGGTTGATTTGCTATACGCTTCCCGTCTATGGTATTTGGAGGAGGCGGCCGCAAGCTGAGGTCATTTGCGCCATGAGGGAAGGGTAGGTAAGGGTGGAGAGAAACCTGGCTTCGGCATTAGCCTGCTCTTAACGGAAGGCGCCAAGGGGACCACGGCTTAGCGTCCCATCCGACGGATAGAATGTTGCGCTTGAAATGTCCTCCACACAACATCCATGCAGGAATCGGGCAGTCTATGAATATTCTCTGCCACCGTCGGGATTTGAACCCGAGCCCACGCGACGGGAAGCCAACACTCTAGCCACCACACCAACCCGAACCCCTTCCCGTCTAGGTGTGATGTTAAAAGAGAGGGTTTGAATCGTCAGTTTAGACCTGAGTGGGGGATTATGAAGGGGCTGGGAGTCACCTTCTTGATCAGCAGTCAGCAGTACGAAGATTGTAGTTAGATCTGACGCTTTCCCGGTGTACGCTGGCAGTGAAGGCGGAGTATGAGGACCCAAGGGTAGTCCTCTGAGGGTTACAACGCACCGGGGCCGGGACTCTCAGTACTACAACTGATACGCCCGCGCACCCGGGGAGGGGAGTGGAATGGGAAGGAAAAAGGATGGAGGAGCCGCCGCGACAGGAGCCCGTCGACTCCTCAAGGGTAGGGATAGGGATGGAAGGGTGGGATAGGGAAAAACCCTCGGCGCTATGAAAGCGACCAGGGCCCACTACTATCGAAACCATACTTTAATGTGCCAACGATTTTGGAAGATTTTGCTATAAGTGAAATCCAAAAATCAAATCGTTGGATCAGTGGAAGTTGGAAACAATTGGTAGTGAAGGCAGCTTGAGTGCTCCAAAGGGTACTCCATCATCAGGGCTGATTCAGTCTTGACTCGTAGCCAAAACGTCGGCAGCCGTGGAGGAGATTACCCGGTGGAGCACTCGATGAGCCGCCATTACCAGTGCGACGATTGGTTTGACGCAGCTCTCCGCTCAATTTTTCTATCCGATAAACTTTTAAATCTTGCATAACTCTTTTAACGCCTTCATCACAGGCTCATTGTATTCAGCCGAGCCTCTCCTCTGCTATTCTTCCTGCACTTCAGCGATAATTTTCATTTGACCATCATGTCTCATAATGTAACTGATCAAGTTTTCCCTTCTTGTTTCCTAGGTTTTTGGAAGAGTTTCCTTCTCTCCTATTCGTATTTAGATTTCACAGCTTTATTTACGCAATAATTCTACTTGCTCTTCGTCATTCTCCACCGGTCATTTGATGCCTTTCTTTTTGGTGTCACGCAGTGGTGTCATTGCAAAATTAGCAGTACCGGAACGCACTTCCCTTAACCTTTTTTACTATTGAAATATTACTCTTTGTGTTTTTTTACAGAAATTAACGTCTAGATATTTTAAAATAAATTTTTTTTTGGCTATGAATGTATACATATTAGATATTTTGAGGTACTAAATTGATAAAAGTGTAATTTATAGGGATGTGCGACTTTTTGATCTCGAGTCGAGTTGAAAACTACTCGCGAGTATCGAGTTGAGTCGAGTTTGGTCATTTCTGGATCTAGTAATATAATAAATATGTAATATGTATATACCATAAAATATTCTCAATTTAAATCCCTTTGTGAATTTTCTTTTCTGAAAGCTTAGCTTGATTTAAAATGGTGAAGATAATGAGGAATTTTTTATGCTAGTTGTGTCAGTAAAGGGAGATAAATGAAAATTTGAGTCTCTTGAAAAGTTCCATAAGCACTATTGAAATGAATTGACCTCTAGTAATATGTAGTCAATTTAATTAATATATACGTATCCAAACTGTCAGAAATATCCCTGAGTAAAAGCATTTGCACCATAGTAATAATGCTTCATGATAGCGCCTCCTGTCGGCAGGTTTCTGGACTTACTGGCCTCGACAACTCTGTAACCGAAGCTACTCGATTCGACTCGAATTTTCGAGTACTCGCACATCCCTAGTAATTTGACTATTATATCTTTTTTTAACTAGTGCCGGAATGACGTTCCGGCCCGTTCCTGCACCATGACACCACTTGTGTCATGCTATAATGTTTAAAAACTGAACGTAATTTTATTTATTTATATATCTGAACCCTCCCTTAAACAACACAATGAATCCTTTAAATAAGGGGGTTTGATGAAAATTAACAACTGGCGGCCACAAGTACCCATGCCCTGGGTAAGAGTTACCTACCCGGGCGGGAATCGAAACAGCGACCTTAGGTTTGGCAGGCAGTTCAATATCTGGGAAGTTTCAGGGCGTGCTGAGCGAAACCTCGTCAGCATTTACATTGCGTACGGGTGGCGAGAATTCTCGTAATATTTTCCCCGAGCGTTCCAGACAAATGACGAAGATTCTCGTAATTTGTCCTCGCCTGCCAAACAGGAGGTCGCGGGTTCGAGTCCGGCCTGGGAAAGTTACCCCTATCCAGGACATGGTTGTTAGTGTACGTTAAAAATTGTTAAGATGTTAATAAACCCAAGTTAAATGGCCGTATAGAGCTGTTATCGGTGGTACGGAAATAAATAAAAAATAAAATAAATAACAAAATTGTCTTTAAAAAGGTTTTGTGAATAGGGTGGTTTCCTATTATTTTTTTATTGCCTAAATCGAAAGATAATTACTCCTGGAGTACGAATTTCACGCTCTTATATTTTTAAATGACGATATCTATTTTTCGCGATTAACTGAAAAGTGAAAATTTTCAAGCGCGCGAAAACGCGACGGCTAAGTATGAATGCTGGGAAAAGCCCGTGTGATGTCATTCTGGTTCCCGCTCCCGCCGTGAGAGGTGACCTTGGGGCGAGGATATTGTGCGCCGCTGCGATGCTGGCTGCTAGCAGGTAGCAGAGTACCCTGCTAGAAGGTAACGCTTGGCTTAAATAAGGATTATTAATACCTTAGCAAACGAAGGAAACTTTCCGACCATACGCAGTTTTAATAGGTGATTATTAAGAGATGTTTCCCTGAAGTCTGTGCCTCATGCATGGAATGGTAATCTCAGACGATGTAAAATTCCTATCTACTCGTATAGAAACTAGGTCCCTGTGACGTCATGTGTAGTGGCATCGTATAGGCGCCAATCTGACCTTTTTCAAATGCGGTTAAAATTGACCATTGCCATTCGTCTAAACTGGGAATTCTAAAACCAAATAATTTGTTTATTATGAATACACTAATGGTGGGTAACGAATCGCAATCAATGCCTTTCATTTTCTTTGATGAAGGAAACTACCCTATTACGTGCCATTATTCAGTAAAAGACGGCATCATTGTTCCTACTGGTGCCAAACTCTCTTGCCTGTATTGTATTCGTATGTTTTGTATATTTTTTTTTAAGAAAACAAGGGTAAAGAAAGTACTTTATGATACGCCTTCTTCTCTATTTAAAAACCCAATCACACTGTTTCCTTAACATACTTATTCCATGATAGCGTGAAAGGGCGAAATTTTCGCACGGGTTACCTAGTCCATATTATGAATGCATAAAAATGTTGACTAGTAGTTGCTCTGTACATCCTAAAAAAAATCAAGGTGTTAGCGATAAGTTTTAGACGAGTATTGCGTCAAAAATTACGACGGATCGAGCGGTAGTGATTCTTCTCGATCGTGGGCACCGCTCTTCTTCATGGAGTGGGACACATGTGTTCTTTGGAGGCGAAGAAGTTGGAGATGTGGCCATGGGATTTATTCATCCGAATATTCTGAATTTTTCTGAACTCTGTTGGCCGCGGTAGTGTGCTACTCGGGAAGGAATTTCGGGGAGAAAAATTGGAATATATGAAAGTCAATGTGTGTTTGTTTAAAAGTTTTCAATAAAGCACTACGCCTTATCCGCCTTCTTCCGTTTTCTTCGAATCGTCAGAGGCCGATTCCTTCGGACACCCTACAGCGCTCCCCATAGAGTTGTCAAGAAGATAGTGGATGAACGCCATGCAAACTTTTATTAGTGGAGGGAGCATGACGATTTCTCGTCATTATAATTAGTCAGCAATCTTAAGATTGGTTTGACGCAGTTCTCGATTCCTATCTCCTATCCACTAGCCTTTTCATAACGAAGTATTTCTTCTCTTTTATATTCTTTATAACCCGTCCTAAGTATCTTATTCGATGCCGTCCCTTGCCCTTCTTCCCGTCTATTTTTCCTCTAATAATTGTTTTCATAAGGTCATCATTCCTCATAATATGGCGAAGTAAGTTGTCTCGTCTGCTCCTTAAGGTTTTAAGAAGCCTTCTCTGGCATGGTATTTGGAGGAGGGAACAAACAGCTGAGGTTATTTACGCCATGAGGGATGGGTATGGAATGAAAGGTGGAGAGAAATCCGACGTGGGCATTAGCCTGCTCTTAACAAAAGGCGCCTAGGGTACCACGGCTTAGCGTCCCATCCGACGGACGGAGTGTTGAGCTTGCATTGTCGTCCACGTAACATTCAACCAGGGATCGGACAGTCTTTGAGGATCCACCGCCAGGATTTGAACCAGGGTCCACGGAGTGGGAAGCCAACAGTCTAGTCACCATCCCCCAGAAGAAGACTTCTCTTTTCTCCCACTCTTTTCAGCACTTCCTAATTACTTACTCGGTCGATCTATCTTATCTTCATCATTCATCGGTAGCACCACATTTTGACTAGTAGTTAAAATAAATTCTTCTCTCCATATCGATCACCAAACTAGTCACTTGGGAGGCCTGTTCAGAAAATAACCAGAAATAATATTTTAATATTTTTTGCGATTTTGGAGAGCCTGATTGTCAAAATATTTTTATTATGTTGGTGTACTACATGCCCCTGAAGTGTGATGACATTTCAGCTGTACTCATTGTTTACTTAGTTTGTGGCAGCCGCTAAGGTTAGACGTGTTTTTGAGAGCTCGGTGATTTTCGGCTCACACTTCAGTGTTCGTGAATTTTTGGCCAAAACAATTCTGTAACTATGCCCCTGCCTCCATATTCACCAGACATGGCTCCGTGTGCCTTTTTCCTATTTCCACAAATAAAGAGAATATTTTACGGCCGTCATTTTACAATCTTAGATGCCATCGAAAGAAATCGCCGACAGAGCTAAAGGCTATTCCTTAGATCGATTTTGAGAAGTGTTCCGAGGATTGGTAGAAGCGCTGGTGCAAGTGCATAATATCTAACTCGCTTTTGCGGAAATATAGGGATTTGTGGTAGTAATAAATCTCCTTGGAGCATGCCATTCATGATTTATGGTGAAAGAAAGAGATTTCAAACGACATAAACAATATACAAGAATTGCCATGAGAAAAAATTCCCCTGGACCGGGAATCGAATCACGGACCTTTGGCTTTCCGGGCCAATGCGCAGACCACTACGCTATCCAGGTTCCTTAATTCCCATGGCAATTATACCGAGAATATTTTATTATTAAAGAACCTGGATAGCGTAGTGGTCTGCGCATTGGCCCGGAAAGCCAAAGGTCCGTGATTCGATTCCCGGTCCAGGGGAATTTTTTCTCATGGCAATTCCTGTGTATTTCATCGCCGCGCCGTTCACGCGGCAGGGTTTGAAATATTACACATAGACATAAACAATCCTGACGGTCGTCAAGGGGACAGTAAGCCAAAAACGCTAAAATTTCAGCTTTTTTATGTTTTCTTCTAAATTCACCGTAAATCACATGGAAAACAAAATTCGATTGCAAAAGTAAGAATGTGGATTTCTTTTTCTTTCCAATGGTTTATGTATTATCGCTTAAATGTGATCATTATCACTAATTTGAATATGAAAAAGAAAAAAAAGGTCTGCAGTCATAAATAACGAACTTTACATGTATTTCTTGTGGAAATAACTCAGGGCCCAGGAGAAGAATGAAATATAATTTACAACATATTCTCAGTCCTACTGAACATACACACCTAATTTCATAGGAATCGGTCCAGCCGTTTCGGAGGAGTTTGGATACAAAACACCGTTACACGAGCATTTTATATATTAGATCGATAGATGAGGACTATTTTTAAGGTAAAAGTATTAATGTGTTCTTAAAAAAGTGAAGTTCCTGTTATTTTCCGAGCATACTTCGTGTTTTAGTTAAGCGTTCTTCTATAAAGATCACCATGTTCTGCTTTCAAATCAGTGTTGTACGACTCGGAGCAAAATCAAATGATGAGCATATCGCATATGCATATTTTGCACGCAAAAGAGACGGCGCTGATAAATGTTTCCCGCGACAATGCGTTCGGTTGGAATGGAATGCAAAATCGCTTTGATTTCCGTTCCCTGTGGGGTGCGTTTATTTGCAATCGTCAATTTGGACGAAATTATGTAAAACGACTTTTGATCGGCAGGGAATTGGCGAGTTGGCATAATTAATAATCCACGGCTTTCCCACCGACAGATGAACCGATTTTCAATTTTACGTGGAATCCGTTCGGTGAGTCAAAGAAATTTATAAATTCATTCCTGTGATCGATAAACCGAAGAGTTAACCTTCGTTATGTCGAAAATTATCCGTGGAGATAGTGGTTACGAAAAATGTAATGAACTAGCTCAGAGAAAATTGAAATTATCAGCCATTTTAGTCGAGCTAGACATCGTATAATTGATCCTTAATCCTGATAGAACTTCATGAAATTCTAAAATGGCGCGGAATCGCGCGAATTCACGAAGGAAATTAGAACGGGGGCTATTTTGCTATCCCACGTCCACGCATTCTTGCTGTGTTCTAGCAATTCACCGCTTTACACATCGCAATTTTGACTGCGCCTTCGTACACACGTCAGATTGTGCAAGTACGTGCCCCGTGTAAAACAGCCTTAATGCTGATTATTACTTTGCAATGTTTTTTTTAGGCGTATTGAAGGATAGTTATGATCACAATGAAGCGTTGGAGATTAATAGGTGGTTTGTGGAAACTTGTCGCAATAACTAATCAAATTTCACAAAGAATGACTCTCTACCCTGCTTCACTTTTATAGGATTCAACTCGCTGTATTCAACTGTATTAATTGACTGTGAATGCATCTATTTTACGCATTTTATGAGAAATGTAACCCTACCGGCGTTGAAACTTTCGTGCCTATCTCAAAGGACTCCGTTAGCGGCAATGATTGATTATCTCGGCTCTCGTTATGATGTCAACCCTTTCCGTGTATCCAATTCAACGCTTCAAAGTGACAGGCAGCGAGGCTGAATTTACATTTAATGAGAAAAATATACAGGAGTTGGAAATGGCTATAAATTCTAAAGCATGTTACATTTCAGAGAAGAGAAAAAATTGGGTATCGAATTGGTACGGTGGATTCCCACCCTGTAGGTTCCGGTTCAAATCCCGACGGTGGCCGAGATGTTTCAGAGACTGCCCGATCCCTGCTTGAGTGATGTGTGGAGGGGACTTCAAGTGTAGCACTCCGTCCGTCGGATGGGACGTTTATCCGTGGTCCCTTTGGCGCCTTTCGTTAAGAGCAGGCTAAAGGCGACGCTGAGTTCACCCTTCTCAACCCTTCCCTCAAGACGAAAACGACTTGAACTGTCGCTCCTTCGAAAACCATTCCATGAAAAGGAACAGTCGATTACAGTTATCCAGGACCCGGGATAATTGGGGTTGTCGTTGATTTGCGAAAATATCTAAAGAATAGAGCTAACTTGAAGAATCACTTTAAGTTGTGTCCTTTAAATGAGAAAAAACCGTTTAAATGCATCGATAACTTATTCTAAGCAGATATGTTCACGATCATGTTCGCTCCAAGACGTGTACCCATTTGTGTTTGTGTTGTCGTAGTAAAGAGTTGTTTGTATGATATGGGGACTTAAATATAATAATTAAACATAAAAACAAGTCAATAATATACAATAACGGATTGCTGATTGATTTAGCGATTTTTTCTTTTGTTTTTTGTACAAACTGGCATTTTCTTTAAATTTTTTATTTTTTTAAATATGAATTCACTGCTGAGAATTTCATAAGACTTCTGTATTGTTTTTGCATTTATTATTTGAAAATATAAAAATTAACGTTACTAATTGATAACCTATGATTGGAAGGAGGTTTAGACGTACGAAAGACTCATGGAAGAATTACTTTATGAGGCAGTGTGAATGTTGTTGGGATACTTGGGTCGTAATCCCAAATGTCTGCTAAAAATGTGTCAATAGTACCCTTCAGCCTGGACATAAAACTATCAACCAAATGGGATATGCAGTCATTTATGAAGGGAAGTTTGTGCGCGGATGTGACATCGGACATTCTAATTAATCTACTAAGGCGGAGGATCGAACGGATGGATTTATTCTGTGAAGTTCATAGTTTGTTTTTGCGGACAGATTAATTTTTAGCGTAAAAGTCGAATGCATAAAATACCAGCGGGCGAATGATGCTCTCGTGGAGACGTATCGACAAATATGTGAAGGTATGAAGTCTTTCATGCACTAGATACAGTTTTTTTACAGAATTTTTTTACCACTGAGCTTATCATGAGTAATTGAACCAATTCTGAGCATAGATCGCTTTCCATCGTTTCTCTTACCGCTGCTCAGGCTGTTTATGCGTGTAAGCTAAAAAAGATGTGTATAAATTTCAGTGTAATATCGAAATTTCAGAAAAATTAAATACTTTTAGCATTTCTAGTCATCATTGAATTTCTTATTGATTGAGAAACAAAAATAAATTTTAATTTTAAAATACTTTTATTTGCTGTAGGATGAGAAAAATATGCATAAATTTCAACATAATCTCAAAATTTCAGAAAAAGTAAATACTGCTAACATTTTTAGTCATTATTATATTCCTTATTGATTGGAGAACAAAATTGAATTTTAATTTTTAAATAATTTTATTTGCTGCTTTTCAGCATCAATGAATGTGTATTTACGGAAAACTTCGGATAATTGGTTTCACCATTGAAAAAAATGTCCCCAGATCAAAGTGAATGTGCTGACTATTTTCAAATAACAAAATTGTCATGTTTTGGAATGTTAACAATGATAATACGTTCTAAACTATCACAGTTTGGGCGTTTCTTTGCGAGAGTGGTGGTCGTAATGAATCTTGTATTCACATTTCATGCATTAATTGACTTGATCACTTATTAATATTTCATGCTTGAGAATTCCGCATGGGCTGTCAGCAAGGGGTATTTTACGTGGGAGGGGTTCTCTTCACGGAAACCATTAACTTCCTCTTTGATACATTCGTGGGTGTTAGGTTGACCTGGCTGGAGGAAGATGAAGAGCAGGTATTGGGCGTTCGATCCTCTACTTGCTCAAGTGCTTAGCCGTAATGCCGTGTTCCTTCTGCCTCTAGAATATTACCTGGAAACAACATACGTATCATATGTAGCACACTCAAGGTTCACACCGGCCAGGGAAGGGGAGGCCCGTGCCAGACGCATCTACACAGGGACGCCGACTTACAAAAAATATTGGGGGGGCCCAAACCGGGGATCTTGCCCCGGGAAATTTTTTAAGTAGTGAGTTTAAAGTTTTTTAAGCATTTTAAAAGAGTCATATGATCAAAATTAGAACCCTGATTACTCGAATCTCGATATCTGGACACTCCGGGGAAAATCGACAAGCCTGGCACATTTTTTCCTCGCACCCATAACGAATTTTTGAGGGGGCTCGGGCCCCCTCAGGCCCCATGGAGTCGGCGCCACTGCATCTACATCTACTTAATATCCCGCAAGCCGCCTAAAAGGAGTGTGGCGGGGGTGTTAGGACACCAGCCATATGCACATAAAAAATGAAGTGCGTAACGAAGTTGGGACCTGCGTTTATTAAAGTCCTTTATGGTTCGGGGCAAAAACGAATTCCCATATCCATCCGTTCGGCAAAACATCTCTCTTAATTTATCGCTTCTATCGGACCTGGAAATATAGTGTGACTCTTATATTATGTTCTCTGTGTCGCTCTTAAAAATATCCATTCTCAATTGTTCAAGCAATCTAAGCCTAGCGCGCAGCCTCCGAGCCTCAAGCGGCTCCCAGCTTAATTCGATTAACATCTGAGTAAAGCTCTCTGTACGCCCGCAGCGGTTTTTGACGACCTGCGCAGCCTTCATTTGTATTTTGTTCAATTCGCGGATTAAGTCTTTCTGCACCAGATCTAATACGCCCGCTGCATAATTAAACGCATATGTTAAGAGAAAGTTTAGACGAAAGGTACAAATATTTGATCAACATAAATCATTTATCATCCTTAATTATGAATCAGTATTTTGTTTCACAAAATTTGGACTGAGCTATTAAAAAGAATGAGAACGGTAACTTCTCCAAAAATCGATTAAATAAAAACGTAACAATTATCCGTTTTTCCAAGGGCATCCGGGCAAAACGTATACGCCCTGAGGAAGAAAAGGATAACTTGGAAAATTAAAAAGTTAGTCTTGACAATCATTTAGGAAGTAGCTTCCTACTCCTGTGTATGATGTGCAGTTCTCGTGTGCCCATACTTGGCACTGGCTGCACTATATCCAGTCTTCGATAATAATCGGCTCACTTTATTTTTCAGTTCACACCAAGCAAAAGAAATTTGATAAAGAATTGTTATCCCTATATTTCTCTGTCTTCTTGCAAATGCTGGGTCCTGAAAATTCATTTATATTTGTCTTTTTGTTTTTAAATATATCATATTGTTTAGCCTGCTCAGCTTTAACCGAAGTGGACATCAATATCTCTGATTGTTGCTTCTTGTTGCTTTACGGTTTGTTTTGGGAGCAACCATAGCTGGAATGGGTCTGATTTACAATATTATGAATTTGCAATATCGCCGAAGGTGCTAGAATTGATATACAAATCTTGGCGAATTTTGTAAGAAAACAGCAACTGGCTGCACTGCAAAAGAAAATAATAGTGATTAGAGGACCCTTTCTGCAGTACTCCGAGTTGGATTTTGATTTTGATTGGTAAAAGTTTGGATGGTAGATTTTGTGCTGTTCTTCACAATTGTTTGCCCATGTTATATTTGGTAGTCACATCAAAGTTGTGTTTCTCCTCCGAAAAGAGCACCTATCCGTTTTGCCCGAAGCCACAATATTAGAAAGATTCATAAAACTTTCAGATAGCTATGGCGGTCAGTGGAAGACTACACTCACAAATTAAACTTAAAGAAACGTGCCATAGAACAAATAGAAAGTATGATTAATCACTAGACAATTAGTGCAAAAAAATACAAACAAACCTTAGCGGAAATCGTGAGAAAACAGCAGAAATCGTGCTTATTCACTTTAGCGTCAAACTGGCGTCTGTATTGTTTTAACTTTTATGGAGACGTCAAACCGATCAGCTGACCCGGCCTACGCATTTCGTGACGCCATATATTAGTGATTTGTGAAAAATCCCTTATTCTTCTTACCCGCACTATTCTTCTTGTCCGGGCCTCCCCTGCTGTTCAGAGAGAAACAACATAAAAGTGAAAATAGTAGGCAAACGGGCGGAGCATTGCTGCACTCAAGCGGCTAGGTGGTCGTTATATTTTTTTGCGTTCAGGAAAATAATAATAACACAAGCACTTTTTCCATAAGCAATGTGAATGCACTGAAGAAAAAAGCTCTTTATCACTTGGAGAATGAATCGTGGGTAGTGATTAGGTTTATTGGAAAAGGTGATTTATGACCTCAATGGAAATATAATTTTACTTTTTAGTGTCTTCTATACTTTTTTTGGAAAGTGTATGTTTTTAAATCTATTTAATTTAATGCTACTGTAATACTTTTAGTGGTGAATTAATGCATTTGATTAAATCATATCTGTTAAGGAAATTTCTATCAAAAGCATACAACTAGAGTTGTCAAGTGAAACGAAACGAAAATGTTTCGTTTCGACCCGCAGAGAAACGAAAATACGAGGCCTAGGTTTAGTTTCGTTCCCGCACGAAATTAAAATCACCAAGGAGTTTAGTTTCGACCCGGGACGAAACTTTACTCCCGGGAACGAAACTAGATTAATCGAAACTCCGCTTTTCATAGTTAAGTTTCGATCCCAGAAGTTGAGTGGAGGGGGGTAAGAGGGAATAGTTTCGACACATTTCGACCCTTGCATGCGATTTTGCGTGCACCGTTCTACTGTTTGTGGTCAAAATATGAATGCCCCATGAATCTAGAGACGGTAGGCCGAAACTCTACTTCATTCCACCATACTTCGTAATCGGTGTGTGGGTCGAAACTAAATCGTTCGAAGGTGAAGCACGTGGTCCCTCCGGTGCGAAATAATATCTGTGTTTCGTTTCGTCCGAGAGGTTTCGTTTAGTTCGTCCCGAAGTAGTTTTCACTCCGATTCCGTTACAACCCTAAGTTAGCACCCTCGGGTTTAAATACATTTCGTTTCATATCTACATTTCGCTCCCGGGAGCAAAGCTATTGAAATTTTACCGGTTTTGACTTTCGCTTAGTTTCTCTTGCCATCCCTGCAAATTACCAAAGCCATATATCGAGAAATGCTTATGAGGAGCGCATCTATTTCCGTCGCTTTTCTCAAAACCAAATTTACGGCCAGTGACATAAATATAGAAGTTGTCATGAATTAAAATTTCGTTGCTAAGATGAACATTTTATACGAAGGGGCAAATGGAAACTTCATTTTTGTGAAACTGGTTTCTAAATTTAATTAACTACCTCGTATACCGATTATAGATACGGTTTTCGCCAGTTGAAATGGAAATTTTTTCTATTAAATTGCTATAAAATTGATCTTCCCTCTAATTATTCCCAAAACACTCTTTTCGACCGCCTTAATTACAATGAAATCATAATTGTCATTAGTCCTGTGTCCCGTCACACCTGTCGTGGAATCAACCCGTGCCATCTACCGTAGTGGTGTCTTGCAAGGGTCCAAAAACAGGGGGAAATTTTTTGAAAAACAGGCTACTAAGTTGAGGGTTTAAGCTAATTTTAACACTTCTAATAATCGAAAAAACTTCATTTTAAAAGAAATCTTTTGTTAAAAAATATTTTGTAAATTCATGATTCTTCAATATTTTGTTTTCTTTTCATCATTACTGGTCAACAATCCTAGGATTGGTTTTACCCAGCTCTCCACTCAGTTCTCCTATCAGCTAATCTCTTTACACCTACGTATTTCTTCTCTTTCACATCCTTCTGTACTTTTTCCATGTATTTTGTTCGAGGTCTTCCTTTTCCGTTCTTGCCTTCCACTTGTCCTTCGACGATTGTCTTCATCAGTCCATCATGTCTGAAGATGTGGCCTATAAGGTTGTTCCGTCTTCTTGTTAAGGTTTTCATGAGGCTTCTCTTCTCTCCTACTCTTCTTAGGACATCCTCGTTACTAACTCGGTCAATCCATTTTATCTTCATCTTTCTTCTGTAGCACCACCACATTTCGAAGGCCTCCATCCTTGCTTTCTCCGCTGCGGTCATTGTCCATGTTTTCTTTTATGAAGGAAAATAATTGTGTTTTTATTTTTCTTTTGGGGGGGAGTCCGGACCCCCCGAACCCCTCCCCCCTGGCTACGCCACTGCACCTCGTTAATGTAGATGTGGATGAACCACTAGGCCACCACCCTACCACCGCATACGTACATATTGTAATTCTCCAAATGGCCGTACGGCGCCGCTGTCCCTGAAGCGAATATCGTGTCGAAGCGCTATTCGAAAAGAATCGTAATCAATTTAAGTTTGGGTTTTGTTTACGAGTTTTCCGTGCAGATTTTTTGTGGGAGAGACTGAAATTTCGTGCTTACTGGTTGAGCAATTCAACTATTTGGGCTGCGCAGTAGAGGAAGGCGGATACAGAAGTAAGGAAATCAGGAAGAGAATTGCGTTAGCAAAGGAGGCGCTCATGAACGGGACTTAGGAGCTAATTAGAGGATCGTTATGTAGCAATATAAGAAAAAGGGCAGTGAAGGGTCTTACCTGAAGTGTAGCGCTTTATTGGGCGTAAACGTGGGCACTTAGGAAGAAGGACGAGAGAAGAATGGAGGCATTCGAAATGTGGGTGCGAAGGAGAATGGAGAAGGTGGAGTGGACGGAGAGGAAAAGGAACGACGAAGTTCAAGATATAGTGGGTGAGGAGAGGCAGCTTTTAGACAAGATGCGGAGGAGACAGAAGGTATGGATGTAACGAGTACTTAGCGGGGAGGGTATGTTGAAAACAGTGATAGAGGATAGAATGTCAGGGAAGCGAGGGAGAGTGAGGAAAAGAAAGGGATTTAAAAAAATAGAATGAAAGGGAATTGGCTATACTGTGAATTGAATAAGAATTGAAGTACATGAAGGAAGGGGAGGATACAAGAATGGTTCTAAAGAACTTCATGGAACCTACCTTTCTCGGTAGAATAATTTAATAATAACCTCTCGGAGGTTACTAATAAATTATTACTTGCCGGGGAGGAGGAGGAGGTGTTGAAACCAGTGTTAGAGGGTGGAATCAGTGGCGTAACTATTGGGGGGGTGGGTGAGGAGAATAGATCCCCCCCATGCCTCAGAGAAATAAAAAAATATTTAATAATATTATCTAGTTTTGAAGTATAGTAACTTCATCTGCTTAAAGTTAAGGATCATTTATTAATGATATAAAATGTATTTCCAAGCATGTCAGTTTTCAAAAATTTTCCACAGACCTCCCGTAGCCTGGGGAGCCTTCATCCCCCCTTAAAGCATATTCTTAGTTACGCTGATGGGTAGAATGTTTAATAACGAGGGAGAGGAATTAGAAAATAGAATTTTTTGGTGGAATGAAAGGGACTAGGCCTGAAAGTGAACGGAAAAGGGAAGTGCATGAAGGAAGGGAAGGTTGCAAAAGTGTTTCTCAAGTAATCCATTGAAACCTACCTGAATCGGTAGAATAATGTAATAATAACCTCACCGTCGTGTGAAGTGCCTTTGGTGGCGCGTCATTGTTATCCCAATTGGCCGATGATGCTTGGTTGTGTCGTCGAGGTGAACTGGTGGCGACCCCAGTGTGTGGACACACGAGCACGGAGCTTTATCTACTAATTTTCTACTCACCTGTTTTCTCACGAACCAGAAGAATAAAGGGCGGTATCCTTCTACTCTCTGATCGAGCATCTCTCCCGGATATATGGTAATGTGAAAAAAGCAAAAATATAGGTATCTACGATAATACATAATTCAAAACATAATTCAATAATCTATAATTCATAGTCATGTAATCCGAACTTTGATACCCAATAGAATTTGTGACGGTTTTTCTCTTTTTTTTTCTTAACCATTTTTTGGTTTATTATTCATCAAATGTCATAAAATGATAAAATGCTATCAATTGTCAAATTTTTATCTATTATTATGTTAAAATACCTTATTAAATGACATATTTATGTTTTCATGTCTCGATTTGATTCAACTTGATAAACCGAAACTGAATCACCTACGCAAATATGCTATTTATTTACGTTTATAAGTAATTCAATAATAATTAATATGTTATCAACTGCCTTGTGTATGTACTTTGCTCACCACTAATGCACAATTTGTGCTCTTAGGGGTATTGTACCCAGAGAAAATAAATGTTATTATTATTACGATGAAAGCGCCAGAGTGTCAGTGAAAGAAATGGAAAGAACTGTGTAGAAGCATGAAGAAAATGGCAACATCAAACCGTATTTAAAGACAGTTTCGTATCTAAATATACCTTCTGTCAAGAAAAATGCATGACAAGAAATGGATGTAAAAAGTGAAAAGTTAATATTGATAACGTTAAATTCATTCTGAGTTAAAACAAGCTTAAGTATAGTGTATAACTTTAAATACATTTAAAAAGTTAACAATGACGAAGCAATACCCGTGATGATTTTCAACTATTCTAAATGATGAAACACTATTTAGTATTCAGTCCTTTAGCCAATACAAAACCTACTTCAAGTGTGATGAGAATCAAAAACTAGTTTATTAAATATAATTGCTGAAATGCTCTGAGGCATAAACACACACACAATGCACCTCTTATTTTCTGATTGCGTAAGTAGTACTCCTTATTTCCAAGAAGATAGCTTAGTACCCCTCATTTCTAAGAAGCTGGATTCCTATTGTACCTCCAAAAGGCTTTACTATGCGCTTTTTTCGCAGTGCCCTTGCCCTGTGCAGGGGAAATTTGAGTTATCGATGTGGTGGTTGAAGATCAAATCACTACTCACAATTTTATTAATATATTTATTTATATTGTATCTCTTACAAATATGAAAATCTTATAATAACATCTAGGAATTGCTTTCACTATTAAAAATGGGAATTGCATTCAATAACTGCCGTTAAACTGGCTGATTGTTCGTAAAAAAATGGTCATGAAATTGATACTAAATTATAACCATCTGATTTCCTTTATTATTTCAAAAGATAATCCTCACGGTAATATTTAGTTTTTATATTATTATTTTTGAGTTTTTTTTCTTACGTAGTTAAATAAACCTATAAAATGTCGATAAAAGTAACACAAAATGTGTGGAGCTTGCTAGTGGAAGTCAGCTCATTGATCTCAGATTACTTCAATCGCTACATTTTAGATTGTCATCTTCATTTTGAAATACATCTAAATTTATAAATTGCGGGTAACTGACTAAATATTCTCAAACACTTTCATGAAATTTGACTCTATATGGAATCTTCTCATTTGCTTTTTCACATAATACTAATCATTAATAATTTTTATCCATGACTAATTTTTCATTTCTGTTGAATTTTTCAATTAATTTAACCCAGAATATGTTGTAAAACGTAGATGAATGAGGCCCTCTACAGCTGCAGTTCTCTTGCAGGAAATCCGTTTCAACACGGCCCTCTGGGCGCCGTGAAATTTTAGAAAGGCTTTCCCTAGTCGACTAGGCTGGAGGGTTACTAGGGAAGAGGAGAGAACGTGCAGTTGGCTTTGCAGTAATGAGAAAAGTCTTTATTGTGATAGGCGTCACTTTTGCCTTGTCTTATGCAGACCACCTCACTGTCCATGCTTGTAGACTTTCTCTTCTTTCTTCAGGGTTTGGACCATGATTAGAGACAGCACTATTGACACCGTCTGCGGAAAGTAAAAAAATCATACTTTTAAAACTTAATCCTCTAAAGCATTGCATTGAACAAATAACTTCATACGCAGTCACGCGCAAGGGTGCAAAAGATGAAATTCGTCGCGAAAAAAAAATCATTTGACTTAGCCGGGATTTGGACCCGGATCTGCTGATTGCCGGTCAGTTATGCTACCAGTGGCGAATTTCATCTTCTGTGTATATGGCTTAAATCTCCCTTTATTATTCGACTCAACGATTTAAGGCGCATAACGTTTCATGCAGGAAGAAGTAAAAATAATATTAAAGTATAAAAAATAACATTTTAATGTAGAATGAGTTTTATTAAAAATAAGAAAATAAAGGCCTACGGCCACTTAAATCAACGAAATTTTAAAATTTGATTGATGATAAAGTTAAAATAAGTTTAAGAAGAACATTTCAGTTATCAAAAAAGAAAAAACTTAATTCGCATGCAATTTTATATTAGCTTTCGCTTGGAGGAAAGTCTGATGTACAAAGACCAGCAAGTTATAATTTTATGATCTTACCTGCGCACCACCTGCCAAGGACAAATCAGAAAGCGGGTATAATATAATGTGGTAAAAAATGAGAAACCCGTGTTATTGCAAGTACGGCGATGATTCAAACATTTAAGCAAATAACCATTATATCGTAGATGTATATCTATGCACCACCATACTCATAAGAGTAGCGAATCGTCAGAATTTTCGTAGTATGATTTTAATTTGTCGTTATGATCGGTGGATTAGATCAAAGCAATTTTTTGTACGTCATGCTTGTTTATCACTCTAAAGTAATAGAAATATTTGAATTAATCTGAATATGCTGGGAAATTGATTGTTCCAGTTAAACGCTAAATTCAGATACAAAGCATGGATTATTGACATTCATAAAATTGGAAATCGCAATATTTCCATTGAATTTTATTTTGACACTACACGTTTCGTTTTCACAAACAACATTTTCAAATGTAACATGAGTCTTATCAGTCCTTCCTTAAATAGGTCTTGGTGCTTAGGTATGGTAGAGGATGGGGTTTGGATTTCGTGAAGTGGGGATATTGCGGTTTCTCGTCACCCAAACCCCATCCTGCAACTTACTCCCTACCTTCAAGCACCAAGACCTATTTAAGGAAGAAATCTTAGGACTTATGTTACACTTGATAATGTTGTTTTTGACCACGAAACGCGTAGTGTCAAAATATAACTCAGTGGAAATATTGCAATGCCCAATTTTAATAATATTAAAAATTTCCACCACATCGTGCCTCACATCATACAAGATATGGATTATTGAGGCTACATTCGTTGATAAACGATTTCGATCGTGGTAAGGATACTATTTCTAGGTACACTACGCCATAAAATATAAAATTACCGCTGAAACAGTTTACCGAAGCCGTTGTCCCCCCAAAATGATGTTACGCGGCCGAAACCCGAAGAGTTTACGGTAATTATCTAACCGCAGAAGCCTCCGTACCAAGGACTGTTAAATATCTAAAACTTACTTATCCGCGCATATCGGACCTCTCAAGTGAAGTCTCTCTAATATTACCACCAAATCCCGTTCTAATTTTGCTAGATGATAGGAAATGAATATCCATGAGATGTATTTTTTGTTTCATCCGCCAACGTTAAATACTATTGGAGATATTAGCTACGGAAATTACCAGGAAACGCCAAATTGTATGCGACCAGCTGCGTAACAATAGCCTCTTAATGCCTGGTTACACGGTACATTAACATGTTCGAGTTAATTTCTGTTTGCATGAATGACTTTTTTTCGACCGGAACGGAACATGTACGAATGCATGAACAAAATTAGAACATGTTGTATTTTCCGTTCATACATTCGCACAAGTTTGGTGGTTACACGGTGTATTTTCGTGTCCACTCACGCGTTCATACATTTAGATATTAACTTGTACGTGTTAATGTATCGTGTAACCAGGATTTTATAGTCAGTTGCTACGATGAAGAACACTGATAGTGTAAAGTCGCTATGCGGGTTGCATTTTAAGGCGTTTTCCTGGCAAGTACATTCCGTCGCAAAAATCTCGGAAAGCATTGAGCGTCGGCGGCGGAAACAAAAATTACACCTCATTTCCTATCACCTAGCAAAATTTAAAGGCGATCTGGTGGTGAAACTTGTGGGACTTCCCTTGTCAGACGCATAATCGTTGAGAGGTGTTTCATACCATCAAGGCGCATGAAGTAATGATGGCTGAAATCGAAAATAGCTTATTAATGTTTTTTTTTACAAAATCCCATTAATGTTTATTTTGAGTAGGTACGGAATTAGAGACTTTACACAATTGTTGTAAAAACATTAGCGCATATTTTAAATAAAACCGTTTTTCATAGGTTACTTTTTTAAACAAACGACATGGCCTCAAATTTGAACGAATTTCGCACAAATTGCCCGCATTGAATTTTTTTCGTGATTCAGCAAGTTAAAGCTAATGCCACACCTTTTTTTTGTAATTTGATGGAAACAAAAATTTACGATATTATTGATCAGTTTGTTTTTGTTAATTCTCGTCAACTTTCTAGTCTTTGTTGTAGCATTCTTGGCCGATGCGATACAAAATGTCGGACCTCTTATTCGATTTCATCCCACTGTGCGCCGCCTCGCCTTAAAATATAAAGATTCGCCCATGTGTGTGTATCTGCTATTCTCGACTCACCTGCACGAGAGCAAGCAGCATGCACAGGCCGCTCGTCCATCCAGACTTGTCTTCGACGAACCAGGTGAACTCCTCGACGCAGCCGTAGAAGAAGGCGTTACCGGTGACTGTGTCTCGACACTCGGGAGGCAGTGGCTGCTCCAGCAGAATGTAGTCATTCGGGCCGTCAGCTCCGCAGCAACCAACCTGTAATCACATGCCAATGTCACGAAGAGTTAATAGTCTGTCAAACCGCAGTAAAATTTATAAAAATACCCTGTTAAAATATTTTTCATACACACTACATGTACACTTCATGTAATATTTATAAGAGCGCAAAAACCGAATAAACTGATTAAAATTAAAATTTTTGGTAAAATTTGGGGGGGGGGCATGCATGACCCCTATAACCCCCCAGCCGTAAATCCATCACTGTTCAGAACAACCTCTATAACAACCCTGCTTTACTCTGCAGCCCAATGAAGGACCATTATTCTCACCGCCACCGAATAAACATCACTACAGTCAGTGGCGTAGCCAGGAATTTCATTCGGGGGCACACTCCAAAACCAGGGAGAAAAATTTTTTAAAAACAGGGTGTAATGTAGAGGGTCTGAAAATAATTTTAACACTATTCATAATCGAAAAAGCTTCATTTGTTGAAGAAATATTTCGTAAATTCATGATTTTTCAATATTTTTTCTTTTATGAAGGAAAATAATTGTGTTCTTATATTTCTGGGGGGGGGGGTCCGGACTCCTCACTGACTACGACACTGACTATAGCCTGTACAAACACGAAAGGCGGTAAAGAGATCACCTCTCGAGAGCCCAACACAAGCCGTATACCATAGGTCCATCAAAAAGTGGCCGGGGTCTGGTCGACCACATGCTATAATGAGTCACAAATTGCTACCCATTCTGAAAAATTATCAAATAAAATGAAGCGTAATTTGCAAATTTTTTATTGCAATTTTGATATCAAAGTGACGAGTTAAAAAAACAAAATACAATATTTTGAAAGCACTAAATGTTACATGGCTAATTGAAATAACGCCGACGTGTATAGACTTTTTTTTCACGAAATCGCACATTCAATAAAAACTCTAATAAAAATTGCAAATTACGTTTAGTTTCATGTGATAATTTTTCAGATTGGAGTGCCTCAGTGCGATTCGTGACTCATTATAGCACACTCGGTCATCTGGACCCTGGCTGTTACTTGGCGGACCTAGGATATGCGGCTAGTGCTGGGTTCTCGAGCGATGCCTTAATCTCATACCCACCTTCCGTGTTTGGACAGACTAGTGGTGGCGGTGAGGATAATGGTCCTTAATTGGGTAGTACATTAAAGCAGGGTTGTTATAAGGGGTTGTTCTGTACAGTGGCTGATTTAAGGGGGATCATGACCCCCCAAATTTTATGAAATATTTTTAATTTTTATCAGTTAAATGGTTTTTATATTCTTGTAAATGATTATAGGAATTGTATATCCTGATGAAAACTATTTAAAATGTATACTTAAAAAAATACACGGGAGAACGGCCCCTCTCACCCGGTGGGTATTCCATTCTCGCCGCACCCAGGTCATGATTAGAATTCCATGACAGTATGGAATTGAACCTTTCATGTGAGCCGTTTATCGCGCGCCTAAGGCGGCCGCGATCTCATCCAATTTTGAGCCCTAATTCATACATAAAGAATAAATACCCCAAATTTAAAGCTGAATCCGCCCCTGGTTCTGTATTTCCAAATCTTAATGATCGCATTCGGAGAACTGTTTTATCTTCCACTGAATCGTTCAATGAGTCGAGAGAATTGCTCGAAGAAGAAACGATGACCGGATGGAATTGAACCGTTCCCGTTGAAGTGAGCCATTGATATCGCGCCGTAGGCGGTCACTTATTGAACTTCTAAGTAATGTCTGTATCTGCGGCCTCAGTTTTCTGAATTAGGACTAAATTTCAGTCCTAATTCAGAAATAAAGAAATAAACCCTCAGTTTTGGGAAATATGAGAAAAGTTGGGGGATTTGAAATGGGTTAGGGAAATAGTGGAAAAGGCATTGGCGTCACGTCTTTGTCGTCATGGAACATTTATTTCGCGACGAGTGAATCAAAAGATTCGCTACAATTTAATTAATTAAATCGTATAAGTATAAAAATATAGCGTAAGCTTTATTGCGTAAAATATTACATTTAATTCAGCCATGCTCGATATCACCTCGTGAAATTATTTAACAATCATGATGATATTTTGTTAGGAAACATAATAAAAGATACAATTGTATGTGGCACAGACGTTCACTTAACCGACCCAGGTTTTCGACGTTACACCAGGGCCGGCCCTAGCAGGTGCGGGGCTAGGGGTGAACCTTCAGTGCGGGGCCCTTCACTTAAAATATTAAACTCCCCATCTACAAACTCGAGCATTTTGAATCCCTACCACTCTCTGGCTAAGTATGTGTTCCCCTCCCAAATTCAGACTTCGTAATTACGTCGTTATGATACCATCACGCAGTTGAGTTCAAAATAGTATAATACAAATAAAATTTATAATTATATTTATTCATAAAATTATAACGTAAAATAAACATAAAAAGCGCGCTTTTTCAATAGGTACGTATTTTTATAAGTTAGATTATGAAAGTTAATTAGTTGTAAGCCTAAAGCAATTACTGTAAAATGAAAAAAGATTTTTTTTTAAATTTCCTCATGCAGGTCAAAATGGTAATACATTAATAAAAATAAACTTACCATTGCATTGAAGTTTAATCACTCTTATGTAGTGGGTTATAATAAAAACATGAAATAATGTAATAATCTTAGCACAGATTGAAATTCATTTCACTGTCTCTGACCCTGTCTTTTGTATGAAAAGTTCAGCAGCATATTAAAAAAAAATATATATATATATGCATCAATATTGTTAAAAAAGTTTATACGCCGCGCCGGTTGCGATGAATCATCACTCCTCCCCTCGCCACACTACGCCTTCAACTACCCAGCCGCGCCCGCTCTCACTCATGTCAAGTTATCTCACTCGTTGTTATCACTCACACGACACAGTACTGTACTGACAAACGCATTGCACAATAAAAATTACTGCATTATAATTCCTTTTTCATAATGTTATTTTTTGTTTAGCAAGGACTTAACAATACAGCAATAGTTGAAATTGCGTTTTCAAAACTATCGTATATTTTAATTTCTTTTCACGAACGGGGGCGGTCGCCCCGCCCTAAGGCCGGCCCTGCATTACATTATGTTATTTTCAAAGGTGTTTACGTTTAAAAATGATTTCGGCATGGTGTAATGTCGAAACCTGGGTCGGTTAAGTAAACTTCTGTGGAAAATACAACTCCGTGTATTTTTTATTATGTTTCCTGTCACCAATGTTCCACCGAGTATCGCCATCCAGCCTTAAGTTGATGATATTTTGTACTTTTTCTCGAAATAAAGGGTTTCTGATTTCGATGATGATGGAGAATATTATTGACCATTGATGAAAAATCGCCAAACCACACAAGTGTAAGAAGAACCTTATAACGTGTATAAAGAATTTTCTGTTGCGAAATATAGGTCTTTTTATCACTTGTTACTTCTGGAACTTCTTTCTTGAATTTTTCTATTTTCGATCGAATTTTAGCGGGCAGAACATACAATTTGTACTTGTTATTTTTGTGAATAGTGATAAATTAAAGCATAAACGGGTTAGTTTTTCCGCTTTTTTCATAATTTTGTGTGACTGGAGCTACTGTATCAACGTTTTGTTTTTGTCGTGCATTGAAGTCTGATTTTCCTTTGATGTTCTTTGTGACTATAAGTTTATTTATTATCGAACGTTATTTTGAGAGGGCATCGCTTATAATTTGATTTTCACCCTAACACTTTGAGTGTATTTGGACTAAAAGTGACGTCATCGCAAGTGTGTTAATCGTTTGCAGGACCTAATATAATTCTCACTGTAAGAGAATGCTAAGCAATTCAACTGTTTCACTGTCATGATGGTAATTAATGTATCTTACATCTCAATGCTCTTCACCTACTCTAGAGGCTTATTTTATTGCCTTAGTTGAGCGCTTATTCAGCAAAAACCTTGAATGATTGATATTTTACCTTTGACCCATGGTGTGGTATGACTTGCTAGAACAGTGGAGCATTTTTAACTTAATTTTTATCGGAAGATAAAATGTCTGCGGATTTTTATTTTAGCTAGAGTTTCCATCAGTACACAGAAGTTTTAGCTGTTATTCCGTTACGGTGAACGTCAAAGGTATATACTCGCCAGTTGGCTTTTTAGTTGATTGCTACGGGAAAGATAGGCGGAAGTAATAGTGAATCGATGAACGGCGATGTAGGTATGTTAGATTAAATATTGATGGTTCTTTACACCATTCATAGGTCTGTGTGCAATACGTGTAGTCGACCTATCCAAAAGCGTAAATGGGAATCCAAGCAGATTTATTATTTCAAAGTAATTAAGCTACAAAAGGGAGGAAAGATAGAGAGGACTAAATCTATATTCGTCAAAACTAAGCTGGAATCATCGCATATGCAATGGGCTAGCTTTTCCTGGAATTGAAAAGTCACCCGTAATGAGGAATTGGATTACATATTGCTTTGGTGCTCATTTTGAATGCCTGATTATACAACAAAGCAGTCTTATTTTCTAAAAGTTTATCATTGTCATTGTAGCCACGTCCTCCTGCCACTCACATTATATTCATTTATAAGTATTTATTCCATCTCTATCGCTAATGCGTTTAAATGGGAACTATTGATCGTGCTATATATTTTTTGAATAGAATATTTTTCGTCAAACCTATTTCTCATGACCCATCAACGGAACAAATTTCTGATTTGCTATAGTCACGCATTATAATTTTCCGACTACTGTTTTTAACAAATGCAAACGATTTTATTCCTGTTTTATGTTACCATGTCATCCTTGTTTTTCAATGAACCGTCTTTTATGTGCCAATCGGTATCCATGTGATTTCCATGTCAAGATTTATCACATAAATACTTATGTCTGGTCGTTTCTACGCTCAGTATGTGCATATAACTAGTGTAAAAAATGAAAAATCTCTGGAAGTTCGGAAGAGGTTAATAATCGAGAAAATTATGGGAATTTTTAGAAATGTTTCTTCATTTGCTCTTCACTATCACTTTAGATATTTGGTTTTGACTTGCGGGGTAAAATAGATTGTGATACTTATATGATTTTTTCCACTTTCGTTTTTGCACTACATTTAATTGTTTCATTGCTTTTTCATATTACATTATGCCATATAATTATCGATTTTAGTGAAAGTGTGTTTTACTCTGTTATTTCGGAAACGCAATGTGAAAGCTTTAACTAAGGAAACACTCCTTTTTTAAAAGACGTAAATGGCTTGAGCGACTCCTTGTGCTAATTTTACCTTGCGGTGCGTAATTTATAATGCCAATAAAAGAGTCCTTATCCGTATCGATATTGCACGCATGAATTTTTCCTAAATAGGTTGATTTCTATGTAGAGAAATTTTGCCTCTTTTAATTTTCGTGAGCGAGTTAACAATTGACTCAATCTTTACAGTTTTAGCGAGCATATTTTTAGGCGCATCATCATTAGTCAACAATCCTAAGATTGGTTTGACGCAGCTCTCTATTTCTCTCTCCTATCCGCTAATCTCTTCATAGCTACATATTTATTCTCTTTTACATCCTTTATGACCTGTCCTATATAACTCATTCGGGGCCGTCCCTTGCCCTTTTTCCCTTCCACTTGTCCTTCCACGATTGTCTTCATCAGACCATCGTGCCTCAAAATGTGGCCAACTAAGTTGTCCCTTCTTCTGCTTAATGTTTTTAGGAGGCTTATCTTTTCTCCTACTCTCCTTAGCACTTCCTGGTTACTCACACGGTCAATCCATTTTATCTTCATAATTCTTCGCGAAGAGAAATAAATTGCAATGAACAGGTGCATTGAAAACTCGATAGGTAAGGTGAATGCCCCTTCTTCCTCGAATAGGAAATTGTATGGCCTTCCACGGAACCTGCCTACGTCACGTTCTAGGCAACCCTAAACGCCTCTTTATCAATTTCTCTTCCATGAAGGTATTCTATCAAGTCAAGTCATATCAAAGAAGAGGTTGGTTTCTTGTTTATGCTATAGATGGCATGTCAATTTTCTCCGTTTTAATTTTCCTTAGGATTTGAGGAGTAAACATGGCACACTGAAGTAACTTTGCCAACCTTTTGACTTACTTCCGGCACTTCTCAGGGAAAATTGGGTCAATTAAAAAGTCATCGTTTTTTATATTTGATGAAACATGATTCCTCATTGTAACTTTGATTTCAAATTTTAAAAATTGGAAGTTTTAGGAGGGCGTCGGGTTGCAATTGAAAATCATGCGTGGATAATAGTTGTGATTTTTCGTTTCGATACCTAAACTTATGAAAATTATGCACTGCTTACTTCTGAAATTTTAGGTCTTAACTTCTTTGGTATCATCGGGACAAAATTGCCTTCAGCTCGCTATTTACCTACGTAATATTTTACCTATAGAGCTAGAATGTGCTGCGAATTGCCGAACGCATACGAAAGTGACTTCGGAGGGTACCGTAAACGGCCAAGTAATCAATTAAAACGAGCCATAGAAGTGGAATAGAAGAGTAGTCAATTTCCGCGAATGATGACAATTTCCCGTTATAAACTAGCCACCATATAGAACACAGTCATACACGTTCGCTGTTTAGTGCTATGTATCTATTTTCCGAACTCTATGTACGTAAATCACCTAAGACGATGGCAACCAAACTTTTAACATCCATATGGGTCCGCTAATTCAATAAAATATTAAATTTTCGGCGCGGGATAAAAGTGTCAGCTTGAGCAAAACTAATACTGGTTGCTAGATCTAAGGTCGTATGTGCTTTTGGTTCTAATTTTTCTGCCCGGATGTTATTTCTCGACCAATTGCTAGACTTACAATAGATTACTGTTTACAAAAGCTAGGCAAAGCTAGCTTGGTGGAGCTGAAATTTTGCGAGTTAATAGTTGGCCTTCGAAACCGGGAAATTCACATTTCCGGTGCGAAATAAATTTTTCGCTGGGCATAAGGAAACACACTGCTGGCTTTTGGAAAGAATCGTTAAATTTTGTTTGTTCAGGTAAAAAAAAACAGGGTGACCTACATAGGTAAGCCGTAGGTCATAAAAACAATGGAATACCGTATCTAAAATATTGTCCATGAGATGTTTCGGTGAAATTGTTGCGAAATAGCCAAAATTTACCATTTTTGAAAATGAATAGAAATGCCGATTTTAACTAATTAATGTTGTAATTGAAGTCATATTACGCTAGTTATATAGTATTACATATGTAGCTACATAGTTCGGTTATAAAAGAGGTGGAAAGAATGGCACCTTGAATACCGGGTTATTGGATTTTAATATGTTAAATTTTTTCAGCTTTCGTTTTTCTACTACAGTTAATTGTCTCTTTGCGTCATATTAAATTGTTTTATACAATTACCGATTTTAGCGAAAGTGTTTTTTTCCTCTGTTATTTCGGAAACGCGAAAAGAAGATCTTAACTAAGGAAAATTCTCCTTTGTGGAAAGGACCTATTCTTCAGTTTTTCTAAATGCTCACTTTCTTGTTATTCTAATTATTTCTCTATAATTTAATTTTCTGTGTTTTCTTTGTCAAAAGTGTTATGGCTTCATATTTCCTAATGTTCAACATCTTGGTATTTTTCAGTATTTCGTAACATTGACGTCCTATCATGAAATTCAAAATGATTAGCGGGAGTTTAACTCTTTTTATTAGTTATTACACTTAACTTTCGGCAATAAATTTTACATCAAGTGAAAGGGCAACTCAAGCAATTTTTCGTAGAAGCCTAGAAGTGCTCAGTGTGGGCACCATTCGTCCTACGGCACACGTCAAGACTATATGCCAGTTCTTCCCACACGTTCATTAGTTTCTCTTGAGTGATGTGGCCAAAACCGAACTTAGGCGGTACGCAATGGGGAACATGCATGAAATTTGTTCGTCATGCAAGTAAGTCTTATTGAATAGACACTTTTCTCACGAGTCCAAATATATAAGCCAAAACTCTCCTAGCAATACACAAACGTCATTAAATGCTTATTAAAAGTGATAGAATATCGCTTGGTGTCACATGACCTGAAACGCCCTCCGACGTCATCGCATGGTACACCGTTCACTTCGCTAAGAGAGTAGAAGGGCAGACTCTTGATTGCAATATATCGAAGTAAAAATCATCAACGAGCTTTGTAGCAGTTCCTCAAAGGACATGTTGATTTAATAGGGATTTCAGAAAGCACAATATGACCGTTTACTTTTGGTCGACTTCCATATGGCGGCTGATTTTCTGAAAAATAGTTATTGCTTCCAAATCTCACCAAAAAATCCCCTTCATTTGTTTCAATAACACCTTGGCAACCCAACATATTCACAAACTGCTGTTTGACTTTAAAACAGCAATTATTTTCGCCATATTTGCGTTTGAGCCCCTGCATAGACCGATTTTCTATCCACTTCCTCGATGGATTCCGTGCCGTGACGTCACGCTCCGATGACGTCGTGTTTTCAAGCAGCCGATGAAGATTATTTTTCAAAGACTCATAACTCAGCTGAAAACATTATTCATCCGCGAAATTTTCAGTCAGTACATTTGAGATAGGGAGCTTCTTATTCTAGTCCTATGAAAAAATTGTGCATGTTCCCCATTGATGCAGTAACTACATATTCTGTCTTGGCAAACTGTAAAACACAAAGAGTTTCCTTCTTACTAGTGGCCTTCTTTATATTTAGCGCTTTCTAATTGATTTATATCGGCGGCGAAAAATTTGGTACACATGCGGATTGTTGCAAACGAAAAAAGCGTTTGTTTGTAACAATCCGTTTTTTTGCGGCACAGAGAACATAATATTAGAGCCAAACTATATTTCCAGGTCCGATAGAAGCGATAAATTAAGAGAGATGTTTTGCCGAACAGATAGATATGGGAATTCGTTTTTCCCCCGAACCATAAAGGACTTTAATAAACGCTAGTCCCAACTTCGTTCGAGCACTTCATTTTTTTATTTAGCTGTAAACGGCTGGTGTCCTAACGCCCCCCTGCCACATGCCTTTTAGGCGGCTTGCGGGGTATTATGTAGATGTAGACTCCGCTTGTGCGCGTGTTTGGGCGTTGAAAAATCATACTGAAATACCCGGTATATTCAGATTGAACTATCTATATCCTATGAAGACTTGTATCGCTTTTTGGCCTCGTTGGATGTCGCCTATAATGATGTAATATATTTTGTTGTAATCAGAGTAAAAAATATTTATTTTGGAACGCTTAATCGCGAACCTATTTTTTATTAAACGTGGTGATATTTTTCATTGCATATTCCGCACTTGGCATTTGCAATTACTGGTTATTGCTTGCGATTTTCGAGTTATTGTGATGGAATTTTTCCATTCCTTGCGGTCTCCTCATTATTATAAGTATATTTTATGTTCCAAAATTTTAATCGCGATGCATATCTGAATGCAAATTCATTACATGAGGACCCCGGAAGCCAAGGGGGATGAGTTAAATTTTTATTTTATTTTTTGGAGATTAGTACAGGTAATGGTTGGTGAGGTACACAATACTATTGTTACAAATAGACAGAAGTGAATCACTGATAAGCATATACATATAGGTAGACTCAGTGATTTACATGTATCTCTTTGTTACGGCAATATTGTGTGCCCCAACAATAATTATCTGCTATTATCTCCAGAAAGAATTGGTGATCTCAATGAGGATCTTAGAAGCCAAGGAGGTAAGTCTGTGATGAATTGAGGGTATAAGTGCAATTTTGTTTTTGGAGATAATTGCAGATAATGGTTGGTCGGATATACAATATAGTTGTAACAAAGAGATACATAAAAACCACTGCAGCAATATGCATATGCTTGTCAGTGTTTCACTTGTATCCCTTTGTTAAAACATTATTGTGTACCCAGGGCTGGGCAGTATTTCAAGTACAAATATTTTAAAATACGTATTTGGAATACATTTGAAATTTGTATTTGGCATTTCAAATACACGACCTGAATATATCTTGCATTTTGTATTTCAAATACAGATTTTTGGTATTTTCCCGTTCTAAAATAGAAAATATATTTGAAAAATACTTTTTAAGTAGCTCTGATAGCATTTCTGTAATATTATGCTACAGAGGTTACTTCGTTTTCGTTAGAATCGTTTTCATCATGTTTGCAACTATCCATAACGTGCCAAGGCAGGTTATATTTTTTTAAAGATTTTTTTAGTTGTAGATTTTTTAGATCTCTCACTTTCTACAAAAATGTATTTTGTGCTTTAAAGGTATTTAAAATACTATTTTGTAGTTTGTTTTTCAAATTCCCTAGTCAAAGGAATTTTGTATGTCAAATGCATTTGAAGCGGTTTTTGTATTTTAAATACTCCTCGGCCTGTATTTCGCCCAGCCCCGTGAGTAATGCACCAAATATTATCTGTATTTATTTCCAAAAATAAAAAATGCACTTGTATTCTTTGACTTCTAGGGTCCTCAATTGACGTCGATTGCTATAGAGTTTGAAAAATAAAGAGACCTGTATTTTACCGTTAATCCATCCATCGCCTACTTCTCGTGCTATTCGCGGCAAAACATCTACGGGATGACCCCTTTAGCTGATGTGTTAATGACCTCACTGACTCTTGCCGAGTTGCTCGCTGTTCAAGCTGGTGAAAAAAATAGCGATGTGTAACTAAAAGATAGGGGAATAACATGGTGTATTTGAATGCTGCATAAAACAACCCTTGTTTCAGAAAAAAATGTATTGCTTAACTTATTGAACTCCCTTCCTATATTTTATTTTTAAATAAAAATGGTTCGATATTCATTTTTAAAATGTGGCATCACTGAGCCCCGCATTCATTTGTTATTTCCTCCCGTTCACATTTCGTTTCGACGCCTTTCTCCACATAAACCATTGAATTCCCTTTCCATTCCGTATTCCTCACCATCGTTTCTTCTGGAGAGAAAGCCCCGAAATATCAGGGCGATGCATGCCGCCTTCCTTTGTCTGGTTCCCCTCCTTTTCCGCCTTCTTTTGTTCCCTGAAATGCGACCGCAGGTGTCGCTGGGACCGGCCGCGGATCCTGCGCCGCCCCAAATGAATGAGCGCCGGAGCCGCAAACGGAAAAAAATTGAGACTATCGAAAACCTATCGGTCCACGTTTTTTCCATCCTTCCAATCCTCTCATCTCTTTGGTGGATTTTGTTAGCGGGAGGAAGTCAAGGTTTGGCCCTTTTGGCTCGGCAACCCGCACAACACCCCTCAAATCCATTCTAGCCCTCCTTACTTCACCTCCCCTTCCCCTCAAAGGTTTTTGTAGCAATCGGTTCCTTCACGCAATTTTTAATATTGTCGATAGTGGTAGTCACGAATATTACAGTGGAGGATTCTGCAGTCAGACTAAACCAGGGGTTTTCAACTTTTTATGATGCAAGGGCCGAAAATCAATTTCACATCGTCCGGAGGGCCACAATTCCCCGCGACAATTTACCACCTTATCAATAAAAACATGATTTCAAAGTGCGATAATCATTATTAGTTAAAAATTTCAATCAATCAGTGTGGAATGTACCGTAATGTTTCTTCATGTCGTATTACTTGCAGGGAGAAACTGATTATTTACACACCAAACCGACGGATTTTTGATCAATGTAAGAGAAAAATATTTTCTTTAGCCTCCAGAGGCCGCAAGAAATTAGCCGGCGGGCCACGATTTGAAGGCCCTTGCTCTAAATGGTTGTCACGAGCCGTGCATTGGGTTTACAAAAATGGGTTTATAAAAGTCGTCAATCGTGTCGCTGACGGGTAGAACGATCCTAATTTAACGTAGATGTAAGGCATGATTGTTGCTGTTAACCGAAATATATATTCGAAAAGGCGTAATTTCATTGACGTCACAGATCAACAATCATAAGATTGGTTTAATGGACGCAGCTCTCCACGTAATTCTCCTATCACCTAATCTTTTCACACCCACGCATTTCTTCTCTTTCACATCCTTCTTTACCCATTCCATGTATTTTATTTTGAGTCTTCCTTTTCCGTTCTGGATATCTACTTGTTTCTCGACGATTATCTTCGTCAGGCCTACATGTCTCTATATATGGCCTATGATATGTTCCGTCTTCTCATCAATGTTTTTATGAGATTTCTCTTCTCCCCTTTTCTTCTTAGGACTTCCTTATTACTATCTTGGTCGATCCATTTAATCCTAATAATTCTTCTGTAGCACCACATTCAAAGGCCTCAACACTTGATTTCTTCGCTGCTGCCGTTGTCTATGCCTTACTTCCGTTGAGAATAACATTCCAAATGTAAGTTCTATCTGATTAATAACTTTTCAGTGCTATTCCTCATGACTTTAAGTGTTATATGGAAAATATTTATATTAAATTGACTAATCTCCCTTCATCCAAGCCAAGCCAAGAGTGCTTTAGTTCTTGAGCTAGTTCTAATTCCCTCTAAACCAAGGCCTTGACTGGTTAAAACGTATTCTCATTCCTTTTAATGATTGGAGAACCATTCAATAAAGAGATTCTAAGGATAACATATGGCACTAAATTGCAATATTTATTTTAAATAATGAGTAAATAATTAATAATTTTCTGAATGCAAGATACATATTTGTCTTTACAGGGGCGTAGTCAGGAATTAAGGCTTGGGGGGTTCTAGGCGCTACTAACGATGGGGGTTTGGAGGGGATGGAATACCCACCAGGCGAAGCAGGAGGAACCATTCATCTAAAAAATTTCTGGGGCTCTCTCCCAGAAATGTTTGATATAAATGGTTCAAAATGGTGAGTTTTACGCCTTTCTGAGGGATGATTTATTAATCATTACACTATTTTATAAGTAATTAAGTAAAATGGATTAAACTTAATTTCTCTGGGCTCTGGGGGTGGGGGTTATCCCCCAAAACCTCTCCCATCGTTGTGCCAATTATTATTTAGCCCCCAAAGACTATTTTTTTAAGACATCGGTTTTCACTACCTCGGCCTAGTAAAATAAATACATTTTGTAAAAAAATAAGTCTATATTTTTTACTTAGTAGGCCGGAAAAATGTTCACGGCGGGCTGTGGCTTGATAGCCACCCCTGCTGTGGACGAATCAGAATTTCTCAATATGCTCAGAGTTCATTGGCCTGGATTACCTACTCGTCCGAGTTGCTCGCAACCTCCCTACTTCTTACCCTCGAAAAACTCATTTGAATACAGGTTCTAATTCTTGTATGCAAAAGGTGCGCGTAAATTTGTTCTTTTTTTATTTAAATTCCGGGAAGTGAAATCGGCAGGGGATATAAGTCTTTGCCCCCCCCCTATACTAAACTTGTTTTAATGAAACAATGTAAGTTTCTTCAATGGAGAAACTTCTTTGCGCCGCGTGAAACTTGGGGCAATATGCCGACCCCCCTCTTTTGCCTTCTTTTTTCCAAATTAAATGAAGCCCGGGAAATTGAGGATTTATTTTTAAAGCGGACTGGGAAAGTGACGCAGGATACCCTCTGCCCGGACCAGATGCTGACGAAATGCGGATTAAGCTATGGGCATCGGTGGGAATAGCGGGAGTGAGTTTAATAATTCTCGTCGATCGCGCAATCAACGAGTGACGTCAGTGGTCACACTTTCGGAGTAATTACATGCAAGCGCGCTCATCTTGGCTGAGAGCTGTAGCGTAAAGCTGAGACCAACCGGTGGGAGATTATTATATAATCATTATGGTAATAAATATATTCTTGGAAAATACAAATTGATGGCAACCATGATATTTTATAAGCCTAGCTACAATCGACAAACAAAGCGCAAAAAACGTACGTAAAAATGCTTGTCTTTTCTTTTTCATTTATGTACATAAGCATTTTTAAATAGTTTATATTTTATTATTGTAAAAACTATCACTGTAAAAATTGTTCTTATCTTCATGTATTAATTTACTCTAACCATTATTCATTGATGATGATATAATATAATGTCGAAATGTCGGCAAACATTTTGCACTTCATTTCACTGACCTATACTCCAAGATTATATTAATTACTACATAAATTGAGGTTACGATGAAGAAATCGAGTTATATTATCATTATTATAGTTAAAAAGTTTAGAGGAAGGATTGAAAGACTATGGAATGAAAGGAATTGTTGCGAAAACGAAAGTTACGAGAGTAAATGATGCCGGAAATGTCAATGTTATGATCAATGCGGAAAAGAAAGAGCAATTTAGATGGTACAGATATTTAGGAAGCGTGCTGACTGAAGAATGGAGGAGTGATATATAGATAAAGAAAAGAATAGCAACGGGAAAGGAAGCTTATTATAAGGAGAGGAAGGTGTTAAACAGTAGCATGGATCTAGAGGTGAGGAAGAGACTGGCGAAATTCTGTGTGTGGAGTATTGTGTTGTATGGATGCGAGATGTGGACCTTGGGAAGAAGAGATAGGGTTAGGATCTCCGCTTTTGAGATGAGGGTGTGGAGAAGGATAAAGAGAGTGAAGTGGGAGTATAAATGAGGAAGTGCTGGAAAGAGTTGAGGAGGAAAGAACATTATTGAGAACTATACTACCCGTCAGGGCCCAAAGTTTTTTTTAAACCACACATCGTTCATTTTTATAAAATATGATACATGTGAACTCAACACAATGAACACAATCCAAAGTGACTGAATAATAGAGGAAATATTCTACTAAGTATGTGCACCGAAATGTACGCTAAAATTCACATATTACATGCATTGCAGAAGTATTGGTACGGCACTGTACTGGGTGCCGTATGGCACCCTTGGGCGTTGACGGAGAGAAAAGGCAATGGGATCGGGCATATTTTAAGAATGAGGGGGATTATAAATGTAGCAATCGAGGGAACAGTGGAAGGAGAAAAGAGATGAGGGAAAAGATGAAGGCTGAAAATGACAGACGTAGTGATGTCTAAAATAAGGTATATAGGGAAACCAAAGAGGAAACCTTGGACAGAAGGACAGGAACATTTGGTATTGAACAGGAAGAGGTGGAGACAATTTTGGTGTTTGGGACTTGCCAGTGGGCAGAAAACGAGTTGATAATGATGATTATTATATTATTAATATTGTTACAAGTTGCTTATTTGCCTGGTGGTGACAGCTAATATGTAATGAAAATATATCGCCAAAATAAAAATAGATTGGTGAAATCGAAAGTTTAAAATTTACATTGAATTTAGTTTTCCGAGATAAATTTTTTGCTTGTACACTTTAAAATCATTATGCTGCTGGGAAAGAGCTGAAAAAGTTCTGCATGTAGTCTATTCCAATCATCAATCGTCCTTTTAATACATGAGAACTATTTTAGGTTGGCTATTTATGGCCGGAATTTCATCTTGTATTGCTGGTACTTACATAATTACGGCTTTCAATCTTTTCGTCGTAGCTAAATGCTTTTCCCCCCATAAGCGTAATAGGGTGGTTTCCTATTATTTTTTATAGCCTAAATCGAAAGATTATTACTCCTGGAGTACGTATTTCACGCTTTTAGATTTTTATATGACGATATCTATTTTTCGCGATTAAATGAAAAGTGAAAATTTTCAAGCGCGCGAAAACGCGACGGGTAAGTATGAATGTCGGGAAAAACTCCGTGTGACGTCGTTCTGGTTCCCGCTGCCGCAAGTGAGGTGACCTTGGAGCGAGGCTCTGAGCGCTGATACGACGCAGGATGCTAGCAGGTAGCTGAGTACCATGCTAGCTGGTAGCGCTTGGCTTAAATAAGGATTATTATTACCTTATCAAACGAAGAAAACTTTCCGACCATAGCCAGTTTTAATAGGTGATTATTAAGACATGTTTCCCTGAGCTCTGTGTCTCATGCATGCATTGGTAATCTCAGACGATGTAAAACTCCTATCCTCTCGTGTAGAAACTAGGTCCCTGTGACGTCACGTGGAGTGGCATCGCATGGGCGCCAATCTGGCCTTTTTCAAATGAGGATATAACTGACCCTTGCCATTCGTCTAAACCGGTATTTCTAAAACCAAATAATTTGCATATAATGAATGCACTAATGGTGGATAACGAATCGCAATCAATACCTTTCGTTGTCTTTGATGAAGGAAACTACCCTATTGTGAAGAATCCTAATTATTTTTCTCCTCCGTCCCGGAGAGTCCCATCCTAATACGTGCAGCAGTTTTGTGATGCTCTCAGTCTTTCTATGACTTTGGGGAGGGTCAGCAGTTATACCTGGGAAAAATGACATTAGTTTCTTTTATGGTGGTTCTCTAATGAAAGTTCATATTTCACCAGCTTAACAAAAAATGTTCAAAAATAATTGATTAATATATAAAAACCATTTGTCTACGCAGATAAGACCTCGGACGCATTATCGCAGCGAGGTATTTCATATCGTCAAGGCGCCGCAGTAAGTAATGACCCGCCCCCAAAAAAACAACGACCTTAATCCTGCGCTGAGGCCAAAATTAAAACCCTAACTTCGGTATCCCTCGTGTGAAATTTTGTCTATTTTTCAGGGTAATGTCCTTTAAGAGAAGGTGATTAAAGAAGCTGTTTTTTTGTCCATTCTAATTAGCCGTTTTATGAGTTTTCTGCGATTTATGATTTTTACAAACGAGAAGAAAATCCATATTTTGTTCTAAAGGAAGTAAATAAATAGAGATAAGCATGTTCTTTGTATCTACGGTAAAGTATTAACTTAATCGTAACTTTACCTCCGTCAGCGATTTATTGTCGTGTCATCTATGGTTGTAAAATGACGGCCATTTAAGATTATCTTTATTTTTAGAAATAGGAAAAAGTCTCATGGTGTCATGTCTGGCGAATATGGAGGCTGGGTCATCATTATAGTATTGTGATTGGCCAAAAATTCTCGAGCGAGCCGCTCGCTAAGAGTGATCCGAAAATTTCCGAGCTCATAAAAACACGTTGAACCTTAGTGCCTGCCACAGACAAAGTAAACGTTGAATACAGATGATAGTTTTTCATTATTCAGGCGCGTGTTTACCAACATAATAATTTTTTTGACAATTGGACTTTGAAATTTGAAATTTTTTGAGATATTTGAAAATTTAGTTCCCGTTTTTTTCTGAACACACCGCGTATATGCAAGGAAGCTCACGGTAGATGTGCAGCAGCAAAAAGCCAAGACCAACATCGAAACCACAACGTCAATATTAATATGGCGAAAGGAGTAAATAGCAAATGAAATATCAATAAATAGACTTTAATGTAATCATATTAGTACTTCTTATTCTTTATGAGAATTATATTCACTTTAAATAAAATAAAGTTGAGGACTGAAAGCTAGAAAAAGACGATGAGAATCTTAGAATTCGTGGGTTAAATGAAATGACTAAGAACTAAATAGCATTATGTAAGCTGCGAACAGAATTCTAAGAGCCATCCATCATCAGCATTAATCATACACTGAAAGTAAGGCAGATTTCCCAAAGAAGAAAAACAAAAATGATTTAAAAAATTCTCATTCCGTTGCAGGAAAATTATTGATTGGAACCAGTTCCCTAGATAGCAGTTTAAAACCTTATCTTCTCACATAAAGGCACTCAAAAGGAAGAGTAATAAATTCCTGCAAACGTTTTGATGCTACATCTGTGAAGTCCGATCGGTTATATTAATAGCTAAATGTTTATGTTTCACAATGTTTTTATTATCTGTGATTTAGTTATATGTCACCATACTCGTCCCGTATCTTTTAAGGTAACGTTACAATGCCACCTGGCCTTTATCTATTCTCACTCATTGTTGTAAATAAAAAAAAGCATAAGCACAAACGCTATCTTATATCCTATTTTTCTTCCTTTATATACCAATACACAACGATTAATATTTATATACCAGGTTTGAAAATCACGCAAAGAATTTATTTGCACATTATAAATAGTTACTTGAGTAGCCTCGGCAATACGATACAGCTGACATAAGCAATTAAGCATGTTACTTTATTGTTCCGGTTCAACATTCTCCTTAAAGGTGTGGCGATAGAATGTTGATTTGGGAACTTGTTATTAAATAAAAAAAAGAGTTTAGGCTTTGCGCCAGCGACTGAGGTAGAATCCCAGATCACGTTATCTCGTATGGGTGTAATTAACTGATTAAAAGAATTGCGCTTGCTTGTATGTTGTTCGTTCTGAAATCAAATCTCGGTTAAATTGAACTGTCATGAAGGGTGAATATATATTTGAATTTTTAGTATTTAATTCACAATTTTTTTCTATTTACCTCAATAATATTGAAGTTGTACTTGTTACATTTTCAGTTTTCATGCTTTGTCTAGATGTTAGTTTACATTAATAATATTGAAGTTGGACTTCAATATTATTGATGTAAATAGTTTTCAACATTACCCTCTCCTTACTGCACAACCGCTTCGAGGACTCTTGTTTATATTTACGCTGAGTCTGGGACCGGTGTATTTCCTTAGCAACGCTCCCAGCTTCGAAAGATCGAAGGTTGTTCGCGAACGATGACAAGTGACAGTCGCGCCCCGGAAGGAGAGGGGTATTCGAAGTGTGACTGATTCTCTAGCCCCGAGGGGGCTCTGCATTGCATTAACCGTCTCTTTGTTGTTTTTGCCCGTCTGCTCCGCGACTCATTAGCGACAAAAGAAGCGCCATTTCCGAATGCTTCCTTAGGGAATGTGCCCCGACTCCTCTTCGGAGAACGACCGCCCCCACGGTCGCTCGCTAATGAGGCGACATCTCCCGGTAGCTGATGACTCTCTTATTTTCATCCTCGCTGTCTCTCGCGCGCGTGTGATCGATCCCGAATGACGCAATATCGAGTGACTGATGATCGTGACGAAATCAGTGATCGAGGGAGAAATATTAACTGCAATTAAAAATGCCATCATAGCCCTATTATCAGCGTATGGCAGTTAAATACATAGTCATCGAGGAAATTTATTCGTCAGAAGCTGTATAAGTTCCACGTATACTTTTTGTAATATGTCGGTTAAGGGAAATTTTTACAAGGGCGAGAAACTGGTAAGTAAGGCTCCTAGCGCATACACCGATTTTTGATGGCCGGTAAAAAACCGGCCGATTGGTGAAGCGCCGGCCGGGACCCAGTAACTTAACTGATCTGCCCGCACTCCCGGGAAGGGGTGTGGAAGGGAAGGAAAAAGGAAAGAGGCGCCGCCGCGGTGGGAGCCCGACGACGCCTCTGGGATAGGGTTGGAATGGAGGGACGGGGTATACCATCGCCGCTATAGAAGTGACCAGGGCCCACAACTAGCGAAACCTGGCTTCAGCCATTAACGTGCCAACGATTTTGGTGGAGTTTTCTATAAATAAGAAAAACCCATCGACCAAATCGTTGGATGATGATTGGAGCAACGTACCTTAAAATCTTCACAATTGCAAACTGACATTTTTCTGAGCGGAAATGGGTTAAGCAAACATCCGTCACCAACTGTGGGTGCTGAAGATAAGGTGAGGGAATAGAGTGAGAAACGAGGTTTACTGAAGGATAATAGAAGGAAGGTCACCGAGGGGATCGTGTTGGAGTGTTGGCTTCTCATCCCATGGGTCAGAGTTCAACTCCTTGTAGTCGTGGAGTCGGATTTATCATAGACTGCCTCTGCGTGAGTGCATTTCGGAGGGCACTTCAAGCGCAGCACACCGTCCGTTGGATGGGACGTTTCTCTCCATACTTTCTTCCCTACGCGGCGCCAATTACATCAGCTGCTGGTCGCATCCTCCAATAACCTGACCAGAAAGGGAACCTTGGAGACAAATTGTTGGAGAGGCCAAAAATCGACTTGATTCGAGTGGCCATAAGAGTGATAGATGGAACAACATACGCCATACAAGCAGGGTTGGCAAGTGAAACGAAAAGAAAATGTTTCGTTTCGACCGGGAAGGGAACGAAAATAAGAGGCCTAGGTTTAGTTTCGCTTCCGCACGAAATGAAAATCACCAAGGAGTTTAGTTTCGACCCGGGACGAAACTTTACTCCCTAAAATGAAAGTAAATTAATCGAAACTCCGCTGCTCATAGTTAAGTTTCAATCCTAGAAGTTGAGTGGAGGGGGATGAGAGGGAATAGTTTCGACCCATTACGTGTGACATACGTGTGAAGAGGTTAAAGTATTGAGCTTAAAAATCGAATGGCCAGTTTGCATTCAACGTTCTCCTGCTAGTGGTAAAAATATGAGTGCCCCATGCATCTAATGGTGGTAGGCCGAACCTCTGCTTCATTCAACCATTCTTCATACTCGGTATCTGGGTCGAAACTAAACTGTTCGAAGGTGAAGAACGTGGTCCCTCCGGTGCGAAACATTATCTGAGTTTCGTTTTGTCCCTGAGTTTTAGTTTAGTTTCGACCCGATGTGGTTTTGACTCCGATTTCGTTTCGACCCTGAGTTTAGCTCCCCGGGTTTAAATCAATTTCGTATCTATATTTCGCTCCTGGGAACGAAACTAATGAAATCTTACTGGTTTTGACTTTCGTTTAGTTTCTTTTACCATCCCAGCATAGTAGGCCCAATTGTATTAGATATATCATAAAACAGGACCAAGACAAGCTTTCCGGCGTATTTTGTTGTGGAAGGTAACTCTAGATTTCCAACGGGTCAGGTTCTGCATTACGGCCGACGTTTCGATGGACGACTCGTTAATAGGAGCGTCTGCCGTAATGGAGATACTGACCCAATGGATATTCCGAGTAACCTTCCACGAGAGCTCGGTACAAGGTGCCCGGTAATGAATGTACCGAATGACGCTAAGTACATCATGGAGCTGAAGAAACTGGCTCGGGAAAGGATAAATGGAAGATTTCACGTATGAGGGCGTGAGAAGCCAAGCAGTACAAGTGATTTTTTTTCTCAAAAGAGCTAGGTAAAGCTAATTGTAAGAAGAAATACAAAAAAAATGGTTGCCAAGGGATACGAGTGAGTACATCCATCTGAGTCTACGTATTGGTAACGACTGGGTGTATTATATCTGAGACACTATGCGTTAGAGAGGAAGAATTGTGCCCTTCAGAAGTAACCGGCTCTGAGTGTAGCGTATCATATGAGGGGGAAGAAGCCAAGGGGTACAAGTGATTTTATTTCTAAACAGACTTAGGTACAGAAATTGATGAAAGAAATACAGAAAATCTTGGTGTCCAAGGGATACGAGTGAGTCTCTCTTCTGTGCTGACATCGAGTGGAAAATCAAATGCACTATGTCAAATATCTACTTCATCTCGTTTGTTTTCTTTACCTAATTTCTGTACCTAACAGTGTATAGAAAAAAAGAAATCACTTGTACCCCTTGGCTCCCTAACCACTCATATATTATGTACTAGCTGTATACCAGTATTATTGAGTGAATTCAATCACTAAATGATGAATCACCTTCCAAGAAACTGGTGTAGCGCTAATTATATTTTGAAATGTAGCCAAGAAAATAAGTTAACGCTATGAAATTAGAATGAATGAAAAAACGATCTAATTTAAGTATTTTCCACTTTTAGACTAGAAAAAGTTTTTTTGAGGATGGCGGGTGTTATGCCAATCCAGTAACCGTGTGATGACGTCAAATATTCGAGCTAATATTGGAATACGAGTAATACCATAGCGATGAAGGACACCTATACAGAGCTTATCAACCGACTTAGATGCGTTTTCGAAGCTATCAGAAGTTATGTCTGTGAAAAAGTTGTTTTTCGGAGAAAACGGAAGAAAAAGTAAATATCTAAGTCAAGTCGACCAAGCATGAATTTTATGGTTCTTCAAACAGGCGCCTAAGAATAAAATTTCTCACCCCCATCAAGTAGTATTAATTGAGCGTTGAATAATTTGTATGCATGCTAATTTACCATATTTAAAATGAAATTGAATAGATCAACTCCATATGCAGGGGTGGTCAAGGACTTAGCAATCTTCCTGAAATCCTGGGGTCAAAGTCAGTAATGAAGCCCCTCCATATTAATCCCCCCGAAATGTTTGCAGACTTTGCTAATGGTTCCTTATTATTGCGATTGTTCAGTTTAGAAAAATGAATAGTACTCCCTTCCCTCAGCTGCCAAGAAATGTCGGTCAGTTCGCGTAATAAAACTAGCGGAAAATATTTTGGGACGCAATGTCGAAAAGGTTGCCTTGCCCTTTAAACGAAATTACACTTTTATCATCTTATGAAGCACTTGCCCGTTAGGAACCCTCCGTTACCCTTTGATATACTCTATTTCATCTCTCGCTAATGATTATGAGTTTACGGAGGAAAAAAGTAATGATCCTTTGATCTTTGCGCCGTCATTGTCGCTTTTGTTTCGTGTTTGCGCCGCCAGAGGCGCTCCCTGTCCCATTCACTCTTCGTCTCTGTGTGTGTGTCGCGCTCCGCAAGGCGATACAGGGTGGGGGAAACGGGCTGTTGTAAGAGAGGGTATTCCTCGGCCGTGCGATTCAAAGCAAATAATCATTTCATACAATTCGTTAATATTGCTTAAGCATGAACAACTTTCGCTATTTTTGGTGACAAACCTAGAATTCTCGGGTGCATCCGTGCTGAGTAGTATTGAGTTGATGAATATTGGATTCCCACGACCAGAATAAAAAATAAACAATGATTTAGAATTCCAGTAATATCACAGATATTGGATTTATCAGACAAAGGAAAAGGAAAAAAGGTTTTAATTTGATAATTATCGTCCAAATGTTTGCAGCCAAATATTTTTATTTTTATTCGCCTGCAATGAGTGAAATGAGGTTTTCCGGCAGTGGTATATAATAAATCACGGATTCGCGGCAGTTAATACACTCGGAATCATGCGAAAATGCATTCATTTTCATGACTTTTATTCGTGAGATTTTTAAGATGATGTGTACCGCACATTTTATGACCATCAAAAAGGTTCGAAAAAATATCCACCAATCCATATGTCTGTATCCCGCAAATGAACAGTAGCTGGTTGTTCTTTTTGTGAAAAAAAAATTCTCGGGAATTTCCAAGCATGAGAAATTGGGGCTACTTTTCCCTTATGAGACCTGAAGAGCACGCTGCCGGTTTATTCTCATAAGATAGGCATAATCAACGAGCCAGAGCGTGTGCAGTTGGTTTTTGTTTTGGTTACTTAAGTTTAAGGTACTCGTCGACCAGCTAGAAAACAGCTTTTTCACAAAATATCAAGATTTTTTTCTCCCTATAGGTACCAGATATTTACTACTATATAATTACTTAAGATCCATCAGACGGCCAATTGTCGTTGAAATAGCTGCAAAGTATGGACTCTCGTGCTCAAGAAAGTTGGGTTAGGGGCAAAGTGCGGAATACGGACAGTTGCGGTCGAGGTAGCTTTGGGCACTTTGCTGCTGAAAGCGGACGTTCTTATCTGTCGAGGCAAGACAAAATTTGCGGAGTACGGATGAGCCTGAATTCTCGAAACCATCTTGGTAACGATTACACTTGGATTGAGCTTCTTCAAAACTTTCCGCCATGTTAATGTTTACTATAGCTATTTTCTTTCCGGAGTAATGGTCAATTAAAGTAATAATTCTTTATTTCATGATGACGCCAACATTTCATTGAATTTATGCACCCTCATCAGGGCATATTCTACAGTAATATACATAAAAACCATTAAATCTGTTGATAATCTGTCGGATATGGTTTATTTAAGACGAATAGGTGAAGCGTTGGCTTAATCATTTTGAGAAGATCACAATTTTTTAAACTAACCAACACTCCATAGAGAATATAAATAAGTTAAGAAAGTAGCTGTGATACTTTATATTACTGTAAGATTTATTTCTAGCGGGAGCGGATGGATTAGTGGAGACAAGCAATTGACGATCGCGATTACGAAAAACAAACTTGATCGGTCCATAACTGAGAGGTCGTACCGGAAGAAAGTATCTAACTAGTATAATACCAATAATGTTGATTACTAGTTGTTGAATTAATTTTTATGCTAGCGACGATATAAGATATCCTCCTTGTTATTTCTAAATACTTTTCTTGTTAGAATACTAAGACCTATGCCGTGTCAAGTGCTGCGAGCTTCGGCGTAAAACAAAATTGCTTTCACATCTATCTTTCTTATATGCTCAGGGTAGGCTTCATATCTAGAAGGATGGAAGCCTAGATTCTCAAAGGTAGGCTGCATAGTATGCTGGTAATTCAACAAATTTAAATTAAAGTAACATTTCTTTTTCGACATATGTTTTCGAGTACAACGCCCTTTTTCATTCAATGGACATCTATTAATTGCAGGAAAACAATTAGGTGATACCTTCGGTAATAGTGTTTTGACGTGCTAGTGCGTCTTAAATGAGATTTATGTCGAAACTGCGCGGCGTTATAACATAATGTTTCAATCAAAAACAAGCATCGTCATACGAGTCGGTAGAAATCATGTGTACGAATACAATTCCCTGAAAATATTGTCTGGAAAACAATTACTTTATTAAGTGATATATAAATTCAAAGATAATTATTCTCATGCTACGCTTGTATTGATAGAAGTAGTACACAATCTGAAGTGTTATTACAGCTTTAAAGTCTTAAAAATCTGGCAAATAAAAGTCGTAAAAATGAATGCATTGTCGCATCAAAAGCATGGGATCGAGTGAATGTACCTATTAACTACCGTGAATACGCGATTTATTATATACCGCCGCTGGTAAACCTCAGTTCACACATGGCAGGTGAATAAAAATAAAATTATTTGGCTGCAAACATTTGGACGATAATTATCAAAATAAAACATTTTTTCCCTTTCCCATTATCTGATATACCTATGCAAAATCTGTGATATTACTCGCATTATATATCATTGTTTATCTTTTATTCTGGCAGTGGGGAATCCAATATTCATCTATTCAACACAATTCAGCATAACTGCTCATAAATAAGCTATATTCACGTGCTAAAATTCATATTTGGCCTTAATCCGACATCCTGTTTCATTCAATGCATCACCCCACGTGTAATATTCCCATAAAAGTATTCGAAATTCATCCTTTGTGCTGTGCTGGTATGTGTGTCGATCGAGTGTTGGAGAGGAGATGGTTCACGATATTTTTGAACGGTTTCACATATTCGATGCATTTTGCAGTGGTGGTTCGACCCGATTTCTTTTGTCCTGACCTGTAATCGGAGTGGAGTAGGTACATTAATTTTAAGAGTCGAATGATCAATTCCCATGCTTCTAATGCATGAAACCATTATGTGCAGTTAATTAGTGAGCTAACTATTAATCAATACTTTTATTTATTTATTTATACACGTTGAAATAAGAGGCAGGGAAATAAACACATGACGACGACACTGCGTGGGCGTGGAGATGGAATGATGGCCGAAAACACAGAAAAATTTCATCTCAACTAGGAATCGAACCACGAACGGGAGATGTAATGACTCACTCACTAAAAGATGTCATAATTTGTGACAGAGATGTAATTTGAAATTTATTGATTAAGATAATAAGAGTACAATGAATTAAAAAATGAATGTTTGGCGTTTTGTTATTTTTATAGGTAATTATCGTTCACAGCGCGCCATTTCTCTTTCAGTCATATACCACACTCCCACACACTTACCATACACACTTATTTTTTTTGACTACCAAAATATTCACTATAAATAATTTATATGGCAAAATAACGTCTGTCCGGTAATCTCTTTGCGGGCAGATGCAAAGGTTTTATAAATGTATTGGATTCCTGCATCTCTCGTCTCTTGCAATATTGTTGCAAAAAATTAGAGCGACCTCCCCCCCTTAAGCTCCATTTATGTGAAAGCTTTATCTAATATATCTACTTTCTAATGAATAAAATTCTCTTGTTGTAGTTTTTTGCTGCCAAACTCCTCGAAACGGCTTGAACGATTCCTAATGAATTTTGTGTGCATATTCAGTAGTCATGAGAATAGGAATTAAATTATTTCTCATTATTCCACAGGGCCTTTGAGGCCCTGAAATGGGCTTTGAATCGTTTCCAGAAGAAATACATATTAAGTTCGTTATTAATGCATTCCGACCTTTTTCTTTTGCATATTAAAATAAGCGATAATGGTCACATATCGAAACATATACCATTGAAAAATACCAAATATTATATATTTATTATAATTATACCAGCTGAAGCATGTACCATTGAAAATAAAAATAAATATATATTCTTATTCTTGCTTTCGAATTACGTTTTCCATGTGATTCACGGTGAATTTTATAAAAAAAACATTCACAAAAACATTGAAATTTTAGATTTTTTGGCGTATTGTCCCCTTGACGACCGTCAGTATTGTTTATGTTGTTTGGCATCTCCTTCTAAGTTTAGACAAAAAAATTCTTTGTTGCAGTCGCTAAGAAGTTATATAAGCTCTCTCTCACTCACTAAAAGATGTCATAATTTGTGACAGAGATGTAAATTGAAATTTATTGATTAATAATAAGGGTACAATGAATTAAAAAATGAATGTTTGGCTATTTGTTATTTTTATAGGTATTTATCGTTCACAGCGCGTCATTTCTCTATCAGTCATGTACCACATTCCCACACACTTACAATAAGTTAGTTATTTTTTTGACTACCGAAATATTCACTAGAAATAATTGATATGGCAAAATAACGTCTGTCCGGTAAGCTTGTAATTATATAGAAATGGTAATTATTCTCATGTACACCTATATTGTCAGATGAAATAAATCATCGATATTGTCACGCTGCACATATTTTTACCTTAGGAGCCCTTAATAACATAGCTGCGTCGAATTACGCACGCGAAGCGCGATTCATGACGCTAGTGGTCAGTGCAAACTCCTCTTGAACATATTTTGATTTTATCACCGATATGTTGCCCTAGCAACTTATCTACTGAATGCATGATGGAAGCGTGATTGGACGAACAATGGAATGAATGGAAGCCCTACGCGACACCCCAATCGCACATGACAACTGCCGCGCGTTAACGCGATCGCTTTTTCTCTGAAAAACAATCCCATGATCCTCCACTCTTGTCGCATTGGCGGGTGTCGCATGCGTGTGAAAAAATAGAATTAAAACCGTCGCATGCGAAATGCGACCGCATGAATTTAATTAGTTCCCTAAATCCTCACATGGGAAATTGTCACAATGGCCACGGATCACATTATTCCGATTACTCGGGACTAGAGTCATATTTCGCTTTTAAAATCAGAACCCATATAAATTTAAAGGACCCGTAAATTACTTTTACATTTGGTCTCATTGTATAATATGATTTAAGGCTCACAGAAAATATTGCGCCGAAAGTCATGTGCTAGATAAATTGCTTGATTAAATGTATTTAATTTAATATCTACTCTATTGAAGTGGATGTTATAAGAAAAATAATTGTTATGTTGAATTTTTTGTCGTCTTTGTGCTCACGATCCTCTAATTTTAAAGGTGATGATGAAATGCATAGTGTTATAATTTATTATTTGGTCCACTCAATTCCTCGTAATTATGGAATTGAGGCCTTTTGCATCATGATATTATTATCATTCGAACCGATTGACCCACAAGCACCAACCCGCTATTCTCTTTACCGCTTAATATACCTGGAATGCGATCTTGCTCCATGATGTAGTCATTCCAGAATACGAGCAGGAATGACTGCAACAAGTAACTGTAAGGCGTTGATACAAGTGACTTGAAGAAGATGGTCGTATCCCATATCCTTAAGATTTTCTCTTTTCCAGGAATGGAAGCATGCACGAATATTACAAAAGAGGATCCTCAAGTCGGCCTCTAAATGTGTTATAAACCACCGCGCATTTAAATGGGTTTACGGAAGTCGCCACTCGTGTCGCTGACGGACAAATTGGTCCAAGTTTCACGGGGAAATAAGGTATAATTAGGCGGTGTCAACCGGAATTTACGTTCATGATGATGTGATTTATCAAATTCATAACTCTTCAATGCTATTCCTCGCAATTTCAACGACTATACTGCAAAATATTGGAAAAAAAGCGGATCGATTTGTACACATCATCGCGGACATCTTTGAAAGCCGATTAAGATGCGACCGAAGTGGCCACAGAAATCAGCCTTTAATGGGATGGAATTGGGCCTCCTCTATGCACCCCCCTTGGTAGTAGGAATCAGCCCTACCCCACCAGAAGAGGGTGGTAACTACCGACGTTGTACACGGGCGCATAGCCAGTAAGCGAAAGTGGGTTATCATATTCAATTAAGAATCGTCGATTGTTATGAAAACTATTTTGAACAGGTTAAACGGAAATATTAACTCACAGAAATACCTAAATTTCCCATTCATTCTTAAATTAAAAATTTACTTGAAAAAAATCAATTAAATTTTCGCTGAGCCGACCCCTGCGTGAAGACATCAGAACTCTGCCGAGGTCAGGTGTGACGTAAACAGGGCTTAAACTGCCGTCCGAGTTGGCAAGTACACTGAACGCATGCTGTAATTTTCTGTACGCATGTTAAATAAAAAAATTGATGCAAGTTCAGCGCTGAAAAATCTTGTCGTTGATTAGCTCCCAAAAATAATAAAGATACGCAAGTATACTTTATTATGCTATGTTGACAGTACGATGCCTCAAGTGGCACCGTGTGGTAAATAATTTTAGAAAACTAGGCACAGATATTAAGGAGCGCCGCGTCGTTATAGGTACCAATATCGTTATGCATAGTAGCGTTATACAGTATACTTTTCTATACAATTATGAAATTCGATGAGGACACAATCGGTGATGACCCGGAATACTCAGCTGTTTCCCATCTGCTTCTTGATTTTGAATTTTGTCTGCAATACGCTACACTTCAAAAAGCATAGAGAGAGAAACTCAGACAAATACACAACGCATAAGCGCTGCCAGATTTGTTACCGACGAGACCACGCGAGATATTTTGCGTTGGTGTGCTGAGAACCCGAAGTTAACTTCATAGTTAACCGAGTCCGCGGTCTGGACTCCTTCCTCATGGCGAAAAGTATCGGCGGACACCGTGACCACCGGTAGCATGCTTTGCCTGGCGTTCAGTCTTCAGAGAAGGACCAATTTAGGAGTACCGATTCCCTGGCCATAATCAGAGTAAATAAGTCGACCCCTGACATATATTCCCCTTGTCCTGCCGCCAAGGCATTTTGTCAGTGAGGAACAAAGTAAGCGACGTACTTTCGGCGGTTGTGTAACTGACGCACAAGTTCCACGATTTAAAATTAGAGATGGAAAGGACTGGTAATTACCCCCTTAAATCATTGCATAATAAAATTTTGTTATTATTAAAATTTTCACCTGTACGCGATCAGTTAGCATACGTACTTGGTTTCTCTAATGATTGTCTATTTGATCAGTGCTTCACTTTGGTCATTCATTGATTGTCTCACCTCTACTATATTGTATAAATGCTAATTTTGATATCAATGTTTCAACAATTTTCAATCATGCTACCATTATTAATTTAAAGTAACTAATGCAGGCGAGCTGTAGTGGAAGGATTTAGGAGGAGGAATTAATGAAAAATAGAATGGAAGCTTTAGAAAACCAAAACTTTTCCTCGAATTCACTGAGTAACGTGCAAAGCTTTTCGACCGTTAGCTCATTTTGAAGTACGTATGCTGTGGGACGAAACGGATCTGTGGAAAAGTGCCACCTCTTCCTCATTAACTCACAATTCGTTAGTTAGTAAGAGGGTATGACTCCATGGGAGTTTTCACATTTGAAAGTAGCCAATAAAACAAATTTTCTTCCGTATCTAATGTTTTTTCAAGGGTAGATTTTATTTTTCATTTTTCAGTAGGGTCGGTCCTTAATTTATCTTGGGGCTCTGGGTTTTCCAAAAACAACTGCCTTACAATATCACGTATAGAAATCAACCTATTCCTTTGGTTTTGTCCATTCTTTTAATTTGTGATTCAGCAATACTTTCTTCTTATTGAAGATACTTCTCCTTTGGCTCGTTGGAAATTTTATTAACATCGTGCATATACATCTGCCCCTAACAGTCAGGCTGTAATGGTGAGGATCTGAGGTAATCTCTGAGGAAAATCACCCCTTTTTCATTTAGATCTTCCGAGCTTTAGCCAGGATATCGAGATTATGCATACATTTAATATTTTAGAAGCGAATTTTTAAATTCCACTCACAGAAAATAATGATGGGTGCAAGTTGTTTTGGACAGGCACCTGGTAATTTTAAAAGAAGAATAGTATATATTTTAAACTTTCATCAAAATGACATGAAATTCGATTCGATGCTTTCCCAGAGAATTATGTGGGTAGAATCTTCTCGGGATTCCCACCGGATTAAAGATAACTCCATTTCTGCCGACGTTGCGAGTTTCGACTCCGTGCTCATCCGCATGGCTGCTGAATGTCATTTTATTTCATTTATGTCGTTTTGTTATTTATGATATCGTAATGTTTATATTTTAAATGATATTCGGCAGCCTTAAGGATGAGTCTCGAGTCGGAGCTCGAAGCGTTGGCAGAATTGGAGTTTTTTTTAAGCCGGTAGGAATGCCGAAGTAAGGTACCGGCATGAAATTCGTTTCAAGTTGAATCTAAAGTTTCCACGGCGTTTCTCCACATGAAGGCTGTCGGGCATTCCTCCACGTTGTGTTGACCATAGTTGACGAGAGTTTCTCCAGCCATTCTGCTTGCGACTTCATGAATGTGTAATGAAAGCCGCTACTATCCTAGGATAATCCGATAATGCTATAGAGATAACTGAGCATCCTCAGAGTTACAACAGAGAAGACGGCTACACATTAGTCAAACACACACATGTAAAAGGGTCTTCAAAATCAATGACCAATCAGAGCCTACCTGAGAACCATCAACCAATCAGAACCGACCTCCAATGCCTATATAAGTTTAATTGGTAGGTATATAAATTTCATATCGATGCCATTTATCCTTTCCCGCTGAAAAAAATTAATAATAATTCGAAATTTTGTCCATTAAATAAGCTTTTAAATTCCGCAAATTGCATTAAAAATAAGCTTTCTTGATCGAAATACCTCAAAAAGAGTGAAAATCGAATTGTCGAGCCAGCCAGCCCTGCTGGGCCTCTAGCGAGCTGGAAGTATGGGGAGGATAGTCCTGTTGGATCCCAAATCGCATGCCCTAAGTACGGAAAATATCCCGGAGGGGGGACACTTTTCACCCTCTTATTCAGCTATGTCCTTTATGCATCGCTACTTCTGATCTGAAGAAGCCAGCAGGATGGCCGGAGAAACTGTCATCACCTATGGGCAACGCAACGCGGAGTAACGCCGGAAAGCCGTGACTCATGTGGAATTCGTTTCTCGCTTGGAGAAGCAAAGATGGAGGAAATGCATCGTTGTTACTCACGTTCTCTTGGATCATTCGAAGGATTTCCGCGTAATCGGGGTTGTTTATGTTGACGATGAGCTTCCGAAGAGTTGTCCTGAGCAGCGGCTGTAGTTTGGACTGATAGGTACCATTGTCGAGCAGCACTGCCGACCCTGCCATCTCGCAGGCAAAGCACAAAGCTAGGATGCCCACAGACTGTAGGGAAAAATGAAAAAGAAATTGAAGTTTACTCAATTATTGCTTCTAAAAATTGTTATCATGCCATTTAAATATAATCTAAAGTATATATTATGATGTGGCACCATTGAGAACAATGAATTTTGTTACAGTAATGACGAGGAAGTGTTAGACATGGTAGGAAGGGAGAGGGAATGTAGATTGAAAAAATACAAACAAATAATTATGATATACAAAGATTTTCATGATCATATTTTTAAGACACCGTTTACGCTTGCTTGTGCAACGTAGATCACATGTAACCGTATTGCAGCATTATTTATATATGTTAATTGATGGAACGGAATAATTTTCCAAAATAGTAGCTTTCCTTTTCTTTCAGCAATTCTCTTTTCAAATCCCAATGAAACCTAGGCAATACAACGTGTAGAAGCTGAATGTCTTCAGACGCTCGCCAACAAATAGGTCGAAGGCATCAACATAAACCTGCTTGTAGTCAGACGTAACACTTGCTTGACGTCAACATTTTTGGGCTGCGTCCGCTATTATTGAATTATGTTATTGAATTATCCGCAACAGTTTCGCCTGCTAACCAGATGTCAGGTGAAGCATGATGAGAAGCTCTTGGTCCTCTCATTTATAGGGGATTTGGGCTCATACATCGGTAATTTTCTACTGCCAATCAGGAAACATCCTCAAATTTGCGCGGAATAATCCTTTTCCATGCACTGTGGATTGGATTGCCATCTTCCGTGTTGAAGTTGTCCGATATTTTCACGGTCTCAATGGCTTCTATTTTTATTCTGGGAAAATACTTTTCCCCTTTCGCTAATGTCTTAGCGTCGCCGAATAAAATTGAATGTCCGGGTTCATTCGAGGCGTGCTCAGCGGTGGCCGATGCTTTAAACTGTTTATATCTGATCGTTCTCCTGTGCTCACTCATCCGTGTATTCAGCGCTGTTCATGTTTCACAGATGTGCCTTTTATACCGCAAGAGCATTTATGATTTGGGTTATTGGCTCATTACGTAGCTTTTTATCGTCATAAGATTGTAAGTTTTAAAATAGCGATCTGACGAAACCCAGCATATTTTGAAGGCACCTTTTACACTTGCATGTGCAAAGTAGATAAGGTGTAACCGTATTTAAAAAGAATTTATTTATTTTAATGAATGCAACGGAAATAGTTACCCTTCCCTTTCTTTCAGCAATCCCCTTTTTCATTCCAAACAAAACCTTTGTAACCCAACACCTACTAGTTGCAAGACTTCAAACGCACACCAACTAATACATCATCAATCAGACATCAACATAAAAACGGTTGTAATCAGACGTTACACTTGATTTATGATTTGCGTTACTGGGTAATTGCTTAGTTTTTTTGACGTCATAACGATTTTTTGACGTGAGGAGTAAAATAGCGATAGGTGTAAAATAGCCTTCCCTGCAATCCGATTTTCCAATCCAAACAAAACCTTGGTGATTCAATTACGCAAGTTGCATCTCTTCAAACGCACACTAACAAAAAACATCAAATACATAAACTTAAAACCGCTTCTGATCAGACGTTACGCTTTATGATTTGCGCTACTGATCGATTTCTTAGTTTTTTTTGTAGTTATAAGGTGCTGAGTTGTAAAATAGCGATCTGACAAGGCAATGCTCTTGCGCATGCGTAGTCCCCCTCCCCAGTTGGTCCACCCCCACCCTCCTTTACATCCCATCCTCCTCCTCCTCCCGATCTCCGCCTTGAGCCTTAAATTCTTCCTCACCGCTCGTCGTCTTTATCTTTCGAGGGAGGAAATTGAAAACTGTTGGGCGTTGGGAGGGGATTCAAATGGGTCCGAACTACTCCCTTCGTCCATTACTCCCCTTAATCAGGGGTTTTTGTTCTCAGGCATCCATCCCCTCCCCAGGGTAAGACCCCTGCCCAGGCACCTCAGCTCTCCTCTCCTACCCTCCGCCCTCACAAATACCCCCCCCCTCACGGGATATCAAGGTGGTCCAACCGTTCTTTTGAAAAACGAATCGCTTTCGTGTAAAACTTTCCAGAGGTGTTTTATTTTTAGAAACCCATGAATTACAGGTGAAAAATTCTAATTAACCGTATAGTTTCACATGCATTCCTATGAATTTCATTTCCTATTCTTATGGGATATTATATAAATTACTACATGGGTGCGCGTACTAACGACTTAGCTATACTCCACGCAACGCTTCTCTAACCTAACCGGTTTAGACGCTTACTCTGTCATTCTCAAGGACCTAAGTCCCTCTCTTGAATATTACCCTTGAAAATAACTCACGAATTCGTCGAAAACATTTGTAGCGCCTATGCTTGTCTACGGAAGTGAGGTATGGACATTCTTTTGCGGCAGTTTCATAAGTAAATAAACCACCGAAAAATTACTCGCTCGGATGAAAGTGGAAAACTTTCCAATCTCGTAGGCCATTACAGAATTATAACCATTCGCATATCTTATTGTATTTCATACTATCTCTCTCTACATTTGTAAAATTCTGGTTTTATACTTGGTCAAAACGGAATCGTTCCTCAATCTTTCAATTCGAATCCTTTTTACCATTACGCCAGTGAGGATGCTTTTGTAAGAGCTTCGGGGTTTGAAGACCGTAGGCGTTTGAGATGTGGGTATAGAGAAAAATGGAAAAGGTGAAGCGGGCGCAGTGTTGGAGGAACGACGAAACGCTGGACATGTTAGGTGAGGAGAGGCAGCTTTTAGATGAGATACGGAGGAGACAAAAGGCATGGATGGAGGGAGTACTTAGCGAGGAGGGGATGTTGAAAACGGTGTTAGAGGGTAGAATGTAGGGTAAACGAGGGAGAGGAAGGAAGAGAAGAATTTTTTTTATAGAGAATGAAATGGAGTAGGCCTTATTCTGAATTCGAGAGATTAGACCATGGAGGGACTGCCAAAATACTTTGAAACAGAATGCATGAATAGAGAGAGTACTGAGCGGTGAGGGGCTTTTGAAAATAATGTTTTTGGGTAGAATGTTAAGTAAATGAGGGAGAGGAAGGAAGAGAATAGGATTTTTAAATTGCATGAAATGAAGTAGCCCTTGTTGTGAACTGACGAGGGAAGTACGCGAAGGAAGGGGAGGCAGCTAGTATGCCTATTAAATACTCCATGGAAACCTACCTCGATCGTAAGAAAAATTAAATAGCAATGACTTCGGGGTTAAACAAATTCACCATTCCTCATCTCTGCCTGTTTATTAGTACTGTTTTCGCAACTCTTGTGAGGGAGGAACATAAAGAGACGCATTGTAATTGCTGCTTTACTTTGTGGTAATCTAATTTCCCCTCTTTACTTACCTTATATTTGTTTCGGCAACCCTACCTCGCCCCTGAGTTGGCATCGCAGTCAATGCTCGACTAAGCAGTGAAAGCTCGAATTTGTAAGCGGTTGTGGAAGCTATTGTGCTATGCATGATATACCCAATCAGTAATTTTGTTCCAGCCAATTTCCGTTGTAATTTCGATTACACGTGAAATATTCATTGCTAGCCTCAGTATTTTAGATTTTATTGCACATTCATATTTTTAAACCCTGTTACGTATGTATCTAATAAAAAGTTTCTTAAATTATGTAGCTTTTTTTTTGCTAAACTGTATATATTGGCGCTTTAAAGTTATGACTGATTTTCACTTAGAAATATAAGATATTACGATTTACGATTCGCTGAAATGGGTTTCTTCGTTTTTCTTGTAAGTGGAATTTCGCCGAGTGTAACTACGTTTTATGCCTTGACTGGGTCTCAAATGAAAGCAGGCGTTGCGGCTATCCGAGACTGTACCTATCCCTAATTCCTGTGAATGAAACACGTGGCATTGGTGAGCCGCCGGCCCTGGTTTAGGGCCTTAATGGAACTAGCGTGTGACGCTGCGGTGTAGAAATTGGGGCTTATCCTCTCCCCACAATCTCTAGCGGGACAGGGCCTTGTGTCTTTTCCCTCAGGAGTCAAACGTGTCCTTTTCAGTCGTCCGTGAAGTCCCAAATTTGGAAACCAAGGGTTTACTGTCGGACACAAAACCTCTTGCACTCGATAGCGAAATAAACGACTCGAGCTGACAGTGAAAATAAGCCCAATAAAACCCGACAAAAATATCTCCTGTTTGGAAACCATTGACCCTGGATATTTTTGGATTTATTTTTTGCCTTTAGATATTGAAATTTTGTTCAACTGAAGATGATATCTACTAATACGGAAATGTACTAAGTGCTCGTGTCAGGGCGAATTGTCGAATCAAAATTATTTTTATCAAATCTGCGCTCTGTTTTGGATCCCAAACCATAATAAGTGCTCTAAAAACCATTTTAGACGTATTTTAAACATCTTGAATTCAATGTTGTTTAAAAATGATTTTTGTGCGAATTTTACATCACATCTTCTGTGAAGCAGAAGTTTCCGAAGAAATACGGTTATAATTCGAAATTAATGTGGAAGCTTATGTGCTTAAGGTATTCGTAATTCTAATCAGCATACCTAATCAGTAATTTTGCTCCAGTAAGTTTCTGTTGTAATTTTGATTCCACGGGAAATACTAATTTGCTAGCTTCATCAATTCATATTTTATTGCGCAATGGTATTTATAAATCCCTGTAACAATTATATCTCATGAAAAGTTTCTTAAATTATGTAAATACTTCTAAACTGTGTATTCCAACCGGATTTTACATTAATGACTAATTCTCATTAACAGGATTACCCATTGTTAATGCATGCAGATAACGTTTACTTTTCTAATCCGAAATTCCTCATTCTCAATTTGTTTTTAATTAAGATTCATGTTTCGGAAAGAGTGCACGTAGATTTATCTACGTTTTGTGATCCAATTACGTTCTCCGCCGTATCCTTCATTGCATGATATGAACACCATAACAAAATTAAAAAAGACAAGATTTAATACTGTTTATTAAATCTTAAGTATTTAATTATCCTTATTAATTTTATATTATTATTAGGATTGGTTTTTCCTATTTAAAATTTCTGTTTTTACTTTAAAATTTGCCATTATAAAAAAATTGTTAGCAAAATTCCGTATGAATCATCATTTTAATCTTAATTTCAGAGGCTGAAACCTCTTATAGTTTCCATAATGGCAATACCTTTAATTTTTAGTTTATTGCGTTTTACAGGTAATAGTAATCGTATTGAGAATTTTATCTTCGCGTCAGAGTGTAGAGTAATACGTTTAATTTTCAGTGATTGTCGATTTTTTCTAAAGAGATTAAATGAACGTGGCGGATACACAATAAAATTTCTTATTAAAATGGCTCTTGTGAAGCTTTAACCACACTTAATTCAATCCGGTCCCAAGGATATTCTCTTATTTTGTTAACATTCTTACGCTTCATGGTGGAACTTGTGAAGTAATGATTGGAATCCCAAAATTCTTCCTCGGTACCCTTTCATGTGAAGGGTACAAAATATTAAAAAAATTTCTCATTTAATATCTCTGACTCCTTTGTATTTGATTTACTTAAGTCATAATTCATAATACTTTTTATTTAGAGTGGATTTAGATTAAGTGTCTTTTTATAGCGATGAATTCAGTCGATTACATTTTCCTGCATCATGGTTCGAATTTTCGAGGGTGAAATATACCGGTTGATATATGATGAGATGGCAATGAATAGATAGCACGAGTGATTAAAGATATAAAACTTTTATTGCCGCAAAAATAATTTTTGATATTTACTTTCCTGATATTTATTTTCAAGGCCTGTCAAATTACTGATGGTCTTTTTCATTATAGGAAAATGAAAATCACTCGAATTCCAATAACTCAAATGAAAATTGGCGGGTTCGGTGGATTTGATTTTGAAATTTGGCAGTTGGTGATGAATTAAAAAAGGGGAAAAACAAGCAATGCTATTGCATGGCCGTGCTTTATCATTAAATTAGGAAGATTTTGATAGGTTTGGAGGTAAAAGGAAGCTGACTAATTGAATATTTTTCCAGTGTTTAACTCGATCCCGCTCATGTGAATATGCGATTGATGTCAAATTCGAATCGGCTGATTAAAGGAGCAGTGCCGTCATAAACGCTGATTGGATGGACGCGGCGGTTATTTAATTTACCGCGTTCAAATTGGCCCATCGTCACGTGCGCATGAGAAACGATTTAATGTTCAAAATGGTCGCCAGGGCGTCGCTGTCATCGTATTCCATGTTGCATGCATTTTAGTGCCTTTTTCCTGCTTGCGATGGAGATTTTTCGATTTCCTTGATGCTCTGAACAACATTTCCAGGTGTAGGTTAAACGGACATTTCAATTTTCGTTCAAATTTTGACTTGAGCGGGTTAAGTTTCAAATTTCCTCATCCCATGGTCGAAAAAATACTGTGAACAACACCCTTTTAGAGCAATGGGGGAAATATATTACCAATGAATTGGAATACGACGACAGTAGCGGCTATTTTGAACAAAATATAGTGGACTACACCCTTATAGACCATAGGGGTAAGTTAATTTCCAAAATAATAAGCATTTAAAAAGTCATGTGGTGTAGAGGTTAAATATGCGAATGTTTCGTCTAGAATTGAGTTCAAAACGAGTACGTATTATGCATTATGCGAATTAAAGTAAGTTAAATACCAATTAGTTTTTTTTATTATCTCGGAAAGTCAGTTCTGATGAAATCATCTTCCGTCAAAGTTGAAGCTTTTTAAATAACTCGTCATCTAGCGTGAATTTCTCAAGCATGGCCTCAACATATTCTGTCTTTTTTGTGCATGTAGCACCTATGTTCCAGCTTTTTATCAGGCCATTTTTAATTTACGAATTTAACACCAGTATTCCCGATTTTCGGTTAAGAAGGTTAATTTTGTTTTTTTTTCTACCAACCTGATTGAATATTTCGCCAAATTTACATCGGAATAAATTTCTGTAATTCCATCCGGCTGGGGCAGTCTTTTCGCAGGGATTCTGATAAATTCCGTTTGAATCATAGAGAGTGGAGCGAAAATGAGCTTTAGTAACCGCGGGGGTGGAATTCATTTTATATATTTACCTCTTGGTTCAGGAAATACTTACGTAGTTTCTATTCATTGCTCTCCGTTGATCCTGAATTTAGCTCTATACGCCTACTCTGACTCGATTTACAGCGAATTAGGGGTTTGATGAAATCAATGCTACCAAATTCGCGGTAGAGGCTGCGTAATGCATCGTTTTCGAATGAAGATGAGTAGTTGAGACAAGTGGCAGTGACGAGGGCTTGGAAAAATCAGTCATTAGCACATACTACTACGTCATCCGTTTGAAAACAAGACCCTTACCGCAGTAAGTATGGAAAAGGACATTGTTGTTATGTGTGGAAAAACGAGTACCTACTTGTTCCTTCAAACATTTTGAGTATCACTTCAGAAATGGGACTTAACTCAATTCCTTAACCTATAAAGCGTGTGAGTGCTAAAAATATTCCATAATATGGAATTTTTTATTTTTATTTTTTTATTTTATTATGGAATTTTCCATAATATGGAATTTTTTTAGCACTCACACGCTTTATAGGTTAACTCAGGTAAAAATTTGTTATATTTTCCATTTTAAGGTTTCTTGAATATCTATCACTTATACCACTTCGTTATCATAAAAAAGTGGTCTGAGTAATAGATATTCATCCAAGAAACAATGTGGCTGTTTATCACAGTATGTAGGTAATCGGTGATGATTCTGCGTAAATTAAAGCTGCTTGCAATTTAGAATGGCTTAGAAGTTCTATTATGAATTTGAGGAGATGAACATTTTTTAGGTGTAATTTAAGAAGCCTTCCCTTTTACTGGCATTTTATTTTAGCCATGGATATCATCAATCATTTAATTCCCTTATGTGATTTGTTATGTCATCTTAATATGGGTACCCTTTGATTAAAATTTTGATCAATATTTGTTAATTTTTCCCTGCACTCAGGATTGCGTTCAATTGATTGGCTGGTTTAATGTAATTGGTGCACCTAATATAATTAAAGCTTCCACATTGATGAATTGAAATTAACATCGAATTACCTAGAATTTTAAGTATTAGGTTATATCTGTGAAAGATAAAATATATTCAGTTTTTTAATTTAAGGAGATTTTAATGGGAAAGGGTAATGTAAAATGAACAAAATACCGTGAATTCCTCAGCATGGTATTTCCTCATAGAATTGCGGGAGTATCACGGAAATTGATAATGCTTGACGTACAACTGTGAGAATTTAAATAACTACAGTACCGTTTCGTTTACAGCGGTGAAAAAATTTAAAGAATGCTGGAATTGCCGTTATTTACCTTACTGGTTCATTGAATCGATTTATTGAAATAATGTGAGCTGAATTTTTTTCTCTAGTGTTTCGGATAATTACCTCGCAGATCCAAGATTATCGAGGAACAATGTTTTTTAGTTTCTAGCTATATGAACATCCATTAAGATGTGTATTTTGGGCGTGTTCCCGAAAAATTCATAGATAAGTAGGCTAAGTTTATAAACTTTTCTTTATATGTAAACAAAAATATAATGTCCTTAATTTTACCTTAGTTTCCTCTTCTCTTCAGGATAACTTTGATTGGCGAAAGTATGAAACCTGGATGTGTGTCATTTCCTGTGCCACATCACCTTAAATGACTTAGCAGCTACTAATACTCTTCTCCAGCTCTTCAAACAGGTAAACATGACGTTATCGAATGAAAGAGTGAGAATAAATTGCGATAGTTTTCCACCAAATATAAGGTGGAGCACATGAGATGTTGACGCGACAAAACGCTGTGACCTCCGCCAGTTGTTATCTATAATGAAATCCTGGGCGATGAATAGTCGAGCGGAAGGAATAGTGGTCCTGCCCATGGATGTCGCTATGCTAGTAATTGGTCGGATATAAATTTAAGTAGAGGTGGGACGAATCGTAAATATTATTGAATCCAAATCAGAATGCAAATAGGTTCATAATTCTTATAATCTTGTATCAAATCATCTAAATAGAACATTGAAGATTTTTTACACCTGTCCGTCAAATGAAAATTATGTATAGTTAAAAAATATAAATCTATTAAGGTCACACAAATTTGATTTTAAGTGATTAACAGAGATAAGTGATTCATCATTACATAATAATTATATTTTAAAGAAAATTGAGAATGTTATAATATTTATTTTAAGTTTTACTGTTTTATAGAATACAATTCAAGAGTGTTAAAGCATATTTTTTTACTCGAAAGATTCGAGTGATGAAATAAGCACAAGAATTCTAGTTTTTGTGCATTGAATCTTTTCAATGTTCAAATCGAAGTTTCGAATTTCTCATTTGTATAATTTAAATTGAATGATTGCTTTCTTATTTTGCACACCCTGCGTGTATTACTACTTTATTGACCACTACGGTGAGTTTTGAATTGGAGCGCGGATATCTGTTTAGAATATTTTTTTATGCGTTCAAACTATGGTATGAGTCTATTTATCGGATGAAAAATTCTTGAAACTTGAAAATAATATTTTACTTTCAAAACTTTGGTTATCGTTTTGAAATTCTATTATTAGAAGATACTGAAGTGCCCAAACTTCATACTGTTACTTAAAATACTTCAATCGACTTAGATTTTCTTACGCGATCACAGTTTCTGTAGGCCCTTCGTTGAAACTTAACCCGTTAAATTTATCAAATAGTACATATTCAGGTAACTAGAAATATTAAGTTGCGTATATTTTCCAGGAATTATCCTCACCACTAGAAAATACATGCCATTATTTTAAATTGTCATTATTGAAGCCCTCATATGTCTGCTCGAACTCAAAGGCATCATTATACCGTCTGTCATTAAATGTATCGGGTATATTGATATCCCTTCTCTATTGCAAATAAAAAAACATCCTGAAACATATAGGTTGCGCAATGCATTTATGTAAATAAAATAGAATGCCCTGTAGGATGTCAGTAGCAAACTTAGGTACACGGTAGCTGCTGGTATCGTGTCCGAAGATAAACATTCCCAGCTCTGTTTCTTTCGATATTTACCGTTGCTAGTCAGTGGATAATTATTTTGGTCATAATCATTTTCTCTCGTTATAGCTTTCTGCCCTTTGATTCACTATTTCATAGTGTTAAGGAAGTGGTTAATCTTCCTTCGTGTTACGCACCCTTTAAATTGCTTGGAGTGATGCTTTTTCATTAATCAGAATTCCAGTAAAGGCGAATGAATTTTCTCCGCGGATTTTTCGCGCAATTTGTGCGTTGCGGGTGACTCCGGAATGTTATCACCATTGCTAGTCCCGGTGTACTTAAATTTGCAAAAACGCACGTTGGAAATTCAACCTCTCCCTAGTATCCTTTTATGGGTTCTTAGCAATAGTGCAAATGGAGGCAGTGATGAATTTGCGAAAATTCCTCTTTTACTTATTACTCCTTGACTGGCTAAAGCACTCGATTGGAAATCAAGGGATCCGGGTTCGAATCCCGTTCAAGGCGATTGATTTTTTTCTTTGTGGAATTTTCGCGCCACTGCCAGGCATGGTGTACTTAAATTTGCGAAAACGAACGTTGAAAGCATTGAAGATTTCTTGGGTCCTGCACCGGGTAAGGTCCTCCATATTTCCTACAACGCACCATTGAAAATTCAGCGGGCACATCTCGCTAGTATTCACCATATGGGTTCTTACCACTGCGAATGGAGTCAGTGATGAATTGGCCGAAAATCCTGCTTCTTCTTGTTACACCCTCTATCAACCCCTTTCGCTATTGTTTACGTGGCCGAATCGAAATGTACCACAACATATATTGTAGTCCTAAATGTTTTCCCAAACCCAACTGTAAGGTTGCCTCTAAACAATGTGATCTGATATTCACTCACTCATCAAAGCACATCCCAAAATACTGCATTTACTACCACAAATATTTCTGCATATATTTTGCCGTATGTAGGCGCAGAAATTATAAAGATTTTTTTCGAGGAGCAAATCTGGGGGCAAGTTTTTACCCCATTTGTGATAACTTTTTGGCTCCCGTACGAATAGAAATGTATTACGTACGTATTTTTTTCCTTTTTCTGTCTTAAATTATTTCCACGTTGACCGGGTGACCCGTAGGTATGAATGCCTTATGATAAGGAGATATGGAGGATCTTACCCGGTGCAAGGCCAGAGAAATCTTCCGTGCTATTGTTCTCCGTGAATGAACCAGACATTACAAAGCAGGTTGAAAATTCAACGGGCACCTCTCGCCAGTATTCTCCATATGGGTTCTTAGCAGCAGTGCGAATGGAGGCAGTGATGAATTTGCCGAAACTCCCGCATCTACTTGTTACACCCCCTGCCAACCTCCCCCCCCCCTCCGACCCATTTCGACCGAGCGGGCGATCCCTTCCCCGTGGGCTGGGGAGAAGCCGCGGATTGTGGCTGGCCGCTCCGCCCTCTACCTCTGTGTGCCTTGCCGTTTGCTTGTTTGCGGTCTCGCCGTTCGACAGACGGAGGGGCATTGGCGGTGGCGGAGGGAGGAACGGGAGGAGGGCCTTTTGCGGCCGATTTCGTGCGCCACCTTCGACCTTCGTACTTCGAATTCGAATCCCTGTGTTTGTGTGTGCATGGACCTTGGTCGACTTTAGGCCGCGATTTCCTGTCCCTTGCCGAGAAGTGAGAATATTCCTGGGAAATGCATATTGAGAGGACGCATGCTGTTTTTAATGACGTATTACTATTGTGAAACTTACATTTTATTATTTTAAATTTCAGGATATATAGAATAGACATGGGTTTATCTTTATAAAACACAAAATAATTACGTCTGATGAAGTGTCGAGTTGCAATTTTCAAAAATTGAGACAGAGGAAATGTAAAAAAGGTCTTATCTATATGAATCGCTAACTGCAGAAATCATCATGTCCAAGTTAGACGATTTTTCTTTTTTCTTCTTAAATTTATTGCTAGTTGCAAGAATCAACGTTTCCTACTAAAAGAAAACATGTAACGGAAACGTATGTTCGGTGTTATTAGCATGACATGTTTCCTTTTAGTAGGAAACGTTTAGTCTTGCACTAAGAAACAAGTTAAATAAAAAACAGATAAATACAAACAATAAAACAGTTAGCGATTCATATACTCTGCAACTTTCAAGGTGTAAAAATTAGTTTCAAAGGAGTGATTCGTAATCAAGAATGACCGGACGAGAAGGAGGTATCCGCCCAAATAACAATCGATTCTAAGACCCAATAGTTTTATATAACAGTTTAGTTCGCCCATTTACAATAGTGGCAGTGACGTTATCTTCACTTCATATATATACGGAGCATTTCGACTACACAAAGCCATTTGTAGTAATAAGTGTTTTGAGCCCTTGTGGAAACAGAGGAAGTATTAAGGAAGTAACTTACGCCTTACGTGGAAGAAGTAAGCACGCCTCTCAATTTGTCCCTATCCTCTTTCATTAGTAGTTTTAGACACCTATTTATATCGTTGAAATGATTATTCCCCGATAAATATGCTTAGTCAATTACTACTCAGCCACAAAGGATGGGAGAATTATATCATTTTTTCTCAGTTCTCCCTCTATTTCGACTTGAAATCCGAATATTTTGTTTAAAAAAATCACAAATTAGCTTATTAAAAGTTGGCCGAGTGACTGGTATCATCCTTGATTCGCGTTTGGTAGAGCCAAATTTGAATCCTGGCCAAGTCCCAATGATTTTTCTTTTAATAATCTATACCGGCGAAGAGTATGACAGATTTACTATGTGGACGAGATAGTCCATAAAAAGTAGAAACGTCGAGAAATGCTCCTTTGTCCGCGGAATCATAATATGCTGTTAAACATCACAATGTCTAACTGTAATGAAATTACGGAGAACTTTATGAAACCTACATAAATTCAACCAGCTGCACAAGTTTGTTTTCAACCTTTCATGAATTTAGCGTCACCGAAAACAATACATTCGATTTTTTCTTCCCTGTTGATGCAGTAAAATCGAAACTATCAACATTTTTTAACTAAAAGAAATGGGTTAGAAAATAGAAATTGATTGTTTGCGCTAAAAAAAGTGCCCAGCTTTAGTTTGCTATCTTTCTTACCCTTGAGAGCGAAGGGGGTTTTATCGAATGTGGGGATTGATTTCGTTTGAATCATTGAATTGGCTGAGACGCGAAACTGATTTCCATTCTTCCCTTTCGTTCCCTAAGTCCTACTTGGGGATTCCGAACGGATTTTTCCGCGGAAGGTAACATTAATTGAGGGCAATAATTTGTGAGCGGAGTGAGAGGGGTTGCAAGTGGTCAGGTGAGGATTGCGGGGGTAAATCCGGGCGCATTCGAGAGGGTGGTTGAAGAAAGATGTCCGCGGCAACCCACCCTGCATTACAATCAGCCCTCCTCTTCCAACGCTGCACCCCCACTGCGCATCATGCTCCACCTATCCATGGGATACGATTCATCGAGCCTCTGCAGCGAAGGCAGAATTCCAAAGCTATACTTCTTTCCTACTAATCCTGAATGCTATTCTATTTTATTAAAATTATCGTTCAATAATTATCTCCTATTATTTTATCCCCACTGTATTTTAGAACGGCTTTTTGTTCGCATACTTTTTATCCATTTTATACATTACTAGCAGACCACCCGGTGTCGCTCGGTACGGATATTACCCAGAGTATTGGTAAACTTGGAACTTGGAATTCATGTTCCCATTTTTATTTTTCTCCTTGAGCTTGTATGCCTACTAGGTGTGCCTACCAGGCAGGATGTCCGACTGAAAAGGTAGTGTGAAGTGACATGACAAACGGTAATATGAATACGACGAAAAGGACGCGTCGGACGTAAATAAAATTAAAATTGCGGCGATTGATAGCATCAGATGCACCAATGTACTAACTTTGGTCGCAATCCGTGCAGCCTTATGGAAACGGCAGGGCCGTTTCAAAATGGTATCTGTAAGTGCTGTAGGTTACTAGCCGCGCGCCGGCATTGAATTACTCACTGCAGAGAAAGAAACTGTGAGAAATATTCACAAACGTTTGTGCGAAGTCTAAGGAGTATTTTCTGTCAATATGAGCTCAGTTTGTTGCTGGGCTCAGAGGAAGAGGGCATCAGAAGGCGGTTCGGTGGTGTTCCAAGATTTGCCACAGCCGGGGACCACAACATGCATAGCTACCAACAGGGCCAACGCGTCCTCGTTTTGCGCTGGAGGAGGGCCGTAGAATGGGACGGAAATTACGTGGAAAAATAGAGTGTGTAGTTGAAGCATTATCCTTTTGTGTGTGTAATTCTCATTAGGTGCAATGAATGAATGTCGTAGAAAAAAGTATGGTGCATTACTTTATGGGCAATATTCGTAAATCCTTCATGTTCCCCACAAGTTCATCACCCAATCCTCATTCTCGTTTGATCAAATATGTATCCTTCGTCCAATCCTCTCCTATCCTCTTCCTTCCATTACTTCTTGGGTCTTCCTCTTTTACTTCTGCCAAACGGTATACGTTTGAAAACAGATATCGGGTTCTTTCTCCTTGCATCCTTTATCCGTTAGCTGCATGAATTTCTAAATACGTGCCGAAAACATTTTTTCCTTATAAAACATATCCAGAAACGCTTTATTTACTACATTTTATTAACTTTTTCTGCTATTTTTTAATTTCGAAGGAAAATTTGAATATCTATCACATGTGATAAAAAATGGTTTAATCAACTTATAAATTAAATGTTTAAGTATAACACATAATACACATACTCGTTGAAATCTTCTCATTGGTGCCCTCACTTTTACTTATTTCTTTCTGGTATTGGAAACATAGTTATACTAGTTACTCTAAAGATGGCTTGAAAAAATCTTCAGGGTGCCATGCGGAGAGCTGATTTCCTTCCACATAATTAGAAGCTGATCATCTACTAACTACCTACTCACTGCTTCAAGAGCCTCATAGTGGTAGCAACTGGGTGTATCATGACTGATTAACTATGCGTTAGAGAGGAAGAATTGTGACCATCAGAAATAACCGGCACTGAGTGTAGTGTATCATATGAGGGCTTGAGAAGTTAAGGGATACAAGTGATTTTCTTTCTTAACAGACTTAGGTGCAAATAATTGTTGAAAGAAATACATAAAAACTTAGTGTCAAAGAGATACGAGTGTCTCTGTTTTGTGTTGATATCGAGCGAAAAATCAAATACACTGCTAAATACGTAATCGATCTTGTTTGTTTTCTATACCTAATTTCTGTAGATATCTCTGTAGAAAAAAGAGACCACTTATAACCCCTGGCTTCTCACCCACTAATATATTATACAAAATGCAGTGAAGGGTTATTCTTGTGTAATTAGTCGTAATGTTCTATCCTCAAGGTCCTCCACCACTTTTCTCTTCACATCAATGATTTTTTTTTCATTTCATATTTTTTTATTCATTAAAATGACACGACTTTTTGCTTCAGGGAAAAATATATAATTATGATTTTTCCGCTATATTATTGTATATTTGTGTTCAATGCATTTCAAAAGGTATACTGAAATGTGAGGTAATTTTACTAAACCGTTGTGAGCTTGTTTTTTAATATTTTGAACTCGATGTCCCATTCTGACCCGGGTTCCACTACCTAATTAAAAGTAAAGTAAGCACCCAAAAGATTGTGAACAGTAGCAAACCATGCGAGACCTATGCAATAGGGTGAGGAATAACTGAGATACGGTGAACCGCACGGAATGATTGTTGTATTTATTTATTAAGGTGGGAGAGTAATCAGAGGGCAGGGAATGGTTGCTAGGTGGTGCTGAGCGCACTTGAAGGGTTCGGTAATGAGAAAACGATGCAAAAGACGCGTTAGACGAAACCAAAAGTAGCACTACGGCGTTTAAAAGCATGAGATGCACTTATGTGCTAACTTTTGTCGCAATCAGTGCTGCCATTTAGAAACGAATAGCGGACAGACAAACAGACATCCTCTTTTATAAAGGGGAGAGTGTCGTACTATGGATCACTTTTTCAATTTTTTTATATAAAGCAAAATGTATTTACTAAAGATTCAGTGTAATGGTAAAAATTCAATTCATCAGGGTTACTTAACGTAAGTTTTAAGTTTTAGACTTGTACCTTTACTAATAATGGAACTTCTAAAAGTGTTTAACATTGTTACTAGGTAAATCAGGTTAATGTACATTAGAACACTACCTATTGTACCAGGGAACACGAGTTAGATTGGTGGGACAAGTAATTAAAAAGTGAAAAGTGGAAATAACTACGATTTGTTTATTAAATTTGAAAATATATTAACTTGTCTTAGATAAAAAACGTAAAAATTAACGTAACTTAGATAAAAACTCAATTTAAAAATATAACTGCTTTCAAGTAAAAATAAACTTAGGTTAAACCCTCCTAAGTTAAAAGCATTATTTAAAGTCCAATTATTTAATGAATTTCCCACAAAAAAGCAAATTATAGAAGATTAGACCATAAAATACGGCTGACTACAAAAATCACATACACAGTAACATGTTCCTGGGTACATCACGGGCTTGTGTTCCTTGGTACAAGAGGTAGCCATTTTTAATGTCGGTTGAATTTACTGTTTAATATTACGCCTAAAATACCAAATAAGTAGCTAATACTAATCACCATTATATGTCGATTTCACCTATGCTACGATAGTCACTGTTGGAGTGATCAATTTTTGGTAAAAGACTTCGATATGCAACCAAAACTTCTTACTTTTCAGCGTCAAAAACTTCAAACTAGCGTCTTCTTTGTAAACATAATCCAAATGAACTCAAATTGACCTATGGTACATTCTAGTGCTTCTTTCATGTAATAGCTTACTTTAAAGCCCCTAGGCTTAGCGCTTGCCGATAGTTTCAAGTGTTCCTGTCCCTAAGTACACTATGCCCTAAGTACACCACCCTCCCCTATATATTTAGATTAATTTGCCCCATTTCTCTGTGGAAAGCGTAGAATGGAAAATGACAAGCAGTTGTACGATTGTTAACGAGCACGGGAGCTATTCCGTCCGAATCTAGTTGCTGCCTCATCTTGATTCTCGGAAATGAATATAATTATATCTCATCGCTCGAGGAAAATATGAATATTCCCAAAACCCTCCGTGCTGCTGGAATCTATTTTCCTAATGCCCCTTCCCACCCATTTTTTAAAAAAATATTTTGATCTGCTTTTCCTCCTCGCCCGGGTGAATGGAAATTTGCAGGGAATGGGGAGAGAGCCATCTCGCGGCCAAATCAAAAGTTTCGCCGCAACCGTTGGAGCGGAGAGAGTGAGATAAGGGAAGACAGTCGAGTGAGAGTGTTTTGGTGAGGGGAGGGGGTGTTTGGGAAGAGAGAGGGGGTAGGGGTGGGGGGAGGGGAAGGGAGTGGATTCGGACGAGAAAGGCCCCGGAGCAAGCATTACGACTATTTACTCCTCACGGAAAAGCGATCTCCAAAAATCTGAACGCAGATTTCACACCTTTTCCGGGAGATTTAAAAATGATGTTAATTAGGCTCCGTCATAAGTTTCTTTTTGGCGTTAACACTTCTTCCGGCGCGTTAGGATATCTATATTAAAATTATAAAAATACTCGTATATGGGTAGGAAATCGTCAGAAGCGTCACATCGTAACGCTTCCCCGTCGTCACGCTCCTACTATATCCTCCTCGGTATTAGTGTACTGTAAACAAAACATCGAATTTTGAAATTTTTTAACCACTTGGCTCAGTGAAATATAGTCACTGAAACTGCATTGGAACTTGGATAATTCGAAGATCAATGGTCCAGTTAAAAACTTCGAACTATCCAAAAACTCGACTTAAAGAAGTCCTTAATGAATAGGTCCAAATCAATAAAATCCATATTTCCAATAAAAACTCTTTATTAAATTGACACTATTGAAATATAAATACTTTCTGGCATAATCGCTTGCCTTGCTCTTGTTCACAATATTATGAGCGATTAACTTACCTTTAATGACGTAAGGGAACCCGGGGCAGAATGGGGTATCAAGTTCAAAAAAATTAAAAAAACAAGCACAGAACGGTTTAATTAAATAACTTAACATTTTAGTAGACCTTTTGAAATGTAATGAACACAAAAACACAATTATGTAATGGAAAAAATCATTATTACGTATTTTTCCCTAAAGTGAAAAGTTATGTCATTTTCCCCGTTCTCCACCAGGTATGGAGCGGAATGGAGTAGTGTGGAAATTAATTACAGAGACAAATTAAAGATATGAAATAAAACAAAAACTCAACTTCTATGTTCCTATTTTATATTAGGAATGAATTTTTGTTCCGTAAACTTTTACTTAGTCTTTTATGAATCATAATCACCACATTCACTCACGAGTACAGAATCATCATCTTCGCTATCCACTCCTGTACACGAGTTGTGAGCCGATTTCTTACAAATGGAACAAGCGACCCAGCCATTAACTGATTTTGAATGAAAATCGCCTTGGTATAAACATAGATTTGTCTCTTCATTCCATCATTCCTTTTTTCCATTTTTTCTTTATTCCTCGTTCCGCCCCACCCGTTCTGCCCCAAGAACACGTTTACGCTTACCCAGGAACTGACGCCCGAGAATAATGTTTAGTCAGACGTTCATTTATACGAAAATAAAGATAACTAGACGTAATTCAAATAAATACCAAGAATTAATGTAATTTAAACACTTAAATATGACTTACCATCTATACAAAATCTTCCGAAGTTAGAACACAACATCTTAAATTCACGCTACTCACAGTTCACGTATTAACACTCAGGTAACTAAACCAACATGGCTGCAGATGAGCAATTACAGGTTAACCTATTTCCAATATTCTCTGATAGGTGACAGCACCTCCGAGACGCAAACAACCCCGAACTTCATTCTGCCCCGGCCCCCGTTCTACCCCGTTACCCCTATATGCATCGCTTGGTTATTTGCATATGCATTTTACTTTTTTCACGTTGTTGATGAAGTCCCCGACTAATTATTGAGAAAAATGGAATAAAACTAACAATAGGTAACAGAAGAATGAATTTTATCGTAGATTAACAGGCGCAAATTGCTTCCACTGAAACTTTATGCTGCGCAAAGCAAATATTTTTGTTACTTTTACTGGGGTTATTTGCACCAAAGTTAGTTTGTGAACTAATATAATTTTTATATATTTTTCTCGAGCATTTTATGACTTATTGCATTTGATAACATTAAATTTCGCCGGAGTTGAAGTCATAAGGAATATAAAATGAATGCCTTTTTTGTTACTATTGATTTGGTATATCTTATGATTGCTGGTATGAGGTATAGTATGTATCAAATATCTTCTGTGCCTACGAGCCACAACCAAGAACATGGCTTAGTTCGTTATTTTTATGAACAATTGACCTTTTTGGATCGATGCTGATAAAATAAAATACCCTGGACTGTCGAATCTCCGGGGTAGAAGCCAAAATTCCAATTCAGCTAGCGAAAACACAAAAATATTCAGCCACTTGTCTGTAGAAGTTGGGTATTTCTAGCCCTACTGCTCAAAGGGAACATGTAAAAAGTTATGGGTCTATCTGGATATCAACTTCACGCTGACCTCCTGTGGCGGCGATAGGCCGACTAATCGCGGCTTGGCTGTATTTATCACAACTAATAGTCTCCCCGTTGTAGCAGAGCTTTATCGGGGTCACAAAAAAGTTCTCAGTTCTTCCAGCCGATAGAATCGGGAATCCATAAAGCTCTCAGACACGGAGGCTACTCACGCACAGAAGATAAAGCGACTATAGCAGGGAAGTCGGGAAGAGAATGGGAAAAACGTTAACCTTTTGGCTTTAATTTCTTTTCCCCAAGAAATCAACTCAAGATTAGGAGAGAGAGAGGTCATTTGCAAATTTGCTAAAAAGTCCTTTGAAGAGTTCTATTCTTCCGTCAGGGTGCGTCAGAGCCGGGGTATTTCTGGGATCAAGAATCTGGGATTGGTGTTGAAGTAGATAAGGGGTCAAATTTCCGAGGGTAACAGGCTCACAATCGCCTTTATTCTACCCTCGTTCGCCCTCTATAACCTTCACATAAGTCTCTCGAGTCACAAATGAAAGGATCGCGTCACTTCAGCTCTTCAGTCGCCTGGCGACCGGTGGCTGGCCGGGACCATGGTCATTGATTGGGGCCCACACTCAGTAGGGGACTATTCTGTCGGGACACGACAATGCCGAGCTTCTCATAGCCTCTATCCCCTCTCTCTCCATAGCTCTCAAATTTGAATCGGCATTAATAGAATTTTTTATTTTGGAGATCTTGAGCTCGAATTCTCCGAAGCTCGCAATTCCAGCCCGTTGACGAATCGGGTTCCAAACGCATGGTGACACGAGATAGCAGTGGAAAACTTCGGAGTCTTAGTGGAAAAGAATGGGAGCCATTCATGCCGACCTTTAAAGCGAGGTTACAGGTCGGAAGAGGTAGATTGACATTCCAGCCGTAAATGCGAACTTTATGAAAAAGAATAGAAAAAATAATAAGCTGATATTTTATGATTTTACTTAGTTATGCGCTCGGGATGTGGAACTCCGAAGAGGATAGAGATAGAATATCTGTAAAAAAGTTTTTATAACAATATATATTTCCAAAATTGTAAAATCAAGAACATATAGGAGGCAAAGAACTTCTTTTAAATTAGCATTTTTCACCAGATAGCTCGCTCAGTGTATTTTCATGTTTTGTATCAATTTTTTAATCGATTGGAAATAAATATTGTGTACTAAAAATGTAACCTTTTCCACATTTTCTTCACCAGCTTAAAGAACTGATATTTCACAAATTATTAGACGGTGAAACTCAGAAGCGAATAATGTCTGCGATAAATTTCGAACATAGGAAAGGAAAAATAAATACATTTATTAGATATTCTGAAATGAAATAAATGTTGTCAAGTAGTAGCCAATAATTTTGCGGGAGCAATTCAAATATTAATCTATCACTTCATCGAGGGCACATTTTTGTATGCTCTCGAGTAACTATTCACGCAAAAAATTTTTACGTAGAAAAACTTCCTGAAGAATGGAACTGTGATTTCGGATCATAGATGATAATAATTTTTGCCATAACGAAATTAGTGCATTACAATGGCCAAGATCAAATTTATTAACCTATACGAAGTTGACTGAAAAATAAATGACTACACGTTAGGATAGATAGTCGAATATGTAACATCTCAAATGTGTAGTAGCTACGGCAATTATTGTACGTATATCTCTTTAAGTTCATTGACCCTTCTCACACATTTCTTTTTTCGCCTCGGATACCAATTACGTGCGACCCGGCGTCCTCATACTAACTCTATACCAGGTGAAATATCGAATTTTCAACGATACCACTGAGGAAATAACTCACTTCAGTTACTACCTATGGTTGTGTACTCAAAAAATGGGTTTTCATTAAAAATACCATGGGTAATAAATTCGAAGAAATGAATTCAACTCAAAAATATTTTTAGAAGTCATTGTTGGGCATTGAAAGCTCAGGCTCAACTCTGGAATTTGGATTTCACAAATGAAACGGTGACTTTGTTTTCTTCCACAGATTTTTTTCTCCTTGCCTGATTCGTTTCTACTTATCATTGCAGTCCTTCTAACATTATAATTTGGTAAACGGTTACTACAGCGATTTTTTGAAGCATGATGTTTCAAGAAAATAACAAAGTCGCTGTTTTGAATTTCAAAACAGTGACTTTGTTTTCTTTCGTAGATATTTTTCTCCTTGCACGATTCGTTTTTACTTCACATTGCCATCCCCCAGCTATTATAATTGGGCAAATGCTTGCTACAACGATGTTTTGGAGCATGCCATTTCAAGAAAAGAAATTTGTTAAAGAAAACCAAGTTAAGATTTCATTTGTGAAATTGTCTTCTCCCATTGGAAATATTTTCCAGCGCACCCAAGGCGTTTTAGCTGATTTTGCATCTTCACTTTTCCAGTCTGCAATAATGGCTTCGCCTGCATTATATGTTCCAATTACTCCTGGCTCACCTTCCGCTGGGAACTCAATAATCGATATTTAAGGGTTCCGTTTGTTGTTCGGATTCGAGGGAAAGGTGCTGGCAAATGATCTCGCACTCGAAGAGGCGCGAGGGAAAACTCCATTGAAAATCATTAATTCACTCTCGCCCGTGCCATTTTTTTCTCTCCATGCAGCACTCGATACAGCGTCAGCAATGGGTCTAACCGCCTGGCTTTTGCCATTACCCAAATGAATAGCCGACGCAACCTCATATTTCTCTTAATGGCGTGGTTGGTCATTTAAAAGATATTCATCTTAATGAGCTAATTTAATTGATGAAAGTGATTGTGGCCGAAGATAATTTGTGGAACTCTATTATCGGAGAAAAGTAACTAAAATTAGCAAAATGACACCCAGTTAATAATTTATTCTGGTCAACATTTGAAGCTGGCCTCGGTGGCGGCGGGGTAGAGTCCTCGCCTGCCAAACCGAAAGGTCGCGGGTTCGAGTCCCGCCTGGGTAAGTTACCCTTATCCAGGGCATGGATGTTTGTGATTGTTAAATGTTATCAACCCCGATGTAAAGGCCAAACAGTGCTGTTTTCGGTGGTTTGTGGAAAAAAAAATAATCAGGACTGAATGCATAGTAACAGTTGGTAAGAAGGTTCACTCTTGAGCTTAAGAATTTTTTATCCGATATTCCTCGTAAGTGTCTGCTGCAGTGCATATGCATCATGTAAATATAAGATATCTTATTTTATATGAGTGAGGTACAATATATTATTGTGCATATAATTCGTAGTATTCATCGTTAATAAATTGACTCAAGTGTAGACAAAATTGCGTCATTTTTCGCGGAGAGAATTCTTAAATAAAAGGAAACTTTAAAGTAAAATACCTATACACCTTTATGGAAACACACGAAATCATATTTTCAAGTAAAGCTGTCTGTACGTTCGTGATTTTTTACCATGTAGCCAAACAATGAAAAAAATCGCATCTGCAAAGACGTTGTTAAGAGTCATGTACACAGTGAATATTTTCTTGTACAAATCGTTCGCAATATTGGTCGGTCATAAAGTGACTCATGTTTTTACAATCTTGCGTCATTTTTCCCTGAAACAATTCTCAAATAAAACCCAGCATTTTAAAGCAAAATTAACTCCTTCATAAAAATGCACGAAGATTTTTTTTTAAAGTAACGCTTTTGCGTCCAAGACTTTGCATTCGTGATTTGTTACCATAAAGTCAAATTATAAAAAAACTCACCCCATGAAAACATGCAGTTATGAATCACGTAGGGGGGTTCACGGAGGTGGTATTGATGTCTCACACGAAGGCGACGGTGCATATTATACGGGTGGAGGCACATAAATTTCTCCCCGGGCAAAACCAAGACACGCAGTAAATCCTTGTTTCTTGAGGGCTGTTTTGGCTCGAGTAATATTTCCGCGTCACATTTCTCGAGACGAGTGCCAGCCCAGCGCCAGAGGAAAAGCAGACATCGGGGCAAGATCAGCAATTTGCGCTGCACTTTGAGAGTGTATCGACGCGTCCTTCCTTGCCGGAGTAAATATATATACAAAAAAAGAAGACTATCGCCGCCCGCATATTGCTGCGATAACAAATCGGCAAAGGGGTCGGTCATCCGTCATGATGGGGGCCGGAGAGAGAAAAAAAGAACAGATCCCACCTCCAACAAACCATCCAAGGGTGGAACAACCCCGTTTCTTTTTTATTTGTGAGTGGAGAGGCGTGATGAGGCGAGTGATTGGTCAATCCGACGAGCCACACACGCACACACGAACGGACACGAGCATACTCGGATTGATCGCAGGTGAGACGTCGTTGCCGTGGCTACTGCCCTATCATCAATCTCACCACTTCTGCCGCCTCAGCCGCTTGGCTGCTCGCGCCCGCCATCTTGCATTCAATAATACCCTACGATAATTTAGGAGGACGCTTCACAACCTATTTTTCCATCGTAATTTTCTTTTTATGTCGAAATAAATTTGTTGACCCTAAGGCATTTGTATTTATTCAAAGTGCTTAATTTGTTTTTTGCCAGAAGTGAAAATATGCCGAGTGGATGTGATAAATATATATACAATTTAAGGAGTGAGTCATTTCTAGTAGCAAACAGATCTAAGTTAACATTACATAAACGCTGTTTTCTTTACATGGGGCCAAAGTTATTTCATTTACTGCCCACTAGAGTTAAAAAAATAAATCCTCAAATGTAATATTAAGACTTCCTAAAGACCGATTTTTTTTGTAAGAAATAATTGAAAATTTATTTTGATGGTGTTTATTTAAAACACTCTTGTATCATTTACTGCATTATTATTTTTTTATTGGCATACATTTTGTTATTTGATGGTGGCTCAATTCTGGTCCTATGACCTTGGATACCACCTAAAGCTTCTTCGGCTGTTGTTTTTGTATTCAGATGTAAAAACAAAATATAGGAGTAAATAAGTTATTATTATTTTATTATTATTAATTAATCTGTTTAAATCTGACGCTGTCGCTGAACGTTTTCATAAACTTCATTTAGGTCATTATGAAACTAAGAAAAAACATTAATTTTCCAGGTACCAAAAAAAAAAGGCTTGCCTTAATTATACAATTGGGGGAAGAATTTATTTTATCAACCTTTTAGACGTCTTTCAACAAAATCGTAGGTAAATACGTAGAAATATAGGGAAAGGTTGCCTAAATTGCACCAATTTTGTAAACAAACTAATTAACTCAAAAATAAGTGACGAAATATAAGTTTTTAATGCTGCTTGATATGAGGTGGAATGTCTGCTTCTCTCACAATTTTTGGGGACAGTCCATTCCAAGTTGAACAAATGTATAAAAATTCAATTTCAAACCTCTGCAAACGGTGCTATTTAGGCAACCGGTTACCCAAATCGCACCATTGGAGGCCAAAATTATGAAATGATGTTTCAACGACAATGAGAGGCAGAGAGGCAAGTTATTTGAGGTTATTTTTTTAGATACCTTAGCAGACCAAACATGTGCATTAAAATTACCTTGACATAATGAACGAAAAAAGATAATAAGTCATATATATTTGCAATTAATAATAGATGTAGTTTTTTTGCTTGATAAAAATCTGCAATAATGAAACAAAAGTTACAAGTCGTTTGTAGAAGTATTTATGCTTAGGTAAGAATAGTCTTTTCAAACAGCTTTTTTAAAGACTTCTTACATCGCACAGGTATAGATATACGTGGTGCGATTTATGAGCGACCGCCATATTATATGAAATAATTCCACTGCCAAAACACGTGATCATACCACGCTGTTAATAGCACTAAATGAAACGCAATAGACTTCATAAATATGATATTTAGCTAAAACTGAAAATACAACTTATTTGTTTTCAATGTTCTCGTAAAAATACGAAAGAAATAGCAGAAGAGACATTTCTTTTCTTAATAGCCACTAACATGACTTTTCACTACACTGATGGCCACAATTGAAGTGTGGTGTGCTTGGTGACGCAGGAAGTTCCAAATGGAGCCATTAGATTGAAATAATATCTAATACATAGGTTTCCAGGAGGGTGGTGCGATTTAGGCAGCTCTCCCCTATGAGATAAAAGCGGGGAATGTTTTCGATACGTGAAATGTCTTTATCAGTTCGGAACGTCGAGTGGAGGATGTACATAGAGGAAAATGCAAGCACCTCTTTGGGAGAATGAGCCTGAAAATTACGAGCGAACGTGTTGATAAAAAGCTTTCACTCTTTCCGAGAAATGTTATCATCTCCGAGGAGGAAGAAGGAGAAGACGCTGACTGTTTGGTCGGCTTGGCTGGATCAGTGGCGCCGCGACGCCGGGGATTTCGGCAGTGGAAAGAACTTTGGCCGAGAGAAGGAGAAATGTAGCACAATTGACATTGGCAGAAGCACGGAGAAAAAGAAAGAAAAAAAAGGGATCGTCGGGCGGTTCGAAGATAAGAGGAGGCGTAACGATGTTTAAGTTATAAAAGAAAAGAGGAGAGACAGCTGTAAAAAATATTTATACTCCTGTTTATAATTTATATTACGAGTGGAGAGATTTTGAGAGCGTGTATTTGTGTAGGAATTTCTTGGCTTGGCCGCCAGGGACCGCCTCTGCTTCCAAAAACGACGCCTTATCTCCTTGCCTTTTGCCCGGGGCGCATCGTCTTCTTAATATCTGTCTGCCTCATCTCTTCCATCCATTCCTCATTTGTTACTAGCACCAATGTTCTTCCCTTCTACTGTGGCCCATCCTCATGAGACACCCTACTCTCTCCAAACTCGAACCCCAACAACCCTCCCTTCTCCCTCAATCCTAGCTGGCCCTTCCGATCGCGATAGCATCGTGTAGAACAAAAAAAACAAGGTCCACCCTTTCCTACTGCAGACACCCACTTATACCCCCACTTCCTCACAATCTCCCCCACCCTCCCATCCGAATACAAACTAGACAATGGGCTGGGCTCCCCATTTTTTTTACTGTCGATTGTGATAAATTTAAAGAGTAATTTCAGTTGTACTATTTTTCATTTTTCGATCCGTCGTCTACTTCTCGAGTTGTGCGCGGCTTGAGGTCGATGGCCTTGGCCCTTTAGCAGATGAGTTGATGACGTCACGCGCTAATCTTATGCTGGCATATATACAGCTGTGAGATATAACTCGGGGTTTAGGGAATGAGAAGAGACTTATTTTATCTTCATTCGCACCATTATAATGCATTATGTTGAATACGTAACGTAAAGATTATTTTTCGGATATAATATCAGATAAAATATATGGCTTATTATAAGAGAAAAAAAGTAGCATATTTCAAACGCTAGTAAACGTTAGTTAGGATGTGTGGTGACATACCTGGGTTTTGTCAACAATACTATATGGAGTAGTTCCGCTAAAAAAATGTTAACTGCTAATTTTAGTTACTCAACGTACTTTTTCGTTTTTTGCTGTCGATCGTGATAAGTTTAAAGAGTAAAGAGACCCGTACTACTTTTCATTTTTCGATCCTTTGCCAACTTCTCCATTTGTGCGCGGCGTGAGTTCTACGGCCTTTACTGTTTCGCAGATGAGTTGATGACGTCACATGCTAATGCGTCACTGTCTATAAAGAGCTGTGAATCATAAATATGGGTCAAGAGGGTATGACTGGATTAATTTTCAGTTTATTCCCACTTTGATGTTAAATACGTAACGTGATGATTATTTGACAGATAAATTATCAAGAGGAGAATGGCTCAATAAACTGGAGAACAGCATAATATTTCAAACGGCAGTTAAAAGATAAGTCCAACTTACAGGGTGCATTATGACATGAATAGGTATCTAGGAGATATCGACAACCCTAGAGGGAGAGTTCTTCTAAAAAATAGCCTAATAGCCTTCGAAAGATCCCTGACTATCAAAAATAATACTTTTCGCGGCGCCGATTCAAATTACAAAAACCATTCGCTATTTTCAATTATATCCACCATTAGGAACAACTTGCGCGAACAATTAGAGAGAGGCGTGGTGTGACGTGAGGTGTAGGAAATTGTTGAACGTGATCTAAGTTGATCTAGGGAAGATTATTGCGAATCACATTGCTCCTCTCCGGTTTCAGCATCCCTAGCTGTTTTAGCTCGTTTTTTTTCTCAAAGATCCTCAGTGCCATTTCCAAGAATCCGGTACCACGAATTGTCTCGCTCAAGTTCTTTATATTGCCATTTTTGATGGGTTGGAAAATAAAGAGAATCGTATTTTTCCGTTTCTCGATCCAATACTCGAGCAATTCGCGGCAAAAATCGATGGTCGCACCCTTTCGAAGATAAGTTGATGACGTCACGAACCCAGTCCGAGCGGGTCACTGCTTCCCCGTTACTCCTCGGCCTCGCGCATTGATCTCACTTGTGACCTTGTTGTTCCCAGTCTGGTGAGCGATTTCTTTCCTCCATAAGCGGATCTCTCCAAATTTTACGAAACCCTAATGACGTCACGAACTCATGAAAAGTGGGCCATCCCAAAAAAACCGCAAAAAACAACTTTTATATTTTTTATTTTATAATTTTGGGAGAACTTCACAATGAGGAAGATTTTTGGCTTTGGTTTTTTCTGAATCTTATTAAATTTTATGAAAGTTTATCAGTTAGCAACTGAATATAATAACCATAGTAGCAAGCAAAAATACAAACAATGTGAAAGCTCTTTGATTAAAGCAGTAAAATATATTTTGGCAGAGAAATATAATTCCGTAAATGTGTAAAGGGAATAGTTCAAAATAAGTTATACACAGGGATATAATTACCCATTTTGCATTTAGGGCATTTAAACGGTTGTAATTAGTAGCTCCTGTCTGAGAGTACCACAATGACTACAAATGAGTAAGTAATGACATTTCTTGTAAGGGACATTACAGGTTCCCAGATGAGTAGACCTGATTGTATTACTTTAGGGATGTTCAGCATATCTTAAAGATGTTAAATTCGCCTATGGAAATTACAGGGGTCCGAGATAGATCCTTGAGGAATAGTTCGCAAAAGAGCTAGCTGATTTTCAAGTGGCAACATTCCACTGCGAAATTTGTGTTCTTTTGGAAATTTAGTAAGCTACGTGCCCCATGTCGGTTACCTGGGTGCATAAGTTCTGAGCTAATTCGTAGAAGACCCTAGCACATAATTCTGGCCACACTCCGCCTTTCGGTGAAACTTCCTTGAAATTACATTGGACTGCAATGAGAGCTATGCATTGAAAGTTTCTCGAAAGTTCGCCTTCTCTAGTCCGCGGCGCCAGGGGTCAGTGGACGCAGAGACGTTGCGAACTGTAATTCTTATCATCTCGCGCCACCAATAAGAAGTCCGAGAGGGGAAAGAAGTCACGTCAAACCTGTTAATATAAGACTTGAAGAGCTCGAAAGCCTCGTCTGAGCCTTGTACTAAAAAAAGGTTCCAAGCAGAAAAAAAAGAATGCAATTCCGAGACATTTCCCTAACATTTTCTACTTATTGTTTTTAACCGACTTCAGGTCATAAATTTACCGTGATAAAAATTCATTTTTTTGAAAATTGTGTTCTAAAAGCAGTACATTTCTTATATTTTATCACGGAAATAATAGAATTAATGTCTAAAAAATACGGGTAGCTATTTTAACAAAAATTTCTTTCTTTTTATCTCTATTTTAACAAAAATCTTTTTATTCCATAAGAGCCAAAGCATATCAAGACTTACATGAATAAAAAGAAATCCACACATTCGATCTAATTTCAGAGTTACAAGAATATCAACTATAGAAAACTAGGGCCAAAATACGCCATTTGAATGAAACTGTCATTATCGCCTGCTGAAGCAACTGGAAAAGGCGTTACTTCAAGAGTGCTCTCGTTGTATAGCTGCATACAATATCTTAAATGCAATTTCGCTTTTTCTTAAAATGGTACCCTCCGTGACGTTTTTGTTTATTCAACACCCAAAACGAAAATCGTGTGTGAAGTAGCTCAGCAGGTATTACATTGGATTCACGATTGAGGGGTCCCGGATTGAAACCCTTTTGTTAGCGTTCGGACACCCCCAAATAAAATGCTCACTCGAAAATAGAGGTGGCCAAAGAGAATGAGATGGCACGTATACCCTGAATGCATAAAATCCACACCCCTGTACCTTCGCCTGTGCTGAACTCTACTCTCACCAATTCAAGCCATCTTTAGTGATAAATCACTGACTGAGGGATGAATACCAGAGATCGCAAGAGTAACGAAAGGAAAATTTTCCGTTGTGAACCGGAGGTAAACGAAAATACAAGGTCTAGGTCTTGAGACATGATGAAGACAATGGACAAGTAGATGGCAGGAATGGAAAAGGGGAAATTCCAGAGAGACTGGATGGATATTGTGTGGAGGACATTTCAAGCGCAGCACTACGTCCGTCGGATAGGACGTTAAGTCAAGGTCCCTTTGGTGCCTTTCGTTAAGAGCAGGCTAATGCCGACGCCGGGTTTCTCTCCACCCTTCCTTACCTGCCCTTACCTCACGGCGCAAATGACCTCAGCTGTCGTTCGCCTCCTCCAAAAACCATAACTTCTAAATGTCCTCTGCGCGGCCATGATTGCAGTATACTTTACATTTTCAAATACGAGTCTCGTAAATACAAATCTCGAATTATGCAAATAACAATCGTAATTCCAGTTTCAATTGCACGCATCGAAAAGTTATAGATGTGATAGATCGCCTCATCAAGAATATTGATGCCTGTTAACAGCTCCAATTACAGCTTATATCTCCGTGGAATTCGGTTCACCTTGCATGTCAGCGGCGTGAGTGGCGACTGTTGAAAAACCATTTAAACCGCAGAGTGGGACACAAGATTTTCAACAGTATTTTTTAGTCGTGAGATATAGCATAGTAAAGTTATGACTTTGATAGATCAAACATAGCGACCATTACTTTTGTTTCATATTACAAATTATTGCTGAATAAACCTACGTTCATATTCTTGATGAGGCGAAATTAATTCCTGCTGCTTCATCTTATTCTTTCTTTTCTTCCCAAGTATTGAGTTCAATTTTCGTGCATTTTCATGTATTTGTATGCATCACTGTTTACAATTACTCTTTCGCAGTAGGTTTTCGCAGGTTTATCACGCCTCCCTTCTTGTGTGGGGGATTTCCTGTAGCGGGTTTAAGGATGATAGTCAATATCCTTATGTTTTTACCACGTTTGTTGTCATCTTTTTACACTTGGAAAATGTAACTTTGTGCGCTTTTGCATTTATTTGTGTTGTTTTTAAAGCATAATTATTTATCTTTGGATATAATTTGACTGCATTTAATTTCAAGAATAACTTAATGTATTACTTATTAACTAAGTATTAATATTTTAAATGAAAGAGAAGTGGCCCATGAAATTTGCCGTGTGAATATGTAGTATAGTTTATGATTCTCGAACTATGCCGTAAAAATACTGCAGGAATGGACGAACTTTTTACTATTTTCCATGGTGACGGTAGTGTAAAATTCGGTCTTCAATAATACCTATGCTTTCCCTAGGGCATAAGCATTTTAAATAAAAAGTAATTGGCACAAGCAATAAGGCATGTGACAAGATATTCCTATTCCATCTGCCTTTTCCCAGGTTCTCCCTAACCAAGCGATCGCCTTTGTATCGCCTCTCCTATCTTCTAAACTCATTACCTCCATCCATCGATTCCTTTTGCCAAACATGTAACAAATTCATCGTACTGTCTTTGTCCCATCTGTGAGATAATGGCAGTTTTCCTATTCCCTTGCAAATATTCAATGTGTGACGAGGGGTTAGATGCAAGATTGGACTTTATAGTCCCTATCTCGCCCATAGACATAGACATTATCTTTTTCCTTAAAATTTCTTCAGTTTTTACTGAATTGTTTTATTGATAGGGACTATAAAGTCCAATCTTGCATCTAACCCCTCGTCACACATTGAATATTTGCAAGGGAATAGGAAAACTGCCATTATCTCACAGATGGGACAAAGACAGTACGATGAATTTGTTACATGTTTGGCAAAAGGAATCGATGGATGGAGGTAATGAGTTTAGAAGATAGGAGAGGCGATACAAAGGCGATCGCTTGGTTAGGGAGAACCTGGGAAAAGGCAGATGGAATAGGAATATCTTGTCACATGCCTTATTGCTTGTGCCAATTACTTTTTATTTAAAATGCTTATGCCCTAGGGAAAGCATAGGTATTATTGAAAACCGAATTTTACACTACCGTCACCATGGAAAATAGTAAAAAGTTCGTCCATTCCTGCAGTATTTTTACGGCATAGTTCGAGAATCATAAACTATACTACATATTCACACGGCAAATTTCATGGGCCACTTCTCTTTCATTTAAAATATTAATACTTAGTTAATAAGTAATACATTAAGTTATTCTTGAAATTAAATGCAGTCAAATTATATCCAAAGATAAATAATTATGCTTTAAAAACAACACAAATAAATGCAAAAGCGCACAAAGTTACATTTTCCAAGTGTAAAAAGATGACAACAAACGTGGTAAAAACATAAGGATATTGACTATCATCCTTAAACCCGCTACAGGAAATCCCCCACACAAGAAGGGAGGCGTGATAAACCTGCGAAAACCTACTGCGAAAGAGTAATTGTAAACAGTGATGCATACAAATACATGAAAATGCACGAAAATTGAACTCAATACTTGGGAAGAAAAGAAAGAATAAGATGAAGCAGCAGGAATTAATTTCGCCTCATCAAGAATATGAACGTAGGTTTATTCAGCAATAATTTGTAATATGAAACAAAAGTAATGGTCGCTATGTTTGATCTATCAAAGTCATAACTTTACTATGCTATATCTCACGACTAAAAAATACTGTTGAAAATCTTGTGTCCCACTCTGCGGTTTAAATGGTTTTTCAACAGTCGCCACTCACGCCGCTGACATGCAAGGTGAACCGAATTCCACGGAGATATAAGCTGTAATTGGAGCTGTTAACAGGCATCAATATTCTTGATGAGGCGATCTATCACATCTATAACTTTTCGATGCGTGCAATTGAAACTGGAATTACGATTGTTATTTGCATAATTCGAGATTTGTATTTACGAGACTCGTATTTGAAAATGTAAAGTATACTGCAATCATGGCCGCGCAGAGGACATTTAGAAGTTATGGTTTTTGGAGGAGGCGAACGACAGCTGAGGTCATTTGCGCCGTGAGGTAAGGGCAGGTAAGGAAGGGTGGAGAGAAACCCGGCGTCGGCATTAGCCTGCTCTTAACGAAAGGCGCCAAAGGGACCTCGACTTAACGTCCTATGCGATTGTGGTACAGCAATATCAGCTATGTAATTTTTATTGTTATTATTATTAGTATTATTATTATTAATCTATTCTCTGTGAACTTCGGATTGCGCTTTCAGTCAGCGACGCGAGTGGCGTTTCATGAAAACTCATTTAACTATGCGTTGGGCAACAACACACCTGAGAGCCCGAGTGGAGAATCTTTTTGGTAAAATTCGTGTCTGAAATCATCGTCCGTCGCACTCATGGTGAAGCAAAAGTCTCTAATGTACTGGTTCCTTGATTCTTCTCACAAATGAAGCTAATTCTGCCTTCATTTGTGACTCTCTATCGGCCATTTTAGCACTTAGCCCTGTACACCTTCCGCCTCGCTGCCAATCTACCCTCGACGCCACAACAAAAGCCGTACCCTCTGGGAGCCCCGGTCGGTTTCTGCCCCTTTCCCTCAACATCCCCTGCCCTATACCCCACCTCTTACCCTAGCTGGCTCTATACCCTAGTAATCCCCTTGCTGTATGCTCGTCACCCTTTGGAAGCGCCACCCCGGATAACTTCCGCCGCTCCCACTCTCCGAATGGTTAAACTTTTCGTTTCCCGGGGGACCCCTTCTCTGGGTTGATGGGCCCCTTCTAGTGCGAGAGCCCCTTCGTCCTGTGGAGCGGGCCAAGGATCTCCCGTTTCGATACCATCCCTCCCCCTTCTTCTTCTTCTTCGAGATGCAGGGAGAGAGATACAGAGGAGACAAGATTTACGGGCGCAGATCCTCTTCCGACCACTACGACAGCGCCACAGAGGCGCACGCGGCCGCTCACGGCAGCTTAGGACATAGCACAGCTGAGCGCGAGTGTACAGCCCTATGGGGGTGGGGGAAATTATTAGAACTACAGTTTTGGAAAGAATAACTATACTCAAAGTTGCATTAAATCAGATTTTATGTGCAATAGGTTTAATTGCTCACGTTGATAAGCATCTTCGATCAGTGGCACAGCATAATATCCCCCCCATAGCTCAGAGAAATTTTTAAGTTAAATCCATTTACTTAATTGGATTATTATTACGTATAGAAAAGTGTAAGGATTAATACAATATCCCTTAGAAAATCTTAAAACTCACCATTTTGAACCATTTATCTTAAACTTTTTCTGCGGGAGGGCCCCCGCACCTCTCGCTTACCTGGCTGGTATTCTATAACCCCCACCCCCAGTATTAGTTGCCCCTAAAACCCCCCCTTGCCTTAATTCCTAGCTGCGCCGATGACTAATGCTATTACAGGCGCCGCCACATAAATCACGAATATTGCTAAATTGCATTGCATCAATCTGTAGTCGGCCTCAAAATGTGTTGTCAACCGCCTCGTATTCTATGGGCCCTCATAAGTCGCCTTTCGCGTTGCTGACAGGCATAGCGGCCCTAATTTCACAGAGGATATAATCAGCCAAAATTAGCAATATTTGCCAAAAATTATGCATGACATTGTTACAGGCACGGAGTGGTGAAAATGCGATATATCCATGATAAAATATAAACAGCAAATGTTAATCTCCGCTCTTTAATATATGAATCCAGTACCGACCACAGATTCGACATTTTATGTAATTTTCAATGTGACGAAACAGACTCTCTCTCATGTATAAATACCAGAGAGGGTGCCAAGGGAGGAGGAGGGGAGAGGGAGGAGGAAAAAGTTTGGGTGAACAAATGAAGGCAGATGACACAAAACAAGACAACGAAGTGGAGTGTGGGTGAAGGTCAAGTTTTTACGTCTTAGGGAAGCTTAACAAATGGTATTATTTTATCGCTCAACAGTATGTTATCAACATTTATGGTGCCATGGTGTGATATCTCAAATTCATTACGTTCCAATGCTGTATCTCACGATTGTTAAAATCATGTTGAAAAAATTTTGATAATGAATGGATCGCTTTAGTTTCATCGCCGCTCTGCGGACATTTTTGAAATTAAAATCGGCCGTACGTAGCAACAAAAACTAAACTTCCACTGGACAGACTGGTGTCTCCTCCATACAGTCCCTTTGACACAAATTAAGACGCAAGCACAGCAGTGCATTCTGGCGGGCGTATTTGGAGGTGGTGGTCATGAGACTCGATTACGTCCTTGGGTCCTCGCTGCGAAAGCAGTTGAAGGCGATTGCGCGCCGCCTGCCAGAGCGCGACCATCCGTGCACGCTTGTCGTCGCGATAGAGGGGACGCCGGCGCCATAAACGGCACGAGTAAACAGGTGGTGCGGAGAAATTTCGGAGGCGGCGGTCGCGTGTTTGCGAGTGGCCCGTGAACAAGAGCGCATCTGTTGGCGCAAGGCAAAAAGGAAGAGGAGAGTATCGCGCGTAGCCCCCTAGATATACTGGCCAGAACTTTCGAATTTCGATTTTCACCTGTGTGAGATTAATGCGCCTGTTTTCGTGTCCGTCGTTAATAGAGATTCTATGGTTATTTTCTTATTTAAGTTATTTGGGCCGCTAATATTTATTTGTACCGTAAATATCTGTATGATAATTATCGCAGTTATCAATTAATCGCTTCTGATTGATCATGAAGTGTTTCATGCGATTTTATCCAATGTATTGGCCCATCGTTGGAAGAAACTCGTTGATCGGAATTTTTTTCATTTACCATTTGTCTGATTATTTATTTCCTTTTATACAATGCATTGTAGTTTCAAATGAAAGAAAAGTCGCCTGTAAAATTAGCCGTGCCAAGATTTTTTTGTTGTTTATGCTTCTCGAACTATTCCGTTAGAATTCTGTAGCAAGAGACAAAACTATTTATTGTTTTCGATGGATATTGTTGTGTAAAAATTTCTCCGACATTATACGAAAATTTTTCTTTTTTTCGATGGTAACAAATTGTGTAAAATTCCATGTTACATATTACCTTAGCCAAAAGTTATGCCTTCTTTAAAAAAATCTGTATGGTTTAAAACATTCCTGCGTATGGAATGATATGCTTTGCCTAGTGCGGTTAAATTTTAAATAAAATGGAATAGACACATGAAATAACGGGTGTGACAATATACATAAGCTGAAAGTTATTGAAATTTGGACTAAGAATACCATTGGAAGCGCATTTCCCGAACTTCACGTAGGTCGTCTAAATGAATGTGGGCAAGGTTGTGTACCGGGCTGTACATCTCGGAGGCTTAGAGTCGGATGACTTGACGATCGAGCGAGTCGAAAAAGGGGACTCTTCATGGGCCTTGGATTTCTGCGTGTGCTCGGAAAACTGTCACCGTGGTAAAAGGTGGAATGATTGGCCTACAGCATTTCTAAAACGTTGGTTCTTCTTTAAAAAAGAATGAATTCATAAACTGTAATTGCCTGATGGTGAGATAAATCGTTTGATTCAACTAGCAGTAATTTTAACAGCGGTTTCTAATGAATTTACTCTCTGGTCATTGATGAATCCTTGTTGAAAACAATGAACAATGAAAAAATGTTTCCATATGGGAATATAATTAATTAATTTGAGCACAATGGAACAAAATTTCAATAGTTTTGATTGTTGAATATTGCGCAGTCATCAAAAGGAAGATAGTGAAAAATTCCAAGCCGATCCCACAACAAGAAGTGGGTTAAAACGAAATTACGAGATTCCATCGATGAAAGGTATAACCAGACGAAGCATAATTAAGAAGCAGCGTGTGAAAAAGGTCGCTTAACAGTACGTTCCAACTTTCCTTATTGCATTATTTCGACAATGCATTTCCTTATCAAGCTATGGTGGAAGCGGTGACACGTAATATTGTCAAATCAACTGTCGGAAACATTCAAGTATAGCGCGTACAAATTTACTTTACATTCTCTATGCAGGCATACCACAAAGAGAAGCATGAACTGTAATAGCCTGGTGATGAGATCGATCGTCTGATTCAACTAGCAGTAATTTTGCAGCAGTTTATAATGAATTTACTTTCTGGGGCCATTGAAGGATCAAACGAAAACTGTGGACATTTATAAGTCTTGGAGCTTTATTATCAGTGGCAGTTCTTTCCTTCCCATGGATCGTTCGATTTTTTACTTATCTCCCTTAATGAAGTAGGTAGTGACGTCAAAGATAACTTCATTTGCATTCTAGAAATGATAGCGTGGGGAAAACACGCAAGCATTTAACGAAACCTTAAGCTGAATAAATTCACAATCGGAGATCTCTCCCGTGGGTATTCCTGTAGAACGTGATTAATATATTGGCCATTAATAATGTCGTGTCTTTGGTTGATTGCTATGGCTCTGATAACCTAACCACTATGGAGGGAGGAAGGGTGGTTATTTCCAGCTTTCTTCGATAACACATTTTCATCACTGATGAATGAGTGTTGATCTATGAATACATGAATAATATAAATGAAATCTCAAGACGAACCCATGATTCATCTCTGTTTATGAATTATCTATAAAATTATATTATCTGTACAATAATTAAAATTTACTTCCTGGCGTATTTGGTGGCTATTGAGTTTTTCATCGTGCTATATCATGTCTGGCGGTATAATTTAGCCGCACCATTTTAAAATATAAATTAACTGTTGTCTAATTACCGCGTCGTTTTATTGTAACATAATGGAGATTGTCGCGAGGAACGAAGTGTATGTCATTTTCTTGATAAATTCAAAATATACTCTTCTGGCTGTACCTTATCGCTTGATCACGGCAAAAATTAAGCTTTCCGCGGTGTTCTGCCCGGAAATTGCATTTTAAAGGTGGCATTTTTTTGCAAGGTCTTAATGCTGAACTTGCCACACCTTAGGAAAAAAGGTGATTACGTTTAGAAAGTAATTTATATAATTTTGACGCTAACAAAATTATAGTCCTCTTATGACCATGAAAATTTCAGATTCCAGTATGGCACAAAACCGCAATAACTTTTTAATAGTTTGAAAATAATTGATATTGAAGTCAAAACACAATAGTTACATGAAAATGGTGCAAATTTCAGCTTAAGTATCAGGAATAAGCATTAATTTATACATAAAATGATACAATATTTATGTTCTATGTACTCTATTATGGTTTTTCAAGTCCATAGACTAAGCTAGAAAAACATCGTTTTCAATGCGCGAAAAGTTTTTGCTGGGAATCTCCCAAGTCGCAAACCTTCCTCCACACTTTATTATCAACCGTACTGGAGCCATCCTTATAATAATATGCGGTTAGCGGTTGAATGCGATTTCGATGTTGGTAGTTTCGGGGGATGGTTGCAAAGGGGTGTGCATCATGAAATGACAGGTGTCCGTTTCAGCGAGGAGCGACCCCTTAATCTCAGTTAACCCGGGATTTTCTAATCTCTATAACATATCATGGCGAGACGGGCTTTGAAGTATTTTTCCCTAGCTAAAATGTTTATGATGCCCTCTCATCAAATTCATGTAGCATGTTCGACCATGGCAGTCATTGAGGTATCCCAATCGGATTGCCTGTTTATGCTCCTCTATTCCAGTTTTTTCAAAATTCTTCACTTACTAGTGGAAAGTATTCTTGAATTACCTATCCTGTGCTGGCTACAGTGCCGTGAAACATGTTGACTCCTTGAAATAAAGATTTATGTGGAAAAGAGCAAGGTCTCATTACTTCATATGCTACAATTGGTTTCCGCTATGATTTTGCGAAATCAAGGAAGGGCTGGTATCAGCCTTCACCATTCATTTCATTACTTTGTCTTCCTTCAATTATCCGGATATTATTCTTTACACATATTGTATTTGTTTAATGACATGACCAACTCACCTTATTTTTCTGTGGAACGTATTGCTTCACAGAAAAATTTCCTCTTCTATTTTTCTATGTACATTGTAAGGCCTCGTTACTCATTATATACTTCCATTATCTTCAAAGTCCGATACCAGCCTTTGAAGGCTTCTATTAATTCTGATCAGTTTTAAAGTTTTTCTCTAATCAGCCGCTGCCTACGCGAATGTGCCCACACCTTGTTTCAAGTCTTATGACATACGACCGCCAAAGCAGGAGATTGGAGACCATTACCATTCAGGAGAGAGGCCGTGATTGCATCCGATCATGATTCTTTGATGCTCAAAGTGACCGTTGATGAGTTCCGCGGTGCATTGTTGTTTCACCGACGTGAATCCAGCTGCTATAGTATAACCCCCGCCACCATGGGTCCAAATTGCCTTCAGAGTTCGTATAGTGCGAAATTTCCCATTTGGTGTGTTTTCAATCGTTTACGTTTGCTCTTGCGCAAGTATTGCTTTCAATCGAAATATCAGTAATTGTGAGCGACCACACCACCTCAGGTACCCAAGAGATAGATCTCTTTTTTTTTTTTGCTAGAAAACAGTTGTTTTTAGTAAAGCTTTTGCATGAATAGGAAAAAGAGGAAGGTGGGGCATTTTATACTTTGATACAGAGGGCACATTGTGGCAAAATGAACCGTAAAATAAAAACAGTAAAATTTTAAAGGAAAAACTTTATAGGCAAGTCTTTGGTTTACCTTTTCCAACGTTTCCGTTTGATGGATTGTGACTAATTTCAGCCCATTGTAAGCAATAGGTACCACTGGGGTAGATGTTTTGTGCTAAAAACTAGTTGCTTTCTGGAAACCTTTTGTGTGATTAGGAGAAAGAAGAAGGTGAGTCATTTTATACTTTGACACAAAGGAAACATTTTGGCTAAATAAACCGTAAAATAAAAACAGTAGAATTTTGAAGGAAAATCTTGATAGCCATTGGTATCACTTTTCCAAAGTTTCCGGTAGAGGAATTGCATCTAATTTCATCCCTACCATATAAGCTTGCTTCCCCTGAACGTTTACAGGCAGTACCTACTGAGTAAAGCGGAAATTCTGGCGTAAATGTTAAAGGCAAAGAGGGTTCTTTGTTTTTACAATTTCAAATATCTAATCTACTAGGGAAGGACGTATGTGCAGTATATAATAAAAATACCTTCGTTTTCCTGTAATTTTTTGAAATTTCTGGTCAAATTTAGTTTATTTGAGGGAAAATAGGAGAGGTGCTACAGAATAACATAATCAAAAGGCGAAAATGGCCCCTTTTGGAAAGGCGAAAACGGCCTAATGAATGCGTAAAATGTGCATGAAATTTTACGTATCCATTAATTAAGAAACTTTATGTGGGAAGTATTGTTGGTAAAGTACTTAATAGAACCGAAAAGAAACGAAGGTGGGCTCTGAACCTAAGAGAAACTAAGGCGTCTGTAAGAGGTACAAAACTGAAGAACAGCATTCATAGCGATCCCGAAAAGTGAAAAGTAAAAATATTGATTTTCACACATTTTCAACCTCTACGTAACCAGACCTAATCACTTGTGGGCAGTAAGCTATTGCCTAGTCTTTAGTAAAAATTAAAATTTTATTCAAAATGAAAGAGTAGTTTGGTCGTAACAGGAACTTATTAAAGTTTTAATTGCTCTAAAATGATGACTCTAAATTACCCTGCGTCAATTCTAAAAGGAGAGCAATAATTGTGATTTAACTGATAATATAATTCGTTGATATATATTCTCAAGCCATTCAAAGGTTGAGTGATTATGAGATAGTATTTGCGATTTGAATATCTTTAAGGTGAGACGCACCAAAAACCATAGTTTTTTCCTCGTTAAAAAAGCGACAGTCATTTTTTTAATTTCATGATACGTTAGCCTAACATTCTCTCATACCTGTAATAGTGTCGTGTCTTTTGCAGGAATCTTAAGTCCATGTTGAAGGGTAAGAGCCCTAACTGAAGGGAGACAGCCTTTGTCCACTCGAACCTAATTCCTGTGGAAGACAAAGATGTACTTCTGCTTGCCACAATCATTCATTCCTTCCGCCTTCCCTGAATCCATTCCATCCATTTATATCTTGTACGGCTTTCTATCAGGGATGGCAAGTGAAACGAAACGAAAATGTTTCGTTTCGACCCGGAGGGGAACGAAAATACGAGGCCTAGGTTTAGTTTCCATCCCGCACGAAATTAAAATCACCAAGGAGTTTAGTTTCGACACGGGACGAAACTTTACTCCCAGGAACGAAACTAAATTAATCGAAACTCCGCTGCTCACAGTTAAGTTTCGATCCCAGAAGTTCAGTAGAGCGGGATAAGAGGCAATAATTTCGACCAACTACGTTTTATATACGTGTAGAGACACCGTGTTGAAACACCGAGCTTAGTTCAGCATTCTTTCGGGCTGCATCCGCGTCCGTTGTCGAAGAACCGCAACAGTTTCGCCAGCTCTCCTGCCAGCGTCCTCAGGTGAAGGATGAAGTGAAGCTTTTAGTCCTCTCTTATATAGTCACGGATTGACTCGGATTTCGTTTCGACCCTGAGTTTAACTCCCCGGGTTTAAATCCATTTCGTTTCGTTTCTACATTTCGCTCCCGGGAACGAAACTATTGAAATTTTGCTGGTTTTGACTTCAATTTCTATTGCCATCCCTGATCTCTGTCGGTGTAGTATACTTAATTTCAGCGGAATCCTTTGAAGAGATATTTCGACGTTGAATGCTATCGAGTCAGGGCCGGAACCAATGGGATTGTCGGTATATCCTTTTCTGTTACAAAGCCGTTTTGGAAAGACTGAGATCATAAGAAGCTGGACGGAGGGGTCGGAGCTTGTGTATATGCAATATTCCCTTGTTTTCTTTTCCCTCCTAACCATTATTGTCTCGTCTCGATATCTTCCAGTGGTCCTCAGATGTCGCAGGAAACTCATTTTATTGCATGCGGCCTTATCCTTCCTCGCATTGATTGTGTTTCCGGCGATTTTATTTTATTTTTCTCTTTCTCGTATCCCCTTCTTCGCTGATGTCCATTTCTGTCTTCTGCTCGACATCTCGAAGACGTAGTCCTCCCGTGTAGTTACCCTTACAATCAGTATTATTTTTATAACTTTATGTCCACCTGCCTTAGACAGCATTTCGGTCCCATGTTCCTCGAATTACATCCCTTATATAGTCCATGTATGCCTGTTTTCTCGTTCCCATTGGTTTTTGCGCGGGATATTTTTTACTTCCTCGCAGTTGCGTTACGGGGAGGGAGGGGAAAAGGGTGGATAGAATCTCCAGAACAATCTCAGAACTCTCAGTCTCTCTTATCTATTATGATATAACATATAATTATAAAATGAAGAAAAAATGTTTTATTAAACCAATTTTTTAAATGTTATGACTAGATTCGACGCAGTGGCATCATCATCAGATACCAATTATGTCTAATGATGACGCCGCTGAGTCGAAACTATTCATACCAATAAGAAATTGGTGGATTTAAACAATTTTTGTATTTATTATTAAAATGATCTTCTTCAAAGTTGAGCCTGAGACGATAGAAATAATGATATTGCATTATGATATTATGTACCAATACCTAGAACAGAAATCTTCAAGCAAAGTCTCCAATTCCTGGAACACAAAATATATTTGCGTTACCTAAACGTACTTATTGTTAATTAATGCAAAGAATGAATATAATTATTGTATAAGTGTCAGAAACTGGTTATTTACCATTAATGTTGAATCTAATTTGGTGAGATAATGTATGGAATGAGGTAATATAGTGAAATGTCCTAGTTTAATGCTTTCATAAATTAAATTCATATGAAAACTCAAATTTGTTTGTTCAACTCGTGGTTTTGTTTTGTAACTGCCAGCATTGAAACTCCTATGGTCAAATATGTAGCAACTCATCCCAAACATTGATATGTAAAAGAAGTCGGTAACCTCAAAACGGACTCTTTGGAATTAATACTATTATTATTATTTTCCACTCATCGTAAATGAAATGAACAACTTTGTTATATATTTCACCAATTTATTTTCAGGTACAACTAGTTTCGAAGCAGCAGCGTCATCTTCCGGTATATCTTGGGCTGCTGGCCGCGGGAAGCTGCGCCGAAACTAGTTGTACCTGAAAATAAATTGTTGGAACATATAACAAAGTTTTTCTTTTCATTGACGATAAAATGAGCTTCCTCATGATGGAGACTGAGACGATAGATGATGTTCCGCCTTCATTTTGCTGAAAAAACCGGAAAGGCTTGTAACTAAAATTAAATGTAACCATAATTTTTCTTAAAGACATCGATGTTGTAAAGAAAAAAATAGTGAGTCATAACCTGCTGGGGTGTGCTATTCAACCTGACCCTTCCCACCCCAAGGTCAAGTCCTGGCTGCTCCACTGCTTCCTCGTATCCGTGGCTTACTAAAACGGACTTCCCAGGGGAAATATTTTCGCGGCAGCGTGAGGTGAAGCAAATACTTTTACAAATTAAAATTCGAAGCACTTTTGTACGGTATCATCTTCTAAATGGCGAAATGTACTTACGTATAGCGTTAACGTTATAGGCATTTCGACGTATAGCGTTATCATTAGGTCAAATAGATAGTCATGATCCCGATTAAATTGGAAATTTCACAATATTTCCTCAAAGTTTATCCCCGCATGACGCGTTCCATCGTCACTACAAAATTTGTAAATGCCTCTGCTCAAGCTTTGTAGTGTCACTGAAACGGTTCGCGCGGAAAATGTTTTTATGAAAATATTCACGTAAGTCTACCGCAATCAGTATCAAGAATTCCCCCCACATCGCGCCATAATATATCATGCATGGTATTTTTGTAATCACGCCTTTGTTCGCTGTGAGTTGAAACGCACTGTAAGTAAATTTCGCGTCACTAAGCCGAGAGAGGAGTAAAAATAAGGTAAATTTTCTTCAATCTATAACGTTGCGCCATCATTTTTCACCGAATGCAGTCGGGTTCATATTCTGGTAGTTTTGACACCATAGACGACGTCCATCGAGGATAAATGCAAAATTAAGTACACAAAAGTGGATTTTCTTCTCCTAATATTAATTAGAAAATACTACTCCCATCAATTTGAACCGGCCGAAGCGCCATGTTCATGTTACTAAATTGATTTGATTTCAATTACAGAATGTTTGCTTATAAATTATAAATAAATACGTTGCGGTCGCTACATGTTTTTGTATTATAGTCTATAAAGTGAAATGAACATCAGTTTATTTTTACTTTTCACAGTGCGCAAATTTTGTCCTTGCTTATAAAGGTGCTGCTGTAAGAGCATTTGTAAAAATGTGAATTATAAAATTCAATCTCCAGAATGTATATCGTGGAAAATTATTTTTTGTGGCTGTAAGGTGATAAAGTATGGGCATGAGATTTTATTTTGAATTATAATGAAAATAACGTTTTATTTTTCTCGCCAGCTTCTTTAACGATGTGCCTCCAAGGAAACCGGTTTCTGCGCTTTTTTTATGCATTTTAAAATGTACTCTCCTGGGTCGACTTAATCGACTGTTGACATTGAGCTTGCTGAGATATATTTTTTCAATTGAATTTTGAAATTTAAATAATTGCAGGTATAATTTATCTACGCAATGTTTGCTTGATATTAAAATCTAAAAAAAACATATATACAGCACATAAATGTCGTTTTGAAAAAAATTCTGGCTACCCTTACTTTCCAATTGTGGAAAAAAAATATCGCGCATTCATGGACTGACTATTTCCTAGCTTTCCGGAGCGCAATTCCGCCATCTTGCCTTCTCCTGAGTCCTATGTCCCACTTACCTATCCAACGATTCTCGATGCCGCGGGCTCGGTCTCTTGCGCTCCCGTCGACTTCTTTTGTTTCTGTCCATCGTTCTGTCGCCACATTCCACTTTTACTCTGATGGGGAGTTTTTCTTAGCCCTCACTCCATTTCAGTGTCATCATGCTCTACTTAGACCTTTATTTTCCGCCAGATATCGTCTTGCCTTGGAGTCGGTTTTCTATTATGCCAGCAGAGTTTTTATGGTAAAAAAATGGTGCTATTTGAATTCCTGTAGTGACTACCCACAGTTGGGAAAATAATACGCATTGGCCTTGGCTTGATATTTTCACTGGTGGAGCCTTCTAACTTATCTTTCTAAGTATGTCTTTAATTTCATGGCCCCTCCGACAAGGTTCTTCAAGCACAAATTCGATATATTCACTATACAGCAAATAGAGTGAATTAATAATTTTATTAGCCTACTATTTGGAAGATATTATTTCTTTTGGAATTGAAATGCAGATATCGTACATTTTACATCGATCTGGCGGAAGCTAAAATTGGAAATTCCAAATGCGAATGTCAAGGGGCTCGAATTGTTATAATTCGCCTGGAAAGTAGAAAACTAAAAATAATGGAGCGCTATTTGGTTGAATCTGCGGTAATGTAAGTACAATATTGATACCACAATGATCACAGTTATTTATTATTTAGCATTCTTTTAGTGCTTACGAAGTTGGCTCTTATAAATGGCAGCATAAATGCATTCCAATGTCAAGTTTTTACACTACTTGCGTTGATTGATTATAGAAGTAAGCGATGTAAAACCACTTAAAATATACCTTACTACCCAAAAACAGCACACTGCTGACTAGTTGGAGCTCATAGGTTGGCACTACCCAAAAAGAGCTCTAACATTACAACGGAAAAAAATTGTTAAAATTATACCTCAATTGATAACAAAATTTTTCGAATGAAAATATCATAACCTGAAAGTCATTTAAGCAAACCGGGACTAGCCACGGTGATCACTTTACGGGAGTCCCCCGCAATGCACAAATTGTGCGAAAAATATACGGAGAAACAAAATCATTCGCCTTTACCGGGATTCAAACTCGGATCCCTCAATTTCCGGCCGAGTGCTTTAGCCAGTTAATCCACAGAGGCGTTATTCTGTCCTGTGGAAATTTGTGGACTATACTGGACAAGTTATAAACTTTGTGCACCTCTTTGTGCTCTAAGTTCGAGCTTTGCTCTCCGGCTGGGGCGCTGTGTGCACGACTTGGACTGCTAGTCGCATAAGATGGTCAGCAGTCCAAACCACCTGGTCCGGTATTGTCCCCAATTTCCACAGGGTAGCTTAGCAAGCTATCCTGTGGAAATTTGAGGACTAGCTAAAGCACTCGGCCGGAAATCTGGAGATCCGGATTCGAATCCCGGTCAAGGCGAATGATTTTTTTCTCTGGGGATTTTTCGCAAATTTATTTTAATGGTGAAGATGACTGCTGGAGGATGAATAATGATGATTAAATGACTTTTCAGCTCCTTCATTAGTGATATCGGGAGTTATGGTGTATTTCGTATGGAATTCGACAAGCACGTGGAAATATACTTAAATCAGTGTGTGTCGCAAAACATTTTTCCGTCCAATCTTTTTAAATGCGCAAATTAATCTGCATCTACATTTTCCATCTAATGCATAAATATACCCTAGAATACTCTTCCTTGCTTATTTTTTCGTATCTGTGGTTAATGCGCACCAATGAGTTACGATGAAAGCATTCCACCCCGCGTCTAAGACTTTGGCAGGAATTCAAAGGGACGTAGTGAGGGTCTCAGTTGATAGGGATCCGGTATTCATGTTATGTAGGCCTCCTCTTTAGTATTAATGGAGCTGTGGAGTATGGAGAAATTGGTGCATTTATGATTTCATGACGTTATGAATACGAACCAAAAATCTCGTTTCCTTAAAAGCTTGTGCGATGCACGGAAAGTGCTTGAGGCCGTTGGTTGTTGACTCTGAGGAACTAGGCTATAATATTGCACACTTGAATTGATAGAAGAATACAACGGAAGCGAATCGTGGAACGAAAGCTCCGTCGCAGTTCTTCATTTAAAGAGTGTGGTAATTGGAGTGAAAGAACATTTATGGATGTATTTAATAACTCTGGAGATTTTGATTTCATTTCCGTTTTCAATTAATATAAATATGAGATTTTCCTTGCTTGGTGTGTTCAAGAAAAGAAATTATAATGCCATTCCCTCTTAAGTGTAATGCAAGAAAACGAGAAGGTAACCACCCACTTTTCATGAGTTTATGACGGCATTACTTTTTCGGTTCATTAACTTGTTCAGAGAGTAGCGCTCGTTGGATTAAGGAAGCCTTCACGGGATTGTAAACTAGACGAACCACGTGAGGTCTATGCGCTAGGGCCAGGAATTGCTATGACGCGTCGTCCGCTCGGCAGGAGTCAGTGACGTCATAAGATTATAAAAAGCCTAGCTATGGAAGCTGTTCATCCTGGATATTCCATTTGGTAATTCACATTTTTATACCGTATCTTCCGGCGATGCTTGTTCAAAGCATAGGTAAAATGTAAATTTCAAGTGGAATATGAATTTCTGATAAAAAAGTTTCAATTTTAGTCTTAACAAAGCTATCATTGCTACAATAAATCATAATAAGGTGGCTACCGTAGTAATGCTTTGATCGTTCACGTTAGTATACTGCCTTTTGATTAAGAATTTAATAGCTGAATGAAAACGTGACGTAATGAAAGCTAATTGAAAGAAGTATTTGTTTTGTGAAAGAAGTATTTGTATCCTGGTTAATTGGAGGATGTGAAATATGACTTTACTGCTTCTCCTGCTGCACAACTTGAATTAAATCTTCTAGAGGCTTCCTACGGGTTTTTTCCTTGTGCAAAACTTATCTTGACGTAGCCATGGAGTTGAAAACTTCAGATGAGCGCCTGATAGTTCGGAACAACTTTTTGTTACGTGTTGTTGACTCAAGTTGCGTCACTCAAGTTAGGATAGACATCAGTCGAGAAAAGTTGAAAAAATTTGCCATGAAATAAGCCAATAGCACGGAAGATATTTTTTTTAAATCAACACTTTACGTCAAAAATCGCAAGATTAGTTTGACGTAGTTCTGCATGCCACTCTCCTATCTGCTAGTGGCCTTTCATAGTGACGTTTTTATCCTCTTTTTCATCCTTAATAAGTTATCTTATGTAACTCATTTGGGGCCTTCCCTTGCTTTGCTACCACTCTACCTTTTGCTACATGTGAATTGAATATTGTAAGTTAACTGAATATTGTGCTAAAGCTAATAAAATCAGATGTATTTATGAGTATTCACACGTTTGTCTAGCTAATAATTATATATATGCGTGTGTATTTTTTGTTCTATTTTGTCATATATTAAGTCGTATTCTGTGACATCGTTGTTTAATGCAAATCTCAATATTGTTTGTAATATTTCTGACTCTATTTTATTTATAATCAAGAATGTTCCTGAGGAACACACTTTTCCCGGAATAATAAATTTCATTTTCCATTTCTACCTCTTTTTTGACGAGTTTTTTTCAATAGGCTGTCATGTCTTATGATGAGACCAAATAAATTGTCCCCTGTCTTCTTCTTAGGGTATTCGGAAGACTTCTGAAGACTTTTCACTCACTTTTCTTAGCACTTCGTTATTACTTACAAGGTCGATCCATTTTATTTCCAGCATTCTTCAGTTGCACCACATTTCTGGTGCTTCCACTATTGAATTCTTTGCTGCTGTCAACGTCCAAGCTTCGCTCTCATACAGAAGTATGCTTCATATGTAGCAACAATTATATGTATATGGAGAGCAATATAAATAATGTGAAACCCTCTAAAATCGATTCCACGATTGATCCACAGTGTGATGGCTATGATTGGTGGGATATTTCCCTTATGGATTTGAGTGATGTAATTCAAGTTATGTAGTTAAGTAGGCTTAGATTTCTTAAGCAATTAAGTATCTTAAAAAAGGCAGCTAGTTAATAAAATCTTCTTCCAGAGTAAAAATGAATTCAAATAAGCAAAAAGGTGGCTAAAAAAAAGACGACATTAAAAAATTCGCTCTGGTAACGTATATTAGGGCTAATTTCTCGTGGTTTTTCCGCTGAAATTAAAATAGAAGTCAGTTTCATACTAATTGTAAGGCTAAATCAACCTAGAAAATTTTAGTAGACCTAATTTTCTTCGATGGTTACAAAAAGGTATTATTTATTTTATGATTTATTTCAATTTTATCGCAACACTTTTCATAGTAAATACAGTGTTATCATAAAACAATGGTGCGGTTTTGAATATGGTTTAAATGAAAATAGAATTACTTGCAGTATTTGTTTCTTATTATTTGAAATTTTCGTCTGAAATAGTTTTTTACATAATTAATTTCGTTATTCGTGCTCTAAGTCGCTCGAAAAATGTCCAAACGATATTCAATCTCTGTCCAAACATAAGTTAACATTTCTTCGCTAATGGTCGTCATTGATTCATTAATCCTTTTCATTAAGTGGCTTAGGCTTTATCAATAATTTATTTTCAGTTTAGGCTAATAGGGATACCAAGACGGCATCTTGAAATTTCCCGATCTTCATTAGGATAGCTGAAACCGCACTTCTCTTTTAATGATAACCCTGCATATAATCCTTATTGTGCTCTTGTAATTATTTGAATTATTGGTTATTAAAATGCAAAGGGGAAAAAATGTGTTTGGTAAAGAGTTCTCGGGATCGCCACCGGGTCAGGAACTCCATATCTGCCAACGTTTCGATGTCCGACTCGGTCATCGTCCTCAGGGCTTCATTCACAGCCCTGAGGACGATGACCGAGTCGGACATCGAAACGTTGGCAGATATGGAGTTCCTGACCCGGTGGCGATCCCGAGAACTCTTTACCAAGTCCATTCGCCGGGAAAGCACGAAGTCTTTCTTCGGGAAAAAATGTTGTGGAGAAAATTCACGCGAGCCTCCTTCCTCGATAGAGAGCGACTCGGGGAACATCACCTTGGGATCACACTATTTTTCCAGATTTTAAGAAACGATAAACTAATATTTTAAATGTCCAGATAATTTTTTTAGTAATTATTCACGAACAGTTTAACGGCTGGTGTCTCTTCCCTCACGTACGTATATTCGAGAGGCTTGCGGTGTAATATGTAGCTGTAGATGAATTTAAGTTAATATGACCGGGGCTTTATGTCCCCAATGGAGGAGGATTTTGGAGATGATTATATTCGGGGAGTATCTTCGCCTACATTCTCTGCTGATTTTGTTTATTTTTTACATCAAAAGATGTCGTCTATGGATGTACATCTTTTCTTTGACAAAATATGGGAGAGGAGTATTTGTTTTGAATTGCTCGGTCGCGACACAGCCTCCGTAATGTTACGGATAAAAAAATCTCATTTCGTTAAAAGCTCACACGATGGTGAGAGAAATGCTTGGGTTGGCTGGTTGAGAAGATTTAGGGACAAGAAGACCGCTGTATTGCAGGCTCGAATTTATAGATGAATTTCACTCGAGCGAATTCTGGGACGAGGAAAGGGTACATTCACAGCTTCCAGTCAGAAAGCTCGATCGGTAAGGAATAACAGAGACTGAATATGACGAATATGAATAAAGGAACTCATTTGATTGATAAGTAAGGTCCATTATCAGTTAATACCACCTTAAAATCATGATATTCAACATATCGAAAGCACTTGTCTTTTCTAATTTTGTTTTTACAAGGTCTTCGTCACCCAATAGTTACTACCAGTGGCATAACTATGGTGGGGGGATGAGCAAATAGATGCCTCTAGCCGCCACACTAGCCCAGGATTCTAACGATAAATGCTACATTTCTGTAACTAACTCAAGCAACCCCCTTACGAATCTATTTGCATAGTGAGATCCTCTCCGTTACAAAAAACCGGTGCCTTTGAGTGCGAAGGTTAATTTTAATGTGACAAAAAGTTTTAATGAATAAACTTTCCTAAACTTTTTATTATATATTTATAGTAGAGGTATGATACTTTTAAAAATATTGCACCTTCTAAAGCTTAACTCTTATGAGGTTTGCTTTTCACTCCTTGCCAAGCATCTTCGAGGTTGCACTTTATTGACACGGATGACCTTTCCAGTATATAGCAATGATAGTGCAAGTGAAGATGAAGTTGGTTATTTTCCGCGAGTCGAACCGATAGTATGTGTTAATATTTTTTTGGCTTCCTCTCTAAAGGCCTGGTTACACGAACATTGCATTAACGCGTACGGGTTAATGTCTAAATATATGAACGCGAGAATGAACGCCAAAATGCACCGTGTAACCTCCCAACTTGTGCGAATGCATGCACAGAGAATAGAACCTGTTCTAATTTGGTTCATGCATTCGTACATGTTCCGTTCCGGTCCTCCAAAATCATTCACGCAAACGTACATTAACTTGTGCGTGTTAATTTACCGTGTAACCAGGCCTTAAGGCTGCGTGAAGAGTTTTTGCGTGTGTCTGTGTCGGCTGCTAAATTCAATACACCGGAATGGAAGTTTTGAAGAGTGTAATTGTGTGAACCTGACGTATGTTCAAATTTCAGTGATAAAACTAGGTGAAGGTGGCTCTCGTATACGTTAGTCGAGGGAAATTGTTTCATTTTATCTAATTTAATGGCAAACTATTTGCTATTTATTTCTTTGATTGAATATGGGTTAAATTATTAGCAACTGTTTTAAGTTTCACCCTCGGCCAACCATTTACTGAAAGCATTTTCCATTTAATGCATTATATTGTGCAGTGTATATTTCACTCGATAGATGGAAGCAGTTGACTCATGCGTTCTTATCGTCATGTCGTTATCATCTTTTCCTGTGAAATCACAACGTAAGCTAGCGTCACACTCCTCGCGTGAAAATTGTATTGTTTATTGTTAAAATTTATATTTTTTACCTGCATAATTCTTTTTTCAATCGTAATATTTACATTATCGTGATAGAATATAAGCAATTATAGGGGTGATTCGCAGTTCGGATTTAAACCCGCACTTCATCTCTTAGTCGCAATTAACAAACAATATAAACTGTAGGGAGATCACATTTATAATTGGCTGTTGAAATTTTAGATTAATTCTGAAAAATATGCGATACTTCTCGGATGAGGTGTCGAGAGGTGTCAATTCAAGCGAAGATGACAAATTTTGAGTAAATTTTAGCTTTGAGTCCGTGCTACACAGTCTTCCATGCTTTCATTAGAAAAAAATCAGCCCTTACAACTTTCAAATGTATTGACAAGCAACATTGTATACTTTACCTCTGTACGGCTTAATGAATCTATTTTGCGTCATTATGATTATTCCTTGTAAATATATCCAGTAGAAATGGAAGTCACTAAAAAGTAAGGAACATGATTTGTTTCTTGGAAAGCAAGACTTAAGATATGAATAAAGGAAACGATTAGCAGATTAGTGCTTATCTCTGAGTTTATCGGGAGACGCGCCTTAAAAATCGAGTCGTAACGATCGGAATCTGTTATCTGGGAATGAATATGAAATGGCGTGCTATTCAGTACTTAGAGCAGAGACTTTTGCTCTTTGTCGTCTTAAAACTAGCAGTTGAAGATCTCATGGTAAACCTAAAATGAAACTTTGATCGCCAAACGTTTTGAAAATACTTTAAGAGTGGATAGATCAATGTACATCTTGGAAATCACTTATGGGATGATGAAATTCAACAAAAAAGACAATTGCCTTTTTTGTCGGATATTGAATAAATGTAAGCGCTATTCGATGGCCTTATAATTCGATACCGGATGCCAATAAATTTTACGTGGAATGGCAAACTTTTATTTTTCATATGTTTAAAATGATAGGCATATACCACAAAATTTTGCCTGGCAGAATTATTTTCTTTAGTGTTGTAAATATAAAACCTGTAAAAGGTTCGGCTAACTTGAATGCGCAAAGTGAATTGTTGACTCTCAAACAAGTTACAGCCCTATGGGGAAAGTCTCATTGCCTTAAATTAATGCCAATCTTTTTATCTGCGGAATGGAAAGTTGCATGGAATGTAATGATCTCCTAATAGATTATTTCAATTTTTAAACAACGCTTTCTATAATGTAATTAATAAAGTATATAGTTTTTGGGCCCTTAACGCTTTAAATTATATTTTTACATTCATAATGTAATGCTCATTTTTTTCGCTTGTCATTTTATCCTTCACTTAAATGCGTTGGTATATTCTTATATCCTGTAATATTTCATTAAATGTTCCATTTGGTAAATAATTTTTGATTTTTTCATCATTACACGGAGTAACATCTACTGTGAACAGGAGAATTCATTTTTTTCCATGAGATTCTGCTATAAGTACAGACAGACGTTGGCTTCACTCAATGAATTATTATTATTATCAAAAGAGTTGTGCCCCGAATAGATTCGATTATGTATGTTTTGGATTATTATTCAAATGAATATGAGAATTTCTGCCCAAAGTCGAAGCTTATTGAATCAGTTTGCGAGAAATAGTGCGGCTGTTTGAGTTAATGATCCAAGGCCCTAAATTAAGTGGATATTTCTTCCAGTCAGTATTTGTGCACCTACGTAATACCATGCGATCCGCCCGGCATGTATTCCCACATGCACACCACACGGTCATAAAAATGTTAAACTTACTATCCAATTATACTTCCACATTCATGCAAAGGAAAAACTTGCCAACTATCTATGAAGGAAATTATCCTATGAAGCTCGAACAAGCCAGAACATGCCGTTAAAAATACTAGGGAAAAATTTTGGTGGGGTTCGGTTATGTTTTTTTTACGGTTCCTGTTATATCCGCGCTTGAACGTCGCTATGGCAAAGCTAGCGGATAAGAGAGAGGAAGGGAGAGCTGCGTCAAACCAATCTTAGAATTGTTTGCTCATGATGACGATGACCGAAGAATGATGAAGATAAAATGGATCGACCTAGTTAGTAATGAGGAAAAGCTAAGAAGAGTGGGAGAAAAGAGAATTCTTCTGAAAACATTAAGGTGGAGACGGGATAACTAAGTTGGCCACATTGTGAGGTAGGATGACCTTATGAGGACGATCGCAGAAGAACAGGTAGAGGGTAAGGGATGGGCTCGAATGAATTACATGGGACAGGTTATAAAGGATGTAAAAGAGAAGAAATGCGTCGCTATAAAAAGGCTAGCGGGTAGAAGAGAGGAATTGAGAGCTGCGTTAAACCCATCTTAGTATTTTTGACTAATGATTCGCAATGTAAGACTCTTTAGAGCAGGTGAAGTTTTATTTTCCTCACTGTGCTGCATTGTAGAATACGCTAACCACATCTGTTAGCCACGGTGAATCGAAACTCTTATCTCAGGTTCCTCAGCCCCTTATCATTTATCCGCTACATTCGTAACTATGTGTTCTTTGATAGCTGATCCCGCTAGGCTATGGATTTTATCTCTCGTCGCATTGAAGTGAGCGAGTCTGGTGCCTGGCTGATTTCCCAATCGGCGTTGCGGAGGACTTACTTATCAGCCAAGAAAAAAATTGAAACGTGAGATTACTCTTGGGATTGGAAGTCGCTCTCGATGCTAGAGGAAGATATTTTTCTCGACTCTTTCAACTTACGTACGAAGTTATTCACGTTCTACGATTTTCTAGCCGGAGCAGCTGGAAAACTGTTTTCACTTGACTCCCTGGCTGAGATGAGAGATCGCCGAGGCAAACGAAGCATTGAAAGCATCGTCTTATCATGCGTATACTTTTATTCCACGTTCACAATTGACACGGGTAAAGTAAAAATCACTCCCTGTTAGAAAAACGATAAAGGATATGAATTTTCCCTCGACCTGGTAATATTTTCTTATTTTCAGCAAGCCAAAAAATACTCTAGACCTCGAAGAAAGCGATATCCGAAGAGACTCGTACCGCAAAATCGTTCTTAAATACTACGTAGGTATGGCTTTGGTTTTGTCATTTTTTATCTTTTGGATATACTGATGTGTCAATCAGCGTCCGAAGCTTTTAGCCTCGAAACTCATCTGCTGAATGAATTGGATGGAATCATATTTTGAACTACTCCAGCCTGCCAGGAATTAGTAAAACTAAGCTCAGTCCAAGTCAGAAGTGTCCACGCAATGCCTTAATAAGGACAATCTTGTCCTATAATGTTGACCTGCTCATTTCATCATTGTAAAGAGACGAGTCTTTTTGAAGTGATATGGATTTTGTGATATGTACTAACGGAGAGAGGTTGGCCAACGTATCGACATTTTTGTGATTGCAAATAGACTTATTCAAAGAATGTGTGATTAAGAATTGTACCTTAAATTATGTTTGCTTCAGATAGTTTACGGTTATATGCCATGCTGGTAGAAAATACAAATGCCCTGCTTTGTCGTGGTAATGTATATGCTCCGTTTTTACTTTAAATTACTTTTACTCCATTCTGTGAATAAATTTTTTCACATTTCTTTCGGTATAGAGAGAATAGCTAAATGGATATAATGAAGAATGTAAGCTACAGCAAGATATAATACTGCGAGAGAAGAGAGAATACTTAGAAATTAATATTAATTATATATAAATACTGTGGAATAACCAATGCAAAGAGCATTCAATAAAAAGAAAAAAAACTACTTGAGCAATAAATTCAAGCATAGAGGCAAGAAATATTTATCTTATAGAAAAAAAAACTCATGCATTTTAACCGATACGGATGCACGTTTGGGCCTTTTGTCGTTCAGTAACTTTAAGGGATATAAAAATTATTTTTGACGTTTCAAGCTTGCACTACACTACTGACCAAGCTTTCGACACAAGTGTAATTTCATAGAACTGATATCGTTATGTTATGAGATCTTTACTTCGAAAATGTTTTGTATTGAAAATTGATATCTTAAAATTATCGTCGAAACCATGGTCGTTAGCAAATTGTCAGTGATTTTTCATCTTTTTGTACGTGCAATGTGATTTTTATTTTCCCATATCGCGGTTCTTTTAAGTCGGGCCGGAAAAATGTAAAGGTAATAATTTTAAAAATTTGTGAAGCACCATTTTTTATCCTATTGACTCTCTTTTTCCGCAGCAACCCCTTGAACTCTTCTCTCGAGATGAGACTAAAGGAGGAATTTCGGAGCGTTGCATGCTCGCGGCCGTTTCGGAAAGATTATTTTCAACGCGGAAACAGGTCAGCGGGAAACCGCCCTCTCGCGGACCGTCAGGGGAAGGAGTAGGAAGGGTTGGTTGGGCCCTCTGCGTATCGCCCAACAACACATGCTGTACATGAAGCATCTTTCACACTACTCTAGATCTCTTAAACAAGGGACGTGGAACAAGTTGCCGCGGAAAAAGTCGCAGGCCTCGGTGGCGGTGAGGTAAAATCCTCGCCTTCCAAGAAAGAGGTCGCGGGTTCGAGTCCCGCCTCGGTAGGTTGCCCCAATCCACGGAATGGTTATTTGCGCACGTGTAATTGTCAAATTAGTTGAACATCCGTATGTGAAATGGCCAATACGAGACGGGACCCAAAAATAACCGGACGGAAATCGCTGTGCGTATCACTCTTACATTTTGGGCTTCTCCCACTAGATGGGTGTTATTTCATCATTTCTGAGACAGCATGCGGAACGGTGTGGCTTTAGACGATTTTAGCGAGCCCCTGTGACCGTTTACATTCAAGAAGTTTTTTTTATCTCTTCGATTATTGAAATGGCTGATATTCCAGAACAGCGTGCAGCGTTGAAAATGTTTTCTCTGCTCGGTAAAATTTAGTCGTACACGGATAATCTTTTGTCCACTGCTTATAAAGAACACGCCTTTAAAAGAACTGAAGTGCACGAGTAGTATTCGTAATTTAAGCGCGGAAAAATGTCGATCGAAGACATTCAACGCCTATTCCGGCCTTGCAGGTCCAGAACGGATGAAAATGTGGAAAAAATCGTGCCCTTTTGCTCGACGATAAGAGGCGTACTATTTACAAACTCTCCTAACAATCTGGTCTTTCTTTGAGCTCATTGCAGTGAATTTAAGTATAAGATTAGCAAATGAGACGAATCGCGGCGAAATTCATCCCCCGTTTGTTGACTTCTGATCAAAATGCGGCACATGTTGCTGCTGGCCGCGATTTGAGTTTTTTGTAAAAAATATTGCGTGACACTGCTTTCTTACCCATCCTACTCACTAGATCTCGCAGCTTGTGATTTCCTTTTGTTCCCCGGGATGAAAATAATGATGAAAGGGAAATGTTTTCATCACATCACGTAGGTGAAAAAGGAATCGAAGGCGGTCCCGCATTGCATCGGAAACAACGAGTACCGAAGGTGTTTAACGCAGTGGAAAAAACGTGTTAACCATTGTGTCAGTTTAAATGGAGAGTACTTCAAAGGTGACTAGCGTTTGTGGCACAAAAATTAAATTTTGAATTAAAAAAAATTTGTCCGGTTATTTTTGGGTACCCCCTCTTATGTGCTGTATTCGGTGGAGTGGGAATAAATAAAATAACAATAAGTCGTATTGGACGCTTAAATGAGATTCAATACCATTTCAGCCGTCCATAAAGTAATGGCCGTCTTTATCAGGAACGGGATAAAAGAAGAGTACGCCGTGCTGGTGGTTTCCACCGCCACCGCTGAGTACCCTGGCACCCTACCTGTCAAGGGAGACTTCCTTGTGGAGCTAAATATATGGACAGGAAAAGGACTTCCGGCGAATGAGAGGAGGATGAGTTTAAGGAAGAAGAAGACAGGATGCAGCAAAATGCGTGGGTCTGCAGCGAACGCCAATTGACAGAGAAGATTAGTTTCATTGATAAGGCGTCAGAGTAAGGGAGCATACAAAATAACGTCAGGCTTTGCTTTGTGGAAATTTTTAATAACCATATTGAACCCCCTTCCATATCTCCTCATCCTAACCCCCACTTTCCCCCCTTCAACCTTCTCTGGGTATAAATTTACACGACATGATAAAAATTTTTGTTCTTGAAAATGACCTCTTGAGGTTGAAATATGTTGTACCAAAAAAATTAATCCGTTGAAGAAAACGAAGTCGTTTTGTTATTTGTGAAATTGAACTTCCACAAAATTGAGCCGGAAACCATTGACTATATGGACATGAGAAAGTTGATAAAATTCTATTCTTACTCCACCTTTATATGCCATTATTAACTTTGGATATGTCACTATGTGTTGAGACCAATGTCGGTATTTAATAAAAATTAGTCTGGAATTTTACTGGATTTCCCATTTCAATATGGACCATAAAGTAGATATGCCATCAACAGAAATAGTTTATGCTTGTAAAATTAATAATAATAACTGAATAATTCATTCATTAATTCAGAAACCAGCCAGGGATATTGGAGCCTGAACGAATAAAGAAGAAGGGGAAAACGATGCACGTCCATTGGTTATTATTGTGTTGCCACTGTTGAACACTTGCCATATCTGCTACCGTTTCAATCGGAATACAACATCTAGAACCATTACAGCGACAATAGAAGTAAATTACATGGCGCGGAACGAGAATATTTTTCACAAGACGGTGAAAATCTATTTTGAAGGCAAAACTGTCGACTGAATCGGCTGTACGGCTGCTTATGGGCTGCTTGAGTTCACTATTTAAAAAAAAACAATATATTTACTACTAGGTCATTCCTACTTATTCCGACTTCGATTTTTTTCTCGCAGCAAGACTCACGTTTTCAGAGATGAGGAAGAATTCTTTCGCCTTTCGGCTAAGCAAACTCACAGACTGACGTCATGACAAGAGAGTATTAGGGTGAGGCATTGGAGAGCGATATTGGGCGGAGTGAGCGGCTGGGAAGGAATAGCTCTGCGATTGGCCCACCGTTGTATGGGCAAGATAATGGATTCTCGCGGCCGCTGCGCCGGATGATGTTAAACCCTCCCAAACACCGCGGTAAGTAGAAATCAACGGTAGGAAAGTGTTGCGGGTCAGTGGTATTAGGGCTTAATCAGAGGTATTTATTTATCTGAATCACTTCGAACACGAAAAATGAAGCCTTACATCTGACAATGGATGAAAATAGGGTGGGTGAGAAGCGAAGGGGCACGAATGTTTTTTTATATTCTAAACAGATTTAGGTACAGAAACTTTTGAGAAGAAGAAATATGTAAATAATCGGTTGCCAAGGGATACGAGTGAGTGCCTATTCTATGCTGACATTTATTTATTTATTCATTAAATTATTCAAAAACAGTCAAAATCGCCTTTACATTGAATACAAAACGTAAAATCTGCAGCTTTAACAAATATAAACTATAAAAAACTATAAACAGGATATAAAAAAGAAAAAAAAGGGATTAAGAAGATGGCTTTTCGAAGCTGCCTCTCGAATAATATGATGGACATTGAAAGATACAGGGAAGGGTGAGTAGGTACTCGAAATGGTATTGAAGGAGGTAGGGAGTCTGTAAAAAAGTGATCTCTGAGAGAGAGAGAAAGACGGAATTTAGGTTGGTGTAGTAGGTGGTTATTACGGAAGGAGCGGGAGGGAATGTGGAGTGAAAAGAAAGGCATCATATCTGAGGATCGGAACTTGCCATTTAAGGCATTGTAAATGAAGGAAATATGGAAGATCAAAAGCACTACCAAATAACTGGATGATCTCGCTCGTTTTCATTCCATAATGTCTGTACCTAACTCAGTTAAAAAAAAATCGCTTGTAACCCTTTGATTTTCACCCCATCAATTAAAAACTGACGATAGTAAAAATAGAGAGTTAGGGGGGGGGGGGGTCAACCTATATGTACAGGCCACTCCTGAACTCACGACCTTCGGTTTGGGAGGCTTGACCCCTCCGCCAACGAGGTCATCTAAAATTTTCTTTCGTATTCTAGTATTTTTTATAATCATCACTGGTCAACAATCCTAAGATTGATTCGACGCAACTCTCCACTGGATTCTCCTATCAGCTTATTTGTTTTATACCTAATTACATCGCTATTTGCCTTATCTACATATTTCAATTCCATACATCCCTTTTGCATTCATGTAATCTACTTGTCCCCCGATGATTGTCTTCATCAGGCCAATGTGCCTCAAAATATGGCTAATTTAGTTTTTCTCACTTCTTATTAAGGTTTTCAAAAGGTTTATCCCGTACCCCTCTAATTTATAATGCCTTTGTGTTATCATTTCCATTTTTTTCATTGTGCCTTCGGTCAACCCATTTGATTTTAATCATTCTTCTGTCGCACCACATTTCGAATACCTCCTCCCACCTCCGAATAGAAGCATACACCAGATGTAAGTTCTGATAAATTGTTTCTTGCTTCTATGCTTTAATTTATCGCCCAAGTGTATTTTTCTTTTTGTGAAATGGTCCCTTCACATGCGTAGTTCCAGCATTATTAGTATTTTTTCATAGCTAGTATTAATTTCTAAGAATTCTCTCTTCGCTCGCTGTAATATATCGTGCTGTACCTTACATTCTTCATTATACGCATTTATCTATTCTCTCTATACTATAAAAAGAACTATAACGCTCAAATTATCCTTAACATCAATTAAAATTTAATGATAGTGGAATATGCGCCCAACGGTTTCTGTTGTGTATGAAGCAATTTTTTTTGAGACCCAGGATCTTATAAAATTTATTTTCTTCTTTTTAGTTCGTGAATTAAAACTTTTCTTAGCCATTTTTTTTAAATATTATAATATTATTTTTCTTCTTTTAAAATTTAGTTAAAATATTATAATTTATCAATTTTTTCTATAATCAGAACCATGGGAAAGTCTGTCGGGTCCAGAGAAAATTAATCTTAATCTTTTTCTTCCTCGAGATAAACGTTGTTTTATATTTATTTTTATATTGTAATTAACATAGATACATTGAAACGCAAACGCTTTACCCGCCCTCGCTTCGACATGGAGGATATATGTACTGGGTATTGCATGAATGGATATTATGCTGGCTGGTTGCCCCTAGAAATGAGAGTGCACTTTGCGTCATCCACTTCCTTCATCTCGCGTGACTCGCCGTGAGTGAGTCCGTGAACGAGCGAGCGTGCACCTCCCTTATGCCTCAGCATTAATGGCTGCTTAGGGGCACTCCCACTTGTGTGTGCATTGGAGCCAGCACTACCACAAGAGGTGAACAAGGCCATAGGACGTTATGGCCTCAACCGTAGCATAGAGTAAGCACTCGCCTTATCCTCGCGTGTTATCTTGCCCAGTTCCTCCAGAACTGATACTATACCTTTCTCCGAATTTTTCTCTCGACAAGTTGTGTGTCGAGAATCGCGCGGAGAAAGTCACGAGAGGCGTGACGCCAAGCTGTTGGCAGCACTGAGCACTTAAGTCTCAGGTATGGGCGATGTTATTCTACTTGCTTTACATTTACTTACATAAGTACAGTTTTATGAGAATAAGTGGCTCTGTAGGGCTTTTTTTGGGGCGCTGAATGCCTGTTAGGGACGTATATGAGGTTTGTTAACAAAATTTTGTGATGCAACATTGCATGGAATTGCAAATAATGAAAATGAAATGATGAAAGCTTATCTGCAACCTTCGTAGCGAAAGCTGCAGCTCGTTTAATTATTTGTGCAAGTGTGACTGACCATGATTATCCTACTTCTTCGCTGTGTATTATCCTATTAGCAAATAACTTCTTCCATATTTTTGTAGTGATCTTTTTTAATCATTTTCTCAAAATCACTTCTACCATAATATGGCGGTACACGTCATACATTCTACAGTCATAATTTATGAGATCATTTCGAAGTAGACTCTCTTACGGATTCTTGTTTTAGATTTTTAAACTCCTTGAGTAACACATCTGAGCGGGTAATTACTTGGAAAAATTCTAATTCCCTCTTATTAACCGACAACTATTTAATATGTGCCAACCGAGTAACATGTTTGAAAAGGTTTCAATATCACAGTTCAGAGAAATTTTTTTCTCGTACACTACTCCCTTTATTTATCAACGGGGTCCTTTACTCAGACGCCAGCCTTTCGAAGGATTCGGTGGATGGACGCATCGACGAAAAATATGTTGGTCATTCTGTCATTCTCTGCATTGACTTGAAATAAAATGGCGAAAGTTGCCGCCAACTTTTCAAGAGTTTGTGACGTCATTAGGTTTTCGGTTCGTTAACTTGTTCTGGAAGAACCGGTGACTAAGGCTCGCTCAGATGAATGTAGACAAAAATGAACCAAATGATGTCAATATGAGGTGAAGAGGGGTTTCTGAGAAGGAATGACCCTATCGGCAGGATCGCGTGACGTCATAAACTCATTTTCGGAAGGGTTCGTAGATTTTTCGCCGTGTATTGCTCGAGAAGCAGACGACGGAAATTTAAGAGAAAAAAACGGGTCTCTTATTATTTTCCAAACTATCGGATTTGAAACTAATTGTAAATTGGTGAACGACATTCGCCACAAGAAACAAATGGATGGCAGTACTTCCTTGTGCGCGGTGGCAAATCCCAAATGGATTTTGTGTACTTTTGGTCGCACGTTATGATTCCTCCCACCTGCGCATGCCAATCCCAGATGAGATCGAGGCCTCTCATTGTCAGAGGAATATGAAGCCGACTGAACGCACATTATGTCCGCGAGATCGGCCGCTCCTGAGTCGGCCACTTGGTTGCCTAGCGACGCAATATCGAAGTCTGCCTCTCTTTACTCCAAATGCGTACAACTCCATTGCCCCGGGAGATTAAAGCCTGCGCACTGTTTCCCTTGACGCACTGAGTTTTTGCCCCTGACTGTGATATCAGGGTCCCAAAGCCTCAATGGGACCCCGTGACTAGGCCATTTCGACCCACTACGTTCTCTCCCAGTGGTATTAGCGTGCAGGATTCAACGTGTGCCATCGGTGAGAGTTTTATTGCTTCGTTCGCGCGTGCATCCTGGCAAGATTCCGTTTAGGTGACCTTCATTTGTTTATTTCCCCGGTTGGGTACAGAAGAGGACTTTCTTTTTTTTGCATTGAGGTGGTTGACATCTCACTCAAGCGCCCTATCTACGTGGACACAAATGTTATATCAGTGTTTTGTTCTCAGATTAATTTTTAATGTCATTATTTTCGCAGGTAACTCCCTTCCATGAGAATAATTAAGATGCTTAAAGGTCGTAAACTGAAAAAGGCGTGCTTTTTCCTGCCTTCTGAAACGGATATAGTGCGATTTTCTTGTTTGGACGTTTAGACTCTTTGAAGGATAGTATAGTGGAGGAAGAGGTATATAGTATTCTTTGAGGAAGAATAAAGTTGAGAGTAAATAATGCAGAATTTTTTTATTATATTAACGCTCGCAAAATTATTTTTTTAAATAATAAACGGGGGAAATGAAACTGCGGAGAAAAAACAGGTTTGAAAGCATAGATAGAGGGATATATCAATTGCTGTCTGGTTTGACTCCGCGTCGGGATCTCTTATGTTGCTGATATTTCGATGCCGTCCATAGTCATTCAGCTATTTAAAGAAATCGTACGGCGGAAAAAGTTCGAATTTTTGTTCACGAAACTTTAAGTTAATTTTTCTCGATCAGATATAAATCTTTAGTTTTATTTTATTGGGCTGTATTTCGTTGGGTTTTATCCTTTTAACATCTGATAGATGAATAAAACTCGTAGTGGATACTTCTTGCTATTACCCTATAGCAAATTCAAATAGTAAATCACATCACATATCTTAGTTTCATGTGAAGAATATAGTTGAGAGTAATCAATGCAGAAAAACTTTATTTTATTAACCCTCACGAAATTATTTTTAAAATAATAAACGGGGGAATTTAAACTGCTAAGAAAAAATAGGTTTGAAAGCATTTAATTCATAATAGCCTATGATTAACATGGAAATCGTAATGATGCTTTCTCATCACCGCACCGTTTCAAATTATAATTGAAGAATATTTTATCTTCAATCAAGAACATTTTATCAATGTGCATCCTGAGTAATGCACTGCATAACCCCTTTAAAATGATATTAATTAATTATTTTCTTCTTCAATTTAACACCGCGAAGGACTTCTGCGTTTAGTCACTTCAATTGAATGTTTGATTGCATTGAAATCTTTCCAACCTAACGCTTTAATTCGTACGTAGCTCCTTTATTTCCAATTTATTTTTTGCCATGTATTTCAATATTTTCGCTTTGTCAGGATGCTTAAGTGTACATTGGTTAATAATGTTTACATTTATCTGCGACTACTTCGTTATTATGTCATTGTAAAATGTAAAATATAATTCATGAAATCATATCAGGCATGACTTGGTGGAAATGCGATATATCTATGATGAAGTATAAAATACAAATGGTAATTTATACACTGTAATATTTTGCATTATATTTAATTAAAAATGACGTAGAATATCGAATGTCAAAGTTAATATTGACAAAGCCATGGTCGGTAGTGCAGTTTTATATTAGCGTGGAAACTACTATTTCTAGTATATTTCTATTGTATCATGGATGCAAAATATAATGTTTAACATTATCTGCCGTTGAAGTACGTGTCCATTCCGACCTTCGCTCTTGTCGGAATCATATGTATGATATATGACGTGGAGCCAGGATTGAAGGATGGAACGATATTGGAGGACCCATTTGTATCGCTCGGAATTACTTGCCAAGTCTCGGAAGCAAGCTGGGAAAATATGTAAAGAGGTGACACTTTATGCGTGTTTCTCTCAAGGGTTCAGATATCCCGGCTTTCAAGAACACAGAGGCTGCAGACGGTTCCTTCATGTTTTATATTTCTTTGGGGGAAGCAGTAACTCACGAGGCAGATAACAGCGTGATGCATTCTGCTGCCGTCAGAGGAGCTGAGATCGCCAAGATTGGTCCCAGCTTATTCTTGCGAGTGCGGTCGGATGAGAAATAAGAGGAAAATAAAATATTCCCTTTCTGGGACAATTTCTGTTTGTCCTCCGAGGAGAGAAAAACGGTTCCCCTGAATAATAGTATGAATAATTGACTCAATAAAGTTAAATAGGGTTTAATATCCTCTTCTGACTGTGCGTGCCTAATTATATAAAAAGGCTTTTGACACTTGGTTGGTTAAAAAAAATGTTTCAATTTAAGAACGAAATTCCTCATTGTTAAAAATAAAATCTCTGGAAATCGGGACAATATAATCCATGATTAATTTGTAAATTCGCAATTTTTGAAGCAGTTTGAGACGAATTAAATCTTTTATTAATTCGGCTTACGTACTTAGGCTATACTTAAACTAAACTATACTTATACTAAGTGTGTATTTAACTTTGAGGTACTTCGGATATAGGGTTACTTAGTGCATAACGTAGAAAATTGTGTGGTGGCCTGCCGCTTTCATTTTCATCATTCATCTAATCCCACGACGGACTTCAAATTAGTTTTTCCATGAAAACGGTATCTACGTTCTAATTGTGAGCTACGTTTTTTGATACGTTTTGAAAGGTTTAGCAATACAAAGTTGTTGAAATTTTACGATTGTGGGATGCAATTTCTAGAAAGTGTAGTTTAAAAAAGTAATATTTTTCGGCACTATTTCTAGGGTAAATATGTGAGAATATTCTTATAAAAACGATTTTCCCTCAATTTCTCGGCGATTCATGCGTAAAAAATGGTGGAAACAGAGTAATCCCTCTTTTTGTTTGGCTTGATCAGAAAGTCTGCGAATGGATCTTACTGAATTGATGTTTTCATCCGGAGCAGGTGCCACTTAATTGAATTCACTTGTCCTTAAACTTAAATTAACTTGTAATTATATTAGCTGACTATGGAAATGAAAACTCAAGAAGTTGGTTGCAAAACAGATAGATAGATATACATCGATAGATATATATAAAAGATCAAATTTTACTTTTAATTAGCCAATAGCGAGGGAGATTGTCTTGTCTGTCGACAGATATTACCCATTACACTCGTCTATTGGGCTGACTAGTAACAATATCATTTTTGGTATATCTCCCCGGTGTGTAGGTAGTTGAAGAACATTTTTCTGATTTTCTACCTTTACGTCGTGCGCAATGTTTCTTGTGCCTGTTTCATGTACACATGCTTTAGCTAGTAGCATCGAAACTCTTTCGTTCCTTCACATTCGTATTAGGCTTGAATTCTTTTCCTCCTTATCTTTCTCTTCTTATCTGGCTGCCTTATCTCTCTTGACGCATTATTTACAGAAATATACTCCGCGCTATTAACCTCCTCCGTCCGTGGTGACTTCGACTCCTCAACGTTCACTTGCTTACTCACTTAGCCTTTCTTCGCGTACCCGCTCGCTTAGAGCAGTTTATCCACAACGGAATGACCGAACGTCTTATCTTTAATTAGTGCGCCTGAAAGAGGCCGGAGCGTTATTATTATCGCGCAGACTTTAGTCGAACTTTGCGCTTGTGTTTTGTTTCGCAATCTTCCAGGATGAATAATTATTCATATTCTTGCTTAATTTAGCTCGTATAATTATGGGAAAGGAAATTAATTAATTAAATTAATATTTACAAAAGCAAAGCCTCGAGAAGTATTTATTTTAAAATGTATTACAAATTAGTAAAATATGTTTATCAAGTTTCTCAGGAAGAACCTACGAAATTTCTCCATTACATTTACCAAAAGAACATGCTAATTAGCATCTCTACTTACCTTGAGCGTATGTTACACTATAAAAATCTATTTATGCTCAACATAAATTAACCCAACGCCCATCAATTTTCGTTGTATATGAAGCGATTTATTTAGAGACTCAAATCATGTATTGCGTTGAATAGTAGCAATAAGATTTTAGGTATATATTTGTGACATGTGTCAGACAAACTAAGTGCATGAAGAGCAATTTTTTGGTGCTTTAACAGCTGAGTGATGAGTGACTTGTGTGTGATTATGAGTCTGTGTGTGAAACAATGGCCTGGCATTTTATCGACATGCTTATGAATGGAAAAATCATGTATTCTCTTTCAGAGACCAAGTTACCTACACTGCATATGAGTGACGTTGTCCTTCAATCACATATCACAGCGCAAAGCTATGCTATCCGAAACCGCAAACAGCGCGTTGTAGTGTATGATAATATTTCTAGAATTCATGACACGATGATGCATCAGCGTTTTCATGTTCGCAGCCGACTATTTACCCTTTATTATTCCAAGTATTATCATAAGTTTATTTATTATAATATAAGTATATTTATTTGGCGGTGGGATAAAGTCTGCCAAACCGTAGGTCGTGGGTTGGAATCAGGAGGTCCTTCTCCAAGGCATGGATGTTTGTATTGTGCTTTGTTAATCTTCCGTTATAAAGGCCACTGTGTGCTATTTACGGGAAAGTTGGATATAAATAAATAAGTCATGCTAACCGAGAGCACAGAGCTCACTGTGGCGAACCCGTCAATCACGCTGGAGGAAATTCATTTATGAACAAGGCTGCCAAATCAATCAATCAATCGCAAAATAGATTTCAGGGATCTCGTGATAGTTTATATATCTTTTTATAGTCAGAGTTCAATGATTTGGCTGATTAATTGAGAAATTTGAGCATAGCTTGACTAGCGCTTATATTAAGTCGAGTTAAGCTATTTTTAGCTGTTTAAAAACCACAAAAGTCTTTTTTTTTTTTAGCTGAAAACTCCATTTTTAAGCCAGCTTAAATCAATTTCAGTTGTTCATGACTTGACTTCAGTTGACTAACGCTTATAATATGTCGAGCTACGCTATTTTTTAGCTGTTTAAAAACTAAAAAAAGTTTTTTTCGAGTTTAAAATGCCATATTTACGCCAGCTTAATTCAAGTTCAGTTGTTCATAACGAGACGTAAGTTATCTTTTATCACATGCATCCTGCCACCGCGACCTCCTTCACCAAACCGTCCCTGTATGAAAGATGAAATAGCCCTGAATAAATTAGGATTCGTCAAGCGTATTGCGGGAAACTTTTCGGATGAGGAAGTAAAAGAAAGGTGCTATTTCGCACTCAAAGACGTTTTGCCGAACGGATAGATATGGGAATTCGTTTTTCCCCCGAACCGTAAAGGACTTTAATAAATGCTAGTCCTAACTTCGTTAGAGCACTTCCTTTTTATGTGTGAATGGCTGGTGTCCTAACACCCCCTCCCTTACGCCTTTTAGGCGGCTTGCAGGGTATTATGTAGATGTAGATGTGTGTGCGACGGCAATGTCGTCGTCCTGGGTGTCAAACATTGATGGGCGGTATAGTCTACATCGTTCGCTCACTCCTCCGTTCCACGAATCTATTGTTTCTACTCTTAGGTCTCTTGAAGCAAAGCCCCTGCTTCTCTAAAGGCGCAAACCTCAATTCATTCAGCGCCATCCTACATGCGGCAGTTCGCGACCTGGCCCGTATAGGACCTGTCTCCAAAGAAAAACCGCACGGTTTGGGTGACAATGCTGAGGTAATTATTGAGTAGATGTAAATGTGAGGCTCGTGAGGGTGGGAAGTTACTGGATAACGTATGGAGTAGCGTATTGAGAGAAGGGGCCGTATTAGGTAGGGAATATATTTACATGACGGAGCCTCGAGATTTTCGTAATAACGACGTCTCAGGATAGAAGGATGTTAACTTTTTGGTAAAATTTATATCCATTTGAATAAATGGCCGTTATTATTTCACCACTTTCGCGGCCATGCAGATTAGGCTGCCAGGGCGAAGAATATTGTGTTATGAATTCAATTGATTGTTTGAGGCGTAACTTGGTGAAAGCGATTCATAATTAAATTAAAAAGAAGAACTTTGTGCTTTCACATTAATATTTATTCACGACCATGGTTTCAACGTTAGACGTCATCATCAGGTGAACTCTACAGAGGTCCATCACATCCTTTTATACCAGGTTAGGAGGGGTAGGGAGGAAGGTAATTAGGTTGAACGGATTGGCCAAGTTTTTTTCCCCCTCCCTCTTCTCTGTTGACCAATCCGTTCAACCTAATTACCTTCCTCCCTACCCCTCCTAGCCTGGTATAAAAGGATGTGATGGACCTCTGTAGAGTTCACCTGATGATGACGTCTAACGTTGAAACCATGGTCGTGAATAAATATTAATGTGAAAGCAAAAAGTTCTTCTTTTTAATTTTTTAATTTATGAATTCCACTTTATTTTTAATGTTCTGGTATTACAGAAAGACTCACAAACAAGCATCTTTCAGGAGAAAGATTATCATTGGATGTCCCGTGTATTGTAGATAATTTAAAGTCTGATGAGAGAATGGTAGTGGTTGATGGTTCGCACCAATTGCCATTCCAAAATTATTACGCTTTTTTTTCCTACTTATAGCAGCTGAATTTCGCTTCTTGAGATTTATTTTTCTTTAATATTATCGCGTTTGTGGCCGGCGAAAATTCTATTTGACCTCAAGGTATTTTTTCTATGCGTATAAATTTTATATTTTTTCCTCTCGCCTTGTGTTGCTCAATCTCCATGAGCTGAGAAACAGGGTTAAACGCGAATAGAATCTAAGGCATTTTGCTTTCCCGAACTCCACGCCGACCACTACGGTATCCAAGTTCTTTTTTTTTACCTAAAAAGCGTTTCAATGGAGATTCCTGCCTACTAAGTGCTAAGAAGGTATGTTTGGGATTACTTAATTGAAACAAATTCTTTTCGTGCATGTTTTTTAACAAATATTTTCCTGTTATAGACGACATACATCGCGTTTAAAATTAAAGTTAGGATACCGACAACACATGGTCAGGGACCCAAGTGTACCACCAGATTGCATTCAAACTTCACGTGTGTGATAGATGAGTGATTAGTTTTTTGCACAAGCTTCACGATATAAAGTCCGATAGGCCTTAGTTTTCGAGATATTATCTATCTAGTAAAATCGCCTAAATTACTGCAACCCGGTATACAAGATTTCCGCAATATAATAGGAATATAGCCCTATTCATAGTTACGGAGACTCTTAATCCATTGTTTGGTGGTAGGGTAATCGTACTTCAGATTGAACCGAAGGCGGATTTAGAAGGTGGGCACGGAGACACGCCCCCCCCCCTGAATCTTAAAATAAAGACAACATTTTTAATACAATTTTCATTACGTTCCTTTTATTTTTTGTGTTACGGAAGCTCAATCATTTAATTCCATATAAATAACTTTAATATTAAACTAAAGAGATTATTTTGTACAGTAATTTATTATTTTTAATCTCAAGTCAAATCTCAAATGAAAACCGTTCGCCTGTCAGGCTGTTGCCCCTAGCCACCCGGAAAAATCCTGGATCAATCCTTGGCTTGAGTATTTATGCGTATGAAACTCATAAAGGGCACAGTTGGCACAGCACGTGTAATGGACCAATGTTACCTTTCCAGTGTAAGTTAAGGAGAAGATGAAAGACAGATTACGTATGAGCGCGTGTGATGCGCACTTAATCGAGAACTGAAACGAGTCGATAACTGATAATGGGAATGGTCCTATTGGGCAAAAACAAGTAGGACTTCTTCGTTAAAAACGAAAAGGACCGTCCGGAAAAACAATCAACAACCCACTCCTCCAACCTCCCGCTCCCCTTCCTCCACTCCCTGACACGGATACCTGCATGTATGAATTTAAATTCCCACCTCTTCAGAATCCCTTGAGAAAGCGACCAGCATCGGTCGGGAAACGTTGAGGCCACCCAAAAATTGAGGCGGCGACATAGCCCAAAAGTTTTTATTTTACATAAAAAATAGGAAATTCTATTTCATATTTTTCCTAGAATTCTTTTTTAATTTTTATCAATTTTTTGTTGATATTTAAGATATGTTTTTAATTATTTTTGCTTATTTTCCTATTCTTTGCAAATTTTCTTTAAGATTGAGTTATATGAACTCGGCATCTAGTGGGGTCTGTGAAAGGTATTTTTGAAATTGATGGTTTTCGGCGTCACTTGGTTGAGCGTATAACTAGTTTTGGACACATTTATTTTGAATACTTTGTATTTTGAAATAAATTTTATTTCTCAACGACCATGCTTTCGACGTCAAAGGGACATCATCAGGTATATTGAAATAATTTTTTGTGGAAAATAAATATCTTTGGGAGTTATTCAAGAATATATTTTCTTTCAAGACGTGCATTATGTACTCAAAATGACCTTTGGCGATTCGTCGCCCGGAAAATGACCTCGTGTTTTGTCGCAACTTTCACCGCGTCGCCGCCAGATGTCTCCGCTCGAGCACTTCGGTCCCTTCATCTACTACGTCACCCTCCCCCCCTCTTTCCCCATTCTCTCATATCTGAGGTACCCCCATGGGGTTTTTGCAAGGGGGGGGTTTAGAGAGAGAGCCCCTTCGGTTAATGGTCGAACGTCCACCAGGGACCTTCTCCGCTGACCAAATCGCCGCCATAAAAGGACGTTTACGGCCCCTTCGGCCGAGTCCCTGAAGGGGGTATAGACCGAGGGGGGGGGGGGTCATTATGAATTCGTGGAGGGGCGCTCGTAAAGGAGACTCCGCCGCGCCGTGACGACCTCCCGAGTGAGTATAAACAAAGCGCTCCACTCGGCTGCCTAGCAACCGTAAGTTTGAGATCAGACTTGGAAAACCACGTGACTTAAGGAAAATTCCAATATTTATTTTATTATTCAAACAGTCCTGATTAGGAATTCATATTGTTTATTTAACTTTATAATTGCAGCTTTAACAAATATAAACTATAAAAACTACAGAAAAGAATAACACTTTCTAACCTAGTTCTGCATCTGAGCAACATGAAGAAACTTCACTTGCAAATATGTGCACTGTGCAGTTTTAACGATGATATTGAAGGAATCAGCCAATTACCGACCTTACTCGCTATGGAGAGGTGGAGGCCAGGGTATAGGTTACGTGACTTTAAGGTTTTTATTGAAAAAAATATTTTTCGTTACCTCGAAAACAGCACAGTGGGGCCTTGACATCCCGGGAATAACAAAAAGTAACCACGGACGACCGCAAACATTCTTTCCGTGGATAAGGGTACGCCCTTCCGCGACCTTTGCTTTCATAGGCGAGAAATTAAATAAATAACCAGGCCAGCAAATGCTGGGTTTGGGGCTTTCAATCTTCGCTGAATTCTCAGAAGCAAAAAATTTCTCCTTCTTATCCCACCGTTCTGAGCCTACGCCTACGTCAAAACAAGCTGTAAATATTGTGCGATCGCCCGTCCCACTGTGTAAGAGAGTGCATGCCACTTAAAAGAGGTAACAAAAAGGATCAAAGAAAGGCCTTAGCGATCGAAGACGAGTACTTCTGAGGGCGGGCTCTTAATAACGCGATCACTAATAATTACTGAATTATTGTATATGAAAATCAGAATGCAGTTATGGCCGCTTTACACGGGGAACAGAATTGTGCAGGTTAGAACTGCATTAATGTCTAAAATGGCGTTGATGGAAACGGAATTGCGCGAATACATGAGCGAAATTAGAACAGGGGCTACTTTTTTCATTCAAAATGAATAAATTCCATAAACTAAAGCCAGAAACCATGAACAGGAGCTATATTGCCATCTCACGACCTCGCATGTTTTCTAGCAATTCAAAGCTTACACGACGCAATTTTGACTGTGCCTTCGTGCACACGTCAGATTTTACAAGTACGTGCCCCGTGTAAAACGGCCTTTAGAATGCATGAGGGCCACCTTGAAGAAAACTGATATAATGCGTCTCAAACAAGAGAGCTGTGAAATGAAGAAAATGAAGGCTTCCAAGGGGGCGTCCTATTATTATGTGAGGTCATTTCGGTGATTTTATCACCCCTTATTGAGATATCGTGAGATTTGTCTCGACCCTCTCCCTGTAATCTCACTCGAGATGCCTAGTTCAAAATGCGTATTTTCAGTGTTAATACGTTAATATACCTATGCTTCATTGCGTTGGATTTATAAAAAAACAATTTGTTTCATTATTTTTATTTAAAATTAGTTAAGATTAGCATTTAAGATTTCTAATCATATTCTAGAATCAAATTTTACATTGCTTCTCGCGGAAAAAAATACGTGAGATCTGCCAAGACTCCCCCACGTTAGTTTGGGTGATAATCGGCTTGACCCCCTCCCCCTGCACCGGGTAAGTTCCTCCACATCTCCTTCCAACGTTCCGACAATCAACTCGCTCATCGTCTTCAGGGATTCAGGAATACAATCTTGGATTCCTGAAGAACAGCCCGAGAAATCTTCACTTCTATTGTTTGCCAGGAAAGAACCAGACAATACATTACCATATTTTGTCCTAGATTTTAAAAACCGAGCTTAGTTTCCTAATGAATACCCCTCGTAAGATCATCCGTTATGGTATTGGGGAATCTTTTCGTGATATTTGGCGAAGTGAGTAGTATTATTTGGTAGGAGTCAACTGCGTGGTATCAATAATTTTTGTTGGAAAATTATTTGAAACTATTTCAAAGTTTGCTTAAAATATCTTGAACTAAAGTTATTATTTACCATATTTTGTTCTACATCTAAAAAAATGAACATCATTTCTTGGAGCATGTCCCTCGTAAGGTCATCCTTTCGAGTATTGAGATTTTTTGCGTGACTTCTGACGAAGTGAGTATTATTTGGTAGTACGCCTCTGCTTGGAATCCTTGATTTTTGCTGATAAATTGTTTGAAACCATTTCAAAGTTTGCTTAGAAGTCTTGAACAAAAGTTATTAGTTACCATATTTTATTCTATTTTTTTCAATTGAGCCTTTTTAAGTCGGCCTCCAAGTGTGTTGCCATACACCGCGCATTTTAATGAGTTTACAAAAGTCGCCACTCAAGTCGCTGACGAACAAATTGATCCGAGTTTCACGGGGAGATAAGGAATAATTAGGGGTATCAACCAAAATTTATAATAATAAATAATTTTATTACTCCACACACAAATTACATGAAAATAGCAAAATTGAGTAATTTTAGGTAGCCGCGAAGGATAACCTGTTTGAGGCTACCATCCAAAATAATAATACATTATGCTTTACATATAGTGTAGCTCATTTTGTGTTACCTTGGTAATCTATACTAACAAAGCTTAAGTGCGCACATGAAAAAAAACAACTAAAGCAGTATTCATAATTTGTTTACATCAATATTTTATAACAATATTTGTTCTACACTTTCTTTAGTGAGAAGTCAAGAATGTGCATTTTGCAAAAACTTTTTCAAAGACTTTGAAATAAAGCATGACTGGGGTAACAAATTAAAAACCTTTGGTCCTACGTACAAAAAACATCTTTTAAACAAAGTCAAATTTGGTTGTGGTAGGGGCACACTTATTTTACGCTGGGTAAAGGGAGAAGGCAGGGATTGAAATATTTTAGAGTTGCCACTTCTAGAATAAAAACATCGTAGGACCTTATACATATGATAATTTATCAATTTCATTACTTTTCAATACTATTCCTCGTATTCATTAGATTCCATATGAATGCCCCTCGTAAGATCAAGTATCGGGAAAATTTTCGTGATTTTTTGTGACTTGAGTATTATTTGGTATCCGCAGCTCTGGAAGGCCGACACCCTGAGCCAAATCCTTTGCAAGAGTCCCAAGTCGTCACGGGCGCGGAGTGGCTAGGGAAATCACTTCTTCTGCGTGGGAAGAGATTGCGAAGAGAGCGAACATTTTCGAGAAGTGCATGGCCAGAAGTCAAGGGGGAGATCCTAGCTGAGACTCTTTAGACTCGAAAGGAAGGGTTTGACCTACTTTGTTTGTCCCTTATCATCTCCTTCTTATTCTAATGTGAAAAAAATTGAATCTTTTCCTGTAGGTTTTTGTGCCCTTTATACACATCTACGTTATTAAGTCGATCATATCCATTCGACCTGAAATTTTATTAAAAGTAGCTGGTGACGGTAGGAACATCTAAAACTTCATTTCATTTCGTGAGATAAGCTCGACGCCATATCGAAAAAATGAAGTTTCTCTCCCAATTCAATATTTAAAAATTTAAATAAATAATAATTACTTAAGTTTATGAAGTATAATTGCATTTTTACCGCTGTATTAATGAAATATTGACACCCCCAATTTCAATTATCGATCTTCATATACGAATTAATGGTGTTGTTAAAGCTTAAATAATTGTTTTAAATGTAATTCCAAGAATAGTATTGCACTTGTACCTTAGTAACCGCGGCAACATGAAACTAAAAGCGTTGAACTCTAAAATATGTTGAAAAGGATGGGATTCATCACCGAAATTTAGAAATCCATCGAAGGAAATTGTGATCAGCGGTACGTTTCAATTTTTTCATTACGAATAAAAATAAAAATGCTGCATTGTGATTCAGGCCAACCATGAATATGATGAATAGCCTGAATTTATTCCGTATAGAAGAAAATACCACCTAGTTCTCTCTTTCTCTTTCTCCTGAAGAAAATCAACGTGGTTTTTCATCTATGGGTGAGATGACCTACTTATAATCTCTTATCATGTGTGTTTGTCTGAATGTGGGAGCCTTTTCCTTGGCTTTGTTCTCAAGGATGAGGAGAAGTCCCGCAACCGTCCTCTGAAGTGTACGTCTCTCCGATATTACGTCTATATATGTATATATGCATACGTCAGCGGAAAATACCTCTTTATCAGATGCGATCCCTTGCTCCACGATCGTCCTGCCCTCCCATGATTGGCGGCGACTGGGGGAAATATCGCTCGGGGAGATTGCCGAAGATGGCTCGGAGTTATTGGTTGAAGCCATGCGTTTCACAGTAAACACTCACTGCCCCCTGGCGGCCACTAGGATGTCCTCTTTCTCGGTCATTCGCTCAAGCCTCGTTAGGCACCGATGCCTGCTTGCGATCGCTAGGTATTATGCAGGGCCCGTGGGCAATGGGAGCGCAGGTTTACGCACGCGCGTCTTTGCGGGTCATCCTCTGCCATCACTACCTGCCTGGGCGATACATCGAAATATCGGAAATTTCATACGATGCGAAAATGTATCGGATATCTGAGATTGACTTCTGTGTGTGTGTGACACCAGGATATTCGATGAAAATCGTGATTTATCTGCCGGTAGAAAATTTTAAAATATCGGGCCCGTTGAAGAGAAAAAAATAAATGTGACGATATCTTATCATGATTTGTCATCCGGAAAGTATGAAAAATCATGATTCGTCATCCGATGTATACTATTATAAATAAAAATATATTTTGTCGTGGGACGATTGTTTTCGGGTTATATATCGCTTTACAGTGGCGGATCTATGGGGGGGAGGGCTAAGGGGGCTATTTAATAGATAGCCCCCCCTTGGATATCCAATTTACACTAGATAGAATGGTAATTTTTTCCGACCCCCTTTACTGCTGGAACTTTAACCCCTAATTAGGCCCCCCCAATTGTCCCTATCGTGGATACGCTACTGTCGCTTTATATTATTATATTTCAGATGTTTTAAATCGAATCCTACAAGACGATAGTTATTATCTTGATTTTTGATTTTTTTTTGATGCTCAAAAATTATTCTATTCAGATACTTATCAACCCGAATGGCAGCTAATTATGTGAACAATTACGAAATGGAAATATCTTGGGCTTGTCGAGCACGTATGGGATTAGGAAAATTACTGGCATGAACTGGCAATACGCAGTTACTACAGCTAAAAATAGAATTTCAGCTACATCGACCCATGACTGACCAAATGCAGATTATCTATCCATAAATGCAAAAAAGTGCCATTCTATGGCAGAAAATCCTGTCAGTCATTGGTCACAGTAGCTAAATTTACATTTTTAGCTCCCAAGATATTAAGGCCTGTTTACACGATACATTAACACGTACGAGTTTGCGTGAATGATTTTTATGGACCGGAACGGAACATGTACCAATGCATGAACCAAATTAGAACAGGTTCTATTTTCTGTGCATGCAATCGCACAAGTTGGGTGGTTACACGGTGCATTTTGGCGTTCATTCTCGCGTTCATACATTAACCCGTACGTGTTAATTCACCGTGTAAACAGGCCTTTATAATTTGTCATACGCTTGTATATTACTAATGTATTGTTTTACTTATATGTACCATCGTCTTCCACGTTTCTGAATGTTATTTTTGTGCTAAGGCAGGTGCGCGAGACAAAATGATAATAAAATTAGTATTGTTATCACGAATATTACAAAAGGTACTCCTCTACAAAGGTAGATCCTCAAGTACACCTCTAAATGTGTTGTCAACCACCGCGCATTCAACTGGGTTTAAAAAAGTCGCCACTCGCATCGCTAACGGACGAATTGATCCGAGTTTCGCTGGAAAATAAGGTATAATTAGAGGTTTTAACCGAAATTTATACAGATGATGCTGTGATATTTCAAATTCATAACTTATCAATGCTATTTTTCGCAAACATTACACGGCAAAATATTGGAAAAAAGTGGATCGCATTGCACTCATCATTCATTATAGAAAGCCGATAAAATGCGCTCGAAGTGGCAACAGAAACCCGCCTTCTGTCGAATGGAGTTGGGCCTCCTCTATGAAATCCCCTTGATTGTTATCTTGAAAAATCAAGCAAACTGGCCGAAAATAAATTAAAGAGGCTAACGATTATATTTGGAACTTACTTTTTCTTTCTGGGATATTTTCACGTCACAATATGAATGCTTAATTTATTTTCCGGTCCATCGATATCAGAAATTCATATGAAAACGCAATGTCCAGAATTTTTGTGCATGAGTAATTTTTTTTACACATACCAGCTTCATAATGAAGTGAAACAGGTAATAGTGCTTGCTTAATGGTGAATATGTGCCCATACGGCCGCAAGGAATTCAAATGATACATCGATTCGTGGATGCAGTTAGATTTATGCGTTGGTCGCTCACACGCACTTAACACTAAACACTGGTATGCTGATATCCCTCCTTAAGTGATTCCGAAAAATTGTGCATCTGGCCATCTTGAGAATGAGTTGCGCTCCGTTTAAAATAAGCGAGAAATCACGCAACTTTGAAATTTTTTTCCGATGCTCATAAATTTCTGAAGATAGATTTCTTTGGAAGAAAGATTAATCGAACCTCATGCGGCAGTTTTTTTCACCTAAAAATTAAGTATTCATTGAATCTATATCTGCGCATTTTCCCATATAATAAATACATAGGAGTCGGCCATGTATTTATTATATGTGTGTCAGCCAGGCTTCAATTGTTTCCGTGCACGGTACATAGCAACCGGCATTCCATTGTTTCAGTTCAGCAGGCCACACGCGCCTAGTGTTTCGTTGGAACTTATGGCCAGTAAGCAGTCAGTCCTAATTACATCAACCGCTTTATGCGGTTCAGTCACTCCCTTTCGTGGAAATGAACTGGGCTAGGCTATATTTAGTACAGCTTCATAACGAGGAAGCCACTCGAATGTAGCATGAGGCTAAACCTTCGTGTTCTTTCCTACCTTATTCGGTTTTGTTTGAGACAGAACCCTGGAGATCAGTTTCTTACAAAATCAATTCGTGGAAGCGTACGTTCTACTTACAAAAAATGTAATTCGAATACATGTAAAGGTACTGGAGTGTGAGGAGGCGGAAAAACTGGGATCAGGTTCAATGAAACGATTTTCAACGTCACGGTTGTGGAAAATAAACTTAAACTTCTTGCCCATCTTCTTGGAAAACGCTTGTTAAGGAATCAGTTATTGTTAGAAGTATCACTGGAAATAGAATCCCGGATACCGAGGAGGTAAGAGGTATTATATTTTTGCGAGGCTTTTTCATGGTGGTGACCTTAAAAAATTTGGGGAACTTAGTAATATAGGGTTGACTTTATGCAGCTTTCCGCTCGAAGTGACTTTTTCCGTGTGTTTTGTCCTTCGTCATGCGTAGTTACGGTGACGTTATAGCAATTGTTATCATCAGAGTTATCTTTGCTCGAGGCCCGTATTCGGATAGTACGTAATCATTTTCTTCCGGAGTTAGCGCACAAAGCTGCATAGGTAAAAAATGGTGGCTGTAATACGCATTCACGAAGAATTTCGCTGTGCTCAAGCAAACTGCTTTGTTGGCAAATGTGCATTACGTACGACTGTGTGTTCCGTTGCAGAAGGAAATTCATTGAGCGCATGCATTACTGTTACGGATATTGCTTAAGGTTAAGGGTTTTCCTGGATTGAACGCTGTGCAGTGACGTCATATTAAATGAGAATGTGTTGTAGGCTCCTCAGTTTTTATTTTCCGGATTACTTGAATGCTTTAGGCTTTTAGAAATTCATTGCTTTTTAGATTCTTGTTTCGTTAAATTCGCCATGTAGCGAGATTCAGGCCGGAAAGTTTTTTCTTTAAAAAATCTTGAGAATTTTAAATATCAATATGCACTGCAGAATAGGAATTATAAAAGGCGATAACTTTACTTTGAAGCTTCGGATGCTGAAAAATTCCAAAATTTATGCCACGGAATCGAAAATCACCCTTTTATATCAATTTCTTTGTTACCTCTAGTACCTTCCCAAACTTTATTCTGTCAGTAAAAGGACATCCTTCATTACATGTTGAATGAAATTACGACTATGTCAATGATCGCGCATGTAATATAGATATATCTTTTAGTTTAAGTTTTTTATTCTGAAGACACTGTAGGAATATATATGACCAGATCGCAAAATTTGCGCCGGTATAATATTTTCTCTGCATATTATCCGTCGATCTTATAGGTACGTATCATGCCCAAGGGCAAGTACAGCATCTTACTGGTATACATATTTGTATTATTTATTTTTGCATTTATGCGTGATTGAAACATATAATGGAACAGTGTTATCCCTTGTGGAAGAGATTTGGATGGATGAAAATCAATGGGTAGTTTCCTGAATACAATTCACTGAGCGCAGTGCGTAAAGTAATAGCCAGTCTTGGCATTTATCGCAGCATCTACATTTTTATGTCTCAAAAAGTGGGGAAATTGTTCGAGATTGCAGCATCTACCCAGCATCACGGAGGAGCTGGATGTTCTCCCCGATTACCAATTCGGGTTCCGGAGCGAGCATTCAACAACTCATGAAGTCGCACGATTGCTGAACTATGTCGTTGAGGGTTTCAAATGTAATCGTCATACAGCTGGAGCCTTCTACGACATCAGTAAAGCTTTCGACATAGTGTGGCATGAAGGCTTGCTCTGGAAGCTGAAACGCTTCGGTTTTCCATGATGGTGCCTTCGCATCATCGCCGCTTGGCTTCGGGATAGAAGCTTCTCCGTGGCGTGGGGTCCGGCGTCTTCGGCGCCGAATTAGGGTAGGCGTCCCGCAAGGATCTGTTCTTTCGCCGCTGCTATTCAACATCAATACGGGCCAGAACGTGATGGCGGCGCTGTATGCTGACGACGCGGCGCTGCTCGCCAGATCGTCACAGCAGTACAAAGCTGTCGAATACCTACAACGTGCCACTGACGATCTGGTCGAGTGGTATGAGCGGTGTCGCATGGCAGTGAAGGAGAATAAGACACAAACAATCATCTTTTCCAGAGCCCGGCGAACTTCTCGTCGGCGCTTCTGAAGTGATCTGGAAAGACGTCATCGAATATCTCGCCGTTTTACTCGATCGAAGCCTCACCTTGCATCCACACGCCCGCCGCAAAGCCGCCATCATGCTCGTGCGAAGAAAACCAGATTTCTTTAATGCTTGGAAATGTCAGCCTGCCGTTACATCGTCGGATCATGCTGCATAGGACAATTCTTCGGCCGATCATAGAATACGCCGCCTCAGCGTGGATCAGACTCGCCGCCATGGCAGCTCAGCGCATACTCTGTGTTGCCGGTCGAAAGAGTCTTCGAACAGCACTACGACTAGGCGTCATGACGCACTCTGGACATCTCGAAGTTGCCGCCGGTGGAAGAAGTCTTCCAGTCCCGCGCGAGGGAATTCTTCGAGAATTCACACCATTCTACCCACGGCGAAATCCGGCATATTACTGCCTTTCAAGTCATGCATTGGGATAAATTTCGCCGCCCGCGCGCCGGGACGGGACGTGAAGAGGATCAACCACCACCACCATCACAGCGGCGGTGACTTCACTGGCGAGCACATCCCGAACACCCTCTCCGAGCTGATTCAATAGCTCAGAGTTGGAGTGCGTGAAATTTTGTTGAAAAATTTTCACGTTTTGCTTTTTGAAGACTCGACTGAAGAGCCCGATTTTGCGCTGAGCAGCCGAAAAAGTAACAGGATCGTCGTCTGGCGGTGTTGAGGCGGACCAAGCTGTAAGGACTTTAAACCGGCTAAATCGTAATCATTGTCACCAGAAGTCACGAAGCCGACCCATATAGATACGCCTCAAAAACCTGCGCCGCAGAAGAATGAAAGCATCTTAGCACAATCAATCTTCGGAGTGGATACAAACTTGTATCCCATCGAACCGCATCAGAATTTGTCGACGAATTTGAGTAAATTACCGTACCTTTGCGCGCGAAGTATACCAGGCATACTTACCATTCGAAAAACAGCTTGATAGGCAAATCGACTCATCTGAGTTAACGTACCATCTCACTGCTCTGGTTAGGTGACGCTTACTAGACTTAAGTGCAAACAGGGACGTGGCGGACTCACGTCCGCAGAGAAAGACTTACGCATAGCGACGGAAGATCAATTCAATGTCCCTCAACCAATGTACGCGTCCGTAAGCCAAATTGGCAACGTGTGCGACAAAGGAGGGAAAAGGACAGAATTGGATGCTTGTTAGAAACTAACTGCAATTGTCCGTTTGAATAATTTATATGCACAATATAAAAATAAAATTGGGTGTATCTGATAATATGGATTAAGTTAACCGATCCCATTGAATGAGGAGTGCTTTTTTTACCATCCTAGAGGCCGCTTTATATAAAACGTAAAAAATAAGTTTGAATTCAGCATTTATCAAATTAATTAGGTGCACAACTTTGAGCGTTTCTAGAAAAAATATCAACGCGTACTTCACGGCATCTATTATTCTTCCGCACAACTAACAGCCAACTGCCGTTTACAAGGTATTGGAAATGAGTTGCTTCCTAGCCGTACGTCTATACCAGAGTTGATTTCTCTATATCATAGCATACTCATGCTATTTTTTATATTGAGATACCTTTTTCAAGATGCACGATTACAGTTAACGGAACAAAGACGATAAACGCATGAAGAAAGGTCCATCTCAGGACCACGAATATTAAAAAAGAGGATCCTCAAGTTTGCCTCTAAATATGTTGCATTACGTTACATTTGTTTATTTATCCTGCCACCCACCGCGCATTTAAAAGGGTTTACAAAAGTCGCCACTCGCGTCGCCGAAGGACAAATTGATCTGAGTTTCACGGGAAAATAAGGAGTCACTAGCGGTTTTAACCTAAATTTATTCATGATGATGTGATTCATTAATTTTCAATGCTATTCCGCGCAATAACCAACATTACACGGCAAAATATTGGATAAAGGTGATTTTGCATTGCACTCATTACTCATTTTAGAAAGCCGATTAAAATGCGACCGAAGTGGAAACAGAAATTAGCCTTCTGTTGGATGGCCTTGGTTCTCCTGTGTGAAATCCCTTTGATTGTTATCTTGAAAAATCAAGCAAACTGGCCAAAAATAAATTAAATAGGCTAACAAATATATTTGGAACGTATCGTTTCTCGGATATTTTCACGTTACTTTATACACGGTTATTACGGACAAAGCGATCCGTGTTTCACGGAGAAATAAGATATAGATAGGGATTTTATCCGAAATTCATACGAATGAATGATGTGAATCAAATTCATAGCTTTCAGTGCTATTTCTCGCAATTGTTCACATTGTACTTCAAAACTCTTGGGCAAATGTGGATCGCATTGTCTTCATCACCGTGCCGTGGACATTTCTGAAAACCGATTAACTCTCCGTTGGTCGCGTGGGGTCAATGAGACGCAAGGCCACATTCTTTTCTTTACCCACATCGTATTTTCATAGTTAGGAAACTCATCTTCGTTGTATCTTATTATTGTATGATTCTGAAATGGTCACCGACATGATTATATGTATTGTTATATTTTTGGAATCATCATCATCACTGGTCAACAATTCTGGGATTGATTTGACGCAGCTCTCCACTCAAATCTGTTATCAGCTAATATTTTCGCACCTACGTATTTCTTCTCTTTGGCATCCTTCTTTTCTTGTTCAATATATTTTCGACCAACACTTTCGATTTCGATCAACACTCCCCCGCAACGGCTAGAGCGATCGACGGCGACGATCACGCCGAAGTGCCCGACCGCTACGTTTAGGTCATACCAGCCGTTCGAAAAGCAGTTAGGTCGGTTGCTAGCCCCATCTGAGGTTAGTTACTACTTCACTGCCTTGACATGGCTACGACTACTAGACGTGAAGTGCGAACAAGGTCGCATCACACTTTCATCAGCAGAGAAAGATTTGCGAAAAGCGACGATGGAGGACCACTTTAACGTCCCGCAACCCATCTACGTACGAACTTATGCGATAAAGGCGGAAAGAGGACAGAATTGGACATTCCAGACCTGCCAACCGCCGCAGCGCGGGGCTATGGAGGGTAATTTAATGTGCGCGTTTGAACAATTTATATGCACATTATCAAAATAAAATTGGGTGTATCTGACAATATGAATTAAGTTAACCGATCTCATTGAAAGAGGAGTGCTTTTTTTACAATCCTAGAGGCCGTTTTATATAAAAAGTTAAAAGAAGAAGTTTGAATTCAGCATTTATCAAATTAATTAGGTGCACAACTTTGAGCGTTTCGAGAAAAAACTCCAACGCGTACTTCACGTCATCTATTATTCTTCCGCACAACTAACAGCCAACTGCCGTTTACAAGGTATTGGAAATGAGTTGCTTCCTAGCCGAACGTCTATACCGGAGTTGATTTCTCTATTTCATATCATATCCATGCTATATGTTAAAATTAGTTTAAAACCCATTACTTAGTACCTACCCTGTTTTTAAAAAATTTCCCCCTCCTCTGGTTTTGGACCCCCCCCCCCTTCCCGAACGAAATTCCCACTCTTTGGCGCACGCATACGGGATACTCACAGCTTGAACGGAAACCGTAGCAGACGGTAAATGAAGAACATCTATATCTTAATGGAAGATTTTTAGGAACAAGATGATTAAAGAGTGATGTACGGGTATATTGGGCGTGATATATCGGATTTTGTTCCGACTGTTCGTGACCGACTGCTGGTCACTTCCTCCAGGGTAGACTGCTGGTCACTTCCTTTTGGAGACTCGGAGGCTGCTTGAACAATTGAGAATGGATATCTTTAAGAACGACACAGAGAACATAATATTAGAGCCACACTGTATTTCCAGGTCCGATGGAAGCGATGAATTAAGAGAGATGTTTTGCCGAACGGATAGATATGGGAATTCGTTTTTCCCCCGAACCATAAAGGACTTTAATAAACGCTAGTCCCAACTTCGTTTGAGCACTTTTTTAATGTGTATATGACTGGTGTCCTAATACCCCCTGCCACACACCTCTTAGGTGGCTTGCGGGGTATTGTGTAAATGTAGAAGTGTAGCGGTGTTTGGGCTGCTGACTTTTTATATCAAGTCAGCCTCCTCTATACCCTTGAAGAAGTCTAAATAAAAAAAATATTACAGTCCATTGCTTAACCCATTATAGCCCATTGTTGCTTCTAAGTAACATAAAAAATGTACTTATACATTTCCTGATGTATATAGAAAATATCTAAACTACCCATTATTTTGTGGTGTAAATTGTAATGACGAGATATTTAGCGGTCACGACAATTATGGTCGAGAGAAAAGTTTTCGAAATGAAAAATCTTGAACTTTGATTTCTCCCAGAAGCAGCTCTGGGTCAGAAAGGGTTGAAAATGACCTTAACTATTCTAGTCGATCATGTTGTTTAAGGCATGGCAAATGCACGGTTTGTGTTTACTCACGGCGTAGAGTAGGCTGTGTCTCTCCATTACGGCGCTGCAGCATCCCAGGAAGGAGACGCCCATGACGATGATGGAGGCGAGCATGAGCACATATATGCCGATGTAGAATTCCTCCACGTCCAGCTTCTCCATCCATTCGGAGAAGTTGGGCTCGGTCCGGAGCCATATGCACAGCGCGAACACGCTTGCACCGATTATCTGTGAAAAAAAGAATGTATTATATACTGATATGGTCACGGATATTACAATAGAGAATGTTCAAGCCGTCTGCTGTATCATCTACATAATACCCTGCGAGCCACCTCTAGGGTGTTTGGCAGGGGGTGATCAATCACCAGCATGCAGCATGCATTTGGACTACCACATGCACACCACACCGTCCAAAAAACGTCCCGTATACTAACAAACTATACTACTGTATGCTGTTAGAAATATTAATTGAATTAAGAAGCATGCACTAATTTTTACATAGGTTAGTAGGCTACACTACAAGTCATGCAATCTATTTACGAGTTCTATTGCTGCCGTTATAATCTCTTATTGATCGTGGAAAAAATGACATTCGGAATCTGCCTGTTCTACAATCTATCACTCTTATTTTATTTATATGATCTGATCTTCCGTAGTATGTTTGTGTCCGTAAGAATGTATCGTCACCCACCGGGCATTTAAACGGGTTTACAAAACTCGTCACTCACGTCGCTGACAGGCAGAGCGATCCAATAAAGTCAACTTTTTGAGGAGAGATATCGTGAAGCAACATAACAAATTCTAAGCACTAACAACACGCAGCTCAAAAATAGCAACTTTTCTGGAGAGAAAGAAAAACGATTTATTTTTCTAATTGTTTGGATTCGTTGAACGTGGTACCGAGATGTAATTCAATCCAGTGAGTGATTCCAGGATCTATCTCGTGGATGGTAAATGTATCCATAAAAGTTTATAGTCATTTTGATTGATATTTTTCTGTTACTCCTTTACTTCCCTATTTCCCTTTAATTGATATTAAAAGCCAAAAATGCATAAAACTGAAAAAGAAGCATACATTTGCAAAGAAAGAGTTGTTTTTTGCTTGACTTTAATTTTTTTATTGACAGTATTAGCAATATTAACTCAGACCGGCCAAATTTTGAAATACGTCTTGTTAGAACTTAGCCATCGATATCTTATGATCAACGAAGATATCGTATTGTCCTCATATTTTATTATGATAGCTTACCGCACGTCTTTCGGTTGTTACACAGCACCTGATGATGATCGCTTAAAAAACGTTTAGTAAGCTGTTATAATTAAATTGGTGGGCAATGCGATGTCTTCGTTGATCATTATAGCGATCCAAATTCCATGGATAAATAAGATGTCATAGGGTGGTCTTCTCTTTTTTTATTGCCTAAATCGAAAGATTATTACTCCTGGAGTACGTATTTAGCCGTTTCATATTTTTAAATGGCAATATCTACTTTTCGCGATTTAATGGAAAGTGAAAAATGTAAAGCGCGCGGAAACGCGACGGCTAAGTATGAATGCTGGGAAAAGCCCGTATGACATCTGGCTTCTGCTGGGTGAAGTCACTTGGGTGCGAGGCTATGAACGCCGCTACGATACAGGCTGCTTGCTGCCAAGCATGGCGGTAGTGTAGAATATCCTGCTAGCAGGTAGCGCTTGGCTGAAATAAGGATTAATAACGCCCTCTCAAACGAAGGAAACTTTCCAACCATAGGCAATTTGAATAGGTGATTAGTAAGAGATGTTTTCCTGAACTCTGTGCCTCATGCGCGCATTGGTAATCTCAGACGATATAAAACTCCTATCTACTAGTATAGAATCTAGGACCCTGTGACGTCACGTTGAGTGGCATCGCATGAGCACCAATCTGGCCTTTTTCAAATGAGGTTAAAATTGACCATTAACATTCGTTTAAACTGGAATTTCTAAAAACAAATAATTTGTATATAATGATAGCACTAATGGTGGGTAACGAATCGCAATCAATGCCTTCCGCATTATTTGATGAAGGATACTCTATTAGGACTGTGAAGTAATCCTTTCCCGGTAAATCAATTGCGTGAAATCTTTTCAGGACTTCCACAATTTTAGTTCCTTGTGTAATATTAACGTTTCAAGGAACGAATCGTCCATCGCTGAGATGTGTATATTAAATCGATACTCTTTTAAATTGTTTTGAACTTCAATTCACGTTTTATAAGTTAATTTACATCTTCTATAATCGTGTTGGGAAATTTTTTAGATAAACTTCCTATGATTTTACTGTGAATCGTTAGCTTTTGAATTAAAAAAGGACGCGTAGATTAGGATTTATTTTTAACACAATTTTTTTTATTTGCACACAAAACCATCGTAATATTCGAAAAATGGATAAACTGATGGATTTTTCTTCAAGATGCAAAATTAAAAATCTTCTGCGCGTTTATCACTAGAGCAGAAAACGAATGATTACATTTCATTTTTCTTTTAATTTAGTATGAAGATTTTACTAAATATTTAGATAATGCCTTATATTTTTTGGTCTTTTCTTGTTGGAATCACGGGGATGTTCTTAGGTGTAAGTGGTATCTTGTGCACCCAAAAGAATGTTTTCCTTCTTGTTTTATAGCCAATTATTCTCGGGCCATAATCAGATCTTAATTCTCAACGTCTTTCAAGCTCTCTTTTCTTTTGCCAAGCATTATATTATATGTTCCCTTCTTGGAAAAATTATGCGTTAATTGTCACATTGGCCTTTAAAAATACTCAGAAATCCGAAGGAAAGTAATGCTTCACTTCCTGTATTTCTCGTTACGCTAACGGAAATAATGTATATCAATTTTTAAGAACTCGGAGTGTTGAATAAAATTATTTTAAACGAATGTAGAGATAGCAGCTCTACGTGAACTCGTAAAAATTGTAGAGCCGGTTAATGGAGGACGTTACACCGACAAATGAAGTGAATGTCACCTTAGGAAAAAAATGAATACGCATGCCTTTCTCATTTGAATTTGTCCCTATTGTTTGGTATGGCGTTCCAATTAATTCAAAATTTCGATACGTTTCTCGGAAATAGCCTCGTTGTCTTTTTACTCTTACGATGATACCACCCTTTGAGAGGAAAACATTAAAATTACGGAGAAAATGCCAATGCCATTAGGACTAAAAAAATACAATATTCATGAGAATATCTCTTTTTTCGTAATCACCTAGAATAATGGGGCACATAGCCGAAGTACGTATTTTAGGTGAAATTCTTTCTCCACCACAGACTCCTACGGCATCTGGTGGTTTCAGAAAGAAAATAAAATAAAAAATATTTAATTTTTTTTCCAAAAACCACCCTATTTCTAAAAACAATATAGAGTATCCTAAATAGTAGTGATGAGCGATATATCGCTGTGATTGAATAAACGTTACTGAAAAGTAGCAGTAGCTGTCGGTGACTTCATAGTCGAAATTACTGTGACTGGATCACTGGATTCGGTGAAGACAGTTCGGGCTGCTACCAAGTGATGAGCGATATATCGCTACCTATGATTGAAGAGAAGTACCCGATCACCGCCGGTGACTAAATCACCGAATACTGTAAATCACTGCCAATGTGAATACGGTAAAAATAGCTTCGTCTGCTACCAACTGCAGAAATGCTTCGCATAATAAATGAAGTCTTATTCATCAAATGATTAACGATTTATTAAAGCTAACAAAGTATATTCAAATATAAGACGAAATATACAGCTAACGGTTTGAATGTAAATCTTTTTTAAAATGTCGATGGGATTTTGATGATTGCCACTTATCAATTCCTTTACCATGTCAGATTTACTTAATTATCATAATATTTGCTGAGAATCAGAACTATTCCCTAAAAAAATATTTTGCCTAATTTTCCAATTTTCAATACGTTATATTCGTTCCTCTTGAGAAGAGCTCATTCATTGGTATTGAACTAAGCAGAAGGATAAAAGCTTTACAAATCATGGCTACCTGAGTGATTCTCCATGTTGTCCGCAATCACATGAATCAATTACCGTTACGAATGGTTATTACGTTGATCTCTCACAATGTTACCAGCGTAATATTAATTTCGCTACATATTTTTAAGGCGAAGAGGCTATTCCAATATTGGATATATATTGATTTGAGAATAACGTGGAGGACGTTATGAATTTCATATATCACTTCAAAACTATTGTAAATAGGTGCGAAAAGCCCTAATTACACCGTGTAATTTGGATTGTTCTGGTCGTCAGCGACGCCAGTTGTGACATTTGCAAACCTATTTCATTTCGTTATAATTAATATTACATGTATTGACCGACATATGGATTCTTTATTGTAATATTTGCCGGTTGAAGGCTAAGAATTAGACACTTTTGTGTGCTGCCATCTAACGGCAAATATCCAGTTTATGTATTCGTGGCGCAGGGCAAAAATGAAACTTTGTGACCTCTGCATACAATTACGAGGGTCGGTCAATAAGCAATGCCCCATATTTTTTCTCAGAACATATTTAGTGTCAGAATTTGGTGACAATATGGACCAACATGCCTTCTCAATGCCCTATTTTTCTACGTAGTCCCTATAACGTACTAAGGGCGTGCTCCAACATTTTGGGGCAGCATGCATTCCCTGGTGATAAAAGATCTTATCTCTTCGGCGCAGCAATGCCGAGTGCCGCTGATCATAGTCAGCGGCGTAGCGAGGGGGGGATCGAAGAGGTCCGGAACCCCCGAAATATAAAAACACAGTTACTTTGCCTCATGAAAGAAAACGAAGTACTTATTGAAAAATTATGAATTTACGAAAGATTTATTTGAAAAATGAAGTTTTTTTCGATTATGATAAGTGTAAGATTTTGTTTAAAACCCTATACCTCGTATTCTTTTTTTACAAAATTCTCTTCTCTGCTTTTGCACCCTCCCCCCTTACCCAACGAAATTCCTGGCCTCGCCACTGATCATTGAGGTCTGTTTCCGCATATCCTGAGGCTGTAAATTTATTTACGCATCGCCCAAACTGTACTCCTACCATCTGCAGCGTCGCCATACAATGCGCGCAAACGTTTATGGATGTTCAAAACTGTTTCTTTATTTGCACACAAGAATTCAATAACAACACGCTGTTTTCAACGTGAGCCGCTTGTGGTATGGTATGGTATTTGGAGGCGACCGACAACTGAGGTCATTTGCGCCATGAGGGAAGGGTAGGTGAGGAAGGGTAGAGAGAAACCCAGCGTCGGCATTATCCTGCTCTTGACGAAAGGCGCCAAGGGGAACACGGCTTAACGTCCCATCCGACGGACGGAGTGTTGCGCTTGGAATGTCCTCCACACAACACTCAAGCAGGGATCGGGCAGTCTCTGAAAATTCTCTGCCGCTGCCGGGATTTGAACCCGGGTCCACCGGGTGGGAAGCCAACACTCTAGCAACCACACCAACCCGATCCCCGAGCCGCTTGTGTACGCCATTTTCCGACGATGCGCTGCCGTTCTGCCATCTGCTAGAACGGTGTCAAACTTCACCAGCGCAGAGAACAAACATTAATTGTGAAGCACCGACAAGGACATTGACCTATGTTTATCAATGGCTTAGTATTTTTTTAATGTGGGGAATTAATTATTGAACGACCTTCGTTGAATGGAAATGAGAAATATATTGTGAATCAAACCCTTAAGTAGACGTGTACATTAGGGTGGGCCGAAAAAAGGTTTTTTTTCCTGATCAAATTTGCCCTGTGCGGGAAAGTTGCGAAATGGTATAAGGATCTCGCACACAAAATTTTTTTCAAATCGGATAATATTAACCACTGCCGCCCGAGCTCTAAAGTTTAAAATTTTGCGAAAAATCAGGCTGATTTCAGAATCAAACGGCTATGAAGACGAATTTTATGAAAATATGGGATAATGGATAATAACAAAGAGTGGATACATGTTTATAGTTTATGAAAATGAAATTTGAAGTTTTTTTGACAAAATCTATGGTTAAAAAAATGTCTATGAATTAACAACAAAATTAGAGTATAGACCACCCGCACAACACAACTCATTTTTGCCTAATTTCTAAAACTCCATTTTGGGGGCTAAATTGCAGGTAAAATAATATTTATTTCGATTGAATTTCATTTCTTATCAAATAAGTCATCATATGGTAGTAAATAATCCCACAAAAAGTTATAATAATACACTGTACATTCCGCTCCAACGGTCTTTTTTGGTGACGGTTTACTATGGTAAATCTTTCTATGCTAAGATCTTGAATTTTAGACGGAATAAAAAGTAGACCACTGTCAAAAATATTCTGTTTCACAAATTTGAAAATTTTAACTTTTAATCTTGCCTGCTACTCATGAAGCATGTTTCTATATAGGAGCGAGGTTTGGACGTTGGCAGCAGCAGGGAAGTCTAAAGTGGAAGCATTCGCAATGTGATGCTAGCGAAGAATGATTGTGATGATAAGGAATTTAAGCAGCGAGTTTATTAGACTTCATAGGTGAGTATGGAAGTTGCATGGCACGAAGTGTTAATAACTAAACATAATATGCACCCATGCTGTATTCTCCGAATGATAAAATGCTTATTATTTTTTAAAACTTTTCAGTGCGTTTTATTCAATTTTTGGAAAAAAGTGTTTTAAAAATATTTTTTATTTAATTTTTATTTTATACTTTTAGCGGTGAATTATGTAGTGGGTTAAACCAGAACTGTTAAAGCAATTCCTACAAAAAAATTATATCTGACGCCAAATATTGAAAATATTTAAAACAATTTTTCCATGCAGAAATTAAGTCAGTTGAATAGAATACATGCGTGCGCTCTTACCATTCCCGGAATCATTCAAGCAAATTAGAACATGTACTGAATAGTAGAGGCCTTCACGTTGTAGAAATCCATCTTACTGATTGAGTACGCCTTCCCTAAATACGCTTCCTTTCCCTCTCCTCTCCCCCCCCTCCTACGCGAAGCGCAACAATGTAGCGCTCTACAGACATCTCCTCTCCACTCCTTTCCCCTCCCCACCCCTTCCACTCCCCCCCCCTTTTTGGTATACAACCCACAGCGACGCTACTTGTCCGATGCCGTTAGCTTGTAGTCTTCCTAATTTTAGAGTGCTTTTGCACGCGCTCACTAGAAGCCTGTCTTTCTAATTCTCCTTCACTTACACTGGAAAGGTTACACTGGTCCCTATCCACTTGTTGAGTCAAATTCCCTTTTTACGCACTTACGTAAATTCACCACAGCCGGAGAGGTGGTATACATACGCACCGGAGGTTGGACGAGTCAGGGGTATATAAGCCCGCTAAAAAAATTGAGGATCGTCGTCGTCGTTGTACTGCTAGTCCTATGAATATGATACAGTGTATGGAAACTAGTCAGGCAAATAAAGTTCCAAATTGTAGAAACAGCAAAGTTTTTCATTCACAAATCAGTAAATTAGAACATGCATGAAATTTTATTCGAATGATAATCCGAATGCAGGAAATTTCCGTTTTACAGGATGAATGATGGTCTTTCGCAAGATCATTCGAGAGATCATTCGAACGAAAATTGACCGTATAAAACGGCCTTTAGAGCGACACGGAGATCATCATATTAGAACCTCACCATATTTCCAGGAACGACGAAAACGGTAAAATAAGAGAGATATTTCGGCGAACGGATAGGTGCGGAAATTCGTTTTTTTCCCGCTCGACAAAGGACTTTAACAAGTGCTAGGCGTACTTTCGTTAGAACATTTCCTTTTTAAATGAATACGGCGGGTGTCCTGACATCCCCCGCCACACGCGTATTGAGGCAGCTTGCAGGGCAGTATGTAGATGTAGTTGTACAATGGAGCGTAATTTCATATGTCTGATCATTGGATATTGTATTAAAATTAGAAGGATTATAAAGGACGTAAATACCATTGTTTTGCTTTTTAACTTCCGTGGATTAAGTGTACGATGGCCAAGTTATTTTGAAAATAACATGCAATTTTTAACAACAACAAAATTATTTGTATTGAATCCCGCGGTCACGAACCTACTACCTTATGGACAAGGAAGTTGTGCTGTATATCCGAATGAAATTTACCACTTTTGGAAAACAGCACCAATGTGTTTTATTATAGTGTAATAATGTAATGAAAAAGAAACAAAAAGTAGAAAATTTACAAAAGCTACTATAGCCTAATGCTATGTATTTTTTTTAACCTATTTTGATGTTTATTTACGGTAACTATAAGATTCATGGTTCCTCTAATTTTTGGTTCATTAAATAATGAAAAATGCTTAAATTGTCAATGCCGATCTTTTATTACTACTATTTTTGGTTTTGGAAATATATACTACGTCTTTGAATAATCTTCTTGTTAAATAAATTTCAGTGTCTAAAATAGAAATCGTTTAATTTTTTAGCGAGGAGCCGGTAGTCTCGACCAGTGTGGACAAATCTCGGAGGGGCGAGACTTATCGAGTGTCGTCAAGACTCTCGACACAGGCGACACTGTCGCCGCGCCGAGATTCTCGTCCCGACAATGCTGAGATATGAAAGTCTCGTCTCGACCGTCGAGACTCTCGGGTGGTCGAGTCTCGCACAGCCCCATTAAAACCCCTGGGCTAACTCCTACGCCGGGTTTTCCTCCATCCTCCCATCCATGTGGCGCGTATGGCATAACCCTTTGGGTGTCTCCTCCTAATATCTCTAACAATCCACCTTGATGTGCGGCGTATTATAGTCTGTATACCGCAGGGTGGTGCTCAGGCCCGCCGGCTACCTGAGTCGGTCCCATAGTTTTTATGGTCGGTCCTTTCCTCCCCCCAGCGCTCGCGGACCGACTCAGGTAGTTGGCGGGCCCGTTCGCCGCCCTACGGTATACAGACTATAATGAGCGTTTCAAGGCATCACGAATCGGACAGCACAAACAGGCTCGCTACGCGTCACGTTGCTTCCCTTCTGAAATGATTAATCCCACCGCGGGAGGCCGCCTCATTACCTCCCCCTCGTCATATCCGCCCCCGATCACTTCACGCAAAGGGCCAGACTCTGCCGCTGACAGCAGCCAGACCTCCCCCCCGGCCCTCTTCTGGCGGTAAAAAAAACGCGCGTTTCAAAATATCAGCTCAACCTCTGCCCTCGCGTGGCCGTCCGAGCGAACACGGGTCCAATCGCGAGCGCCGTCACCTGAGGGTTTCCGAACGGCTTTCTCGATGAGTTTTCGGGAATTTTGGCGGACCCTAATTAGCATGTCAGCGTTCGGGAGACTTGCGGTGACGTAATGGCACGTCATCGCCCGTCCTGCAAGTGGATGACGCCATTATGCTACTTCATCACCACGATCGATCAACAGTTTAAAGATTGATTTGATGCCTCTTTCCACTCTTCTCCATTCTCCTATCACCTAAAATTTTTAACTTTACATATTTTTTATCCTTTACATACTTCATCACTTATATTATACGTTACCAAACTTTTTCAATGTGTCCAGCAATACCATTCTGTCCTCAATCTTGATTTATTTTCTCACATTAAGTTAGACCTCCAACCTCCAACGGTTTTACCCTGTCAAATTTACGTCAAATTCCGTTCAAGACTCGTCGGACAAACTTTCCAGAATGGATATGACGTCATTTTCAATCGTCAAGACAGCATTTTGTCTTGAATACTCTCGAATTTCTTCGTCTTGTCTAAAGCGGTTGGATCTCTGATATTGATGAAGCCTTTAGACCAATCAAAGAAGGTTTTCTAGCCTTCCCAGCGCTTCCTTGGAGATGGATTGAGTATTGACATCATTGTCGCGTGGGGGATAAATACCGTTGAAGCCCTCGTTAAATTTGACGTGGTGTAAAGGTGTTTATATCAAGTGATCTCTCCAGACTACCACATAAAGTAGATGATGAGAAGTTCGGCAATCCAAGAAATTGCTTCAAATGTTTTGCCTGTGAGTAAAATTATGATTATAATTGTATCGGTAACGCTTCACGTTATTTCTTTGTCGATCGCGTTGGAAAATGTCATTCAAGCCAATTCAAGCTTTATAATACCGAGTGAAAGGCTGTTTAACTCCATATAAGTTATGTTGAACAATTAACTGACAACACCGCGTCGAATGGTGTTGACTCTCACTTTAGCGTTCAAGACGACTTTAATAAAATGATAAAACTTATTTCACTGTCCACTGGATTAAACCCTTTTTTCGAAAGTGGTTATTCTTCTTTGAAATTAAAAAAAAACATATGAGGCTATCCTTTACCCCTCTCCCCATTCATAAGCACTTCATCAATAGTGTTTTTCAAACTATTATGCCTGGTGATTTGTCCAATTTAGTTGTCCCATATACTTTTTAAGCCTTGTTCTAAAAACCTTAACTCTTGTTTAAAATCAGTGGACAGTGCAATAAGTTTTATTATACTATTCAGCACGCTATTTCACCACATCTCGCCAAACACGGTTGAACTCGTTCAAGACGACTTGTTACACGTTCCTTGTTCAAGACAACTTGAGTAGTGTGAAAGATGCCTCAGACTTACTGCGGGCTTAAAAATTATGTATAATATTCTTGACTCCATTACGGAGTGCCCGGAATGGCCCTCCTTGATAAAATTCACAGATCCATCCCGACCCAAGCGCTCTCACCCTTTGCTCCACATGTCTATTTCCAGACTTTCGATCACTGAACGTTCTTCTATCTCCCTTCTCTCTTCCCTACTGAACTCCGTCCTCTCACACATTGATCCCTTTCGAACTTTCACTTAATAGGTCGGTAACCCTTGCCCTTTCGAATCTATCACCAAAATAGTATTGCTCCCCAACTACACTTTTTCTCTTCTTAACAATAGTATTATTTATTTTTATTGTTAATGTGAAAATGTAATTATTAAAACGCATGCATTGTTGCTTCGCCACTGTAAAATGGCCCCTTTTCCGTAAGTGGTTATTCCTCTTTGATGTAAAAAAATCCTTAATGAGACCATTCTTTAACCGTCTTTAATCTTTTTTACTTGCACCTCATAGGTTTGTTACCCTTGCCCATTCGGATCTATGATCCAAACAATATGTCTTCCCAACTACGGTTCTTGTTCTTTTATAGATATCATTGTTTATTCTTATTACTAATATGCCCGACTATTTATTAAAATGCATTCATGGCCACCGTAAAATTGCTCGTTTGCTACATAAGGTTATCATTCTTTGATATAAAAAATATCCCTAATGAGGCTGTCCTTTACCCTTGTTCCCATGCATATACACTTCGACAACAGCCTTAATAAAACTATTATTTCTGGTGATCTCCCTCTTATGTCTTGCTCAAAACAACTCAACTTGACGTAGGAATGAAATCAATAAGTCAGAATATCATATCAGTATCTTGGGTACCTGCAACTGGGACTTAATGGCATACTTTGCTTAGGATAGATTATAACACTGTCTAATCAAGTGCTACATCTAATCAGCATCGAATTTGTAGATCCATCATTTAAAAATGTGTTCATTATCAGTTTCATGAATCATAAATGTGAACTAAGAGTTTTTTGCAATGTAAAATTAAATCTCAAGAATGTAGGTGCGACTATTTTTATGATTGAGTTGAAGTGCAAATTTTTAAAATGAGAAATGACCAATTAGATTTTTTTATAATCGGAACTTGGTTTTAAACGGTTTATGGAGTTCAGATCAAATTAAACTTGAAATTAAGCAGTAGTTAGCATGATAGTAATGCTTATCGGGAGACATGAATACTATAGCAAATCCCCCTGTCGGAATATATCCCCCTATTGGAATTCCCCTGTCGTTCACATGACAGGTTTGAGTTATATCACTTCACGCTATTTAAAAAAATTGTCAGGATAACTTCCGGGAATTGCCAAAGAATTTATTTTCATCAAACATGCGACAGCAATGAATTTTTCTGACATCCCCTTCTTTCCGTGGTACAACCTCCTTAATTATCTTCCATTATTGGAGGTGCGAAACTTTTTGCTGACGTCGGCCGCTACCGGAGCAACAGGGGGTGTTGAGAGGGGGGTCCGCTGAAGATGATGGGAACTGTTTTTGTTGAATCTGGGGCGGAGGGCCTCTCGCTGTGCTAATTTAATCTCTGAAATTGATTCAAATCTGAATGCCGACCCACCGCTGCGACTGGCGTCTATAGGGGCGGGGTAAGGTTTATTCCCTTACAGAGCTCTTAAATGTGGGGGCTTTTGACCCCTTACCAGAGTCATCTAGATTGCACTCTCAACAATACTCCGTCACAAAGTCGAGTTGGTGCATACGCTTTCACCATGGGAAAGTCGGTGTCTGTAGCATAGTTAGGCCGAACGTCCCCTAGAGTCTTGTGGGGAAATTAGGAAATATCATGTTTTTTATGCAAAATAATAGAATAAAACATGTTAGGTTCACTAACATATTTGACAAAAAACGACCCGGATTTTATAAAAAATTTACATCGCCAGGTAAGCCTGAAGTCATCATTTATATTCTGTGTTTTTTTTTGGATTGTTGAATATATATGAAGTCTGTCGAGTATCCATAAGAGTTCAGATGTTTCTCGAAGCTTGGAAAAACCAAACTATTTCAAGCGTGACGACTGCAGGACGTTGGAAATAAAGTGAAGACCCTGAAACTCATTCATGGAGTAATTAGGAAAACTGATTGCTGACGATGTGTCTATTTCTATTAACTTTCAATTGGAAAGTTGAAAATAAATAAGCTCCACTCGCCTCGACGCCTATGTTTCAACACAGTCCGCCATTAATGATGTGTCAAACACTGGCGGACGGCGACGACTCTATTTCTTAGTTATTATGAAGCAACCTAGAGGACTCTGATTCATACTGCGCCGAAAAGTGTGACGAGTATAACTGAAGCGTTGAAGAAATTGCTGACAGAGCTTGATCCCAATAATCCCAAGGCTATCCCAATAGTTGAACATGAAAAATATTTCGTGGATTGGAAGAAGGGCTGGAATAAGTGCGTAATATCCAATGGGGATTATTTTGAAGGCGACGACGTTAATTAAGACGAAGGAATTCATATTAAATAATAGAATTACCGTTGTTTTCCGAACACAACTCGTATACTTGTGCCTCGTATAACTGTAACTGTGCCGCAGGCTCTCCTGCATGTTGCTAGGTGTGTATTTTTCTCCTAAGCATTAATTTTTATGGATCAATGAGATTTAAAGAAACGCTTCATTTTTTATCCCATTCAATATTCACATTGACAATTCCCGAAATCTCTTTTGACCGGCAAGGGAAGACCACGTACTTTGCTATGCCTTTTTCAATGCCACATTTTTAATGGCATTCGGAATTCCCAACGCTTTTCGTAATAGGTAGAGGTTGCATTGAATGGACCAAAGTTTAGCTCTAATTAATTATTTTTTATGCACTACATTCAACATGCCTTACATTATTAAAAAGGGGGTTAAACTTATTAAACGAATAGTTTGAAAAATTATTAACTAGAGCCAAACTGAGGCCCATTCAATGCAACCTCTACCAATTACGAAAAGCGTTGGCAATTCCGATTGCCATAAAAAATGAAAAAAAAATCAAAATTAATGGTAACTAGGTTTGGTAATAGCTTAGTAACGTAATAACAATAAATACGTGCAAAGCTAACAAAGCTAAGGTATGTAAAAGTTTTTTGTTTATTCTCTTCTTATATATTAAAAAAATTATATTATTGGAAAAAAGAACTCTTTCGTAACATTTATTTATGTAAAAATATTGTATATCATTGTATTTTACATTGTTCTCATGTTTTAATTCATAGCCCTGATGATAGTCTTAAATAAACTGAAACGCTGGCTAACAACTTTTTTGCATCATGTAGATTTTGACTTATACTCCAAGAATTATTTTACCATAAAAAAATGAGGCATTAAAAAGTCATATCAAAGTACGTGGTATCCCCTATTGAGATCAACCCGCAGTTTACCAAAATTCGATCGGAAGCTGCTGAATCCGTCCTCCCTTCTTAGTCGCGACTCAGACGCGATGAATTGCGCATTAATTTCGCAAATGAGATTGGTGACCCGTGATCTCGCGGATAAACAGTCGCGTCACTCACAATCAGAGAAGCCCTTTGGGCGAGCGAGGCCGCCGAACTTTCACCTGCGATTCGATTTCGGACGCACGCCGCCGCACCAATCAAAACGTCTCCCCCAAACAAACGCCGCCGCTGCGTTTGATGTCTCCACCCTGAGTGGCCCTTTACCTGATCGCTTCTTTTCTACCCTGACGGCTATCGGGAATAATGCTGCCCCGACCCAGCTGCGGATGTTTAGCTAGTGTGATCCAAACGATCTGTCCTCTCTATTACCTGATGGACGCAATTCGGGGCGGAAACATTCTGTCTAATTTCACGTCATCGCCATCATTATTATCATCATCATCGTGCACGAGTCAACAACTCTTGAGATTGGTGTGACGGGGCTCTTCCCTGTAATCTTCTGTTTGCCTAATTTTTTTTAAATTTAATAAGTTTCCGCCGTGACCGCGTCATTGAAAACAAATGGAAATGATAGATGATTCGCCCTCAGAGTAAATGTGAGCAAGGGACATTGACATGACGGCTGATCTAAATAATGAAATTAGTTCTTGATTTTCACAAATATTTCTCTTAAATGGACGATCGATTTCTTCCAATAGCCGACATCACGGGGTTCACGATACAGATCCTTTATTTATTTGTTTTTAAATATTACCCTGACGATTTTCCCTTGGCCCGTTTTGCCTCTGGAATACTAGAGGGTGACCTAGTCCTAGAAGGTGACGGCCATCGGAAATAATGCTCCGTTGGCCCAACTCTGGATGTTTAGCTAGTGTGATTCAATCGCTGTGTCCTCTATCACCTGATGGGAGTAATTTAGGTAAAATATACTGTATAATTTCACGTATTCGTCATTCGTCATTTGCCAGCCTCGGTGGCGGTGGGGTAAAGCCTGCCAATCCGTAGGTTGTGGGTTCGAATCCCGCCTGGGTAGGTGATCCCTAACCAGGGCATGGATGTTTGTGTCGTGCTTTTTTAATGTTAAAAACCCGTTGTAAAGGCCACAATGTGCTGTTTACTGGGAAATTAAAAATAAATAAATAAATAAATAAAATCTGCTTTGTTATCATATTCGTGCACTGGCCAACAACTCTGAGATTAGGTAGACGCTGCTTTTCGTTGTATTCTGCTGTTTGCCTAATTAAAAAAAGTTAAGCTCCGTCGTGACCACGACATTGAAAATAAATAAAAACGATAAATGGTGAATTTACCCTAAGAGTAAACGTGAGCAAGAGGCATTATTTATGCCTGATTCAAATAATAAAAATTGATTTTCACAAATATTCTTCTTTTATAGACGACCACTTTCGTCCAATAGGTCGACGTCTCTAGGCACATGGTACAGATCGTCTATTTATTTGATATTAAATATTAATGGGACTATTCTGTCTATAGTCCCTTTTTCCCTTGGAATACCCGAAGGAGAATCAAAACCTCAAAAATTTCGCAGTCTGTCACCACCATAAGCTGTGAAGTAGTTGATTCTCTGTCAATTTACATTGATTGATAAGTAATTGATTAAACTTCCTCCCTATCTTCAGAAGTTTATGTTTAAGCAGAACAGCCCCTATGCCTCAACTTTTTGGATGCGTTTGGGAGTTAAAAAAGTCGATAAGTTCAAAAATGCCATATTTTGAATCTAGAGCACGTGATAGGCCGTGAAACCAATTTTCATATCGATCGGAGCACTTTTAATTTTGGCGAAATTGAGCATTTTCACTATTTCTTGAACTATTATCTCAAAAAAGGAGGGACATTGCGTCATTGGGCTCAACAAAAATTGAAACAATCAGCAGAGTAACCAGAAAAGCTTCCCCTCTCCCTTACTCTCCCCCTTGTAGCGTAGGCGAATCCCTTCCATAGAACTGAGTATTCCATTGTTCAGTGGTTTAGATGGCAATAGAATCGAAGCATTTGATTGTGAGATATCGATTATTATTTACGCGCGTGATTCCAGATCGCGTGTCGATGTGAGGGTCTCCCGCCGAGCATGAAGGCCACGAAGACAAGAAAACCCTTTTATCCGAAGATTGGCTGGACGTGGAAATAAAAGCAATTCAATGCTGCCAGCTTCCTGTATCCCCCCTTCCATCTTAATCGTATTTATCCAAAGTGGAATCATGGATTTGAGAACTAACTAGTCGGTCATTCCCCGTGATGGTTCGAATTCTTTTTACAACACTTTACTCAATAGACAGGTGCGATGTGGGTAGAGTCTGACTATGACAACCTTCAAGGCATCGTAAAATTGCTTATTTTTAATTTTTTGTCAAAAGAATGAATGTTTGGGTGTGGGCAGTGCTCGTTGGTATGTAAAAAATGCGATATTTCTTTCATGGTTTGTGATTGAGTTACTCCAAGGGAATAAATACTAACATTTTTAGCAGATTTTAAAAGAAAAGATGATCCCTGAAAACTCACGTTATTATTAGATAAACAGCAGGGCAATAACATTTTTCGCCCATTTTCACGTTTTTTGTCGCATTTTGCCACTACGCGGCTCGCGCTGTGAAGGGCCGCAATTTTACATATGTATATTTTAACTTTGAGAAATCAGACTCCTTGGGGAAAACCCTTATCCGTAAATCACGAACAAATAACAGCAAATTTTACACTTTACTATGAGGGTTCTTACCATCCGAACTTCTTCGATTCCGAAAAAGAATGAAAAATAACCAATGATTAGCCATAGAATACTTGAGTGCAAAGACATGCATGCATTTATTTTCATAATACTTACTATGGGATCACAGAAATTATGCACTGTATAAGTTTCTTTGTCAAATTGGCATATCTCGGTAATTTGGGTAATCGAAAGGAAAATGTTGCCATTTAGTGCAAACATAAAAATGCTGATTTTCAAGTGAAATTTCCTGAAAACGTTGCGAAAATTCTAACTTTTTGTGAACATCAGTCGATGAAAATTTGGAGGATAATAATTTGAAATTTAATGGAAATTATGCTACGTATCCCTCGCCAATCTTTTAAGGAAAAATGCCAAGCAACTTATTATAGATGTAAATGCACAAAACCCGTCGCGCTAGTCGTGCCAAGGCCATTCCTGTGACTGCAAAAAATCTTGGACGAGTGCCAATTATGAACGAGAATTCGAAGTACATTCGATAAGTTTTGTAAACTTTATATTTCTCTCCTTGAAGAACTCCTATATTTTAGGTCCAGGTAGCAATAGTATGTCATATTTGTGGCTCGAAACAATGGCTCAGATTTTGAAGCCTTACGGAATAAGTGGCTCAACTTTATTTTTGGTCTGATTGCTACATGATTAGTTTCCTCCAATGAACGTGGATAGTCCTTTCAGGGTGGTGACAAACCAGGTCATAAGGAAAGAATTGAGGCATTTGAACTATGGTGTTAAAGGAAAGTAAAGAAAATACCCTGGGCGAACTAGGTGTTAGAAGGTTAGTGGGAAGGAGGCGTCTAATAAGAGTGCTAAAATAGAGAAGGATCAGGATTGCCCACATTCTTCAACTCGAAAGCTTGGTTAAAGCCGTACCTGAGTATATATCATACGGAAAAATTCATTTTGGCTGACATGGACTGGACTTTATGGGACAATTAGTGAATGAATTTGGATGCTAATCGTACATAGAAGTGAAAATATTGGCCCAAGAGTGACAGGCTGTTGCAGATCAATCCAAGGATTGAAAGCAGAGAAGAAGATAGGTCAGGGAAGTCAGGTAACCTCATCCATGACGCCAGGGAAAATTAACGACATAGAGAGGGCATGAAAACGAAGTCAGGGAAAAGTTTGGGAACTTTAATTTAGGGAATTCATAATATTTTTCTCTTGTGTCCGTTGGGCCTTTATGACTTGCCTTAAAAAATGAATGATTTTTTTACATTTTCCATGAAAGAAATATTTTTTCTGATCACTTAAGCAGAAAAAGTATTAAAACAATGTTGACCTGCTCCGCCGCGAAAGCTGATAGAATTGTGAAAATAAATATTGCATACACCATTAATTTGGCTAATATACTAGTGACAAACATTACGTTGAATTGGATAATTATTATAGTGAGCATCAACGACGGAAAAGTCTGTTTCGTCTCGAAAGCAAGAGCTCATAGCTCTGGTAGAGGTCAAAAAGTAAACTATCAATCACAAAATAAATACTATTTATTGAAACACTCAAATGATTTATCCAGCAATTAGAGGAAACAAAAATTTACATCAGTGATTTTCTCTTTCATGGAAATACCCTTTTAACATTTTTCAATGACCTTGGAATTGAAAAGAATAGTAAATAAAGGTTTTTCCTTTTACCAAGTTCATGGTAACCACCGAAACCGAGGGATCTGCGTCTTTGGGCTACTTTTCCATCAATCAAGTTGTACTCGGCAACTTTATGACGAAAATACTTTTAGACCTTTCCAAAAATTTTTCCAAAATTGAATGCGTCTTTTTTTATTGCGGCTATTTTGGCAAAGTTAAAGACATTTTTTCCTCGCTCCTGTAATAATCCTGTCCTTTGAGCCGGGGCGTTGATCTTTGGAAACCCCATGTTGTTCCTGCACTATTTTTAGCTTGCCGGGACAGTGACACATGGAACACGGAGACTGGGAAGAAGGGAATATCTGAAATTGCGCGAAGAATTGAATTTGTGTGTCCCAGGTGCGTCTCTCCCGTGTTGCGGTGCGTTTATTCGGGGAAATATGATTTGAGAGCCGTTTCTTTGACAACGCACCAGTGTCATACGATTGTCTTTTTTTTTACTTCCCTCCGCTCCTGTGCTGCCTCCTATCGGTCGCCGTAGCGGCGGCGTTTGCTCCTTCCAGGCCCCGCTTTCGTTTCTTCCTTGGCCGACGCTGTAAGCCACGCTGATTAATGACTCGCTTCGTTCGGGGTTTTTTAAAACAGTTTTTTGCCGTCGGAGGGCGGATAAATCGCCCGCTCCTCCTCTCGCGGTGCAGGTAATCGAGGTCAAGGGATATTTTCCTATTATTTATTTGGCGATAAATTCCTCTGTCTCCCCCAACCCACCCTCTTCCGTATATCAGCCCGTTTCAGAATGGCACCATTAATATTCCACCTTCCCTGTCCTGTTCCGTGAGGCGTTATTCAGAGCGCGAAAAAGCATTATTCCGGGTATCATGTAGCTCCACACAGTCGATAGGCGTAGCAAGGGCGGAGATGCCCGCGAGGAAGGAAGGAACCGCCTCGGCATTTTTCGTCGTGAGTGATTGGTTCTTCCCATTATCCTTCCGATTGGTGCAACTCCCCCCGCCCCTGGTATGGTATATGCTCCATGGAATGAGTGTCATAATCACTGGTCAACAATCCTAAGAATGGTTCGACTCAGCTCTACCTTCATTTCTCTTATGAGCTAATCTTTTCAGGCCTTCATATTTCTTGATAATCTCTATAGTCTCAGACTCATCTTTGTGGAAGTTCATTCTAACTGGAGACAGGAGAAAGAAGACAAGGTGGGAAAGGGGGAGAGAGGATATAGTTTTCCTCCTTCATCTCTGCTAACGAGATGATCAGCAGAAAAAAAGTTTGCTTTTTGCCAGTCATTTGAAAATCCACAAAAATCTTCCTAAATAGTTTGTGCACAACATCCAGGAATATGTTTTCCCCGAGCTTACCTGTTAACAATGTCCGTCAAAGTTCTATGCCTATCCAGATCGACTGGAAAGATATCGATCGATCGAAATGAGATCGTGAGCACGGAATGAGACTGAGGAAATCGTCGAACAGAACGCAGTATCTTTTTGTTTGCGAGTATAATAAGATAAGAGTAAAATAAAATAAAAAAAACGCAAACTTCATTCTCCTACACCAACTCAACATCGCGTGAAAAACAAGACAAGGAGACAGGGGAGGAAAGGGGGGGGAGAGAGGATATAGTTTTCTTCCTTCATCTCTGCTAACGAGATGATCAGCAGAAATAAAAAGTCGTCCCGTGACGTCACGCAATGGCAACATGGCGTCAACGCGTGGTTTCAAAGCGTAGTGCATGAAGATAAGGTCGAACAAAGGCTGATATCTCGATGTAGGAGGAGATAACACCGTCAAAACCGAGAGGAATTGGTTCCCGCACCGTTTTCTATATAGAAGCCAGGAGTTTGCTTTTAAACTTGTGAATTTGTGTAAAACTTCACGCACATACGATACATGTCGTGATATCTCCGAATTTCAAAGACTTAAATTACTATTCATCTAAGTTTCACATGTATTGAGTGAATTTCCACGACCGATACTTTCTACCTTGGCCTGTACTACTAGAGACGAAGCTAAAATTTCAACCATAGGGATTATGGTGCCACTACAATGTTTACGGCATTTTTTTAAACCCAAAGTATGCATATGATTGTCCAATCATACGGGTGATAATGTGTCTTGCGCGTGTTTCCATCTTCGCGGCTGGCTTACTCTTAATATTTCATCCCGCTCTCACAGGAAGTTAATCTGTATTATTGTAACTGTACAGAACTCCCCCCTGTATCATTAATAATTTTAATGTTTTTGACAACGCTAAGTACTTTGAATAAATCGTTATCAAGCTTCTATTGTTTCCGTTCTATAGCTGTAACTCAGCAGCATGAACTAGTAGTTTTGAACTATGAGTTCAAAATCTGAATTTGAGAGAGAGAGTCACTAAGGCATGTGAACATGGCGGGCGACCGAAGGTAAGGAGGAGGGGGAGGAGAGGGTGACGGCCTCAGCCGTCTGTTGCTCCGCATCGCTTAGTGCCACTCTTGGCGCCAGGCTGCGCGGGACGCGAAGCCTAAACGGTGACAGATACGCAAAAACCGACGAAATATTTGGAATACTTACTTTGAATAACTTACTCTGATTACCCTTATTTTGGCAGTTTTCGCGAAATCGTGTGACAAATTAAGGGTGTTGGTATTTAGGAGCCTCTCGCTAACTAATTATTTAAATTTTTTCGAAATTGTTTTTTTTTGCCTATCCTTGTATACCCGATAGTCATCGAAATATGACTGACGATTTTGAAATTAAAAAAATGTATTTTTTTGGGACAGCCTAATGCACTACCCTTGTATTCGTGAATGATGCTACTAATAATATTCCATTTATATCGATCAATGCTTAAAAAAAAGTAGTGAAAAAAATTGGTCGAGATTAGAGATTTTGACGGAGGGGATTCACGAAGGTTACACGTTGTGAAATTTATACCAATGTCATGAAGCTATCGATTGCATATTTGCATCAGCAGGTATGTTATTTCAATCGCGTGCTAGTGTAAAGCTATCGGTGGTTGATCCCATTAATCATACTCGCCATATCTAGTGTGAAAATGGCTATTTTGGACTTCTTTGCGTTCTTCTTAAGACGGATGGGCTGCACCTGAGCCGAAGTCATACAATTCGCTGGAAACTGCCAATCGATGTCGTCATAAGATATCGTTGAATATATTTCCGGGAATTGTTGAGCGGTTGTATGACTTGTCTGGTGGGTGAAAGAAAACTAGGTAAGATGGATGCATTTGGGTTATTAGATTTTCCTTATTACCATTGATAGGGCGTGTGAACGATTAATATCATAAGAAGAGTAGCATCATAGTAGTATCATCATTTTCATAGAGGAAACAGCAATAACACTGGACGGCAGAAAATAATTTTTTATCGAGTCCTGATGCCATTCCTGGTGATTCTTAAGTAAAATGACCTCCTGAATCCGAATAAGACATCAGTTATTCTTCATCATTCACCATTTTCGGGGGGCGTAAGTCCCCCTCTAATTTTTATCCCTTCGCAATATTTGGAGGAATTAAAAAGGATTATATTAGCATTTATATTTATCATTAGGTTTTTGAGAGGTAAAAAGTTCTAAAACATGATCATTTATAGCAAGGAAGTAAATTTTGGGGGATTAGTTTCCGTAAACGATAAAAAAAAACATAAAAATGATCAGCCTTTCCTTTTTTTCCAATTTTTTCACTTATATTTTTTTCATATTTCAGCTCCCATTTCATTTTACCCTACCTCAAAATATCCCAGAATGATGGAAAAATATATCAACAGCTTGTATCAGCAATAATAAAAAATTTTAAGATCACGCCTTAGAAAAAAATAATGAAAATGGGTACCAACATTATAGTTGGCTCTACGCACATTTGTCATTGTATGCCTTTCAGTTTATCGGAGAAAGAAGTGAATAGGAAGTTATTTCACTCACCAGTAACATCAAGCTTCATATTTATGTTTTGCTACGTTATTTTTCAATGCCCAAATCAATCTAAATATTTCATTTAATTGAGAAATATTTGAAAATTTTTGAGTGTTGGATTCCCATCTTATTGGCCCGGGTTCAAATCCCGGCTACGGTGAGAATATGAAGGCACATTAGCGTTGCTTTGGAAGACTGACGAGCTCATTGCCAAAACACTTTTTTTATTTGCATTAGGAAAAAGGCATCAGTCCTTCCTTTGAGATGTGGCAGACTCCAGGTGAGAGGGTAAAGTAATAGGCTTAGTTAAGACAGGATTAACAGCAGCTGAATTATCCGTAAAAATTAATTTAAATGGAGGTAGCGATCACAACTGGTAGAAATTGGCAAGAGAATTGGAGAAGAGGAGGAAGACTAATATCGGAGCAGATACTCTGTGTCATCGACTATGCATACGAATAACTAAGTTACGTGGCGCAATAAAAATACTACATCACTAATTTTTCTTCTCAAAGGGCATAGCCGGGTAAAGAGGGTGAAAAGTCCCCCCTCCCCGATTTTTCCCTTACTCAGGGTATGCGATTTGGGATCAAATAGGACAAACCTCCCCACATTTCCAGCCCGCTAGAGGCCCACCAGGGCCGGCTAGATCGAAAATACGATTTTCACTCTTTTTTTTAATATCTCCGTCAAGAATGCATATTTTTTAATGCGGTTTGCGGCATTTGAAACCTTATTTAATGGAGCAGATTTTCAATTGTTTTCAAGAACTTTGAGCGAGACAAGAAGATATGGCGTTGATTTGAAAATTTCTAACGCATGTATTTATAAAATATGCTTGAGAGGGCCAAAAAGGAAAAAAACGTTTTCTGGAGGTGTTTTTTAATACCTTTCGGCTAGCACAATGAAAAAATAATTTTGAGGTGGTGGGGGTTCCAAATGCCGCAAACCGCATTAAAAAATATGCCTTCTTGACCGAGATATTAAAAAAATAGTAAAAATCGTATTTTCGATCTAGCCGGCCCTGGTGGGCCTTTAGCGGGCTGGAAATGTGGGGAGGTTTGTCCTATTTGATCCCAAATTGCATACCCCAAGTACGGGAAAAATCCGGAAGGGGGGACTTTTCACCCTCTTTACCTGGCTATGCCCTTTGAGTTTTTGACTTTTCACCCTTTGCGCTGTTATCAACCAAAACAGCATTTGAATAGCATATATCACGATTGCAACGAAAGAAGTACCTATCTGTTTTTCTGAGTGTGAGAGCATAGCACCTAGTTTTGTAACCCATAACTCGGAAAAAAAGATATTTAATTGTAACCAAGGTTTCAAATGTATAAATGTATATCTCAGCAATAGAACATTTAATGACCTGTTTGACACGAAATATAGAGATTAACAATTTGGTACAGGGGCGCAGCTAGGAATTAAGGCTAAGGGGGTTTTAGGCGCAACTAGACCTGAGGTGCGTGGTGTACCCTCCAGGATAAGCGGGAGGTGCGGGGGCCCTCCCCCAGAATTTTTTTAAGATAAATGGTTCAAAATGGTGAGTTTTATGGCTTTCTTAGGGATGTTTTATTATTCCTTACACTCTTTAATTAAGTATATTAATCGAATTAAGTAAAATGGATTAAATTTAAAAGTTTTTCTGAGCTCTGGGAGGGGGGCGTTATCCCCCAAACCTCCTCCCTCGCTGTGCCACTGATTTGGTAAAACACGGTCAAAAGAAAACTGAAGCGTGGTAATTTCGCTGTTGGCGTCTTTTAAACACACGAGTCAACATTATTACTGATTCACGATTGGTAATTTTTTCAGTATGTGCTGATACTTGAATTGTTTGATATATATATATTCTGACCGAAGTGAGTGCTTAGTGCACGAGAGCTGAATAGAACGTAAATTTTAAAGGAAATCGAAAGCACCATAATTCTGGAGACCATCGCGAATGACTCTTGGGGAAGATGGAACTATTCCTGCACAATCGGGATGAGACCGTATTTGAATTTCCTTCGTCTCCGTTTGATTAACCGCCCGAAAGAAAACCAATTTTTCATCTGTGCGAAATTGGCGGTCAAAATTTTGCTGGGATACTTTTTTCTCCCAAAGTACCTCTGCCATTCTTCGCTTCTACCTATTACTCAACGATAATTTTCATTAGGCCATCGTGTATCATGTTAGGCTTGAATTGCCCCGTCTTCCACCCAAGACTTTTTTTTCAAGAGACTTCTCTTATCTCCTACTCCTCTTAGAACTTTAGCATTACTCACGCGATCTATCCATTCTATCATCATTATTCCTCTAAAACACCGAATTTTGAAAGCTCCCAACCTTGAAAGAAACTTGATTTAATCCGAAAATAATGAAATGTTTGGTCAAATATTTACTATTTTTCTTCGGGCATAATGTACCTAATTCATGGTGTTGAGTCAGGGGTGACCACGTTCTCTTTTTCACTGGCTGAGGTGGATTAAAGTTTCTCTTCGCCACCACAAGTGCGCTAGCAGCCGTGTTGTCTCAAATTTAAGCGACATCCCGAAAGTGGTGAGCTCAGGTGGGTTGAGATGATAGTCAGTTTTCATGGAAAAGACTCGGCGAAGGACGCAGGAGAACCTGCGAGTTGTTATCGTTGTAATTGATGTAGCCAAAAGGGTGTGCTTGAAAACGTTGAAGATTAATCGTAGCTCTCACTATGAATACACGAGAAGTAGGCCAAGATGATCACGCATTGTTCAATCGTGAATGAATGCCAAAATGCACAGTGTAAACTCCCAACTTGTTCCAACTCATGCACAGAAAATAGAACAGTTTTTTTGTTTTTCATTTTCTTCATGCATTCGTACATTCTCCGTTCCGGGCTTCCTAAACAAACACACTCTGAACAAAAATAATTTTAGGGTCTTTTTTTAATTTAATACAAAGTTACATACTTAACTTTAACTTGATTCAGTTCATTTTTTAGTTTCGACTTTAACCAGTTACTTTTTTTTACCGAGATTAACTTTAACAGGGTTCATACCGGTCAGGGAGGGCAAAGAATCAGGGAAATTAAAATCAGGACTGGAAGTAAGGGAAATAAATATCAGGACTGTAAGTCTGAGAACTAAAAATAAGGGCTGGAATTCAGGGAAATGAAAATCAGGACTAGAAGTCAATTAAATGAAAAATCAGGAATGGAAGTCAGAGAGATATAAATCAGGGCTCAAAGTCAGGGAAAGAAAAATCGGGAGTGGAAGTCAGGGAGGTAAAAATAAGGGCTGGAAGTCAGGGAAATGGAAATCAGGACTAGAAGTCGATTAAATCAGGCCTGGAAGTCAGGGAAATTTCAGGAAAATTAGATTATAGACTGGCAAAAACTTCAGTGGTGTAGCAAAAGGTGAAAAATACTGGTTGCACGAGCGGAGTATTACTGCGTTTGAGCGGTGAGGTGGGCATTTTGTTTTTTTTCGTATTCTGATAAAGAGAGATTAGAATGCGAAGGAGAGGTCAGTGGAGCAAAATATGGTTGACTTGAACGTCAAGAGGAATAAGCGACTGAGGAGGGTGCAGACATTGAGGCAGTGGATGATTATGTTGTTGTAATAATGGTAAGCTTAGGATAAGCTTGGTTTTTGTGGTCACTATTGCGATTCTTACGAACAGATTTTTAGCTTTTTGCGGTCCAACGTCGAGCATTAGGTTCAACTCCGAATTGAGCTCGACGTGACAAGGAAAACAGATTAGCAATGGACATGACAAGGACAGTGTTTCTAGAGATATCGCACAGTGAAACACTTCAAAGAAAAAAAACTCTTCGATTGAAAATGCATAGTATTTCAACTAGTGGATTTTTAATTTAAACCAAAAAAATGAGGACATTTTAAGACCAACAACCAATCGCGTCAGTTATATCTTTTTTCCTTAAGTACCAGAGTACTCGAGTTTAAAAAATAAATATTGCACCGCAAAAGGGTAAGTAAAAACGGCTTAGATTTTACCATTAGCTTTGTTTTTTCTAAATTTGGACTGTAATATAGTACACTCCTGGAGTATATAAATTATTTCGCAACCAGACTGTTTTGCTATTGGTGTTCAGGCGGTGACATTTTGAAAAATCGCACCGGAAATCAGGGAAAAGTCAGGGAAATCGAAAATGGACTGAATGAAATCATGGACCCTATTTAACTTTAATCAGTTAATTTTTTTTGGTAACTTTCCAACTCTGGTGAAGTAATGAAGAAATCTATCTCGATTTTAATCGAAAATAGAGTTTCAAATGCCAAAGAACGAGGAAATCAAGATACGGCCTTGATCTTCGAGCTTCGATCAAATTTCAATTTTTCGAGTTGGATCTCGACCATTTCGTTTTATCTCAGTAGCGTCACCACCGCTTACGATAACGTCATCCGTCTCATGCGTCAGACTTTTCTCTTAGGCCGGTCACACCCTCGATCATCAAGGAAGCATCGAAATCAGTTAATCTGTTTAAAAAATCAAGTGATGCCGAATGGTTTTAAGTGGTGATCCAAAAACTTTATTATAGGTGCATTTTTAAATTTTTACTACTTATAATTCACGCATATATTATAAGCAGATTTTTGGGATTTTTTAAACATGTCGCATGTGTATTTTTTTGAATGCATAATAAATATGCTTATGTACAAATTGTGTTTAACCCCCTTAGAGTGCCTGTCACGCGCAATTTCTCTCTTTGATGATGATAGTCCATTAATCATTCAATAGTGAATATTCATTTTATTTTAACATTAACTATGTTCTTTAAATTCAAAAAAATTAACTCATATTACAAAAAAATTCGTCAAATAATACAATAAGAAGGTGAACCCACATAAAATGAGGATTTCCTATAGTTTTTGAATATATACCTTAAGTTGTTTTTGAAACCTATATTTTTTCCTAACCTACATCAAAATCAGTAAAAATGTCTCGGCACTTGTGGCGTGGTACCTAGAAAATTGGTTGGCACTGAAAGGGTCGAAGAAAAGAACCGTCGATTACATTCGATCTTTCGGTTCGAATTTCGATTATTGTCGAAAAATCCAGATTTTCATTTCAATCAAAAATCTATTGCTCGAAAAATCGATTTTTGCCGATATTTTCGTAGAGGTTTCTCGATCCGTATGCGCAAGCCTAATTTAACGATGTACAAAAGGAGTTTTTTGTAAATGGGACCAAAATTGTATAATATGCTACCAAATACAATTAAAGAAACAAATTTTTTGGTAAATGCAAAATGTGATGATGACTTTTGATGACATCGAAAAGTTATAGTAAAGGGTCGGTATACACTTGGCATCATATGTGTTGTACATTACACGTTGCATTTCATCTTACGGTCAGTTCAGTTATGATGTTATTACGCACATAATTTTTTTTTTCTCAAGGTATAGTGTATTTTGGTTCTATGTGATTTTATTTCCGCAACTTATGAAATTTGAAGTTAGCCGAAACACAGGCTCATTGCCTTATTGTCTTTCTTACTTCCTTGAATGGATATAATAATCTGTAATAAATATGTACGCATGGAAGAATAAATTATATTATTATAATTATATTATTTTCCCACCACTTCTACGGGCACTTACCCATGAAATAACGTTGAGGGAGATGATGGTCCACTTGATGGCCGTGATGTGACGCTCCAGTCGCAAAGCGCTGGGCCCCTCGCCTTTCCCCGCTACTCCCAAACCCATCCTGCTCCTTTGTACGTTCCGTCAATCACTCTCGACACTGATCACAACCGCCAACTCTTCCTTTATTCCCTCGGTCTTACACTTGACCGTCGCACTTGCGCCAATTCGGCCGCTGCAATTCACGTACAGCTAACTGTGACTATCACCACTTTTTCCGAGGAGAAATCCAAGCACACTGGAAGACGTGTTTGTTGGGTTGCAAAGTCGCTACAGCGCTGCTGCGACGGGAGATAAGTGAGCGCTATCTGTCGTTGCTAGTGTCAGATAACGTTGCCATGGCGATGTTTCCTCATCAAGGTGTTGTGCCGATGATTCATTTGGGACGACAAGGGGAGAGAGATATGCGTTAAATGTGACAGGCGTTTATTTTTACGGATATGTGTCATCTTCCTGGAGTATGAGTTCTGGTGAAAGCTGAATTCTATCTATGTTATTCCACCTGCATGCTGGTTTGAAGAGTTGAGGTTAGAGCTTATTTCAGGGACTGACCGATACATACTTGTGATTGGTGGAGAATACTTCAAGTGCAGGGATCCGTCCGTCGGATTGGACGTTAAGCCGTGGTCCCCATATCGACTTTCATTAAGAGCTGGTTAATGCTGACGCTGGGATTCTCTCCAGCCTTCCCTACTTACCCTTCCATCATGGCGCGAATGAATTCAGCTATTAGTCGGCTCCTAGAAGTACCATGCCATAACAGCTTATGTTGCAGTCCTTTCGTAAATATATGATGCATGAGGCTATTGTGACCATTTTAATAACATTTTATTTCATAATTTGATCTTTATTTTGTGACTCAGTACTTATTTAAAACATAAGTTATCGCCTAAAACTTTTCATGGAATGAATGTTAGAACTTTTTCAACATTTGCATGTAGCTCAAATACAAAAAATTGCATCCTATACAATACCGTGATTAAATTTTCGAATTTTAGATGCAGGTCATTGTTAACCTATACCTACTTCATCGACCTTGAAAATTTCAAGGCGATAGGAAGAAGGCTGGTAGCCAGATATATGCTTCAAGGGATGCTTTGATGACTTGAGGGTTGTCTATACCTACTATTTATCGTCAATTTTCACCCCCTTCAGAATACCTTAAATTTCATAAAATGAGGTATAAATTTTTCTTGCGTGGTGCTTAAGATTAAAGCCATTATTTTTAAGTAGATGGAAGTTTTTTTTTACTGAAACGGACGTAGTTGTTATGGCTTAGTCTCCATATGCCTGATATCTGCCCGATTTGTAGCATAATTATTTAAGTTTTGGGTCAAAATTATGGACACCTATGTTTCTTCGAAGTTATTTGTTTGGCGGCAGACATTATTAAATGTAACTGAATAAAAAAACGGGATGTCGGAGGAGAAGTTTCACTGGCATAGTCAAATTATGTGGTCCCGAAAGGGGCCACATCTAATTTTGGGGGAGGGGCTTAATTCCCTAGAGGTCCCCCTTTCTTTCCGTCCGGGGAACGTTTCTGATATGAAGAGATTTAAACAGTAATGTGTCACCAAAAAGAGAAGTCGAGAGGAAGTGATGCGTTTTCCTAAGACCTCAGTAAAACGTAAGCCATTTTCGAAACACTTCCACTGCGGACCAAATACTAAAGTTGAGTATTTACTGATACTTTAATGCATGTACCAATCATGGTCACCGCGGTATGCACCATATGTGAAGTTAATGGCTGGTGTTATTATCTGGCCATCATAAGTTGGCACTTAGCCGTTAAACGATCAGCCAATCGGTGAAAGCCTTTGATACCGGTTGGATGAGAAGGGGTGAGGAATTGAATGAAGGAAACATGGTCGCTGTTGTGAACATCAGATGATAGTGCCAACTATGTATAACTTCTCTAACGTTTCTGAGAAAAGGATAATATGTTCTTGTAATTGTATTTACAAGGAGCTTTCCATACTTACTTCGCCTTTGTATGTCCATTTACTCGTGGGTAATGCAGACGACTGCATTTCAGCCAGCATTGCTGATTACATCAACAAGGACTTCCTTTACTTCACTCTGATTGCTTGTTGGTGATTAATTATTAAGGCTAGGAATTTCCTTAATAACATTTCGTCACCTCTTCATTGCATTGACCGATAATTCAAACCCATGTGTCCGATAAACTCAGATAAATCAACAGTTAAATAACATACATTTTTAACAATTACGAAATATTTGGTTGACTTACACTTCTGTAATTTCGTCTTTTATGCGGGGAAAACCTTTAGCAGGAAATCCTCTCATAAACAAATCAATAAACCTCGACAGCAGCGTATTTAGCTGATGACTCCCATTCTTTGAAGATAATAACAGCAGATATCCCGTCCAATCTTCATGCATTACTCTGTAATTTCAATTTTCTGAATGAATTTCACAGGATGTTTTTTGTTTTCCGTCTTATTGTCATGTTCACTGAATCTGACACTGACGCACATATTGCCATTCTCGCATTTCTCCAGGAAATTCTCCCATCAGCTTATTTTTCACACCTAAGTATTTCCTCTCTATATTTTCCGTCGAATGTCTTAATCTTCTTATTCTGTCATTCACTAATATGGGTGATTTAGACCGAAAATTTATAATAATTCGAGCTATTGTCGAGTAAGATAATCATTCTAATACTTTTAACGATTCGCACATTAGTCGAGAAGTATTATTTTCACTTTAAAGTTACTGAAAAACACCTTGATTTACGATTTATTGTAATTTTTTACACAATTTTGCGTCTACAATAATTATAGATTATCGGATGATTTTTATATTATTACATCAATTTCAATCAACCTTATCAAGAATCGTATTGCAAGCGGCAATTGCTATTCTTAAAAAAAAAAAAACAGAAAATAAACTATTTAGGTTGTTGTTCTGAACTTCAAGCCTATTTTTAATTAACATAAATGCATATTTATATTGAATGTATGATAAATAAGAAAAAATACGATGCATTAAAGTCGCTTCGTGTACTACCGACCCCACGCTGGGATACGAGACGTTTACCGGAGACCCTGTACAAGCGAAGCCACCAATAGGTATAAATTCCCAAGTGCCACTTTAGGATGGTCAGAAAATAACACGACTTTTGCTGTGGCTTTCAAGATAAGGTGTGGATGTAGGACCTTTATTGTTATGTTTATTTGATGTTCCAAAATAAATTACTACGTTCTTAAGAAGAGAATGAAGTACTCCTGAAATGTCCAGGGAATAGAAGCAGTCAATTCCTATAACGCGGAACATACCTATCTAGATTATCTGAAAGGTTGGATCGGAAAACGCTCAGATCCTTGAAGCCATGCGGACTGAGTTTTCGTCGTTAATGGTGGAGATATTGTGACCCATTCCAGTAATGTTATCTAAATTTGATATTCTCATGCACTGTCATTGAAGGGGTTGGTCGCCATAAATAACTTTTATTTTTGATGAGGGACTCAGTTATTGAGGTGGTTCTTAAGGTTAATCGTTTGTCTCTGGTAGCTCATATTTTTTGCAAAATCGTCGTTACTGGCCCGTGTTACGTTTACGGACATGTATGAGTGCGTAGACTAATCACTAGTACGTAACGATATCAAAAACGATATTCGAACATGCATTTTTATAATTCGTTGTCTCGAGTGTGCCTTCATTGAAACGACTTAACGTACTGAAAAGTAAAAAAACTTTGAAATTCCAAATTAATTTATTAATGTACGGTCTATATTTCAACGTGGCACCTCATCATCTGGTACATTTGAATGAAAGACGAGCGCTATGTCGTACTTTAAATAAATTCATGTGGAGTTACGAAGTATTTTACGTTTGGTTATGTACTTTTATATTTGAAGTTAATAACTTAAGTCGATTAATCTTTGCATCCTTTCTCTTTAAATTAGTGGAAATCAACGAAGTCTCCTTTTCATTTTCGAATATTAACTTCCACATAGTTGAGCCTAATACAATTGAACGAATCTTTGTATTCTTAACCTCCTCAGTCCCGGAACATATCTACCATCTGAGTTTAATATTTTCTGGTAAATTAAATGTTAACAAACAACATAAACGATTTCTGTGAATTATGCTTCTATATGATGCCGTCCTCTGCCTCGAAACTCTGAACTAGTTGCAATAAAGACCTTTCACTTAGCCAAGCGGTAAAAAAATTCAGTATAGTATACCATACGCCTGTACCGAGGAGGTAAATGATAAATATTTTTGCCACGTGCTATATCCCAAAAAAGGAAAATATTGGTTCTCTCTGGATTGAAGGATTGTAGTAACAGAAATAACAGAAGCAGGAGGGATGTAGTGGAACAATATCCTGTAAGTATTGAAAGAACAGAGATTACTTTTCCACAGGTTTCATTTTAAAAGTACGACTCGTTTCGACCGTCAGGTTATTGTCAAGTACAATGACAGTACATTGTACTTGATAATGACCTGACGGTCGAAACGCGTCGTACTTTTAATATGAAACCTCTGAAAAAGTGCCAACCATCTGTTCTTTCAATACTTGAAGGATTGCGTGTATCGTCATTAACACTAGCATGCCCGACCAATGCTTACACCCTATTATGCCCCGGGTGGGTCAATGTGACCCAATATGACCATGTTTGCATATTTTACTCAAAATATTTAATTCCTTCTCAGTTTATTTATTAATTTTGTTTATAAAGCATTTGGGAGGGTAGTAAAAAATTTAATTTGACGAAAACTATTAAAATTGTAGTTGTTCAGCAATTTCTATGGTTTTATGGGAAACTAGCTTCCACAAAAATGTGAATACCTATCACCTTTCCTCTGATGGGTTTGGGAGGTGCAATGAATTTCAATGGTATCAGGTCAAAAAAATTACAATGAACTTTTGGCAAAAAATCGGTATAAATCACACCGTTGCATTGAATACAAAGGAACAGTAGAAAGGCTTCAAATCGATTTGATAGTCTGGGTCAAAATGAGCCATCCGGGCATGGCAGGTATAAGTGATGAGAAAAATAATAGTATCAGGCCTAAATTTTGCACAGAGGAGAACCAAAATAAATAATTAAAAGTCATGAAATATGAGTCTAAAATTTTTCTTCCTTTCAAAATAATCAACATAAATATTTTAATTTGGGTCAAATTGACCCAGCCGGACGTTCTAGTGTTAAGGCTATGGGTAAATATTATAGCAAATATGTTAAAAATTTATCGGTTAATTGCTTTTCTATTTTAATCCATTTTCATCATAAAAGAAAACAAGCGTTTCAAGTTTCACATTAATTCGTGAGTTTAAATAATCGCCCCACCCTACTCAATTCTCGTGGAGATTTTCCACCTTTCCTTTATCTCAATCTAATTTACTCTTGCGCACCCATTGAGGGAAGGGGATATTCGTCATAAATTACTAGTTTGAGTTGAGAGGGGGCTCAGTTTTTAATAAAAGTTCCGCCAGTTACGGCAGTAACCGAGTAAGTTCTTTCTCTCTGCGTAATCGCCCGTGGAAGCCCGGATTCTATCGACAAATTTCTTACAATTGGCTCTCATACTTAGTTCCTCCTTTTCCTTCCCATTCCATTCTTTTCCGCGAAGAATTTGGAGAATGGTATTCGAACCCATGGGAGCCGATAACTCCGGAAAACTTTGCGAAACCGCGGTAACCGATACGTTTCCCTTTTGGAACAAGCAAATCATATGAGGCGATCCGCGCGGATAACTTCCTCAAGAACGGAGCGACCAAATCCCAGCCAAGATCTCAAGGAGAGCAGTTATTATTATCAAAGGGACTTTTGGGGTAATCAAGCCATAAAACTCCTTCCGCGGCGGCGCAAGTTTCGTAAGCAGTTTAAAATCCTCCTACTCCTCCCTTCCCTGGATGAATATCCAAAGAGCCTTTTCTTTCGGAGACGGTATAGTGGCTCTGTTTGGATGAAATTCATGAAGTGAACTCAAAGTTATTGTTATGAGGTACCTAGGAAGGCGAGGAACTTCATGGATTCCTAAAAAAAAATGTGTAACCGACTCGCAGAATTGGTAATTTGCTTGATGTGTATGGGTGTCTGTATCTTGGCCCATGAGTCTATTTGCCGTGAAGTTTTCTTCATCGCTCGCCCAGGTGGTTCTTTGAGCATTTACAATGGAATCTTTCACTCAGACCCGTACTCGCAATTCATCAAGAGAATTTGGTACATGGAGTGAAAATTGAGACGAAAAAGTCTTTGTAATTGAGCCATGCTCTAGTAAGTTAAACAATATAATAAAAAAAACTAGAAAGACACCGCCTCTCTTCATGAATTGTCGGAGCTCAGGTGCATTAACCCGCGCATAGAGGGATGGGATGTCAAAGAATAGAAAAAACGACGATGAATATGGGATGGGAAGAGGGGATAAGGGACTTAAAGTGGTGGCCCATTCGAAAATAGTGCGTGACGTCATCGACTCATTCGGGGAAGGGTAAAAGCCGTAGATTTTTCTCCGCGAATTGCTCGATAACTTCGTGATTGATCGAAAAACAGTATAATTCGGGTATATGTTTTTCACATAAGTACTATCATAACCGACATTACAGTGGGACAACAGTTGAACGACCTTCAGTTGTACCACCCTCTCGGTTGTAGGACGAAAGTGGGTTTGCCTGATGAATGCATTCATTTCTATGGGAAATCATTCCAATGGTACGACATTCAGTTAATGACCAATGGACATAGCTTTATCCTGCTAATCTATTTACCCGTATATCAATCTTACACTGCTTATTATACTACGCTGATACTTTGCTGACAGAAATTTCGCGCATCCCATGCATTGGGCTGTCTCTAGAGGACTGTCTATGGAGAACTGTCTCGTTGCAAGACAATTCTTCAAGTATGGATATTTTTAAGCAGTCTAGCTTCACCCTTATTTTTCATTAAAGTAAACACTTTTAATTTACTATGTTTTAAATTTGCTGATTAAAGCTGGATTATATTTATTTACCAAACAGCGCATTATAAGGCTTATTTTCTGTATTTATGCCAAAGAAGCGCGAAAACTATTTTACGTGCATATAATTTGTATTTTTAAGAAAAATATTTTTCAGTATTGTTCAAGACAGCAAAATAGGTTAGTGTGGTCATAGAACGGAGATTTTTTTCACATAAATTCTGTAGACACATTTCTAAGCATCCTAAAATCATCTCAGACATCTTAAAATGGAGTAATTTTGTTTATTGTGAGAGTTTTTCTTGAAATTACGGTGAACAGGCTCCCTTTAGTAAGAATCCTCACTTGTGCGACGTTTTTTTCCTTAGTGATATCTGGAGCACCGTACGTACAACCGAGGTTCCACTGAAAAAGTAATTTGGCGAGCAAGCCCACAGGCCTCGGTTTCGTGTTTCGATATCGTGTTTTCTTCTTTATACTATCTTGTTTGTCTTGTTTTTATTGCTTCCTCTTATGGCTCGTTCATTTTCGTTGATAGAGTACCACTTGCATTATATGCTGAATGACGTTGAAATTTTAAGACTTGTGGGATAAATTTCATGAAACGGCTTTTAAGCCTGAAAAACTGGATTCTTTACTTCACCTGAGGTTTGCAGGAAGTTGACTTGGGCGTTTTCGGTGAAAATCGAGGAAAACTCGTATCGAAATCATCTCCAAGCTCTAATATATTTTGAAATGGGGTTTTGATTCGGTTGGCTCTTTAAAGTTTTTGGTAAGAATAAAATGCTTTCAAGTGCCATGACCTCTTTTTGGATCCTAAATTTTTAATTTCTGGGTAGGTATTACACTAAACAATATGATCGAGAGAAAAAAATGGTCAATGTGTATATTTCTTACTAAATACATATAAGGTATTTTCTAATCGTTAAGAAAGTTACCCGGCAGGTCCAGGTTTTATTTACGTAAGTAATCTCTTTTTTTGCAGGTCTCGGTGGAGGTGGACAGATTGCCTGCTAAACTGAAGATCGTGGGTTCCTGTCCTGTCTGGGTAAGTTTCGCATTCAGGACATGGGTTATCTGGTTGTCGTAGTTACACTGTTTGTAGTCAGATGTTAAAGGCCCAAAACTATCCATTTTGGAGGTAAATAAATAAAATACGAGACTATAACATAAAGAAATATCTATATCTCCACCATACCCTACGAGGCACTTCTAGGGAGTTTGGGAGGGGGTGATCAATCATCGGCATGCAGCATACAATAGGATTCCCACACGCATACCCCAAGTCACAAACGTTACGCATGCTGACAAATTATATTTCCACATTCAAGCGAAGGCAAAAATCGCCAACTACTTAAAAGCAATCTGCCTATGAAGCTAGAACATGGAAAACCTGCTGTTAGAAATACTAGGAAAATTCAGAAACATGCATTATCGAAAACATAAGTTATTAATGATAAAAAGAAGAACACAATGGTAATTTCCTCACTTTTAATATCACAATTCATCAACCGACCATGGTTTCAACACGTAAGTGTCATTTTCAAGGTGAAAAAACCCAGTGCTCTCTCGGTATCTCCTACCTTGGCCTGGGTATATATACCGAGAGAGTACTGGTTTTTTTTCACCTTGAAAATGACACGTGTTGAAACCATGGTCGGTTGCTGAGTTGTGATATTAAAAGTGTGGAAATTACCATTTTGTTCTTCTTTTTATCATGGATATAAAGAACTTCCACAATATCGAGTCGGATACGATTTTATACATAAGTTATTAAGCTACACTACCAGTCAACTAACCTATTTCTTTGTACTTTAACAATGACGTTGTAGTCTCTTATAGCTCCAGGAATAAACAGCATTCTAAATGTATCTGTTCTATAGTCTCTCTCTCCCATTTTATTTATATGATATGATCTGCCGTAGTATGTTGGCGTTCGTAAGATATGGTAAACTTCGAAGACAAATAAACTGCTCTTGAATTTAGATAATAGGTATTGCCTTAATGAATTGTTGGCAAGTTTTGCATTTGCATTATTTTTTCCGTGATCGATGAGAGATTATAACGCCAGCGTTCATTCTTAGAAATAGACTGGTTTACTAGTAGTTTAGGTAAAAACTGATATTTTCCTGAATGCATGTTTCTGAATTTTCCTAGTTTTTCTAACAGCAGGTTTTGCAGGACTGTTTCAGGCTTGAAGTTCTTGCAGCACTTCAAGCCTGAGAGACGCCTGCTGCAACGCTGCTGACACTGTCGCAGGAAGATTGAATCGACGCGGGGGAAAACCCGAAAGCCAAGCTACCCCTAACTCCCGTATTTAACTAAATCTATGGCATCATCCGAATTTGAGCTCCAATTTGAAAATGCATAATAATCCCCTTGTGTGGATAATCTTAGCACTTAGGGCTTAGAATTATAGTATGGCTCAAAATACAGCTGTGCTCCCCGTGCAAATTTCATCTCGGCATCTTTGCACGCAGTTGGAGAGAAATTTCCGTTGTCTCAGACATCTATATACTGCACTCTTGATACTACTTCTTTGCCATTTTTACCACCATGTTTGTGGTTCTTATAAGACAATCTAGAAAACTGTGTGTTGCCTTTCATATTCTTGTATTTGAGTTTGATAATCAACGCATGGATTACATGTAATCACTGCCCGTCCCTCGTTTTCATTTTTTCTATAACCTTTCTTATCATATTTTTTTCTAATCTCCCTCGCAGTAATGCTGATATCTTTTCAGCTTTCCATTTAATTTTCCTCGATCTCCTCCCTTTTTTTTTGCATAGCATTATCTTCGCTCAGAATTCTTCCACTTGGGTCCGAAACCCTTATTTTTTTGTCCTGGATCGAGTTTCAACCCCATTCCTCCACTTTCATTTGGCTCCGACCCAACTCAACCCTGTAAGGGCTCGCTTCCCTCACAATCGACACTTAACGAACCTCTTTCACGAAGACGCTGCACCGTCATGATTGTACACCCACACCGCCGCTCAGTGGGCTGAAATCGAAAAATGCTGGTCACAAATCATATCTTCTATATTTTCGTGGATAGAACCACGAATATTACAAAAGAGAATCCTCAAGACGGCCTCTAATATTGTTGTCACCCACCGCGCATTCAAATGGGCTTACAAAAGTCTCCACACGTGTCGCTGACGGACAAATTGATCCGAGTTTCACGGCGAAATAAGGCATAATTTGGGGTATTCACTGAAATTTATAAACATTTTCACGTGATATATCAAATTTATTACTTTTCAATGATATTCCTCACAATTCACAAACATTATACTGCCAAATATTGAAAAAAAGTGGATCGCATTGCACTCATCGCCGCGCCGCGGATATTTTTGAAAACCGATTAAGAGGCGACCGAAGTGGCAACAGAAATCAGCCTTCCATACGATGGAATTGGGCCTCGTCTGAGCAGTCCCCTTGCTTCCATATTTTTGTAGATATCCAACCGTTATTTTGTAAGCACTACTTGTTCGGTAAAATCCATCCCGAAATTTGCTTTGTCAAAATGGCTTACAATTAGTGGTGTAGCTTGCTTACACGTCAATTGGAAAATCCGGTTTCGAATCTCGGCTAAGTCAAATATTTTTTCATGGCGACCTTCATCCTTTGGGGCGTATAACGTTATTTTGTAGTCTTCTTTACAAGGTTGTAGTGATATCTTGCCGAAAAACTCAAACGGTCCTTTTATTTAGACAAATCGGTGGATATTGAAAAAAAATCAAAAATTCGATTTGTCGTACCGCTGCAACACGAGGGGACTATTTTATTTGAATTGATATTTTCATGAGGAAAATAGATCAGATTGAATGACTGTTGGTTCTTTTAAACGAATAATCCCGAATCAAGTATTTTAAATTAATTTTTATGAACAGTATTATTAAAAATACATATAAAACCAACTGTGACAGCATTTGTGCTGTCATGCCATTCTCATGACATAACTTCAGGCATTTCAAACTCAAGAAACTTTCATTAAAAACATCAATCCAGCCGTGCTGTAATCCTGTAATGCAGCGTTAAAATACCCAGAATTCACGAATTTGTTTAGGTGCCACTTTTTCACAGGAAGTCTTTAAAAAAAGGTTATCTCTGGGAGAGAGAAATACGGAATTTAGGTTGTTGTAGTACGTGGTTATTACGGAAGGTGCGGGTTGGAATTGGGAGTGTAAATACTGGGAGTATTTCAGATGATCGGTACGTACCCCTTAAAGCAGTGTAAATGAAAGTATGATCATGAATATTCCTTTGGGTGGATAGTGCGGTCTTTGATGGGATAGACATTATTTCAGAGCAAGGAGAATTACGGAGGTTAGGAACACGGTCTCAGACGACTAAAATGAAGAAATTAACAGAACGTTTTGTTGTTGATATTCAAGGTACGCATTCTATCAATTAATGTGGTTAACATGGTACATTTTGGGAATCACCCCACTCAATTATAGCCTCCCTTTTCAACACACAATAATGACTGCTCCCTTCTATCACATCCATAAAATTCTAATCTCTTCCTCATCCTCCCCTGCATTCACAACATTCTTTCATCTTGCACGGATTATGATATCCGTTCCCTATGTCCTCGCTCCATCGCAACCCTTTGTCTCTCCTTATCTCACCTGGGACTTTCCTCTCTTCCCCAAACCGCATGTCTACACGTGCGCATGGTATTATAATATTACTTCCCTTTTCCCTAGATACCCTCGAATTGCGCACTGCGTAACTGCTAGCTTTATTTTTAAACTAATCCCCTGCCAAACAGCTTGAGCTGCCTACCGGGGTAAAATATAGGTGTAAAATATTTAGGAATATGTAGAATTCACCTACCTTGGGAATCCTCATTCTGACTTTCAGGTATTGTTTACTCTCAGATTTCCTAGGTGGTACAATTTTGATGTAGGCATAACTCCCTCTGCGACTGCGTCCATATATCGTTATTTTCGTCATTTAAGTATTCCACTGGGTAGGGTGGGTGTACATCCAGGGATGTATTCTTTGTTCTTTGCCAATGCGTTATTTGTTTTTCTTTTCTTTGCTCGGCGTAGCATAGGCTGGTAACGGCCCTATTACTGTGAAACCGATTTAGGCCTCGTAATTTGTGTTCATTTTCCCGGCACACTTCGCGACGGAAAGTGCCATGGTGTCATTATTGTTGTATTGAATAGTCTCTTAAGTATCGACGGTCCACCCTGGGTTCATTCTTTTCCTTTGTTTTTATGCAAGGATCGATTTGAATCGTTAACAGTTATGTGCAGTAATATTCTCATGAACCAGGGTTTCACGACAGTAGATGAATTATTATTATTACATGAAGAATTTAGCGAATTACCCCGAAATGTATCCACTCGTAAATCAGCCTTCTATTTTCAAACCACAGTGAAACCTACTCCTTTTCATTTCACCTATAAATTCTATCCTTTTTTCATCCATTCCCTATTAATATTCCTTCTAACTCGTTTTCAAGCATATCCTTCACACTTATTGTTAGTACTCGCTTCATTCAAACCTTTTGTCTCCCCGTATCGTTGGAAGTATTAGTAAACGCTGTTATTTGTAAACATTTCGTTTATTATTTTTGTTGTTGTCGCCATCCATTAGAGGAAAGAAAATAAAGCTGTGAGAAAAAGATTCTGTGCATACTTCACCATCTTCATACTGCTCAATTCATATACATATTCCCTCAGGAAGTTTCCTCTACTCTCCCACCATGTACAGCATTTCATAGTGCCTCCTCCTCTCAGCCCAAACCAACTTCTCCATTCTCCTCCACACCCAAATTTCGACGCCTACAGCCTTTTCTCGCCAATTATTCCGCTAATTAAAGCCTAAACTTCAGATCGGACTCTTCACTAGTTTTTTCCAACACCATTACAGAGCGACTCTCTCATTAGTACTTTTCTAAACATGAACGCCTCCTTTGCCAGCGCAATTTTCATCCAGATATCCTTCCTTCTCTGCTGTTTTGACGCAGCTCTGAATTCTGCTCCTATTTCTGCTAGCCTTATCATAGTGACGTATTTATTCTCCTTTACACCCTTAATAGCCTAATACATGTTACTTATTCGGGGTCGTCCCGTCTTTTTTCTTATGGTTTTTAGAAGACATCTCTTTTCTCCACATTTCTTAGCACCGCCTCATTACTCCATCGATCCATTTTATCTTCATCATTTCGAATGCTTCCACTATTGACTTCCTTGCTGCTGTCATCGTCTCAGCCTCGCTCTCGTACAGAAGAATGCTATATTTTTGCCGTCTGATGAGTTTTTCATTTGCTTGTTTTCCCTGCTCTAAGCAGATTTTTCTTTTTTAGAATACCCTTTTCTCCTGTGATATTCTTCTAACTATTCATTTATCGCTTCGTAAATCGCTGATTATTCTACTTCCCAGGCTGCAAAAACCTTTCGCCTCTTCAAGTCTCTAAATGCTATATATTTTTAAGGCATGAATACTACCTTTGATGACACCATCTTTTTCCATTTTAATGTGACATTTTTCCGAAGTCGTGTGGTTTCAATGTTGACCTAAGCTCAAGGCTACTCCCAAGTCAAGTTCAGTACTCTTCTTGTGTATGTTCTCCGTCTCAGGGGGTGAAACCTCTTAAAGCCAATAGCCATAAATATCCATGGAATGCGCAGACAAGAAGTTTGGTCGTCCGAAAGGGTTAAGCCCCTTGGGAAATTCTGTTCGTCTTCTGCCCCGTGGGTCGCAGTTCAGCTGCTCAGCTGCTATTATTGGGCTCGTGCCTCAGGTGCATTCTGCCGAGACCTGCTTAGGAGGTAAATAAAGATCTTCTGATCTGTGCCCCCCGTTCCTCTTCAATTCCCCGAAACAATGACTCTCGTTACTCCAATAGTCCGAATTGACGCGCCCTTAGATTCCGCCAGAGTATTGCCTTGACCTGAAGTCTTCAAGGCCTGGGAGGTCATTATGTGATATCTCAGGTTTTCCCAGCGTATCGGGTGCAGAAAAGTTCCTCGGGTTTCCCACCGTTTGATCTTCTGAAGATCCCCTGAGGATGAACAGAAAGTCGCTGCTCGAAACGTTGGGGGACATGGAGAGTATCAACCGGTGGAAAACCCGGGAAACTTTTATGCATATAGTATCCCAATTTGGGCTCCAATTCTAATTTTGCCAAATGCAGATATTGTTTCAAAGTTCATTAAGTGGCCGCGTACGGCACGCATAAATCGGTTGAAATTTAGGCTTTCGCAGCGGTATTCATTTGTGTCAACGGTTTTCGGGGGTAGCTGCGGATTGCGCTTCGTAACGCGAGCTACCGCGGCCATTACAGGTCGCATCATCAGGCGATGAATGAGAGATTGGAAAAAGATTGATAATATACTCGTCAACCTTCCTCGCACCACCGGAGTAATGGAGGAGTAGGGTGACACTGACGTCATAAGAATCCTCAGCCCTGTCCTAGAGCGGCGAGCGAACTCTTCCCCGTTGTGGTGTGGAGGGCAGGTGAATCATAACTGATGCCATGCTGGTAACATAGTTGCCGTTGTTTTTTAAAGAAAGCCGAAAGATCCCGAAAGCCGTTGACACCACGCAAGTTTCGACTCACTTTAAGGGATCACATCTACGGGAATAGTTAATTTACGTCGTGTCATCGCTGTTGCCTCGAGAAATGAATGACTCATTGAACGATTTATTTGAGGATCCAACGGCTCCCGAGACATGAATGAGACAGAAGTGTAGTATTTCTTGCTACATCAACGCGTGCTTGACGATCCACACCAAAATAACACCTCGACTCAATAAATTCGTAAAAATTTTATCGACGAAAAAGTTATGCAAAAAAAAAGAAATGAATCGACAATTCGTATGAGTTGGGTCCATAAAACGATGGAGCCTCTATTTCCTCATCGTCAGCGGCGGCGGAGAGTATTTTTTTGTGTGGAATGGAGACGGGAGAGGGAGCAACTTTGAATGGATGGAAAAAGTTATGTGGCGCGTAGCCATCGGGGATCAGGGTGCTGGTAATCGGAGAGGAGGCAAGAAGCCCTCCCTCGCGTTCCAATTAGAAAAAAATAGGAGAAAGAGCAACCCCGGCGAGTAATTACCCATTCACGGGGATCACACTGGTAGTGGCGCTAACCCGATATGTACACTGGTGAAGGTTAACTCTGAGAGCGAGGAATTTAATGCTACCGAAAAAATTGGACCGAGATGCTAACGCGTGCACTCCGAAGAAACAAAAGAGTGACGGCGAGTCATCCGCTCAGTCGAGACGCATTTTGAGGGAGTAAAGAATTTTATTTGTGTGTATCGACGCCCGAATTCAACTGTTTTCTTCGCGTCAGCCATCCTGAGGAGACTCCACCGTGACTGCTGAGATCAAAGTGAATGCGTACTTTATGCGCGTGTTGTAAAATAAGTTTTGTTTCGTAGATTTTAGGCGTACAGATAAGGAGCATATTTCTCTATCGAAGCGAGGCTTGGACGTTGACTGCAGCAGAGATTTCAAGAGTGTAAGCATTCGAAAAGTGGTGCTACCGAAGAATGATGAAGATAAAATGGATTGACCGAGTAAGTAATGAGAAAGTGCTAAGAAGAGTGGGAGAAAAGAGAAGTCTTATAAACAAAAACTAAGTTGGCTACATTGCGAGGCATAATAACCTGATAAAAAAATCGTAAAGGGACATGTGGAAGAGAAGAATGTCAAGGAACGGCGTGGAATGAGTCCCGTGGAACAGATTATAAAGGATGTAAAAGAAAATAAATTCGTTGTTATGAAAAGGCTAGGAGAGAGGAATGGAGAGGTTCGTCGAACCAATCTTAGGACTGTTGACTAATGATGAAGATGATGGCATACAGATTATAAAGTGCATTAAATGTGTATGTTTTTGAACAAACCCTTTTCCCTACCGTTTGAATCTAGCCTAGTTTTATTCTCATTTAAAAATCTATTTTGAATTCGATGACAGCCTTCATTTAATAATCACATAAAAATCAGTATATAACCTGGTGAAATTTTATTTTTGCCAATGGTATGAAGTGCAGAGCTAAAAATTACCTATTTTTGCACGTGTTGTAAATATAAGCTTTTTTCGTAGATTTTTGATCATGGGGTATACAGGTTATAAAGTACATGAGATGGGCATTTTTAAATACTAACTTTTTCCCTACTGTTTGAACCCAGCCTAGTTCTATTTTCATTTACAAATCTATTTTGACTTAAATTTCTGCCCTTCGTTTACTAAGTACTTAAAAGTGAGTATTGAACCTGGTGAAATTTTATTTATAAAGGCCGTCAATCTAGAGTTCAAAACAAAGACCTACATTGTGCATGTGGTGTGAGAATCTTTTGATATCCTTGTTTTGAAAAGTAAATTTTAAGTACCGAGAACGTAAAATTTCAATGCTTATAATTTTAAACTGAACTCTCTTTCCCAGAATTTTAATTTATTCCATATTTGCTCATGCCTTTCTTGTGATTGGTGCCATTTGTTGAAGTACCTGATCGTCGTTGGCTTGGCGTATCACATCGTCATCTAATCGTAAACTTTGCATCTCCCCTTTTCCAACGGTTCCCTTTTTATTTTTATCTAAAGCTTGAATAGCCATCTCCTCAATTAAGATAATAATGTTGACATGAGGCCGTAGGTTTTCTTACCTAGTCCATTCTGTTAGTTAAGTTCCTAATTTACTTTAATGACCACCTTTAGTACCGGTGCAGTTCTGCTGTGTGCCTCCTATCCCTCCAATTTACTCGGTTATTTTAGGAACTTCCATCAAACGTATCCCATTTCACCCGTTTGAATGCATTTTCCTTATACATAAAAATCGATGGCTCAGATCTCATCTCCTCTCCGTTTCCAATAATCCATAATAGTGCAATAGCAGGGTGTATTTCTGAACAGTTTTGTAAGTATTATAACTCCAGCTGATATCAGAATCGAGTGGTGAACAGCGCCAAAGCAATCTCCGAATCGTTTACTGTATATGATGATTGAGTGCAATTGCTTCACTTGAACTTTAAAGGCTCGTCTCCAAAATTTTTTCTCGTTATTCCTTGTAGCCTTAGGTTAAATTGTCTCATCAATAACAAGAGAGAAAGAAATTTATAAAATTTCTCCGTTTCTGTCTAGTTAGATTTTTTAATGAGATGAGATTGAACTTTACCTAGGGTATTTCCCAATTACCTAGGGTATTTAATTCCTGAAAAACATAGGGCTGCCAAGTGAATGCTAGGACAACTAGGAAATGTCAAAGACAATTCCAGTGAAGTGGAAATTTATATCTCAATCACAACCACGCGTCGGCTTTTGAGGGTAGAACCTGCTTATTTAATGTTTCCATTAAAATATATAATTTTTATTTTTTTTAATGATGACAAGTTTAAGAACAAGTATACAAAATAATGACAAGTTTAATGACAAGTATACAAAATAAACATTCTTGTATTTTTATCACTTATTTAGTTAACACAGACCATGTATCAATATCTCCTATTGAGAAAAACATCAGGTACATATTCGTAGCATATCATAAATGAAATACCATCTCTGCTCGGAAAGGTTATGTTATTATTTACTCATTATCATAAATATTATATTTCGCTAGACAAAAGTATACATATGAAAAATTCGGATTAACATGCATGGTAAAAATGATAGGGTCCCGCTAAGCCATGCAAGGCTTGTCAGCAGGTGCCACTTTTAACCTAAAGATCGGACTTTTTACATAAAAAGACAACAAGTATTAGGTGAACGGAAAATTTTACCAGTGAATAAGATAGTTTGTATAGAAAAAAGAATACAAAGTTACATAAAATATTTTTCGTAATTCCACTCCCACAAGAAAACTCAAAAATAAATGAAAAGGAATCTGTGACATACACGGATACATTCACTCAAAACCCAAATATGCTCATCACATACAATTTTGTGTATGAACACATACATAGGCGGATCCAGGGGGGGGGCACGGGGGCACGTGCCCTCCCCAGACCCTCAAAAATATGCATGATATTTAATACGGTCCCATTATCGTTGCATTCGTTTTGTATTACGAGGTATCCTTGTGCCCCACCCAGAACAAAATCCTGGATACGGCCTTGCTTGTGCCCCTCCCAGAAAAAAAATCCTGGATCCGCCCGTGAATACATATGTACATAGATATACATCATCCCGATTATGTCGAAAGTACATGTTAGAGCATGTAATTCTCATACAACCAATTTCTTAATTCTTATTTCAATATTGACATTTTTTCTATAGACTCGATATAATTAGGTATTAGGTTAAACAATTTAGGTACTGTATATTCTAATGTTCTCTTTCCGTGGACATTATAATACCTGGGAACTTCGAATTTCTCACATTTTCTTAGTTCCTTATCATGATGGACATTCCTTTTTCTTTTAAACTAATGCTAAATTGATTATCAAATATTACAATATATTTAAATAAATCCGTCAAAGGAAGTATATTGAGTATTTTATAAATTTTATACAAATTTTTCTGTGATGGATCCAATTGCTTTACCATCTTATGTTGAAGTTGTTCCATATTGTTCAATAATCTTTTATTCGTGGTACCCCATATTTTAATCCCGTAACGCAATAAGGCTTCAGCAAGACCCTGATAGATCATTTTTTTGACATGAGTTGGCAGGGTATATTTTAAATAATATAAGTGAAACAAGATGCATCTTAGTCATGGTATATTTATCTTAGGCATGGTATATTTAGCATTAGTATAAAGGTATTGAGGTGTGCAGCACTGAAAGAAAAACATTTTTTGACGAAAGTAGGTGTTCTGATTAAATTTTATGCTTCCTGAATGCGAAAATGATACACGGGAGATCGATTCTATCACAGTTGTGACGCAAATCCTATACTCCGCGAATATCGATAACCCAAGTGTAGGTAAATACCACCTACATGAAGAAGGAATCATGTTGGAGTAAAAAAAGGGTGTATACCTTCAAAATACCGTAATATGCACGTATCGAACAGATGCATACACGGAATATGGAACCCAAAATTCACTAGAATCTTTCACCCCGTAGATTCTTTGTTATCACGGTATGACTCCTACTTTTCTCTCTATTTTTTGTGTTCACGGTGAAGCATGCATCAGTATTTCCTTATTAAATTTCCTGGTGACATCGTTCAATTTTCCAGTTATTCTGATGAAGCATTCAATCTGTTTCAAACTTACAGCTTATAGGGTACATTTAAATATAATGCATTGTCATTGATTGCAAACTTGCGTAATTTGAGAAAAAAACTGTGGATGTTACGATGTTTTAGGATCATACTTGTATTTAGGAGGTGTAAATAATTTAAAAAAAGCGAAAAAAGTTTTCGTTATCTTGCAATTTTTTGCATTGCGCTATCAATCTGGTTTGAACAAGAACGGTTCCATAAGCTTCATTTATTGTGTCATAACAGCTAGTAGTGCATGTTTCAAGTATTTTATTTTCAATTGGGAGTTTAAATTTATTCTTTAATTATAATGGAACAGCGACGGAATGACAAAATATGTATGTAGTAGCCCTTTCTTCCTCTTATCCTTTCACTCCGTGAACGAGTCCACGAGCTGGTGCACGCACGTAAGGCATCGCCATGCATTTCTCTTTTGTTTATTTTATTTCGCGAAGCGCCTCCCTCTTCACGGGGGACGGACTCGCCCGCGGCTCCGAGGAGACAAAAACACGAGGAAAACAAAACGTGCATCTTTTGTTTTTTCAAATTCGACGCCGCAGCGGGAAAGTTTACTCTTCCCATACCTTCCCACCGCAACCCTCTCCTTTGCCAGAATATGCCATAGGAGTGGGAGGAATAAAAATGAATTTGTTTTTTTTTTCTTTTAATTCTTCTTCCCAAAGAGGGAGATCTCCTCTCCTTCCCCATGTAGGGATACCGGTAAAGCGTTCCCCGTTGCATGCAGCCGAGCGACCACGACTACATGTGCAAACGAAAGACCGCGGCTGCACCGGTGCTTGCTGGGAGGATGCTGGATGCAAAGCGATGATTCAGCTAGGCGTGACTCTCCCCTTCCGCCCCTGCTCCAATTATTAATCCCCCTTAATCGTGCAGCCGCAGAGCGGAGGGCCAAAAAACACGACGTAGTCGCTCATCCGGCGCGGAGGCGTAAAAGTTGAAGTCCGGCGAGCGAGCGAACGGAACGGGGATTGTGAGTTCTCCACGCACTTTCGGCCTCAATGGGAGTTTCGCGGGGGCAATTGATTTGCGTTGTGGCTGGGTTATGATTTAATTTTTTCCTTTTATTGTCCGTGGTTAAAGCGAATTCTTTTGCCTATCTGTTTGATTTTCCCTCCTATATTCGTGGTTACTGTCGCAGCTGAAAATATCTTTCGGTTCAAAGATGATGTTCACTGCCTAACATCAGTGGCAAATCCAGGATAGGGACAAGGGGGAAGCTAAGATTACGATTCTATATAGTGCAAATTGAATACCCAAGGTGGGGGGGTATATAGCCCCTCTTTGGATCTACCTTCGGATTGTAATATACCATAAGGATGCCAAATAGGCCCTAAGTTTGGGGTTGGACTAATTTGTATTTAAATTCGTTGAAGAAGGTAAAAATGTACGAAAATATAACTTAACACTTTTGTACAAAGTGGCAACCCCTTAATACTTCGATATTACCTAGTGTGTGTTTTGACATAATGGGGGGGGGCATTGCCCCCACCCGTAGATCCACCACTGTCTAACACCATACGTTAGAAAATGACTCAGTGGTTAGGCAATGTCATAAAACATAACAGCTACGAGAGGAATGTAATGAACGAAAGTTAAAGAGAAAGTTTTCAGAGGAAGTTCAAGTCAAGCGTTGCAAAAATACTCTCTTCTATTCGACGAAAAATTTAGACGCATTACGTCTCTCATTTAATTTTAAAGATAAGGGGATATTAATATAATTTTTATTTCAACATTTATCTAAATCTAAACCCGTGATTAAAATTATTTGGGAGCATCATATTTAGCGAACAAGAAAGGTGGACGATAAATGACAGGAGACCTTCGAGATATGAGATTAGAATAGGTGAAGTGGACATTGAGGAGGAATATCGATGAAGTGCTGGACATGGTGCATGAGCAGAGGCAGCTTGTAATCGAGATACGGAGGTGATTGGTTTGGATTGAGGGAGTAGTTAGCGGGTAGGGGATGTTGAAAACAAGGATGGAGGAAATAATGTTGGGCAAGCGAGGGGAAGGAAGGGAGTAAGATATTCGCTCCGATGAAAGGGAGTGAGGCCTCTTTAGAATAAAGATGGCATTCCTATTTGGGATAAAGACCATGTAATTTTACCTTGTCCGGTAGAATACTTGAATAATAACACAGTAAACTGCGATGGAAATAAAAATTTACATACATGTGTGATGTATTGGGGGGCGGGAACGCTATGAATGAATACTTTCTCTTACTACCATATTAACGGAGCCACGTGAAGTTATTGGAAAACTGGACGCCATAATTTCAGGTATTATTTTTTATTTATTTATTTTAATAAAGAGATACACATACAGCAATACTGCCAATTTAAAGTGCACTTATAACAACACATATTAAATAATTAAATAATAATGATTTGATTACAAATTTAAATAGAATAAAAAAGAAAAACAAACATTTATCCGGCTATCTAGTCATTTATGTGATAAATATGTTAATGCCCGATGAGTAAAATTTTTAAGTGTCAGACCAAACGGATCAATATCACTGGGCAGAGTATTTATTAAAAGGGAAAGCCTATGGAAAAGAGAGCGCTTAATTACAGATAGCCTGGGTGTAGGAATGTGGAGTGAAGAAGTAGATCGGGTGTGGCGGGAAGGTACTCTAATGTTGAGGAAGGAAACAATGTCAGGACTGTCGAAGTGGGAGTTAAGGGTATTATAAATGAATTTGATGTCTGATTGAAGTCGGAGAAGGGATAAACTAGGGACGGATAAAGAGGATAAAACTGCACTAGTAGGTGACTCGCGGAGATTTGGGTTTCTAAATTTTACAATTTTTGCAAAAAAAGTTGTAACACTGTTAAGGGTGGCAAGATTAGTGGGGGCAGACATTGACCAAATTGGGGAGCAATAGTTGATCACCGGAAGAACTATGGTTGAGAAGTAGGATTGGAGGGCCTTAGTACTGGAGATATCCGTGAACCGGTAGAGTAGTCCTAAGAGTGACATGGCTTTAGATTTGATCGCATGAATGTGTTCAGAGAACAGAAGTTTTTGGTCCACAATAATTCCAAGATCTTTCATGGATGACACACGATTAAGAGGCAAGGAGTTAATTGCATAATCAAAAAGGATAGGAGTTTTCTTCGCAGACATTGTCATTGTGGTGCACTTTTTAAAGTTCAATTGCAGCCTCCAGAGAATGCACCACTCTGTGGTCTTTTTTACGGCATCCTGTAGCATATTACAGTCTGCGAGATTATTTATCTTTTTAAATAGTTTGCAGTCATCAGCATAGAGTAATGTATTGACTTGGGAAGAACGGACAATGGGGGCAAGGTCATCAATAAATAGGTTGAAGAGGTAAGGTCCAAGAACGCTACCTTGAGGCACTCCGGAGGTAACGTTAGACCAGGAAGATGAGATACCAGCGAGTATTACTCTTTGGGATCTGTCACGGAGGAAACTGGACAAGAGACTGAGGAAGTTGCCATGGATATTAAAGCGGGAGGCGAGTTTATGGAGGAGAAGTTTATGGTTAAGGGTGTCGAAGGCTTTGGAAAAGTCAAGAAAGATGGCGTCAAGTTGGGACTTTTCGGCCATCGATTGTACGGCATGTTGCTGAAATATGGATAGGTTTGTAAGACAAGAGCGACCCGAAAGAAAGCCGTGCTGATCAGGGGAGAGAAAGGGAGAAGTAAAGTAGTAAAGTCGGTTAAGGATGATCCTTTCACAGACAGAGGAAAGAACGGGAAGTATTGAGATGGGCCGATAATTAGAGACGTCATTTCTAGGGCCAGTTTTATGGATAGGAATAACATTTGCTATTTTCCATTGTGAGGGAAATATGCCATAGTAGAAGCAGCGATTTAAAAGGAGGGCAATGGGAATTGAGAGAGTCTGAGCACAGTTGCGAACGAATATAGGACTGAGACCATCAGGGCCAGGTGAGCGGCAGAGGGGAATCTTAGATAGATATTTTGCAACTTCCTTGGGATCTGTCCGAATTTCTGAGAGGCAGTGGCTGTTGACAGGGGAGAGGGAAAAGTCGTCTGTAAGTGTGAAATTTGACGTCGGTGCTTGACTTCCGGTGAAATATTCAAGGAAGAAGTTTGGTCTGTCTGTTCCTACGGCACAGGAATTTTTGAGTGACACAGCATCGGGAATTCGAGGGATATTACGGCGTTTATTGAGAAGGGTCCAGAATTTTTTTGGATCTGAGGTTATGGAGGAAGACAGTTCAGAGATATTCTCCTTATAGTCACGGCGTATTAGGGATTTAGACAGGCGACGAAGGTCCGAGAACACTTTGTCGGTGTTTTCACTGGGGTAGTCTCTATATAGATACCAAGCTCGATTTTTGTTCCCAAGGGTATGAATTGTGTCGGGCTTGAACCACGAAGGGAATCTTTTAGTCCTTGGGGTCACAAAAGGAACAAAGTCTTTTATGGCACTGTCGATAACGGAGTAGAAGAAGTCCACTGCTTCGTCCGGAGACAATGAGCTGAGGATAGACCAAGGGATTAACTCGAGTGCGCGGTTGAGGTCGTTCCAGGAAACCTTCGACCAAGCAGGGAAGGGTTTGTGGGGTCTGGAGGGCGCCCCACGGCGATTCCGAGGGCCTTGGAAGCAAAACGTAGCGTCGAGGGACTCGTGGTCGGAGTCGAAAATGTTTCGGCCAGGGGTGATAGAGATGGGGGGGACTGAGGAAATGAGGAAATCCAATGTTGCCAGGTTTCTGGTGGCATGAAGATTAAACTGCGATAAGCGGAGTGCATTAATGAAGTGATTAATGAAGTAAGCATCATGGGAATTGAGCGGAGAGCCTGAGGTGGGTGAGTCCCAGCGAATAGACAAGTTAAAATCACCAATCAGAATCACGTTGCCTATGTTAACAGCTTTTAGCACAGAGTCAAAACACTTTTCTAAAACAATTGAGTCACTTGCTGGAGGGCGATAAAAACAACCAATGAGTGTTTTACTCGACTTACTCTTGGGATATTTATGAGAACAGAGAGACAATTATTGGGTCCATTAGCCATTTTCAATGGCATTATGAGGGTCCTTCGTAGAAGGTGGCTGTGTTTACTGTGCATCTCCATTAATGCCGCTTATGTTGGAGAAATGGCCGACGGTGAGTGTGTTTGAATGAAGTTCAGCTCTCCGTCCGTCGTAGGGGACGTTGAGCCCTCGTTGGTTCCCGCGGCCCATATCGTCGAAAGGAGGCTAAAGCCGACGTCGGGTTTCTCCATCTTCTCTCCATCTCGTTCTCTCCATCCTTCGCATCTTACCCTTTCCTCATAGTGCAAATGTTGCCAAATTGTGCAAATGTCCAGCCACGAATATTACAAATAGCCCGGTAAAATTAGCCCAAAAAATAGGAGTACCTTTGCATAAATTCCTAACAAGCTGAAAATTTGCATTAAAGTTAGGAATACCATTCTAATGAAATCCTGAAAAGTCCCCATCGATCCCGTGTGTGCAAAAAGTTTTAATCAAGGTCAAAGGTCACCAAAATGGGTTTCAATGTCACCAAAATGGGTAAACTAACTATAAAACTAACGGTTTGGCCAAAAATGCAAAAAACCCATTTTGGTGACCTTTGGCCTTGAATAAAACTTTTTGCGCACACGGGATCGATGGGGACTTTTCAGGATTTCATTGGAATGGTATTCTTAACTTTTATGCAAATTTTCAGCTTCTTAGGAATTTATGCAAGGGTCAGTGTCTATTTTGACCGGGCTAAAAAGAGGATCCTCAATCCTAAATGTGTTGTAACCCACTCGCGTCACCGACGGACAACGTGACCCGAGTTTCACGGGGAAATAACGTATAATTAAGGGTATTAACAGAATTTTTTATACATTATTTTCATCGTTTTTTTTATTTTAAATATATTTTCAACTTCCCCGTAAACAGTAAATAGAGGCCTTTACAACGGAGGCATTAATAAAAATGGCGATATGATTGATGAAAATTATTATATTTCAATGCTAGTCCTCGCAATTACAAATATTTTACTGCAAAATATTGGAAAAAAGTGGATCGCGCCGCGGAAATTTTTGAAAACCGATTAAAATGAGACCGAAGTGGGAACATAAATTAACCTTTTTTGGAATGGAATTTGGCCTCCTGTATGCTGTCTTATTGTGTCCAGCTGTCAGATGCCTCCTCCAATTACTATATCATATCATGAGTACAATACGACAATAGCTGTCATCTTAGGGTACTCCTCTAAAAGGTCTTAAACCTTCTCAATATGCCAGTGAATTTTGTTAAGATGTATTCTCCATTGACATTATCTTTCATCTTTTTTATTATTTTTCCTCACGTGTCTCTGTACATTTTATACTTGCCTGTCTTCTCCGTGCTATCTTCCGCTGAATAAGGTCGTGTGATGTACTCCTTCGGCCTTGGTGGCGGCGGGGAGAAGTCGTCGCCTACTATACCGAGGGTCGCGGGTTCGAGTCCCGTCTGGATAGGTCGCCCCTTCCAGGACATGGATGTATGTGATCGTCTGTTGCTGATTGTTTAAACTCCCGATGTAAAGTTTACATTGTGCTGTTACTGTTGTGCCGGGGGTAATAGAGATGAATAAAAAGATAAATATGCTTCAGTTCTAAATGAAATCAAATTAAAGTCCTCGAGATGGGTTTTGCGCTTTGCGATACGATTTGCGTTGGAAAGCCACCTTATGGAAAAATGGAATTCTCAGAAGAAACTTTATTTAAATTTCAACTTAGTCATGTGACAAATAGTTGATATTGGTCTCGTACCAATTAACGTCCCTCTCACTCAGATCCCCATATCCTCATTTGCATATCATTTTTCACATCCATCCCAACACCCGCCTCCTCCACCACCCTTATTCCCCGGAATAAAACTGTCGGCGCTAATTTCATAGGAAGACTCATAAATACACACTAACACGCCGCCATTACACGCCTCGCGGACTTCCTAAAGTGCGATCCCCATCGGAAAGCGGACCTCGAAACAAATTGCTCTAAATCCCATCCACAGGGCGGCTGCAAGGACAAAGTTTCCTGATTTATCCGCCAGGGTGCTCCCGTACCTCCTCCCATCGCCGAACAACGCCGTAACATAATTAGCCGATAAATATATGGATGGGGTTGAGTTTTTCTCCTCCTGCTCCACCCAAAAGGGGAGGATGAATGGATGGTTGCTTTGCGATTTGGAGGGGGGTTTTTAAGACGAGGGAAAATTAAAAAGTGCGCGAACAAAAATTGATGAAAAAGGTTTAAATAATACGCTTTTTCCAAGAACGTTACGTAATGCTTAGAAGTTAAAAATAAGTTTTTCATCAATCGGATAAGCAAGGCCGATGGTTGGGTTTATTGAAGAACCTTATAGGTGAGTAAGGAGTGGCACTCGGTATTAATATCTAAATCTAATCAGTATCCATGCTTATCCTCCTGTGATAAAAAGCACATCTTTTTACTTTGCAGTGAATTTATACTGATTTTGGGTAAAGGGTGTTTTTTATTTTATTTCTATTTTCTACTTTTTAGTGGCGAATCATGTAACCGGCTAAACCAGAGCTGTCAGAGAAATTAGTGCAAAAATGTTTTTGGCAAACTCCTATTTTTCCATACGGAAATTAAGTTAATTAACTACGGCACAATCGAACAGAATTTGAAATGTCTGATTGTTGAAATTTATATTGTCATCACAAGCAAGCAAGCTAGCGTGCAAAAATTTCACATTTTAAAACAAGATTGGACATGCTAACTTAAGGAAAAATAATAGAAAACAAGTTTTTCCGTGCATTAAATCCGTTAAGTTCCTCGATTTGTCTTGGAATCCATTGGTATCACATTTCGCGTATGACGCATTTCTTGGAAGAAAATTCGTGGGCTTATTAAATTGTCGGGTAATTTATATCACACTTCATTTGTTAGAACTGGATTGTGTGCATATCCTTAAAACTGGCATAGGGAAGTTTATTTTTGTACCCTTGTACTCTGGGAGAACTCAAAATAAATCCACGTGAAAAATTGAACATTCATATGTGAATTATCAAGAAAACGATCCGGCCACATTAAAGTGCACTCGTTAGAGCAGAAGGACCACGTGCTTCGCCTTCAAACACTTTAGTTTCGACCCAGACAACGAATACGAAGTATGGTAGAATGAAGTAGAGAGATTCGGCCCACTGCCATATGCATTGGGCACTCATATCTTTACCTGTAACATGAAAACGGTGAACGCAAACTGGCCATTCGATTTTTAAGCTCGATGTTTTAATCCCTCCGCACGCATCTCAAACGTAATAGGTTGAACCTATTCCCTCTTTTCCCCCTCCACTCAACTTCTTGAATCGGAACTTAACTATTATGAGCAGCGAAGTTTCAATTAATTTAGTTTCGTTCTCAGGAGTAAAGTTTCGTCCCGGGTCGAAACTTAACTCCTTGGTGATCTTAACCCTTAACCAGTGACATGCAATTCTTGTTACACTACCAGTGACGTGCGGTCTGGGAGACCGCAATAAATCAAAAATTCATAAAATATTGCTACGCCATTTTTATTGTTTTGTTTAATTTTTCTTTGAATGCTTAACTATTTTAAAACTTATGTTAAAATTTTTACACTCCCAATACGAACCAATTTGTCATAAAAAATTGTGATTTGAAGCAGGGTCAAAAAACTGATGCCAAAAACACTTGAGTTATAATTATTATATTTATGTATCAATATTTCGCCAGATTCAAAAAAGGCCATAAATGTTAAAGTTGGAAGGCTAAGTAGTAAGTAGCCATGAAATTTATCCCGCTCATTCCTTTCCTTGATGTATTCTTTGTAAGTGACGTGCGGTCTCACAGACCGCTAATCGAGTTCAATTGCAAATTTACAGAAATTAATAAAAGAAACGTTAAATTTTAAGAGTGAAATGTCCTTGATATGCAAAAATATGAAGCTAACGAGAATTATAGATATTTTGAGATCTTAATTTTGAAAATATTCATAATTTTAGAAACGCAGCGGTCTCTCAGACCGCACGTCACCGGTTAAGGGTTAATTTCGTGCGAGAACGAAACTAAACCCAGGGCTCGTATTTTCGTTTCCCTCCGGATCGAAACGAAACATTTTCGTTTCGTTTCACTCGCCATCCCTGATCTTAGGCCTGTGGGTGCGGTCCCCCATTCATGATTCAATTGAAAGCCAACTGGCGAATGGAACGTGCGCGCGTGACTTTGGATAAGCACGACCATTGGGATCCGGAGACCTCACGGGCGAGCCCAAGTTGCGGCAGTCACTTTACTGCTCGCGAGCCAGCCTAACTTCGGAGGAGCCTCGCCAATCAATTGACGTAACTTCCATGGTAGCTCATCGCACAGTGGCATCAAAGACAAGGGTACTTCCTCGACTTATCCAAGGAAATCTATCAGGTTCACAATCACATTAGCAGCCGCTCGTTAAATTTAAAAACGTTTTAGGTCTTCTTCGTGTGGCCGTCATTCAAACTTGTTCCGTCGGCGTATGCTTATATCCACATGTAATCGTTTCGCTTTTATTCCAGGTATTTTTATTATTCACAAAAATACACGCAATTGTACGGAAATACGGATTGTAAGGGAAGCGGTTTAGGGGATTTTATTCACCAAAACACTACTTAATCATAATAAAAATATTAAAATCCACTTTTCTATTTTTAATGATTAGAAAATGTTTCTTTTCCTGCTGGAATATTTAAGCACGATTTTTAGATGATTAAATAGCCTAAAAACTTAATATATAATATTTTTTAACGCAGTATGGAAATAGTCGTATTTCATAATCCGGCGAATTTTTATGTCATATTGTCGCAACGTTATGACTCTAAAATTCCATTTTATTACCTCATTTATGTTCTCGATACTTCTACGTGAAAGTTCTCCCTGAGTCACCTCTCACTTAGGGGTGCGTTAGCCCATTGCATTTTCTTCAGTTAATGATAATACGATGAATTTTGTAAGGCTCATTAATTTAACAAAGCACGAACCGGGTTTCATAGCATAGTTACATCTTCAGGTGCATCTATCGTGCGGAAATCTCATATTATATCAAGTCAGGTGTGGCAGTAAAGGTACCTTACTGTAGCGAAGGAGTAGGGTATTGGAAGTTTCTGACAGATGTTCTTTACCGATGATATATGTTGCTTTTCTTAATTAGTGAACCTTACAAAGTTACCTGTTATTTTCCATAGTTGAAAGGTTTCACGCGGTAAAGCCCCAAGTCATCAGTTGTATGAATATGAACATTTTTTCTTATTGAACTCATAAAGGCAAACTATAAGTTGAAAAAAATTCAAGTGTTTCACTGGTTTCTATATTTTCTGTGGAAGGATGTGCTGAGGATTTACAAGAAATATTAATTTGGTTAAAGGTAAAGTCACCTTAAAAGTAACTTTGCCATGGAACAAAATACTTAGGGCCGAGAGGAAACATTTTCGTCCACACTTTCCTGTTGGAAACATCGTGAGTAATATAATATTTATCAGACCACTTGCACAATAGTCCAAAAGTTATGAGCGGTGAAATTATATCTCCCGCTTGATTGCACTTTCCATGGAAATTTCATTTCAATACGAGGAAAACACAGCATCAAAATTACAAAATTAATTACGGAAATTGAACTAGCTTCGTATTCCGATTCATTTTTAATTCACGGAATATGAGAAAGAGTTTGGCGTTACCATAGGAACACCAATTGGATTTGGTGAATCTTTAACATTTCCTGATATTTAGGTATTTAGGCATATTTTTACTATTGTCTATGCTCGCAAAAAATGTGTTAAAGATATTAAATTGTTCCACAAGATAATATTTCCTTCTGTGCTTCTAGGATTTATCGATTTTCAGATTAAAACTATTAATTGTAGAATGATATTAAATAGTTTTATTCTGAAAATCCTTAATTATCAAATGGATGTCGAATCGAATGATGCACCCAATGTATTTAAACCAATGTTATGTAAAGTCAACCGCTTGGGAAACATTGAATTCAATTGAACATCTATGCGTCGTCTGGCATCAAGATTTTTCATATAGTGGCTTGCACCAAGGTCTGCAAAACTTCATCCGTCGGTGAACGCACAGTGTAGTCCTAAATTATTCCACAATTTCCTCTGTTAGCCCTCGGATTTTGCATGGCACTTAATTATTCTTGTAGAATTAGGTGTGACGTAGCTCTCCACTCGGTTCTCTTATGAGCTATTATTTTCGCGTATGCGAAGTCCATCTCTTTCGCACCCATCATAATTTGTTCATTATATTTTATCCAAGACCTCCCTTTGCCGTTTCTACCATCCACTTTTCCTTCGACGCTCATCCTTCTCAGGCCATCGCGTCTCATGATAAGGTTGAATTAATTGTTCCGTCTTCTCCTTAATACACCAGAGGATGAAGTTCACCTATAAAAAAATATTTGACTTAGGTATTTCTTTAAATAGAAATATTTGATTATTTTTTTCATAGTGTACTTGATCCTTGGGTGTATTTAACTTGGTACCCGTGCGCGTGACTGCGTACAAAGTCATTTATGTCATGCAGCGCTTCTGTCGTCGTCATCAATTTTTTTTCTCTTCTACTACTTTACTAGCAATTTTGCATGAGCCACTTGGTCCACTCATTCGATTTTTTACGAAAATCTGTAAAAAAATTGGATAAATATTTTCTGGGTTTAATGCCGCGTTGGCTCATTTTTTGCGGACGACGGTTTCGGGTGCAATAAATTTGTGCACGAAGAAACAGTCTAACAGTGATAAAAGCATGTTTTAAACGAGACGTGAAATTGCGCATCATGAAGCTGCATTCTTTACCTACTCCATTGGGTTTGCAACAATATTACCATTAGAAGAGAGGTTATTTATACCCCTTGCATTCAAACATTTGCGCATGCGTTCGTGAAATTCACGGCTTCAAACGATGCGATTAGAAATATACGTTCGTAAATACTTTAAGCCGTTAGAAAAATGTTTCATCCATAGTGAATTGAAGTTAGTTGTGAGTTATGGTTGCTAATGGAAGCTGATATCATCAACCTTTAACCCATTCGCCTCTTAATTTTTCACGTAAGTTTCGGACCTAAATCTCATTTATCTTAAAGTTTTCATTAACATATTACCATATATTGTATGAAATTTTGAGACAACAATCGTTTATTAATACGTGATACGATAATTTTAGTCTTTTTGGTACATACTATTTATTTTCAACATTATATTTATTCAGTAGTCATAAATAATTTTAAAATGCAACGATAATCACGCTACCGGTGGTTCCCTTGCTCTTTACCTCAAATAAGATCGATACAGCCCGGCGAATCGCTGGCTATTTACCCGAATGGGTTAAACTGCAGTGGACTTAACTCATGATAGAGTACTTAGATTTCTATTTCATTACTAGGGTTTCACAATCCTAACGGTAACACTGTGAAAATGGCCCTAAATTGCTACTTCGATATTGAATTGGTTCGAATCATTCAATCATTCTTCCTATTTTGTCCAAGCACCTTGTTCCATTTCGTCCTATTCCGATGGCTTCCATTTAAATCTTAATTATAATGCGTAAATTGTTCGAATGTAAAATCTTTTGTCTAAAAATAAAAACAATAATTTTCCATAAGCAAGTTTCGACGAATTGTTTGTCGTCAAGGAAAGCTGAATTTAGTGTTTTATTTCGAGGATGGCCTCGAATAAAATAAATGGAACATGTCAAGAAGGAAGTGAAAGAGAATAAATTCTTAGGTGTGAAAACATTAGCTGATGGTAGACTTGAGGGGAGAGCTACGTCAAACCATTTTTACGGTTGTTGACCAGTGATGATGATGATTAAAATTATTTTTCACTGCTTATTTAACACTCGTGCTGATTTTTTCATGAGAGCCTTACATAAATAATGCGCAATTTCTGGAATAGCGCTGGTAACGTGGCCGATAAGGTTGATCCATCTTCTTTTCAATGTTTTCATGAGTTTTCTCTTCTCTTCTACTCTTTGGACTTCTTCTTCTTACTCAGTCGATCAAGTTGATCCTCATCATTCGTCTGTAGCACCACATTTCGAAAGATTATACCATTAAGTTCTCCGCTACTGTCATTGTCCATGCCTCAATTCCATAGCGAATCATGCTGCATATGTAAGTTCTGATAAGTTGCTTCCTTGCGATAACCTTACTCGGGTAAAATAAGGTGTGTAATGTTTAGACTATTACCAGTTGTATAAGTTTATATTGGCGCCGATGTTTCCATGTGGTCGTGAAGTTGTAATTGTGGCTAGATGCAGTGGCGGATCCAGGATAGGGGCCAGGTGAGGTATTCTTCCATGTGTTGTGGAGGTTACAAAAATTTTGAAAATTTCGTCTTAAAACAACACTTTAAGACTGTTTCATTTTAATTTTCAAAATAAAATTTTAAACCTAACATTTTAGTAAATTTTTAGTAAATTTACCTAATGTTAAGTTTTTAAAATGCATAACGGTTTTAGTCCTCATTATAAAAGGTCCATTATCATTTTTTATCTCGTGTTAATTGGATACCGCAGGGGATATATATCCCTCCTATTCCTTCTCTGGATCCACCACAGGCTTGTTTTACTTGATGGCTTCTTTGTGGAACTCACTAATGTGGATCCATTTAATTTCCGAAATATTGACTGCGGATAATTTTTTCATTGTTTAAACTAGATCTTAACCCTTTGATTGCCAACCGATTTTCTAGATACTATGCCAAAAGTGCCGAGGCATTTTTGCTGATTTTGCAGTAGGTTAGAGGAAAAAATTAGGTCTAAAAAACAAGTAAAGGTATATGTTCAAAAACTTTAGGAAATCTTTATCATATGTGGTTTCACCTTTTTATTATATTATTTGACGAATTTTTGGTAATATGAGTTAATTTTTATAACTTGAAGAAAATAATTAATGTTAAAATGAAATGAATATTGACAATTGTATGATTAGTTAATTATCAGCATCTAAGAGTGACATTGCATGAGGAGCGCGATAGCGCTCTAGGCACTTTTCGCGAGAGATAGAAAGAGCGCGATAGCGCTTCCCGGCACTCTAAGGGTTAAGTTATTTATATCAAAAGGTCGAGCAGTAAATACCGTTAATATATTGTAATAAGCAGGTCTTATCATAAAGTCATAAATTTGCCAAAATGACATTCCTCTCGTTTTCTTCGCTATCTGACGATCACGCTGATGGGTTGAAATGCTCCACTTCAAGCGCGATATATTTTTTCTCCATATTCGCCCTAAATGCATACGCAACCATACTAACATCGGCGTCTTACTTTGATCATAAAGCTAATGCGTGATGAAAATTATTCTGCCTATATATCGACTGACAGCGATGAAAGTCCGCTTCGGCCAACTCAATACGGCTTCCTAATAAAATACCGGTGTTGGCAATTTCCCATTCCTTCATAAGCCAAAGGAATTTAACAGCTTGATGTCTCCAGAGATGAGGAAAAAAGGTCATTTATCTTTTCATTCAATTGACCCCAAGTATTATGTTTCTCTTATCTGTTGGACTTCTGAAGAGGGACTAGCATTCAATTGGAGTAATTTCCTTTCCTTCCAAACGTGCAGCTCATGGCCCAGTTGTATCGAAGACTACGTCTTAACTTACGACCTCGACTTCTCCGAGGAAATCTAATAGGTTCAGAATCACATTAGTAGCGGTTCATTCACCTTGGAAGCGCTTGAGGCTTTTGTGCGGCCGTCAACTAGTATTCCCTGGTCGTTCCACATTCCCCGCTTAGTAAAAAATAAGCTTTCCGTTCTTATACCGGGCGATTCACGACTGCTGTTCAGCAAAATTATAATATTTTTGGGCGAAATTCTTTGAGTATTTAAACGTTGGGCATATTTCTGTCAGTCTTCACGCATAGGAAGGTGGGTATATTATATAAGCAGCGGTAAGAGAGACTGTGACAAGACTTTACGTACGTGCTCTGGATGGATTCATCTGAGAGTGGGAATGTACGAAATCGTTTTACAGCTTTTAAAAGTGGGATATCTTCACATAAGTGCTGGACGAATTGTATCACCGATACGTGGCTCATTTAAACAGCTTTTTAACTCAATGAACCGGTGATAATTCAGGGAAATTCCTATATTGATTGTGTGTTCTTGGAGATTTGTCGCCAATTAACGGCTGCACTTAATATCTGATGGACCAAATAACCGGAAACCACAGTAATTAGCCCCCAATAAATTAAATGATGGCAATTATGTAGCCATCCGACGACCCGCAGTCGAATTAATTCCTGGATATAGTTAAAAGGTGGTCGTAGTAAAGATAGGAATGTCGGTGTCGGAGTTTTGTTTCCTCTTCAATTTCCTTCAATAAGTACTGCCCTTTCCTCGGATGAGTCTTTACACCTTTTCGTCGCTCCTAGCCAGCGTGCAATGGCGTCCGCCACACTGCAATGAAGTTTTTTTCAAGTCATTACTTTCTATTAGTCTAGTCCTCCCAAGCTATAAAGTTTTCTCGTAAGAGAGGCGGGTAGGTTCCGATTGTATCCCTCCTCAATAACCCTGCCTTTCCTATCGGTAGGATATAAAAATAAAATAAATAAAAACGACGGAACTTAACGGTCCTCCATGTATGATAGAAGGAGCCGTGGTTCGATGTGTGAAACTCAACTTATGAACGCTACCACAAAACGAAACGTCTACTTTTAAATGCTACTCGACATGTTGTGTCAGTAAGCGTGTGGTGGAAAGTGATATAGCCAATCATTTAAGATATTTTCATATTCCGGATCTTCCCTATTCTCAACCTTCCAAATTCACCACCTTCCAAATACTTCTACCATGAACTTCAATTAAATGGATTTTACTTAAAACAACTTCTGAGTGCTTTTCTTTATTGCGACCATCTCTGAGGTATGAAGAGATCCAAACATCTAAGATAAAACTACGCTTCTATTCCGTGGGTCTTCTTGGCACACGACAATATCTTTGCGACTGACAAAGAGAGGCAAGGTCCAAGGATGTGAGGGGATAGGTCTCGTGACTTCAGTACGACCGTGACCGTGACTTGTTCACTTGAATGCTGACTGATTCAACTGATGCGGAAAAATACCCGAGAAAAAAAATCAACTGTTGTTACCTCACAATGGATGATACACGCTTTACATCTCATTGGAATCGCTGCCACCGCAAGACTTTGACTCGGAAAATGTGAGATTGCTTTAAGCTTTTGTGGAGGTATAAATGCCTCTTTCTCCCATCCCACCCTTTATGTTGTGTCCCGGCGGCTCTTGCCATAGCGTGCAAGGTTTCTCCCCTCTCCACTTGTGGCGCCACCCTCCAAATCGTCATAAACAGAAGAGGGAGCACCTGTCGGAGCGACCGTCCAATCCCACGCCTCCATTCCCGCCCCCTTCCCTTCGCCTGTTGTCTTTTTTTTTTTCTAATTCATCCCTTCGTCGTTCGGCGTGCAGTGCAATCTCTCGGATTGCCCGCTAACGGCTTCGTGCGCATCATCGCACGAATGAATGGCGATTACGTGGTCGCATTACGGGGAAGACGGGGGAAGGGGGTTATCATTTTAAAGGGCCGCGGGGGTGTTTGCAGTCACCCCCTCGGCGACACATTAAACCTCCGGCTGCTGCAGTTATGACGCAAGTCTTCCGCTGTGTGCGGGAAACATTCGATGTAGGAAAGATGCAGAGCAGATAAAGGGCGGTTGTTAAAATCCCCTGCCGACTCTTTTGTTTAGGCTATCCAGGTTGGCCTCTGTGGCTTATTGTTAGTCTGGAATCTGCTGTATCTATCCATACCAACCTCATGGTTGAATCACTGAGTGAATGGTACCGATAAATCAAATAGGTTGTATGTTTTAAATTTTTTCTGTTCTATTTTGTATAATCTGTACACATTTTCCACTTAAGGTTAGAATACCACAAAAAGACAATTTGAAGACACTTTCGTAGCTCCTGGCATTGGATTTCGGTGCCTAGGTTGTGACAGGGAGACTATTTAACGTAAGGGGGGAAAGTTTCCGATGTTTCCTCGCAATGAAGAAAGAGTTTTACCAATGAAGATGGGAAGTAGAGCGGAAATTACAGAAGATAGAATGTCACGCAGTTGTTTTCTCGCAGTTGGCACTTGTCGGTAAATATGTGAATATACGTCCTCCGGAGCTGATCGCACGGTTATATCTTCCGTCTCGTACGGCAAATAATTACGGCAGGTGAATTTCATTGGGCTCGCGGATAACGCTTCCTGATACGGAACCAAAATGAAACAGTGAAATTCACAGAAGCCCTAAATCTCCGTTTCACTATATTGTGGGTGTGGAGAAGCCCACTTAAGAATTGGAATTTTTGCGATTTTTCGAAAATTTATCCATCGTGTTAGGGGCTTTTAAATACTATTTCCAAAATAACACGTAAGATTTTCAAACACTGCCGACTGTATTATAGTTTGGTGGTTTGCGAACGTCATAGAAACGTTTGAGGCTTCTGATACGCTAAAGTGGTCCCTTCTCTGGAAAGTCTGGGAATATTATAATGTCTGGAAAGGTGGCATGCAAGAAAAGAAAAAAGGCATACAAAGTCTGGAAAATAATTTGTGCAGTAAAATTCATTTTCAATTTTTCCATATCCTCATATACGCGAGCGTTGCTTTTACATTTGTATATCTCATTCCCTACATGTCATTCTGGACTCCAAATGAGTTAAAATGTATTTAAATATCACGATTCTTATGTTTTTGGCTTCAAGATCAATATTTCACTGTTGTTGACCAAATGTTTGTAACCTATAAATATGAAATTTGGCCAGGTATATAACATGAAATGCTCTAGAAATTTGCGAATATTGTCTGAAAGTCAGGAAAATTAAGGGAAAATCCTGAAGCTTTAGCGATTACCATTTTAGCAATACCTGTGACTTCAGCTAATGCATCGCTTTATCTGGGACAGGTAATTTCGAGCCATGGCAACGATGATTGAAATGGCCTTGTGAGCAATCGGGAATTCCTTTCGTGAGCGGATGAATGCCTATTATGAAAAATTATGTCAATTACGTAAATGGTACAAATTGGGCATCAATCTTGCTATGGTATGGTATTTTTAGGCGACTGACAGGTAAGGCCATTTGCGCCAATAGGGAAGGGTAGAGAAAGGAGGGTGGAGACCCATTGTCGACAATAGCATGCTCTTTATGAAAGGCGCTATGGGGGCCGCAGCTTAACGTCCCATCTGACGGAGGGAGTGCTGTACTTGAAGTTCCCTCCTCAAAGCACTGAAGCAGGGATCGGGCAGCCTCCGAAAAATATCTGCCACTCTATCCCAACAATCTTCCAATGAATTTCTGAAACCGCACCATTCTCTTATGATAACTCTTTATATTTTTAATTTGAGTCTTTTCGCGAGGAAACACATTTTCTCCTTAATATTGTTCCACTTAACCCTTAGTTACACGCTAATCGGTGATTTCGCCGATTTTTTCGGAAATTCGAAGTAGCGCGTTTACTGATTATAAGAAGATCACTGGTGGCACACTTCGCTATTTTTATTGGTGTACTTTTTCCTCGACCGAGAACATTATCGTCTGCAATTCCTCAAGAAAAAATATTAAAAGTATTAATCAAGAAATTTGCGTGTTATTTTGCTTCATTTTTGTTTATAAATGAAACGGAAAAATAGTTAAAGTGCTTTCAAGTGTTAAACGTTATCCAAATGCTTTAAAATACGCTAAAATTTTAATGTATATTTAGGAAAACCAAAAATATTAAAGGGCGGTAAAAAAGCCGAAAGCCTGCACTGGCGCTATCCTCGCGGGAGCGTGTAGCTAAGGGTTAATATTGTCCAAAATCCGGCTAAGAGTAATAACGTAGTCTTTGTAGTAATGATTTGACTGAAACTCCTTCATGTTATGCATCCAACGTTCACTAGAAATCTTAACTCAAAAATGGAAAGGTTGCTATAGACTTCTGGGTTCGTTTTTTCAGTGACTGTTACTCATTTTTCACTATAAAACATGTTTTTCACCTTAAAAGGGTCCAAAATATCATGTACAACTATGGGGCACCTCACCATTATTTTTTTATAACACTGTGTGTTTTTGAGTCTTTTCGCTAGGAAACACATTTTCTCCTTAATATTGTCCAAAATCCAGCTCAGAGAAATAGAGTAGTCTTTGTGTAAATGATTTGACTGAAACTCCTCCATCCAACGTTCAAATGCATCCAACGTTCACTAGAAATCTTAGCTCAGAAATGGAAAGGTTCTTGGACATAATGTTGTCCAAAATCTGGCTTAGAGTAATAGAGTAGCCTCTGTATTAATGATTTGACGAAAGCTCCTTCATGTTATGCACCCAACGTTCACTAGAATTCTTAACCAAAAAAATTTGAAGATTCTTATAGACTTCTGGGTTCGTTTATTTCGGTGACTTTCGCTCATTTTTCACTATGAAACATGTTGTTACCCTTAAAAGGGCCCAAAACAATATTTTCTAATATGGCGTTGTTTACTCAGTCCTGAAATCCCAACTCATTCAAAGAATTCATTCAGTGGAAGGCAAGGGTGTAAGTAGTTCTTCTTACAAGGGAAATAGCCGTAAAAAAGTTCTTCGTTTAAGTACTTTCGCGGGTACTCGTCATGGTAGTTAAAAAAGACTTATACTGGTCGCTTTATCAAGGGTTTCCCTTGATAAAGCGGTCAGCATCGGCCGGGAAACGTTGAGACCACCCAAGAATTGACGTGACAAAGCAACAAGCCCAAAAAGTTTTTTAACTTCCATGACAGAAAAAGTTTTTATCGCCAACATAAGTTATGAAGGAACTTTAATCTAACCCAGTCAACCATTCCCTCATAAGTGAACCTTGGAAAACACGAAAGTAGTCGCCCACTTTTCATGAGTTGCTGACGTCATTGGATTCCTGGTTTGTTTTCTCTGCCAGGGAGAACTTTTAAATGAGGTGAGGAGTTGCTTGCTCATACGAGTGAAAAACCAACGACTTACGGGAGGCTGAGAAGTAGCTGAGATGCGGTAAGCCGTTCGGTTGGAGCTCATGACATCATCAACTTATCTGCAAAAGGGTTAAGCCCATTGATACATTGCCGTGAGTATAACACTAGAAATAGATGACCGATCGAAAGTGGAAAAGTAGAGGTAGCTTTTTTTTTCATTTTCCATCAAAATCGGTAATTTAAATAATTGACTCGCCTTCTCTCGCTGGAGGGTCTCCGGCCCCTCTAACCTCTCCCTTGGAAATGGCCTGCGGCCTGATCACTTTGCCAATTCTTACAATTTTTTCCTGCTTTTTGTTTTTTGAGGATCGTTTTCTTTCTGAACCTACTTAAATTGAATCCTGGGAAAATCAAACAGTTCTTGGCTTCCAGGCTTCCTGACTGTTACAAGATGTGTACTAATGGCTGCAGCTATGACTTTGGTATCATTAGCAAACATCTCCGCGATGTTCAAATTCCTCATTACCATCAATGTTTTGACCCCCAAATGTCTCCAAAAAGTAGCAGTTGGCAACACTGTAATAGATAAAGAATTATAAATGTAATAGATAAAATCCAGACGATTTTAGAGGGGGTCGATTCGATGACTTTTTGTCTAATATCGACTCGTTCACCTCGTTGAGTTGATGCAAAGAGGCTGTTGGCGGTACTGTAACAGATAGAAAATAAAATTTTTAGTTTTTTGGCAATTTTTCCTAGGTATACAGACGATTTTAGACGGGTCGATGGTCTAACTTTTTTCGTATATGTGGTCTTTTACACCCCAAGCATTTGTATTAATGAGTCAGCGGTCAAAAGTGGGTTTTATGGTACCGTTATAGATGGAAAATCCCATTGAATAGTCTGATCAATATTGATTAGACTGCAACTGTGGTTATATGCATCCATCATTCATTAAGAAACTTGAATTCTAAGGTCTGAAATCAAAAGATTCCCGGCCTTCTGGGTTCTTATTTTAAGTGACCGTTCAAATCTTTGAATCATTCCACGAGAAAACACGTTGTTCGCCTTCAAAGGGTCCGTCGTTTGGACCAGGCATTTTTCTCTTCCAATCCTGCGGGCGCGGGCCTCCTCTGGGTTCACAATACTTGGAATAGTTCCACGAGGGCGTAATCGTCGTCCCTGGGATCCGGAGATGTGGGCCAAAGCCAAAGATTTTCATTCGCGGACTAAATCTGTCGCCGTTAAATAATTCTGGTCACGTGACGGCTCTCGCAATTACTATTGCATGGTGGGCGAAATAAATGGAGGATCGCGACATGAAAGCCTTTAGCATCTTTATCAGATTCCGAGAAAAGAACATATATCCTTCGAAATTCTAGGCCGTCCATTTATTTCCCGAGCACTTGAAATATTGCCGCCTTACAAATTTCGCATTGAAAAAAAAAAACACCAGCACGTAGTCGTGGTAACAATTCGTGTTTGAATTGTACTTCGTACAGAGGGGGTGACGTGAAGAATTATTGCCTACTATAACTTTTTTGTTGACATTTCTCTCTTATTTCACGGATTTCTGAAGCACTTAAAATCTAGTCCACTCCACATTTTTCTATTCTGCGAACAATCACCGCACTGCAAACATTTTAAAGTAACGCTAACGCTGGAGAAATACTGACCGCGTGAGGATAGTTTCTCATCACGTATACGTAGCACAAATGGAAAACCGGAAAGAATACCATTATACTTAGTTTAAGACGTAAAATATGCGTTTGGCAACGCTCGGATTACAGGGGTTACTAATAACGACCACACTTATAAAATATTACGCTAACATTAAGACTTCATGCAAAATAGTCTATTAAAAGGTTAGCTCCTTCTTATCTACTTACAATTAGAGGCGAAGTGCTACTTTTCATTGTTTATTTATTATTTTTTATGAAAACTAAAAATAAGTCGAACTTATGCGTAAATTTAACAGTAAATTACCGTAGTATCACCGCTAAATTATTAATGCTGAAAATCTGATCGAGTAGACTCACCACCATATTTGAATATTACATCTTGAGTTGATGTTAACATATATGACGTTTTATTTAGTTTAAAATAAGATTTCATTTCAAAGAAATCTTTTTTTAAATTTGAAAAATTTTAAATTTAGAAGTTTTTTCTATTAAGAAAAGTGTTAAAATTAGTTTAAAACCCTCTGCTTAGTACCCTGTTTTTCAAACATTTTCCCCCATGCTTTTGGAACGAAATTCTTAGTTACCCTACTGATCGTTTCTGTCGGACATGGGAATATAGTGTGGTTCTAATATTATGTACTTCATGTCACTCTGATAAATTCTCAATTGCTCCAACGACTTAAGCCTAGCGCGCAGCCTGCGAGTCTCAATCGGCTCTCAGTCTAATTCGTTTAGCGTTTTTGTAACGCTGCATCTACGCCCATGGTAGCTTTTGACGATTCGCGTAGCTTTCCTCTGTATTTTATGTAGTCCACGGATAAATTATTTATATGTGAGATCCCATACTCTCGCTACATATTCAAGGTGTGACTGGACGAGTGCGAATCATCACCTCTCTTTTACTTCTTCATCCGGAAATATTTCCACAACACTCTAAGAGGAATCCAAGCATATTCGAGGCTCGGCCGCAAATATTTCTTTCATGTGTTCCCCACGATAGGTTCGATGTTATCGCAACTCCCAGATACTTCACTTCATACGTCACCTTTATGTTAACACTATCCACTACTTATACATGGGTATAGTTGGACGACCTATGCAAGAAATGTCCACCGTGGGCGAGGGGGATCGGGTTGGTGTGGTGGCTAGAGTGTTGGCTTCCCACCCGGTAGGCTAGGCTTCAAATCCCGGCAGGCATGAAAGTGGTTTAAATCCGATGATGGAATTTCAAAGTTATGGCGATCAAAAATTCCGCGATAGATGCCAGCATCGTCATCCAATAAACGTATTTTAGTGCTATGTCGGGAGTGATTTTACAGCTAATACTGTTTAACGTAATGAAAACTTCAAGTTGACCTCAATGCGTTACCTCATTATGATGATATTCACGAAGTAATTCGGCCACATTAATCTCCACCCTTATCATCAAAGGGATAAACGTCAGTCTCTTTGATAAAATTCTTCGCTTAGAATTTACTCAAAAACTCTCGGCGACTGTGGCGTGTTATAAGTTGCACCGATATCCCTCTGTTGGCGGCTTGTGGAGTTGACAACCTCTCCTTCTCTCCGCAAAGCTCTTGGCTGTGTAAACAGTGGACGATCGCAGATTTACGCCGCATTAATCCTCTTCACTCGACCTATAAATACTTGAGAGAGTTGGTGAAGCGGTTCAGTAACGGCAGAATGCGGAATATTCACATTGGGCTATTCCATACCAAATGATCACAGCTGCCGAGGCGACGATCGTGAATATGCATGAAATTTGACAAAAAGTTTGACTACACGGAAGTATTCATGAAAAACATAGGCCCTTAGTGATTCGCGATACTCTTACAGCAGGGTTGTAAATTCAAAGGGCATGTGTGTTTTTCTTTGTGTTTTAAAAAAGTAAAACTTTTGATGTAGTTACAACATTCAATTTTGTTACATTTGAAATAAAAATAATTTAAACTAAAGGTGGTTATATGTTAGAGTAGCTGGCGTATTTATCGCTCTTGAGTATTAAAAAGAACCTTTTTACTTCATGAAAACGTAAGATAAACAATAAATTGTATTCTACATTTGCTACAAGTAATTCTCATTTTTTGATGACTTTGGGAGTAGGTTTAAAATTATAACAGCATTCTTTTTTGTAAAATTAAGTTCACTTTGCACCTAGACCTCATAAAATAGTATAGTTCAATTTGTCGGAGGGAAATATCCAATGATATGGAGCGTAAAAAACCAGGAGTTTTAGTGTAGTGATGCAATTTTTACTTAAAATATGTCTAATTGTAAATCAATTAAGTAAATTTAGAATCAATTTTGGGGTAATAGTGAGGGAACACATTATTTTATCTATTTAGTAAGGAAACCGTATTGAATTCATAACCTATGTGCTCTTTCACGTTGTTTCCAGGGAACGCGACTGGCTTCCAAGCCTTTTCATCAATTTTAAAGGCACTAATGTAAAATGATGAATGATGTGTTTATAATTTCAATCTCATCTCTTTTCCACTATCGAGGGAAAATAACCGAGTAGCGCCACTAGATGGAGTTCAAAGATCGCTGTATGAAGTGTGATCAAATTTTCAATTACATTGTGTTATTATTGTATCGGTGGTTGCATAAATTTGAGTCCGTTTTATAAGTCCTCTGTATCGATTATATCTCTAAAATTAAGACCCATCGCATGCTTGAGCACGTAAAATTATCTCTTAAACCTTCAATTTCTATCGCTATGTGATGTTTGAACCACGGATGGTAATTGAAACGGAGCCAAAGGGTTTCGTTTCGACCCGAAGGGAAACGAAGATACTAGGCCTGAGGCCTCAATTGCGGTGTAAACATCGGTTTTCACCGTAGTTGTGGACGTAGTTTCATTTAACTTAAGGCTGGAAGGCGATACTTGGTGGAACTTGATGACAGGAAACATAATGAAGATACACTTTTGTATGTTCCACAATAGTTTCGATACCGACCCTGGTTTCGACAGTACACTATGTCGTTCAGTACACTATATTCAACAACTGCTGTTTAAAACTATGACTCGCTCCTCGTTACGTCAATCTTCGCACCAAAACGAAGTCCCCCGCTGCAAAGGCTGAAACCCACTGACCTTGAGGAACCTATTTCCTCGTTAGCTCTTCCCCCTCCCACCATCACCACCTCCTCCCTGTCTTAACCCCCCTCCCTCCCTAAGGTATATATAAGCTCGAAAATTTGTGTATATTCACCTTGATAATGACATAGTGTACTGTCGAAACCTGGGTCGGTATTAAAACTCTTGTGGAACATACAAAAGTGTATGTTCATTATGTAGTTTCATTTCGTGAAGTTTATATTAATGCGTATATAACTGCTTAGATCATGTAACTCACATTATTCTTGTCTTGTACATGCTTCTCATATTCTATTTTTGGAACCGCGACCCCGAAGTATGCGGACCAGACCCGAAGGAAGAGCAAGGCCGGTTCCTGACATTTTTCTTGTGTAAGCGAACAGCATTCCGTCCCTCAAAAATTCCCCCCTCAAAAATTACCTGAGAAGCAGCAGGGATTATCTCTGGACACATTAAATTATTACAAATATGTAAATACGTAAGGAATAAGGATCGAAACTTAAATATCAGCGCGAACTTGTAACTTGCTTGCTCTTATATATTGAATGCGATATTTTTAGAGCCTAAAAACCATTTATAAATCTAAATCCAGAGTGCTGTCACGAATAAATCAGTAAGTGACGGAGCGACGGACGGCTGGACGAGTCCATTTGGGAAAAATAATAACCCAAGTAGTGGGGGGAAGGGTATCCACTTAACGATATATCCTCACTTCAGCAATAATATTGTGGAGTAATTCTACCCTCAGCCTTTACTCTCCTTGTTTGATTAGTACTGAAGATTGGACTGAGCGCTTAGGCGACCCCTTTTGCCTGGCACCCTACGCGCCCGCGTACTTTGCTTACCGCTTGAACCGGCCCTGAGGGGGAGATGGAATAAAAACTCATTTGGCCACTAATCATCCGCCGGGCGGGCCTCCCTCTCGGAGATGGGGGCGTAATTACATTTTCATATGAACTCGGTGGATTCGTAGGTCATGGCACCCTGTTAGGGAACGCGAAGGGATGGGTTTAGATGAGGGGCCCCGAATCGCAAGGCGGCCTCTCCATCTCTGTTGGAGCTTGTCGGAGATTAGGATTTGTGAATAAGCCAGAACTAGGCAGGAACTGAGAATAAGAGGGCGCTTAATTCCCGCGCGACCGGTCGGGTATTGCAAAATGTCCACTAGAAATCTAGAATACTCAGGAAAATTTAATCTTCTGGAGAAACTCGGGGAGTTCGGCGAGTTTCTGGGGAAAACCAGTATTTTTTATCCCGTTGTTTCTAGCGAAAACAAGCACAATTCACTGAATTCTCGCTATAAACAAAAAATGGAATAGTAGGGGAAGGTAGGGTAAGATGACGAACTTAAGCTTCAGATTTTTTCCCTTAATTTATTAAGAGGTTTAAAATCCTAAAATTCGAAAGGACAATTCTTTCAACCTTTATGTTTAATAAAAAAATTTGGTACCACGTATTCCTCTCTTGAATTATGAAAAATATTTCACCAAAGTAAAAGTGTAATTTTCGTCATCTTACCCCACGCGTGGGGTAAGATGACGAATGGGGGTGGGTAAGATGACGAACAGATAAAAGTAGTACGTTAAGATGGAAAAGTTTTATTTTAAGGATTCAGAAAAACATTTAGCTTGCTAACCCTTAATATGAATTTTAAAAAGTCAAAGTTTAAGCACAAAAAAATCAAGAACCGGTCGATTCTAATGAAACAAAACATTGAAAATTTGGCAATACAAAAATTTAGAAGAACATAGTAACCAGGAAATACAATTTACACATAAAAATCACATTTCCAGGGCGTGTCTTTCGCTTCGCTATTACTCCAGCCAGAACATGCAGCATGTGCCCAAGATTTGCACCTGAAGCACTGGTACCACAATTCTTCCTTTCCATACTCTCTACAAATAATGCACTTTTCATCAAATATTGATTCGTTCTCTATGTCGTCCTCCATGTAAGGAACCTCTTCCGGTGACTCGTCTGATGACTCGTCATCCAGTTGATGCTTTTTAATTTTCTTTACTTTTTTTGTCCTCTTTACGGTTTTATTTTTCTTTACTTCCTCAGATTTAGAACCCTTGGCTTTCTTTGACGCCGATGCTTCAGCTTTTCTTTTCAATCTTTCCTGCCTTTTTATTTCCAGCAATTCTTTTTCTTTCTGCTTTTCTTCAAGAGCTTGTTTCACAGGACTTCCAGAAATGTGGTAAGAAGGCAGTTTATTCCTGGGTCGCCTGATTGTTTTCTTGATGGCCATTGGAAGTGGAGGTAGGGCTGAGCAAGTGGGGAGCTGTGGAGGCAATGTCGAAGAGGTAGATGGCTGTTGAGGAACAGTTGAGGAATTAGGATGCTGTGGAGGTAGGGTTGCCGACATGGCGGGGTCTGTAGTACGGGCTGAAGAAATGGGCTGGATACCTATGGTAGGAGCATCTTTTTGGTTATTTTCAACGATATCAGTGGTGTGTGAAGCTTGAAAATCTTCATCAGTAAAAATGTTGCTGTCTAGGGGCTCAATGCCAGTAGCTCTGAACCCATTCACAGCAGTCTGGATAGTACTCACTCTAAGGTAAGCTTTACCGAATATTCTGCCTACCTCTCGTATTGTTATGACGGCTCCTGGGTTAGAAACCAAATAATCTTCGCAGCCTTGACTATAGGCAGTCTTCAGCGGGCCATAGAAAGCCACATCAAGCGGCTGCAACCTGTGACTTGTATGAGCTGGAAATCCGAGAAGGCATATTCCATTATTCCTACAAAAGTTAATGGATTCCAGGGTGACATGTGAGGCGTGATTGTCCATGATAATTAGGACTGGATTTTGTTTACTTGGGTGAGCATGACTAGTAAAGTGTTCTAAGAACTCTAGAAAGTTTTGAGCAGTCATCCATCCTGATTCATGAGCCACTCCTTTGGTACCTGGGGGTGTTCCATTTAAAAAATCAGAATTCATCCTTACCCTGGGAAAGACTAGAAAAGGTGGAATGTAAGTACCAGTGGCACTCATACCGCATAAGGCCGTGACTGTTACTCCTCTTTCAGCAGAGGAAACTTTAATCACACGGGGGATCCAATGGGTGAGATCACTTTAGGAGTTTTCGTTGGCACTGTGGAAAATCCCGTCTCATCGATGTTGTAGATATTCTGGGCTTTGAACAGATAGTTCAATCTGAGTTCTTTAAGTGTTTCAAAAAACTTTCCTACATTTACTCGATTGAAAGCCATGAGTCGAGCTACCGATGTTGCCTCTGGCTTTCGCAGCGATAGCTTGCAAATTTTTAGATAATTCGCAATGAATTCTTTTCCAGCGGCTTTCTTTTCTGTATTGAACCGATGGCTCAATCCTAAATTTTCTGCATACGAAAAACACAATTTCCCAAACTGGTTTTTCGTTATCCCAAAAGCTCTTTTGTCCAAATCAATTATATATCGTCTAAGCTCTTCTATTTGTTGATCTGTGAATGTTTGCTTAAATCTGCCTAAGTTATGAGGATATTCCTAAAACAAATAAAAGAGTTATCCATAAATTTTTAAAATAATAATTCTCAGGCAATTATATTTTTTTACTAACAAACTTACAACTTTCCCACTGGGGCCACATCTCTGCTTAACATATCTTCGTAGAGTTGCTTCCGGCACGTTATATTTCTTTGCTGCAGCATTTACACTAGTGGTTTTTTCTTTTACTTCTGCAACAGCTGCATCCATTGCCTCCTTATCCCACTTTCCTCTGTCACTTTTCCTCGTGTAATTTCGTGGCATGATGTTTGTCAAGCCTAAAACATTCGTAGATATATACTATGTATGCATTAATATAATGTAATAAAAATAATTCTATATGATAACAACTGAAACATTCGCCAGACGTGCTGACCGCATATTTGGATCCGCCTTTAGATTGATGGTTTAGCAGTAGTTATTTTGATTTCCAAAGGAATTTAAAAGTAACTAAAACTAAACCACCAATCAAACTTAAAACAAACTATTGAAATAGACAAACCTACCAGCTAAAATTCAGTCCGAAACCAATTTTTTAAATACGTCAAAAGCTATTCATAAAAGGTACTCAAAAAGATGTCGGGTAAGATGACGAACCAGCAAACTTCTCGTCATCTTACCCCACGTCGCCATTTTGGTTTATAAGTTATCTATCATTACCCTAGCTCATCTTAAAAATCTACTGAAGACATGGTTCTTTGCATGACAGGTTATATTCTGAGAAAAATATAGGTAAGAGTAAAAACAACTAACCGTATTCGAGTAATTCCTTGCGCCAAAAACTTCAAAACTTACAATCACGAGGTAAGAAAACACATCTCACTCGCTACTGCTCGCAAAAACATTTGGCCCGCCTTTCTTTGCGGTGAATTTCGTAACTAATTGCCTGAGTCTCAGGAAGAGCTAGGACTCATGCTGCTATCTATGAATGCACAAGAGAAAAATCGAGTTCGTCATCTTACCCGCTTCGTCATCTTACCCGACTTTCCCCTACGTTTTTTTAGATTTTTGTTTTAAGCTCTCCTAAAATCTAAATCGGCTAGAACATTGGCTCATTTGAAATTCTTCTTTTAGTCCTATAGCTCATTTTTGGTTACTATACAGCAGAACTGTTTGTTTACTGGACTTCATTTTTGAGGACTATCTGAGGTATTTTATGGTGCTAAATTCACTGTCATATCGAGAAAATTAAAGGTAAAAATCTTTTAGGGTAGGCTTTAAAGACTGTCCGCCTTTAAAGACTGTCCGCCATTTGTAAAGGATACGATGCGACCATTCGATTATTCCTTTGCTATTTTTTCTCATATATTAATGCGTTTGGTAGAGTTTTATATGATTATATAAACGGTTTATTCAACCTTAATTGATCGGGATCACTTGCATAAGTAGAGAACTAAAACATCCAAAGGTATTACACATGCATTAAAATGACTTGAAATTCCTGTGGTCAGTAATTCTTCCTCATGAGATACGTTTTTTCGAAAATGCGTATGTTTAAGACTGGATACTATTTCTGTAATCAAGCCATTTTCCTGGAAAACTCGGAAATCTCAGGGAATATTTAATTGCTACTCATTAGAATAACTGAAATTTCCTTTTGTTGAGACGTATAATACCCCCACTGCCTAATTGAAAATTTCAGGCTAAAGAGTGTATACCATTGCCAACATTTGGCTGTATCTCAAGTACAAAAACTTTGTATTTCAGAAATGATGAGGCAAAATTTTCAATATTTAGGTTCAAGGAAATGTCAGATACGGTATTTTTTTCTACCTACTCTGAAAATTTCAAGATGATAGCCTTAGTATTAAGGGTGCTACATAGAGCTGTCACTGGTCCATTCCTCTGAAGTTTGTTTTGGACGCAATTTAATCGGTAAAAAAATCCTAAGTGCTGCGATAAACTGAGTGCAGTCCACACATTTTCAATAATTATTTTAATTTTTACAATCGTAAGCTATAGCATCGAAAAGTTAAAAATTAGGTGCATTACTTGTTAGTTCCTTATTGGAAATGCTGCGTAAATAACATTTTCCACTCAATGTTTCACTCCTACTGAGAGCGTTTTCAAGAGAATGTAAGGGAAATATTCTCGTCCCGATCTAATATAGGATTCGTTATCTATTCGTTGGACCGATTTGAATTTCCCTCGGAAGGCGATAGCCGTAGGGCATTAGATTAAGCTAGGAATAATTTCAATTTCCCGGTGAGATTATATTAATCCTCCCCATTCTCCCCATTGGTATTATTTTGCCTTTTCGATGTTTCAATAAAAACATAATGATAACATTAAAGACTTAAATTATTTACTATTGAAATCATCATTGATTGTTGATGATGATGAATAAGTGGATGATTACTATAATTTCAATAGGGAGGATGGATTGATATTAGTGACGCTGTCTTACAAAATATTCATGCAGTAATTCAAGAAAATTTGGTTTTCCTCTGCTAATTCTCATAGATCTTTAGGTTATAGCCATTCCTAAAAAAACTTAAATAAAATAAATCACAATGCATTAAAATCTGAATCGATTAACGACTTTGGAGTGAAGGTGGGGGAATCCTAATTCGTTATTTTTGTGTTCTTAATTTATTATTTCATAATTCATTAAGTTATTATACAAAGGTTCTTATATAGCATCATATTTATGATTGATGAATTTATTTAAATAATATTTTTAGCTATGTTTTGTTCGTTTCTTATTTCAAAATTTTGTAGAGTGCGAAAATTCCACTGATGAAAAATACTTTGACCTAACGGCTGGCCAGTTCGCTGTCATCACCTTAAATAATATCATTTTGGTAATTGGTAATCTCGTTTATGCACAGTATTTTAAAATAAGAAAAATATCTCTGCCACAAGATGCCGCCAGATTACCATAGTTATTCCGCCAAGAATGAATGGACGTATTAAAGTCCATGGTGTCTCATTTACTCAGACCGTGGTGCAGTCCCAGCGCAGGGCGAGAGGCGCTGGCTAATGCCGTCTTGCGTCAGGTGTTCTCTTATCCTTCGCCCTAATGCCTCGGTCCACTCGCATCACTAATGCACCCATCATCAGCAGGGTGAGTGGCGGTGCTAGAGGATACGACTCACGTGGGTAAACTAGGTTAGGATGATTTCTTCCATCCCCTTCTCACCTTTGGTGCAGCTCGTGGTATTTTCTTCACCGTCTCATGTCTTTCCAACCTGTAATGTTGCATCTTCAGTCAGCAAGAAAAAACCTCCACAAGATGACTTATTACACGACCATGCTTACGTCGAACATTCGACATTATTGTTGTTATTATAGAATCCTACAGATTAAGGTATTAAGGACCATGCTTACGTGGAACATTCGACATTATTGTTGCTTTTATTGTTATTACATAATCCTACCGATTAAGGTATTAAGGACCATGGTTACGTTGAACATTCGAGATTATTGTTGCTATTATTATTATTACAGAATCCTACCGATAAGGGAAGATTTGCATGAAGTATTTACGAAATATTCAGGCTGTCCCCCCTCCCCCTCCTTTATTGGACTTTTAATTTTATTTACTTATATTCATTCTCCCCGAAAAAAGCAATGCTTAGACTTTTTATCCGGGGGTTTACATGAAATAACAATAGAAAGTCACGTACAAACATGCCCTGGCTAAGGGTTACCTTACCACGGCGGGACTGGAACCGGCAACATTCAGATTTGAAAGCGAAAATTGTACTTCTATTCATCTCCCCGATAACAGCACTACTAGGCCTTTATGTCGGGGGGGGGGGGGGGGTTCACAACAAATAATAATGGGAAACCACGTACAACCATGCCCTGGTTAGGGGTTTAGGACTCGTACCTGCGACCTTCAGTTTTGAATGCAAGGATTTTACCATTTAAGCCGGCAATAAAAGAGCTCGGCGGGAGGATTGGACATAAGACTTCAGCGTGGTAGTCAAATTCCCGAACTACTGGAATACGTCAAGGTAAAAAAAAAAAAATTCCGCGGAAAGGATAAGAACCTGCGCGGGCAGACCCGGGATTTCAAGTGCGAAACTTCGACCTTCCAAGATTCGCACCCGTGCAGGATTTCTAGTCCAACTCCTTAACCACGAATATCACAAAAAAGGATCCTCAAGTCGGCCTCTAAATGTGTAATCACCCACCGCGCATTTAAATGAGTTTACTAAAGTCGCCACTCGTGTCGTTGACGGACAAATAAATCCGAGTTTCGAGAAAAATTAAGGTATAATAAGGGGTATATAAAGAAATTTATGAATACGATGATATGATCTGTGAAATTCATTACTTTTCAATGCTATTCCTAGCAATGAAAACCATTATACTGCAAAATATTGGAAAAAAAGTGAATCGCATTGCACTCATCCCCTCACCGAGGACATTTTTGAAATCCTAAAATGCGAACGAAGTGGCAACAGAAATCAGCCATCTGTGGGATGGAATTGGGCCTCCTCTATGCAGTCCTCTTGTCCTTAATCACTCGGACACCGCAGCTTAAACTTTCCTCTTCTATTCAAAATAAGGCCTACCATCATCATCATCATTAGTCAACAATCCTAAGATTGGTTTGACGCAGCTCTCCATTTCTCTCTCCTATCCGCTAATCTTTTCATAGCTACATATTTCTTCTCTTTTACATCCTTTATAACCTGTCCTATATAACTCATTCGGGGCCGTCCCTTGCCCTTTTTCCCTTCCACTAGTCCTTCAACGATTGTCTTCATCAGACCATCGTGCCTCAAAATGTGGCCAACTAAGTTGTCCCTTCTTCTGCATAAGGTTTTTAGGAGGTTCCTCTTTTCTCCCACTCTTCTTAGCACTTCCTCGTTACTCACACGGTCAATCCATTTTATCTTCATCATTCTTCGGTAGCACCACATTTCGAATGCTTCCACTCTTGACTTCTCTGCTGCTGTCAACGTCCAAGCCTCGCTTGCATAGAGAACATACTCCATATGTAGCATCTGATGAATTGTTTCCGTACTTCTATGCTGGTATTTTCAGCTGTAAGAAGATTCTTCTTTTTGTAGAAAGCCCTCTTCGCCTGCGCTATTCTACTGTGTATTTCTTTCTTGCTCCGTCCATCGCGGGTAATTCGGCTTCCCAGGTAAGAGAACTCCACCTCTTCAAGCTTATGCTGTCCTAGGTTGATGTTTGTTTTAGCCTCCTCTCTTTTGCTGCAAACTAATATCTTAGTCTTCTTTTTGTTGATTTTCAGCTGATATCTGGCCATTGTCCGTAAGGCCTACCATCTTTCATATTATATAACAACCCAACATTATCCCCTCTATTTCCATTTTCAACATTCTCTTCACGCTCGGCACCCGCTCCATGCATACCTTGTGTCTCCTCCGTATCTCATCTAGTAGCTACCTCTCCTCACCCACCATGCCCAGCGCTTCATCGTTTCTCCTCCTCAGCGTCCACTTCACCTTCTCAATTCTTCTCCTCACCCACATCTCGAACGCCTTCAATCTACTAATCTACGCCTCCAATCCACTATATTTCCAGGTCCGATAGAAGCGATAAATTTAGCGAAATGTTTTGCTGAACCGATAGATATGGGAATTCGCTTTTCCCCCGAACCACAAAGGACTTTAATAAATGCTAGTCCTTACTTCGTTATAGCACATAATTTTTATGTGTAAACGGCTGGTGTTCTAACACCCCCTGCACATGCCTTTTAGGCGGCTTGCGGGGTATTATGTAGATTTAGATGTCCATGAATCTTCTCTCGTCCTCCTTCCTTAGTGTCCATATTTCCGCACCGTAACGTGTTACACTCCAGATCAGACTGTTAACTGAAGATAAATATCATTTTTAAGTCTTGTTCGGGAAGGTGTAAACTTATAGTTGATGTCTCCGGACGCTCCTTCACAGTGTATTCCAAATTCTATGTAATCGTCATTTGAGTCAATAAAATTTATTTCATTCAAAATTAATTTATAAGATCATATATCATAGAAGTTATCTCGTAAAATTTGGACCTCATCAATCGAAATCTTTACGGACAGCATAAAAAAATCACGAAAATCACCTTCGACCAAACACTTTATTCACCTTTTCCATTTTTGGCCGCCAGGTGTCTCACACTTCGTTTAAACTCCCGAACAGACGTGTGTAAATAAAATTTTTTTCTTGTGGAACTGCGGAGTTCTTTTTTATTTTCTTCATTATCCAATTTCGTGATGAACGACTTTTAAGGGAGATTCCATTTGGTCACCAGACTATGGAAAGAAGGCGGAAGAAATTTGTGATCTGTTTTCCTCTTTTTTGGAAAAATCTCTGAAAAGCGTTTCATCAATCTTCAAGGAATGTAAATCACGGTAAGCCCGATCCCTTATGCAGACCAAAGAACCCGGGAAAGATTAGCAGTCTTCCTCTAGAGTGCTTTCCTTTCTCTTCTCAGGCTATTTTTCTACAAGGTCATCAATCTGTAAAATAAAATTCGCGCTCCTTCACCACTCCAATGTCTCACGAATCTAATTTTTAAGTCTCCCACGATAATAATTTTAAATCCTTTTCAAATTTTTATGTGCTCACTCACTGTCAGAGATTGAACCCTAACGATGGTTTTGATAGGTGAGGGTAGAGCTCACCCAGACTTAGCCACAGGCGTGAGAATACCAATCAAAACTCTAGATCCTTCTTAAATACTTACTCACCCACTCAATGATTCAACTCTAACGATATTTTGGATAGGTAAGGGTAGAGCTCGCCCCAGACTTAGCCACTGGTGTTTAAATATCAAGCAAAGTCCTTGGTACTTCTCAAATACTTACTCACTCACCCAATCAATGATTCAACCCTAACGATGGCTTGGATAGGTGAGGGTAGACCTCTCACCTACTTTGCCACAGGTGTTTTAATATCAAGCATAATGCTAGATCCTTCTCAAATCTTACTCACACAGTGATTGCACCCTAACAATAATTTTGATAGGTGAGGGTAGAACTATAGTAAGGAAGCCATCTCGTAAAATGTTGGTACGTATTAACTTTCGTGACATGAACTGCTACATCGAGCAATACTATTGAATTGATGAATGGCTCATAGCCTATTACAGTGAAACCTGTTTAAAGGAGAACTGTATAAGTGAGACCCTCAACGAGTGAGACTCATTGCCAAGTCCCGTCATTAATATATTTTTAAGCCTCTATAAGTGAGAATCAAGGAACTCCTAAAAGTGAGACATTTTTGGCCGACTTTAAATGAGAAAATAAGTACACGCTGTCCGACTCCTTATGGAATGACGGTAAACCAATAGGGTAGTTTCCTTCATCAAAGAAAACGAAAGGCATTGATTGCGATTCGTTACCCACCATTAGTGTATTCATAATATACAAATTATTTGGTTTTAGAAATCTCAGATTAGACGAATATCAATGGTAAATTTTAACCTCATTTGAAAAAGGCCAGATTGGCGCCTATGCGATGCCACTCCACGTGACGTCACAGGGACTTAGATACTATAGTAGTCGGGAGTTTTACATCGTTTGAGGTCACCTATGCATGCATAAGGCACAGAGCTCAGGGAAATATTTCTTAATAATCACCTATTACAATTGACTGAGGTCGCCAAGTTTCCTTCGTTTGATAGGGTATTAATAATCCTTATTTAAGTCAGGCGCTACCTGCCAGCTTGGTGCTCTACTACTTGATAGCAGCCTGCATCGTAGCGGCGCTCATAGCCTCGCACCAAGGTGGCCTCACACGATGACAGCCGGAACCAGAATGATGTCTCACGGGCTTTTCCCAGCATTCATACTTAGCCGTTGCCTTTTCGCGCGCTTTAAAATTTTCACTTTTAATTTAATCATGAAAAATACATAACGTCATTTTAAAATCTTAAAGCCTGAAATACTTACTCCAGGAGTAATAATCTTTCGAAGGAGGCAATAAAAAAATAATAGGAAACCACCCTATTTCGCACTCAAACTTTATTGATTTTTATGCATTTTAGTTTACATTGACTTGAATGGAACACATTCTTCACGATTCCTAACACACACTTTCAGGGTAAATACGGTGATATTATTTCGACGAAAGTTGTAAAAGTTTACATTTCGTATCCAGTGAATTGAGGCATACAGTTGTGGATTCGTTTTAAAAAGGTTACAACCTATTTTTGAGTAGGATAAAAATGGGATAAAATTATACAAATAATGCCACAAGAGAATCTTAAAAGACATCAACTTATTTCTTGTAGTTATAAAAAATGTTAATCATTTAAAGCTATAGATAATTACATGCATAATAGTTATATAATTGTGGATTCCTTACACTCTCCCCCCATACTTTTTTGTACCTCTATAAGTGAGAAAGGTCATTCCGGGACGTTCGTATATGAAAACTGTATAATGTATAAAGAGAACTGTTCGACTTTATATGTATTTCTACCACTTTCTGTAGGGATAAAAGCTAAAGGCACTCAGTTTTTCATTATTTACAAAGCATATTAATTTCAACTTGAATCAAAGGACCTTTATCGTAATTTTCTCACGGTCAAAAATCAGGAAAAATACCTTAGTTTAAACAGATTCATCTGCGCGATCACCTTTCAGAAGTTTTGACTTTGGACCGCCAGGTATCGGTCAATTCGATTGGCTTCGCGATTTTTTCTCGGTATTTTGTGTTCATCATGCTTGCATTTGGGTGAGCCCATCCCTCTCCCCAATTTTTCGACGTAGCTTAAAAAATCCAGGAGCTGTATGGCACTGACGTCACTGCGAACCACAGAGATCTAGCGTCTTTTCTTTTTTTTCGCGAATCTTTCCTCTTTCGAGAGATACTCATTTTTAGCCGAGGTAGGAGTGCTTTTTCCTCGACTGCTGAGCCGCTGAGTAAACCTGATGTCTTCGTTGCCGTCGTAGCTTCTCTGCATTTTGAAGTTGCTTTGGCGAATGCATACTTTCCGGGAAGAGCCCTCGATAGTAGCCGTCATCTCCTGCGATTTCGCCGTATTTCTTCTTGCGATCTCAAGAAATGATGAAAAACAGCCAATAACTCCTGCTTTTTTCTCTTCGTTGATTCGGCTGTGCAATGCTTGCCACTTTATGGTGTCCATTTTCAATTCATTTCGATTTTTTTGATACAAAAAACAAATGATAAATGTTACCCATGTTGCATTTTAGAAATTTACGACTTTACATTTAAATGGTGCGTATAGGTCTCTCTCGTCAACATTTTACTGTAGCCTGAATGAGGAAACTTTGCCTCCGCATTCTCTCAGAGCTGAAAGTGTTACATTGGAGACATGCTAACAAACGTTGACTTTTTAATCCCAAAACATTTTATGATGATGGTTAGTTGAACGAGTAATGCATTATAAAAAAAGATCATCTTCCATAACCCTGGCAAAAACCAAGGATTTTTTTGAAGTATAGTAATTCACTGAGGTACTCTATTATTTATACGAAGTTATTCCTTTTCAACTGTGCCAGCTATTCCGCGACTCATTATTTTTTTTATTCAAGTTAAGCCAGTAAAAGCCAGCCAGGCCAGTAAAAAGCCAGCCAGTAAAAAGACAACAAAAGACATTTTTATTAATTTTAATTGTTTATACCTACTATGCGGACGCTTTGCAATGGAGTAACATTTACTTGTTATTCTCGCTAAATCTAACGAATATTTGTACAATTTATTCACCCTTCAGGAATGATCAAGATAAATTAGGCAGCTATGATTGATGTGAAGGAAATGTGGCATAAAAATTCAAAGTGCCCGCGAGAACTCTGGAGGTTACAGATTTTTATGAATATTAACTTTTGTAGCTGCGTGCTGCGGTGCCGTATATATTTTGGGCGAGAGTTCATTCCGACAACGGTGAATGTGATCGCGAAAGCAAGTGGCGTAAGTGGAGGCCTCTCTTTACTAAATACGTGATGGAAACTTCGTATTTTCAATAAATTTCATCGAATGATGAAGTAATGCAAAAATATCGTAGTTCAAGCATCAAGCAAACCTCGAATATTCAATTGAATATTTTTTTATTATGCTCTAGGTAAAACGTATGAGAGCAAAAAAATAGAAAATAAAGGAAATGTTCTACTCTTAATATACATGACAATTTGCCAAAAATATGGCATTATGGAGATTATTGCTAGGTTAACAAGTAGTAGATATTTAGACAAAAAATGTAAGATATTCAATATTAATTACACAAAATAATAAGTTTTAACATAGATCATAATGAACACACACATGCATGTATGTATATTTATGCAGAAAGTTTTGATAACATCACAAGTTTAAAATGATAACTTAAATAAGCTGAGGAGACTCAAGCCCAAAGACCTTGCTTACAAAAATTGTATTATTTTTCGTATTTAAGCAACAGTGTCTCTCTTTGCTCGCGTATGTATAACGCATGGTATCGGATGCAATTCAAAGCGAGGCTCACTAAATCTACGAGTAACGATCTCTCGTAACATAAATATAATATTGCCGAAGGAGTTTACTTTTTATATTACATGATAAGACCTAGAAATTGAATATTTCAACCTATTTGAAGAGGAAATATCATCTTACACGTTATATATTCATCTGTTGCACGTCTTCCTCATCTGGTCTTAAACACTTTTATCGTTAATTCCTATCAAGTGAAGATCTTCTCCTCAATAACCTCTGTTAAGGGAGTCTTTCGTTACCCTTATAGATTTTATTATTCTCACCTCTGAATCCCTTGGAGCACTTGGTCTATATTTTCTTCTCTCGTTTGTAAATGTCGGCGCAGGAATTATGTGCACTTCACTTAACAGAGACGAATAAATAAATAGCGGAAGGTGACGCAGGAAAAATAGTGTCCTCATTATTTTCGTTGTACTTTTGCGTCACTTTATACAAAATTAACTAATAAAATACATACTTATAGGTTAATCTTGGTAGTGAGAAAAAAGGGCCTTTTTTGAGAGAGAGAGAAACCGATTTTGGTGATACATGGTACCGAAATATGTCGTTTACATTGCGTCCAGGATTGTATCAAAGTTTTTCTGTGATAGGTTTTAAGCTGAATGACCTCTTTTTCCCTAATGTCTTCCTTATAACACAATCTGAAACCCTATGCATGTCTCTCGGTACAACAGGAACTGTAAAATAAGAAAGATATTTTGGCGAACGGATAGGCATAAGAGTTCTCTTGTTCCCCGAACAATATGGGACTTTGATAGATCCGTTTATACTCCTAATTCAAATACATATTTTCATTAACAGCAAAAATCAACTGTCTTGAAATCTCTTCAACTAAACTTCCCTCAAAACCTCTAAATTTAACTTCCAATCTACTTATTTTTCAACATATTAGCTTGGATGCAAAATCCAACCAGTTTAATTTTTTTCCCAATTGAAAACGCTCTACATCATATTAGTAAACCAAATAATAATTATTACTTCAAAGGAAAAAATAATCATCATCAAAGGATTTATAGATACGTAGGGAAGGCATAAGGGAGCGTGGTCACGTCGTCCTTTAATTTAATACCATTCATAGCGAAAATATGTTACGATATTGATGCAATACATCCCAACGAGTTATTTCAGAATTATTTCCAACCAAAATCGTTGTCCACCTCAATAAATGTTCCTTTTTAACCCAAATATATGTACTTTGACCCAAATTTGGGTTAAAAACTATATTTTTTATTAATTCTCCATTAAATTCGGATAGTTATGCCCGCCAGAGACGCGAGTGGCGACTATTATAAACCCATAAAATGCATATTGGAAATAAAGGAGTAATAATTTGTCAGGTTCACTATTACATTGATATGAGCACGATTCGGGTTTCATAACGAAGTTACATCTACGTTCTCTCTCGATTCCTCTGTCTACATTGGTATGACTGTTGCTCCGTTGTTTATCCTGCGATTTAGGTCGAGTGCTTCCATCTTTTTGAGATTTGCTGGATTTCCCACCCTCGCTCTCTCTCTCTCTCTTTGACCTTACGACACGGAAAGATATCGCCCTTCGGCGAGCGATTTGAATTGGGCGATTGGGTCGAGGGAAACCAGCGGAGTAGGGGTCGCGTGATCCCCAAATCGTGACAGCTCTCACGGAATGGAAGGGAGAAGGCGCGGCCAGTGCTGAAGGGTTAATTTCGTAGACGTTGCTAGTGAAATCCGAGGGCCCGTATTTCCTCGGGAACACGGAGAAAATATATATACGGAGGGACGCATCGGGGTTGGGGCTAAACCAGCTCCGACAGGTTAGGGCGGGCGGGAGGGGATCCCCTCTCTGGCCCAATCACCTCTACTCGCATCATGCATTTATGATGACCATCCTGTATAGACACCCAAGTGTCTTGTTTGCTAGCGTTCTCGAAAAAAAGTCCTAATATCCTGTTTGCGCAGCTCTTTGTCTCACAAAAAATTCATCTACATCTACAAGCTACTTCGCAAGCCGTAAGGCCCTTACGTAACCTCTTCGTCCCTGTGATTGAATTAGTATAAACGCAGATCACGCGATGAATCTAATGGGTATGATTGGCTAACTGCGACGATAGCAATTGTTTTCATGCCGCTTTACTCCATTGAAGGCTTCATTTGCTTTTAATTTCATAGCCACTTATTAGGAACATTATCTGCATATTAATGCAATTTATTTATTGGCCTTGACTTCGCTGTTTAATTCTCTCGGACTGCGGAATAATAATTTTTATACGAAAGTTGTGCCTCACCTTTTGGTTACTGATTATAATTCAGCCAGTATCTACTCTCTTGTGTGTGTTTCCTTAGATGATGCATGCCATTTCCGAATTTATGAAGAAAATCAGTGAACGGATTCTGTTCAAGTATTCAAAATTGAATTATACTATATTTTTTTGCTTTTGTTCTCCTTAAAAAATAATTGGATTTACTTCTGGTCCGTGGTCTCAGGGTTGATCAAAGATCTTTTTTCATTAACTTCGATCGGGTGGCTAATTTGATTTTTTTGGGGAAGTCTAAGGTAATCTTATTCTTATTTAATTCAAACGCGTAACTTTTTCAGTAATTTATGTCACTCTCCATAAGACTACACGATAATATTTCATTAATAGCGATGAGATAAAATCGATTATTTGTAGTTTTATCACTTTTATCCCAGGACATAACAATTTAAACACTTACGAAGTTCACGCAAATCTATAAATTTTCAACCGTTTCTGTGAATTGAATGGACTGCAAGCTATTCCCTGCCTTTGTGCGCTTCGCTCGATTTTATAAGTCATACTTTATATATTGGATGAAAATGAAAAATACCTCATCAGCTCAAGTGTCCTGAGTGGAAATGAAATTTCGAATTGAAGGATCTCAGACTTTCCAGGCGAATTTATCGTAGGAAGAATGAATTTCTCTTAGGCTTCAGCTCGGATTAATAACTTCATCTTCGCCAATGTTTCGAAGAGCCAGCTGCTCATTAAAAGTGCAATTAACGTTGAAAGCCAAAATTTTCCAACGGGTAATAATTTAATGAAGTCTGCCCATGCAAAATTATAGTTAAAGGATTACCAAAAGGAAATGGTGTTCATGAAATGCTAAAAAAATGCTAACATGAAGAAAATGCTGGAGGACTAAAGTCTACAACTGAAAAAGGAATACGTGTAATGTGTCGTTCCAGAGAGTGCCGCGATTAACGTTTATGAATTACGAAATTATTTCTATCTCTAATGGTTCGGGGTAAGTATGTTTGAGTCTGGTCAAAACTTAGGTGGCCTCTAGATATGCGTAACTCCAGCGAGTGGAGGGAGGGAAAGTGGCTGTGAAGGGGAGAACTTTGGAGGGGAGGCAAAGCGCTTCGGACTGAGTCAAGCGTAGACCTCGATCGGAGTCAAGTATAAAGCAAAAATGGCTTCTTCAACCTAAACCCTCTAAAAAACTGTCCTTTTTCATAAAAGACTCTCCTACGCCCCAAAACCGACGTCCGCGCATTGCCTAGAAATTTTAAACGGGCTGTAGAATTTCATCCAAACGGTGACAGCTACCAAAAATCCTTCTACCTGTCAAACCACATTGGCTCTCCTCTTATCCTCATCCTCCCCGATGACGGTTGCCTAGCTATAGTAAAAATCAGCTTTGGAGATATTAATTACTATTACAATTGTCTATACTCGCAGTTTATGCAGAGACCTAAGACCAGTGACGTAACTATGGGGGGGATAAGGGGATAGATTCCCCCACAAAGCCTCCGACAAATAAAAAAATTAAACTATTTTCCAGTTTTGACATACATTAGCTGTATCTGCTTAAAGTTAAATTTTAGGCGCCGAAATGATGTACAATGTATTTCCAGGCATGTCGTTTTTTCAAAGGTTTTCCCGAAACCCCTGTTGCCTGGGGGGCCTGGGGTCACCACCCCAGGCCATCCCATTCCCCCCAAAGCTTATGCCGAGTTTCACCACTGCCTCAGACCAAATCGCTACGGAAAAGCTGACACCAATCAACATCATAACTAGTCCACAAGCCTAAGATTGGTCGGAAGCAGCTCTCCACTAAATTCTCCCATCAGATAATATTTTCACACCTACGTATTTCTCCTCTTTCATATCCTTTTTTCCTGTTCCATATATTTTGTTCGGGGTCTTCCTTTTACGTACCTACCATCTACTTGTCCCTCGACGATGTCTTCATCTGGTTATCATTCTCAAATCTCACCATTGACTAAATTTCATTTTCCTTTATCGCTATATATCTTTATCGCTAGTTATCCTGCATCTCTACTGGCCGAATAACAACCTAGCATGCCTGCGTAACACTTTCCTGGAAAGAGCAAAATTCCACGTCACTTTCGAAGTCTTCGAGCTTGACAGAGTGTGTGATTCGTTCCTTACTTCTGTGATTAAATTTCCTGCGCTAAGTAGATCTTTCTTTTGGTGGAATCCTTTATTTGCCTGGACAATTCTCCGGATAATTTCTTTCTTGCATCTCTCATAGCTAGTTATCCTGCTTCCATAATGGCAGAGTAACCATCGACCATACTTGCGTAAAATTTTCCTGGAAAGAGCAAAATTTCATGTCACTTTCATAGTCCTCGAGCATGACTAGCAGTGTGTGTGTTATTCTTTCCTTACTTATGTGTTTCAATTTCCCATACTAACTAGGTCTTTATTTTGGTGGAATGTTCTCTTCGCCTGGGATATTTGTCTGATTATTCCTTTCTTGCTATTGCCATCGCTGGTTATGCTGCTTCCCAAATAGCAGATTTACACCCGACCATACTAGGCTAAAATTTCCTGGAAAGATGATGTTATAATTGTCATTGCCTCTTATTCCGTAGAGAAGCATGCTCAAAAATTTTTTATTATGATAAATTGTTGCCTTTCTCTTATGCTTAAATTTCCCGTGGTAAGTAGATATTTATTTTGGTGGAATGTTCTCTTCGCCGGGGCTATTCGGCTGATAATTTTTTTCTCGCTTCTCTCAACGCGAGTTATCCTGCTCACTACTAACGGAATAAAAACCAACCATACTTGCGCAAAAGTTTCCTGGTAAGAGTAAAATTTCGCGTCACTTTCGAAGTCTTCCAGCATGACTCAGAAGGTGTGTGATTCCATAGCCTCTAAAGGGGGCGACCAACCACCCCCTCCACTCCCCACTCTGTTTAAATTCCACTCTGCGACGCCTTATCTCGGGGCCCGCTTTCGGATAAGGAGGAAGAGGAGGAGGAGGTGGAGTTGATAGAGGAGAGGGGTAGAGACACGGTGAGATAGGCAGAGCTCAGATAAGGCCACACGGAGTGACTGACTAAGGCCCCGAGGGTGGGGGAGGGGGTCGGACGGAGCGAAGCCGAATAGGGGGTGGGGAGAGTAGGGGGAGGGGTAGCGGACAGTGACTGATTGCGCCACGAGAGCGCGGGGCTATCTCCCTCCGTGGGCCGGAACAGGTGAGAAGTGGAGGGGTGGGGGGAGATTTTGAGGACTTGTCGTCACGAGCCAAGGAGTGGGAGGGGTGGGATTGATAGGCATGGGGGTGGAAGGGGGGTGGGATAAAAAGAAAGCCAAAGAGGGGAAAATCCGCTTCAGCCTAAAAAACCCAAAATTTAGTCGAAAAAATAACACAGCACTTCCTTACGTTGCCTAGGAATATTACATTAGCCGACCTTTTTTATCTCCCGTACCGCTGTATATATTATATGAGTAGGTGAGAAGCCAAGGGGTACAAGTGATTTTTTTCTCAACAGAGTTAGGTAAAGTTAATTGTTATAAGAAATGCACAAAAACTTGGTTGCCCAGGGATACGAGTGAGTCTCTGCTCTGTGCTGACATCGAGTGTAAAATCAAATGTACTATATCAAATATCTAATTGATCTGGTTGTTTTCTATACCTAATTTCTGTACCTAACTCTGTAAAGAAAAAAGAAATCTCTTGGCTTCTCACCCATTTATAAATAACTAATATTTTACACCCAAAAATGTATGTGCACATTTTATTACATAATATCACAATGGGTAGGTGACACTTTTTGCTATAAATAATTGAATGAATAGAAACTTTGTTTTGAATACCTCGTATAATATGTACACATGTTTCGTGGTTAATAGATGTACAGTTTCTGACATCCGCCATTACCGATTACACCACCTCCAAATGGTTCGTCGCATCACCGATTCGGAACCGCTGCGGTCCAGAGAGATTATCCAGTCGGCCAGCTACTTGCCAGTTTTATGTCTGGTTCGCACTAACTGGAACATATTAGAGTTATAACCTTCATTATCATCACTGGTCAAAAACCCCAGGACTGATGAATGGCTTCCGGGTTAATTCAGTGTCGACTCATTTTTGGTGGACGACAGTTTCGGACGCGTTCCAAATCTCGTCTTCGGGTCCAAAAAATCTGAAATTGTCGTCCGCCAAAATTAGTCGACGCGGAATTAGCCCGGAAACCAATCATCAATTTAATCACCGCGGAAGACTCCGTAATAATCCCAAGATTGGTTTGACGCAGCTCTCCACTCTATTCTCCTATAAGCTAATATTTTCACACCTACGTATTTCTTCTCTTTCACATCATTCTTTACTTGTTCCATATATTTTGTTCGAGGTCTTCCTTTTCCGTTCTCGCCATCCACTTGTCCCTCGACCATTGTCTTTATCAGACCATCATTTCTCAAGATATGGCCCAAATGATTGTTCCGTCTTCTTGTCAATTTTTGCATGAGGCTTCTCTTCTCTCATACTCTTCTTAGGACTTCATCGTTACCTACTTGTTATAAAATTTACTTGATAAAATTTTAAAGTTAATGCTAGGCAAAGAAGTCCAGATTTACATTGAGTTAAATTAATGACATCAAATATAAAAATTCCTTGGCTTCGGTTTCCATACTCCACAAAATTTTAACTAGGCATTACAATATCGGCCCCAATGGTGCTGCCATCCAATGTGATTGTAATTGTATTTACAAAAGTTGTTGCCCAAGTCATTGATCGAGATCGAGAGCGGTGCAAATTTTACGGTGTGACACGCTATATTCAAGGCTGTTTACCGAATTTAATGCTCTAGATGATGTGAATTTATCGCATTCATTACTCTCAAATGTTATTCCTCTCGAATTCAAATAATTTAATGTAAATATTAAAAATAATGGATAGAGATGCGTGAAAATCGCAAATGCGATAAATTCGATATAGTTACGATTAGCGCAAATAAATGCGACATAGATGCCATGACTGGACTTTTATGATATTTTAACGCAAATTTGCCTTTTCGACGGCAAAATTCGTACATTTTGCGCTGAGCGCAGTTTAAACTCTCCGCCGACACACCGCATGTGAGCAACTGGCCAGCTGCTAGTTGGCATGGACTCTACGTGGCCGCGAACTACAAATAAGCGCGGGAAAGCTACACCTCCGCCACTATATGTCTTATTACTTAATTTATTATTGTTCCACAACATAATTATTTCAAATATTCTGTATTTTGTCATATAACTATGTTTCACTTCATTTTGTCGTCATCTACCTCACTATGAAAGTAAAAAAATAGAAGCTACAAAATGCGATAAACTGTTACTGAAAGTGCGATAAAATAAAAATGAAAGTGCGATTTTCACGTATCTCATCGTAATAATGGATCATTCGTCGCGGCGCAACGTTTACATGAATGGCGAGCAAAAAATAACCCAAGACATTTTAAAATCAATCATCCACAGTATGGACTGCAGTCTTCTCAATTTTGCTCTCTTGACGTGTCCTTGCAAACCGAAGCAGTATTTTGACCTTTCCAACAAAGCCTTAGCCACCCAGCACGGTCTTGTATTTGCTCTCGAGTTACATTTGATCTACCTAAATCCTTAAGCACCTGATCTCCCCAACGTAGTCTCGGTCTGGAGGGTAGGGCGTGGACTTGAAGACTAGTTGTTACTTGTCACGAGCCGAGGAGTTGGAGGGAGCGGAATGGATTAGATAAGGTGGACGGGAGTGAGATAAAAAGAAAGCGAAAGGATGTATCAGAAAGGAAAGACAATTTCAGGCTCCACTATTTATTAAATAATGCGACCGGTCTCAATATATAGTATCATCATCAGGCTATTGTATTGAAACCGGTTGCAGTATTTAATAAATTGTGGAACCTGCCGTTGTCTTTCCTTTCTGATACATCATGAAGGAGTTCCATCATGTTTCGCCTGACACGATTGAATTTAAGAAAGCGGAAGTCGGGAACAGCACATCATTTAAAAGACCCTTTTAGAGCAACAAGTGCATGAGTTACTTATTCACGAGGTCCACGAATTAAGGATTGATTATTTTGAAATTGAGGATTATCCAATCACCCATTAATCTGCTGTTACCCACCGCTCTTTTAAATAGGATTAGCAAAAGTCGCCAATTTTGTCTCTGACGACACAGAGATCCGAATTCCACGGGTTAAAACGCAACAATAGGGGATAGTGGCCAAATTATACTTGGTTGGTATCAAAACTATCGAATTCGTAACTTTTAAATGCTATTCCTCTCGATTTCATACACTCAAAAATGATTACTGGAAGCGTATGGATCACACTGCACTCGGCGATGCGGGCATATAAGAAATCCGATTTAAAAGTGACCAAAATAAATGAATATATTAACAGCTTCTATGAAATAACTATGAATAAATATAACCTAAATAAAATCTAAAAATCTATCATATAAATGGCTTCTAAAATGGTAATACTTAAATATATACGCCCTATGTACTGACAGCCCATATGAAGCTCCTTCGGGATGGAGTGGGTCCTCTACTATGTAGTTCGTTTGATTTGACCATCTAGACCGAAGCCTTAACCTTTTGGCCTCGTCAGCAACCCTTCGCCACACTTCAAGAGCCTACTCTTGCTGTTGAGTTTCATTTGACCTATCCTCATCCTTTAGCACCTGGTCTCCCCGACGTAGGCTTGGTCTACAGGGAAAGGCGTGGACCACTCCTCTCTTAGTGTCATGTGATAGACGGTGTCTGCGGTGGATTTGATGTTTACCAACCTCTTTGATGTTCGCTGCTTTGCATCAGTTGAAAGGATACTAACTAAGCGTATTTTTTGTTTGTTTTCGATGAAACTTGAAACTTGTTTTTCAATGAAACGAATTCCTCGTGCATTTGTTCCTACAAAGTTGAACACTTCGGACTTGTATGACTTTTCGTCGCGAGTCAAGAAGTGAAAGGGGTGGAATGAATGGGGTAAGGTTGTGGGGAATGTGGAAAACGAGAGGAACAGCCGCTTTATTTTGAAAAACCTTCAAATTTTGAACAAAGAGCACGATGATAATTCGTGGCGGAGGACTGGCCCAAAATCGAATCCCATCGTATATCGATCCAGTAGTAGTTATCGTGTTCACTCAGTGGATGCCAAGAAGTGATAATGAAACCTTGAAAATTACGCGTGATATAAAGTCGACCTTAAAGAAATTCATCATTCCTTAAAATTTCTCCTAGGCATTTTAATTTTCAACTGGAAAATATTTTACAATGTGTGCTAAATTCACTCTGAAAACCTAATGTTTTATCATGCGTTTCAAACAAGTAGCCTCCAATAAATTCGAATTAGCAGAAACCTAGAGGGTTTGTTGCGTCCTTCAAAGTGAACCATCTTGCTCGTTTTATGAAATCGTTTCAGGCTTGACGTGGCGGAAATGCGATATTTCCATGATAGAATGTAAACAACAAATGTTAATTTCCACATTTAAATATATAAAACTCCACCACAGATCATGGTTTCGACACTTTGTGTCACCTTCAAGTGGATGAAACAGACACTCACAAGTATTTATATCAGAGCAATGGTAGGAGGAGGAGGTATATATGGAAGCGGCTTGAGGGGAGTGGGAGGGGGAAAGAGTTTGAGTGAACAAATGAATGAAAGGCGATGGCATAAAACATACAAAAAAGTGGGATGCGGTTGAAGGTTAAGGTTATTTCGTTGTGGCGAAGCTTAACTTTAAAAAAAACAGAAAAGCATAAAACATCATTACAGTCAGTAATGTTGAAAATTTCAAAATTTTCCATAAAATCTAATTTATGCCGTGTCATTGTTTTTATATATCACTGCTCTTTGCGCTTAGAAAATGATGCTTTTACGAAACACATTTTCGACCACAATTGCACATTTACTTGTTATAACTCAAGGATTGATCAAAGAAATTATTATTATATTAAATATTTAATGTTTTCAAATACTTGTCGTCTATATTTGTCAAAGTTATATGTGTAGACTTCACTGAACTACCGTCCTGAAGGTAATACTGAGAAGTGAAAGGGAAGTTCTCTGTGGGATCGTTAGGTGGCGCAACAAGTCTCTAAAGAGCGGAAATAGGACTGCTTTGTGACGGAAATAGGAATGCTTTGAGAGGACGAACGCATAGCGCAATGGCAATTTTGGAGTGGCTAGCTACAGTTTTGGAAATACTCAAAATGCTAAAAGTGATATCCAGAAGTGTGTTGAGCAAACAGGGAAGTAGAAATTGTATTTCTGCATGGTGTCAATTCTATTCACTGAAATCGTGTATATTTTTCGATATGATACCATGATAACGATTACCAGCTACTCCGCGCTTGGTGTCATGTGATTGAAGGTATCTGCGGTGTTTCCCAACCTCTTTGATGTGCGTTGCTTTTCAGCGGATGAGCGGATACTAGCTAAGCGTAGTTCATTTTTTTTGGTTAAAATAAATTCTTCGTGCATTTGTTTGTGCAAAGTTGAACAGGTCGGACAGGTTAACTATTTGATCTACTCTACATAGGCTAACGGGCACAGCATCAAGGACATCAGGAATAGAATTGCGGTATCATTGAAGACTGAAAGATATCTTACTAATTGCCAGTATTGGATAATAAAGCGATTATAGAGCAACGCAAATATTCGAGGATGATGAATTGATCATTAAATGCAAAAAATCTCAACAAGCGCAATGGATGGGTGAAAGTTATCAGCATTTACTAAGTGGGTATCGTTAAAGTTGGCAAAATTGATTGACGTATCTGTAAGAAATCAAATGAAGAATAGTCGCTCTAGCTGTTCAATGCAAAATAACAGCATGGCGAAATATATGTTTATCAGAAAATTTGTGGTCTCATCATCGGGTCAGCGCATTCAAATGTATTAAAATATCTACCACCTATGGATACACTCTGTTCATTAGTTGTGAAATATTTTATCTTCTTATAAATATGTTAACTTCTTCCTCCATCTTTTGGTCCCTTGGTAGTTTGCGATCGCCCCAATAGCCTTACAGTATTCTTTCGACCGTAGCCCAGTGGGCGGAAAGAAGGAAGAGCCGGACAAAGTTACTAAATGGCTTTGTTACCAGTCAGAAATTTGAAATTTCGCAAGTCAAGTCAAAAATGATTGAACTCTATGGAAACATACCTGATTTGACATGATTCGAACTCGTTACCAAGATAAAGAGGCTCAAACCTGAGCAAATTTCCATAAAAATACCCGTCTTCAATTTTCCCTGAAAATCTTCCAAATGAAAATGGTGAAGTTAAAGGTGGATTCTTACACAATAAGAAACTACATAATCTATTATTATAGTGTTTTTATTCTTATAATTTCCGTAGTCTTAACGAATATGCGATATTTATGCGTGCTTAAGGCGTCAGATGAGCTGCCATCGACTTGCAGAGTCCTCTAGATAGCTCTCTCAACACTTCTCTCAACTTCGTAGTTATTATATGGCAATATAGAGGACTCTATCAACTTGTCGCCATTGTTGCCATCTCGCTACCTTGGTTTGACAAGGTTCTAACTGACATTTTTGCAAAATTTGGTATTTTCACTCAAGATAACTAAGTTTATGTTTCTCTATGTGTTGCATCGGTTTTTATTCCTCTACGTAAAATAATAACAGATTTAGAACAGTGACAAAGTTCCAACTGCGAGGAGAAAAAACTAATATTTGATGTGACAAGGTTCTAATTGCATTTTACTTATTTTATTACTCATATTAACATAGAAAAGAAAAAATGAATAACATGTTTTCTTAAAGTATTAATTACTGGTGTAATGCCAAAAATCAAAAATAAATTCCTATTAATAATAGAAATAGAGCAGTTTAAAACTATGACAAGGTTTTTCTCAAAACCAGCTGATGGTCAGTTAGAACCTTGCCAAACCAAGGTAGCGATCTATTATCAGGAGACGATATCATGTCGGAATAAGAGCTCTCTAAATGGCTCGGCGATAACCATACGCTTAGGCCTGCATTGAAAACTGTTATTTCAGCATTATTATGGGTACTAGAAAAAGTTAAATAGGTACATCAAATGTGCGGATTAAGATCGTTGTTTTGGGGTGGAACAAGCGATTCATTAGTGCATTCCGTGGTATCTTGGTGGCATGCAATACCTGCCAGCGATACAGTGTCTGAGATCTGATGTGTGAAGACAAGTGACTTTATACATATTAATAATTTATTTTTCAAACATTGTTTGCTAATGCGGTAAAATAAAATATTTCATTTGAGAATCTTCTAAAAAATTACCATCTTGTCAACTTTTCCAGAAATCGGGCCATTATCCCTCCTCCTCCCTTGATCCGCTACAGAGATTGATCCGCATTAAATTTCTAGTACTTCTTCTTCGAGAGCTTTAAATTTTCCGAAATCGAAATTATCAGTCGAAACAAGGAACATGTAAATTGACGATTTCGCCGGAATCAGTACCGTCAGTTACATCGCGATCGTGCCAGACGCGCTTAAATTATGTTAACAGTAGTTGGCAGCCTTATCAGTTCTGTCTACCATAAGGGCAGTGGAGTGAAATCCTCTCTTGCTGTTGCTGGGGTCTCGGGTTCGATGCGATATTTTAAGTACTCCAACATGGCGTTCCAAAAATGCATGCATTATAAACTTGTATAAATATGATTATATTATTTCTGAGTATGAAATTCTAGCACCGGAACAACGTTCATTTGTGGAGGCAAGAGTGGGGACTCCGACTTATCCAAAATATTTACTGAATAATATTTATGTTTCTGTTCGATGGCGAGGCTTGGATATTGACAGGCGCAGAGAAGTCAATAATGGAAGCATTCGAAATGAGGTGTTACCGAAGGATGATGAAGATAAAATGGATCGACTGAGCAAGCAATTAGGAAATGCTAAGATAGGTGGAATAAGGGAGAAGTCATCCATTAACCCTTAGGAGAATATTTGGTCGCGTCATGAGGCATAATGTCCTCATGAATACAATCGTAAGTAACGAGGTAGTGCTAAGCCTCCTAAAAACCTTAAGCAGAAGACGGGACAACTTAGTTGGCCATGTTTTGAGGCATGATGTGCTGATAAAAACGATCGTAGAAGGACAGGTGGAAGGGAAGAAGGTCAAGGGACGGTCCCGAATGAGTTACATAGGACGGGTTATAAAGGATCTAAAAAAAAAGAAATATCTACGTCACGATGCAAAGGCTAGCAGATAGGACAGATGCATCAAACCCATCCGACGATTGTTGACTCGTGACTATGATGAGAAATAGAATAAAACAGTTATTGATATTGTAGATCTCTTCATTTCGATCAAAAATTTCGATTAAATAGCACAATTGGAGCTTATGTTTCCGTGGAATTCGGATCACTCTACCCAACAGTGACGCGAATAGCGAAACTTGCAAACCCGTTTAAATGTGCGTGGTGAGGTAACATTAAAAAAAAATTTATTGTCAACAATAAAAAAATATGTGTTTAAAAGATATAAAAAAGAGGAAAACATTAGAATGTTACTACTACTGTAAGAAGGCAAAAAATACATAAAATAGTCCCGTGTGGGGTTTTCCGTCCCCCATCGGGCGCGTCCCCAGGTGGCGGATCGGGGAATGCTCGGCAGATATGCAGGGTAGGTGGGAAATAAAATACCACCCGCGGACCAAAACGGAAACCGAAATCCAGGCGCGTCTGATCCCATATTGGGCGGCGTCCTGGTCAGCGTTTGTCCCCATGTTAGGAGCGGCTGTCTCTGTACCTGGCCGTAGGTATAAAATGCAATACCCATTCTTAATGATGGAGACTAAATCGGAAGCCTCGGATGGCCTGCCGCTGCCTGGGGATCGCCAGGGTGCCTCTGGAGCCGTCGCTGGAGGTAACAGTATGCGAACCGACGGTGGTCATGCACTGAGGAGGCGGGTGCTGACCGGGAGACCCGAAGAAAATACAGCCCGCCACATAAGCAGCACCCCAACACCTACACAGGCTGCGACAGCTGAAAGTGCTTCCCAGAATCCACTTTTTCCTGAGACCACTGAAGCTGGCCGTAAACGTATGCGCATGAAATGGAACCATGAAATAAACTGCTCTATCATGCGTATGTATTTTTTCGTAACAAATAATGAAACTGACATGACGGCATATCGAGGAAAGCTGCTTGAAAAAATCAAAGAAATGTACCCCAACTGTAATGTAACACCTCAAAGATTATCCGACCAAATTAGAACAATATTCAGAAATAACCTCATCTCAAAGCCCATGCTAAGTAAAATAAAACAAGAAGTCTACGACTCCCTAGCTACGGATAATAGTTCACATGACATAAGCACAGGAATGGGAAATCACCTTGAATGCGAGACAACAGGCGCGGCCGTCGGGGAGACCAACATCAGCGGCGAACAACAGGATAATATCGACACGGTTGTCACAGAACACCAAGCTTCAATTTGTGAAGAGGCACTGTACAAACGTGTGGAAGATGAGTTCAATACGTGCCTTATCAAGTATAGAGGACTAGACCCCACAGGCAAACCAGGAATACCCAAACAACAATCGTCTGTCAAGCTTGCAAAAATTATTAGTATAATAAATGAAAAACTATTACCGGTATATTTAAGTGATGAAAAAACATTTCAAGACCTACACGATTTTATATACTGCGGAGCAGCCACAGCTGTTTTGTGCAATGGTGGCAGGATTGTCCCGAATAGCAGTAATGGCAACAATGGGGAGGAGCCAAGACCGCCGATGGTCAAGGGAGAACGCATTTGGCGCAAACCAAAATGGAAAGTCCGATTAGAACGGAAAGTGGATGCCTTAAGACAAGACCTTGCACGTTTAATCCAGTTTTCGACTGGTAATCCAAGTACATCATTAAAAAAAAAAGTTGAGAAAGCATTCGTAAAATACCGTTCCCACACTCAATACGACAAGCCCAATGAAAATATAAAAGAAATTATTGACACCCTCAAGCAAAAACTTGCAGCCTCAAAAATGAGACTCAACAGATATAATAAATGCACAAGAAGAAAACAACAGAATTCCCAATTTGAAAATAATCAACGAAATTTTTACAGAACATTGGGCAATAACAAACAGAAGAAATCTATTTCTTGTGAAAATAAAAACCTAAGTAATTCTAACTCTCAGGAAGTGGAGAAATTTTGGTCAAATATTTGGTCGAATGATACATCCCACAATGGAAATGCAACCTGGATGAGAAATGAAAGAACAGCAGCGGAAAACATAGAAACTATGCTTCCCCCCATTATTACAATGGAAATTCTGGAAAAAATTCTTAGCCGAACGCATAACTGGAAAAGTCCAGGAAGTGATAATATACACAACTTTTGGTACAAAAAATTCAACAGCTGCCATAAGCATCTACTGAAATATATAAACGAATTTTTGAAGTTTCCAGAAAATATTCCAGTTTTTTTAATGGAAGGTAAAACATATTTATTGCCAAAAGAAGTCGCATGTAACGATCCATCAAAATATAGACCGATAACTTGTCTACAAACATTTTATAAAATTTTCACCTCTTACATAACAGAAGCCATCAACAACCATATAGATGAGAACCACATTTTTACGGAAGAGCAAAAGGGGTGTCGCAGAGGAAGCAAAGGTTGCAAGGAACAGTTGATAATTGATTCAATTATTCTTAAACAAATACAAGAAAAGAATAGGAACCTACACAGTTGCTACATAGATTACAAAAAAGCTTTTGACTCTGTTCCCCATTCCTGGCTTATTGAAGTACTAAACATCTATAAAATTCACCCAGAAGTTATTAAATGTCTCCATACTGTGATGAAAAAATGGAGCACCATCTTGCACATAAAAACTGACGAGGGTCTTTTGCAGACGAATAATATCAAAATCAAACGGGGAATATTTCAAGGTAACTCTTTGAGTGCGTTATGGTTCTGCCTTGCGCTAAACCCTCTATCAAACCTCCTGAATAATACTCAATATGGAGTCAAAATAAAAGGAAAAGAACCAAGATGCCACACTCTATCGCATCTCTTCTATATGGACGATCTCAAGCTATATGCAGGATCTAATAATAATCTAAATCAATTAGTCCGTTTAACTGAAATATTTTCTAAGGATATAAACATGGAATTTGGAATAGATAAATGTAGAACTATCACAATATTCCGAGGTAAAGTACAAAGGAATGATATTCCACTACTGGATGGGCAAATAATAGAGGCCATGGATGAGGGAGATACCTATAAATACCTAGGATTCCAACAAGCAAGACGACTAGACCACTCTACGATAAAGCAAAAACTTTCGACTGAATTCCAAAATAGAATCAAGAAACTTGTTCGCACGGAATTGAACAGCAGAAACCTCACTAATTCAATTAATACCTTTGCCATCCCTCTCCTGACATACTCCTTTGGTATAATCAAATGGTCACAAACAGATCTAGACGACCTACAAAGAAAAATTCGATCCCAAATGACGGAGAAAAATATGCTCCATAAAAGCTCAAATATAGAGAGGAGCACGTTGCCCAGAAAATTTGGTGGAAGGGGTATCGTAGACATCAAGAATCAGCACAACTCACAACTTTCTCAGTTACGGAAATATTTTTTCAGCAAGAAATCTACCTCGGATCTCCTGAGAACTATCTGTGACGCAGACAATAAATACACACCGTTAAACCTATCTGACGAAAGTATGCAAGTTAGTGAAACCACTGTTACTATAGACAGTAAAATGTCAATATGGAAAGCTAAATCCCTTCACGGAAGACACCCTCATGCCCTGGAGGCCCCTGAAATCGATAAAGATGCATCGCACGCATGGCTCAGGCATGGGCAACTCTTCCCAGAAACAGAAGGATTTATGATCGCAATACAAGACCAGGTGGTGAAAACAAAAAATTATGAAAAATATATAATTAAAAACCCAAATTTATTGGATGACAGATGCAGAAAATGTGATAATGCCTCTGAGACGATACAGCACATCACAAGTGGATGCACTAACTTATCTCAAAAAGACTACCTACACCGTCACAATCAAATATGCAACATCATACACCAGAAATTAGCTCTGAAGTATAAACTCATAGAAAATGGAGTTCCTTATTATAAGTACACACCTAAAACCATCCTTGAAAACGACCACTGTAAGATTTATTATGACCGTTCAATTATTACCGATAAAACAGTCCATAGCAATAGACCTGATCTAGTAGTACAAGATAAAACTCACAATGAAACGTACTTGATAGACATTACCGTACCTAATTCGCATAATATCACTACAGCCTACACCAGCAAAATGGAAAAGTATGAAGAACTTAAAAATGAAATCAAGAGATTGTGGAAATCGGATAAAGTACACATAATACCCATCATTATCTCCGCCACAGGAGTAGTGCCTCATTCACTCCATCAAGGTCTTCAAACTGTTGGACTGCCGAAAAACTTGTTTATTACCATACAAAAAGCAGCAATTTTAAATACTTGCCGGATTGTCAGAAAATTTTTCAAAACAGAGTAAAGAGACGAGAGTACTTGGTGATACCCGTACCTCGCCTACAACCAGCAAAAATGCTGTGAAAACATAAAAAAATATAAAATAATAATAATAATAATACAAAATACTCACGTCTTGTATTACAAATAAAATATATAGCCATATTGACCAGAATAATATACTTGCAGAAGAGCAAAAAGGATGCCGAAAGTTCCATATGGGATGCAAGGAGCAATTGACAATTGATTCTGTAGTATTACAACAATCACGCAAAAATAACAGAAACCTTCATGTTGCTTATATTGACTACCGTAAGGCGTTTGACAGTGTCCCACATAATTGGCTCTTAAAAGTTCTGACTACATACAAAATCCACGGCACCATCATTAAGTTTTTAGAAGCAACTATGGCAAAGTGGAAAACAGCCCTAATGGTCAATATATCGGGTAAAGGCTTTATAACACCAACCATTGATATACAACGGGGTTTATTCCAAGGAGACTCATTGAGTCCACTTTGGTTTTGCCTGGCGTTGAACCCATTATGAAATGCCCTCAATAGCACTAAATATGGATACAAAATAAAAAATAGTACAAACACCAGTTTTACTTTGTCTCACCTTCTATATATGGACGATATTAAAATCTATGCCTCAAATGAAATACAGCTCAAGTACCTTTTGGATGTCACAAGTAGGTTCTCCGCGGATATAAAAATGCAATTCGGATTGGATAAATGCAGATTGCTTCACATAGAAAAAGGGAAAATCAAGCACGGTAACTTCAATGTTACAGATGACGAGTCAATAATATCTATGGAAGCAAATGAGAACTACAAATACCTTGGATTCCTGCAAGCAAAATCAATACAACATAAACAGATCAAGAAGGAATTAACAACTGAATTCCATAAAAGACTAACATCCATCCTTAAAACAGAATTAAATGCACGAAATGTAATCAAAGCCATCAATACGTTTGCGGTACCTGTGTTGACATATACATTTGGAGTGATTGACTGGACCAAAACCGAAATAGCAGGCATAGAAAGATCAATACGTACATCATTCACAAAATTTAATTTACATCACCCAAAGGCTGCAATGGAAAGGCTAACGCTACCCCGCTATATGGGAGGTAGAGGGTTAATAGATTTACAACAGCTCCTCAAAAACCAAATTCATGGACTAAAACATTTCTTCTACGATAAATCAAACAGTTCGATGCTTCACAAATCAATAGTATATGCCGACAACAAATTAACACCATTAAATCTAAAAAATGGCACGACCGATGAAGCAACCAACACTGGAGCTGTTCTATTAAATAGAAAGGTAGAAGTATGGGCCCAGAAGGAATTACATGGACGACACATCAATGACCTCAATCAACCATATGTTGATAAAATCTCATCAAACAAATGGTTGTCATTGGGTGAACTTTATGGAGAAACCGAAGGGTTCATGCTTGCAATACAAGACCAGGTCATCCGCACTAAAGTTTATGCAAAGTACATACTGAGTGATAAAAGCATAGCAGATGACAAATGTAGAAGATGTTTTCAATCCAACACATTATATCTGGCTGTAAGATGTTAGCTAATATAGAATATTTAAGTAGACATAATCAAGTTGCAAAAATTATCCACCAAAAGCTGGCCTACCAACACAAGTTGATAGATACTAAGATCCCATACTATGAATACCACCACGAAGGAGTGCTTGAAAACAGCGCATTTAAAATTTACTACGATTTGCCTATCCAAACAGATAAATCTATAGTTAATAATAGACCAGATATAATGTTGATTGACAAGAAATATAGAACTTGTTACATAGCTGATAATGCTGCGCCACTGTCGCATAACATCGAAAAGACAATTACAGGAAAAATTAACAAGTACCAAGATCTGGCAATAGAAATAAAAAGAATATGGAATATGGAACAGGTTTATATAGCTCCAATTGTCATCTCAGCTACCGGTATCATTCCAAAACACATACAAAATAGTTTCAAAATACTCAACCTCCATCCAAATACTTACATCAAACTGCAAAAGGCTGTAATAATTTCAACCTGTCATATCACGAGAAAATTTCTCAACGCAATTCAATAGTGAAGAGTTACCTTGGTGAAAACCCGTGCTCTTAACACTAAAGCTACTCAGTGAAAACTGAAGAAAATTTAAGAAAAAACATAATAATAATAATAAAATAATATATAAATAAATAAAATATTTAAAAAATCAGTAATACCGCGTGTACATATTCTGAGCCAAAATATCGTAAGTAAAATAAATATATTTTGTGTCTCTGCTCATCCTCGGTTTAGAATGTAAGTTTCTGCTATCACAAACAATACACTACCCTCACAACATAAACGTGTGCGCAAAAAACTTATTGTAATGCCCACTGTCTGGTATGGGTAAAGATGGCTTTACCGGTGCAACTCAAACGCACCTGCGGCGCGTCATGTACATGTGAACAACACACCTTCTGCTTGATGTATTAATAACTGTTTGCAGAATAAAACTTGTTTTAATTTTAGAAGAAATACTATAATAAAAGAAGTTCCTGTGTGCAACGGTTCGCAACAAAAGCTCAAGTAAAAATCAATTGATAATTATGTGTGATGCGAAGGTTTTTAGAGTACGATTCGAAGAAGAAATAGTCTTTCTTATCATTTTCGTCCAATTGAAATTGGTTTATTCTTTCAAGCCCGTATGACACTTTCCAATTTATTGGCCAAACAATCGGCGCGCAATATTTTTAAAAATATTGGACGTTACGTGCCCTATGACACGTATCAATATTTACGCCATTATTGGCTATTATAGTGTTCTAATGTCCCGCTAAAGAACGCCATTGTTTTTAGACGATTTTACATTGTATAAGCATTCGTGTGAAATGTACGCTTCCACCAATAGTTAAATAACTTCTTTCGTCCACATTTTAGAAATTTCAAGCACATTCTCGGAGCAAAACCAATATTTTTTCCAGCAAACCGTATATTTTGCAAAGAGGTTCTTGTTTTGGCCACTAGAAGTCAACAAAACAAACTTCTGATTGGAGATTGGCCGCGAGAAACTAGAACCTGCTCTAAATTCCAAATTGGGCGAAAAATTGTGTCCAATATTGTGAAAAGCATATTGGACTAGAAATTGGTGTGTGTCATTCGAACAACAAGCCAATATCCAATGGATTGGCCAATAAATTGGGAAGTGTCATACGGGCCTTAGGCGATTGATTTCCTCTAACTCTGGTGTCCAATCGCTTTATTTTACTGACAGCAAAGGGGACTGCTGGAGAAACCTCCATTGCAATATTCTTGGGCAAAATGTGGTACGAAGGGGCGTATCTGTTTACGTTCATGATCGGAAGGTGGTGTTCTAGTGAGAATGGGGCGTGGTAGGACTAACCCCTCGGCCTCGAGTGGAACCCTGTGGCACGCGTCCGATCGAAGCGCCCCTAGCGGCGTGGGAGGAAGTTAAAGAGGTGGGCGTCCGGTTGCGTGGGAACGATAAGTCGAGAGAGTAACGGCCGCCAACTGAAGGGGAGATAAGAAAGAGGAGCCCCCCCCCCTATACCCCCCTCCTTCAACCCCCTCTTACCTTTGATGCACTCTTGATAGGCGACACCCCCCTCTTCTTCTTTAGTCGTCGCCTCCCACGCGAGGGAGGTAATCCGAGACGCCGCCGCCAGGAGGCAGCACCTCCTTCCACCTCTTCGCAAAATCTTTTGATTCTCCCGTGACCCTGTTTTTCGCAAAATCCCACCTTTATAAATGAATGTACCTGATGCGTCGGCGTAGGAAGACCTATTTTTATATTCTATGCGTGTCAGAGCGCGTGTCGAGTGGCCGAAAATGAGGATTTCCGTACAAGTAATAATGATTAAGTACTCATATAAAAAAAATTTAAGATTCTCATGCTTTCTGATGTGGCGGTGATCCTTTTCACTTTTTTTATATGATATGAATTCGATTTTAAAGGTTATTAGTGTCCTCAAACTATTGAGTTTAATCTCTGTATCCCACGCAGAGGTTTTTATTTTATTTTCCCAGTCTCAGGGTGATAATTACCAATAAAAGAAGTTGCTTAATTACTCGACCCTTCACCGACCACCGTACCTATGGATGGCAAAAAGATTATATTAATCGATTGATTAATCATTTGATTAATCCACAAGGATCTCCCAGTTAATCGATTAATTGGTGGACTTATCATAGATTTTTTGATAATCGATTGTAGATAATATAATTCAGTTAGGGTAAATACGCACGATTTTTAATTGAAAAACAGTCAAAAACTTTGATATTTTACAATAAATTACCAAAGAAGTTACATGAAATTATTTATATTGTTACTAGGATTGAAAAATACAAACTTTCTTTATTATTGGCCTTTTAAAATCTCCATTTTAAAAACTCTAAAAACCAAAATTCCACAGACGTTGTCCAGCCTTTTATATTTCACCATCTCAGTGTCCGTAAAAAATTCCTACCTGCATGTCACCTAGACCCGTAGCTAGGGATGGCAAAAAGATTATATTAATCGATTAATCAATAATTTTATTAATGGAAAAGGTGCTCCGAGTTTTCCGATAAATTGGTGGACAGTTAATTTATTATTTGATGATCGATAGTAGATTATATAATTCAAGAAAAATTCGCAGAATTTTTATTAAAAAACAGTAAAAGACATTGAAATTTTACAATTACAATCACATTAAATTATTTTTATCATTATGAAAATTGAAAAATGCGAACATTCTTCATTCTTGGTCATTTGAAATCTCCGCATTAAAAACTCCCCCTTTCCAAGAGCTCAGAAACACTACTTTTGAAAGAATTCCTGTGGTCAGTCTATTTCTTTTTTCACTAGCCGTCGCTCTAGCCTTTGTGAACAATCATTCAGCTGGTACGGAAGTTCCTATAAGGTGGCATTATATTTTTCTAAGTTCATTAATCCTGGGATAAATGAACTTCATTTCTTCCCGTGCTTCAATTGTATTTTCCTTCAGTGCTATAACGGACCAATTAAGATAGAACGCAACCCGATCTTTAGGATGAGTACTTGCATTGCTGTCCAACTTCTTTTTATGAACGAGAGCCTTGTGTGTTTCCCATGAATCGAAGCCCTCAGCACCAAATTTTGATGCATAATCTTAACTTTATGCAACAGCAGTTTCGGAATCCGCAATTTCCGGTCTGATCTTTTTGAGGACCAACGCTACAGCTTGAGGATTGGATAAATGTATCTTATTTAATCGGGGATGGATAGTAGTTGCTACAGCCGGCAGAAATATATTTTCAGCTTCACCAAATCGTCGGTCAATTTCCGAAAGCACTTTCTCTTTAATAAATGTGGATATGTTCCAGGCTCACTCCTAACAATTGAAGTTTGTGATAAGAAGCCATGATTATAGTAAATACTTCTTATTTCATTCCGATTCTTGATTATTTCGATTTATTTTATCAAAGTCGTTTAATAATTCATTTGATTGGTTACTAAATATCATATGATCAATCGATTAATCGAAAGAGAAAAATCGATTATTTTTGCCAAACGATAAATCGTTGCCTTCCCTATTGCCTCTTTCAGATTACGATTGTTCAAGCAATCGTTGGGAACAATCGTCCATTCACACGACGATGGTTAAAACCTGTGCTGCCCTCTAGTGCTTACATCTAAAGTGAACGAGAAATTCGCCGTTAGCGAAGCTGTTGAGGTATGCATGGCCAAGATTATTGCTGTGTTCAACGTGTATTTATCGAATAATTTTTCTTCAAATCAATTCTTAATTCTTCCTTTCTCGGACAAATCCATGAAAAAAATAGAGCAAAGAGAGCTTCACAAACTTTTCGTCTTTCTCTTGTCGCTTCCGTTTCCGGTCTCCCACCGCTTAACCATCGTTCGGAACTACGAGAACTATTGTTAGGACATGCATTCACGCGGCTAGTTCGGCCAACTATCGTTAGGACGATCGCTCGGACAATCGTAATGTGAACGAGGCATAACCGTGGCTGTATGGCTACATCCTACCATTTTGTGCATAGAGGGCTTCTGTAAAAACCCGCACTCCTTTTGGCTGCCCAATTATGACAAATATCGTGTTGAATCTCACAATAACGTAACCCTTTTAGTTTATTGGTGAAGCAAATCGAAATAAGCAAACGGACGAAAAGATAAGGGTCATTATCATCATCAGGTAGTATTCTGCCTTACACTAGGAGTTCTTTTCTACCTAACACTCCCAAGTAGTAAAGTCGTTTCCATCTCACGTAGTCCAAGGCCTCCTCTTAAGTTTCCCTGTAGTTTCTTCCTAACCTCACCGTATCCGTCATCTTCAGTCTTCTTCTTCCTCATCCCCTTTTGTCCTTCCACTGTTCCCTCGACTGCTGCATTCTAAATCCCCTTCCCCTTAAAACATGCACTATCTAATGAGGTGGTTTGCAAGTATTTTTTTATTGCCTAAATGGAAAGATTATTACTTCTGGAGTACGTAATTTACGCGTTTAGATTTTTAAATTACGATATCTCTTTTTCGTCTCATCTTATTATATTACGATTAAATGAAAAGCGAAAATTTTGGAGCGCGCGAAAACGCGACGGCTAAGTAAGAACGCTTGGAAAAGCACGTGTGGCTTCTGGCTGCTGCTGTGTGAAGCCACCTGGGTGCGAGGCTGTGAACGCCGCTACGATGCAGGCTGTTTGCTGCCGAGCATGGCGGTAGCGGCGAGTACCCTGCTACCAGGTAGCGCTAGGCTAAAAAAGGATATTAATAGATTCTGAAAAATACTCAATAGAAATATAAAATAAAATTCACTTGAATACCTATTTAAACTTATCAGAAATGCTTACTTATTCATTGAAATTTAGCTCAGAGACTTGGGAATAATTATGTAAATTATTACATAGTTCAATCATCAAAGAGTAATGAGGAAGGTATAACATGGGAAATATGATCATAAAGGTAAAAAAGAAGTCGCAACCAATTTGGAGGGAGAAAATTAAGTTTAAAAGTCACGAAAGTGTAAAATATAATTCATTTCTGGATTGCATTGCCGCGAGATTATTGATTCCTAATCATTATTTTACGCAACATGAAAATTGTACTTTATAGAAGTAGCCGTTAATATGAGTTTGGATAATAAAGGATTTTCATACACAATCGTAGGTCAACCTCCAAAAAACGTACATCTACAGGTAAAATTAAAAAAATAAATTTGTGTTTACATAAGTACCAAAATTGTGTAATTAAAGTTTGTCAATCATACAATTGATGACATACGTGGCAAGGATCGTTAGTGATATTTTCTCTGTTTTGTTTTCTTTTTTTCTGTCCATTGATACAGAAGAATAGGAATATTGTGTTTTTCACGATAAAAAGTTTATTTCATTTGTCATTGAACACTGTAACTAGTCATAGGGAATCATAATTACCTTTACCATCTGTCATGTCCATGGACTGCGGAGTTCTCGAACATGGTATCCACGGACATGACGATTTCCTCTAAATTAAGTTATCGTTGGAACTGACACTAATTACTAGTTTTACCTTTACTGATTTTTACTTATTCACGGACATGACGAATGATCTCGACTCTTTCAAAAAACTGAACTAGACTTTTTCTTCCAGGGTTTAAAAATTCACTAAACAATGAGTAAACTCAAAAAACCCAATATCCAATATAGCTGGCAATCTCCTTCTCCACTCAGTGATTGTTCACGGCTGCCACCATCTCCATCCCCTTCCCCTTAATAATCACCCCTTTTTCCTGTGGGTCCACGGACATTGCTTTTTTAGGTAGGACAAATTTAAGTATTTATTAAAAGTTATTCATCGAGGCCATCTTAGTCGTTTTTGACGCACCTTTTAAGGGCACGAGGGGAGAATTGTAGCCCGGAGCCCCACCCCCCGTGGCTATGCCACTGCGAGTAGTTTATATAAACCAAAATTAGGAAATGACGAGCTCTTATACTTGAGAAAAGTAAATTTTGGCCGGTGTGAGGCGCAGGGGCTCAGCCAGGATGGGGGGGGGGAAGGGTTTAGGTGAATCTAATACAAGGGTGTGTGGGGGTATGGTATACCCACCAGGATAAGCGGTAGGTGCGAGATTTGATAAATTACGGAATTTTAAGATAAATGGTTGAAAATGGTGCGTTTTACGACTTTCTGAGTGATATTTTATTAATCCTTACACTATTCTATTAGTAATATCAATATAATTAAGTAAAATGGATTAAAATTAAAAATTTCTCTGAGCTCTGGGGGGGAGGGGGGTTTATCCCCCAAAACCCCCCCTCGCTGCGCCACTGGTGAGGCGATCCTGGGCGAGGTCTAAACACCACACCGGTTGCCTGGCAGAGACTTTGACGAGTGGGGGTTTTTCGTCGAGGAGGGGAAGTTGGCTCTCCGTGCGTCAGGAGAAGAGGGGAATCTAGGAGAGGTGTTGCTTCTTTTTCGGGTTCAAGGCAGTGAGCTGAGGTGGCAGGGAGTCTTTTACCGCCGATGATTAGCCGACTGTCGATAATCGGTTCGATTAAACATCCAGGGGATTTTTTTCTCGCGGCAATTTATGTAAATTTCACCAACGTTCCCGCGGTAGGATCGAAATATTACAAACTCCTTTACTGGAATTTACTTTCCCGAACTTTAATGGTTTTCTGTTTGTCTGAGGTTCAGGAAAACACAGAATTATTGTACCCCCTGCGCTATTCCTACATAAATAATCATGGGCGTGTCCAGCGGGGGGCAGGAGGGGGAAGCTACCCCCCACCAGAAGCGATAATAAATTTAGTTTAAAACAAAAAATTCGAACAAATTTTATTCTGAAGAAAAATGATACTAGCATAAGGCATGGAACTAAATTTAAAATAATTTTTTTTCAAGCAAATAATTTTATAAACTAATAAAGCGCCGTCATAATTTCCTTAAAATTTTGGTTTGATTAACCTATTATGTGTTAAAATGCTACAACTTAAACGACCACGACTTGCTTAACCTCTAATTTTGATCCTGGGTACGTCCATGATAAAAATACTGCACATTTTTAATATGCTTACGCCTCGTTGCAAATTAAGGATAAATTATTACTAAACTACAGCTAATTACGAATTTTGGCAGAGAAACGGATAAATTTAGATATTGAAATACAATTTCCTGAATAAAGTAACGCTTAGAGAAATATTGAATAAAATAACTAACTATATAACATTCCTATTTCCGGGTGTCGAAATACCAAGTGTCGGAGATCATTCTTGGGCACTTACAACTATTCTACCCATCCCTAACTCCCGTGTGTTTGACGGTCACTCTCCTAAGCGATAGCTTCACAAACCTCTGTGTGTGAGTGTCCCATGCGGACATTTGTTCCTTAGAGCAAATCCGCGAGGTGCGTGAGGGTGAGGGTGATTTTCCTAGCTTTATATTTTTTGTCTATTTCTTTCGTGTGAGTGGGTCACTGGCATAAGCGGAAGCTTCGCAAACCTGAGTGTGTGTGTGATTGAGGCCTACGCGGAAATTTGTCCCTTGGAACAAATCTGCTAGGTGAGTGAGTGAGATTGCGCGATTGTTTGTTTTATAGTGTTTCAGCTTAATTTTGTGTATCACCCCACTGACATCCTTCTAACTTCCCACCCAACAATCTTTTTGCCCACAAAGGGTACGGCCATGGGGAATTTATTTTTTTTCAATTCCTATCCCTGCCCAACAATATTAATTTTCACTCAATATAACCATTATTATGGGAGTCAAAGAGTTAGTATGAATGGCTTAGGAACAACCCCAAAAATTCTCTCTCGCAAACACAATTTTTTAGGGTGCCAATACCAGACAATAGGATCTGTACCTTAATTAGTTAAGTCTGTACGTTAATGAGAGAGTAAATCAGTCAGTCAATCATTCAGGACGCATTGCTATATATAAGACATTTTATTCAAACTGGAATCTTTTATCTTCACTACATGCATTTGAAGTGTGATTACTGTCTTTCCTTCGTTCTCGCCCGGGCGCTTACAGCTTCGGACGACTTGAGTACGTTCCCACACAGTTAGAAAATAAAGGATACTCGGGGACAGGGAGTGAAATAGTATTTCAAAACCTATCACATTAACGTGGACGGAATTCGTATAAATACCCAATAGAAAAAATATATAAATGCATACATTCCTTGGACTTTTTGATTAATTCTGCTTTATCTAGTCTCAAAAATAAAACTAAAAATCAACAATTGCTTGGTATGCAAGTTTCTGCTATCACAAAACAACACACTACCCCAAAAAATAAAAAAAACAATATGCGCAAAAAAATTGCCTTTGTCATCTGGCTGGTTGAGGTAAAAATGGTTTACCGGTGCAGCAGTAACGCCCCTTCGGCGCAACATCTAATGTGAATGATACAACTGCACCGTGAATGGAACCGCTTGGCTACCTAGCTACAGTACAATGAACTTGCTTTCCTAGCTACAGCACGGACAACCACGCTATGCAGGTCAATTTTTTGCCATCGAGGAAGATAATCTACATTATTGCCAAGGACAAAGAAAATAGAATAAGATTCTGGTGATTTGAATCGCCTGATATCTGTTGTCTGCGAAAACAGACATCATTTTCTCCACATTGGATTCAAAAGGGGAAACATTAAGGATCTATAGCTTCCTCATGCATAGGGGGTCACTAGTCTAGCATCGCAAAATAGGCATGCAAGGAATATAAGCTACGAGTAATAACCTATTTCTGCAGGGAAAACTTTCTGTGGGGGGATCGAGTTAGCGTGGTGGGTAGAGTGTTGGCTTCCCACCCGGTGGGCTCGGGTTCAAATCCCGGCAGTGGCAGAGAATTTTCAGAGACTGCCCGATACCTCTTGAGTGTTGTGTGGAGGACATTTCAAGCGCAACACTCCGTCCGTCGGATGGGACGTTAAGCCGTGGTATCCTTGGCGCCATTCGTTAAGAGCAGGCTAATGCCGACGCCGGGTTCCTCTTCACCCTTCCCTCCATATCCTTCCTTCATGGCGCAAATGACCTAAGCTGTCGGTCGCGTCTTCCAAGTACCATACCATAAAACTTTCTGATTGCAATTTTGACTCATATTTACGTACGTTGCTGCAAAGGTCGACTTTAGTAACCTTGCGAAATATTTTGGTGGTATATCCATCAACTTGCCACCCAGTTTAACTGCATGGCTACGGGTCATTCTGAATTCGTAAAATATTTTCATATATAATGGTGATTATTTGAATGTGTGTTCATTATCATTAATTATAATTGAACTTTTCAATTTTCTAACTCCTATTTTTATTGGCCTTTTACCTTTTACCTCAAGTTTTAAAATTCCGCTTAATAATTTCCTAACAAACCCTAAACCTGAGTAAACCTTTGTTAAAGGTATAACCTATACCGGCTGAACGAATCATGCTGAGAGCATAATCTCTGAACATTTCATACCGCACACGTTTGCCTTTGTATGCATTAAAAAAATACTATTTTCATCGTAAATACCTCCATTTGAATTGAAATAGTTTTTTCCCGCTTTTGTCGAGTGATACCAGATTATAAAACACGTGTACCAAGTGTCACACAATTTCGTTAGCCCCAAAAAAGAAGCAAAACCTTCTCCGGCCACCTTAATCTGGTTGCGCCTGAATGTTAATGAAGCGAAATAAATTTAGTCACCCGCCGCTGACGAGCTCATTCATACTGGCGCTGTGTGTAGCGCCAGTATTTGCAGCGGCGGCTGACCTCGCGGCGAATATCCACCCCGATTTTCACTTTTTTTCATAAACGGCGTCGTTAGGCTGGCGGGAGTGTTTGGGAAACAAGGAATATCAATAAGGTTGCCTGCGGTCCGAGTCTCTCATTACCATCGGTGTGATTTGCTTCCAATACTTTGCGGATAAAAAAAAATTATCAGGAAAAGTTGATGAATATGAACTGAATAAGCTGAAAAGCTTCGTTGATTTGTGACGGTGGGGAAAGAGTGAAAAATTACGTGTCTATATACAGGAGAGCGGGAATATTTTCATGGATTTAGATTTTTGATTGTTGTATTTTTTCTAAAAATATTTTTAAGGACAGGAAATACCCCATTATGAACAGAAATTTCTTGCCCTTATTTTTGCTGTATTTAATTAAAAAAATATATTATCAGTAGTCCTTTCAAAATTTTATTAATATCCCTAATACAAGTTTGTATATGGTCCATAGTAATGGAGCACGTTTTCGCAACTTAAATATGTGGATAGGGGAGATGAAATGGTCATCTCTCCTATCCACATATATCCCCCATCTCCATCAGTATTAAACTTTGAAAATGTATCAACAAACCCGTAGGTTTGGAATAATGAAGCGGTTACGCCAACTATTAAATAATGTAAATGTGTTTCGGGACGTATTCATCCGTAAGCTATTAAAAAATCATCGAAATATGTAATTGTAATCATTCGCATGCGATGTAAGATCATTATAATTTATCATAATTGAAGTTTTCCAAATTTTTAATTCCTTTTTTTATTGGCTTTTCTGCCCTTTATCTCGAATCTTAAAAAATTTCTAAAATAATTTTTGGTAAGTATGAATAATTTTCATACTTAAGATAAGGTATTATAAAACGTTGATGCATTATCCGCTAAGCGAATCAAGTTGATAGCATAACTCTTGAACAAGAAGTACTTGGAAATTAGAAGAGTATGTGGTAAAACCAATTAGCCCTTAAGAGGTCGCGTGTGATAAATTTACATGACTACTCGCGTCGGGTCATATTGATAAAATAAAATAATATTTTAAAGTAATAATGGTCTGGATTTTATTAATAAGAAGCTGAAAATAAATTATGTATTTTAAACTGTTTTTTCCATTTTCTAATACCTACACATTACTGACAAACTTGCTAATACTGTCTTCACATATCAAAATTGTACCAAGAACGCTTGCGACGAGTCGTAGAGCGGTATTTTTCAAGACGAAAACACTCGTGTCGAGTCAAAACGCCAAATTACGATGCGTAATGCATATATACGGAAACAAAAATGGCAGGGAAAAAAGTGGAAAGTACGTTTTGAGATCGTATGTGACGCAAATTGCCAAAATATTTAACTGCATGTATGTTTTATACATTTAAAAAACCTATCCGGCCATATAGACTCGACGTGACGTCTTACGGTTCAAAATAGGAATAAAAATTATCAGGATACACTTCTTCGGTTGGCTTAGCAAACATCCCTTAGTTGGCTTCACCATACGCGGTTCACACTTGTCACCCTTTTTTCGCCTTCGAACAGTTTACTACGAATTCTTCCTTGCTGATGGTTGCCTAGCCAACCGAAAAACCTGTTTCGGAGACTTGATTTGCTATTTTTTTGGCTTTCACACTTTGCGTGCTATGGGCGTAATATTACGTCATTATTCACTGTTTTGAAAAGTCGTAGGTTACCAATTTTTGGAACCTCTAAAGTTTACCAATTTTTAAACCTCTAAATCTAACTTCTAAATAAAAAAGTGAAAGTAAAATTCGTTCTTTGAAATGATATCGAACACCTAATCCTCGTATCTGAGGTTAGTTGTAAAGAAGTAACACAGTAGTATTGTATGGGGTATAGATCTAATATATGAAAGTCAGCACGGTAAATGTTAATACCTTTATTTCTAATATTAATTCTGGCCAATCAGCTGCTTCACTCAATTTCGCTTTAGAAATGCGTCACAAAAGGAGATAACACCCAATCTTTAGAGCGGAAGTGATGCGTTCTCTTAAGTAGGTCGTTTTTTTTTCAATCGTATTGTCATGTTGGCGGGAGACATCTTTATGGAAGTTGGGAAATGGTGGCATTGTGGGCAGTGCGCATGCGCACAATGAAACACGCTGGCCTGAAGGTCTGGAGGTGCATATCGGAGGAAGGGATGGAAAAAGTGAGGGAAATTGGACTTTCATCGCATGGAATGAATAAATGCGGTGCGACCCTCCCCCCTGGCGGTATTCTGGCGAAACTTTATCGGACGGTAGGTAGGAGGTAGGGAAGGAGAGAATGGAGATGGCTCCAGAGGGCGTGTGTTGTCCGCATTACCATGTGGTGTTGGGGGAATATATGAGGGATTCGGTTCATTTCGACGATTCGGTTCATGTGATTTGACTCATAATAATGATTTGGTTCATGTTAATTTAATAATGGTTTAGCTTGTATTTATGATTCGGTTATTCAAGTCGCTCATTGCAAATCTATTATGCAAATCTATTCTAGATTGAAAGAAGTCCACGAATACTGGAAAATGAGTAAAATATTTCGCGGTTCGGCGAATAATTTACAATTTTTCTTGACTTATTTGTAAATCTCACTTGTGAGGCTAGGGGTTTGTAACTTCACCAATTAATCTGCAAAAGAGTCAATGGAGTCAATTTTTCGCAGATAAACGTTTGAGAAGTAGACGATAGATCGAAAAACGGCAAAAATGTTTCTCTTTGCATTTGAAGCCCGTGAAATAAAGAGGGAATTACATGAAGGAGAAGGAGTCTGCCAGAATACTTCTTAAGTACTCCATAGGAACCTACCTTAATCAGTAGAATTATTTAATAATAATAATACATGGACGACCCATCAATGACCTCAATCAACCATATGTTGATAAAATCTCATCAAACAAATGGTTGTCATCGGGTGAACTTTATGGAGAAACCGAAGGGTTCATGATTGCAATACAAGACCAGGTTGTCCGCACTAAAATTTATGAAAAGGATATCCTGGGTGATAAAAGCATAGCAGATGACAAACGTAGAAGATGTTTTCAAGTATGAGAAACAATCCAATGCATTATATCTGGATGTAAGATGTTAGCTAATATAGAATATTTAAGTAGACATAATCAAGTTCCAAAAATTATCCACCGAAAGCTGGCCTACCAACACAAGTTAATAAATACCGAGCCCCCATACTATGAATACCACCACGAAAGAGTGCTTGAAAACAGCGCATTTAAAATTTACTACGATTTTCCCATCCAAACAGATAAAACTATAGTTAATAATAGACCAGATATAATGTTGATTGACAAGAAATATAGAACTTGTTAGATAGCGGATAATGCTGTGCCACTGTCGCATAACATCGAAAAGACAATAGCTCGAAAAATAAGTCATTACCAAGAATTGGCAATAGAAATAAAAAGAATATGGAATATGGAACAGGTTTATGTAGCTCCAATTTTTATCTCAACTACCGGTATCATCCCCAAACATATTCAAAACAGTTTCAAAATACGCAACCTTCATCCAAATACATACATCAAATTGCAAAAGGGTGTAATAATTTCAACCTGCCATATCACGAGAAAATTTCTCAACGCAATACAACAGTAAAGAGTTACCTTGGTGAGAACCCGTGCTCTTAACACTAAAACAACTCACAATCAGTGAAAACTGAAGAAAAATTAAAGAAAATAATAATACTACTAATAATAATAATATCACAAGTGACTGCGGAAGAAAATTTGCGAACGAGTCATTTGACACCATGATTCGACTCATCGGTTCATGCTAACACATCGCTCATTTGAACGGTTCATTAATGAACGACTTAGTTCCATCGTTGAGACCTCCCCATTGACTTCCTTCCTGAGGACAGTCATGGGAAGAGTGGGATGAGGGAGAGAATAAAGTCAGTCTGCTTCGTTCTTCTTTACCGTTTTTTTTTTGTGTGGGCTGTGCCGCGCTGGGGAAAAGTTTCTGTTGGGAGAAATCATGGAAAGGGCTTTTATTTCCTCGGGTGACCCCAATGAGGTCGTTCTGGTGAAGTTGGGTGGAGGTCTGGGCGGGGAGAATAATGCATGTGTTCCATATAAATGCGGCCGCCGCCCGCCAACACAGCCTTCGCCCAAGAGATGCCGGAGAAACTCTTATGAATTTGGAATAATGGAGAGAAAGTCTTCTTCGGAAGGTGGGAAATTTATCGCGGAAAATATTTCCAGCACCTGATCCGAAAATCGTAAACTCGGGTCCAATCAACCGCTCGCAGTGAATGCTTCGCCTGATGAGCACAAATGAAACAGTGACGCTATAAAATGCGGAGGAGTCGAGTGTACGTCATGTTTTGTGTAAAGCTGCGTTTACACTGTGTAGCATGTAACAAGTAACATGTAACATGTTTAGCGAAAAAGTTAAAAATCTGAGTAAAAATGTTACACGGATTTGTAACTTTTTCCGCTTCGTGTGGGAAACCAAAAACTTGTTGTATAGCACGAATTTTTGCTTGATAACGCAATGCTACATGTAACATGTTACACGGAGTTGTAACTTTTCCGTAAAACATGTTATATGTACCTTGTTTTATATAACATGTTACACAGTATGAATGCACCTTCAAGGTATATGAGACAGGTGGTCCGGAACTAGCGATTGAAAAAACGTTTGCGATTAAAATCGAGTATTATTACCCAATGATCGATTAAAGCGAGATCGAGCTATGATATACGATTTTCGATACAAACTCGAATTGTCAACTTCGATCTTGATTGAGTTCATGATTTCGCGCAGTTCCACGCCATTTTATAAATTAATGCAGTTTTAACCTGCGCAATTCTGTGCGCTGCGTAAAGCGGCTTTAAGAGACTGAACTGCAGTTTTGGGGTGGGGGTCGTTTCGGGGGTCACCTCTTCGCCCTGACGTCGGAGATGGCAATGGGATTCCATCAAGTCGTTTCCCTATCTTGGAGGCTAACTCGAACTTAACTGTCGAAATTTTACGCTTCCCGTTCGCTCGTGCGGATCAAATGTTACGGATGCCCGGAATCAAATTCGTCTCCTCGAGAAAGGGGCATGGATCCGGAGTCCAAGTTTAATTAAGACGAAGTCGTCGACTGTCTCACCTTGTAATTTTTCCTACATAATTAAACCTTTATGCCCATTTGTTCCATCGTTTGATTGTTACGACTCTGGTTTCTTATTTTTACCCACAGCGAGGGTGATTCCACCGAAGAAGGACGTAAATTGCATTTTCGTGACTAGTTTCCTACGCACCTTTCGAGTATGCTGTTCAAAACTGGGTTATCATAAAGGAATGGCGCGGTTTTTAGCATGGTTTAAAGAAAAACAGAAATACTTGCAGTATCTCAGGTTTCCAACCGGGTCAGGATCTGCCTGATGTAGGCCGACGTTTCGTTGGGAGACTTTCCCAACATCCTCAGGGCTATCCATGCTTTTCCCCGGGAAGATCTCAGATTCTTCATTACATGTAGTTTTTGTTTTTTATTTCTCGAATTTGCCGCATTACTGTTATTTTACATAATTATTATTAAATTTCAATATATACTTCCTTAATACGTGAGAAACCCGGTGTCGATATTATCCCACTCGTAACGAAAGGCGCCAAGAGAACCACAGCCAACGTCCCATCCGACGGACAGAGTGGAGCTCTTAAAGAGCTCTCCTCAAGGTACTCAAGTAGGGATCGGGCAGCTCTGAAAAATCTTCCCCTACTATCTTCCTAAGAGTTACTGAAACCGCACCACTATTTTGACCTTGTACGAATGACTATATATTCCGCTATATATTTTTTTAAGTCGCATTTCAAACCCAGATTTATGAGAAATCAATCGACTATTATGGTGACTACCAACTGCTAATTCGTGTGATATTTTTGTATTTGTCAGAGACTACAACATTGAATTTTTTTTTCACTCATTTGAGCCTAGTCCTGTCCTAGAGCCTGTTCGAGACTTGAAAATTTATGTTGGGCGAGTGTCATAATGCTAATGTTAAAAATATTCTTTCATGACTACCTTTGAGTCGCTGGTTGACTAAATTCGCGTTCTATGGACGATTTTGTCGTAGTGACTGACAGCCGTAAATGCATTAGCCTGGACATTTCTTCGGTTCGCATATGAAATCATGCATTATTTTAGAGTATTACATATCATACGTACATAATTTTTTTATAACTATCAATTTTTCATTTATCGTCTTGAAAAAGTGTTTATTGATTATGAAATTACTGATTCCTTGCTAAAATGATACCTGTAAAGTGCGTGTCGAGTTAAGAATGTGTTAGACTGCCTCGGTGTGGAAAAAGGCGTTTTTTTCGAATTGTGATTTTTTTAATATATCGACTATTTATCTTAATGGAGGCTCGGTGAGCTATTGAATTTAAGTCTTGAGTACAGCCAACGTTTCTGAAAATTTATTTTGATGTTCAGGGCTAACAATTAAAACATCATATAGGACCATAAAATCTAAAGTGACAACTCAACAAAGAAAATAATGAAAGTATTAATCATTCATCTTACGCGTGAAATATTATTTTGCTCCTGCCAAATGCTCCAAAATAAAATCTTTGTTCGATGAACGAGTTAAAAATTAAGGCTTTCTTTATTTTTTTATGACTTTATTACCTGTAATCCATTCAGATACATAGTCAGCATGCAGAAAAATTGTTTAAAATAATAAATGGTTTCATTCTCACTCACTGAATTCGCATTGACAGAATGCGATGCTAATCCTTATCTTTTGTTTTTTTTAAGCCATCCAGTACAAAAATTAGCCCCAGACTTGTCAGAAACAGTTCCATGCTTGTAAAAACTGATATATTTATTATTCTTTTTGGAGATCCTTCATTATTTAAGATTCAAGAATTTCACGAAAATGTGGAACGGTTCATGCAACTTGAAGCCGTATTATAATGTGCCCGATTCCGTCTCTTTCACGTCAATACTAGGGGCGATATAGACTCATATATATGTACATACGAGTTGAAGGTAGTTCCCTAGGCAATGTTAAGATGCCGAGCAGTGTGCAGAAGGGGACTGCAAAAATGTTTAACCGTTGTCGACTTATCGAGAGGAGGGGACGAAGAAGAGCTACCGGAAAATACCTTCACTTAAGATAGTTACTTCACTTTAAGTACGAGTATTTAGTGGAGAGGCTAAATACTCGGAGAGGCTTATTTAAGGCTAAAAGAATGCACAACCAAAAAGTGGAAATTGGCTAACCAATATGGTAATATTATATTATTTTATTTATTTTGGAAAATCCTGATATGAATTTATGCTGAATTCTTTAACCAGCTTAACCGGGCTCACTTGTCGTAGTTAGTTCACTCGACCGTTCCCAGTGAACATACTCGCATATACGTAATCGGTGGCAGGCGTTTGCCATTTTGCTGGTTCCCACAAACCTTCGCTCCTCCAAGATAGTCATGGACGAAGTGCTACTTCTCTTAAGTTTTGGTCGCATCCGGAAGATGTCTCTGGAGAGGTTTGGCGGAAATGGCGAAGTGCTCGGCATCACAAGAACGTGGTCAAGTCCCCGAAGTACTGGCCAGCAATTCGGAGTGGAATTCCGGCAGTTTTAATGGCGAAGAACTAAGCCCCAGTATGTCTCAAGAACGTACGTGCTCTCGAAGGTCCCAGACGACGCGAGAGGTTTTCTTCTCTTGCGGCGACTCCGCAATCCTCGCCGTAATTCCGTATCACTGTTGCAGCGTGCGGTAATGGTGGTGCCACTTTTGCAATCGAAGTCCTTCCCGTTGACCAATAGGAATGGCTAATGACATCAGGTTGATTACGATTCGGACTATTTGGGTGATGTTCCAGGAAGATTTCCTAAGCATATGGTGCAATAATTATAATATTAGTAGAGATTTAGTCATGCGGAACTTCATGATGTGATAAAAATGATTTTTTTAGGTGTGGTTTCGTGAAATTCCTTCATGTTGTTTAAAAAAACACTGTAGATTTCACATAAATAATTAAATAATCACATGACAAATAATAAAATAGATATCACATCAATAATATGCTTCACCTGTATATTTGCACCTGACGATGTTGCACCATGTGTGAACTGTTCCATGACAGTTTTTACGAGAATTTGGAACTATGATTAAAATGCTAGCAGAGATATAGTCATACGGAACGTCATGATACATGAAAATGGATAGCTTGAGGCGTAGATTTCGTGAAATTGCTTCATGTTGAATAAAAAAAACCTTTTGTATTCTTCATAAATAATTTTAATATCGATTCCATGCTTTACCTGTATGTATGCACCTGAGGATGTTGCAAAGCGGCGAAACTTGTCGGTATTAATATTATTTATGTGAAATCTACTAGGTTTTTTGATTCTGCTGTTCAATATGTAAATTTAAAAAACCAAGAAAGAGCTGTACATTCCTCTCGGGCTTCCTACCGGGTTACGTATTCCATTTCTGCCGACGTTTTGATGAAATACTTTTTCATGTCGTCTTAAGGGCTGATTGATGAGAACGATGAAAAAGTACTTCATCGAAACGTCGACAGAAATGGAGTGCGCAACCCTTCAGAAAGCCCGAGAAACATACACACTCACCATTTGCCGGAAGAGAATCAAATCCTTCTAGACAAGAAGAGCTTTTTTGCCTAATTGGATTGACAAGGAAAACAAATAAAATGGATGTATACTTGTTGAGTTTTGAAAAAAAATTCCCAGTGAAAAGATTTACGCCACTAATGGTCTTTGATGGAATTCGACTCTCGCTATTACTGTATATTATTCAACACTACGCGCATGGATATCAAAATAAACTGAAACGCCTTTTGTTTATAATGCTCTTGTTCTGATGGAAAAATTTTCAAGGATTTTACAGAAAAGGAAGTAGAGCCATAAAATTTTCATTGCTTTAAGTTCTCATCTACAGGGCCACCAAGCCCACTGAATGAAAAGGTATATTCTCCTTAAGTCTAATGTCCGATTAAAAAGTTAATGGTTTTTTAACCGTATCACAATGCTTCATGCTATTATTATTATTAATTTATTACAAGAAGGCCATTGGACGGGTGGCAGCGTGAGTACACGATGAAAACATCATTGGTACCCCTTGAAACCTACTTCTTTTACCTTAAGCTTTACATTTCTCCTTTGTGATCGGCACTTTATCTAGAACTGGTCATCACTTTTTCCCACAAAGTATTTATTATATCCCTATCAAATCCGGGTTATGATTTTTCCTCACTCACTACTCTTTAGTACATCCCACATAACCTGCTTCTTTTCCTCTTCTCCTTTAAACTCTCCCACCCCAGTATTCAAAGTATTTCTGTAATGCTCTCTGTTTTTTCCCTCCAGTATATACCTAGCAGAATTTCTCTGCAGCTTCTCCGAGTTCGTCACCCCTCCTTTATTTTGTGGGTCCCAAACAAGGCAAGCTTATACTCTAAGGTTGGTCGGCCTAGAGTTTTATAAGCTTTCTCTTAAGTGGTCCTGGTGCTTATAAGCATGGAATTAGAATAAAAAAGAGCAGAGAAGGATGTGAAATTTTGCCCTGGAGCGTATGTGATTCCACTCCCATATTTTGACCCGTGTGCATCAAGAATTCGAAGAAGGTATCCTCTTTTTATTGGTACATGATTTTTTCAAACATAACTGTGCAGCAAAAATGGGATTATTTTGGAACTCAATTCAAATAATTAATTGCCAAGGCATATATAAAACTCTGATAGCGAAATATTCATCACCCATAAAATATAGCTCGAAAAAAATGTAATTGACCGTCTTTCGATGGAGTATAAATTTAGGGGTATATATTGACGCGACCATATTTTCTGCGATTCCTTCTCGTTTTATGATATCTAATGGCGACAGTTTCGTTTTCAATCCCGCCATCATGTTCAAAAGTGTAGTGAAGTGTTGAGTGAAGAAGAAGTGAAGATGTTGGCGTGATTTCTGGCTAAACTGTCCTCATCGGACATATAGTAAACGTGGAGGAAGCCCGAAAAACTTAATCTCACTAACCCAACACTCGCTAAGAAATTTTTTCATCGAATCGTTTGTTCAAGTTGCGTCAAAGTATCACTTTTCCTATAACAATGCAGTAGTGCGAAATTGTTTTTCTTTCGAAATTTTTAAGGCAAACTTTTAGCAAGTTTCAACAGATAATATGATATACCTATTCTTCTTTCTGTAAAGATTAAAATTTTTCAGAATCGCCTCCCTATCTTTTTGACGTTTGAACCTCTAAGGAAGATTAGTTAGACTTCTGAATGCGCGGAGTGCTATATTTCATGAGCTAATCCACAATAGGGAAGTGCACTAATTTTTTTTTATTGCTGAATTTGAAAGGTTAGCCTAAAAAAGAAACATTAGTATAGTCACTTTTATTTTCTGCATCTGGGGTATGCACTTTAAAAAGTTTTGAAAGTCGGAAAATTTCATGTTGCGCTGAAACACAGTGCCTCCATCTTGATTGAGATGTGACGTCACAAGGCAGTAGTCACCAGTGGAGTATCGCTGAATTCCGTCGCCTTCTTTAGCGCGGCGAGAGTTTCCGGGAATCGGTGGAGTTTGCTTCCTAAAAATGTCGTCTAGTACCGAAAACATGAATTCAAAATAGAATTATAAATGATTATTTGTTCCAAATTTCATCTCGACGTCGAAACAAAAGCCTGGAGAAGATATTCATTCCCGTGCCTTAAGCACAAGCTATACGGAATAAATGGTTCAAGGCTGCTCCTGACTCTTACCTATCGATGATATTCTGTTTTGAAGATCATTTGAAGGTATTGTAAGATCAAATTGATATTTATATTATAATAATTTACTTAATAGGTACCTCAGTCACGTCAGAAAGTGTGTTGAGTCAAAATATAGCATCTTCCGCGTAGACCTACGTAATTTATAAACTAAAAGTAGTTTGGTTAAAGAATTATGGCGCGACTGTTTTTTTACACGACCGGGCAAAATGCGTACTTTGCCCATGATATGTGCATATATGATAACAAACGATTTTTGTTAAAGTTAATCTTTATTTGTTGAAATTAGTACATTTATAGGTGATACAGATATAAAGGTACACGGCAGGTCGCGCGGCGTAATTTGTACTCCACTGGTGACGGGTTCATCTTGCTGATCCAAAAAATTAGCTACAATACCTCGAACTTTGAAAACTCGCAATATAGGCAGTCAAAGTACATTGTAAGAATACACGAGACCATTATAGCCCAGAATGTACGTACAATGTCGAAATCCTTGGTTTTCAAAGATTGACGTATTTTATACGCCAGCGCGCCCGGTTATCAACTTTTATTTCATCCTATTTGTTAGTTGAAATTATATTTCAGAATGGTTCTTTTAGCACTGCTACTGAGGTAAACTGGTAGGTACTGAGTACGAGGTACTGAGGTATGTACTGAGTAAGTAAACTCCCTTTGGAGTAATGTGAATTACAAGTGTTCGATATATATGGCATTTTATATTCGCTTTGTGTTCTTATTAATTATGCCTGTACGCATATTGTTGCTTGCCGCGAGCCTTTAATGGTATGTGCTCTTGCAAGAGTGGTTTTCATTTTTAATGTGGAAGTTGGTCAGTATAAGCAAAGAAAAAATTAACATTTTAGCGCACACCAACCCTTGTAGTCATCGTATCTCTGCGTTTGTAATGACACTGCTAAAATACCTAAACGCCATAACGATGATAAAAAAATTGTCTCATATCAATGATTGCTGCAATTATAATTAATGATAAACTTGATGCCGTATAACCACAATGAAGACAACAAAAAATAATGCCATGTCGCAGTCTTGAACCACGGTCCTTCGGGTGAGATCGATCCTGTGAATCGTGCACTCTACCACTACCCCAACCGACCCATTGAAAAGTGGGGGACATTTTGGATTTATATATATAACTTGTAAAAAGTAACGCATGAAAATTAATTAATTACAGCCTAACTAACGCCCTAATTGAACAAGATGCAGCAAGGTACGCGGTCTCCCCTTGTTAGCCTTAACGTCTCGCAGTTCTATGGAGCGTTGAACCTGTCCTCCTTATTCAGTAACCATAAATACATAAAAGTTTGGTATACCATTTATAAATCGTTGGAATTTTCCTTCTCCCAACCAAGATTATATTTTCTTGAACCTATGCTGGACAGCGAACCATTGCAACAACCAGCCATTTCGGAAATAAGGCTAACATCCCATGATTCTAGTTGCGAAGGGCGAACGTTCCGGCCGGCGTGAATACATATGCAACGAATAAGTCTTGCAGCAAACGTCTGAAATAGGTTTATTAGTTTGACTCGGTTCTTACAAAAAAAGTTTTGGCATGATAAACGGCATTGTGTCAAAATATACCCAGCGAAAAATAAATGCCATGATGCATTTATTAAAGATTCAATGTGCTATTCGTACTACCCTTTCCAAACTTGAAGTTGACACGTAAATGAATATTAATATATTACGCAATGATGAAGTCGTTTACTCAAAAGAGAAGCAGCCACATATATATTCTGAAGATATTTTATGACAGCAAAAAACGGATACCCTCAAATTCTGAAAATTTTCTATGCAATAATAGTGGTAGAACTAAACGGTGTAGAAGCTGCCTTCTGCTACTGCCTTGTGACGTCACGGCCAATATTCAACATGGACACCCGTTTTCGCGGCCTTTGAATTTTTCCATATTTCAGACGGTCATCTCGAATAAAGTATTCACTATTAGGATTTAAACTGTGGTTTTACGACATTATGTTATTCTGAACTCTAATTTAAAAAATGTGTTTGGTGCATTTGAAACACTAGTGCACTTCCCTATTAACTACTGTGACATCTGAATTACGTCCACTGAAACTGAATTCAACCAAGGCATTATTTCGATCCCCCTAATAACATATAATAAAATAAATTTAAGTGCAAAATAAAATATGTCTATGATTATAGCAGAAAAGTTGAAATGAAAATAGCCTTGATCTAATTATTATGGTCCGTAAACCCTAATCAAATTCGAATGCTTCTGAGATACAGGAAAGCACTCCAAGTAAAATAGATAAGTACTTGCTCAAGTCGCTAGTCAATCTGAAACAGATAAATCCTATTGCCGTAATGATATTGCTATCCACAGCCAAAGGAGAGGGAAATTGCTTTGAGTATTTTATATTATACGCTGTGCAGTAATGAGTTCAGTATTAGTTAAATGAAACATTGCAATTTTCTAGAAGATATCTTAGAACACGATGCGTTTCATTGCAACTTCATAACGTTGTTATAACATGTGGTAACAACGTTATCAAGCGTACTTAATAATGTTGCCGTAGCAACGAAACGCATCGTCTTTGAATAAATCCTGAGGAAATATTGCAATTTTTCATTCGACTCTTATTAAGAACTTCCTTGCACATCGTGCAAAATATCACACGAGATAATGGATGAACTAGTCACCGCGGAAGTCTTCGCAAGGCATGTGCTGAAGTTTTCATACAATTGACATTTCCTTGGTTTCTCTGAAGAACGTCATTTAGGCTGCTTTGGGATGAACACCTCTGTTTATTCACTTCGTCTTGGTAAAAGTCATTTCCTCCGCAAAGTACGTCCTACACCACCGTCTTCAGGTGACTTTTTCGTCTCCGAGGACGTTACTTGGTGCCCGACTTCTGCCATAGTTAGGTACGTGCTATGGCTAAATAAATAATCCGTCGGGGACACTGTGGATGCAACCTTTCGCTGTAGATTGTAAGCGCTTTAATGCAGGAGGCCTCTTCCTTTGTTTCGGGACGACATTTTGCGACAAGTAGGCAGCAGCGAGGGCGTTTCAGGAATTGAAGACACTTCCCTCCCAGGACAAGGGGACGTGGGTGTGTTGAATGTCACGCGGGAGGGACCAGGGGGTTGGATGAGGGAGGGATGGGGCGACCTTTTGCAGCCAACAATAATCATGCACGCCCAAGGAGGTTTGAATATCTGGAGGCGCTGTTACAAAGTTTTTTTTTAGCGTGGTCAGAGTTCCGCAATCATAGTTTGACATTTTTGGACTCTTGACTGATATTTTGAGATAACTAAGTGTTGTCTGCAAATGCATTAAGTTTATTGAAAACCGTTGTCGTGGACACTTGTATTTAGCTAGTGGAGTCATCGGATCTTTCCGACCATTTGTTATATTATACAATATGCGTAACATAACAAATATTCCTGGAAAGTAACGGAATTAAACTGTGCCTGGAAATTTTTGGAAAAGTGTGCGGGAAAGCGAAAAATGAATATTGCTATCAGTGGCATAGCCAGGGGTGCGTGGGGTACGGACCCCTCCCGAAATATAAAAATGAAATTGTTTTCCGACATAAAAGAAAACAAAATATTGAAAAATCTTGTATTCACAAAATATTTCTTTAACAAATGAAGTTTTTTCGATTACGAAAAGTGTTAGAATTAGTTGAAAACCCTCTACTTAGTACCCTGTTTTTCAAAGATTTTCCCCCCTGATTTTGGACCCCCCCCGAACGGAATTCCTGGCTACGCCACTGATTGCTATCATTGTCTTAACCGTAAAGGAGTGTCGCTGTTACTGAACTTTTTCCTTCTGGACTGAGTCCGAAGAATGAAGTCAAGGTATTAATTCGTCTTGGCTGGAAAGGCAGGAAGTCTTCCATTTCCTTGTGACCAGTGGAGACAAAATGAATCGCCCTTAGATACGGAAGTAATTACGATTAATCCAAAGAAACCTAAACCAAGCTACCTACAGAAGGAAAGGAAATGAAGCGAAGCCTTAGAAACGAGACGAGGAAAAAAAAAGAAACTTAAAACTGTCTCGAGATAACGGAAGCATTTTCTTTAATACACTTATAACTATTTGCTACTACGCCCAAGTGTTCTTTTTTACACGAATAATCGAATAATAGGGAAACGTCACAATTTACCGGATAGTTTTTTTATTAGAATTTTGATGAAAATTTAAAACTTATCTAGTATACCATAAGCCTCTAGGCCATTGGTCTAGATATCATAGGTCTGATGCCCAAGATAGATTATGTAAATCCTGAATTCATTCTCAGCCACTGATACAAAATTAAATAAAATTATTTTGTGGAAAGCATTCATTATTTTAACATACACACAGGTAACTTTCAGTGAATACTTTTGATGATGCAAGTGTCATGGGTCGGGAGAAAGGCTACTGACCTGGGAATCCCTGGTTAATATCCGGTTAAAGCCTTCTGAATCCCCTAGCCAAATTCATAGTGGTGCCATGAGAAACCTTGAGCCCCTATTCACAACAACCAATCTTACCAGTTTACAACTTAAATGCGGGTTAGAGCATTAAATGAGAAAATAAATTTGTCAGATGTAAATATTTATTGTTACTATTTATTGGTGAAGAGAATGCATTAATTCTTATTTTATCCGATCGAATGCCATAAAAATTGTGACGGAACAATAAACATTATTTGTCCATGCTCGATGAAGTAGCAATTTGTATTTTTCCTTGTCATTGACAATGATCATTTCAGGAACTCTTATAGCATCGTTGATTTTTAACCGTCATGTCTATACAACTTAGTACGAAAAATCCAACCACAAAAAAAAAAACAAGTTGCTCTTGCCCTCTTGGAAAATGTTCCATTACATAACTCCAAGTGACATTTGTGGCGATGAATGCTTCCGAATACACATGGTCAATCGGTGTGGAATAAATTTTCTACCAACGATAACCTTGACACGATGAGGACAATCACTATATTCTCTGTGTAATAATGTTGGTACATGCGCATAGAACTATCCGATTTCCGGAAAAATGAAGCGTCGGTTTGCAAACAGCAGATATTGTGAGCAAATAAATATAGAACGTGGCATGTGAAAGGGCATAGCACCTGTCATCTATCCATCGTTGTGTGATTGTCCACATTCTGCTCCATTCAAATCCTTTTTTTTACGTTTTTTATTAACTCGCTCGTTTGTCATCTTGTCAGGATCAAAAATTTCAACTCAATTTTAAGCCACTTTCCGATTAGTTATCAAGCTGAAATTTTTAGGAAAACTCAGAACCTCAATTTATCCCTCTCAATTTTATCCTGAAATCAATTAAAATGCAATTATAGTGGAAAATGCGCCCAACCTCTTTAGTTTCATACGAAGGAATTTATTCATAGACTCTATCACGCTCGTAGAAAATTTATTTTATCCTTTTCAGCTCGCGAGAAAAAAGCGGTTTTGTCATAATAATTTATTTTATGTGTGATATTATTTTTTGTATTAATAAGCGCTTCTGGCTGGCATTTCTCTTTGTTCCTGAGTGTATTATCCACATGCGCTATTCGAGACTACTTGTCCGTCTTCTTCTGTCACAATTCCCTTTGATATCTTTCGCGACCTTCTCCTGACATTTCGTTAGCGCTCGGAGACTTACGGTCACAGTCGAGACTACTCAAAATTTCAAACTTACGGCCAAATGTTTTTCAGAATGCTCCCAGCTATGACAAAGTTTATGTCTATTTAGTGAAAATCTTTGAAGAAGCCCTATTAATTATGCTTTAGGTTGCAAAAATAAAAAAAAATAAATAAAAATTTTCTTTGGCCTTTGACAACAAATTTTGGCTCTGCGTCAAGGAAAATTATGGAAAACCTACGAAATGAAGGAATATTTGCCAAATATAGAGTTGATTTGCTGCTAATAGAGCAGTTCAGCCCAGCTCGCTAATTGGTGAATAAAAAATAGCTTTTAATGTAAGTGATATATTTTTATGTGTAAAGTAATGTTACCCTCGTGATTATTTTGGTCTTCTCTGAATAAAATTTAGGCGTGAAAATGAGTGCTAAGTTTTTTTTACGTCGTTGGCCATCAAAGAGCAGGAATGGGCTCAAAGGACTTTTGCAGTGCTAAAAGTTGAAGCTCTGATTCAGGAGAGATGGGCAGAATTCGTAGACTATGAGTCAGAACGCTAACTTAACCGGTGGTCAATGGAAAATGAACACCAATTTCTCTAAAATTTTTGCGCGTGGGGCTAAGGAACTGCGTTTTCGAAGTGAGGGTTCTATGGCAGAGATTAATTTCTGGGAACAATGTCATCCTGATGTTACGCAAGCCGCTAACCACGAATGTGTAGCTGGTCGCTTCGAATTGCGGCACTGTGGTCCTTATTGTTTAAAGTTTTCGATTTTCTCTTGGGGAGCCCCAAGGATTTGTTCCATTTGGTTAGAAAACAAATGATGAAATTATTTTTGCAATCGGGCACCGGGAAAACGTGCCGCATCGCACAAAGTTTTGAAACTTTGGTATTTTTGGGTGTTTTTCGGACATAACTGAAGATGATGTCACTCTCAGGGTATTCCGTCACTTTTCTGTTTTTTACAACAACTCGTTAGACATTTTTTAGTGTCTCACCTCAAAATTTCTTTCATTTCTGCCCTTTGGTTCCCGGAATATCGCACCAAGAGTAAGCGCGCGTCACCCCAGGCAGCCATTTTGGGTGGTACGCGGTTTGCATACGCTCCATATTTGTTGACCCTTCTCACCCATCGTAAAGCCATAAAATTCTTTACATAAGCTTTAAACTTGAGTTCTCTTTGTACTTCTGTCCCTAAATCATATCTTTACATGATTATTATCCTGAATATGAGTTTCTCCCGCAATGAGTGGACCGAAAAATTCTTTTTTCAGGCCAACCTTTGATTTTTTGTACAGTGGACATGTACCACGAGTCCTGCTCATCACGCCCGAATAAGGCTTTAATTTTTAAGACCGCAAAAATTCCTTAAAGCCAATTCCCTCTATTTGATGGCCAACGACGTCAAATACTAAGAACTTGTTTTCATAAAAGTTGACGAGGATGGCATTACTTTACGCTTAAAAATATATCACTGAAACCAGAAGTTATTTATTCATCAAAATTTTAAAATGTACAGAAATGCTCTTATATCAATAAATCAACACCGTATTCGACAAAAATTCCTTAATTTTAAGCTCTTCCAAGATTTTATTTGAAGTAGAGCCAAGGAATGTCTACGATAGGTTCGACGTATGATTTGAGCCTATTTTGCGCGCGCTTTTTTTTTTAATCTTTAAATTTCGCCGATTTTTTTTCACGTCGTAAAATGTCGTCAAATATGTATATATGCGTCTTCTTTATTTACGCAGCACATTGTACACCGTAGCAATATTTATATGGGCTGGTTATCTTGAGAATAATTCTTCCTCGAGAAGTATTGCAGATTTAATTTACGATGGGATTCGCTTTACGTTTGGTCCTCCGAAAAGTCTTCCGATTGTAAGGGTGGTTACTGAAGACGGCTACATGAAGTACGCTTGCACATTATCCCTTGGGTCTCAATTCATGCCTCAGATGGACTAAATATTTGCGCGGTCATGCTGACTATCCCCAGAGAGTCCAAGACTTTCCTGGAAATAGGAAATATCCGGATTGATTCAACTTAGCTATGCACGCTCATGCGCAAACTGCGAAGACACATGCTCGCAAAGTAATTTACTTATAGTAAAGTTTACTCGGGTTTTACACCGGATCATCTCCTTTCAACGTTTCGATCAACAGCTCGCCCATCGTCATCAGGTCTTCAGCAATCGAATGCCATTCCCTCCAAGCCTCGGAAAACATGGAGGACCTGATCCTGTGCGAAACCCGAGAAAACGTCACTGCAATTTTTCGCTGGGAAAAAACAAAAATTAAATAATTTACTTACAGTTTTCATGCCACTTCCGTAAATGGGCTTTACATCTGTTACCCTTTGTTTTGCTGTTCGAAGTTCCGCTCATACCTTTCCGTTTTAGTTTTTATGCGAAGTCTCGGAACCTCTTACTTTATTTGGTAATGAAAATAATATTTTGGTCATTATACGCACAACCTTGACTATGGCGACAAAAATGTGCATTAAGCTATTTTACCTAACTATTAGAAGGTCTCAAAAGAGTTAAGTAAACGATAACTTCATGCTCACAGAAAATATATTCGTTCATTATTTATTATTCGCAGGATATCTGGAACTCGGTCAAAATAAAGTATTAAGTGTGGGAATATTATTAGACTTAACTTTGAAAAATTATCGAGGATCGGAAACCAGAAGGAAAAATTCCTCAAGGAAGATGACTCGGTTGTTTTTCGAGTAGTTTGAGGAGGTTTGAGGGAGGAAAAGAAACAAAAGAAAGCGAAAAAATTAATAGTCATAAAGGGGGGAAATTGAGGGCTGCAGAATACTGCTCTTAGGAATTTAATTTGGATGCATCTATGTTTGATTACTGTAGTCCCCGTTTTGAGTGCATACTCGGGCATTGGTACGGTATTGAGTAGGAATGGGAGCATTTTTTGACTCGCTAAGGCAGGGATGTGGAAATAAATCCCTTAATATCCGATAAGCTGGTAGAATTTGGTGATCCCTACTCAGGAAACTGAATCTTGAGGAATCTTTATTCATGAAATCGATATATATTTTGTAAATGAATGTATTCATTCCCGAAATCATCAGACTTTGATATAATTTAAACGATCATTGTAAAAGTTGTTGCATGCATTTATATGCTCAAAGAGAAGGAACTTTATTATATATTCAAGCTACAAACTTACCCTCAAATCCCTCTACCCCCTTGTGGGTCCAAAATGGTTCGATGGAGCAACTATATTTTTGGTTTACGTTTGTGAAATTCTCGTGCAATAGAGGGCTGTGTTTTCTTCTTATTATCGGGTTGTGGAATAATGAAATTATTAAATCTTTCTAGATAATAAGTTTTATTTTTCCAATTTGTTTGACTTTGATGTTTTTAGATGAAAAACCTCACATTTAACTCTGAAAAGTACATTCCTTAGACAATTACTGATGATTATTAAAATGTAATTGGATTGTGAATTTGAAATTTAATTACATTACCTTTGCAACTATTTACAGTTACATCTACATACTACGTCGCAATCCAACTCAACAGGCCAGTGGCGGGAAATATTAGGATATTAGCCGTTAAAAAATGAAATAATCGTGCATACATACACATTATCCAAATGACATACGGGAAGGGATGGAAACGATTAATCGTTTGTTGGTAATAATAGATTTTTCTCTATCAATTAATCGATTAATGATATGATATTAATGCCGCGTTCTGATTACGATTGTCCTAGTGATCGTCCTAACGATAGTTGGCAGAACTAGCTGTGTGAATAAATGTCCGGACAATAGTTCACGTAGTTCCGAACCTTGCCACTTTACGATGGTTAAGCGTTGTAAAACCGGAAGAGGAAGTGACGAGAGAGAGACGAATAGTTCGCGAAGCTCTCTTCGCTCTATTTTTTTCATGGATTTGTCTAAGCATTGAAGAATGTGGGCGGAAGAAAAATGTTTTCGTTAAATATACGTTGAACACAGTAATATCTTAACCCTCCATACCTCAATAGCTTTGCTAACCGTCAATTTCTCGTTCACTTTAGATTTCAGCAGTGGAGGGCAACACAAGTTTTAACCATCGTTGAATGAATGCACGATACTTCCAACGATCGCTGGAACAATCATAATCTGATCGAGGCATAAGTAACCAATTAATTTGGTGATTAATCGACTGTGAAAAAAATAATCGAAATAGTCTAGAATCGGAATGAATTAAGAATTATTTATTTTTTATTTAAATAGTGGATTTATATTACACATTTAATTTGTTAGGAATGAGCCTGGAGCACTATCCTTATTTCTTAAAGAAAATGTGCTTTCGGAATTTGACCGACGATTTGGCCAACCTGAAAAAATGTTTCTGCCGACTGTGGCAACTCTAATCCATCCCCGATTTAAAAAGATACGCACATTTCTCCAGTCCTTGAGCTGTAGCGTCGATCCTCAAAAAGATCCTCAAAACAGCGGATTCCTAAACTGCTGCTGCAGAAAGTTCAGGTGACACATCAGAATCTGCTGCTGAGGACTTCGATTTATGGGTAACACACAAGGCACTCGTTCACAAAAAGAAGAAGTTGCACAACAATGCAAGTACTCACCCTAAAGACGTGGTTGCTTTCTATCTTAATTCGTCAGTTATAGGACTGAAGGAAAATACAACTGAAGCACGGGAAGAAATGAAGTTCATCTTCCCAGGAAAAAACTTAGAATAATATATTGCACCGTATAGGTACTTCCGTACCAGCTAAACGATTGTTCTCAAAGCCTGGAGCGACGGCTAATGATAAAAGAAATAGACTGACCACAAATATTCTGCCAAAAATATTGTTTCTGAACTCTTGGAAAGGAGGAGGACTTTTTAATATGAAGATTTCAAATGATCAAGAATAATGAATGCTTGTATTTTTCAATCCTAGTTAAAATACAAATAATTTCATGTAACTTACTTTGTAATATTTTTGTAAAATATCAATTTTTTTAGTGCTTTCAATTTAAAATCGTGCCAATTTACCCTGAATTATATCATCTACTATAGATTATCAAATAATTGATTAATTTTCCTCCAATTAATTGAATAATTCGGAGTACCTTTTCGATTAATTAAATGATTGATTTATCAATTAATATTGCCTTCTTGCCATCCCTATACACGGGTCTAGATGACATGTAGGTCGTCCTTTTTTATAGACACAGAGATGATGATATATAAAAGTCTGGGAGATGTCTGTTGATTTTTTGGTGATAACACAGCATAATTGGCTCCTCCTTAATGCAATATGTTTGTTTCAAATAAGATTTTTTGGTTTAAAGTTGCACGAAGGAACGTTTTTCATTTCTATTACGATGTAATACTTAGGAATCTATAAATTTCATCACATAATCCCACGGATGCGATGGCCAGTTCTCCTCCTACGCCCTTGTCCAACCATACTTTCGGATGATTGGGTCGGAATATCCTCGTTGCAACGTGCTTGAGATGTTCACGGCTGCTCCGAAACTTGTTAATGAACTCGTAAACCCTCGGGAACATATAGTGGCGCCCTCTCCAGCCTTTATTTCGCGACACTTCGGAGCCTCTGCAAAGAGAAATGGATGCTGTTTCTACCGGGAGTGTTGCAAAAAAAATCTTTAGCACAACCAGCTGCAATTGCACGTACATTCTTTGGCCCGTGCGCAATAGTTGCGGTGAGTGCACCATACAGCTCATCGAATTTATTTATTTTTATTCCATTTTCGATCAATGTTCTTCATATAAGTTAAGTATTTTCAAGCTGTTAGGGTATTGTGGTAACCTGGTAGTAATTAATCTATTATGGGTACAATATAATGAAATTTGTAGTTAAAATTTCTGTTCAACATTAATTTTAATGAGGCGAGTACAGAATATTTTAGAGATTCCAGGGTTGTGATAAATTATTCTCCAATCGCATTTTGTAGCTGGTGAATTTCTTATTCAAAATGTCAAATAATGGGTAGAATTCGCTCACTTAAAATTTCACTATTCAATAGGCGAAATGGAGACTTAAACAGTCCTTTGATTTAAATGACAGCCAAGTTGTAAGCTTAATATGTATTTTATTTTATACTTAAAAAAAATGAAAGTTTGAAAAATGTAAGACGCAAACTCCCATGCATGAGTTTTGACGGCATAGTTATAATCAACAAACTGGTTAGATGTAATCCAGCCGATCTTGTAGAAGTTCGCGAAGGTTTAGAGCATTCTGTACATTTTTTTGCCCACTCTTATTTAGAACTCAACTGATAGCAACGGGTGTTTTGACAACGACTGGTCAAGATCAATCCGGTCCCAACAAAAAACTTGGTTATATTTCAAAACAAATTAAAAGCAGAAACATCATCGGGCACTTTTAAAATCAAAGAACCAAAACAAAAAAATAGCAAAATTTAATGTAGTGGATGAAGGAATAAAAACATGACTTTTTCCAAATGGTTATATATTATGAACGACCATGGTTTCGTTACAGTGTAACATTATCGAGATGAGTAGTACAGGTAAATTGAATGGTACATTTAGCGTAAAAAAATGGAGTGGAAAATTTCATACTCATTTTTTGAATTTTTTACGCTATATACTGCTCAATTTACCTGCACTCCCAACCTTGATATTCTTACACTGCAAGCAGTGACGTCATAGCATAATAAGTAGTGTCGGAACGCACTTCCCTTAACCTATTTTTAGAAGTGAAATATTATTATGCGTGCTTTTTTTATTAAAAGTCATTATTTACATTTAATAAATATTTTTTTTGTTTTGGGTACGAATGAATTTATTAGAAAAATAATGGGGCAACAAAATTGATAAAGGTGTTATTTGACTATTATGTATTTTATTAAGCAGTGCCGGAACAGCGCATTTCGGCACCTTGATACCACTGGCTGTTCAGAAACAATCAACGGTCATAGTAAATCACTATGTGGAAAAATCCAATTTTTTTTCCTTTGACTCCTATGATAAAGGATTTCCAGCAAGTAACGCTCGCTGCTATTAATTAAAAATTTAATGAATGACACAATAAAAAAGTACGATATTTGACCATTCCAACATCAACATCGGCCAAATTAAATGCGGGGAAAACATTCTAAGTTGAAATAGCAATGGTGGTGCATCGCGACTACATACGGCACGTCGAACACTTCTTTCTGCCTTCGCATTGCGAGGGCCCTAGTACTTACATGCGCCCGTACCTCGCACGCTCGCACTAACTCATCTTCCCTCCTCGGGAAGACGCTGCGCCGGAAATCCCCGCTCGCTGGTCGTTCCGACGCGCCATAAAGTGTACTTGCCCCCTTTCCAGTACGTGCTCCCGCCGTATCGCAGCGCACGCATGCAGGAGGCCTCTTTTCTTTTCATTGGCCCCACACATACTCCTCGGACGCCGTTGCTGTTCCGATATTATTTTTTTTCCGTTCTATTTCACGGGATAAGGAGCGTCGCGAGAAAATGGGCGCCCATCCGCTCAGAAGTAATGTCCTTCTTGGAGGAGTACCTGCCTCTTTGGGAGGCGGTAACAGCCCGAGAGAGCTGGCCAGCGAGCCTCTCGTAAGCTCGCTCATAGATTTGAAGAATATTCCCTAAGCCCCGAGTTTAGACCCTGGAGTTATGTAAATACAATGGGGAAAAAATTCAAGGATGATGGTCACGGCTGTAGCGATAGAATTACGCTCCTAATAAGAAATATCGCAAGGAAATTTTAGCTCATGCGGAATTCATATTTTAACCCTTATTATTAGATAGCAAAGTTTGGTTTAAAATTAATCATCTGTTATCTTTGAACAATAGATATTGGTTTCTTGTCACGCCATTTTTGTCTATTGGAGATAATAACATGGAGATAATATGGCAGTAAATTTTAATGGTTGATATGAATAAATTCAGTAGCTTTTATGTAACTTAATGTTTATAGCATTGATAGGATTATCTGATATCAGTGATTAATTGTTTGTCGTTTGGCACGAAATATATCCATGGAATATGTATCTTGCATTCCAATATTTTTTATCTTTTTATCATTTGTTTTCCAGAATAATTACGATAATTTTAATGATACGACGTTCACAATGTTTCACGAAATTGGAAAATTCATGTTTTTATTAGTTACCTTTAAATTCTTGGTGGAGTGAATGAAGCTTCCCTTGCGTATGCAATTATAGTCATGGAATGGTTGCAGCTGTATTTAATTTGTGTCTTAATGCTATAAAATTTATTTGGCCTCCTGTATGTATTCTATGCAAACCAAGAAATCTTTTCAAGATATTTTCCCAGTCCGGCGATATTTTTTCGTCGCCTATTCCTTGCTCTAATTTATTCAAATGCACACCATGGAAAAGAAACGGATACTCTTGCCAAAATTCTATGAGTAGGATGAAACTTATGAACCCATAGGGGTTAGTAAGGTGTACACGGCAGCCGTTAAGTATGCCGTATGATGAAAAAGTTTGAATTCCCAAGGATATCAAGTCCAAATAGCAACTGAAGCTGCCGAATTTATTTTAGGCATACCTGATTAGATAGTTTAATGCTAGTAAGAGCGGTACCCCTGTTTCGTGAAGTGCTTTCGGGATTTATACCGCTTTACTTTATTGTATATTACCAAAGTTTCAACGGACGACTCGCTCATCTTCATCAGGGACGATGGCGATGTCAGTGAAAAAGTTGATGATATAAAAACGATTTGAACCGGTAGAATTCCCGGGAAGACTTCACGCAAATAATTGGTACGGAAATAATTACTTCATATGGCACTTCTATTGTTATTCTTTTGCAAAATTAAGTTTATAAAAAATAGAAAACAGACATTTTGAAAAAAAATCCTTCCTACAAAGGGGTATAAAGGTGTGAAACGACCTACCTAAAGTTATTTTTAAGATCTTCCCCGCAAATGCAAAAAGTTTTGGGAATAAGTGTTCATCATTTATTGGTCAACTACATGGTGGTTCGTTAGGGAGTGTTGGAAATTGGGTTAATTGGGTCAATTTTTATTGTTAGTTGTATTGTATTAGAATTGATGTATTATTTTTTACTAAAGATGTTTTTTTACTTTATTATTAGATAGGTATAGTTGTTATTCATGTGTGTAAATCTAATGCTGCCATAAGGCAATAGCCTACTTGCAGCAAATATGTAATAATAATAATGTGTGAGGAGATATTTACATTTAATTCTAATCATGATAGCGAAAACTAGTGGTGGTTAGATGGCATTTAGGGTTCAGTGGTGGCTCAGCAAAAACAATTATTTTCTTGGTTAACGACTTACGAGGTCAATTATATCGCATCGTTGGTGCCCTTGTGGTCATTTTAGTGACGCAACAATAGTTTAGAACTTGTGATATTATTTTGAAATTTTCTCAAAACATAGAGCAGAGCCTAATCAAATTGTTTGTGCATTTTATGTGTGCAAATTTGTTCTCGACTTTTTCTCAAAGATATAATTTTAAAATTTGAGAAACTGGTAAATGGTAACAATGGTTTTCTCCATAAATAGTAAAATCGCCTGCATGTGAAAGGTTTAAGCGAGTAATACGTTAAAAAAATTCAAATATACGACCGGTCGAGGAGTAGATATGGGACCACTTTAATTTCCACTTCATCTCATCCAATAAAAATCTCACAAATACTTATCTCGCCTAGCTTTTCGCGTGCACAATGGCAATTTAATTTTTACGAGTATATTATCTACCTTGTCCCTTGGAATAAGCAAACTATCATCGCACTGGGGTAGATATCTAACGATCTGGATAGTTTCATGGTGATTTTTGGAAACCACATTCCACCTATGCATGATTTTACACTTTCTCGGCGAACAGAATATTTAAACTTTTCTCGGGTTTACGCGCAGGTAAGATGTTCGAAGAGCGCCCACGCGGAAACGCGAGAAATGTTTACACAATCCACCTTCTGAAATGGATTTAAAGAAAATATCCCGTGCACGCAAGTATTCTATTGATGAGGATGTGTAGATTAGAGCCCTTTCAACGTTTGTCTATACTTCACGCGTGAAAAAAATTTCTTCGGCGTTTGCTTGAGGATGGAATTTTAAAATTTGAGGAACATATAACTAGCGACAATATTCTTCCCTACATTCCAAGGTGCGCAACCTTGAAGCAAGTGAAATATCATGCAAATAAAAAAGTACAACCAATCGAGCGGGAATGAGTGTCCATTAAAATTCGCCACTCCAAATCATCAAATAAAAATTTCTCTTATAATTTTATCGTCCAAATTTTCACCTGTACAAGAATATTTGCATATTTATGAGTACATTCTGCGCCTTTTCCTTAGGCATTAGCGGGAACTTTCATCGCATGAGGGTAGGTAGCTGGGCCCTAGTCCCGAGCGACGTTCACCGCCGGTGCGGCTGCTCAAGTGTTTTCTCTTAGGCAGTGCGTGATGGGGTCGTTAAAAGCATTTTAAAATGTAAAAAGAGCTCTCTTGGTGAACAGGGCCTTCTTTCTTACGTAAGGTAGGTCTGCTTTTAATGAAATTCTATTCTTGTACTCCTCGGAAGGTTATTTTACTTTACAATGTGAGGAATATTAAGTTACTTTCAGAGTGGGACCAAAACCCTCTCAATTGCGCTCGCTTGATGAGGAATTGTACGGCTTATAAGAATGACGGGAAAATAGGAAAATGAAATAATATTTTCCCTCCAATACAGATGTAATCCAAAATTCAGTGTTTAATTATTATAAATTTAACTTATTGTTAAACTGAAATGATGTTATTTCATCCTAATAGCTGTAGTTATCCATAAGAATGGACGATTTTATACAAACGTTCATCTCACATGTTATGCCCCGCCTGCATATTTACCATTAGTCACAATCCGTGGTCGCCACAACCGTCCAATTAGTTGACCATACATGCTGAGGAAGGAGTACCTTCTAAAATTTTAATTTTTCCGAGACGAATTGGCGAGGATCATATTTGATGTGAACTCGGGTATTTAATTTTGAAAATTCTCGCAAAATTAGTTGTGAGGTCAACCACTAAATTGGTCATAGAAAAAAATCCAAATTCAATTCTCATTTATATAAGGCGTTGTAAAATAATTCTTTGCGGTGGGAAAATGTGTTAGGGTGAACAGAGTCTTCCTCATTCCGCCGATCTCCTACCAAACACAACGAAATTAGCACCCACTTCTAATGAGATAGTGAATTCACTAGAAATCCGAATCGTACATTATTTCTTACAGAAATGCACACAGGGAAAGAATCTTTCACCGGAGTTGAAACAACAACGAACCACGGAAGGAAGATAGGACGAGCTTGTAATTTGATGAGAAGCGGTAACACTCTTGGAAAGGGCGCCTGAACTTTATCCAGAGGGTCATCTATCATCAACTTTATCCAGAGGGTCAAGGCCTCCGATTATTCGTCGCGAGTACCTCGGATAGTTGGCGACGGAACTAAATACTGAAAAAATCCTTGCATCCACGTTTTTCACTATCGTAAATTTAAAAAAAAGAATAAACGACCCGATTTTTCATTGTATTCGGTTGGAGTTTTTTGAGTCATGAATAGTCAAGAGTGACGTATGAATAGCATTTCAAGTTTACCCTTCTCTTCGCCAAAAAATATGCCTGCTTCAATACTTGAAACGCACTAATCGAGTGCCCGGAATGAATATTTGTTCCTCCCTCAAAAAGTCATGGATAAAATCGGATCGGCAAACAAGTGATAGGCCGTCTGGATAGAAAATTAAACCGCTTTTCCCTCCTGCGATCGGACTAACACTCAGCAGTGTCAACAAGGCCCTCACAGCGAAACTGATCACAAACAGCAGGGCTAAATAGCGGATCGGCCGTAATTCAAACACTCGATCGTGATTGAAGGTTAAATGCCACCACTTCGCGCATCCAATGCCTTTCGCATTCTGATTCACAGATTCTTTCTCTGCATTTATATCAGGTTCCGCTCTCATTTCATTTTATTTTTAGCTAGTGGAAACATACTCGGGGGAAATACAAACACAAAATAGATTCGTCGGTCAAATATGAAATGATCATCTCTTTCGAGTAGTTAACGTGAAAGTATCAAAACGGGAACCGCTCCGCAAACCTCTTTATCCAGCTTAAAAGCGTAAATTGCCGTTAAAAGCGCTTTTTTAATCACATGAATTAATTTAAATGGTGCCACTACGTTTTACGCCCGTGAAAATATATCACCAACGTTTTGGGTATGACCTTTTTCTGGAAACTTGCGCAGCTCTTCACGTTACTGAGAGATTTTTAGCGAAGGAGACTGCAGTACATGGTAAAAATAATTTTTTTACGTGCGCTAAATTATCAGAAGTATGATCTTTAATCTTATCAAGTAATTATAAATGTGTCACTGCGTTTTTAAATGGCGAAAGCATTTGAATTATTTTAGGTATAACGCGAATTTTAATCTACTTCCGGAAAATTCTGATATAATTGGATTTATTTGAGATTTTTATCTAATGAGATTTCATATTACTAACTCCTCATTACGGGTGCGAAAATACCAGCAGTATAGTGAGTGAAGTGAACCATAAATTATTCGGAAAGTAATGCAGCTATCGAATTCGTAACTATTTCTCACTTGACCCGGTTTTATTTCCAAGAAAATTAATAAACATTTATTACTAATGTAGAGTATTTTCTCACTAACTTCGCCAAAGTCCAGCAAAAATATACAAAATTTCAAATCTTACGTCCATAGGAATTATCGTCAACTTACTGTTCAAACCTATGAAATTGCAATAGTGTGGACAAGGGAAGTGTACGCAATCCGAATCTCAGAATTCAATCACAATTTTGTTGTTATTGTAATTTTCAGATGTTTGTTGGTTAGCGAACAAATTTACTTATGCTTGCTCTGAGTGACAATACTCTTTTGATTTGATGTTAATTACATGAAATGTCTTGAGTTGAAGATACATTTTTCACTAACACCTAACCAGTGTCTTCTACAACTCCGCGTTAAAGAAACTGACAACTTTGTAGTTTTACAGTCCATCGGGCGCTGTTCTCACATCACCCCCATGTGGAGAAATATTTACAGTTAATTTTAGTGAAAAAAAGATCTGAGGTTTTCCTGGCGTATGATGATTTTGAAGTTGTTTCGGGTTTCCCACCGGCAGAGATGGAGAACCTCACCTGGTGGGAAACCCGGAACAACTTCGACAGTTCATTTTAGTAGGTACTTAAACGTTTTAAAGCCAAATGTATTCCCTTCAGAATGGTAATTAGTTATATCTGGCCTAAGTCCAATGGTTACTGTGTTCGATTGCCATACTGTTATTCTAAGAACGAGATTCATCTGCGACGCTTCTTATCTTTACAATATATCTCTACTTTTTCTTTTACACTAACCTGCGATTTTACCAATATTTCCATTTTTTAATGATAAATTCATTTTTATGCGTAGAAATTTTATTTGCAAATGCATTTTTACGTGCATCTCTTCCTTCAGAGATGGGGGCGGTGTCAGCCATCTTTTTGCATAATAATGACTATATTCCCTATCATGTCTCTTGCAATAAGCAGGGATGGTCGGAATCAATCATGACTACGCTAACGTAGTATATTCGAAATATATTTCAAATTCGTGATTACTTTTAGTACGTGTATACTGCTGACAAGTATGAGGGAATGTGCCTGAATCGATCATCCGTTTCCTTTCGCGACGGTTCGAATGAGAACGTTTTGCGTCGACCTCATTGAGGATGACGAGGGGTGAAGCGGGGACCGTTGTTTGTTTATTTCTCCAGATGACGGGGGTGGAGTCTTCGCCGTCTACTAGAACGTTTTTAATGATCCCCTTTCCGGGGGAGTGTGTTTGATTAGGCGTAAGGAGGGGTTGGGGCATTGTATCTCACTCTTACTTTCGCCTCCTCTCCTCGCAAGTAGTCTGTTCCGACTCTCAGACACAAACACCGGCATCTCCTCTTCGCCTCGAGGGCTTCGCCCTTTCACCCGAAAAAAGGACTTCCTTCTCTCCTTGTTTACTTCCCAAACCCCTTGACAACACTCCCTCCTCTGCATACAGGTGCCCGAGAAGTTCCCATTACGATCGTTAACGCAGTCGTACATGAAGGATTTGGTGCTTTCCTGGCGAATCTTGTTGATGAAGTCTTCTCGGGGAATCAGCCGGGTCAGTATGGAAATTGCTGCCAACGTTTCAATGGCCTTTTCTGCCACCGTCTTTGCCCTGAAGAGGATGTCAGAGAAAGCCATTGAAACGTCAGAAATGTCCATCCAGACCCGGCTGATTTCCCGAAAAGACTTCATCAATAGTCGTACAAATCATGCGTGCGCTCTCACTACGGTGATAATTTAAATACTACACGGGATGGAGAAAAATTGTTTCACTAAATTTTAACCCTAGAATACTGATTTCAGTAGGAACCAAATCACCAATGATGTTTTGGTAAAAAAACGCACCATTTTTAAACTACAGAGACTTCGCTTCGATTGGCAGTGAGTTTACCCTATTGCCGGTTGCTCTGGACTACCCACAACTTTGAATGTATTGCCTGCATTTGCCTTTTCCTTTGTACTATCCCAAACTCAAATCAAACTCGTGGCATATCGGAGCGCTTGGCTCAAAGTTTCAGTAGTTTAAAAATGGTGCGTTTTAAAACTTTGCATCTTAAATAATGCATAAAAAATTAAAATTAAACTAATAATAAATAATTTATTTTATATCCTAAGTCGACTGATTTGGTATTGGTATTAAGTCAGGGAAATTTAAAATAAAAATAAATAATAAATAGGGCAATAAAAATAAACTGGAAATAAGGGAAAAGTCAGGGAAATCGTAAATCGTAGGTTGGGACAAGTGGCGTAGAAGGGAGTCCTTCTACGCCACTTGTCCCAAGTCCGGAAGGTCCGGATTCCCCCCAGAAATATTGAAACACAATAATTTTCCTACATAAAAGAAAACAATATATTGAAAAATCATGAATTTTCAAAATATTTCGTTAACAAATGAAGTGTTTTTGATAATGAAAAGTGTAAAAATTAGTTTAAAACCCACTACTTAGTAGCCTGTTTTTCAAAGATTTTCCCTCCCGGTTTTCGACCCCCCGAACGAAGTTCCTGGCTACGCCACTGGTTGGGACGAACCTTGTTTAACTATAATCAGTGAATTTGATGTTGGTAAGTTACCAACTCTGGTCACTTACCATAAGATAATGCTGAGGGAGGTGATGGTCCACTTGTTGACCGATAGGTGGCGCTCCAGACGCAAGGCACTGGGTCCTTCGCCTTTCCCCGCTCCTCCCATTTCCAGCGATTTTTTTTTCTCTATGAAGAGGTTGGCCTAGGAAGCGCCGTTTTTCATTGGCTGAGCGATTCCCCCCCTCATCCCCCCGGACATGATTTCTCGTTATTCGTGGGCCGGCATTACATGGGGTTGAGTAGGATGTGATAACCATTTTGACATTTTTCATCTTTCTGGAACTATTCATGCTTAAATAATTTGAAGAACGATACAAAGAAAGTCTGCTGATAGAAATAAGCCATCATTTTGAGTTTTCTCACATGGGGTGTGTGTAGGACGTGATTACCATTTTGACATTTTCCGCTTTTCTGACTTTATTATGCTTAAATAGTATAAAGAGCGGTACGAGGAAAGTCTGCTGATAAATATAGGCCTTCATTTTGAGTTTTCTCTCGAATCATTAGGCTGGTAATTTGATTATATTCACCGTTAAAATTAATACTCCCGTAAGCAGCCATATGGTGCCCGGATTTTCCTGGGCCAGCCTCTCCCTCTAGGGGGCCTCTAGTTGATTACGATTGCGCTGCCATCATGCCCTCGACGGCCGAACTCTTATGTGCTCCAGTAAATAATTAACAGCAGCAAGTTTATTGATCTCTCATTATCTTTTAATTCATATAATTGTAGTTTATCCATTCAATTCAAAGAATAATTATTTTCATCGGCTGTTTTTCTCAAGTAATTTCTTCAAAAAAACATTTCTCGTTTTTCTTTTCACTCCCTTTTTCGGCGTCAGAGCGCTGCGTGTAGCAATTTGGAGGTGAACTGTTAGACAAGTCACCAGTTGGGCCCATTGGTGTCAGAAAATCAATTTCGGCTATTGGTATCGCACCTTTATTGGACTGCAATAATAGTAACATCGGTGAGATTAAAAAAAATAACGATACCATACACGATGTACTTCTGGCTTGGTAAAAGCGTCGCAAAAAACATTTACTTTAAATTCAATTTTCATTTCGATTTGACGTAATAAATAAGTTCCTCGAGGTTTTATGGAAACATTTGCTGGAATGCTAATGGAGTATACCTGCTTGTAACTGGCGGTAATAGAAACAGCGGAAGAATGGCAGTGATAAATTTGCTGAGTCTTGAACTGCATCTTACGGCTGTCTGAACGTGCAAGCGCATTCCGATTTCCGCTTACTATGTATGGTACGGACGATCGCAAGAACTATAGTAATGGGAGTAATGTGAGAGAGACGGTTGTCGAGGGAAGGTACCAGAGGTTTAGAGAGTAACAAGCTCTGACTGTAAAGTGAAGTGAATTACTCCTACGTTTACCATTTGAAAACTAAAGGAGAAATTTGAAAAATTTGGGAGAAATTTAGAGAAAATTGTAACATATGGGGCATTGGGGAATCGGTTAATAAAATAAGAGAGAGGACTGCGTTATGCAAGAGGAGCTCTGGCCACATCGACTGGCCGGCGTCAGGGTAAGGAGACAACTGACTCAGAGTTAAACAAGTGAAGATTGAGGAGCCGGGGTAGGTGGCGTGCCGATCGAACCAATCGAGTCTCATTTATTTAAATAATTTATTGAAAAAGACATTGCTAAAATTGCTAAAACTGGCTCCTGCTGAGAAACAAATTATGGCTTCGTGGCAAAAATGTCTATGAATTGAAATTTTACTGAATATATATTTAACGTGTATCAGTGATGTAGCCAGGAATTTCGTTCGGGGAGGTCCAAAACCTAGGGGTAAAACATTTGAAAAACAGTGTACTGTGTGAGTAGAGGGTTTTAAACTAATTTTAACACTTTTCACTGTCGAAAAACTTCATTTGTCAAAGAAATCTTCAGTAAATTCACGATTATTCAATATTTTGCTTCCTTTTATGATGAAGCAAAGATTTTTTTTATATTTCGGGGGAAGGGAGTCCAGAACCCATCGCTCGCTATGCCACTGACGAGAAATATTTTATTGATATTATTTTCAACTTTTTTGCTCTTTCTCAGCTTATTTACACAAACTGGAAAAACTCTCCTATCCTAAAGATAAATTAGGATTAAGCTCGGATATTAGGGAAGAGAATTCACTCTATTCTACATTGTCCGATCGTACCCGGCCCTGGAATCTCATATAATCGGTCAAGTCTGTAGTGAAACAGATTTTTGCCTGAGGTAATCAGATGTTTTGAAAACCTAGGTTTTTAATTTCCATTTTGTACCTTTTTGGTAACAACAAACACTCCCTCGGCGGAAATTATTAATAGGTGAATACTGACTTTCAATTTCCAAATAAATTTTATTTCACCGGCCAAATTTTGATATTTTTGGATTTCCTCTCTTTCCATGAACTCAATTCTTTTCATCAACTCAATGTTTTGATTAAGTGGCACTGCTTTATCAACTATATTTGCTTTATGCTGTGATTTGTGGGCCAGTTTTATAAATTTATTATTTTTTCAACTTTTTAAAGTGTGGTATTTTACTTTGTTCGGTTGATATTTCAATGATATCACTTTTGCTTGTTAAAACTTTCCTTTTTGAAATTTGTAATTACAGATGCATTTTCGAGTGCAATTCGATTCATTAAATTACCACCAACAACCACATTTTTGGCAATGCAAGTTGTCAACCTTTGCGAATAAATTTTTCCTCCATTATTTGTATGTCGCACCTTTTGCTGATAAGTGCATAGTAGCTATAAATTATCCGGAAACAAGCGTGTGTGCCTTTATAAATGCATTATTACTTTTTATTAGATGAATCGCGCTTAAATATAAAAACTTGAGCGGTGATTCTAGGCGAAATAAATTGTGGAATATATATGACGCTATAAAATAACAGGTATAACCAATTGAAAATAAGTTTTTTCAGTTGATCGTGCTATGAAGTAACGGAATATGTGTAAACTTGAAAGCGGTATGCAGAATATTTTGTAGACATGGAAATTAAAAAAGAGTTTACCATTTTATTTTTATAACTCACTAAAAAATAATAATTAGATACGGACAAATGAACGAAATATTTTTTAGTATTTCCAGAGCTACTCTCTGATTGCTTTCCTTGTCTACGATATCATTTGTCGAGATTTGAATGAGAGCCGTAAAAATATTATTTTATCTCTTTAATTGTATTCAATTCAGCATCCGGGAAGTAGTATGGGTTTGTTTATTTGATTATATTGGGGAAAATGGTATTTGTGACGATTTAATAAATTCTGCTGTTTCATTGGTTGGTGTGTACCTACCCACACTTCATGTGTAAGTACAATAATTATATTGAGCAACAGCAATCCCTGCCCTTGATTAATTTGATTCCATTTAAGCGTTATTACTGACGTGAATGCGTGGAAATACGAGGCAATAATTGAATGAGACGGACCTCACGGGGGAAGCCCCAATCAAAGGTCTCTCTATTCAATGGGAATATTTTGCCCGCCGAAGCTTATTTGTTCTCGCGGTAATGGAAAAGATGACTTTTAAACTTGTCCGGATTCATTTAGAATCGTGAAAAAAAATACTCAGTACGCGTTTTGCTTTTCTCCGGATGTACCCTTATATTTTACGAGCTGCGCTTAAATTTGGGGCATTGGGTTTTAATATTTGATTTTCTAATTTCATGTTTTCCCCGAGTGAATATGGTATGGCAACTTGATATGATTGAAACTCTCTATAAAATCAAACAGCTTCGTTTTACTGTTTTCGGATCAGGTAGTGAAAATAAAATTTAAGAGTGCCAATTTAGTTCTAAAAATGCAAATCGAATACCTTTCATAAACTTTTGGGATCGTACACCAAAAAAATTATCGATTTATCGAAATGAATTGATGAGAAGATAGATAAAAGTATTCAATTGATTGATGTGAGGTAGCGTTGATTAAATCGAATTTAGGCAGAATGTGACCGAAATTATTTACAAGTGACGCCTTAATATTGCTTACAAAATGGTTTGGATACCTACGTTGAACATTGAAATATCTTATTAGAGTAGTGGTATTAGCTCTAGTAGGATTTTGTATTTCGTCCATACTAACAATAAGCTGCATTGACTTTACCCGAGTATCTTAAATTATGCACAATATTTTAAAAATCAATTTGAAAATAATTTACAAAAATAATTATATACACAATTATTACTCCTAAGCTAACATTTCAAAACTGTTGGAGAAATTTGAAAGAAGAAAATTTAAAAAAAATTTTAGTGAAGTGAAGAGGAAATTAAATTTATGGTTGTTAAATAATGATTTGTGAAGAAATTTTAAAAAGGCACTTTAAAAATACCGAAACTGTAACCTACTGATAAGCCAATTATGGATTTGTGGGACTAAATTGTCTATGAATTAAAATTTAATTGAATATCATTGTAAAATTAATGTAACTGAATAAAAAAATCAATACCTTAGGTATGCAAATAAATTAGCTTTCTTGGGGATCAATATTATACCACTATATTTCATCACCAGCATCAAAGAAAAAACTTCTGATATTGTTTTGACGTAGCTCTCCATTCCGCTCTCCTATCCGGTAGTCTTATCATAGTGACGTATTTATTCTCTATTCTATCCGTAATAACCTGCCCTATGTATGTTCTATGTAACTCATACGGAGCCGCCTTTGTCTTTCTTCAAGCCCACTTGTCCTTTGACGATTGTCTTCATCATACCTTATGATGGCCGATTAAGTCGTCACGTCTTTTTCTTAGTGTTTGCAGAAGGCTTCTCTTTCCTCCTACTCTTCTGTGCACTCCTTCATTAAACTTATTTTCTCGATCCATTTTAACGTCATCATCCTTCGGTAGCACCACATTTTGAATGTGCAATTTACTTTCACGGCTGTAGAACGGCAATGTGGAAGGGAAGTGGAATCCACCTAAGTATCCTCCCGAAGAGGCGAAGCTTCTCCAACGAGTTTAATTTTTATGAAATACTACTTTATGATAAATTGTAGTGAAAGCGTTTACATCTTCAAAGTACGGGTGGGGAAGAAGCATGGTATGAATTTGGGATAGAAATTATGAAAATTATAACCATTTCAAGATAAAGTGCAGATCATAAAGGACATATGTGAAGCAGTTCTTCCTCTTTGACAGGAGTATACGGGGCTGGAACGACCTACCAGCAAAAATATTTAAGCCCATCCCCGAGAAAGTTACGTTTATTTAAAAATCGGCAAAAGAAATAGGTTCCAAGGGTTTCTTATGCTATTTTTAATTATTGTCAACGTATGTTACTGCGAGGCTGATTGCCTACTTGTAAAATTTTATTTATAATAATATCCATCTCCTGACTCCAAAATTGTTGAATGACTTCGCGGTCGAGTTGAACTAATTTTTTTAGAGGACTCATCACTCGAGTTCGACAGTTGTTTTCGTATGATGCACTCCTCGTTAAACCTTACCCTGGTATATTAAGTTTCTCTGAATGTATGGGGTGAATATTGAATTTTTAAAGTTATCTGAGTATATTCTCGCATGAGAAATATTTAGAATTGAAGTACAGGAAAATTCTAAAATCATCTTTGTGCTCTTAAATTTTCAAGTGATCGCAGTTATAAAGGAGCAATAAGGACGATATAGAATAGACTTGACCTTTGAGTGGGAGAGATATGTCTTCTTAAGTTAAAAGTCAAAATGAAGATGAAACAAAAAATCTAATCTTGTATTCGTACTTACATAACTATGGGAAATTTTCAAACAATTTTTTTCGTCCCAAAAAGTTAATACACCGCGGCTCATCCTCATTGTTGCTTCGTCTGTGCTCCCAATCTTTTCTTGTTTTATCGTCATGTAAATTTCGGTAGCTGAAATCGAAATAATGGTAGTCATCCGAGGATTAACTTCTATTTAACTAACCTTGCCTTATTAAACTTGGATTCCAGATCTACGCATTTTAGCCTATTTTCTTAACGGGTATTTTTTATTCCTGGTGTCTTTCCTTTAACTTAGGAAACAACATACTTTTTTAAACTCCATGCAGTGTGATTTCGAGTATAAAGCTCGAACCTCTTGCTCTTTCTTCTCACTTTCGTCGTGCGCACCAGTAAAATCAAAGTTTACCTGAAATGCGAGTATACAAAGGCATCTACATACTACCTCGCCAGCCGAAAAAATAGGCGTGAGGCAGGGGGTGTTGAGGCAATTGCCGAAAACCAATAGAAAAGAAATGCTCTACCGAAATTGCATTTATGAAATCCTTAATTGTTCGGCTGAAAAACGAATTTCCATCTGTACTGATCATACCTAGACCCAGACTAGGCAAGATACTTGAACATATCGTTGTTAGTAATATCATGACTTTCTTGGACAGACGTAACTTCCTCCATGACTGTCAGCACGGATTCCGAAAAAATAGATCCTGCGAAACACAGCTCGCGCTCTTTCTTCACGACGTTATAAAATCTGGTGAATCGAAAAGACAAGTTGACGCACTATTTCTAGATTTTAAGAAAGCTTTCGACACTGTACCTCACAACAAACTTTTATACAAATTACAGTCATGCGGATTAAACGAAACAGTTGTAAACTGGATACGCGACTTTCTCAGAGATCGTAAACAAAGAGTAGTTCTTGACGGAATTAGCTCTGATGTTGTAAAAGTTACATCAGGTGTTCCACAAGGAAGCGTAATCGGCCCCCTGTTGTTCATTATATACATTAATGATCTCTGCTCCCTCATTAGCAGTAAAATACGTTTATTTGCTGACGACGCTGTCATCTATCGCGAAATTAGTGATCACTCTGACTCTGAAATTCTATCATCGGACTTAAACAACGTTCATTTGTGGAGTCAAGAGTGGGGACTCGAACTCAATCTGAGCAAATGCATGGCGGTACATTTCTTGCGGAATTCATCCAACACTAACAATGTTTATGCAGTGGATGGCATTAACATAAAGGCAACAGACGAAGTGAAGTACCTGGGAGTTACGATAACCTCGAACCTCACGTGGGGAACACATATAAAGAATATTTGCGGCATAGCCCTGAAGAAATTAGGATTCGTCAAGCGTATTGTGGGAAGATTTTCGGATGAGAAAGTAAAAGAAAGGTGCTATTTCGCTCTCGTCCGACCGCACCTTGAATATGCAGCGAGTGTATGGGATCCAGTGCAGAAAGACTTAATCCGCGAACTGAATAAGATACAAAGGAAGGCTGCGCGTTTCGTCAAAAACCGCTACGGGCGTACAGACAGTGTTACCCAGATGTTAAGCGAATTAGGCTGGGAGCCGTTGGAGACTCGGAGGCTGCGCGCTAGGCTTAGATTGCTTGAACAATTAAGAATGGATATCTTTAAGAGCGACACAGAGAACATAATCTTAGAGCCACACTATATTTCCAGGTCCGACAGAAGCGATAAATTAAGAGAGATTTTTTGCCGAACGGATAAATATGGGAATTCGTTTTTCCCCCGAACAATAAAGGACTTTAATAAACGCTTGTCCCAACCTCGTTAGAGCACTTCTTTTTTTTTTATAGCTGTAAACGGCTGGTGTCCTAACACCCCCTGCCACACGCCTTTTAGGCGGCTTGCAGGGTATTATGTAGATGTAGATGTAGATACCTTAAAATAGAGTGGGGTTCAAACATGATGTTCTCCGTGTTACTCCTGATGATATTCATACTCAATTGCTCAAGTAATCTAAACCGAGCGCGCAACCTCCGAGTCTCTAGCGGCTCCCGGCGTAATTTGTTAAACATCTGTGTGACGCATACTGTACGCTCGTAGCTGTTTTCGTTTTTATCGTGCAGATTTACTTTGTGTTTTATTTAATATAAGGATTAAGTCTGTCTCTGGCGGATCCCATGTGCTGGCTGCATATTCATGGTGTGACATGGCGACTGCGAAATAGCCTCTCTCTTTTACTTTTTCCAGCCTTTACATCAACTCACCAACCTGTCTGTTTGTCTGTTTGTTTGTCTGTTTGTCTGGTACAAATCTTGTAACTCAAATTTGACTCACTTCCTGTGAAGCAAAAACGCTGAAATTTTGCACACTTCTTCATTTCCGATGACAATACATGAAAATATAACTTTTTCTCTCCAACCCCCCTTTAACCACCCCCCAGTCAACCTATAGCCCCCCAAAACATGTTTTTGATCTAAGAAGTTCCAAATGGTCGATTTTCGTGTTTTGCGACCACAGTAAAAGTTATCCACCATAAAATTTCCCATCTTTTGACACCCATAAAATCTCACCATATTCACCACAATACGTCACTTTTGGTTTTTCGGGGTCACTGAGTTTTTTTTCTTTGTGTCATATATAAACGTTGCTCATCCCCTGTAATCTAAATATAAAGGCTGGTTTTAAAAAAAAAAATTTTTATAAGAGCTTATTCATCCAAAAATCTTCAGAATTCGGAAGCCCGGATTTATTCTTTGTAAGGGCATATGAAATAAAATTTAAGCCGAAGAAAATATACGGCTTCTGTTTTGCACAGTGCCTTAGAGTGTGTATCATAAAATTATTTCTCTTTTTAATATAGCCTTCCGCATTACTACCTAATTTTTATTGAAAAGATGAGAAATGAAGCAGTAAAAACGGACAAAAATATTTCTCTATTCTTCTTTAAATTTATAATTATTTCGTATTTCCATTTTTATTTTTTATTATTCTTGGATTTTCTTTTCTCTTTTTCTTCTCTTGTACAGCACACATCTGTTTGAATATCAAAATTGATTTTGTGCTACTATATTTTTTAAATGTTAATTAATCAGCACCATCTGCTGCTTTAAGAGCTATAAGGAACCTCTATTCAGATTTATCTTAGGGGTACCTACTCTTTGCTGTTTTATTTTTATATATATATATATATATATATCTGTACTTTGTAGTTTATGAATAAGTGGAATAAATATCATTATAAAGAACCTTTGGACCGTGAGTATCATGCGACTGTGAGACGACGTTTGACGAAATTAGCGGGCCCAAATTAAATTTCTGCTTCAGTTTATGAAATTCCCGCTCTAATATTTCCCAATTGGTGTGAGAGAATAGGAAAACACTACCTCCCAGCACCTAAATTCTCGTTAGGGTCTTTCATCAACCTTTTTCCTTTTTATCACGAACCAATGGCTTCAAAGCGGCTTTTAATATTACCGTTTTCGTTAATTTGAAGGCCATTTTGAGAATACTTAATATTTTAATTTAGGTTGAAGCCTTAGAGCACATTTATATGTTCGCCAGGGATCGAAGCGGAAAGGTATTTATAACCGTTTTGTTTGATTGAGCGAGCTCTTGACTCTTATATAATGAAAATGTTCTGGTATCATGACGGTTGAGAGGTAAGCCGTAGGTAGAATTTCTAGCCACTTCAACTATCGTAGATTTTTCGTGATTTGGTTAAAAGTAATCGACGCGGGCAAAATGACGAATGACATGGCGAATTTAGCGAATGACATTCTGATATACAGGGTGTCCCATTTATCTTGACCACCCGAAATAACTTTTTGTCCAGATGCAAATTCAAAAATGTGTCGAGCAAATGTTCATAAGCCGTCAGGGGGACATTAATCAGCCTTCCTTGTAGCTATGTTATTTACAAGGATATGAACATCGGAATGTCTTTTTTAAAGGGCACCCTATATTTTTTATTCGGCGGTTCATTTCCTCTCCTAAAGACTTATTCAAAAATGTAGCACAAAGGACCATTAACATAAACACAACGTTATGAAAACGTAATAAACTCATCCACTTACTGTGGAGGAGTTTCTTATGACTGGTGTGCATTTTACTATGTTTTCATTTGTTCACCGTCAACGTTAGCAAGTGGATTAGTTCCAATGCCCGCTTACCTGCACTAAGCGCTAGTGAGTCAGTCATTTTTCATTACACTATGTTTATGTTAATGGTCCTTTGTGCTACATTTTTTAATAAGTCTTTAGGAGAGGTAATGAATTGCCGAATGAAAAATATAGGGTGCCATTTAAAAAAGGCATACCGATGTTCGTATCTTTGTAAATAACAAAGCTACAAGGAAGGCAATCATGCTGATTAATGTCCCCCTGACGGCTAATGAACAATTGCTTGACACATTTTTGAATTTGCATCTGGACAAAAAGTTATTTCTGGTGGTCAAGATAAATGGGACACCCTGTAAATGTCAATTTTCCACCAAGTGATTGATATGTTTAGATTATATCTCCATCTTTCGGGTTTTCGCCGCGTTGTTTGTCTTAGGGTGACAACAGTTTCACCTGGATTTCACCTGTCGTCTTCAGGTAGAAGTGCCGTTATCGGTATTATCACCGGGGAAGGCAATGGAAACTATACGAAAGTCAAAAGCAATTAAATTTCAATACTTTCGTTCCCATGAGCGAAATGCTGAAACGAAGCGAAATGGATTTAAACCCGGGGAGCTAAACTCAGGGTCGAAACGAAATCGGAGTCAAAGCTACTTGGGGTCGAAACTAAACTTAAACTCTGGGACGAAACGAAACGTAGATAATGTTTCGTACGTGGATAATATTTCCGGAGGAATCACGTGCTTCACCTTTGAGCAGTTTAGTTTAGACCCTCACACCGAGTACGAAGTATGATTGAAGTAGAGGTTCGGCTCACCGCCATTAGATGTATGAGGCACTACTATTTTCACCACTAAGAGGAGAACGGTGAACGCAAACTAGCCATTCGATGTTTAAGCTCAATGTTTTAAACTCTCGGAAGTCCAATGTATTAACCTCTCTATGCGTATGTCAAACGTAATGGGTCAAAACTTTCCCCTCTTATCCCCCTCCACTCAACTTCTGTGATCGAAACCTAACTATGAGCAGCGGAGATGGGACCCTAAAATTGATTGAAGAGAACAATTCAGGGCAGTCGATGGTGGAATTGAGAATCTTACCTATAAATAAGCTTTAAATCAGCTGTGAGCCTATGGATGAGCTTAGAGATGGAGAGGGAGGAGAGAATAGCATTAGTGGACATGGTGCGTAAATGCGGTAATCTATTTCTTCTATCTGTATCTAATGTTTTTGGCAAATAGTGCATTTCGAGGTGGAAGAACTTATAGGATTCAAGTAATTTAGCTTCCAAATTACTATCTCATTTGAATTTGGGATGGGGAAATAATGAAACAGAAAATATCCAATGTATCCAAAGTATTCAATGGCTGTAACTTAGGGATCAATTCACGGGTACAAAACAAATATTGCGTTGGCTTGCTGGAATGGGAGAATTCGCAGTGATGACCAACCCCGCCCTCTCAACCGAAAACCCTTTAAAAGCACTCACTCAACTCGTAGGAAACTTTGCGAGGGTTCAAGGGACATCGCCAAGGTTGCTTTGGTTGAGACACACGCGCTCATTGAGTTAAGTTTGTGGTTGCTAAGAGTTTCCGTTTGAGAGGCTGGGGCCCGTCACTACTGTGATTTCTCCCATTCCAGCAAGCCAACACAATATTTGTTTTTTACCTGTGACTTGATCCCTAACGTTACGACCATTGGAGACTAATTTCTGTTTCACGATTGGGGCCGTAGAGTTCACCTTATCTGTTCTATGGGAAATAATTTCAAAATGGGGCGTTTTCCCAAATTTTGCCGAGGGTGGCTTGAATTTAAGATTGGATCAACTTACGATGGATTCAACACATGATTTGGGATAATTTTGTGGGCGCATTTAAAATTTTCATTTTAGCCGATTTAAGCCGGGTATGGTATTTAGAGGGGGCGACCGACAGCTGAGGTTAAACTGCGCCAGAAGAGGTGAAGGGTGGAGAGAAACCCGGCGTCGGCATTGGCCTGTTATTATCGAGAGGCGCCAAAGGGACCACGGCTTTGCGTCCCATCTAACGGACAGATTGCCGTAGGTACTTGGAATGTCCTCCGCACAAAATTCAAGCAGAGATCGGAGAGTCTGAAAATTCTCTGCCACCGCAGGGATTCGAACCCATACACACGGAGTGGGAAACCGATTTTAGGCCCACTTGCTCAATTTGTTTTCAACTATGCATTGACACGTAATATTTAATAGCGAAATATATTTTTAATATAGTTGAATTTAAAATGCTCTGATGCTATATTTACTGATTCCTTGCTCGAAAATTAAATTCAGATTCAACACATGATGGAATTCACCCTGCAGTTGGACCTTCGGAACGTATAAATATCGTAAAGCGATGGTCTACTGTTTTTCAAATGCAGCGCCATTGTGAAGGTCTTTCTAAAGATGGCTAGATGCGCAATTACATAGCTTCACTTGGGAAGGGGGTTATTTAAGTATTCTACCGACTAAGGCAGGTTTGCAGTGAGTATTTACGAAGTATTCTGGCAGCCTATCATCCTTCATTAACTTACCTCTTCAATTCATAATACGGCGCTTTTCCTATAATTTTATCGATGGCTAAGTTCTAACAACACGTACCTCAATATTTGGCCGGCCTGATTCAGGTATCTTAAACTAAGTGTAATAATATTAAAAAATAAAATTCAAGCAAAAAACAACTCTTTGTTGGCAAATGTATGCTGATTTTTCAGTTTTATGAATTTTTGGTTTTTAATTTTAGAGCACAATCAGAAAAATTAATAGTTTTTTTGCTCTCATGAAAAGTTGCTATTTTTGATATCTGTGTTGTTAGAAATTAGCCATCGATATGTAAATTATCCTTATCTCTTCCTTCCTCTCCCTCGCTTACCCAGAATTGTACCTTCCAACACTGTTTTCAACATCCCCTCCCCGCTCAGTACTCTATCCATCCATACTTTTTGTCTCCTCCGTATATCATCTAGAAGCTGTCACTCCTCACCCTCCATTTCCAGCACTTCGTCGTTCCTCTCCGTTGACTTCACCATCTCCATTCTTCTCTACACCCATATCTCGAACACCTCCAGTCTTCTCTTGTCCTCCTTCCTAAGTGTCCACGTTTCCGCACCGGAAAGCGCCATATTTCAGATAAGACTCTCTACCTGTCTTTTCTTCAAACTAATTCGTGACCATCCTCTCATGAGCTCCTTTTTGTTCATGCCTCCGTCGCTAACGTAATTCTCTATCTGATGTGCTTACTGCTGTATTTGTTTTCTTTTAATGTGCTGCCAACGCCCGCTTTGATCAAAACATTGGCAATCCCATAAAGGTCAATGCTTACTATTTCGTGAAATTTTTGGTCCTAACTCGTTAATACATTAAAATAACCGACGGAAAGCACAATTTAAACCTTTTTTTTCTTATTTCATTGGCAAGCTTTGCGAAGTTGTTACTCAAGCATATTTTCCGAGGGAAAAATTATTACCAATCACCACGGTTACGTTCTACAACCAGATCAGCTGAAAAAAAATACGGGAGTATTAGTTATTTACCTGCACTTATACCCATATTTAATTTTATTATAACCTACGGAAATCTAAAAAAAATACTGTAATAAAGTATATTTTCAAGGAAATCCCCACCAGTATAGTGAATAACAGACACAGAGTTTATACATTAAAAGAAGCATCGCGAATGATGGGAAAAATCCGATGACAATCACCGGCGAAACACTAATGATTATGGTAGCTTTTTTCACTTAATTTAGTTCATTTTTAGAACAAAACTTGGCCACCTCAAAATATCTGTCGGAGGCTTAAGTCCAAAAATTGTCAAATCAAGATGGCGGAACCATGACCACGCTAAAAACTCGGAAACAGCGTCTCCAGATATTTAAAACCTCCTTGAGCATTATTCAAACCACTTTGAGACGTTCCCTTTTGATGGCAATAATGCTTTCAAGAGCCATCTATATTCATCGTTTTCGCAAAACAGAACCTTGCATTACGTGCCGCCTCCCACACAACGTTAACCAAGTGATCCAAAATCACTTGCTCCTTACCACCATCATCCCATTAAGAGCCCGGCTGTGACGTTGCGTTCGTGGGCTGAACTCGGCTCCTTCTCCTAAAATATGCTCACTGCACAGTGCTTCCCGTCATGAACTGCTCACCTGTAGTCTCGTCGCTATTCCTCTATGCATTCTAGCTCCTCCATCGCCTCTTCCTAAGAGATCAACCGTATAAGAAGCGCTTGATCACCGCTGATATGCTGTAGTACCTTCGCGCACGCAGTAATTCACCTCGCCTCTTGGCAGCTTGAATACGAAGTTGGCGTTTCTCGAATCGTCTGCTTCCCATGTGGAGTTTCGGAGGAAAACTCGTATTGCATTCTCGAATTCCCGCCGTAGTGAAGGAACCTTGTCATAGCTGGTTCAAAATCAAAGGATTTACTTATTTTTTCTCATTTTAGTGACGAATCAGAGGCAACTTCTGTACCACCATGGAACACCATTGATGAGCAAAAAATTAATTTTTATCGTCATGATTGTGGTATTGCGGACATGATTTCATTTTTTTTGGGTAAAAGTATTGATTATTCTAATATTTATCAGCATTTTTTGCATGCATATTCAAGTTTGGGCATTGAAATTCTTGGGGTACACAAAGAAGAAATATGTCAACATTTTCTTTGTCACAAATGAAAGTGATCTGGCAATTTCGTTCTAACTTCAAATGAGATTTATAATTTATGACAGATCGGTTCCACCTTAATGCGCTTAATAAAACCAATTTAAATGCAGAGTAAAAGGAGTTCAAGTGTAAAAGTGAGTCCGAGTGAACGTCGTGGAAAAAATTTCAAGTTTGAGACACCGGTAAGTGTTGAATATTGTCTAAGTACTCGCTAAAAGTGCCAGGTTGAACAGAAGATTCTCTTGATCCATGTGATTGTAATCTACGGAATTTAATTCATTTATTTTTAGCTAATCGGAATTTGTCGTGGGTTAATTCCATTATACAGACCAATTCTGTGCTCTTGTGTAACGGAACACCGTTGATTAGCTAAAAATTCATTTTTACCATTATAATTGAGGTATTGCGGACATTATTTCATTGTTTTGGGCAAGCAAAATGAAATATTATTTCAATTTTTAGCATTTTTCTTACGCATATTCAAGTATATCCGTAAGCGGCATCATAAAAATGGGAATAAAAGGTTGTGTTTTAGTAGCGAAATCGATTTAAGAGAATATTGAACTTTTCATTCGACTCTTGAAATACATTGCTACTTTCCTTCCTTCTCCCTGAATATTTTACAGGCTGATTTGTTTTTCTCGGATGATGACTTTGTGAAGTCAATTTATATCTCTTTTAAGATCTCTCTGCACCTCGACAGATTCGTCTGCAATTGTCAAATTCCTAGTTACTCCACGTTAATTTGTTGTGAACTATTCCTTACGTTCTATTTTTTTTTAAATTTTGACTTCTGTGCACGGCCAGAATACCTCTTCATTGTGCATCACTTTTTTGTACCAATTGAGCTAATGACTGTATTGCTGACGTCAGCATTCACTATATGCATATGTTGCTTCAATTTCAGGTTTTCTCTGCCGTAGACGTCATAGTGATAAGAAAGACACGACAAAGAGACGCCGACAGTGAAGCCGAGCTTTCCATGGGCTCGCGGGTGTAGCTACAATTTCACATCAAAGGTGAGAATAAACTATATTGCTTTCAAATTTGATAGTTAAATATCAGTTTTTTCTTCAACCTCTGCTTAACATAACGATACTTCTACGGCACAAACGATCAACAATCGCCCACCGAATCAAATCCGCTCATCTAGTACTACTAGGTAGTGATGAGCGATATATCGCTGACTGTGATTGAATACTCGAAACCACTGTGACTGCGATTCGGTGAAGATAGTACTGCTGGAGATAGGCTGCTACCTAGTGATCAGCGATGTATCACTACCTGTGATTGAAGAGAAGTAGCCGATCACTGCTGGTGACTAAATCACCGAATCTACCGAATGCTCGAAATCACTGCGACGGTGAAGATAGCTTCGGCTGCTACCAACAGCATAATAAAGGATGTCTTATTCATCTTTTGTGATGAATAAGATATTCTTTACGGAATATGTTGCTAACGGTTTGAATCATGATGGTTTGAATACATAATATGTTTAAAAAAATTGCGACGGGATTTTAATGATTGCCCCTTATCAATTCCTTTACCATGTAAAAGTTACTTAATTATCGTAATACAAACTCAGAATAAGACATTTTCCCTCAAAAATATATTTTGCCTAACTTTCCAATTTTCGATAAGTTTATTCGTTCCTTTTGCGGAGAGCTCATTCATTGGAAGAACACAAAGTAGCAGGAATAGCAGCGCCACAAATCACGGCTGACTTTTATGAGTGATTCATCTCGGTGATCGCAATCACAGTTAAGAATCAGCGTTACTGATGAATAGCAGTCACAGGTAACGAAGTGATTGGAGAATAACAGTTCCGCTCATCACTACTACTAGGGCTACTAGATGAGCGGACTTGATTCGGTGGGCGATTGCTGAGCGTTTGTGCAGTGGAAGTATCGATAAACGCCATACGATCGACCAGCCAGTTGCGTGGACAGTAGAAAAATAGGCGTTCTCTATCATTCACGAGCGTAAGGTGTCATTATAACTTCAAAAAGCAGTCACGGAGACACAGTTGCCTCAATTGATTTCCCGACAAGTAAGAAATGCGATGAGAGAACCACTAAACTCGCGGAATGGCTTCGACATTACTTGGCCTTTACTTGGCTCAAAAAAATATTTTGTTTTAATTTTTTGTTACCGGACATGAAAAATTGATTCAATTAGGCATCCTCGAGGAGAGGGAATAATAAATACATTGAAATTAACCAAACAAACAAGGAGAATTCGGACGAACAATAATGAAAAAGGTGCAGCTTCTTGGCTTTGGAACCAAAAATGTGTGATGATCGTGGAATTTAATGCAACCATGGATAGCGATCAATGGAGCCTTTTCTGAGAGACATCACGACGATTGGGAACAGTCAACATAAATACTTGGAGAGATATGGTGTCTTATAGTGCTGTTTTAATCCATGACAATACCGGGAAAATATGTAAATACAGGGAAAAGTCATGGACGGCAACAATCTATGAAGAGGGTACAGTTAAGCTTGCCTATATGTACGGTTGATTTCTGAATTTTAAAGGTTAACAAAGTAAATCGAAAATAATGAAAAGTGCGCGTAATTGTTATCAATGAGTTAATTATTAATCATTAAATTTTTCTCCTATGAATGGGCATCCTATAAGGCCCATCGTAGGTTTTACCTTCCGTCGGGCGCAATGGATCTGACAGGCACAGTGCAGGTGTTTTTTTAATTTCTTCGCGCCGCTAGGCGGCATAGACCCTTGGCGCTTATAATAGCCCTTTGTTTTGACATTCTCAATGCAGCCTTTTGCTTTCCGCATTTGTGCCGACAAAATTCAGTGGTGGATTATTTAGCATTGTTAAACGAAGTAATGACACAGTATAGGATAATAAAAGAATTATTAGATAAATAAGTTATCAAAATAAAAATACTTATCTTATAGAATTCACATGCTAACACACATTACATATAGTAATACTTAATACCCTGAAGAACGCGTTACATCGCACCTTGCTGGATCGGTCCGAGGCCGTGTGACGGTGTACAAGGGGGTATATGCATTGCAAATAAATGATCATTTAAGTGTTCATTTATACTAATAATGGTGCTTTAAACTTTGAAGGTGTACCACTGAGCCATGCTAAGAGTTAATAATGTTTTTTTCTCATCTCTGCCTTTCAGACATATTGCGCCTGAACTCAGCATTTCCAATATTTAACCTGACGGAAGGTTAAAAAATTCCTTCCATTTATTGACCTTAATTCCAGATATTCAGATTTCTGATCCACGTGATGAACAGGAGCAGAACATATGTCGTGCAATGTACTTTACATGACCTCAGTTTTTATTTGTTTCACCTTTTTGTGTCCTTGCGTGGCGTCCTGCTGTCTTTTTTGGTAGGTACGTCTTTTTTCTCTCTTTACAAACTATTCCATTGCTCAAATTTTAAAGTTTGAATCAAGACACTACCTTTTTTCCTTTAACATTTCTTGTCTTTGTGGGCTGATTCCTGGATGAATTTTTTGCTTTTTCTTTTACGAAAGAATATTGAATTTTTGGTCCTGATTTATCAGGTTTAACTAATGGTAACTGATGATGACTAGTTTTAATTATTATAGTTTTTTTTTAATGACGCAGTTTAGGTCTACCAGATTAATTGTATTTCCCATTTTAAGATGAGTTAATGCATCATTTAGCGGCATTAGATTTTCATTCAAAGTTCATATCAATTTCAATGGATTTTCGGCGACGTTCAATGGATTGAATTTTCTTCGCTACATGATCCGTTGCGGTAGTAAAGCAAAATATTTTCGTGCTTTTCAGGGTGCCTGGCTTTTACAAATATGACCTGGAGGGGACCGTAATTGCGCTGTAATATGTTTTCTTAACATGGAATAAGGAGTATATAATTGGCTTCTTCAGGCTGGTACATCACCGGGGCATTTCCTTACAAAATTTAGCTCGCTCTATATGATCAAATTGTTAAACTCGACCTTCGTGTTTGATGGTAATTCTTTGGTTTTTTTAGGCAAAATTTCTCCCAGAAAATATTTTCGTTTTGGGGACAAAATCGAATGTATATATTTAAATGGTTGAGTTACTTTTTCTTTATTCTGAGTTTCTTTCACCGGGGCATTTCCTTACAAAATTTAGCTCGCTCTATATGATCAAATTGTTAAACTCGACTTTCGTGTTTGATGGTAATTCTTTGGTTTTTTTTAGGTAAAATTTCTCCCAGAAAATATTTTCGTTTTGGGGACAAAATCCAATGTATATATTTAAATGGTTGAGTTACTTTTTCTTGATTCTGAGTTTATTTCCCAGAATAATAGGTGTAAATTGCGAAAAGCGTAACCCTATTAGGTAACCATTTTGAATTGAAAAAGCCATGGTATTCGACAAAGATTTTACGCATGGAACTGGCTGCGCGAAAATTCGGCCTACACGAATAATTTCCTTTCTGTACCGCCGCAATATGTGATTGCCGCAGTTCATAATTTTACTGTAAATTATACTGCTTTTTGGCTTTGTAGCTTTTCACATTTTTTTGCTCTGAGGATTTATTATGGAATATTCAATCCGTATGATATTCATAAGAGTCCTGGATTTAGAGCAGGAATATGATAATTGTGACTATGAATACGGATGTGATAGGTTACCAATTACATTCTCAAAATATAGTGTTTTTGTGTTATTCGACTTTCTTTGAAACCACCGGGAGAATTTGGCTTAACTCATGCCTGCCGCATGAACTGTGGTGATAATCACATTGATTACCTTAGGAAAAAATGTATTTCGCCCGGAACTCGAACCTCTAGCCTTTGGCTTTCCGGATCATCGCGCAGACCGCTACTCAATCCATGTTCTTTGGTTTCCATGGAAATTTCAAGGAGGTTGAAAACCGAGGTGTTAGGCCCATGTGGTCCATCAAAGGATGGCAAAGCAAGGGAATAAGGGAAGGATGTCTAAGCAAAGGGACCAAGGGAATTTTTCTTTACGGCAATTAATCTGATCGATTGATGGCCCTAGTAGCCAAGGGGTACAAGTACAATGTTTATTGTTTTGGTGAAAAGTGCAGATAATGGTTGGCATGGTACACACACTATTGCTGTATCAAAGGGATGCATGTGAATCACTGAATATATATAAGTAAACTTATCACAGGAAAAAAATTATGTTTCGATTGTGTAATAACATAGGGAATAATAATTTTTTATAGCAATTTCTAATCAATTCATAAATAATTGTCTGGATGCATTTTTTAACTGGAATTCTCTTAGCTATATATTTATTTATTTTATTTATATTAATATTTTGTTCTCAAACCACCGAATACTGCTCATATTTTACATTGGTCAACAAATGTTACTAGTAAACGTACACGAATAAACATGCCCTGGACAAGGGAAACCTACCCAAGCGGGACTCAACCCGCGACCTCTTGTTTGGCAAGCGAGGACGTTACCCCTTCGCCACCGAGGCCGGCGCATTCTTTTCTTGTATTTATTTGAAATAAATGCCAGAAAAATGTCAGTGATTTTGAAAAATAATAGGAGTACCACGCGAACAGTATGCGATGTTAAAGAAAGGCTGTGGATGTCTATTAAAAAACATTGGAACAGACAATTCGAATTTTTTCAGAGAACGGTTTCCATTTATGTTGCACTATTTAATGAATTATTTATCTGTTGACAGAGGGCTCATTGAGGTTTGTTTTGTGTCCTTTGGAGGAAAATTCCACCTGCACGTTTACCTAATAAAACTGGGTTTAAAATACGCAAACATTTTTGCCAGGAACAATAATGCATGTCTACCTGCGAGGTACGACATGGATTTGGCGTCTGTTCCTTTCGTCATCTCCTGCCAAACATCCTTGAGGTAGCTCGCAGGGTATTATGTAGATGTAGATGCATTCACCGTGGTGTGAATACCTCTCCTACGCAGTACTCCTCAACTCATTACACCTGCTCATGAATAAGTGTTGCCATGCGCTTTCTGTGCATGGTGATGATTACCCAATAGGAGAAATCCTCATGTGAATAAGGACACTATTCATATTTAAGGAGCATATTCCCATTCTTACTTATCAATGATAACACTTCGTGACTTGCAAATACAGAGCTCTTCCACCACGTTAAAGCTTCTATTTTCGATTTAATATCCTAATTCCTTATTATAGCCGCTGATATCTTGTCACCTCCCTCTGAATGAGCCGGAGAAATAAATCTTACATTTTGAGGGTTTTTTAAAGGTTCTTTTTGGCATAACGTGATATCAGTTCACTTTTAATTTTACCAGTTGGTAAATATGGTATCGTAAGCTATAATCCAGTGCTTCGCTACTAAGACGGGCCCGTCGTTGGCCGAAAATTAGCGAACTTTTTGTTCTTGTTTTGGTTATCCTGTTTTTAGGGAACGCACGAATTTTGTCTTATGCGCACGTCTTTGAATTAATCCTCCTCAATTTGAAATTGTATATAGACCATTAACTTTTCCGAATATTTATGTATAGAAAAATTAGCTATTTTTTAAATGTGTTGACTATCCTGTGATATCCTTCATGCAGTTGTAAGTTATAAAAGTATATGTAATGAGTAATGAATGTGAAAAGTGATAAATATCACACGCATCGATTTTTCGCTAATTCGCTAATTTAAAAAATAAATATATCTACTGAGAACTGCAAAGAATTTTACTTCATATCGCACAATAGATTTCCAAAAAGGTAAGCCTTCACCATTTATTTAATCGAAGACCAGTCCGTCGTTGGCCAAAAATTTGAGAGCGTTTTGTTCCTATTTTGCGTATCCTAATCTCTTTATCACGGATTTATAAGTGATAAAATTATATATAAATATGAGACGTTCCGCAATATCCTCACGCTTCTCCCCCAAATGATTTTCTGCTTCTTCAATTATTTTCAGTCCATCATTTAAAGTTCTCACTTGTTTATTTGGAAGGTCCATGGTAAGATGACGAATATTAATAAAGCTAATAAAAATGAAACCTGACTTTTATAAAACCCGCACTGAAAACATTCGCTGGTTTGAAGTCAGCCCAAACTGGAAAGTACGGAACCACTCGTACGAGGTTATAGTAAACAATGTGAAAATTGATAACTATCATATACGATATTGTTTCGCAAATTCGCTAATTAAAAAATAAATACATATGTGGAAGAGTGCAAAATATTTTATTTATATCGTAAAATGGATTTCATAAATGTTTCAGCTTCCACCATTATTTAAACGAATACAAGTTCGTGGTTGTCCGAAAAAAATGATTTGTTCGTGTGCTACATGTACTGCTCCCTCTCTGTCTCGGATTTATAAGTTATAAAATAATATCATCATCAGTGGTTTACTATCCTTAGGTTGGTTTGACGCAGCTCTCCACTCAATTCTCTTATTTGCTAATCTTTTCACACCCGCGTATTTCGTGTCTTTCACATCCTTCTTTACCTATTTCATCTATTTTGTTCGAGGCCTTCCTTTCCGTTCTTAACTACATTTTAGGAATACGTTCCAAACGTGATACACTCCCATTTCGGCCCCCATTCAAAACGGGATGCCCTTCCTCCAACTCGCGCCCGCCTCCAGCATCTGCGGTGGGCCATAACCACCACCTCCTGGCATCCCCTGACATCGCCAATTACTTCCACTCCCCCGTGCTGGCGGGCACGGTATGCAACCGTTGCCTGGGGGACCGACGAGGCTGATTCTTGCCTACCTCGGCGGAATGTCGACTCCTCCTTTTCATTTTATCCCGCCACCGCTGTCGTTTTTTAAATATATTTTTCTTCCGTCTCCCTTTACACTCACACACGAAGCTCTAGTTCCCTCTTCCGCCGCCAGAGCTACGGAGACGCGGTCTCATAATTGCGAGAGCGCCACCGTGCGGAAACCAACCGCACTTGAATTGTGCTCTGCCGCCGCGCCGATTTCACGGCGCTGCCGACTAATTTGCATCAGAGATCCGAAAAAGGGAGATGTGTATGTATCTATAGAAATATATATTAGGGAGTGACCCTTCGCATTCCCACTTTCTTTTTTTTTGTATGGACTAGCGAAAAATTTACAGGATTATCCCTTCTCGTTCGACCGGTCTGTGTTAGTCGTGTGTTGCTTGTTTAAACTTTATTTTATCTGACCATGTAGGCTTTATGATTTTGACATTAGGAAGTGATTCTTTCGGGTATTCTTCCGCGTCTATCCATTTTTTTAGAAAACATTTCGCCAACGTCCCAGTTGGCTTCCTCCGGCGCACACGAAATGGATCAACCATCAAATAAGCCACCTGGAACGTTGGCGAAATATCATAAACATGGATAACTGCGTAAGGATATTGGAAAGAATCAATTCGTTTATTTTATCTTGTAGAAAATTTCTGGCAATGTAGCGTTGACGTGTGCCAACTTTGTGTGTGTCTCAGATAGTAATAATAGTAATTTCTCTAGAGGCCTCAATACACGGTGAATGATCATGCGAGTGATCATGCTGAATGATGACGTGATCATTCACAGGATCATGCGAGCAAAATAGAACATGTTCTGATTTTCACTGAATGATTATGCGCATGAGGCTTAATTAGCGAATTGTTCCGTCATACACGGTGATTGATCATGCGCATGATCATGCTGAATGACCATGCGAATGAAATCATTCGCCGTGCATAGCGGGCTTAATGCTAATAGGTTCTCCACCTTACTACCATTGCTATGTTATAGAAGACACATGTATAATCACCTGACGGGAATCCAACCCGCGACCTTCGGATAAGCAGGCGAGGGCTTACGGAGGCAGAGGAGGAGCGAGGAGGCAAGGATCCTCGCCGCCGATTTCACGGCGCTGTTGGTTAATTTGTATCAGAGCTGCGAAAAAGAGAGATGAATAACTATTATGTGTTTGGCCTTTTTGTTCTCTCTTTTTTATGTAGGGACTGGCGCCTAGGCCCTTAAAGTTTTCATGTGGTTGGGTTAGGAGGAAAATACCACCCGTTTGATCAGTCTGTGTTAGATTCGCATTGCTCGTTTGCCACTTAGTTTATTTTGTAGAAATTTTCTCTGTACGTAAAGTACGAATATTACCAAAAGAGGGTCCTCAAGTCCGCCTCTAAATGTGTTGTCGACCACCTCTCATTTAAATGGGTTTACTAAAGTCGCCACTCGCGTCTCTGACGGACAAATTGATCCCAGTTTCACGAGGAAATAAGGTATAATTTGGGGTATTGACCGAATTTCATGCACATGATGATGTTATCTATCAAATTCATTACTTCTCAATGCTATTCCTCGCAATGACAAACATTTTACTGCAAACTATTGGAAAAAGTGGATCAAATTGCACTCGTCACCGCGCCGCGGACATTTTTGAAAACCGATTAAACCGTAATGGCAACAGAAATCAGCCTTCTATAGGATGGAATGGGGCCTCCTGTATGCAGTCCACTTGATGTAAAGGATACCTCTGGCTATATTTTTCTGTATAATTTTGCAAATCAACGGAGGAATCAAGGAAAGAGGCCTTCGAAATGTGGCGCTACGGAAGCACGATGAGGATCAAATAGAAATAACGAGTGAGTAATAATAAACGGAGAGAAAGACCGAGTACAGAATATATTTAGCAGGTGAAGAGGGATGTGAAAGAGAAGAAATACGTAGGTGTGAAAAGAGTAGCTGATAGGAAAATTGAGTTTAGACCTGCGTCAATTTTAGAATTGCTGACTAGTGATGATGATCATCATCTTATACAAAGTAATGAAATCTGAGAAAATATCGGAGTAAATTTTTAATTTTGAGGCAGGGCAAATATTTAAAATGGCCGGTTGAGGGGATCTACCTTCGAATTTTGGTGGCCATTTTTTGAACTTATCTCCATATGAAACTTTAAATTCTTGATAACACTGAATATACAAAATCATAATAAAAGTGTTATAATATTTGTCTCGGGTTGGTTTTCAGGCTGGATGGAAATTAATAGATAACTTGAATCTTAAAAGCACATGCATTCTCTATTGTAAGATTCTCACACTGAAATTTATTTATAAAAATCAATAAACAACAATGCTAATAGTAACTCAGAGAAACAAAAATAAAAATTGCTTGCACATATTCCAACAGAATATTTCATTGTAATCTAGTATTGACTTATCCTGAGAATTTCAGCTCCATAGCTAATCCAAAAGAGGGTTGAAATTGATTTGTAATATTTAACCCCGACTTCATGAAAAACAGCAAAGCGAGTTTGTATAGACGTTAAAGAAAATACCTTGGGATGGACCTAAACTTGAGGCAAAACCTAGGGATTTTAAAGCTCATAAGCACCTAAAGCTCCTTCTCTTGTTATTTTTGCATTTAGATGTAAAAACAAAATGTAGGAGTAAATAAATTATTATTATTATTTTAATTTTTTCTCTAATTAAATGTGACTATTGAGGTATTTTCATCAATTTTTCCTGATTTTTAATGCCTGGTAGGTCGCGTTGACCGAATTTTTGGAGGCCATGTTTTACACAAATCTCCATATTAAATTTTAAATTCAGAATAGCAATCGAGATACAGTTAAAATCATAATAAAAGTGTTAGAATATTACATTGCGCTCTGGTACTGAGTTGTCCTTATAGTGTCCGAGTTCGTTTCGTAATAAGGTGAATGCCTGGGACGAAGAGTGGGTGGCCACGGGTGGGACGCGACGTTGTGAACTTCTTTGAGAATTTTAAGGCAACGTTTAACGGCCGAATGAGACATATTGCCGGAACAAGTCAATTATCTCGAACAAATTCCTTCAGTTATTTTCAAAAATATATGTCGTACCGTAATTATTTATCATTCATAGCGTTTGAAAAAGCTTTTCTCTAAAAATTACTTTCTTTACATTTATTAAAGAAACTTTTCTTTAAAAATTCCGACAAATATTCTCTTTAGGGGGTTCATTAGTTAAGTGTGGTGGTTTTGGAGATTTTTTCTCTCCCCTTAGTGAGACATCGTGAGATTTGGTTCAACCCTCTCCCTCTTCTCTAACGTGGGATTGTACAAAATGCGTATTTTCAGTGTAAAAACGTTATGCTTCACTGCGTTACATTTATTACAAAAATATTTTTTAATTATTTTTATTTAAGATTACTTACGATTTGTATTTAAGATTACTAAAATCATAGTCTAACAGAATTGCTAGAATCGCAGTGAAAGAATTGAACGTTAAAATACTTTAGGGAGAACTATTGAAATAGGTGAAAGAATATTAATTCTAGTTAAAGCCACGGGGACTCATATACGGTCTCAAGAGTGGCTGCTGGATCCAGCGTGTACATGTGATTTTCAATAACCGAGTCATGCGGAAACTGTTATTCGACTGTTACTTGCGGAAAAATATTACGTGATACTTGCCAGGACCTCTCACACGTGAGATTGGGTGAAAATCGGCTGTAGTTGGCTGTACTCCCTCTCTCCAAAACCCTCACGTAATTATTGGATGCCCCTTGTTCTCCAATTTATTAAAAAGAATACCTTTGACTGGTCTCAATCCTAAGGAAAAAACTTCAGGATTTTTAATTTTCTATTTTTATGAGGAAGGTAGTTATTGAAGCATTTTCGTCAAATTCCCTTGATTTTTGATGCCGAGTAGGTCGCGTCTGGATGCGTTGTGGGGTGAGTTCGTTTCGTAATGAGGTGAACGCCAGGAACGGCGGGCGTGTGGACGGTCAGGCCGGCAGGATGCGACGCGGTTGTGAATTTCTTCTAGACTTTTAAGGCAAAGTTTATCGCCCGTTTGAGAAATACTGCTGACAAAAGCCCATTATTGCGAACAAATTCCTTCAATTAATTAAAATATTCGAAGTAATACCGTCATTATTTCTCATTTATACCATTTACTGAAACTTTTCCTCGATGAGTATTTTATTTTTAACCAATTAATCAACAAATAAATACATTTTCTGGGCTCAAAACCAAGGAAAAACTTAAAAATTAGCATGATGACCCTAGTACTGTAAGTCTATACCTCGTAGCTGGCCATTTTTAACACTATTGTGTTATTTCTTAACAACCAAACTTTGATGCGAGGAATAGGTGTTTCGTATGATTTTAAAGAATGAATTTTGCTTTTTTTTATTTCATTGAGAGGTTAGTACCACTTTTTTTTAAACTGACAAAATTATAATTTTTCCAAAGAAGTATGTTGTAATATTACAAATCCGTCTTTGGAAGGATTTCACATGGTATAGTATTACAACCATATCACGCAAGGTGCTAAGGGCTAATATATTTTTTTTCCAACTTAATAAGATAGATAAATATTGAGCTATTTTCATCAAAATACACCAAAGGATGAAGTTCGCCATGAAAAAATATTTGACATAGCCGGGATTCGATCCCGGATCTCCCGATTGCTAGCCAGGTCTGTTAACCAGTTCCACCACCGAGCCATTTTCTCAGAACGATTTTCGGGATGGCTTATACCGAACAATGATCCGGGTTCGAATCCCGGCTAAGTCAAATATTTTTTTCATGGAGAACTTCATCCTTTGGAGTATTTAAGTTTGCACCCATGCGCTTGGCTGCGTACAAAATCACTTGTTCCTGCAGTGCTTTATTTTCATCAAGTTTGCTTTATTTGTGATGCCGAGTAGGTCGTGTCCTGATGCGTAGTGGGGTGAGTTCGTTTCGTAATAAGGTGAATGCCAAGAACGGCGTGTAGGTGGCTGGGCCTGTAGGACGCGACGCTGTGAATTTCTCGGCATGCATGCATGCAATCGTTTCAAAGGTGGAGTATGAGGCGCCTGGTGCCTCGAATATTCGAGTTCACAATGAGTAGGGCTGATGAGGAAGTCGTAATTTTCTCCTCTCCACACGGTCACATTTTCCTCGAAAACCAGCGCTATCTCACTCACTCACTCACTCGCTGTGCATTCCGAAAGTCTTTTTTTTTTGAATCTCCATTCACCGTCGCTCCATTCTCTTTTAGAAAGGAAGACAGCGGTTGGCACCCTGCGCGGCAGACATAGCACACACTGCGCACAGTCATTCTATTCGTTCCGAGTATGTCATTTGATATTGAGCTTCCTCTTCAAATATTTTGGCTAAATACGGCGAAGCGTCCTTTTGGGAGACGTGTGCAAGAAGGCAATGTTCAAATTAAACTCGCTTAATATGTAGCAGCAAATCGAAAGTCTTATTCGTTTAAGAAAATATTTTACATTGCTGTTGCTGTAAAGGAAACTATATTATTGATCGCTACTTATCGGAGAGCCGTACAAGAAGTCAATGTGCAAATTAAAAGTGCCTAATATTAAGGTAAAAATTGAAATTAGGTATTATTCGCATAAGAAGAAATTATCCACTGCCGTCGCCTTCAAAGAAATTATATTATTGGTTCTGCTAGTGTTATTTATTATTGTTTATGATGAAATAGCCAAATATTTACCGAATACGGCGAAGCTCACTTTTTGGAGAGCCGTACAAGAAGGCAATGGGCAAAATAAACGCGCCTAATAATAAGGTACAAATCGAAAGTCTTATTCAAACAAGAAGGTATTTTCCACTGCTTAGCTGTAAAAGGAGCTGTATTATTGGTCGGGATAGTGCTATTCATTATTTTTTAATGATGGATAAGTATCGTATACAGAATGATCTTCACCATAATATTGACAGTTAGTTTAGTAATTAACGCAAGATTAAAGCGATTACTTCTTATATTTGGTCCATTCTCTTCAGGAGTAAACATCACGAAAGGGTCCAGGTGGCCAGATTCCCCACCAAAATGAAGAAAAGTGAACAAATACTAAGTCCTGTAATCTGATTTATTTACATTACAAGATCATGCGCAAGTGCATGGGAGTGGTATGCAATGATACTCTGTCTTGTTGGTGGGAAGAATCGTTTATTCTTTCTGTGATATTTTTTGTCCAGATACCTGCATAATATAGTATAATATAATTGAGAGTTTTGTCCCAACGAAATACCGCTCTACGACTCTTCGCGAGCGTTTGCGATACAATTTTTGTGTATGTTCTCTGTAGCTATGAATTAGGCCACTGAATCTTATGCAAAAAACTAAATAAAATGTTTTAAATAGTCGTAGTTTCTTACAACTAAAACCCAGATTTATTTCCAATCCTGTGGCCATTGCTACTTTAAAGGCCTAAATAATCGGTCAAAATCACCAAGAGCGAGTAGTTAGATAACTTTACCTCACGCGACGACTTAAAAGCTAACGTGAAAATTGAAGGCAATGTTCAAATTAGAAGATATTTTGCACTGCGAATGCCGTGAAAAAATCTAGTTTCAGTCAGTTTAGAGTTACTTATTATTTATTAGTGATTTAGTATCCGATGTCATTAGTCTAGCTGTAATTTTATCGTAAATTCCGGCTGTTGTTTGTGTTAAATTAACGCTGTTGAATTTCAGATTTAGCCTAATTGAGTTTTGTCCACTTTTGGCTAATAAAATCATAGTCCTCGGAGACCAGCCGGTCTAACACCCCCAAAAATGAGGACCATTTGGAAAAAATAAAGTACCGTTATATGAATAATTTGTATGAATCGCGCGCAAGGGTATGAGGCCTAAGGCATGTAGCGATCCTCCATCCTAGAGGCGGGAGTAGTCATTTATTCTTGATTGGCCTTATTTAAAATTACTGTCAATCTGCAGTCTCAACATTCTCCTCTCTAAATGTATTATAATAAAGCTATGGATATACTCACTTTCTCGGTGATTCAACACGAGGGTTGGTTGGGCATTTAACGTAATAAATTATTAGGTGTAGCCTAATTATAATGGGTTAGTTAGGCGTAGTTAAGGGGCCAAGGGCGCCCAGGCCACCTTCTACTACCCTGAGAGGAACTATTCTCACTCAAGGGAGCGTAGGCTTGAGGAGGTGAAGGAGTCATGCTACTTGTGAAGCCGTGTGACCTGTGACGGACGTAGCAAAAGGACGTAGTGGAATATTTCAAGCGCAGAGGGCATTCCTGACAAAGAGGAGTCTCTTAGCAACTGTGAATATAAGCGTTGAAGTAAGGAAGCAATCCATTCTTACACTCGGAGCATTATACTTTATGGTTGTGAGGTATAAACGGGACAGAAATGGATGAATCTATGTTAGAAGCTCTCGAAATTTAGTATAATTGAAGAATGTAAAGATCCAATGAATGAATCGTAGAAACTAGGGATGGCAAGTGAAACGAAGGGAAAATGTTCGTTTCGACCAGGAGCACCAAGGAGTTTAGTTTCGACCCGGGACGAAACTTTACTCCCTGGAATGAAACTAAAATAATCGAAACTCCGCTGTTCATAGTTAAGTTTCGATCCCAGAAGTTGAGTGGAGGGGAAAAAGTGGGAATATTTTCGACCGATTACGTGTGACATACGTGTAGAGGGGTTGTGTAGAGGGGTTGAGATATTGAGCTTAAAAATCGAATGGCCAGTTTTATTTCACCGCTCTCCTGTTCGTGATCAAAATATGATAGCCCCATGCATCTAATGGCGGTAGGCCGAACCTCTACTTTATTCTACCATACTTAGTAAGCGGTTTGCGGGACGAAACTAAACTGTTCGAGGGTGAAGCACGTGGTCCATCCGGTGCGAAATATTGTCTGCGTTTCGTTTCGTCCCAGAGTTTTAGGTTTTGACTCGGATTTCGTTTCGACCCTGAGTTTAGCTCCCCGGGTTTATATCCATTTCGTTTCGTTTCTACATTTCGCTCCCGGGAATGAAACTATTAAAATTTTTCTGGTTTTAAATTTCGTTTCGTTTTACTTGTGATCCCTGGTGGAATCTCTAAGAAGAGTTCCGTCCGTCGAATGGGACGTTTAGCTGCGATCCCCATGGCGCCTTTCATTAAGAGAAGTCTAAAGCCAATTCCGAAATTCTTACTGTTAGAATATATGCGAATGCAATTTCTGTTTATTTTTCTGTTACCATGTGCATTGTTGTTTTCTGATTAAAAAAAATATAATTTTCAGTTTTGAGAATCGTTCAATAGACAATACATGTCCTTATAAGGTTCGAGTTATTAATTGATTTCCATCCTTGAAAACCAACCCGGGACAACACTCTCCACACATTCATCCCTACCCTTCCCTCGTGACGCAAATGACCTCAGCTCCCCGTAGACACCTCCAAATACAATCACATGCCTGCAGTAATTTTCTCCATTTTTCAACGCGTTTTTCGCTCCCCTTGGAATGGTTTTCAGTTGAAGGAAAGATATGTTTTTCATCTAGGCTCCGAACTCCTTCTATCTCATATGTCGGGTCCTTGGGGAGCGGCATCGCCTGGCTTAAAATTTAGCGGTCGCGTGGAAGTTATGCAGCTGGAGGACTTCATCAAAATACGAGAGGAGTCGGCTCATATTCCCCGAACTCGAAACTTGGGTGGATTAGTCAAATACCCGTTGTGTGCTGCGCACGAAGTGAATACGAGATTGATGTCAATGAGGTCTTGAGTTCGTAAAGGAAAAACGTGTCTTTCGCAGGTTATGACGAAGTTTTGACGAAGTATTTCGAATATTTATTCCGTAATTACTTAATTTTACGTTTTATCAATAATAATTTTACGTCTTTTGCATCTAAAAAATTCATGATTCATCTCAATATTTTGTTTTCATTTATGAAGGGAAATAATTGTATTTTCATATTCCGGGGGGGGGGGGGGGGTCACTACCCCCCGGACCTCCCCTCTCGCAACGCCAATGGTGTCATCTTCTTATATATAAAAATGAATCGCAAAATGTGTTGGTAAGCGCATAACTCAACAACGCCTGGACCAATTTGGCCAATTCTTTTTTTTAAATGTTCGTTGAAGTCCAAGGATGGTTCTTACGGCGAGAAAAAATCGAATAATTGCCGGGAAAACCCTAAAAACAGCCCTTTTCTTTTTCACATACAAACGTTTTCTAACTAAAACGTAGAATCAATTTGAGCTTTATTGCTATTATATAAAGTTCATATTAAATTACAAGCACTCACTGTTATCTAAGAAATGTAGGTGTGTAATATAACATTTTAATTACTAAATATATTCAAAATATTAATTAAATTGAAATTACATTTAAAAATTTAATTCGAGCTGATTGTAAGCCCAGCCGTGGCCCAGCTCGAGTTGACACTTCACTACCGTGTTTGTAAACAAATCTCCAAGCAATTGTTGACAAACGGTAATTTCCGTGTTCCTGTCGAGGAATTGAGTAGTTTTAACTCATTTCCTTGGAATGATTGCAGATTAGTTTCAGTGAGCTCTTCAACAAAGAGTTCCAGAATATGATTGATCACCAAAAGAATCAAAGATGGTTGATTTAGCGAGCAAGAACGAAGATGTGGATGACTAAAACGAGGTAAATTCAAATAGTTCGTACTCTGCATGGATTCGAATCTTTTAAATGTGTAACAAACGAAGACGAAATCACCAACTATCTATCTGAATATTTTAAGTCCTTGGACGTACCTGGCTTACCAAGGCACGATTTACAGAAAAATGTAGTTTCTGTGCTCATGATCTTTCGAAGCCTAAACCAACCATAACTATCCAACGGAACGTGTTTGGTCATTAAAAAAATTGGTGATGAATGTGATTCACGCAACTTTACTCAAAGGAAAATTCAAAGGTTAGGAAGTCCTCATTCCGTAGATTCCATGATCTCAACTCATATGCCCTTTTGAGCTTAAACGTATTCAATTTACAATTCGTGTTGCATTCGTGATAACGATTAAAAAATCGCATGGTCATTTTTTCAGTTTTTGGGTTGTTTGTGCTCATGTGCTAATGAAAACCCATGATTTTCTCATGGTCAATTTAGCGTGCTATGTTCACGAGTCGATAAACCATCCTCTGTATTTCTTCCTTCGCTTCAAGTGCGTAGCTAGGATAGGGGGTTTTTGGTGCAGCTAATACCACGGGTCTGTAGGGTATAGAAAACTCGCTAAGGTAAGCGGGAAGTGTGGGGGCACTTCCCCCAGACATTTTTTAAGATAAATGGTTCAAAATAGTGGGTTTTGTGGCTGTGTGAATAGTTAAATATGTTTTGTTTGTTAGTCATCCGTCCCCCTAATATTAATAACATAATCTTTCATAAAAAAATTCTCTAAGCTCTTGGGGGGGGAGGGGGTTTATCCCCCAAAACCTCCCCTCGCTGCGTCACTGCTTTGCTTCGCTATATTTATTTAGCTTCATCCGCTTCATCTTGCGCCTGATAACAAAACAAAAACTGTTGTTTTTCAGAAGATGCTTGACGCAAGACATTAAACCCGAATGTGTAGGGCTCACCGTGGTGCGTTTACGCATGCAGTACGTTTACGCATGCAGTACGTTTACGCAGTGCATTTTTTCCAAACAGAGATACTAAAACTGGCGCGCCTTAAGTCATTTAATGCGAATGCTGCTTCATAGGGGCTTTTCTTGCACGATTTTGAGCATCAGTCAAGCGTCGGTCTGGGGTCGTGTCAACCTGCCCCCTGAATGGGCCAAGTGCATGCAACAGACTTGGACCTAAAAACATTTTTTTACAGCTAATAACGCAAATAGCCAACAACTGAATGCGTATAATTTTTATTTCATGAACTGCTTTATTAAACCACAATGCCCAAAATTTCTTAAGCTAAAACGTAAGAAAATTTGTTGAAAAAAATCCGCGTAAACGTGCTCCGATTCACCCTATGTAGATTCGATAAAGAAAATGTCTTTCTGACAAGCAATTTTGGTTCTCATTTACGTAGTTTTATTGAATTTGTATCCTTATTTTATTATAATAAATTAAACATGATTAAAAACGATGCAGCCGCTCTTGATTTATAAATGGTGTAAGTAAACTGTAAGTTCATTGATTGTTAGGCGGTACGAAGTTCGCCGGGTCAGCTAGTTATTAATAATAATATCCGCTGAAATATTGAAACATTACCCGGTCATTAAACGCTTCAGCAACAATTTCGCAAAGCTGTGGCATCCAATATAGATGGGCGTAAGACCCAACGACAATGGCTGTGTTATCCAACGAGTTGGTTGTCACAGCCATCTCTTACTCAGCCATTTAAAATGGCTCCCTCATTCAACTACATGGATAGCGCTCCAGCAACCATCGAAATTGCATGTGGGATCCAACTCTTGGCTACCACAACCACTTTTTTCTTTCAGTGCATATTACTTAAAAACTTAAAATAAGTATGCATTATTGCATGTACATTGCCACTCATACTTTTTTCACGTACGCATTCATTTCAGAACTATGTATTTCTATCTTTATGCATTACAAGAATCTTTTGATACGATATGAAGCTTCTTCTTTTAGTTATTTAGTGTTTTTCCTTGCTGTGACTCTCAGGAATTAAGTTTTCCATGGGTTCGCTTCTTCAGAAGTAACAGCATCGCTCTATTAACTTTGTCCTATACAACCACAGTTGTGTTCTCATTTTAACTGGCGTTATTTCCTTCTTTAATCGCATTGGTATTAGCGTTGCTGCTCCGTCGCCTGCTCCTGGCGAGAAATTACCACGTAAATGACTGTCTTTCTCATTTTAAAATCATAGCTTCTAACCATCTGTGACAAGACAGATTGTGAAATATGAAGTTACATACATTCCATTCTCTTTCTCATATGAGACAATGTACTTAAAAGTTTCATGCTTATACAGAAAGAGCTAGAATTGGGAAAGTCACCGAAAATATTAACTTTTTAAATTTGGAGTTAATCTCGGTAAAAATTAACTTTTTAAAGTTAGAGTTAATCTCGGGAAAAATTAACATGTCAAAGTTAAAAGTTCTTTCCTGAATAAAAAACTGATTTAAGTTGAAGTTAAAAAAGTAAATTTAACGTTAAAAGTTAGTTACTTTAAAAAAAATAATCATAAAGGCATTTCTTACCTTTTTGGCTCATGGCGATGAAGTAAATAAATGCAAGTCCCTAATTCAAGTAAAATTTGTAGAACTTTCACTTAAAATGGTATTATTTTCCAATTTCATAATTACCAAGGAAAAAGGTTATTTAACAACTTTAACAACATACTCTTTTCAAAATTGGTATCCTACCCAAGAAAAAAGTCCTGAGGCAATGAATACCCTTGTTTTGATGAAGGTATACCCAGTTGTGTCATGATCAAATCAGCAGGGCAGGAACAAGCTTTCCTTATTTTTTGCTAGTGAAAAATTGCTCTATGTGTTTTTATCAAATATATCATTTAAATTTTATTACGAACATTTTTGTTTTGGTTACGAATGTATATATTAGAAATTCGGGACACCAAAATTGATAAAAGTGTTTCTTGACCATCATGTCTTTTTTTAACCAGTGCCGGAATGGCGTTTCGGCGTGTTCCGTCACCATGACACCTTTGTGTATACCAGTATTATACTCGAAAAAGACATTTCTAATATGGCTTGAGAGTACTTAAACAGAGCTACACTCTTGAAAATACCGTTTATTTTCTGCTTCTACATTTGCGATTTAAAGTGCCTCCTGGCTGATAGAACTCCGTTGATGCGCAAGTCTCGAAAAAAATGTACTCTTCTTAGAAAACCTTTCGTTATTCGCCAATCCACCCTACCCCACTTTTGCTTGGTTGTATCCACCTGGGTCGATTCATTGTATTCTTTCACAATTAATCTGCTATACCGTGTTCTTAAAGACCGTTTTATTTTCTTATTTGCCTGTTGGACAAGCTTCGTGATCAAACTCAAATAGATCGACGCTCACCAAAATTAAACGAATGTTTAAAATGTAACTTAATTTTGCAATGTTTCATCTAAACCTATGACGAATGGACGTTAAAATCTATGTTTTATAAAACGTAAAATTATGAGACTAAATTTAATCGTTAACTACATTTTAGCGATTAATTTGATTGTGAATTTTTCACTCGTAATCCCCGTTACCCTCTGCACCACCAACAATTGCTTCATCTCTAATACCTTCTTTGCTTATTTTGCTCGTAGTCGTTTTTATTTTCCTCGCTTCCATCAAATCTCTTTCCCATGGAAGAGTAAGGCCTTGGGAAACTTGATTTCATTCTAACACACTCGATCGAATGAATAGCACTTGCGGAGTGTGGGGAGAAGTTGTGATTGTTTGGCGAGGACTCGTATACAGATGTTTTCGCATCCGCTTCCATCAATGATGCACAATCAATTTGTTCGATGTGCCTGTTCCTACTCATCTCGTTCGTATCCTCGGCCTCCTACCCGCAGTTCTCAGGCGCTCACTCTAATTCTTGGAAGCGAGTGGAATCTTCATGTGCTTTGACACGGTCGGTCGCGAGTAATTAGTTCGTACTCGGGAATGCCAGGATCAAACATAGCAATTTGCGTTGGCGTAATGCAGATCAGTGCTTTCATATTTTTCTTGCCAGTGAGTGCGGCCTTTGTCTTTCGACTTTGAAAGGGTGAGCTCCTTGATAAGTGTAGGTAATATGCTTCTTCATTCCGTGATAAAGTTGCTTGAGATAGGATAATGCGTATTCCGCGCGACTTGCAAAGGTTTTACACTTATAAGGGAACGTGGACGCTCCCAATTACATTTTTAAAAGCATTTATGGTGTTTACTTACTTTTTTTAATTTCTAAGAAAAGTTATAAAATATTAATTAACTATCACATTAATTATGCTATAAGCTTTTGATATGTAAAAAATATATATAATTTTAATTTGTTTTCAAGCTAGTAAACAATACTTAATTGTCAAAATAGTATCTACATTGTCAGTTTTTATTATATTAAAAAAAGTATATTGGCCATTTTCTATTAAATGTTAATTTTCTTTTTTGAAATTTACCTCCATTTTCTAGTTGAATAAATTCATTAAATTACTTTAGAAAAAGTAGCATTTGAATAAGGGGACTACATAGAGAAGGACCAATTCCATCGCATAGAAGGCTGATTTCTGTTGCTACTTAGGTCGCATTTTAACCGGCTTTAAAAAATGTCCGCGGCGCGCTGATGAGTGCAATGAGATCCACTTTTTTCTAATATTTTGCTGTAAAATGTTTGTCACTGCGAGGAAAAACATTGAAAAGTGATTAAATCGATAGATCACGTCAAAACGTGTATAAATTTCGTTAAACACCCCTAATTAAATAGGCGATTGAACGATCTACGGCCGTTGAACAGTCGAAAGAAAATAAATTCTCCAAAGTCGTACTATTTGCTCGGCAAAAGGTGGAGGGTGGGGGTTCACAAGGCTTACAGTGGGGTGATACACGAAAATTAAGCTAACGCTAACGATTAAATTGTCGGTGAAGCCAGTGAAGCTTCACAAACCTGAATGTGTGTGTGATTGAGAACTAGGCGGAAAGGATTTAGCCGGTTAAGGTGGTGAAAAGTGCCCCCAGATATTTTGAAAAATAAAAAATACACACTTAAAGTGCATCAAAAATTATGTGTTTCCCCAAAGTTTCAGGTCCTAAAATGGAAATTAACCCCAAAAAAAATTGAAACACTTCTTCGTGATTTGAAGCGTAGTTGTGTATAATTGGATAAATAAAATGAATAGATGAAGTGAATGGAACGTGTGACTTATGCGGAAGTTCTATGAAGAAATCGAGAGATATTTTAATAACCTTGGGTAGAAACGGGACAATTTAATGGGCCCCAGTAATGAGACGCTATAGTTAAATGAATATTATCATTGAAGGACATGTGGATTGAGTCCCAGTAATTAAAGAAAATTAAATAATTAGAATCTAGAAATTTATTCTTTAAATGATAAATTAGGATTTATTTAAATGTAATTTCAGTCTTTTCCCTGCAAAAGTCTATGAGCATAAGTATTACTGCAATGTAATTACTTACTTTTATTTATTTTTAATAGTTTAATATTAAGTTATAAAAATTCATCATTTAATATTATTCTTGGAGCCACATTTGAAAGTTGTATAAATTCAATGATGGAATTTCAAAGTCAAAGTGATAATTAATTTCAAGATATATGACAGCGTCGTCAGCAAATAAAGGTATTAAAGGTGTAATTCTAACATAATGTTAAAATTCCTCGAGATTAAGCTTGAAAAAAATTTATATTTAACGAATATGGCTTCACTTGGAGAATATCGCGGATATCATGTGTCCAGAATAATTTTTACAATTCACGAAAAATTATTGTGTATACACGTCGTAGATATCATCCTCTTGCGTGCCATCGTAAAATCGCTGAGGTAGCCGCTGAGGACTCGTTTTGGGCTTTATAGTATTCGAGCCGTCGAGAACAACAGGCACCTGTCATTGTGACAAAGGGTTATTTTTTTCGGTATTTATCCACTTATCCCATCTTCCTCATTCACGTCGAATTTCACCACTCACTTATTTAGTCGACGGAAATGATTGTCTGCGTAATTTTTCCCGAGGCACGCCAGCAGCCGGCGTGTTTACATTGGAATGCACGATTTGTGATGGCATCTTGCGTCACGGTACTTGTCAGTTTGGAGGCATATTATAATTTTCAGGCCCAATAAAAAGATAAAAATATGGTGCATTTCCAATAGAGGAATGTATATGAAATTTATTTTATTCATTATCAAAATAAAGGACCGAGGTGAAAATTAAGCTGCGATCCAAAATACTCCAAACCTACCAAGCATGATAGTAGTGAATTGGGTTATATTTTCTTTTTTTATGTTATTTTAATTTTGGTATTCAAAGAACAATATTTTCGTGCCAGTCAATAAATGTTTTCTCAACTGCTGCTCATGGAAGGCCAGAAAAATAATCCAATTACTCTAGAGTACGATATAAGAACTGAGTGGAGAGGTGCGTCAAACCAATCCCAGGATTTTTGTCCAGTGACGATGATTTTGTACTCCTGGAACAAATAAATTTTATTTCACAACGTACTTATCTGCTTTTTCAACGAGAATCCTTAGCACGAGGGCTTAGACGTTGATGTAGAGTCCGAGGAATTAAAAAAAAACTTGGACTTTAAATCAGGAAAAAGTAAGGGAAATCGAAAATGGAAAGTCGGAATGGAACCCTGAATTACAGCGCCCCTGTAGGGAGACAATGCGCAAACAATCATTTCCGAAGACTTAAATAAGTGAGTCGGAGGATTTCGACTTGAAGCAGGAAGTTAGGAGGGGGAGGGGGGGTAAACAGCAGAGAAAGGGGTACGCCAGCAGGTGTTTGTGCGTGAGTTCGGTGTTTGTGCGCCATCGTCTTCCCATCAGAGAGAGAGAGGGTATTTCCGAGGGGGCGAAAGGGGTAAAGATGGGGACAACCCCTAGTGTGTGTACCCTGGCAATGCGAATGAGAGAGGGGTAGGGGGCTTTTCGGAAGCCCCCTAGGGGGTGGTTTTGGGGGGACGACTTTTCAAAGTCCTCCCTACCCTTACCACCCACCCCTCTCCGGGGAACATGAAAGGGTAAGAGAGGAGAAGAAGGATCCAGTAGCTATCTCCTTATTTAATCTTGATGAGTCGACATATTTCCGCTGGCGAGAGAATGATAGCGCCCTCTCCGAGCGAAAGGGAGGAATGAGACCGTATTACGGTCGGCGTAGTCGCGAAACGATTGCGCTGGTGAATGAGTGGTGTCCTCTTCGCTGTGGGGAATTTTTAAGGGAGGGATAGAAATTGAGATTTTATTTTATTAAAGTATTCTACCGCTCATGAGCGGATTTAGGTGGGCACATGCATGTTATTAAATGAAATTCATCGAAAATTCCATTAAGTATGAGAGAGAGAGATAGAGTCAAGATGCGTAAAAACTAGGTATGGCAATCGAAACTAAAAGAAAGGTAACGCAAGTACGATTTCAATAGTGTCCCCCCTGGATCGAAATGTAGAAACGAAACGAAAAAGAAATAAAACCGGTCGATCAATCATTCTTCTCTAGCGTTACATTCCGAATGCTTCCACTTTTGACTTCCTTGCTGCTGCCAACGTCCAAGCCTCGCTCCTATGTAGAAACATGCTTCATGAGTAGCAGACAAGAATAAAAAGTTAAAATTTTGAAAATTGTGAAACAGAATATTATTGACAATGTATTTTTTATGCCGTGAAAAATTCAAGATCGCAGCATATAATTGTCACTCGTAGGCACGTGATCCTGATCCTTGTCGGTGCTTCACTTTCAATGTTTGTTCTATGCGCTGTTGAAGTTTGTCACCGTTCTAGCAGGTGTCAGAACCGCAGTGCAGCGTCAAAATGGCGTCTACATTATGAATCACTTTAAAAGCAGCGTACTGTTATTTTTTATTGGATGGGTAACTGAGTTACCCCGCATAGCTGTTGGCGGGAAGAAATAAAAACTTGCTGCTTGTAGGAGTGCAGGAATAAAATTTGAATGCAATACATTTTAATACAATGTAACTTATATAATGCCAATATTTTGGATTATTATGCCTGTAATTCCGAGGCAAAGCGTTGAAAAGTAATGGATTTCATAGATCGCATCACCATATATATAAACTCCCTTGCTGTTGGCAATGTCCAAACCTCGCTCCTTTTAGTCCAGGAAATGCAGCTCATAAAAGTGAAAAACCTTGCAATTTTTTCAAACTGAATCGATTTGCACAAAAATTTGGGATTAGACTAATTATGCCCCCTACTTCAAAATCTATACCATGCCAAAGGGCGCTTTTTATTTTTTAGGGGTGAAAACTACCCCTAAAAGATAAAACTTATAAAATTATATTTTAAAGCTAACTTCGTGTAAAATTTAGTTTAAATTATTTGTATAATTATTTTTTATGTTTAGAAAATAATTTTAAGTTTTTTCAACCCATAATAATCAACCCTTATTGGGGGTTAATGTAAAAAAGAATTTTCAAACTGAATCGATTTGCATAAACATTTGTGATTATACTAATCTTATCTCCTTCAAAAATTTTTTTCAAACCGAATCGATTTGCATAAATATTTGGTATTAGACTAATCATACCCCCTTCTTCAAAATCTATATAATTCCGAAGGATGCCTTTTATTTTTTAGGGGTTAAAACTACCCCTAAAAGCTAAAACTTAAAAAAATATATTAAAGCTAAATTCGGGTAAAATTTAGTTTAAATAATTTGTATAATTATTGTTTTTTGTTTGGAATATAATTTTAAGGCGTTTCAACCCATAATAATCAACCCTTATTGGGGGTTAATGTAAAAAAAATATTTACCCTAAAAATATAAATTATTTATCACACTGTATCTTTTTATTCACTTTCTTACTCCTTTTATTATTTATTCACGTTTTTCTCTCATGATTTTAATCACAGCACAGAAAAGATATAACAATAGGATAAACAGAACAAACTTCGTCATGGTAACATAAACAAATAAATGTATAATTATGTAGACATTACATGAAACACTATCAAACGGAGACGAAAATAAATTTGATTGGTATTTCAAACATAGCTCCTTTATTTTTTATGATAGAAAGTTCATTTAAATTGTAGTTTGTAGGGTTTTTACTGACTACGAGGTTATGTGGATTAAACAAACTTCTAGGATCAATTAACTATAATTAAATAAAGAGAAATACTGATGGGCATTGATAAATTTTGACAAGTGTGGTAATAAGGAGTGGTTTTCACTGATTTTTTCGTAGAAAAAAGTAGGGACTGGTCTTATTTTTAATCATAACTCGCTCAAATTTCATGATAAAATTTTTTTTTCTAATTTTAAGAAAGTTTTTCGAAAACTCTTTTAAACAGATTGCATACGATTTCCTCGAAAAATACATTTATCCCGCTATTTGGTATTGAATCTTTCACATTTAGCGTATGACAACAATAGATAACCACCAAGAAGTTGTAGCTTGGTCCGAATTGGTCGTAAAGGAAATATAAAATAAGATTTTTATTTAATTTTTTACAAGCTACAGTTTTGTAACTAACAATTTCCTAATAAAATTAATACTTTTCAAGTTATTTGTCTATAATCGATTAAAATCGTTGATTTTTTTTGTCAAAAAACTGTTACTTTCAATCGCAAATAACTCGAAAAATATTAATTTTACGCAAAAAATGGAAAGATCATTTTATTCTTAGAATTTATTTTTCTATGGATTTCTGTGGTCAAAATGCAATTAAAATTTTCCACCCCCGAGATGGGGTGGAAACCACCCCCAGGGTAAAAGCGCCCTTCGGCATGATATAGATTTTGATTCTTGGTATATTCCCTGCTTATTGTGAAAATTTCAAGAAAATCGATTCAGTTTGAAAAAATTGCAAGCCAAAATGCTTCATTTCCTGGACTACTTGTAGAAACATGCTTCATGAGTAGCAGACAAGAATAAAAAAGTTAAAATTTTCAAAATTGTGAAGCAGAATGTTGTTGATAATGGTCTACTTTTTATGCCGTGAAAATTTGAAGATCGTAGAAAATGATTGTCATTCGTGGGCATGTGACTTCCTGATCATTGTCGGTGCTTCACATTCAATGTTTTTTCTCTGCACTGGTTTAGTTTAACACCGTTCTATCAGATGGCAGTATCGCAGTTCAGCGTCCAAATTGCGTCTACAAACGACTAACGTTAAAAGCAGCGTGTTTTTATTGAATAATTGTGTGCAAAAAAAAAGAAAACGAAATGAACATCAAAAAACGTTTGTGGGTATTGTATGGCGACGCCGCTGTTGGTATGAGTACAGTTGGGTGATGGGCTAACAAAGTTACAGCCTCAGGAGATGCAGAAACAGACCACCATGATCAGTGCCGCGGACAGGAATTTCGTTGGGAGATAATCTCAAACCCAGAGGAAGTATTTTGGAAAAAAAAGGGCACTAAGTAGAGAATTTTAAACTTATTTAAACACTTTCCATTATCGAAAAAAGTACATCTGTCAGAATATATTTCGTAAATTCTTTAATTTTCAATATTGCTTTTCTTTCATGATACAAAGTAACTGTGTGTTTTCGGGGGGGTACGGGCCCCCAGTATCCCTCGCCACGCTACTGACCATGATCAGTCACGCTCGGCAATGCTGCGCCGAAAAGATAAGAGCTTTTATCACCAGGGAATACATGCTCCCCCTAAATGTTGGCGCACGGCCTTGGTACGTTATAGGGACTACGTAGTAAAATAGGGCATAGACAGAGCGTGTTGATCTAAATTTTCACCAAATTCTAACAATAAATTGTTCTGAGAAAAAATAAGAAGCATTGCTTATTGAACGACCCGCGTAACATCGGCATTGTATCCACAGGTCTCGGGGCCTGCGCCACGAATACATAAACATGATATTTGCCGTAAGATGGCAGCACACGTAAGGGCCAACTTCTTAGCCTTCCACCGACAAATAGTACCGTTAATTATTCAAATTTTGTTCATTACATGTAATATATCTTTTGCAAATTCTAATGGGTTTACATGAGTTTCCACTAACGTCGCCGACGACCAGAACGATCCGAATTACACGCTATAATTTGATCTTTTCATACTCATTTACAATAGTAATGACGCGATATATAATATTCATAACTGCCATATAAGTTTATTGATAATAACGATCAATATCGAAACAGCTTATCCTCCCTCATTGTGAAGAGTGGTTGATTTAAGAAAAACAAATTTTAAAAATAATCGAGTATGTTTGTTGTGGCTTATATTACCTGAAAATATCGTGTAATCCATTGAACTAATAGCATGATAATGTTTTTAACTCTTAATTTGTAGATGTCAATTGAAATTTATTCATTACTAGCAGACCACCTGGTGTTGGTCGCGAAGTATTGTACCCAGGGAAGTGGGGAACTTGGAATACATGGTCACATTTTTAGGTAAAAGAACAAAGCAAGTCTGAAGATGGTATACATATATAACTGCAAAAGATGGAAACAATGATTTCTGTACATCGCGCACGGGATGAACTTTCGCATACCTCAGAAAAATGTTTCGCACTAGGAGTATTAATAGGTAAGAGTAGAATCTTTTTAGTTATGTTTTACCAGACGGTATCAAGGGTTTGGCTACCCAGCAGGATTAGCAACCACAGAAGTTGTATGACGCGACGTAACTAATGGTAATGAAATAAGGACGCAAAGGACCCGTCGAACAAAACCAAAAGTAGCACTACGTAATTTGGGAGATGCACCTACGACCTAACTTTGCTTGACAAACAGACATCCTTTTTGTACATATAAAAGTACAACGAATTAAAAAATGAATGTTTACTGTTTTGTAAAGGTCAGCATTGTTCACAGCATATTCCTCTTTCAGTGATATACCACATCCTCACACACTTAAAATAAGTTAGTTATTTTTGATTTGACCACCATAATATTTACTGGAAATAATTTGTATGGCAATAAAATGTTTGCCGGGTCAGCTAGTATAATGATAATAAAGTAAATTGGATATGGCGGAGGAATTGATATGTGGTAATTATTAAAATCCCGTCGGCATCTTCTAACATACTTAATATTCAAATCGTTGGCTGTATATTACGTAAAGGATATCTTATTCAAAATATAAGATGAATTAGACATCTTTAATTATACGTAACAGTATCGCTCATCACTTGGTAGCAACGTGCTCACAGAATCCACGTTCACAGTCTTGATTCAATCACAGTTAGCAATATATCGCTCATCACTACATCCAATGCTGGAGACACGAATGAAATTTATTTGCAAATATTTTGAACATCCACGCTTCAAACAAAATAAAAAAAAATCAATGAGACATCCGAAAAGTAAACGAAAATTAGCCAATTAAATTCATACCCCCATATTACAAGAATCATACTTCAGACACAGTATAATAATACATCTTAGAGGCATTTGAAGAATGCAAGATGCATCCAAGATGCATTAAAAGGATAGAATTTAATATACTCTATACGTATTTGAAGAATATAACCTATATGTACTAGAAGAATATACTCAAGACAAATTCGGGAAGGGGGTGTTTTATTCACCATAAAGATAAAGACAAAGAAATTTTTATTGTTCTTGGACTCTTGGTCCACCAAGAACATACAAAGGTATACATTAGTATTAGAGCTTGAGCACGCAGAAAAATTGGATGCATGCAATAAATTATATAATATTGGTAACAGAAAACATAAGCATATACTGAATTCGCGCTAGTATCACGGCGGAGGGATACGTCGGGCTGGCGACGGATGTGGCGGAAGGAGCGCTGCTAGCGTGCGCGGGGGGAAGGAGAACTGACGACGAGCTAAGCCTGTCCGGAGGCGGCATATTGCATGCAAGCCCTGGCCTGAGCACACGCATGGTCGTGTTGTACGTGTATAAATAAATGTGTAAAGCCGAGAGTCTCGTGTAATTTTTAAAAGATCTAACACTATCATATTGGTAAAATTAATTTTTATCCTGTAATAGCATTTTATTGAAAAGTAAATTTTTGAAAGAAATCAATGATTCGGGTTTTTTAATTTGTAACCATGTGTATCTTTGTCATGGCAACGCGTCAGTTGATGCAGAAGGCTCGAAAACACCACCGTCCTGGCGGCGACGTCGAAATCACATTCATGGTTCTGTATAAGCCATCCGCGTCCCTGTTACGTGCTCATAATCACTCTTGTCTACAGGGGCGGTCAGGCCAAGTCGGCTGGACGGTAATCGCCGAGGGTCCTAAGCGCAGGGGGCCACACCACCCTAGCGTCTATCATAAAGCGATATGAAACACGTAATAAAAAACTCGGTAAAGATAAAAGATGAACTTAAAAAAAGATAACTTGAATAAATTTTTTCCCTTAAATAATTCTACGTTTTTATTAGTTGCCTTAGTTACAACATACTTTGCGTAAAATATTGTATAAAAATACAAAAGAAATAAATGTGTCAGAGGATATAACAGAACCCGATGCTTCTTTGACAGGATGATTCGAAAATGTTATTTTAGCGTTTTTTTTTAGATTAAAGTGCAGTTTCATTGCAGAAAAATACAAATAGATAAGAGAACTATAGTACATTTTTTGATTTTAAGGCCTGTGAAATTTTTACTTTTCATATTACTTTTTTCTCACGAAATTGCTATTTTTTATGAACTTTTATGTCGTTTTTTAAAAAGCCGTTCTTGCCATCCACTTGTCCCTCGACGATTATCTTTATCTTGTCTGAATATGTGGCCCATAAGGTTTTCCGCCTTCTTATTAAGGTTTTCATGAGGCTTCTCTTCTCTGCCACTCTTCTTAGGACTTCCTCGTTACTAATTCGATTAATCCATTTCATCCTCATCATTCTTCTGTAGCACCACATTTCGAAGGCCTCCATCCTTGCTATCTCCGCTGCTTCCATTGTATTACTTCAATATTTCAACAACTATGCATTGCACATCTCCACGATTGAACTATGGCACTCTTGCCACCAATATTGGTTTCTTTAACAAAACGCCCTCTCCCGCCTCAAGCCAATAATGCGATGAAATGGAAAAGGAGATCGATTGGATCGCCTAATACATTAGTTCATCTATCAGTCCCTTTCCTCAGTGGGCTGTGTCAAAGAGAATGTTCCCCGACTCACGAAGCTGGCTCAGCTCAGATCTATAATATCACAAGAGCGAAGTATTTTCTGCCATGCCTTAAGCGAAAATGATGTCGACCGCAGGCCATGTCGAATGGTTCCCGGATAACTACCTCATCTGGAAGCGAGGTAATTAAGTGGGAAGATTTTTGGGCTATGATCCTTTAGTCCCAGGATCACATCACGGGTATCTCCTTCAGACACCATGTTAAATAAGATGTTCAATGTTACTCATACAATGTATAATAATATCTTATCATTCCACCAGATAATGCCAAGATCAGGTCTGTTGAGTTCTTTAAGTCTAAGCTAGTCTGAAAATAAACAACAATTCAAACCACGAATGGAAAAATAATGCATTGTTGGTGATAAGAACCTTGATAATTGAAACATTTTAGCCTCTAAGTACAAATTTCAGACCTTCTATGAAAATAATATTGTGACCGATGGCAAAATATGCATTTCCCTAACTAAATCGGAGCATACATCTTCGACAATACCTATGTGTTAAGTCCTTCACATTCACCGTCAATTCAGTACCCAAATTTCATTCACCGTCTATCAAATACATCTCCCAAATCTACTCATTTCTAATCCATTCTTCCTTACTCCCTTCAGCAATGACTTCTTACGTCTTCTTCTTGTCCTTCTACCTTACCCATCCATTTGAAAACATCTTTCAGAATTCTTTCATCCCCTTTGTACGCTTTCAAGTCATCGCAATCTTCTATCTTCGAGATTCATACATCACATAAATGTTTAAATATTCATTCATTTCTTATTCTGGACCATTCTGAACTTTCATCCGGACCTTCGGCCAATATCCATTTCTGTGGTTCGTAATTTATTTTTTTCCCTTCCGTATGTGGTTCAAGTCTCAGCACCACACAGCATTATGTTTTCTGCTTTAATCCAATAAGTATTGTTTTTTAATTTTTATGATGATTTTATAGCTCCAACGTACGTGGTTCAGCATTCCCATAGCCCTCCTGCACGGGTATATTCGGTTCCCTTTTATTAATTTCGAGGTTAAATCGAACTACATGCCGTTCGAACATTAAAGAGAGACGTATTTTTCGGATTTCTGATTCGTCGCCTCGATCTATTTTGATATCGAGCTATTTTCGGCAAAAAATGTAGATCCTCAACCTTTTCGCAGCCAAATCCTATTTCAGCACACGGGGGCGGATCAAAAACTACGTGGACTGACGTCATAAAACAAACGATACTTTACATAGAAGCTAAATGCTGCCAATGACTTAATTAACACTCAAAATTACTGTGATTATGGATTCGCTGAACAGGCTGCTACCAAGTGATGTGATGAAAATGTTACGTATAATAAAAGATGTCGAAATCGTTTTTTATGTTGAATATGGTATCCTTTTCGTAATAAACAGCCAACGATTTGAACATAAAATATGTTTAAGAATGCCGACGGGATTTTAATGAATGACCCTCATCATTTCATTCGTCATATCAATATTACTTGAATATCGTCACATAAACTCAGAATCAGAACTGTTCCTTCAAATAAAATATTTTCCCTAATTTTCCGATTTTCAAAAAGTTTATTCGCTCCTTTTGCTAGGGGCTTAATCAATGGATTTGGACAGAAAAGTATGAATAACAGCGCCACATATCGCGACGGGCTTTCAGGAATGATTCTCCTCGGTGGTCGGAATCACAGTTAAGAATCACCGTTACTGATGAGCAACAGTCAAAGGCATTGAAGTAATCGGAATATCACAGTTCCGATCATCACTAATGCTTTGTTCAGATTACGATTGTTTAAGCGATCGTCCTAACGATAGTTAGCCCAAGTAGCAGTGTGAATGCATGTCCTGACAATAGTTACCGTAGTTCCGAACGTTGCCACTTTACGGTGTTTAGGCATTGGGAGACCGGAAAAAGAAGCCTCAAGAGATAGACAAAAAGTTCGTGAAGCTCCGATAGCTCTTTATTTTATTCCCTTGAATTGGTCCAAGTAAGGAAGAATCAAAATTATTCATTAGATACACATTGAACGCAGTAATATCTTGACCTTGCATGCCTAAACTAGGCATGGGCAAAAAATACCGGTATTCGGTAGTACCAAATATTATTTTTTTTCTACTTCGGTAGTACCGGCCAGTATTTTTTTAGCGGTACTACCGAAGTATCGGTACTAGAAATACCGGTACTTCGACGGCGCTGCCATCTTATGTATTATCAATGAACTACCTACCCAGCTACTTAAATAATTGAGTGCTGATAATATATCAAGCGAAGAAGGCCATTTCCAAGAAATAAACACCAATTCACAATGAATTTGAGCAAGAAGTGTTTATGTAATTAATGTCAAGGATATTTCCCAAGAAATTATAACAAGAGACAAGAAAATGTAGATGCACACTTATGCCATAAGTGCACATCTTGATTATAAGCTCACTAAAAGTAATACCATCCGTTTATTTTAATTTAAACTGATGTTATAAGCACTGATACAGTTAACCAACGTAGGAAGAGACTGAAAAATAGTGATGCTATCATGATATTGGCTAAGATTATTAACAATAGTCATAAACTTTTTTAATGTATTAAAAATGTTCATCCGTTTCTCGTTTTTTTTACATACAACCAATCCAGTGCACCACCAAAAGAAGACCAAATTAATTATGCTCCTTAATTATTAAGATGTGTCCTCCTTCCTTAGCTTATTTATTCTTTTCTCGTCATTTAACGGTACTTTTACAAAACTGTGAGTTCGAGACAAGTGTTATCATTATATTGACATAGGCGGATCCAGGGGGGGGGGGGCACGGGGGCACGTGCCCCCCCCAGGCCCTCAAAAATATGCATGATTATTAATACGGTCCCATTATCATTGCGTTCGTTTTGTATTACGAGGTATCCTTGTGCCCCACCCAGAACAAAATCCTGGATACGGCCTTGCTTGTGCCCCACCCAGAAAAAAATCCTGGATCCGCCCCTGATTATTGATATAGAAGGTATTCATTTACTCAAATAAGGTAAGAAAAGTCAAAGTTATATCGAACTCCACATATGTATTTCTTTATCTGAAATAAATGGAACAGCGACCTACAAGTCAAATTTTATTCGATCGCAGTATTTTAGCCATAACTAACACCAATTCTTGTAGTGTAAAATCATAAAACTAAATGTCTTAACATTATAGGGGCTTTTTATAGGTAATCTCAGACTGAAACGTAAGCTCTGTGAATAAGAAGACTTTTCATTATAAGTTCTCGGCAGAAGACGTTCTAATGTTGGTCTCGAGTCCGAAAAAGCCGTTGGCTTTAGGAAAACAAGTCATCTGATGGAGTTCCCAAGAGAACTTTACACTTCGTATACGCCAGGAAAACACCAAAATTTAATGGTATGCACCAAAATCATTGCCTTTAAAAACTTCATCGCTATCACCCTTCTCACTATTATAGAATCTATCCTCCATGTATTTTTCCGATAAATTTTCGAAAAAAAAATCCAGTTAATGATTGGTTTAGTGTATTCTTGCTATATGTTACGCTAATTTGACGAAATACCGGATAATTAGGGCAATACAAGAGATAAATCATTACTTATTAACATATTTTATCAATTATGAAAGTACCGGTATTTTTTCGCCGGTACTACCGGGAGAGTACTATTATTGCTTTTTAATACTCATCACAAAAATACCGGTACTTTTTCAAGTACCGCCCATGCCTAGCCTAAACAGCTTTGCTACCCGTCCATTTCTCGTTCACTTTAGATGTCAGCACTTAAGGGCAGGTAGGCAGGTTTTATCTCTGGTATTATCAATCGTTGTGTGAAGGGAAGAGAAATCCAGTGGTTGATGGATCTATCGAACACTGAACGAGGCATTGTTGAGATCGCTTTTCACCGATAGAGAATCTCAACCTATTCCACATATTGGATTTACTTAGTAATGCGGCAAGAGAGTGAAAGTTACGAATATTATTATACATTTCATTACTTTTGTAAATAGGTGTGAAGAGCCTAATTATACCGTGTAATTCGGATCGTTCTGGCAGTTCTAGACGCAAGTGGTAAAATTTGTGAACTTATTTCATTTTATGGTAGTTAAAATCACATGTGAAGACCGACATATGAATTATTTATTGTAATATTTCTCAGTTGAAGGCTAGGGAATTGACGCTTAGGTGTGCTGCCATCTTGCGGCAAATATCTAGTTTATAAATTCGTACGCAGGCTAAAATAAAATATATAGCACAGTTACATGCATCATGAGAAAAAAGAAAATATTGAGTAGTAAAGAATTTACGAAAGATTAATTTAATTATTTAATTAATCTAGTTAATATTATTTTTTTTCCAAAATCTTTCCTCTGGGTTTGGGCTTATCTCCTAACGACATTCCTGACCGCGTCACTGTTCATAGTTGTCTGTTTCTGAATCTCCTGAGGCTGTAACTTTATTTATCCATCGCCCAACTGTACTTATACCTACTGCATCGTCGCCATATAATACCAACAAACGTTAATTGATGTTCACACGAATATTACAAAAGAGGATCCTCAAGTCTGCCTCTAAATGTGTTGTCAAACAACGCGCATTTAAAAAGGTTTACATAAGTCGCCACTCGCGTCGCTGACGGACAAATTGATCCGACTTTCACCGGAAAATGAGGTATGATTCGGGGTTTCAGCCAAAATTTAGATTCATGACGATGTTATTTATCAAATTCATAACTTTACAATGTAATTCCTCGCATTTAAAATCATAATAATGCAAAATATTAGGAAAAAAATGGATCACATTACACTCTGACATTTTTGAAAGCCGATTAAAATGCGATCGAATTGGCAACAGAAATCAACCTTATGTGGGATGGAATTGGGCCTCCTCCATGCAATCCCCTTGGATGTTCATTTCGTTTTCTTTTTTGCACACAATATAAACACGCTCCTTTTAACGTTATTCGTTTGTAGACGCCATTTTAACGCTGCACTGCGGTTCTGCCATCTGCTAGAACGGTGTCATACTAAACCAGTGCAGAGAAAAAACGTTGAATGTGAAGGACCGACAACGATCAGGAAGTCACATGCCCACGAATGCCAATCATTTGCTACGATCTTCAAATTTTCACGGCATAAAAAGTAGACCATTGTCAACAATATTCTGCTTCACAATTTTGAAAATATAAACTTTTTATTCTTGTCTGCTACTCATGAAGCATGTTTATATGTAGGAGCGAGGTTTGGACATTGGCAACAGCAAGGAAGTTTATTCATATGATGATGCGATATATCAAATTCACTACTTTTCAACGCCCTGCCTCGCGATTACAGACATAATAATGGAAAATAGTGGCATTATTTAAGTTATAATGTAATCAAATTAATTGCATTCTACTTTTATTTCTGCACTAATATAATCAGTAAGTTTTTATTTCTTCCCGCCAACAGCTGTGCGGGTTACTCAGTTATCCATCCAATAAAAATTAAAGTTTTCAAAAACAATTTCAACGTAAAAAAGCATTCGTCGCCTAAATAACGGTTAAGTAATTGAGCTCATATGCAAAAGATCTATGTATATAAAAGAAAGTCGAAAATCTTGTAAGTTAGAGCACTTATAACTCGAAAACGGCTGCACGGATTGTAATGATATTAGGTTCTTTGGATTCGTCTTAGCCCCGGATAACATATATCATCTCTTTCTTAGCGATATGTTTTTAGGAGTTAGTAATGCAACAACAATTGATAAGTCGGTTAAAACTACGAATTAAATTATTTGATTTGTTTTAACAATTTTAAACTGAACTTCGTAGCAATATAACATTTTAATTACTAAATATATTCAAAATATTGAAATTGTATTTAAAAATTTAATTCGAGCTAATTATAAGCCTAGCTCGAGTTGACTCTCCACTACCGTGTTTGTAAGTAACTCTCCAAGCAATTGTTGACAATCGTAATGTCCGTGTTCCTGTCGACGAATGGAGCAGTTTTATTTCACTTCCTCGGAATATTTGCAAATAAGTGTCATCGGAAGGTGAGCTCGTCAACAAAGTGTTCCAGAATATGATTGATAACCACAAAAATCAAAAATGGTTGATTGAGCGAACAATTTTGACGACCTAGAACGAAGATGTGGATGACTCTAGGTAAATTAGGATCAAATAGTTGGTACTCTGCATGAAATCATATATTTTAACTGGGTAACAAACGAAGACGAAATCACCTACTGTCTATTTATATATTTTAAGTCCTTGGACGTACCTGGCTTACCAAGGCACGATTTACAGCTAAACGTAGGCTCTGTGTTCATGATCTTTCAAAACCTAAACCAACCATAACTATCCAACGGAACGCGTTTGGTGATTAAAAAATGATAATGAATGTGATTCACGCGACTTTACTCACAGGAAAATTCAAAGATGAGGAAGCTCTCATTCCGAAGATTCCATGATCCCAACTTATAAGCTCTTTTGAGCTTAAACGTATTCAATTTCCAATTTGTGTTGCATTCGTGATAACGATCAACAAATCGCATGGTCATTCTTTCAGTTTTTTTGATGTTTTTGCTCATGTGCTAATGAAAACCCATGATTTTCTCATAATCAATTAAACGTAGTATGTTAAGGAGTCGGTAAACCATCCACTGTATTTCTTCCTTCGCTTCAAGAGCGCAGCCCGGAATTAAGGATAGGGAGTTTTAGGCGCAGACAATACTACGGATCTGTAGGGTATTGAAAAGCTATCGCTATATAGCTATCCCTATAGTATATCGCTAAGGTAAGCGAGAGGTGTGGGGGCCCTCCCCCAGACATTATTTAAGATAAATGGTTCAAAATAGTGGGTTTTGCGGCTGTGTGAATAGTTAAATATGTTTTTTTTTGTTACTTATTCGTCCCCCTAATTTTAGTAACAAAAGTTTTTATAAAAAAATTCTCTGAGCTCTTGGGGGGTTTTATCCCCCAAAAACCCCCCTCGCTGCGTCACTGTTTCGCTTCGCTATATTTATTTAGCTTCATCCGCTTTATCTTGCGCCTGATAACAAAACAAAGTTAGTTGTTTATCAGAAGGTGCTTGACGCAAGACATTAAACCCGAATGGGTACACCGTGGTGCGTTAACGCATGCAGCACGTTTACGCAGTGCATTTTTTCCAAACAGAGATACTATAACTGGCGCGCCTAAAGTCATTTGATACGAATGCTGGTTCAGAGGGACTTTTCTTACACGATTTTGAGCATAAGTCAAATGTCGAATTAGCATTGTCTTAACCTGCCCCGTGAACCGGCCAAGTTTACGCAACAGACTTGGGCCTAAGTACATTTTTTTCGGTTAATAACACAAATAGCCAGCAATTGAATCCGTATAATTTTATTTCATTCACTGCTGTATAAAACCACAATGCCCAAAATTTCTTAAAATGAAGAAAATTTTAAGAAAATTCATTGAAAAAAAAACCGCGTTAACGTGCTCCGATCCACTCTATATAGATTCGGCAAAGAAAATGTCTTTCTGGCAAGCAATTTTGATACTCATTTACGTAGTTTTATGGAAAATGTATCCTTATTTTATTATAATAAATTAAGCATGATTAAAAACGATACAGCCGCTCTTGATTTATAAATGGTGTAACTAAACTGTAAGTTCATTGATTGTAATGTGGTACGAAGTTCGCCGGGTCAGCTAGTATTATTATAAAGGAACAAAATCAAAAATAAAAACATTATAAAACATTAACATAACCTTTCGTCACTGAAATGATGCCTTATTTGCTAAGTACATACATACCCCTTTACAAACCGTCATACAGCCCCGGACAGATCCAGCAAGGTGCGCTCTTTAGGCTATTATGTATTATTATATGTAATATATATTTAGCACGTGAATTCTATAAGATCTATTCTATATTTTTATTTTGCTAACTTCTTTAGCTACGAATGGTTTTATTTTGATTTATTTTGCTAATATTTTGTTTGATGTTGCTGAATAATTCGTCACTGCTCTGTCGGCATAAACACGAAAAGCGTAAGGATACATATAGCATGTCAAAACAAAAAGCTACTATAAGCGCCAAGGGTCCAGCGAATTCCAATAAGAGTGAGTAGAGGGAACAAATAGTGGTGAAATTTTGTATAAAACCTGAGGAACTGGCAAGAAAAACTTTTAATACACACAGCGACGCGACGCTTTTTTAGGGCTTGCAACGTGTTTGAAGATGAATGGACGTTTCAGAGCTGGCCGTCAGTCGATCGAAGACGATGCATGTCCAGAACTTCCATTCATTTCCAATTACGACTCACAAGTCGACAAAGCCAACACCCTTATAAAGGAAAATCGGCCATCTGAAGGCTTTAGAAATAATCAGGGAAGCTTACTGAATACTATGAGATATCAGCTGGATCATTATGCGAAATTTCGACGGAAAATTTTAAAATTTTCGCATTGCTATAGAAATCGTTACACACCTTTTGATGGACGGCAAAAATGCTCATTGCATTTATCCCTCAGAGCTCTAGAACATTCGGCCAAACACTCGACCACCGTTCGTCCTCTTTTACCAATCAAAGAATTTTTCCATGGAGTATTTAAGAACTGTTATTGTTCCGAATATTTCTCGGGTTTTCAGCCAGGTTAATGCTTTAATGTAATCCGACGTTTCGGTAGACGACTTGTCTTCCATCCTCAAGGCTGTGTTACTTGAATGAAGTTCAATTTCACACTGAACCGGATTGACCGTTTACCGAGGACAACAATGCGGCTCAGGTGTCGTCCGATTGGCTGTAGGTCTTTTGAAATTCTTCACGTTCAACCCTTATGTTTTTGATGCAGCTGATTACAGGTCTCCATGTATTGCAAAGGTGAAAGCCGGTGGCCCGATTGAAATTTTTGGGATTGAGGCGGATCTCTATTGCTTCCTTAATTATGCGGTCCCAGTAACGTTGTGCGTGGCAATGGATTTTTGTATCTTCCCATCTAATCGCACGGTCTTCATTACCATTTAATCAAGAAAGGTCCCGAAACGTCGGCTTACATGAAAGCATTAACCTGGCTGAAAACCCGAGAAATATTCGTCACAAGTATTAACCAGGAAAAATTAAAATCGTAAACTATTATTGTTGGCTCCTTTGGTGGTTTTTCCTCTTCAATTCACAATAAGAACTAACCCCTTTCATTTTCTTCACCACCACATTTCACTAACTTCATTCTAAAACTCATCTGATCTCTCTCCTTGCCTCTTCTTTTTCTTCCATGAACTAAAATAACCTATGAAAGGAAAAAAGGATATTTGACAATTTTCCGGAAATTGCAAATGCAAAGAGGGATCTGATGGGTAGCACATATGCTACATTTAAGACTTTCTAAGCGTGGATCACCGCTGGGATGAGTATGCACATCGGGAAGGAGTGAATTGAATTGTGAAATTGTGAAAAGTGAAAATGAATTAAACCCAGGAATTTAACTTCTTTATAAAGTACCGTTTGTTTTATGACGTCAGTGTGCGTAGTTTTTGACCCGTCCCCATTTATTGAGATGGGCGGCTGCGAAATGGTTGAGGTAGTATAATTTTCGCCGCAAATAGCTCGAAAAGTAGGCGAGGGATCAAAAATCCGCAAAATACATCTCTCTTTAATGTTCGAACTGCATATAGTGCGATGGAACCTCGAAATTAGAAAAATGAAACCATGCCCGAGAAGGAGGGATATTGGATTGCTGAACCACATACCTTGGAGTAATAAAATCATCATGAGAATTAAAAAAATAATATTTATTCGATTAAAGGGTAAAAAATAATGATGTATGGTGCTGAGACTTCAACCACCAACGGAAGAGAAAAAAATAAATTACGAGCCACAGAAATGGATCTTGGCCGAAGATCCGGCTGAAAGACCGGGAATTGATCCAAAATAAGAAATGAATGAATATGCAAAGTATACTGTGATGTAGGAATCTCGAAGATAGAAGATTGCGATGACTTAGAAGCGTACAGAGGGGATGAAAGAATTCTGAAAGATGTTTTCAAATAGATGGGGAAGGCAGAAGGATAAGAGGAAGACGAAGATCATTTTTGGATGGAGTCGGGACGAAATGGATGAGAAATAAGTAGATGAGGGAGATATATTTAATAGATGGAGAATGGAAATGAGTTGTTTTCATAAAGTTAAAATGGGTAATTTTTTGCATGCCTAAATAAATAAGTTAAACCTATTGACGTATACAAAATATGACTTCGAAATTCTCTATACTCTTGTTGCTACAGAACTTCTAAGTTTGCGAAAATCACAAAATTCTTTCGCGCTACAAGAATGGCCTTTGACGTCATAATGCGAGTATGCAGATTCGCTCCATGGCAATAAAAAACATGAACGACGGTTACAAACATCTACGACAATACTTATTCATCACTTGAAGAGTGTGTCAAAAGCAGTTGTGAATAGTTTTTAAGTTTTTTACGGTGCGCGTATTGCGCAAAGGCTGACTCCGACTTGGTAAAGGCGCATTCCGGGAACATTCTGAAGGTAGACTAACTCATGATCGCCTATTAATTCTCCAGCAGTGAAGATTTCTGGCGCGGAGTTGAGAAGCCGCGAAATTGAAATGTAACATAAATGAAATCAACAATCTCTTTCGCAAGCAAGCTAAAGCTTGGTTTGTATCTAATTTAATTACTGTCATTTACTCATGGCTTTTAATGTGTACTTGGTGCTATATTGAAATGTGCGAAGTTAGCGTTTTGGAGAAACGAAACGGAATATATTTGACGCCGATTCACTTAGCATTCCTAAGGTCTGGGTGAGAGACTTACGGAGATGCAGCAGTTGGATAGGTTCAACAGAAAATAAATTTAAGCGTTTGCACTGCTGGGGCTAAGGTGACACCAGAACATAACTTTGAAAAATAGTCCACTGGCACCAGGTAAACGTATTGTTTTTTGGACTGTGACGTCACGCTCAGCGACATGGCGATGGGTTGTTTGGAGCACAAGATTACTATGCGATTTTCAAAGTGGAATTTTACGAACAACACGCAGGTTAGAGAAGAGCTGATTTCGTTGTAATTTTCAGGATGAAGAATAATTTTTTATCCATTTTCAGTGGAATTCCCCATTGAGTGATGAATTGTTGGTGAATATGAAGGACTTATTATATTGGCATTTTGGAAGATGGATGAATAGATGGAATGCTTATTTTGCCATCGGCTACAGTATTATTTTCTTTAGAAGCTCTGAAATTATTTTTTATTATTATACTGACAGCAGACAAGAATTAAAACAGCATTATTTTCCCTGTTGCTGTCTTAATTCTTGTTTGTTTTCAGACTAGCTTAAACCTAAAGAACTCAACAGAGCTGATCTTGGCATTATCTGGTGGAATGATAAGATATTATTATACATTGTTTGAGTAACATTGAATAACTTATTTAACATGGTGTCTGAAGGAGATAACCGTGATGTGATGCTGGGACTAGAGGATCATAGCCCAAAAACCTTCCCACTTAGTTACCTCGCTTCCAGATGAGGTAGTTATCCGGGAACCATTCGACATGGCCTGCGGTTGACATCATTCTCGCCTAAGGCACGGCCGAAAATGCTTCGCTCTTGTGATGTTACAGATCTGAACTGAGCCAGCTTCGTGAGTCGGGAAACATTCTGTTTGACACAGCCTACTGAGGAAAGGGACTGATAGATGGACGATATTAGGCTATCCAATTGATCTCCTTAGGACTGATATTAGGCGATCCAATCGATCTCCTTTTCCATTTCATCGCATTTATGGCTTGTGGCGGGATATGGCGTTATTTTTAAGAAACCAATATTGGTGGCAAGAGTGCCATAGTTCAATCGTGGAGATGTGCAATGCATAGTTGTTGAAATATTGAGCTAATACAATGGCAGCAGTGGAGATAGCAAGGATGGAGGCCTTCGAAATATGGTGCTTCAGAAGAATGATTAGGATCAAATGGATCGACCGAGTTGGTAATGAGAAAGTCCTAAGAAGAGTGGGAGGGAAGAGAAGCCTTACGAAAACCTTAATAAGAAGGCAGAGAACTTTATAGGCCACATCTTGAGACAAGATGGCCCGATAAAGATAATCGTCGAGGGCCAAGTGGATGGCAAAAACAGCTTATAAAAACCACGTAAAAGGTCATAAAAATATCAATTTCGTGAGAAAAAATAATATATGAAGAGTGAGAACTTCACAGGTTAATAAAATTTAATAATGTGCTATAGTTATATTATCTTTTTAGTATTTTTTTCATTGTAAATACACTTAAGTATAAAAAAAGCTGAAATAACATTTTCGATTCACCCTCCCAAAGAAGCATCAGGTTCTGCTTTCTCTTATTACACATTTATTTCATTTTTGTACAATATTTTACGATAAGTATGTTGTTATTAAGGCAACTAATTAAGACGTAGAATTATATAAGGGAAAAAATTGATTCAAGTAATATGAGTCTTTTTTATTACACCTATCATATAGGCTTCACGATAGACGCGGGCGTTTTGGGCCCCCTAAGCTCGGGGCCCTCGGCGATCGCGAACCAGCCGGCCTTGCCAGACCGCCCATGTAGACAAGAGTAAGTTTATGAGCACGTAACAGGGACACGCAAGGTCTTATACGGTGCCACAAATGTAAACCCCGATTTCGGCGTCGACTCCAGGACATTGGTGATTTCGAACTTTCTGCATCAACTGACGCATTGTCATGACGAAGTTACACATGGTGATTACAACGCCACTGCCTCACATTATCTTGAGTCTATTCTTCTCATCCATCTATGGTCTATCCTCTTAATGCGTATAGAATCAATTAGGTTCTATCCTTATAATGTGTCTTGGGTCTATTCTTCAAATTTTTTAGGGCTATATACTTCAAATGCCCATAGGGTGTATTCTTCTAATGCGTCTAAGGCCTACCATACACGTTCAGTTTGGCCTAAAGGTTTGGACTGTTCAGTCCTGGACTGAGGGAAGAACTGACAGTGTGTGGCGATTCCATGAGGCGGATCGTCGGCCGGACGGCCGGATGGGAAGACAATGAGGCTCCGGCCAAACTGCGCAGTTCCGGCTTTTGGGCTAAGCCTTACGTCCAAGCCTGCGGCTACCTTTTACCTACCGGTCTACATACCGGCTTTATGCCTACCATACACCTTACGTCCAAGCCGCAGGCTTGCACGTAAGGTGTATGGTAGGCATTAGGTATGATTCTTTTAATGTGAGGACATTATGTTAATTGGTTATTTTTCGTTCACTTATCGGATGTGTCATTGCTTTTCCTAATTATTTTAAAGTGTGGTTGTTCAATATATTTTCAGAATAATTTCATTCGTGTCTCTTGCAGTGTGTTTAGTGATGAGCGCTATATCGTTAACTGTAGTTAAACCGCCGCGCCGTTACTGAAAAGAATCAGTCACTGCCGGTGACTTGATTAATATTCGTAATGACTGTGATTATGGATTCGGTGAACAGGCTGCTATCAAGTGATGTGCGATAGTGTTACGTATAATAAAAGATGCCTAATTCATCTTTCATGATGAATAATATATCCTTTACGTTATATGCAGCCTATGATTTGAATATAAAATATGTTAAAAAATGCAGACGGGAAATTAATGATTGTCACTTATCAATTCATTCACCATATCAAATTTACTTTACTATTGTTGTATAAACTCAGAATCAGAACTACTCCAAAAAATATTTTGCCCAATTTTCCCAATTTTCGATATGGTAAGTTCTTTCTTTAGCGGAGAGCTCATTCATTGAAATTGATCAAAAAAGCAGGAAAATCAGTGCCACAAATCATGGCTGACTTTTACATTGATTCTCGTCGGTGGTCGCAATCGCATCTAAGAATCACCGTTACCGGAAAGTAGCAGTCAAAGTAGGGATGGGCAAAAATAACCGGTTTTTTATACTACTGGTTTTTTAATTAGGTTAACCGATTAAAAACCGGTTATTTTTATACGCCAGTTAACCTGAGTATTAGTTTATTTGTTTGCATAACCGAAAAAAAAACCTGAGAAAAATAATCTGGCTCCTGATTACCGCACTCTCTCGGGAACCGTTGGAACTACCAGCACTATTTGCCGCTACCACACGGCCCACTGGCTGAGGTTTTCCTGCGCCTCTGCTAGCCACAGAGTACATTATGGGCGCTGAGACCCCCCTAGCTGTTTGTACAAGATCATGTTATGTTTAGCATGCCTTCGACGTCTGAGTAGCTGGGGAATTACGAGGGCCTGGCCAAGCAGAAAAATTCGGGGGGGCGAGTCGAGCCCCCCTAATTCTTTGTCTCAGATTTTATTTTTTTCAAGCACAGTTGAACCTGGAGGGGTCCTCCTACCGAAATGGTCCTAGTCTCCCATAAAATTTCGGGGGGAGGGATCGACCCCCAAAGTTTTTGATTTATATTTAGTTATGTTCAAGCACAGCCATAATATTGGGGGGGGGCGACACCCTGACCACCCCGAAATTTTATGGGGGACTACGACCATTTTAGGGGGGAGGAACACTCCAGGTACAGCCGATCTTTAAAATAACAGAATCTGCAACAAAAACTTAGGGGGGCCCGCCCGTCCCCCGGATTTTTCTGGGGGACAACGAGGCTTATGGGGGGGCGCGCCCCCCGTAATCTCCCAGCTACTACGATGTCGCAGACATGCTAAACATAACCTGATTTTGTACAAACAGCTAGGGAGGTGATAACGGTCCTCGGTTATTTTCTCATAAAACTAGGGATTGACGGTTATGAAGAAAAACCGGTGGTAAAACCTAAGAACGTACTCTTAGAGCATAAATCTCTTGAGTGCTCGCACCTTTTCTGCAGGTAAATTAACCTAGTATTTTCTCTCCGCACAGTATATACAGGGTTTTTGGTTATATCCTTATGCAACAGATGAAAAATCTTGCGGACTAACCGATTTCGGTTTTTATCGTCGCGAGTGCTAGGTTATTTCGTGGACGACCACGAAAAATAAAACGGGAAAAATAACCGGATCAATGCCCTTTGTCGTAGAATCTAGGCACAACGTGCTTCCGACCAGATTTTCGGAGAATGGTATTTAAGAAGCAGGACAAAGTTCAAAAATCAGTATTTTTTTTTCTTAAGCACCGAAGATATGCAGTGCGCAATGCTTTAGGTTATATAACCTGATTATAACAGATTTTTTACTCCAGTACTCTACTCACTCCAAAAGCCAGTTTGCCTAATTATGTTTTTCTTCTCATAATGCCCATTCCTAAGCCGGAGGTTACATTTTGGTTGGAATGATACGGTTCCAATCACCGCTAGTTGCTTGAAGAGAATGTTCCAATATTGGATACACATGGGTTTGTTAAATTAATACCACCGGGAAAGTATTGAATATTATACATCACTTCAAAACTATTGGAAATGGGTGTGAGAAGTGCTATTTATACCGTGTAATTCGGATCGTTCTGGCCATCATCGACGCGGGTGGTGACTATTGTAAACCCTTCTAATTTTCAACAGTTAATATCACATGCAGTGACCTACATATGAATTCTTAATTGTAATATTTGTCGGTTGAAGGCTAAGAAAATTACGATTACATGTGCTACCATCTTACGGCAAATATCCAGTTTATGTATTCGTGGCGCAAGTCAAAATTGAAACTTTGTTACCTCTGTTCCTGAATACTAACCAAAATGCGAAAGAAAGAGCCTAGCTTCCGGGGAATCCCTAGGAGGACGTAAATATCTAGTGGGGGCACCACCGGTTCCGAGCGTGGAGCGAAGTGTGGCCGGAATGGGGGTGCTTGGGTAGGACAAACCACGCCCACTTTGAACAAAACATTGACCTTTTTTCTTGTTTCATTGTTAGGCTTCGCCAAGAAATGGCTCGAATATCTTTTACCAGGGAAAAATAATTACCATTCACTACGGTAATCAGCTGAATATAAAGTTTTACGAGACTAAACTAGTCACTTACCTGCACTTATGCAGGTATTGAATTTTATTATAGCCAACGGGAATTAACAAATCCAGTAATTAAGTACATTTTCAAGGATATCCCAATAGTAAAGTGGCTAAAGGCCGTATTACACGGTACACGGAATTGCGCAATCTGGCATACGTGCGAAGGCGAAATCAAAATTGCGTCGTGTAAAGCGGTGATTTGCTAGAACACATGCGAGAATGCGTGGATGCGAGACGGCAAAATAGCCCCTTTTCAAATTTCGTTCATGAATTCGCGCAATTCCACGCCATTTTAGAAATAAATGCAGCTCTAACCTGCGCAATTCCGTGCCCCGCGTAAAATGGCCTTCACAGAAACAAATGTTCTATCTACATTAATAAAAGTATCGCGAGAGATGAAAAAAATCCTATGCCAGAGACCGGTGAAATACCAATGATTGTGGTAACATTTTTCACTGAATTTACTTCATTTTTTGAACTAATCTTAGCAACTCAACGTATCAGTCGGAGAATGAGTCCAAAAATTGTCAAACTAAGATGGCGGAACTTAGACCTCACTAAAATCTCGGAAACAGGGCCTCCAGATATTTACAGCCTCCATGGGGGAATCCAGACTCTTTTAGACCTCCAAGTTGTATGCTTCTTGGGTTAGCTGCGTTACCAAGTGGGAGAAGGGTTTTTGAGACTGTCCACGAATATTACAAAAGAGGATCTTCAATTCCGCCACCAATAATGTTGTCAACCACCGCGCATTTAAATGGGTTTACAGAAGTCGCCACTCGCGTCGTTTGCAGACAAATTGACCCGAGTTTCACGGGGAAATAAGGTATAATTAGGATTATTAATCGAAATTTATACACATGATACATCGATGTATGAAATTCAATACTTTTCAACGCTATGCTTTGTAATTGCAAGCATAATAATCCACAATATTTAGAAAAAAAGTGGATCGTTTTGCACTTATCACAGCACCGCGGTCATTTTTGAAAATCGATGGAATTGCGTCCGAAGTGGCAACAGAAATTAATCTTGTTGGATGGAATTGGACCTCCTCAATGCAGCCCCATTGAGATAAGGTTTCGTTTCCAATCACTGACAAAGTCTTTCGAGAAAAGTCTTTTCACCGAAACCACAATCACAGACATTTCGAGAATCAATTAAGTCACTGGCAGAGACTGATAATTTTCAATAACGGTGAATTAATCTCAGGTAGCGACATATCGCTCATCACTAAACGCAATGCAAGAGACTCCAATGAAATTAATTTGCAAATATATTGAACCACTTCAAACAAATTATTAAAAATCAATGACACATCTGACAAGTGAACGAAATTTAGCCAATTAAATGTATATAGCCATATTGCAAGAATCATTCTTCAGACGCATTAGAAGAGTAGGCACTATACGCATTTGAGGAATAGAACCAAGAAGCTTTAGAAGGATAGAACCTAATAGACCCTATACGCACAAGAAGAATTACATAGACCTTATACGCATTTGAAGAATTGACCCTAGAAGCATTAAAAGAATAAAAAATCTGAAGCTGACTTTTCTTTCTAGAAATGGAAAACTACATTCCACGAACATTGGTGTCGCAGGGAGAGGTGGGTCCGGAACCCTCACCGCCTGAATATTTAAAATTACAATTAATTTGCTCCATTAAAAAAATATCGATAAATGGTGAATTAAAAAAAAATTACTTGAAAAATGGAGTTATTCGATAATGAACAATGTTAAAATTAGTTCACAAGCCTCTTATTAGTATCCTTCAATTCAAAAATTTTCACCCTGGTTTTGGACCCCCCTACCACGCGCGAAATTCCTTTCTATCCCACTAATGAACACTGACTGTGGATAACGTCATGTGCGAAATATACAGAGCCTATGCCGTGTAACAAACCGATCAATATTTTAGGAGAAGTCCGGTTACCTTGGTGAAAAGAAAGAGCTACAACAACTTTTATGGGTTGTCCCATTAACTAACGTAAGTAAACATCTCCAATCCTAAATGACTTCTATTGGGGAGGTAAGTTGGATACCAAGTGATGTTTGATAATGTTATGCAAAATAAAAGATGTATTTTTTTTATCTTTTCTGATGAATAAGAGATCCTTTACGTAATATACAGCCTACAATTTGAATGTAAAATAGATTTAAAAATGCCGGCGGGTTTTTAATGATTGCCGCCTATCAGTTCCTTCAATACATCAAATTTAAATGATTATCCTCGTATAAATTCCGAATCGGATCTGCCACAAAAAATATACTGCCTAATTTTACAATTTTCGATAAGCTAGCTTCCTTTCGCGGATAGATCATTCATTGGCGTTGGACGTAAAAGCATTGGTAAATAATCACTTTCACAGCTTCGATTACCTGAGAATTGCCTGAAGAGAATGACTCAGTACTGGTTACACATAGTTTTGAATTATACTTTAACGTAGAGAAGTCCAGAAGTTTAGGTATCACATTATAACTATTGTAAACGGGTGTGAATATATAATTATACCATGTTATTCGGGAAGTTTTTGCCTTCAATGACGCGAGTGTTAACTTTAGTATACTCATTTTATTTGGTCGTAGTTAATATTACATGTAATGACCGGCATATTTATTCTTTATTGGAATATTTGACGGTGGAAGGCTAGGAATTTAATGCTTACGTGTGCTACCATCTTACGGAAAATATCCAGTTTATGTATAGATAGTCAGCCAAACTAGCTGTGTGAATGCCAATTTACGATGATTAGACGCTGGGAGACCGGAAGAGGAATCGACGAATTGAATCGCGAATGCTCGTTCTTTTGTTCCTCAAACGAAAGGCATTGATTGCTATTCATTACTCACCATTAGTGTACTCATAATATACAAATTATTTGGTTTTAGAAATCCCAGTTGATACGAATGTTAATGGTAAATTTTAACCTCATTTGAAAAAGACCAGATTAGCGCCCATGCGATGCCATGCCGCGTGATGCCAAAGGGACCTAGATGCTATTCGAGTAGTCAGGAGTTATGCATCGTCTGAGATTACCAATGAATGCATGAGGCACGGAGCTCAGGGAAGTATCTCTTGATAATTACTTATTAAAATTGCCTGAGGTCGGTAAGTTTCCTTCGCTTGATAGGGTATTAATAATCCTTACTTAAGGCAAGCGCTATATGCTAGCAGTATTTTTCTCACATTTATTTCACTTTTTCATCGTGACTGCCTGTGCCTTTTTACTTTCATTAATTTATTTATTTTCATACCACCGAAAACAGCTCATGTTGGCCTTCACATTGGGGTTTTTCAACAATTTTTGATAAATGTACGTTCACGAACAATCTATCCCCTCAATACGGGCAACCTACCCAGGACGTACCCGCGTACGGAACGAGTCGCGGGTACGACTCGTACCCGCGACCTCTTGGTCCGCAGGCGAGGACTTCACCTCATTACCACCGAGGCCGGCAAATAGTTTCATAATGTTTGAAACACGCAAACTCCAATTAAACCGAAGGAACTAGTTTTTGAACCATCTTCAAGGTCAAGTAGGTACCCTATTACTGAGGAAGCAGCAATTTTTAAATTTAGATACTTCGATAAAATGCCCAAATATTGCGTCCTGCAGTCCATTTCAAGTATTGAATAGCAAAATTCCACACAACAGTACTTGTTTTCTGTAAAATCTTACCATTGGTCTTAAATTTTTACATAGATTTATCAATTTTCCACGAAGTTAAGCCTGACGATTAGCTTTTTTTTACTTGTTCCTAAAGATGGCGTAACGGCTGATTTATTGATTCACCTTAAGATTGTGAACGTAACTCCCGTTCTGTTTTTATTTCGTAGTGTTTGACAGCGCAAACAGCAAGTCGCTAGTTGGTATAAGAATTCAAGGCTTTTTGTTTATCTACACCTACGTCTACATCTAATGCCTTTATCTACATCATATACCTTGCGATCCACCTCTAGGGTGTTTGGCAGGGGGTGGTCAATCACCAGTATTCTAATCATGTACATTCCCACATGCACAACACGCGGTCATAGAAATGTTACGCATGCTAACAAATTATACTTCCACATTCATACAAAGAAAAAACTTGCCAGTTGCTCATGAAGGCAATCTGTTTATAAAACTAGAATCTGCAAGAACTGCGTTTATGAATACTAGGAAAATTCAGAAACATGCATTAACTAACACACAAGTTAGTGGACGAGTCAACTAATCTATTTGCATATCCTAACGCTTCCGTTAGTCTCCTATTAGTCGTGGATAAAACGACATCCTAAATTAGTGGCGTAGCCAGGAATTTCGTTCAGTGAGAGGAGGGGGGGGGGGTCTAAATCAAGGGGGGAAATTTTTTTAAAAACAGGGTTCTAAGTTGAGGGCTTTAAACTAATTTTAACACTTTTCATAAGCGAAAAAACTTCATTTATTAAAGAAATATTTTGTTAATCCACGTATTTTCAATATTTAATTTTCTCATATGAAGGAAAATAACTGTGTTTTTATATTTCAGGGGGGGGGGGGGTTCCGGACCCACTGTACCTCCCCCCTGGCAACGCCACTGTCCTAAATATATCTGTTTTACAGACCATCTCTCTTATTTTATTTTTATGATCCGATCTACCGTAGTATGTTGGTGTTGGTAAATAAATTTACGTTGTCTTCTGAAATTTGACATCCTGATGCGTAATTATATTGGTGGCTGAATATCGCTTTCCCTCCTTCCTCAGTGGTGCTTTTGCTATAAATGCGAAACGACTCCTCTTTTTCGCTTTTCATCGCTTTCACAGTTTACTTCTTCTGTGATTCAAACTCCTTCCTTTTGGGCGCGCATGATATCTCATCAGTGACAGGATCTTTCCGCTCGTTTTAACTGGATCATCAACATTTTTTAGTGTGTCATTGACGAGGTGGGAGCGTAAAAACCGTCCTTACCGGAAACCGAATGACTTGGATTATGGCGTGAGGAAGGACACCATTTCCGAGGAATTGGATTTCCGCAGTTCTTATCTTCCCAATGGAAGTCATTTAGGATTGGCGATGCTTACTTAGTTAATGGGTCGACCCTCAAAAGTAGTTGTAACTCTTTCTTTTCACCAAGGTAACCGGACTTATCCTAAAATATTGATCGGTTTGTTACGCGACATAATGGCAAAGTTCTAACAGCATGCATTTCAAACATAGCAACTTTTCAGGAGAGCAAAGGAAACGATTTATATTTTTAATTGTGCACTGAAATTAAAAACCAAAAATTCATAAAACTAAAAGAAGCATTAATTTGCAAACAAGTTGCATTTTGCTTGAATTTTATTTTTCAGTTTCATTACACATTATACATGAATTGCCATGAGAAAAAATTCCCCTGGACCGGGAATTGAACCACGGACCTTTGACTTTCCCATATATTACATAATATTACACACACTCATTACCCTTTAAGATACCTGTCAAATCGGCCAAATTTTGAGATACGTGTTGCTAAAACTTAGCCATCGACATTTCGTACATGATGTTATTCAGACTCACTCTTCATTAGTGGATTATAAAGGAATTTTGTTCGAGGGAGGGTGGGTCCAGAATCAGGGGGGGAATTATTTGAAATCAGGGTACTTATTAGGGAGCTGTAAACTAATTTTAACCCTTTTTTGATTATCGAAAAAATTTAATTTTTCAAAGAATTCTTTTTTAAATTTAAATGCGATTTCGGACCCTCCTCTCCCAACGGCACTGCTGTTCGTGGAATGTAGTTTTCCATTTCTAGGAAGACAAGGCAGCTTCTTTTGGCGTGTAATTATGGATGATACTGACACTTTATATTGATTGTGTGGTGCAGTGGTAGATTAGTTACCAAAGACAACGTGAGCTACATCACATACTGTTTTGACAATCTAATCGACCAGAGTGCGGGGAATATATCAAAGCTATCCGATTTGAGAGAGAACGTGTTCAGAGACAATAAACTGTAATTAATTTTGCTTGACGAGATGATAATATACCACTCCCGGGGTATCAATTAATCCGGGTTATGTAATCTGTGATCGGCTTGCTATATTGAATTCGCTCTTCTAATACGGCATTTCATCGCATTAGATCTCACAATTAATTTCAGGCTTGGCGAAACAAACTAAAGACGAAATGCGTTTCGAGAATATTCTTATAACATAATCTTGTCATTGGTTTGTGCCTTAGCGTCATTAGTATATCTCACGGACTTCGATAAAACGCAAGGTTCTGAGATTGTACTTACTCTAAGAACCTTGCGTTTTATCGAAGTCCGTGAGATATACTTCACGTTTCACTGTACTTACTCTAAGAACCTAGGATAAAACGTATCTTCCAGCAAAAACTACTAAATTTAATTCCTTTTTCCATTCTAAATAAATTTTTATATTTTACCCTTGACCGGTGACGTGCGGTCTCAGAGAGTTTTTTTTTTATTATTATGAATATTTTCAAAAGTGACTGTTTTTAAATGTCTATAATCATCGTTAGCTTCATATTTTTGCATAATAAAGATATAAAACTCTTAATATGAAACGCTTTTATTATTTGATTCCGTAAATTTGAAAATTAATTTGATCATCGGTCTGAGAGGCCTAACGTCATGCCTGCAGAATGCATCAAGAAAAGGAATAAACGAGATAAATTCATTTTTTTATCATTAGTTAGGCATCCACTTTAACATTGAAGGCATTATTTTGAAACATGGCGAGGTATTGACAATTAAAAACGATAGTAATAACTCAAAGTGTTTTTGACGCCACTTTTAGGATCCTGTTTTAAATTACTTTTTTAACGAAAATTTGATGCATATTGGTAACGCATAAAATAAAGAGTAAAGAATAGTTTATCAGATAAATAAACATTAACCTAAGCAATAAAAATACCTTCGCAGCATTTTATGAATATTTGATTTATTGTGGTTTCCCAGACTGCACGCCACTGGTAGTGTAACAAATGTTTCACGACACTGGTTAAGTTTAAGGTTTCACGTCACTGTTCACTGGTGTCATTATTCATGTAACCAATGCTTTTCACGGCCGCTTTTCGCAGTTTGGGTGTGACAATATGAAAGTACCTTCAGACTGCTGAGTATATTTAAATTGTCACTTAAAATTGGGACCCGTCGATGCGTGAATACATAAATCAATAGGATACAACCTATCAAAAGTAAACAAACCATTTAGTTATTTCTACATCTACATCTATGTAATACCATACGAGCCACCTCCAGGGTGTTTGGCAGGGTGTAACAAATCTTCCTCGTGCGGCATGCAAGATGACCGCCGCATTTGGAACTGCAATTTCATAGAAATATTCTACACATTCATGCAAATACATAACTTGCCAATGGCTAGTAATTCCTATGGCAAATCCATGCAAGTTTATCACTAAAAAGAAAAACAAAACATGAAGTGAGTCGTCCTAGCGAGTGACGCCAATAATTCTGTTAATTGAAACACCGACATTAACCTATTTCCTGAATACATCAGGAAATTTATACATTTTTGATGTTGCTTAGAAGCAACACAGGTCTATAATGGGCTAAATATCCTCGGATATGCGCGGGGATAAGAAAATCTAAGAACGCCGACGCTACGTTTCGGATCCCTTTTTTTCACACATTCACAAGGCTACAGAACCCGAAACGTCGGTGCTCTTAGAGTTTCTTACCCGTTCGACCCGAGAAAAGTTTATTCTTTTTACTAGCCGGGAATTTTTTAAATCATACACTACACCCCTGATATTTTTTTTGCATTTTCTCGTAGAATAACTCTGAAGTCAAATAATTTTTCTTAATCATACATATCAATGCAGTCCAAATTAGAACACAGAGCAGAATACTCGTGGTGGGAGCACGAAATCGGCATTTTTAGAAATTTTATTGCCTGACGTGGAACGCCTCAAATGTAACCTACCGTCTACATCTCAGTAATATATCTTCGCTCGTATGATTACCTCTCAGGCGGTGGATGCGTTTCCAACGAGCAATGAAGCTTCGTGCGCTACGAGATCACGCTCTGGCTTCTTAAGCAGTTTCTGCCACGACTTCGCAGCACGAGGCGAAAGCTTAATTCACGACGTGACGCGTGGATTCTAAAAATTATGCATTCGCTGATTCCTTCGATGCTAAAATCCACAAAATTGGGAAAACACCTACAGGGAATGCAGATCATCCGATGGATACGTTTTCGTGAAGTAGTTTGAATATTAGTGAATAAAAATTGGAAATAAAATATTAAGAAGGAAATGTGGGCCAAGATTTGAATAAGTGGTATTATGGAGAATACTGAAAAAAAGAGACCCTAGGAATCTATACAGAAGACCAGATATTATGGCCTTGATAAGAAGTAGGTGAATTAGGTGGCTTGATCATGTAAGAATAAGGATGCAATGATACGAGTATGGTAAAATATTCTTGGAGTATAGGTCAAATGTATATGATGCAAAAAAGTTGTTGGCCAACGTTTCAGTTTATTAAAAACTATCATCAGGGCTATGAATGAAAACCATGAAAACAATATAAAATATAATTTTATACAATATTTTTACGTAAATAAATGTTACGAAAGAGTTTTTTTTCAATGATATAATTAAAAAAAAATATATATATATATATAAGAAGGGAATACCCAAAAATTAAAAAAAAATTAATGATATGAATAGTGCATAGAGATCAACCAGAAGGAAGGCGCCCTCGGGGAACTAAGGCACCATGCATACACACCGATTTTGGACTTCCGGTAAAATATCGGCCGTCCACATTACAATAGTGAGCAATGGAAGGGCATGAGAGCTTGCACACACACCATTCACATGCCGGCACCGGCGAAATGCCGGTTAGATGCCGTCCATTGTCACTGTGGATCACGGGGACCGGCTCAAAAACATAGCAACTTAGTCCCCTTGTAAACACGCCGGAATTTTACCGGCCAAACGATCACTTTATTGTTGTGCCGATAGATCTGAATTCTTCTGGAAAGTGAGAAAGCGCAGCGAGAAATAGAGGAAAACGGCCGGTCGGGCGATAACAATCTGGTGAGTGTTCAAGCGTAGCCTAAACGTAGGCTACGGTTCAAGTTCCGTTTTGGCCACGTACGCCACTGTATAGCCGGCACCACGGCCGGTTTAACGTTTGACCGGTAAAAATCCGGCGTGTGTGCTAGCATCGCTTCGCCGGTAAACCGGTGACTAGGATGGAATGGCCAAGTGGCTGATGACATGGGAAGACTTGGGGAAGAGATTGCCGTGGCAAAGGACAGAGAAGTATGGAGACAACTTGTTGACGAGGCCAAAAATCAAATTAGTCACTTAATAAATCGTTCAATTATGAACATGATGTCGATACAAAATATTAAGGGATCGTTACCGAGGGTGTAAGAAAAATATTTAAAATTAATTTCTGACGTACCAACGTCTTTTATTGAATTACAATTTTTACCCGGACACGGCGGATTGATAAAAGGGGACAGCAGTTATTAGGAGTGATGCTAGGCCGAACTTTCACTTGCGATAATTCATTTCCATACCACCGAAAACAGCTCTATAAGGCCTTTTAAATCGGGGTTATTAACATGCCAACAGTTTGACGTACACAAACAACCAGTCCCTTGATATGTGTAACTTACCCACGCGGGACTCGAACCGGCAACCTCTGCTTGTCAGGCGAGGAGTTTTCCCCGCCGCCATCGAGGCCGGTTATCTCTTGGAACCGGGTCAATGGGGAAGAAATCCGTGACTCTTTTTCTTCACTTCCTCTGTACTTTTGGAAAATGACTTTGTTGGTTGATTCCCGAACACCACTTTAGCAATGTGTCCTCGTTAGTGGCGTCACAGAGCGGCCTGGAATAAAAAACGATGTGCAAAGTGATTTTAAATCGAAAACAGAGGAACGTGGTGGAAGAGCTCCATATTAGCAATGTAGTCACGAAGTCATATGATGTTTATCGAAGAAGAAACACGAAATTTTGCGATAGTATAAAAAAATGGTTGAGATTCAATGAAATGAATGCCAGTTTCTATTAAAGTTATTCGTTTTCTCGTTTGCACGACTGCATTTAGACATCGATGAATTTACATGGCAATTGACATCCGATAATTGATTGCCAAGCATATTGGAAAAATTGTTGCTATGTTACATATTCCTACCTCGTCATTTTATAAATTTGTCCCAATTTTAATTCGATTTCAGCCTAATGCGCATCACCTCGTAAAAGTCACTCGTTGACGAGATTAATGGTCGAAAGCTATGTTTTGCGCGTGAAGAGAAAATAATTGGATTATTTTTTTAATGACCATACGAGGAAAAACTTCACCATGTCGAGTCCTCTACGATTAAGATGATTTTGTTCATTAATGTTTTTTTCCTAGCCGCTTTTGTCGATTGTGAGGCTAGTGTCAAAAAACAGCATATTTTCCATCAGCTAAGTGTTGATTTTTCCAAAAGCTCTGAAAATTCTACTTTGAGGTCAATGTATTTAAAAATTACGGTTTTTATCGACAACCCAGCATTTTTATTCTATTCGTTGTCCTAATTTTTAGGGAAATTTTAAGTCATAGACTAGCGTCACTTAAAGAAGTTAACAGTGTTGCTGCTGGTTTTTTCTGTTTTTTTTTCTGGTTTCTGGATTTCGAACATATTTTTATACTGAACTAGCTGACCATGCCAACGTATAAATTTTTTCTAGTGAATATTTTAGCAGTCAAATGAAAACTAACTAACTTATTTTAAGTGTATGGGGATGTGATATAGAACTGAAAGAGCAATGGCGCGCTGTTAACGATGACGACCTATAAAAATAACAAAACACCAAACATTATTATTTGAATTTATTTTGTTTTATAATTTCAAAGAATACATTTCAAATTACATTTCTATTGTATCAATTTTTTAATCACTAATCGCATGCCAAAGAGATGTCAATCATCGTAAACAATACTGATGGTCGTCTAGGGAACAGTAAGCCAAAAACGCTAAGATTTTAGCATAAAAGAATGTTTTCTTCAAATTCACCGTAAATCACATGGAAAACGAATTTCAAATTCTTGAATAAGAATGTGTTAGTATTTTTCTTTCCAATGGTGTATGTTTCAACTATATGTGACCATCACCGCTAATTTTAATATGCAAAAGAAAAAAGGTCTGCAGGCATTAATAACGAACGTTACATCTATTTCTTATGGCAATAATTCAGGACCCATTCCAGGGCCTCATGGACCCTGCGGAAAAACGAAAAACGGTTTACATGCTATTCTCAGACCTACTGAATATACTCATAAAATTTCATAGGATTCGGTCTAGCCCTTTCGGAGGTGTTTCGCTGCGAAAACTGTGACACGAGAATTTTATATATTAGAGGAAGTTACTGGCATGTTTCCAAAAGTGCTTAAATTTCACTTTACGACCGGTTTTGAAACATTTTTTAGTATCTATAATCAGAATATATCTACATTCTGAAGATAATAAAGAACGCATTGCAATGGGTGGTGAAGTGATTTTAAAGCATTTGTGGTAAATTACCTCTTACTTTTACTTTAATGTTAGATTAAATAACTTGTGAATATTTCCGTTTTTCGAATTAAACATTCAAGCAGTAATCATAGTAGCGTGCGTGAAGTGATAGAAATCCTTTATAGTACGATTGAAGGAGTTATAGTGTGGAGGATATAATAATGATTGCCTTGGTGATAATTAAGCCTTGATAAATTCACTCTGCAATTAAGCCATGGTCGCAAAGAATAAAACACCATGTGGAAATAGCAAAGTTTTTAATTCCTTCAACTCCAACGAAAGCGCGGAAAGGCTTAATTTTGGCTTGACCCTCGGATGAGCTTCGGTAATATCATCTCAGGTAATCTACCCTGCAGGTGTGCATGAAACATATCCCCAATCACCCCGGGCAGTGCTCATTCCTGCACTAAATTACCCTCTACAATTCGGCACAAGGTCTATTACTCTTCATTCTATCCATGAAGCCTGCTCTATTCCTCCCCATCCACGCCCAACAGCCTTCCCTATATCATGGCTTTCAGCGCTTTCCTGCCTCTTATTATACACGTTCCATCCACACCTCTCGTCTCCTCCTTATATCACCTAAGCGCCACCACCTCCTCGAGGTGAAAAGGCTTGCGCGTTCCAATGACCCGTTGTGGTACACCGGCAGGAGTAATTCTCAATTACCATCCCAGGGAGGTGGAAGCGCTGGAAATAGATAAAACGCAGCCCACGTGATGGTGTCACACGAGGAAAAACTCTTGGAAACCACCGTATATCACCCCGCAAAACTCGTGGCGGAATATTTTGAAATTTTAATGGAAGTAACTTTTGTTTCCCGGGATTGAACCACCTTAACGTCGCGAATACTTGGTGACAAAAAAGCCGCTGCAGATAATTTTCTTTAACGCGATTACGACCTTATTGTTAATACTACACCGTTGGATTTTATTTTTGATTGTACGAAATATCAATTACGGCAATGGGAACAAAAAATAATACCGACCATGACTACAGGATTTAAAAATTAAACGCAAGTGTTCTATTTTAAAGTGATTTTTGGTTGGTAATAGCAAATCTTGTAATCGGATGTGAGAGTTTTATACAGATATAGACAAATTAAAGGCGGAGGCGTTCAAAATTTGGCGCTACGGAAGAATTTTTCGGATTAGACGGATATATGGAATGAGTAATGAAGAACATAATGACGTGGGTCGGCGGAAATAAATACATGTGGAAATAGACAAGTACTTTCATTACGCTAAATATCAAATATTTCCACCGATTCACGGCGGAGGCAGTACCTTATAAGAATAAGTCCTTCGTAGAGAATCAGAGGAATGAAGCCTTATAAAAAACAGAGGTTAACGATAAGAGAGATTATTTATAACCATGAAAATAAAGTATGAATGGTAAACTTCCACACAATTATATTTAAATACCGACCCGGTTTCGACTCGTAGGGTCAATATCAAGGTACAAATTTTGGTCTTCCTCGTTCTATATATACCGTCCAGCAAGAGTAGGGTGGGGTGGAAAGGATAGCAAGAGAGGGGGGAGACAGTTTGGCAAAAAGGTGGGTAATAGGGAAGGTCATTGAAGGAGGGCGGGGGGAGGGACGAGGGATTACGTGAAGGAGGTGAATGGGGGAGGTAGGAAGAGAAGTCATAGCAACCAGGAAAGGAGTGCGAAAAAACATGCGCAATCAAAAAAAACAAAACAAAAACAATCCATGTATTCACAGAGCGGGGAGGAATATTCAGGGTTAAGAGAGGCGATTGGGTTCATCGTTACAAATATTATGCGGTCTGCTAACAATTTCAAATTTCTCATAAAAGTCCTGCTTTTGCCCTTTGCCTATGCAATGTAAAATATCGGAATCAAAGCTGCTAAAATGTTTACAATAGTTCAAATGTTTAGCAAAACATAATATTCAACAATATTGATAAAACTGTTCCTGTGTTCAATCACTTGATCTTTAAATCTCCTCCCAGTATGTCTTACTTAATGAATATCACAACTACTACTCTTTAGGAAGACGTATGCACGACTTTTGTTTTCTTTGTTATACATGTCCTTAGAATTACATAATCGTTTCTCCAACGTTGCCGGGGTATTGCCACTATGTGTCGAAACCGGGTCGGCATTTAAATAAAATTGTGTGGAAGCTTACAATTCATAGTTTATTCTCATGGAGATCAAATATTTCCACAAGGTATCTCCGGACACTGTAAATTAAGATTATTTATAAATCAGCAACTTCATGAAGTATGATGAAGACGAGTGTCGAGGAACAAGTCGATAGGAAGAAAGGCAAAAAGATGCCCGAAATGAATTACGTCGGACAGGTAGGATGTTAATACGCGTGGAAGTGTTTAAATCGTTCATACTCATACTCTGTTCCGGCAGGTATTTAAACCAGAACACTTCAATGTGCAATATTATGTTTTATGTCCCATTTTTTTAATTGTTTAAATAATTTTTAATGGATTTAAAAAAACTTATTCGGGTATGACATTGGTAATCCTTTTGTGTGATGCGAATGCGTGAAGGTAGCAACTTGGAAAACATTAATTTATTTAGACAAAAATATATTTAGGCATTATAAAAGTGTGCAACTTATGCAAAATTATATTATTAATCATAGTTGCCCGTTACATATAAACGAAACGTTATCTATTTAATTAAATTTGCAAAATAAAAGGAGTCAACAGTAAAAACGAGGATTCTCATTATCCGTCCTCAAGGATTGGATCAGTAAAAACAGACAGAAAAAAGATTTCCATGATCTGTGCGCAACGTGTTAAAAAGAAATGGATGTTAAAGAAATACGTGAATATGAATCAGTTAGCGGATAGGAGAGCAGAGTCGTTAACTGCGTGAAACCAGTCTTCGGATTGTTGAGTCATGATGATGACGACAGCTGATAAGTTCAATCTTTGGTTTACCCATTAAAATAAGTGACGGTGAACTCTCGTGCCTTTGCGGAGTGCACGGAGCCCTAGGCTGTATTCCAATTAATATGGTTCACTCTACGCTCTGGTGCTCTCTCGCTCTTACCTGCCCTGATTGGAAATGGCGCCACCACTGTCAAGTGGCATATTTCGAAACTGAAAAAAGTTGAATAACGAATTTGGAGGGCAAGAAAACAGTGCAATGTTGTTGTTTTTGTGAAGAGTGTTACAATATTTTATTGCCCTAAATGGAATTGCAGAGGTGATAACGAATAAAATACTGCAAAAGCGACGGATTTATTAACTGTAGACTACTAACTTCGTATAGCATACCGTTCAGACAAATTGAGGTGGTTTTTAAATCTGAAAATAATTTATTAAAGATGTCGTTAAAATTATGAATAATAATCACTGTGAATAGCTACCCGTCATAATATTTGAAATGCAGTAAGTTGACAGATTTAGGGTGTCCAGCCAAAGCAGAAAAATTCATGCATAATTCCAGCTTCTCCAGGGAAATTTTACAAAATCCCAGGTTAATCTTGCGTGATTACTGCGATAGATAGGAATTTTAAAACACCCGAAATCGTTTAAATGATTTTAAATCATATTATATTCATGTATTTACAAGGAAAAAAATAGGTTAGTCAACACATATTGGTCTTGGAACACGGCCCTAGTCACGGCAGAGCACGGCCGATGGTTGGTGCTTGGCGCGCTTCTGAATAATGGCGTGACTTGGAGCGGATATGCAAATCACGCTCCAAGCGAACAGTTCTCGCCCCCTCCGCTTAGGTCACCTTCCCCTTGCTCGCTCCAAATCCAGAGAACATAATGCCTTGTTACCTCCACGCGTGATACGCAGTGGTAAGAGGATGATGGCTAAGCCGGCTAACGTTTCACTCCACCCAAAATAAACCCGCGGCTACTTCCCGAGAAATTTGACTGGGTTGAATGATGGAATTACTGAAAAATCTCAAATAAATCTGTTGAGACTCTATCCAGTACAAAAAACACATAAAATGTGATAGAAAATTATCATAAAAAAAACATATTTGTGGTGAGCACTGGAAAATCTTCTGTATGCTTGCATTCCTTGAGTTGCTAATACCCATTTCAATATATCTTCTCCAGTGACGTCATGGCGAAATTAGCAGTTCCGGAACGCACTTTCCGTAACTTATTTTAGAAGTGAAATATTACTGTGTGTGTTTTAATCATTGAAAGGTCTTATTTACATTTTGTAACATTTTTTTTGGTTTGATTACGACCGTATATCTTAGAAATTTGGAGGCACCAAAATTGATGAACGGCGTTCCGGCACCATGACACCACTGCACTTCTTAGTAATTGAACATTTCATTGTGTTTCGACCCATAGTTGCTTTCGGTTAGCGCAAAACCTATGCGGGCGCTTAAATAGTTAAGTACTGCGTGGTCGTCCATATCCACTTTTCACGAGGAAGTACACGGCAGTAATATGCTACTGTGCCAATAAATCATATAAACCACTCATTTAACTCATGCGCGTCGATTGTCCACTAAAATGAACACTTCCTCTCGGGTTAATGGCGAAAGTCACATTGAACGAGACACAACTGCCCAGTGGCGCCGCTGAATAAAATGTGCGCAAAATGGCAACAGATATAACGCTTAACCGCTATGTTTTTGGGCCTCCTTAATAAACCGGTCACTAACTGGCCGCGCCGAAGTCGCGTCGATAATTACTGTACCCTTGAGTCAATCTCACCACAACCAATCAGACAGAATTGCAATAATACAGGTGATGTGCGTATATGTTCTGCTGTTGTTTGAAGTGTTGTTTGTGTGAAGAGGAAACTTAAAACCTAAAATAGTACATTTACAAAGTAATACAATAAACAATACAACACAACAAAAATAATACAATAAATTGATTTCTTTTTCTTTTATTTATTAATATTTTTAAGTTTTTTTAAAAATATATTTTTATTAGCATTTTAATATTATTTATTTACTCTTTTGAACAATTGTTCTGTAGTAACAATTGATAATCTTTTTTATTTTTTATGGATTTTTTTTACACAATAAGCGCTTGCCATTGCGTTGATATTTTTTTATTTATATTTTTTGATTTTTATATGGCAAGTTAACAATAAACAAGTGATTTTTACAATGCATTTCAGATGGCCCTGTGATTTGAAGAAGAAAAAGACATAGAAAAGACTCATAGACGAGTGATTTGGTGAGGCAGTGTATATGTTGTTAGGACACTTTGGTCGTAGTCCCATAAGTCTGTAATTAGTGTATTACCTGTGCCCTTCAGCCTGGACTTAAAATTATTAATATAAATAGGGTCCCTCTATTTATGCTCTGAAATAGCTACTCCGAAATAGTTTCCAAATCTGCCGCTCACTGCTCGAGTAGGGAAGGCGCTGGTTAGCTACCGACCGAAATTCGTTCGGCGTGAAGAATTGAGAATGTTTTTGTGCGGTGATTAGATCGATGCGGATGGGAAAGGTGAGGTCTATGGAACCACTCTTCCGTCTGGTTTCGGTTATCTGAGATGTCTGCGGCTATCGGACTAGATTGTGTTTCGCCCTGTAATTACTTACCCATTAGCGAAGTTGACGTGGTCGGATTGGGGGAGAACGACAAACAAGTCTCCAATAATGCCCTAAGGATATTTTGGAGTCGATGTGGAAACCAACTAGCCATTTTGTATTTACTTCATAATCTGTCGACAGTTAGCAGGGTATTCCATAGCATATTTTCTTGAACTAGTATTTAAAGCCTTTAAATTATAATTGGCCCATTAGCGATACTTGTTCAACCACCAAGAAAAATAAAAAATATTAATTTAGACCACATTTAATACGGTTATCATTACGTTCGTTTTGATTTGTGCATTACGGAGACTCAATCATTTACTTTCATATTAATAACTTTCATATTTAAATAAAGAGAATATTACGCACTGTTATTGTTGTATCTTGCTTTTAATCTCAAGTATGAGAGGATACTGAGCTTCCTTGTCAGACCCTTGTCCCCCCAGACCCCCCAGCCCCCCAGAAAAATCCTGGATCCGCCCTTTAGTGTATAACTATTAAAAAATCATTAAAGAATAACATTGTCGAAATAAATCAATATTTACGTCCCTTTATACTACTTACTTTTGCTTGCCTTGCTTACGCACGGAACGAAACTAAGAATTCATTTCCAAGAGCAAAAAATTGTAGTATGCAACAATATATGTCATTGAAAAAACTATTAACAATATAACCACTTCGCAACGGATTCCTGCGGAGAGGATGATCATTAATGAGTGGGAGGGTCGGGCTTAATTGCCAAGGAGTGGCCCTAAAGACTCCCTAAGCTGATTTTCAGGCCGGGCCTGAAAAATCCGCGACAGCTATGCCCGGGCGTTCTGCATATGAAAATGGCCGTCGGCTCTTCCCGACGTCCGGCGTAAAAGGGTTTAGCGTTTTCCAAATTTTCAAATTATAAGGTATAGTTTTATGAGGGAGATTGTTTTGATTGGAATTTATCTTTCCCTACAGCCTATGAAATTTGTTTGAAGACTTGCGATATCGGGTGTATGTGAACGGGCTTATTCATGAGACTTAGTCCGGTTTAAATATGCGGAAACATTTGCATTCCGCCATCACTCTTTGCTACCGTTGATAACCGTCCCTCCGAAGGCGATAGTGGATGCTAAACTCAAATGGATTTTCTCCGATCCCTCACAAGTTGGTTGACGGGTCCAAGCGCTAATCACCATCTGTCCGGCTGACTCCTCAATTCATCTCAAATAATGTCAGGTGTCATTTCAATCAGTGAGGACGACGACGCAGATGTTTCAATCAGCAATATGCCGTTCCACCCGGTGTAAACTGCCCGAGACAAGCCTTTTTCGGTATTAGGGATCACAACAGTGGGTGGGAATGACTACGCATCATTTACCATTTTTTTTATCGTATACGTCGCCTTAATACTATATCTTAAACGAAGATGAAATATTAAAGAAGAATTTTGAAATAAATGGTAGTTGCAATTTGCCACAGCTATTTTAATTCATACCACGCGTTTCGGCTTACAGAGGCGTCATCTGTTATAATACCTGGTCTTGTACCAGATGTGCGTCGTTTAATCCATACGACGTTAAATGTTAGATGATTAATGTGCAAAACCTCTTTCGGCTCTGACAGAACGTGCGCATTAAATTAACTGTAGAACAGTGCAACTTCCCAAAGTACCTTTTACTTAAATTTGTCGATCTTTCACCATATCACGCCAAGATCAATTGACTTTACTCAAGCCTAATCGATGTCAGAGCTATACTTTTTTTTTTTTTAAAATGGGTGAAGTTTTCCACACGAAATGTCTTTGTGAATTCTACACTTTTCATTTTTTTGACCACAGTATTGATCACGGTACGTCATTACCGAGGGTCAGGCAATGCTGTAACCTGAATGATCCATTCGCATTCCCCAGTGCCCGGGTTTAAATTCCGCCGCGGTGGTGGCAGAGAAATTTCAGAGGCCGCCCAATCCCTGCTTGAGTGCAGTGTGGAGCGAACTTCAATCGCAATATTCCGTCCGTTGGATGGGACATATACCCGTGGTCCCCTTGGTGTCTTCCGATAAGAGCAAGCTAATGCCAGATTACTCTCCTTTCTTCCGTCTCTACTCTTTTTCATGGCTTGAACGACCTTAGTTGTCGATCTCTTTCTCCAAACACCATACCATCGTCATTATGGTTCATTGTTTAAGTAATATTCCGAGTAAGGTAGGTTTTTCCATGGAATTTTTAAGAAGTATCCTGGAAGCCTCCCCTCCCTTCATGAATTTCCCTCTTAGGCTTACCATACTCGTTCCGTCCCGGCCTCAAGGTCTTGAGGCTGGAACTGCGCAGTTTGGCCGAAGCCTCAAGGCTGCCATACACATTCAGTTTGGCCTCAAGTTCTGGACTGTACAGTCCCGGACTGAAGGCAGAACTGACAGTGTGTGGCGATTCTTAAATTCATTACACGGCCAACTCCCAAATTTTATTCTTTCTACAAATCCTGTAATCTTCTTTCCTCTCCCTCGTCTACCCAACATTCTACTCTCTAACACTGTTTTCAAGATCCCCTCCCTGCTAAGTACTCGTTCCTTTTATACAGACTGTCCCACCGGTCGTGTGTCATTTTCGACTTCTAATTTGAGTAACTTTGCCTCGAGCAATATTCATAAAAATTGGCATAGTTATGGGGAAAGGTCCTATGTTTTGTTGAGTGTAAGCAAAATGTTACAATTTTGATCTATTGGATTACAATGTGGGCCAAAACCAAAATTTTGGATTTGCTGTATGGGATTTCAATGTTAAAAAAGTGGAGATAGAAACAAGTCTGATTTTCATGGACCAAAATGTCAATTCTTAGGTTTTCGAACAAGAGATAACCGAAAATAACACTTTTATTTACGAAAATTCAACCGTTGATCCAGTAAAGCCACGTTCAAGATCATAGGGGTGGCAAAAAGAATAGCATAGCAACAAAGGTGTCGATCCGTAGGTTTTAAAGGGCTCCCAAGTCAATGTAATTGTCCAAATACCCGTATTATTCACTAATTGACCTCCAAGGCTAATACGGAGGTCAAAATTTATAGAGGTAAAGTCCTAAGTGTGGCAATTTTCATGAGCATCGCTCGAGACGAAGTTACTAAAATTAGAAGTCAAAAATGATACACGACCTGTGGGACAGTCTGATTATTCTGTGTATTCCGTATCTCACCTAGAAGTTCCTTTGACGACACACCCAAAAGTCGTTTTTTAGCATAGTTCATAATATTTTTCAGAATATTTTTTAATTAAAGTTTACATTTATCTACAAAATTTTAAAAGTTTTTCACATCTATTTATTGGTATTTAGTTTTTCCCTGAAATTGATTTTATAGAATACTTATTCTGTGAGTTCTGAGCTATGTAAAGTTTTCCAAAGTTTTAAACAATGTTTTATATTATTCTTCTAACTCATTTAAATGTTGTTCAAACTAATAATTTATCATTTTTGTATTTATATATTCATATATTTATTTATTTATATTTTAATTGATTCACTAATGCCGTTTATTCACATATGGCTCACTTCTTCGTTCCTCCTTCTCTCCGCCCACTTCACCCCCTTCATTCTTCTGCACACCCACATCTCAAAAGTCTCCAGTATTCTCTCAACCTCCTTTCTTATCTTAAAATCATCTTACACCATCTCAAAAACCTACATTATTCCCTCATCCACCTTCCAAATCGTCCAAAAAAATTATAGGAACAGCTAACGAGAATAAAACTGCAAAATTTTTGAATTTGTTTCTAATAATGATATAATCTTAAGATGGTGATTTAAATGGCTTACAATATATTTTAACTAAACCAACCGTTTCCTGTTCAGCGTTCAAGGATATGAACAATTTTACATCACATCCCCCACCCAAATAAAAATAAAATTATTTTCTCGACCCCTTCCCGTAGAGAGAAATTAAAGCACCTCAAAAATGCATGTAGTCGTAAACGGTAAGAAAAAAATGTCATTATCCAACAATTTATTTTCAGATACGACTAGTTTCAACGCACCGGCGTCATCTTCGTAACTAGCTGTACCCTACCTGAAAATAAATTGGCGGAATTTAGCACAGTTTTTCTTTTCATTTAAGATAAAATGAATTTCCACAAGGTTGAACCTGATACGATAGAGATAATGCATATATAGTATTGGTCAGGCTTCCATCTATTTTTTATATCACTTTTCGCCGCAAGTCCGGATCCAATCCATCAATTCGGTCACCATTTCCGTGATTATCTTTTTTTTCCCCGTCGCCGACGTTCGGGGACGCATCGTGGCAGAATGCACCGCATGCCTCGCGTGCATTATCTTGCTCACCCATTCATGCAACCTCCACGTTCCTGCGTTCTGGGCTTTTTCGGAACGCACGATACGAACTCCGTCACCGCATTTAACGTGGATCATACCTCGATTCTTTCCGAGTCACTCATGCGAGTTATCCCAATATCCTCTCTCTCTACGCTCTACATACTCTCCGTTGAGTAATGGAAAAGTAATTTCTTGATGTCGTGGGTACTTTTTTTTTGGATAGACTCATCGTCATGCATTTTCGTCCCGACTTTTATTTCCACATCGCACGCTCAAAATGCACGCCGGGATTACTCCTTCCTATTGATCCCTATTTTCAGTCCTACGATTCGACTCAGATTAATTTTTTTTAGCCGTGACATCCCTTTCACTCAATGATCTCGCACGGTTTTATTTTGTGTCACTGGGAGCACGTGGAAAAAATATTGAAAAACAGCAGATCTCGTTCATTCATCCATTATCAACCTAAAATTAAAATCTAGGCACTATGAAGAAATTAAATTGTTTGATGAAAATTGCTAAATTGCTTCTTATCTGTGATGATGATAAGCGAAGTAACCAGCGTCAGACGATGAAAGGAAGGCACAGTCAAGAAGAGAGAAGCAATAGCACTGATAAAGAGGGAATTGTATGAAAAGAAGAATCTCCTTACAGCTGAAAATTACAGCATACGAGAGAGGAAATGATTCATCCAATTCTGACGGCGGTAGTAAAGTAATAAACAAAATCTACAGCCACAAAATACCCTGCGAGCCACCTCTAGGGTGTTAGGGTATTTGGCAGGGAGTGATCAATCACCAGCATGCAGCATGCAATTGGACTCCCACATGCACACCACACGGTCCTAAAAACGTAACGCATGCTAACAAATTATTCTACCACATGCTGCTAGAAATTATAATAAAATTCAGAAACGTGCATTAAGTAATACATAAGTTAGTAGGCTCTTCTAATCTATCTGTGAGTTCAAACGCTGCCGTTATAATCTCTGACGAGCGTGATGCGCCCGCTCCCAGCGGGCTTCCCCCGCTCTTTTCAATGCAGGTCCACAGAGGGATAGGCGCGTTTCTAATTTTAAAATGTAGTAAAAAGAAGGCAGGGTCTTATGTACAAAGTTAATTGGAATTTTCATGTGCAAGTTGAGGTCAGAGGACCTCTTTAAACACAACAATGGAAGTAATTACACTATCCTCTGTTAATACTTGTTTAGCGTTTTCCTTAATATTTACAAAAATATTTTGAAAAGATCTTACCCTAGAGAATGCTACATAAAGTTGTCCATGAGAGAATACAGGGTCAGGCAGGAATAAGCCAGCTCTTTGCAAAGTCTGACCCTGAGCCTTGTTAATAGTCATCGCATAGGAAACCTTAATGGGAAATTGTCTGCGAGTCAAATTAAAAGGCATGGTGGGATCCGACGGCGTTAATTGTATTCTTGGGATGAGGACAATCTTGACTGAATCGATTATTTTTTTTAAATTGATTATAATTTTTTTTAATTTTTAAAAACCAATTTTAGGAAACAATAGCAATATTTAGGAAGTAAGATATGCCGTTGCATGTTCTCTGATAAATTCTGTGCATTTTGGTACCTCATTTGTAGAGTTTGGTTGCGTATAAGTTGAGAAAAGGTTATACAGTAGAAATAATATAGAGGATCGATGGTGGAAAAAAGACATACTGAATCTGTCTGTTCTAGAGTCTCTCTCTTATTTTACAAACAGTTTGTCTTGATAATGACGCTATAGCCGTTGAAACTAGTCGACAGCAAATTAAAGTTTGTGGAACATCTCTTGGTTTTTGATTCACCATGAACAAAAATGTGTGCCAATAAAAGAAAATAATAATGCAGTAAATAATACATGAGTGTTTTAAAGAAATAGCATCAAAATAAATTTTCAATTATTTCTTGAGGGAAAAGCCAGTCTATGGCAGGTTTTAACATTTTATTAAAGGATTTAATTTTTTATATTAGCGGGCAGTAAATGAAATAACTTTGGCCCCATGTAGAGAAAACAACGTTTATATATCGTTACCCTTCGTCTGTTTGTTGCTACAAATGACTCACTCCTTAAATTATACTTATATTTATCATATCCACTCGGCATATTGCCACTTCTGGCATAAAACAATTTTAGGACTTTGAATAAATAAAAATGCCTAATTGGCCAAAAATAAAAAAAATTAAATGCCCTTAAGAAGTTTTACCTACCATTTTAAACATCATTAGTGCTTTACATCCAATCCGTTACTCCAATGCTGGGAATTTTTTTCCCAAATGTTAGAAATATTTGGTTGCATTACTACAGTAAATGGAAAGTTGAAATAAAAACTGCTAAATCTAAGACTCTGAAATCTATTGTATTTAATATGCACTGACTGGTCTAAAGAACAATTCTAGGTAGATGTCTGATCGGAACAATACGGCGGAAATATGAAAGACGGCCTAATTTAAACACGCATAACATTGCGTTACCCACAGTTCTACGAAGTTTCGCAAGAATGTAATATTAAGTCATTAGCTCTCAGAGTTTTAAAGTCCTTTATTGCCATGAGGGAAAACGAATTCCCATATGTATCCGTTCGGCAAAATATCTCTCTTAATTTATCGCTTCAGTCGGACCTGGAAATGAGTGGGTTTCTAATTTGATATTCTCCGTGTCGCTATTGGAGATATCTTTTCCCTATTGCTAAAGCAATTTAAGCCTTGCGCGGAGCCTCCAAATCTCTTGCGGCTCCCATCCTAATTCACTAAACACCTGTGTACGCTTTCTGTACGCATGTAGCAGTTTTTGACGAACCGCGGAGCCATCCTCGTTGCTTTGACGCAGCTCCATCCCGCTCTCCTATCAGCTAACCTTTTCATACCACCTTAAATCTTAATTTAAATTCTTATTATTTTCTATGTTACTCATCCGGGACCTTCCTTTATCCCACCTCCTTTCCACTTGTCATCGGCACTTTTTTCATCATCATATGCCGAATATGGGTGTTGAAGTTTTTCCTATCCTCTTCTTAGAGTCTCCTTTCGTTTTGAAGACTCCATATACTTTGAAGACACATCCAAAAGTCGTTTTTTAGTACAGTTTATAATATTTTGCTTAATATTTTTCAACTAAAGTTTATTTTTATCTACGAAATTTTAAAAGCTTTTCACAATTATTTATTGGTACTTATTTTCTCCCTTACGTTAATTTTATACAATTCTTATTCTGTGAGTGCTTATCTGTCTAAAGTTTTCCAAAGTTTGAAACAATGTTTTATATTACTCTTCTAACTCATTTAAATGTTGTTCAAACTAATAATTTATCATTTATGTATTTATATATTCATATATTTATTTATTTATATTTTAATTGATTCATTAATGCCCTTTATTCACATATCGCGCGAACGGGTTTTCCGGCGACGGTGACAACCCACGTTGCCCAAAAGTCTTTAGTTCTATTTGCTGGATGATGCAGATATGATCTGAAATCTGAGTAATTGCTGAAAGCAAGATATTTTACGGGCCTGCGTGCCCTGCGTTTGTTGTGCCATGAACCTCTGTACAGAGAGCACTAGGTTGGGGGAAGATGGGGCCATCTGGCCTCACCCAATCCAGGTAAAATAAACTTGAGTTAAGGCGCAATCAAAATTGCGTCGTGTAAAGCGGTGAATTGCTAGAACACATGCGAGAATGCGTGGATTCGAGACGGCAAAAGAGCCCCTGTTCTAATTTCGTTCATTCATTCGCGCAATTCCACGCCATTTTAGAAATGAATGCAGCTCTAACCTGCGCAATTCCGTGGCCCGTGTAAAACGGTCTTATGAAATTACTCATTACTCGTTCGGTCAATTCATTTGATGTTCATGATTCTTCTGTCGACTAACTTCAACGGCTATAGCGTCATTCAGTGGCGAAGCGAGGGGGGGGGGGTTAAACCCCCCCCCCAGAGCTCAGAGAAGTTTTTAAGTTTAATCCATTTTACTTAATTGGATTGATATTACTAATTGAATAGTATAAGAATTAATAAAATATCTCTCAAAAAGCCGTAAAACTCACCATTTTGTACCGTTTATCTTAAAATTTCGCAATTTACGTATTAATCTCGTACCTACCGCTTATCCTGGTGGGTAGTTCATACCCCACACACCCCAGTATTAGTTGCACCTAAACCCTCCCCCAGCCTTAAATCCTAGCTGCGCCCCTGGCGTCATTATCCAGACAAACAGTTTGTCTTGATAATGACGCTATAGCCGTTGAAACTAGTCGACAGCAAATTAAAGGTTGTGGAACAGTACTTGGTTTTTTAATTCACCATGAACATCACATCGTTCCACCAAGCAACGCCTAAATCAATTTATTTTTACATTTTTGTTATTTGATGGTGGCTCAATTCTGGTCCTATGATCTTGGAGACCAATTAAAGCTCCTTCTCACTGTTATCATTGGTATTCAGCTGTAAAATCAAACTGTTGGAGTATATGAACATATTATTATTATTAATATTATGATAATTATATTATCTTATATGATCTTCTCATCTGAGGATGGGTAAGTTCCATATTTAAAAAAATATTTCCAATTCCCGGCAGATAATGTATGGAAGGAGGTAGATTATTGGATTGTCAGTGTCTTGGTTTATATAATGCTTAAATGTATTAAATTTATAGGAAAATTCAATTTTTTTCGTATAACTCTTGGATTTCTTTTGTAACATAGAAGTTACTTTGTTCAAATATGCAGCACCCATCACATCCTACAAATCCATAGGTGAAACGAGTTGGTAACGCCAAAGCGGAATCTTAAATCCAAATGGATTCCTATGTTCCAAATTATACGTGTATTACTTAACATTGTATTTATGTGTGGAATAAATATTATTACTATAATAATTTCGGAGGAGGGGGCAGGGGATTTTTAGCTCACTGCCCCCCCTTATATACGCCCCTGGATTCAAGGATTGGGGGCAGGGATCCCACTCTACGTGGTTCTCCCTCCCCTTGGTTATATCAGTTCAGCGGCTGTCCGCTAGGCGTCGCCTCGCTCGTACCCTTGTCCTAATCGCTTTTCAATCCGCCCACACGTAAGGAGGGCCCCCATAACCCCACTTTAACCCCCCTTCACCCCCTAAGTGCCATTGGCCATGGTTTCCTGGAGACGTGCTATAAGCGATGGTCATCACGCAACCAGAATGACCGATCCCCTTTTCGTCCGTTATGCGGTCCGATGTTAACGTGTGCGTGCTTGTTTGAAGTTCCCATCTCTCTTAGATACGTACATATATCCGACCGATCCTTGGCCACTCCCCACCACACTCCGCTGCTTTCTTGGCTTTAAAATTTCGTTTGCCAGGGTGCCCTCGTCAGTCGGCAAGCCAAGTCGCTTTGCGCGGCTGAATATTCACAGTCTGAAAGTGCTCTAGGAGGGCGAATAACCCACGCTCGCACAGTATCTCTCGAATTACTCGTTCAAAACTTGCGATATATTCATCATCACTGGTTAGCATTGGCTTGACGCAGCTGCGCACTCAATTCTTCTATAAGCTATTCTTTTCACATCTACGTATATCTTCTCTTTTACGTCCTTGTTTACTTGTTCCATATATTTCATTCGAGTTCTTACTTTTCGTTCTTTCCATCTACCTGACCCTGTACGATTGCCTTCATCAGATCATCATGTGATAAGATATGCTTTATATAGTTGCTCCATATTCTTGTCAAGGTTTTCATGAGGCTTCTCTTCTCTCCTACTCTTCTTAGGACTTCCTCATTAGGTACTCGGTCGATCCGTTTGATCCTCACCATTCTTCTATAGCAGTAGCGGATACAGAACAAACTCAAGGGGGGGGGGAGCGAAAAAGATATCTTGAGCTATTTTTACTTTTATCGTAGGTAATATAAAAATAATAACATGCAAAGTTTAAGAAAGTTACATTTATACCAATTACACACATACAAAAGACTACCATTTTATGATATAATAAAGTTACAATTGTGGCTCTCCCCCATATATATACACCACTGTTCTGTGGCACCCCATTTATAAGGCCTTAATCCTTGATTTCTCCGCGGCTATCATTGTTCGTGCCTTCATTCCGCAGAGAAGCATACTCCCAATGTAAGTTCTGATGAAGGACACGAAGAACCTTCGGGTTGAATAACAGAGTGAACGATATGTTTTTCGAGGATTTTAGGGACAAGTAGGACTTGATATTTTTATAAATTTGCGGGTATGTCCTTCAAGCTGTAGTTTACCTATTCCTGATTTTCCTTCCCTCTTAAATGCTTTTTGTATTTACTACAACCTTATTTTTAAATTCTGCTATGCTACTAAATGGCAAATCGCCCATTTTCCGACCACTTTACTATTGTTATTTTGGCCTAATATCTAATTTTACTGATGATTATGACCCATTATTAAGTACCAAATATGTTTAGTAGTGTATTTTGAGTAAAAACAATTACCCCAGACAAAGCTTACGAGTTTTAATGCAAACGTAATCTTCACTCGAGGCTCTTCCGAGTCCACCACGAACTTGTGAGGGATGGATTCATGACACGAACAATTATTTTCCAATACGTCAACAGAAATCGATATCAGCACCCTCTGTGAATACCGCCATTAATCGCTCTCCCCTACCAGCCCCCTGCCCATCAGTCTCTTCCCCTTTCACTCGCATGCATTGTTCCCCCTCCGATGTTCAGCACCTTGCCATTCTTTCACCGTTTGCGGTTGGCGAGCCTGAGAACACAGAAAAAAATGACATACGAACTACTTCAACATCCGCGCTTTCATTCATAGTCGTATTCAAATTAGGATAAAGCGAAATGGCTGCATCCGCACGATCAAATCAATTTTTCAAAACGAAATTCTCGTCTCCACTTTATGGGTCGTCGTATTCATCTGGCTACCGGTTTTTGCGAGGCTTGATCTCTTGTGGTAGTTTTTAAATTACGACACAGCAACATCACAACATCAGAATCATCAAAAGAATATTTGTGACGAGTACAAAGCTTTTATCGGACAATCCCCAATATATATGAGAGAGGGATTTGGGAGAATGGTTATGGAGGGGGAGGTCGGGGTGGAATAAGAGTGTGGGTATGGTGGATAGTGGTTGGATTGTGTGACTCAGCAATTTATCCCCCACCAAACCAAGTTCTCCCACCCCAGGCCAACTCACCTTCCCAGCCTTTTCTTCCCCGAGCTTGGACACACAACCCAATCTCCCCCCTCCATTACCCATGATCTCTCATCTCCCCAACACATGAAGAGACTAGAGAAAATTGTTTTACGAAATTTCAACCCTAAGCAGTTGATGCTGGTAGGAACCAAAAGTACTACTTAATGTTTAGGTCCAAAACGGAATATTTTAAACTAGAGCAACTTTTAGCCAAGCGCTCCGATTGGCCGCGTGTTTGCCCTCTAGATGGCTTATTCCAGTATTAACCAAAATTACCAAAGAAATTTAAGTCGAAAATGCACCTTTTTTAAACTACAGAAGGTTTTAGCCAAGCGCTCAGATTGGCCGCCAATTTAACCCTGTTGCCAGATGCTCTGAAAAAATCATGAATTTGAATGCCGTCCCTGCCGGAGATCGCGATGTATCCAATGCATCCGACAACAGGGCAAACTCGCGGCCAATCGGAGTGCTTTGCATAAAGTTTCTGTAATTTAAAAATGGTGCGTTTTCGACTTTTAAAAAATTAGTAATTTTGGTTTCTACCGGCATCAGCTGTTAAGGATTAAAATTTCGTGACTCAATCTTTCTCCACCCCGTATATTTGTCCATTAAAAACTTTGTAATTGAAATCGATGCCTTAGCGAGGAAACCCATCGTACCAAATAAAAAAATCCGAAAATTTACATAGATATTATACCTTCATTCAGCATGGATTTTCACCAAGTCTAAACCGAATCGATCTATTTAATTTATGACGAAATTATTATTATGACACGCAGGGGAGGAAGCCGACAGTTTTCCCCCTCCACTTAACTTCTGGGATCGAAACTTAACTATGAGAAGCGGAGTTTTGATTAATTTAGTTTCGTTCCCGGGAGTAAAGTTTCGTACCGGGTCGAAACTAAACTCCTTGGTGATTTTAACGACTTCCACTTCGATTTATTTTCCAAATATCGTACTCCTATTCTCTATTTATTTTTTTTGTGGTTCTTTTTCAAATGGTAGGCAATGAAAGGATAATTTTGTAATTTGTAATCAACGCAGAAACGTGAAATAAAAGGTGATTATGGAGAAATATATATGGAGAAAATATACATGGAGAACACAGCTATCGCTGCTCGAATGGAATCAATTTAATCCTTCCGATGCATCATGTTTCATTAAAAATGTTTTATTTATGTATACTATGATTTTTTTAACATTGTTAACCTTCCAAAATGATTATATTGTTCCTCAAAATAGTGCTAAACTTCTGGAAATCCGATGACGAGATATAGTAGGGTAGTTTCCTTCATCAAAGAAAACGAAAGGCATTGATTGCGATTCGTTACCCACCATTAGTGTATTCATAATATACAAATTATTTGGTTTTTGAAATACCGGTTTAGACGAATGGCAAGGGTCAAATTTTATCCTCATTTGAAAAAGGTCAGATTGGCGCCCATGCGATTCCACTCCACGTGACGTCACAGGGACCTAGTTTCTACACGAAAGGATAGGAGTTATACATCGTCTGAGGTTACCAATACATGCAGGAGGCACGGAGCTCAGGGAAACATGTCTTAATAATCACCTATTAAAACTGGCTAAGGTCGGAAAGTTTTCTTCGTTTGATAAGGTATTAATAAACCTTTTTTAAGCCAAGCGCTACCAGCCAGCAAGGTACTCAGCTACCCGCTAGTATCCTGCGTCCTATCAGCGCTCAGAGCCTCGATCAAGGTCACCTCACAAGGCGGGAGGGGGAACCAGAAAAACGTCGCACGGACTTTTCCCATCATTCCTACTTACGCGTCGCGTTTTCGCGCGCTTGATATTTTTCACCTTTCATTTAATCGCGAAAAATAGATATCGTCATTTAAAAATCTAAAAGCGTGAAATACGTACTCCAGGAGTAATAATCTTTCGATTTAGGCAATAAAAAAATAATTGGAAACCACCCTGTTGTCATTGCTCGGTTTGGCGTCGAAAGTTCATGACGAGATAGACTCGTCATTAAAGCGCAAGTGGTCAATTTCATGCGGTAACGAAACTAAACCTAGTCCTCGTATTTTAGCTTCTCTCCAGGTTGAAACGAAACATTTTTGTTTTGTTTGGCTTGTCATCCCTCTTCCAAGGTGACCATGAGTTAACGTCCCATCCGACGGACAGAATGCTGCATACTCGAAAATGTAACCCAGCTCAATTACCTTTCATCAGGTCTCTCAATAGCTTCAGCAATTGATAATTCATATATTTGTGAGCGACATGGAGAAAATCATATCAGAAACTCACAACATTTCCAAGTACGACAGAAATGATAAATTAAGAGAGATAATTTGCCGAACGGATTGGTATTGGAATTATTTTTTCCCCAGAACAATAAAGAACTTTAATAAATGCTAAGCGTAATTTTGTTAGAGCATAATTTTTTTAATGTAAACGTAAAAAAATGTAAACGCCTATGGAGGCGGTTGGCGGGGTAGTATGTCGATGTAGATAAATTGCAATTATAATATAAAATTCGTAATTAGTTTCAGTTACATAGTACTATTTGTAAATTTGATCAGTAGAGATACGATTACTTAAAATTTTCCGCTGTACATTATGCCATTGTTCTTAATAATTTCTCAAACAAGGAGTTCCAGCATGTAAACCTGTCTTTTATCTATTATTATTTAATGTCATTACATAAAGAAATGATTAAAATATTTGATTTCGGCACGTAAGGCATAAATAAATATATTTTACCAGACCTTCACTCCTGTGGAAGAGGTTAATGTAGCTGGATATGCCTTTTAATCAGCGCTCGTGGAATTCAAATTTTGATTTTTCATTATTAAAATGTAACAGCTACAAGTCCGAGTTTTGGAATACATTGTTAGTAAAAACTGCTTTCAATATACTGCATTGATAACAAATAAAGGGCACTACAGATGTAATTATCAACAGTTGCTTAGTTGCTTGTACTTCGTTACGTTACATGTTACTTAGTACTTAATTTACGATCAAGCAACATGGCATCATCTGAAAGATCAATTTTATTTTTTGATTATATTCTGATTTCCCGTTTTTAACCTTATTGGTGCGATGGATAAATAGGAGTACCAATGGGATCGTTCGCTTTGGAACGACATACGGGGTAGTTTACTGGTAAGAATATGTTAAAATAGTTCTTGGAGTGTAGGTCAATGTTTGTTATGCAAAAACAGTTTTAGCCCACGTTTCTGTTTATTTTAAATAATCCTGAGGGCTTCAATATGTTCTAGGTTTCCTCTTGTATATCTTGTGAAATTTTCCATTTTCGAAGTCCAAAAAATAGGTTAAGGTTTGATGTTGTTATACCGCTACTTCTTCTTTAAACTTTTTTTGCATAACATACATTGACCTACCCTCCAAGAACTATTTTAACATGAATTAAACGAGGTCAAGATAAGGGAAAAAATAATTTACTAGTAAGAACTACATTTAAAACAATGAATCGATTACTAGTAGAGCTGGCCAAAAATGTAATAGTTAGCAGTAATTCAATTGCTTTTAATTCGTTACATCACATAGCTGTTGATGGCTTTGCGCGAAGTCACAGCTTTTAGCTTATACTCGTATATGACGTCACCCACCGAACAAGACATCGCATCTCTGCTGAACCTCAGTCTCACGCTATGGCCACTCGCGGTTGTTGAACATCTTATGGTTGATTACTTATCTCAATGAGCGGATCTCTCTGAACTAGTTTGTAAATCGGTAATATGTTAGCGTCACCAGCTCATAAAAAGGAGGTGGCATCAATGGCGTTACTATTATCTTGACATCATGAATGAAGTAAGAATGGGGGCATGAATTTTTATTATATACCCATCTTACCCTTCCATCCACCGCATTCTTTTAATGCACTGCGATTTCCGGCCAGAGGGAATGATCCCATCCTTAAGTCTCCGCAAAGTTGTGAGTTATTTTCCTTTCTTATTCTTATTCTCAATAGATGTTGGATCTTTAATTTCAGAATTACTTTGTACTTCTTTCTCCTGGTCCTTGGGCGAAGAGGTTCGGCTTTTTTCCATTTATTAGCTTGTACTCCAGGCAGCATTGTTGCAAAGCGATCAAGGGAGTCCATGAATCATCGAGTCTTTCTGCATGTTTCCTCCAGAAGAATATTGTCATCCTTCCCCAACTCTTACAATCGTGGCTACTTTTCATCCTTGGGGATCCCTTCACTCTGTATTCTTCCTCACGGTAATTTCTCTGCTGATTACGGACCATTGTGAGCCGCGTTTTTCCCAATTTGAAGTCGTCAATTGCTGCGTCCACTTGAAATAAAATGGCTTTATTTAATTCCGTTGCCTTGTAATGCGACTCAAAGGGCTTAAATGATTTCCGGTCATAATCAGGAGGGATTGAATTCTCTCGAGTCATATTCAATGTCCTTGGAATCAACTAGCCTATATTTATTATTTCCAATGAGTATAAATTCGGTAAAGTTTCCTCCCTGGCAATCCATTTACTTCGATAAACCGTTAAATTTACTTTTTTTTAAATAATTGATCAACTGCAGTTTTCATCAGGCTATCATACCAAAATTATTTCATTTACAAACCTTATTCGCCAAAGACATAAGGTTCGTACGACACCGCGAGAAAACCAAGCATTTTATCTCTGTACAGCTACACAGGGGATCACTTGATCGTGAGTTTATAATATGTCTTGCAATGAGATTCCAATTACCTCGAAATCCGTGTTAGTTGCGGAAAATTAAGTGGAAGAAGCGTTACACACGTCGGTTGTGGGTAATTTAAGCTAAACATTTTGTGTTGAACTTTTCTTTTATCGAGCGGCTTAAGAAAAGTCTCAAGAAAACAGTATTTGATGACAAAACAATGGGCAGCAGCTATAAAATTATTAGAAACATGAATCGTAGTACGTTTGATCAATCTCCATACGATATAGGACACAATCACGAAGACATCTACACTAACCTAAAAACCCATAGGAAGTTAATATAAATGTGACTTATACCTTATCACCCGTGCGCGTGACTGCGTACAAAATTAATTGTACCATGCAGTACTTTATAAACTTGAATTAATCTGCGCAAGGTTTGTAAAGAAAAACCTTTGTGCGGAGGAAATAAAAATTAAAAAAGCAAATAAAAAAATATAAGTAAAATAATGACAAGGATAGGAAAAATCGTGCTTTCAATCGTCCATTTGGCAGAAGCAATTTCTTAGAAGAATATTACGTCATTTTCCTTGATAGCCCGTTGAAGGAACGATTTCTTGAATTTTGTCGTCGTTCAGTATATGAGGGGAGTTAGTGAAGGGAGATACAAGGAGGGGGGAACGGGAGGAAAGTTAAAGGAACAAGCCAGGGAGAAATGTATGTACCAATCCTCGTATAGCAGTGTGTATGGGAGCGCCGAAGCATTTCTCCTTTGTAGTGCATCGCTCCGTGCTGTGATTCGTGATCCGCCAAAAGCCGCGGGCGCGGAGAGAGACTGACTGGTTGGCCCCACGACTCGATCACTGCTCTTGTGAAGGGGATGGGGCCTTGTGCTCCGTTTATTGCGGCAATGCGATGAGATTGAAGAGAGTACCATTGAAGCTCCGATTGAAGTGCGTTTACCCATCGGGGGTGGCTTTCATTGTTCATGGGGGTGGGGCGCACTCCACTTCGATTCCCTTTTGTCAAACTCCTCCCTCTTGGCGTCTCCTCTGTTGACTTCCAGCGGTGCACTTACATCGGTTCAGACTCCGACACCGACAATTTGTCCAAGCCTCTACGCCGATGCTGAGAGATGCTCAAAATAATTTCGTAAATCCTCAACAATTTACTCAGTCAATGTTATATAAGTAAGTACTCATTTTTATTCTTTACTTTGCTTTTCTATTGATTGAATCTCAATTTTTAGTTGTATATCCTATCCATTTCCAATCCTGTTATTTTCCAATTGGATATAAGATGAGCCAAACACATCTGTTCTAAGACCACAGAGTGCTAGGGTACTGGGATTAATACGATTTAAGTCGTTTAGACGTACATAGACTTTTATTTTTTCTGGTATAACCATGCTTAAATCATCTTATTCCATATTTATGTCCCCAGCTGTCGAAAAACCATGATTTTAGCACATTTTTAATCGAAGTAAGTACTAAATACAGTTGATATGAATTAAATGGATTTGATGCCAATTTCACGCTTTTAGATTTTTAAATGACGATATCTATTTTTCCCGATTAAATGATAAGTGAAAATTGTCAAGCGCGCGGAAACCTGACGGCTAAGTATGAATGCTGGGGAAAGCCCGTGACGTCAAACGTGTGACGTCATTCTGGTTCCGGCTGCCGCCTTGTGAGGCCACCTTGGTTTGAGGCTACGAGCGCCAATACGATACAGGCTGCTAGCAGGTAGCGCTCGGCTTAAATAAGGATTATTTATCCTCTATCAAAGGAAGGAAACTTTCCTACCATAGTCAATTTTAATAGGCGATTATTAAGAGATGTTTCCCTGAGCTCTGTGCCTCATGCATGCATTGGTAATCTCAGACGATATAAAACTCCTGACTACTAGGTCCTTGTGACGTCATGTGGAGTGGCATCGCATAGCCTCCATGGGACCCTTCGATCATGCGCTGTACTCGCCAAGCGACACTTTCATGCCTCTCATGCACGTACACGTAACATGCGATGAGATTTAACTTCACCTCGGAGCACTAGTATTTTTAATTTGAGTGTGGCAGCAAGCTTCTGCGTTTTTTTTACTCTCAATACTATGGTTGCTCAGGTCTCCTCTTAGGGTTAAATTACCGCTGTTTTAACTTGCACTAAATTCTTCCAGACCACATTAACCCGTTCTCTTTTCCTAATCACACTTTTACAAAACGCGCTCTTTCCTATCTGAATATAAACTCTTAAACATGATTAAATTCAATGCATTGTTGTTTAATTAAATTTAATACCTTCAATTATGTTTGCACTTTTTTATGTTTGTTATATTGTGCCACTGTATTCTGGCAAATATGCTTTGTGTGGACAACTTAATAACTAAATAATTTAACTAAATAAAAATAAACATGGTAGTCCTTGGGGACTAACCAATGGAAGTTGACACTACTTTGGTGTGAATTTGTGGAAGACATATTTTGCACACGATTTTCTCCCATTTTATGAATTGTAATGACAGGCAGTTTTCATACCATTTATATTTATATCTTGAAATTTATAATTTTCCATTATTTTCAACATCAGAATATAAATCTTAATAGTAAGATCTTATAAACAATGGAGATGACGCACGTCTATTCTCATTTGTACTTCAGATAAAAGGTCCAAAAAAGTCAATTTCGCCAAAATTATAAATTACAATCAGTTTTGAAAATTTTTAAACGCTTATAAACGTGTGCCATTACTATCAAAACCATAAAATAATGTTTCTAAAGACAGAGAAGAGTATTCTATAAATAAAAATATTCCACGGATTTTTCTGTAGGTCCTCGCACATGCAATTGGAAGAATTTCTTGGGGGGGGTGTCGATGTCACACTGCCTGAAGCCATCATTAGTTATCCGAAACCGGGACCATTCTATTATGTGCTGTGCTTGTGGCTCCTTAACGACTTTCATGAGCCTCTGCGTGATACATCTAATGAGATCTGAATTTACCTCGGAGCGCTTTTATTTTGAATTCAAGTGTTTGATATCGCGCCTATAATGAATTAACTTCAATAAAAACCATGTATTCTCCTGTTTTCGTTTCTCCTCTTTCCGGTCGTGTATACACTATAATACAGAATGGAGAATAAATTTGTCACGAATATTTAAACTTGGATAACTGATGCCAGCAGGAACCAAAAATACTATTTTTTAGTTGAAAACGCACCATTTTTTAAACTACAGAAACTTTGAGGCAAGCGCTCTGATTATCCACGAGTTCATCCTGTTGCTGGATGCCTTGGGTAGAACGCAATCAATGGCGTAGCCAGGGGGGGGATTGAAGAAGAAAAGAAAGGAGGAAGAAGAAGGCTGAAGGCGAGAGAGGAAATGAAGATAAATAGAATTTATAGAGAAATAGGGGACTGGCGGAGGTTTAGACAGTTTGGGACCTACCAGTGGGCAGATATCCCGTGGATGATGATGATGATGATGAATATTTACGTACATAATAAACGAAATTGTTTTGATGCGCATAGTCGCCGACGAATTATATGGCAGATTCTGTGGGTTTATGGCAGATGGGATGTAAATATCTTCATTAAATAAAAACTGAGTTTAAAAACGTAGGCTTCAGTGGCGTGGCCAAGGGGGGTCCGAACCCATCCGAAATATAAAACTCAATTATTTTCCTTCATAAAAGAAAAGAAAATATTAAAAAAAATCAAGAATTTACAAAATATTTATTTATCAAATCAAGTTTTCCGATTATGAAAAGTGTTAAAACTAGTTTGAAACCCATTTCTTAGTACCCAGTTTTTCAAAAATTCCCCCCCCCTGGTTTTGGACCCCCTCCCGAACGAAATTCCTGGCTACGCCACTGATCGCAATCTCTGGCTGGCAAAGCATTCGATTTCGTGAGTTATCCAGATCAGAGCGTTCGGCAACAGGGAAAACTTGCGGACAATAGGAGCGATTGGCTCAAATTTTTCTGAAGTTTAAAATTGGTGCGTTGATAGACCTAAATATCATTCAAAATTTTTGTTGATGCTGGTATCAGCTATCCACGGTTAACATTTCGTGAAGCAATATTTCTCCACCCTATATTGTAGGTGCATGATGATAAGGAAACTGTGACAATGTGGCGGATCAGACGATCTGCACCACATTCATTATACAATTTTAATAAATAATTTCTTTACGTGCCTAAGGAAGCATTTATTTAACCTTTCATCTGGCGCAATATTGGAACTACTGAGTTCAGGCGCAATGTGAATGACATGCACAGATGTGAAAAAACATTATTAACTACTAGCATGGCTCATTAGTATGCCTTTAAAGTTTAAAGTACCATTATTAGTGTAGTCGAACACCTACATGATGTCTTTCGTCCTATCCATTGACTCCTTTACTTTCCCTTTCCCGACTTTATTCCGTCATCCTACCCCGGACCGATCCAGCAAGGCGCGATTAAACGTGCTCTTTAGGCTATTAAGTATTATTGCATCTAATGTATTTTAGCATTTGAATTCTAAAAGATAAATTATTTTCAATTTCGTAATTCATTTATCTATTAATGCTTTTATTTTGCCTTATTGTTTCATTAATTTGCTTAATTATGCTGAATAATCCGCCAATGATTTGTCGGCATAAATGCGAAAAATTAAAGGTTGCATATAGTGTGCCAAAACATAATGCTACTATAAGTCTCAAGGGTCTATGCTGCCCTATGGCGCGGAGAAATGAAAAAAATCGTGCTTGCATGTCAGATCCATTGCGCCCGACGGAAAGTCAAACAATCTCAGGGAAAAAAATACAGGGTCAGCATAAAGTCTTACCCTGATTATAAAAGTTTAGAATAATTTCAGAATAGGCATTACTTCCCTCGACTTTTTTTCTAGGGCTATGAGAGAAGATTGGAGGCATTCGAGATGTGGGTATGGAGAAGAATGGAGAGGGTGAAATGGACGGAGAGGAAAAGGAACGACGAAGTGCTGGATATGGTTGGCCAGGAGAGGCAGCTTTTAGATGAGATACGAAGGAGACAGAAGGTATGGATGGAGTTAGTGCTTAGCGGTGAGGGGATGTTGAAAATGGTGTTAGAGGGTAGAATGTTAGGGAAACGAGGGAGGGGAAGGAAAAGAATAGGATTTTTAGATAGATCGAAAGAGAGTAGGCCTTACAGTGAATTAAAGAAGGCAGTGCTGGAAGGAAAGGGAGGTTCCCAGATCACTTCTTGAATACACCATGGAAACCTACCTTAATCGGTAGAATACTATAATAATAATATCAAGGACAGATTCTTCACCTCACCAGTTGCTGATGTTGTAGAACAAATGGCTAGTATACTAGCTGCTGTGGGAACTGTGATAGAACACATGTTACAAAATACCTTTCGGGAACTTCGATATTCTCAATGCCACCATAAGGGCACACGTTGAAGTTCATAACGTAATTGGTCTTAAAAAAGCTAATAACACTGACCTATGTAACATCATCAGGTTTAAATTTTTATATCAAAGAGTTATTCAGTAATTAAATTTTTTTATCAGAGCAAGACTTAATGCTCACCTTAAAAAACAGTTCCTGAATTTAAATGTGCACCATCAGTTGATTTCCGCTTGATTGCTGTTCCGCATTTTCGACGTGATGGAACTCATTCTTCAAAGGACAGGAGCGATATTCCCTCTCTTAATCACTGAGGGAACAGCAGTACAAACGCCAGTAGCAGAGCTCAGATGAGCGCCTTTGGACGCGCAAATGTGAAAAGCGCTATTTTTGGGCATTTGAATGAATCTTCCCTTTCATTTCCCGCTTGCTTTACAGTTCTTCAAACGAGAGCGTAAATACAGAGGTTGTTTGTGGAATACAGTCCCGCCTTTCCTTTCAACATGTTCCACTAGCTAAAGATCCCCTTGATTTATAACGGAATGGGAAAAAATGAATATAACTAGGTGATCCTATTGGTATGGAAGGTTATGCCAATCGGTTATGACGTTTTCCAGCATCAAAATGTTGCCTTTTCAAACTATTTCTATTGACTATCCCGCAAGCTGCCTCGATAAACGCACCTTTTACTATTTAAATAGCGTAAGGTAGCCATTTAATTTGGATGGGCAGAGATGAATTGAAAGTGACTTTTAGTTTTCCGTAAAATTTATGCATGTTGAAACAATACTGCAAATTTCCATGCGAGGGCAAATTTACGTAGAGAAAAACGTGGGCTAAAATATGTGAGACGAACTGGAGGAGAGCTCCTTGTTATTCGATGGCAGTTGAAAATTTTACATTCATAAAAAAGGGGACAATCTCGTATTTAGGAAGTAAAAATTGCGGGTAATGTTGTTTTTCCGTTATGAATCGTCATAAATATATTCAGAAGTTTAAGACAGTAAGACGCTACTTTGAAGTATCAAGGATTCGCATGCCTCTAAAAATATTGGAACATTGGCTCATGCCTCTAATAATGGTTTAATGATCGAATGGAAATATATTATTGAACATGCATACATGAAACTGCCTCAGGCCTGAGATAATGATCAATTATTATAACATGGATTCGTAAGCATCGTAAAAGACTGCTATTAACGAGGAAGTCTCCCTAATTCATAAGTTAGGTTCTAAAAATTTAGATAAGTGTTAATAAATTTCTTTTTCATTCTTTGTAAAGAAATAAAATGTTTCGAAATAATGGCTATTAAACTTTTGGCAGTATTTAGGAATTACTTTGTGAATATGTCTAATTTCAGGCAATGGTTGATGGGTATCAGAAAGTTGGAAGTTTAAAAAAGTGTCGAAGATTTGAAAAGTGAAACGTACGGCTCTATTAATAACTTTCGACATCCCAAACCCCTCGGAGTAAACCCTATTGACTATAGAGAATTTATTGTTAGAAAAAAAATTGCATAAAATTTCCATTGAGCCTCTTAAGTACTAATTTAGAATAATTTTTGAGAACTCCAGGCTTAAAGAAATTTAATCGTATATTAAATGGAAGAATAAAAATTCTAATGAAAGTTTCGACTAAAGTAGGTACACAATTGTATCTCCTTACAGATGTATATAGATGCTTCATTCATAAAAAAGATATCAAAGGTCGTCTTCCGAACGGAAAATCTTCCATTGCTAATGATAGACTTATGACTCGCCGGCAGAGCTTGATGCGGAAGCTGCCTCAGGCCTGAGCTAATGGCCAATTATTATAACATGGAAGCATCGTAAAAGATGGCTTAAAGGGTGGAAGCCTCGTCTTTTCCACTTGTTGTGACGACCAGTTCGAGTACGTTATTCTTTCTGCTGAAATTCTACTTTTTTCCGACGTCATTGTGTTTTGCTTGCTATTTATCATTGTGAAATGCTTTTTATCGCCGAACGATCGATTTTAATCAAAGGTATTTTCGATATTCTGCATTTTCAAGCTATATTCCTCAGTGCTTGTAGGTAAAAGAATGCTATTAAATCGTTCTGTCATGTTCATGTTATTCAATGACCTGACTAAATTAGTCATGGTAGACATGTCCTCATTAGTCGCCCAATTGAGCGAAGGCGTAACTTTGGGCCACTTCTTATGTTCTCATTTAGAATTCAGAAGCTTTCGTGTGCCGAATGCCGCAATATCACCGAGGGCGGAATTACTAGACCGGACGGTGAATGCATTCGTTTCCCTGGGAATCAGAAATAGTATAAATGCCATCCAAGCCAGCGCAGAGTTCCACTGAATTTAACCATAGCTATCGTCGATGTTGATCGTGCTTTGACATACGGGTATATGCCGCGTAATGGATTAGGGAGATTTGGTGCAACGTACTGATGGTATATACGTTTTGACTGACTCAAATACCAGTAGTGTCGTAGTAGGCACCTTAAAACGTGGGAGTCAGGACTTTTCGACCTTTTTATGACGACCAGATCTAGTAAACTATTCTCTTTGGCGAAATTCCCTGAGTCACGACCTATCTCATTTTTCCGACCATCGTATATCATTATGGGTAATCACCAACATTGACATTTATAAAACATTATGTTGAAAGCTTGCTATTAATGAATCTTGCTATCCATTTACTTTGATTATTACACTTTGACAAGTTGAAAACATCGTAGGAAAAAGTAAAGATGTAAAGTGAAAAAAATGTATTTTTGCCGGGAAATAAGCCGGGAAATAAGAGATGTGAGAGATGTCTTTCAAAAATTACTTTAATGATAAAATAATTCTTGAAGTATAGGTCAAATGTATATGATGTACTGTATTTTATATTGTTCTCATGTTTTCGTTCATAGACAGTTTTAAATGAACTGAATTGTTGGCTAACAAATTTTTTGCATCATATACATTTGACCTATACTCCAAGAATTATTTTATCATTAATTAAATGAGGTCAAGATAAGAAGAAAATAAAACGAAAAAATACTTTGCAGTAGTCACCCTGGGATCGTTCTTCTCGTCAGCGACGCGAGTGGCGACTTTTTGAAACCTATTAAAATGCGCGGTGGGTGACAACGCATTTAGAGACGGACCGGTGAATCCTCTATTGTAATATTCATGGTATATTCCGTCATGCATTAGTTTCGAATGTTGTGGTCCTCCAATGGAACGAAGTGTTGTTGAGCGTCTCCAAGGGAGAGTCGCCGCCGTGGAGGCGGTAGGGGGGTGGTAGGTTGGATAAGGGGTCTGGATTTAAGTGGGAAAGGTTGGAAGTTGTGGAGACGTGAGTCTTGGAATGCATTAGGGAGGTCTCATTTGAATGCCGCCCTCTTCTTCTTTATATTAGAAAGCATCAGTCATCGGGGGTCGAGGCTTGTGGAGTGGGGTAGGGGGCGTGAACACGTCATGCCAGCGCATAAACATGCACATAATGAGGCGCATAAACTCGCTCCTTTTTTTATTTCGCTGGATGGGGATTACTGGGTGACTTCGCAAAGCCTCTTCCACTTAGATTTCCTCGGATATGACTTCTTCTTTTCTTGAGGGGGAGTCCGCGAATGTGGAACTTGGTCGAAGGGGCGGGGCGCTGTGTGCGATAGCCGATAACTTTCTGTCAAAGGGGATTACATACAGGAGGCCTCTTTCCATTCGACAGAATGCTTTTTTCTGTTCCCACTTCTGTCACCTTTTGATTAGTTTTCAAAAATACCCGCTGCACGACTGTAACTACAGAGAAATGCACTTTTTTCTATTTTGCATTTTAGTACAATGGAAACGACCGCAAGCAATCACCTTTATTAAATACCAGTACTTTATGTAACCGATTTTATCTCCGTAGGCTCATTGTTATAGTAATTATGTTTATTGCACACACAATTACAATTTTTAGTAGTACATATGTTTTTAGGAAAATTATGCACTACACATTTATTTGAGCAAAAGTGTATCAATACTGGGAGTTACTATAGAAATCCACGTGTTGAACGAACTAACTTGAATTTTCATACGAATAATGCACATGATATATGAAGCACTAAACTAGGACACTTGACATTACACTGATCTACCTCATTCCATACATTATCTAATCAAATTCGGTAATGGAGAAATCAGGAAATCTTTAACTCACCAGACGTGGTAGCTGAAGCCAAGAACCGGAGATTGCGATAGTCATGACACATCATGGACCAGAACGAGATCGTATTATAACAGGTCTGGGCACAAAACCCTGATGGAAGACGGCCTTCGGGACGACCAAAAACAAAAAGATGGAAGAATGAGATGATCGTTGATATGAGGAGAATCAGAGGCGGATTCATGATTTTTTTCTGAGGTGCACAAGGGTCTGACAGGCTAACGATCTTTTCATACTTGAGATTGAAACAAAGATACAAGAATTAATGTGCGCAATATTCTCTTTATTTTAATATGAATGTTTTAATATGAATGCAATGATTGAGGCTCCGTAATAAACAAAACAAAACGAATGTAATGTTAACTGTATAAATTTTTTTGTCTATTTTAAAGCGTCTGGGCGGGGTATGTGCCCCCCTGCCCCCCCTAATCCGCGTGTGAGAAGAATAAGAATCAGCGAGGAGGATGTAGAGCATAGGAAGAATTGGAGATAGATAGTTGGCGATCCCAAATACCGTCTGGGGTATAAACGGCCATGGGAGTAAGTCGGTAAGGTTCATAGTATTTTATAACTCTTTTTACAGGCTACCCCTCACTCTGACCAACGACCACTTCTAAGAAGAAAATTTACCCCTCTTAGCGGAAAAAAACGCTACGGAAAACGAGCTTAATTCCAGAAATTCCGAGCTTGCGACTTAATTCCAGAAATGTGATTTGATCCTTTCCTGGCGAATTATTTGGGTATGGAAGCGAGGCTTGGGCGTTGACAGCAGCAGAGAAGTCAAGAGTGGAAGCATTCGAAATGTGGTGCTACCGAAGAATGATGAAGATAAAATGGATTGACCGTGTGAGTAGCGAGGAAGTGCTAAGAAGAGTGGGAGAAAAGAGAAACCTCCTAAAAACCTTATGCAGAAGAAGGGACAACTTAGTTGGACACATTTTGAGGCACGATGGTCTGATGAAGACAATCGTTGAAGGACTAGTGGAAGGGAAAAAGGGCAAGGGACGGCCCCGAATGAGTTATATAGGACAGGTTATAAAGGATGTAAAAGAGAATAAATATGTAGCTATGAAAAGATTAGCGGAGAGGAGAGAGAAATGGAGAGCTGCGTCAAACCAATCTTAGGATTGTTGACTGATGATGATGATGAAACTCTTCTCGGGATTCCTACCGGGTTAATTTCTCCCTAAGGACCAAGGTTTCAAGCTCCGTCTCGGGGCTCATCCTCTGGGCTGAATATTTTTTATTTATATTATAACAAAATGTTATTTTATTAATTATAATAAAACAACATTCAGCCCTGAGGGTGAGCCCCAAGTCGGAGCTTGAAACATTGGCCACAATGGATATATCAACTCGGTGGGAATCGCGAGAAGAGTTTACCAACTAAATTCCAGGTTGCCTTTCGTCATTTTCGTGAATCTGTGGTATGGGGAGCGATAAATATTTTTAAAAATTATTTGCACCCTAATAAGTAAATACATTCATCAACATGATAAGTTAATAGTCACCACTAGGGTGTTTAGTTGGAGGTATTTCGCACCATAATTCAGTAGCTACGAGTGAATAATATTTTCCAAAGGCTTACGCAAAAGGTACCGATATGATAGTTTCACTGTATATGTATTTGCGAAAAGTAGCTTAAAAAAGTTAATTTGAACCTAGATCATGTCATCATGATATTAAAATTCTGTTAAAATCCCTTATTGTAACCTATTTCTCCCTAAAATTCAGATCGCTCTGTTGGTGAGCAACGCGAATGGCAACTTTTGTTAGCCTATTCGAATGCATGGTAGGTGGCAAGACAGACCTAATCTAGAGGCCAACTGGAGATACCTCTGCCGAAATATTTGCGCTCTGAACCTTCAAACTCACTTTACGACACGTAGGTGACAACGCAGGGCAGATCTACATGCGAAATGGAGATTCCTCTGTTGTAATATTCGTGCTCTCAACCTTTTAACTCATTTTACGACACGTTTTGTGTCTTTTCGTGCGCGCTCCAAGCGTCTTGCGGGAAAAATTTAAAACAGTGTGTTGAAAAGGGAACCGTTCTGGTGTAAATTGGGATGAAGTCCTTGCAGATCCCGCGGGAAAAAACTCTTTCTCGTAAGTCAGAGACTTTTTCGCCCTTACCTCAGGAAGGCGGAAGGATATGAGAAGGAGGCGCAGTGGCGCGATTAAGAATCCTGAGGACGTCTCGTGAGCAAGGATAGAAAGGAGATGAAAGAATCTCGCGCCGTCATTAGGGTGGCGCCGAAACCGCCTTGTGATACCAGATTTAGCCTTCTTTGAGAGATGGAGTGATGATTGGAACTAGGAGAGAATATTTATATTCAGGGACGGTTATTCCAAAAAGCGACCGATGTAAATACTTAGGGGTGTATTTAATGAAAGATTTAGGGTGGGAGGCAAATGTTGAACAATTAACAAAAAAGGCGTTTAAAATGTTACATTGGGTGATGAGGAATCTAAAGGAAAGCGATCGAACTACAAAGGAAAAGGCGCATAAGACACTAATCCGAACGATTTTAGAGTACGCGTCACAAGTGTGGGACCCGTATGAAAAGGGATAAACAGGATCCATCGAGAAGGTGCAAAGAAAGGCAGCAAGGTTCGTAATGGGGAAACACAAAAAGACCGAAAGTGTCAGTAAAATGCTGAAAGTACTGGGATGGGACACACTAGAACGGAGAAGAAAAATAAATAGGCTTTGCGCACTCTTCCGTACACTTAAAGGGGAAAAGGCATGGGGGGAACTACGGAAGATGATTGAATACCCCAGCTATATTGATAGGAATGATCACGAATACAAGATGAAATGCCGGCCACAAAGGACTAACGTAAAGAAATTCTCGTACCTCAACAGGACGATTACGGAATGGAATCGACTCCCTGCAGAATTGTTTAAGCTCTATCCTAACAACGTAAGGATTTTCAAGAAGAGGTGTAAAAGATTTTTATTGGAAAATCAATATCAGTGCATTTTAGATATTCACCAAATAGCTTCATTTTGGTGATATATTTTCATTTAACATATTTTTGTTTTTTTTTATTTCGTATAAACTGTTTCCACCTGGCAAATAGCCAACTTGAAACTTGTACAGTATAATAATAATAATAATAACGATGAAGATCAAGCGGATAGATCGTGTAAGTATTATGGAAGTTCTGAGAAGAGTAGGAGAGAAGAGGAGTCTTCTGAAAACCGTGAGTTGGAGACGGGACAACTTAATCGGGGGCATCAAGAGACATGGTGAAATTTACCGATGAAGGACAGGTGAAAGGGAACCGCGGCAGAGGTAGACTACGGGTGAGATACATGGAAAAGGGGATGAAGGATGTAAAGCATAAGAATTTTTGTAGGACTTGGGCGGATCAGGAGAATTCAGCGGAGAGCTGCGTCGAACCTATGTTAGGATTTTTTTTTCCGTTGAAGATGATGATGGTGGGAGAAATAAGGCATCATTGATTGCAGGTGTATGACTGTAGAGATGGGTGAAAATCGCAAATGTGATAAGTGCGATATAGATGCGATGTGCGCCAATAAATGCGACGACTGGACTTTTATGATATTTTTACGCATTTGAATTTTCGACGGCAAAATTCGTACGTTTTGTGCCGAGCGCAGTTTAAAAGCTCCGCCGACACTCACCGCTTAAAGCATGTGAGCGACTGGCCAGCTGCTAGTTGGCTGGGACTCTACGTGGCCGCGAACTACAAGTGGGCGCGGGCAAGCTACACCTCCACCGCTATATGTCTTATTCCTTAATTTATTGTTGTTCTACAACATAATTCTTTAAAATATTCTGTATTTTGTCTTTAAACTGTGTTTCAATACATTTTATCGTCATCTACCTCATTGTGAAAATAAAAATTGGACGCTACAAAATGCGATAAACTGTTATTGAAAGTGCGATAAAATTAAAATAAAAGTGCGATTTTCACGTATCTCTATGTAGGAGTCAACGATGCAAGGATTTTTCTCTTAATATGTGCTGGTGATAGTGAAGTGTGGGATACAGGTTATCTAGGAAACCAATTTTTATTGATGTTAAATTGTGCTATTTGGACCAAGGTAAGTCGAGTTACGGTACTTAATGTTGTTCTGAATCAGTATACCCTTTTATTAAGCATTAACTCTTTAGATTAAGATTGTATCCAGGCTACTTTGGGTCCTGGCTCACTTTCCTTCATGTGTCTAAGCCATCATGGTTTAGATGATGTTTCCATGTTTCTGGATTTCACTGCGTGGATTTTCTTTGTGACGACAGTTTCTCCGGTATTCCAACCGGCGCGGCGTCTTCAGGTCGAACTGACAACAACAACATGGAGACATCATCTAGACAACGCCGTGGAAAACTACGCATCAAAATCATTGTTTAGTCGCATTAAAGGAAAAAAATAACTCATCAGTGAAATTCATAAGCAACTTGATTATGGCAGTTAACAATTTTATGAGGAATCGTTAACCAATATTTGCAGCAATCTAACTTGGCTTCAATGCTGAGTTATAAGCACAAAAATACCGTCTGTTTTATAACAACAGATTAAATTGGCATTAATCTACCACCACACGCCTATGAATGAAGACCAGTTCCTTTTCCTTGACCCCCAATCGTCCAGTGGCGTTGCCAGGAGAGTGGTCAGAAGGGTCCGGAACCCTCCCGAAGTAAAAACACAATTATTTTCCTACATAAAAGAAAATGAAACATTGATAAATCATGAATTTTTCCAAATTTTTCTTTGACAAATTAAGTTTTTACGAATGAGAAAAGTGTTAAATTTTTAAAAAAACCCATTAATTAGTACCCTGTATAAAAAATATTTTCCCCCCATGCACGAAATTCCTGGTTACGCACGCGTCATTGCTTGATATTTATCGGTGGTTTTCCGAAGGCTTCACCTGGGATTGGAACCTCGAACTATATTGTCAGCAGCCCTACGTTCTATAGTCAAGGCCACCACGCTCCTATGTATTGTAGTTCATGATATTAAGTCAACAGCACTGGGATTGGTGTGACGCAGCTCTTCTATTCCGCTCTCTTATGCGCTAGCCTTTTCATATTTTTTTATTTCTTCTCTTTTACATCCTTTTTAACCTGGCCTATGTACCTCATTCAGTCCCGTTCTTTTCCCTTCTTCCCTGCCGCCCGTCCTTCTACTATTGCCTCATAATGTGGCCAACAGAGTTGTCCCGTCTTCTCCTTAAGATTTTTTAAATGTTGAATTGTTGTTTGGAGTGTAGGTCGCGAAGAATTTAAATGCAAATTTTCGCCAGCCATTTCAATTCATTGCATAAAAGCCCTGATGGAGGTGTATAAATTTTATCAAAACGTTGGAAAAATTGAACTTAAATTCTACAAGACCTACACTCCAACACACTAATCAACGTCAAACATAGAGGCCTGATTAAGGTGTATAAATTTATCGAAACGTCGGAAAAAAAATGAAATTAAAATTCCACAAGGCCTATATTCCAAGACACTGATCAACGTTGAGCATAGAGGTCATGAGAAAGAAAAAAACTCAACTTAAGATTTTTGGAAGATTTCTTTTTTTCTCCCACTCTTCTTAGCACTTCCTCATTATGGGCCTTAAAAAAGTCACGCCGGCGCATTAAGTTGCGCATGACGAGACGCGTAAACACGCACATTCTTTCGTACTGCAGGGGTTATTTCCCAAAAGCGTCTTTTCCTCCATTTCCACGGATATGACTTCTTCTTCCTCTCTCGTCCTCCTGAGTGTACTATTACCGAGAGCACATTTCAGGAAACTTCTGGCACTCACCGCTGCGAGGCGCTCTTAGCTGGAATTGATATCGGGAGCTATGCCGGCTCACCCGATCGGTTGAACAGCTTTTGCCCTTCGGCCCTAATCTTGGATTGCACTTTCAAAGGAGTTCGAAATGGAGACGGGCCCTGTCGCTCCCCTATTCTGTTTAAAAGGACTGCTTTCTAGAACAAACTTTGGGTTTTAATATCCTCAGAAATCTCTTCTTGCAGTTCCTTGAAATATACGAATGTAGTAGACGTGCTGCTCTGTGACATGTGAAGGTAAAACTCGAGCCGTCAGTGAAATACTGTCCTTTGGTGTGACTTTTCAGCGATTTCTATTAAATACTACTCGGCCTTTCAGTTATAATAAAACATAAAAAAAGTTTTGAGCATATTTTTCCTTGCGATTTAAAGTTGATTTACTTAAACGAGCGGGATTCCACCGCTGTCTTCCTTTACGTCATTTATATAATTGTGCTGCTAGTGAGGAGATTGTTCAGCATAACAACAGTCACAGAATTATTTTATCGGGTGATTCTTTACCTGGTCCTTTTTGTTCCTGAAATTATAAAAGGTATAATTTGTGTTTAGAATTTTCAGGGATCGCGCCAGTAGAATTTTACACACAAACATTTTCTGGGACCCACTCAGTTGGGACTCGAACCCTTGACTCCAGAATTAGTACGGGAGGAGTGAACCACATTTCCACCGGTACCAACGTAGGCGTAGATGTGTACATACGTCATATATCTTCTAGAAATGAATTTTAAAAGACTGCGCATCTCCGATACATACAGAGAATAACAATACTTGAAGATGTAATTCTTGTAGCCTGTAATAAAAATACAGTTGCAAACAGATGATCTTCGGCTGGTCGTTGGCTTCCAAGTTAATTTTAACGTCAATTGGTTTATGTCGAACTCTTATCGCTGGAATTTGAGGGCTAGATTTTTCTCTGTATTAATTTCTTTCCTATCTCATCTTCCAGTTTCGGCGAACCATTATCTGACCCTATCCTCTACGAATGCTGATTGTCTTACTTAGCTGCCTGTGAGTAGTTACTAGAGTTATACTGTTTCAATTTTGATTATAACTGACACGTTGTTCTTATTTGTAATGGTTCTGGTTGATAGATGTGGTGTTGCAATATTTATTTCGTAAAAGCGTGAAAGGAACCAATAAGCTTTGTGGTAAAAAATTCCCTCTTTAAATATAGTTAAATGTTTAAGCGTAGCTGTACCTACCTAGTTGTAATTGAGAATAAAGTACTCGCATGAAAGTCGTCATAGCCATTATTGCGTCTTTCAGCTGGCAAAGATATCAGTAATGTATTTGATAAAGAAGGTTATTGGTTAGGTATTTGTTATATTTGTACTTTTCTCGAATGCTTGTTATTCTTGAAAAAATACAGTTCTTAATCTTAAAATAATGACGTACAAAATGAATAACGACTAAAGGGCTCTATATCTATATATACATGATTATAAGCCCTTATCGCTCATTTTTTAATTTTATCTTTATATTTTAAACATTTTATCATCATATTTTAAAAATATTATCATTGTATTTTAAACATAAGTGTGCTACACAGGCAACACAAATATAGTAATTTTTATTAGAGCCAACCACAAGTATCGCCATATTCCAGGGTTTACGACCTCCTGTTTCATGGGCAGTAGATAAAATACCCTTAATAGAGTATACTTTCTAATATTCGGAAAAGTAGCATTTGATTCACATCTTGACGGAACTATTCTACGTTCGGAGTTGCTTTTGTTGGATACGATTTGCATGAAGCACTGAAATGCATTAGTGAGTGCTTTTGCCACGGCGATACCTCCAGCCTGGGGTGGAAAGTGATAGTAATAATGGCGATGCTTCATCGCAGAAAGAAACTCACCTGGCGTCTCGGAAAAGAGGCCCCCGAACATTCGGTCTGGAATGAAAGGGTCTCTTACCCTTATTATGAGGGCGGCCCTTCCTCCTCCATCATTGCGGGTGGATATGGGGGGGGGGGGGGGGGGGGGAAGAACCCCTGGAGGCTTTTGTGGTTGTAGCGCTTTGGAAGGGAAGGTTTGTTTGAGGGTTGTGTCGAGTGGGAGGGGGCGCGGATAGATTCGCCTTTGCAATCGAAGAATCGGGAGGGAATGGATAACACGATGGAAAGGGGTGTTTTTACCCTCGCAGGAGGGGAGGGCGGGTTGAATGGGAGTTAAGTCCCCTCCTTAACGACTTAATTCGGCGTAACTTAGCTTGTTATGACTAGATGTATGCGCTGCCGACGCAGACGACTGGACGAAGCCGCGGCGCAAATAATATCTTTAATCTTCACAAATGGACTCAGTCAAGGATGAACTACCACTATTTAATCTACATTTTGAACTAATAAGTACATGTATCAAGCTTAGGATACTAGCATATGAGTCAGCAATTTTTTTTATTTATTTGCTTCGTATGATCGTGACCTTTTATACGTTGATGAATTCAGGTTCAATACGAAGCTGTCGACGCACCCCAGCACGCCAATTCTACTACTCTAGTTCGAGTTGGTATGGAACTATCCCACAGCATTTTATCAAACTTAAAAAGCTTGGATTTGAGCTACTAGCAAATGTTTAAAATACTCAAACTTATGCCATGGAAATTTCTAGTCTATGGCGTGAATTTCAAATGGTTAGCATAGTACCAAAGAACGACTGTCAGAGGAGTGGTCTCTTAGGAGCTCTTAAGAAGGATCTTTAGCTTGGCGAAAAGTGATTTTATAATCCATCAAGGTTTTCCATTTGATCACTTAATCTGGACGATTACGCATTTTCAATGAATTTTTGCAAGTAATTCTAGACTTTTAACATGCAAGAGTTGACAAAAAGGAAAAATATGCTTAATACTAACATTTTCCCCTGTTTTTGTTTACATAAATTCGTGAAGTTCCGACTGCCAAAAATATATTAATCATAGCCGCAAATATTGATCATTGAACATTGATTGCAAAGAATATTCATGCCACTATTTGCGAAATGAAGCTTCAGTATTGAAAATGCTTTCGGATGCATTGACGTTTTTTACAGATGTCTGCAAGATTTTATTGAAATAACTCAGAATTTGAGATATTTTATCGTACATTCACATGAATAGAGCTCTACAGAGTTTTATATAAATATTAGGGCGAAATCTGCCATTACGTTTGATCGTTGATTCCGACCGAGACAGCCTGCTCCATTAACTGGTTTGTGTCGTTGTAAACTAGCACTGCAACTCGAATTCTCCTCTTGCGGGCTAATTTATAGAAAAATATGAATCAAGAATACATTAGCAATTGACCAAAAACATAAGAAGGCGAACCCATATCTTACGGACGCCAACATACTACGGTAGATCAGATCATATTAATAAAATAAGGGAGATAGACTGTAGAACAGCCGGATTCAGAATGTCTTTTTTCCACGATCAATAAGAGGTTATAACGGCATCGTTAGAGCTAACAAATAGATTAGAAGTCTCGTAGTGTAGCCTACTAACTTCTGTGTAACATTTTACATGTTTCTTTTTTTATTGTTATTTCAAACAGCATGTGGTTATAAAATTCTTACACTATTCTATAAGTAATATTTATCAAATAAAGTGAAATGGATTAAATTTAAAATATCTGATTTCTGGGAGGGGGCAGGGGGTTTATCCCCCTAAACCCCCGCCCTCGCTTTGCCACTGTGCCCCTCGTACTCAATCGATTTGTTGTCGGACGTTTTGTAACCGTTACTGATCACTTGTCTAAGAGAGGAATGACCAGAACTTCAATATGGACTGTGACTCGAAGATCAGCCGCACGTGAAATCCTGCTCTAAAATTATGCAATTATAAAATGACAACTCCATCTCGCCCTTCCCTTTCAACTTCCTTTCCTCAATAAACCCCTATAAATGCTCTCCACGGAAAAACTATCCTTTTTCCCCTAGAAAAAGAGACCAGAAGCGGCCAAGAAACGTCGGGAAACATACCGAATAAGTTCGCGGCACATCCACAAAAGATGTGAAGTGTAGCATGAGGTGGTACTACTATGCGCTTTTCCACAATAAACTTTATTTCATCTGAGTCAACAGTACCTCATCTCAGACCAATGCAGTGGTGTAGCCAGGGGGGTTACGGGGGGTCTGGAACCCCCGAAATTTAAAAACACAATTATTTTCCTTCATAAAATAAAACGAAATATTGAAAAATCATGAGTATAAAAAATATTTCTTTAACAAATGAAGTTTTTCGATCATTAAAAGTGTTAAAGTTAGTTTAATAACCATTTCTTGGTACCCTGTTTGTCAAAAATTCACCCCCCCCCCTGGTTTTAGACCCCCCCGGACAAAATTCCTGGTCCGTTCGGTCAGTTCACAATTCCTAATCCTCCCCATACCTTGTTTTACACGAACACCATACCTCCCCATTCCTTTTTTTAAGGGTGGGGAAGAGAGTTGACGGTAAGAGTATGGGGAGGGTTGGTAATTGTGAACTGGCCATTGGTCTGAGGTGAGGTAATGTTGTCTCTGGTGAAATAAAGTTTTATGTGGAAAAGTACTAAGTAGTATCACTTCATATCTTATAATAATGGATCTCCACAAAGTATCTGCCTCTTCTATTTAATAGGGTAGTCTCCTTCATCAAAGAAAACGAAAGGCATTCCTTCGTTTGATAGGGTATTAGTAATCCTTATTTAAACCAAGCGCTACCTGCTAGCAGGGCAGTCTGCATCACACGGGCCTTTCACAGCATTCATGCTTAGCCGTCGCGTTTTCGCGCGCTTGAAAATTTTCAATTTTCATTTAATCGCGAAAAATAGATATCGTCATTTACAAAACTAAAAGGGTGATATGCGTATTCCAGGAATAATAATCTTTCAATTAAGGCAATAAAAAAATAGGAAACCACCCTATTTATCACACCCCCCAAAAAAAAACATCATCAACAGTTGAGTTGTTTTTTTTTTGACGCACTGATGTCTTTTCCTGATTGTAGTTCTCAATTCCATACTGTATTCACGTAATTATACATTCCGAGGTGTATTTTTGCACAATTCACGGTTATAGCTAACAAAACAAGCATGAAAAACGCGCGAAAAAAATGACTGCGGTACTGCGCGTTCTAAAATTTCGCTATAATTTTCCCGTCAATTCAAAATACACCACACCCCACGTAAATATTTCCGCTTACTTCACTATCCACAGTGCAATATTTTTTCTATGATCGCAGCCATTGATGATTTAGGGCTGGGTCTCACGATAAGTACTCTTTACGGCTGAATTATTGCTATTTTTTCTATAAACCGTCCTTAAATTGACTAATTAAAAGTTTTCTTAACTATTTTTCGTCTGCTTCATCGATTTAATCTTTTAATTTACTTTTAACCCGATTCCCACTGTCGAATATTCTTAATTAAACTCTTAAGCACAGATCAGAACCAGATGACAATACAATACACTCTTAAAGTGTTCCTAGGTCTTCAGAGGCAGTATGACCTACAATTGTTGACAATTTTAATTTGATGCGATGCTCAGCTTTTGGGAAGGTATTAATGATTTCATTCATCGTCATTCCTGCAGACATTATTCGGCGTAACGGTTAACAAATCTGCCTTTGGACCAGAAGTTTACAGATGTGATTTCTGGAATTCTCGATTGCTTTCCTCAAATTTTTAAATGTTGTTTACAATTTGACTTTACGCGTCTTGCGTCGTTTTGCTTTGCTATCTTGCACGTCATATGAGGAAGTTTTTGGTAGCCTGATAGGCTTAAATTTAATAATAAAAAACAATCTCGTTTTAATATCGAAGTGGGCAAAAACATTGATTTAAAAATCACAAATACTCAAACGTTTTAATTTTTACATAACACGGATAATTTGTTGCTGATTTTTTTCTATAAATAGACCTTAATTCATGCCAAGTTAAGTCAAGTTAAGTTGTTGTGAACAAGGCTTAATATGGCGGGAGGGGGGAAGGGTGGAGATAGATAAGGGGGATGAGAATGGAGTGGTGGAAGTCGGGAAGGATTTATCGTAATGACTATCTGCGCCACCCTTTCCAACCGACCAACCCCCGTGTCTGCCCTGAATCAAGATTGCCTTTTCCAACCCCACTCACTGAATGCCTCCTCCCCCAACATCTCCCTGCATTCCCACCCTCCACACTCCCGGGACCTCCAATATAACCTCTCGAGGAGCACGGCTACCTCTTTCACTCTTTGGGATGAAAAACTTTCGCGCCGCTTAATTCCAAGTTTCAATTCATTTGACTTCGCCCCTTTTATTTCTTCTCTTTGCAAACTTTTTCCACCAACACCCTTTTCCAAACGTTTTTACCTCATTCTGCCTCTCCTCCTTTTTGGAAGCTTAAAAAGGACACGTGACTGCCACTCGACCGGTGCTTTTTCGTAAGGTAGAATTTGCTTAAAATTTAAACTATCATGTTGAAATTATTAGAGCATATAGAGCAGACTTCTATCAACATTTACCTCCCACTCAAGTATAAAACCTTTGCCTCAATATTTTTCCACAAGAAAATGCTGTCTAGGGTCTACTATAGTATTTAAAGTAATTTACCGGTTGAGCTAGGTTTACATTCAGCATACTGTGAGTCATATAATTCCGTCTCTTCTTCTCTTGGAGCGTAATTGGACACGTGACTGACTGTCGCTCAACCAGTCCCTTTTTGTGACTAAGAATTTGCTAAAATTAAAATTATCATGTTGAAATCATTAGAGCACATAGAGCAGACTCCTAACAATACTCATCTCCGTCTCTTTTTTAAAATCTTTGCCTCAGTATTTGTCTACAAGAAAATGTTGTCTAGGGTCTACTGTAATGTTTAATATATCTTATCAGTTGAGGTAGGTTTACATCCAGCATACTGTGAGTCACATAATTCCGTCTCTTCTACTTTGGGAGCTTAATCGGACACGTGACTGACTGCCGCTCAACCGGTCCTTTTTGTGATTAGGAATTTGCTAAAAATTAAAAATATGACGTTGAAATCATCAGAGCATGTTGAGCATACTCCTATCAACATTCACTTTCATCTGAAGCATAAAAAAATTGCCTCAATATTTTCTCTGCGTAATATTCTTATGTTTGGATTTCCCTCGCCCCATGAGAGCGAGGCCTGGAAACAGCTGTTGTGATTCTCCACTCTACTTGATTCGCTCAACTGGTTTCAAAGTTTACTCGTCATTATCAAGTGCTGTCTCTATAATAGCGTTTAAACGTTGAAAACGGTCGATCTAATACAATAGTAACTTATTTCAACAAATTTCCACGAAGTGGATTCGTAAACAATCGATCTGATGGTTGGACGTTGGCAGCATAGAGAAGTCATAGAGTCGAAACATTCGAAATGTGTTGCTAACGAAGAATGATGAAGATAAAATGGATCGGCCTAGTAAATAATCAGGAATTACTAAGAAGAATGGGAGAAAATATAAGTCTTCTAAAATCCTTAAGTAGAAGACGGGACAACTTATTTGGCCACATTTTGAGGCATGATGGCCTGACCAAAACAATCGTGGCAGGATAGGAGGAAGGGAAGAAGGGCAAGGGATGGCCCCGAATGAGTTGTATAGGATAGGTTATAACGGATGTGAAAGAGAAGAAATACGTCGCTATGAAAAGGCTATTGGATAGGGGAGCTGTGTCAAACCAATCTTAGGATGATGATGATTTGAAAAACAAGAAAATGTTTTCTAGAGTGTATTATAATGTTAAAAGCAATTTTGCGGCTGCGGTAGGTTTATATTCAGCATTTTGTGAATCGCCCGATCTGCCTCCCCATCCACAAATTAGTTTTCCCTCTTGAACTCACAGTAAGGCCTATTCCCATTCATTCTATCCATGAAATCTATTATCTTCCTCCCCCTTCCTTCCTGCATTCCCCATTCGTGCTCACATAATATTCCTCCCTCTAACACAAATTTAAGCATCACCTCCCCGCTCAGTACTGGCTCCATCCAATTCCTCTTATCTCACCCAAAAGTTTCTCGTCCTCGCTCAAAATGCATCAACGCGCCATCGTTTCTCCTCCTCTCCGTCCATTTACCTTCTCTATTCTCGTTCTTTCCCAAATCTTGGACGTCTTTGGTCTTCTCCATGCGTCCTGTAAATTTAAAGATGGTGACGTAAATTTTAAACCAGTGATGCTTCACGAAAAAAGACGCAAATCGAGCGATCTAAAGGGGATTGAGGGCCCTCTTAATACTAGAAGGACGGCAGGGGTCATTTGACCCATTTTCAGAATTCAAATTTATTTTTCTCTTATTAAAATATTTTTTTAAATTTTGAAACTTTTTCACTTTGTTCGTTTTGGTCTATATTTTGTTAAATTTGTGAAAATTAAACTCTAAAGTTTTGTTTTAAATTTTCTAGAGGACCGCTGGGGGTCATTTGACCCACAACTTATTTTCGCGCTATCTTCTTCCCCATTGGCACTTTTGTGCCATGCATATCATATAATCAGCAAGAGGCTAGTGTGGTAGATGATTTGCTTCATTTCGAACCTGGAAGTACCCGGTTCAATGCCAGTTTCGTCCCAAGGGGTCCTATCTGTATTCGGAAACCTAGGCATAGCGACTTCTTGTGCTCAATCTTTCGATATTATTCGAAATAAAAAGGGAAATAAAACGTTTTCAATCCTTGATTTGCGTAAATTCATGTAACTATGATATTTTAATTTTGTTTTATTTATTCTTCAATAATTATTGTATTACTCACACTGAAAAATCGTCACGTATCCTATGACTTTTTTCCGTTGGCCAAGATTTAGAGATCTTAGAGACATTACTTTCAATATCGCCTCATCAAGTTTACGAATAACTGTTTCATTTTTCTGGCCTGACGGCACTGACATTTGGCCTTGCCCCTTTTCCGTGTGTCCAGAATTAGTGCCGCCTGACCCCGTCGGGGTTTGGGGCGGGTTGACGCTGCGCCCTGTGGAAAAATCCTGTCTCCTTTTGAGAGAGCGGAGGAATTGGGTGCACTGTGAAATTCTACTGTAAATCCTACCCTTGGAATCTGCACGTAGGTCGGAGAAGAAGCATTACTGCAGGTTCTTGGAAGATACGAATCAGGATACGGTTGGCGGTTGAGTCCCTGCCTTTCGAACGGCAATTAGCGTTACTTCTGAAATTTTGGCCTTTTGCATGAATTTCTAATGCTCTCCAGCTCTCTATACCTCCAATGCAACTGGGGAAGATTCTACCATAATGCGCTTTCGTTTGTATATTTTTTCGCATGCATATCAGTAGCGAGTTGAGGAAGAGAGTAAGAAGTCGAGAAATATATCAAGAGAAGAGAATCGTCGCGATTCAAATTAGTCTGGAAGTGAATCGGAAATATCAGTTCAAGGACATTATGACCAATCCATCAACATCTGCGTGTGATGGAAGAGACGAAGTCGAAGATAGTGTATCTGATGGCGACTTTGGCGTAACAGCAAATACACAGCTCTATCCAACAAAATGCAGCTGTCCTTTTACGAGGTTTATTCTAAATAAACCAGACAAATTTGGAATCGAGTACTGGGTTTTGACAGATGTGAAATGAAAATATAGCCTAAATGAATTTCCATATTGTGGTAAAGATGATGATTAGCCATCAAATAAAGCGTTGGGGAAATAAATAGTTACTAAAGTGACCGTAACATACAAGAATTCAGGAATAAATGCAACTTGTAACAATTATTTTCCATCCATCCAGCTGGCAGGAAATCATAAAAAAATGGAAAATTTCTCTTGCACGGACGATCTGAAAAAAACAGGCGTGACGCACGAATATACATGACCCCTAAAATAGCCATGTATTCCATTCAACGCGAGTGTTCAAAAATACCTTAGGCCATACTCTTACGTAAAATCAGGCAAACTAGAACAATAATGTACTTTTACTCAGCAGCATGACCTCAGAGGACACTATTTCCGAAACGAATAAAAGAATGCCAGAGACCATCCTATTTCATAATAAAAACAAAGCGGGAGTAGATATGATGGATAGCATTTATCAATTTATTTACACGTCTCCAAATTCAACAGCCATATCTCCACGGGCATAAAAAAGAAAAAGGTGCCAAATACCATCAAATTGAATCGTTGCACCAATTTCCTTTCCATTTTCCAAATTTCTTTTCATGTGCAAATGGCTGGTGTCCTAACACCCCCTGCCACACGCTTTTAAGCGGCTTGCGGGTTAGTGTGTAGATTTAGATGTAGATGAATAAATCGTTCAATGTACGCATTCAGTGCAAAAAAATATTTTGTGGAAACAGCGCTGAAAAATAATGTCTGTCTGAGATTTACAACAAAGTAATAAGTTTTAAAAATTTTAATGCAAATTTTTTAAACAGTACGCCTATTGTTTAAACATGTAATACAACTTTTGTATTGAGTGTATGTATTTTCATTATAAGATTTGCAATCGACTACTAAATACGGTTTAATTCACGATTCTTAAAAATAATTGTTATTAACTTTTGACGATGGCAATAATATTTAATAATGTTAAATAGTGTTTTTAATGAACTGATTCAACAATTACTACGATTAAACTGAATATTGGATGAAAATTAGGCGTTTTATTCCAAAATACATTTTAGGGGTCAAATGACTCCTGGCCGTCCTTCTAGGTAGCGCGAAACTCCCGTCCTCCTAGTGTTAAGATCCCAAAGCAGGGTAGATAGCTGTAAATTCTAATCTCTACGAATTATTAGTAGTTTCACTATGTCTAATTTTGTTGGTGATTACCTCTATCATCTCAGGCTCAACTGTGAGGAAGTTCATTTTATAAATGAAATGTAAAAAACTTATTCCTACGATTTATTAAAAATTATGACTAGTTTCAACGCAGCGGCGTCATCATCAGATACAGAGTCTGCTAATAAGACGAAAAAATGTAAGAATAAATAAGACGAAACAATATAAGAACCAAGTCATGTATTCCGCTCTTTGTACCTGATGATGACTCCGCTCCTTTGAGACTAGTCATACCTGAACATAGATTGGTGGCGTAAAAGTTTTTCATTTCACTCTTAATGTTAGAGTTGTTTTTTTTTAGTGTACCCTGGGTACTTATTCGGGATGTATCCCGACGTTCCATGGCTACTGTTTCTTTTTCCGTGGAGGATATTTATAAGGGTTCAAGGAGCGAAGGGGTTGTCATTATATTTTTGTATGATGACATGCTGGCTTGCCGAAGAATCCTGTGTGAATGAAGGTGGTGGTGCAGTCGGTCCTTCAAGTAGCCCCCTTGGATATGTTAATAATTCTATCCCCTTACGGCTTTCTTGTCTCCATCGATCCTTAGGCTTTTTCCAAGTTTTTTCACGTATTTTTATTCCTGATAATTGTAACTTTGTTCCGTTTTTCATTTTTGTTATTCTTTTTTATTAAAATATACTTGTGTGTCTCTTTTGTGCTAATTAGACTTCATTTAATTGCAAGAGTAACTTGTCTACGTATTGCTGTGCTAATATTTAATGTATGACGAGGGGTTAGAAGGAAACTGGAGCATTCTCATCTCGCCCAATAAAGGCGTATTATTATCACTATTATTTTCGTCTTTTTATTAAATATACTTCAGTTTTCACTGAATCGTTTTAGTGTAAAGAGCTCGGGTTCTCACCAAGGTAACTCTTTACTGTTCTATTGCGTTGAGAAGTTTTCTCGCGATATGGCAGGTTGAAATTATTACAGCATTGTACAATTTGATGAATGTATGTATTTGGATGTAGATTTAGTATTTTGGAACAATTTTTTATATGTATCGGGGTGATACCGGAAGCCGAGATGACAATTGGAGCTACAAAAACCTGTTCCATATACCATATTATTTTTATTTGTATTGCCAATTCTTGGTACTTATTTATTTTCCCGACTGTTGACTTTCCGATGCTATCCGGCTGGGTTACTGTCATATCAGCTAAATGACAATTTCTATGTTTCTTATCAATCAAAATTATATATGGTCTATTATTGACTATAGTTTTATCTGTTTGGATCGCCAAATCGTAGTAAAGTTTTAATGAACTGTATTCAAGCACTGTTTCGGGGTGGTATTCATAGTATGGGGTCCTGGTATTTATTAACTTGTGTTGGTAGGCCTGTTTTTGCCAATTTTTGCAACTTGATTATGTCTACTTGAATATTCTGTATTAGCTAACATCTTACAGCCAGATGTTCAACCAATGACAACCATTTGTTTTATGAGATTTTATCAACATATGGTTGATTGAGGTCATTAATGTATCGTCCATGTAATTCCTTCTGGGCCCATAGTTCTACCTTTCTAATAATGGAACGGTTTTTGTGCTGGTTGTTCCCTTGGATGTACCATTTGTTTTTAAGTTTAATGGTGTTAACGTCGAAAAAAAGCCCTGCCATGGATATTTAGCTGGTTAAGACTAGTATTTTTCTACTTTAGACCCTATCCTACCTTATTCGTCGATGTGACCTAATCTTTCTCCCTGTAGCAGCATTTTGATCAAAATCCCAAAAGCCTGTCGGAATGGTGCATCTCGTTCCCACCGCGCTATTTCTCGATCGACTCGCCTCTTTTGACCTTGTTTGGCTTCCTCGGCAATACCTTTTCCTCTACCTTCGGTCCATTCCCCGTATCCCTCTTATCGGCATGAATTCTCTGCCAAGATCTTTTTACTATGGAAGAGGTCTCAGGTCCTAAACCGCGAATCTAAATACTCCAAAACACACTTCAGACCGCTGATTAATTAACTGACGGACAGAGGTATTCATATGAAAAAAGATCGGATGCTTTCCCGGCGTATGCTGGTAGTGAAGGCTATTCGAGTTCTCCACCGGGTAATCTCCTCCATGGCTGCCGACGTTTCGGGGTACGAGTCGTACTCCATCTTCAGGGCTGAGTTCACACTCAGCCCTGGAGTACGACTCGTACCCCGAAACGTCGGCAGCCATGGAGGAGATTAACCGGTGGAGAACTCGAATAGCCTTCACTGCCAGAGGTATTCATATATTTGCGAGATTCTTCAAAATTTTCTGCGAGTGATTAGAAAGCGCAAATTAGCTTTTAAAAGAAGTATGCCGATAGATGCTAGAGACTCGGAGGCTATCTGCTAGTCTCAGATTGGGTGAGAAATTAAAAATAGATAAGTTTCAGGGAGACACGGAGAAAACTTCGTCTAAGAACCTTACATGAACTCTAGGTTCGACAGAAACGATAAATTAAGAGAGATATTTTGCCAAGCGGATTGGTATAGGAACTCGTTTTTCCAACGAACAAGAAAGGACTGTGAATTGTCAGCTGAGGCTCTGCACCTATCCTCCATTTTTATTTTGGTCCAATTGGTTATTCACAATCTGTTGCGTTAAAGAAATACAAACCTCAATTGTATATAAATGGGTTTTTAGCTAAATGAATTCCATCAGGTGTGACACTTTCGGAACGCCACTATGCTACTTCTTTTGCTACGAATACATAAAAAAATAGCATGGAATTTCGTTCTCAAATGACGACAGAGACACTGATTGTTCGAACAGCTTCGTTAAATGTTCATTTAAAAATATGTGTATAATCATTGTGCCTTCACTGTTTTTACCTTTTAGTATTTAACACTACGTTTTTAACTACTTCTCCTATCCATAACTTTAGAACTTTATTTTGACCAAATATGCCAAGCAATGAATGCGATAACTTAAAAACATAAGTATCTTAAACCCTGCTATAGCTTTGGAGCCTCCATAAGTGACACAGAAAGAAAATAGTTGAACTGTTTATTGAATTCCTTTTGCCCCACTTCCTTTGAACGTCGCTATCCTGTTTGCCGCATAATTGTCCAATTATCCTATACGAATGCATGTCGGTACATTTTTGTGGAATGAAATCAGTTACCACGACAGTTAATCTCTTGTAAACACAGTCAAGCAATACGTCTACGCGGGGCTCTTTGACGAAAATCTTTCGGCTCCAGTGGTAATGAAGAGGACTCTGTCCCAATTACTTTTAAGAGTACGACCTATTTGCATTTTTTATTGATGGTATGGTATTTGGGGGAGGTGACCGACAGCTGAGGTCATTTGCGCCATGAGGAAAGGATAGGTAAGGAAGGGTGGAGAGAAACCCGGCGTCGGCATTAGCCTGCTCATAACGAACGGCGCCAAGGGGACCACGGCGTAACGTCCCATCCGACGGACGGAGTGTTTCGTTTGAAATGTTCTCCACACAACACTCAAGCAGGGATAGGGTAGTCTCTGAAAATTCTCTTCCACCGCCGGGATTTGAACCCGAGCCTGCCAGGTGGGAAGCCAACACTCTAGCCGCCACACCAACCCGATCCCCATTTTTTATTGATATAAGCACTTATTATTAATGTAAAAATTCTATCTTCGAGAGAACTTCCTTCTAAAAGAGGAATTTAGCACGATAAAATACCAATATCTCAAATCCAAAGCTCCTTGGAGCATTGCAACCTACCTGCCTTTTATAATAAAAACAACAGCTAATGATCTATACAACTTCTGTGTCTGGTATTAAAACTTCGACAGAAATTCTATCTTTCTAATGGAACTTGGCGCAATAAAGGACAGATATCACAAACCCAAAGTTAAGAAGGTGACATTTTATGTTCAAAAAAGCTTACTCCTCTTCGTATTTGATGACAGAAAATAAATAAAGAAAGATACAATAAAATAAATGAAAAAGATAATAATTAGATGAAATGGCTATAAAATTAATTTCAGTACACACTCTGAATATTAAAATTGAAAAGTTTCTTCAAAGTCCCGCCGAGTTTTCTAAACGAGCGACAAGACAAGAGAGAGAGACATATATAAATCCATCCTTCAAAGCAATCCTACTCGTCGGGCTCAGACCGAGGGAGAGTATCGGCAGATGGAGTAGGTAGGAGGACAGGGTTTGAACTTCGTCAAACGCTTTTGCGGGGAGATAGGAGAAGGGAGTGGGCTTCCATCAAACTTTGAAGCGATCGTTAGATCGGGGTGTGTAGGAGGGAGGGCCTCCTCACTTTGCACCCCCCTCCACTCACCATCCTTTCACCCGTCTCTCTTCGACGTTGATCGAGACGACATCTGACGCGTCAGCCACTTTCCTTCTCCTCTCTGGAATTATAAATGCGGGGGGCGACAATGGAAACTTCTGCGATTGGCTTCCTCGGGACGTCACGTGACACGCGCACCAACGCTTTACCCCTCTCACTCTATTTTTTTTAAAGAGTGGAGTATCTAGGGTGGTGGAAAGTCTTGGCTTTTTCCTCTATATTTTAATGTTTTGGTGTTTGGTCCGGAAGGATGATTCTTTATTTTCGAATCAGGGCTCAAATTCGAGTGACGTTTATCCTAGTTATTTATATTCATAGGGAATCCAAAATTCGGCTGTTTGTAGTGGAAATAACATCATAGGCAAGATGTAAATTTATTAATACCATTATTTAACTAGGTCGTATGAAAAGTGTATGCACTGGAAATTATAATGACTACAGTTTAAAATAATATTTATACCTCCATCTGTATACAATTATTGTTTTTTATTAGTCTTTACCTCACCTGCTATTCTCCAGCAGGCAACTATCTATTATATGTGATGAATTAATCCAAAATGATTATAATTTTAAATTTCCTGGATTTTTTTTGTTCTATCTCCCAGTTACGGTAGAAAGATTAGATACACTATGAAGCCGGTATGCCAAATCAAAATACGGGCTTTGTTTGGTAGTTCTATGATATTGTTCGCCTACCGTGCGTGAGTAACGGGTCACTTGAAGGACTTATTTGACGGGAATGGTTGATTTATATTGTGTCAATCTTGTGGCATCGTGTAATAATGACTCATTGGACGGTTCATTTGAAAATCCAACTCATCTTCGAATGTTGTAACTTTCATTCGGATATAATTTCGTAGTGCAGCGTGGAAAAATGCTAATTTTTGGCTCTTACGTGTATATGTCATGAGTCAAACATGTACTAAAATCATAATTTTTGGTTTCTAAAGTAAAACGTTGGCTTTATTACAAATGCCATCCCTTATGCGGTGTTCTCCAAAGTTGAACTGAGGAGAATCTCTCCAATTTGTGTTCATATTTCTTAAATTAAATTAATGATAATTTTTGGAGGCAGTTTATACATTTTCCTCCTTAGTCATAGGATTAATTAATTCGAGGGTAAAATATGCAATTGAAAATAGCCGATTCTCAAAACGTAATTTAAAAAAAATTAATTCAGACTTTGCTTAATCTATATCTTGTTAAAGACGACTGCTCAAAAAGTGTGAAGGAAGTTGAAAAGTCTGAGCTCTTAATTTTTGGTAAAATTGCCAAATCATCCTAAATTTCTCGATCATTACAGTTAATAAATTTCAATATTTTGGCTAAAATGTTTAACTACGCAATAAATCATCACGAAATGCAGTTTCAGTTAAATTCAGTTAAAGCCCAATATTTCCTTCATTTAGGCTACTCATGCTCGGATTAGCAGTATTCCTCCAATCTTCCACATGAATTTCACATTGGTACAGCAGAGAGCAGTATTTTCTAATAGAAACCAGAAGTTCAGGGAAATACAGTTGTTATTCCAGAACACGGATGTAACGCAACCCCGTGATATTACGATGGTGCGCGAATGCACATTCAAGGAATCATGAGGAACCACGTTGTTTATCTTTTTTTACCCATTGCATCAGTACTCTCACGGAATGCACGTAAAAGTAAACATCATGCCTCGTTCTGCGAAGCTGAGTATCGACTCGCGAACTGCATCTATTGAAATCTGCGTTCCGGGAAACCGTCCGAGGAAGTACTGCAAAGTTCGAGAAATGTTTCGGGCGGAAAGAATAACCTCTACAGGCAATACGTACGGTTGTGATCCGGAGTAAATAGAAGGCTGCATGTTTGGTGGATATTGAGCCAATATGATTGGGGCTGCTGAGTTTTTTTCCGCGTATGACGGAGACAAAGGCAATGAGGAAGTGATTTTCTGTGGTTGGTGACCAGGAAACTTACGAGCTTCCCATATACAGTTTTCGCCAGCTTGAATTTCAAGAAGCATCTTGTCTCCGAAGAGTCTGATATGTACTTTATCGCTTAACAGTGCAGAAACATGGACACTTACGGGAGGTAGACGAGAGAAGACTGGAGGCGTTCGACATGTGGGTCTGGAGAATAATGGAGAAGGTGAAGTGGAGGGAGAGGAGGAGGAACGATGAAGTGCTGGACATGTTGGGTGAGGAGAGGGGGCTTATTGATAAGATACAGATGAGATAACAGATATGGATAGAGCGAGTGCTGAGCGGAGAGGGTATGTTGAAAATTGTGATGTCGACAATCACTTGAAAAGATGGAGAAATTCAACTATTTGACCTGCACATTAAAGTAAAACGAATGCATCAGTAAAAGCCCGGTCAAATTAGCCCAAAAAATAGGGGTACCTTTACATAAATTCCCAACAAGTAGAAAATTTCCCGGAATTTTCCTTATACCACTCTTACGAAATACTGAAAAGTCCCCATCGATCTCATGTGTGCAAAAAATTTTATTCAAAGTCAAATGCCACAAAAAGAGTTTTTTTTTGCATTTTTTGGCCAAACGGTTAGTTTTACGATAAACATTACAATTACCAGAATTGTAGATCAGGAAATTATCTACAGAATAGTTAACGTACTTTTTTGTCTATGATTTATCATTTCTGAGAAAAAGCCATTTGAAAGCTAGCTGTATTCTCCGTAATGGGCGTGGCTATATTGTTGCGCTCTCCGGACATTATTGTAAAGCTAACCGTTTGGCCAAGAAATGCAAAAAACCCATTTTTGTGACCTTTGACCTTGAATAAAATTTTTTACACACATGGGATCGATGAGGACTTTTCAGGATATCATTAGAGAGTTATTAGTAACGCTCCTGTTAATTTCTGGTATAGGGATTTACCAGATGATGGCTCTGTGAGCCTAAACGCATCGTACACATAAACATATTGTGGAGTGCTGCCATCTTTTATTTAAATACTTCATTAACTAATTCAAGGGGAACCCATATTTGAGGGGAGGAATGGCTTGCAAGAACTTTACGACACCGATTCACTATTGGTTGATGCGAAGAAGGAAGAGATAAGTGGAAAACGATGACCATCACGGCATTGACGGCATGACGTCATCAACTTACCGGTGAAAGGGCTGTGATCATTATTGATCGATGGATTGCGACGGTTCGAAATACGGGATAGCGCTGATAATTTCTATGTAAATTTTCGAAGCCTGCCGCGTGAATGGCGGTGGTATATACTTTACTTGCCATGAGAAAAAATTCCGATGGACCGGAAATCGATCCATGGACCTTTGGATTCTTGGGCCACTGCGCAGACCACTACGCTATCCAGGTTCTTTAACTGCCATGGCCATTTTGCCGAGGCTCATAGTTCTAGGTACAATCTCGGTTTATCTCGCTCAGTACCTACTGGGTAAAATTGCTAAGCTGATTTAGGAACTTGGATTTAGGAAGCGTAATGGTCTGCGCAGAGGCCTAGAAAGCCAAAGGTTTGTGGTTCGATTCCCAGTCTGGGGGAATTCTTCTCATCAATTCTTGTATGGATCTCTTTGTTGTTAAACTACTATAAGCAGCGATTCAAAAATGGTAAAAAATATGCGATAGGTGGTCGCTTGCAGCTACCATTATGCTGAAAAAGAAGAAACCAACCTGGAAAGAAGTGACCATTATTCCCTTCAACATGACACCCATCCTAGTCCCCTTGGCAATTTTACCGAGGCTCATGGTTCGAGGTCCAATCTCGGTTTATCTCTGTCAGTAATGGGTAAAATTGCTAAGGTGACTTAGGAAGCTGGATATAATAGTGGTCTGCGCAGAGGCCCAGAAAGCCTAAGGTTTGTGGTACCATTTCCGGTCAAAGGTAATTTTTTCAAATGGCACTTCTTTTATGGATCTCTTTGTTGTTTGAATTTCACTAGCGACCATAAAAAAGTATGAACGATTACTGGATTAGTGGTCGCTTGAAGCTGCCATTATATTTAAAAGGGTTGTCTGATAAGTTGTGACGAGTTTTCCCGTCGTCATGACACCATTCGAAGTCCATCCTCTCTTCCGTTTTTTTTCACACGAGTCGACGCCACTCAATTCTTCTCCGTTGACCTCTGACCCAAATTTCGGAAACCCGCCTGTTTTTTTCAAATCTGCATATCCCCCTCTGATATATGTGCGATAAGAAACTCAATTTTGTTACCTGACGATTTCTAGATAAGTATTTATCGCTGAATCACGCTATTTTTTCCATTTATTAAACCATCCTGAAGTCGATTAGATTTTTGTCCCTTCAGTACTACTCTACCGCCCCTTGAAGTAATTGAATCTTCAAGTCGACAAAATCAGATATGAGGAAAATTTAACGGTGGAAACTAAAATTATTTTTTTTTCAAATTCCTCAATTTATTTCTTCTGAAGCTCTCATTCAGTGAATTCTATGAGTTTCCTCGATGTAGGAAATTGAAACGCGCAAAATATTCTATTGTCTTTTCGTGCCGTCTGCAATTTTTTTGTAGTATAATGTATAGCGAAGGAATTTCAATTACCGAATCTCTAGTTTGTTCGTAAGCTCTGCCTCGTATTTCTCATCGATGTTGAGAATTATAAGAATTTATTTTCTTTATGTGTAGGGCATTAATGCATATTTATTATCTGCCACCTCGTCAATGATGCATGCCAACTTACTAACTTGGCGAACATAGAATGAAATTAGGTTGAAATTAATATCCGGTTACACTGAATTTCAAGATCTATTGTATGGGTCCTCTGAATTTCATAAAATAGGAGTTCAATAGAGCTGCTCAATCGTCTTAATAGTAGCTTTTCGAAAAAAATACCGAATCAATGACGTGCAAGTGTATAGAGTAATTTTGCCCGTGTTCCTATTTTTTTGCAATTAATATTCATTATGACTATTCACTTTACACACATGCAATTCTTACAAAGTTACTTATTCAATGGAAGTTGAGGAATAATTGGTGTATGGAAGCCTACCACCGGCGTAGCCAGGAATATCGTTCGGGGGGGGGGGGTCCAAAACCAGGGGGGAAAATTTTTGAAAAACGGGGTACTAGGTAATGGGTTTTAAACTAATTTTAATACTTTTCAAAATCGAAAAAACTTCATTTGTTAGAGAAATATTTTGTAAATTCATGATTTTTCGATATTTTGTTTTCTTTTATGAAGAAAAATTATTGAGTTTGGAGTGAGCTCTAATTTCACCTATCCAAGCCATTGTTAGGGTTGAATCACCGAGAGAGTGAGCGAGTAAGTATTTTAGAAGAATCTAGGGTTATGATTGATTTTCACACGCCTGTGGCTAAGCCTGGGGCGAGTTCTACCCTGACCTATCCAAGCCATCGTTAGGGCTGAATCATTGATTGAGTACGTATTTCAGAAGGATCTAGGATTTTTCTTGATATTCATAATGCCCCTGACTTATTCTGGGGCGAGTTTTACCCTCACCTATCCTAACAATGCTTTGGGTTTAATCACTGAGTGAATGATTGAGTGAGTAAGTGTTTGAGAAGCATCAAAGATTTCGTTTGATATTCACACGCTCGTGGCTATGAATGGGGAAGGCTCTACCCCCACCTATCCAAGCCATCGTTAGGTTTCAATCATTGGGTGGATAAGTATTCGAGAAGGATCTAGGATTTCGCTTGATTTCCCCCGACTGTGGTTAAGTCTGGAATGGGCTCTACCCTCACCTATCGAAGCTATCGTTAGGGTTGAACCATTGTATGAGTGGTTATTTGAGAAGGATCTAGGAATTTGCTTGATATTCACGCGCCTGTGGTATAGCGGCTTAGTATGGGTTGACCTGTGCCCTCGCCTATCCAAACCATCGTTAGGGTGGAATTATTGAGTGAGTGGGTGAATAAGTATTTTAGATGGATCTAGGAGTTTGCTTGAAAATTTTCGTGAGAGACGCGTAAAAAAAGACTCTTGAGGCACTGGAGTGGTGAAGGACCGCGTATTTTTTACAGATTGATGGCCTTGTAGAAAAATAGCCTGAGAACAGGAGAGAAAGCGCTCTAGAGAAAGACTCTGCGCTAATCTTTCCCGGGTTCTTTGGGCTGCATAAGGGTTCGGGCTTACCGTGATTTACATCCCTTGAAGATTGATGAAACGCTGTTCAGATAACTTTCCAAAAAAAAGGGGAACAGCTCACAAATTTCTTTGCCCTTCTTTCCTTAGTCTGGTGACCAAATTGGATCTAAATTCACTAACTCATGGTTTATTTTGTGGTATTCCATTATAAGTTTTTCCTGGATATACACAATTCCTTATACCACTTATTTTTTTATATAAGAGCGCGACCCGGGTTTCAATGAATAATCATCATCATCAGGATAATAATAATAATATAATTAGCGCCTGATGATGATGATTATTCATTGAAACCCGGGTCGAACTCTTATATAAAAAAAATAAGTGGTATAAGTAATTGTGTTTATACAGAAAAAACTTCAAATTGTATCTCCCTTTGAAGGGGTTCATCACGGAGTTTGGTATGAAGATAAGAAAAATGAACCTTGAAATTCCACAAAAATATTAGCGCATGGCTGCTGAGCATGCTGAGAATTTAAACAAAGTGTCTGATACCTGGAGGACAAGAATGAAAGCTTTGGAAATGTTAATTAAGCTGTCTGGGTGCGGGTAGTTATCGTGTTTTCTGATGGAATCCGTGAAGATAGCGATTCACGTGATCAACATTTTATCAAATGGTTTCAAATATAAATGCCCTCATTAGTCAATTTTGATCGAACTAAATCTGTATCGGCTAAAGAAAAATGTACATATGTTACAGTCCAGGACGAATGAACGGGAGAATGGAAGGAAAGAGACAATCAGGGCATTTATAATCTTTATGGTGACGGTAAGTTAGTGGAATTATTAAAATAGGAGGTTGGATTGGATAGGACTCGTGGATTGAATGAATAACGAAAGTTATCCTAAATTAGCAGAGATAAACAACTTAACTTAAGACTGCACAATTCTTCGTTAAAACTTTCGCGGGTGCTCGTCATTATGATTAAAAACATTTGGGCTATGTCGCCGCGTAAATTCTTGGGTGGCCCCAACGTTTTCCGACCGATGCTGGTCGCTTTTTCAAGGGATTGTGACCACAATCCTTTGAAAAAGCGACCAGCATCGGTCAGGAAACGTTGGGGCCACCCAGGAATTTACGCGGCGACATAGCCCAAAAGTTTTTAATCATAAAGACTGCACAAGTCACTAATCCTCCCTATAGTTCTTCATGGTTGCCAAAGCTGGAGCAAAAGAATAACAAGACTTAAACAAACCATTAGTTTTTGAGCGGAAGGTGCATAGGAAAATACATGGTCCAGTCCACGACGAATTACAGGAGAATCAAGAAAACGATCCAATTAGGAAATATAAACTTTATGGTGCCAATACGATGGTGGGATTATTAAAAAGCTGTATGTTGGAATGGGTAGGACATGTGGAACGGATGAATAACGAGAGATATCCTAAATTAACAAATGATATGGTCCCGGAGGGAAGAAGACCCAGGTGAAGACCGAAGAAGTGGTGGATGGAAAGCGTAATTATAAAATCTTCAACGAATGGGAGCTTGGGAAGATTGGAGGGAAGTGGGCAGAAGGAGGGAAGAGTGAAGAGTTGGTTTTGATGTTGCGCGGTCCACTGGGCCCGATAGCGTAAATTTACGTCTATATTGCTTTCGGTACGCGTGTATTTTCGGAGGCCGTCCAGGGATATCAGCAAAATGTTTAGACCATCCCGAACCAGGCTCGCACGTTATGCTGCATTCTATATAGCATTTATTCCGGGACCCTTCGCTGACAAGATCGTAATTTTAACACCATGAGGTTTACTGTTGAATTTACCTGTTCTAGGGCACGTACTTGTCGACAGATTGGTACTGATGTAGGCAAGCTATCATTTACACCGCGTTCCGACAATGTCATGGCTTCATTCAAAGGCTGCTGGCAAAATAAATGTATGTAGCGTGCTCAAAGGCTTTAATTGAGGACCTTAGAAGACAAGTAGGATACAAGTGCAATTTTCATAATTTTGGAGATAAGTGCAGATAATAGGTTGGTGGGATACACAATATTGTTGTAACAAAGGGATATAAGGGATTCACTGGATATCTGTATGTACTTAAACTTGTGAGCTTAAGAGTTTCTGGTGGTATCTTGATAGGCTAAATTTTATAAAAATATTACGATTGTTTTTAGATGTAGCCATCCATATGTTTATTCCTGAATAAGCGAGTTACGTGAGATTCTAGGAAGAATACCCTACAATATAAAGCTGTCGTATTTTTAGGCTGAAGCACAACTTATCGTGCGATGAAAAGTTCAAAAAGAAGTACTCATTTCACTGGTAAAAAAATGTAACTATACATTATTACTTCAATTATTTAATTTATTATTTCCTGTAGAAGGGAAATGTTATGCTGGCCTTGATAATTGGAACTAGCGTAAATTTTGTTTGACATCGCGCCGGTTACGTATTATTTTTTGCTATATGTCATACGATAACATTTTTATCATTTGTGATTGATCACTTGACGAAGCCTGTCATGCAAGCACGTATTCTGGGAGGGGGGGGGGGAGTTGTTCCTGGGCGTGTAGGCTCTCCCAATCCCTTGAAATCTTTTGCCATAAGGTGACTACCCGCGGTACATCTGATGATCCCAGGCTACTAGCAGAGAGTTATCTCTCCTCCAACAACTCATTTTTAAATATAGTAACTTCTTTTAATGCCAGACAGAAGCGAGTGATGAAATTACCTTTTGGAATTATGCAAGCGAAATAGACTTTTATATGCGTGCAATTCGACAACAAGAAATCAGTGAAGGAAAACCGCATACCTCGTATATATCCGCTAGAAGCAAGTTGCTGACGTGCATCCTGTGATTATTCGAGTTTCCGTATTCCGAAGTCATTCAAGTTAAATTCGACCATTGAAGTATCGTCGGCGAACATGGGCAATCATGTCACTACACCAAAAATGGATTCGTTTGTTCGTCTCTCAGGTTTATTAGAGTACCTATTATGAATGAAATTTTACGTCTTTGAATGATTTCAATGATGTTGCAAAGAACGCTGTCTATTTCACTTACAGAGTGATTTCCTGAGTTTCCAAGTAGTTTCCAAGATTTTCCAATTCCCTGAGTTCTTTATATTGCTCCACTCTTGACTCTGATTCATAATTAATATCCGCTAATTAATTCGAAAATCTTTATTTGATGCACTTACTGTCGGAATATTTATCTTTCTTCCTTACTAAGGTCTGATAAGTTATGTTTTACATTTATAATGATATGAAATTAAATTTGAAGTTTCAATTTTGTTCTATAGCTTGGTATATTAATTTTCCTACTAGTTCCTTTTTTCTTCCCAGAACTTCTATTAAGTTTAATATTACCAGTGTAATTAAATGGGACATAAGTTTTGTGTTTAGATAAGAATAATTGCAGTCATCCCTTACTCAAAGTGCGAGTAACCCCTCTTTTGATTCTTGTGACCGTTTATGGCGACGAATTTGTGTCTCGCTGAAACGATTGTTAATTTTGACTCGCTATGACGAAGATCACGCGTATTCTGAAGAAATATTGAGATATTCATCTACGTAGTGAGGAGAAATAAGGTGTGCATGGAGCAAATATTTAGCGCGGAGAGGATGTTGAAAATAGTACTAAGGGGTGGAATGTTGGGTAAACGAGGGAGAGGAAGGAAGAGAATAGGATTTTTAGATATAATGAAATGGAGTAGGCCCTCCTTGTAGATTGAAGAGGGATGTCCATGAAGGAAGAGGAGAATGCCAGAATAATTTTAAAATACTCCATAGACATATCTTAACCGGTAGAATGCTTTAATAAAGCTACTTATAAGTCTAATATATCTACTCATAATTCTCTACTCAATCACCGAAAATACCTTCTTCACATTACCGATGTTCAATTACCCATGCATTCAAACTCAGGAATAATAAAACAATGCATAGGTACATGCATTGTTTTATTATTCCTGAGTTTCCCTAAAGTTTCCAGAACATCTATCAAATATGTATAATGTCATGTAGATTCGAAAATTTTCGCGGCGCGGCGTTGGTCAGATTATTTCCCTGCATCTTCGTTGGGTTTCTCTGTGTCCGTTGGCTTTTTTTACAAGAGTTTCGCTGAAATTGAAGCAAGCGAAAGTTTTTCATCACCTCATACTTGAAGACGCTGTCTGCAATTTCAGCGAAACAGTTGTCAACAATAGCCAACGGACGCCGTGAGAACCCAAAGAAAATGCAGGGATCATCCATACTCATAGAAGAGGATGTCTGTTTTTCAGTCCTCTATGCATTTCCAAACCGCGCTCTTTCCTACCTTAATAGAAACTCTTAAGGTCAAAGAGCTTACTTCAATGCAATGTTATTTATTTAAATTAATTATGTTTGATTGTGTTTGTGCTTTTTATGTTTGTTATACTGTGCCACTATAAAATGGCAAACTATGCTGTATGTGGACAATTTGATAAGTAAAGAAATAAATAAATACGTGTTCGCGGATTGCACCCAAATTTAGTACGTAGGTGCATCTCATGCTCCCAAAGACCGTAGTGCTACGTCACGTTATACAACTTCTAAGGTTGGACAGCCTGCCGGGCAGGCACACCTCTTGACACGCTCAATCGGAAAACAGCTCAGAGGATTCTACTCGTAACCATTAATTCTCTAGGTACAAAACATTTTGCTGGGGTATGGGTTCACATTACGTTTTTCGTCTACGCACGGACTCATATAACGATCAATGCTGTGGAGTGGGGGTATAAGCTTATCCTGAACGCGGTACGTGGAAATCACTTTTTTCATTGTTTGCTATTGAATTTGTTACATCATTATACCTGTTTTGTTCCTTCATCTAAAAATCCTGCCATGTGACCATGAATTCCGTGTTCCAATTTCCCATTTCTCTGGGCACTATCCTTTCCGAGCAACGCCTGGTGGCCTATTAATATCTAATAGTACTTTATTTGGAAGAATAAATCATGCATTGCATTTCTTAAGCATGGGATTTTCCGAAAATGATAGCATTGTGGGGTCCGCTCTATTCTCCCATTTTCAAAGCGACACCTTCCTTTTGTTTCGCATGGCTGTGAAGCTACTTGGAGAAGAATCTTCCTTCATTTGTTCAACCAATGAATTCCTTTTGAGCGCAAGTAATGTGCTTGCTGAGCAATGAATACTTAAGCACCTCCCATGAGGACTATCTTCCGGCAAAGCGGGTTTCAGGCGCAATTCCTCATTAATTGGACCGTGAAGGAAATGATTTTGAGCTAGATCGGAGGGAATGCGCTCGCAAAGCATTTTAGTATGGAATGCAATGACTGAATTTCAATACGTCGCTTTTCTCAGTAGAGCGTCAAAAGCGAGAATTCTTGGATTTCATCTTTAAGAATTCTACATTCAGCGCTTTTTTTAGTCGCCAGGTTTATTCTCGTTCTAAGAATTTTTAGCTTCTAAGGCTCAAAAACGCTCCGCATTTTGGGAAATATTCCTCGATAGGCAGCACTAATTGGTCATTTAAACTTTAAAAAATTGAAGTGCACTCATGAGTTTTGGAGTTTCTCGCTCGGCTAAAATGTGTGCGCTGCATTGCTCGATGTGCGCGTTCGTGATGTTATGAACGAAAGCAACGCCCTCTCCCTGCACCATCTGGGGAGTTGACCACTTTCATGGAGAGGTTGGATCCTCAAACGAATTGTTCAGTGAGTCAATCATTGCTCGAGTCAACAACTGCAGTCAGTTGCCCATGCTTGGGACAGATTACGTTCTAACATAAATAAAACATTGCAGGGGGTAACCAAAAACTCTAAATGTTGAACAAAACTCAGAAGAGCCCTTCCATTTAGAAAATAAGGAATTTTTAGCTCACCGTTCATTTTTATCTATTTTTACTTTTTGTATCGTCCCAACTTAGGAATACCTCTAAAAATAATAAAAAGAATACTCCTTTGTTTTATAATGCATTTACTACGTTGTAACTAAAATAGTCTAACTTGAGAGTCTGTTTTAGGTTTTTATTTACATTTAGCAGTTACAAACCTTACCTACAAAAAACTCAAGAACTTTAGAAAAAAGCTAATAAATCAACACTACTCTTTGAAGACAGAATAATTATATAACAATATATATCATTCTGAGCACTTGCTTCTGAACAATGCTTAGCCCGGGAAAGGGCGCGCGGGATGTTAATGACACCCCCTGTTTGTTTTTTGACCCATAGTACGTATATTGTGGTATATACCGTGTTGTTAGCTCTTATACCTTCAAGTCTCATACATTTTAACAAAATACTACAAGTATTCCATAAAGTTTTCATTTCGTTTCGGGATCGGAACGAGTTAAAGTGTCCTGGGGTGTCACCTACACCCCAGACGCCCAACCACGTTAATCTTTCGAGCCATAGGACTTCCCCTGAGCTTTTTCCTTTCATGAGAGCTAATTATTTTTTCCCCTTTTAGCACGTAGAACATTACATTCAGCATGTTGAATATGATATTTCACGCCTTGAAACCCAAAGTTGTACATTTAACATCAAATATGTTGCCGAATGTCAAGTAACGCACTAAAAAACTTCCGTTGAGCAAGCGTGGCTTTCATTAAGTTAATTAAAAAGCTGCGAGATGATGGAGAGCCGCCTCGAATCGGACTTCGTCCAAAACGCAGCCATCAGCACGTTCGTGTTGCCATCGGCAGAGATGCTTGGGAAACGATCTCTCTCTCTCTCTGCGACTCCACGGACGTTGGCTGACGGCGGGTAGGGGAGTCAGTCGTATTTGGGCAGCGGAATAGTAGTGCACGACCTGGTTGCAGTAAAGTTGACTTGGTTTTGTGTTAGTATTTGGACTTGTTCCCTGCTTTGTCTCCCCCGAACCCATTTGCCGTCGGTGAAGACGACTTACAGTTGAATACATTTCTCTCGTTGTAAATTTTAAGGTAGTAATGTCGAACCCTCGCAGTGCTGCAAACCGGGTCGAAAATTTGGAAGCACACCATGTTCCATCCTTCATCCACAACATAATGGCTCTGCTCAGTGATATCCACACGTGGAACACGTGACATGGAGGAAAAAAATTTCTGGTCCCAATCCATAGGTCCTCAAGTATGGCGGGATCATATATTTGCACCTTTGCCCGCTCGTTTAACGCCCTGTCGGAGACGTGACTGGTTAAAGACGAAGATGGTCCGACAGCTGACAAAAAAAATACAATGTGGCTTGGCTACATAATAATATAAATTATCTACCATCATACTAATTTTTTGCTGATGACTGTATTCCTTCATTTCCGTATCTATAAACTTGTAGAGAGAGCCCTGGTCCAGAGGAAGAGGGGGCCGGAGTCTGACCTCATCTGGGCCAGGTAATAGAAATAAATTAAATCAAATCAAATGTAAAAGTAAATATTTAGTATCAATATAATTCGGCGGAACTATTTGATAAAGAACACAACATAACTGTATCATTCCAAGAAATGAGAAAAAAATATATTCTTTAGGGTGTCGATGACACTCCTCGCGCCCTCTAACGATACATTCCGCCCTCTCCTGGGTTAAACATGATTGTAGCCATCCTGTCGTAAATATCCCCTTTTGTCCCAAGTTAGATCCCTGTCCCAAGTATGGGCTACCTAATGCACGCATATCACACATATGTAGGATTTTCAAATCGGCCTCTATACGTTTTGTCACCCACCGCGTTCTAGATGGGTCAACTAAAATCACCACACGGGTCGCTGACGGGTAGAGCGATACGAATTTCACCGAGAAACAAGTTGCAATGAAGTAAACCGATAGGAAAATTGTAGGGATGTGCGAGTAGTACTTTTTGATCTCGAATCGAGTTGAAAACTACTCGCGAGTGTCGAGTCGAGTCGAGAATGACAAATCCTGAACTACTGTCGGCGTCAAATGATGTGCCGCTGTAATATGCAAATTTACATTTAGACTTCAGTGCATGCCATAGCAATAAATAATACGTCATTTTAAAGGAAATTTTATTCTTAATTCTGATAAATATAATTGATAGAAAGACTCCTTAATTTATATGAAAAATTTCACTGATCCATAATCTATGAAAATATTGATATTTGTGAATATTAGTAACTACTATTGATGACATGTTTCCAAACGGGCTAATTTCTATTGTTCGCTTCCATGGCTTAAATTTCATGAAGATTCAAGATCAATAAATATCGTTATATAACTTTAAATGAAATCGGGAGAGCCCTTCGTAATATGAATGCTAGGAAAGCAGGGGGCGTGGACAATATCTGATGTGAGCTGCTGAAGAATCTTGGGAGGTATAGTAAGAAAAGGTTTTTCGAGCTAGTTCGCAGTATCTATGAGGAGGGGTGTTGACTGGAAGATTTCGTGAAGACGGTTCTAATTCCGCTATCGAAAAAGAAGAAAGCTGTTGAATGCGGAGATTATAGGACTAATAATATCGCACGCGGCAAAAGTGGTACTGAGGATATTGAACAGACGAATGGAGGCGAGGGCAAACGAGTATTTGGGCGATGATCAGTTTGGTTTTCATTTCATCAGAAAAGGGAAGCAATATGCTACTCTTCTTAGAACTTCCGTATTAATCACACGATCTTTCCAATTAATCCTCATCATTAGTCTTCAATGCCACATTAGGAAATACCTGAAGGCGATGATGGAGGACGATCTTTTGAGCCCTGGCTTTCCATGAAATGGTAGCGGGTAATACTCAGTAGACAGAGGTGGACCCTTGTCGCTGGGGCGTAACCAGGGGTTTCAGGGGCGATGTCTACAATGCGTGGCACAACAGGTAGGCGGTCATCCTGCGGTTAAGTCGGTCCCTTTAGCCCCAGGCACGCCTGTGAACTTTCTTATACCCTTTGTGTTAAAACCTGCCAACCTTAGCCCAACTACTAAGTTGGTGTTACCTTCTCTGAAAGTTGATATTTTTTCTTTATTCCGTGCTGCTAGTTAATATCAATCTACTGAATTCATTAATATGATACGCAATATTTCGCTCAGTCAAGCGCAAACATATTATTCATTCGGGTATTGTTTTAATTACTTTAAATGCGACATCACCTTTCCTCTACTTATTATTTCTGGGAAATTAGGCTGTGGCCATAAGCCTTAGGCCATAAGACGCGTGCCGTAAGAAATTGCTCGTCTCCAATGGGACACGTAAGCTCTTTCATTCCGTTGAGGCTTGATTTCAAATAATTACTTCAGAGCGATCCAATTATTCTCAATACTTACTACACATTGTTGTCATAAAAAAATGATGCGTTTTTGAAAATAGTCTGAATAGGTGAACATAACAGAATTGCTTACGGTGTGTTTTTTTCATTTTTAGAATTCGCCGTCTCAGACAGGTTTGCTTTACATAATCAATAAATGTCAATGTGTGCACCCTTTGTCGCTCGCAAGAGAGAAACCTGGCGTCGAATTTAGCTTACTCGTAACGAAAGTCGTAAAGTGGACCTCGGCTTAACGTCCCATCCGACAGAGATCTGCAATTGAAGTTCCCTGTTCAAGGCTTCCTGATTACTGCTTGAGTACCTGTAAGCATTTACTGGAAGTAATTATATATTCATTTAAACCACGTTGAAAACCGCACTGTTATTTTATGATAACCCTGTATAGTAATTAAAATCGTGAGAAATGGAAATGAAAACTTTTTAAATTGATGGATAAAATCGTCATAAAAATAAATTTTGGTTCAAAGTACATTATTGTAGCTGATTCTCCGTGAAATTCGGATCGCTTTGCCTGTCAGAGACGCGGATGGCGACTTTCGTGAACCCATTTAAATGCGCGGCGGGTGACAGTAAATCTGGAAGACACCTAGAGGATCCTCTTTAGTAATATTCGTGGGTAAGCCCTGAGAAAAAAAATCAAAATAAAGGTCACCAATATTACAAAAGAGGATACTCAATTCGGCCTCTAAATGTGTTGTCACCCACCGCGCATTTAACAATGGGTTTTCGAAAGTCGCCACTCGCTAACGGACAAAGTGATCCGAGTTTCACGGGGAAATAAGGTATAATTAGAAGAATCGTCCAAAATGTATACACATGATGATGTGATATATCTAATTAATTATTTTTCAATGCTATTCCTTGCAATGACGAAAATTTTACTGAGAAATATTTGAAAAAAAAAGTGGATCGAATTGCACTCATCACCGCGCCGCGGACATTTTTGAAAACCGATAAAAATGCGACCGAAGTGGCAACAGAAATCACCCTTCTATGGGATGGCATTTGGCCTCCTCTATGCAATCCCCTTCATAAAGGTGCAGTCGGAAACAGTTGAACTGCGATATCATGTGTAGCAGTCGAGACGTGTTTTAATCTAGTTTTTTTCCATCATGTTAGAGTTTTCCGTGCTACTTTTTGTCTAATATATTCTTCATTAGTTTCAATGCACTTATTTCAGTACTTCCATAACTGTTCTTATTTTTTCAATGTTTTTGACCTCATCAAGTGACTTGGTACAAGCATTGTTGGTGATACTTTCTCTGAACGTTGATGTTTTTCTTTATTTTGTGCTAGTTAACATCAAACTTGTGAATTCATTAACATTATATATAATACTTGGTGCAGCGTAATATAATATTCATTGAGATATTTGTTTTAAGCGCTACAGGTGCCATGCCTTTCCAGTGGTATTTTATTTCTCGGACATAAGACCTTAATTAATTGAATTACTTACTACCCACTTCCGGCTTGGCGAGACGCTACACTGATAGTAGTCGTGCTCAAGACGCGCTCTTATTGGCTAGACGTAATTCTTAAAGCGTGAGGATGATATTGACTATGTTTTATGCGGCTTATATCTTATTGGAGACCAGCCTTTATTGTCACTCCTAGAACGATTGTTCGCTAGTAGTCGGAATGGAAAGTCGCTTAAGGAAAGCATCGCCTGCATATGGAATTAGACCTGAAAAATCGTACTTTTCCAGTTTATTTTATGTATTTCATGGACGAAACGAATAACATATATTTCTTTGTGTTATTTCTTGGTACATTAGAAATTTTAACGAAGAATTCCTTCTCAAGTTATTTTACACCTTTCGTTACCGAAACAAGCAGTAAGAAAAACAAAACATGCTGTAAGTCGTCCCAGCGAGTGACGCCCTTAATTCTATTAATTGAGACACCGATGCTATCCTTAATAGTACGGGGGTGGAATACCATTTTAAATCTGTTTTGCAATATTTTTCTTCTTCTTTTGGTGATTACATCTATAATAGTACGACGGTAAAGTAGGATAATTTTCACGGCGTCTGAGAAAACATTTACTCCGAATTTACTAAGTACATTTAGCCTATACTTTGCTCTACACATCTGTAAAGATTCCTTTACAAACTACTGCAACATACTGGAAAAGCTGCACTTTTTATCGTAACAACTCATCTCGAATTTGACCTCCCGGTGCTGTACTCGATTGATTTCAGCTATCAGTGCTATTTAATAAGGGTCCCACACGCTAGCAGCACATGAGGAAAGGTAAAGCGTGAAGGTGGAGTCGAGGATACTACATAGAGGAGGCTCAATTACATCCCATAGAAGGCTGATTCCTGTTGTAACTTCGGTCGCATTTTAATCAGCTTTCAAAAATATCCGCGGCGCGTCTATGAGTGCAATACGATCGACTTTTTCCCAATATTTTGCAGTAAAGCCCTTTTTTTTATTTTGAGGATTAATATTAAAAAGCAATGAATTTGATAGATCACGTCAAAATGTGTATACATTTCGATAAACACCCCAAATTATACCTTATTTCCCCGTGAAACTCGGATCAATTTGTCCGCTAGCGAGCGGCGACTTCTGTAAACCCATCTTGCTATCAATACTTGTATTTAGGACTAAAGTGTATAAGTTGTTTCATAATAGTTCATTGAAATTCCCAGTGTAAATAGCCATCCTGACGTGATTGATTACTGCTGTGATGAGGGAAGAATATATTTTGCATTCATGATATAATTTCCTATTCGTGCTACGTTTTTCTGTTAGACCTGAACGTTTTCCTCTGAATAAATAGCGATATTGTTACCAATGTTGTAACGTTCACCCTGAAAACTCCACTGGGCTTGCCTTAACCGGCCGGTTCCACGGTGACTCACTCCCCCATTTCCCCGCTTTCCCTTCGCTGGGTGTGCGGAGTCATGGTTCAGGCAACCACCCCTCCCCTTCCCAAATAATCCTTCCCCTACCCACACACCCACCTCCCACCAAACCCCCCTCCCCTCCTGGATAGGTCGGTGGGCTGGCCGGGAGAGCCCAGGTAACGATGCGTCAGCCAGGAGGCGAGTCTAGGTGAGAGAGGCGAGCGAATATGCGTATGTGAGGACGGGGAGACGGACAGAGAGAGAGGGAGTAGACAGGAGACCGGTCGACAGTGGTCGACTCAGAGAGTGTCCAGCCTACGCATAGAGATAGCGCCCGAAGGATATTAAGCCGTATCTCCCGACGCTCTTCGGTAAGTGGATCAGCCTCATTTTTGCAAGTGCACAGCATTGGGTGCAATCAACTGGTTTCTGGCCGGTTGCTAAGACATGGGTCGATCCTATCTCTTGTTCTCTCCAGGGCAAGTACTCTGGGGCTGTGGACACCACTCAGGTGATTTCCTGGATATACGTAGCTGAGATTCGGCTGCCTTTTGGCAGATATGAGCCGAGATCCAGCATTCTCCTGTCTCAGAGATCCGGCTGCCTTTTGGCAGATATGAGCCGAGATCCAGCATTCTCCTGTCTCGAATCTTCAAGTTTGGTACCAGAAGAAAAGACAATATTCTCATGGTATCTTGTATGTATGTTGCACTGTAATTTATTGGTATTTGTTTAAAAGGAAATTTTTATGTTTGTTAAATTGTGCAATAAATTAATTGCCATGTTAAGTGTGACAAATTGAGTGAAGCCTCCCTTCAGTGCTGTCCATAGGAAGGCAACTTTGGTTGCCTGGCGCCCATAAAATTGAAATTCCTATGAGGTTAGCCCACGACTCAAGAGATCGGAGCCTGCCGAGAGCTGCCGGGTATTAGCTATGGTAGGCGGTCCCATCGGATCATAGGCCGAGGGAAGGCGTGGCAAAATGGCGCCCAACGTGGGGCGACTTGCTTGACGGCAGTTTGAACTTTGATTCATTTTACTGGAGAGGCAAACTTAGTTTAAAGCATTTATTAGTGCCTTACAAGATCAAGGATTGTTTAATTGACTCATTATTACGTGTTTTATAATTTGTGTTGAACTGTTTAAGTGAAAATTGTGAAGTGCCTGCTCTTGATTTGTGCTTAGAGGCTTGAATAATGTTGTGATTTCAAGTTGTAGACACTTAAGATTTAATTTCAATTTTTCTGAGTTGATACAATCATTTATTGATTATTATGTAGTGTATGTCAATGTATAGGTTAAGAAATATCTTGTGGAATTGATTCTAAAATTTGTTTAAAATTTCTTTCAAGTAACAGGGTATAAAACTAAGCCAGAAAGGCAGAGGTATTCAGTGGATGGACCAGACTGGAGAGCGCTCGATCTTCGCCTTGAACGATTTGGACTTCCGGGGAAAGAAAGGAAATTTTTCCAGCCGGAGGAGAGCACTCGAGATTGGTGAGACCCTATGTTTTCTTTGATTGGCCAGAATGGAGGTTAACCGTTTAACTAAGGATGAGCTGATCTACGAAGTCGGAGTGCGCGGGGGCTCGGCTGGTACAGATGAAGGAATAGATGTTTTAAGAGGGGCTCTCAGAGAATTATTGCGTAGTGACCAACCTATGGGTGGCTTTAAGGAGGAAGAAAGCGTTGAAATAGAGTCAGAACTTTTAGTAATTGAATCGAAACTCACTTTAGTACAATTGGCCATCCAGGATATTAAGAAGGGTGGGAAGGAAACCTCGCCCAGGAGAATTAAAACTCTGTTGTATCACTTAAATAACAGGATTAGTTATATCTTTCCCAGGTGTCAAGGGGGAGACAGAAAAAAGGGTAAAGAGATTTATCGCAGTTTAAAACGATTGAGTACATTGTTTAGTAACTTAGGAGAAGGAGTAGAGTACCAAAGTCCAGATATATGTTCCATGTCCTCTTCTTCAGGACCAGAAGTAGAAAGACAAAGCTTACAGGGTCATAGGAGACCTGAAGTTAATGTTGGAATAGATCAATATGAAAATTGTCAGGATGTTAATACATTTCATAGAGAGACTCGTGGGAATATGAGAACAGACCGGAATTATGAAGGTAGACCACAATTGCATAAGTGGAACATTACATTTAGTGGTAGTCCCTCAGAAAGTGTAAATGCATTTATTGTCAGGATAGAGGAACTTGCAATAGCCCGTGGAGTGTCAGAAGCTGGATTGCTTCTTGGGGCAGTGGAATTATTTGAGGGGCAAGCTCTACTTTGGTTTCGGTCGGTGAGGAATGATATCTCTAGTTGGGAGGAACTCAAGGTTATGCTTCGCTCAGAGTTTCTTCCTTTGGACTTTGATGAGAATTTACTCCAAGAAATTAGAAACAGGAAGCAAGGGATGACTGAGTCAGTGGGGACATTCATAGCCTGTATGTTAGGACTATATGATAGACTAAGTAAAGAAGTCGGAGAGGAAGAAAAGTTAAGTCAGATTAAAAGAAATTTAGCTCCCTATTATCTGGAAAAGTTAGCTTTGCAACCAGTGTTGTCAATTAAGCAATTGAAATCGATTGGCAAGGAACTAGATTTGAATAAATTCCGTATTGAACAATATGAGGCATCAAAAATGAACAAGGTTAGATCTTTAGAACCCGACTTGGCCTTTAACCCATTACCGGCCGAGTAAAGAAATACTTGAAAATATATAATTTTTTCTTTTCAATTGACCTAATAACATGCTAAATAAGGTAAATTGAAAATATGGGCCTTCAAAAAAATTTGCTTATGGTAAAAAAAAATGTTGCGTTTTCGCAACGTTGGCCGAATCCGGTATCTGTATGCAGTTATGCAACCCGCATTACAATACATTGCCGCCTCATAGGAATATGCTGTTTTTACTGTCGGATATAATCCTATACCTTTTTATGCCACGTATATGACAAATATCGTCATATTGGATAAATAAAATCCTTAGATATTATGTTTCCAACGAGATGTTGTTGTTATTTGACCTAAATCCATTATAAAATAGACATGCTTTACGGTTTGAAAGAAATAAGTCAAAGCGAAAATTTTCTCAGAAGAGCATGTATTTCACATTTTTTCATTGACTTTAATTTTATCATTGCAGATTGAATTACAAAAATTAATGGCTAATTATGAAATACTCAAGCATTTTGGGTGCAATGGAACATAAAATTTCGTACATTCAAACATGGTTTGGCTTTTACACTGTTTCGGCAACTACTGAATTTTTTTTAACTCTCTGGCCAAATTCGTCCCTTCATGCTTCACGAATCCGCGATGAATTATATGGCCTAACTTTTTCTATGTTTATGGACGCGAATTGTATAGGGGTACGTCATCTACTGACTTATTCATTTCACTTTTTAGATGCGTCCCTGCTAGATACGATTTGGAGTCTACCAGTGAAATTTACTTCCGTTGCATAACCTGTACAATCTCCTGGCGTTAGTGCAAACGCCGTCCAGTAAGTTGATAAGCTAGGACCCTTTTTCCCCTGTATTCTAGTGCGGTAATTTTCATTTGCATTATCAAGTAGGTCCACACCTCCCATGTATTTACTATACTCCCCAATAACACGAATGGTATTTTCTTTTATTAACATAGAATATTATGTGAAATAGTATTTTATTTTTTTCTGCTGAAACTTTTCCCTGTGCCAAATGGAAGCGAAAAACTTTTATTGCTGTCTACAGGGACAATCTATTTATCATTCCATCGAACAATACTAAGACCTTGGGCTTTATCAAATGTTTATTTTCATGTTCCTCTCGGTTTCACGTCAATGGTTTTATTATATTCTATCAGGAACTCCTCCGTTATACGTATTTAATCGTATTTTCACGGACGGCTCCATTGACAAATAATCCTTTTTCTTTCAAAACAATAAATAGTCTTCAAGATGAAAAGAAGTTATTGAAAAACATACGATGGTTCGAGGGATCAGGGATAATCTTGAGAAATTCCAGAATAACACTTGCTTCCAAGCCTAAATTTCGATAGAAGTAATTTTCTATCGCCTGGTTGAGCCCTAAAACCGTCTGAATAACATAAGCACCAAAGTTAAAAGCAAAATCTAAAAGGCTTGTTTTAAAAGAACATTTATGCACTGTAGTGACCAAAGTAAGGTACCATTTGCTCATTTTTTCAAAATTTATGCGCAAATATTCCGAATTGTAATAATTTTTCAAGTCGTCAAATTGAGGTCATAATTTACAAATCTGTCATTTTTGTCCAGACAGGAATTGTCTGATAAGTGTAGATTATTTTTTATTAATCTGAATATGTTTTGGTTCAATCATTGCCGAACCATATCTACGCCTTATCGTCTTAATTCACCCAATATCCTGTTGTGGAAGTCAGTGATATCGCTGAATCGTGAAGTAAGGAAGGACTAATTCGGATTGAAAGTACAAAGTTGTGTGTTCCATTGCACCCGAAATGCTTTCATGTAATCCATAAATAATAATAATTTGTTGTAATTCAATCCGTTGTGATAAAAATGTCTTTTAATAAACTGGAAAATACGTTATCTTCTGTAAACATATTCGCTTTGACTCATTTCTTTCAAGCCGTAATGCATCTCTATTTTATATTGGATTTAGGTAAAATAATGCAGCATCTCATTGGAAATATAATATCTAAGAATTTTAATTATCAAATATGACGATATCTGTCAAATACGAGGCATAAAAATGCGTAGGATTATATCTGACAGTAAAATCGGCATATACTTACGAGACGGAAATATGTAGTAATGCGGGTTGCATAACTGCCTATAGATATCGGATTAGGCCAACGTTGCGAAAACGCAACATTATTTTCCGGATCTGATTTTCGCATAATGTTGACTCTCTGACGAAATATAAGCTTTAATATCTGTTAATTGAAATTTCTACGTCCACATGGACGAATAAAAAACTTAATAAAGGGAATAGTTACTCTTAGGAAAAATTATTTATCTTGCTTAACAGGAGACTCGAAAATTGACACATTTTGAGTATTTTTATAAATAACGAATTACTTATTAATTGTCATTATAATCTCACTAAAAATCAGTTTAAACTTATTTTTATAGAAAAAAGCGAATTCTAAATTAATAAAATTCAATTGAAACATTTTTTTTGCATTTCTCAATAATGTTGCGTTTTCGCAACGTTGGCCGTAAATGGGTTAATAAAACTTTCCAATTTAGGGCATCTCAAAAACCATTGGTGCAGTCTATAGGGATAAAAAGAGAGGGTATTAAATGTTGGAATTGTGACCAAAATGGGCATAGATTCTCAGAATGCAAATTATCCTCTAAAATATTTTGTCATCGCTGTGGGTACAAAAATGAAATAACCAGAACTTGTCCAAATTGTAGAAGGGGTAATAGAATTGATAGAACTTATAAGCCACAGAGACAGGAAAACTAAGGAGAGAGTCCGACAAGGGGCACTCGTACTCTCTAAATTATTTAGTTCCCCCCTATGTGAATCTAGACTTGGTGAAGTTGGAAATGGAAAGAGATAGTAGGATTTATCTGCCAATTTCAGTTTATGGTCTGAAATTTTATGGATTGTTAGACTCAGGAGCCACTCATTCAGTTATTGGTAAATCAGGTTGGAAATCTTTGTCCAAACTTAAGCTGTCTCTTGAAAAACCCACATACTCTAGTATTCAAGTTGCAAATGGGAATAAATGTCATGTAAAAGGAATAGTGAGCTTACCTGTGGAAGTAGAGGATATTACCAGAATATGCGAGTTTTTAGTGGTACCAGATATCACTTATGATTTCATTCTTGGTGTTGATTTTTGGTGGATTATGGGCTTACAACCAAATTTATTAAAGGGTACTTGTAAACTGGAAACACCAATCAGTGTTAACTCTGTGGAGTCAGTAATCTCTAAGCGCAAGCTAAATGAAAATCAAAAGAGTCAATTAGAGAAATTGATGAGAGATTATCGAGAAACTATAGGTAGAAGGGGGATAGGTTGTACCAATTTAGTGGAACATGTAATTGATACAGGTGATTCGCCTCCAATTAAACGGCGTTATTACTCATATTCTCCCAAATTATTGGAAATATTGCATAAGGGCATAGAAGTATTAGACCAAGACATAGTAGAAGTTTCAAATAGTGCATGGGCATCTCCTGTGCTATTGATTAAGAAACCAGATGACTCCTATAGATGGGTTGTAGACCTAAGAGAGGTGAACAAAGTATCTAAACCAGATGCTTACCCTCTGCCAAAGGTAGAGGATATTCTTGTTCAGTTGCGAAACACTAGGTACTTGAGTTCATTGGATATAAAGTCCGCATTTTTTCAAATTCCCTTAGAAAAGAAAAGTCGAGAAAAGACTGCATTTGTAATTCCAGGGAAAGGCCTGTTTCAATTTAAAAGAATGCCTCAAGGTTTGAATACAAGTCCTGCTACTTGGCAGCGTCTCATAGACAAGGTGATAGGGGAAGATTTAAAACCCTTTGTGTTTTGTTACTTAGATGATATAATAGTAGTGTCCAATTCATTTGAACACCATTTAGAACTCCTCTATAAGATACTCGATCGTTTAGATAAAGCTAACTTGACACTGAATTTAAATAAGTGTTGTTTTTGTAGAAATGAGTTAAAATATTTAGGTTACTTGGTAAACGAAAAGGGACTTCAAGTAGATCCAGATAAAGTTAAGGCAATAGCTGGATTTCTTCGCCCAACCAATGTCACTGAGCTTAAGAGGTTTATAGGGCTCGCTTCTTGGTATCGAAAATTTATTCAGAATTTCTCTAGCATCATGCAGCCTTTGAATGCTTTAACTTCCAAAAAGAATAAGTATGATTGGACAGAGGAATGTGAGCATTCTTTTAAAGTTATTAAGGAGAAATTAATATCTGCTCCTATTTTAACATGTCCTGATTTTTCAAAAGAATTTGAATTACACTGTGATGCTAGCAATCAAGGTCTAGGGGCAGTCTTGTACCAAGAAGATAAGGTGATAACTTTTATTAGTAGGGGCACCTCTAAGGCAGAAAAGAAATATTGTACTACTGAACTTGAATGCTTAGCTGTATTGTGGGCTATTGAAAAGCTGAGAGGATATCTTGAGGGCTATGAGTTCACTGTGGTAACAGACCATGCTAGTTTAGTTTGGTTAAACAATTTAAAAGACCCCAGAGGGAGATTGGGTCGTTGGGCTGTCAGAATGCAGCAATACAGATTTAAGATTGTGCATAGAAAAGGGAAGGAACATACTGTTCCAGACGCTTTATCTAGAAACCCATTACCGAATGATGGGATAAGTTTAAACTTAATTACAGTCATGGGAGAGAGCCAAGATATTTGGTATGAGAGTCTGAGAAAAGGAATAATAGATAAACCTGAGTCATATCCAAAATTTAAGGTCCAAGATTATCAGATCTATAAATATATTGATCCAGGTTGGAACCAATCTCATCAGTGGGTTAGAATCATCCCTAAGGATTTGCGGAAAGAAGTAATGATAGAATGCCATGATGATCCGGCAGCAGGACATTATGGGTGTCTGAAAACAGTTAGTAGACTAAGAAAATTATATTATTGGCCTAAGATGAAGGCAGATGTTGTCAAATATATTAAAAGTTGTGATATTTGTAATCAATACAAGGCTACTCAGAATGCACCATTGGGATTCATGGGAGATCAAAGACTTGTTACAAAACCTTTTCAGATAGTATCATCTGACATTATCGGGCCTTTGCCTAAGTCAATTAATGGATTCATGTATTTAGTAGTGACCTGTTGTATGTTTTCAAAATATGTGATAATGAAACCGATGAGAAAGGCAACCGCCGACAATGTTAGAAACCATTTAGAGGATGATGTGTTCTTGAAATTTGGGGCTCCCCATACTTTACTTTGTGACAATGGTGTGCAATATAAGAGTAATAAGGTTAAAGATTTATGTGAGAAGTATGGTGTAAAAATTATGTATAATTTTTATTACCATCCCCAGAGCAATCCCACAGAACGAGTTAATAGGGTAATAAAAACCATGATAGCTGCATATGTTGGCAACAATCATCGCCATTGGGATAAAAATTTATCTAAAATTAATTATGCCATAAATTCTGCCGATCATGAGGTGACCGGATGTAGTCCTCATAAACTAGTATTTGGGGAAGAAATTTTCTTAAATGGGACGTTAAGGAAAATACAAATTAATGGAAGAGAGATTCCAGATTTTCAAAATCGTAGAAAACATTTAGAACACCTAGAGAAGGTCAAGGAAATAAGGAAGGAAGTTGTTGAGCGATTACAGCAAGCTTATAAAAAGAATTCCCATTACTATAACCTGCGGAGGAGAGATGTGAATATAGAGCCCGGACAGAAAGTTTTAAGGAGAAACTTTGTCCAATCCAATGCTGCTAATTACTTTTCTTCCAAATTAGCACCAAAATATTTAGGTCCTTATCTAGTCCACTCTAAAGTAGGAAATAAGGCTTACCTTCTCCAGGATGAACAGGGACTAACAGATGGTCCCTGGCATATAAAAGACTTAAAGCTGGTGTAATACAAAAATTTTTCCAGGGAAAAATTTTTATTTAGGAAGGGGGGGAAGTGTAACGTTCACCCTGAAAACTCCACTGGGCTTGCCTTAACCGGCCGGTTCCACGGTGACTCACTCCCCCATTTCCCCGCTTTCCCTTCGCTGGGTGTGCGGAGTCATGGTTCAGGCAACCACCCCTCCCCTTCCCAAATAATCCTTCCCCTACCCACACACCCACCTCCCACCAAACCCCCCTCCCCTCCTGGATAGGTCGGTGGGCTGGCCGGGAGAGCCCAGGTAACGATGCGTCAGCCAGGAGGCGAGTCTAGGTGAGAGAGGCGAGCGAATATGCGTATGTGAGGACGGGGAGACGGACAGAGAGAGAGGGAGTAGACAGGAGACCGGTCGACAGTGGTCGACTCAGAGAGTGTCCAGCCTACGCATAGAGATAGCGCCCGAAGGATATTAAGCCGTATCTCCCGACGCTCTTCGGTAAGTGGATCAGCCTCATTTTTGCAAGTGCACAGCATTGGGTGCAATCAACTGGTTTCTGGCCGGTTGCTAAGACATGGGTCGATCCTATCTCTTGTTCTCTCCAGGGCAAGTACTCTGGGGCTGTGGACACCACTCAGGTGATTTCCTGGATATACGTAGCTGAGATTCGGCTGCCTTTTGGCAGATATGAGCCGAGATCCAGCATTCTCCTGTCTCGAATCTTCAAGTTTGGTACCAGAAGAAAAGACAATATTCTCATGGTATCTTGTATGTATGTTGCACTGTAATTTATTGGTATTTGTTTAAAAGGAAATTTTTATGTTTGTTAAATTGTGCAATAAATTAATTGCCATGTTAAGTGTGACAAATTGAGTGAAGCCTCCCTTCAGTGCTGTCCATAGGAAGGCAACTTTGGTTGCCTGGCGCCCATAAAATTGAAATTCCTATGAGGTTAGCCCACGACTCAAGAGATCGGAGCCTGCCGAGAGCTGCCGGGTATTAGCTATGGTAGGCGGTCCCATCGGATCATAGGCCGAGGGAAGGCGTGACAATGTATTTAAAATATATGGAATTTTTTTGTGGCTGGATACCCGGATATCCACATTTGGGATGGAATGTAATGTATGTGCTTTTATAGGTTTATATTCCCCCTCCTTTGTTTTTTTTCATTATTTTGTATTTACTGAGCCTTGCTGTCGTGTTAATTTTTTCTTTGTGCCTCTGTCAAATGATTTTTACTGAATTGTTGTGCTCTTGTAAAATATCTCATGGGCCAAAACGGGCCACGATTATAAATTAGTTAATTAATAATTACTTCATTCATTCACACGACGCCTTAAGCGCAAACATACAAATAAATTCACAGGTAAGGAAAGAAAGGGATAGGCACATCTAATAATACGTGGTGGATGACGACATATTTAGAGGCCGGCTTGAGGGTCCTCTTTAGTAATATTCGTGGGTGAAGTATAGGAAGGGAACGGATGGAGAAGCGAGAACTTGGAAAGCAGTGTAGTCAACTTATAAATCGTATTCCGGGTGGTAAAGGGCAGTTTAGAATTTCTTGGATTTTAATAGTGAGCTAGTGAATTTTAAGGGCAACTCAACTCATCGTTGAGAATGCATCCGTTACTTGGCCGACCCTTCCCCGCCGTGCTCCGCTCATTTGCGAAGATGATATTTTTTTCACTTCCACAGTGCCGTGGGTTTCGTCAATTTTCGCTTTTAATATTTCCTACTATAAATGCTCCCATCCCACTTTGATGCAGATAATTTGATCCAAATGAAATACAGTTATTTTTAGTGTATATTTTTCCTTGAGTTTTCATTTGCCTTAATTTGTTCTCCGACAAGAAAACTCGACAGAACCAGACTATTAATAACTTGGCCCCGTGTTAATATACATATTCTTATTTAATGAGCTCATCCGGCTCAAATTCGTGGAAATTTGTTCCTACATTTAAATATGAGAAAAAGTGACAGGACTGGTAATTTTCCACACAAAATTATAATATCTCGTCTGACCATCCTTTCACCACTCTCTGACGCTATCAAGTTGATAGGTAGTTAAAACCTCGATAGTGGTGCTAGGTGTTGAAAGCACGACGAGTTGAATTATTTAGTATCAATGTGTGTACATATTAACGTCCATTTTTTCATTTGTTCTGAGGTTCCTGTAGAGTAAGTGAATTGATGTTTTCTGGACATTTTATGTGAACGGTTGGGGTAAGCTGATAAAATAATAAATAAGCTGTGAATAACTTATCATGAATTACCTCTATGAGTACATCTTTGATCTTAAGACGCTGGTTGTAGGGCTAGCGAAACTGTTTTCGTTGCATTGCAACCAATGCAGTGGTAACTGGAAGACGGAGAAATTGGAATCGCAACACCATGGAAATTAAACTCGATTATTTCAGGCTTAACTTTGTGAAAATCCATTGCAAACAATGAAAAATTATGATACTTTTTAACAAAATTTATTTAAGACGACAGGGTTCGTCGCAGCGGCGACATCTTCGATTTTTGTACCTGAAGATGTCGCCTCTGCGACGAAACCGGTCGTCTTAAATAAATTGTGAGAAAAAGTACCATAAAGTTTAATTTTTTACCGTGGAAATTATTCATATTACGAATAAAATATTTTGTCACATTACGAATAAAATTAGTCGTCGATGGGGTTAGTTGGCGGAGTTTTTTTACGGTTTAGGATGACAAAAAAACCAGCATTAGTGCCTCCGATTTTTAATTGGTCTATTAGTTTCGACTTTTCGTATCATCATACAGAGGCATTAATCAATCGTGGTACAAGTTGGTGCAAGTACCAGCAAGAACATTGCGAACGAAGTTGTCGTTAATATGAATTTTTCTCAGCTAGATTGGACGGTAACATGCCGAAGGGACACAAAGATACAACCATTGCAATTTCCTCTGCTTATTTTCTCTCAGTGAATGGTAAATATTCTCTGCATAGAAATATATGTGCTAACGTAGATAGTCATTATTTTAATAAATTTCATCATTTGAAAAAATCGGTATTAATTATTTATTGAGTTGACTGTGTCCATTATGTTGATATTAAGAATTATCATTTTACAAAATGAAAAAATATAATTATTCAGATTCGAACCCTCCCAAATATTAAGCGCAACTAATGCGCGTGAAAGAAACCTACTCAGCTACGGAGCCACATATGAACTATATGTATGTAAACGTTGAGTCCAAAGAGAGGAACAACCTCGCCAAGGAGTGCGAATGAAAACACTCCAATGGCCTAAACGTGTGCGCTTGAACGTGAGTTTCCTCAGTGCATTCCATCCGCTGGGGATATTGCGCCTGGAGTTTGACTCTTGCCTCGCTATCCCGATCGCCCCTGCGTCCGTTCTCGTCGGATCTCGGTGGCGTACGGTTGAGGGATGCAGGTTACGTCATCTGCCAACCTTCCAATTTTTTCACCGACCCGACCTCATCGGTTAAGTAGAGCTAGTGGGTGTCTACGTATTATCGGAAACGATAGCACATGCCCAATTCAAGGCTGCCGAATTCCTCTGTTGCCCCATTTCATCATCAATTGGAAGTCTATGAAACTTGTTTGGTGCGAGTGACTAAAGGAGGGATGAGGGTTTCGGAAATGTGCGGAGACTTTTAGTGCAGAAGGGTAGATTACGAGATAGGGCGTCAGGAAGCAACACCCCCAGCTGGAAATCCACCTAGCAAGGTCGCTTTATCTGTGTGACGTGAAATTACTCGTTTACAACCAACGTAAGGACACTGCCGTTAGCTCACAGCCTTCAGTATCGTGTTCGACGTTCTGCTGAGAACATCGAGTGTTTTTTTTGTTTGAAGAGAAGTTAACTTGTTGTTAAATTTTGTGAGACATGTTCGTATAAGCTAGTGCTGAAATTGGTGGCGCATAAGTGCATGTTTTAGAGCTGATGGAAGAAAACGTAGCAAGTGATGTGTTGCGTGGAGTTAAATTCAGGCAAGATTTAAGTAATACACAGTTGGTGCTGTGTGCCCCTACGTAAGGACAACTGCTATACCAGACCGAGGGCATCGGTATTTCCTTTTCCGAGGGATGACGATCTAAAGAAGAAACACCTTCGTCGCAATGGTCTTCTAGAGGAATAATCTTTCACCATAAACGTCATTCTGAGTGAGTACTGATAAGAAACATATCCATTTTATGTTTTTCCAAGTGATACTGAATGTGTTTAAAGGCAATGAATAAGCCAAAATATTTTTATGAAGTATTTTATTTTGCTTATCTCCAACATTTCTCAGAAACACATCACATTTAGAGTTAAAAACCAAATTTCAACTGCGTTGTTTAGGCAGAGAACTCGAATGGAATATAAAATAGAGCTTGTTGAGGATCATTTTCCATATTTTCCACTTTTATACCTGTTTATTACGTACTAGGTCGTGGAAGAGGTTCGTACTAATATATTTTTGCATGTTTGACATTGCGGAATCTTTTGTCACATGGGACAGTCCCATAGGACGTTATGATATTTATATTTCAAGGTATTTTTAGTATAATATTTTCAATCTTTATCTGCATTCGAAAATATAACTATACCACCGAGAAATAACTTCGTAACTGGTAAAACTTTTGCATTTAAGATAGAGACAGGTATTAACGTTGGTCGATGAATTATAAGTCTTGCAAAGATATAGTATATGTCCCTCGTTTATACTTACTTTACACCTGGAAAGTTTCAAAATGATAGTGCATCTTTAAAATTATTAATGTTTCACGGAACTAAAAAAGGTCGTGAGGGAAGGATGAGGACTCTCTTTCTTATCATATTTTACACGATCAATAAGAGATTATAACGGCAGCGTTATAGAACTCGAAAATGGATTAGATTACTTATAGTGTAGCCTACTAACTTATGTATACCTTAATGCATGTTTCTGAATCCTTATTTCTAACAGCACTTTTTCTGCGTTCTAGCTTTATTGGCAGATAACCTTAAAGAGTAATTCGCAATTTTTGCCTTTGCATAAATCTGGTAGGAGAATTTGTCAGTATGCGTAACGTTTTTTGGATCTTGTGGCGTGCATGTGGGAATCCAATTTCATGCCGCATGCTGGCGATTGATCATCCCCTGCCAAACATCCTGGAGGTGGCCCGCAGGGTATTATGCAGATGTAGATCTCTTCTCAACGTTTTGATGCCTTTTTTATGCATGCGATTGACGTGAAATTAGAGGAAATTCCCATTTATTTGCCGGTTGTTAGGTACTTAATGATGAGTGCCCGAGGGCGACATTAATGCACCAAATGCTCGTGCCCTGCTTGGCCTACTCATGCACTGGAACAGCTTGTTAATTAAGTGCCTTAACAACCGTCTCTTTTAGAATGAGTCTTTTTGTTGATGGGAGGCCAAACACATTCATTGGCTCTCGTATTGTACTTTTACTGCCATTAAGTCGTCGTGGAAATTCAATTCGTTCACATTCCATACTCTAATTTATCCTTTTTTCCTCCTATTATTGCCTTGCCCCCATGCTAATCGCGTGAAAACAAATTATTTGCCTTTTTTATTCACATTCTTACATTTTGTAAAAAATCCACGATGTACGGTATTGTAATAGCAATTTAAATGAATGCTGGCAGAAGTGCGTGTTCTTTTCCGTAAGCAAAATAAAAATATCTTAACAAACCTTTCAGAGGAATTGGCTGTTGATTTTAGGTTTAAATGTACTTTATTCTTTAATTCTAAGCAATGTTTCAATTATATATTAATTCCGTATATCATTTTGTGTTTAAATAAACGTATGACTCCCTCTTGACTGCTTTTTCTGTGGAGAGTAAACTATTTTAAACTTGTTCCATCGCCATGAATGCACATCTCACCTGGAATAATCTGTTTAAATCCATGGTATTGAGATTTGGGGAGTCTAAAGTAGTTATTGGGATAATTATTTTTACTGTGGACGTTTAAAAACCTCAAGCAAACAATATTTTTCATATGAAAAGGTCAGTGAAGAGTTTGATCTGGAGAGTAGCTTTTTACGGTGCAGAAACGTGGACACTAAAGAAGTAGGATGAGAAAAGACTTGAGATATTCGAGATGTTATTGTGTAGAAGAATGGAGGTAGTGAAGTGGACGGAAAGGAAGAGGAACGAAGAAGTGCTGGACATGGTGAGTGAGGAGAGGCATTTTTTAGATGAGATTCGGAGGAGACGGAAGGTTTGGATGGAGCGAGTACTTAGCGGGGAGGGAATGTTGAAAACAGTGCTAGAGGGTAGAATGTTAGGTAAGCCAGGGAGGGGAAGGAGGAAAATAGGATTTTTAGATAGGATGAAAGAGAGTAGGCCTTATTCTGAATTGAGGAGGGAAGTGTTTGAAGAAAGGGGATTTTCTCAAAATTCTTCTCAAATACTCCAAACAAACCTACCTTAATCGGTAGAATACTATAATAACACATATTTTATTTGTAGGGGCGAAGTGGATACTGAAAGGTCCCACGCAGCGACAGGGTGGTCAAGAGATCCCAAGAGGCCTACGCAGCCTAAAATAAGTGGGGTAAAACATTTGTCCGAGTATTTTTTTAATAACTTAAATAAAACAGTCCAATTTAAAAAATAATATATTGACAGTGCTTGTTAGAGGAAACATGACCAAAGTTTATTTGGTTTACGTGAATATCAAGCGGTCCTTCGACACTTGTAAACTGATGGCTCAAAGTTTTGTCGAACTAATGCCTGCGGGGATTAGGTTGGTTTAGTGGCTAGAGTGTTGGCTTCCCACCCCGTGGGCTTGGGTTCAAACCCAAGAGAATTTTCAGAGACTGCCCGATCCCTGCTTGAATGTTGTGTGGAGAACATTTCAAGCGCAACACTCCGTCCGTCGAATGGGACGTAAAGCCGTGGCCCCTTGGCGCCTTTCGTTAAGAGCAGGCTAATGCCGACGCCGGGTTTCTCTCCACCCTTCCTTACCTTCGCTTCCCTCATGGCACCTAAACTGTCGGTCGCCTCCTCCAAATACCGTACCGTACTAATGCCTGCGCAAGGTGGATAAAGGATCTTCATTTTAGAATAATCGCTCACTCGACGCTTGGTTGTACGGAATGGTCAGTGTAAGTGTTTACTGCGACAACAATCTATTCACTCTATTGAATATGAAGTAATGAGCTCTACGGCCTTGAAAGGTAAATTTTAAACAAAAGCTCCAAAAGCCGCAACGAGTTACACTGTATGCCCATGTCTAAGAACAAATGCAACGAAAAAACTAATTATTACGAAATGTACGTTTGCCTTTACTACAAATATTCGCGCCTGTCACGACGTGTTATATCTGAATATTAGCAATTAGGTAACAACTTAAAAATTTGAGATTCAGGAAATTTGTCAGCATGGCTTCATCAAATGTATCCTTAAATTTTTAAGATGCTGGTAATAGTTTTAAATAAGCGATTCGTCCCGAGAAAGAACAGGTATAGCGGGCGTTGTTTCTCCTCCCGATACAACCAGGACTCAATTGGAAAAGGTGTAAGAACGAATGGTGCAACGAACTTTGAGCTGCTGCCAGCATAGCGAGAATTATTTACTCTCCTGATGCTCTTGAACTTTCGACTGTTCACCGAGTGAATGACAGGGTTCGTTGGACTACCCGACATAAGGGTTAAAATAAAAAATGAAGTAAAGAAAGATGCATAATACACGAATTTTCCAAAAACGGTATAAAATGCACTTAAAAGTTAAAAATAAGATTGTCATCACTTGGAGAATAAAGTGTGAGTGATGTTTAGGTTTTTTGGAAATGAGTGCAGAAGGGGCTGATAAGTGAGTATGAATCACCTTGTCTTTTTAATAATTTTATTTACTTCTATTTAGTGGTGAATCATGTAATCAATTAAACCAGAGTTGTTATCGTTACCAATTGAAAACTTTAGCCTTTTAACGACCGGAACAATTTACAAACTGATTTTAATTTTTTTAATATTCCACCTATTTTACAACTGATTAAGAGATATCATTGAGTAAAATCCCAACAAAATTTAAATGCGTTTTCAAGCATGCTCCCAAATGGGAGCACGCGACAAAATATAGCTTTTGCTTGAAAAATAAATATACACTTGACCAAAAAACTAAGTTTAACAATGTAATATGGATTGATATTTTGAATAAATGAGCATTTGTTACTGGAGAGCGAGTGCAGGAAATAATATCGAATAAACGGCACACACACTACAGAGGAGATGAAAATAACCAATTTCGAAAAGGTAGATATGATTAACGACCAATGTATACGCAAATAATGCGATTCATTAAAAAAATACTTCCATACTTTATTTAAATAACAAAATCTATAAAAGTAATCGTTGATGAGAAATATAATTTTCATGAATTTTTATACGCATGTTCCGAAATGGGAACATTGGCTTGTAAACGAGTAAAGATGTAAATGTATTTAATTAAGTTAACCATAGGGGAAAAATTCAAATATTTTATTAATGAATGTTATATTTTCATCGAAAACACGCAGGTGTGCAGAATTTCCAGCCAATCCGACAGTGGGAAGTAGGTTTAAAATCAATTACAAAATTCCATCTATGAGACAAAAAAAACTGACGAAGCAAGTTCAGAAAAAGGGTGTAAAAATGAAACGGAGCCAATGTACCGCCGTGTGTCGGACGAATGGAAATTACATTTGCCGAAGGAATGTCGGTGATAAAATATGAATTGGAAAAAAATAAAATCAGATCAAACTTGTATGACTGTACCTTCAAGTGGATTGCTCCGGTTGCTGTTTTTTAGCCCACTTCTAGGGCCTCTTCATGCGTACTCGAGCTGTGACGACGAGACATGCGGGCGATGGGCGCGTGAAGCGGCCCACTCGGAACAGCGCCCTCTCCAAACTCGAAGCGCTCGGCCGCAGCAGACTGAAACCATGAAACGATCTATGGAATTCCGCCACTCGTTATATCTTTACATGAGCATGAAAATACGGACGGTCACTAGACGACAGTACTCTTTGTGTAACAAGTAACTTTGTGCATAGTAACGCGCACCAATGCAAAGTTATATTCTAAGGATAAAAAATAAAAAAGGATAAAAAATTTAATGAAATGAAAAAAAATTGTTCTATTCCACATATTTATTTTAATGCACGACTAGTTTTGACCCAGCGGTTGTGCTTCAATATAAATTGGTGGTTTAAAACATTTTTTTTCATTTCAATAACGTTAAAATGAATTTCCACAAAGTTGAGCATGCGATGATAAAGATAATACATGGATGAAATATACCTTGAAAAAATCAAATTGCTCTTCTAGTATTCGAAATCGGATCTCAAAATTGCCGGTCAGACGTGGTGCTAGTTTCAACACTATATCATCTTGCTAGGTGATTAGAGTCTTACGAACAATTTCCCGTTCATAAATTTCTTTAATAATTCCTGGTTTGAAATTTACCTCGGAAGGAGATGCATTGGTTACTAGGCCAGAGTACTTTTAGCGTAACAAGTACCTTAACACGGAGTCGAGCGCACTAACGCTAAGTTATGCACAGCAAAGATGAAATTCACCGCGAAAAAATCGTATAGCTTTTCCAGAATTCGAACTCGGACCTCAAAATTGCTGGTCAGGCATGACACTAGTTTCGACACAAAGACATCATCTTACAAGGTGAGATTCAGACTAGGCTTTACGCATTAATGTCCATCCGTTAGGGATATAAGTCGGTTAATGTAATTGTTATGATTAACTAAGTAACTAAACTATCCAGCAAAATACCATTCTCCATATCGAATTCTGTTATGGTCTCTCATCGATATCGGGAGAGTTATGAGAGAGGTAGGCGTTGAGGCTCAAGAATGAATTCTTGAATCTAACCGCCTACGAATCTACTTTCCTGATTTTTTTATTCATCGTCAAATCTACTATTGTTGTCTCTTTCAAAGTATCCTTGATATCGTTTTTATAAACTTAAGCTTGCTGTCTGATTGCTCTATGATATCTCTTTTCTTACCTCTGAGTTTGAAGAACTTGTCATTTTCTTCTTTCTCTCTTTTTTCTTTAAGTATACCGGGACTAGCCATGGTGATAACTTTACGGAGTCACCCGCTATGCACAAATTGTCCAAAAAATCAATTGAGAAAAATTCATTCGCCTTGATTAGGATTCTAACCCGGATTCCCCGATTTCAGCTCAAGTGCTTTAGGCAGTTAAGCTACCGAGGAGTCATTCTCCCCTGTGGAAATTTGAGAAATATACCGGACAAGTTGATATGGACTATTCTTGATGGATTCTTTCTCCCGGCAACTTCGTTTACTAGAAATAAACATCGCTGTGTTTGCGATGGTAACGGTTAAATTGGAAATTTCACATTGATGTTACCTTGAGTTACCAAAAAATCTAAGCAAAGGAAAGCCTTTGAAATAGATACATTTTATAGGCGTATCTCATTATGAAAATGATCGATGAATTTTGTAACGTGAGATTCGAATAGTTTTAATGCAATGCTCCAATATGGCATAGTGCCCTGGATGTCGTGACATGGATCTAGAGTTCACGTAATGAGATCTCAGAGGGAAATTTACCCATCAATTGCCATAAGAGAAAATTTCTCTCATCGAGGACACACTCTCACAATTATTCAACCATACGGTTGGTACAGATTGGTGAGGGTAGAGCTCTTCCTGGAGTAAGCCAAGGGTGCATGGGCGTACCCAGCGAGGGGCAGGAGGGAGCAAAAATCCCCTAGAAGCAAAAATCGCAAATGCCTTTAAGGAAAATAATATTTTTCAAGCAAAAAATTAAAAAAAACAGTAAAGAGCTGTTACAGTTTCCTTAAAATTTGGATTTCATTCACCTTTTCCATGCTTAAATCTTACCTACAACTTGAACAACCATAGCTTGCCCCCCTAGTTTTGATCCTGGGTAAGCCCTTGCAAGGGCGTGCGAAATTCACACATTCAGGCTTGCAGCCCAAGGTATTTTCCCAGGGAAACCCTAACTCGGAGGATCTAAAAGTGAGGTTTCCCTAATCTTCACCCGAATTTTAACGCTGGAGCACTTTGAACAATAGCCCCTATTTAGTTTAGTAATATCCACATGGTCACATTTGTAGTACATTTTTCAAAGTGCCCGGAAAAATGAGGACTTGAAACTATTCTGATAAAAATTGATGAATGGTTGCAGCTGAGGACATTTTTATGATTATGTCAACTCTTTTTTTTAATACCATCGTGACATGTAAAGTATGAACGGGGCTAGGTGTAAAAGTGTTAATGTCAGTGTTAACAAACGTGTCACTTTATTCCAGATCAGTAAACAATTTATAGAAATTGTTTTCAGTGTGTAAAACCTATCAAATTTTTAATTTCTATAAATTTTAGAGTAAAAAAATTGCATAGATTTAGGAACTCAATAAGAATTGGTTTGGAATGGCTCAGAAAAGTGGTCTATTATTACACGTCAGAGGAAAATGTAAGTTGGTGAAGAGGAGTAGGAATTAGGCGTGGCGTTCTTTTAAATAATTTTTTCATTATTTTCGCGCTAACAAAACTCTCCGGTGGCCTATTTGAAGCCTTTTCGCGCCCACGAATGCAATCAGCCGGTGAGCGGCAAACAATCTGGAAATTGATGTGCTAACTTCGCCGGCGAGATAGGATTTTCGGGCTGGACTTGCGTTGCGTTTGGTTACCTTGGCAACTAAGCGTTGCATAGCATTTGGAGTCCTGTGATGATTGGAAGCTAAACACGTGAGCTCGTCCACCCCTTCAGTCAACTTGGTGCATTGATTCCATCATGACCTTTCATGGCTACAATGTACAGGCAGGGCCGGAACTAGGAGTTTTGTAAGGGGTGAGCAAAGATCAGTTTGCTCACCCCTCGACCTAACATATAATACCTCCGTAAAGTATTGTTTAAGACGAATTGAAATTACACACGATATGTATGCTATTAACCCTTTCTAAACCAAAGCTACTTATGGGAGAAATCAATTTCAAGACTTCTCATTTTAAAAATGTGAAACTTTTCTAATCAGTCATAACTATTGTGGCAGCTGCATATTTCAACATTAAAATTTACAGCAAAGTAGATCACGCAGTCAAAATATTTTCTGAATAGAGCTGAAAATGTATACATTTTTAATTTTAATTAGAAGAAACATTGGGTTCTAATAGGTGAAGAAGTTTTATTATGGGGAATTTATGAAAAATAATTTTCAAAAACACTTATATTAATACACTTATGCCTATTAATGCATACATTACACTAACGTTGAAAGCATTCCGTGGAAAAATATTTATAAAAGTGTTTTTCAATGCAAAGATAATTCGGGTAAGAATTTATGAAAAATGCTCTTTATTGACACATATTAATGCACATATCCATTTAATGCATACGTTACTCTTGCATGTTTCATTTTATACAACAATATATTAAAATACACTTACTCATGGCTGATACAAATATATTTTTTGCATTATAACTCGGTTGTAACCACGCAAAAATTTTATATTAACTTATAAAATTTTGCCGTCCCCGTGAAATTTGCCGCCTGGGGCACGTGCCTCCTCTGCCACCTAGATTCGGGCCTGGATATAGGTATCAGAGTTTAATATTCATTTATCTGCGGTTAACATAAGGAAACTAGTCATTAAAAACGAAAGAGCACTGCTATAATTGTATTAGTATGAATATTTTTTCGGAGAAACGCCTTCTTGATAACAATAGGGAAGTGCACTAATTTTTTTTTATTGCTGAATACGAAAGTTTAGCCTAAAAAAGAAACATTAGTATAGTCACTTTTATTTTCTGCATCGGGGGTATGCACTTTAAAACGTTTTGAAAGTCGGAAAATTTCATGTTGCGCTGAAACACAGTGCCTCCATCTTGATTGAGATGTGACGTCACAAGGCAGTAGTCACCAGTGGAGTATCGCTGAATTCCGTCGCCTTCTTTAGCGCGGCGAGAGTTTCCGGGAATCGGTGGAGTTTGCTTCCTAAAAATGTCGTCTAGTACCGAAAACATGAATTCAAAATAGAATTATAAATGATTTTTTGTTCCAAATTTCATCTCGACGTCGAAACAAAAGCCTGGAGAAGATATTCATTCCCGTGCCTTAAGCACAAGCTATACGGAATAAATGGTTCAAGGCTGCTCCTGACTCTTACCTATCGATGATATTCTGTTTTGAAGATCATTTGAAGGTATTGTAAGATCAAATTGATATTTATATTATAATAATTTACTTAATAGGTACCTCAGTCACATCAGAAAGTGTGTTGAGTCAAAATATAGCATCTTCCGCGTAGACCTACGTAATTTATAAACTGAAAGTAGTTTGGTTAAAGAATTATGGCGCGACTGTTTTTTTACACGACCGGGAAAAATGCGTACTTTGCCCATGATATGTGCATATATGATAACAAACGATTTTTGTTAAAGTTAATCTTTATTTGTTGAAATTAGTACATTTATAGGTGATACAGATATAAAGGTACACGGCAGGTCGCGCGGCGTAATTTGTACTCCACTGGTGACGGGTTCATCTTGCTGATCCAAAAAATTAGCTACAATACCTCGAACTTTGAAAACTCGCAATATAGGCAGTCAAGGTACATTGTAAGAATACACGAGACCATTATAGCCCAGAATGTACGTACAATGTCGAAATCCTTGGTTTTCAAAGATTGACTATTTTATACGCCAGCGCGCCCGGTCAGGGTAATCAACTTTTATTTCATCCTATTTGTTAGTTGAAATTATATTTCAGAATGGTTCTTTTAGCACTGCTACTGAGGTAAACTGGTAGGTACTGAGGTATGTACTGAGTAAGTAAACTCCCTTTGGAGTAATGTGAATTACAAGTGTTCGAGATATATGGCATTTTATATTCGCTTTGTGTTCTTATTAATTATGCCTGTACGCATATTGTTGCTTGCCGCGAGCCTATAATGGTATGTGCTCTTGCAAGAGTGGTTTTCATTTTTAATGTGGAAGTTGGTCAGTATAAGCAAAGAAAAAATTAACATTTTAGCGCACACCAACCCTTGTAGTCATCGTATCTCAGCGTTTGTATTGACACTGCTAAAATACCTAAACGCCATAATGACGATAAAAAAATTGTCTCATGTCAATGATTGCTGCAATTATAATTAATGATAAACTTGATGCCGTATGATCAAAATGAAGACAACAAAAAATAATGCCATGACGCAGTCTTGAACCACGGTCCTTCGGGTGAGATATATTCTTCGAATCGCGCACGCTACCACTACCCCAACCGTCCCATTACGAATCATGGGACATTTTGTATTTATATATATAACTAGTAAAAAGTCACGCATGAAAATTAATTAATTACAGCCTAACTAACGCCCTAATTGAAAAAGATGCAGCAAGGTACGCGGTCTCCCCTTGTTAGCCTTAACGTCTCGCATTTCTATGGAGCGTTGAACCTGTCCTCCTTATTCAAAAATTCAGTAACCATAATTGCATCAAAGTTTGGTATACCATTTATAAATCGTTGGAATTTTCCTTCTCCCAACAAAGATTATCTTTTCTTGAACCCATCCTGGACAGCGAACCATTGCAACAACCAGCCAGCTCGGAAATAAGGCTAACATCCCATGATTCTAGTTGCGAAGGGCGAACGTTCCGGCCGGCGTGAATACATACGCAACGAATAAGTCTTGCAGCAAACGTCTGAAATAGGTTTATTAGTTTGACTCGGTTCTTACAACAAACGTTTTGGCATGATAAACGGCATTGTGTCAAAATATACCCAGCGAAAAATAAATGCCATCATGCATTTATTAAAGATTCAATGTGCTATTCGTACTACTCTTTCCAAACTTGAAGTTGACACGTAAATGAATATTAATATATTACGCAATGATGAAGTCGTTTACTCAAAAGAGAAGCAGCCACATATATATTCTGAAGATATTTTATGACAGCAAAAAACGGATACCCTCAAATTCTGTAATTTTTCTATGCAATAATAGTGGTATAACTAAACGGTGTAGAAGCTGCCTTCTGCTACTGCCTTGTGACGTCACGGCCAATATTCAACATGGACACCCGTTTTCGCGGCCTTTGAATTTTTCCATATTTCAGACGGTCATCTCGAATAAAGTATTCACTATTAGGATTTAAACTGTGGTTTTACGACATTATGTTATTCTGAACTCTAATTTAAAAAATGTGTTTGGTACATTTGAAACACTAGTGCACTTCCCTATTGTAAATAATATAACCGACAGGCCTATGATAAAGCAGGTACAGTATTCTTTGTATCATTAATATTGCGCCGTGAAAAATCTTTATTTTAAGTTTTCTTTCATTTTCTAAATCACTGAGTAGTGAATTATCGTAACAGAGCTGTATGGTGTGCTTGGATTCAATTTTTGTACTAGAAGGGGAGTTTTCAAGTTCAAATTAGTGTCGTACATGATCCTGATATTTTTAAACCTTTTATCTACAGGTCTGTTATAGATTTGTTAAAAAGTAAACAAGAATATTCGCTGTCATTCTATGACATTGTAGATGTCATTGACTTCACCTCTTATGGCTGCTTAATTGCAATTATTGGTTAATATTGCCGATTGTTCGCTATTCGTATAGCCTCTACTCTCATAATGTGCTTGAAGAGTAGGTACCCAAGTTCCTTTGTTTTTAATCATTGTCATTACATCAGTGCTGCATTTGAAGTTGGCGATTTAAGGCAAGCAAATAAGCACTTAAAGCTCTCTCTGTCAGATGGGGGGTTTGCTTTCATTATGACTGTCAGAGAGAAGCAGCACAGCGCAATCGCGTTCAGTTGTTTAGCGTCGGCCACTTAGATCACGCAAACACCAGATGCGTTGCCGGGGCAAAATATTGGTCTTATGAGAGAAGGTAGTCAAATGCAACGACCACATCGCGTTCGAATTTCACATTGTGATGGAAAATAGAATTTTATACGTGCGGAAGATAATGTGATCAGGTAGTTTTCCTTTTTAAGATTTGACAAAAGCTCGGAGGCCGTGAATCACTTTTGTTTGCAATTACTCAGGTTTAACCCATGGTGACTATCACTACGCCACCAATATGGTACTCAATGTGTCGGCCCGGGACTCGATAAATGGGTATTTACTATTCTGCTAGGGGAATGTTTAACTTTAGACCCACTTAAGTTACCAATTCTTCGGACTGATGACGTATTTGTTTTACTCACTAGGAAAGCTGGTATTTAGGAAAGGTTAGAAGTGAGAGGGGGCTTGAGTAGGGATTGGAAATTTTAATCAAAAATTGGTTTAGGATAAATAGACTTTCGGTTTCAGTTAATATTTGAGGTAGGCATTTTTTTCACGGCTCAGTGATCATCCTGTTTTCAATGCCTTCACAGGAGACATCTCTCACAACTCTACGTTTTTCCCGCGTAAGTAAAAGCTTCTATTGTGGCCGAATGTTCATCCTACTTTTTTCGCAAATAGTTTAGTGGCCTGAATTGTATGCAGGTTTTTAGAATAGTCACTATCTCTCTCTCAAATCCAAATTCTCCTTAACTCTCACACCTTTTAAAGTTACCTACGTAAACACGACATAGAAGTCATATGCTTTTCTTTATCAACTGAAAATATACCCCATATAAAATGCATACACATCGATGGCTAAGTTCGAGCAACACGTATCTCAAAAATTGCAACTTTTCAGGAGACAAAAATAAACGATGTATATATATATAATTGCTCACCGAAATTAAAATCCAAAAATTCTTAAGACTGTAAAAGAAGCATACATTTGCAAACAAAGAGTTGTTTTTTGCTTGAATTTAATTTTTTTAATGTCATTACACTTTGTTTAACACATTCAGCGCGGAGCACGTCAATTGACGAGCTCTGCCGGTCGGACGAGGGGGCCTTTCTCCGCCTCCGTACGTGACTAATATCCACTTCCGAGTCTTTCGATCATGTGCATCGCCTTCAGCAAGTTTTCTTCTTTCGACCCGTGTGCGCCGTTTGTAAATAGCAGTATTTGAACGGAAGTTATGGAGCAAAAACGTGTCTGCATTTTTTATATAATTTTATCGGCCGATTTTGACGACGTTCATGAAAATCGGGCCCGCATTGAATGTGTTAAGATACATGTCTCAAACCGGCCAAATTTTGAGATACGTGTTGTTAGAACTAAGCCATCGATATTTCCTTGTTAATACTTACGGTGAGCCACTATTGCTAGGCTACTATAAGGGAATAAACGTAGCGTCCGCCACAAAATTCACAGAGTTTCCATTTATTACCGGTTTCGGCTATTACTCCATTTTCAAATACCGAAATAATGTAATAGCCTAAACCGGTAATAAATAGAAACTGTGAATTTTGTGGAAGTAACATAGTGTATTTCATTATTAATATGGAGCCCTTCCACCACGTAAAAGCTTCAAGTTTCGCTTTAAGTAGCGTCCGCCATTACCGATTATTTTCGGCGTACCCTTCACTGGTTCGTCGTGTACCCCCAAAGGGTGCGCTTACCACCGTTTGGGAACGATCGTCAAGGTACAAGGAGGGAAAGTCTGCACCGTAGTGTGGAGGGGGAGGGGAGTGGAAATGCCACGCCCAAGGTGCCCGATTCACGAGGAATTGAGGATGGGCTAAAGTGCGGCGAATAACCGTTTAAAAGGGTTAACAGCCCAATGCGAGGATATCCCTCCTCTTTGCCAAGATTGGTCTTCTGGGGCAAAATGTCTCAATTAAAATCCACCCGCTCCCCCATAAACACGGGATATGTAAGAGAGGGGTCGTTTGGCGCGTAATCCCTGCACCCTCTATTAAGCCGCACCCGACCGGCCACACCTCTGCACGCGCCCAATAACGGCGATGATCCACGGAAGGGTGGAAACGTTGGACCTTCGCTTATTGGACCACCCTGGGTGTAAGTAAAGTGCCTCCGATGAGCGGATATGGGGAGGCCCGTGCATAAACCCCGTGGTCGTTTTTGCGGAGATTGTTTCAGCCCCATACCATCTTCACGTATCGACATCAGATTTGGCCGTTACCCCAATGATGCTTTCTTCGTGGACAAACTCGGCTGAAGACCTGAGCGCCGACGCGCCGCTGAGATCGACAACTCATCTACACTACTCATTTACTTGTCATCTGCTTGTCCCTAGCCCATTTTCTTCATCAAGCCATCAAGTCTCAAGACATTGACATATTTTTAGCAAGGAGTAGTATCATTGTTTTAAGAGTGCGTCGACATGTGAAGTAATTTTGCATCGCACCATGACTTACGTTAAAAAAATTTCATCAACTCCTAAATTAGAGAAAATTCGATATTCTTTATTTTCTCAATTTGGAAATATAGAAGAGAAAAATTTATAAATAGTAAATTTTATAGTTATAATTTGTCCAGTTAGTTCCTCCGACGCTGAGTTTCCTCAAAATAAGTCAGTGTGGGCTTCTTCTGTCAGGAGTACCCGGGGAGAGGAGTCAGTCATCACACGATTGAGGATAGGATAGGTACTGCATCATAACTCACTGATATTTGTTCATGGAAAAGATGATCTCGCCTCAGTGTGACGAATGTGACTCCGTAACTAGTGTGATATAATTCCTGACAGAGTGTGGCTTGTATCGCGTATGGCGCAATAGGATGAACGTTGTAGGATTAAACAATATGGTCCGTGACGACCCTGAGCGTTGCAACCGGGTAATAACACTTGTGGGAATGAATTGTCTTCCGAACGAATTCTACGTATACAATTCACTATACTTAAAATTTTCTCTTCTATATTTCCAAATTGAGAAAAATGAAGAATACAGAACTTTCGCGAATTCAGGAAGCGAGTAGGTGAAGAAAAGATTTTAACGCAAGAAATGGTGCGATACAAAATGACCTCACATGTCGACGCACTCTTAAAACAAAAATACTACTCCTTGCTAAAAATTAGTTAATGTCTTGAGACTCGATGGCCTGTTGAAGACAATGGTCGAGGGACAAGCAGAGGGCGAGAAATGGAAAAGGAAGACGCGGAAAAAATGTATGGAGCGGGTAAAGAAGAATATAAAAGAGAAGAAATACGTAGGTGTGAAAAGGTTAGCTAAAAGGAGAATTGAGTTACGCCAAAACAATCTTTGGATCGTTGACCAGTGATGATAATGGTGAAGACAATCCACCCGAAGCATACTTCATACTATAATGTATAATCAATATCTAACATTTCAATGGCCGCATAATCCGCTAAGAACTCAATTTTGATCCGTAAGTGACTAAAGAGTGACGTAGAGACAACGTGGATGACGGCGCAACATCGCTCGCCCCAATAGTTACGTGCACCGCCGCTAAGGAATAGAGTCGTGCAAAACGACTAGCTCGCATCTGACTCTCTCCAACGTTTGTTCTATTTTCGCATTTCTGACTGATGCCTCGACATTTATTTTCACGTATTATAACTATTAAACCTGCATAAAGTTACAATGCAGGCAATTTGAAGGCACGAAAATAGTGGAGGCAATTGTCCAGTTTAAATGGGTTGAAGTTGACAGAACACCCCCAAGCTGCGTAGTAAATAATGTTTTCCCTGTTGACCGATAGATTTGGGCATTAACGGACCAATTAGCACAGTGAAAAACTCCTTTAACCTTTCTTGACAGTGCAGGTCGGAAAAATAATTCCAACTTGAGGATGGTTTGGATTGGTGTTGAGTGGAGCTCACCTTTACTAAACCACGGGAAAATGCAATTCTCATATATACCGTATATTTTATAGATTCTTACTGAGGCTGAGAAAGAAGTCAGTAGTACTTCGAAAGCTTCCGAGTTTATTTTCCCGTGTGAGTGTTTCTTTTTTGTGTGTCTCTGTGTTTATTGATATTGACTTGAACTATTTATATTACGTGCTACTTGCATTTCACTTTTCAAAAACATTTTATGGAGACACCTTCCACTATGAGGTGTTCTGTTTGGGATTATTTGAAGGCTTTATCTAGAGGATTTCAACCTGAGATCCGTAGAGCAATTGCAAAAGGTATATCTCATCCTTAAGGCACTATAGTCTCATGTACAGCGTATTCTAATGACACTTCTGGAGGTCTTTTTATCCCGCGGTTTCAGAAAAGATGTGGATCAGAGGACGGCGGTGGGCGGGAAGATATTCCCACTGAGCGTCTTGCTTTGTGGACACATTAGGAGCGCGAAACATGCGAAAATGTGCTTCTGGAGCACTGCTTGACGGCTGCAGAACCAGAACTTATTCCAAAAAGCTCTTCCTCCTTTCTTGTCTTCCCTTCGAAATGACTTCCTTTTGACTCGAGCGTATAGATCACCCTCCAACGAAACGTTCGTAACGGTCCTGATGATGGTCGTGCCGAAGGGGCGCGGACGGAAAAGACTAGGGTTTTGGTAGAAAGAACGTTGTGCGTTTGAAGTTTAAGAGTGACTGGGGTGGGGTACGAAGGGGTCCCTCTGCATATAAGGGGAGCTTTTTTCTCTCGGCTGAACATACTCCCTGAAGATAACAAGAATCGGTCCTCTTCCAACTAACGAGGTTGCCGTCTATCACTACTGTGGCACGACTGACGCTTTCTCGGGGAGTGTTGTGACTCAACTCGAACAAGCCAGTTAACATAGCTGGTTCTTTTTTGGCGGATACATTTGAGAAACCAGTTTTTTTGGCAAACGTGTTTTTTTTGTTAATAAGAAAATTAAAACTAATCATAAGACATGAATTTAGACACTCTTGCTTTTCATGCTTATCATCAATTTTGGATAAATATATATAATTTTAAAAGGCATTGATAAGGTTTACGCAAGGTCTATAATTTTATATTAGTATGCTTTTATACATTTTCAAATGTATTTTGTGTTCCCATTAGTTTTCGTATGATATATTTGAGAATTCACAAAACACAAATTATGGGCATAGTCCATCAAGCTTTAGAACCAATCCTTCACCACAAACTTCCACTTCATTTGAAAGGAAGTAGATCCGGAAAGAAGTAGATAAACCTGTGACTTTAACGCTGTACTGAAATCGCAGCTAAATATTGAAAATATGTAGTAGTTCTAAATGGTCGTATAAATATCGTTTCAGCCTTGATTTTGTGGAATTTCGATATATCCTAGATAAAATAACGCAAAAGGTAAGTTAAGCATCTTTGTTAAAGTTAAAAATTCCCATGACGTCAAACCCTGACCTTCATTCACTCCCCACTTGTTGTCTATTTCCAAGGTACTGCTTATAGAAGGCCCAATTCCAATCCATAGATTCCTGTTTCCTTTACGATTACATTTTTATCAGCTTTCAAAAATATCCGCCTTTATTCATTTGTTCACTCAATCTGTTCTCCCTACCACTCCCCTCACACCAATTCCATATGCCCTCACCTCCTACCTTAGCCTCGGTATCAATACTGTGAGAGTGGTGGTTGTATCACCTTCAATAGGACACAATGTGTTGAAACCATGGTCGGGTGTTGAGTTATGTATTAAAAGTGTGAAAATTAACATTTCTGTTATTTTATCATGGTTTGAAATGATATTCATTTGAAATTTTTATATGATTAATTTATGACTTTGAATGGGTAAAAATCATGTACTGATTTGCTACGCAAAATGATGGATTGTGATACTGCTATGCCTAAGGACGAATCCCATCATTGTCATCTAAGGCCAGAAACAAAGAATGGAGAAATGAAAAAAGAAAGCGTGAATCAACGGCTTTAACATGAGTCCAAGGTACTGCTTATAGAAGGCCCAATTCCAATCCATAGATTCCTGTTTCCTTTACGATTACATTTTTATCAGCTTTCAAAAATGTCCGCTGGGCGTTGATGAGTGCAATGCGATCTAAATTTTTTCCAATATTTTACAGTAAAATGTTTGTCATTGCGAGGAATAGCATGGAAAAGTAATAGATTTGATGGCTTACTACATCATGTATATGAACTTAAGTCAAAACCCTTATTATATCTTGTTTACCCGTGAAACTCGGATCACTTTGTCCGTCAGCGACGCGAGTGGCGAGTTTCACAAGTGCATTGAAATACGCGGTGCGTTACAGCACTTTAAGGGGCCGAGTTGTGGATCCTCTAATACAATATTCGCGTATGAGTGAGCCAAGATCCTTCCACTATATTTAGAATCACAGTCGATAAGCTTTGCTGTAATTGTGATTTAAGTGTCTTCTTGCCAGATGATAGTATTATTATTTTTCAAAGTATTGTACCTGTTCATGTAGGATTACTTATAGTATTATACGAATAATGCATTAAAAATTCCATGAAAATCAATTTTCCTCTTTTAGTCGTGTATTTGTTTCAAGTTACTCGTTGAATGCAGTGATTTGGAAAATGTCCGCCGCGGAATAGCGACAAAGAGGTTTGTTCTCCAACAGTGGCTTAGTAAACACGATATCCATCTCCTTTGCCACCGTGCGGACGTGAGACGCCAACACATCGTTCATCTAAACCAGCCTGAGAGTTCCCCTGAAAGATGTAGATGTTTTGGTGGTGTAACTGATAGCATATTTGAACGGCAATCTGGGTTCGAATCTCGGCTGATATAGTTGATATTTTTTCGTGGAGAAATTCAACGTTTATTATACTCTGTGCGTATTTGTGTGGAGTGAAATAATCAATTTGAATGAATCGGCGATTATTAGTAAAAAAAATAGCTTTTTACTTATTTAATATATTTCATTGTATGCTACCACAGGCATAACGGCAGCTTGATTGTGATGATATTTGGGCTAATGTTAGTGCCTTTACATGGAGTTGTCTTGCCCATCCACTCCGTGCTAAGCCCAACTCCCTTAATATACGGGCGATTCTCGCTATTAAAAAAAATGTTAGGCCCCGTATTTCAAGTAATAGAGCAACGAAAAACGGTATGCGTAATTTTTACTCAAACGTCTTCACTATTACTGTGTATTTTTGCAGCATCCGTACTCCGAAGAACCTACTTAAGGGGTTTTTGGCCAGATTTTATTTCATTTCAACTTTTTGGTAGCCGTCAGGATAAACACCAGGGCCTAAGGGCTAAGCCATGTCTCTAGACTCCACGCAAACCCGATTCCCTTACTTATTTGCATTCATTTTGGTGACCGGAGTCAAAATTCCAATCTTTGTAGAATAGCCCTTCATTGAATATGAAAGGTAACGGCGCACAGTGGGCCAAAACCGAAAAAAGCTGGCCAAAAGTCGAAAAATGAAGTTAGCGCAAATCAACCAAAAATAGTTGATATTTATTATTAAGCATGTACTCTTTAAGATAGGGTGCCATACAGAGCATAGAATGCGTTAATATAATTTTTACAGCTGGTCAAAGTAGAGCATGTCAGAGAGATTTTAGTGACCGGATTTTTTCCGTTGAAAATAGCTAAATTTGTGGCTTCATTACAGAGTCGTTGTTAAGAATATTGGTTTCAAAGTATTTTTATCCATAAAATTGATCTTCATTAAATGAATAGAGACAGTTTTTGTTTGATTTTACTTGTTAATTAATATTTTTATAATTTTTCAAAAACTGTGTTGATTTTCTATGAAATTTTATGTTTAACGGTAATTATCGTTTATATGTACATCGAAATACACGGAGTTATTTATACTGTGAGATAGACAAAAGCATATAGAACAATGTCCAGAGTGCAGTTTTTGCGATAACTTGCGATCCTAATTTTAACAACCACATTTATGTGAATCCACCCCGGCCACTCGGACTACTGTGGCAGCCACGAAACGGCGGCGGGACTAACAATAAGCGAGGAAAGGATATGATATCCGTCCATAAAGACGACGGAATGCCTGTTCAATGACATTAGTCACTTGAATACATATTTTATGAATAATAATCACCTTGATTTTTGCATATTATACAATAAATGGCTAAATTCAACGTACATCTTGGCGCAGATAACAGTTTCTTGCTAAATTGGCGACTGGCAATTCTACGATTAGGAGGTAATTGGGAGGTTTCTCAGCAGAGTTATGGGCAGAGTTACAGAGTTTGAAAAGATTTTTCCAGAATTTCGGATTTCCCTCAAGCATCATGGGCAGGCTGCGGTCGAGGGGTTTAGGGAAGGTCATGCACGTGCAGCGGCAGGCGCCCGCGCCGGCTGGTTGAGGATTTGCGACCCTCCGTACTTACTGGCCCGACAATGCTGGTTTTACAACTTTGCCGGTAATGACTCTTTTCTACTTCCCCTAATTCATCGGTAGCTATCCCAAGTTATGCTTTTTACACGTTTTTGCCTCTTGCCGACCCTTTCCGCCACTTGTTCCGACAAATGGAATTCTCAGTTAGTGTCCCTAGGGGTTTTCCGGTTGTTTTTGCCAACCACATGCATCAGTTGTCCTAGAGAGAGTGTCGAGTGAACATCCACTGTAAGTGACTGTACTGTGTTATAACACTGGATTGATCTGTTAACGTTAGAAGCACTTCAAAGGAGGATATAGTTGTACCTGGGAAGCAAAGCCTCCTTGCACCCGCCTCCGTTTCGTTGTGACTACAATAAGTGTACTCCTCATTCATCGAAAACGATTTTACTCTCCATTGTGGTGAGAAGCAGTGCTAATGGTAAGCAAAATTTTCATTTTTAAAATGGATTCCTAGTTGGAGTCCGCAATTTTTTTTTTGCTACCCATGTATGACTGATGATAGTTGGGCTGTCGATGGAACTGATTACCTGATATTTTTTTATTTCATATAGTAGTGTTTGATACTAAATTTGTTAGAAACCATGGAGAGTAGAGAAGTGACGCGGTTACAGCTTCATGACAAAATTGTGGAGAAAAAAAGTACCACGGCACGTGAGAAAAAATAATTTGTGATAGATTTTTTGATTGAAAAATATCGATTGAATGGAGATGCTAATTTAAAAGGTATTTTGACGAAGTGCCTACAAGCATACTTTTTCGCAAGATATTTTGAGAAATGGAATAAGGCGCAGCGAAGGGAAAGCTACTTTAGAGCTAATAATAGCAAATGGCTAGAGGAAGAAATCAAATTCCCTGAAGTAGTGTACAAATATCTTCCTGCTACCTACGGTACGTTCATTAAAATTTTTAATAAATAGTTTTTTTTTACATAGAATCGCTTTTCTTTGTCACTAATTCGTATTTTTACAGATTCACCGCAGGACACCGTGTTTGGTAGACCTGCTTTACACTTTGAAGTTTCTAGTGAAAGATCAAAACGAAGAAAAACGGAGCAGCTAAGAGCTGGTACATCAGCAAAGGAGTTATCATTCGCCGCGTCCATGAAATTCCGCGAGCGAGGAGAGGAATCAACTGCCAAAGTAATTAAAGAAGTGACAATGACGACTCCCACAAGAGCTACTAGAATTCTTTCCAAATGGAGGAAAAAGGACCATTCTCAGAGGGAAATGACACCAGAAACGGCACTTTCCCTTTTTATTTCAGTGAATATGACAAAATTCCAGTACAACCTCATCCGGCATGTGTCAAAAAATCACGGGCATAAGTTGTTTCCCAGCTACAATCAGGTGTTTTCCGCAAAAAAATCAACTTATCCAAATGGAATACATATCAGCGAGGAAAAGTGTGAGGTGGGCCTACAAGAGTTACTTAACCATACGGCACAAAGGATCATTGAATCCATGACAAATGATTCTATGGAACATATCGCCATTCCACATGAATGCACGTTGATCTGCAAGTACGGCTTCGACGGCAGTGCGGGGCATTCTCAATATAAGCAAAAATGGACGAGGGATGAACTGAATGATGAATATGAAGATGAGAGTGATTACGAGTCATCAGAGGATGAGTGACCACTTTTATTTTATGTATTAATTGATTAAAAATATTGATTCAAGTTTTTGACAATGAAATTATTGGCTAATATTTCTTCAATATTGAAATTATAAATTATCATGGTCTCTGTCACTGGTTTAAATTTATGTTGCATCGCACTCAACTACTAATTATATGCGGTGCCTTTATGGTATGTACCCTTTTATGACGGTTTTACCCTTGGGCCTTCGCGCGGAGGCCGCGTGCAGACGGTAATAAACCTAACGGTTCGCGCGCTCCCCAAGCCCTTTTCACTCGTCGGCTGCCCATTTGTGTACCCAAATTTGTTCTTTTACTTTGAACACGTGCAAATATTTCCAATATAGAAATTTAGTTTTCCCGAAATAAGCCGTCTATGCGATTGGCTCGCTCATTTCTAGCCGAGTCAGTCTCCTTTCAGTATTCCTAGTCGAATTGCCGAATGACGTTCACAGAGTAGTTGCTCAGTTATGGATACAACGAAAGTGACTAGTCAAGATTTACATAATGTGGTCTTGGCAAATAGAGAGGGGACTATTCACAAAGTTTTAATACATGGAGCGGGAATTGTGAAACATGACATTCTTCCTATTGGACAGCTTTCCGAGGAGACATTGGGAGCCCGACACGAGGAAGTTAGAAGATCATAACATATCGGGAAAAACATACCAGAAAAGTTTCAACTCAAAATTTAACCTTATGGACTCAAAATTTACCTTAAGCACAACTATTTGACAGCTTCAACGGCAGAAAAATTCTATTTTTCCCTTGATATTTCCATAGCAGAAGGTAGGCATGCCCCTGTAGAGTTTGCTTCCCGCATCACATTAGCCTATTTTAATTGTTATCGCCCTACTAAACAATATTGTGGCCTACATAATCCTAAATAAGTTCAATTGTATTTTTACAATACACAATTTGTAAAAAGTTTCGTTAATTTACCAATTCTTTAGACTCTAGCGACTTTTGGCCAGCTTTTTTCGATTCTAGCCCACTGTGCGGCGTTCGAATCTGTTGGACCGGACACTTGATCGTCATTTGCAAACCCTATCCGCGATAGACCGGGAGTGTCCTCAATTTCATTTCATTGGAGCGTCGGTCCCTTCGGAGCCACAGCGATGGGAGTGTTCGGAGGGATAGCCTTCAGCCTCTCATGCAGATGGGATGGTTTTGGATTTCCCGTCGCCGTGGAAATGGACGGATTAGGGCGAAAGAGGCTCGCTCTATGTGTTGAAAGGGAAAACTCGATTCCTCTCCGCTCATAACCTCCTCTCACCGGCCACTTACACTAATGCCTTTATAGGGAGTTGTCTGGCCCATTCGCTCTTCCGTGCTAAGCCCAACTCCCTTAAAATCCCCATCTACGCTCACCCGAAAAAAATACGCCTCTCTCGTCTCGGAACGGTCTTCTCCGTCATTCCTCGAACGAGTCATCTCATCTCACGAAATCCCATTGGCGTCTCCGTCCATGTTACGGTCCCTCATCGGATTGGTGGCAGGGGACACTCTAACCTTCAGACTTTGTAACGCTGCAATTTCACTCTTCATATCTTTGCGTAAATATTGCACAGAGTACGCTTTATCTCAGGTTGGAAATTAAGTTTCCGCCGTCTTTTTGCATTGCAAAATTCCGCGTGTCATCCGATGTTTTTGGAGCAACGTTTTATGTCGTTCAGAGGCGAATATTCTGTTCTATCGGGATTTCTGTTTTTTAAATACAGATAAATTTCTGTCACTTTTTAGATAGTTAAAATGGAATTTAATGCTGAGTGAAATGAGATTTTTTTTACGCCTCCTCCTATTTGCTTTTAATGAAGGTTCTAAGGCCGCAAAACTTCTCACATCATTAATACTGTGAATGAGGTGAGTGCTTTTACCTGAAAGAACCGCCGTGATTGGTATGCTAAGTTGAGAGTCAATATTCACGGAGAAAAAATTAGTTTGCTGCGATTTGCTGACGACATAGCACTCAGCCGAGACAGAGAAGGATTTGAAGAAGATCTTTGACATATTTGGAAAGGACAATGACCAGATATCAGCTGAAAATCAGCAAAAATAAGATTAAGATATTATTATGCAGCAAGAGAGAGGAGGCTAAGACAAACATTAACCTAGAGAAGCAGAAGCTTAAAGAGGTGAAAGAATTTTCTTACCTGGGAAATCGAATTACCAACAATGGACGAAGCAAGATAGAAATAGTCAGTAGAATAGCGCAGGCAAAGAGGACTTTCTACAAAGAGAATAATTGTGAGACATTCTTAGAGCTGAGAATGCAAGCATAGAAGTAAGGAAAAAACTCATCAGATGCCACGTATGGAGTATGTTTCTCTATGCAAGCGAGGCTTGGACGTTGACAGCAGCAGAGAAGTCAAGAGTGGAAGCATTCTTAATGTGGTGCTACCGAAGAATGATAAAGATCAAATGGATCGAGTATGTAAGTAACGAGGAAGTACTAAGAAGGGTGGGAGAAAAGAGAAGCGTTCTAATAACTTTAATTAAAAGACGGGAAAACTTAGTTAGCCACATTTTTAGGCATGATGGCCCAATGAAAACAATCTCAGAAGGACAGGTGGAAGGAAAGAAGGACAAGGAACGGCCCCGAATGAGTTCAATACGTAGTTACAGTTTATAAAGGATATAAAAGAGAAGAAATATGTATTTATGAAAAGGCTAGCAGATAGGAGAGAGAAATGGAGAGCTGCGTCAAACCAATCTTAGGATTGTTGATACATGATGATGATGAGTCTGACGGTCATTAAATCTTTTGGTGGTTGTAGCCGTTCAAATATATTAATCCAGAGCATGCATGGTTTATGACTCAATAGGATTATAGAGCTGAGTGGAGAACTTCGTAACAGAAATCAGGTTCATTGACAGATTACGAATCTTAACAGCACGATATTCTGTCAAATTTCCCTATCTGTTTGCATTCGTACTTTCTATGCTAGGGAGAATAAAAATTAATTCGGTTGGACGAGTTGGGGAAGGTTTGCAGTTAACAGACCTATAATTCTTAATTCTGAGTACATATCCAAATCATGGTAATTCAAACATTCGCCCACCACAGCCCTCCACTTTTCTATTTCCCAAGGCAGTTTCCCCAGTTCGCTGATGTTCTTTTCCCTTAACTTGTTGGTCACGTGGCGTCTACCAGACGCCAAGACATTTTCGTTTCTCTACCCACATCGCGTTTTCAAAGTTAGGAAGCTTTCCTTCCTTGTATCTTATTATTTTATGCTTCTGAATTAGTCACGAATATTATTTTACGTTTTGTTGCATTTCTGGAATGAATACGAATATTTTGGTGCTTCTGACGTCTGGGAGACGCCAAGCGACAACTTGAAGCACAATTCGTTGTATGCTAATTCCTTCGCGATATTCATTGCAAATTTTTTAAATGCATTAAATAATTTAAACAAACATTATTAACTACTATTCAAAGCATTTAATTAGGGGTTCGCGACTTTATGCTACACATTTATGATTGTTAACGTGTTAACATTATTTAGATGTAATAAAAATGTAAAAAAACGTGTATTAAGTATTTTATTAGTATGAATATCTCCATCATTATTGTGTGTATATTTGATGCCCACGAATGAAATTAAAAATGATTTTGAATGAAAATGAATGATTTTTTTGCATTAAAAACAGTTATTTGCACTGGCATGTATTTTTTTAACCATTACTTAAGGGCGTCTGTGAGACGCCGCGTGACATATTGCGTTCCAAAATGTGACGAGACTAACGGATGGTTAAGTGCTCCCTTATCTGCTGCAAGCAGTTATGTCTTGGTCTTTCTCGGAGTACTTCTCCTTCTATACTTCCTTTCATTATATTCCTCGCATAATCGCCTTTCCCCATGAGAGGGCTTATACGCCGGGTGTCTCTTTGGCAAAAAGTACTCCAAGGTGTCTTTTATTCTCCTATTCTGCGGTTCTCATCCTCATTTATCACAGTGTCCGTCATTTTCGGTCCTCAGAACCCGCCGCCATCTCCAGCTGTCAGAGGCTTGTATTATTCTGCCGGTTTTGCCTCGCCCGACAATCCGAAGGTCGCGGGTTCGAACCCCACCTTGGTAGGTTGCTCCTATCCAAGACATGGGTGTTTGTGATCGTCCTACGTTGGTAAACGTTACATATGTGAAAGTGCTCTAGGTAGATTTAATTTGCTCTATATCATCTTCGATTTTTCTCAATGTCTAACAGCTTTTTTTCCCGTATTAGGCTACCCTTGCCTAAATTTTACATTCGTTATTATTCCCCCGCTATTCAGGTCTTTAATGCGATATTTTTGGAGCGGTGAAGATAAATATAATAAAGTCAGCTTTTCCAGTAATGATGATTTGTAGAAAACCACTCCCTACACCATTTTTCAACCATATATGTGACTTCTGGATTAACAGCCATCACCATTGCATTAATGTTGCGAATTCCGAGCATGCCTTTACAGAATTTGTCCTTACGCGCGGATTACTTTTCTTATCACCGATTGGCGTGCCTTTATGCTGGGAGCGTAAAACGTTCCATATAGGAATTGATGATGGAAAGGAACGGAGCTCGTTAACTCGGTAGAATCTAGGTAATTGGAGAGGATTTCCTCGTCCTTCTGCGCGAACGGCTTCGTCTCTCTCTCTCTCTCTCGCAAAGCGGAAGAAAGAATCGCCCGGATCAAAAGATCCCATAAGGGAAGGGATTACGGGATGAGAGGTCTTTTGATGCACGGTGGACAGGCGATCGGTTTAACGGTCGGAAAGGAGAGATAGAGGGATGAGATTGGGGCCGTCATCAAGGGACACCGGCCGTTACGTTTCCTCAATCGGCGGATATGACGAGTTTTCCTATTAGCGCCTTAAAGGTAGCTGAACCGGGGAACTCTTTGGCGATAATCATTTTTACTACTGCCTCTATGTAATACTAGATCCGCGTAGCACCGAAGGGTTGGTTATTAAAACTTGGGATTCTAGTCGCTTCGGGCTTTTGGTGGTGCCTAGTGTGCTGACTTCCCTCTCCCCCCGTGGGCCCGGCTTCGAATCTCGACGGCGACAGAGATTTTTCAGAGACTGCCCGATTCTTACTTGAGCGAATAAAATTATAGAACTAATCGTACTGTCCACTGGTTTATTAATAATATCAATGCTTTTCGACGCTTAGTGTCATCATCTGGTCAAATTGAAATACTTATCAAGTGAGATATACTAATACCGACTCACTTGTAATTTCTATTTGCCCTGATGATGACTCCAGGCGTCGAAACGCATTGATATTATTAATAAACCAGTGGGCAGTACAATATAATTTTTTTTTATTTTATCCAGAATGCTGCTCAACCATATCTCGCCAAACACTGCTGAACTCTCACTTGAGTGCTCCGTGAAGTGCTTTTCAAGTGCAGCGCAGCTCCCGTCGGATGGAACGTTAGGCCATGTTTCCCTAGGCTCCCTTCGATAAGAGCAGGCTAGAGCTGACGCTGGGTTTCTCTCCACTCTCCTTAATCTGCCCATCTCTCTGGCACAAGTTACCTTAGCCATTGGACGCCTCTTCCAAATATCATGCCATCGCTTTCCATGAACGAAAACCACGCAAGACTCATTTTTTTATGTCGTTTTCGAAACCCGAATTTGTACACTATGGTCCTTGGAGTCAGAAAAATTGAATCTAAACAATGGCAGGTACCACAATTTAACAATTACAGTTTCGATTACATAGTATCATCATCATAGTATCATTATGTAATCGAAACCGGTCGCAGTAATTAATAAATTATGGAACTTACCATTGTCTTTCCTTTCTGATACCTACCTTATAGAGGAGTTCCATCATGTTTCACCTGACACGATTGAGTTGATTCTAAACAGCATTTTTTTCAATTAGGCAGATTACGTTTGTTTTTCCGTCACGTTAATTTTTAGGACCTTCTGTGATCACATTTTACTCGTCATATCGCACCTGTTATCCTAGTCATTGGCCGCTGGCTATCCGTATCTGTACTGCTTGCACAGGTAAACTGGTTATGTAAAACATTTAATTTTCTCTTGCGGGATATGTGAAGTTGGGAGCATGGTGTGCGAGTTGGTTGAGAGTTCGGCTTTTGATCAAAACGACTCCCGTTCAAATCTCGGGTGAGGCCTCCAGGTACCCCCAAATATAATATTCGAAACTTCGATGCATCCCGGGAAAGGAAACTGACACCCGATTGCAAATATGGATTCCAAACGCCTGTGGGTAAGTCCGGGGTGAGCTCTATCCTCACATATCCAAACCAATCTTTAGTTTGAATGAGTAATTCATGGAATTGAGGAATTTAAAAAAAGTCTAAATTAATTTTTCTCATTTTTACTTATTGAACATTGATAATTATATGAAGCTCCCAAAGGCTGCGCGGGAAATCTTGCATTTTATATAACTTAAGAATTTCCTGGCGGTGCGGTTCGTATTTGTTTTAACTTCATAATCGTTGCTGATTGTATTTTATCAATTCAGTTTATTTTTTACGCTTGCTATTAGATTCTACTATAGAAAACGAGAGGCTTTATGAAATTTCTCACTGTAGGAGATTAAGCCTATTGTTATGCTAGCGGAGAAATGAAAACATTGATCAAAAGTTTTTTTTTAATGAATACTCAATGCAGTGATGGCTTGATTAATAAGTCAGCACTTGCGTTCCGTGGTTGAGGAGGTGAGTGCGAGTGAGGATCAGCTGACGAATGCTGATCAGAGATGCCGTTAACAGCTTCCCTAGGAAACGCAATGACGGCGTCGCTCTGTGGTCCCAAATAGAAAAAAGCTGGCCAAAATTAATATGGTCGTTATGTGGATGAATGCTTCACGGGATTCCCACCGGGTGAGCCGTTATATCAGAGTAAACCTTTCAATGGCCAACTCTGCCATCGTCCACAGGGCGTTGAGTCGTTATTTCACTCAAATTAGCTACAAGTTTGTCCACATGTTTGACTATTTCCACTGGTTAACGCAATCCCACAAAATATTATGGGCCGTACGCTCTAGAATCCAAGAATAAAATTCAAAAAGTCATTGTAAAAAGTCGAAAAAATGGCTTTTGGCTACCTTTTTTTCTTATTAAATCCTTTCCGGCTTAATTTTGTGGAATGATGATATATCCATGATTAAAGCACAAATGGTAATATCCACACTTTTTTATTATCACTTCCGACCATGGTTTCGACACTTGGTGTCATTTTCAAGGCAATCCAACAAAAAAATCTCTCGGTATAGGTATATACCCAGACCAAGAGAGTTTTTTTGTTGGATTACCTTGAAAATTACACCAAGTGTCGAAGCCATGGTCGGTTAAGTGATAATAAAATAGTGCTAATATTACCATTTGTAATTTAATCATGGATACCTTTTTTCTGTTTGGGACCACTGGGTGCCAGAAACCTACAAGCGCCAGCGGCAAGGAGAGTCACCTTTTCTGAAAAGGACAATCTAATGGCTTAAGGAGCGAGTTGAGAATGGAAGGAGCGGTGATAGATAGAGGGAGTTAGAGGAGGAAGAGGGAAGCCACCATCAAAAGACAGGTCTCCCATTGGCTTCCTCAACCATGATATGACGCGAGTTTTCCTATTAGCGCCGGCGTCAACCCACACGGAGATAACCGCGCTCGGAGTTGGAAAAGAACTGGACGATAAAAGGCGTCGGGGGAAGATTGGAGCATCCGATTGGACGCGAGCAGTTATTTTAATCGCAGCTTCCACCGTTAGAGGCGCACTCGGCGGATGATGATGATCGTATCCCAAAAGGACGGCAATGGAGCGAAGGGAGACTAGCAAATAAATTAGGGCATTCGATGAGCTCATTTCAACTCCACCGCCCACGCCAGATAAAAGCGCTTACTTCTGTTAACCATCATCCTCCCTCTCCTCCCAAACTTACCTCTTTGATAGTCACGTCTGATAGACCAGTTATAGTAGAAGCCTGCCATTAATACCAATATTTATCTTGATAATGAAAATCTACCATTTTCGAAAAATGGTCCCGAAAAAAAACATGAAATTTTGAAAATTGAAGCATAAAATTTGCCGGTGGCGAAGTAGTGAAGTCCTCGCCTGACACACCGAGGATCGCGGGTTCGAGTTCCACTAAGGTAAAGGCCCCCGGCTACTGGCAACTTTTACAAATATTTAGTTGCTTTGTGGAAGTTCAAATAAAACACACGGCATTGACTGTGGCCTCGCGCACGGGTGACTTTTTATTTGCGGCAACTAAAAAGCCGTCCGTGCGCGGGGCCACTGTCAATGCCGTGTGTTTCATTGAGACTTCCTCAAAGCAACGAAATAGTTGCTTTGTAAAAGTTGCCATTGAGCGGGGGCCCTAAGTTGCATCTATCCCGGGCATGGACATTTGTGAATGTCCTTTGTTGTAGATTGCTGTTGATTCCTTGTTGTTAAGGCCTTAAATGAGCTGTTTACAGGGTGATGAAAATAAAAATATAAGTTAATGTGCTTAATTTATTCATTCAAGCTATCGCGGTGCATTATAGCTTCAGATGTTTTCCTTTTTCTTTTCGAGTGTGCTGCGCTTACTTCTGGGTTTATTATCCAACGTTTCGTGTCGGTCGCTGGTCACTATTTTGGGGGAATATGAATAGTTTTTCTGTAGAGGGTATTTATGAGGGAGGAAGGAGGTGGCCAGAAAATGTGATCAGCAATGGCCACGAAACGTCGAGCAACAGAGCCTACTTGGGGCACACTCAAAATAAAACATAATCAACAGCTATGCATTTATTGAGTTTACTGAAAGTTTATTTTTTTCCTAAGAAGGAAGCTATCTCAACTCCACGAAGTGACGCTGTCAGTCATTTCTTGCAAAATCACTTTCGAACATTAGAATGTGGAATCGATATTACAAATTCTTATGTTTGAATAAGCGGAAGATGTTCTCCAGTGGAGGATTAAAGAAGTACCTAATATTAAGTTTTTTTGCAGCATGATATCACTACCGACGAGGCCCAGCATCCCATTTTGTTAAACCCATTCCTCCAAGGGATGAAAATTCCCGAAGGCAGGAAAACCTCAATTGCAATTAAAGTTTTTTGTAGTTAATTTGTCAGAAATCGGATTTCATTGCCTCAATCGAAAAAATGTTTCCAGAGATTGGCGTTCAGATTTTCCTGAATTCAGAAAAATTAAATTGTAGCCAATTATAGGCATCTCAACCTAATTATCCTTCAAAGGGAGATAAGGGCTGACGATGTCTACGACAACCCCGTTCCATCCCTGTTGGTGTGGGGGGCGACTGCTTACTAAAACCTAAAAACATATTGCTCTATCACTTTGCCTCATAAGCACCTTCAAATTGCATTTTCAGTCCGTTTTGTTTTTATTCAACGATTAGCTAAGAAAATTTTCAGGAATGTCTGCTCAGATCTGCTTTCAATATAAGAAAAATGAAATATTTAAGAGTTTAAGTTTAAGTTTTTGGGACCGTCTCACCAAAGAGGCCATCGAAATTAAACTGGAGAGGAGGAACTTTAATCGCGATTCAGGGTATTCCCTTAGCAGCACTTGGAAACCCGTTCTGAAAAAACTGACCGAATACAGGGAAAGGACGATACGACGGACAGACCAATCCGGAGTCAACCCCACCAGGCGGGAAACTACCAGCCAATCCCGAGGGACCTGACCGGAGAAGGGCAGCATATAAGCAGGCCCATTCCCGCATCACAGCATCCAGTAGCCCTGATGATGAGCGCCGAGTCGGAGCTCGAAACGTCGGCCATTATGAAGCCTTTAACCCGGTGGGAAACCCGAGAGAAGTTTACTCACATCATTCGCCGGGAAAGCATCAAATCTTTCTTCAGTTTAAGGCTATTGAACGAGGAAGCATTATTCCCATTTGGCCGATGTATTTCCACAATTCATTACTTTTTAAATCTATGTTTTCGTTTTTCACTATGTCACTTCCAACAACAACAGAACATATGCGCACGTCACCTGTACTATTGTAATTCTGTCTGAATGGTTGAGGTGAGGTTGACTCATCGGTACAGTAATTATCGACGCTACTTCGGCGCGGCCAGTCAGTGACCGGTTTTTGTCAAGATGTGATAAGGACGATAGCGGAGAAAACTGTCGGCTTGGAGCTAAATCTCGACCTCGATGGCGGTGGGGTAAAGCCCTTGCCTGTCGATACATAGGTCGCGGATACGAATCCCGCCTGGGCAGGTGGTCCCTATCCAGGGCATGGATATTTGTGTCATATTTCGTTAATATCCCCGTTGTAAAAGACTCCATGTGCTATTTACGGGGAAGTTGGAACTAAATAAATTAATAATTAATAAAATCTGACCCAGACGGTGTTTCATCCGAGTAAAAATAAAATGTAGCCATATCACTACATACCTATCTCTTTCAGTTTTCAACATATAACAGTTACTGAGGTCAAAGCACCCTAGTTGCTGCTATATTCGGATCATATTGCTCGAGATCCAAGTTTAAGAAATTTGTACAATAAATTTATATTCTAAGTATCATTTTCTTTATTTTCAGCAGTTTCTATCCTCTTATACATGAATTTTGTTGATTGTCAGTCAGTCATTCTGAATCTATTTTATTCTTTTATACCTTAAGCATTGAGAAATGTAAATGAGGTTTCGTGCGTTTATTGTGAGTTCTGTCCACATGCGATGAAAATTTATGGAGGCCGAGAGTATGCGACACGAGAGTTTTATACCCGTGAGTATGCGACACGCGCGAGCATAAGTGCGTGCCGGGAAACAGATATTACGGGCGTTCCGCTATATAATGTTTCACTTTTAGGAGACGGCATGCATTCCCAAAAATTTTACTCCCTATTGCTCACTCTCACCAAATTGATAGTGAAAAGTGAAGCAAAAATAGTGAAATCTCCAAGATTACCTAGATAGCCTATTAGCGAGAATCTACCTGTAAAACAGGCAGCAGGTCTGTTAGTCTGCGATTAATGCTATAAGTTGTTGCTTGGGTCTCGTCGCGTCTGCATCGTGGAGCTCAAGGAGGTTGTAAATATATATACTGGAGGGGGCAGCACTGGTTCCGAGCGTTGACCGCAGTGTGGCAGGAATGGGGGTGCTTGGGAAGGATAGCCACACTTACTTCGACCAAAACATTGATGATCCCATAAGAGTCAAAGCTAACTATTTGATGAAATATTCGGTCATGATCGTTGTTACGTTGAAATATACTATCGCAAATAAACACAGTAAACATCTGTCATTATGGGAAGGCTTCGTGAAAATATGCCTCGAATATCTTTTCCCAAGGAAAACTTATTTTCAATCACAACGGTTCCGCTGTGCAACTAGGTTAGCCGAAAATAACATTTTACAAGTGTAAAATATCCATTCCCGTGCACTTCTACTGGTAATTAATAAGATTACATCCAATAGAAACCTTACGATAGCGGACCGGTCGCAATAATAGGTGCGTGAAAGTATGTTCACGACGATATATTATCACCACGATATGACTATATGGACAGTTTAATATATACAGTAGTATGACGAAGGATCGGAAAACTCCGGCGACAATCAAGAAGTAATTGTTGCATTTTCATTTTATTAATCAGCGGCGATATAAGGAATAGAATTCTCGATTATATACGTGCACTGTTTGAGATTAAGTCCGAAAAGTGTCAAACCAAGATGGCGGAATTCCGACCACGTTTAAAACTCGAATACAGTGCCTCCAGATATTTGCAACCTCCTTGGTGGAACTGCATACTTCTTGCTTTGGAGGTCTCACGATTACTAAAATGGAGGATTTTCCAGTCACCCGGTAGAAATGTTGTTGCCCACCGCTCAGTTGAATTAGTCTTCAAAAGTCGCCACCCGTGTCGCTGACGGGCATAGAGATACACATTTCACGGAGCCGTCACTAAGGCTAACGAATTGCATTGAATGAAAGATTCTGGTATGAGTACAGTTGATTCGAACACATATTGTAGATGAAAATGTTTTGAGAAATTGGAAAAATGGCTGGTAAAGAATATGGTGACTTTGGTTTCTGCTTTTAATGCATCCAAATGCTCGTCTGCACGAAGAAATAAGGCCAAACTGGTTACTATATTTTAGATTTGTTTCACTTTTACTTGTCCAGTTGTAACGGGTAATTTTCTCTCAGAATTTGTCCTGATAGTCGAATATATCGCGGTGTGTACGTATGACGCAGTATATGTATGCACTTACAGACTTTCTTATTGTTTTCGCTGCTGTTTCCAGTACCTTTGTTTGCATTTAGTTGTCATATCACGATTTTAGCGTACTGATTTCCTTGGAAAAGCATAACCAAATTATCTTGTTTGTAAAAGTATTATTTCAAGTCTACCTCTTAAAATGACATGATTAAACGTATAAAGATTGCTTTTATTGCATACTTCTGTTATTACGTTTGTTTCGACTGTCCGTTAATTACTTCAATTTTCTCTATTTAGGTCCATGGATAACAATCCATCCGGATTCAATGGACTTTCGAAAAAAAATGTGAGTGCCTTTCTAAATTTGTTTTTCCTTCAATAGCAATTGCCACTGAGTGAGTTAGATGTTGGACCTCTTTCCGTCTGAGGACCTCGGACTATTTACTGAACTAGTATATCCTTGGAAATTGAGGCTCAAAATGAGAGATCGACTCAAGTAGTAGAGGGAAAGACCTCTGACGGGCCCGAAAGTACGCACTTAATTGTTTTTTTTCTGTAATTTGCACAGAGCTTGTCTTTTCCTTTGTGCGCCGTTTTTGCTAATCTCCACTTCCTCTGTCTTCCTGTTGTTGAAATCTCATTTAGAGTCACAGGGAAAATCGTATACGATACGTTTCCCGTTCTCTTATTTTAAATGAAAAGGAGGCATTTCACCGAAAATTTCCTGGTAGCAGTCTCTCTCTCTCTCGTATTTACTCGTAATTTTTCATCGAGCCGACGGGCGTCCCTTAGAAGCTATGCTAAACAAATGTATGTTACGGACAAGAAATAGGTGGGGTTTTAGCTGATGGGTCTGGCAGCTTCTCGTTCGTGAAACCAGGGTATTAAAGTCCCTGCCCGCTGTGGCGCCATTCGTCCTCTGCTCTTAAGCTCATCTCTGTTTTATTTTGTTGGGGCAATATCAGAGGATTTGCGGAAGGAAGCGCATCGTGAATCTAATGTGAAATTCTCGTCGTGTCCGTTACGTGACATATTGTGAAAATGACAGTATTCATTCTACTAACTGTGGCTACGTGGAAATATTTTACCTGGGTTTTCTTTTATCTAAAAACTGAAATAAATCATAATATGTCTACGTATGTTGGTTTATTTCAGCTTTCTGATGAATGTTTTTTTTTCAGTTCAGTATAACAATAATAATAATAATAAAATAAAATCATACCACGCATACTCATTTGACTATTTCGTAAAAATATTGCTTTCCTGTGGGAAGATGATGTTTATTTCGGTGTTAAATCATAAATATAACCTATTCTTAGTCAACAAATCAACGCATATTATTCAGAAAGCGTTTTACACTCTTAATCGAGGTCTAACATTGAATGTTGGCATATTTAAAAACCCATACAATGCAATTAACTCTAAATAATGCTGTTGCCCAGATTTTAGCATTTATTTTAATAATTCTTTAAATGGTGGTTAATAGTGTTCAATGTGTTCTTAGCATATTAGGAGCAATTTATTTTCATGATTTTCAGAGACTTCAATTTTTATTTGCTCTTTTTTATCCTCATTAAAATCGCGTAATTTATTTTATTTCTCTTCTTTTCTCGTCCATTTCTTAATACTCTTAGCACCCTGTGCAAAAGTTTTTCTAGGTTTTGACGTATGGACGCAGCTTTCTGTTCCTTTTCTGATTTATTTCACTACTTTAACCTTATTGCTTAAGCGGCAGTGACTTTATACTTAAAACTTTGTAGCAAATTGAATCTTATTCGATGGCTGATAGGCATTTGATGTGGTATCATATCACAAAATTGCAGTTGACGACATTTTTCTTCTTATCCATGCCAATCTAGCATAGTCTGCTCGTGACAACTTATATGCTGGCGAAAGATAAGGAGTCCATTTCCAGAAAATTTCTGCTTAAACCATTGTTTCCTCTCTCTAAGTGTTTGATCGAAGTGAATAAAGACGAGCGGTATTGTTCAATAATCCCTCAATATTTGTAATTCCTTGGATCGCTGGACGTTTCGGTTGGTGGATTGAATTTATTTTATTATTTCAAACAAGTTCAGTGTCTTTCATTTGCGTATACATCATCGCACGCTATAAATAAATGGCTGAAAAACTTATTTTTCGACATCTCTGCATTTTATTCGAGTTCTTACCGCGTTCGTGGGCTATTGTTGACAACAATTTTGCTGACATTGCAGTCAGAACCTAGAGATAAAGCAGAGATAATATAATCAACGCCACGAATTACAGTGTGTTTTTACAAGGACGCAGTTTTTAAGTTTCCATGGAAAATGTAATGGCAAGCAAACAAGCTGGTAGCGCTTTAATCAGTCCGATGGGCATTGCATTTAAAAAAAATGAAATTAATCCATGAGGCTGATTGTGTCGACGAAAAAAGATTGCCCTGGAAGTATGCTTTGTTTGATCTTTAGTAATATTTACACCTTTAATCATAACTTTCAAAATCATTACTCATTATGCAGTTTCCATCTTTCCTGGTACGTCTCTGAAAATACGAATCTCTGCAGAACAAATATTTTTGACATTTTCATGGCGGTACCGGTGGAATCCGTTCTGCTCGTCTCTTTGAGAGGCATGCAACTCAATAATTACCCGTGCCTTCTCTGGACTGCAAGCGAGGCAGTGGCCATTAGCCTAAATTGTTCATTTTGAGGTAGTGCCACCGATTCGCGGAAACTTCCCCCGTAAGTTTCGGGTGGCATGCCCGTCATTGTGACTGGGAGTCCCCTCGTGGAAAGTTGCACGGCGAGCATTGCAAGAGTCGAGAGTCGTCTGTGAAGTGGGCGGTCGCAAGGGGATATCTATCGCAGACACATTCCCCACCCACTGTCTCGCATTATTCGGAACTGCACTCAGACCTTCCAGCTCTACCGTTGCAAAGTGCCTCCTCATTACCGTCCTCTGTGCCGCCTCCGAAATATTCCCCGTCGCCGTTTCCATTCAATGATTAGTCTCCGATACCATAATCATTTCCTTTGTCGTGCCTTTCGTACTCAGGATTCTTAACGAAGGCTTAATAAAGTTTAGTTGCCTACAATAAGGGTTTTAACCAGGGATGGCAATAGAGACTAAACGAAAGTCAAAGCAAATAAAATTTCTAGTTTCGTTCCCAGGAGCAAAATGTGGATACGAAATGTATTTATACCCTGGGAGCTAAACTTTGTCGCGGCTCCAGCGACACTCTCGGTTGCGAGGGAGACCTGGGATCGGGTGATCATGGCGTTTAGTAAAGGAAAGGCCGGGATAGGAATTTTAAAACACCCGGAGGTGCGTTTATTAGTATCAGAAAGTTACAGGGGGGGGTCTGTAAGGACAAGCGAGGTCCGCGGCTGCTGCTTCCGCGTGGCTGGGTCCGGCTCTGTCCGGAACTGCCTCTCTGGGAATCTCCGTGGATCCGCGACAGCTCTGGCGGAGTTCCGGCGTTGGCGGCGGGTCCAGGCGCTACTGCGGGGTCATGGGCCTCGTCCTCCGTCTGCTTCCGCGGGTGATGACCTCAGGCGGGCGGCGGTGTCCGGGGAGAGGACCCTCTGGGACAGCGTGAGCGCTCCTCGCGGAGGGTGCGAGTGCGGCGCCGGTCCACCCGCAGTTTACGGGGCATCCGGCAGAGTGCGGCGCCGGTCCACCCGCAGTTTACGGGGCATCCGGCAGAGTGCGGCGCCGGTCCACCCGCAGTTTACGGGGCATCCGGCCGATTGAGGGCCTGTGGTAGGAACTATGAGGATATGCTCGCTCTTAGTCCTAGCTTCGGCCTCCTCAACCCCGACTGCCTTCCATGGTCCGGGCAGCGTCTTTTATATCCAACCCTGGCCTCCCTCCGTCCAATGAGGGTGCTTCGCTGGGTCACGAGGTGACGCTTTCGATCAGAATGGGATGGGAAGGTTCGTGGTGTGAGGGCAGGTGTGAGACCAGGTGTGCGTTTAGACGCGGGAGTGGGGGAATCGCGTGGTGTGAGGGGAAGGCAGCGGGCTGGAGTGGGGAAGGTGAGGAGATGAGGGGAGCGTTCCGGTGGAGTGGGGAGGGTCACGTGGTGACGCGTTCTTCACCGGGGGCGCGTGTTTCAAGTGGGTTTTGCCCATGTTCCAATGCAGCACAACAACTTAGGGTCGAAACGAAATCGGAGTCAAAATTACTTCGGGTCCAAACTAAACTAAAACTCTTGGACGAAACGAAACACAGATAATGTTTCGATCCGGAGGGACCATGTGCTTCACATTCGAACAGTTTATTTTCTACACACACACACCGAGTTCGAAGTATGGTTGAATGAAGTAGAGGTTCGGCTTACCGTCATTTGAAGCATGAGACACTCATATTTTTACCTGGGCCTCGTTTTTTTTCCCTCCTGGACGAAACGAAACATTTTCGTTTAGTTTCACTTGCCATCCCTGGTTTTAGCCCTCCGTTGGTCGCGTGGCGTCTAATAAACGCTAGGCCATTTTATTTTCTTTGCCCACATCGTGTTTTAATGTTTAGTAAACTCATCTATGGAAGCGAGGCTTGGACGTAGACTGCATCAGAGAAGTAAAGAGTGTGGGAGAAGCATTCGAAATGTGGTGCTACCGAAGAATGATGAAGATAAAATGGATCGACCGTGAAAGTAACAAGGAAGTGCTTAGAAGAGTGGGAGAAAAGAAAACCTTACCTCCTAAAAACCTTAAGCAAAAGACGGGGAAACTTATTTGGCCACATTTTGAGGCACGACGGCCTGATGAAGACTATCGTAGAAGGACAGGTGGAAGGAAAGAAGGGCAAGGAACGGTCCCAAATGAATCACATAGGACAGGTTATAAAGGATGTAAAAGGAAATAAATACGTCACTATAAAAAGGTTAGCGGATAGGAGAGAGAAGTGGAGAGCTTCGTCAAACCAATCTTAGGATTGTTGACTGATGATGATGATGAAGAAAATTATATTACTTGTTCTTATTATTTTATGATTCTGAAATATTCACTGAAATGATTATATTTTTTGTCACACTTATGGAATAAGTTTAGATATTTTGTTGTTTTTAGAGTCTGGTAGAAGCCAAGCGACAACTTGAGTTACAATACGTTACATGGTGATAGCTTCGTGATTTTCATCGCATGGTTTTTAAATACGTTTATAATTTAAACTAAAAAGTATTTAAACCATAAAATTTTTGATATGCGCCTCATTGCTACGATTTTTTTTATTGTTATCAATTTGATATAGTTTCGGTGAAAGAAAAACTGTTAGGACCGTCAAAATAAGTAGTATTCAGTCTTTGATTAATACAAATATCCCCATCATTTTTATGTCTAAATTTGTTGTCCATTCATGGTATTGAGTATAAATAACATGTGCGGGGTTGCAGAATGCCGTGCAAATATTTATGCAGAAATCATTATTATTTTAGAAAGTTTAAAATTCTTCTTAAACGACTATATTTTATATTCGTATGGATTTAGAGCACTCTTGGAACCCTTACCTATTTTGGAAAACTACACATTAATTAGTAATCAACGGATATTCCGCGGCTTGAAAGGCGTGGCTAAGGGAATTAAGTTGAATTATTAAAGTATCGGAGACTTATCATGGATTTAGAGCACCCTTTATCTTAGACAGCCACAATTTCGATAGCCTTCACACATCGTTCACGCGACAAATAGCGTTCCACAATGAGACGCGACTAACGGAGGGTTAAGGGTGCTCTAAATCCATAGGAATTCAATTGACTTCGGTTTTTGTAATTTCAGAAGAAATTTTCACTACATTCCTCGTGAATAGGCATTTTAAGAGAAATCATGCGTCAGACAAACGGCTTTCTCCTCTTTGTGGCTAGCTTAGACACCTTACCGGCAATCGGGAGATCCGGGTTCGAATCCCGGCTAAGTCAAATACGAGGGTGGTTTGAAAAGTTCTCGGAATCACCACGAGTTGTCAGCACTAGTGCAACGAGCTTTTCACGTAATACCCATAGGATTTTTCGCTGCAAACACATACCACGTCAATTCTCGTGGAAGAGAACTGTGGCGGTGACGTGGCGTTTTTGTTGTTCCCGCGTAGTGATTTGCGAAGATGGAAAAAATCGAGATTCGTGCAGTGATTAAGAACTTCGTAAAAATAGGTATGAAAGAAAAGGACATTCATGTTGATTTCCAGAATACACTAGGGGAATCTGGTCCTTCGTAGTCAACTGTTGCCAAGAGGACATATGAATTTAAATTTGGTCGGGAGAGCTTAGATGATGGTCCGCGCAAAAGTCGGCCAAAAAGTGTCACTACTCCAGAAATCATTGCAAAAGTGCACAAAATGATCATGAGGATTGCCGATTGAAAGTGAATGAAATTGTTCTTGCTTGCCAGATGTCATCTAAAGGGGTATATTATATTTTAACTGAAAAATTAGAAATGAAGAAAATTCTCTGCAAGAAGAGTGCCGCGACTCTTAACATTTTCTTTATGGCGTTGACGCCATAAGTCTACACTACGGCGCAGGAGACGAAGGTTGGGCTTAAAAGTCCACTGTTAGAGAGAAAACCCTGATAAAGCCCTATCCCGCGGAAATAATTTTTCTAAGAAATTTACATAACAGGTAACTTCGTACGCAGTTACGCTTCCGTTTGTGAACTCCATGTTGAAATTAATGTTCTGCTGTTTAACTTGCTTGAGTAGGTTTGCATATTTGAAGCGAAAATTTATATTCATTACGGAGTTATAGGCTCGCAAAGAGGAATTGTTATTTAGTTTCATTCTTGACCAGATTTGGAGAATTTTAATTTAAAAACTTTTTCCATTTTCTCTAACAATGCCGCCATTACTTAGAAGCCACGTATTTCCAACTTTGACCTCGTGTGAAGGGGTGGATTTTGTTTTAATATGCATCTGATGCGAACGTTGAAAGGAACTGAAAAGCGATTTTCTTTGCAGAAAGTTATTTGAAAAAAAATTGTGAAGTGGAAAATTGATCGATTTATCAATGGTCCATTTTTTACGCAACTAGAGAAATATAAATTACATTTAAAAAATCTGTTTCTTGCGGCAACCGAGTCATTAATCAAAGTGAAGATCAGCTAGAGAATCGACGAGCTGAGTGCTAGACCGCCCAGGTGCCGTGCTGTACGCCACGGGGTTAGCAGAAGGCTGGGATGGATAGTTATAAATTAGAATTTGGTTGGTCGTAGTCTCGTTGGCGGGGCCACCATCCTCGCAAATTTACGACCAATGGGGTCACTCCAAGTCACTACTCGCCCAGCCAATATTCCTGGAAATCATTTTTTTGAACCATATTTTACGACACTCATCATGAGGCAGTAATTGAAATGATATTGCTCTTAAGTTATCAATCTTTTCTCGATGGTGTGGCTTAGTGGTAGTTTTTGTTCTTTGCTGAATAATTTTAACGTCTATAATTCTAGTTTTTGTACGACTCTTATGCAGTCGATGGACTTCATTTTATGCTGACCTCTTCATCTCTTTGTTTGATATGTATGGGGATTTTAATGCTTAAGTGTTTGGTAGGGAAGGTAAATGAAATATTGGAAATAAAGGAGTATAATTTTGTCAGGTTAACTATTATATGATATAATAGTGAACCTGACTAAGTTTTACTCCTTTATTTCCAGTATGGAGAGGTTTCACAAATTCAAGCCTGAAGTTATCAGCTATAAATAAAATAATTTGTTTTTCCGTAAATTTGAAGCCGGAAATCATTGCAAATGTGCTGTAGTAGCGTTATTAAAGTGTTAAATTTAATTATAAAGTGACATGGCAGCGCAAAAGAAAAGGTGAAATTCACTGAGTATCGTGAAAGAAAAGTCATTTGTGTCTGAGATCAAATATCTTCCTTGATAAATGAGCGCCTTTTACATTCAGTGGTTGGAGACATTAATGAAAAAGCCGATATCACACTTTATGTACCCATTAAATATCTTTGCCAAAAAGGAGATAAGAAAATTGCAATTCCAGTAATAGGAAGACGATGAGGTATTCAAATACCGTCCTTGAAATGTATTTTGATTACTCGATGGATAACAAATTATGAAAAACATTTTCTAGAAAAAATTGCTTTAGCTAACCCGATATTAATAGTGAGTGAGCCAAGCTAGGCAGGGGAATAAATAGACAATTGTTTTCGTTTAAAGTTAAGTTTGGCTATAAAATTATTTTGTAAATTTAGCTTCCTAGTTTTTCGCCTTGGTATGATATTGGCAAATGAATCTTTACCGTTACCAGCGTATCCAAATCCCGCTAACTACTCTTTATTGACACCATGTTCATGAGTCAAAAACCACTTTATATAACGTTCCCTTCCAACTTCGTAAGTGGAGCTATGGACAACTCATGAATTAGAGTGCGTTGCCTGCATTTTCCCTTGTCCAGAGCATCCGGCAATAGGGCAAACTCTACGTTTTAGTTCCCACAGTTCCCGCATCAGACTATACAAAAGCATCATCCATCCGGTGCTGCTGTACGCATGCGAAATCTTTGCTAAAAACAGAACATCCGTAAAAAATTAGTGTCTTTTCAAATTAAATCTATCCATCTCCTCCTTACTATTAGTGAGTTGTGATCAATATAAATCATGTCCGAAAAGCTCACAAACTCCCAACAATCAATAATTTTATTTCCCACCTTTGCAAGAACTTTAAGTCCAGGCTGAAGGGCACAGGTAATACACTAATTACAGGCATATTGGACTGTGATCCAACCATCCCAAGTTCATACACACTGCCTCTCCAAATTACTCTTCTATGAGTCTATCCTATATCTGAACCTCCTTCAATCACTGGTATTTCAAAATGCATTTCATTTTCATACCGAATTCAGCGTTGAATTAAAAAAAATAATTTTCTATTGTTATGTTAAACAATTGTATTACAAAATAATAAAAAAATATTTATGTTTCTTTTTTGTAAATCTCAAGTTTTATTTAGTTTTTAAGTTTCTTTCTTCGCACAAACCACACCACAGACAACAACAGAACACATGCGTACGCTACCTTCTATGCTTTTGTAACCTGACTGGTTGAAGTTAAATTGACTCACCGGTACAGTTTGAATTGTACGCTCCTTCGGCACTGCCATTGAGTGATAATAAAAAAATCTAAAAATCGTCAGTAATTTTGGTTTCTACCGGCATCAGCTATCCAGGATTAAAATGAACAAGTGCCCTGCACCTTCTTAACTGAAAATGTGCTCTATGCCATGAGACTGCAAACCTCACTGATGCTTAGTGTGGAAATGTCTATTTTAGCTACCTAGCATTGGAGAATTGAACGTCCTTGGGTGTGACGAGGAAACAATTCTCGCTCCAACCAGTGTGGAATCGCTTCGCTTTTTGCTTTCCATCTCTCTCAATTTTCGTGCACCCGTGATTTTCACACACACACTTCTGCCCTCCATGCACATGAGATGATTGGCTCATCTCGATCACGGCCTTCCCGTTAGTTCCCCTCCGCCGCGTGGGCTGATGAGCCACCTGCTGTTGAAGAATGATCGTGCTGCCTCCTATGGGGAGCATCCGGAGTCTATATATGGACGCGGGGCGGGATGAAGATATCCGCCGAGCCATCGTTTTAATATCACATGCCGTCTGGGAGTGAAGAATGATCGCCCTGATTTCCCCACGTTTTATCATCAATCACCCGCAAAGATGCGCATGCATATCCTCGCTTCAAATTCACCACCCTACGTCCTCCTATGTGTGAAGTGGGCGCACGGTGGCTGGGTCGTACCCTCCGCAGTGCAAATGTTTGCTGCAGTGCTCTTGGTCGGTGCGCAGTAACCAACAGCCGTGGCCAAATTGAAACTCGGAACTGCAGTATGTTATTTTTTTATTTTATAATTTATTTTAATTGACATATTATTATTATAGTATTCTACCAATTAACGTAGGTTTCCATGGAGTACTTGAGAAGTTATTTGGGAGCCTCCCTTTCCCTCCAGCGCTGCCTTCTTCAATTCATTGTAAGGCCTACTCCCTTTCAATCTATCTAAAAATCCTATTCTCATCCTTCCCCTCCCTCGTTTCCCTAACATTCTACCCTCTAACACCATTTTCAACATCCCCTCCCCGCTAAGTATTCGCTCCATCCATACATTCTGTTTCCTCCAAACCTCATCTAAAACCTGCCTCTCCTTGCCAACCATATCCAGGACTTCGTCGTTCCTTTTCCTCTCCGTACATTTCACCTTCTCCATTCTTCTCCATGCCCAAATTTCGAGTGCAATTGACTTACATGAATTATATAATGTGCGAGGGCCATTTTTGTCAACCTCTGATAGCTCAGCAAAAACATTATACTAACGTCAGGCGGTTACTGCGCCGTTAGGGCAACTGCGCGTCCTCCGTACCACAGCTCAAGTCACTTCTGATCGTGAGTTGTTGGTTTAAAGTTAGTGGCAATCTCATTTCCCACACTGCCCCAACTGATTTTCCCGCCAAGTGTCAACTGCGGAGCGACAGCCAGAAAACTCGCGAATGGCTTCAGGATTGACATGCCTTGACCTTTATGTCAATAGAAGAGAATTTATTTAAATGCACAGTGGTTACGGATGAGACGGATTGAATACGACTCTCATGAATCAGAGCAAAAATCGCTACAATGGATGCACCAAAGATCACCAGGAAAACGAAGAAAGTTCAGGTGATCCTTTTAGCAGTAGAACGGGTTATCCTACAATCCGGATCTGGTCAATCTCCTCGGGCCAGTCTCATCACCATCAAATGCTTTGATTGCATTGAGCGACTCGTTCATCGAAAAGTCGGCCGTGATGGTGAACCTAACCCGGTAGAAATCCCGAATAGCCTTCCACGATGCCGTGATATCCAGCAGTCGGGAAATTTAGTTTAAAATTATTTATTCCCCTACATTAATGTTGTTAATAGTAGTCCCCATGTGATCAACTATTGCTCCCCAATTTGGTCAATGTCTGCCCCCACTAATCTTGCCACCCTTAACAGTGTTACAACTTTTTTTGCGAAAATTGTAAAATTTAGAAACCCAAATCTCCGCGAGTCACCTACTAGTGCAGTTTTATCCTCTTTATCCGTCCCTAGTTTATCCCTTCTCCGACTTCAATCAGACATCAAATTCATTTATAATACCCTTAACTCCCACTTCGACTGTCCTGACATTGTTTCCTTCCTCAACATTAGAGTACCTTCCCGCCACACCCGATCTACTTCTTTACTCCACATTCCTACACCCAGGCTTTCTGTAATTAAGCGCTCACTTTTCCATAGGCTCTCCCTTTTAATAAATACTCTGCCCAGTGATATTGATCCGTTTGGTCTGACACTTAAAAATTTTACTCATCGGGCATTAACATATTTATCGCATAAATGACTAGATAGCCGGATAAATGTTTGTTTTTCTTTTTTATTCTAATTAAATTTGTAATCAAATCATTATTATATAATTATTTAATATGTGTTGTTATAAGTGCACTTTAAATTGGCAGTATTGCTGTATGTGTATCTCTTTATTAAAATAAAAAAAATAAATAAAAAAAAATATTATACACTTGTTCCATCACTTCTTCCAATGCTCGAAACACTCCTCAATCTCGGTCTATGGGATATCCTTTAGATCTGTTAGCGATTGCTTATAATGTCATCTGTGCTAAAAAAACGACGGCCCTTTCAGATTCTCTTTATTTGTGGAAATACAAAAAGTAACGTCTAGCCAGGTCTCTCGAATATGGAAGATGGGGCATCGTTACAGAGTAATTTTTGGCCGAAATTTCACGGACAAGCAATGAAGTATAAGCCGAAAATCGCCGAGTTTATAAAAATACTCGTACCTCTAAGCTTAAGGACATACTAATGTTAATAGCAAAATTGTTTGTACAGAGATTTCTTATCGATGAGGTCATTATTACTTCTTTCCCAAATTGAAATTAAGAAAATATTTTAATGGAAAATTGAGAGTAGATCTTGATTAACAATATAAAATACATTTATCCTGACAAAATATATACTGAATAAAACACCACCAATTTGCCGGCCTCGGTGGCGGCGGGGCGAAGTCCTTGCCAGCCAAACAGGAGGTGCTGGGTTCGAGTCCCGCCTGGCTAAGTTACCCCTACCTAGGGCATGGTTGTTTGTGTGCGTTGAACTGTGTACCGTTTAATGCCCGCGATGTAAAAGGCCGTATAGAGCTGTTTTTCTGTGTTATGGAAATAACTAAAATAAATAAGTAAGTAAACTAAACATGGCTAGGTAAATATGCATTTTTAGCGAGTAATAAAAAGACAATCTTCATATTTTAAGGTTTAAATAACTGTAATATTTTTCTTTCTTCCCCCCACAGTTTGTGCCAGTGTTTGTCATCATTCATTGCTATAAAAATCACATTTGTTTTAATAAAAAATAAAATAACTCCATGATTGATTAGGGACGAAAAGAATAGTCATCAAAGGTTAGCCTAAGATATTTAAGTTTCAAACTCGCAGCCACATAAGCTGAATATCGGCACGTTTTCTTAGCTGGAAATGCAAAGCTTCCAAAATCTGCTTAAACGCCGCCGCGTCTCAGGCGCTGACTCAAGCGATCAGAGTGAAAAATGAATAGCTACCCTTCCTATCCCTGGGTTCATCCCCGTTTGCCCCAATATACTCCGATGGGAAGGGGATGCAAAAAAGGGAAACGGGAAATGAGTTTGGTGGTGGAAAACTTTGGCGGGAAGAGCTTAAGGTTGGCTGGAGGCGATTGGCAGGGGGTGTGGGTGGTGAGGGTAGGGTCTTCGCTCCGCGGGCATACTGACTACTAAGGGGCCTTAAGCAATTATACAGAAGCGAAAGGTTTTCAAAAAGGGGTGCCAACCGTCCGGAAATTCTCTCGTTTATGAAGCCCTTTTCCTGAGAGAAGGAGCTGCCCCAGACGACTGGTATTTTTGTCCTATGAGAAGATAAATTGATTGATATCATCATATTAGAACCTATAACTGATAATTTCACGCTTACATTTTGAAACCTTTCTACTGTGGAAAATGAAAGAATAGACTTTTTTTGGTTCACTACTATCTTTGAAAAATGCACGACTCGGGTTTAATAATAAGGTTACACCGTCAGGTTAAATGGCGACACTTGACGATGTAACCATGTTAGCATAGGCGGATTTGGTGGGGGGCGGGGGTGCCCCCCCCTCCTAGACGCTTAAAAAGTAGACAAGATTTTTAAGGCTGTTATCATTACGTTCGTTTTACTAAGTGTATTACTGAGTCTCATTCATTTAATTTTAATATAGCTTTTAGAACAAAATAAGGAGAATATTGTTTGCAGTAATAGTTGTATTTTGTTTTTAATCTTAAATGAGGCGTTGAGAAGCAAAGGGGTACAAGTGATTTTTTTCTAAGCGGAGGTACAGTTACTTGTTAAAATAAATATACAAAACTCGGTTGCCAAGGGATACGAGTGAGTCTCTGTTCTGTACTGACATTGAGTGGTATATAAAATGCACTACTAAATATTTAATTGATCGCCTTTGTTTTCTCTACCTGATTTCTGTACCTAACTCTGTTTGGAAAACAGAAATAACTTGTATATCTTGGCTTCTCACCAATTCATATATGACAAGACCTATCAGACCCTTGTGCCCCCAAGAAAAAAACCTGGGTCCACCCCTGCATGTTGTGAAACCCGGGTCGTGCTTTGTCAAATATATTAGTGAACCTAGCAAAGTTTTCTCTTTCATATTCAATATTTGATCCTCAATACATTTCAAGATTCGACAAAAACGATGAATTATGAGAGAGGTATTCTGCCGAACGGATAGGCATGAGAATTTATTTTCTCCCCCAAATAAAAATGGACTCTGAGAAATGCTATGCGAACTCTTCACGCGCATTTCCTATTTTAATTAATGGCTGATGTCCAAGCATCCCCGCAACAAGCCTATTTAGGCGGCTTGTGGACTAGAGCACATAGATACCTCCCTCTTGCCGGGTCTGCTCTTTGACGGATTATTCGCTTAAAATTAACGTATCATCTCGAACATTTCAGAGAATATCAAATAGGCCATTTTCAAAATTTTCCTCTATCTCAAACATGAAAACTTACATTTATCTACAAATTATTTCCCAAGCGTAGTTTTTTTTATGCATGAGATAAAGGCAAATTTCAAATCACTTCATTAAAGGTTAATTCGTTTGCTTGATCGATCTCTCTTGATGATAGATTAATCGCTTTAAACGTATCCAACCATCTTTAAATGTGCAGGGTAAGTAGAGTAGACAGTGAGCGGGTGCCCGCCCCGACGCTTGATAATTCATTTATTCATTCACACGACGCCTCAAGCGCAGACAAACAAATAAATTCATAAGTAAGGAAAGAAAGGGATAGGAACATATAATAGAAGAAGGACGCGAACAACGGGGCTGTGGTAGATGGATAAAACTGGAAATGAGAGGGTAAAAATGCGGCCTGACTGGGACTCGAACCTAGAACCTCCCGGATGCCGGCTGGGTACTCCAACAGTTGCGCTACCTGGACGCTTAGATTTACCATGATTTCGCTGGGGGTTTATGCACAGCATATATGCTGTATATGTATTAGGATGGAAACCTCTAAAAGTGAGAAGGACCATTAATAGGCTATGCGGCGTATACAAAGCTTTTACAAAAGAGCAGGGTTGGAAAGAATTAGGTTTAAAGTTGGGCTCACCCTGCTACATAGGAAGGAAAGACCATAAATTTAAAATTCAATTGAAAAAACAGAAAACGGACATTTTGAGAAAATCCTTCCTACATAGAGGAATAAAAGAGTGGAATGACCTACCTGAAGTGATTTTTAAGATCTTCCCTTCAAATGCCAAGATTTTTAGGAAGAAGTGTGAAGCACTAAACTATTGATTAAGTACATAATGGTTCAAAGAAAGAGTTTGAAGTTGGGTCAATGCTCATTTTTTAGTTGTATTATATTAGAATTAATGTATTTTATGGATTGTTTTAAATTGCTTTATTGGGAAATGTTAAATTCTTAGTTGTATGAGATTAGAATAAGGGTATTATTTTTATCATGGATATATGTTCTGGTTCTGTTTCTTTGTATTATGTACTTCCTGATTTTATGTTACCACCCAACATTATGGTCGGCTTGTAACAATTTATGTAATAATAATATTGCTACATACAGCCCTTTTTTTTAGCGAATCACGCAGATTTCCTTTGTATTTAATTTAGTTCACATGTTAGTTACATCTTCACCAGAACCCATGTGCTCGCTGAATTTTAAAGGTAACATAGGTGAAATATTCCATGAAAAATATTCAGGATTGTATATATAGTTTGGATTCAGGATTCGAATCTGCCCAGGCTTGGTGATTTAACTGATAGCATACGTGACGGGCAATCGGGAGGTCTAGCAAATGCGCCTAGCCTTCGGGTATCTGACATCTATCCTGCTCATTTGGGTGAACGCTCTCTGTTGGTCGTTGTTTTCAGCAGTTTTCAAAGACTTCTTCGACTTTCCTCTGTATTTTATTTCTCCCAAATTAAATCCTTGTATTGTTTAGTTTGCGGATCAAGGCCGTAGCTATAAAAAAAAAATTCGGGACAGAGTTCTCCTGGGTAGGGAGTACGATTGGGGGGATTTATTTGGGAATAAATTTTTAAATAAACCGTATCACCGAACCATTTCGGAAGTTTTGAACCTGTGGAATCCCGTTCTCCAGCCCATAATGGTCTTGCTAGCAATAACATTTTCTATTTCATTTCTATCTAGTCAATTTGTAGTTCCGGCATTGAAACTTTTTGTGTTAATTACTTCAGGGATAATAACTATGCATTTTATTTAGTTCACGGATAATATCTTGGTATTTCATTCAATTCAAAGAAATAAATCTTGGAATTTCATTTAGTTCACGGATAATAAGTTGGTATGTTATTTAACACTATGATAAAATATTGGCGTTTTTAGTTAACGGATTAAATGCTACTATTTTATTTACTCCACTAATACTATGTTGGTATTTTATTAGTTTACTAATTGATATTTAATCCTTTTTATTTTATTTAGTTCACGGATTAAATATAGCTGCTTTCTACCTTACCGTCGCAAAAAAACAGCTTCCTTTTGCACTACCGTTCGAAAACCTTCACACAATACTGGATTCTACTTTTAAAGGGTCTCTAAGAAATGCTTCTTCAATATTGTTGAGTCATTGCCCTCTTATCCCCCTTCCTGCCTACTCTGGCTGACGTGCGTGCGCGCGCCCGCCATCTTGTCCTCCACTCCATCACCCTTGGCTGAGCACGGCCATTGTGTGTGTAGTGTAAGGTGTGGCTGACGCCGTCGAGAGATAATTTTCATGCCCGAAATTTCCGGGTTCGCGCCTCCTGATCCTGCCTGCCTTCGCAAATTCCTCTCCACTCACACGAGGTCTTTTTCTTTTCTCTCTCTCGCGCTCAGCGGATGACGACTTTGAAGGGAAATCGATTGTGAATTCGCTGTTCACGCGACGGGAAAGCACTTTGAGCGGATGGCACGACGATCCAAGGAGAACTTGTTGCCGGAGTGGTCTTACGTGAGCCGTGAGGTGCTGAAATATCATCCGTCTTTACTCGCTTAAAATTGATTATTCTTACTACTACGATGTGTGGGAATTTAAGAAAAATAATATGTTTTTTATGCCCTGACCGCACATTAAAATATTTTTCTCCGTAAATTTTTATAAAGAAGTATTCTACCGATCAAAATAAGCTTACATCTACATGTACATACTGTTATAGCAATGAAATAGTTGGTCTTTGGGGCAAAAGATGGCTTATAGATGCCTGGAGAGACATGAGTGACTGAGTGGTACCCCAGAATGGGATGGAGTTAAGGTGCCCGGGAAGGGGGGTTGTATTGTCAAGGGTGCCTCGAAAGGGGAAGGGAGAAGAGACAGTAGTGTGTGAGGGGACTGGAAGGGACGATGGTACAAGCATCAGTCACAACAGAGCGACGGTCGGTGTACCGTGCCTACTCCACGAATGTAAGAACGATTCCAAAACAGCTGTAATAACGATATAAATAAATAAAATACAGTCCATTTTAAATCTACGACGTTTTATTTGTTTACAAGCCTAAGGTGCTACACATACTACGAAGCAAGCCGCCTCTATAGGTGTCCGGGGGATGTTAGGACACTATAGCCGTTTATATATAAAAAGCAAATGCTCTAACGAAATTATGTCTAGCATTTATTAAAGACTTATCGTGCAAGAGAAAAACGAATTGCCATTCATATCAGTTTGGCAAAATACCTCTTCCGTATTGCTCTTAATGATATTCATTTTCATTTGCTCAGGCAATCCAAGCCTAGTGCGTAACCTTAGAGAGGCTATCGCTCCCAGGATAATTTGTTTAATATCATCTCTGTAACGGATTCTGTATCCCCGCACCAGTTTTTAGCGAATATCGCGGCTTTCCTTTGTATTTTATTGAGCTCACGGATTTATTCTTTCAGCAGCGGATCCCCTATGCTCGCTGCATATTAAAGGTGTGACTGAACGAGTGAAAAATTGCACCTTTCTTTTACTTTCTCATCCGAGAATCTTCTCAATTTTTTCACCACCCACTTTTATCTTAAGTCTCACATTCCTCGCTCGTGATGCTTTACAAAAGCGCATAACCTTGGTATTCTTGTGATTAATCCTTATCCCATGCTCTTCGCAACGCTCGTATAACGCATCCACTAGAGCCTGAAGCCCCCTCGCTGACTGGCTAATCAACGCCTGATCATCCGAGACTTTCACTGATTTGAATATCATTCCTCCCACTTTTATTCCAGCTTCTAACTCATCCCACGCTTCCCTAACCATCTCTTCAGTGTAAACGTTGAAGAGCAGCGGCGATGGAGGACAGCCTTGCCGGACTTGCCTCACTCCTCGGCCCATGCTTGCCCACCCAGATTCTCCGTCCGCCACCCTCACATGCGCAGTCTAGACCATACACAGATTACGAATCAGTCGCCTATCCTTCCAATCTACACCTATTTTCTCGAGAATATCAGTGCTCCATCAATTAACAATATGTGTAACACAGTATTCGCTACCATAAAAAAGTTAGCATTGAAAAGTTATTTATTTAATAAGTTTACTCCTGCTAACTTACTCTTGTAGCCATTGGAAACCTAGATAGTGCTTGGTCTTACCAATCAAGTGCCTCCACATTCTGCGGTCACCTGCCATATCTGCGAGGGGGGACCCAAAAATAGGCGGACACACTTTTTTTAAATCCAAAATTCAATTTTTTTGTTACAGTCGTTATTAACCTTCAAAATACATTTACATAGATAAATTGTTAAAACGCTTTTTCCACGGCGCGAAACATCATTGGTGCTCGTAATTTCTGATGCCTCGCAGCTCCGCCTTCGATTTTATTTTTATTTAAACCTCCGTAATGTGACCTAAACATTTCCCTTTCATCACCATTTTCTTCCGGGGGAACAAAAGGAAATCACGAGGTGCGAGATCTGGTGAGCAAGGTGGGTGAGAGATCAGTGTCATACAGTTTTTTTTACCAAAATCTGAAGTCGCAGCAAGCAGCAAAACATACCGCCTAATTATCAGGATTCAACAAGCGGGGGATGAATTTCGCCGCTTTTTGTCCCTATTACTAATAGTCAGCAAAAATTCGCTACAATAAACGTTTAACCATATTGCTCAGCAACTTCGTCATTAGACCCTCGTACACAATGGCACGAGTTTTTTCCACATTTTCATCAGCTCTGGACCTGTAAGACCGGCCCGAGCGTTGAATGCCTTCGATCGACATGTTGCCACCTTTGAATTACGAATACCAATCGTACACTTGAGTTCTTTTAAATGTGTTCTACATAAACTGTAGAAAACAGATTAACCGTTTCTGACTGTATTTTACCGATCAGAGAACATATTTTCAACCCTGCACGCTGTTCTCGAATATCAGTCATTTTAATAACCGAAGAGTTAAAACAACTCTTCAAATGTAAACTGTCACAGGGGCTCGCTACAACCGTCTAAGGCTACGCCGTTTCGTATACTGGCTCATAAATGATGAAATAACACTGATATAGCTGGAGAAGCTCAAAATATTATAGCTACACCCACAGCGATTTTCTTTACCGGTTACTTTTGGGTTCCCCCTCGTAGCTGGGCTCCCATCGTTCTCCTACTATTCTTTCAGAGCATGGGATACTTTCATCCCATAAGACATTTATATCTAATCCTCCTCCATCTCCATTCTCTTCCTCATCTGCGCTTTGCGATGAAGTTTAAGCGCTCACTAAAGTATTCTTTCCAAGTTCTCAAGACTTGAACTAAGTCACCGGTTACAATTCTATCCTTATTCTTCACCCCTACTGCGGTAGGCTTAAACTTTTTTTGAAAGAATTTGAATTTTCTGTAAAAGTATCATGAATAGTTTTGGGTTGATTCTTGCTCTTCTCTCTAAAGTATTTTTCACTTTTGGTTAATTTGATAAAGCATGTTGGTGCACGTGTCTCTATAAATACATTAATTTCGGTTAATAGTTATAATTATAGCTTATTTCCCCAAGAAATTAGCATAGCTATTTGAGGATCAAGTTGGCGATGTGGTTCGAGCGTTGGCTTCACACCTCATTGGGCCCAGATTCAATAACTGGAGGTGGTAGAGAATTTTCAGCGACAGCCTAATCCCTCTGCGCCTTTTGCTAAGAGCAAGCAAATTACGACCCCGGGTTTCTTTCCACCCTTCCTTCCATAACTTTTCCTCGTGGCACAAATGCCCTCAGCTATCGGTCTTCTCCTCCAAATATCATACCACTGAGTCATTCTCCCGTCAGCAACCTCAGTGGTGACTGTTGTGAACTTATTCGCATGTACCGTGGGTCACTACACATCTGATAGCCGACTGAAAAATGCTATATTGTACTGCAACATTAATGGGGTCTATAATCCCCTTTGTGCCCTGAAGAAGGAGTGTACTTTCTCCACGGTGTTCTTGAGGCTGATGTAAAATATTTTGTTCCTTTAGTAAATACGAAGACGAAAACTTTTTCTTATTCCCCATTCCTCATCTCAATTTCCTCATTCGGCCTGGCTGCGAAAACTATGCGTGGACTATTTCTTCTAACATTTCCTCCATCCACAAAAAATCTATCAACGGCGTAACTGTCCTCAGGTTCCTGAAGCTATCTTCTACGATGCCAGAAATGCCTTGAACTCATAAAGACCTAACCTCTCTCTCAAATTCTTTCCCGATTATCTACACCCCACTTCCAACCAAAAATTGCCATTCCCTCCTTCTCATGTCAAATCATTATCTACCCTAAATGCAAACAGATTTCGGGGAAATTTACGAATATATGAGCAAAATACCACTCCACCGCTCACCTGGCAGTGATGGTCTCAACCCTAAAGTCATTCGCAACAGTGCCTCTTCCCTCTCACAGAATACAACCCTCTTGCTCAACCGCTGCTTTTCATTAGGAACCTTCCTTTCTTCGAAGAAAAGCGCAGACGCTATTCCAATGCTTAAAACGGGTAGCTAAAATGACACCTCAGACTATTGTTTATAACGTTCCTTCCAATGCGTCTTCCATCTGTGAGAGCATTATTCTCAACAGGAATAATTACTTCACATCTCTTTTTTATCCTCCCAGCAGTATGGTTTACTTTAGGAATCCTAGTGTCTTCCAGCACCACGTATTCAAAGCAATAGACAACTATAATAAACTAGATGCCATCTACCTTCTCCACCAAGGCTTGACTTCCCCAAGGCTTCCAACAATCTACATCATTAATTCCTTCTAAATTAACTATGCAAATAGTTTTGCATGCATGGTATATTCCTTAGCTTTAGTTCTGGCTTTCTCTCCCACACAATCTAGCGTGTAATACTCGCCAGTACTTCTTCTTATTGGTCTCCTATAACGTCAGGAGTTACTCAGGGCAGTGTTCTAGGACCTTTTCTTTTCATTTTTTTATAAATGATCTTCCGTCCCAACAAATTTCCCCCAAACTCACTCACTTCTATACGCTTATGATTGAGAGATTTACAAAGAAATAAAATAAACTTCTGAGTGCATAGATCTTCAACTTGCCCTCAATCAAGCTGCCCTGTGGTATGATACTTAAGAAATAAAACTACACAGTAAAAAGTAAAGCATCATGATATCTCATTGAAAATAAATCCCAACAAATAGCAGACGCATTACGGCCCCAAAATATCGAATATAATTGATGTGAAAGTATGTACCGCGGTGGTAGTGAGGTCAGGAAGAATACGTTTGGGCGATCAACGGCTACTTCAACTTCACTTTGGTAGTAACATTTTTCAACTCCCTTCACTTTTTTGGCAATCGACTGTAGAAATTAATGATTATTTAGCTGTATTGATGATAAAACACTTTAGTTGTTATAACACTTCAATGCGAATATACAAATCTTCAAAAGAGTCGTGTTTTTGCGAAATTTTTAAGCCTTCATATTGAAAATTTTACGAATTCCGGTACATTTCTGTCCTTCTATTTTCTGAAAAGTTTTTAAGATTATGTATCCTAACAGAGGCTACAAAATTAGTACAGCCTTTTAGGACCCCCTCCACCATATAATGACGATGAAAGTTTGCACTTCGAAACGCAGATCTTTCATAACGCCCCTTTATGTGACTCTTAAAATGGACGTTCATTATATTTTTTGTGCAATAATTATATGCATAATTCCTGAAAATGTTGGAAATGTGTACTCCAGGCATAACTCTACAACCGCCCTAAATTTGATATGATTTTTGTTTTTTTTTTCTCGGCAAACAATCGAAGTAAATATTTCTCAGATTTCACACCGGGTCAGGTCCTCAACGTTTCGACGAGCAACTCGCCCATCACCTTCAAGGAATCAGGAATCCAGCCACATTTCCTCCAATCCTCCAACCTTACATAATTAATCCGTGGATGAGGGCGGTTCAGCGCCTCATGAATGACTGCTGGTCCCCTCTGATTTTCAAGAGGTGGTCCAAAACATAATTTTATTTTCACATTAAATTTATCTGGCTGACGCCCTGCGAAAAGTTAGCCATATTTCTAAATCTACACCTAGATCCACATAATATCCCGCAAGCCACCTAAATGGCATGTGGAAGGGCGTGTTAGCAATACAGCCATATACACATAAAAAATGAAGTGCTCTAACGAAGTTGGGACTAGCGTTTATTGAAGTCCTTTATGGTTCGGGGAAAAAAAGAATTCCGATATCTATCCGTTCGGAAAAAAAACCTTAATTTATCCATTCTATCGGACCTGGAAATATAGTGTGGCTCTAATATTATGTTCTTTGTGTCGCTCTTAAAGATACCCATTCTCAGTTGTTCAAGCAATCTAAACCTAGCGCGCAGCCTCCGAGTCTCAAGCGGCTCCCAGCCTAATTCGCTTAAACATCTGAGTAACGCTGTCTGTACGCCCGTAACTGTTTTTGATGAACTGCGCAGCCTTCCTTTGTATTTTGTTCATCTCGCGCATTAATTCTTTCTACACCGGATCCCATACGCTCGCTGCATCTTCAAGGTGCGGTCAGACGAGTATTTGGTAACGAGTAAATTTGGTATAATTTCACAGGAAACTATCATCTTGGTTGGATAAAACTACCTAAACTCCGCATTGTGTACGGACTTGGTCATACTGCGCGGCGGACTTCGGAATGATTCCGACAGAGCGGCGCTCAGCTCACCGCCTGACACACTGCCTCCAAAACGCTTTCTAACTCTCCTCACACCTGTTGATCCCGCAGAAGTTTTCCGTAAAACAACCGACTAAAAACGTTTTATCCAACGTGTTTCGTATCGCGGGCAGTGGCGGATCTACATCTACATAATACCCTGCGAGTCACCTCCACGATGTTTGGCAGGGGGTGATCAACCACCAGCATGCAGTTGGATTCCCACACACCCACCACACTGTCCAAAAAACGATACGCATGCGAACAAATTATACTACCACATTCATTAAAAAAAACTTGCCAACTACTCATAAAGGGTATCTGTTTATGTAGCAAGGACACAAAAAACAAGCTGTTAGAATTAATTGGAAAATTCAGAAACATGCATTAAGGTATACATTAGTTAGTAAGGTACAATACAAGTCATCTAATCTATTTGTTAGTTCCAACGCTGCCGTTATAATCTCTTATTGATCGTGGAAAAAAATACATTCTGAATCTATCTGTTTTACAGTCTTTCTCTCTCATTTTATTTATATGATCTGTTCTACCGTAGTATGTTGGCACTTGTAAGATACGCCTAACTTCGTCAGAAAATACACTGCTCTTGAATTTATCTGATAGATTTAGTCTATTTTTCAGTCCACGGTCCATCCGAGTTTATTTAAGAGGTCAATTACACTAACAAGACAATCGTAACGACTTTTCACGTACCTGGCAGCTCTTCTTTGCAAGCGTTCTAACTCTGTTTTTAAGCCTATTTCATGAGGGTCCCGAGCTGGAAGCGCATTCTAAATGAGATCGAACGAGGGATAAGTAGCTAATTTCCCTCACTTTGTTGTCGCACTTTCCTAATATTCTTAAAAAACAATTTATGATAAGCTTGACCTGTTATTTCGCGAATATGTTTATCCCACGATAGATCATAACTAAGTCTAACTCCTAGATATTTTACGGATTCAACAGTATCTAATTAGGTACCCCGAATGATATAGCTAATTTTTGGGGAGTTATATTGTTCCAGAAATTCATTATTACGCATTTTCAAGAGAGATGATCTATAAAGCGGCAGACTTTTTTCTGTTCAGATTCGAAAGATCTCGTTTAAGAACGAATTTTTATTTCAATTCCTGAAGAGAATTGAAATATTAAAGTAGGCATTGATGAGCACTAAAGAGCTGATGAGAAGGCCGCCAAGTTAAGGTTTAAATATAAGACTAACAAAGAGTCTGACCTGGAATGTAACGCTTTACGATGCGAAAACGTGGACACTTAGGAGGTATGAAGAGAAAAGTCTGTATTCCTTGAGTGGGTACGGAGAAGAATGGAGAGATTGAAATGGACGGAGAGGAGAAACGACTACACGAACGAAGTGCTGGACATGGTGGGTAAACAGAGGCAGCTTCCACATGAGGTACAGAGGAGACGGGAGGTTTCGATGGCGCGATTTCCGAGATGAGAGGGAATGTTGAAAATAACGTCAGAGAGAAGAATGTTGAGCATGCGAGAAAGGCGAAGGAAGGAAGCAAGATTTTTGGAAATAATGAAAGGGCCTTGTGAGTTAAAGTGGGAACTAAAAATTTGGAGGGGAGACAGGACGGAATGATCTGCAAAATGCCCAATGTATGCGATGAATTCGAGCCTATCGTAAAGAAAACACACTCATAAGAAATATTTGCGGCAGTGGCCTGAAGAAGCTAGAATTCGTCAAGCGTATTGTGAGAAGATTCTCGGATGAGAAAGTAAAAGAAAGGTGCAATTTTTCACTCGTTCAGTCACACCTTTAATATGCAGCGAGCATAGGGGATCCGCTGCTGAAAGAATAAATCCGTGAGCTCAATAAAATACAAAGGAAAGCCGCGATATTCGCTAAAAACAGGTTGAGCAGTTCAACTATATAGTACGTTACTTAGCAGTACGTTAGAGCAAAACGGACACAGTAGCAAGGGCATCAGGAAGCGATTTGCACTAGCAAAGGAGGCGTTCATGAACAGGAAGGAACTTCTACGAGGATCGTTACATAAGAGTTTAAAGAAAAGGCTCGTAAAGAGTTTATCTGGAGTTTAGCTCTCTACGGTGCGGAAATGTGGACAGTAGACTGGAAACTGAGGAAAGAAGACGAGAGAAGATTAGAGGCATTCGAGATGTGGATATGGAAAAAAATGAAGAAAGTGTAATGGACGGAGAGGAAAAGGAGTGACGAAGTGCTGGATATGGTTGGCGAGGAGAGGCAGCTTTTAGATGAGGTACGGAGGAGACAGAAGGTATGGATGGAGCGAATACTTAGCGAGGAGGGGATGTTGAAAATGGTGTTAGAGGGTCATGTTAGGGAAACGAGGGAGGGGAAGGAAGAGAATAGGATTTTTAGATATATTGAAAGGGAGTAGGCCTTACCGTGAATTGAAGAAGGCAGCGCTGGAAAGAAAGGGAGGGTCCCAAATCTCTTCTTTAGTACCTCATAGAAACCTACCTGAACTGGTAGAATACTATTATAATAATAATTAATGGAGCACTCTTCACTCTTTGCAACGCTACGGATATTTTTGAAAACAGATTAAAATGCGGCCAACATGGTAACGGAAAGCCAGCTTCTGCGAAACGGACTAGGGCCTCCTCCACGCAGTCCCTCTAACTGAGTGAGTATGAACTTGGTGTCTTCCTCGTTCCAAGTTTCCCCATTAGAGGGCGCTCATTGAGTGAAGGCGAGGCTATTTTTTGCGACCGTTCCGGAACTTGGTGGGCTGTTTCCTCTCTTCGGGTTGCTTTCGTGCTAATTTCTATTTCGAAGCGAGTTTCCTCATTTCTACAAATCGTGCTACAACTTCAACCCTCCGAGAATGAAAGTGTTGAGCAGATATCTTTGGCTGCTTTTACGGATTTATTTTGAAATGCTGTCAGAATATTTCAGAGAGCTTCAAAAGGGTGGAACGTTTCTAGGAAGCAGTCGCTTTGCTCGTATGTAATTTTCCTCCTACTTGGTGAGTGTAAAAGGTCTTTTTAGACGGTTAAATCAAAGCCTCGTATGACGTTAAGCACTTGAAAATTTTGTAGGGTTCAAGGGAACGCCTCTATCGGAAATATCTTTTTTGACAAGAGTGGGCAATATCTATTTTAATCAAGTTTTGCATATTTCCACCACGGAGAAATTAAAAAAAAATTGACGCTGAAACCGATCAATTTGTTTCTATTTAATCGATCAGTTCATCACCTTAGCCATACGTCTGCGCCTAGTGAAGTCCCAGCCCCATATTGTAATCTCTGGGCCATTCACGTAGACTCAAAAGCGTTTGAGAAATCTCGTCTCACGGAGTACAAGAATCATTTTGAGTGTGGTGTAAACGCATAGCGGGAAATGGAAGTTTGGACATGCGCCATTCAGTCAGTTTCAGAGCGTTTGGGAGTCACATTTAGGGGAACTTTTGTAGAAATTTAGCTTTCTTCTTTTTATTAGGAAGCGAAAAACGGATGGTTAAACTAACATGAGGTAGTTAAGTATCATCATCATAATCACAAGTCAACGTTCCTGAAATTGGTGTGGTGCAGCTTTTAATTCCATTATCTTATAAGTTAGACTTCCCATAAGACTCTGAGCCTCCAAATAAAATGTGATAGCGACTAATTTATCTGCGGTTCCAACAAATTCTGGAATAATTCCTAAGGGGGCCATTGAGATCAGGCTTTATAAAAATGTACTTTTAATCAAGACACAGCGTATAAACTAAACAATGCGTGGAATCCCATTTTGAAGAAAATAATGGATAGGACTCCTCCTTTTTTTCTGTATTTGCTAGATCTTTCCGGACGAGGAGTGACCTGATTGTTGTAACTGCTCATAGCTGCATCTCAAGGTTTTATGTCCAGTCAATATTATTTTTTCACTCTTCTAACAATGAACGCGTCGTCCGTCGAGACGTTAGTATTACGTATACAACGGATTAAACCGGTGGAAATCCCGAGAAGATTTCACATCCCCTATTTCCGTATTGCTTCTTGTTTATAATCTTGAGAAACTGTCCTACAGAAATTATTCTGGGCTACTCCTTTCCGTTTTCACCGTCCTCCTGTCCATCAATTTTTTTTTCATCAGGACACCATGCCTTATGGTGTGGACAACCAAGGTGTCTCCATCTTAGGATTTTTTTGAATACTTCTCTTTTCACACACTATTCTTAGCATTTCATCGCTGCTCGATCGATCCAGCGGTCGATCCATTTTATCATCTAAATTGTTCGGTAGCTCCACATCAGTGGCGCCGATTCCATGGAGCCTCAGGGGGCCCGAGCCCCGTCAAAAATTCGTTATGGGGGTGTAGAAAAAATGTGTCAGGCTTGTTGATTTTCCCCGAAGTGTCCAGTTATCGAGAGTCGAGTTTTCAGGGTTCTAATGTTGATCATAGGAATCTTCTAAAATGCTTTAAAAATCTTTAATACTCAATATTTATAAAATTTCCCGGGGAAAACCCCCGCTCTGCCCCCCCCAATATTTTTATAACTCGGCACCCCTGCTCCACATTTCGAAAGTTCATACTCTTGACAACTCTATTGTTGTTAACGTTCAAGAATCACATCCGTGCAGCAACATTCTTAATGCAGGGTGGAAAAAAATTATGGCACTTAATTTTCACACTGGATATCTGATTGCAGTAGGAACCAAAATTACTTCTGATGTTTAGGTTTTAAACCTCAAACATTTTGAGGCAACCGCTCCGATTGGCCGCGAATTTTCCGTTTCCGGAATCTTACGACAACACATGCCTTCGAATTCTTTGCCTGCATTGGCTTTGCCCAGAGCATCTGGCAACAGGGAGGTCAAACTTACGAACATTAGGAGCGGTTGGCTCAAAGTTTCTGTTGATCAACATAGGTGCGTTTCCGACCGAAATGTCATTAGTAATTCTGTTTCCTATACTGGTATCAGCTGTACAGTATTAACATTTCGTGACACAATATTTTTCCAACCTGTATGCATGCACAACCAATTTTTTATTTGAAATCATTTCTGAGTTCCTCGCAGATTACCTGCAAGCCATACCACCCTCGAGACTTGCTTTTTCGGCGATGCTTGAGGCCATTAGCAGTAGAAGTGCTTAAGTTTGAGTGAAAGAGAAGATAAGTCACGCGAGAAGACACGGAACACGCGACTGTTCTTTCATATTGCTCGTCTCTGTCTATTTTTTTTTTATTTCTCCGGAACTGTCTTTCGACGCCTCGTCTTGAACCCTCTTTCGCTGTCGCACCTGTGATCGGCTTTCAAAAGTGATCGCTGGAGAAAACGGAGTTGCTCTGAAAGGCCGAGGCGGGGAACGATGGAATAGGGTAAATATGGTGAAGCGGTTCAGACCCAAAGTGTGGGGTTAGGGGGTTCTTTTCATGTGTTTAGAGTTTAAGAAGGGGGCTCATCACACCCGCTCGAATGATTTTTCTGTCCTTTTCGCGTTGAAATTTATTTCAAATTTAAGGCACCTGCTATGTTGAGTGAACCCTGGGCACTATTTGCTTGTATCTCAAGTAGGTACAATAATTAAATATTTGAGAAAATTGAGAGGTAAAGTTTTAATATTTGAGGTTGAGACTAATGTCAACAGAGGTTTTATGCGATGAATGTTGAACCATTATAGCTTATGTTTTGACTAGTAATGCTTATAAAACAATTACAAAATATGTACGACCGGAACAAAGTATGACTGAGGTCTCCTCTTGATTGACATTTTTTTAGGAGGACCATGGCAGAAATTTGCGAGGATAAGACTGTTTGCTGTAGATAATTAGAGTTTTGCATTTTCGTGCAGGTACTTCAACTCAGTTTTCAGCGGATAATATTCAGATTAAAAATTATCCACTGATTATAATATTTCTGTTAAATAATTTTGACAGGGGTGACAACTCTTATGTACCTATTGTTTTATCTTTGATGAAATCTAATTTTTGAAGTTTTACTCTATACGTTTTTTGGTAACTTGTTTCAAAAGGATCATTTCATATTTCATGTTCCTGTCTCCCCTAAACTGTTTTAACTTCTATTTTTTCTTTCTGTTTTTCTGTACCGATGTTCATGCATCAGTTGAGAGACTTTCCTGCTTCCTTTTATTCCACTCAATATGTGTGACGCATATCTACTCTGCTTGATTTTTCAGGCAAAATTTTTGATGATGCTGCACGTGCAACATCGGAGCTGCTCCAAACAAATACAGATCTCGGAAAATAATGACGTGCACACATTCCATTTTTAGCTTCAGATGTTTGTTAGCGCATTCCAAAGCACTGCGGCGTATTGAAATGACTTCCAATGATTTAACGTTCGCATTGAAACAGCAACAGTTTCCTCTAAGCTTTGCAATGTTGTTTTTACGTATAAACAGAGGTTAAGCTACAGAAAATGATAACAGCGTAAGAAAAACTTTTGTAAAGAAATGTTTTTCTCGTTTAATAAAAAGAAGAAAATAATTTTATTACGAGCCTGAAAACAGCTCATAATTTATTGTTTTATGCACAACGAAAAACTTTGGACTCATGTTGATTTATCATGCTTCATATGTTATTGCATACTATCAAAATAACTGTCATATCAGTTTGTACAACCCGACGTTTTTCGTCGAATATGAAGCAATTTATTCAGAGCTATTGTGAGGACAAAAGAAAAATACTTTCTTATTTTTACTTTATGGGAGAATCGTTATTTTGTAAAAGTTTTTTCAAGTTATAATTTACTTCTATTTAGTTCATGATGAAAACGTTGTTTCGTTATGTTTTTTTAATGTAGTAGTTATAGCTAGGTATATTTTTTTCTGTCGTTAGCACTTAAAAATACAGCATAAGTGGGTGCCAACGATATTTATTCGATTATTACTCCAGATAAAGTTCTAACCATAGGAAAAGTGTTGTAATATGCTTCTTAATGCATTTTTGGATATCCTGAAAATTTCAGCGTGATAGTCAAGCGGTAAGTATGTTAAAATTGAGTATGCAAGATTTGACCCGGACAAGACAACAAACAAACATGAAAGCGAGTTAGGTTGTACGTTGTAAGAAAAGGTGAGTAGTATGTCCGTTTTGGTATATGCTTGTTATTTCCTATCTAGTATACAAATTTATATTAAATGGCTAAATTGTTTTGCAAAGCGAATTTCGTAGATTTGAAACAACCATCTCATTTTTGAAGTTTTAAACCGTATGTCGTTTTGTGACATTTTTTTTCATAAATTTTAATCCTGTATACTTCCGTGCCTGCCACCCAAAAGCTTTTTTATTGCTATTTTGGATATTACGGTCAATTTCCTGTTATGTTTCCAAATGTTAGGCAAATTCATGAGACAAGTTAGCGAGGACGTGGGAGAAAATAGCTCTACAAACGCTAAGGCATCGTCGGAATATTAAGGTGAAATTGACAGTCGATGTGTCATCGCAAGGATCGTGTTCCCTATAGATAAGTGGCGTAGCGAGGATTTTGAAATGGAGGGGGGTTTTGTCGGAGATTTCGGGGTATTCCGGGGTGTATGGAAAACAACCCATGGCAAAGGGGGGCCCTGGGATCCCCCCAGATAATTTTGGGATTTTTGATGCTGAAAACGTGATTTTTAGGACTAAAAAGCGGTCATTTTGAAAAACAGCAATATCTTAATCGTTCTTAGCGCTTTTTTTAAAGGCTCAAGGGGGCGGTATCCCGGAACCCCTCCTCCCTTGGTTATGCCACAGCTTTAGATTAATATTGACTATCACGTCACCTAACCTTTGTGGTGATATCTACGGTGTGGGCTGATGGAAGATGTATGAGTTGGATGGTGAAAGAGGAACGATTGGGGGTTGGGTAGTACGCCCCTTTTGAGGGTTTCTAGGTTTCGAATACGCAAACAGGGACCCATCCCATCTCCCCCTACCGCTTTTTGGACCCCCTAGACGGATAAACATCTTGATCGAAGAGAAGGATAAATTCAAGATCCATGCTAGTTTTCATGCTTCTGTAAAATACAGTGAAACCTCCCATTCACGGGCACTAAACGATCCTCAAAAATGTGTCCGTAAGTGAGAGGTTTTCGCTAGTTGGAGGTGATCTAAACTAAACCTCATTTTTACGCTTAACCCTCGACCTGGCCCGCTGGCGTATAAAGTACGACAATCTTAGGAAACCATTCTTCAATCTTCAGTGGATTTCAACATTGCAGGCACATTCTGGCCTCGTGCATCCTTACAATGTACTTCGACCCCATAGTGCGAGTTTTCAAAGCTCGATGTGTTGTAGCAAATTTATCTTTAGATCGGTAAGAGGAACCGACACTCGTAACGTACAAAGTACGCCTCGCGACCGGCCGTGTACCTCGTGCTTTGCTTTTTTTGAATCGCGTCGTATATTATTACAATGTCATTTTGAATGTCTATAGCGTGAGTTTTTTTTTAAGCACAAAGCATTGTAGCAATTGATTTTAGATCGGCAAGAGGAATCTGTCAACCGTGGCCTATATATTAATAAATTGACTCGGGCACCCTTTAAAATTCATGGATAGACACTCTTGTTGGTATGCTATTCTTTTTGCCACCCCAAGGACCTTGAATGTGGTCTTACTGGGTCAACGATTGAGTTTTCGTGAATAATAGTGTTATTTTCGGTTTTTCTTGTCCAAAAACCAAAGAATTGCCAAAGAAAAAGGCTTATCCACCTTCGTCGATAAAAATTTGGGTAGTTTACCTTCATGGATAATTCAGTTTTCTTCCTTATACGCTTTTCTCTGTGTCCTCCCTCGTCTTTCGAGCTGCCCGTTTAGGTGAACTTATCCACCTACTCAAGTTTGTGCCTATCTACTATCATGCTAAAACATACATACCTTCCTCTAAATGCTCCACGCAACGCATTCCTTAGCTCTTGATGTGATTTATTCCCATATCATATTATGAATGTTAACAATTGTAAAACCCCAATCCGTGTCAGAATTAATAATATTTTTACGTATAGATATACATGGTTTTGAATTTGGAAATTTGCTGAAAATTTTTTATGAAAATATTCCTAATTGTCTGCGGTAAACCTTCGCTAATTCGTCCACATTTTCTCTTTGTGTACGAAAAAGCCTCCGATGAAAACGCGTATACCTTATTCTGAAATCGGACAAGTAACCTTAAAATTCCATCAGGCTCCCTAGCCAATTTGATATGGCGCAAATTTAGCAGCATTCTGGTTAGATTACATTGGAATGCAAATAGTTTTTTCTTTGTGTAAGCACCTTTATTAGGAAAATTCCTGCTTTACAGATGGTGAAGGTTTATGAATAAAATCACAGCATTACAGGTATCAATGTTTTAATATTGCCGGGAAGATGTTCATTTGTAATGCGTTAAAAATTAATATTAAGAATCAAACAGATCGATTTTATGCTTCGGCACCTGAAACAAAGATTGAAATGGCATAATTCGATATGGCGTAATGTGTTTTCTCGGCTGACTACGTCATTAGCGCTTGTCTCATGCTTTTTATGCCCATTTTTTATTTCTTTATAAAGAAAAAGGAGAAATTCCAGGATTGGAATAATATGTTTAAAAATATTTCATTTGCTGACTTTATGCATCTCATTTTTGCGTAATAAAACTGACGCTTGCTTCTAATGTTGGTATCTGCTTTTGACGAATGCACAACTAGCTTAAACGCTCTTGTTTGAATTTGATATGAAATAACGGCAATTCATCTCATGGTTCCATCCATTCAATTCGCCTGTTTTTTTCATCCGGCAAAAATTCGTATTAATAATAATATGACGGTAATACCAGCGGCTGAAAAAATGCCGTAGCCTCCCTGTGAAAAGCGCGATATTGGGACGAAGGAACGATCCTTAATTTTGAGAATAGAATTCCTGGCGCCACTCTCGAGACGTTCTGTCCAAAGAGAGGCTCGCGATATCCACCCTCTACCCGTACGGCACAATAATACAAACCCATCCCTCTCCCTCTATCCTCAGTTTATAATCACATACCCTGTATTTCGTCCCTTTCACCACCTCTTTCGTCTGCCACCGCCCCTAGGCGAAGGTCAATGCCGCTGCGAATAATGAAAGATCCTTCTCATCGGACGTGGACACTTAGGAAGGAGGGCGAGAGAAGACGCTGTAATAGAGGTGAAAATATGAAATTACTAAAAGATGTGGTTAAAACATTTTTGAAAATATTTTTAAATAAATCATTTTTAATATAAGACACGGTCTCAGGCGTTACTTTGTGCAATCGCTTCATTATAGATTAAATAAAATAACTTTGTTTTATTCCACAATTTATTTTAAATAGCAAGACCCGGGTTTCAGCATCTAATGCTATCATCAGGTTGATAATAGCATTAAGATGCTGACCTAATGAAAGCATTAGATGCTGAAACCCGGGTCGTGCTATTGAAAATAAAGTGTGGAATAAAACATAGTTATTTTATTTAATCTATAAATCATTTTCACCAAAAATATCAAAGTATTTTTTATTTAGGAAGATATTTGCATAAGAAAAGGAGGCGTTGATGGACAAAATGAAAGAACGTTAAGTTTCAATGACACGCTCGTGAAGTCTGGAGTGTAGCTCTTTACGTTACAGAAACATGGAAAATTAGGAAGGTGGTCGAGAGGAGACTGGAGGCGTTTGAGATGTGAATCTGGCGATGAATGAAGAAAGCGAAGTGGACGCAGAGAAAGCATCACCTAGAGGCCGATTGGAGAATCCTACATTGTAATATTTGTGGGTAAGCCAAGAAAAAATTCAAAATCAAGGCACAGACGGAAACAATTGAGGTCCAATATCTTGTTTGTAACTCGTGACCCAAATTTGGCGAAAATAATTGCTATTTTTACTTCGATATCTTGCATTCAAGGCTCTACCGCTCTACTCACTTAGCGAAGTGAGTGGTGTACCGTCCGATGACGTCAGAAGGTGTTTCGGGTCACGTGATTTCAAGCGATATTCGAGCACTTTTAATCAGAATTTAATGACGTCTGTGGAATAGGCATGTACTACGAGAGTTTAGGCTTATATATTTGGACTCGTGAGAAAATTGTCTATTCAATGAGACCCAGTAGCATGATGAACAAATTTCATACATGTTCCCCATTTAAGAGGAAAGTACGGGAAGGAAGGAGAGGCTGCCAGAATGCGCTTTAAGGACTGGAAACCTGTCTCAATTGGTAGAATACTTAAATAATAATTCTCATTAGATTTCTGTTGTTACCTCTTCTGTTCACTCAACCGATGGCTTAACTTGAACTTGGGGTTGGGGGGGGGGGGATCAGATTGAATTATCCAATATATACTCTGAATAATAATAAATTTAGGGAGCGTAATTTCATTCTTGTTATCACTTTTAGCTGAATTTTTTTTAATAATCGGGGAGACGTAGAAAGACCATTCTCATTGGACTTGAACTACCATTACCTCTTTTATTTATTGAACCAGTGGGGCAACTACGACTTGGATTTTGGTGGCAGGGGGATCAGATTGAATTATCGAATACATATTCTGAATAAATTTAAGGATTTGGAAAACTTTATTTCATTCTTGTTATCAGTTTTTGTCGATTTTATTTTAATTTTTGGACGTTCTTTCGCCTATGCGGTGATGTTAGCGCATGGTTGGAGCGAATAATATTCGGGGAGGCGATATTAAAATCTGTAGAAGGGGGAAGAAGGTTAGGTCTGGAATATTAGGAGGAAGAGTAAGAGAGTAAAAGATTCATCGTTAGGTTTCGTGCGAAAATGCTTGTTGTGCATTACCATGAGATTTCTGGAAGCTTTTCCTATTATCCTCTGATTTTATCAACAGAAATTTCTCATTTAAAATATTATTTGAAAGACATTGCAGAAAGAAATGAACGATGTAAGACGGAGGCAATCGAAGTTTCAAGGTAAATGCGTCGTCTTTTCAGAGCATTACGAGCGAGGAATTGGAGGGGCGATGCATTATTTACGCAAAATTGCTGAAGTTCACAAACATTCTGAAAGAGCTCTTACGTTTATGGGAATCTCTGGTGAATTACATCGATTTTGGCCACAATATGCGCTCTGCAGTCGCTTGCGATTTCCCGTTAATCTTTATGCGCTTCTGTTCGTGTTTTCTTTAAATCGTCGGCGTGTTTTGGTTCTTAATAGAAACAGCACGAGCCAGAAAACAAATTAATGACGAGGAAGCGTTTACAACAAAAGAAAGAGGTCTTTTTGTATTTGTTGCGGCTTTGACGAATGGCTACAATGGCTATCAAGAGTAAATGCTTACAAGAAGGGCAATCCGATTCATCGAATGTGACCGTAATTGAAATGTCAGAATCCGAACTTTTTTGATAGGCCTAATTGGTCGACTGTAGCGTTGGAGTTTGTTTTACAATTATTTTTTATTTCGATCGGAAACTTTATTTTTATTAGAACTAATGCTCACCAAGAAAGAACGATATCAAGATGTTAATAAAACTTATTTTTAAGTATTTTATTTGCTAACTTTTTTCGGTTGGCGGAGACGCGGCTTTTAGGTGAGATGCGGAGGAGGCAGAAGGTATATTTGGAGCGAGTTCTTAGCGGAGAGGGGGTTTTGAAAATGGTGTTAGAGGGGCGATTGCTTGGTAAACGATTGATGAGAAGGAAGAGAATAGTGTTTTAAGATAAATTGAAAGGGGGTAGGCCTTGCAGTGAATTGAAGAAGGCAGTGCTGGAAGGAAAGAGAGGCTTCCAGAATACTTCTTTAGTACTCCATGGAAACCAACCTTACTCGGTAGAATACCATGATAATGGTATTTTGAGAAGGCGACCGACAGTTGAGGTCATTTTCACGATCAGGATAAGTTAGGGAAGGAAGTGTGGAGAAGCCTGGCGTCGGTATTAGCCTGCTCTTCACGCCGTGAAAGACGCCGTGGGGACTATGACCTAACGTCACATCCGACTGACGGAGTGCTATATTAGAGGTGTACTCCGCAAAGCACTCAGCAGGGGTCGGATATTCTCCAAAGTATCTCCACGCCACCGCAGGAATTAGCACCCAGGTCGACAGGTTGGGAAGTCACCTCACTTACCTGAACCCCACTTTTTTCGCTTTACTGAAGTTGGGAGTTCCAATGTTGCCTTCAGCTTACGACAGAGCCCAACCCACTGCAAGCCGTTTATTATATTTGGCAGTAAATTCTTCTCAGGATTTCATCCGTGTAGGCTCCTCGATCACCATCGTTGCCGACGCATCGTTAAATAATTTGTTTAGAATGATTGAAAATTAAAAAAGAGGTATGAAATTTTATTTATAAAAAAATTCCTAAAATTATCAATTCGGTTTGCCTTAAAATTTTGCCATGTATTCCAGGAAAGTTTAGATTTAAAAATTCAGTTTCATATTCGTAACCTTATATTAAAAAAAACATTTTCCCCTTTTACTGGACATAATTTAAAATTACTGTATTTTTTAATGATAAAATAATTCTCTGAGTATAGGTCAAATGTATAAAATCGTTGTTAAAAACATTGTTAGCCAACGAACAAAATGTAGATAAAAACTCTACTCGGGATACCGCGTACCGAGAATGGGTAGCGAGTCGGTACCCGAAACGTCGCGACGTTTCGCGGAAATGTCAGATGAAATAATAAGACTGCAGAACTGGGAAATGTTCATCAAATTATAAAAATATAATTGGTAACAAGGTAATAAAAGACAGAAGCGAAGCTAGCTGCGCACGGAAAATATTATTCGTCGGTGGTTACATACGGAACAGAATAATACTGCGAAAGAAGACGGAGTACAATTAAGGGTATTTGACTAGAAATCCCCAAAAATGAAGACATGTAGAATCTGAGTAAGAATTACAGCTACGATAGTAGAATCAAACCAATAAATATAGAATATGAGGTGAAAATTCAAGAATAAGGTGATATGGGCATGTTAATAGGATGAAAGTGAACCATTTTCCGAGAAAAATGGGAAAACAGCTTTTAATGAAACAGCCCTAGTTGAAGACCTAGAAAAATATTGAAATTGTGGTTCCGTATAGCGTAAGGCAGAAAAATAGTTGCTATGGTATTAAGAGCCAGTGGCACAGCGAGGAAAAACCCTCCCCTAGAGCTCAGAGGATTTTTTATATAAAATATTTTAATTAGACAAATTTTGTAACAAATATTAGGGGCACTGACGATTCGCAAACAAAACACACCATTTTCAATCATTATTCTTAATGATTTTCTGGGGGAGGGCCCACGCACCTTCCGCTTACCTTGGTGAGTACTCCATACTCCGCAGTATTAGTTGCCCCCTGTAGCCTCCCTTAATTCTTAGCTGCGACCCTGTCAAGAGTTGTGAGAAAATTGATAAGTAGACTGAGTGCTTTTCTTTAACACCCAAAACTGGCAGTAGCTGGAGTGGTATCCGTATATGCGTGTATTTTGCTATGTGGCAGTATCAGCCACTTGATTGCCGATACCCAAATACGAGTACAATACTCTTTATTCCGACAGGTAGCTATTATAGCACAGTTTACGCATAGCCCTTTCTCTCGTTCGGCTTTATTCACTCTGTTACGAACGATAGATTTTTCCTCAAAATAAAAGTTTTTGAAATGAATTCAAATTGGGGATATTTTTCTTGTTAACTGATCTTTTGTGTTCCACCCAGAGAAAAAAAATAACAATAAGCGCTTTTTGAGTGAATTGCGTCCACTTCAAATATCTAAGTGTTGGGAGCAATTTCAGAGGCAAATGGCGCAAACTGCGCTTTCTATGGCTTTGCATCTATGGGCGGCATGCATTGTGGAACCTCTGGGGTGCTTTATTTTTTTTGGGAGGCCTTTTATGGCATTTTCAACTATTCGCACATTCCGACCTTTATGCGTTTTCCATTTGAGAGATTATTTGATTGCCAGACTTCAGCCGAGTGAAGTGTTGAACTCATCCCACATACGTTGACCTCTTTCACCTTATTGTGGTCCCTGTAGTAAATTATAAAATATCTCAAGTATTAATGTGAATTACATGATGTATGAATGTGAATTTAAAATATGAAGTAAAAATGTCGACAGTATCAATAATGGTTTAACCCCCGGTCGTCATAGAAATGACAACTGTAAAAATTTACTACAATAGGAGTATGATAACGGACCATGGACCGTATTTATCCGAAAAATAGACCGTAAATTGAAATTAATGAAAAAGAGGATAACTCATCCAAAAGATATATATGTACCAAAAACCGAAAACGTGGACACTGTATTCAGTGAAAAAATGCAGTGTAACTCTCCTGTAACTGAAGAAATAAAGGGAATAAGGAGCCAAAAATGTGTTGAAATCTTACCAATTACAGATTTCCCAATAAGTACAAATCAAAAGAACATGTTCAAATGGTTATAAACAGAAGTAATAGATCATCAAATATGTTTGCAAATTCAAATAAATTTTTAATCGATTCGTTGTCCGGAAGAAATTTGTAAATAACAGCAATTGTTGGGACTAATCCCATTGTCGCTTTTCATTTGGAGTAGTGAATTTTTCCAAGCGTCCGAGCCTAGGGACGAAAAAATCGGAGTATTATTATAATGAAATTATTTACATGAAATAAATGCCATTAAATGCAGAAAATAATTTCAAAAAACCCGGTGAAATTTGAGTTTAAAAAATGAATTCAAAGAGGCACCTCAAATGTGAATAGCGCTACATTGGAAAATGAGTTATTACACGTGCAATAAATACGATCAAAAGTATTACTGAGCTTAGCATTACCTATTTTTACTTCTGTTGTGACATTTTCATGAGGAAATTGTCAAAAATCGACCTTACCTTTTCCAGCCTAAGTTTTTAGGAAGACATTGCGTAGATATTGCTTACCTCTGCTCTCTAAAACCAATCCAATCTTCAAGTTGAAGGAATTGGTTGTGTTTGAGAAAGAAAAAGAATGGAATAGGATTTTAATAGTTAAACTTCTAGTCATGTATAGAATAATAAAGTTTTAGCTTACATGCATGATTAAAATAGTGTATTCTATTAAATACCTGCAAGGATACTACCTACTCAGTGGCGAATCCAGGATAGGGACACGGGGGAAGGGGGGAATAAGTAGGGGGTAACCTCCCAGTAGTAGTGGGGGTCCGAACAAAATCACCATTTTATCTAGTGTAAATTGATATTCAAGGTTTTTTCGCTCTGGATCTTCCTGATTGGATTGTGACATACTGAGAGCGTGTAAAATAGGCTATATTTAGTGATAATTTATATTTAAATTCGTTGAAGTAGGTAAATATATCGGAAAATATAACTAAATGCTTATGCTCAAAGAAACAACCTCCAAAATGTCGATTTTATCTAGTGCGTGATTAGACCCAATGGAGGGGTATAACCATATAACCATCTGTAACCACCGTAATCCCCGATTGATCCACCACTGCACCTGCTTCAATCTTTCCCAAATCTCGTCATTTATTTCTGTTTGATGTAGGCAGAACGAAACTTTCAAAAGAGATCACCGAAATGTATGATGTCAGATTTTCAGAAGTGGACAGAAATTACATGAGCCATTTATTGCTTGTCTACCTCAACACCCATTTTTTATTACTTTTTTAACGATCGTTATGAATTTTCTGTACAAATATTACCTCTGAATGGCATTAAAATGTTGACACTATTACGATGATACACTCATAGGTCATTGAAGTCAGTGCTTCATTTTTTCTGGGTGAAATATGGATTGAAATGCTATTATTGATGCATACAATTTTGCCTGACTCAGAAGCTTCATTTTTATTTTTGGTTATCAATTTGTGTCCTCGGAGTTCTTATTTATTGGAACCTTTCCGCAATGGGATACAGTACTGTGCATCCAATTTTTATTTCATTACTCTTGTCATCGATGAAAGCCCTCGTGGTTGTATTTAAAGTTGAATAAAGTGTACCTGAATCACAAGGTACTGCGACATGCTCTGTAAAAACTGCTGCTGCGTATAAATTATTCGTACAAGGTGAAGATTAAATTGAACTTATACATTTGTGACGCACGTAGTGAAATTATTAAAAATAAAATCGAATTGGTCTCAATTACAATGCCTAGCGAGAGTTAGGAGGCTTAGTAACGGATTAATATGGATGAATTTGAAAGTGCATGCGATGTATTACTGCCACATATAGCATGAATAAATATGAATTCGAAATGTGTAGCCTTATATCTTTTACGCTCAACTGGACTGGAAAATAAATTGCCATGAAAACTACTCCCAACTAATATTTCTTAAAATGCGGTAAAACCTTTCAAAAGAGATCACCGGAATGTATGATGTCAGATTTTCAGGAATGAATAAAAATTACATGAGCCATTTATTGCTTGTCTACCTAAAACTGGCGAAATTATTGGTGACGTAATTTTAAAATTTTAACCTATATACTATAAAATACGATTGCGACCACTGATTTACTGACTGATTCACACAAATGTTTGGAATGAACGAGACGAGATACGAAAAGAGTAATAGAATCGAACCCCTATAATATCCTCTGAAACGTAAGGTGAAATAGTCAAAACGCTAAATTTTTCTATTCTCTATTTATAAAAGTGGGTTTAAAGACAAAATGAGGTGGAATTTAGGATTGCTGTTACTGGGATAGTACGTTCGCTTAGTGGGACAATATAACGCTTTGCAGATGATGAATACGAGTAGTCGTTTTGACTAGTTTTACTGTGCTTTCACGAATATGCACGCATTATTCATTATATCGTTGAAATACCTCATATTTCAAAGTAGCTATCAAGTAACTAGAGGAACGTGGTAGCCTTGTGGGTAAAACTCGGAGTGTATGGTAGAATGGCGTTATGTAGAGGAAGAGGAAAAGAAAGGTTACTGCGGATCTCTGTGTATCAAAGAAATATTTTGGTGGATTTGCAACGTAATGAGGCATAGTAGATACGCTTGAATTGATGGAAAAATCACAAAAGGGTGACCAAGGGACGAGTACTGAGGGCCGATAAGGAACGATACGAAGAAGAAGTGGCTCAAGGATGTAATAGAACTAGCTTGCCATAGGGAGAAATAGGGGGTTACAGTACACCAATTTTCTTCTTCTCGTGTTAAAACCCTAGGATAAATCTTCAGTAGCCGGGCGTGCAGACAGCGTTAACCAGATGCTATGCAAATTAGACTGGGGGCCGCTAGAGGCAAGATTTTTGCCTCAAATATTTGATTGGTGCACGTCATTGTATTTTGTAAAGAGAAAACGACATCTTCGCATTACAAATAGCTTTTTAAAATTGATGATTTGAGGCGTAGGGTAGTGAGGAGCAGAGTCCTATTACGAAATAGCTCTCTTAATGCCGGGGTGATGATACTTATAGTCGATCAGATTCATTTACGTGACCGAATGTAATACAGGGGTGCGTTCAGTCGAAGACAGTGAACGACAGAAACTGAGTTTTTACAAATTTTCATTTTTATGCAACGTTTATCTAAATTGTAGGGTCGCGTAATTTTTATCTGTTCTCTCGGCGCTCACTTAACTGCTATTTTCATCTAATTTACGTTTAAATGTATTCTTTTCCTCGAACATTCATGCATGTTACCTGGTTCTCAGCTCACCATAAGGTTGTGTTATGACGTATTATGTGTAGCAAGTCTTACATTGAAACCATGGTCGTTTAAATGCGTGAATAATTAGTTCATGTGATAGCACAAAGTTTCTTCTTTTTCATTCTTCATAGATTTTTTAAATTAAATCTTACCCATTCCTTGATTTTTTTAAATGGGTGAAAGGTAGATTTCTAGTGTTTAAAAGAAAGTGGATATCGCAGTTGCGTATGTTATGTGTAAAATATATTTCCAAACTTTTCATGTAGGGAAATGCTTATATTGTTCCCCTAACTTAAAAAAAAAAACAAAAAGACGAAAATCACCCCGCGAAAATGAACTCTACCAAAAGGATGATTATCGAGTACAACGATATATGACATGACCCTATGGAGCTTCGCTTGGATTGTATACAAATGCTTTAAGTTCTGCGTTCTACTTTCTTGAGCCGATAGTAGTTCATATCGTAAGTTAGTTTGGTACTATCGAACACTACACACATCGACTCTATCGAACGAATACTGCGTTGCCAAATCTTGAGCGCGAAACTTTGCCTCCCATTAACTGGCACTGGCCCTGCGCGGCCCCGTTTGGCAACATGACATTAATAGAAGTTACTGACATTCAAAAATATCAATATTTTTATAGATTATGGTTCATAGAAAAATTGCAAATAAATTTAGAAGTGTTTCTATCAATATTATTTTTTCTTTCGTGGTAAACTGTAGGACTCTATAGTGGTTAAACATTTTCGTTATTTTATTACAAAGTATGCGTTATAAAAATACGCAAAAGCCATTTTATAAATTTAAATTAATTTTTGCAACTTATTGTGGAAGATGGACGTTGTAGACAATGTAGTTTTCCCTAGGTTGAGTTACAAAGTACATGAAGTTGACAAAACAGCTAATTTTATGGTGCGCGGAGTCATTTATTGCACTCGCGTGTCTACATTCTTGAATTTTTCATAAAACAAAAAATAAATCAGAATTTATAATAAAATTTACTTTAAAATGACGCATTAAACATTATTATGGCAACTACTGAAGTCCAGATATAAATTTTCAAATTACAGGGGCGCAAATTGTGGCCCGCGTCAGAATGGGATCGTTCTCGAAGATCCGAAGTAAATATCCAATGAAAGAATACGTTAAAATTGAAGGATAAGATAATTTAGAGCAAATAAAAACTTTCCTTATTCAACAATTCCCTACCAGTTTTCTAATAAAAATGAGCAAAGGTTTCCTTCCGCTTTTAATGAGTTCGTGACGTCAGTAGAATACTGGTTTCATTTCTCGTTCAGGGATAACTGCTTCTTGGTTAAAGTAATTACTCACCAGAGCGTATAAAAACAGCGAATCACATAAGGAGGATGCGAGAAAAGGGAAAATAGCCTGCAAGGGAGTTGATTTGCTTGGCAAGAGCGCGTGACGCCATCAACTTATCTCCAACCCAGAAGTAAACGACAAGACGGTTCCCAAAATGAGAAAATACGTGTGAAGTTGTCTTTCAAACTCTAACATAACCCAAAACATAAAATATTGGAGAACAAGTATTATATATACTATATTATTTATACTATATATATAATAAGTATTATATACAAGATATTATAGCCCAAGTAACAATTTTATCCAAATTATGTCATTTATTGGAGAGATGCACTGTGTACGTGGAGTTATCATATCCTAACGCCGACATCGAACTAGATCGGATTGGGCCTTCCTACCGATTGTCGATTGTTTGGACTCCTTCCGGTCTCCAACACCCGTCTTTCGCTGCTCGATCCGTTTCATTGCAACAAAGGTGGAACAGTTCCCATGACGACGACCACCCCTAAGGGCCGCCATTAATGCCCGCCCCTGGCTGGAAGCGAAAAAAGAAATGAAGCCAATCTCTGGCGATGGATGAGGCGGCTACGGCACACTGCTGATGTTCAGTCTTCGTTCGTTCGCGTTCGCCTGTTTGCGTTCATCGCTTGCTTTCGTTCCTAGGCAACGCCGATGGCGCTCATTACGATCAACAACGGCCGTTAACGTCGGAACTCTTGTCCTCACAGACGCTCCTATTCTTTTCCTCTTTAAGAGAACGCATCGACGCAGCTCTTTTTTTGGTGAATTTTGAATCGTATGTCCTGAAGTCAATTAAAATAGTAATTAAAGACTCCGAAATCTGTCTGTTAAAGTAAATAATTGGCTGATAACAGACTCCACCATTTTGTAATAAATATAAGATTAAGAATTTCGTAAAATATTTGAAAACCCTCCAAATGGAAGAAAAAGAAGTTTTAATTAACATGGTATAACATTTATGTTACCAAAGCTATAAATAAAACCGCTGCACGAGGATTAAGTTGGCAATTTTTAGAAAAAATCGAGGGTGGTCGTTTTTCGCTAAATCTGTTCAACTTTGTTCTTGTAGAAATCGTTAACGAGAGGTTATAGAAAAGAATGAATCGGGCATGTTATTTCAAAGTTATTTGAAAATGTTTTCGCAAATTTTTAATTTCCTGGCTCAAAGGAATCCTTTTTAAAATTTTGGTCAGCTATTTTCAACTTCAGCCCACTGTGCGGCGTCTCGAATAGTTAAATTAATGACGCCACTCGGGTGGATGACACATATTATGATTATCTTTTCCTCATGGTACATTTTTCGTCCTAAATGCATTTTCTCTTTATTCTTCTTCTTCTTAATCTGATCATTTTTGTGCGTTGTTTGCCCTGTGTCTTATTCCGCCGAAAATAGTTTTTATCGTTCGATATGCTACGGGCATGCTACTCTCATTACTAAACATTTGCAAGTTTTGCCTTTCTACGTAAGTATATAATGTTGCGGCCTCGGGTTTCGTGGAGTGATTCACGCTCCGTGAGAGCTCACACCACCTGCATGAATGTGCACGAATTGTTTTTTGTTGTTATATTCCTTTTTTATGACGCGTGGAGTGCATGTGGGAATCTCCTGTTGCATGCTATATGCTGGTGATTGATCACACGCTGCCAAGCATCCTAGAGGGTATTATGTAGATGTAAAAATGTAGATAAAGGGTTGGAGCGCGATTTGAGCTTCTTCCGAGAACATTATAACTTTTTCATTTCCTCTGAAACTCTCTCACTCTCTGCGTCAGACGCCGACGAAGTTTCTCCGAAAAGTGGATCGAAGTATTGAGTGATTGAGTTGAGAAGGCGTTTCCTTGGAAACTCCCCCTCCCTAAATGTGGTTAGGGCTCTTCAAGAGGGCTGTTAAGGAGTTAAGGAGGTCCTGCCGCGATTCGAATGCAATCCAAAACAATTAGGAGTATAATTCCAGGATCTCAAAAGTACTGATTTAAGTAATACAGGTTGATTTATTAATAATATTACCTCTTGGACATATTTATGACATTACAGAGAAGAAAAGGATATCACAGTACCCAGGGGTGGATTTTTCCCACGGGCAAACTAGACTTTAGCCCAGAGCCTCAAGATCAAGGGGACCTTCATTCAAATTGTTATCAAAATCAATATTACTACTAAAAACAGTAAACGTTAAACCGAAAACAGGGAGAAAATCTATGCATTTGACTAATAAGAAGGCATAAAAATGTATTTGATGGTTAAGATCAACACCATGCATTTATTATCTCTCATGTAATTTATAAACTTACAAACTGGAAGGTGGAAGGGCCTCATAAGTGTAATATCCTAGGTCTCTTTTCATCTAAATCCGGTCCTGCCAGTACCAACTGTTGTCGATTAAAAGACATTAAGTTTAATTTGTTTTTCAGTGAAATTTTTATTCAAACGAAGTGTTAATCGCAGACGTTAAAAAGTTTTCTTCGGCATTGTGTAAATGCCAAGTTAGGGGAACGAATTTCACTATTCTGTTGATGCCATTCAAGATGTTTGTAAGGGCGTGGGAAGATTTGTTGACGTGTTCTCCTGGAAATAAACTGTTCACCACTGGATTTTTAAAAATCCATTTGCAATTCAAATTTCTAATAAATATTAATTTAGTAGATGCAGATTTGCCGAAATGTTAAAATCACTATGAAGTTCTTTAAATATTTGACTTCCTTCGATTTTACGAATCAAAATTCAGATCTTATAACAGGCAGATATAATTGATAATTCGATGTAATGAAAATTGGCCATTTCAAACAATAACTTGATTTAGTTACATGGCCCTTTTCGATTTCTTCAAGCTTCGTCAAGTGAAATAGGCGAAAAGTACAAAATTCTGAAATATCTTCATATTCAGCAACCAACAGAGGGATGATGGCTTAATCTCGGAGATATAGCCTTATCTTGGAGAATCAATAGAAAGAGGCTCCCAATTTATGGACTTCGGACTTAGTACCATGTGTCCACTAACTTTGTTGTTATTAACGTTAAAAATCCATTAAAAATCCAAAATGTTTCTAATTGTTAGTAAGTCTTTTAGAAGAGTAAATTATTGAAAATCAAGTGCAAAATTTGGTTGAAAAAAAAACACTGGTGATGCAATAAGTTGACCGTGGATTCCTGCTAGGATAGGGTAAAAGGGTCTAGTCCAGTGGCCCCTCTGAGTTGAGTCTCAAATATGAGGGAAGAAAATACCAGGGTAACTCCTCCCCAAAAAAGAGTTCCAAACAGAGAGTTTTCAAATATTCTTACGCTACTCGTAGCACGGAAAACATTTTCCTGTTGTAGACATCGGCAGGAAAAGGTTAAATTGTTCAACATTTCAATTCAAGGCATTATATTGAGTATTTTCATTTTTTCATACCTATGTCATTTGAATGAGATAATACTCGGTGGAAATGAATAAAGACTGTGAATTTCACCTCATGAATCGCAATTATTATAGGACCCGGGTTCCAATAGATTTTATCATGGTAGGAAGGTCTGCAGTTAAAAACAATTCCCATTGATATTAGTACTTCAAGCCAAAAAGTATTTTAAAGAGTATGCATTACTTGCCCATGTAGTCAACATCAGAGTTATGTATAGTAAACTAGCTTAACTTCACTGAAAATTTTGTTCCTCAATCAGTGAGATGCATTGCAGTGGATTTTATTTCCCCAGCCATTGTTCGTTTACTTAATTCATAAATATTAAGAGGTAGAAGACGTGATTATTTTCAATTCTGCACTAAAAGGGCCACCTTTAAATTGGAGTCGACGGCTCCTGGAACGATATTTTCCTGAGACAAAAAAGAAGAAAGCGAAAGCAGCGCAGTCTATTTCGAAATCGCCGCAATCCACCCGTGAGCCCCCCTCATAAGCTTCCATCGCCTCGAAAAGGAAAAGTTTTTCGACCCCGCATTGCATACGAAATCCCTCCCCGAAGAAAACCTGCCCCAACTATATACGCATACATATATTATGATTGATCGGTTGGGTTATTTTAGCGCGGCAGAGCGTCACATCCCATATCCTCTTCCAAACGGGGCACCCTTCAACCCTGCACCCGCTGCGCCGCCGCCGCCTTCATTTTTTTCGCGTGTGCGGGTGCAGTCGGCGGTTTGCGAGCTGGAGGAGGATGTTCGAGGGGAGAGGTGACTGATGGGAAATCCATAGAGATGGATGGACTGGGCCCCCCAGTAAGTGTCTGCTTATGAATTTGGCCAATGTGTGCGCACCTTCCGCTAGGGGTCGATCCCATATGTGTGGGAAGGGAGGGGGGAGTGGCGGGACTCATCTTCGGCGCATTATCACTATATCCCAGCCGCGTTGGAGCTCTTGCAAGGGGACTGCATAGAGGGGGCCCAATTCAATCCAATGAGAGGCTGACTTCTGTTGCCACGTAGATCGCATTTTAATCGGTTTTCAAAAATGTCGGTGATGATTCTTGCTGCGGTGATTGCGGTCTACTTTTTTCCCAATATTTTGCAGTATAGTGATTGTAATTTTTATTTTATTTATTCCCAAACATTGGGTTTAAGACCAATGGCAACTAGTCAGATCAAGACACCCAAACCACCGTTTACAGCACATATTATCCATATTACACAGAGGTGCTCAACAAATTCAACTATAACTTGGATAGGGGCAACTTATCCAGGCGGAACTCGAACCCCCTACCTCTTGTTCGGCAGGAAAGGACTTTATACCGCCGCCACCGAGGCCGGCAAAGGAATAACAGGAAGGAATAGCATTGAAAAGTTATGAATTTGTTAGATAACACCATCATGAATAAGTAAACTTCGGTTATTACCTTATTATATATAGTTATACCTTATTTCCCCGTGAAACTCGGACCATTTTGTCCGTCAGCGACACGTGGAGACTTTTGTAAACCCATTTAAATGTGGCGCAGTGTATGGCAACACATTTAGAGTCCGACTCGAGAATCCTCATTCTTAATAATCGTGAGCTCGTTTATTCAGTTGGAGCGGGCGTTGAAGTGCGCTGCAAACCCATTCTGTTACGGAGAGAGGAGAGTGTACGATGGTGGCACGATTCGAAAGCTCCCAAACGTGATCCCAAATATTCCGAATCTCACTCATTGTCAGGCACACGGTTGATTTTGCGTCAATATTGGAGGAAGAAGGAACGACTGCGGTAAAAATAGTAGCAATTCGAGGAGTTGATTCTGTAGGAGACAATATTTTGGGAGGTAGGCAGGAGATAATTTTTCTTGAACATGATAATTATGTCAAATATGAAGAGAGACAATTTTGACGCAACCCACTATATTGTTCCAGGTCCGGCAGAAAAGATAAATTGTGAAAAATATTTTACCGAACAAATAGGCATTGGTATTCTTTAAATTTGACGAAGGTCTACTAATTTCGTCAATCCTTGTCTAATTGTGACATGATACTCACAGCCCAAAGGTTTGTCATAGCTACATTTCCTCAATAAAAATAAGATACTAATGAGGACCTCTACATAAATAGGGCAATCAAATTCTGTGAGACGCACGTTAAGACACCACGAAAAACAGAAGCCGTACGCTTTCTTCGGTTTGAATGAGATTTAATGTGCCCTTACGAAGGATAAATCCGGGGTTCCGAATTCGGAATATTTTTGGATAATATGTTAAATATTGGTGCTATTTCGCTCTCTTCCGGCCAGACCTTGAATTGTTGAATGCAGTGATAATATGGGATTCGGTGCGGAAAAACTTACTCTGTGAACTCAATAAAATACAGAGGAAATCAGAGTGTACAGATTAGTATGGGGATTCGAATTTCTCCCGAACCATAGAGGACTTTAATAAATGCTTGGCGTGTTTTCGTTAGAGCATATCCTTTTTATTTGTATACGGCTGGAGTCCTAACTCCCCATGACACAGGCCTTTCAGGCGGCTTGCGGGGTAGTATGTAGTTGTAGATAACTCGATTATCCGTTGCAAAAAGAGGCTATATTTTCAATGGTTTTTGCAATGATATATTTTGTTGCATTCTACAATTTTTATGATTTGAAATAAATTCTTCATTTTGTTCTGTCCGTAAGAAATTTTTCAACGAAATTTCAGAGTTGAAAATAACGGACTTCTGGACTCATATTCGTAGTACCTTGTGTTTACTAACTTTGTTTTTATCAACGCCAGAAATCCGTAAAAAAATTCCACAAGGCTTAAAAATTTTAGTGAGTCTTTTAGAAGAGTAAATTATTGAAAATAAAGAGCAAAATTTGGTCGAAAAAAAAACTCTGGAAACGCAATAAGTTGATAGTGGATTCGTGCTATTTATATGTTAAGAGGGTCTATTAGTAGTCCAGTGGCCCCGTTGAGTTGGGTCCCAAAACTGAGGGAAGAAAATACCAGGGTAAATCCACCCCAAGAAAGAGCTCCGCTTGGAGAGGTTTCAAATATTCTTACGCTACTCGCAGCACGGAAAACATTTTCCTATTGTACGTGTCGGCAGTAAAGGTTTAAATTGTTCGAAATTTCCATGCATGGAAATAAATTGGGAAGGTGTGTTCATTTTTATCTTGTCATTTCATTCAAATGAGACGAATACTCGGTGGAAATGAATAAGACCGGTGAATTTTACCTTATCAATCGCAATTATTATATACCCGGGTTTTAATAGATTGTACCATCTCCAGGTCGTATTCAGGTATTTATTCCTGCAGTGAAAAAATTCATATATCTACCCATCCTCATCCCCCTGTATACTTACCTTTAGACTAGAGATGTGCGAATAGTATCCGCGAATACTCGAATACCTCGAATACTAGAAAGTATTCGATATTCGAGATCTCGAATAATTATGCCAAAGGTACCGTCTCGAATACCTCGAATACTTTGAATTTCGCGTCACACACTGTCGCTCACACGTCGTTGGTAGTTGACTCGGAAAAATTGAGAGAACTCTATTCTTTTAGTGCATGCAGTGCCGTTTTAGGCAAGTTGACGAACTACATCAAATTCGCGTGTTAGAGCGGTGAAAAGATTTCGACGTAGGGAACCGAAATTGATCGGGTGAAAAAATCCGAAATCCCAGGTGTCAGGAGAACCTCAGTGCCGTGGGATAGCAACATTGGCGTATTTCCCACGATCCGCTATCCCCCTTCATTCAGCATTCACTCTGAAGACTTCCTCTTCTCAGAAATCAAAGAAAAGGTCCCAGCTCGCGCAGGGATCGTATTACGAAGACCTTAGCTTCGAAAAAATATGAAGTTACCGGAAAATAATAGGATCGCGTTTCACCCTTCCCTCTTTCTCCCTAACTGACCATTTTCCCGGATCCATCGCTTGATAAAAATAAGACGAGGTGTTTACAATGTGTCATTTATGTCTAATAACGACAGGCACTTAGTTTAAATCTTCCCCTGGAGATGAAACTACCATAGGGAGAAACTCAGTGCCGTGGGATAGTAACATTGGCGCATTTCCCACGATCCGCTATCCCCCTCCATTCAGCACTCGCCTCACTCACTCTGACGATTTCCTCTTCTTCGAAAGCAAACAAAAGGTTCCAGCTCGTGCAGGGATAGTATTACGAAGACCTTAGCTTCGAAAAAATATCAAGTTACGCGAGAAAAATAAAAACGTGTCTCACCCACTGACCTTTTTCTACCAACCTGCTTCGAATTTCCCCCTTTCTGGAGGTCAACTGCTGCATGAGTCATCTATTAGCCCAAAAGTTGTCTAACAATGACTTTAGGCAATTGATTTTACACTTTTATTGGATTGAAATATCAGTAATATGCGCGTAATTTAAGAAAGAATAAAACCAAACACGACATATTTCTGACTTTATTTAAGCATTTTACGCAGGAAAATAAATGCCGGAAAGACGAAGAAATACGACGGAGGCTTAGCATTTTGGCGTAATGCTTAAATAGGGTGCTTTCATATTATTTTTTTATTGCCTAAATCGAAATATTAATACTCCTGGAGTACGTATTTAACACTTTTAGATTTTTATAAGACGATATCTATTTTTCGCGATTAAATTAAAAGTGAAAAATTTCAAGCGCGCGGGTAAGTATGAATGCCGGGAAAAACTCCGCGTGACGTCGTTCTGCTTCCCGCTGCCGCGAGTGAGGTGACCTTGGGGCGAGGCTCTGAGCGCTAATACGACAGGGTGCTAGGAGGTAGCCGAGTACCATGCTAGCAGGTAGCGCTAGGCTTAAATAAGGATCATTAATACCTTATCAAACGAAGAAAACTTTCCGACCTTAGTCAGTTGTAATAAGTGATTATTATGACATGTTTCCCTTAGCTCTGTGCCTCACGCATGCATTGGTAACCTCAGAAGATGTAAAACTCCTATCCTCTCGTGTAGAAACAAGGTTCCTGTGATGTCACGTGGAGTGGCATCGCATGGGCGCCAATCTGGCCTTTTTCAAATGAGGATAAAATTGACCATTGCCATTGGTCTAAACCTGTATTTCTAGAACCAAATAATTTGTATATTATGAATACACCAATGGTGGGTAACGAATCACAATCAATGCCTTTCGTTTTCTTTAATGAAGGAAACTACCCTATTGTTTACATCAAATTAAAATATTCCATTAATCAGCTAAATTCCTGTTTGAATCCTTTAAAGGCAATCACAATTACTCGCCAAAATCTCGGGTTTCCTGCTGCATGGGCGACCCAGTCAAACATTTTCACATTCATCGTTTAGTATTCGAGGTATTCGAAATTCGAGGTATTCGAATATTCGGGCAATGATTTGATATTCGAATTCGAGAAATCTACTATTCGACCCATCCCTACAATTTATATCAAACCTGAAAAAATGTCAGAATGTACAAAAGGATTACTCCTCAATTGCTTGTATTTTTTCCTGTATTAATTATAGCTATCATCTTGAAATTTTCAGGGCGTATATAATCAACTTAATCAATTTTTTTCTGTGCCTCACATATGCTCAATTTTTATCATTTTTTTCAGATTTATGATTTTTATATTTCGATGCTTGCAATTTTTGGCACTTACGATGTCTTCAAGCACCGTGAGATTTCAGTATGGTGGCATACGTTTTAAAATAGCTAAACCTTTCTCATTAAAGATTGGCCAAGCGGGGGAGGTGTATCGTCATAAATTTCGTGTCATTCTCCTACCGCACCAGCTTTTCGCCGTACTCAGTTTCTTAGCAGTTTGATGAGCTTTCACTAGAATAATGAGGAATGATTTTCCTGGTTTTCATCGGAACAATTAAGAGAAATTTCTCATTTTGTAGCCTGTAGCGGAGGGTCTTTTAATTGAAACGATCCCGGCAGAGTCTTCACAATAATTTCCGTCGTGAGGAACAAGTGCCTCCCGCGGAGACACCTGGCGGCGCCCATCAGAACTTTCGTAGTTTTGTTAATTCAAACTGGAAGCCGAGTCTTCGATTGGAATGTGCCGCCTCTTTTCGCGACCACACGAAAACGCACTTCTCCTCCAGGCACTATCGCTTGCCATAAGGATGCCGAACTGAAGGGAGAAGATTGGGAATATTTTCCGTACAAAAATCTCTCAAAACGGTCATGGTGAGAGAAGCTGAAATAGTTGTTTTGTTGCATTGTTACATACTTGGAAGAGAACATGCTATTGGGCTTTTTAGAAGGTTTATATGTATTAAAGGGAGTGGTGACATCTAATACTAAACGCCCAAAGCGGATAGCATCAATTCATGGGAATTTAAGATACAATTTTCACCTGAAATGTGCCGGCATGAGTGTGCCAGTCCAATAGGCTAATTGCAGCCGATACTCTCCATGGAATACTGATTTTTTTAGGGAAGAGTAAAATTGCTTTCAAGTAACACCGAGGGTTACCCTTTGATGCAGTGGCGTAATTAGAAATATCCTTTGGGGGGATAAGAGAGCTTTTGGGGGGGACGAGGGGGCTTTGAGGGGGGATGAGGGGGTTAGTGGGGGCTACCCCCCCAGGAAACGGGGAGAAAAGATAAGAAAATTTTTCCGAATTTCAGAAAATCTTTTGAAAAATAACATGCCTGAAAATGCATTTTACATCATTTTGTCACTTAAAATTCAACTTTTAGCAGATTCAGTTATTATTTATCAAATCCAGACAGGATTTTCAAGTAATTTTTTGATTTCTCTGAGGCTTTTGGGGGGCATACATCCCCTCGACCCCCCATCATAATTACGCCACTGCTTTGATGCATTGATTATGCTACGTTAAGTAATCAGTATTGAAGTGCCATTTTTTAGTACACGGTTCAATTTTCGCATTTTCCACTTGAATTAGAATTTTCAGGCTTGGCGTATTTATATTACACTGGCATTTACACTGATTTCGGCCAATGGTCTTAGGAGGCCTTTTGGTATCAACTCCCCACTACATTTGGAGCGACCAATCCATTAAAAAAATATTTTTCCTATGAAATTCAAAGTTTTACTTCATATTTTTTTATTACAAGTCACTGAAAGTGATAATATCTTATTTTAATGCGTGAACGCGCCATATCACCATGTTTGGATTTGTTTTTAGCGTGCTACGAAATGGATAAAATTTATGTTCATGTTCTCAAAAGTTCTCAAAAACGGAAAAAAATCTGCTACTGTTAATGTATTTTTTTATCCTTGACTAAATATTCTCAGTTTAAATTAAGCCTGAATAAGTTCAACACATATTTTTCCTCACCTTGACGAAAAACAGGTTATCCTTTCTGCATGCCTAACCGATGCTCGGCTATTGCTCAAAAACTTGTTCGTATAACGGCTAAAGGAGCATCAATATTCTATGAATGTTAGCGCGCCAGGTATAAGTGGTTCCAGAAAATGTGAACTGTATACCATGCGTAAAATTGCCCCGATCTACCCTAATATGTATTTCGAAATATTTCATAATCGAAATACCAGTTTAGCCCGCTGAAGGTGCCTCTGGGATAATTCATTCAGGCACGTCAAAGGATGTCATATTAATATTTCACTCGATTGATTTCTGCCGTCGACCAACCTTCATTTCAGTGTCTTTGACGAAATAATCCACGAAGGGTCATTTTATTGAATGATTGAAAACGGGATCTTACGATTGGAATGTTCTTAGCCAGATCAAAATCGTCATTCGGGCACTCTCGCTTCAAGAAAGCGAGCCGAAGGTTTTTCGCGGAATTCGAGGCGAACGTAATGAAGACTCCCCGAGGCGACAGAGCGGGATAATTTTGAAAATCCGTTTTGGAAATATTGTTGGCAGGGTCGTTGGGCACGAGCCATAACATGCCTTAAGGTATTTGAATGTGTTTCATTTTACATGATTAAAAACGGTGTTTGCGTGAAATTTTCCTAATCCATGGAGTTTAAAGAACTCACTCATTCCAGCCCATTTTTATCTCAGGAAAAAATCAATTTGAATGTTTGCCAGTTACCTTTACACGGTTACCTTTTCAACTAAATCATAATAATCTGGGATGCCTCAAGTGGACCATTTAATTTTGCAATGACAATTGACAATAAGTTAAGACCTGCGTTAAATTAAAGGATCAGTCACGTCTTTCATATCAGTCATCTTAATTTAAATGATAGGTTCCTTAAATTTGAAGAAGCTCAGAAGGAGCAAGGGCTTTAAATGGCTAAATGGTATCGATATGGCATTAAAAAGGATAGTATCCTAAGAAGCAGTGCAATGTGTAACCAATGCCTTTAAATATCTAGAGGTTGTGATCGTGTAATCTTGATGGTGGTTGTAGTTTATTATCCTCTGCAGTAACCTAGTATTACCATAGACTTAATGCATTTTGTGTAATTAGGAACAGCGAATGCCAACTGCCATTTTTATAAATTAACCAAGCTAAACCAATCAATGGCTGTGAGATAAACTAATTCAATTCCTAAGTCAGCCGTAGGTGCTCGACAACTTTGCTATCTTCCTAGCGGATAAGGACGTTTAATGCCAACTTTCCCGTGTCTTTAAAGACATGATATTGTTCCGAATTCGCCTCACCAATTACGGTGTTCGGAGCGATAATAGATTGTCTCAAAGAGCCCATATTTATAACTACGTAAAACAGTAGGTCCATGTAACAAATGAGGGCATATACATACAAGTATCGACTCATCCTATCCCTCAGCAAAGGAGTCTACAGTAGAATTATATTTTACATATTTGTTTTTCTTAGACATGATTTGAATAACCTATACTCCGATGACAGCAAACGTGTTATTTAGAATCGTTTTCAAATAATTTTTCTTGGGAAGCCTCATAATTCTTTCATACTTATTATATACAACTTAGAAGGAATCTGTTCGTATGTAATTGAATTATGTATACCAGTATCCATAATGCGAATTGTAAACTCTGCATTGAATACTATGAAGTTGGTTATTTGACATTTTTCCTCTAGGTTAACACAAATTTATTTTGTACATTTGGGAAAGTGTGCAAAATTCACTGTTCGATTTGCGCGCCTGCGGTTTACTTCTTAGAGATACTTAATCACAGTTATTTCCGTAAACTTTTGTTGATCCAGTTTTTTTTAAATACAAGTAGTCTGGTCCAAATTAATCTAAGAAATAAGAAGTAATTTATTGGATTGATTTTAGGCTTTTTTAATGTTCTTTTTGATTGTTTGAGCTAAAAATCCACTGGTTATAATATGCACGTTCAATCAAACAGTTAATTCTTTGAGAATTTTCGATGAATGATATCTCTTGAAGCATTTCCCTTGTATTATCGCAGCACCCTATCGTATCGAGCTCTGCTCGACGTTGGACCTGATGGCTACCACTAGGTCTCTAGGGTGTTGGCAGCATTAGGCCACTACATCGAGCCAGCCTTGACATTGGGCCGCAAAGGGGCAATGTGCGTGGTGTATAAATGATTCTAAATTTTCAATGAAGCATTATAGCCAAATTAACCCTCGCACTACCGCGGGCTGATATATCAGCTCTTGCTTTTCAGCCGAATAGTGACAGGAGCCGAAATATCGGCTTTGAGTTAGTTTAAAGTTCAAATTAATAATTATGCAGCAAATGAACTCTTAAATGAAATCAGGATTAATAAGATAATTCAAAATTCAAGTCATAAGAGCAAAATTAAAAAAAAAAACAGAATTTTGGCATACCGAAGACATACCAATGTTACATTTGATTTAAATACCTTGGCATTTCTCGCCAGTACCACTACAACTGCGTAGATCTAAGATCGTTAATTTCTTACTGAAGTTGCTTTTGATGATGTAATGCAGCACCTGTTTGGTAGCATTTGGTACCTTCCATACCTCCTTGCAGAAGAGAACCCACTTCAGTGTGAACAATGCGATTCACATTTGAGTGTGAAACATCCTGACTGAATGTGGTAAATATCGGTCCCGTCGAGAAAAACACAAAGTGAGCGGTACCTGAAAACATACCTTCGGTGATTCTCCAGAGTGTTTGTCACAAGTAATTGCCTTCTCAAAGGAAATCAAACATAAAAAAAAACTGTTAGTCGACTTAAACAAATGAATGCATAATCTTTATTAGAAATATTAATACCTGTTATAACATGGCAGTGAACACTTAAAATTTGTTTTACATGAGGACGTTTGTGGCGCAAAATGACCTGTCGACGCACTAAAAAAAAAACACGCTCAATTATACACTTGAAGTTGAATTCGTTATTAATGACGTAAAACAGCATCTCTGTGGCAAAAGTATGAAGCGGAAATCTTTGACACGTAACGGAAACTGCTGAGGTTCCCCAACCCTCCTCCGATTTTGGATTAATCCGCGAAAACCCCGTTATGAAGGAATACTTCCCATCCGATCTATCCCTCAAATTGGTTTTCCCGCCATTGTCGTGATATATATATATATATAAGAATAGACGGGCACATCTCCTCATCGGGTCGGGTTCACGTAGGCCTTTTTTTTGCAGCCGGAAGCGAACGGAGTGTTGGAGAAGAAGGGAGCCGCGGAAGGAGTATGGGGGGGGGGGGGGTGTAGGTAATCCTATTGCACGGCTGCCGATCCAATCACTTCCTCGGGCATTATATTTCGCTTAATCAGCTTAGAGGCAGACGGCATTATTGCAGACGCCACTCCTATGTCATCGGCTCCGCCATATTTGCTCACCCAAGCGAGCATTTTGAGATTATTACCACGCGATCGGAAAAAACGCTGCTGTCGGCCATTTTCATCCCATTGGTCGGAGTAGACGCGCGAGGGACACGATAAATACTTAATACTTCCATCATTCGATGAATAAGCAAATCATTAACGTTGTTAAGGGGTAGTATATTGGACTATCTGCTTCTGAGAATTATGTCTGATATGTTGATGGATGTATATAATTTGATCGTGAATCCTTCCTGTTGCTCTGATCTTGTTACCTTCTAGAAAGACCATTTGGTAATGAAGTTAATACACCATTTGGTTTAACGACTTAATGTGTGTATGATCATAAATTGATGTGATGAATAGAATTTCGTCTTAAGAGGGCGTTGCTTTTGGCCAAAGGTTCACGAACAAGCAATGAAGAATGAGCCAAAATTGTCGAGTTCATAGAAACAATTTAAACTTTAGAGGATGCCGCAGACAACGTAAAAACTGAATTGGGCTGAGAATATTTTTCTATTTCAGAGGCATCTATACAATAACTATAAAAATAATTTTGAAAATCTTGGCTCTCCAGATCTAAATTGAAACTGTAAAATTCACAATTTTTTTAATTTTTTTGAACTCACAACTTGTTTGTATATTCTCGTATCACTTTCAAGATTTCCTCGAAGGAAAAGATGCCTGGATTAATCCCGGAACGTTAGGATACATGGAAATGGTTGAAGAGTAGCAAATCGAGTATCGCAAAACTTTCCTATGTGTAACGCTTGAATAGACAATTTTTGACGTGACATCTCCCGTAACGGGACGAATAATTTTAGGTTTGAATACAGGAATGGTGCTTGATGACATTTTTAATCGGTAATGCTGGTAGTCATTCTGACCAAAGAAAGTAAAAGTCTATTTTTATTGAAAATTCTAAACGATGAATCACTTTCTCACTATCAGTCGCATTTAATCTTTTTTCATGACGAAATTGCACGTCCCGAAAGCCGCCTAAAAAGGCGTTTGGCAGGAGGTGTTAGGACACCAGCCGTCTACATATAAAAAGTAAATGCTCGAACAAAAATTTTGACTTGCATTTATTAGTCACTTTTAATTTTTCGCTTCTGTCGTTTATCGCCTAATCATGTGGAAAAGACCTTTGTGAACATGAGACGTAGCCATTTACGTCTGATGAATCGTTGGGGCTAAATTTCCAAATTTTAGATCGAGGAGAATGTTGGAAATTGTGCCTATACTATCGGAGCTTGAATAATTTCAAGATAATAACTTGTGCTTACCAGGAGAAAAGAGAGATCGGTTGAGTAGGAATGTTGCATTTTCTTCAGAGTAACATTTTCAAATCAGAAAAAATATCCCTAAATGCATGTCACGCGCGGAGGAGATATGAGGGATTCAGCATCAAATTTAGGGGGGTCTTGACCTGGGTCCGGAGTGTATGGAATACCAGGGGCGCCGACGTATAAAAAATATTGGGGGGGCCCATATCAGGTTTTGCCCCGGGAAGAGGTTAAATTCAAAATTTGTCGCAGCACCGAAACACTACCATAATTCACACCACTTGATTCAGTTAACCTGCTTAACCTTATAATTATTTGTTTCAACACACATTGTTGAATTTATTTTAAAAGGTAACTATCGTCAAAAATGGGAAATAAAAATAAATATATTTATGTGATTTCACAAAGCATAATATAACTTAATTATTTTCTTGAATTATTGAGGGGGCTCCGCCCCCCCAAACGAATCTTTGAGGGGGCTCGGGCCCCCTCAGGCCCCATGGAGTCGGCGCCACTGTGGAATACAATGAATACAGGGGCGTTCTATCGAGTAAAATTAAAAATTTTTTTTACGCATTTTGAAGTCTAAAATGTCATTTTAATTCTTTGCGAAAGTTAAAATTAAACAACTATAGAGATTTAAGAATACAAAAACTATCTAAGTAATATAATTTACTTTTTTAATATGGAGGGGGGCAAGACCCCTGTGACCCCTTCTATCCCTTATATCCGCCCGTGGGAGGAGAATGAGAAAAGCACAAGACAATTATTTGGAAGGAATTATTTATTCGAGGCTGTTAAATAGCATTCTACCAACGATGATGATGAATATCGATGGATGGAAAAGGTTAGACGTTATTCACTGGATATTAGAACTCGCTTTTAAAGCGCCTAAACCAGTTAGCACCCTAATTTATAATATGCACCCACGCCCACCTCCTCTGAGCATTGTTGCGAGTGCGGCACGTCACCCGGGTGCCTCCATCCGCCCACTTTAATGCGCGCCGCTCCCCACAGAGGCCCTTTTAAACATTCTCTTCCCTTACGCCCACCCCCGCGCGCAGGTTCAATTATTTACGCCGCCGCACACTCATTTCTGCTCCCCCTATGCGAGTCTGCGGCCGTCGCCGCTCAGCTGTTTCCATTCCTTCTCGCCAGGGAGTCCAAAAACGCTCCTTCCCATTCGTAGGCGCTCCTTTCTCCATTTCCGGCATTAATTAAAGTCGCCTTTAGCCCCCCCCTTCCCGCCGCCAGAGGCGCCACCCGCGCGCGCTAAGAGGCAACGGGCATTACCGCGCATTTAATGCCGACTTCGAAAAAAAAAAAAGTTACCCTTTTTCCCCTTCGGGGAAATGGGAGACCCACAGGTGAGGGCATTTAAATTGCGAAAAAAAATGAAAGCGCAGAATGCGGGCTGCTCTCTCATTCTCGTCATCGAAGATTCCAGACTTCGAAATCCTCTCATCGAAACATCGTTAATGCGTTGGAGGTCGGAGTGGGGGGACTGGCACTGAATCTCAGCGGTTCATTTCCTGTGCGCCAAGCCTCGTTCGCAACAGCTTAACCTGATTTAAGAGGACGCATCACTGTCTCTATCGCAAACGGTCGTATTTGATGTAATTTGGTTATGTATTCCTGGACTTAAAATTAACTGAATAACCTGATATTTTCAAGGACAGCACATTTAGAAAATTTGGTGACTACGTATTTTTTCCAAGATTATTTACTCGTGTATTTTTAGAGCAATTTTTTTATATCATTTCTTTTCGTCATTTGCAAAAGTGTCTAGCAGGTTAAGATGGTGAAAAGTGCCCTCAGATATTTTGAAAAATAAAAAATTAGCACTTAAAGTGCATCAAAAGGTATTTGCTTCCCTAAAGTTTCAGGCATTAACATTTGAAATCAACAAAAAAAATTGAAACACGATTTTTCGTTTTTATTTTTGTAAAAACGTTTCCTTGATTTTGAAATATATATGCTATTCCGATTTAACATTCTGATTTTTTAATGCATGTTTTAACCGAATACTAAAATTTGACGTAAGTTTGAAAATTTCAAAATAAAATTAAAAATTTTAGTAAACAATAGTACCGCCGAAAAAATATATAATGTTACCTCTGCATCAAAGTATAATCAGAATTTTTTTGTTTTCAAATCGGTGGAACACGGTCAAAAACACGAATAACTGCTTTGCGCCGTATGCATCTACGTACTCCAGAAGGATATTTGATTAGAGTGTTGAGAGCAATGATTATCGATCAATTTGTAACACTGTTGATTAAGAATAAATAATTAATATAAACGATGCCTATCACTGTAAGAACAATTGTATTTAATTTTTATGACCTACTTCTAATTTCTTCAAGCTTTGAGAAATACGTCTGCTGAAAATGAATTTTTTAAATATCTCCTGACTCTTAAACATGAAGTTATCGTCAGCATTAGTGTCAATTTCCTCATCACTGCGAGAATATGAAGGAAGTGGTGATAAATGGGGCATCGTCTTTTCGTCCATGTATTAAAGGCCGTTTTACACGGGGCTTGTCATGGCGCATATTAGCATCGAAAACATTTGTTGAAATTGCGAGAATACGGGCCTGGAATTGGAGCAGAGGCTACTTTACCATTTGGTATACGTGCATTCTCGCATTTTTCCTAGTAATTCATTGCTTTACATGACGTAATTTCGACTTTGCCTATGTAAGTAAATACCTAAGATTGTATAATAGTGTGCCCCAGGTAAAACGGACTTAAGTCACACTAGTACAGCATTTACGGCACAAAATATCATTGTACAAGACCACGTTATTAATTTCCTTCCAAAAGGCCGAATTTTATATTATTAGTGTAAATAATTGCTTATTTAAATTAAGTTTCACTTACAGCAATGACACCAATTTACAGTGAAAAGTTTTGCAAAAATGAATAAGGCCAAATATAATAACAATATAAAAACTTACAAAGAATACACCGATGGACAGAGGAAAAAATTCAATTAGCTGGCATATTTCTACTATGACACATTTTTTTTATAAAATCGTATTTTTCTCTGGCTAGTGTCATCTTCAGGTACGATAAAATGCGAGTCTAATGTTACATCAATTAAGTGGTACTTAATTATGCCGATTTTTGGAGAAAATGACGGCTAGACGCAGCTGAAAATATCGTGGAACCAAACATATAATGGCGTAAGTACTTTTAATCTCGTTATTTTGAAATAATTCACTACTTTAATAGGACATGTGGTTTGTGGAGATGAATTAGCTTTCGCTGCATTTTAATTCCTCCCACGTGTCGACAGTGTGACCACTTTGGAAGTAAAATAATGTCAGGAGCGCGTGTCGAGGGTGCAATTCGACCATGTTGTCAATAACACCGAGCTCGCAGAGAGCAGGCCGGCGCGCGGTTCATGTTCCAAAAGCCGGCGACACGATGCTTTCTCGTTCTCACTCCGAGATACCGAGTGCTCCATAACGACGAGGAGCTTGTGAATGTTGTTCGCTCGCCCCCTCTCAGCACTCTCATCAAACATATGGCGAAATTAGGCGCGCAGTCATTTTACGCGCAACGGGTTTGCTTCCTGACTCGAGTGATGACTCTCTTCCGGAAAAACCTCTCGAATCGCCTTGCCACGGAGGGCAACATTCGATAGATCGATCCATCAATCAACCGAGTCATAGACCGCCTGAAATGCCTCGTTCAGATTACGATTGTTCCAGCGATCGTTGGAACTATCGTGCATTCACACGATGGTTTAAACCTGTTCTGCCCTACAGGTCTGAAATCTAAAGCGAACGAGAAATTGACGATATAAAAGATTCACCAATCTGTGTTCAACGAATAGTAGAGTAGATTTTTCAGTCGACTTTACAGAAGTCGCCACTTGCGAATAAATACAAATGATTAAGGTGCTATATAGTTGAAGTTCGACGTATTGAAATCAAAGGTTTCACTTTTCCACAATTATTTTTTTATTGTATTTTTTTATATTACGACGCGTTTAGAGTCACAGGGGTAACATCTGGTAGGTATCATCTGGTACATGGCATCATCTGATACAAGATGAAAGATAAACGGCAATAAATATTAGGTCTATTGGACAATCAATATCTTTAGATTGCGCAAACGCCATTAATTTTGATATTTTTGTTGAAAATATTTCATTTTCAAAATAAAAAAAAAATAAATTTAACCATGTCATGCCAAAAACATTTACATCTTAAAAGTTTCACTTCAGGTCTGGTATCAACAATAAAAAAATTAGGCCTGCGGTATAACAATTGTAGACTGTGCAATGGGGCTAAAAATGGCAATTTTCGTGATTAATGTCGGAAATTTTCATCCGTCTTGATAGTTGTTAAGAATATCTAGAAAGCTTTGATAACCAAAGTAAGCATATTGTGGGTGTAATTCAATTGTGAATGGCTTCACAGAAGTCCCCAATTGCGTCTCTGAAATTTGGAGTGATCTTAATTTTACGAAGACTATAATTAAGGTTGTTAACCAAAATTTATATTCGTGATGATTTAATATATCAAATCTATAACTTCTCAATGCTACTCGCCATTGTAAACATTATGTTAGAAATATTAAAAACAAATGAATAGGGTGGTTTCCTATTATTTTTTTATTGCCTTAATCGAAAGATTATTACTCCTGGAGTACGTATTTCGCGCTTTTAGATTTTTAAATGACAACATCTATTTTTCGCGATTAAATGAAAAGTGAAAATTTTCAAGCGCGCGAAAACGAGACGCTTAAGTATGAATGTCGGGAAATATCTCCGTACGTCGTATTTCTGGTTCCCCCTCCCGCCCGGTGAGGTGACCTTGAGGCGAGGCTTAGCTCTGATACGTCGCAGGATGCTAGCGGATAGCTGAGTATCTTCCTGAACGGTAGCGCTTGGCTTAAAAAAGGTTTATTAATACCTTATCAAACGAAGAAAACTTTCCGACATTAGCCAGTTTTAATAGGTGATTATTAAGACATGTTTCCCTGAGCTCTGTGCCTCATGCTTGCATTGGTAACCTCAGACGATGCATAACTCCTATCCTCTCGTGTAGAAACTAGGTCCCTGTGACGTCATGCGGAGTGGAATAGCATGGGCGCCAATCTGGCCTTTTTCAAATGAGGATAAAATTTGACCCTTGCCATTCGTCTAAACCGGTATTTCAAAAACCAAATAATTAGTGTATTATGAATACACTAATGGTGGGTAACGAATCGCAATCAATGCCTTTCGTTTTCTTTAATGAAGGAAACTACCCTATTGCACTGCCCCGGCCACCGTGCTGCGGATATTAAAAAAATTAAAATGCGCTGTATTTGAATGCATAAATAAAAGTTTCTATGGGAGAAACTGGGGTCGCCTCTTCGAAGTCTCCTTGGATGGTCCTCTTCCGGAAACCTCTCCAATCGCGTTAACGTGGAGAGCCATTCGATAGTTCGGACCATCAATCGACGAGTGATGGACCGCCAGAAATATTCTCCAATCTGTGCACTCTCTGTCGCCATTTACGTCGCTTGGAGTACGTGGAGTGAGAGTAGTTTAGCATTGCTGCTCTCTTGTCCCATCTGTGTCGCTCTGACGAGACGCCTCTTTCGTTCCTTCGGATTCCTATTTTTCCTCAAAATTTGGGCTTGTAAAAACATAAAAAAATACAACTTTTTCTTATTCTTATTGGAAGTCACTTCCTCGATCGGTGCGTTTTCGTAAGGAAGCACTCTTTTAGATTCGCAAGGATCGTTTTGATAAATTTCAGGATATATATCTATATGTTTATGGTTCTCTGCTTGGCCCACAGGAACCACCTTGGCAGGGGGTTTCTGTTGAGTAGACCCCTTTGAACATTTACCAATTTGTCTAGTTAAATGATCATACAAGTCCAGTGTAGATGTAAATTAGTTGCATCGGTGATACAGGCATATTTTAAAATGAGGTCGATTCTATTTGTGCAGAAAAAGTCAGGTTCTTGCGTAGGTTTCAAACGGATAAGAAAGATCTGAGGTTTTCCCGGCGTATGATGATGTTGAAGTTGTTTCGGGTTTCCCACCGGATGAGGTTCTCCATCTCTGCCGACGTTTCGATTGCCGTGTCATCCATCATCATCAAGCCCTGATGACGATGGACGACACGGCCATCGAAACGTCGGCAGAAATGAAGAACCTCATCCGGTGGGAAACCCGAAACAACTTCAACTTCAAACGGATAACATTACCGGTGAGAGGACTAGCTCTCTCATTGTGTGCCTTGAACCTCGTAATTATTGTAACCCGTGTGAAATGTTTCAGAATTATGGTGTAATAAATAGGTTAAGATTGGTATCTGAAAACAAAGGTTTTTTTAGATCATTTAAATTAATATAGTCATATGATGCCAATCTTAGTCGAAATTTTGTTTGGCATCTGAAACTCATCACTCAACCGCAATCGTTTAAGTTAATGTGTTAACTAGATATCAAAAAGTTATTTTGCCTCCGTAATTGCTCATGTGTTCGTATTTTTATCGTAAAATCAGTGACTCCTTGTGTGCGTGTCCTTTGTTTCATAGAAAATTTTTTTTTCCTATAGTCAAATCCGATAGGCTTTTGATTAGAGTTAATTTAAGAAAATATTGGCCTTTTGTTTGAACTAGAAAGATCTTCTAGTCCAATTTATCTCTATATAAAGCACTTTCCAGCCAGTAATGAAACATTTAACTCTCCAGAGGCGCTGTTATTAAGAACGTCACTTGTTCTCGAGTGTGACTATTTTGTCGACGCGTGTTAAACTAAATTTTAAGTTATCACTTTGAAAATATGGATCACTGCATGATCAACCTTTTCCTGTATCTTACACACAATATAGATCCATAGTCTTCTGGTTTCATAAAGTCTCCGTATGTGAGGCAGGTTTCAACGGATAACACTGTTCTGCAAAAAATAGTTCAAAAAATTCCTGGCTACAATTTTGGGTGTTTCTGGCTAATTTTGGGTCGCTGAATCCGAAAATGACCTCCGTTTTTTCTATTACCCTCCATTTCTACGAGCAACCCCTAAATTGGGGAAAATAACCCCTTATCTAAACTTATCGCTTTTCAAGGGACTTTTACTAATGTTATCTGCTTCTGATTGAAAAAAATGACGTTTTAAGGCTATCAGGGTCAAGAGAGAGATAAACTTCACTGGGGTTGAAAAGATTTAGGGGGTGAAAATTGAAAAAAAAATCAAATGTTGGTCAAAATCGAATAACAAGCAAATGATTTTCAATCGAATCGAAAAGCTTTACATTTCAACAATAATCGAAATATGAACCATGAGATCGATTAATCGAATGTTTGATCTGAGGTTTCCACGGCGTTACTTCATATGAGTCTTGGCTTCCGGGCGTTCCTCCGCGTTTTGATGTCCATAAGTGACGACAGTTTCTCCAGCCATCCTGCTGGCGTCTTCAGGTCAAAAGTAGCGATGCATTTTTATGCATCGCTATTTTTATGATTAATCGAATGAGTCGACGGTACTCTTTAAAAAACAATTAAAATAAAAACCTGAGTATAATTTTGATGCATAGTTTTCCACGGCGTTGTCTAGATGATGTCTCCATGTTTCTGGGTTTCACCGCGTGGATTTCATTCGACCTGAAGACGCCGGTTGGGATACCGGAGAAACTGTCGTCACAAAGAAAATCCACGCGGTGAAATCCAGAAACATGGAGACATCATCTGAGTATAATTTATTGGAAAAACACTCGAAATTCACATTTTTGTTTCAGGAAAAAATCTACTTAGTCTACATGCTTCAATTATTAGCAGTAACAATGTACAAGTGCCTTATACAAGTTTTGGGATCACATTTTGAAACCTTTCGGCTTCAATAAATTTTTAAGGCAGGTCAAATTATTTCGTTGCTTTCTGGATGATGTATAGCGTGCCTTTCCAAATTTAACGGCCTTTGAGAAAATTCGTGGACATGGTATGTTTGACGTTATCATAGGCAGGTAGTAATGCTGCTGAGATCAAAGTACTAAATGGTCATGATCGAAGTTAAAAAAACTTATTTGTATCGAAACTTATAGTTTGGATCGAAACCCAAAGATCATGGCTCGATCTATATTTCCTTGTTATATTGACTTTTAAAACTTGATTTTCGATTCTAATCTAAATAGATTTTTCCATCACTATACCGATGCACAGTATTCATATTTGGAACTTAGTGTTGATTAGAGTCTACCTTTTATTTCCTGATAATTTCAGGCTGATAAATTAAATTTTAAACAAGAAATCCTTTACCAAAAAAGACCAGACTTGCGGGTGGAATGCGACAGTTTGAGTTTTATTATGGCTACTGCTGCCGTGATTTCATGTCATAAAGTTTTTATGGCTTAAATAAAAACTTTTATTACGAGATTAGCCATAAAATTTTATGGTTTTTAATATTTTTACCGTATATACTAGTATTTTAGTTTCTTTAAAAATATCGTAAATGCAATTTAATGGATGAAAACTATGGACGATTCTTATAGAGGAGCAATTTTCAGTTCACAATTCGTGTTTAATGGTAGGGAACACCTTCTCTCAGGGGTTCATATCTGCATAATAAATAACAGGGCGAATCTGACGACCACCTGTCGAATGCGCCAATGGGAATTTCTTGATGGAGACAAAACTCGTGAAAATTATTTACAGCGATTGAGTGTGAGGTTATGAGGCGAATTGAAAAGTGATTTTTTCATCCCTCGTGACTTTAGTGCGGTAGTTATTTTTATTCTCAAATGGGTGCTCTTGAGAAATGGAGCAAATGGTTGTCACGGAAATTTCATAGCGTACCTTATTAGTATTCATTCAATCTGAGATTCAGCCTGAAGGTTAGTTTGGGTGGGTGAGGATAGAGCTCCCCCGAGCCACAGAAGTGTGAATTTCACATATTCAGGAAAGGGAGGCTATTTCCTTTCCCCGGGCCACCTTGCCCGGGCTTTATAGAAGGGCTTTTTTTTGGGTTTTCTGATGGCTACCATCAGTAACAGAAACCAATACCCCTAGGTTCGCAGCCTACCGCTATACACTGTAGACAACCATGCTCATTCTTCTTATTACTATTTGATAAAAAAATGGACCATACTAAAATATTTTTTTTTTGAAATTACATTTAAAAATCGCAGTTTGTGCCAAATTTCATGGCAGTTTTAGTCGCTGCATAGAAAAAATATGAAATTCAAAAGGAATGCAAACGTTAGGAAAAACTACTGGTGACAGAAAAATGATAACGAAAGTAAAAAAAAGGCTCGTATTGGTAGTAATGTAATGTTTTTTTAGATAAATATTCACATATATTCAGACTTGTTTAATAATTACTGCTATTTAAGTGAGCGAGTAATGAGCAAAGCTCTACATCTCTGTTTATTAAAGTAGGAATATGAAGTTTAGTATGTAGAAAATGATCCACAGAACCCTATCTAAACAGTCTACTCTGATTTTGTACCTGAAGTATAAGAATATCTTCTAAGAGAGCGAAGCATGTACTTACTACACGTACGAGAAGTGGAGTTGAGATGTTTGGTGCTGATAAGTTGGTACCGGACCCAGTCTGCATCATTGAAAGTCCGGATATTTGAATTATATATCGTTTGGAGGCTTGAAGGCAGAAATGAAAATAGAATTTGCCAATGCTGTGGAATGCTATTTAATTTAGTGGCGTAGGTTAGTAGCTTGAGCGATAAAATGAAATAATTTAATAATATGGCTTATTTCTTAGTACTTCAGAAATGTTACGTGATTGGGAGACTGCCAGGATACTCCAAAAATTTTCCATGAAAACCTACCTCAATCGGTATAAATGGAATAGTACATCATCCTCCCCTATCTTTCTCTTGCTGGGCAATTTACCTGAGCTGACGGTAGCCTCTCCCAAAATCTATACCCTAAAGCGCATTCATCTTCCACTGTTCACCTGATCAACTTCTTTCTTGGGTGCTGTTGCACCATATATACCTTTTGCATTCTCAAATATTTATCGCAGTCCATCTTATCTCGTGTCCTGACCTGAAAAAAACGAATCAAGCGCAAAAATGACAATCTTTCATTCTGTTGTAAATTTATGCGTTGTTTATGAACTTTAGTTCACCCTCGAAATTCGTCGATAAAAAGAATTTTTTCTCGCAGCATAGCGTGCATCATAATTTTTTATGGCAAGGTAAATTTTCTGTATTTATATGTAAGTCTCTGTAAACTCTAGAAAAATAAGTCAAAATATATTGGAAAACAGTGGCGGAGCAGAGAGGGGCTAAGGGGCTACAGACCCCCTTGGGCATGTTATAGATACTAAATAAAATGGTAATATTGCTCAGACCCCCACTAATGCTCGGAGGTGACCCCCCTAATGTAAATCAATTATTCTTTTTAATTATACATGATGTTGTTGTCTCTTTTAACTTATTTATTCAACTGCACTGGTAACTAGTCAACAACTTTTTCTTACCCTTGACAAACCTTTGCTTATTTATAAACTTCAACACTTAATGTTGTTGATTTAAATTAACATTTCGTTGAAATAATTACTATTAAATGATCTCTCCATTTTATTCGGGTTTTCACTGCGTCCGCTGTGTTTAAGTGACAACAGTTACGCTGACATTGCAGTCAGCGTCTTCAGGTCAAAGGTCACTTAAAAAAAACTGTTGTCACTTAAACACAACGGACGCGGTGAAAAACAAATAGAATGGAGAGATCATCTAATCAACGCCGCGAAAATCTTCGAACCTATATTACTTACTATTAACTTCAACACCCCCAGTCCCCTAACCAGTACTTCCTGTCACTATCCTGGATCCAGCGCTGTTAGAAATACGGAAAAAATACCTTGCTTGAAGCCAGGTGGGCTGTTTTTTTACTTCAAAACTTTTAGTATCTTTTCAGAGAAAAAGAAGTCTTTTTTTTGCAATGTTTTCATCGTAAAACGTAATCAGCAAGACGGTCTTGCGTGTTTTTCTCCATTTTCCGTTGAATATTGAATATCAATTATCACCCTTCCGACTGCGACAAATAAATGCTGGCTCACTCCGTGGTGATAAGAAGTGGCCGAGGTTCACACAGGAATAAACAGGACGCGCGCCGCTTTTCAATTGTCGCGCCCACGCAAACTTTCTCGCCGTCGCCGGCACTTCCTGCCGTGGCGCTCGCTTCCGCTCTTGCAAAATGCAAAACCATCCCGCGAACATGAAAGGATTTAGAAAGCCCTTTCTCCCACGGACCCCGTACTGGCCTAAATATTTCACATTAAGAGCCCATTCAAATATTTTTTCCCATGCGAGATACGTTTTAATGCTATTCAATTGCGGCCTGCCTCAGTTCAAACGTCATCGACCGCAGCACTCAGTCAGTGGTCGCGCAAGCACAGCGAGATATAAAGGGCGGGTGGTCCAGAGGGAATGGAATTAAATGTATTGTCCTGGGATGAACTTACTTGGAACGTCATTCTCTAATACATCCCCTGATGCGAATATATATGAAATACCAACAAAAAAAAGTTGGCAATTGCAATCGTTAATAATTGTAAAATGACAAAAAATAACACAAAAAAAACTTTTACCTTCGGAATAATTAGTGGGAAAGCTAAGCAAACAGCATAAATATCACATACTTAAGGTAATCATAGTAAATTAAATATGAAGCCTAAAAAAATTGAGAAAAAGTTAACGAGGAAAGTATTTTGGCTATCGGAACATATTCTTATTGCTAATTTTGAATTAAAATTTAAGTATTTGTGGAAAATTATCTGTAACTTCATAATTGCTTCTATATTAAATGCCACAACATCAAGCGTAAGAAAATTAGATAGCATAAAATTCCCTATCCTTGTTCATCGTCGGTTGCTATAAAATTTGATGAAAATAAAATTTCTATTTCTAATAAACAGCATAAAAAATATTACTTGCATCTTAATCTACCAGTCGACCCTTTCAGGGATCAAGAGGTGGGGAATTTTACCTTTTCAATCTTGATTGCATGAATAGAATCTTAAAATCGGTTTTGTTTGCATTCACAATGAGATGCCAATCTCCTCCTTGGTGCGTTCTCGTGTCCACTTCACGATGCGTTTTCATTAAGTTTGTTTACGAAGGCCGATAAGACTGTAAGAAGCGCATTTTCTTACCTGTACATCTGTATAAAATATAATTTGGGGATTACATTTTCTCATTAACTATTGCTCCATATAAGACTCTCTGTGAAAAATATTATTTTTATTCGCTTTTCATTTATTGACAGATGTCTCTGATGTTGGGCCACAACATTACAATGTGCATAACTCATTTTTCATGGATGTGGAAGATTAAATTTCAGCAACAAAGGAAGTAATACATTGACAGGGTGTACATGTAGTGTTGTACCATTTTTTTGAGCAACCCATTAGGCTTATTTATCGTAATTATTAAAATAATTAGGACTATCGAAAAATTTTCTTCAGTTTGAAGGTCTTACGATTAAAAAAATAATGATATTATAAATAACTTATAATAAAAAATGACCAACCTGTGACACTGGTTTAATTATTGCAATATAAAATATTCATATATAAATATACATATATTAAATAGTATAAGGTGTGGTGCTAATACCCTCATTCGTCAACGCATGGAAAACAACTAATACTACTACTTCAAACCGGATTACTGAGGACGCGGAACTGAAACTCCTCCCCTTTTTGGTTAGTGCACGAATAAATGTTGAGAAAGTTGAAAGGCTACCAATTCCAAAGGATTCACGCCAACACTGCTATCCAAAGATCAGAAACAGTTTTTGTACCCCGTCTTATCATCTCACAGTTTCGATCGCTTTTTTCAATCAAATGAAATCCCAGCGGCCCGGTATTCGTGGAGCCAAATGCGGGCCGTGACGCGGTCATCCGTGCATTCGATTTCAGCGTCAAACTCCGTTTCCCGTTTTCCATCAAGGCCTGCGATAAAAGTGAAGATGCAGCAACTCAGATGAAATCGTGGAAAATGGCTCACGCGCAACCAAAAGGAAACGGTAAACCATCCAGCCTTCATACACGTAAACTCATATGTGATTAAATGGTTTGAATTCAAAGGAAATGCGAAGGAAGCCGAAAAGAAGCATGGCCTCGTACGAACTTTAGAGATTTATTTTGTTCAGCTGCTCGTAGATACTCTTAAACTGAAGTGCCTCTAACGAGTAATCGCTAGCAAGACATGAGAAGTAATTTGCTGAAATTATTTTCGCTACAAGTAACGATTACTTATACGCATATCTCATACGCATCTCTCTTGATACATGCATCGTTCAGTTTTAGCGAATTTTATTACGCGTCAGCGCGCGCGCGTTCTCTTTGACGTTAATTGCTTATTCTGTATTAATGAATTCCACTGAAGTGATTCTAAAAAGCTAAAAATCATTCAAAATAAAAAACAGAAACAACATAGTTCACACCCTAATGTAAATATTACTTGGAACAGTTTTTTAACAAAAAAAACTTGGAACAACTTTATGATTAATAATTAGTTACCCGTTTCCTTCTTTGCAGGGAGACCATCCCCGGAATAATGGTAGTGTTTCCCATTAAAATTTCATATGCTTTTATTTCCATTATTATGTTGTCTCTCCCTGTTAAAAAAACACGTTTTGTGCGTTTTTATCTGCTCCATTAACAAAAAAAAGTCCTTCAGCTTAAACATGGAGACTGAGAACCCACATTGAACGCACCTAACCTCGCTCGTAGTAGTTTTTGATGAGTTGTGCCGCTTTCCTTGCTTTTTATAGTTTACGTGTTAAGTGTTTCTGCACCGAAACCTTTGTGCTCCATTTTTTGGAACGGCATCCAATGGGTGATAAATATTAAGGTTATCCTGAAGTGTAGGCCACATTTACACTGTTACGCTATGCATGTGGTATACATTTTTGAAATTCACGCCTACATTTGTGAGACATAACATTTTTTATTTTTATTTGCTGTATCTACTGCTACAATTCGACAATTAAATTAAAAAATGAAGGTAGAATATCCACATGTAGCGCACTTAATCTCATTTCTACAGCCCAAATCTTGAGAGAGGTAATAAAAAAATTGATACAGAATGAATGATTGACTGACTCGCTACATAATTAATATGTGTGGATGATAAGCTTTCGGCCATAATCTCTCCCTTTTAAAAACGTCAATTTCCAAATTCATTGCAATAAGAGTTCAAAAAAGTTCCTGTAACTGTGACCGTTTTATGTCAATACGCATCCATTTATGATGTTAAGTATCAGTGGAGGAACGAATTCGTGGAAGTTAGAATATCAAGTATGGGCATTATATTTTCACAAAATACATGCGTATCACCGAGAGAGCGCAATGCTTCCTCATCATGCCAAAGAGCTTGACTGTAAGCGGTTGTTTAATTTACGCTCTTGCCGTGTCGTTGATCGTGCGCGTTTTATTCACCTGCGTTACACGAGCGCAGGCAGCAGCTCATTAACAGTCTCCGTTGGCCGTTCCCTCATTTACGGACGCGTGCTCTCCTGCATCCACAGCTACCTGAAACCCCACCGCTCCCCAAACTTGCACTCTTTCATCTTTGAACCGCCTTCTGCGTCGCTCCTCCTCCTCTTTCCCCCTTTACTTGAAAAGAGTCGTTCGTGAATGAGTCGCACATCAACCCTTCATCTGCGGGAATATCATATGTCCGAATGTATCACTGACTGCTGGAAAAACGTAGAAAAACGTTCGATCATCTATTCTTAACCCTTTATAATCCAGTGTTGCTTCTAAGCAACATCAAAAATTTTAACTTTAAGCTCTACTTAGGAGTTATCTAAACTAGGTACCTATTATTTTGATGTGCAAATTTTGATGACGAAATATTTAACTGCCGGGATAGTTATCATTGAGTGTAAAATTTATTAAGTTTAAGAAATAAGTTTTCAAAATGAAAAATCTTGAAATTTGTTCTCTTCCAGAATCAGCTATGGGTTGGAAAGGTTTAACAGCTCTCCCAGGCCCTTCTCTCATCTTTCTTAACGGCCTAAAATCTTTCTTTCATAAATTCAGTCGGGTAGCCAGGAATTTCGTTTGGGGGGGGGGGATCCAAAACCAGGGAAGGAATTTTTAAAAACTTTTTTGTACTAAGTAGAGGGTTTTAAACTAATTTTTAATACTTTTCAAAATCGAATGAAGTTCATTTTTCAAAGATTTCCTTTTGTTAATTCATGATTTTTCAATATTTTGTTTCCTTTTATGAAGCGAAGTAATTGTGTTTTTATATTTCGGAGGGCGGGCGCGGCCCTTTGGACCTCCCCCTTCGTTACGACACTGCATAAATGGTGCAATTGGCGGTGACACTATACTTACATCGATTTTTACCAATTTTCGTCGAATCTTCGCCAAATTCAGGATTTGTAACTTATTTTACATTCTAAACAATACTAAGCGTGAGAATAAGCCCTACGTCTACAAAGAGGAACTTTCATCATTTTTTTTTATTTAAGAGGCAGGTAGAAAATTATTTTCTCAATTGAAAACAGCACGTTAATCTGAAACGAGGGATAACGTGCGAATGTATTGCTGATTGCGGAAAAAATGTATACAGGACCTGTATGAACGTTCGACCATCTCTTCTTGCCCTCTCTCCCACTCCTTATCTTATCTTATCTTTCTGGCCTAAAATCTTTCTTTTATTAATTGGATAATTGGCAACTCTCCCTTTTTACCCGAACTCTCTCAGTTGTTAGTGGTTGCATTACATTCCTTCTAGGTACAAGCATCTTCTTCTCTATCCCCTTAGTGTGCTCTAGAGACTGGATGTGATTAGCATGTACGATGCAATAGGTTATGTGACATGAAAAGTCTTAACCGATGTGGGTAAGTATCAACCAGTTTCCATCGTGATAGTTCGTGTTTTCTTTTCAATTTTGCAAAAAAATAGACAGAAAACTACTGTCAAAGTTAATGTAATACGGTATTTGTTTTTTTATAAAATAGCCGATGAACAAATTATACAACATTATCCGAAATCCCAATATCCCGTCTCTAAGCGGGCGAAATCCTCCTTGCGGTGCCTCTGGAAAAGGATTGGAAATGAACTACAAGGGTCTATTATCTGCTCTGCCCCTTCGGGCATAAAAGAGGCTGTGGCCTCCTTTGCAAAATTTCCCGCACATTCTTGAGATCTGTTAGTCACGGCAGCTGAACTGTTACTAGATGGGAATAAGCCAAACGAATTTAACCATATTTTTATTGGGCTAGCTCACAATTACTTTTGGTTGATTTCGATTTTTTTAAATGTGAAGAGACTCGCATTCTGAAGTTCATCGATCTGACGCCTAAATTATCCACCTATTTGTGGCAAAAAGCCGGCGTACTTCACCTATTGTCAGGCGTGATATTGGAATTGCAGAGTTCAGGCGCAATGTGCCTGACAGGCACAGATGTGAAAAAAACATTATCTCTTACTATGGCTCAGTGGTACACCTTTTAAGTTTATTGCACCAACATTAGTGCAGTCGGACACTCACATGCTGCCTTTTGCTCTACGCATAGAGTTCGTTACGTGCCGTCATACGCCCCCAGGCCGATCCAGCGAGATGCGATTCAAGGTGCCTTCAGGTAATTAAGTATTATTATATATGTAGTGTATTTTAGCATGTGAAGACTATAAGATCAGTTTTTTTATATTTTGCTATCTTATGTATATAATAATGCTTTTATTTTGCTTTATTTTGCCATTATTTTGCCACTGATCTGTCGGCATAAATGCGAAAGTATAAAGCTGCATTGAACGTTTCATAACAAAAAGCTACTATAACCGTCAAGGGTCTATGCCACCTACTAGGATGGAGAAATTAAAAAAAAAAACTCGCGCTACGCTTGTCAGATCCATTGCACCGAATGGAAATTTAACCCTGCCGAGATTATCATTTCCTCTCCTTCGCGCATCAACTCTTGTAGGTCAATTTTTTTTTACACTCGCCTGAACAATTAATTTCCTCACTGATCGGTTCTCCGTAAGCGAGTTAATAAATCGGAAATCGAGTGACTTATCTAACTTATGAAATGTAAACGGCAACTCTCTCGTTTTTTAAATATTTTTCATTAAAAAGAGAAATGGGGTTGGATGGTGAAGATTTGTTTCAAGTCGTAACCTTCTCATTAAAGGTTTCCACCAACCTTGAAATGGAATTTCTATGTTATGAAAAACCTCGGGGGATACTTGGGGAATGCGGTATGTATCCTATAAAATAGGATATAGCTAGCCAAATGCTTTGAATTCTCACGTTAAAACTAAAGAAATTACATGCTGTCCCAATGCTCGTGCGTCATTTTTGACCTTTTATTTTAGTCATTTTCCCTCGAGCTAAATTCATCAAAATTGTCATACTTGTGAAATGACATGTAAAAGTTTGTGTTTTTTTTTAATACCAGTAAGATTTTATAATTTTGACCTTTTGACCTCACAATGTGGGTCGAAGCCAAAATTTAAAAATTTCCATAGGGTGTAAAAAATTCGAGATACGAATAATTTCGAATTTCTTTAACAAAGATGCCAAATCAGGTTTCGGACACGAAAAAAAACGATAAAACACTTCGATTATTTCCTCAGAAATCTTAATGCCAGTAAATTGCAACTTCTCAATTAATAACCTTCCTTTGCAAGACTTTTCTCTTTCGATAGTTGCTTATTTGATATTATTCTCTTATTCACACACTAAGCGCTCATATTGGGAAAGTAATTAACACTAGTTGTGCATATATTCAGTTCGAGGTCAGAAAAGCTATTCCGGTATCATCGCCTTAGGTGGAAGGTTTTCGGGCATTGCAACTGAGACTCCCGTACCCCGTGAGCCAAAGTCGAATCTTGGCCAGAAAGAGTACATTTTGAAGATGTATAATACCACATAAAACGCTAGTGAAGAGTCTGATGTAGAGGGTAACGCTTTACGGTTCGGAATTATGTACACTTAGGAACGAGAACGAGAGAAGATTGGAGACATTCGAGGTGCGGATGTTTTTATTCATTTATTTATTTCCATCTTCCCCGTAAATAGTACAAATAGGCCTTTATAACGGAGGATTAACATAGTGCGACACGAACATCCATGCCCTGGGTAGGGACCACCTACGCAGACGGGATTCGAATCCGCGACCTTCGGTTTGGCAGACGAGGACTTCACCCCACCACCACCGAGGCCGGCAAGAGAATAGTAGAGAAGAATGTAGAAGGTGAAGTGGACGGAAAGGAGGAGGGACAACGAAGTGCAGGACATGATAGGTGTGGAGAGGCAGCTTCTAGATGAGATACCGAGTTGAAAAAAAGTATGGATGGAGAGAGTACTGTGTTTAAAACAGTGCTAGAATGTAGAATTTTGGTTAATAAGGGAGGGGAAGGAAGGAAATAGGATTTTAGATAGAATATAAGAGGGCATCCATTATTTACGTGTGGCGATTCTGGCAATTTTCGGACCCCCCCCCCCTTTTCTTCATTAATGAAATATTGTCAGATTTGGCTCGATGCCCTCTCTCTAATCTCACGGGAGATCGTTAGAAATGCGTATTTTCAGTGTAAATACCTTAATATATGCTTCGTTGCGTTGAATTTATTGAACAAAAATTAAAAATTAATTTTATTTAAGATTACTTTAAAATTGTATCAAAGATTACTTAGATCGTAGTCTAGAATCTCATTTTACGTTGTTTCCAATGAAAAAAACAGTTGAACCTTGCTCCCCAACGTGAGATTAGGTGAGAATCGGCTTTACCCCTTACCCCCAAAACACCTCACGTAATTAATAGATGTCCGCTAAGGTAGTAGGCTTTCTGTGAATTGAAGAACCGAATCATCACAATGAACTGAATTATCACTATGAACCGAGTCATCAATTATAACGGAGTCATCAACATGAACCGAATCATCAAAATTAACCGAATCATCAACATGAACTGAATCATCACATGGAACCGAAGTTCCCTTCCTCCTTCCGTTCCACTCCCCTCCACTGTTAAAAGGGTTCGCTGCCCTCCACGTCATCTACCCATCCACCCTCGCGACAAGCGGCGCTCTGACCGCAATTTAACACGAGCGACTAATTTTTCCCATTCGCTCGCCAAACCTCGAAGAGCGAAGGATTTCGCACTCGACAAACTCCAGGTGCCCACACACGCACGCACACACACAGGGTGCAAATGGCATCTATTTCGGGATAAAGTGGAGCGCTAATGTAATTGCGTCGTCACATTCGTCATTTCCACGGTCGCAGAAATCATTTATGCGGCTTTATTCCTGATTATAGCGGAGCTAAAATACAGCTCATGGAATCCAGCGTATTGTGGGCGCGTGGCATGTTTTAAAGGCGGTCAAAGGATGATGAAAAAACTTTCAAAGAAAGTTATCAGCAAGGGGATAATATGGACGAGGCCCAATTTCATCTCATAGAAGGGTGATTTCTGTTGTTACTACGGTCACATTTTAATTGGTTTCAAAATTGTCCGATGCGCGGTAATGAGTGTAATGCGATTCACTTTTTTCCAATATTTTGCAGTAAAATATTTGTAATGGCGAGGAATCGCGTTGAAAATTTGTGAATTTGATATATCACATCATCATGTGTTTAATGTCCTGTTAACGCCTCTAATTATCCCATGTTTCCCCACGAAACTCGAATCAACTAGTCCGTCAGCGACATGAGTGGCGACTTTTGTAAACGCATTTGAATGCGCGGTGGGTGACAACATATTTAGAGGCCGACTTGAGCATCCTCTTCAGTAATATTCGTGGTTATCAGTTTGGTAAATAAAACAAAAATAAAAAAAACTGTAGAAATATCGAACTTCGCATACCGTTGCCATTTCTTAAATTATTCATGCATTTTCTTAAAAATTATTAAATGAAAGTTCCCTTTTATTATTAACAGACACTTTGTTACTCCCAAAATATGTATAAAAATGTCTATTTTTGACCCGGTTTTGAATATTACACCATTATCAAGTACAGAAAATATTTATATTTATTCTTTTATGTATTTTCTGCACTTGATAATGGTGTCATGGCCGAAACCGGTCAAGAATAGAAATTTTGTAAATATAGGTATTGTGGAAGTAACAAAGTATCTATTATTTATAATATGGAGCCCTTCCGCCACGTACAAGCTTCAAGTTTCGATTTAAAATTCCCCTTTTCACGCAAACAACATTTTAAATCGAACACGTAAAAGAATGCGCCAATTAACTTTCATATTTTGTAGACTGGCTACTTAGGGTGAGTTTTTGACTCACCGAAACAGATTTGGAAACGCGTCTTCAGCGCAGACAATTGTCGTGAGCTACAATTAATATCTGAAGATGTCCTTTTTCATTTTTTTAACTGATAGATCCTAAAAATTAGCATCTGTATAAATGCGAAGAAAATAAAATGTGGAATTTATCGATATTCATTGTTAAATAATGGTTGATTTTCATTTTTAAAACAAGTACCATTTTTTATTATTGCTTCAAATGGCTTGAATTGGTACTAAAATGTGCGCGTTAAAATTTTATTGAAAATAGAACAAGAAATAGTGCTCAATGTGCTTTTTTTTCCTAAGTGATTAGCTTTTATGTGATTTTTCATTTTTTATTCCGATGCTTGACGCGCCTATATTCAAAGGTTCATAGCTTTTATTGTTTTAGGCTCTGATGTTAATTGAAGTTGTCATATTTAATCACAAGAATACCGTTTTGGCAGAAATAAATTTCAGAGATTTGCCACCTGACACCCATCTGCCTGATTTGTTAAAAAATGCCATTTAAAATAGTTTGCCGTTGATAGGTAATTTTACGCAGTATTTGGCTGACGTTTCTACATATTTAATTGTCAAAATAGTGATTAACTAGATGGGTCGTTTATTTTTGTATGCAGTACAATTTTGCCAATAGTTTTGAATTGGTATTCGTTTGCGGTGGAACTAAATATTATATTATTTAGTTCCAAACTTAATATCTTTATCTTTATAAGAATGGATAATACAGTAATCTGTTAATAATGGAATAGCACGAGAGGAGTTAGTGGCTTTGACCAGGACAAGAATCGCTAGATATATTTGCATTAAAATAAGTTGATTTTCTCTAAATTTACAAGGATTTTCTGTTACTGGTAATTTCCATCGGCAACTGAAATCATTTTCAAACTTTATCCCCCTACAAACATATCCCTTCAAACATAGATGGAAGGAACATTTACTTCGAATGCCAAATGAAAGAATTCCAAAACAAGCAATGGAATATCAACCATTTGGCAAGAGAAGTATAGGATGACCAAGGAAAAGATAGTAATGTGGAGCCGGAGCAGGCTTAGTAGCCTAATCCTGGAAGGAAGAAGAAGAGGACTTTATCCCCTACCTCAATGGTTCCCTTGCTCCGAAGAATTTTTGTAGCTGCGGTTGCACAAATTAATTTTCTCAACGCTAAAGTAGGTAAAATAATTAATTACCTTAGAAGTGGAAAAAAATACTGGGTTCATTGCGAATATTAATTGCTTAAGTAATACCTATTCCATTCATCTTCCTAAACGAACGCGCAACTCTACCCGCAGAGCCCGCTGCAAAGCCTGAGGCAGATCTAGTTGTAAGCGATGTGACACTACCGTGCTTTTCATCCAAAAAGAGTCGCAGTAAAACAAACTTGGCATCGAGCAGACGTAGACTTGTCTCACATGAGAGCCATGCATAAAATTTAAGGCATCTGTATGCCGAGGAATACAACTCAAGTCCCGAAACACCGCCAGATGTCGTGCAGTACGTCTGTTTGTAATGAATGACCTCTTGATTTTCGGGCCATCTTGAAATGCATTTCAATGCTGATTTCAAACATAAATATAGGGCGTAGAGTTTTGAATAGCGCCGTGAGATGTTGGTTCTCCGAGAATAAATAAAAATCCGTCTGAATGAATAAAAAATAAATATTCGCTTCAATGCAATAAAAACATGAGCAGCAAAGAAACAGGTCCAGATCGATAAGTGAATAAAAATAAATAAAATCGCTCTCTTCTCCGTTCCACGAGCTCACTTTTTCGAATTCTAATTTCTTATAGCTGCGGATCCTCTACCCTTCTACCTCTCTGAAGAGGCTATATCAAAGGATTGTGAGGGAAAGAGACTGAGCTGTGTTGGCTCCCTGTTTATTCCAAGCCCCTCTTGCCAACACTCGAAGGGAGGGGAGGGTGACTTCTCCTTTATACCCTTTCCAACCCCTCTTTCTGCGTTTATTTATATTTAATCACATCTTTCTCTTTATTCCCCCAGAATTCTTCCGTTTTCATTTCATGTCAGCGCCGCCGGGATCACAGTGGCCGTCTCTCGAACCAACGCGATCGACTCCCTACCGAATTCTCTTTCTGCTCTTAAAGCATCCTCCGTTATCTTTTAGATTGAATATGTGTTGTTTTTTATTGTTAAAAAGTTTGAAAAAGTAAACAATAGTAACTGTGCCCGTTAAGCGTTGCTTTGATCGTTAGTAAGTTTAAGATATAATCATAAGTTACAGCGAATCATGGCCGTCACGATAACTTTCTCGAGCAATTCGATATTTGCGTGAGTCCTGGCTGACCTCTATTGCCGAACGTAACAAACCCTAAATTGTCTTACAAACAGCGTTTTTATTAATTACATCATGTTTACGAAACGTGAACGTAATTCATATGAATCTCATACCTGAGCGGTAAGCATGGTTGACAAGGGTATTCTTAACGCCCTGAAAATGCAACTGTAAGTAAAATTTCAAATGAAAACGGTTGTTCAGTTCCCTGACACAGTTTTAAGAATAATTTACTGCATTTTATATCGCGCTAATTCCTGATTTGTGGCTCCCAGGTTAGGACCGAAAAGTTTTTATATACTATGAAATTTAATTTAACATTTTTTGGTGGATTTTCTAGAGCAAAGGGTCAATCTCTCAAACCAATGCGACCCACTCTCTATCGGCTCGAGAGCGAGCCGAATTCCTTTTTTGCTTATTTTGATCTGTTATCTTCCTGTTAGCGTATTTATTTGTTGATTTTTAGAGTCAAAAAGTTTAGAAAAGAGAACGCTTTAATTAAGTAACAGGGAACGACGGCTAATAAGCGCTGATTTTCTCCGCAGAAATTTTTAGATAGTACACATAAGTGATAGAAGACTACTCCCCTCAGGCTAATGCCTGAGTAACACGATCATTTTTTCCGTCCCTCAGAATGATAGCTTCAGCGATAGGTTTTCAGATACGAAAAGAGTTATCGCTCGACCCATCATTTTTGAAATGGCACGGTCATTGCCACCGTCCCTTTTTCCATCGCTTATTCCGTCACTTTCCGTATTTTCAACTGCTATTCAATAAACGCCATGCGTGGCGTCACAATCACTGTTAACCCTTAACCAGTGACGTGAAATATTTGTTACAGTGGCGTGCGCAATAAATCAAATAATCATAAAATGTTGCGTTTTTTATTGTTTAGGTTTATGTTTATCTTCTAATCTATTCCAAACTTTATATTTTATGCGTTTTCAATGCGAATCAATTTTTCGGTCAAAAAAGTAATTTTAAACATGGCCCAAAAACTGATGTCAAACACACTTGAGTTATTATTATCGTTTTTGAGTGTCAATATATCACCATAATTCAACAAAGGCCTTAAAATTTTAAGAAAGATGGCTAACTATTAGAAAACAATTGAATTTATCTCGTTTATTCCTTTTCTTGATGCATTCAGCTGGCGTGACGTGAGGTATCTCAGACCGCTAATCGAATTAATTTGTAAATTTACAGAATTTAATAATAAAAACGTTTAATTTTAATAGTGTTATATCCTTATTATACAAAAATATTAAGCTAACGATGATTTTAGATATTTAAAAACAGTCACTTTGAAAATATTCATAATTTAAGAAAACGCAGAGGTCTCTCAGGCCGCACGTCATCGGTGAAAGGTTAATGCACATGCGTACTGTTTGGCTATTGGACGGTACCAGCAATATTTTTAGCAACGGAAAAAAGGGACGTGCTGAGTGACGGAAAAAGGGATGAGATTTCCATCCCTCGAGCCATCGCGGAAAATTATCGTGAAAAAACGTCATTTTTCCGCCATCATTAGAACGATCGCTGGAGATGTCCCTTAAGAAGGATGAAAAAATGATCGTGTGATTTAAACTTAACTAACTATACCCATTCGATATATGCTAGATTCCTGACTGAGCTGTGTTTTCGAACGTAATGAACCCACAGCTGTCTTCCAAACGGCGTAGTAGTCAAATATGATTTGATGCTTTCCCGGCGAATGATGAGGGTAAACTCCTCTCGGGATTCCCACCGGGTTAATTTTTCCATAACGGCAAACGTTTCATGCTCCAAATCGGGGTCATCGTCAGGGATGAATGCTGCTTTATTTATTTTCCTTAAAACAAAACATATAATGCAAAACAATCAAAAAACATCTAGCCCTGAGGGTGAGCCCCGAGTGGGAGCTTAAAATGTTGTCCGTTATGGATTAATTAACCCGGTGGGAATCTCGAGAAGAGTTTACCCAGCGCATTTGTTGCTTACATCATGGTTACAAAAAGTGAATATAATTCATTGGAAACTGGTGCTCTTGCGAACCAACCCGTTTCCATTTTGGTCTCCTTGTAAACCATAAAAAGGGTGGTCGCGCCGGTAACACTACCACCATTGTCTCTCAAATATATTCGTTAATTTTTCATCTATAAATGTGCAAAAATTAAATACTTTGGCTGTATATATAGCTTACCCAACCAGAGTATTTACCTGAGTGACTCCTGAGCTATATTTCCTGTGGTAACGCAACCTCAGTTATCTTCCAAGCAACGCATGCGTAGCTTTTCTAATTACATGTTTACAAAAAGTAAACATAAGATGAAGGCGGCTGATGGCATGCCTTTTCTTTCTGCGTAAATTGATTAATTTAATTATTAATGAATTTATAAATTCGTAACTCTCCCTTCATCCGCTCGTAACTATACTATTTTACGATTTTTTTATTTAACTCGCTTCCTTCTTTGCTTGTCCTACCGGGCAAAATCTTGAAATTCAAATTTCGACGTTTTTCATGATTAGATAGAGCGCTGAAATTTTAAGGGTAGCTAAAAACTGGGTGAAAATACCATGTTCTTACTCTTTTACCATTATCCAAATGGTATATTAGTTAATATTTAGAAATAAAAATAACATATGGAGATTAGCTCCAAAAATGGCCACAGAATTCAATGGAGACACTGCAATCATTACAGGTGTAATGAATTCTTCTCTCATCAAATTATGAAATTATTCATTGCTGGTTAATAGCTCTTAGTTTAAAAGCTCATCATTAACTATTACCGAGAGCCAATTCAATCAAACGTCCGCACCGCCGTTTTCGTTTTCGTAATCTGAAATTGCCCTCTAAAACTTATTGTAACTTTCTCATCGAACACATTCGAAATTTTAAATAATTTAATGGATCATAGGCCGTTATTTTATTCTTTCCAATAAAACATGATATTATTTATATTGTACAATTGTTTTTTATATTTTATTTTTATTATAATGTCCCGACCCACTAGCTTGCGACCACAGAGCTAATTCTATTGTCGCTCGTAACGCAATCTCCGTTTTTTATCCAGCAATGTCTTTGTTGCTTTCATTATTATAATTTTAGCAAAAATTTAATTTAATTAATTGGCAACTCGCGGCTTACCTGGAACAATAAGCGATTGCCTAGCACCATGGAAATGGGTGGCACGGTATCGCGTAGACACAGATGTCATCGGATAACACTGCGCTGTTTTTTTCTGCAATCATAGATAGAGGCCAAAGAAGAACGGGAATCAATCTATCCTGTGATGACCTCGCTCGCATATATCTTTTTTGTGTCGACCAAAATGAATTCATTCTTCGACGCAAATTAATTTCGCCGATACGGCCGTGGACTCATACATGCGTGTGTGTTGAAAACTATGCACAATTTTTTCCTCTAAAATTAATGCCCCAGCTGCACGGCTTGGAATGATTGAAAATCCAAGATTCGCATGTACTATATAAACATGTGATATGGAAAATATTAGAAGCCAACGTGGTCTATTTTGTCAATATTAGTCCCGAGCTTCCTGAGACCCAATTCTATCTCATTTACTCGCCGCACATTTTATTGGTCTATTGCTCTTTTTCCTTGAAATGTTGGCGTTTCTCGTCAAGAGAGTTCCGCCGTTACCACGCAGTTGAAAACAAATACTTTTCGCATTCGTTGATGGCTTAAAATATTTGGATTTCGTAGCCGACCTCGTGCAGAGTCTAAAATCGAAATTGGATGTAATAAAACATGAAACTTTTGGTGAAAATATTTTTACTTAGAAAATTTTCAAATATTTTTGGCCGATCATGGGGCCACACCAATTAACCCATGTAACATTCTTTAAAAATCGCCTTTTAATTACATATTTTACGATTAGAGAATAAAAATATATTCTGATAAAATGAACTTCTTGTTAGAGTTTTTGTACAGACACGATAAATAACCTAGTTCTAATTAAATATATATCTGCAAAGCAATGCAGCAAAGTTTTTACAAACTATCATCGGAGCAGTTTAAAGCAGTATTTAGAAAATTTCGTGCATTTCATTTCCACAGATTTTATCGTTAAAGTTAGCCATTGTTAAACCACATTTAGAATATTTCTGATTTAGTGATGCAGCTTGTAGAATTTTTAGTATCAATATTGACAGAATCCTAATGTTACGCAATCTGCAATTTTTTTTGCTTGCAATCTAATTCCAATTTTTTATAGGTGAAATACTATGTTCCCTGTGGATAGATTATAATATATTAATAGAAATAGGTAATCAAGAACTGTCCCGAGGCACTTCAGAAGTTTCACGTTTTTTTAATAATGCAGCTTTTTAAAGAAAACGAAGAATGATGATCCCATTTTTTTGTCAAGTATCATTCGAACGTAGTTAAAGGGACATATTTTTAAAATTTCCTCCAGAATACGTCGATTTATTTTATTCTTGCTAACTCCTTTATCATATCGCCTTTCTTAAATCCAAATTTCGCAGATATATATTCAGAAATAATGATGCAGGTTTTAAATACTGTAATATGAAAAGTAACAATATCCTTGTCGTCTTCGAAGTAATTAATAGTAATTGTCAAGGACTGCCTTGTGGTTCTTCAGACATTTTATGTGTTTTTATGCATACAGCTTCCCAAAAGAAAATCAGTGATGGCGACCCTAATTTTTTTGACCAAGTATCGTCGGAACGTAGTTAAAGGGTAATATTTTTAAATTTTCCTGCAATTGACGTCAACTTCTTTTATCGGTGTTAACTCCTTTAAAAAGGTCACCTTTTTTTAAATCCATATTTCGCGAAAGGAGACTTAAAAAAGTGAGGCGTATTCATTACGTGGTGCTGTTATCTCGGGTTACGATCATGGGAAAATTCCTCGACGGCACGACATAAATTTCGCTCGGGATATGAAGTTCCAAAAGAGGGTTTTTGCGTCAGGCTATATTTGGATTACTCGTCGCCTCTGCTATTAAGCACGGCCTGTTGGAATGCGGGTCCGCGGAATTTTCCACCCGTCAGAGGGCGCTTGCTATGTCGCCCGGCAGGATTCCAGACTCCGCCACGTTCCCCGGCTAGTTTTCATTTTTTTTTAACCCTTTGCTACTATCTCCCGGCGCATGTAGGTACGCTAATACGAATGTCTCGATGGGCTTGTAGGAAGCCCGTATTAATGTTAACTAGAGAAGGGACGAGCAGCTAGAATAGTATACTGAACATAGTTACAGCTGCTTTAGAATATTCATTCATAGAGCTAGCCAGAAGAACTGATAATAACTAAAACTAGCTGCAGCGATAAGATCAGTCAGAGTTAATTTTTATAAAACACCTTGGTAATATCCTAGTATACAAAAAAAAAACCTTTTCATCATCAATCCTAACATTGAATATATGCAGATTTCTATTTAATTCTCCTATAGGATTAGATCACGGTTAAGATCAATTCTCTCAGGGATAAGTTCAGTTACAGTTTATTTTTACAAAACACCTTGATAAAGTCATAGTCTGCATAAAATCTTTTCATCATAAATGGTCATCAATCCTAACATTGAATTTATGCAGCTCTACATTTAATTCTCCTATAGGATTAGATCAGGGTTAAGGTCAATTCTCTCAGTTACAGTTACTTTTCACAAAACACCTTGGTAATATCCTAGGATGCACAAGAATCTCATCATCATTAACAATGATCAATCCCAGGATTTATTTCACGCAGCTATCCACTCAATTCTCCTTTAGCCTAGTCTTTTGACTGTAGCATAAATTCTTCTGCCTTATATATTTCAACACCTGGTAAATGTTCGCCAGAAATTAAGCCTTCCAACCCCCGCAGGAGTGGAGAGTAACTATTCTTGATGCGAGAGGAGGTGGAGACCACGGTGGTCGGTATAGCGACACTCATTTCACTGCAGGCGTGGTAATGTTTGCTTTTGACGGCTTTCGCACTTCAATGAGGAAAGCAAGCGGAAACCAAAATGACACTATCTCGAGGAAATGCAGGTAATAAAATGATGCAAATGTATTGAAATGTGTTTAAAAATAAATTTTTAAAGCCACGTTCACAGCGACTAACCTTGGCGTCACCTGCCTAACTGTGAAGCAGGCCAAGTTATGGCAAATTTCAAGAGTACACGAATCGAAAAACGGAACACCAGTGGCGAAATCGATTTTTGAGGACTAACCAGTGTGGTAAACATGTGTTATATATTTTCGGGATGAAAAGGGAGGGTGTCAAGATCAATTCCAGCTTAGGCAAAATATTTTTAAATGATCACTTCCCTTTATATTTTATGTTTGGAAGAAGTGTAAAATTAAAGCAAATGCAAGTATGATAGTAAACGGAAATGGATAGGAAGCGCTACGATATCTCTAAGTGGCAGATGGTGGATGGCTTGATTTATAAATATTTCCTTGTTTCAGGGGGCGGGTCCCCTGAGCCATATATGTCCCTTAGACCTTTGTCAGATTTTATTTACCTCGATAGACGAAAATTTCCTTCCTTACTACAAGTTGATTTCAAGAGAAATATGAAATTCTCTCATTGAGTGACAATGCGGAGCTGAGTTACGCCATTTAAGTTGTTTTGAAGAAGCAGACGCCCTTTTTGAGTTTTCAGCTCAATGGCTACGTGAATTAAGTTCGAGTTAAGTTTTGTAAACAAAGCTTTCTCATAGCATGAAGACATAATGAATAATTTTTTTTATTTTTAAGTCCCTTACATATGAAAATATATTATAATGGATGAAGCACAACAAATCATTGTTTTTGGCATTCTTATTTAGTCATAGGATAATTGAGGTTTAAAATCGAGGCATCATTTGTATATGCCATCTCATTTTGAATGCAGCGAAATCAATGCAATAAAAATCTCAAGGGTTTAAGTCAATGGTGGAAATCTATGTAGAAATATTTGCAATTATACCTAATGTATATGATATGTGCGTTATCACGTTATTATTTGCATATTGTGTCCCTACTGACACTGAACGATTCGGTGCTGTAATATGGAGGAAGTACCAATTACTTCACAAAAGAAGCAGTATTAGTTACATGTTTGAAAATGTAACAATTAGAAGTAAACACCACCCATTAATCATTATCGGTATATTGGTCACTTTCCACCATTGACTTAAACCCTTAGAGGTTTGTATTGTATTGACTTAGCTGCATTCAAAACGAGTTTCCATGTACCAATGATACCTCGATTTCAAGCTGCATTTATCCTATTACTAAATGAAGATGTCAAAAATTGCCATTTGTTGTGCTTGATCCATTATAACATAATTTCTTCAGTAGCGCAATTGGAAAAAAATGTTGCTGACGCCTAAGGCAAACAAATACATTTCCAGATTTAGTGTATCTATGGCAATAGCAATATTTGTAGTAAATGCGTCAGATCAGTCAGACAATGGTTTGATAATGTCACAAATAGGAAAAAAAGGAGTCCAGGGATATAATCATGCATCTTTTTTCTTTTAAAGTTCTGAGGAAAACTGTTCATCCTTGTAATATTGAATGATATTACACTCATCTCTCAAAACAATATTGAGAGTAATTTGAATATAAATATGGTAACGTATAGGTTAGGGTAAACACTGTCAGAAAAATGAAACCGATGTATCATTAACTTCGGAGATTATTTGTGAAAGTTGTGGTAAAAATATTTAGTTAAACATATTTATTAATACAATGTCATTTCCTATAGTAGGTAAGTATAGGATATTCTTTATACATTAGTGGTAATCAGTGACGAGGTAAGTGATTTATGCATTAGGAAGCTTCCCGTTACATTTTGAAGTACCTATCTTTTGATTATATTAGAGTACATTTCGTACACTTCTACTTACTACCTCGCAAGTGACCACAATAGGCGTATGCTTGGGAGACGTTAGGACATAAGCCGTTCACCAGAATACTGAGAAACTACGCCGAATATCGTAAAATTCCTTTATTGTAAATAGAAAAATCATCGTTTACATCACGACAATCCGATGCATAATCATTAATCATTGTCAGAAATATCTGAGTAGTGTTGATATGAATATCAATTAGCTCCACAAAGATAAACGCACAAAAATTCAAAAGGAAATGCTTGACTGAAATCCTGTCGTGGACTAATTTGAATTCGTCGACTTTTCTCTCTAATCTGAAGCGCATTTAAGGAGATCAGTGGATAATGTTTTGTTCCAGCAGCAAAAGGCTCCAGTGATATACATTCTGCAGAGACATTAGAGGCCATTTAAAAGATAACGAATGAGATTTTATGGAATCAAACCCCCCTGTAACAATCGTGGACACATCCATTACCAAATTCGGCTCGATATATTTTCGCTTAAGGACCCAGAACTCATTTATTATCCGCGCCCTTGTTTCCCCCGGCAGGTTCTTTGTGAAGGAAACGAGCGGGTGGTGAAATAGGTGCGGTGGTAACCGCTCCTCGATGGGGCCAAGTCCCCATTCAGACGTATGGCTGTCGTCCAAAAATGAGGGGTCGAATTTAATTTTCTAAAATAGTTGGATTGAAAGCCTAATAATTCAGGTGCATCATGATATAGTGCTCAGGTTAGCAAGTACTCATAATCACTTATAAATCGGCGTCCAAGAGGAAGGCGTGAGCCTCAAAACGCAGATGCCGAAGTTACACTATTTTGACTTTTTTATAACGTAATTCCAATTTTTTCTATCAATTTTTTAAAAATCTCTCTGAATTGGTTACTAAAAAATAAAATCAACATAACTAAATTTAGTTTAAAAGTTAAACCACCCGTACTTTCTAATTCATTAGTCGTGTTAAGTCCTTTTGAGTTTGATATTAATTGCTGTGTACTTAAATTGCAAACGAGCACATTTTCTTCTAATTTTTAGATTATATACTTTACATTTGAGTAAATGATATTTCGCTAAGTCATCTATGAAAAATAAATATTTGTAACCGATTGGAAGCATTAAAAAACAGTTGAAGTATAGTTTGCCTGAAGTCACGGACCAGTAATTATTCTCAACGTCGAACATGGAAGACATAAGCATGGATCACATTTCTTGTGTGACTTCTGTTGTGACGAGCCTATTAAATAAATACTCAACTTTTAGTAAGTTGTTGATGAGCCTCTACTAATCATTGTCTCTCCATATTGTTTTATTTAGCGAAATTAAATTAATAATACAATTTTTAAATTATTGTTTTCTCTAACTTAAGATTTATTTTTATCTTCGTTACATGAAAAATGCGGATTATTTGTCTACTTTCTGAAGCATAGAAGTATGCTTGTTTTCGTTGTACTTTTTGCAGATTGGGAGAAACATACATATGCCTACAATAATATATTTTTTTGGGGCAATACATTTTTTCTTTTTCTACATCGCGCGTATTTTTTTGCACAGTATTTCATCGGCTTCAACCGTTAAAATTATTTATCTCTTCAGCGATTTCCGCGTCAAACATCCATTTGTAATGTCCACCCTCTGTTCTTGCGGAGGGATGGATGAAATAAGGGGAGTAGAAGGTGACCCCTCCATCGTCGGGCCTTATACGGACCAAGAGGGCTGGGGGGAGAGGTTGCGTTGGTGACTCGCCCCTTTTTGTTGAAGAGGAAGTCCGGGAGTCCGGTGAGGAGAGGGGAAGGAAGTATCGTTTCCACGGGTAGTTAGCGACCCAGATGAAATATATTCATCCGCCACGGTGGTGCGCGCCCTCTGCATAGAGAGATTTTTCGCTCGCTCTGCCCCTGATTACATTTGCTACGCTCCGCTCATTGAATGGCAGTCGCGAATAAAATAACGATTTTTCATGTAAATGAACGAGAGAGGGAGAGAGAACTAATATACAGAATCCCGGCAGCGTGAGGCGGTATCACTCAACTTTTCAATAGGGATGTTCTTTCTGTGAATTGAGGAGGGGATGAAACAAAAAAAAAATAATCATCATGCCTCATGGTTTTCGCGTCGTAATTCATCTAATCAGATATTCCAACTTTTACCTCCTCTTTCGAGTGAATATATTTTCTCGCTAATTGCATTATTTTGGCCGCGCTTCTTTATTTATCTCAATTCGTGGGCTCTAGTGGCTTGCAGTGTAATTAGAGCGAGTTCGTTCACTCCGTGGATGATGTAGCACAAGTGGCGTAATGTTAGTGTCTGTGGTAATCTATTGTTTTCGAAGTCAAGAGTGCTAGAGGATTTATTCGAGTTTGATGAAAAATTTTCAATGAGCACTTCATCAAAGTTTTATGACCTAATTATTATGAATCGAGTTCATGCGCGAATTTATTTTGGCCTGCAAACCTCAAGAGAACCAAATGAACGAATATGTTCTCAGGTCCGTTACATTGAGGGAAAAATATACTTAAATAGGAAGTGGAAATACTCCTATTTGTTGAAGGACGCATTGAGGTTACGACAAGGAAGATGAGTTTTGTTTTGGTGTTGATGACATTTAGGTTGTGCTCCATTCACAAGGCAGTTCTTAGTGGAAGACCAGCTGCTTGAATTTCGGGACTTAGTAGGACCCATATTTTAACACACATCGCTGTGTTCAATTTGAAAATTACTCCCATGTCCCAACTGCAACATGCATATCGCTAATTTATTTAGTGTTAGTCGCAAATTGCGTCATATTAGACCATGCGTAAGACCATCCTGCTTAGAGTCCCTGCTATTCGCCCGAATATCCACTGGAGTAATTACGAGCTTGTTTATAAGCGCCTTAATTAGTAAACTGGTTCCAACCTCATCTTTGAAATCCTTTGAAGTTCTTTCAAAATTTGCGGCTTATCAAAGTTATGACGATCAACACATTTTCGGTTCGTCGCGTCGTTTCATTAATGACAGTTTTCCAAACAATTCCCAACATACGGCCTTTTTATTTCTCGAGGGCAAATGTATTCATAAGAATAGTTAGCTTCACAAAGCTGCCAACATCGATGAGTACATATTGGATTCAAAACTATTTTCCCTACCTAGAAAATAAAATTGGAATAAATAATTATATTACAGTATAAAAAATACCATTTGTTATAAAGGAAAACGTTTACTTAAAAATAAGAAAATAACAACCTACGGAAACTTTTATTACTTAAAATTTCAAATATGCTTGATAAGAAACATACTATAAGTTGTAAGTAAGTGATACTATAAGTAAGAGAACATTTCAGATATCAAAAACGAAAACCATAGTTCACATGTAAGATAGCATCGGCTTTCACTAGATACGCGGATGATATCTATTATCCAGCTAGAAGATATTATTTTTAACTAATTTGTTTGTTATTTTCTTCTTTTTAATCAAAAGTGGATTTGTATTATAAAAATCATATTTCTTATTTTAATTTTTTTATTATTTATACTGGGACAATATATTCATAAGAATAGTTAACTTAACGAGGAGGCTAACGTCGATGGTTAGACATTAGAATTGAATATATTTTCCCCATCAAGGCAATACGCTTGGAATTGATAAAAAGTTCGCTGTCCCAAGTAATTGTAACATAAATCTTCATTGAATATATCACTAGGAGTGGAATGGAAATATAGTGATGAAGAATTGACAATATATATATTTAAAGCTTATTTCGGCGTTTCATTGATTATAATTATTATTGGTGCTTTCGAGACGTCCATACGCTGCTACATTTCGTTGGTGACAGTTGTCTCGTTGCCCGGGAAACATCCATATCGGAGTCGGAGACTGTGTTGATAGCCAGATTATTTTGGGCCACACAGCAATGCATTTAAAACTCACTCGTTAGAACTGAAAATAACTCTGTTATGAAGCGCTATGATACTTTTAAGGTCATCGTTTAGAGTGCAGTTAGTAATTTTTTTCGGTAATTTATCGAGAAAGTCGAAGAAAGGCATCAATTTAGAAATTTATTCAACATTTTACCGATGTATTGCTATCATGCAAGTGCGGGAAAAATTTACCATCGTATATCATGTAATATTTACTTGGAAATATTTTTACGACGTTTTAATTCCGATCAATTCCCTATCAATTACAGCTTTTGAGGTTTTAGGAAGTTTATTTTTGATATTTCTGCGCACTGTCGCGAGTGTTAAATACATTTTGAACCAAATATTGCCGTAATAATAGATTAAGCATGGTAATCCTATTGTTTGTGCCCATCAAACGATGAAGCAAAATTGTAAGAGCATGGTATGAGCCTAACTGAAAATGACACGCTTATCGTTTCACGGACTTGGTTAGTAAAGTGACGCAGAATCACAATACGTTTATCGTAAACTGCGATCTAAAACCGCGAGCGCCTCAGCTAATCTTGATTGATCGAGTCGGTGGTCCGTTCCGAATATTGCTGATGACGTCCAGATTTACTGATGAAGTTAAGAGCGTCCCGATCTCAAGCAGAGCGGAAATCCACGACAACGTTTGCAGGGGATAGGGATGGCGATAATGGAGGACGGAGCGAACGAGTGCAAAGTAAGCAAATTGAGGGAAAGCGCGTCGAGTGGTGGGCTGGCCGAGTCGAAGCGCGGTTAGTGGTGCATGGCGATGTCAGGTGGGGACTGGTTACCCAAGGACCAGGGATGGCAACAGAAACTAAACGAAAGTGAAAACCAGTAAAATTTCAACAGTTTCGTTCCCGGGAGCAAAATGTAGGTACGGAACGAAATGGATTCAAACCCAGGGGGGTAAACTCAGGTTCTCTCTTTTTAAAATATATTATTTGACAACTTCATTCCCGCAATGCTCCAAACATACATTAACTTAGTTGACGACTCGTCTTAGTTTGCAAAAGCAATGTCAAAACTCTAACGTTGAGACCAAAGGTCAATGTGGTAAACGATAAGAATGGGCTTATGTGCTCATACCAGGGATGGCAAGGAAAACTAAACGAAAGTCAAAACCAGTAAATTTTCAATAGTTTCATTCCCGGGAGCGAAATGTAGAAACGAAATGGATTTAAACCCAGGGGGTAAACTCAGGTTCGAAACAAAATCGGAGTGAAAACTACTTCGGGTCGAAACTAAACTAAAACTCCGGGACGAAACGAAACGCAGATAATATTTCGCACCGGAAGGACCACGTGCTTCACCTTCTAACGGTTCAGTTTCGACCCTTACACCGAGTGCGACGTATGGCTGAATGACGTAGAGGTTCGGTCCACCGCTATTAGACGCTAGGGGCTCTCATATTTTGACCACAAATAGGAGACCTGTGAACGCAAACTGGCCATTCGATTTTTAAGCTCAATACATCAGCCTCTTCACACGTATGTCACACGTAATGGGTCTATACTATTCCCTCTTTTCCCCCTCCACTAAACTTCTGGGATCGAAATTTAGCTACGAGCGTCGGTGTTTGGATTATATTTAGTTTCCATCCGGGGAGTAAAGTTTCGTCCCGTGTCGAAACTAATCTCCTTGGTGATTTTAATTTCGTGCGGGAACGAAACTAAACCTAGGCCTATTATTTTAGTTTCCCTTCGGGTCGGATCAAAACATTTTCGTTTCGTTTCACTTACCATCCTTGCCAAGGACCACGAAATCATAGTCCTAGGGACTCAAAATACAAATCTTTGAAGAAAACTGATTAAATGAATATATTTTAATGATGAATTAAGTATACACAACAATTAAATTTGTAATTGATGATCCTAGGATCCATGAGGTTCAAGTAATTTTTTTTATAATTTCAGTGATGAGTGCAGAAACTGGTTGGTGGGGTACACAATATTACTGCGGCAAAGGGATGCAATATAATCATCGAATCTATATGTACAACTGCTTATCAGCGTTTCATTTGCATCCCTTTGCCACATCAATATTTTGTACCCCACTAACAATTATCTGTACATATCTCCGAATTAGAGAAATTGCAATCGTATCCTTTAGCTTCTATCGTACTCAAATCTACGTTAGTCTTTTCAGTTTTTCTAACGTCCGAGAAAGCATTTCAATAATTTTATTTTTAATTTGTTTGTAACACCGTGTGTGTAGATACATAATATACTAGAATTGTCATGAGAAAAAATTCCCCTGGACCGGGAATCGAACCGCGGACCTTCGGCTTTCCGGGCCACTGCGCAGACCACTACGCTATCCAGGTTCTTTAATTCTCATGGCAATTATACCGAGGCTCATGTTGCCGTGGTCACACAACAGCCAACACAGTAGTGACCGAAAGATAGAGAAATTGGAGTGTAACTCATGTCTACTTTTAGAGCTAACAGCATCTCAACACTCATAAACCTAAAAGGAAAATATATCGTTCGATAATTAGCTGGAGAGGGGGGGGGGGGTTGCAAACCCGAACACCCGAAGTGATTCCACCCGAACGTGGTCCCGGGTAGGTTTGGGTAGAGCTCACCGTGGAATATATTACAGGAATGTTAATGTCACTAATTCAGGTTGCAAGTGCTATTATTTTTTCTGGACCTCCGCACGCGTCGAGAATTTTTGAATGGGGTATGCGGAGGTTTCAACTAGGATTTGAACCCGGGATATTCACGTCAGCAGCCAAGTACTTTTCCAGCTACGCAACCACGTTCCCCTTAGTGGACAGACAAGAGTGTAACTGATATAAGTTCAGACTTAATTGTGTGAAACCTTTCCATTGTGGAAAATAAAAAAAATAACTTCGTAAGGTTCACTAATATATTTAAAAAAGCACGACCCGGGTTTCATAATATAGTTGCATCATCAGGTCTAAATTTGAGATATTTTTCTCGGGTAGTGGTTTAAGTCAGCCTCTCCATGGAAAATGTTTGCTGATGTAACCAATATTTTATATGAAATTCTACTCAAAGAGTTGTACTTGTTATAGTTGCATCTTCAGATCCGAAGATGTAAATATGTTATGATACTTGGGTCGTGCTTTTTTAAATGTATTATTGAACCTTTCACAGTATACCTATTCTTTTATTTTTCATGATGGATTAATAATGATGCATTTGGATGGATGGATGTGAATGTAAGGTTTTTGGAATGGGATTGGATGAATGATTGATGGCCATGATTGTCTCCTCGTCTGGGTATTTGAAAGTGGTCGGATGGCAAAAGGATCGAGCCATCTAAAGTGGATTTATCGCCATCTCTTCGGGGGGGAAGAGGTGAAGGAAGAGGGACTGTTGGACTATTCTACGTCAGACGAGGTGCGATCGTGGGCTGCATTTGTCACCTTAAATAACCCTTTTCGAATTGATGCCCACGCAAATATTTTCCCACACCTCTATCGACCGTTCTTTCCTACCATCTTGCTAAAAAAAATTGGAAAGAAATGAATGAATTGCCGGCAAAAAAAGGATCCTACTACCCAAAGTCTCCCCCAACCGTCTTTTTATGTGACGGTGGTAGAAGAGAACCTGTCCTTCAAATATAAACTTAGCTGGAGATTGACGATTTCAACTCGTGTGATGATCCTTAATTTCGAAATGATCTAACTCTTTCTCTGGGAGTGTGGTGATTTTTAGGGTTGGTAGTTTTGGTCGATGGTAAGATCCCGCCCGGATGAAACCTACAAACATTCCCGAATAACAAAATTCATTGAAGTGCGAGTTGGTAAGAAGCAGACCTCCTTACCCTGATTGTGTTCTATTCTCACTTTCTTTCCAGTGACAGCGAACCAGTTGAAGTTATCGATATTAATAGGGTGGTTTCCTATTTTTTTTCAATTGCCTAAATCGAAAGATTATTACTCCTGGAGTATATATTTCACGCTTTCAGATTTTTAAATGACGATGTATATTTTTCGCGATCAAATGAAAAGTGAAAATTTTCAAGCGCGCGAAAACGCGATAGCTAAGTAAGAATGCTGGGAAAAGCCCGTGTGACATCATTCTGGTTCCGGCTGTCATTGCATGAGGCCACCTTGGTGCGAGGCTATGAGCGCCGATACGATGCAGGCTGCTAGAAGGTAGCAGAGCACCCAGCTAGCAGGTAGCGCTTGGATTAAATAAGGATTATTAATACCCTATCAAACGTAGGAAACTTTCCGACCTTAGGCAGTTGTAATAGGTGATTAATAAGAGATGTTTCCCTGAGCTCTGTGCCTCATGCATGCATTGGTAATCTCAGACGATGTAAAACTCCTGACTACTCGTATAGCATCTAGGTCCCTGTGACGTCACGTGGAGTGGCATCTCATGGCCACCAATCTGGCCTTTTTCAAATGAGGTTAAAATTGACCATTAGCATTCGTCTGAACTGGGATTTCTAAATCCAAATAATAATAATTATTATTTGTATATTATAAATACACTAATGGTGAGTATTGAATGGCAATCAATGCCTTTCGTTTTCTTTGATGAAGGAAACTACCCTATTGCTGTGTTAGAAATTGTTGAATGATAACGTGGTTACTTTTGATTCATTGTTACCGAGACTTAAACCTGTGACTGAGTCACTGATTTTTGCAACGTTGTCGTAGATTGAGTTAATTGATTTATTTGTTTATTGATATTCTTAACGTCCAGTTCTGTCTTAGATGAAGCAGTTCAGCTCTTTTTTCATATTTTTGGCGTTTTTACCTTAAAGTCCATCTTGTTGTTAACATCTATGACAATTACCCTTATTGCCTTCCTGATTGTCTTATTTAGCCTGGTCAAAATAGACATCGACCCTTGCATAAATTCAAAAATAGCTGAAAATTTACAAATATGGTTAGACGGAAGTAGAAATATTTGGATAAGGTGGAGAGGTTACTTAGATTTTCCTCTGGGATGGGGACAGCGCAGACAAACATTGGTGTTACTTGGTTGAACAATAAACCAGTTAAGTTTCAATTACATCGCACTTCTAAGTCTTACGATAACCAATCACCTGCCTCTCTAAAAAAACAATACGGAAAGGTAATTTAAAGCCATTGGAGAGGAAAACATGGAGATCTCATTCCAGCAAAATGCAACCCAATATGGAAAAGTAATCTGATACGTTTTTCGGAGGAAAAATATATCTTCATTCATGCCATCAAAGCCTCTGCGAATGTAAACCAATGCAGAAAGTAATCTGATACGGTTTTAAAAGGGAAAATTGATCTCCATCCTAATCAACTACTCTTTTTCAAATGTCACCCAATACAGATAGGTAATCCGATAAGATCATCAAGTGAAAATATAAGCAGAATGAGGACGATGAACGAGCACGATTTTAGGCGCAGGCACTTACCACCTTTCATTCAACTTGCAATGGTAAATGAACCGAAATACTGAAAGGTAATTTATACTAATTCACAAAGAAGTGAAAGGACTGAATAAAGGAAAGCTGGTTCGACATAAAGGATACTAAACGGGATATTATCTAAATTGAATTTATAAAATGCCGCTAGTCGGATTTTCTGTTGAACCAGTTCGACCAGTAGATCACCGCGTGGATGGAGTTTTGGTTTCCATTTCGCGTTTCTTCTGGTGGAAAGCATTAACGTTGACTATGGCCTTCACGGAGATAGAGCGCTAAGTTTCCTTCATGCCCTTCGCTCCGTAAGTCTAGGATGAGAGCCCCTTTGAACCTCGGAGCGGAACGGCTAAGACGAGGTACCCTCCACTGCGGTTCTACTTCATGCTTATTACGTAAATAGGGATGGAGAAAACTGTTTGTAAAGTTGCTTCTTGCAAAATTAAAAATATTAAATATTACTTAAAATTTTAAAAATGGAGAAAGAAATATAAAAATAACAAAATATACTTATTCTAAGCATCAAAGATTTATGAACTATTTTATTTATTTACCGAGTTGTCCACATACAGCATATTTCCCAGTTAACAGTGGAACAATATAATAAAGAAAAATATTACAAACACAATTAAACATAATAAATTTAAATAAGTAACATTGCATTGAATATTATCTTATTGACCTTAAGAGTTTCTATTGAGATTGGAAAGAGCGAGGTTTGTAAAAGTGTGGTTAGGAAAAGAGAACGGGTCAATGTAGTCTAGAAGAGAATTTATGAGGTGAGAGAGGCGGAAGAGGATGGAACGTTTGGTCAGTGACAATCTGGGATCGCTTGGTATATAAGTTTCTGATATCACAAACCGCTCACTAGGGTTAAATTTGATATGGGATTTAATAGGTTATCTTCGGACATATTCCGGGTCGATCTCATTACATGATGCAGGCTACTCTGCTGCTGGTCTCCGATTACTCCGCCAGAGTGCGGGGCCTTCGTCCGTTGCTCCGTCAAACACATGGAATAGGAAAAAAAACTTGTTCGCAGCCGACCAGTTTTGGTCGAGTACGGAAGTGTTTTTGTAGTTATTTTGTTGTAATGGTGAAACCTAGTCCAATGAAATTAATTTTTTCGCGGAGCATTTATAAAATGAGTCTTCATGAATGGAGTGCTGTATCTCTGGGAGTTGAAAAGACCCTCTCTCTTAATAGAATGCACATAATGGCACGTTACGTCTACACGTTCAAAAGGCAGTCGCTGGGCGCTTACTCATGGCATACTACAATTCAGCCGTTGTTGACGGTCCGTCGAAAAAGCATTACCGGCTCTCCTATCTCCGTGGCCATCGCTGCGACCCCTGGCGAGCCGCGGCGGAAGCAATCCATTCCGCGGGTGAACCCCCCACGGCCAGAATTGGTCGCACTCGTCGCGGAAAGGGTTGTTTATCTGTTGTTACAAAAGTGGGCGAAAGAACAAAAAACACTCGGGCTGCGGTCATTCTTGCGTGAGCCTTGTTTATGCCTTTTGTCTCCTCGCTGGTTAGCATCGCATCGCTTAGCGTTTCGCCTTTGTTCCGATCTACAGCCGTCCACACGGTGGCTTCGCACGAATATTAATCGTTTGTCACTTATTTTTTTTTTCTCGCCGTCGCGTCGTCTTTAAAATCCACCTCCTAATTTAATTCCCCACTCCATTCGTGTTGTCATCAGCTACGTCCTCATCATCATTATCTTTGCGATTAATGATTGGTCGATTCGAATAGTTAAACCAATTACTATCGGCCTCACTCTTTTAGATCGTGATTATAAAAATGCCAATATCATAAGTTCCGAGATAAAATGCATTCGTCTCATCCTCAGTCTATAGATCATCCAGAATCACTCCACAATCATGTTGCGCACCTTGATTAGTTTATCTTTTTTTAACTTACGAAGTAACCTATTTTGCTTATGAACTAAAGTTTGCAAACAGGTGGCAGAATTTACGAAAGCGACATTACTTTTGATAATATTTAATTATACATGGAACATGTCTTCTATACTTACTGAAATACGCCGACGTTTCACTGAAGGTTATTCTTTCTCACAATTGAACGAATCGATAGTATAGGCTATTGCCTCGTTCAGATTACGACTGATCAAGCGATCGTTGAAACTATCGTGCATAGGTGGATCTACGGGAATTATTATTGCGTTCGTTTTGTATTACGAGATATCCTTGTGACACCCCCCCCCAGGAAAGAAATCCTGGATCCGCCCCTGCTATCGTGCATTCACACGACGACGGTTAAAACCGGTGCTGCCTTCCAGTGCTGAAATCTGAAGTGTACGAGATATTGACGCTGTTGAGGTATGGAGGGTTAAGATATCTATTATTACTGTGTTTTACGTAAATTTAACGAATAATTTTTTTCCGCCTATTTTCGTCCTTGTTTGGAAAAATAAATGAAAAAAAGAGAGCGAAGGGAGCTTCACGAATTATTCGTCTTTCTTTTGCCGCTTCCTCTTCCGGTCTCCCAGCGCCTCACCATCGTAAAGTTGCAACGATAGGAACTACGTGAACTATTGTCAGGACATGAATTCACAGTGGTAGTTCGGCCAACTATCGTTAGAACGATCGTTCGGACAATCGTAATGTGAAAGAGGCACAAGGGGACTGCATACAGGAGGCCCCATTCTATCCCACGGAAGGCTGATTTCTGTTGCTACTTTGCTAGCATTTTAATCGGCTTTCGAAAATGTCCGCGGCGCGGTGATGAGTGCAATGAGATCCTCTTTTTCCCAAAATTTTCCGTTAGAATTTGTTTGCGAGGAATAGCACAGAAAAGTTACAAATTTCTTAAATTACATCATCATGGATTTAAATTTCTGTTATCACTCTTAATTACACCTTATTACTGCGTCGAACTCGGATCAATTTCTCCGTCAGCGACGCAAGTGACGACTTCTGTAAACCCATTTAAATGCATGGTGGGTGACTACAGATTTAGAGACCCTCTTGAGAATCCTATTTCGTAATAGTCGTCGTACAGGCTATATCGCAAAAGATTCTGAGTAGCTTGTAAATAATTGGTGTCAGCTGTATTTTGAGTACGCATTAATCCGACTCAAACGATCGTGTTTTGTCTTTTTACCTGAGGTATGACGTAGCTTAAAACTTGAATATCAACATAAAATTTTGACATCATATGGCCTACTTCTTAAGTATAAAAAATTCAAGGTGAGAAATACTTAATGTGATATTTAAAAAGTTAATAATGAATGTAAATTCAAAGCAATTGCCTACTGTGTACCCACTGAAAATTATATGATGATTTGCCAAGTTTTAAACATGTGATACGCAAAAATAGACCAGTGGAGCGGTACTACAGGTATATCGTCTCAAGGGATCAGAACACATTTAGAATTTCGTTATTACGTTTCCTGGAGTATAATTGATAACTCGAGTGACCATCCTCTAATAATTTATTGCCACGCCTGTTCGTATGCGTTCGCTCGGTGTTAATTGATCATAGGGCCGCCAGGGAGCAGCACGCCCCCTACCCCTGGGATATTTTTTTCCGTCGCGGCGGTGCCGAGTGGGGATTTAAAACAAAGGCAAAGCAGTCGGCGTCCGTCAACAATAATGGAGAGGGCGCCGCCCATAGGTCGGTTTCACTGTCGGCGACAGTTGAGCTTCGGCGTGCGCGCATGGCGTTTCCGGTCGAACGGTTGACGCCAAATAACCCTGTGCCGTATTTTTCCAGCTCCTGTTTTTTTAATACTCTTTGTTATACCTTCTATCAATCAAGGGATACCAAGCGTTTACTCGACCAAGGGGCTTTGTACAAACTCTCCTGGCTACACGGTTATTAAGGCGGCTTGAAAGTAAAAAAAAAACTTTGATGGTTCGATTCGAAGGTTTCACTTGGAATGAATCGATTTCAAATGTTGATTCTCGATTCCACCGATTCTTGAGCGCGAAATTGGAATCGAGAATCGATCGACTAAAGTCGATTCTGATTCTATCCATTCCAGGAAGATAAATATTTTGAAAATAGACAATAAGCTTTGGGCATAAAGGCCGAACAACAAATGAAGCATGTGCAATGCACATTACTCAGTTAACAATTTAGTTCTGAAACATAGCGTTATTTATTTGTTAAAGGTGAGGATATATTACTACACGACCAATTCGCTATTTTAAATAAATAGGCCTTTTCGGCGACATAATTGTCTTTTTTATTCTATTCCATTCAATTCTTAAATTGTAATGACAGCGATGATACCAAATCAATACCCCACCTGTATTTATGAAAAAGAATCGAACAGAATGGAATCAGATTCAAGAATCGGAAATTAATTTGAAAGAATCAGAATTGAAATTGGAATCGACTCATCCGTAGTTTTCACGATTTCATTTCTCTCATTTAGGCTCAAGTTTTATCAATGCTATTGCCTCGTCCTAAGTTGGTTGAAATCTCTTGGCATGTATTAAAATAGGTCAGCCTGTGCTTGAATCACTCAGCTTTAGCATTAATGATGTGCATAAAAGCAAATGATGCATTACTTTTTGAATTCAGAGCATAGGATTCTCGCAAGAATGTTTCAGTCTAAAACAACTACAGTTTTGTTACAACCAGCTTTGGAGTATCGCGAACACACTAATATCTACATTATAATAATTAAATAATATTTTACTACCGTGATTATAATTGTTACTTTAAAATGGTGAGACACCAAATAATAAAGTTGAATATACTACAATTTCATTCCATAGTTTTTTAGCTCTTGCAGTGAATGATCTTATTTTTCCTTGCAATAAAAATAAATCTGCGTATGAGATATGATTTCTTGTTTTTAGATTCTATTACTTAGACTGTTTTGTTTTTTTTTTAGAAAACTCTCTTATTCTTCTTCTGAAATTGAAATAGCTCTTTTCTTCTCCTAATTAAAATGAAGTCATTTCAAGTATTAGTTGTTATATAATTAAATTTGTTGCCTTATTTTTACAGTATACAGTACACACTCTGGTTTCATATTATTTGAGAACACATTTACTTGTTCATATGTTCTGGAAGTTTCTCGTCTCTTATACTAATTGTAAGTTCATGAAAGTCACCTCGAGTTAAAGTTGTTACGAATATTTTATGCGTATCGATTTCCCACACTTAAATACTCGATTTCGATTCTCGAATCAACCCTATTTTGTTGTAAATTATGAAATAGCACAACCCACGCACCCCCTCTTGACCCGCCCCCAGTTCATTTGTATGCGTATCGATATTCCGTACTTTGAAGAACTCGATTTTGATTCTCAACCTAGAATCGTATCGACCTTTTCCTCTCGAAAATTATGAGTTGCGTTGAAATCGCACCACCCACAGACCCCTCCCACATATCCCTGCAATTAAATTTTATGTGTATCGATTTCTCACTTTGAAGAACTCGGTTTCGATTCTCAACCGAGTACCTAATCGATCATATTCTGTAGAATTTTAAAATGTACGTTAAAATTGCACCACTCGCGCATCCCCGCCTCTCTCGAAATCCATCTTGTATGATTTTTAAAATGTATCGATATTTTAACTCCTCGGAATACTTACTGGATATCGATTCTCGACCTAGGATGAAATCGAACATATTCTGTTGAAAATTCTGAGTTGCGTTATAAAAGCAGCACACATGCATCCCCCTATTGTTCCTCTAATTACATTATATACGCATCGATTTCCCATATGACTCGTTCATATTACGATTGTTCCAGCAATCGTTGCAACTCTCGTGCATTCACACAAAGATGGTTAAAACCTGTGCTGCGCTCTAGTGCTAACATCTAAATTGAACGAGAAATTGACGGTTAGCGGAGCTGTTGAGGCATGAAGGGTCAAGATATTACTGTGTTCAATGTGTATTTAACGTATAATATTTCTTCCGCCCATATTCTTCCTTACTCGGACAAATTCATGAAAAAAATAGAGCGAAGGGAGCTACACAAACTTTTCCTCTTTCTGTTGTCGCTTTCTCTTCCGGTCTACTAGCGCCTAACCATCATAAAGTGCCAACGTTCGGAACTATTGTCAAGACATGCATTCACTCTGCTAGTTCGGCCTACTATCGTTAGGGCAATAGCTCGGAAAATCGTAATCTGAACGAGGCAATACTGTGAAGCACTCGATTTCGTATCTCGGCATAGAATCGAATTGACCATATTCCGTAGAAAGTTATGAGATGCGTTAAAATCACACCACTCGCGCCATGTTTAGTTATTTTTAGAGTACTCCTTTTTCCTTGATCCTAACTTGAAATCTCCCTTTTCTTTTCGCAAGCTGATTAAAGGCACCTCTAGCTTAAGCTGTTGCTATATTAATTGTGGTAGTCTTATAATCATAGTATTCAATGTAGAGTATGGTATCTTGTTTTTAGGAATCACGTTTCTGTTCATCTGAACTATCTCTTTTCCTAAGTTCATCAAAGTCACCTCGAGTGAAAGTTTTTGCTAATTAAACGTAATGCGTATTTACTTACATGTATATGCCGGCCTCGGTGGCGGCGGGGTAAAGTCCTCGCCTGCCAAACCGAAGGTCGCGGGTTCGAGTCCCGCCTGGGTAGGTTGCCCCTATCCAGGGCATGGTAGTGTGTGATAGTTGTTGTTTCATGTTATACCCTTCGATGTAAAAGGCCTTGTGAGCTGTTTTCGGGGCGATGGAAATAAATATCTCCGTCACCCCCCAAACAAAAGCACAATAAGGCATTTACAAGGGAGATTTAAGAAACAACAACTGACGATCACACATAACCATGTCGTGGAAGGGGCAACCTATCCAGGCGGAACTCGACCCCGCGACCTTCGGTAAGGTAGGCGAAGACTCATCCCCGCCACCACGGAGGCCGGCAAATCTTATAATCATAGTATCGATTTTCCACACTTCGAAGTAGGGGACGGTGGTGTACCTAGGACATAGTGTACCAAGGAACATTTGCAACTACCGGCAAGTTCTGCGACCTAGCGGCTTTAAACTAAGCTATTATGTGAAAGATACGCTAGAGTGCAAAACAGGTGTTTTATGAGTCCATTTGGGTTATCCGTGCAAAGAAGACGCTAGTTTGAAGTGTTTGTCGCTGAAAAGTAAATTTAAAAAAAATAGTATATCCAAGTCTTTTACCGAAGATCGGTCACATCAACAGCGGTTATCGTAGCACAGGTGAAATTGATATATAATTGTGAGTAGTATTAGCTAGTTATTTGGTTTTTTAGACGTGATATTAACCAGACAAATCAGCCGAAACTAAAAATGGCTACCTGTTGTACCAAGGAACATAAACCCATATTGTACCTAGGAGCATGCTCCTATACTTATGATTTTTGTAGTCAGACTTAATTTATAGTCTAATATTATAAAATTTACTTTTTTGTGTTACATTCATTACGTAAGTGGACTTCAGAAAATGATATTAATTTTGGAGGGTTTGAACTAATTTTAGTTTTACTTGAAAGGAGTTGTATTTTTAAATTGAGTTTTCACCTAAGCAACATTTATTTCGTTGTGTAACACTTTGATGTACTTTAAAATTTAATGAAAAACTGCATATTGATTCTCATTTTTCATGTTTTTAATTACTGTTCCCACCAATCTAATTTGTATTCCTTGGTACGATAGGTAGTTTTCCTAGGCACATGAACATGATGTACCTTGTAACAATTATAATCACTTTTAGAAGTTTAAAGTAGATGACCAGTGGCACCGACTCCATGGGGCTTGAGGGGGCCCGAGCCCTCTCAATAATTCGTTATGGGTGTGAGGAAAAAAGTGTCAGGCTTGTCGATTTTTCCCGAAGTGCCCAGATATCGAGATTAGAGTTCTCAGTGTTCTAATGTTGATCATATGACTCTTCTAAAATTCTTAAAAAACTTAAAACTCACTACTTATAAATTTCCCGGGGAAAGATCCCCGGTTTGGGCCCCCCCAATATTTTTTCTAAGTCGGCGTCCCTGAGTAGATCCATTGATAGCAGGTAAAGGTACAGTCTAAAACTTAAAACTTATGTTAAGTAATCATGATGGATTAAATTGTTATTATTAGACTGAACCTTAAGTTTATATATTTTGCTTTATCTAAAAAAATTCAAAGTGTTCCGCAGTACAACACTCTCCCCTACTCGATTTCGATTTTCGACCTAGAATCGAATCGACCACGTTCAGTGGAAAATTATGAGTCGCTTTAAAATCGCACCAAACGCGCTCCCACGAGTCAAACAATGGAAAACCCCCACCCCTCCCTTGCTATCTCTCTCCGATTCTGTCCTCGCTGTTCGCTCTGCGTTGTGTTTTTTTTTCTGCGGTGGACGGAAATTACTTCAGTTGCGTGGGCGATTGTCGTTGTTGGACGTTTGAAATCTGAATTGTTCGGCGGGGATGGCGTTTATGTCATGCGCGCGGCAGCTCGCAAAATGCGGGCATGTTTATGGAAGTGAAGAATGAGCGTCGAATATGTTGCTTTCCTCTCTCTCTTTTTTTGCATTCGTAATGCGCTCAAAAAACACTCCGTAGTCAACGGCTACAAAGCGGGATTAAAGGCTTTAAAAAGACCACCGTTTTATGTCCCGGAATTTGGTCGTGAATATCGCCGCGGTCATTGTTTAGGAAAGGTGCTGGGGGATGGAATATGTTTAAGTGCTGGTGCATAAACTGAAAATGAGGTCGTGACAATTTATACGCTCGCTCACTGTCTGGCCGTGGGTATTGCCAAAATTGTTATAAACTACCCAATTCCATTAGGCATCGTATAAAAACTAATCCCTTATTTTATGGCGTCATGCTGCTACACAATTGTACAGAGCAGTATGAAATTCATATAGGAGTGCGTTTTGCACTAAACATAAAGTAAATATTACCGTTGCTCCAACATTTAGGAAATAAATAAGCCTGTCGAAGATACCATTAAGCATGGTACTCCTAGTAAATTATTATTTATCAGTCCCTCCAGTTTGCCAATATATTATGAATTTAATTCCAGGATGCGTTCGCTATCTTAATGTCTAAAGATTTTCCATAATGTGCCTCGTTTACCATCATTTTATTAGCCAAGTATTATTGTAGTTCTCGAATACGTTATGAACATTAATTACGCTATTCAAACTATGGTTTGTTATTTTTGAATTGCTTAATCTTGATTGCTCGTAAAATATCTAATACAAGTGAATGTCTTAGAGGTCTTGAAAAAAATACTTGAAATTTTCTACGATTATAAAATTTATTACGTACTAGGTTTCAATGGTGCATCATCTTTAAGGTAATCAATTTTATAACCGTGGAAAATTGGAAGTATTTATTAAACATGAAAAACTTCCGCTCCATCACACTTGAATATTCGGATTTTAAACGCAGAGGTCGTTCGCCTAATTTTGTTTCTCTGATAAGCTTTCAGAATTGCATTAATTTTAATTTGAGTTTTCAACGCTTCCCGAGATTTTTATATTTTTTATGATATTTTTTATTCACTGGAACGTTTGAGGATTTTTTTTTAATTTTGGAGGACTCACCTCCGTACCATTTTCAATACGTGTTGAAATCTGAGATTTATGTTTCGCGTATGCTCCAATTGTCCTCGTTGTCCTTTTACTAGCATGCATAATTCACCAAGATAAATATTTTATCCCAAAAACTGATAGAGGTGGATGAATTCTGTTATTTGGGAAGCAAGATAACTAGTGACGGGAGAAGCAAGAAATAAATTATCAGCAGAATAGCCCAGGCGAAGAGAGCATTCCACCAAAAGAGAGACCTGCTTACAGTGGGAAACCTAAATATGGAAGTAAAGAAACAATTTATAAGAACCTACATTTGGAGTATGCTCCTATACGGAAGTGAGGCATGGACAATGACCGCAGCGGAGAAAGCAAGGATAGAGGCCTTTGAAATGTGGTGCTACAGAAGAATGATGAAAATCAAATGGATTGACCGAGTTAGTAACGAGGAAGTCCTAAGAAGGGTAGGAGAGAAGAGAAGCCTTATGAAAACCTTAATAAGAAGACGGAACACTCTTATAGGCCACATCTTGAGACATGATGGCCTGATGAAGACAATCGTCGAAGGACAAGTGGAAGGCAAGAATGGAAAAGGAAGACCCCGAACAAAATATATGGAACAAGTAAAGAGAGATGTGAAAGAGAAGAAATACGTAGATGTGAAAAGATTAGCTGATAGGAGAACTGAGTGGAGAGCTGCGTCAAACCAATCCTAGGATTGTTGACCAGTGATAATGATGATACTGGAATGTATCCATTTTTTCCACCAAATCGTGTGGAAGTTACTATGTCACAAGACGGGGTGAATAATTGGCATAAAGTTATCACTTACCCTTATTTCTAGACTCCTTCGTTTCGGACGACCTAGGTGTCAGCACATAAAGCATTTTCAAGGCATTATAACCTTAAAAGTGAAATCTTCTTATATATTAAACTTGAAACGCGCTGAAACCTAGGACAGTCGAAGTTAAATAGTGGGGAAATAATACCGAGTGAATTATAGTTTACTCATCATCATCATTAGTCAACAATCCTAAGATTGGTTTGACGCAGCTCTCCATTTCTCTCTCCTATACGCTAATCTCTTCATAGCTACATATTTATTCTCTTTTACATCCTTTATAACCTGTCCGATATCACTCATTCGGGGCCGTCCCTTGCCCTTTTTCCCTTCCACTTGTCCTTCAACGATTGTCTTCATCAGACCATCGTGCCTCAAAATGTGGCCAACTAAGTTGTCCCTTCTTCTGCTTAATGTTTTAGGAGGCTTCTCTTTTCTCCCACTCTTCTTAGCACTTCCTGGTTACTCACACGGTCAATCCATTTTATCTTCATTCTTCGGTAGCACCACATTTCGAATGCTTCCACTCTTGACTTCTCTGCTGCTGTCAACGTCCAAGCCTCGCTTCCATAGAGAAACATACTCCATATGTAGCATCTGATGAATTGTTTCCTTACTTCTATGCTGGTATTTTCAGCTGAAAGAAGAGTCTTCTTTTTGTAGAAAGCCCTCTTCGCCTGCGCTATTCTACTGTGTATTTCTTTCTTGCTCCGTCCATCGCTGGTAATTCGGCTTCCCAGGTAAGAGAACTCGTTCACCTCTTCAAGCTTATGCTTTCCTAGGTTGATGTTTGTTTTAGCCTCCTCTCTTTTACTGCAAACTAATATCTTAGTCTTCTTTTTGTTGATTTTCAGCTGATATCTGGCCATTGTCCTTTCCATGTTTGTCAATGTCTTCTTCAAATCCTTCTCTGTCTCGGCTATGACTGCTATGTCGTCAGCAAATTGCAGCATACTAATTTTTTCTCCGTGGATATTGACACCCGAAGCTTTCTGCTTGATTTCGTTGATGGCTTTCTCTATGTAAACATTAAAAATTAAGGGGGAAAGCGCACAACCTTGTCTCACCCCTTTTCTTGTTCTCGCTTCTGCACCGTTTGGTCCACATTTGATCACAGCTACTTGGTTTTTATACAAACTATGAATAATTCTACGATCATTGTAGAGTACGCTGATTTTTCAAAATTCTAAGCATTGAATTCCATTCCACGTTATCAAAGGCCTTCTCTAAATCGACAAATGCTATGAAGGTTGGTTGGTTTTTCTCCATTCTCTTCTCTATGATCATCCTAAGAGCCAAAATTGCTTCCCTTGTGCCCCTGCTTTTCCTAAATCCGAATTGGTCCTCATCCAGGAATTCTTCCGCTCTTCGTTCAATTCTCCTGTAAATGATTCTTGTCAGAATCTTCGACGCATGTGTCGTCAGGCTTATGGTCCTAAATTCTTCGCTCTTCTCGGCTCTCTTCTCTTTGGGTATGGGAATGATGATGTTCTTTTCGAAGTCACTTGGTAAATCTCCTGTTGAGTACATATCGCAGATAGTTTTATACAGTAAGTTAAGACCTTTTCTCCTGCATTTTTTATTAACTCTGCTGGAATTTCATCTATTCCTGGGGCCTTATTCTTTCGCAGGTCTCTTACTGCAGCGTCAAATTCCGATCTTAAGATGCTTGCTCCAATGTCATCCTTTTCAACTTCACTTTCCTCTTCGAGAACTTTTGAGCTAAGTTTGCTCCCGTTGTATAATTTCTCCACGTATTCCTTCCATCTCTCGGCTTTGTCTTCGTTTTCAATTAGAATGTTTCCATTCCTGTCCCTTATGCTATCACATTTTGTGTTTCATTCCTTGAAATGGTTCCTCACTATTCTATAGGCCGCTTCCACTTTCCCTTTTACGAGGTTATTTTGTACGTCCTCACATATGTTCCTCATCCACCCTTCTCTGGCTTTCCTCGCTTGGCGGCAAATCTCGTTCCTTATTCTCTTGTAGCAAGCCTGTCCTTCCTCGGTATTCGTATTCTTATACTTTCTCCTTTCTTCAATGAGGTCTAGGATTTCATCCGTGATCCATGGCTTTTTCTTAACACATTTTCTTATCTCTAGAACTTCTCTAGCGGCCTCCTGAAATCCACTTCTTAAGGTAGTCCAGTTATTCTCAACTGAGTTTTCAGACTGATCTAGTCCTATCTTGAGCTCCACTACTTCTTGAAAGGCCTGTTGATTTTTTGGCTCCTTAAGTTTCTCTAATTGCCAGGTGTTCTTTGCTGATTTCTTCAATTTCTTGAATTTCAGATGGCATTTCATCATCACTAGATTATGATCACTGTCGATATCTGCCCCCGGGTAGCTTTTACAGTCAGTTATCTGGTTTCTAAACCTCTGCTTCACTAAAATATAGTCTAGTTGAAATCTTCTTTTGTCTCCTGGCATTTTCCATGTGTATCTTCTTCGCATGTGATTCTTAAATAAAGTGTTGGCAACCTCTAATTTGTGTTCTGTGCAGAACTCTAACAGCCTTTCTCCTCTTTCATTTCTATTTCCTAATCCATATTTTCCGGTTATTCTTCCATCCTGGCCTTCGCCGACGACAGCGTCCCAATCACCTAAAACAATTAGGTTTTCTTCACCCCTTACCTTTTTGATTACTTCCTTTATATCATCGTAGACGTCTTCAACTTCTTCATCCTCGTAGTCTGTCGTGGGCATGTAGACTTGTACCACTACGGTATCTACTAGCTTAGTCTCTATCTTCACCATAACTATCCTTTCATTGTACTGTAGGAAGCTTTTCACACGCATTCCGGCGCTCTTTCTGAGCATTATCCCAACCCCAGCATTACCGTTCAGGGATCCTGTGTGTATAATCCTATAGCTTCCACTCCAAAAGTCTCCCTCCTCAGGCCATATCATTTCGCTGATTCCTAGCACGTCGATATTCAATCTTTCCATTTCCACTTTAAGGTTTTCTAGCTTACCGCAAGTCCTGAGTGATCTCACGTTCCATGTACCTATCCTCATAACTTTATCACAATTGACCGATGTACCCTCTCGGGTAGTCCCCGCCCGGAGATCCGAATGGGGGACTAGTTTACCTCCGGAATTTTTTACCTGAGAGAATTCCATCATGTCAGACAATTTAAAGTTGGAGTAGCTGCGCCTCCTCGGGATAATAATGTGGTGGTTTCCCCTTGCCTTCCACATCGCAGTACTAAAGCTCAGCCGCGAGTATAGTTTACTATGAAAAATATTAACAATGTCCACCGAATTACGACGGAGACTGTATCTTTTATCCAAGGTGAATATAATGGCGTCCGGTTACACAATTCCCTCCCCTTGAGCACTTGAAAGAGGCTCAAAAAACGAGTAAGATCGCCTCAATAAATAACTTCGAATACATACTCGTACATAATTACTGTTTTTAAGGCCGAAAAATCACGTTTTCAACATCAGAAATCCCAAAAGTTTCCGGGGAAGGACCCCCATTTGCCCCTGGGCGTTTTTCATACACCCCGGAAGGGCACGAAAATTCCGGTGAGATCCGGTAAAATTTCAAAATCCTGGCTACTCCACTGGGTGAATAGGTGTCATTTCATGATATCACCGTTATTATTACGTGCTGTAGTACGGGAGGAAAGCTTCCTTAGAACGCGCATAATAGCTTCTCGGGTTTTCCACCAGTTAATGTTCTCCATGTCACCTGAGGTTCCGAGCAGCGACTTGCTGTTCATCTTCAGGGAATCTTCTGGATTCATTTCATCATTGTACAGATCAATCATTCAGATTCAGCTAGGAAAATGAAACTTCGCATGCATATTTTCAAATAAATTGTGCATAACTTGCTAGATTAATTCTTTCCAGTGCCTTCACGGTAACGATATATTTGAGTTCAAACTTGAACAAATTTAGCGAAAATAACCACCCTCGTTTTTGTCTGAAAATTGCCTACTTTATTCTCGTGCAATGGTTTCATGAATAGTTTTATTGGCAAAAATGTTATACCAACTTAATTAAAACTTATTTTTCTTCCATTTGGAAATCCAGGGTTTCCAAGTATTTTTTTTTCCATCATTAGCCATAGATAAATAAAAGAATGGCGGAGCCTGTTTTCAGCCAATTTTTTACGTGAACGTAGTGAAACAACTTCCTAGGTAAAAAAAATCATTTTTGAGGTTTTGGCCAAATTTTTATATTCTAGCCCACTGCGCGTAGAGAGACATGGAGAAAACTTAAACGGTGTAAAACCCGAGAGACGTTTCTATACCTCATATGCCGGGAAACCTAAGATCATGCATTCCTTAAAATGTCTTTGACGCGGCTGTTAATCTGCGGGATATATCCTGTATTCTTTTTGATGTCAGGATATTTTAAGCCAAAGTCCGACAGTGGAAATGAAAATAATTCACTTAACTTTCTTCTTATCGTGCAAGTCGAAGACTCCAAGGGAACCGTCGGACCCAGTATTTGTGATAGAGATGGATCTAGGCAAGGGGATTAGGTAAGAGGTCCCAGTCCGTCCCTTTGAATCTTGTTGTCCAATTGAATTTATGCTGACGCTATTGGCGCATTTTAATCGATTTCCAAATATATCGGCAGTAGGGCTATGAGTGCCGACAGATGCATTCATTTTCAATCTTCGTAATAGATTATTTAGAATCGCTCAGGGCCAGCGTTGAAAAGTTATGAATTTGGTGGATCACATCGGGACGGTTATGAAATTCGGTGAAGATCCTTCAGTAGTAGCTTATTCCTCACTGAAATCGTTTCAGGCTTGACGTGGTAGAAATGCGATACATCCATGAAAAAGTATAAAACACAAATAGTAATTTCCATACTTTAATATACAACTCCACTGCCGACCATAAATTTCACACTTTCTCTTTCTCTTTATCTTTCTCTTTTTTTATTATGGAAATTTGAGTGTTCTTCCTATTACTAACACGAGTAGTAACTTTTTTATACATTTATAAGCCTGTGTGACAACACATTTGGCGCTCGTTCTATTTTCAAGATATTTTCCTTCCATGCTACAGCAAATGATAGGAATGGTAATAGCATACAATAAAAAGTCGTTATTTCGTAATGTTTGTGGTGTTAGTTATGAAAGAATGAGTTGTAGAATGAAATGTGGTTAGAACATTTGGCTATCGAGCCTTAATTGTAACTAATCCAATTCCTTGATATCTCCGGTAGATCACCTTTAACTATATTCTTTCTCAGGTCTCGTAATTATCTCACCCAAACGTACAGAATTCATCTGCGGAAGATAGAGTCCCTGTCGTCGCATCTTTAGGGTTATTCTGCATTACAGAATGAAAATGACCAGATTTAGGAATTTGATGGATATTCAAATGAATCGTTGAATGAGTCGTTCAATTGCTTCCATTACTCGAGGCAACAAAATTGTAGAGAAAAAATAAAATGGTAAGAATTGAAAGGAAAACCGCGTATCAAATATACAGGTCAGTGATGAAGGCCGTGAAAGGGAAGGAATGCATAGGTTTGAAATGATTATCTGACAGGAGGATTGAGTGGAGAGCTGCGCCAATACGAACTCAGGATCGTTGACAAGTGGTGATGAAATACGATGAAACGATGGGAATGAACCGTTCCATGAAAGTGAGCGCTTAAAATGAGCCGTCTGCACGCTGCGAGTGGTCCAGATTATTGTACTTCCGAACAATGCCGTTATTTTAGTCCGATTATAATAATTATTCCTCTTTATTGCGCAAAATTTGAACTAGAAAGTCACATCTTCCATCTAATCCCTCGTAATAAATTAAATACTTGTATTGAATAACATTTTCAAGTACTCTCGAAATTAAATTCAGTGAAATTATAGCAAAAGAGACATGGAGGTAAAATTTAGAATAATAAAAAATGCTAACTGAACGAAGTTAAATTTAGCGAGTGTAAAAAGGTGTGATAAAACTCAAGGTAAGGCCTTTCGTCCTTATTGAAGAAAACCTACAGCAAGAAAACGCCCACCCAAGGGGGGGGGGTGTGAAAAACCTGCGAACTGTGAAGTCATCCGATTGGAGAGCTCAAATTCAGGGATACAGAATAATGCTCCTGGTCGCGTAGTGGTGATTGATTGGGCATAATCATCCAGCCTAATGGAAGCAAGGAATTCAACTCAGCGATTGCTTAATATTCCGCCTATCCCCCATCGGCCCAACTTCGAGGATGGCGGTGTAATCACTCGGCCAAGACCGTCTCCTAGGAGGCCGTGGTGGTTTGAGGAAGGAAACCCTTTCGCAGGATGCTATCTGGCGCGTGATGAAGGGCCCTTAAACCCCCTTGAGGAGCCTGAGAAGGTAAGAGAGCGGGGGGTAGACCAATCGGTCATCATAAGGCAGCGCAGGATCCTCTTCGGGCCGGCTTCGCCCCACACATACTTGAGCCGCTCTCAGTCGGCTCCTTGCGTCCCATCCGCGCCTGCGAGAGGCGACCCCTTAATCCGGCTACCCCGATGGGAAGACAATCGCCACGGAGATTAATTCGTGGAGGGCACACGAGACGCGATGAGGTCGTTGCACGGCAGTGGCCGTGGGTTGACTTGCGGGCGGCGAGGTCTTCACTCTTGATCAAGCTCCGTTGCGTCGCACAAAGGGAGAGGGGCTTAGTGGAAGATTCGATTAATAAGACGTCGTCATCAGTGGAAGAAATTCATAGAGTCGTGGGTTTCTAATGTCTGGCTGGCGTACCCGTGCCATATCCACGTGTGTATTATCATATAAACATCATGTTTTTAATAAACAAAGATGACACGACAGGAATGAACTGTTTCCTTAAGGTGAATATATCTGTGAGCGATACTCTCTTAACTTTCGTTACTCTCGCGCTGTGAGCGCTAACTTATCGTACTTCCAAGCAATGCCCTTATTTTTTGTCGACTCTGTGACGTCATCTGGTTCGAGAGAACAAATTCAGACATAAAGAATAATACTCCTAGTGGTGGAATAATATAATACTCATTTACTAAAATCACTAACACATCTAGTTTTTTCCCGACTTCATGGGCCAGTGGAAATTGAATCATGGGGTAAAGGTAGAAAAAATGAACTCTTTCGTCACTTCCACTACTTCGAAATCAACCAGCCTCAAATTATGTCCGGTCTCAAAAAATGTAGTCCTTCCATGTAACACGGATTTGGTATGGTGTGAATGAAGCTATTGGTATGTGCTAAGCTCAGCGATTTCCGTTCCAGCCACCTCAGATATTTAAGATATCACGTTTGAATCACGTTTGTATGGCCCACAGATTTTAATTTAACAATCTAGGTTTCAACAAGCCATGCCATTGTTAAGATGAATATGATCTACGATATTTTTTAATATCTTTGCGCCTGGCCAAGTCGTCCTACTTGCGACACTAGTGATGAGAGATTGGAAGAGAGGGAGGCAAACGTTGCCATGTTTTCTCAAAATACTTTCAAGGGAAGTCCCTCAAGTGTCACCTCCAGATCTCGTTCTAATTTTGATAGGTGATAGGGAATGGACCTCAATGACGTGTAGTTTTTGTTTCAGCTGCGAACGCTCAATACGCAATATCAAACGCTCATGATATTACCCAGGTAAACGCCTCAATATATGCAAACCACAGAACAACGATGCTTTCTCAGCGTTTTTCGTCCTAGCAACGAAGCACGTCTAAGGGGCCATTGCTGTGCTGCGGGCTGCATGAGATCAGACGTTATACTTGCACTTCCCGTCGCAAATATCTCGAAAAGAATTGAACGTTTGCAAGGCTCCGATTATCGCGTTTAGGTTGGTTTTCAGGAAGTCACGTGCCCTTCGCCCTCAAACCCCCCCCCCCAAAATTTAGCCCTGCCTCTCATTCGTGAAGGTATTTGAAATCCACCATATTTTTGCGAAAACTGAGGCGGTAAATAAAAATCAGCGGGTAGTACAAACGAATTTTTCCTTTATTGTTTTACTTGTGACAAAGTTATGTAAAACATCGGCATCCAATCTTTATTTGGCTAAATACCGGGTGTTTTAAAATAAGAAGTGGAGTTTAAACGCTTTCAAATAATTATTACAATTAACATACTGTGAAAATCATGCATCAAATGGAAGAGCAACTTAAATAGTTTTACGTAAAAGCCTATAAGTTTTCAATTTGAGCACCAATTGTTACAGACGATATGCTAGTTCTTCCCAAACGTTGAATCTCGAGTAACTGTTGCAACCGCTGATTCAATCACGTTTCTTAATGGGCATTCCATTAGTGATGGAATTACCTTATAATATTGACTATGCAATTATCTTAATAATTAACTATGCAATCGGGCATTTCGATAAAATTGTGCAATGCAAAAAAAATTGTCATATTGTTAACTAAGCATGATCAAAAACATTTATGAGGGTAATTTTCAAACATAGAAACAAAATAAATTTTGAAATACCATCTAAATATGCCCAAAATTAACATGTGACGGAATTACTGCCAGGACAACCTCCTGAGTGAAATGATATGAAACATCTTCAAAATTCTGTGAATCGAAGCATAATTTGAAAACTCAATAAGGCTCTGAGTAATGCTTGACATACTGATTTCATAAAATTAAATAATTAAGCTGTTTTATCTAGATAAAATATTTCCAGCCTAACTTTTAGTTTGAGAGAAAAAGTTGACCTTTTCAGGGACATGCCCAAATTCGACCATATCAGCTGGAGGTGAAGGCACGGATGTTATTATCACCTGGAGGATCACTACTGAAATTTTTACGCAACGAACGTTGCACAGTAACTACATAATCCGTCTTTGAAAACTGTAAACAAAAACATTTTTCTGTTCACTAGTCGCCATCTTTGCTACGAGGACTTTCAAACGAATGGGGGCGGTAACTTTGGTATATAGCAAATTCACAATGATGCCAGTAAACAAAACTGTTTGAGTTGTTATTTCATTTGATGCATAAATTATAGCTGTGAGTTAAGTGTAAGAAATATTGTGACGCGTTAAAAACCTCCTTTTCATTTTTTTACGCCCGGTATTCAGTGAATTAATTTTAGTTTATATATTTTTTAACCTTTAATGTCGAACGTTTGAAGCAGCCGCACTGTTTAAACGACCGATTACGTTCGAGAAATTATTTCAGTGACAAATTTCAAGGATTGTTTGAAGTATGGAAACTTTGACGTGGAGCGTAAGTCACGGAAATAGCACTCGAGTCCTTGATTTCCGACCGTTGTCGTTTCGAATAAATCGACCCTGGCGGCTGCGACTGGAACTTCCCCCGACGATTGCACACGAGCGGGTCCAAATGAAATGGCATTTGAAATGGCGGTGGATTTGGGGGGGGGGGGGGAGCATAATTTCGGGGGTGGGGGTGCGGAAGGGGTGATAGCCACGGTAGCGTGGCATCGCTTGGGCCATTGCCAGTTTTTTTTGTGCTCTAGCAATCAATAAAACTGAGGAAATATAATCAGAGCTCTCTCATCTAACCGGAAGCCGAACCACATGAGAACAAATGCTTGCCTCTTCCATAGGGATGACAAAAAAAAATTCTGCTCTCGGAAGATCATTTGCATGAAAGCAAACGAACAAGAAGCGAATAAGGAGTTTCCACTGTGATTGTTTGTTCCAAAAAAAAGCATTCATTTCATTCATTCAAAAGTTTTGTATCGTTCATTAATAGATCTGCAATCCTAACAGTTCTATATTATCAATAGCAGGCACTTGGACAGAAGTGCTATATTGTATATATACAATTTTTTTGATGTTAAAAGTTTTTAAATACTGATGAAAATGACTAGTTCAACATGCGTTCGAGGAATCGGTCATTAACTGTTCTGCAATTCTAACAGTTCTATATTATCAAAAACAGGCACTTTGTTAAAAGTGCTATATTGTATATAGATATACAGTTGTTTTATGCTAAAGGTTTTTAAAAACTGGTGAAAATGACTAGTTCAATATACATTCGAGGCATCGGTCATTAATTGTTCTACGATCCTAACGGTTGTATGTTGCATTATATACAACAGTTAGTAATGTGTATTCCACTTATCTCCTCGCGAGTTTGCAAAGTGTAAACACAATTAATCAGTTGTTTGTCATTGTTCTGATGAATTAAGTTCAAAATTTATTGAACAACCCCATCAGCGTGATGCTTCCCAAAATCATGATTTCTATTACTTTGGGAGCGCCTTCCACATGAACTTCAGTAGCCGTTTTATCTTCATTGATATATTATACAAAAAAATAAATTACTCCTTTTATCTATTTTTAATTGCTTAAATCAAGAATTAGTTTACTCTTTCATTTGCAAAACCAGTATGTTTTCTTTAAACACGTCATGAATCATGTGGCGTAGCGAGGGGGAAGGTGCGGGCGGTCCGGACCCTCCCCCCCCTCGAAATATAAAATCATAGTTTCTTTCCTTTATAACAGAAAAGAAATTATTGCAAAAATCATGAATTAAAAATTTTTTTTTGAAATGACGTTTTTTCTATTATGAAAATTGTCAAAAAATAGTTTAAAAACCTCTATTTGGTACCGACCCTTTTTTCAAAACCTTTCCTTCTTAGTTTTGGAACCCCCCCCCCCCGAACTGAATTCCTGGCTACCCCACTGCCAGAGGGGTAGCCAATAACCTCTCATTAATTCAAATTAAGGGGTGTGGGGTGTCTCAAATCGCTTAACGTATTTGGGCGTCTTTTTACAAAAAAAGTAAGATAAATAGTTTGTTACATCGTCATTAGCCAAAAACAGTACCTTAAATCGATTAACGTATTTGGACGCCTTTTTACAAAAAAAACTAAGATACATATGAATTTGGTAAAAACAAAGCATTATTAGCCAATAAAAGCAAGGGAGCGAGCATAAGAAATGAAAATTTCAATTTGAAAATACATATTCATAATTTTTAAAACGCAGCGATCTTTCAATGTTTAACTGAGGCTATCTACTTGATTCCCTTTTGTGCTTCTGCATTCGTCGTTATTTAGATGTCTCGAGTGCAAATATTTTGTCCCCCAGCACTTATTTATTGCACACACAGCTCTGCATTCTTATCCAATGCTTAATGATATGTGAATTTTTGAAGAACACATCAAGAATACAATTGACTTACCTTATTGAATAACCAAACCTACCTCAGTGACTCAAAAAATTACTCACTGGCTAATGAATGATACAGCAAGAACGCAATTGACCGACCTTATTGAATATCCGAACCTTCCTTATTGAATCGGGATTCAAAAATTACACACCGACTCCTAGAACTCAGTTATAGTTTTGCAGAGGAAAAACTTCTGTTCGGATGAAACCGGTTAGGTAGTTATCAATCAGTTATCCTGAGAAAATTTTCCAAGTACTTCATTTCTCGTAACAGTAGAACAGCATTCCACGTTTTCGTGTCCTCAATAGCCTAGTTAATAAGGTCAAATTTAAAAATTTCAGGAAATCGGCATTAATTGCCCCGTTTCTCCGTAGTGCCTCGTGTAAGCTTGAATGGATCTTTTAAATTCTTTTCTCCCGCTTCTTTGAAAAAACGTTCAAGTTTCCTTCTTCTTGGCACGTGTGAGAAATAAAATAAATTAGCTGTTTCGCTACCAATAACGTATTTTGGCTGATAATCGAAACGAAAGAGGCTGAGTTGATAGAATTAATGCGTCATTATTACCGCGAGAGACATTTTAATCAGCCATAGATGAGTGTCAATAACAAAACGAATAAGCCGTTAACCCAAAGTCGGCTTACCGATTTATCAATGTTCATTATCGAGGAGGGCAATAACAGTGCAAGATTATCGGAGCGCCAGGAGCATTAATTGTGCTTCGTGAAGGTTTAATTGTTATTTTTTATGCCCAAGGAACACAGGTTTTCCGCTTGACTGCTTTTTTCCTCTCGAGAAAAAGACGAGCACAATAATGGAAATACATTGCACTGAAGAACAGCTATCGCAGGATGAATTTTCTGGCTACAGAATTCGTTCTTTGACCTAACAAAGAAGAAACACATAAATTTGTCACAGCCAGGCCTTAATCAGGAAAAGCGTGTGGTAAGTGATGACAAGTATTCTGAATGTTTACTATTCAGGACATACGATTGAGTTTTTAACAAGTTCCTTTACTCTACTTTCCTAATTAATTGGCAATCATGAGTCTCATGCCAATTTCTTTCGATTTTCTGTCCTCGGTTTCGTATTAAAATAATGTTTCCAACTTCTTCTCATTCAAAAATATTCTTTTCTGAACGGAAAATGCTGAATTAAGGAAATTTTGTTGAAAGTGTGGAAATATGATGCGAGTTAGCAATGTATTTGAAGTGACATTGAAAATTCATACTAATCTTTTTTATGCTTATTATTTGACAATTTAATCCTCGGAGAAAGTCTGGAGAAAGAACGCAGGAAAAAATGAAATTGAATTTTAAAAATTATTACTTGAACTATGAAAACATTCCGATCGAAATTTTTTAATGAGAAGTGTATTTGATTAATTCACATAATTAGCTCCATTAGCCATTAGTAGCGATTATTTAACAAATGTGATAGTTATTGCATGGAAATTCACGATATTAGACCAACATTAGCTTGCAAAATAACGTTCAGTAAGAAAATTTTCATATCATGCCCACAAGGACATACACACTACGCAGGTCCACTAATTTTTAGCAGATGACAATCGAAATTCGATTCTTCGGGCCTGTGTATCTCGAAAGCTCTAGTTAAACGATAACTGACCTAAACATCCAGGTTGCTATCACAAAACCCACCAATCGAAAAGTGACACGTCGTCTCAGGGGAATGGGTTGGGGCATTATGATAGGCAAAGTAACAATAGGATCGGCAACAAAGAGGGAACTCAACGGGGAGTGTTTCAAAGAGGGCAGACGTCTGCCACGAACAGAAAAAGCTTGGATAAGACGGACGTGTAGAGTGTTTACCTGACTTGGAAAGCTTGTAAAGAATCAGACGTACGGGTATCGGAGAATGGTCTGACCTGGGAAAATTGCCCACAATAGCTATTCGTACTACAGATTTCAGATGTAGGGAGTGCTATCTATGTGGTCAAAGGAGATTTCAACCTGTGGCGTCGAATGTGACGTCGTAAATAAAATTTATATTTTATTTGTGTGATGCTATGCGTCCATATAGGTCAAATTTCGAAATCTGGCTTACAATCAGAATCGCGATATCAGGGCAAGAAACCTTTCATGAGCAATTCATAGAAACGGAGATGATATTCTGGTCCAAAGAATGAACTATGAATTACAGGAGTGATGATCAGACCTTATGGGACTTATTATTTATGTTGTGTAAATTGGGACATATTATTTATTTTGTGTGGTACTTGCAAATCACTCTCTCACCGAAGTAGTTGCCTAGCCTACGAGAGAAAATAAGGCATTAGACATTTTAGCAGTTAGCCATCCTAAGTTGATAAAGCAAATCGATATTATTGACGGTATTAGTGATCACAAAGTAATTTTTGCAACATTAAAAATTGATGTTGAAACAGCTGTAAAACTAAAACGCAATATTTATTGGCTTGATGTGATAATAAAGAACAACGATGCTAGGAAACAGAGAAAAATATACAACTTGTATAAAAGGTCCATACGTTAGGTAATAAATCGAAGAAACTTGAAGCAAAAGAAAGTTTCACTGCACAACGCTCAATAACCAAGAAATCGATGCAAACTGCACTACAAAGTTCAAGAAAAAAGTACTCGGTGAATTACTCGAAGAAAATCATGGTTGAGTCAATGGTTGAATCAGTCATGGTTGAGCTTCCACGCGAGACAGACGTGGGCTGGTGCTTCGCTCGAGACAGGCAGGTGCCTCAGTGATGTGTTCAGTTGCGTCCAGAGTATAAGTGCATTCAATTACGAGGATAACTTCCTACTCAATTTAGAAGCTCGAGTTACTAATATTAAGTGGAAACCGCAGTTTAAAATGGCTAATTGCAGTGTATGTAATGTGAATGTTCTTAAGCGCCAGCTAAGGATTACCTGCAGTGAATGTCAAACTCAGTGTCACGCTACTTGTGTTCACTTGTCCAAAGAGGATATCGAGTATATTGGCGCTGAAAAGCAAATTTGGCGTTGTCCTACCTGTGCTGCGGAAAAACGTAAGAGCATGTCAGTAGTTCCACTGGCGGATACGGACACTGCTAGTATCTCTCATATTATAAACCTTCTAGAAGAAGCTAAAGAGGACAGGAAACGCATGGAATTGGACTTGAACAAGGCTATTAAGTTTGTGCACAATAGATTAGATGAAAATACTAAAGTGCTTCAAGAAAACTCAGCGCAGATTGCTGAATATTTAGCGACAATAGACTTACTTAGGCAAGAAAATGTTGGCTTAAAATCTCGAGTGAGTGAATTAGAAAAGAGGTTAGACGACCAAGAGCAATATTCTCGCGTTAATGACCTTGAAATACACGGCATTCCCCAGCAACCAAATGAAAATACCTTAGAAATCGTGAAAAGTGTGGGGGACGCCCTTGGTGTTAAAATAACCGACGATATGGTGAACACATGCCACCGATTGGGAAAGAAGGGACACGAAGGCGGAACGAGAGGTATCATAGTCAAATTCGTCCGTAGGTATACAAAAGAAGAAATTCTTCAAAAGAGGCGAGTGAAAAGGACCTTCTCCACACGGCACCTGGGCTTGGCGACCGATACTCCGGTGTACATAAACGAGAGCCTGAGTCCAGGTCGGAGGAGACTCTTCGCTGCTGCGCGTCTTGCGAAGAAATAAAAGGGATACAAATATTTATGGCTAAGGCATGGGACAATACTCATGAGGAAGAAGGAGAATGATCAAGTAATCACTCTGAAATCCTCTGATGACCTGGAGAAACTGTAAGCATTCTGTGAGTGAGTTATGTATGTCTTCAACCTATCTTTACTAACAAAATGCAGAGTACTGTTAATGATAGTGGATTTAATGGTGGCAGGTTCCTTGTCTTGCATCAAAATATAAGAATTCTAAGAGCTAATTTTGATAAATTTGTATTTCAACTAATTAATCTCGATATAAAACCCGCTGTAATTGTTTTGACAGAAATTTGGGTCAATGACACTGAAGTATCTATGTATCAAATAACTGGCTATCGGAGTTTTGATGTGTGTAATAATAACTATAGGGCTGGAGGAGTTATTGCATATGTAGCAGATACTTATGAGTGTTCTTCTATTGATCTGGGTGAATTAAAAACTGCTGATATGGTTAAAATATCAGTAGGGATAAATGATTCTTCTTGGATAAGCATTATTGGTGTATATAGACTTAATTTTAATCCTGTTGAACATTTTTTGAGTGAATTGGAGAATGTATTAACCATCTCTCGTGAGAGGAATTTAATTGTAATTGGTGATATTAATTTATGTATATTACAACCCAACGATATTTCCTTTGAATATCAAACCCTTATGGCTAGTCATGGACTGGACCAGCTTATTCGAGTACCAACTAGAATTAGCAAAACGGGTAGTACATGTATAGATCACATTTTTTGCAGAAGTAGAGATAACTATAAGTATGAGGGAAGAGCGGACGATTGGGGTTTAACAGACCACCATGCTGTATCATGTTCTTTAAATATTAATGTACCCATTAATATATACGAACGAGTTTATCGAAGCCATTGCCGGATAAACTTTAACCATCTAAATAATAGTTTGCTAAGATGTGACTGGAATGATGTTTATTCACAACAAAATGTCAATGAAGCCTATGAAATTTTTATAAATAAATTGAAATGCTGAATTGAAAAAGCTGAATACGTGTCAGACAGTAACAGATCGGGAGGAATGAAGAGGCCATGGATGACTTACGCTTTGTGCGGGAGAATTTCTAGGCGAAATTTTCTGTATAAAAAAATGAGGAAACACCCTGAAAATGAAAAGCTAAATAGGTACTACGTATCGTACACGCAAAGATTAGAATATGATATTAAAAAGCGCAAAGAAAAGTATTACAGGGACCTATTTGATAGTAATGTCAATAATACCGCTGCTCAATGGCGCATTTTAGATTCACTCACGGGAGGAAAGCAAGGAAATGAGAATTGTGTAAAAATTAGAACTAGTAATGGTATCGTTGTCACTAAGTGCCAGGACATTGTAAACGAATTTAGTTCACATTATGGTAAAGTAATTCAAGAATTGACTCAGAACAATTATTTTGAAAGTAATACGAATAAATACAAAGAAATATTCCCAACCTCCAATTCAATTGACTCACTGTTTTTTGTTCCTACTGATGCGAAAGAAATTAGCAGCATTATTAAGGAATTAAAGTCTAAAAAATCTAAAGGTGTTGATAATATTTCCACACAAGTTATAAAAGAAGTAAATGCAAATATTTCGGAGGTCCTTGCCCATATTGCTAATCTAAGTATGTATACTGGAATATTTCCTAAACAATTAAAAACTGCAATAGTGATACCAATTTTTAAAAAAGGTGATAAAATGAACGTAAATAATTACAGACCAATATCCCTATTATCTGTATTTGCTAAAATAATAGAAAAAGTTGTTAAAGTCAGACTTCTTAAATTTCTAAATCAGCATAGTTTTTTCAATAAAAACCAATTTGGATTTATGAGTGGTAAGAGTACAGAGGATGCATTATTAAAATTCTGTTCAGAGCTGAACGACGGACTGAATAAGAACTGTAGAGTTGCTGGCTTATTTGTAGACATTACCAAAGCCTTCGACTCCATTAATCATAACATACTAATGAATCGATTATGGGAAGCGGGTATACGTGGAACCGCATATGATTGGTTTCAAAGTTATCTTTGTGATCGAGATCAATGTGTGCGTCTCAAAAATTGCTACAGTGAAAAGATTCGACTCACCTGTGGTGTCCCACAGGGTTCTGTGTTGGGACCCATACTGTTTTTAATATATGTAAACAATTTATGTGCTGGCAGGTTTAAAGGTCAATTAACGTCATTCGCAGATGACACTGCACTAAGTTACTCTGTTAATAGTGTTGATGATCTATATGAACACATAAAAAGTGATCTATTAACACTCAATATGTGGTTTTCGGCTAATTATATGTTGTTAAGTGAAAAAACGAAATATATTATGTTTAGCATGAGTAAATCTACCTCAAACAAAAGTAAACTATACTATCAATGTGCAAATTGTATAAAAGATAATGTTACTTCCTGTGATAAATGTATTTTGATCGAACAGGTTAGTCACATAAAATATTTAGGTATATATTTTGACCAAAATTGTAAATGGAAGTCTCACATAAATAAATTAAAATCAGAAATGATTACTATTGTAAGAAAATTCTACTTCCTCAGATACATATGCCCTGAATCAGTGTTAAAAATGGTATATTATGCTCTCGTTAATTCAAGATTGCAATACGGAATAGCCTGCTGGGGTGGAGCATATTTTATCAACATTAAACCATTGATAGTGGCGCAAAAAAGGGTTATCAGGGTTATAACACGATCGTATAGGAAAAGCCACTCATTTCCTCTATTCAAAAAATTAGATGTCCTCCCACTAAGGCATTTATTCATTTATAAAGTCCTTAGAATATTCTATAACCGTAGTGGTGAAAAGGCCCGACCACAAAACTATGACATTAGAGCTTGGAGAAACTTCCATATACCTAGGCCGACGACCGAAATTTATCGACAGTCATACAATTACTTAGGGCCTAAATTGTTTAGCATGTTGCCGAGTAATGTAGCAAACTCGGAGAAAAGATGGGGATTTAAATCCGCAGTTAAAAAATGGCTTATGATGTGTGAGGAAGTAGAGTGTCTACTAAGAAAGGTGGGTTAAAAAGTTTACAATAAAAGGTATATTGTATATTCTATGTATGTAATTATGCGTTTATATAAGAAAAATAAGAAAAATAGTTATCCTTGTCCAAATATTTGAAATACGTTTTGTAATAATGAATGCAATCGGCAATAGAACAAATAACTGAATACAAAGAAATTTTACTTCTCATGTGTGCTAGCACCAGACCTATGTAAAAAGTTTAAGATGGTAGCCCCAAAACTACTAAAAGGGGTACCTATATATTCCAAAATATTTAAGTATGTTCTAAAATGTAATATTTGATTGTAAATGGAATAAATTATATATTATATTATATTATATTAAATCCGAAATCATTTTTATGAGAGAGAGCTTCAGGGAAAATATTCAGCCGTATATTCTTCATTTGATAAGGATGGTAAACTTATCACCGAAAATATTGACAAAGTTTACACGTTGAATTCCCACTTCGAAAGTATATACACTACAGACGATACTGAATCTACTAATAATTTAGACATCCCATATAGTAAGGAATGATGAAAGAAATCTCTATACAACGTGATGGGTTAACTAAACAACTACAATCGATAAAGAATAGTAAATCTCCGGGTCCGGAGGGAATACTCGCGCGTGTCCTCAAGGATTTGGCTCCAGAGATTGCACCTTACTTAGAGATAGTATTCAAGAAGTCGCTATGTGAAGAAAAGCTACCGCTGGACTGGAAAATTGCAAGCGTTACACCGATATTCCAAAAGGGTAGCAGACATGACCTAGGCAACTATCGTCCGAATTTAAGTATAGCGGGACTAGCCACGGTGATAACTCTACGGAGTCACCCGCAATGCACAAATTGTGCGAAAAATCCATGGAGAAGAAAATCACTCGCCTTGACCGGGAACCGGGTTCAATTTTATTAACATACTCGAGCAATCGTCGTTAACAATATCATAACTTTCTCGGACAGTCGTAACTTCCTCCATGGCTGTTTGCACGGATTCCGAAAAGTTAGATCACGCGAAACACAACTCTCGCTCTCTCTTCACGACGTTCTCAATTCTGACGAATCGGAAAGACAAGATAACGCATTATTTCTAGATTTTAAGAAAGCTTTCGAAACGGTACCACACAGCAAACTTTTTTTACAAATTACAGTCAACGAAATAGTGGTAAACTGGATACACCACTTTATGAGTGATCGTAAACAAAAAGTAGTTCTTTACGGAATTAGTTCTTAAGTAGTTAGAGTGACATCAGGTATTCCACAAGGAATCTTTATCGGCCCCATTTTGTTAATTATATACATTAATGACCTCTGCTCCCGAATTAGCAGCAAGCTACGTTTTTTTGCTGACCACGCTGTCATCTACCGAGAAATTAGTGATCGCTCTGGCTATTAAATTCTATTATCGGATTTAAAAAACGTTCATTTGCGGAGCCAAGAGTGGAGACTCGAACTTAATTAGAGAAAATGCATTTTGGTACTTTTTTTGCGGAGTTGGTCGAACTACAACCATGTTTATGCTATGCATAAAAGCAACTGACGAAGTGAAGTACTTGGGAGTTACGATAACTTCCAACCTCTCGTGGGGAACACATGCAAGGAATATTTTTTATTCGGGAATTCGTTTTTACCACGAACCATAAAACGCTTAAATGAATACTATTCGTAATATCGTTAGAGCATTTCCTTTTTACGTGTAAATGGCTGGTGTCCTAACATCCCCTACCACACGTCTTTTAGGCGGCTTGCGGGGTAGTATTTAGGTGTGGATGAATAGGTGTTAAATTTGGTCCCAATAAAGATATAATTAAATTTGATACAAGAGTTTCAAACTGTGCTGATTGCTGATGCGGTTTCTTTTAGTTTAATGCTAAGTGTCACTACGGAGTGTAATTGAGTCTCATGTCCAAATCATCTGAGTTATATCTTGGCGTTCCATTTTAAAAAGCATTAACGTAAGTAAATAATTTAAAAGAGGGTATTATTTGCACCACAGCACTGCGAAAACCTTCATCAGATACGTTACTGGGGTTGCTTTGCGCGCAAAAGAAAAGTGCGAAGGACGCTGCAGTGAAAGTTATGGACCAAGCAGCAGACCAGACGAGTAGTTGAAGTGAGGGTGCGTGTAGTCACGAATGGCTTCTGTGCGGGAATAGAAGTGAACACGGCATGGGTACTTGCAACGTTCCGCTCAACATTCCCCATCTCATCCGCCAGTTGGTCTCTTTTTTCCGCTCATACACACATGCGTTCTGTCGATGCAGAGGAACATGATCACGAGCAGTTACAGCATTCTGTCTTGTCTCGGCAGCTATCATCTGCATTCACGTTACAATCTCACTCCTCCCAAAGACGTGGTTACAAAGCGAGGTAAAAGTATCGGAGGAGTAATCAAGGGCTTTAGTTTAGGTAATTATCAGCTGTCGCTAAGATAAGATAAACAACATAAATATTAAATTCGGTGAGCCTAATTACTTCCTTGGAGCATAGAACAGTAAAGATGATCTCTATAAATTCGAACTCTAACATAACGTGTTTTTTATAATTTATATTCTTTTAAATTGACAAGAAAAATAAAGAGCTATTGCAACAGTTTCAATAAAAACTTATTGACAAGAAAATATGATATTTAAATTATACACGGCCTTTTCATCAAGCAGGATAATTATTATTGCCATAATTGGTCTATGTTCTGCGTTTCACTTATAGTAATTAATTAGTATAAGTTATCTCGTCTTTAATTTTTCTTCGGCGAAAATATCTCAACTATTAACACATTTTTTTCTCAAAAACTCATGCCGGAAGTTTTATTTATGATTTATGGAGTCGTAGTTGAACCTCCTCAGCTCTATTTTATTATGAAGAGGTTTTTCCATTTCAGCTCACAGGTTATAAAATTCGAAAATTATCCTTACATTATAAAGAAAGTTTTAGTTATCTTCATCCTTCCTGTTTACCTGTTGCAACCTACTTAGAGTTCCATGAAATACCTTCTAAACCCCTACTTTTGTCAGACATTTTTTTATCATTACCATGGTATCTTGGGCTATTGTCATTGGTAGTTAATTAGGTCATATATTATTTATTTAATAGAAAGATGGTAGTGAAAGTTCAAAATGTTGTTAGTGATATTACCAGCATAAAAATGGGAGTGCCCCAAGGATCGATTCTGGGGCCAATTTTGTATTTGATTTATGTTAATGATATGCATGAATGTATTAAAAAATGTAATTTACTTTTGTATGCTGACGACACAGTCTTGATATCTAGTCATGTCAACTTCAAAAATGCAGTCAATAATATGCAGAATGATATCAATAATATGTTAAAATGGTCCCATGAAAATAATTTAATTTTAAATGAAAAAAAATCTAAAACAATGCACATCACTTATCTTGCTTCTAATATTAAATCAATACATATTAAATCTCACGGTCATGAATGTCTACATTCCAGCATGATAACTTGTAACTGTAATATTTTAGAACAAGTGAACGAATATAAATATTTGGGTTTGATAGTTGAATGTAATTTCACTTTTAATTCTCATGTATCAAAATTGAACCAAAAGCTCAGATGTATTATGTACAAATTTTATTATCTGAAAGATAGCGTCACGAAAAATGTACTCAAAATGATGTATTACGGTCTTTTTGAGAGCCTTCTCAGATATGGCCTTACTGTGTGGGGATCATGTGGTGTAACTAATATGAAAATATTGAAGTCCAACCAAAAAAGGATTTTAAAAATGATTCATCAAACAAACTTTGAGGAAGATGGTGGATATTCAGGTGACTCGTATTTTAAAGACCTTGGTACATTACCACTTGATAAATTGTATCAGTACATATTAATAATTGATAATTATTTTAATAATAGATACAAAAGGAAAAGAAATAATAATTGTAATATCGATTTAAGGGCTTTAGGAAAGTATGAGATTCCGCGATGTTATACGCATAAGGGTTGTAGGCAATTGAAAGTTGTTGTACCTAAACTGTTTAATAATTTGAAGAGTGAATTTAAAGAGTTGAAATCGTTGAGTGAAAGAAAAAGAAAAATTAAGACATGGATATTGACTGGTTGTTGATAATGGAATGTAAGAGTATTTTATATAATGATATGCTTATTTGCTATTAAGAATGTTTTTTTTAATGTTTAATTTGTTTGTTAATGAAATGGTTAATTTAGTAATTTTTACAAGACACAAATTGTAATGCTTAAGTTGGCACCTGCTGACAAGCCAATTTCGGCTTAGCGGGACCAGAATGTTTGTTTTCATTTGAAAATTTAAACTGTTGTATAAACATTATTTCTTGTTTGTACATAGTTATAAAATGAATAAATGAGTAAATTATTAAAAAAAAATTTCGAGGAATTAGTAGATAACCTTTGACATAAATTAAAATAGCAACCTTTCCTTTAATTAGCAATTGTATTTGCTACTTAAAGAAACTGTTGGTAGTCATTAGTTCAGGAAATAATTAAAAATAGGTATAAAAATCGACGTGGTATGTGTAATATGTGTGGTATTACGTGCACACTTTTCACAAAGGAATGTGTCATAGAGAAATAGTTGCTTTATTAGATAGTCCATTATAAAGGCGATCCACACAGTGTGTTCCCTTGTTTTTATCCAAGGATTGATTCTGATTTGTTAAGAGTTATGTACTGCTATTTTCTCGTGGGTTAATACTATGTTGAGGGCAATTCATATACAGCACTATCCCCGTAGAACGGGCGATGAAGCTGAGGTCCTGCGGCACTTTTGACCAAGAGCAAGCTAACGCCGACGCCTGGTAATAAAATAATTATTATATTAGATGTAAATTCATAGATAGCTCCATCTTCCAAAATTGTGTAATTATTGCAACCTACTTGCTGTTTCCAGGGAAACCATGTAACCCATGATTTTCTCAGATATTTTTCTGTTGTTAGTATGTTATGTTGGGTTACTTATATGGGGGTGTATATACGATATTTTGAGCCGTAACATTACGAGGAATCAATAGATAGCCTTAGTTTTAAACGATAATTCTTTTTGTAATTAAACTGAACTATTGACAATCATAAGTTCAGATAATAGCTTTTGTAAATTAAACAGTAATAAGTTCAGTTCTCATATCTTATCACTGGTAATTCTTTGCTTTTATTTCCTTCCGCTTGTCCCACAACGATTGGTTTCATCAGACCATAGCTGTTCATGATGAGGAAGATAAAGTAGTTTCGTCTTCTCTCCGAGGTTTTCTAGGGTCTCGTCTTTTCTCATATACTTCTTAAATAAACTCCCACATAATTTAAACGAATAATCCATTTTATCTCAATCATTCACCTCATTTGGAGGCTTGCAACCTTGACTTCTCCGTTGCTGATACTGTCCGTGCCATTAAGAAGCATGCGCCATTAAGTTGGTCCTTATTTTTTAAATTTTCGAATATCTTTGGGATGTTCTCAGTTTTATTCAATTTTGTGAGAAAATAAATCATTAAAATTATTTTTGCAGTCGGATACCGGGAAAACGTGCCGCATCGCACTTAAAGTTTTGAAAATTTGTTTTTTTTTTGGTGTGTTTTCGGGCATAACTAAAGGTTATTTATTTATTTATTTCAAAAGCCCACGTACATTATATTGCCACTTTATAGTGGCCCAATTACAAGAAACTATATTATAAGAAAATGTATAACAAGAAAATACATATAACGTAACGGGAATCAGATACATAAAATATGCCGAGATTCAAATCCATGAATAAAAGGACGTTCTCGGATTATTCTTTACCCTTTTTGTCTTTACAACGATTCAATAGACATTTATAGAGTATCACCTCAAATTTTTTTGATTTCTGCCCGTTGATTCCCTAGATATCGCTCCGAGAATGAGCACGCGTCACCCCAGTCAGACAATATGGGTGGCACGCGGGTCATATACAATCAATATTTGTTGATCACTCTCACTTTTCTTTCAAAATTCTTTAGATAAACTTTAAACTCTCTGGCATGCTTTCACGGTATCCGATTGCAAAAATAATTTTAATCATTTATTTTCTCACCAAACGGAACAAAACTGTCCCCAAAGAAGTTCGAAAACTTTAAAAGTAAGGATCACCCTAATGCCCCATCCTTCCATCCCTACACTTTCCTACGGTCCGAGTGAACCCTAGCTATCGGTTGTCTCCTCCATTTAGCTGAATACCCTCAGTGAAGTAAGCATGCCAAGTGGCGTAGTTCGTCTCAGACAGATACAGTCGCATCCCCTCCTCATATATTGCTGAAAAACTTTGGGCTGTTCGCCAATTTCGGACGTGCTCGAATTCCGTCAGTAGAAATTCTTTGGAGGAGAATTCCATTTCCTGTTTCGGAATGATCTCATTTTATTTGATGGAATGTATTTAGCTCATCTATCGAAGTCATAGGTTCAAAAATCAGGGCAAAATTAAGGAAGTTGTCCGCAATTGGCCCTAAGCTCATTAGAAGATGAGGATGACAATGTGGTTTACGCCGCCTATTCTTGCGACGGCGAGTTGTTCTCGGATGAAGATAACTATGCTCATTTATTGCATTGGACCACAACGGTGAGGAATGAGTGCGCTGCACTACGTGTTTCCTTTGGGCTCACCTTGCCTACGACGATCAAGGATCAACATTATTTGTGCGCGACTTTAGTGCGAGAAAGAAAAACAAACCGTCAAAACGAAAATTAATTCACTATTTGATAAACTGTGTAAAGTCGATTTGAATCTCTTTTAATTCTTTTAGTTTTAAATTAAGAAAGAAGAACTTTGTACTTTTACAAAGTTCTTCTTTCTTAATTTAATTATGAATCGCTTTCACATAGTTACGCCTCAAACAATTAATTCTTTTAGTTTTATAAAATATGAATATAACAATAAAATAACTTTACAGATTTATTTTAGTATTATTTCATATTCCCTGATATATTTTCATACAAATTTATTAGCTCCCCAAATTTGGCACCCGGGTTCCATATTAGGAATAATTGTAAATTTTTTGTTTTTAATTTGTGGTTCTAAAAATGTTTAGTTTTTTCGGCATTCAGTGGTTTAAAATGGTATATTGATAGTTACCGCATCGATATATTCGACTTAGAAGAACAAACAAGAAGTTACATAAAAGTCACAGTCGTCCAACAAAAACCTCCCCGAATTAGGCAACTTTACAGTCGCATATCCGCTACATATATTGCTGAAAAACTTTGGGCCGTTCGCCAATTTCGGACGGGCTCGAATTCCGTCGATAGAAATTCTTTGGCGGAGAATTCTCTTTCACGTTTCGGGAGGATCTCATTTTATTCCATGAAATGTATTTAGCTCATCTATCGAAGTCATAGGTTCGAAAATCAGGGCGGAACCCGAAAATCTCTTACTTCAGTTTCCTTGCGAGATTACCCCGATGTCTTTTGCGCTGCGACGAAAAACGTCGACTCGGGAAGAAATAGAGGTCGCGAAACGTTAGCGACGAAGCAAGCTACCTTCATAAAGCAGCGTATCTCTTGAATGCGACCCAAGTTTACGAAATTTCTCTGCATTTTATTAGTTTTTCTCTCGTATTATTTTACGTTGATGCATCCATCAATTACGGTGGGGTCATTGCTGTTTTTGTATTTAAAAATCACCAGTCGGCATTCAGAGCATTTAATGATGAAAGTACTTTCTATTTCCTCACGCATTTATTTCTACCGACCTAGGTTTCTGCACAAAGTGCCATTTTCAAGTGAATCAGGAGAAAGCTATCATACCTTGAGAATGGCAGTACGTGCTGAAACCTGGTTAGGTAGAAATGAAAGAGTGTGGATGTAGACAACACTTTCATTATGTTAAATTTCATTGATTTCCACCAAAATACGCCGGAAACTTTATCTTTAATCACTACTTTGGTTTGACGAATTCCTCTATTCAACATCTCAGTAGGGTAATTTTATCGCTAAAATAATTTTATCTGTTACGATCTTTATCAGCATCACGATTATTTATTTATTTATTTATTTAGTCCAAAAACAGCACGAGGCCAATTACAGAGGACTACAATAATAGGAGAAATAATTACATAACATTAAGCAACGTAACCAACAAAAACAAAAATAATTCAACAGTAATTACAAATAATAACAAAGAATAGTCATCAGGTGGGGCGAGGAATAGGGGGAAAATTACGATAGTGATGGTGCAAGTTGGGTGTGGGATGAAAAAAAGGATCAAAATTTGGAACACATTTGGCATATGAGTTAATGGAAGAAGGAAGTCTGAATAGAAAAGAACGTTTAGAAACAGAAAGGCGGGGGGTGAAACAATGAAATAGGTCACTCGACCTCGTCGTGCGCGAAGGAACACGAAGCGGAAAAAAAGAAAGAAGGTCTGATTACCTGTATTTGCCATTAATGATATTTAAAAAGAGTCTCCGGTCATTGAGGATATCATCATATCTCATCCTTGGCCAATATTGGCCATACTTTCTCTCCGTTTGTCCTTCAACAGTTTGTTTCTTCAGGCCATCACTCCTCATGATGTAGCTGATAGGTAGTCCCGTCATCTAACACGTGGTTTCCAAGAAAATTTTCTTCTCTCATATTCTGTTGGAAAAAACTCCCACATTTTTCAAACTATCAATCCATTTTATCTTAGTCATTCGACAGTTCACAGGCTTCCAATCATGACTTACCCATTGCAGATGTTGCCCATGCTTTTTACCAGCAAAAAGCATGCTCCAAATGTGTGGTTATGCATTTTTCCATTGGTTAAACATTCCATTATGTGGAAAATAAATATCTTTTTTATTTATTCGCGCAAATTTTATTTGTTGGTACAAATAGTCTTCACAAAGAGATCATATTTTCTCGATATTTTTGTCAATAAAATTGCAGGCATTCCTTCTTTTTTATTTTATAATCTAGATGAAAATTAAATTTAAATATTAATAATATTTAAATTTTATCCTGTTATCTAGTTAATAATGAAATTAATGAGGAGAGAATTCAAAAATAGCTTATTAAAGAGTGCGGCGAATTTTTGTACGAAGTGATTATGACGAGAAAATTCCAGGATAATTTAATATGCGACGGTCATTTTATTTTAAACAATTCGAAATGGTTTTGTGATTACCTCTAACTAGTTAAAAGTAGTTAATGAAATATTTAAATGTAGCGGCATCTTTTAAAAATGCTTCCTGTTATTCTATTCGTACATTTACGTACTCATCTAATAACAGATTAACAGAAAAAAAGACGTGATATTTCTATTATTTATGGAGATTTTATTCTTAAAAATAGTTTATTTCATAAGACCACTTTAGTAATTGATTTTTTGTAATAACATTTTTTGCTCTTAGGTGACTGACTATATTTCTAAAATACCAAGGAATGACGTTACTGTGCCGATGAAAGCATTGTTTCTCCCAAAATAACAATGCTTCCTTATCTCTTAATCTTGGACCTTGAGGTTACGATCATCGAGTTTTGCCGTTGTTCCACAGGCATTCCACAGCTTATAAGATTGTGGACATCTTATTATATTTTCACCCTTTCCTACTCATCCGCCTCTAAATGCTGCTGCATCTATCGATAAATTCATCTCACGAGAACCCAAACCTTTCTCGCCCGGCGGCGATAGCGTCATATCTTTAATAAACGAGGGCCCAAAGAAAAATAGACGTTCCAAATTCCAGGAATGGAATCCAATTTCCATCATTATAGGCTTGCCTCAAGGCGTTATGAGACAACTCTCCCTCATTAGCTAAAATTCCATCGTAGATATTGATTTTTTTATTAAATACATTTGCATACATAATTAAACACTAAGGGCTAAATTTCTTATGGTAAAGTCATTCGGTTTAGCCTGGATTCGAACCTGGTTCTCTTGATTGCCCGTCAGGTATGCTAAGAGTTGTAATCCCTAGCCATTATCATTTGCGGCGAGATTTTAGGCTCGGTTGACCGAAAAATACTACTCATCCTCCCAAGGCAATATGCTGGGTGTTTCAGGAGGAATATGCAAGCTTGTCTCTTCCTTTGTATCGGGATTGAACTCAGCCCATAGGTGCGTATTCCGAAAATTATTCATACCTTCCCTCTTAAATGTTGCTTCGTACGAATACAAAGGATGCAGTGTTTCTTACTATTAATTCTCTCCCCATGCGATGAATGCTACATAACGGTCACGACATCACGATACCAAGCTTCCATATCATCCATTAAAATAATGATAGAGGAATCATGTGTACTGTTATAAATAAAATTTAAAACTTTTAATTTATTTTTGAAAATAAAGCATTTATCGTAAAAGATAAGCCTTTGAGAGTTGATATATCTACGATTTTTCGGACTCCATTGTAAAAAATAATTTAGCATTCTCTTTGTAGATACCATAAAAAGGACGAAACATATATCAAGCACAATCAAAACAAGTTTCGGATCCCATCCATCACTGCGAATTACATTATTCAGCGTTTTTATGGTAACTGCGAAGTGCATCCAAGAAAATGTTTGCGCTGCCGTAGTTCAGTAACTAAGGAGTTGCAATCCCATTTTTAGGAAAATACCTACGCTTAAAATTGTCTCCCCTACCACATCCTGGAATATTGCAGAGAGGGAAATACAGGGTTATTCCTCCAGAAGAACCGTGCATTACTCAATCGGTATCTAATATCGTCAACAATCTTCTACTTCTGGCTCGATTATTTGTCGCTCCAGCCTTTATTACTTCAAGTACGGTTATTCTCTGGGTCTTCCTTTTCCTCGGAAATACCGCGCAACACCTTTTTTAGAGTATCCTTTACTTTTTTCCATGTGTGTCAAGTCCACCTGATTCGCCTGGAATATCATTAGCGATATCGTGGTAGTTAAGGGTCTCCAGTCACTCTATGGTGTTTCTCCAGAATCCTGCGCTTTTTTGTCCATTAGATTTTCCTTGTTTTATTCTCAAATATCATGCTGAAAAAAGTTACTGACAACGGCGATCAATATATTGAAATACTAAGATACTTGCTATTTTAAGTTGAATTGTTGTAAAGGTAGTCATAGTAGGCAAGGTGATCATTTGGATAGTCATGACTCGCATGCCTATGGGAAAGCAATCAATCTTCGCAGCGTCTTTTGTGCTGCCAACAAAGTATTAGGAACAGGAATGAAGTCTATCGACCGTGCGAGGTCACCGTCTTGATGGTGTGCAAGTGTTCGAACTTTTAGCATTTTGCATGTTGGGTAGAAATTAGGGAATTGCGATCTCGACGTGATAATGTCCGGCGATTCTCCGAAGGGCCCGGATAGGTTCCGGAAGAGAAAGGGAAGGTGAAACCCCAAACAATCATTTGAAGGCTGCGCAGTCTTTTTCTGACGATAACAGTGAGTAACTTCTCTAGAGAAATGGAGAACCACTTTATGAGTAAATTTTATATTTTACGGCATTTTTGTAAGTGGAGCGATTTATGTAGCCGATTACCAGGAAAAACTTTTGCCGTAGGGTTACTATCGGCGGGATTATGATTTTGGATTTCGTTGCCAACCTTGAAATTTGGCATGCCTTCTCACTGAAATCCAATTACCCCTACTACTTCCCGTTAAAATCAGGAAAAGAATTGCGTTAGCATAGGAGGCGTTCATGAACAGGAAGAAGAACTCACAAAAATTGTTCGTAACGGGTGGCGTTATTTGAATTGGGATGATTATTAGGAAAAAAAAGATCGAATATCTCTTAGGATTAGTTAGAAGTTAGGAGAATGATAATATCTATGATGCAGACAGTTAGACAAGCGTTTATAGGAATATTACGTGATGATTAATCACAAGAAGACAAAGATTATGCGGCTTTGTAAAGTATTTCGTCAGCGACTCAAGATAAAAGTAGGTGGGCAAAATCCTGTGTAGGTAGACCAATTGAACTATTTGGGCTGCAATTTAGAGGAAAACGGATAGGTACAGCAGTAAAGGACATCAGGAATAGAATTGCACCATAAAATGAGGCGTTTAAGAACAGAAAGGAGCTTGTGAGAGAAAAATGGTGTAAGAGCTTATAGAAAAGGCTACTCGACAGTTTGATATAGCGTGTTAGCGCTCTACGGTGAGGAAACATGGACACTAAGGAAAGAGGAGGATAGAAGACTTGAGGCGTTCGAGATATGGGTGTAGCGAAGAATGGAGGAGGCGAAGTGAACGAGGAGGAGGAGGAAGGACGAAGTTCTGGATATGGTGGGTGAGGAGACACAGCTTTTAGATGAGATACGGAGGAGACCGAAGGTTTGGATGGAGCGAGAACTTAGGGGGGAGGGGATCTTGGAAAAAATGTTAGAGGGTAGAACATTGGGTTAACTAAGGACAGCAAGGAAGAGAATAAGATTTTTAGAATAGAATGAAAAGTAGTAGGCCTTATTGTGAATTGAAGAGGGAAGTCCATGAAGGGAGGGGAGACTGTCAGGATACTTCTAGAATACTCCATAGAAACCTACCTTGATCGGTAGAATACTTTGTATTAGTAATTAACGTAACAATAGTAGTAATTATTAAACGATTTTAATTAAAAAAAGCATTATTAAAAAAGGATTAAAAATAAAAAAGGCTTATATAAAAGCGTTAACCCGGCTGAGAACCCGAGAAATATTCGTCAGTAGTAATTATTATTTCCCGTTGCGTGTTGATTTAGAGTGTTGGGTTATCTCTTCCTACATTGATTTGGCGGACTGGATTGCTTTCATTATAATGAAAAACTTTTGGGATATGTCGCCGCGTCAATTCTTGGGTGGCCCCAACGCTTCCCGACCGATGCTGGTCGCTTTTTCAAGGGATTGTGAAAGGATGGGAATTAATGATCTTTTATATAGGTATCTGCGTCAGGTGGTGGGGGAAGGGGAGCCGGAGGTTGGGGGAGTGGGTTGCTGCTTGTTTTTTATTCTTATTACTGGTTGCCAAGTACGGCTAATTTTAATGCCGGTGTCTCTGTTGAAATTATTCTTATCTTCTTTGGATATGGTTTTAACGAAGTTAAATATGGTCAAAAGTTTTAACGAAGAATGGATTGCTTTCCTCTAGCTCACCATGAATGTTGCAATCGAGGATTTTCCAATCGGCCACTACGTGTGATGTCAAGCACCGCGTATTTAAATGGATTTACTGAAGTCTCAAATCGCGTCACTGACTGTAGAACGTTAAAAATTTCGCTGGTAAATGACCTGTAATTCTTCTTGAGCGTTGTGAGGCATGGAAAATTTATGCAGCAGAGTGTTCAAAATAGGATTCTTTCGGAATGTGGTGGTACAAAAGACTTGTGGAAGCCAAAGGGAGTAATGTGGGAGCTTACAGTAGAATTTCAGGAGTCTCCTGAAAATCTTTGAAAGAAGAAGAGGAAGCGGAGTCGGACACATCATGAGACACGATATTCCGGTAAGAATAGCTGCTAAACGACAAGTGGAAGGCGCAAATCCAAAGAAAGACATGGAATTAGATACATGGAGTTGGCATTGAAGGATGTAAAACAAAACAGAAATATATACGATCATAGGCTTTCGGGCGTTCCTCCGCGTTGAGTTGTCCACAGGTGACGACAGTTTCTCCAGCGATCCTGCTGGCATCTTCAGGTCAGAAGTAGCGATGCATAAATTTGGTCGTCTTATATAGGTACTCTAGGGATCGGAGGTGGGTTCGGAATGGTTGGTTCTCATGTGGGATCTGATTGGCCATTGATTTTGATGACCCTTTTCCATATGTTGGCTAGTGTGAATATGGCAAAGAAACGCCGCGGAAACCATGCAATGCAAAAATTGATAATTATAAAGAAAAAATAATAAGAATATAACATTTTAAAAATTATTCCAACCCCTGGAAAACATAAATTGTTTGCTATTAAAATTAATGATATAATCAATCTTTATTTTTATATTATAAAATTCTAGTTATTAGTTTCTGTTTTTCAAAAACAACACTATACACCTACAACAGAACACGTGCGCCATTGTAAATAATTATTTTAAATAATTATTGTAAACTAGCGGGTTGGGGTGAGTCAAGGCTCACCACTACAGCATCTATTTGCGCCTATGGCGCGGTCATGCCGTGACTATAACCTTAGATCTAACGACCATAGGCTTTCCCGGAGAATATTATAGATAAAATTATCTCGGGTTTGGCACCGGGTAAAGGTGTTTTGCGGCCAACGTCTCGATGAGAAACTCCCTCATCGTCATCAGGGCTATGACTGGCTGCCGAGTATGGTCCAACAATCTTCTTTGGCGAGCTTATTGTAAAAACCCGGCGTGAACTAAACTCTGCAGTCAGTCTTGCCCTGATACCGATGAGGGAGTTCTCCATCGAAACGATGGTCTTGGACAGCTGTGGCATTACGTGTTTAAATCTTGGAGATTCGTAACGAAATCCCAGACACAGGAGACTCCAATCATCGGTCAATAACTGGATGAGGTAAAGACTCCACATAACAACGATAATCAGTAGTCAGATAAACAATTGTGTCAAAATTAAAAGCAATGTTCAATCAAAATTTATTTCAAAATAGAAATATTCAACATCAAAAGTGTTACAATAATCAACGATGATAACTAATAGCCTCATACGGAACATTACCAATAATTTGTAAAGCTAAGTATATTGCTGTTTTGTCTGTCAGCACTAATAATGAGTTGAGAATCACTCTCTCAAGTCGACTCATGTGATTGGAAATCAAGGAGGGGAATGGCATGGTAGGATGAGGTCTTGGAGGGAGAGAGAGTTATGATAGGACAAAGTGGAGTACTTCTCACTCCAAACTGCATTCTTATGCCTCAGCATCCACTTTCCCTGGATTTCCAGGTGCAGGTGTTCCTCCGCCACACTTGCTGTATGAGTCTTAATCTCCAGGTTGGACTGGTTCGGCTGGCAGAGTTCAGAGGGCAGAGTTCAGAGGGCAGAGTTTGGAGACAAGAGTTCCGAGACTTAGAGTCTCCGAGCTTTTGAATCGAAGGGCCATTGCACGAAAATCCTTCGAGCGAAAAAAACTTAGCGCGAAAATTCCTTAGCGGAAGAAGTTCTGTGGATAAGTTCGAAGGATTCCGGAGGAATTTTTGGGGAGGGGGGTTACATTAAAAAATGCCACGCAGCCTTACCCGATGCGAAACCTGAGAAGATGTTATCACGAGGCATATTCATAAAATAAGGGCCGTTTGGTCACAAGAAAAAACATACTCATATGAAACGCATTTTATTGGCATTTTTAGTTGGCTAGAAACTTCACTTATCTACATAATCGCCGTTCACCTCTGAGCATTTTTTGTACCGCTGCACCAGCTTCCTTAACCCCTCTGTATAGAAGCTCGCCGCCTGAGAGTTGAACCAATGGACAGCGCCATTGAGTTCCTATTCGATTTCGAAATGTTGTCCACCGAACTACTGTATTAAGTGTAAGAAGAGGAAGTAGTCGCAAGGTAAGGACTATACGGTGGGCGGTCAAAGAGTTCCCCACGAAAATGTTGAATTTTCTCATTGGTTTTGATAGCAGTGTGAGCCTGTGGCTTAGTCCAATCGGATCAACTTGGCGAGCTTCCGTGCAGAGAAGTTATAGAAGCTAGTACAGCGATACGGAAAAAACACTTAAAAGTGAACGGCGATTATGTAAAGGATTGAAGTAGGTTTGTAGCCAACTAAAAGTGCCTATAAAATGTATTTCATATGAGTATATTTCTTCCTGCCACCAAAAGGCCATTTTGTATGAATATGCCACGTAAATAAGAATTACAAGTGCGGAAAACTAGCTGATGAGATGACTGAATTGAGAGGAGAGCTAAGTCAAATAATTCTTCGCATTGTTTGCTCATGATGATGATGATAACTACTTACGCCATCACGAAACGTTTTAGCGCTCTTGGGAAACTTCTTTGTTGATATTAATAAAAAAATTAACGTTTTATGAACCATCATGGCAACCAACTTCGACGTGGAAGCGATGCTTTACCCTACATCACGTGATTTATCCCCCTCCCTCTCTTCCTTTCTGTGCTCCCGCCGCGCGCCGTCGTTCGCTTGTTTCGAAGCCCCCGTCGGCGTGCACGACGGCTCGAAAAAATTAACATGGCGGAACTGAAAAGAAGAAAAGAGAATCAAGTTGCGCAATGAATGGGAAGACGATGGAATGAAATGGCGGATTGCGAGTGAGTTGAAGGGGTGGGTTGGGGGAGGGAGTTGAAAGCCTCCCGGGGGGGCGGAGGGTGGAGTTGGGGGAGGGTCTCCGCTTTTCCATTATTCTTTTGTGTTCGGATGCCGAAAAAAAATCCCGTCCGCTCAACAAATAATCCGGCGCTGCCTTCGGTCGGTGCGGCTGATTGCGAAATATTGAGATCCGACTTCGTCTGCCAGACCCGCCTTATGGTTTTTGGTGGGAGGGGGAGGTTTGTGAAAGGAAAAGGGAGAAAATGGGGTATTAAGAGAATATATGACTCCCGCTGAGCCGGTATTTTCTCGTGACGTAATACTGGTTCAAAACTTATGCAAGTTTCTTGAATGTTCGCGGTATATAATGCATACACTTTTATAAACACAGATGCACTAATTTTGTACAATATTATTTAATGATGTGATCAAGGTTTCGATATTATACGTTATGTCATTCTAAATGGGGAAAATGCACATATTGCGTGCTTATTTATACCGTGTTGAAAGGTTCACCTGCGTGTCTTGTATATTGAAATTATGTATTTTCAACTTTGACAATGACATAGGGTATAATGTCGTAACCTGGGTCAGACCATTATAAAATATTTATGGAACGTACAGTATTAGTGTATCTGTGATTATGTTACCTGTTTAACTGTTCCACCAGATATTGCAATCCACCCTGAAGTTGGTAGACACGTTTCAATTTGTATTTTTTTGCCAAATTGGAATTTTTCACCTCATTGTTTCTTCAGAGATATTTTTCACCAGATTCTACTGTCAGACAATTCACCGAGTTCTGCTTATGAACAATGTTTCTGTATGGGATCGAAGATTAGGCGTTGAAAGGTGCAGAGAAGGCAAGATTGGAAACAATTGAAATGTGGCGTAACCGAAGAATGATGAAGATGAAATGGAATAGGACGAGTAAGTAGTGAAGAGTGGGACCGTGCACAAGACTTCTGAGCACCTTAAGGAGAAGGTGGGACGACTTATTTGGCTAAATGGGGAATTCCAATGAAAATGGATGATTATGCGATGAAAAAATATCCTTCGCGCTGAAAATTACAGTGAAAGTAGTTCTTCTCTAACCTGCGTATTATTCATAAAATTCCAGTTTGAAAATTGTACAGTAATCTTGCGCTCAAAACGACCCATCGCCATGCTGGCTGAGCGTGACGTCAGAGTCCAGTGAGCAATAGGTTTACGTGGTGCCAGTAGACTATTTGTCCCAGTTTTATAAAAACCTATGTATCTCTCTAAATAATCAGTTTTTTTATATGTTAATTCCATCATCAGTCATGTGAAATAATTATCATGAATAATTGACAGGTTTAAAGAATGTATGCATACTAGAAGATCAAGCACAATCTTGACAAATAGCGTTTATTACTTTTTCATCCTCCTCATCCACGGCGATTTCCACAGTGTGAGTTATTGTTCTCACTTGACTTGTACTCTTATTGCAAACGCTAAAAGGTATTGACACATGAACCTAAAAAAACTACTGAAACATCGTGTCTCTCTTCCAGACCTTATGAATGCTTAGTAAATCGGCGTAAAATATAATCCGTTGTATTTCTCCAAAACATAAACTTCACAATTTGCAATATTGCACCAAGTACACATCAAAAGCAATGAGCAAATGACAGTAGTTTAATGAGAGTCAAATCAAGCTTTAGATTACTAGCGAACGAGATTATTGATTTAATTTACGCTACATTTCAATTTCGCGGCTTTTCAACTCCGCGCCGAGAAATCTTCATTCCTGGAGAAGAAATAAGCGGCCATGAATTAATCTACCTTCAGAATGTTCCCAGAATGCGTCTTTACGCGGTCGGAGTCAACCATTGCGTAATACAAGTACCGTAAAAACTTTTAAACTATTCACATCTGTTTTTCACACACCCTTCACGTTATGAATCGGTATCGTCGCAGATGTTTGTTATCTTCGTTACTGTTTTGTTATCGTCGTTACTGTTTTGTTATTGCCATGGAGCGAGTCTGCTTATGCCTCATTCACATTACGATAGTCCGAGCCGTCGTCCTAACTATAGTTGACCGAACTAGCCGTGTGAATGCAAGTCCTGACAATAGTTGACGTAGTTCCGAACGTTGCCACTTTACTATGGTTAGGCGCTGGGAGACCGGAAACGGAAGCGACAAGTGAAAGACAAAAAGCTCGTTAAGCTCTATTTTTTTCATGGATTTGTCCTAGGAAGGAAGAATATGAGCGGAAGAAAAATTATTCGGTAAATACACGTTGAAAACAGTAACATCTTGTCAATGCAAACCTCAACAGCTTTGCTAATCATCAATTTCCCGTTCACTTTAGATGTCAGCACTAGAGAGCAGCACAGGTTTCAACCATCGTAATGTGAATGCACGATAGTTCCGACGACGGCTCGGACGATCGTAATGTGAACGAGGCATTACTCGAATTCTGACGTCACAGGGTGTTTTTGTAGCGCGAAAGAATTTAGTAATTTCTACGAACTTTGACGCTCTCTAGCAACAACAATATTGAGAATTATTAAGTCATATTTTGCAAACGTTAATAATTTTAACTTACTTATCTAAACTTGTAAATAAAAAATCCTTTTTAATTTTATGAGAGCACCCCATTATGAGGCATGTTGGCCTAATTGAAACAACCGTTGAAGGGCAGGTGGAAGGGAAGAAGAACAAGAGACGGCCTCGAATGAATTGCGTGGGACAGATTATTAAGGATTTGAAAGAGAGGAAATACATGATTATAAAAAGACTGACGGATAGGAGAGCAGAATGGAGAGCTGCACCAATATTAGGATTGTTGAGTTATGATGCATTTTTTTCATGTTCAAGAAGAGGAAAAATGACGACAAATATTTACTATATTTACCCTAAATATTTCAGACTATTACATTAATTTAAAATGAGAAAAACATTGTTAAGGAAGGCCAAATACGAACGTTCGGTAGGAAGTGAGTAAAAATACATGAGAGCATGAGTAGGTAGAGAGGTAACTTATTCTCTCTTTGTCTTAAGTTCCGTTTGAATATTACTTTATAAGGCGTACCTAACTATGGCGTTTAATACTTAAGAGAAGCAGCGACTAGTTCGCAATAACTTTGTGTTTTAAAGTATCATCCATACGGTGAAAATTGTTTTTAGAAGTGAAGTATTATCTTGGAATTGTGGAAAATATTGTGAGCTATGTGGACACTTTTATTAGAATACTCATTACATCCATAGGGTTTCTTTTTGAAGAAATTACTCGTTGGAAGTACGATGGATTTAATGTTCTTATTATACTCGTATAGGAAAATGCCCTGACGTATGCCTTATTGGCAGTTTCATCAATGCAAACCCCAGGACTTCAGGCAATGGAACCGTAGCAATTCATCAACGGTATATTGAACATGATATGTCATTGCCGTATGAATTGCCTTTTGTGATAACATACTACTGGGGTAGTTTGAATCAACTTTTAGTTATCGATTTTCAAATGGGACAGTATGAACTTCCTTGGAGATTTTTTATTTTTTTTTTAATACCTATTCTAAGTATATTGGCAATAATTAGATTATCATACATATCAATACATTAAATGAGCTCCATTTTTTTAAATCAATTTAAATAAAACCATTTCTAATACATAAAACTCAAATTAAGGCTAAAAAGGTATTTTCAATGCATATTTAAAGTGTTTCGAAAGAAAATTCAATTATACTATGCTTTATGTCAGATAAAATAAATGTGTTACTCCGTAACTTCAATTTATATTTATTTCTGTTTCTTTACAGCATATCATTTTGCCTGAGAACAGGAAAACGGGTAAGTGCCAATTGTATAACAGGCATATACTGATTATATATCGCGGGTGTGGAAATGCATGTACTATATCATGGAACATACAATATGGGCATTAAATACTTCCTCGATAAAGCTTTAAAAGAAATTTATAAAAACAAAGTATTAGCGGAAATTTAAACCCGTTCCAAATGTGATAAACTACAGTTTAAAGTAGCTGAGGCATTGCGAGGTGTAGAGGAAGGGCATCTTGACTTAATGATAAAGAAATGGAAATTTTCCACAAATAAACGTTTTAATTAAAATTTACCGCTCACAATCAGTAACGTCCTACGCGTTTCGACCGTTACGCAATTCTCAAGTAGACTATATACCTACTTGAGCATGACCTATCGGCTGAAACGCACTGCATTCCTGCACTGGTCACATTACCTCATACTCTACAAAAATTCCCGTAGCATTGCCAGAAAAACTTGGATATTCCGTTAATATTATTTCCCAGAACCCGCAATTTGGGTACTAATTAGAAGCGTTGAAAAATCTTACGAGAACGTCTGAAAAGGGTCAGTAGGAATTTAAGCATAACCTAAACAAGTTACGAGTTAGCATCACCAGAGGAAGATTTTCTTGTTAATTTTAAGAGTACTCATCGCTTCATATGCACGAGTCGTATTTCACGTTTTTTTGTGAAAAGTTATTTTTTAATAACTTGAGTTATCGTCTTGAATTTTTTTTGCTTGATAGGGTAGACTTTTTTTCATATTTCACCGTATCACAAGCATCAAATTTATTTTTATTCGTAAGTACTGTGATAAAAAAGGTAAATTTTCGATGCAGGGATATGTTTCATGGGTTTTTTCCGTGCTGATATATGAAATTTTCAAGTCGATAAAGAAAGTTTTACGACTAATTCTTGGTGTGGGTCTATCGGAAGTGATGCGTAGTCATAAGCCTCTGATATGGTTATAAAAGCTGATATTGTTATAGGAGATTTAAAACCATTTGACTTTTCCTTGCCATGTATCACATCGCTGATTTGACCCTTCAGAGAGTATTTGCCTCTGTGTGACAGTGGAGTTCGTTAATCATTGTGAATGAAAGCTATGATTTCGTAATTCCAGGTGCATTTATTTAACCGACCATGTTTTCTTGAAACTTCATCATCAGGGATTAACAGAGGCACAGACTCAGAGTTATGTACAGCCAAGGCAGAGAATATTTCCACTTTATAGTTATAAGTGGTGGTGAAATGTGACCGTTAAGGTGACGTGGGGGGATGGGGAAAGGAGAGGGAGGAGGGAACTTAGAACTTCGGAAGACATTTAGAAAACGAAGGATAAGCGGAAATTTAACATTTAGCAACTGTTGAGAAGATATAGGTAAGTTATTAAAATATATATACCTGCGTAAATGAAGTGTGCCCTTGCCACAAACAAAATTTAATTTGTTTAAAAGATGCTTTTTGTATGTAGGACCATGGGCATTCAATTTGTTACCCCAGTTATGCTTTATTTTTCAGTAATTGAGAAGGCTTTTGCAAAATGCACATTCTTGGCTTTTCACTAAAGAAAGTGTAGAACAAATACTGCTATAAAATGTTGATGCAAATGAATTATAAATACTACTTTGTTTGTTATTTTTTCATGTGCGCACTTCAGCTATGTTTGCATAGATTACCGAGGTAACACAAAATGACTTACACCCTATGTAAAGCGTTATTTATTATTACTTCGGATGGTGGCCTCAAAGCGGTTATCCTTCGAGGATATGCCCATGGTGATATCTTTACGGAGTCACCCGCAATGCACAAATTGTGCGCAAAATCCACAGAGAAAAAAATCATTCACTTTGACCAGGATTCGGACTCGGATCCCCCAATTGCTGGTCGAGTGCTTTAGCCAGTGAAGCTACCGAAACGTAATTTTTTCCAATGGAAATTCGAGGACTATGCCTACCACAAATATCTACAGGGAAGAATGACGCTTTGGTAGCTTAACTGGCTAACACACTCGACCGGAAAACGAGGGGTCCTGGTGCGAATTCTCGTCAAGGCGAATGATTTTTTCTCAGTGGATTTTTCGCACATCTACAATACTTCTGTGAATGACTTTCGAGTTTCTGTTGAGGCATGAATGAAAATGCTCGGAAAGGTAATATAACAATTGGGAAGGGCAGGGGCGGACTGGTTATCCTAGGGCTCCTGCGGTAACGTGGTCAGAGATCCGCGATGTGCAAACCCTTCCCTCTGTCCCGACTGAAGAAGTAAGGTGAGCATGAATACATCTCGCTCGTATGGAGAGACCAGCGGGGAGGTTTGTATCTCGGTTTCTCGTTCGAAGTTTTAAAGTGCTCAAGCCATGGAACTAGAATGTGAATACTAAACCGAGAAGGGAACAGAAATTGGCCCCCATATTCGATGTATCTTGGTAATTAAAATGTCAATTTAGAGATTAGACAATTAGAGCGATGGCGAGTGCGAGACGAATGATAGCCCTCCGCAGAGGTCATTCGACTTCTTTCAATTTACAATGCACGTTTACATTTGCAAGTTCCGAGGAAATGGGAAGGTGCTGAAAGAGGGAGATCTCTCCGAAACTGTCCGGGACTTTCGATCTTGAGGACCCACCTTGGCCAGTCTGCCCTCGGTGAAAGGATAGGGTTTTAATGGGAAAGTCTAGCTAGTTACCGTGCGACGTACTGATCTGGGGTTGGAGGCAGTGGAGTAAGTTTCAGTAAGGCATCAGTGGAAATTCGATGTTGAAGAGAGGTATTATTATATATAGGATATTGATTTGTAGGTAGTAATAGCAATACATTTTTTGTAGATACAGCGGAAATCGTAGCCATTAAAGTAACTATCATAGATAAATCCTGTATTTGGGGGTGATTATCCCCTTTAATTAGTACATTAGTCACCTGAAGCTCCTTTCGTGGTTGAGTCTAAAGGGGGTGCCACAATTAAAAAGGATATACGGGAGTCCTAGCAAAGAAAACGTTCAAATTTAATTTTCTAATGCTTAAAATAGAGCCATCAGATAACATAATTATAGAAAAATACATTCAAGACAAATTTAGAAGTAGCTAAACTTTCTTGGAAACAAAGGCGTACATATGAGCCTGTTGTTATGATTGGGAGTAGTAAAAAAAATACGAGTTATATCTAAGTTAGTGACTTAGAAGGGTTAAGTAAATATGAGGCATGGGTATACCTAGGAGTCAGATCTGAAACGAAACAAAGCATGATAGGTAACAAAATTTCATTCATAATGTTTTCTTCACATTTTACACTCTGTAATGTATCTATTTGCTCCATTGCATCGAGTCTTTTTTATTTCTTTTCTCAGTGTAAGATCACTGGTTGGAAATCAATTATATATATGGCCTTAAGCATTTTTCCAACCACGCGACGCACAGTGCTCAAGAGACCCCAATAATCAGGTATGGACCTAAACGTAAACTTTCTTTCTTTCTCTCTTTCAGTTCTATAAACTGGAAACAGGATTAGGTAATTAGAAATTTTAAAAATGGGTAATAAACAACGTGCAATTTTCTTATTTTGATAAATTTTTTATGATGATATGAGAACACCCATATGATTTTAGATTTCTTGTGTTCGCAAATTTATTTTTAATTTTATTTTTTAACTTCCTAGGTCAAATTCGGTATCGGTGACCCCAAAAACTCTTAAATACTCTATTCTGATATCTATTTGATACCGTACTGCTTTCTACCGCATTATGGACTGCTGCGCGCAGAGACAGACATAGGTTCCCATCATCTTCTCCCTTAAAATTTTTTTATAATTGTAAAACACGGCTTCATATTTTTTGAAACAGGATTTATGATTTTTTGCAATCATAAAAATTATTATTTGGATAAGATACGAAGGAGATAGAAGATGTGGATGGAGGCTGTACCTAACGGGGAGTGGATGTTGAAAACAGTGTTAGAGGATAGAATGTTAGGTTAACGAGGGAGATGAAGGAAGAGAATAGGATTTTATATAAAATGAAAGGGAGTAGGCCTTATTTTGATTTAAAGTGTCAAGTCTATGGAGAGATGAGGGGCTACGAGAATAATAATTAAATAAACCATGCAAACCTACCTCAATCGGTAGAATACTTTAATATTAATAATCGTATGAACATATTTTTTTAAAGTTCTGAGATCGAATTCGCAATCAGCGACCCCAATAAGCCGTAAATACTCTACTTCGGTTTCTTCTGGTCACCATTCAGCACTCTTATATACCCATACTGGACCTATGTGTGACGCGCCGATAGGTCGATAGTTTTTTGATATTTATGTACACGAAATAGGATTTTTAGTATCCACAAACCTTTTTTTTTTAATGTTCCGAGATCAAATCTGTAATCAGCTACCCCAAAAGCCAATGGATACTCCAAAGTTTCCATTGGTTACCGTGCAGCTCTCCTTCGCATTCTGGACCGCTTGCTCTTCGCACCGATAGGTCGATAGGCACAGGTGCCCGTCACCTTCTTTCCTCGCTGATTCCTGGTGACAGAGTGGTTGAGCTGTGACTGATACGTCGCCTCAAAGGGCACAAAAAGAGACCGGGGAGTGAGTGCCAGCGAGGGCAGTGCGTTGACGCTCAGCGAATCCGACCGGGTGGATTTCTGTCCCGGGCGGAATTAAGCGCACCAGTAAAAAGGGGTGTGATTAAGAGGCGAGGAATGTGACGAATGAGTGCGAGGCTCAAACAAAAGGCTCCCCCATCCGAAGCTGTTGCTCTCCGTCTTCTTATTGTCGGCGACAGACGGTGGCAGAGGCCCTCTGTCGCCAGGGGGGGCAGGCGAGTAAGAGTGAGTGCTATTCTGTGCGAGCGTCTTTGGCATAATGAGGGGAGGGTCTCGTGAGTCATTTGGGAGTGTCAGGGACGGCCATCAGTCCACGAGGAAGTCAGAGTCAAGGGGAAGGAGTGAGCGGGTGGACTGTTTTTCCCGCGGATATATGCAGTTCTAACGAAAGTTTAAGGTACTTCGCGGTGGGCTGAAATCGAAGAAAATAGTAAAAATTGGAAAGTGACGATTTTCGAGTTAGGTATCTGAAACTTAACTAAAACGTTGGAAAATGTTTGGCAACCACAGATTGGGATTCTGATCACTACAGTTAGTAGTCCATATTTGGGACAAAAGGAGACTTTACATTTTCAGGTTGGCTACCATGATGTAGAAAGTGTTAGTTCTACGAGTGGTATACTTTTTTTGCATACCGCACTGTCTTCAAAGAGTAATGCTAGATTAAATTATTTTAATTAGATTAATTATTCTTAACCCATTAATGCCCAGAAGATTTTTTTCTAAAAATGTTACTTTTTTTGCTTAAATTATGATTAGGCGTCATACCTGATGCGGGAAAAAATATTTTAAAAAATCTCTAATATTTGCATAGTACTTAATCCTACACGTATCTTAAGATACATCTGGGCACTTAAGGGGTCAAAAATGCACATTATCATTCAATTGTGTTTATGCACGTTTTTGCTATATAATTCATTACCCATGCCTTCATCAGTAGTTTTTAATACTTGAATTTGAATTATTATGCATCAAATAATATAATTTTGAGTATTATTATAGTATTATAACGTGAAAAATTTACATTTACATTTTGAAATTTTACAGCAGTGTAATACTCGAGTTTTTTATACCGTATCCATCCCTGTACAACTGATACATCCAAGTCTCATCTGAAATATTTGAGCCACCATTTTTATTCCTAATTGTTGTCCGGTAATTTGCCAGGAATTGATCACACAGGTCCACTCCACCCATGTGAGAATTGTAGTCCGCGATCGCCACTGGCATTTCGGAAACAGAATAACAAACAGGAGTTTTCATTTTTTATGTATGCTAATAGTAATCAATTCTGATATGAATAAGTTGTCAGCAAATATGTTTGTACCTGGTGGTAATTTTCACTCATCCACTAGTCCTAAAAGTACATCTCCTTGACCAAGATCTGTTCTCTGAAGGTTGGCTACAGCACGATAAAGGTTGACTTGATTCGAAAATACACCATAATTTTAACCATAATCTTACTCGTTTCCCTCTAATACATTGCTTGCAGCCATATCTACCATAGTAGAGGTTGATTGATTCATTGATCCACCAAACAGCATTCTCCAGCGCTTACAATTTTGAAAGTCTAGTTCAAAACCTCAAACTAAGGTTGAACTTTATATAGCCTATCCTTGCCATTATTCTTCCCATTATAATAATTATCTGCCAGATGTAGAAACCTTAACATTTCTTCAAACCTGTTCCTTCGCATTGACTGAGAAAGTATTTCGATGGTGCAGTCTGGAAATGACCTCCGATAAAGCCATCAACTAAGTAGACGGTGACCTGAGAGAAGCAATATTCCAAACACTTCATAAATCACTTCGATTACTAAGAATGTACTAACATTTTTAACAATTGTTCATAAAATTTGTCTTGAATTTTATTTGATGACAGCGCTGATGTTAGAGCTATTTCAGATTTGTTTCACCTCTGCTCCATCACTAAGGTACGTCTTCTCTTCTCAGCGGTAAATGGGAGCCCCTATGCTGTTTTCTTGACTTATATATAGGTGTGCAACAAAAGTAACAAAAAAGTATTTACAGAAGAGACGGTTGAAAAGTCTTTAAAGCGCAGATTCCTCCTTATGTCAGGTATATCTTTCGGAGACTCGAATTTGAATACAAAGTACAGAGTTTTTGGTGATGGAGCGTAGTACAAAGTTTCTTTATCAATGTTCACCAAAGTTGCTTATTTCGTACACTGATTTTCGGCTTGCAAATTGGATATTATTGCCAGGGGATAGTTGAACGAGAAACAAAGTAATCAATCCATTCCACCGTCGGTGATAGAGAATACAAGTAATGCCATGATAGTGGCAGATACATATGGGGGGCGAAGGGGGAGCGCGCCCCCCTCTTACGTGGTCGCCCATATTACCTAACAGAGCAGAACTACAATTGTAACTCTTTCATATCATAAGATATCTTGTATATATAATAATTATATAATATATATAATAATAATAATGCCTTGTTTATAATCACTTTAAATAAAACTTTCCTATACTTTGCACGTGACTTGATTATTTTTCATTACGATACAAGTAAAGATAGCTCAAGATATCTTTTGTGCCCCCTTGAATTCTTTTCTGTATCCACTGGTGTGCTAGGATAGGCAACTTGATATTGCGAGTTTTTGCATTTCCAGAAATCCAATACTGACTCATTTTCTGCTTCCAATGAAGGTACTTTATCACAATTCAAATGAGGATGCACAACAATAGGGTGGTTTCCTATTATTTTTTTATTGCCTTAATCGAAAGATTATTACTCCTGGAGTACGTATCTCACGCTTTTAGATTTTTAAATGATTATATATATTTTTCGCGATTAAATGAAAAGTGAAAATTTTCAAGCGCGCGAAAACGCGACGCGTTAGTAGGAATGATGGGAAATCTCTCCGTACGTCGTATTTCTGGTTCCCCCTCCCGCCCGGTGAGGTGACCTTGAGGCGAGGCTTAGCGCTGATACGTCGCAGGCTGCCAGCGGGTAGCCTAGTGCCCTGCCGCCTGGTAGCGCTTGGCTTAAATAAGGATTATTAATACCTTATCAAACGAGGAAAACTTTCCGACCTTAGCCAGTTTTAATAAGTGATTATTAAGACATGTTTCCCTGAGCTCTGCGCCTCATGCATGCATTGGTAACCTCAGACGACGTATAACTCCTATCCTCTCGTGTAGAAACTAGGTCCCTGTGACGTCACGTGGAGTGGCATCGCATGGGCGCCAATCTGGCCCTTTTCAAATGAGGATAAAAATGGACCATTGCCATTCGTCTACACCGGCATTTCTAAAACGAAATAATTTGTATATTATGAATACACTAATGGTGGGTAACGAATCGCAATTATTGCCTTTTGTTTTCTTTGATGAAGGAAACTACCCTATTCTGAGAAAATTCCTGTTTTGCTGTATTTACCTAATTGTTCAATATTATACTTCATGAAATGGCAGGAATATTAAACTGTCTTCGATCCATCACATAATTAGGTTTTAAAATTATTACTTATTCATCTAATCAATAAATAGAATGAAACATACCTATAAGTCAAAACTTGAATTTTTAGTACCACAAGTGCCCAGACGTATCTTTAGACACGCAAAAACTTTACTGATTAGTTTTATGATGAGCTTGAAAGAAAAATAAATATCTTTAAAAAGATAATATTCCTTATACATTTAAAATAAAACAGGTAAAAACTGGATTCAGATAACTCAATGGTTTATGTGAAAATTTAATTAACTGGGCATTAAGTTCATGTGTTTTTTGCAAGTGAGTTTTGTTGTTTCAAATGTAAATAAAAAACCCTGCAGTGTCCTAAGTTGGAATATTTTAATTTTAGTATGCTACAGGCAGTAGAAAACAATGGAGTTCCAATCAATAGTTTCAGCTCAGTAATGAAATACCTAGACGCGCAAAACTTGCTAATGAGAGCTTATCATGGATTCATGAAAAGTAGATCATTAGAAAGCGCTTTTCTCCCACGGTATTTTAGTCTCTGGAGAGGACATTATTCCAGTAGATACGATTTTTCTTGATTTAAAAAAAGCCCTAAGTTTGTAAGTAAGACTAAGTGATTTCATTGTGTTAAATATTAACAATTAACGAAGAATAACGCCGGAAACTGTATCTTTTGGCAAGCTATGTCTGCTTATTTGGATTAAAACTTTTCTAATCATTCTAAACGGGAGCGTGATGGCTCTTTGTGTGGCTGATTTGAATTCTAATCGAGAGGATTCGGTTCCACATCCCTGATGGAGCGTTTGGAAACTTCTCAACAATGTGGCCCGGGGGAAGGAGCTGGTCCCCGTACCCTAAATGCGTGACATTCCGTCGCCAGTGGGCTTGTCTGGGGAGATCTCTACCTTCACTCAACCCAATCAACAAACATGTGGAAACTCAAAGTGATAGCGTATCATAATAAACTTGCAAGAAAGGAAAAAGAGTCGCAACTCGTATCTGGAAGCTGGAAGTTGGTTTCATTATCTTCGCGTGGAATGGAACCAAGTTTTATTGCAACCACCGAATTTGACTGGAGAAAATTGGCGCGGGTCAGAACATCACATGTAGAGGTCGTGAATTTAGTAGATTTTAAGGGTATAGGGATGAAGTTTTGACAAAGGCTTCAACAGATGTCGCCCGTCGCATCGTGGGGAATGGGCTAGGTTCTTAGAGCAAGTCAGTCTGAGAACCTTGGGGAATGGGTATCTCATTCATGGGCGCATTTCTTAGTCAGTGTTGAGTGGGGGTCAATGAATTTTTGTGATACGGGATTTCCAAGCTATGTCTGCTTCTTTGGATTCGCTAGTCTTCTACACGGGAGCCTAGTGACTGTTTGGGTAGATGATTTCAATGCTGACCGAAGGGATTCGGGTTTGAATTCCTGATGGAGCATTTGGAGACTTCCAAGCCAAAATACTCGCTTAGCCATGTGGTCCGTGGAAAGGAGATGGCCCCTGTCTACTGAATTCACTCTCCTGTGACCTTGTCTGGGGTGAGCCATACCTTTACTTAACCATATCAACAAAAAAGTTGATACTTTCAAGTGAGAGCGAATCGCTCTACATATGCAAGAACGGTGAAAAGAGCTACAGCTGGTATCTTTAAGATGGAATTCGGTTTCAATATCTCCGCGTGTGGTGGAATAAAGTGTTTCTGTGTTCCCTTACGAGAGTGGAATTCCATAGGCACTGGGTTTTGGCGAAATTGGTGACCGCCGTATTTGACTCGAGAAAGTTGGTGCGGGTCTGAACATTACATTTAGAAGTCGCACATTTGGGAGTCTTCGGAGGGAGAGTAGGATATAGTTTTGATAGAGCGTCCTTCAGTAGATGTCGCCTGCGTCGTAGGGAGTTCTCTCATTCATGGGTGCATTTATTAGGGGGGAGTCAATGCATTTTTTTAATTGGGGCTTGTCAAGCTATGTGTGCTTCTTTGGATTCTACATTCTGTAGTCGTTCTACACGGGAGCGTTGTGGCTCTTTGAGCACAGGATTTGGATCCTGACCGAAGATATTCGGGTTCGAATCCCCGATGGACACAAAAAATAAACGCGCTCATCGATGCAGCGCGGAGAAAGAAGCTGGTCCCTGTACCTTGAACGTCTTACATCCCCTCACCAGTGGGTTAAGTTTGGTTGAGCTCGACCCTCACCCATCCAAATAAACAATCAAGTCAAAACTTTATAGTGAGAGTGAATCCTTCTAAACTTGCAAGAACGGAAAGAAGAGTTACAGCTGATATCTGTAAGCCAGAAGTCGGTTTCAATATCTTCGTGTGTAGCGGGCCAAAGTTTTACTGTGTTCTCTCTTACGAGAGTGGAACTCCCAAGGCACTGGGTTTTGGCGACATTGGTGACCGCCGAATTTGACTCGAGAAAGTTGGTGCGGGTCGGAACATCACATGTAGAGGTCGCACATTTGGGAGTCTTCGGAGGGGTTGAAGTTTTGACAGAGAGTCCTTCAGCAGATGTCGCCCGCGTCGTAGGGAGAGGTTCTCTCATTCATTGAGGCGGCATACTGCTGGGGGACACCCCTTCTCCCCTTGCACCCCACCTTCCACTCTATTCTTTCCTCTTCCCAGGAGGCATTGCGAGTGAGGGGGCTGGGAGTTTTACTTAATAATGAAAAGAGGGCGGAGAAATGAGGAATTTTCGCCAGCCGAACGTCTTCTTGGGATTAAGAGGGCGTGTCTTTTCTTACGGCCGCTCTTCCTCTTCCCTTCTCTCATCAGACTCGCCTTCTTACGGTCTTTCATTTTTTGCTCGCTCATCTTCCCGCCGCGTCTCCTCCGTGCACTCCCAACTAATCTGCATACATTACGGCATCCGTATTAAAAAAATGCTGTGTTTGCGTATATACCTGAGAAACGATGGCTTCTTGGTGTGCTCTCCGAACTCTCGGTATGGTTCTGCGGGACAACGAAAAATGCTGCGCGTCAACAATACATTAATAAAAATCTGAGGACTATGGTAACGCTTTTCTGTATTTATGTTACTCGTCACATGGCTCCACAAAATATCGCCATCTACTCTGAAGTAGTACGGTGATGTCTATCGCGGTTGACGGGCAAAGATTTTTATATTTAAATAAATAAAAGATCGTAGCACTTTTCCACGAAAATTTTTACTGCGTGCAACGCGTTTCGGCTCACTGAGCCATCATCTGGTACAAAAACACAAAGCATTTGAAAATCACCTTTATACCCTTGAAAAAGGGTGTTGGGGAGGATTTGACATCTTTGAAGAAGGGGGTGGGAACAGGCGTACAGAGTAGAGACAGTGGGTTAAGATACAACTACGGGATGTGGGGAACCAACGTTAGAAGGAATCTAGTCTTAACTGTAAAATAACGACTCGTGGGACACGTAAAAAATTTTTGTGTAAAAGTGCTACGATCTTTTATTTATTTAATTATGTCTAACTTCCACCAATTGAAGCCTGAATCTGTTGAACTTATTCAGAAAAATTTCTATGCTTATACTCCTACCTTTTTTTAACCGAACGTTGCGCTATGCAAATAAAATGATCGGACTTCAATCACAACATTCCGTCCCTAATAACACGTAGAGTAACACACACGGTGATGTAATTCGTGACTGATTGGCAGGGAATGTCATTCTGGTGTTACTTATCGTTTTACATTTATACTTTTCCCAGCGTTTTGTACTGTACCTGGTGCCATTTTCATTTATAGTTTGTGGTTGGACTTCTTCCTTAGCATTCAGTTGTTAATAACTTAGAAAGTAGTCGGTGACGCACCAAATCTACGTGTGGATCTATATTTAGAGTTATGTGACGTGTTGCCTGCTCCTGACATCTGCTTTTGATAAAGTAACGGCTCTGATAAATTATTGTAAAATTCAATATCCTCAATGCACGTCCCTAATTCAGACATTTAAGTCCTTCAACATTTAGTGCCAATAAAATACCTTTGAGTTCTCCCGTCGTACCCGGAACATTTCAACAGGGCTATATGATTTTCACTGTTCGAATGAATATTTTCCTGAAACATATGTCCTGTTTCCAGGAAGTAATTTCGGTATCGAGTGCGCAGGTAGTTCTTCCGCACGCAGCATCACCATAAATGCCTCTACTTCCCGTGAAATATGAATGCAGATGAGACAAGGTCCTTGGGTTGAGAAACGATATTGCGATCGCGGGCGCCATCAAAGAAGAGTGGATGATTCGGGAAATACGGGCAGGGGGGGGGCTCAAACACCACCGGCAGCACATGCGGTGGAGGAGAATTTTTTTTCGGAATGTAGAGGCTTTAGTATGAGGAGGGGATGCGTACGTTACCGGGGGAGAGGTTTCTGTTTGTTGAAGTGATGACGTGGGAACCCTATGCTGATGGCAGAAGCAAGGGACGGGGGTGGAAATACCGCTGCCAAAGCCGATTTCTACATCCATCCCCCCTTCACGAGGATCAAATACATGCCGTGCATCATACCCCATCCCGCTTCGAACAACTCCTCTGCCCCCTAGCGGAGGGCAGTCTAACTAGACGATCACCGTATCCTCAATTTATACTGTTACGTTTCAAGCAAATCATCTATCAGTAAACACAGTTAGGTTTTCCTGCATCATACCAAATCCTGATTCGAACAATCCCTCTACCCCCTAGTGGAGGGCAGGTTAACTAGACAATCACGTTATCCTCAATTTAAACTGTTACGTTTCAAGCAAATCATCTATAAGTAAAGACTGTTAGGTTTCCGCGTTGTCCTCCACGTCGATTCGTCTTCGTGACGACAGTTTTGCCAGTTTTGCCAAGTTTTAGCCAATTTAAAGTTAAACAATAACGTCAGTGGTGCCATGGTGCCGGAACGCCATTCCAGCAGTGGTTAACAAAAGACAAAGTAGTCAAATAACACTTTTATCAATTCTGTTGCCTTAAAATTTCTAATTTATACATTCTTTGCCAAAAAATGTAATAAAGTGTAAATAATAATTTGTAATAAAAACGCATATAATAATATTTTACTTCCAAAAAAGTTAAGGAAAGTGCGTTCTGGCTCTACAAATTTTGCCATTGCGTCACTGAGTGACGGTGACTGAGATATAAATGATGTAGATAAGAAGTTAAAAATAAAAAAGGCAGAAACACATAAGAAACAAATTACAAATATTTAAATTTGAAAAATAAACGTAAATATGGAAGGAGAAGTAGGGGGAGCTTAGTTTTTTTATAGATACATGGGTCGTAGCAAAGTTGATGAAAGAGTCAGATGGGAGCGGGAAAGGATAGACATTATCTGGTGGAGAGTAAAGAAGTGAGGATAGACGGTAGTACAGAGAACGTTTGATAAAAAAGTTCTATCATCGGATTTAAATAAAGTTTATTTGTGCTTATATACATTAAATACCCCTACTCCAGAATTAGTTCTTGACGGAATTAGCTCGGGTATAGTAAATGTTACATCAGGTGTTCCTCAAGGAAGCGTAGTCGGCCCCCTTTTGTTCATTATGTACATTAATGATTTCTGCTCCCGCATTAGCAGTAAAATAAGTTTATTTGCTGACCACGCTGTCATCTATCTATAAATTAGTGATCACTCTAACTTTTAAATCTACCATTGGATTAAAAAAATACGTTTATTTTTGAAGTGGGGACTTGAACTGAATAAGAGCAAATGCAAATCGGTGCATTTTTTGCAGAGTTTGTCCAACTTTAACCATGTTTATGCTGTGGATGTTATTAGCATAAAGGCAACAGACGAGGTGAAGTACCTGAGAGTTAAAATATTCTCGAACCTCTCGTGGGGAACACATATAAGGAATATCTACGGCATAGCCCTGAATAAATTCGGATTCGTCAAACATATTGTGGAAATATTTACGGATGAGAAAGGTGCTATTTCGCACTAGTGCGACCAAACCTTGAAAATACAGCTAGCGTATGGGATCCGGTGCAGAAATACTTAATCCGTGAACTGGATAACATACCAAGGAAGGCTGTACAGTCCTTCAAAAACTTCTACGGGCGTAGAGACAGCATTACCCTGATGTTAAGCAAATTAGGCTGGGAGCCGATGGAGACTCGGAGGCTGCGCACTAGACTTAGATTGCTTGATCGATTGAGAATGGATATCTTTAAGAGCGATACAGAGAACATAATATTAGAGCCCCACTATATTTCCAGGTCCGACAGAAGCGATAAATTCAGAGAGATGTTATGCCGAACGGATAAATATGCGAATTCGTTTTCCCCCTAACCATAAAGGACTATAATAATGCTAGTCACAATTTTCTAGGAGCACTTCCTTTTTATTGTAAACGGCTGGTCTCCTAACACCCTCTGCCACACGCCTTTTATGCGGATTTGGGGGTATTATGTAGGTGTAAATGTAGAATTCTTTTCCATCTTCAATATAATCATATACATTTTACGGGAAGGTCTTCTTCTGTCATTTCGTGTATGCTGCGTTTATGATGCACCTAAAGTGAAGAAAGATGTATCATTTTAAACGTCTAAGGATCTAAGTATTCACTTGCTAAGAACTCAAAGAGGAGTGCGAGGACACACTAAATTTCTAAATATATGTGGGTGAATATTTTGAGTTATATGACGTAGTGGCTGCTCCAGACATCTTCTTTTAATGAAGTATGTACACTGAAAAGTTATCGTAAGTCGCCGATAGCTTCAATTCAAGCCCCTAATCCAAATATCGCATAGGAATTCAAACGTTGCAAGCATTCAAGCTCCATGTATAAGGGTAAAATTATATCTCAGAATGTTTTCCTCTTGTTTCTTTTGCCTTGGTTTTGTGTGGCTCTAAAATCACGAAAAACCGCTGAAACGTAATCATAGAACGTCTATCAAAAATGTGGAGTAGCGCCAATTTCACCGTATTTAAAAAAAATGTGGAATTTTTGCAAATTTGTTTTCATTAAGATGTTTTGTCATAAGTTTAAAATGTATAAGTTTATGTCTCATACGTTTAAAATGCATTTCAGGCCATAATTTTTATTATATTCATTTCCGGGTTAATGTCTGCGCTTATTTTTGGTCGATTTGAAAGACAATTGAAAGTTTAATCTAATGAAAATTTTATGCTAGAAAAGTCTGAAAAAGACGGGAAATTTTAGCTTACCATTACAATTTTTAAACATTGTATTTTAGTGACCATTCATATATTTTTTCAAATTAAATTAGTCGCTTTTTCATGAGGAATATAGTTAAGATTCCAAAGAAATGAACGCGTAACTGTTTTCCTCAAAAACATTGGATACATATTTTATTTCCGACAGTTAGAATTTACTTTGGCACTAGAGATAACACCTTAATGCATAAGAATGAACCTATGGAAACTCAATGAAAAAGTCAGCGGCATGATTGAAATGGACATACAGTAAAATTAGGCCACTAAATAAGGAAGGAGGGAGGATAAATAGGAGACCACCTAGACACAAGTTTTGATTTTACTGTCTCCAGTTCGAAAGCCAATCTTATTTCACATCTGATACACTTTTCTAACCGGTCATGACCCCTATTGAATCATTATTGGTCATCATTGGAATCTTTACCGATTTTAATGGAATATACGTTAGTGTAACTTTCAAAACCGTCTACCTTTAAGCACTGTCTCGACATAAGTTTTGCTGCATGGTTTCGCGTTATGATACTCTGTCCCTAGTTATGTTTCCTTGTCGAATTCTTTTATCATTAGTCAGCAATCCTAATATTGGAGTGGCGCAGCTATCCATTCCTCTCTCCAATCCACTAGCCTTTTCATAACGACTTATTTCTTTGCTTTTACATCCTTTATAACCAGTTCTATGTAACTCATTCTTTGCCGTCCTCTTCTATCCCACCTGTCCCTCTAGGATTGTTTTAATCAGGCCATCATGTCTCATAATGTGGCCAACTAAGTTTTCCCGTCATTTCCTTAAGGTGTATATATGTATTCTTTTTTCTCCTACTCTTCTCGGTACTTCTTCATTGCTTTCTCTGTGGATCCGTTTTATCTTCAGCATTCTTCGGTAGCATCACATGTCGAATTCTCCCTTTTGAATAGGGAATTCATTTTCCAATGTGAAGATGAAATATAACGAACACAAATGTACTCTAACCGTAATAACTTTTTTATTTCTAACCACGAAGAGGGCTGCTGCAGCGATATAGAGTAACGATATTTCAGTCATATCCATCTTTCATGAACGACTTCATCCCCCAAGAAAATCATCAGATTTTTTTAATCAACGTCCCTTCCAGCACCCTCTCAGATATAAACCCCCTCCCCTGAATGGTTTCCCCTACCCCCTCCCCTTACACTTTGATTAATGGCGGGGCGGCTCGCGATGTAACAGACTCGTGGGGGAATGGAAATAGAGGTGGAGGTTTTTGCGTTGGCGTCTTCTAGAGGGTGGTGGAAAGTAAAAGGAAAGGAAATGAGGGCTTGGTTGACGAGAGAGTGAGAGTGGATAGGGTGCAGGAGGAGATTTTGATGGGAGGTGTATGGCAGGAGGTGAACGTCGTGAGGAAGGAGGACGATGTTTGATGGATAAGTTGGGCGTCTGCTCATTCTTCCATGGCCGAAATTAAGGAGGATTGGCCCGTGACTCAACCTCGTGAGTAAATATTTGAACAAGAGAGCACTCAAGGTAGCAGCGCTGTATAATATCCAAGAGCTGAGAACAATGGTGAAGGCTTCATCTTTATTGTTATTACGGAAAGTTTCAAAAAAAGTTCTTGAATGAAATGCTTCTAAATAGACTTTATTAAAATCTTATCCTTTTGTGTTTTGGTATTAATACGAAAAATGTTAGAAGTTAAAAATATTTTTATGGTATCGAAAGAAGCTGGAAAACCTTGTGGAGACACGCGTAAATATATATAAATTACTAAAATATAGTATTTAAGAGCTGATTGCAACTTTTAAGACTCAATATTTATTTTTTCCCCCAAAATTACAAAAAAGTTGGAATATTTTACGCTACGACTTTAAATAGAGTTTATTATAATCTTATACATTTTTTTAAGTTTAGTAAGAAATGTCAAATAAAAACTTTTGGGCTACGTCGCCGCATCGATTTTTGAGTGGCCCCAACATTTTCCCACCGGTGCTAGCCGCTTTTTCAAGGGAATCTGATTAACCCTTAGCTAAACGCGCCCGCGAGGATATCGCCAGTGTACGCACGCGATTTTTTATGCCGCACTTAAATATTTTTGGTTTTACTAAATATGCATTAAAATGTTACGGAATTTTAACGCTTTTGGATAACTTCTGGTAGCTGAAAGCTACTAGAAGTTAATTAATGAAGATAAAAATATTTAAAATTTAAATATTTTGCTCTTCCTTTTGTAAACAAAAATTAAGCATATTAATATGCAAATTTCTGGGCAAATATTTTGAATATTTATTTTAAGGAATTGCAGGCGATAGTGTTTTTGGTCGAGGAAAAGGTACAGAAATAGAATACCAAAGTGTTCTAACAGTGATCTATACGCAGTTAACGCGCTACTTCGAATCTTCAAAAAAACGCGGCAAAAACCAAGCTTAACGTGCAACGAAGGGCCAAGTAGGAATATTTATTCAAACATATATTTAGGTATCCATGTCAGGAAGTGTTGGGAGGGAAGTGGAAGGTTGGAGGAATCTGTTGAGTGTTTTTTTTGTTATAGTTTGCCAAGCACGACTATTTTAAGGCCGGTTTCCCTGATGAAACAATCTAAGATTTATTTGGAAATAAGAAAATAGGAGAAGAACAATTTTAACAGGGACACCCGCCTTATAATACGTAGGTCGTACTTGGCAAGCCGTAGTCCGAAATAAAACCTGAACAACCCTCTCCTCCAACCTCCCGCTCCCCTCCTCCCACCCCTGACACGGATACCTGGATATATATAAATAAAAATCAGTACTTAATCAGATTGTCTTGAGAAAGCGACCAGCATCAGTCGGGAAACGTAGGGGCCACCCAAAAATTGACGCGGCGACATAGCCCAAAAGTTTTTATTTAACATGACGAGTACCCGCGAAAGTTTTAACTAAGAATTTAGTAAGAAATATTAGATTTAAAAAATACTTTGAAAAATATGGGTTTAGCGGTGAAACTTAGAGATCTCACCCGATAATGTCAATAAATTGCTAAACATCAACCTAGAGTTAAAATTATTCTCCTTGAACCGAATTTCTAGTAATATTACTAAAATTAATGGCAAGTGCTCTGAACAATTGAAAAAACAAGCCGTCTTATTCGTAGTGGATTTTTTTATTCCTCATGGAAACTGAGATACTCGAAGAAGCAAGTTCAAGCGTGGGAAGAGTCATATTCGATTGGCATTTATTTCATTACAAAAGTAAACAAAGAAATAGATTTCGATTTTCAAATCAATTTTTTAAATCGAAAAGTGTGATCCGTTCGATTATCTCAGATTCTGATCCAGTGAACATGCTTTAACTATTCTATGATAGATTTCAACATCTAGTTTGGAGGAATGACGGGGATAGGCGTGGAATACCTTCTACCTTCTAGAGCTGACTTCGGCTGTTTCATCTTGTAACGTTTTTAAATATCCACTACTAACTTAACAAATAATTTCAGTACAATTCAAAAACAAGCTCTATATTTTGAAACTTGAAAGCAAAAAACAACATCAAAAAGCCACCATGACTATTACAATACCATTTGTACTACCCGTACTACCACTCACTGACCCAATGCCATGAACTGCACCAGTGGGGACCTTGAGTTCTGCCGTATTCCTTTCCTCCCGTTCTCTTCTCTCGTAGGCGCCTCCTTTTCTCTGCGTTCTCTTCTTCTCCCTGCCGATCTTGAATTCTGCCGTATCTCTTCCTCCGCTATCTCAATACACCGCTACTTTAGTATTTCTCCCGATCTTTCTTTTTAACAAGTCTACCTCCTCCTTCTCTCCGTACACGACTCCCGCTTTCCGTTCACAGCAATCTCCCCGTCCCTCACTACCATTGTTAGTTTCAAATTATTTATAAACAACTTGGTGGCTTGTTTACATTATGTTACAATCTTATCACCTAATTTACAACTCATACATAATTTATTACCCTGAAGGATGCCAAAAACAATAATCTGTACCCACCGTTTGGCATTTCTACATCTTCACCGAAAACTGCAGGGCATCATTGCAAAAAAATATCCATTCTAATGCTCAATGTGTCAATTAACGAACAAAATGTGTTGTGGCAATACATATGTAACCCACAATAACACACTCCGACCTAATCCTGACTTACAATACAAATCTCCAGAGTACTCTGACTAGCAAGACATGCAAGTATCAACACTGATGATGGAAGTTATCTAGCATCTGCTCAAAAATGAACCAGGTCTTTTTCATTTGAAAATATCACCAATTTCCAAGTAATATCAACAAAGAAAAGGATGAAATGACTTAGATAGTATCTCAGACGAATTGCACGCGGTTCTCCTTCAAAGTAGGCGATAAATGAAAGGGCAAATAGGATGATTTTGTTGGGCTGTGCGAAGGACTTGTCCTCCCTGAGTAGATACGTAGTGAATTTGCCGTCGTAGACATATCGTTGACCACTTTCATTTTATTTTTGTGATAGATTTTCAAATATTAAGACACCGATATTTTTTCGTTCCTCTATCCGTCGCCTATTTTTCTAGCTATTTGCTACAAGAAATCTACGGCCTCAACCTTTTACAGGTACGTTTATGATGTCAACATGATATTTTTGAGTCCTTTGACTAAAAATTTCAACCGTTTTGTCGTATCTTGATTCCTTCATGCCGAAACGGTGCCTCAAAGGCGACCGCCGCATGCCCCCGCCTCCCTTCCGCCAACCGCGCCGCGCATTTCTTGGTTCTCGCGACACTCCTCAGTCCCATGGATCTTCCCTCCTTCCCTGTGCGTGCTTGCAGAGTGGATCTAGAGTGAGTAATAATGACAAGCCAGGAACAATCTCATTCATTTTTCAATGAAATTTTATAAAAATTTCTCCTTATTTAAAAATACCATAAATATAATGTTTAGTTCATGAAACGTTCTACTCGGGTCGAAAAACTCAAAATTCAGAATAACTGGATTTAGTCCCATAAGGCACCTTCAGTACGGCTATCCGATGATGGACGAAACTGAAAGTGATTTATAATTTATGCCTCACCAATTCGCACATTTTGAGACCACGAATCCTTAAATCGGACCATTTTTGAAAAATAAGGGCCGGCCTTCCATCCTACTCTGCCACAACCGAAGTGCCTCGTGGACCAGCGATTCAGAGTGGTCGCAGATTTAAATACCCAGATTTTCTAATTCTATAGCCGTATCATAACACCAACTATGGTGACAGTTCTGTCGATCATTATCAAGGTACCTATACAAATATTTGTCCTGCGTTCCTGATAGGTTTTGTTTCAGACTAGCTCGAATTTAGGGGAGGAAAATTGATTAGTAAGTAAATTATAATTGCAAACAAAATAATGAACTCTGTAACATTCACTAATTTATTTTTTTTAAATACGATCCGGGTTTCATCACATAGATACAACTTTTGGTTGACCTGGAAATGTAACTATGTGATGAAGTCCGGGTCAAGCATTTTTAAATATGTTAGTGAGCCTTAGAAAGTTTATTCTTTTATGTTGCATATGGGAAAGTTAAGTCTGAAGTTATTAGTTAAAGTAGTTTATCGCTTTACTCTTTTTGCATTCTTTACTGCATGAGAGCAATGAGCATTCTCTCTCTTCTTCTCTATTGACAGAAAAAGTATGCGTTTCTTCCCTGGACGAAATTTGCTTTGAAATTTGAGATTAGGACGTTTTGTATGAATTTTTGCAGCTTTTATTTCATATATATATATTCTTTATGTGCGTATGATTCGAAGAATGGTTTGCATGTATAAATGTAAGGATATCTCAAATATTTTAAAGTCGGCTTAAGACTTAAAACACCAACTTTTTGAATCTTTCCCACCTCGCGGCTGTGCAAATTGATGTTAATCAAATAGGAACACGCGAGATTGAGAATATTTAGCCTGCGTTCATCATATTTTTTATACTTCCTCGCTTTTTGGGAAGGAAATATGATCGGAAGATAAATCATAATTTGATCCAGCGCGTCCTTTGAATATGAGAACTGCGAAAGCTCTCCATTTGTAGGAATAAATATAAACTGCTTCTCTGGATAAATTTTACCTCTAAATTTGAGCTTTGGCCGTTTTTTATGAAAGATTTCCAACTCATAGATATTTTTCATATGTGAGTACTGCATACAAATCTCTTGCGTACATGGATACGCAATTCATTCAAAAGTGATAAAGCCAAATTTCGGTCGCCAGGCTGAAAAAAGAAGACAACATTTTTGAAAATTTCCCACCGTACGGCTGCGCAGAATTGGTGTTAATCAAATGGGGACATGCGAGAAACTCAATCAATTTCCTCGCAAAATAACTCCGTAAAGAACAGCTGTGTCTGAGCACATTCGTGCAAATTTTGGAAGCCACCGAAAGCGCTCTTCACTTTGCATCCAGGCTGCGTCATGCGCTCGCTTCACTTTGAAGACGGAGGCGAAATGTTTCTCCTGCGAGATGGCGGGGGCGGGCACTTCCGGTTTAATCAGAAAAGGCCCTTCCCTTCTCATCTCGAGTCGCACGCGTTGCAAACCACGAGAAAAAAGGACGGGGAGGCTGGAAGGAGGGGTGGAAAGAGGGTTGAAGATGGAGATGACTCTGAAGATTGCTCCGGTGAAGACAGCATCCAACTCCTCCTCCACATTTCTTCTTCTTCTTCTCCCCACTACTACACCCGTTTCCCTTACTTTTCTCTACCTCACACCACAGCTTGGCTGCTGCCGTGGAGAAGTGCGTTGCCATGCTGTCGCTCGTTCCACATTGATGGGTCGATGGTTGGGAATAAAATATAACGTGAACGTTAGATCGTGACCGCTGCCATGGCCACATCTTCGTACATTGCGACATTTAATTGTTTAAGACATTAATTTAAGAATTGACTTGGCCACATCTTTGCACGTTGCACCATCAATTAACTTGCTTAAAAAATATTTCCCCAGCGAGGTGAAAGTTAGTGTATTTTTGTTTTTAATTTTTGAGCACTTTCTGCGAAATATTTGATATTTCACACGAAGTTGGTTTGCGATCGGTTTTGAATTATTACGACCCGTTTATGAGTTGTGACAAGATTTTTTTGGGAATAATTTTTTTGCATTGCACCATTCACTTTTTAAAGTGAAATTTATTTTGTCAAGTGAAAGTTTGTGACATTTCAGTTCAAAGAAAAATTGCAAAATCTTTCCTATTACGGATGAAATTGGTTTTCTATCAATATAAAATTTTTACTGCTTGGTGATGAGCTATTTTTAGTTGCGTCTTAGGAATATCTTTTCAGATTGTGCTAAAACGAATTTGATTTTGTCAGGCGAAACTTTGTTTCATTTGCTGCAAAATAAAAAAGAATTCCTTGCATAGGTGGAATTGATTTGAGAACGGTTATTTCTATTTTTTATAACCTTATGATGAGGCAAAAATCCGGAACTGGTGGCGAAATCACATGGAAAAACAAGGTTTCCGCTTTCATTGCGAAAATAATTCTTATGAGATTAACTTTCATATCCCTGTGCGATTTTCTTTTGTTCAGCAACCAGTTTTTATTTGCCATCACTATAAAAGATTAAAGTACAGTTTCATTTTTACTTCTCTATCTTCGTTTAACATCTCCTGCTCAACCAATTTTTCTTTATTTTCTTTCATCACCATGAAAATACCGTAAAAAGAATGATTAAACATGTTAATTAACAAAAAATCTATTCAATATTGCAAGAATAAATAAATACGTGAGTGTGATTCTAGTTATCAATTACATGAGCATTTAAACATTCGATTTGACATGCATTACCTTCTCTCTCCTCTCGCCGGTGCTGCCTTGGCGAAGTATAGTAGAGTGCTGCCACTTGTTCCACGTTTTTGAATAAATAATGGGAATCATATAACAGTTTTTTCTTGTCCTTTGCCTCATTGAATTGTTAAAAAATATTTTAATGGCGAAATTTAGTTTCATTTGCTTCATCATCGCCAATCGTACCATTGGTTTCACGCAGCCCCCTATTAGGCTATTCTATCTGCTAGCCTTTCTATAGTCACGTATTTCTTCTCTTTTACATACTTAATAAACTGCCATTTGTTACTCGTTCGGGGCCATCCCTTGCCCTACTTTTCGTCCATCTGCACTTTGACGATTACCTTAATCAGTCTCATGACGTGCCCAACGAAGTTTTCCTGTCTCTCTATAAGGTTTCTTCCCACTCTTCTTAGCACTTATTACTTTCTATCCACTCTATCTAGCCATTTTATCTTTGTCATTCTTCGGTAGAAATATATTTCGGAAGCTTCCGCTTTATACTTCTTTGCTGCTGTCAATACCCATGCCTCTCTCTCATGTAGGAGCATTGGAAAGTATTATCATCATTGGGGTCATGTTTCGATCAACCCGAGCATTGGTACGATACAGCACTCCACTAAATTATTATATCGGCTACGCAAATTTTTTAACGATTGGATAATTCTTCTCTTTTCCATCCTACGTCATTTGCTCCTTGTATCTCATTTAAGATTTTGCCTTTATGGCGTTCTTTTCCGTTCTTCCATTGATAGACTAGCTTCATCCCAATTGGCTGTAAATACTGCGACAGTTACTTTAAAAAACATAATTTTTCATTTGAATTTCTAAAGGATTCTTATCACCCGAAGAACGGTATCTGGAATCACAGGTTTCTTAAATTAGGCAATCACATTGAAATGCACGCACCAATGATTTACTTCCGAGTTTGTGGTTTGTAGATAAGATACTTATCTTTTTCGCTGATCAAAAAACAATGTTTTGTGTTTTTCCTTTGGGTGGGACGAAAATTGAATTAATGTGGAATCTAATTTATACTGCGTGGAAGAGATATGTTTTGAACCACTCGTTTGCATCTTGAAACATTAGTTTTCATTGAATAAAATGTTAATTTGGTAGCATGATGCTCAACTTTAATATTTAATCCAGTTATAATACTGAAATGGCTAAAGTATAAATAATTTCGTCTCCAGCGGTTTTCGTTTTGGAATTCCTGAATTTTTGCAAATGTATTAATTCTCGAGCCTATGCGACGGTGAAAAAATACCGTATACCCTAGACCCACTTAGACGTCCAAAGCTTTACTGTCCATTACAACATTGGCCTTACGAAACCTTAGACCCTCCATTCGTTTAAACAAATAAATATTCGAGGGATTTTAAAATATCGCTTTACTACTACATTCTCTCCATTTCTTCATTTAGTGCTTCTGCTCTGCTCCGTGTGAGATTTTTTTTTCATTTTTTAAGGCTCCCAACGGTTTTATTTTAACAGTGGAAATTCAGGTTTTTTCCTTTTTTCCCAGTTCCGACCCTCGTAAGGCGCAAATCACATTAAAAAAACAATTATTAGGTTATTTATTGTTTTTATTTTCTACATGGGGCAAAAATGATATATATTTGAACCAGATTTATGTGCCATATCAACTCTGTCACTAAAATGTCGAAAGGAATGTAGTCATCGCTCCTTACCCAAAAAATATGGAATAAATATTCGTAATGAATGGTAGCGAACGTAGATTTGTGGAAATCCTTTATCGTAGGAATTGAAGAAATAAACATTTGGCAATTTCCACATGATAATTTATTCTACCGACCATGGTTTCCTTACTGCGTAACATTATCAAGGTGAGGAGTTAAGGTAAATTGACCAATATATGAAGCAAAAAAAAGGATATAGGATGGGTTGGGAAATTTCCGGATGCTGTTGGTTAGGGGGGTTAGGGTAGGTACAGTGTACTAAAAAGTGCGTCTTGGTGCAGTTAAATATGTTTTATATGATATGAGCTTTATATTTGCGACTATTAAATTTATTCGTGCCCGTAGGAAAATGGTTTAAGTATGTAAAATCAAACCTTTGTACACCTGTGTAAGATGTGTGTTGGTATTGTATACTTTATTCTTAGCGCCTTTTTATCTTGAATTTAGTCAGTCCAGGGGCGGAATCTTTCTGAGAGAGGCAAGAGCAAGGTCGTATCCAGGAATTTGTTCTGGGGGGCACAAGGATACTTCGTAATTACAAAGCGAACGCAATGATAATGGGACCGTATTAAAAATACTGCATATTTTTTAAGGGTCTGGGGGGGGGGCGTACCCCTGGATCCGCCAATGAGTCAGTCCATACCAATGGCATTGAAGGTAGCCTAGCTCAATTTTTTTCAAGGCTGCCTAACTCTACTAGGTTACTGGGTAGCTTCATTGTAGTGGGGCAATGAGTTCTCTGTTTTAAAAGAAGTATATCTGATAATATCTATCTTAACACGTTGAGTAAGGATGGCGATAATTCTCGTTATTTTTGCCCTGAGCGTTTTTGACGAATGGCTAAGTTTATCGTTTTTTATGCGCGTCAACTTACACAATTTTTAAGCATGATTTTGGTATTTGGTTGTTCGTTTTCAGATGCTACTCGTTACTTATTACGAATGAAGGTATTGGAATGGTTGATTGACTTAATTTGTGTTTAAAAAGTTTTTTAACCATGTTTAAGCCAGGGTCAATCCTCTCACTTTGAATAAAAGATAGTGTCCGGCGTGATTCGGTGGAAATCTTTGATATTCAGCTTATTAAAACATCTTGTCTGTTTCCACACTATTTTATTTTCACCGACCATGGTGTCGGAACATTACCCTACCTCCAACCCATCGCCCATTGACGTCATCAGTAACCTCGGAATGAACACAACCCATCCCTCCCCTCTTCCTCCCCCTCCTGAAAAACCTATAAAAAGGCTGTCACCCAAGGCTATGTACCTTGACAATGGCACAAGTTGCCGAAACCATGGTCGGTGAAAATAAAATAGTGTGGAAACTGACAAGTTCTTTTAATAAGCTCAATCCTTTCAGAGGGGTACTTATTTTCAATATCAACATCTTTACTGGGGTACATCGCTTTTCTATGTTTAAATACCTTAGAACGCAACATGTGAAGTCATTCTATCGGCCACCCTGACTGTGTATCTCAAACTTGCCTCTTTCTCCTTTCTAAACATTCTTTCATCAATCCGTGCAAATGACTCAAAAGGATTGAACCGAATCTTTACATTGTTTGGGACCAGTGTGGCCGGACTTGTTCCGCATGGGTGTAACTTCGAACTTCTTTCGGGCCTCCCTACTCTTATCGTCCGTTTTCATCCAAAATTACGTTTCGTGTATAGCAGCCTCCGCGTGCCCCCCCCCCCCCCCCAAACTTCCTAGCTAACCTTTCTCACTCGCACCATCCCTTCGGAGCGTTGTCATGTTTCTCCGCCCAAAACCCCCTTCCCAGACTGTCATGCCCCTCTCCGCGCAAAAGTCTTTCCAATTGTTCCTGCAGGCAGTGCGGAGCGGACGAGGCCGGAAACATCCCCGAAGTCAGATTTGTAAAGTTCGGTGCGCGGAGCCATCGTGTTACCCGGCAACGCTTGCCTTGTCCTCTCCCAAGCCCTCCTAACACCCGGCTTAACCCTATCTCGAACTCCCCTCCCTATTCTCCTCCTCTGGATATATATCTACACATTCGCCGCGCAGTTGGTGGCGAGCGGGTGCTGCCAATGGCCCAAGTGATTCATTTGTGGAGACATTCCGTTTCAGTTCAAGCTTTACCCAAGGCATTCGTATTAAAATACATTCAAACAGGTCTGGCTTCGAGTTGAATCAACACGTGCTATTTAAGGAAGTTATAAACATTTTGGGCTATTTCGTCGCGTCAATGTTCGTTAGGCCCCAACGTTTACTTACCGATCAGGTCATTAGATTCCCTTGAAAAAGGGACCAGCATCGGTCGGGAAAATTTGAGGCTAACCCATAGCTTAAAAGGCCTTCAACTACCATGACGAGCACCCGCGAAAGTTTTAACGAAGAATTACGTACTCGTAGGAATAGAAGGAATAATGGTAATTTCCACATGGCAATTTATTGAAACCGACCATGGTTTCGTTACAGAGTGACATTGTGACCTTGGCAATACAGGTGACCTTGACAATGTTACGCTATAACGAAACCATAGTCTGTCTCAATAAATTACCATGTAGAAATAGCAAAGTTATTATTCCTTCTATTTCTACGATTATGGATTTCCACCAAGTTACGCCCGCTACCATTAATTAAATTACGTACTCTTTGTTGGAAGGGTTTCCACGGTAAATAGTTGATTTGCTTGTGTGTAGTATAGTACATCGAAGAGGTGACCAGCATGTAGGCCATTTGCCTCATGAGGGAAATATAGGTTTAAGGAAGGATGGGAAGAAAATCTTCGTCGCCATTAGTGTTCTTTTAACGAAAGGTGCCGACGTGACCGCGGAGTAGCGTCTCATCAGACGTGCGTAGGGCTGTGCTTAAAGTCCTCTCCCCAAAGAACTCAATTACGGATTGGGCAGTCTCCGATAAATGTCAGCAAAGCCAGGATTTAAAACTTGGCCCATGGGGGTGGGATGCCAATACTCTACCCATCAGAGTCCCTTCGTTCATTTCTTTGGACTTTCACCGCGCTATTAGTTGCTTGAAGAGAAAAGTTTCACCGGAAATTCCGCAAGCATCCAAAGAATAGCAAAAATAAAATAATATTTATTAACCCTTCCATGACTGTTCCTAGAAAACATGGGTGAACGACTGTGTGGGGTATCTTAGGTACACCCCATTTGTAATTCATAAATTATCTACTATACATCTACATAATACCCCCCAAACCACCTAAATGGCGTGAGGTAGGGGCTGTTAGGACAATGACAAAAACGAAAAGCTCCATCGAAATTACGACTAGCATTTATTAGAGTCCTTTATGGTTCGGGGGAAAAACGAATTCCCATATCTATCCGTTCGGCAAAACATCTCTCTTAATTTATCGCTTCTATCGGACCTGGAAATAGTGTGGGGCTCTGATATTATGTTCTCAGTGTCGCTCTTAAAGATATCCATTCTCAATTGTTCAAGCAATACAGCAATCTAAGCCTAGAGCGCAGCCTCTGAGTCTTCAGCGGCCCCATGCCTAATTCGCTTAACATCTGGGTAACGCTCTCTGTACGCCCGTAGAAGTTTTTGACGGATCGTATTATATGTTTTATTTTAATCTTTTCTGTAATTCAACACCATGGCTCTTTTTAATGTTGTAATATCGCGTTTTTTTATAATTTACAAAAAAATTGTTGGGTACATTTAGGTTTATACATGATTTTGTGCGAAATGGTATGAATCTTTCATATTTTGCTATTGTAAGTGTCCATTGGCAAACATACCTCGACAAAACAAGTTTCAAAGGTGCCATCATCTAGAATATTTGCGTAATTGAAGTTATATTATAAAAAATTATTGTATTCAACTCTTATCCACGCACTCATATAACAAGCCAGGTTGGCAAGCAGCTGTCAACGGATTTAAAGTAGCAAAATGAGGGTGAAAGGAATATATCCCTCGATATTTAAAGAACTTGACTGTTAATCATGAAATCCTGGGCAGGTACATATTCAGGGACACTTTAGGCGCTTCACCTCCACCTGGAATTTTTTCCCTTATGATAGCCACACGTGATAAATTTGGGTAAGATACCACTAGCCAGTGGTGGATCTATTGGGGGGGGGGGCTAGAGGGCTATAGCCCCCCATTGGGTATCCAATTTACACTAGATAGAATGTAATTTTTTCCGACCCCCACTTCTGCTGGAAGTTTAACTCCCATTTGCCCCCCTTGTCCCTATCATGGATCCGCCACTGCCACTAGCCAGTGGCCGGAACCCCCCCCCCCCCCGAAATATAAAAACAATCATTTTCCTTCATAAAAGAAAACAAAATATTGAAATATCATGAACTTATAAAATATTAGTTTTTTCAATTATAAATAGTGCTAAATTTAGTCAAAAACCCATTAATTAGTACTTCGTTTTTCAAAAATGTTCACCCCTGGTTTTGCACCCCCCCTGAACGAAATTTCTGGCTACGCCACTGCCACTAGCCCAGGGGAATCTTAATATGGCACACTTTTTTGATTTAGGTAATTGCATTTCCTAATGTAAGTTAATGAATTTTCGTGTATGCCATTAAAAAATGATTAATTTAACTTTCAGGATTATGAAAACGAAGTTTATAGCTGATTCTATGAAATATGTGGTTTTCCGGTACGGATGAATTGACAGTAAATTATCGGAATACGCGACACAGATACCTCTAAAGCTCCCCCAGAAGCAAATTTCTGGGTATGTGCCCGGTCCTGGGGAAATTGGAGGTGGTCTAGATCAAGAAACTGGCCAACTTACCCTTAATATGTGAAATGCACCCGCCTGTAGCTAAATTTCATCTACAGCTACATTTCGCGCTACCCCGCTAGTCGCCTAAATAGGGATTTGGTGAAGGGACATTTGGGGTGGTACAGTTTTTGAAATAGATTTTTATGAGCTCTCCCATTAAAAATTTAACTATGCGCGATGAAGTCCCCCCTTAGGCACCCCTGTTTTTTTTCTTACGACGTTTGAAGAGGGTTGTTTGCGCGTTGGACGGTGGAGGAGGCGATTTATGATTGGGAAAGAGCTTTCGTAACGATCATTGTGGAGGGATAGGGACGTTTTGATGACTGTTTCCACGTGATTGAAGCAGAATTCGATGGTGTAAGCCACAAGCGGACCCGCATTTTTGCACGTTTTCTCAGATATTCAGGACAGTTTATGCAAAGTCAGCTCAATCGAGCGAAATCTGTGGCTGTGAAAAAGTCTTCCAGTGGAAATGTAGAAAATAATTGGTTCCAATTTGCCAGGGAAAACGTCGTGTTCGCATCATTTGCTGTCGGAGCTGCAAAGAACACAGGGAAGAATTGGGTATCGGATTTGAGTCCAAATTGACCCAAGCGTCACTGCCCTCGGTCCCTATTTTTGAACGTTTCATTCTTCTCACTCTGATACTCGCGTATGCAAGAAAAGCCAAATATTTCCGTTATCGATGATTGAATTTCTACGGCTATTTTCGTTTCCACCACCGCGGCACTAAGAAAGTTAAAATTTGATTTCGTATTCAGTAAAAATTGCCTGATATGTACGAGCTTCAACATTACAATCCAAAAAGAATTGATGCATGTAGTTGACAACCAGTTCATGCTAAGGGCTACATTGAATTGCTATTTTAAGTTAGGAGGACCCTTTCTCATCATTAGCGAGTGTTTTCAATTTTAACTTAGAGAAAGCTCTTGGAGAAGCGATTGACTATTTATACTGACTAGGTAAGGCACCCATGCGTTACTCCTGATCACGTTTAAAGTTCGCAGTACGATAAAAATGACATGTTTAGAAAAACATGTTTTTGCGTCCAAGCTAGTTCCGAGATATTACTTGTAGAAAGTTAAACGCCAAAATGAATGCAACGAGCGTTTTGAAAAATACTGTAATCTGGAATTCACGATTACGGAGACTCATCCTCCGTTTGTGGCTGATGTAAGAGCGCAGAAGAGGCTATATTTCCATTATAGAGAGGAAGTATTGCTACATAGTATCGCGGGTTACACAAAGGTAGAATTATGTAGGTATCGTATGCATGCAAAATAGGCAGCAAAAAATATAAAATTTAACAGCTACGTGATAAAAAAATGTCATAATTTCTTTCATAATCACCACTGGCCAATAATCCTAATATTGATTTTCGCCAATCATTTATTAGAAGGTAAACACAATAGTGATTTTAAGCCGGATATCCTACATTCTGAAAGAAACAGGAGGAGACTCGATGCCCTGGAAACGTTGGAGATTATACAACATTTAAAGAACAACACCCCCCTTGCCAACGAACAAGTGCTCCCCTCCCACTCCCCTCTCTTTTCCATCCCCATCAATGATCTCCTACAGTGACAACCTTTAAATTTTCAAGTGCCTATCCACATGTGTGCCGTTAAAATTTCCAAGAACAAATACTAAGCAGTGCCTTTACCAAAATTCCCCCAGTGACCCATGTCCTTCCACAGCCGGACTCAAAGACCTTTCATAGACTATTGTCTTTTAGAAAACTCAATGTACCCCGCTAACCCTCTCTTCTTCCCCAACACCGCCACCTTCTTTAGCTCTCGTCTCCTCACCCACTTTAACCCCGCCCTCCCCTGGCTGGTAAAAAACCCTCGTCCCAAACTAAGGCTGCCCCATCTCCCTTCTCCCCCCTCCCCCCCCCTTTTCCCTATTTCACTCCGTGTTTAAGCCTCACCCCCACCTCCCAACCAGTCCTTTTCCTTTCCGACAGATGTCCTCACAGTCACTTGTGTACTTTGGGTATAAATGTATGATGCATGCAGGTTTAGCCACCTGACGATGTAACTAAGTTACGGAACCCGGGTCGTGCCCTTAAGTGAACCTTACAAAGTTTTATTTCCTTAATTCCAATATGGAGAGGTTTCACAAAGTAAAGCCTGAAGTTATTAGTTATATTAGGGTACAAGCCAAGATGGTCGAATTGCCTGATTACAGCACGCCATAAGGAAAGAAAAACTAATATAAAGCCATAAATTTTTTTTAGAGAAAGCTATAAAAGTTTCTGTCACCTGGTGGCTGACGGAAATACAAATAAAATTTTTGTGTTCTATCTGTCGGGTCGATTTTTCGCGATTATGTTTGACTAGTGAATTTGGGTGTTTTAGAATGCATTAATAATCAATTTAAAGTTATTTAGCGAAGAAGAAAAACGGTCTCATATGGTAAATTACCAACTGCTTTCAACGGAAGAGACATCTAGTGGTCATCACCGAGTTAATAACTTCGGTATTGTGGGTACTATTGGAAATTCTATGCTCATTTTTTAAATCGGCGATGATCGCTAGAATTCGCATGTGTTGATGGTAGTTTGGAGATTTGAATTATTAGATCGTTTTCTTTCGTAAAAAAGTGGGCACGAAATCAAGGTAATTTGATTACTGGTGCATTTGAGATCGTTATAAGGCTGTGTGAGATACATGATTAGTGGATATATGATCCAGGAATTAAGTAGCAATTAAAAAATGTAATAACATAAATAATTAAAGCATCGAATTTATTTTATAATTGCTGTTAAATACAGTGAATATTTCACAGCTAATGGGAATAAAGTCAAATTAAATCTTAATACAAAGATTTGATTTTGAGAAGCCATTGACTTTTTTTCGAGTTGGCTGAGAAGGAAACGAGGACAATAAAAAATCGGCTGCAGTAGCATGAGTGGAGGGAAAGAAAGCTAATAAGCGCCTCATGCGGTTAGATTGAATTTTTGGGAAAAGAAAACGATTTGCGTTTAATGGCGTCTTCCGGAGAGTGAGATGATATCAGTAAACAACGGAAAACGATGAGGAATCACGCTATCTGGGAAATGATTTTAGCGGCGTAGAAGCTAGTGAGAGAGGCGACCGGAACATAAATGTGCTCAAATTCATCCCTGAAAAACTTTAGAAGAGCAGTGCATGAGCAATATTAACACACCTAAAAATGCTTTGGTTGTCTCTCACTAGTTTGAAACTTATTTTCCATGTCATGCATGATTACTAACCTTTGTTACACAGCTCGTTAAACCCCAAAATGTCAGACTATTCAGCGATCTCTTTATTTATGAATCGAGTTTTCATTTTGGCAGTCGTGCCCACCCAAAGGGATTCTTGAGACAGAATTGGAGAAAAAAGCGAATTTTACGATAAGAAAAGTAATCGCAGCACCTAGAAATTTTCACCTGACACACGTGCAAAACTGTTGAAAGGGGCGCAATCGTCGGTTTGTAATGATTGAGGAAGATTTAAAATCCTCCCCTGCTTTCTCCTAAGGCTAATTCTTTGCACGTTTTTCATTATCTTGAACCTCAATTTCGATGCTAAAATGCATAATTACTTATCAAAGTGACAGAAGACGATACACCATTACCATCAGACTATTTAGCGATCTATTTTCTTACGGCGAAAACTTTATTTTTACACGTCTCGAAGGGATGCTTGAGACAGAGTATGAAAAAGAACGATTTTTCAGAAAAGTGACATTCGCAACACCTCGTTATTTTCATCCAACAAACGTACAAACATTTTGAAAGCAACACACTAAATATTCCGTTCGTAATCGTTCCAGAAAATTTAAACTCCTCTCCTTCCCCCTCTTACGGCTCAAAAGCTTTGCACGTGTCCCACTAGCTTGAAAGTAAATTTTTATGTCATAGTGCATGATTACCGACCTGTGTTGAACAGCACGATACACGAATCAAATATAAAGCTATTCAGCGATCTATTCTTCTATGATTCGAATTTCATTTTAGTAGTCGTTTCCGCCTAAAGGGACTCGTGAGATGGCGTAGGAGGAAAAAACGAATTTTCAGAAAAATGAAAATCGCAGAACGCCGGATTATTCATCTAGCACACGTGCAAGCGTTTTGAAAAATACGTATTAAAAACTCGGTTCGTAGACGTTGTGAAAAAATTAAATTTCTCTCCTGATCATTCTTACGCCTCCAATCCTTTACTCGTTAATCACTAGTCGGAAACTCAAATATCAGAATATTCAGCGGTATGTCGTTTGATGATCCGACCTGTCATTGTTGGAGTCGTGTTCATCAGAAGGGATTCGTAAGAGAGAGCATGGCCGAATTTTCAGAAAAGTGGCAACCACAGCAACTCTGTATTTTCATCCAACACACCTGCAAACAATTGAAAGCGACGCATTTAATACTCGATCCGTAATCTTTAACCTCCTCTCATGTGCCGCATTAAGATTCCAATTCTCACTAATTTGAAACTAAATTTCCACATCATAGTGCATTCTTACTTACCTTTTTTACACTGCGCGATTCAACATAAATAAAAGATTATCCACTGATCTATTGCTTTTGTGATTCGAACTTTCATTTCTGGAGTCGTGTCCGCCTGAAGGGGGATTCGTGAGACAACAGGAGAGAAGAGAACGGAACAGCGTGAGGGGTTCCCGTTTCATTTAAGCGAAATGTGCGAGGCGGGATGCTGCATGGCGGTCCATTCCCTTTCTCCTCCTCATCTTGTGGGTGTCCTCCGTTTCCCTGGAGACGGGCGGAAGGCTTCATTGTCGAGACCATTGTCGTACCAGAAGACAATGGGCCCCACCGTCGCCGCCGGCATGCAGTGTGTGGCGGGTTGAAGCTCCCACCCATGCGTGGGTGGATTTGGTGGTGCACTGGAGACGGATAGAGGGAAAGGGCGCTTCCTAATACTGCCGCCAGAGTCCCTTCCTGTCTCTCTTCGTGGAGATAGACCCGAAATTCTATCGTTTCGGTGGACACACTTCCTCCAAAGTGCACAATACATGGGACGTCGTTTTCACCTCAACTTGAGAGGACCGCATCAACTGGCTAAATACCTCCTGCATCACTCGAAGTTGATTTTTATGGGGAACATTCACCTATTAGCAATTTAAATTTAGGGTTGTTATAATAGAGAAGTGTGGTTTAGACCATAGTTAAAATGAAAATATAATGACGTACATTTGGAGGGCAAAATTAACAGACTATGAGTGACTCATGTTGATTTTTATAGAGAAAATTCACTTACCAGTAATCTAAATACAGGGTTTTCATTACAGAATAGTGTGGTTTAGAGCATAGTTTAAATGAAAACATGTAGATTTCAGCTTCAAATGAAGGCGAGTTTTTAGAGACCATTCAGCTAATAGTAATCTGTACAAGGGCTATCAGCAAATACTTGTGCGGTATAATCATAGTTTAAATGAAAACAGAATAACATAAAATTTGAAGGCAACATCAGCTGACAGAGTACCTTTAGGATTACTTGAAGTTTACATTTGTAGAGACCACTCACCTACCAGTAATCTAAATACAGGGGTATCATAAAAGAATGGTGATATTGAAAATATGGTTAAATTGAAAGCAGAATTATTTGCGGTTTAGGTTTTTTATTCAATTTTTAGAGTGCATTACTCAGTCAATACATTAATCAAGCTTCTAAGGAATGGAGGGACCTCCCTATGGCATTCTTGCTTCCGCCTCTTCTTGAAGAATTCAATGCGTCTTCAGCCTTAGCTACATTTTTCGCTAAAACCAGTTTTGTGCAGTAGGTTTAAAGGGAATAATAACCCTTCAAAGAGAGGAATACATTACTTTGGCGATCCTCAAGTTATTCCGTTATGAAAACCCTGTACTTAGATTACTGGTAAGTGAATTTTCTCTAAAGAAAGATATTTTCTATATTTTATATATTAAAGTAGGGTACTTTGTCGGTTAATGTTGCCCTCCAAATGTGCGTAATTATATTTTCATTTTAACTATGGTCTAAACTACACTACTCCATTATAACAACCCTGAATTTAGATTGCAAATAGGTGAATGTTCTCTATAAAAATCAATTTCGAGTAACCCAGGAGGTATTTAGCCAGTTGATGCGGTCCTCTCAAGTTGGGGTGAAAACGACGTCCCATCTATTGTGCACTTTGGAGGATGTGTGTCCACCAAAACGATAGAATTTCGGGTCTTTCTCCACGAAGAGAGGCAGGAAGGGACTCTGTCGGCAGCATTAGGAAGCGCCCTTTCCCTATATCTGTTTCCAGTGCACCACCAAAACCCTTTATCGAAGAATAAATAAAAGAATAATAAATCTCTCTTTGAAAAAGTATGCTTTAACACGGGGTTATCTGAAAGTAATGCTGCAGTTTTGAGCATGGTATAAATGAAAACATGGTTACTTACAGTTGTTTTTTTATTTTTTGAATTTGCCGTCTCAAAGAGTTTCTTTAATGTAATTAATAAATTTCAACATATGCGCCCTCAGTCGCTCGTCGAGAGAAACCTGCAGGCCATGGCGACGACATAAGTCTACTTCTAACGAAGGGTATTAAGAGGATGGATGAAGTGCTTGACTTAAAGTGCCCTCCTCAAGGGACATCCTACCCCTAATATTTTCCTATAAATTAGTAATTACTGAAACTACTCCATTATTGCTATGCAATCGTTTCTGTCAGATCTAGAAATACAGCGTGATTTTTAGCTATTATTCTTCATTTAGCTCTGAAGAATATGATCTGTTCTGTTCAATGATCTTAATTTGATAATTATTTAATTTTGATTCATTTAACATTTGATTTAATGCCACCTAGTACATACGAAGGCTCTGCCTAGCAGCTGCGAGTCTATGTGGTTTAACGAATGCCGTGTAAAGAATACTCTTTTATAAAACCTTCGGTTATTTTTCCGCGGTTAAATATGTAAAAATCATCAACTGATTTCATCATTAAAATACCATACTATTAATTAATATGCACGCAACCGAATACTAGGATTAGATTCGGATGTTAAGGAAGATAATTTATCCTATTCTTCATTGTCGGGTCGTACTCAGCCCAGGAATATCTCCTCAACCTGGCAAGTCTGTAGTAAAACACCTCTTTCACAGATATTAACCAGGGATTTTTGAATAGGGTGGTTTCCTATTATTTTTTTACTGCCTAAATCGAAAGATTATTACTCCTGGAGTACGTATTTCACGCTTTTAGATTTTTAAATGACGATATCTATTTTTCGCGATTAAATGAAAAGCCAAAAATTTCAAGCGCGCGAAAACGCGACGCGTAAGTAGGAATGACGGGAAAAAGTCCGTGTGACGCATTTCTGGTTCCCCCTCCCGCCTTGTGAGGTGACCTTGGGCGAGGCTCTGAGCGTTGATAGGACGTAGGATGCTAGCGGGTAGCTGAGTACCTTGCTGGCTGGTAGCGCTTGGCTTAAAAAAGGTTTATAAATACCTTATCAAACGAAGAAAACTTTCCGACCTTAGCCAGTTTTAATAGGCGATTATTAAGACATGTTTCCCTGAGCTCCGTGGCTCATGCAAGCATTGGTAACCTTAGAATATGTATAACTCCTATCCTTTCGTGTAGAAACTAGGTCCCTGTGACGTCACGTGGAGTGGCATCGCATGGGCGCCAATCTGGCCTTTTTCAAATGATGATAAAATTTGACCCTTGCCATTTGTCTGAATCGGTATTTCAAAAACCAAATAATTTGTGTATTATGAATACACTAATGGTGGGTAACGAATCGCAATCAATGTCTTTCGTTTTTTTTGATGAAGGAAACTACCCTATTCTCAGGTTTTCAATTTCTTTTTTGAACCTTTTTCATGACGCTCTCACCACAGAGATTACTGGTTGGCAACTGGTTCCTTTTAATTTCCACATAATATTTTATTATTTTAAATATCACCGAAAATAATTTTTTCATCATCTGTAGAGGCAGCGAAGAAAATTTATTTCAAATTTTAAAAAAATTGTTTAATATTCTGAGCGGAAAAGGTTGTAATATCGGAAGAAACGTTCCTATTCATGAATATGGTGGAGAATCATAGGCACGAATCTTCGCGGTGAAAAATTGATGCGTCATGAATATATTACCTTGATTAATTTCAGTGAATCAAGGATTTGTTTTACGAAGTACGGGCAAATAAAGGTGAAAAATTTAGGCTCAATGATCCCAAAAATAGTCTATCTTTATTGATATTTTTTTACAACATCCAGGTATCAGTTTTACAAATCCAAATATTCTTTTCCATAATTTCATTGTAAAAAGCGATTGTTTTTCCAATAGTTGTTTGAGCATCATGTTTATAGCTTATTCATCAATGGAGAGATTTTATAAAAAATGAGTTGATAAACTCTAAAGGCACTCCTAATTCTCACTACAATTTGATAAAAATCCCATTCCTTTTATAATAAGTTAATTTTTTTCAAATGCTTTATTTTTCTACAAAAATATTATTTATAGAAATTTCACTTGCTTGCATTTTTTGGAATTCATCGGATTTGATGGCAAAAAAATAGTTTCCACACAACATTTTATGGGAAAGAGATTGCTATGTAATTGGTCACAATTGTAGAATGCAATCATGGGGTTAATTAGCTTTGATAGAATAAAAAAAATACTTAAGCTGCTTGAAAGATACCAAATCACCACCAAGTTGGGATATTTAAAACTATTATATATTTGGATGTCGGAGAGAACTTCGTCTCCCAAACAATTGCACTGTTTCATTTTTGGTTGATGGACAATTAAATGGAGTCTCTAGCTGGGGAATCCACTTCCGATAACCATTCAGGTGTTTTCCTCAGTTGTGAATCACTGTCGATGGCCTATGCAGTTAGGGTGACCATGGTGATAAAAATGAAAGATCGGTTTGTGAACGTCTACATCATTATTTTGGGCATAACCAGTTTTGACGTACAGGTAACATGTTCAGGTAACCATTAGCAATGCGAATATTAACCGCTCACTTTACAACAAATCGAAATTACTGACGAGGAGGATGAAAGATGTCATCGAAGCAAAACCATTTAATTGCAGTTACCAAAACCTTTTCAACAGTGTGATTTTTACCCCAGCAATATAATTTTTTTACAAGTAATGCAAAGTTTATGGATGCCCTCTAAGTATAATAGGAAGATAGAAAATACGACAGGATGACAACATGTAAAGTATGAAATTTTAATCATTCTAATCCAGAAACCGTGGCCTCTCAGGCCTATCAAAACTTCCTTTTATATTCTTGCCCTTTCCTCAACCCCAATTCCTCATAAGTCTAGAACCCTCCCTGCAAGTATTGGTTCGAATTCGCGCCGATCATAGTTATGCGCAAAAAGATAAAGTGTAGATTCACAAGCTATTCTTCCATCATCATCGGCACATCAGAATGTTTCACTACATATCTTCGTCTGCGGATGAATTCGTGATGATTGTGAAAACGTGACCCGTCTCTCCACAGTGTGGCGAACCATATCATCAAAGCGCACACGTTCAATAAGTCCTTTCGTTGAGCCGAACAAGTCTCCCTGCCGCTCCAATCGAAATCGCTCTCACGGCGACTCCTCAGCCGACGAATGCGGGGAAGCCCGCATAGCCTCCTGGGAAATATCCGGGGAAGGCCGGCCCCACGACGGGTGCAACTGGTGCCGACGTGGTGATGTAGGTGGTGACGACAGTTGGCACCACCTTGGTGACCAGCAAGGTGCAGGTCAGCAGTGGAAAAGGAAGGCAAAAAAAAGGAGAAATTAATAGTGAATTCAGGAATTCAATCCAATAATCGAGGACTTGGATTACAAAACAGTGTAAGTACTGTCGGAAAAATAAGTTTCCAATCAAATTGAAATTTAACTTTTTTTGTTGTTTGAGTTTTCTTTGCAAGTAGTTGTGCGCTATTATTAGGACACGCGAATACAGCAGGGTTGCTTGGTAATCAATGTAATTTCTATTCAGAAAATAGCACCACGGAGGATTCGCCTTATCGTAGGTATACCGTGCTTCATTGTTCTAGAGTTAAGAAATGTCAACCAAGCAAAGCTCTCTTTGCTTTTTTCTTAAATTCCATGAAAACATGGTATAGCATTATTAGCATATAAAATAAAAGCATAAAAGATAAAAGATAAAAGCATAAAAAATAGAGAAATTGATGGATATTGTGTCACTCAATGAGCACGGAGACCATTTTTTAATTCCACGGAGACCATTCAGCAATGTTTTGCGTGAGGCACTTGCTCTGTACATTTGCAAAAAAAAACCTTAGCCGTAATTTTTACTTTTTATCATGCACAGCTGTACCACTATGTAATATGCATTTGTTAAAGAAACTCGAAGCAGCAGCCCTAATTACCCCAGAAATACATAAAATGACCACTCCAAAGTCATGCCTTTTAGATTTATACCGTTTTGGCAATCACAGCTTTCAGTATTTTTTGGATAATTGCATGACATGCTTAAGTGCCAATTTGATTTTTTTATAGCTATTTTACCATTCTTAAAATACTTGAGAATTCTCTATTCTTAAAATTATGAATGACCATGACATAGCTTTGTGGTTTTTTTCACAATATTTATGCGTTTTCAGTCTACTGCTATGAAATACTCGGATATTTTTTCTCTTATTATTTACTATAATCTGATCCAATTAAATTGAGCGTTTTGCAGAGTGGTATGAAAATAAACTGATTTAATTTGTTATTTGTTGACATTGCGAGCCATTTTGACAACGATCCGACGAAAAGCAGGACGATTTATTGAAAGGATCATACATTGGTATTAATTAGGTTGAATTTTTTATTGGTTCAAATGGTAGTGAAAGTAGACAGAAATATCTGAATGCCTATTAAAGTCTTAAATAAATATTTATCAACTGTTTTCGAGTAACTTAGAGTACTAATTCATACATGAGAAGGATAATATGTATTAACCTGCCATGGGTTAGCGGGTTAACTATCTATTCACCTTCAGAAGAATTGCCTTGTTAATCGAAAAGCCAGTTTCAGATAAATATTTTCCATATTTAATTTGCCCGCTGATTTTCCTGTGTCTAAACATTTTCACATTTGTAAGATCGATGTTGTCTGGGAACTTGGACAACACCAAGGTAGGAAAATTATTCTCCCTTTACCGGTATCACGGTATCAGGGGTTCATTTCTATTATCAATATGGCACAGGGAGTTGGCACATAAACCAATTTGTGGATTGCTATTAAATTTTATCCCTTCTATACCTTATGAAAGTTTAACCTGGCAAAATCCACACAGATTTTAATTTAAGTGTTCAGTGACGAATAGTTACCTTGTTTACTCAAATTCTTTCTACAGTATAAAAAGATGGGGTTTGATTAAATCCACTTTGAAAACCGGGTGCTTTGTTGCGTGCGCTTAATCAGGGCATTGTAATTTGCTCCACTACAACAGCTGGGAATTTCGAGATTCCCTGGTGTTCAGACAACGTACCTTAGTTGAGTAGAGTGTGGAGTACACTGTCTTCGCACCGAACGTGAGCTTGAGGATCTTGGAGTCGGTGCTTGTGACCATCGTCTGTTGCACGACTGGCTGGCTCGTGATCGTGAACTGAGGCTGCGGCAGGAAGGGGTTGTTGGGGATGAGTGGCTGCGGCGGCGGGATCACGGCGCTGGGCAATGCGGGCGCCACCGTCGTCGTTCCGTACTCGAACTCGGTCTTGCTCACCGTGGCGATCGGCCGAGAGATGGTGCTGAAGAGCGTGGCAGTACCGCTTCTTACTGGGATCACGTGGGATTCGAACAAAGTCTCCAGCTTGAGCACTGGTCGCGAGGTGGTTATAATCTGCGGCGCTGGATTCAGCAGCCGGAGCAGGGCCAGCTGCTGGAGCTGCTCCGGACTGAGCTGTGGAGTAGCTGACGTCGTGGCGGTCAGGGCGGTTGTCGTAGATGCGGGTGATTTTGCGGCGGACGGTGGGGACCCCTTGTTGGCCCTCTCTGCTGCGTGGAGGTCGAACTCGGAGCCGACGTTGGCAAGGTCTAGATCAGGCGGGAGGACCAGGCGCAGTGCCGGTTCATCGTCATCATCATCATTGTCGTTCTCGCCTACCTCCAGCTCGGACTCCAGTAGCTCCGAGCCAGCCTCCTCCAGTTTAGCGTTGAACTCCTTGAGTCGCTTGCTGGCCACGAAGTGGAACAGCTCTGTGGGTGGCAGGGTCTTGATGGCCGTGACCAGTCGGGTTATGTGGTACGACTGTACGAGGGTAAGGTGCGAGGTTGTGGCAGTTTCCAGAAGGTTGGTCTCGCCTTCGATTGCGCGCACGACTGGCAGGACGTGTGTCTTTAGCAGAAGCTGCGTTGTGTTGAATGTTTCGGTCAGAGTCTCGAGCGGTGGCGTTGCGACGCTGGGGTCCGTCAGCGTGACCGCTGGGAGCGTCGCGATGCTCGCGTCCGGGACCAGGTTCTCGTATCGCAGTGGCTGGGTCGCCGTGGCGCCCAGGATGTTTTCGGTCAGAGGTTCGCTGCCCGATGGTCCCTCACTGAGCGAGGGCGTGCTCGTCTCGAGGCTTCGGGCGTGAGTGGAGGTGACCGTGATGAAGCGGGTGTTCTTGACCGTTCCAACCTGCGCCCGAGGAAAAGAATGGACAAATTTTCAGTATGAGGGAACGAATTTAACATAAAGTGCTCCTCATAAAATGCGGAGGTTCTAAGGAGGGCAGGAGAGAAGTCTTATAAAAACCTTGAGTAGAGAAAGTGACAGCTTAATTGGCCGTATCGTAAGACACGATGGTTTAAGCAAAATTATGAATGAATTACAGATAGGTGGGAAGTATTTCAGAGGTGATTAACCAGGCCCAGGTAATGAAGGCAGGAGAAAGAAGTACTATATAGGTGGTAAAATATTTTCCGATAGATTTCAGTAAAGCGCTGCGTCAGACAAACCTAAGTGCTGCTAACTTTTGATGCTATTTATGATGAGCTTTTCACACCACACACAGAAAGTTATTTTACCTCTATCGCTAACATGGTCTCAATGCCATTATCGAGATCCTAAAACGGGTACACACAAAATAAGTTTTGGATTACTATTAAGGTTCATTCTTTCTCTAGCAAGCTCTTCTTCAAATGAACTTCAGAGTGCAATGCTAATAAACTGAAAAATCCTTTGTTGATTTAATGTCCATCTTCAAGGGAAAAATATTTAATTTTATAAAATCCACATTAAAAACCGGGCGTTTTGATGCATGCACCTATAACTAATTGGCTTTTGCAATGGTCATGTCGATTTTTTTGTGACAAAGGGGGTCACACTTTACTTTGCCTGTATTTATTTTATTTCCTTAATTGTTGAAAGTATATAATTAAAAATATGTTGAACTCTGGATGCCAAAATGAAGATGAATTAAACTAAGTAAAAAGAAGAAGTAAACTACAAGGAATGTAATAAACATGTATTTGAATTGAAGATGAAGCTTGAAAAACATATTTTCGAACACAAATATAATTCAACTATAAAAATGTATGCATTTAAAGTGACTGAGGATTTTTTTTAAATATCTTGTCTCTACTTATTTTACGAGTAAATAAGCTCATCTTTGACCTGTTTTCCAATGGCAAATATTTAAAATATTTGTATCACTTTGGGTTGAATTCAACGGAAGATATTTTTTGGTTAGAGTGTTGGGAAAATAATAGCGTCAGCCTTACCTGGAATGTGTATGGCGACTTAATGGTGGCAATTTCGAAGTACGTGTTCTGGAAGTCTGCAGGCGTCGAGATCTCCACGTTGATGGTTTCCTCGGAGAGCGTAGTCGGCGCTGGCGTCGCCGAGCTGGATGGTGTGGGTTCCGACTGGACCTCTTCAGGCAGCGCCTCCCGCTCCTCCCCGCCAGAAGTCACCACCGTCACCACCTTCTTCACTGCACCCGGCACTCCGACCTCCGCATCCACATCATCTTCCTCGAGCTCTTCCGCTGCTGCGTCGTCCTCCGACTGTCGTCGGATACTGATCCTGGGCTTCGGGGACGTCTTGTATTGCCAGCGGCCCGTCGGCCGGGCCAGTTTAAACTTGTACAGGCTGCTCGTGGCGGGTGCGGAGGCTGCCGCGCCGCTGGCCTGGATGCCGTGGTGGTGATCGTGGTGAGCCGCGCCTCCAGAAGACTGGCCGTTGTAGCTTTTGGGCTTGAAGCCGCGCCGTCCGCTTCCGTAGCTCTCGGGCTCGGCGCTGCGGGAGTAGGTGCTGGGTGCGGCCGCGGACGCGGCAGCGGTGGGTCGGAAGCCGCCGGAGCGGCTGCGGGTGAAGCGGCGCCCGGGCGATGCGGAGGAAGCACTGAAGACGGACACGGTGGCAAGTTGGGTCGTGGTCGAGGATCGTCCGATTCGGGAGTTGCCGTGGAACCTGTCCCGGGACATACCGGACTAGCTCAGACAAAGGAAGTGCGCTAAGCGAGCACTCAGTTATTAACTTAGCTCACCCCGTGACCTCGTGATTTGAATCAGTCGTGTGATCCTACGATTCACGCGCCGTCATATTGATCGTGTATAATGGGCGTCTTTGTTCACTTGAATATTGTTTTAGATGACATACATATCAAGTTATAAAGGTGTAGGATTCGTTATAATTTTGAAATGCCACAATGGCTACGAATCCGTCGTTGTGTGCGAGAGCAAAAAAATAAACGAAGTAAATTTTTTGCCTATTTATTCAGGGTCTACGGCTAAAATTGAACAAATATTTTTAGCTGTTGATTAAAATACTTGTGATCGTTATGTATACGTAAATATCATCGTAGACATCAATGTATAAGGAAGTATATTCGCATTTTTTTCCGCGTTGCAGTTAACAAGAATTTTTTTAACGCTATCTCCTGGCCCGGTCCTTGAGATTCGTGTTAGCTAGGGTTTAGCAATTTACTTTCCTCAACTTATATTCAGGTTTCCATGCATCTCATTAATATCACCAACACGTGATTTTCTGGTTTATCAAAGTCAAAATGATATTAAAATGTATTAAAATGAAAAAAAAGATTACGAAGGGCAATATTTATGAAACAAAACTCTAGCAAAGAAACTCTCTCACTTTTTCCTGCTAATTTCATTAGCCTGAGCACTTCTCCGGTTTAATTTACATTACTATTAGATAGTGAAAATTATACTCATATTCAGGGTAGGTTAAAATCTTGCTTCTGGTAATGGGTTATTGACTGGATACGTAACCCTTTGAAGTTCAAGGGACATAAATGTATCAAATTTGTGAAATTCCCTCAAAATGTAATGAGAAGGCGTGTGAGTGTAATAATTGGTATTATTGAAGAATATGTTTTTGTTTTCTTGTTTTAAATTCTTTTTCTGATATCCTTTAGATATTGTAGTTTTCACATTGCTAAGAACTTTCACTTGAGATGCTGTTTACGAAGTGGAAATTTGATAGTTTTTAACAAATCAATAAGATGGTCAATTACAATAGGACTTACAGTTAATCCTTTATGTGTACCTTGCATGTGAAGTTAGTACGAAAAAATCCTCATTTGTGCTTTAATTTTCACAAAGTAGTTTCATGGGACACATACATCCCTATGGGCCTTAAGGGTTCGAGAATTGGTATTATTTCACGTTCCAGACAGTATCCCAGAAACTATTAGAGATATCGCTTTCGTATAAATGTTTTTTGAAATCTGCTCATCAATAACAGCCTAAAAACGTATATTGTTTTGCAATCTAACGGCTGCAACCCTTATGGACCTCAGGGGGTTAATATGAAATTAGTTAAATTTGTGGGAAATGACTAGGAGCGTTAGAGTGATGAATGATTTCTATTGTGTTTATTCTATGTAGCTAGATGTGAAATATTGCTTCTTGAAAGTTTACGTGAACTTATATGCGTTTAATCATGCATTCCGAGAATGCATCATTCATCGATGCATTCAATGAAATTCAAAGAGCACATTATTTAGTTGATGATATAATTGTGACTCTAAAATGATGAAGAATCAACAAGTCTGGCTTTCATGATCTAGATGATCAGATTTCTTGTCTCGAGATGGCGAAATTTACGAGATATATGGAAACCTGGATTAATGCTAAGGACTGTAAAATTTTACTTGACTTATTTTTCACCCCTTCACAAAACAACGACTTACGCATACTTGTCAAATATCGCGTTGATAAGACATGCTGAATCTGTGTCAGTTGCTCTATGTCATCAAAAATTAAACCTTCCAACGTATTGGAGGTAGTCTATTTTTTACAACTTGTAATCTTTTGTGATTTTCGGTGTGGGTTCTTTATTTGATGCCGCTGAATTGAAACTATGCATCAATCAATAATTTTAAATAGGAATCCGAGCTGAATGTACGATTTTCGTAGAAGATACACTCTGCAATTTTTAAATGTGTCATTTGATCGATATAAAATCTATCGATCTATCGTAACAATTCGTTAAAAAATATATGACGCTTTCCCGGCGCATTCTGGTAGAGAAGGCTTCTCGGGTGTTCTCTTCAGGTAATCTCAATGGCTGCTGATATTTCAGGATACGAATAGTACTCAATCCTGAGAGCTGAATGGATACTGGGAAAGATTTACGAAGGGCTTCCCGGTATCGTACTCCGAAACTTCGGCAGCTGTGGAAGAGATTTCCCTGGAGGGAAACCCGAGCAGCCTTCACTGATATAACTTTTTGTTTTCCTAAGCACTTTGAATGTAGGTATAGAGGGTTGTTTTTATGTAAAATTGTCTGTTCATTTGTGTAAGATTTCACGTTTTAAATGACTATTTGTATTATCCTGGAATTATATTGAAAATAAGGCAGGGATAGAAAAGTATTTGTAAAAGAGCACGAAGCTAACTGCAGCTGCAAAATATCTAAGTAACGATGAATATAGAGACCCATCCTGATTTATGTGAAATAAGAGAGTATTAATGAAGTTACTAATGACCGATGGGTCTCTAGCACGACTGTATGAACGTCCTTGATCATTACGATATTGCTAAGTTCTGTGTACAGCGAACGTCATTATTGGGTCCTATTGCAGACGTATGCATATCTAGATGTGATTATCGGGAAGAACTACCGCTCGAATGATTCAAAACACGAGGATCATGCGAAATGTTGCCATTTTAAATAATAGCATTGACAAACTTAGAAGAGTTGCTGGAATAATGTTTTTTTATAACTGGAGAAGCAATTGTTCAGTATTGGAGCAGTTTAGAAAAAGAAATGATTTAGATTTAGCCTCAGTGATAGGTCTGCGGCTAATGTTGTCATGCCATGAGTTAAACATTTAGGTTTTTAATTCACGTTTAAATTTGAGATCCCAGGACAGTCCAAACCAACTTCCCATTTAAATCGGAGTAACCTCTTAGTCACCAAGTATTTAACATGATTAGAGTAACAAGTTGCTAGTAACACAAAGGAACCATTGAAAGAAAATAACAATTAGTGTTATCAATAGAAGAAAAAGTTATTTTTAAAAACTTATTAGAACAAAAATTAGTAACATGTGCATACATAAAGACGGTTTTAATGATTTTGGTTGTAGATAATTGATTTATTTTTTATAAATTAATAGATAATTCTTTTTTTTTAATAGGAAGATTTTTTGAGTTTATAAAATTGTAGTTAAATAATCGTAATGGTAGTTCACTTGAGTTATTGAAAGAGAGACAGAGAGTTAAAATATCTTTTTCTTAACGAGAAATAAAATGCAAGTTTCCAAATCTATATTACTACCTTTTCATAGTGACATATTAGTCATAAATATTCATTGTTACATGTAAATAGAAAAGTTGAGTGTTTTTGCCGTTATAATTTACCATAGAGTAGTTCACCAGATGGACCAAGAATTACCATTTCAATCACGTTAGTCACCAATTTTAATAAATGTTACAACATGAAGAGCATGCATGCGGGGCACGTTCATTGATTTATAATAGATTCAAATATTCATAATTTTCCCTTTAACCCCAGGAAAATTGTGCATATATTTTAATGGGAACATTTGCTGCTTCATCAATCTGTGGATTTCCATTTGAATAGGGTCGATATTATTTATGCAAGCGTATTAGCCTATGACATACAGGGTTAATGTGAGTGCTATACAGAAATTGAATATCACTTTAAATATACTTGTAAAAGCTTTGCGTTTACCTTTGGTCAGAATGACTTTGAAATAACTGTAATCATACTTTCCCTTTCGAATCGTTCAATAGTTATCCTTAATCATTCTTTCAAGGCAATAATTTGTGTTATTTTTTTAAATTTCACGTTTTAATATCAGTTACTTCAATATACTCAATTTATAACATTTTTGATGGAAAAAATAATAAAATTTGAACCCTTTCGTGCCATTTTTCGACTTAGAAGTAATACTTTACGAGCCTTGATTATTCATCCGTCGGACTACTTGTCTCATACAGGATTTAATTCCAAACTCGCTAAACAATATACCCAGTTTTATCCGAGACACAAATAAATGACATATTAAAAATAAATACGGCTGTAAAGCATAAACATATACCAAGTGAAAATCTTGTTGCTAACCTTACCATCTATTGTTATCATCTCGTTTCGTGATGTGATCCAGTAGCAAAACTTACCCAAGTAGTCCATTCACTGACGAATTTTTGTGGAAAACAATTTTTTCCGTGTTTTATGACGCACTGGCACCCATTGTAACTGAAAGATGCCATTTATTCATTTATTTTCTTGGTCTGAACTACTCAGGGAGCTTGTAGATTTTAATTTTGAGCTGCGTTTAACCAGTATTGGGATTGGTGATGTTTTATGATGGTGAGTTTTTCACATCATAGAGCACAGTTTATTATGCCTACACCGATATCAGAGGCTCAATACCACTATCAAGATGGTGCAACGGGTTGATTCATAAACCGAGTTGTTGATTACAATTCTGTTTTATTTTTTCTCTACCACGTTCCACCTGGGAAGCCTATCGAGAAATGACTTTCAGTTTAATGTGTCAATGTATACTTTATGACTTTGACTAGTTATATATTGCACTGATATCCAATGGTAATGAAAGATGCGATTTGTTTGTTTACGTGCTCTTAACTATTAGGGACGATTGCGTGTGGCCTTTCGTAGATCGATTTCGTGGGTATCTGCTTGAGCACCCACGCCTCTTCACCAGCTATATTTATCATATCCCCTATCAGGTGGCGCTCCACCGTATAAAACCTCGTATTGAATCTTTAGATATGCACTCTGTGAGAATCTTATATAATTAAAGTTCTAGGTGCCTTTGGGTAAACATAGGTTTAAAAATTTTCTCAAAGCGATGTTGAATTTTCCACTTGTCGAAGATCCCTCAGGACTCGTGATCAAACGGCACTGAAATCGCTCGTCTTCTGTTTTCATGACTTTGCCTCCAATTGTGCTAATCAAAACAGGCTGCTCACATCAAAATGTACCTGGTTGAAACTGACGATGGAGAACTGAAGCATATCACGCGAGAAGTCTCGTGCTATCATTTGAATTGAAAATGAGTTTGACTGAAAATTATTGAAATGCTCCCGGGATGAACTAGTCTCACTAGAAAGTCTATCGGTATATTCATTTGTGAATGGTAAACATCCGCATGTGTAATGATGGGCGTAAACGATTGAAATTATTTCGCTTTGATCTTGTGCATATTCTTCGCAGGAATTAGGCACGTACCTACATTGAATTCTGGCACGTTTGGATTTAGCCTCTGTTAACTTCGTGAATTCATGTTTTTAGGAGAGGCAGGGGTTAGTACGACGGTGGGTAATTATAAGAAACACGCACACATTTTTACTATTACCATTTTAGCTCTCGGCGATAGGACCTCAATAACTTAGTTCTCGTATTTACGTACTGATAGTATTATTTGCGGAATTTCTACAAGGGTTGAATAGATGGTCTTCGTCGTACGAATCACAATTTTCCTTAATTACTCTTTAAAGGCATGAAATTGCGTTCGTAATTTAAAATTTCACATTATACTTTCAGTTACTACGATATACTTCCTCCGTTTACAGCATTTTTCATTGCAGAGTAATAATTAAATTTGAATCCTTGTGTGCCATGATCTACGTGTGACTTGAAGGAGTATGATAACGACCTTGATTATTCATTTATTGTATAATAAATTGTATTCTTTTGTAAAAACTAAGATTGTGTGGATGCGTCAATAGCTTAAAAATTTGACTGATTAGGTGTTTATTATTTCCAAGTTACGAAAGAATGGCTAAATATGGAAGATTTGTCATTGTCATAAATTATAATTCCTACCCTAGTACCATTTTCTTTAAATGAATCGAGATTTTAGCCCTGAGTATACGATAATAGCATTAGGATTTTCATTATGATCATTACTTGCCATTATTCATATTTCACAGCTGTAATAGGAAACAAAGTTTCACAATATTCTTTCACGAAGTCCACCACGGTTTATTTTCTTATTAATAGGTGCTTGATGACTACATTTTCTTACATGTTTGTATTGTATGGGCTTCTGGCATTATAAATGAATGTGAAGAGGCCTTTCTTCCGGGTTTTATTCCATGTTTGGGCATTTTACAATGGATACTATTCGCTCACAGTCCAGAGGGAGTTATTCAGGAATCCATTTATTCTTTCTGAAAAAGCTGGTTGGGAGGCTTGATGAATATTTCCGATTGAAAAATGGATGAGCGTGGAAAATAATCGCGATAACCTAGCACCATCAATGGTCTGTCACAATGCGCAATTTGAAATCGACCGAATTTTTTTGTGGGATTCAAATTGAGTTCTTATCGCTGAACCCTTTAGAGTGAATTCAATTGCACATGATATGAATATTGAATTGAAAGATAGATGGATAAATAATAAAAGACTGTAATTACGATTGAGCTAACGTAAAAGCGAATAGGTAAACAATAATATCTTTATTTTTTCACTCAGTAAAACTGGGAGCCTTTGATTGGGAGGTATCTCGGTAAAAAAATGATGTTTTGATGAAACAATTATAAGTTTTTGGTGATTTAAAAAAAACTGACATTTTTTGTGAAAAAACTAGCAATGTTATTAGATTCTTATACATCTGAACTAAAAGTTGCCTCCTTATAGGCTTTGTAAATTCAAATTTAAAAAAAATTGGCTTTAGCCCCACTAGTAACATGATATGATTTCAATTTAATTGAGAGTTATCATTAAGTGCTTCATCTGTTTCTTAAAAGATATCATGGTGATGTATTGGTTTCTTAAAAATGAGCCGTTATTATTCCAACCGCTACATGCACAAAATAGAGAGGATTTCAAAATAAATTTTAGAGAATTAACCTTGCGCGAAAAAGTAAACTGATATTAGCAATAATAATAGCGTGCTTATTTAGCCTTAAAAAGGATGAAACATCTGCTTAAGGTCACAGAAACAGGGTTTTTGATTAACTTGGCTATCTTCTCTGGGGAAGAAAATTAATATAAACCAGCCTAGGGATAGTTTCAGTGTAAGGTATTGAATGGTTGACATCTATTTTCCTCTTCGTCTCCTCTCATTATTGATTGCTTATTAAATCTAAAACCCAGATATGATACATTTCTATTTCAAACTGTTCTCGGGATTCGATTTTTCTAAATTTTACGTTGGGCCATTAGTTGCCCCAAAAGATCTTCATATAAAAAAATAATAATTTCTACGCTATAATATCATGGTTTTGACAATCTTATGCCATTCCTTGAGAATGGCTTAAAAGTGTAGAATTTTTTATTTTAATTTTTTTGTCTATATTTTACCATGGACATATCGTATATCCACCATTGTATAATTAGTATTATTCACCATTTCAGACCTGAAACGATTTCATTCGTTAACCTTTCGTAATATTTGAACCACTCAGTTCAGGCGCAATATGCCTGATAGGCACACATGCGAAAAACATTATTAATTCTTAGCACCGCTTAGTGGTACAATTTTAAAGTTTTAAGTACCATCATTAGTGTAGTCTAACACTTCAATGGTGATAATAATGAAGAACACTTTGTTTCTTCCACAAGTTTATAAAAATTTATATTAACCGGTGTCGGCTATAACACCATTATCAAATAAAAAATATATGTGGTGGGAGCAGGTTTATATATACTATGGTTGCTAACGTGGGGGTTGGGGGGGGGAAGGAGGTTTGGTTTCCAGCTGGGATATGTAATTACTGGAGGAGAACGGGGGGGAACACAGTTTGTCAAGTGGGTTGTGGAGGTGGTGAGTAACCTATATAGTATATATAACCCTGCTCCCACCACGTATCTTTTGTATTTGATAACGGTATAATAGCCGAAACCGGTCAATATATTTTTTTATAAACTTGTGGAAGAAACAAAGGGTCCTTCATTATTATTATGGAGCCCATCTACCACGTGCTTCAAGTTTCGATTTAACTTCAATGATGTCTTACGTGTTATACACATACCCCTTTATATAAATTTAAACGGCTCCGAACAGATCCAGCAAGGTTTGATTTAACGTGATCTTTAAGCTATAAAGTACTATTACATGTTACGTATTTTTGCATATGAATTCAATGAGGATAGTGTTCTTTAACTATGCTGACTTATTAATAAACTTTGCTATTATTTTGCTTCGTAATGAAAAATAAACCACCACTGTCGGTATAAATACTAAACGCGGAAAATCTGCATTGAGCGTGTCAAAACAAACAGCTATTATGAGCGTCATGGGCCTTTGACGCCCAGAAGAGCGCAGAAATGAAAAAAATAGGTCAGTACTCACTGCAGTGAGTGACATACAACGCATTTTCTCATGTATAAATCAGTTTTTTTTACTGCGATCAATATATTAAACTGCGATTAGTATATCAAACTGCGATTAGTTTATTACGCTGCGATAGGTAAGATGCTAAAATTAACCGAAAAAAGTGAATTCTGAAGTAAACTCTATATCCGTTTTGGACAGCAATCAGTGCATTATGCTGCTGATAGTAAATAAAACTGGAAATAATATTTTTCAAAAGCAATTATTTCAAAGAGATCAGTTTTTCATAATTCTGTGAAATTAATGGAATATTTACAGCACAAATGGTTCTATCTTAACTGAATAAATGAATAGCAAAAAAGTCATCATGTCTAATGAAACAAAGCCTCAGAATGAGGTCGTGAATTCGAGACCCCATTATTTGTTTTTATAAAAATAGCATTCCATATTGAACTTAGAGCCACCATCGAAATCATGTTATATTGCATGGTGTTCTGTAAATTGATGTAAAAGTGAGAACAGATATGATTATAAACAGACAAACCGAATAAAATGTATGAGAAATTTTCCCATGCATGAGAAAATGCGCCAAAAACACTCGCGCTGTGCCTGTTAGATCGTTTGTGCCCGACGGAAGATTAATTTTCACAACTGAGATGAGATGATACATGCAGAAACGCGGCAGAAAATTTAAAAAAACGCACCTCTTTGAGGGTCTTACGCTCCTCGCTGAGCTAGAGGCCCTGGCTGGCGTGGGGCTCTGTCCCCTCTTGTTAGAACCTCCCCCGTAACCCTTCTTCCTCTCTTCCTGCGGTTCCGGGTTCGACCTCTCCTTCTCCTCCCTCGACGGCGCCGAGCTGCGACCCCTGTTCAGCTTTGAGAGGAAGTCCGTCCTCTGTCCTCCACCCGGTCGTCGCTGACTCGGCGAATACGTGAACTGCACGGGTTTGGCCGCCTCCTGGATCACCTGCTCTTCCTCTTCCTCGTGCTCGTGGGCCTGGGAGGCATCTAGGTGGTGGCTGACGCGGCCGGCCCTGTTCAGGTCAGGGGCCGCCGTCTTGAGGATCCGCGGAGCCGAGGGCGATGCGTTGATGTGGCCGTCCTTTCGCGGGAACAGGCGGGATGTACTGCGCAGGACCTGAGCGTACTTTCCGGAGATGAACGTGCCGATGACGCTCGTTTCGTGAACGGTCGTGATGCCGTCTGAGACCATGGTTCCGCCCATGCGCGTCACGAGTCCGGTTGGGAAGGGGTCCTCAGCGTCCTGACCTCTCTGGACCCCCTTGCCCTTGGAGCGGTGCCCGGCCTTGGGGATGGCCGGCGGCGTCGCTGAAGACAGGCGAGCCGTCTTGACGTCCGTCTGAGTGACCACGTTGACGCGACTGCGGATCTCAACCGAGTGGCGCGTCTTGGAGCGGGAGCTCACCTTGGAGCTGGGCTTCAAGCCGATCACCTGTGGAGAGTGAGGGATTATGTTAATGACTTGGTGGCAAAGATAATTCTTCGCCAAGTTAGGAAGTAGCTAATCCTGGTAGATGGAAACTACCATAGAACTACAATTCTTTTTTTCCGTATGAAAATGACCGCTTTTAGAGAGCTATTGGATCTTCATATTATCCCTTTGCGGTCCAACGTCGAGGCTGGCCCGACAAGTCTAGTGCTACGAGCCCTAGGCTTGTCGTAGCATCAGGTCTAACTTCGAGTTGACGACAAATCAGGTAATCTCTTGAAACATTGCCCTTGTATAAATCGCTTCGCCTTGATGTCGAGCTCAACTCGAAGTGAGACCTGATGCCACGACATGCCTAGTAGTTTTAGCACTAAACTTGTCGAGCCAGCCTTGACGTTGGACCGCGAAGGGTCAATATTTTAATGAATTATTCCATTGTTTTTATTGCTCAAGGAGATAGAATCGAGGAAAGTTATCAGTTGGAAACAGTGGTGGATCCGGATAGAGACTAGAGGGGGCTAGCCTCCCTTTCCCTTTCGAATCCAATTCACACTAGATAAAATGGTAATTTTGTACGGACCACAACCATTGCCAGGAGGTTACCCCAGGCTCTCCGCCGACGTTCCCCGCCCCATTATCCCTATCCTGGATGACAAGAATTTGAAATCAATACCGCGAATAAAATAAAATTTTCAGCCAAGAAGACTGTTAAAGAGAAGAAATACGTATGTTTGAAAAGATTGGATGTCAGGTTAATTGAGGGGAGAGCAGCAAGCCAATCTTAGTATTTTTGACTAGTGGTGATAAACAACGATGATACGAAGAAAATGAACCGTTCCCGCGGAAAGAGAGCTCTTTGAGTGAGCTGTTGCTCGCGCGCTGTTGGCAGTCACTTATTGAACTTCAAAACAGTGCGAGTATTTGGTTAAATCTATGACGTTATCCAAGTTTGAGCCCAAATGCTAAAATGCCCCCCGGAGTCGCCGTGTGAATGTGCAACCAACCCAACCAAATGTTCGACCCACAGCAATTTGACAAAAACGATAAAAAACTATGCATTTTATTGATTCCTTAGTTGAAATTATTAATAATTTCGGGTATGACGTCCGGGGTGATGTTAGAACCAACGGTCACGATGTTGCAGTATATTAAGAGGGGAAAAGTATTAGTGTATCATTTAAAATTTTTCACGTGAGGTTACGGGGAGCTTGCTTCGTGACCCTATCGTTACATACCTTGTAAGACGTGCTGCTCTAAAGCCCAAAACTACTAATATATCGGAATTATAATAACTGTAAAATCAAAGAACTTAAGTGAAATATTAAGCCGTTTGACGCCCTTGGTTCAAGTTGATGTTTTGACCAACTACCTTGATGATAAAGCGTATAAAAAGGTGTCTCTGTTTTCATAAATAATGAAAGAGCTGGTTGCCTGCACCCATAGCAATCAGCTACGTAGCTGGGGAAGCTTTGAATGCTTCCGCCCTCTATATCCCCCGAAAGTATTTCCTTTGTTGTGACTTCCCGAAATTCCATCCACTGAGGCAGTCACAAGCCCTGGAGCACCTTTTATCTGACTCCATTTTTCGATATTATTCCATGTCACAATGTGTGCCACAAAGCTGGGGAAAAGAAACATGTTTCAGGTTCCTTTGCAACGGAATTAAATTTTTGATTATTTCACGCAAAGATTCAGGAAACTGATGAATGAAATCACAGAGGGAGTAATATTACCATTAACTTTGTGTAGAAATGACTCTGATTTGGACCACTCGCATACCACTCCATCACCACCTTGCACATTTCTGGTCTCGTCTATGAATTCTGCACTGGTAACTGAGGTAAACGATTTCAGGAGCTTGGTTGTGTATTTGGCGAATGACTGGCATTGAATTAAAATCCTTAATGTCGTGTGTCTTTTTTGGGTATCCGCTAATCTCGAGTATACTATTCTAGACTCTCGGCATCCCGATACTTTTCAAGTATATTTTTAGTGTATCTACGACATTGTTAAGAATATGATGTTACACTTAATGAATTTTGTGGTAAACTTCCTAAGGAAAAAGAGCAACTTCGTGGTCATCATCACTCAGTATCCTGAGTTTGCAGTTGATTCTCATGTTTGTAATTTTCTGTCTTCCCCAGGTCCCTTACATTAGTTTTGATTGATTTAACAATGCATGTTCTCACATAATTCCAATTGATTGGGATATATATTTTTATCTGACAATATCAACGAGCAGAAAGGAGATGGGAAAGTCAAATCGACGGGTGCCTTTATCATCCCGAACATAAAAAAAATTAAATCCCTTCCAATCCATTTAACTCCCAATGGCAAACACGCGATGGACATTGTTCCGTTTGCAGTCCATTTCCATTTTCCATCGCGCATTCCGGAAGCTGAGAATCGTCCTCCCAGAATCGACTCTTTAAGTGGCGACCATAATGCCCCGGCAGTGCTTTCCATTTGACGTGCTGACCTCTCTCGGATTATCAATAAAGTACGCGCGCTGCTCAAACAAGAGGGATGGGCGAGTTTTTTTTTGACAGTTCTAGGCTCCAATATCATTATATTTTATTTTCTGCGCTTTCAATATGCTCCCTCTGTCACTCGATTTCGATAAAGCTTCATCGGTAGCTATGATGCACGTTGACTCTGGACGTTCGAGGTGCTATATCTGTCAAGGGACCTTTTTATCCACTCAGTTGGATATACGTGTCAAATATCCTGAATGGGCTTTATATTCTCAGTTATTGGCGTGCTTTCGTGAACGATTGTTTTGCTATATTTTCAGACAAATCGTTGATTGATAAGTTGGGAATGAAAACATGGATTTCCCAAGTTATTTGTATTTATATTCTATGCTCAATAATATTGTGTAATTAAGGTAACTAAAAGAAGGGGTGAACTTCAAGGGTACAGCGTTATGTTATAACTTTCAGGGGGTATAATGTCAGTTTAAAATTATGTACTTTGGGGAACCTACCATGATAGGAATTGTAAAAATCACTGAATAAAATGCTGATCAACGGGAGAGACTCAATTCCAACATGATAAGAACGTCGTTTTAGTGGATTAAATTTTAAACATTTGACTTGGTCCCGCAGAAATTAAGCAGTGAAGGAATCGGGAAAGTTAATTAGCGATGCGTTTCAAATTAAAAGCTGCAATTCACATTTACGTTTGGGTAGATCAAGTCATACAATGGAAGGGGGCTCAATACCGGGTATCTTCACAATAAGAGATGTGCGCGTTAAAAAAGTTGCTCAACACTTAGTTTAAGGGATAGCGTCGTTTCCTATTATTTTTTGTTAGCTAAATCGAAGGATTATTACTCCTGGAGTACGTATTTCACGCTTTTAGATTTTTAAATGACGATATCTATTTTTCGCGATCAAATAAAAAGTGAAAATTTTCAAGCGCGCGAAAACGCAACGGCTAAGTAGGAATGATGGGAAAAGCCCGAGTAACGTCATTATGGTTCCCGCTGCCACCGTGTGATGCCGCCTTGGTGCAAGGCTATGAGCGCCCCTACGATGCAGGCTGCTAGCAGGTAACTAAGGCTCGTTGACAAAACCCCCTGAGGATATAAGGCCCGGCGACAAAACCCCCTGAGGACATAAGGCCCGGCGACAATATCCCCTCAACAAAATCGCCACAAAATCGGCGACAAAATCGCCGCGGGGATTTTGTCTCGGGCGTTTTGCCGCCGCGTGGATTTTGTCCCAGACGTTTTGTCTCGGGCCTCCTGTCGCGAGGGATTTTAGGAGCGGGCCTTTTGACTGCGACCCTCATTCGCCGTTTGTCTGTCTGTCATTACCCTTGGTTACCTTTCTTCCTTCAGCCATATCCGTTGATCGCCTTCACTGGTGATACAATACCAAAATTTTCCCGGGCTCACTGCAGTCGATTAATATAAAGTGCCCACCTTGTAGGTCTCCTCGACGATCTCTGACGGCTGTCTTGAGAGGAAGTTGTAGAACTCTCCGCCCACCTGGTTGTCCGCCTCTTCGGCCGGCCCTGGCAGGGGCGGCGCCGGTCCACCGCTCGTCCGCACCTCCACGATGCTGGAAAGGATGACTGGCGCCGACTCGGAGGCCTTCTTTGGTGCGGGTGGTGCCTTGGGTTTGGGTGTGGTCGGGGGTGGGGTGGGCTTGGGAGTGGTGGTCGGGGGTGGAGTCGGTTTGGCCTTGGGGGTGGTCGGTGGCGGAGTGGGCTTGGGGGTTGTTGGAGGCGGTTTGGGGGTTGTTGGGGGTGGTTTGGGTGTGGTGGGCTTCTCCTCTTTCTTGGCCTCTGAAGACGACGTGGAGACGATCACTTCAATGGACGATGAGGGGGTCGATGGTGTGGGCTTGATGGTGGACGGGGCGACCGGGGCCTCGGAGGCCGGGGGTCGAGTCTCGATCACCGGCTCCGCCTTGGTCACCTCCGGTGCTGCTGCAAAAAGAAGGTGTTTGTCATGATTACTAACGTTGTATTGGACATATTTATGAGATATCAGGCTGAAAGTTTGTGACACATTTCTATGATAAATTCTATATTCTAAAAAAATAGTAATTGGTGGTGAATTCGTCTCGGGTTTTCCACCGAGTGAGTTGATTGTAGGCCGAAGTTTTGATGGCTTCCTCTGCCATCGCCTTCAGGGCATCTGCTGTCCATCACATCATCCATCCGTCACACTGTTACATCTCATGCCCTGAAGACGATACCAGAGGCAGCTATCGAAACATCTGCCTAAAATATACTCATCCGGTGGAAAACCTGAGAAGAATTCACCGACAATTACTATATTTTTTGGATATTGAACTGGATATTTTCACCAAGGAAAAAAATATGGAAGTTAACATATTCTCAAGATATGGAACAAGCGTTGAATCCATATTTTTAATGTGAGTAGGTCTTTTAAAATTACGATGACTGAATGACCGTAGGAAATATGCATCAAAGTCATGGAGCTGAGGTTCGTCGAAAGTGGAAGTGCAAAAAGCGGTAATTTTGATGTAATGGATTTCTCTGTATTCATAGAAGATGAGTTTGAAAGAAAATAAAGATTTATACGAGTGAAGAGCAATATAGAAGTTAAATATGCTCTACTTTCATCCATGAAAAGATTAAACAGAAGATGATTCGTTGAATAGAACCCCTTTTTTATAACATCTTCTCTTCTTATTTTAGATGAAAATACAATATTCAATCATCAAAAATACGATATTTTATTCCATTGTGCTTAAGTATATTAACTAAATTACCGTATCGAAAAAAATAGTTTAAAATTTTTTCAATGGGTAGCGTTGGTTTCTTGTTGAAGTATTGACTGTGAAAGTTGTCGGAGGAAACGAGTTCAAGCCTAGTACATTCAAAAGTTTTGCTCTTCAAATTTAAGCTTTTCTCAAATTAGATATTAGTAAAAAACTACAACGCGGTGGCGGAAATAGGATTAAAATTGGAGGGGGAGATGAACCCGGAAGGAGACACTATCTAGGGTCTCCTCTTTTGTTAACCCTCATATGGATTCTCTGCGCCTTAGCGGCGCTCGTGGTTTTAAAAGTGGTGTAAAAATTTTCCATTCCAATGGATCATTCTGAAATTTTCAGTAGTCTATTTTTTCTGCCTTCTTCGTCTACGTATAAAATTTTGTTAGCATAGTGTCGATAGTTTACATTTTATTGGCCTCTAATGGAAAAAGTTACGTCGTTGGATTTTCGGCGCCGCTGCGGCGCTCAGTATTTCCTCGCCGCTACGTCATTGACTGCACTCCCAATGTTAATGTCAAAGCATTTATGTTTCGTATGAAATGCTATAATATATTTATTATCATATTATTTATATTTCTAAACATTATAAACAAAATGAAATTGTTAAACAAAAGGAAAATTTTACCATACCTATTTTCCTTTCTATTACAGCTAAGAATCAAAATATTTACCTCGATATGATGTTCATTGACAAAACTTCATCTTTTTACAAGAATTGTTCAAAAAAACTCATGGCTAGTCAAAGTTGTTTTCTCATGGGCCGCCGACTTAGTTTTGCTTGGGCCGAGAATTTCCTCATCGCTACGTCAGGGTCTGCACTTTCAACGCTAATGTCAAAGCAATTATGTTTCATATGAAATGCTATAATCTATTTTAATCCTATTATTGAATTTTTTAACTAATAAACCAAGTGAAATTGTTTAACAAAAGGAAAATATTACAATACCAACTGTGCTTTCTCTTTTAGCTAAGAATCATTACGTTTGCTTCGTTATAATGTTCACTGACAAAACTTCATCTCTTTGCGAGAATTATTCATAGAAACTCATGGCTATTCAAAGTTGTTTTTCCATGGCTTCCGACTTAGTTTTGCTTGGGCACCTTCTCCGCTCCGCGTCCACGTTACTGCCGTGGTGATAGTCAGCTTTGGGTAAATACTAGAGTGACTCTGTTTAGAATTACTCCAAGCAGCAATTCTAAGAAAAATTTAACACAATGCATTATCCGAATTCGTAGAATAATGCTTCCTCACCGTTGTGTGAATATTTCTCGCTGAATGAGTAACTGTAACTTACCAAGAGATTCAGAAGTTTCACCGACTACCGTGAAGAACACATCGCACAGTTATTGTTATATGTCTTGTACTTTTCATTCGAAAAAAATCCCTTTGCGGCTACGATAGTCTATACAAAATTGCTGGCGTTTATATAGCTACTGATGACGTGACAGTTTACCATTGAGGTGAAATCAAGATAACTACCCAACTAATTTCGTGATAGAAAATAATTTCTCTTTCCTGACGATGAGTTTAGACTTTACATGGTAAAAATCGTTTCATTATGAATAGATGAAAAGACAATTTACCATGAGGTGAAAATTTGTAAATATATATCTCGTTTCTATGTGTACTGAAATGTACAGATGTTTTATGCATTGGGGGTGTTACTAACGTAAAGGGATGAGTGAGAAGGAGAAAGGAGAAGGAATGCCAGGAGGTTGTTTTGAGGTGAAGGGGCGGTAGTGTGTAGACTGCCAAGGATCGGGGAATACCCAGATCGTTAGGACAGGTAGGAGTAGAAAATCCTTATCGCAAAAAAGGTTGAGAGTGCAAGGAGGCAATTAGATACAAAAGCTTGCTTTTTCTTCATCCTTCTAACGCTGCATGAAGGACAGGGAACAAAAGCCTTGTCAAAACGCCCCGCGGTGGCCCTCCCTTCATTCCAAGAAGGTCCAGCTCGGTGGGTCATTAGGGTGGTGAGAAGTTCAATCAAGTTTTGTGGGAGGGGGTACGCAGGTGGTGAATGACGAATAAGGGAGCTTAGTGGGAAAGTATGGAGAGTCTCAATGTTTGGGTCAGTGAAACGCTAAGAAAGGAAACGGAAAGAAAATGTAAGGGAAGTCCTTCCAAAGTGAGGGTATTTTTGTCACCCCAGAGCATATTATCATCAGTTTCTCACGCAGATTTGGACGAAAAAAAGGCAGCTGCTCATTCTCCTCTACCACCAATAACACATACTTCTAAGAATTTATTTTTTTTGGACTTCCCACCAATCCAGGAGTAAAACCTAATCTTATGCACTCCCACGCAAAACATTTACCCGTCCATATCTAAGGAAACCTTTCGCTTGGGCTACACGTCCCCAGTGGGGGAATGGGGCTCCGTGGTAGGAAAAGAGTACCGACTCTTCTAGCTCCATCTCCAAAGAAGCGTTGAGTTCTTTGACACGCCGCTTATCATCCCATATTATTTATATTTCAAAAGCCATAAGACTTGATTTTTTTAATTTCAGGACATAAGCTCCCAGAATATTTGTAAGATTTGTCTTGATCGCCAGAATCTTGTAAAAATCACGAAAGTTACACTCGTCTCTTCACACTTAACCTACATCTGTTCCATTATTAACGTTTAATAACTTATCCTTCTATATACACTGCAAAGATATAACATATGGGTGGACGCATTGAAGCAAAATTATGTCAAATGGGCATAAACGAATTTTATTTGGTCATCATTTTTAGCATTTAGATACATAAAATTATAAACAATATAAACATTAAAAAGCGGAGTTTGCCGAGCTCTGCATATCAGAAAAATATTTCAAACAACAATTACTCACGAAATTAAAACTATCACTCAAAAATAACATACAAAGGGAACTGAAATAAAGAGCATTACGGCAAGAAATGGAAAAGAATGCAGCGTTCAATTTTTTTTGTTATTACTTCAACAATAAGGGTTTAAATCTAGCAAAACACGGTAAGAAATAAAGATAATAGATGTATTTACCATTATCAATCAAAAAACTTGTAAATTCAGGCTAACTTTGAAAGATAATAGCAAAAAATGACGCGGCGCCGCTGCGGCGCCGAGAATCCAACGACGTAACTAATTTTGTAAATCCATATGAGGGTTAAATAACATCACCCAAAAATCCTTCAATTGGTATTGAGAAAAAAATAAATTGAAGAATTGCTAAAAAAATAGACTTTTTCCAAAATGAGTCTAAAATACACAAGAAATTAAAAAATTGTCCTTTCATCACTCGGAATATTAATCGTGGGAGATAATTAAGCTTATATATTAATGCTGCGTGTCAATCGTTTCTAACTTATCAGGATCTTCTACAATCATTTATAAAAAGCATAACCAGCACCCAAGCTGTAATCTCCGAGTGATAAAAAGATTATTACTTTACTTTTGAGGGCATTTCATATTATTTTTAGAAAAAGTTTGTTTTTTAATCATTTTTTATTTTACATAAACCGACATTAACTCGCATATCTCTTCCAGCTATCGTATTTCGTGAAGGAATCACGATTTCGCGTCTGAATGAACGACCCCATTGCATCCGTTGTGTCTGAACCCCCGAGCGACGCTCTGCTCCCAAAAATCGCGGAATACCAATGTGGTATTCTCTCCCGCCCGGGAACTCATTGCATTCGAATCGCGATGTCGGCGATGTCGGAGCGTGGAGTGATTGCATCTCGCTATCCGTAGGGCGGTGTCCTTATCGGTGCGGGCCGTTTGAGACCGTGGGAACAATAGGGCGCGGCGAGGCGTCCCGAAACCGATCCAATAATTCCGTGCGGCGTGGCGTGGTGAAGGCGAGACGAAGTTCATTTAAAGCTAACTTCACGCGATCATCTTTTCAGCAATCATTTGCTTAGCGTGGCATCTAGGACCTCTAGCGTACTCGCGTTGTTTTACCACGCGGTGGCGGAAATATGATTAAAATTGGGGCAGGGGGGGATGAACCCGGAAGGAGACACTATCAAGGGTCTCCTGTTCTGTCAAATAACATCACCCAAAAATCCTTCAACCGGATGCGATTTAAAATTGGTTTTTAATGCTTTATTGACTTCATTTTTTTACCATTGAAAATAATGAAGACAATAACAGTATCCATATACATCTACACACTACCCCGTAAGCCGCCTAAAAGCCGTGTGGCAGGGGGTGTCAAGACACTGGCCGTTTATACATAAAAAGGGAATGCGAAATTACGATTATCATTTATTTAAGTTTTATTTATTCCAGAAATTTCCTTTTACACAATTACACAATTAAAAAGTGGCGAACGAAAATAAAATATAAAAACTTAAACGAAGCACCGTTCACGTAAAAAAAACGTATAAAATAAATTGAAAAGTAAAAAAATAAAGTTTTCTTCACACAGAGGATAAGAGTAGGTGCATATTAATACCGAGTGCCATTCCTTAACTCACCTATCAGGCTCTTTGATAAACCTAACCAGCGGCCACGCTTAGTTCTCCGATTGATGAAAAGCTCATTATCAACTTCAAAGCATTATGTATTGTACTACATCTACATTCTACCCCGCAAGCCGCCTAAAAGGCCTGTGACAGGGAGTGTTAGGACACACACAGCCGTTTACACATGAAAAGGAAATGGGATATTACGATTAGCATTTATTAAAGTCCTGTATAGTTCGGGGGAAAACGAATTCCCATATCTATCCGTTAGGCAAATCATCTCCCTTATTTCTTATCTTGGACGTGGAAATATAGTGGGGCTCTAATATTATGCTCTCCGTACCGCTCCTAAAGATATCTTTTCTCAATTGTTCAAGCAATCTAATTGTAAGTCAAGCGCGCAGCCTCCGAGTCTGGAGCGGCTTCCAGCCTAATGAGCTTAACATCTGGGTAACGCTATCTGATCGCCCGTAGCAGTTTTGACGAACCGCGCAGCATTCCTTTGTATTTTTATATCAATATTAAAAACTTAGTAAATACTGATTAGAATATTACAGCCCTTTGTGGGGGCGATTGATGACTCTGACACCTACCTCAAATTTAAGCATTTACCACGGGCTGGCTATAAGCTAGTAACGAGCGTCACGCTAATGGAGACTCCACAAGAAGAAGCCCCAGTCCGTCCTGTTGAAGCTGAATTTATGCATACCGCTTAGATATTTGAGGTGATGACTTTCAATGTCATCATCATCACAGGTCAACAATCATTATATTGGTTTGACGAAACTCTCCACTTAATCTCCAATCAACTCATCTTTTCATGCCTACATATTTCTTCTCTTTCACATCCTTCTTTACCTGTTCCACAGTGACGTATTGGCAACATTAGCAGTCTCAGAACGCACTTTTCTTAACTTTTTTATAGAAGTGAAATATTACACGGTGTGTTTTTTTATTACAAGTTATGATTTAAATTTTATTACATTTTTTTTGTTTTGGTTACGAATGTATATATTAGAAATTTTGAAGCAACTAAATTGATAGAATTGTTATTTGACTATTGTGTCTTTTGTTAACGCGTCCTGGCACAATGACACCACTGTTGTTCTGATGTACTTTGGTCGAGGTCTTCCTTTCCGTTCTTAGCATCCACTTGTCCCTCGACGATTGTCTTCATCAGACCGTCAAGCCTTACGATGTGGCCTATAGGGTTGTTTCGTCTCCTTATTAAGGTTTTCATGAAAATCCACTTTTCTCCAACTCTTCGTAGGACTTTCTCATTACTAACTCGGTCGAAGAGGGTATCTCTTTTGGTGGAATGATCTCTTTGCTTGAGCTATTCTGCTGATAATTCTTTCTCGCATCTCCCGTCGCCAGTTATCCGGCTTCCCAAATAACAGAATTCAATCCCAATTTTTGCTTCCCTATTTTAATGTTGGCCTTGACTTCTTCTCTCGTGTTGCATCTTGGTTTTCTTTGTGTTTATTTTAAGCACGATCAATTTGTTGAAAGTAAATACAGTATTCTATTTGAAATCGTCAGTAATGGCATTGGTAAGTTATGAAGTTGATAGATCTCATCATGAGGATTTGAAAACTTCGGTATTCAGGCCCAATCAAAACTTGTTCCATAGAGAAATATGTATCACTCCTTCCGTCGGCGATGCCATAAGAGACTTCTTAGCCCATTTCAAAGCTCATTGGGTGAAAACATATTAAGAGAGCGAATGATGAGTCCTACTTCGTAATATTTGTGTTCAAATTTGTTTTCTGAGGTACTTACTATCGCAGCCTTAGTCAGTGATTTCTCAGCTTTGCTACTTTTAACTGCAATACTTTGAACAAGCTGATTGGTTTTCAAATAAATTTACGATTCTATGAATATTATGCATTTTTTAATCCATTATAGAGGAAGGTATAGGAAGTAGACGAGAAAAGTATCACTGAGCTGCAGGAGGTATGCTAAGTATACCAGTATGAAGATATCGCATTCTTCCTTTACAATCCTTTCTTCCTTTGAATTGAGGAGAAGAATATTGTGTGCTCACTTTCATATGTCCTCTCCTCCCTTCCAAATCCGCTCCCTCCTTCCATTCATCCTTCTTACTTGTCATGCAATAAATTTACCGCACAAGCTTTATCCCATCTACCTACCAATTGAATGTATTCATTTCTCTACTGGTTAATTCTTTGTTACTTTTTATATTTCTATTGTATTGTGCCTAATTTATGTTATAGTTAAAACTTTTCTCTATGATTTGGCGTTACGGCTGTATGTGAAAAAATGACTTAAACACTTAAATAAATCAATAAACCTACATTAAAAATCAGGTTCATGTTCATTTATATGAAATATTAATAATATCGTAGCTTTGCTTTAAGTCTGATGCAGTTCCTCTTGGAAAGCGATGTCGCAATGGAGTTTTTCAGTGAAAATATGTGGAGAGAAGGTTCTTTTTATTGTTCCATAATGATACGTAAATTTCACGCAGTCACGCCTGAAAAAATGCAATAAATCCCGTTAATCTTATCAATGGTATTCCGTTGAGTTTCAGCCTTTATTTGATAAATCAAAAGAGACGAATGTATAAACCCTTCGCTCGCCCTCGCCGACGGATGACTGCCCTTCGTGTCTTCTTTCCGCAAGCAACAAGTTGTAGGTTGAAGGGAATTTGCCAGCTGCTTATTTTTTTAACGCATAAAGTGTTTTTGATGTGTTTTTTTGATAACCTTCGCGTGTTTGTAGTTTAGCAAGATATTTTTCCAGTCAAATCCGTTGGTTCTCATAATTTTATTTCATTGCCAAGCTATAAATGTCTCGAGCAGTGGTGAATTCTCAAAACTCCAATTGCAAGAAATTGAGGGGAGACATTTTTAAGGATATAAAATGACTTTTAAAATCAACGTTGGTCCATGAAAAGCTTATTTTTTTTAAGGATATTTCTCAAAATTGTTTGCTGTTTAACTAACGGATATTGTCGCTCTTAACCTTAAGTTTTACTGTACTTAATCTTCCAAAAACTATCACTCTACACACACACACAGTTTACACTCAGGAGCAGTTTATTTTCCATCGTTGGTTACATCTTACGAACGCAAACATGCTACGGTAGATCAGATCATAAAAATAATGTAAGGGAGGTAGACTTTAGAACGGATAAATTTAGAATGTCGTTTTTCTCCGCGATCGATAATAGACCATTACGAGTGTTTTGGGACAAAGAAATAGGTTAGTTGACTGGTAATGTAGCTTACTTACTAATGTATTCCTTCATAAATAGGATATACATCAATCCTATAGCTTATTTGAGATAGGTAGCGTACTTGCTGCGTAGTGAATATCCGTGGAAACAAACTTTAATCCGCCGGCACATGTTGCTGACGGCTAACCCCTACACCCCATGCCAAACATATCTGTAGGTGACTTGCAGGAGTGATATGATGATATAAGGTCCTATAATATATAATGAGCCATTGTGCGTATCCCATCGGTTGTATTTTACAGTTAATTTTTTTAACTTCTCCAAGCAGCTATCTATGTGGGCATAGCTGATTAGTGGTTACACGTTCTTCAAAATAATTGGTAATGAAGTTTATGATTTATGGAGAATTAAATTCAATCCTTCAGTGGTCGCGTGGAACACAAGGATGGCCCATAATGTGTTTCATTCGTGTGACGTTTTTCACATGATGGCCTTATGTACACGTGATTTTCAGTAGATGCACATTATTAAGTCCTCGAAACTGTTACTTAATAGTTTTTTTACGAGGGTCGTTCAATAAGGGCTCAGGATTTCCAAGATATTTCCCTATTATCATCGAAAATTTATTTTCCCAGTAAGCAAAACTCTTGATTAATCAGCTATTCGAGTTTCAGTCGTATCTATGTCATAGTTTCATTGTTGTTGCCGATTGTTGAGAACAACTTTCATTTGTTTTTACAAATTGATAAAAGTGTTACGTGCGGCGATCAAACTCTTATTTTTTAAAGGGTTAACGCCGCAAGAAATCAAATCTGAGCTTTGTGAAGTTCATGTCACATCTGCTCTTGAGTTTTCAACTATTTGGCTAGCATTAATTAAAGATAGTAGCATGCAGAAGGAAGCGGGCGTGAGTATGCTCCGCACGTGGCCCAGTGTTCTCGATGCTCATAAATATTTCACGATTTTTCCGTAGTTTTGTAATTTGTCCCACTGTTAATTATAAATACGTTCCCTAGACGCGAAAAGCTCACTAAACAATAAGAATAGTCCAAATTTATTATTTTTAATTTTTTTATAAAAAAACTGAATCGGGGCCACCAGTATAGCCCACCCAACCGCGTAACAAAATTCAACGCCCCTAATTAATTTTGAAGACATAACTTACAAATTTTGTGAGGATATTTTATTATTTCACACAATATTCTATGCGATACCTTTGTTGCCTCTCATATCCTGGAGAAGACTAGATCATTTTTTAATTCGATTAAATCAAGACCTGCAAAATCATTCAAAGCTATGCATCTTCCTGTGTTGACTGAACTTTCCAGGTTATAAGAATATTTTCATTGCTCATATCAGGCAGCCTTTGTTTTACCTCGAACTGTGTATCATTCCTCTTGCCATATGTGACCTACGTAATTCCATTGTTCGTCCAAATATTATTTTATGAGAAATACCTCTTGTTATTTATTCAAAGCCTACATTCGGGCAGATATACGAACAACAGCGGGAAAACGTATGTTGTTCTGCCTAGATAATAATTTTGGAGGATTTTCATAGAGCGGTGTGGAACTATTTTCCGGGAGACTTTGGATTTGATAGATTGCCTAACTAGCAAATGCCCGAATATCTGTTGCTCCTTTTTTTACCTGGTTGCTCTTATCAATCTCAACCTATTTCGTTCGTTACTCATAGAACACTGGTTTTGTGAGGCTGTTCAGAATTGACTTTTTGCTATTTATTAGATTATTATTGATATTAATTATTTAGTTCCCATTTCTTACCCGGCATAAATGTGCTTTAAAGGAATAAAAATGAGCATTTTATTGAAGACACTTGAAAACATAAAATCCTTAATAGTTTCAAATTTGTATCCCATCCACAGGCACCTATTTCACCTTTTCAATGATAACTCTTCAGTCATTGGAAACACAAGGTAAACTCAAGTAATTTACTGGTTTAGCTAGATTTATCTGGAGTATTACCCCGGCCTGGCTCTCTTCCAAATTGGGATTCCCTATTCATTTCAAAATGAAACCTATCCACTTTCACATAATCTGCTCACTCTATTCTATTTCCTCTTCTCCACTATTCACCTTAAATTCCTCCATCTATCCCTGTAATTAGAATCCAATTCCAATCCAATCACACCATTTGATCCATTTTGAACCTTTGTCTCCTTCGCAATTCATCGAAAAATTTCCTCTCCTCGACTACCTATTGGAAACATTAGCAAATACAAAAAGAAGTAAGCAAGGTAAAGTACATTTAATCGGCTCTTTCTATCAAAGTAGCTTATTGACTTAACGCTTTGACACAGCATCACGAGAGCACACATTTAAAAACATGTGGGGTACGTACCTTTCTTAAGGAGAAGCAGACTACTGCCTTCGCCTAGTTTCTCTTACTTCCGTGTGACATAAAGGACTTAAACTGCCAGCCGCCTCCTTCGAATAGCTTGCAACCCACCCTTAATCAGCATTTGTCTTAGGCTCAGGCAATGCTCAGGCAAGCATTCCCATGAGAGAATAAATAAAAAACGGATACAAACGTCATTTCAGAAATTATGTTTGATAGAAGACCAAATTAATTTTACCGGCAGTCGATATCCTGACATAATTTGAGTACGATGAAATAAAAGGCAATGGCACTTTTCCACATTCATTTAATACGTACAACGCGTTTCTGTTCATAGAGCAATCATCTGGTACAAGAGATCTTAGGCTTTTTGATCTTGTAGTAGATGATGGCCCTGTGAGCCAAAGCGTGTCGTACGGTTTAAATAATTATGGAAAATTGCAACTACCTTTAATCTTAATATGTCGAACTTCCACTGGATCACACCTGAATCGGTTGGAATTAACTTAAGCGTGCTGTGAAATATTCGGGGTTATAGTATTCACTCGATTTCTCGGTGAATCCTTATTAAAATCAATTTTTTTTGGAATATCGAGCTGGAATTGTGAATGAAATGGCATCGCGTGCCCTCGTTATACTTTGGCTTGCGTGGGAGCGTGACGTGCAGCCCTTGAGAGTCACGGAGAACATCGCGAGGCAATGGGAATCAATGGCGTGATGGCGCCGGGTCCGACTGATAACCCTCTTTCCCCTCTCCGAAACAGAAATCACGACCGAATGGAAGCAATTCGCGGCATGGCACGGCACCGACCGATACACCCTACGAAGCCAAGTGTGGGATTTTTTACTTGATCCGTTCAGGCCCTTCCTCCTACATATTTCATCTGAAACCTCCCTCGACCACCTATTGGAAATATAGGCCCATACATAATTAAACAGTGGGCATTACGTAGTACTTAATTTCTCTTAACTGTTTCTTTAAATGAAAGTAGCTAGCTAACTTAGCGTTTTGTCATTACATGGGGACACATCCATGCATACAAGGGCACCGTATAAACATATCGATGACTAAGTTCTAACAACACGCATCCCAAAAATGGCAACTTTTCAGGAGAGCAAAAGAAACTATTTATATTTTTCATTGTACACTGAAATTAAAAACACAAAAATTCATAAGACTGAAAAAGAAGCATACATTTGCAAACAGAGTTGTTTTTTTCTTGAATTTTATTTTTCAAATGTCGTAACTTACCGTAGTTTAAGATATATGTAATCACTATAATAAAATGCATTTACATTAATATTCTACACTATATATGTATAAATGTTACAGTGAACCATATTTAAAAGAACATCAGCAACAGAATGATCAAGTTTTAAATGAAAAAAAGGTTAACCGGTCGGTTTTGCCCCACTTTCCCCTACCTGTCTCAAAACGACCAAGATTCATGTTGTTAGAACTTAGCCATCGAATTATATAGGCTGTGCGCGCGATACGACAGTATTAACAGTGGACTGTATTTTGTATATGCGCCGGGAGTCCCACACCGTTCGAATCACCACTCAACTGAATGCCTGGCTCCCGTCGATGGCTTCCTCAAGCAGCGTCGGCCCGAGACCCTTCCTACGCGACGACACATTCACAACTCCCAATTTTCACGGCCAGCAACCACGAATACAATGACTTTAAACAATCACACCCTCGCCCACAAGGGCGCCCAACAAACAAAAAAGCAAGCGAGTGGCGATTACAGCATAAGACTCCCTGCGGCTAAAACGCATGCTTAGCGCCGTGGCATTGGATTGGGCCACATCTACTACAAGTAAAACATATTTGGGGAAGTAAATTTGATTCAGAGCACGCTGGAGGTGATGCATGATTTTTTTACTGAGATAGATAGATGGAAAAATATTTTTTTTTCTGGAAAATTCTATGAGGACAAAAACAATAATTATTCATATCTTGTATGATGTGAGGCACGATGTGGTGGAAGTTTTGAATATTAGTTAAATTGGACATTGCAATATTTCCACTGAGTTTCATTTTGACTGTTGCTAGTAACAACGAAACGCTTAGTTTCAAAACCAAACTCAGAGGAAATATTGCAACGTTCAATTTTATTAATAATTATTCAGTTAGTAGGCACATCAAACCTACAAAAAAGACAAAATTTTCATTTTTTTGAAATGCCTACATGAAATAAATCCATTTCATAACAAATCAAAGTGATGAAACTACGTAAAAAAAAGGCAAATGGAGTTAAACGCCAAGCCGAATACGGTGCAACACAAAAACCGCGTTCTCTTAACTAGCATGTATTCTTAACATTCATGTTTTGACTGGGGAATCAGATTGAACGGCTCCTGGAGCGAAGAATATTCATTTTCGTTCCTCATGACTCAGAGTTTTAGTAAAAATCAACTGCAGGAATATTCGCGGCTACTGCTCATTTAGAGGAAATCTTCTAGATAATCCCTCTAATGGGTTGATATTCCCTCTTCCTAGGAACATCAAAACAGGCTTCGCTAATGGTTCCTCACGTCGTCTCAAATTACGGCGCGCGATAATTCCATTACTCTTCCGTCCCTGTCCCTATAATGTAGGCATCATCTGGATTATAATCCCTGTAGCTCCTCTTACCTCCCCCTCCTCTCTTTCTTGAGGTGCAATTTGAAAAAATTCTCGGACCAATACCCAAATACACACGGAGAGCATACTATTAGAGCCCCACTATCTATCCAGGTCCGATAGAAGCAATATATGGAGTGTATCACTACGGATCCACTACTAAAGATAATCGGATTGAAGAGTTGTGAGAAAGGCATAAAATTACAATCATGGAGAGCAGGTGAAAAATACGAGAGAAGGTCAATTATTATCCTCAATTTTGATAAGTCTTTGTTTATTTTGGTAGCACTGTCGTTTCGTTTTGAAGGAGCATGCTTTTTTATTTGTTGTCATGTATTATCAAGTTTCACGATGCTAGGTTACTTTCATTATCACTATCGTGCTGTTAACCATGGCTGCCCTGCTTTTTATTTGCACCAAAGAAGAGCTACGTTCAGTGATCCGTTTCTTTTTTGTGGTCGGAAGGCGTATCAGGGGCCGAAATACATCGAAGACTTTCTGGAAAGTATAGGAACAGTGTTTTGCTACAACGGAGTTTCTACGAATGGATAGGAAAATTCCAAGATGGTCGCACAAGTGCTGAGCACGATGAAGGAACCGGAAAACCGTTTACCACCGCAAATGATGACAACATTAAATTTTTTATTGCATAATTTAACACATAATTTAACGACCCAGATGTTAAGGGAATTAGGCTGGGAGCCGCTGGAGACTCAGAGGCTGCGCGATGGCCCTAGATTGTTTGAACAATTGAGAATGGATATCTTTAAGAGCGACACGGAGAGCACAATATTAGAGCCCCACTATCTATCCAGGTCCGATAGAAGCAATAAACTAAAAGAAATATTAGAAATATTTTGTCGAACGGATACATGTGGGAATTCATTTTTCCCCCGAACTATAAAGGGCTTAAATAAATGCCAGTCGTAATTTCGTTAGAGCATTTCCTTTTTCTGTGCAAATGTCTGGATTCCTAACACCCCCTGCCACACGCCTTTTATGTGGCTTGCAGGGTAGCATGTAGATTTAATATAAAACACTTACCGCCTAAAATGGAGAAACAACACAAACAAAAAGAGCGTTCACGTCAAATGATCATCTTAGACAGACGAGTAACTATTAACGAAGTAGCACATCGTCTGCAAATTAGCAACGGTTACTAGCGACGAATTTTCCACGAATTTGGTGAAATTCGTAGGTAGGATCACAGTATTTTATACATAAAATTTTATACCTTAACTACATTGCGTATCATAATTGACTTACTCTCTTACATCATCCAAAATATTTTTTGCCGATACCTGAGCGTATCCATACAGAAAACCATTTTCTCTCGTGTCTTTAATAAGGTGAACCTGGTTACTATAGCTGCTGAATACGATAATTGCTATTACCACCTTGAATTTACGACCGGAAGTTAAATATTCAAGATTACGTACAAGATGACGCTTTAATCAATAATTTACTGAAGTAAATTATGGTGTTAAACGTCTATTATTACATTTAAGAAAATAAAGCGGCCTACGTATAACAGATGTCATTGCAAGACGCAATATCGTGGCGAGGAATTGCATAGCGGCATGGCGCAGCGGTAAGTAATGAACCAACGCCCCTTCCCTCAGACGATAGCCTTAATCCGCCCCTAGGGCCACGAGGGTACTCCCCACGCACCAGAGGCGCGAGTGTTCAACGGCTCCACCTTCCCGCCATGCTTTGCGCCGTCTGTTCCCTTCGCGTGCTTCCCCATTCATTCTGAATGCAGAGAGTGGGAGGGGAGAGAGGGTTGAATGAAAATGAATGGGCGGTTCACATTCATTTGGGATGGATGGGGGAGATAACGTGTGTCGAGTGAATAGGGCGGGTGGGGAAGCTCATCCTGGGGAAAGAGGGCTCTTCCGGCCATAGCCTTTAGGCTTTCCCCGCATGATTGGTTTGCTGCGAAGATGGGGACGATGGTCTAGGACAGATGCCGGAATAAACGTGATGCCAAAAGCATTTCATGTAACAAGCAAGTGACGTGGTGTCTACGTGAGGCGGACAGGAAGATGCTACGAAGTCAAGAAGAAAGAACATTTAAGTGCTTACAAAAATTACTAAGTTGGTAAAAGTAATTTTGCTGAGCACCTAATATGCAACTGCCATAGGAGCGATTTTGAAATTAATTTTTTTAAATTATGCAACGACCGCCGTGAATTGGACTTAGAGAGAGCGGTTTTAAATTTTAAAAATTATCGAAAGTCAGGGCAGCACTCTGATAAACGAATAATATATTTACCCATCCTTTTCCCCTGTTCTGGTGTCCGTTTTAAAATTCATCTCTCCCTACGTTAGGCGGCTAGGTAACAATAATGAAATATATACATCATAATTTACGCTTGAAAATGATGATAACTCATCGAAACTCGGGGCACGTTATGTAAAAAAGCAGTGGTATAAGTAATAGTGTAATATCCAAGACAACTTAAAAGCAAAAGCAAAAAGGCAAGTAAAAGCTGGTTGAAATGTAAATAGTTGTTTCGCATTCATTCGATCGAAGTAAATTCGTGTTCCGTAAGCATGGCGTTAGTAATATTTAGGCATACATGAGACCAAGATAAGAACCAATAAATAAATGGATAAAAATAGGTAAAAAAACTCGCTTTTTCCAAAACTGCTGATTCCATTTATAACAAATCAGTGTAGAAGAGTTACTTCTGGTAGGTGAGTAAGGATTAGCGCCCACGTTTTTTTTTCTCAGTTTACGCGAGTGATGAAAATATTATTGTTTTACTATTGAGGGTATTTTAGAAAAGTGTGTTTTTTTATCTTTCAAATTTTATTTCCTTACTTGTTAGTACAAAATAAAAATGTGGATTTCAAATTAATTTTAAAGATCTATTTTAATATCATTCTCATAGTTTTTTTATTATTATTACACAATTTAATTATAAGTTACCGGCAATTTAATAAAAACACTGATAAATATATTGTAAAAAGTCCAGTATTCCAGTATATCTATTGTTTGTGAACATTTTCTAGTAATTTTACTTTCTAATAGGTGGTATAAGGTATTTCAGCAGCTGAATGTGAGTATAACTGTTCAAATATTTGATCAGAGAGGGAATACTCATGATGACGTCCAAGATGGCGATAATTTCATAATTAGCCGATTTTAATGATATATTGAAGTATATTATCGGTTTAAACGCCTTATAGTTTTTGGTGTCAACAATAGGATAAGTGTATTTCGCCCGTTCTCCGTTCATTAAAAATACTTTTATTATTATTTTACTCAGTTATTTTCTTATCTTTATGCTGGATTTTCTACTCAACAAAATTTCACAGTGCATGTAAAATATGTACGTAATAGAATTATTTCATACGGAGTAACGTAGTTAATTGTTGTAGAGCTTGGTGCCATTTTCAGTAATTATTAATCGATCTCCAGAATAAGAGCGTAAATGCTAACTTATGAGAGACATCTTATTCTATTTTAACATAAGTAGTGAGGTGCAGCTACAGTTGAAACATTCTGTAGAATGTGTGTCCACCTTCAGAAGATTTACTTTTGTGCATGCAAACTTAATTTCCCTCTGATTACAGAAAAAAATATTCAAGCATGCTACGCTTTTATATAAATCTTCAACATCCCTCACCACCATATAAAACTCTCTCTTTGTAATGCTGCATTTAATGCATTTTGAAAAACGGGAACTTAATTTTTCATCTTGTGTTACACCCGTGAAAACATGACTTTTAGAAAAATGCTTGACGATTTTATGCTTACTTTTTGTGACGTAAAACTATGCGGCGGCGGCTGAATGTAACGGATTTTCCGATATCCAGGCAACTTTTAAAAAAGGGTACGCCATGTGCTTAAATCACCTTGGGTTGTTAAAATCAAGACATTGGTGTGACGTATTTTAATAAATATTCTTTCTCATACTTTCATGCTTATGAATAGTGATAAGACGTGGCTGGGAATTTTGAAATGACTCTGAAAAATAAGGAGATAAGTGCTATAAAGTTTCCGATAGTCGGGTAAGTATAAAGACTGGACCATTTGTTGATGTCACCTTTGGGTTGGAGGCATTGGTGCTATTTCAATGAATTTACCTGCTCGTTGGTACTATGTTCATGTCTTTGAATTTAGCCAATGAAATTCTCGATGGTACCGCTTTTTCAGTACTATTTCGAGAGAAATTTTGGAATGAAATATCATGGAAGTAGGATTGCGATTAAAAGGGAGAAAAGTCGGGATGTCGGCAACACTTATTCGCCTCGCGGCCAATGCCTTCAACTGTTCTCCATAGGTTCACTTCATTCCCTTTGTGTGTCGGAACTGCGCTCGCTTTTATGATATTTTTAATTTGCTGTCTTCCTTCGGGCTGGATGCAGACGGCGGCGAAGTGCGCGTTCCTCGCTTGTTTATAATAAAAGTAAGTCGAATCATCGCTGCAAAATGTAATCATAAACAGTAGAAAATGCACCCAGGGTGTACGGATAGCCATCACCCAGTGATATATTTGCTGTAAACATTCAACAGCTAACAGAGACCAAGCTGAAAATTCGGCTATCATTGACCGAACGTGGAAAAGATTTTTGATCCGTTCTGCACCCGTTTTTTTCATGATTTCAAATACAATGATGGAAACCATGGTGAAATCTTCATGGGATGAGTCGCTGACAGCTATTTGAAATTTTGCTTTCACACAGTGAACATTGAGGCAGTTTTTGATTCGTGTTGCTCTTGTAGGGTTGATGTGTTTCAGAATTTCAGATACCATCAGCGGTGTCATGTTGCCGAAACGCGCCGGAACTGCGTTCCGGCACTGATACACACAATACATTATAGTTAAATAACACGTTTATCAATTTTTTTTCCCTCAAAACTTCAAGTGTATAAATTCGTTGCCAAAGAAAAAAACATGTAAATAATAACTCGTAATAAAAAATGCGCAGAGTAATACTTCACTTCTAAAGAAAGTTAAGGAAAGTCCGTTCCGGCACTGCTAATTTTGCCATCACGTCACTGGATACAATGATAGAAACCATTTTAGTTTCTTCATAGGATGAGTCATTTTACCAAAGTCTTTAATTTTACTTTCTTTACGCATGGTGGGCTGGAATTAAAAAAATCCTAAACCTTGCCAAATTCTTATCTATTGGTGAATGATCGCAAAAAATGGTCGCAAGACATAGGATACAAGAATACTAATTAAGGGTGATCTAGGGTAGTATGGAAGTGGATGACAATGGGAGGCGATAGTGAAAATGTTACATGCGGGCAACAAACGTTAAAGGGTTAAGTGTAACAATCAAAGGAGTGACAAGCCACAATAATTACTTCTACCGTTACCCCAGAATGAGTGAGAAGAGTCCATGGTTTGAATTTAAGATTTAGTTTAATATTAAAACATGGGTAAGTTATGAAAAGATTTAGCTCAGCAAAATTTAGAAGAATAGTATTATTGATGAATTTCCTCAAAATGAACCAGCACTACAATTTTTTTCTTATCACCAGATGAGCGGACATTGTAATCTTTCGTTAAATTCACACACATTATATTCTTAGGCTCCAGACTTTAAGACTCCAAATTTTATGCCTTCGCATTCAACATAGACGTACACTAACAATCAATATATTTCATTGAAATAAACAAATCTCCGTTTTATTTTACTTGGATGTTTTATAATGTGGATTTTTTATCCCTTGATCAACATAATAAAAAAAAACGTCAAAATTAAGGTTTTTGGTTAGTCATTTTTATTTTTAGCACCCTGTCCGAACTCGTCTCAAGTATCTTAAAAACATGACGCCATCTGATGACATGAAATTTTATCTGCGTCCGACAATCATGTATATAAAATGGAAAAACTTTAATTTGCTTGTTAAGTACTTAGTATAGCCGATTTTTAAGCCATAGTTAATGAGTTTCTGACTCGGTGGCGTTGTGGATCAATGGGTGAAAGGTTGCCGGCTGAAGCCGGTTTAGAAGGTATTACTCATGCAAAACATGGGATTATTTGATTGTGCTGTGTTAAACAAGACTTATTGTGGGCATGTTTGAAAGAGTTAAACTGATGAAATAGATAATGCAACCTACAGTGTATTACACAGGATGGTATAAGTTTTCGAGGAACTGCAAAGCCACATGTAAGTGCAATAGGGGAACAACCGTAATTTCTTTATTAAAAAAACACCTTTTACGCAATAGATATTTTATTTTAATTTCATTTTATACTCAAACTACCGAATACAGCTCATATTGGACATTTTACATCGGGTTATTCAACAAATTCAACAAGTAAACGTACACGAACACCCTGCCCTGGACAAGGGAAACCTACTCAGGCGGGACTCGAACCCGCGACCTTTCGTTTGGCAGGCGAGGCGACGTTACCCCGCCACCACCGAGGCCGACGCATATTCACAATGAAACGCGTAAACACGATAACAGTTGCAAGAATTTACATAAACTGTCAAAATACGTCAGGCGATTGTCCACTACTACCGCTGAAAAAGGTCTGCGGCGTTTGACTGACCCTGTTGTTCCAGAGAAGGTATTTGATGTATTCTTGTAGTCCTCCTCGAGTTTGCTGAATGTAACAAGGTATGAAAAAGTAATACATATTGGGTGCTATTTGACATCTCAAGACGCTTATGGGTTAAGCTAACCTCGTCCTACTATTATTTGTAGCACTAAATACTGCTTTTAGTCATTTTCCCGTAAAAGGAATAAATATTTGGGATATTTATGTGTTTAATCCATGTTTCTTTCGTACTCATAAACCCGCACTAATTAGACTTTATTAGCGTTTAATGACTGTTAAAACTTTTTATGCCCGTCTAGAGGGCTATAATATTCGGAGACTGAGAAGAAAACTTTCAAGAGAGATTTTTTAGGCGCAATAAAGAGCGAGTGTATGGGTTTTTGGGTTCAACCAGAGTTATTACTTGAAAAAATCTTTGAATGAGGTCGGCAGCGCAATCTCAACTTTTATGATTATTAACTCTGTTGGAACACTTATTTGTGTCAAATTAGAAATTTCAACGTCATGGCGAATTATTTTTCTTTGTTCTGGTTGAGAGAGATGATCTAATGGCTTTAGAAATTTCAAAAGCATTATTTTTATGTCATCCTTAAGTTTTGTGAAAAATTAACTTTTAAGTTTCTCCTGAGTTTAGTTTCTACATAATGATTTTACAATGGCTACGCATGTTGCATTAATGATTTCGTAGTTGCTGTCTCAGCATTGAGGAATATTGTCATGACAAAGGGAGTAATGGCGATGTACTTATTTTCTACACAACTTTTATTTAACCCAAATGGTTCCGATATTTTTAGTGCCATCACTAAAGGTACAACTCCAATAACAAGATTAGATCTCCTAGGGCGATGGAATTCTACCCTTGGAAAATTAATTAGTAATTTTTGAAAGCATTCGGGTTGAATAGTCCTTGAGTGGATAATTACCAAGCTTTTATTACTCAAATTAATATTACCGTCTTTAAAGTGAACATTTTGATGAGACTTTACTCGCGAATTTAAATGATGTACCGACTTGTAAATAGAGGAATGGTTATATTTTATAACACGCTCACAACTCTGATCCATTTATAACATTGTGTCTGCTGAATATAATTCCACAATTTGCGTTTGCATCTGGATGGACTATTGTCCTGGCTTCTATCAATTCACGCTTCTTTTCTTTATTCTCTCTTATACCCTATTCTATGTGTTTAATCTTTCCCGCGTCCTTTAATTTCATAATTCCGGTATTTATGAACTATTTGCATACTATGGTGGAACAAAATACTCAATAAAAGTACTTTTGAGTTCCGGCTTCTCATCCTGTGGAATGGGATTGATCTACTCCAAAAGTAGGCAATGCACTTAATGAACTTCAGGACCACTTACAAATATTTCAACACTAATTGTCATTGGTGCCGTTAGGGGTGGTTTGGGAGGAAAGGGTGGGGAGAAACCCGGCCTCGCCATTTTCTTGCTCTTAATGAAAGGCGCCAAGGGGACCTCGGCTTTACCTCCTATCCGACGGACGAAGTGTTGTGCAGAGATATCGATCGGACAGAATCTGAAAAATATCCTTCACCGCCTGAAGTTGAACCCGGAACCACAAGGTGGGAGGCCAGTTCTTTAGCCACCGCACCAATCCCATCCCCTCCTCATCAGGGATGCCGACTTACAAAAAATATTGGGGGGCCCAAAACGGGGATCATGCCCCGGGAAATTCTATAAGTAGTGCGTTCTAAGATTTTTAATCATTTTAGAAGAGTCATGTGATCAACATTAGAACCCTGATAACTCGAGTCTCGATATTTGGGCACTGGGAAAAATCGAAAAGCCTGACACATTTTTTCCTCACACCCATAACGAATTTTTGAGGGAAATCGGGTCTCGTCAGGCCCTATGGAGTCGGCGCCACTGCTATTGAGTCTGTTATGGCTTTCAACCTCATTTAGGTAAAAACCATGTAATGCTGTTTGCTCGCAGATATTTTTGGTCAATTTCCCCTCTTTCCTATATAATTTATTTACTTGGTGAATGAAATATGTCTGTATCAGATCCCATATGTTCACTTTGCATTTAAGGTAAAACCTGAGGAGTGCAAAGTACCTACCCTTATCTTTCACTTTTTTGCCCGAGGATCTTCTGAAAACATGCTTGTTATATATAAGCTTTTTAAGGACTCAACCACATATTGATATTTTTATATGTGTACCCAATGATAGCTTGCATAGTTTTCGTAACTCCCACATATTTTGTGAGGATCAGGTGGCTACTGTGCCTTCCAGGCTTTCCACTCTGCAAAACCAGGTTCAAATGCTGATGATGGCACCGATTAATTTTTGCTTCTACCTCAGTATCAGGAGATATAATTTTTTTCTATCGTAGTATAAAAATCATTGTCACCACGAAAGTTTTTTCGTCATCTCTTTATATAGTTTGTATAGTCTCTCAGTAAATTATCGCAGCAGTATATAATTTCTTCATTTAAATTAGCCCGATGCAAGTACTGCGTCGACATGTCTAGCCGTGAAGAATACAAATTCGTTCAGTGCCACCTTTTCTGCAATATTGGAATCCAAAATTGTCTCTTATTCTTTCTTTTTAATCATTCTCAGCAGATTCATTTACGTTGCAAATATGTTTGACCATTTCGTAAAAATGTGTATTTATTTTCGGGAGCCTTTTTCAATATCTACCCTTTTTCCGCCTAGCAAATATTTCGATTAATCCGTGACCCTAATCGACTCGTATTCTTTTTTCGCGCGAAATCGTATTGAAATTCAGCTCTATGCTCGGATATTGAGTTTGAGAGAAAATTGGTGTCTAAAAAGGTTTTTGTCTTTTATAAATAAAGTCGTGTTCATTTTCTCCTCACTAATTGGTTTTTGACGGTTATACGCTATTTTTAAGAATTCAGTTTAGAAAATCAATCCTTTGAAATAAACTGTTGCTTGTCCTTTTTGGGGTTTGAGTTATAAGGAAACCTCAGAAAATGTAGTTTACGGAAAGGTGAAGTTCGTAATAACTCAATTCAATTCGCCAAGATAAGCCCCATCGATTCAGTTCACATAATTTTTTTAAAATCTTTTTGTTTCTTTTCATCGCACGGTCACGGGGACAGGCCTTTTCTCGACAGAAACTTTTCCGTGTCTTTTGATTTTAGAGGATTATATCCTCATGCACCCGTACTCTTTCCTGCCGTGACGCGAAATTAGCGGAAAATACTTGGCAATTTCGATGAAACACGAAGCCAATTAGTTGTTAATGCAGTAGGGTTACACCCACCGAGCAACCTGCCTGAAATCCATTCGTGTTGCACGCCCAAGGCTTCGACGCCAGCAATCTTCAAGAGCGTAGGAGTGGCTTCACAATTGCAGCTTTCAAAAAATATCCCAACGACCTCGACCACTCCGCAAATTCCTGGTACGAGTCCGTATATACGAGAAATACTCAATTGTGATCGCTTTTACCACTCGGCCGCATAAGGCTAGCGCGCAATAATACTAGCAGCAACGTCGATCTTAGGCGGAGTCACTGCAGTCCTCTCGAAAGGTTCACTAGCTCAGTGATTCAACTCAAAGGTTGGTAGGGGAGTGAGGATCAAGAGGAGACCAGGAAGGGGACTTCCGTTCCCCCATAATTCCCGAGGGGCTAAATGGAAGATATACCGGTATTTTCTAGCCCCAATATCGCTTAATAAAGAATTATTTTCATTATTATTTTTGTATTATTATTGTTATTTACATTATATATTTATATTGTTTAGAAACATATTCGGCTGTTTAAAGTAAACTTTTTAATTATCTGCTGGAGGACTATAATTTTAAGGCAATATGAGTTTATTTATCGTTTAAAGTGTTTTAACTACTTGCAAATAAATTATAAAGTACCCACTGATGAGCCTGTTGTGGCTTAATTGTAAAACTTGTTGTAGCGTTGTTGTTGTGGCTCTTAATTGTAAAAATGTATTTTTTAATCTAAAATAATGTAATTTCAGGGTTTTCTCTTTTCTTGCACTATAAATCAAAAGATGTATTTGTTACACAGGGACAAGCGTATTAAGTCTTTGTAAAGGGAATGTTTTTAATGTATTATAATGTATTTTAATATTTGAGCTATATATCTCAATATGAATTCATATAATTAATTATTTAAAAATATTATTATTATCAATGACATTAAAATATTATTGCTATTATTATTATTTACAGAAATATTGAAATGATTTTAATCTTAAACCCTTTGCGGTCCACAGCCGAGACTGACTTGACTAGCCTAGTGCTAGTATCAGATCCAAAATGGAGTTGAGCTCGTAATCACAAGGCCATGTTTTCGCAGGTCTAACTTGGCCGCGCTAGGCTAGCGCGCAATAATACTAGCTGCAACGTTAGGCCACAGCTGGAATCGCGATCTTAGCGTCAAGCATAGCTGTGATTATGCTAGGGCAACGTTTCAGGAGATACCATAAATTGAAACTTTCCAAAGAATGACCTCTTTGATTGAACGTGCGAAATGTTTCAGCCAGTAGATTTTTACTTTAAACATTATAATGAGAACATTTAAAAGGTCAACTATTTCTTTTTCCCTTAAAATTAAATAAATACTACGTTGAGCAAACGTACGGACTGAATACTTTGTTATCCCTATCGTACTTTTGCTAAAGTGCATGTTTTCCTCCATATCGATGTGATACTAGAAAAGAAGCATTAGTTTCTTTGAAACTTTCGGAGAAAAATAGTTCTTGTGTATAAATACCCTCGTTATGTAGTTTTAGCTACCATCATATGGCGTCATATTCACTCACCGGGTGCGGCTGGTGCACTCTGCGGCGAGAACACCATGATGGTGTTCCCGATGGTGGTGGTGAAGTCGAGGAACCCGTAGACGGTTTGCGTGAGCAGGTTGTCGGCGCCTGGCGCTTGAGATGCGGCAGACTGCACCGCTGCCGCCGCCGCCGCTTCTGGGTTCACGTAGACCTGGCCTGCGACCGGAGCCCATCCTGTGCGTGAAGAAAAAAGGGAGGCCGGTCAGTTTGAAACAAGATGCTCAATATATACTTAATTAATATTTATTATTATTATCAACAATTAATAGTTGACCTACAGAAATGAGAATTTTGAACGAGTTTTAAAAATAAGAGTGCAAAATCTCCACCCATTTTATTTTAGATTATAAGCTTTTTGATAAACTCGCTTTGTCGTTAGCCATCTTGTTCGGGTCAAATCTTGCAACTCAATTTTCAACTACTTTTCGATTAGCTGTCCAGCTGAAATTTTGACGACAACTCAGAACCAGATGACAATGCAATATTCCAACACTTTTATTATGATTTATAACGTATCTTGATTATTATTCAGAATTTAAAATTAAATATGGAGATTAGTTCAAAAATGGCCATCAAAATACGTTGGTGACTCTGCAATCATTTAAAGAACGAGAATAACCGAGAGTTGTAACAACAGATTTGTTTGCATCGAAGTTCATTGAAAATTTCATTGAACAAAAATTAACTTTTATTCTTTTTAGCTCGCAATGCTTGTTATAAAATATATTTATTTTTCTTTGGTTCTGTTCTTTCTCAGCCTTGGCTGAATTTCTTGATGAAAATAGCTCCAAAGTTACGTTATTCGTCATTATGATTGGTGTTAATTTAAAATAATTTACCTTATTATTACTTTTTGTGGGATTATTTACTACCATATGATGACTTATTTGCTAAAAAATTAAATTCAATCGAAATAAATATTAATTTATTTGCAATTTAGCCCCCAAAATGGAATTTTAGAAACGTAGGGAAAAATGAGTTGTGTTGTGTGGGTGGTCTAAACTCTAATTTTGTTGTTAATTCGTAGACATTGTATGAACCATAGGTTTTGTCAAATAAACTTCAAATTTCATTTTTATTAACTATAAACATGTGTCTACTCTAAATTATTATCCATTATCCCATATTTACATAAAGTTCGTCTTCATAGCCGTTTGATTCTGAAATCAGCCTGATTTTTCGCAAAATTTTAAACTTTATAGCTCTGGCGGCAGTAGTTAATATTATCCGATTTGAAAAAAAATTTTGTGTGCGAGATCCTTATATCATTTCAAAACTTTCCCGCACAGGGAAAATTTTATCAGAAAAAAAACCTTTTTTCGGCCCACCCTATTGTTCATGCCTCACATGTAGGAGCATACTCTAAATGCATTGAAAAACGAAAATCCCAAAGTATTTCTGTTATAGGCCTTACACACAAAAGTTTACAAGATATTTCACACGAAATTATAATATCGTATATGTAGTAGGCGATCAACAGCCGAAGTCATTTGCGCCTAAGGGAAGGGTGCGGAATGAGGGACTGCGAGAAACCCAGCGTCGATATTGGCTTTCTCTTAACGAAAGGCGCCAAGGGGACCACGGCTTATTGTCTCTTGCAGATGGGCGGAGTGCAGTATTTAGTGCCCTCCACAAAGCAATCAAGCAGGCATGGGTGAATGACTGCTAAATTTCCTCCACCTCCTGCATATTGCATATGGTGTATATGTAACTATTTTATGGTTGAAAATTTTCTGTTACGAGTGTGCCAACTGTGTATTTCTTGAAAATGCTAAAATGTTACTCATTACAACCTGCAAGCTAAGTTAAAATACGACTTAGAACTCTTACTACAATTTAGTTTCACCAAAAAATATTTTAAATTTGGTAAAGTTTTTAGTGGGTAGCGTGGTTGACCATTTTTCTCCGTGGAAACTCGATGCAACCAACCAGCATATGGCTACTAATAACAATAAATTCCAAGTAAGAATAGAAATAATATTAGAAGCGCAATGATTTTACTTACAAAATGCAGCCGCCTGTGCCACAGTTCGTGGAATATTGTGCAATGCCACTGAATTCGCTTTTGATCTCTGTGTGCGTAGGAGAGATTTATTTCTTATATTTGGAACTTAATGCCGGTGGGAATAAAATATGTTCGAGTGTTTTTTTTAAATTTCTCTAAAATTCCATTTTTTGTAATTTGGAACCAAGTTATTAACCATTTCTTTACATCAATTCTATCTAATACCTTGAACAAGCTAATGGAACGAATATTTGGTTATCCTTTTCGTAAGTTTGCAAAAGTATATTTTATCTCTAAGTGAAGGGTTATTAGGAAAAAAGTATTAAAATTTTTGAAACATTTTTTAACATAAAAGCCCTCCTGTATGAATTCGGTGACGGTTTGAACGCTCAACGATCGGTTTATGAGTGCATTCGATTCGAATTTAAAACTCAATCAAGTAGAGGACTGTTTTTTTCTCATATTACTTTTTTACTGCAGCCGTTTGCGCGGACGGAACCACCGATGAACACATCAATCCTCAGATCCTAAATGCATTACCTTTTTCTTTCTTGATCGTTTTCAATGTTTTTTCTCCCTCCGATAAAAATCTGTACCGGAGACAAATTTGAAAAAAAAATATCCCAGTCGCAGGTTTTGTTGCACTAAACGTCCGGCCGCTGTCGATATGTTTTCAATTAGTCGCCTGCTATTTGCCAGCGCACTCCAGCCGCTTTTTCCATTTTATGCGCATTTCTGCACATATGCACAGTTGCATATCGTATTTATTTATTTTTTTTACTGAACTGCTATTCAAAAAATTATTCGCAGCGATCCGGTTCATCTCACAAAACGAATTTCTCTATAGCGATAAACTGTGTGCCATATGACGTTTATGCGAAGCTGAAAATTGAGGTGAAACGCCAACAGACTCGTCTGAAGGTTTTTTAAGCTAATCATCGACACGTAAAAAACAATATGCAACAGAGTTTTAATTTTAAAGTTTATAGATTTATTTAATAGGTACTATTCTTGAAAAATTAGCCATTTAAATTGATTTTTTTTCTTTTCGAAAATTTTAATGATGTCACTGTTAAGTAAGAAAGTAATGTGTTCAAAGTTAACTTCCCACATGTTTTTAGGTTAGATATTTTTCACTGATATTGCTTCAGTTAATTTAATTTTATCTAAGCAACCATACCTTAATTCTAAGTAAGAAGCCAACTTTGGAATAAAGTCGATTTTTGCATTATAATCGCTACTTTCGACTTTTTCTTTGGAGCGTGTGACATGTGGTAGCACAAGAATATGGATTAATTATTACATTATTATTTAATATGGTGTAGTCCAATGTGAATTTAAGGAGCAGATGGATTATATTAGTTATCATGCGAATCGCCAAAGACGTGGGTTTGATATAAAGGCATTTTTTCCGTATGATTTTTTTCGCGGCCGGAAAAAGGTCTACTGATTCTGAGGCGGAGAGCCATGTAGTTTTATTAATGATGGGAGAATATGCAATGGTCACCAATTTTAGAGGCACGCTACCACTAAAGGCTGAGTTTTAACAGAATGTATTTCTAAAAACATACAGCCTCTGAGAACAAATAATATTTCATATTATGTAACAGAAATCCTTTAGATAATTTTTTTCTCGTACTTAAAATTGACATGATATGTGAAACGAATTGAAAAACTATCATCCGAACTTAATAATTTTCAAGATCTTGTCTTCCGCGTTGCCTATGAATCATTTTATGAATAAGTGTATCGCGCTTAGTTAAAAAAAAACTTTGGATTTTCTTTCATTAAATACCTTTTAGCCATTCCAGTTGTTAAGGGTTGTTTGATGTTTCGTAAATTAAACTTCTCTTCCTAACACGAAGAAGAATAAATTTTGCATCACTCTGGAAAAAATCCTCGCCTGCATCTTACCTTCGATATGGGATAAAGCGACATGAAAAAGGCCGTAAATCTTACTAAATCACTCATTTCCCAATTATAGAGTGCAGATAGCAGGGAAGCGCTGCGGATTTTGACGACCAACGCGCCGGCAAACCCAAACTCGTTTCCGGAGCTTTATCAACCTCGCGAACTTAACGACGTCGTCGTAAAACCTAAAGTTCCACCGGGAGACTAACACTCGAATCTTCGTTACGGAAAGAGAATGCGACGGATCGGAACAGCAGCGGTGAACTGATTATAATGTTTTTTTTTCCTCTCTTTCAGCCCTCATAGACATTAAACGATGATGAACACCAAAAATTATTATTTAAATTTATTGAAATTTAACTGAAAAAAAATTAGTATCACTTCCGATTTCAATACATTTAACATTATTTTCAGCTAGCTATCTCTCAAAAAATTAAGTTAATTTATAAGGCAAATTTCAAAATATCTCAGGTACGCTGAAAAATGTTTCGGAGATATCGGAGACCTATTACGCTTAGATTTGCTTAAATTTGGGTCGATTTCGATATCACGGACGTTCAGACAAGGCCATTGACAGATCTTAAAATTCGAAGGGGCGTCATTGCATATCAAGAATTCTCGCTTGTGAAAATATTTTTATTTTATCTTAGAGAAAATTGAACTTCTTCGAGCTCATTTTAGTCTTCGATTTTTTACAATGGCAGAAGTGTTTCTTAGGCATCACCTTAAACGCAATGGTAACTTACTGAGTAATGGGTAAAGAGATTGATTAATTTGTGCCCTAATGGTGACATGCCTGTTATAATTACATAGCTCAATACCCACGTGCTGGATCCTAAGGCCGGAATTAGATGAAAAGAGGCCCTAGGCTATCCCAATGAAGATGTCCTTTTCACCGCCCATTTTTAAGTTTGTAAGTTACATGAGAGATAATGGAATCCATCGATACTGTGATATACATATATCTATATACTAAAGGAAACATGTAGTGATTGGTACTAATATTTATAGAGCAATAAATAATAGTGTTCAATGTTATTGGAATAGTGTTATTTTAACGTTCCTAACAATTTAAAGTCGACTCTTGATCTTGAGGCCAGTGCTCAAATGCATTCTACGATGACCAAGACCAATAAGTATTATTAAAATTTAATGATACGTTTCCACAAAAAGCTCAGTATTACAGCCGGTGCCAATACATTTTGTATTATTATTTTAAGGTGACTGTCTCTCAGAAACTTGTAAAGGGGAGCTTATCTCCCGCTCGGCAACACCAACTGACGTAATAGGCTCGTTTATCGATTATCTTTCGCTATGGATTGGGATAACAATAGGTAACCAATGAAATTCGTATTGTTGGGTTATTCGATCGGTCTCCTAGTTCTTCAGAAAAATCAACAGCATTATCTCTCTCTCTCTCTCGCAGCTAAGTTAATTACGTCACTGCCTCCTGCCGCGCGACTCACCATTTCTACGCTACTCGGACTTGCGTATCCATCTCAGGAGGTTCGTTGATATTAACACTCTAGTGAGATATTATCTCCGTTAACGATTGGATGCATCTGAACGTAGAGGCGTATCCAAGATTTTCAAATGAGCGGGGTTTACCGGATATTTCGGGGCCCTTTCGGGGTGTATGAGAAACACGCCAGGATGTTGTAAGGTCCCCTCGTTTGATTAACATGCTAAAGCACTCGACCGGAAATCGGGGATCCGGGTACGAATCCCGGTCAAGGCGAATGATTTTTTCCAGCCTCGGTGGCGGCAGGGTGTAGTCCTCACCTGCCAAGCAAGAGGTCGTGGGTTCGAATCATGCCTGGGTAGATTTCCACTACCCAGGGTGTGGTTGCTCGTGTACGTGCAATTGTTAAAATATTTGAATACCTCGATGTAAAAAATGGCCGGATAGAGCTGTATTCGGTGTTTTGAGAAGAAAATAAATAAAATAACCCGGGGTTGTAATCAATAGAACCTCCCCCCCCCCCCGTGGCTACGTCACTAGGTACTATTGAGCCCATCTTACGTCTTTTTGGCGCCTATTTTATAGGCTAAAGGGGAAGAGGGGGTTGTGACACAGAAACCCCCCCATGGTTACACTAATGTCTGCATGAGTCAATTAGCCGAACCTCTGGTGACGTCACTAACTCTTGAAAAGTAAGCGGCCACTTAAGAATTCTTTCATTTTAAGTTTATGAGAAAATACCTGAAGAAGGTAGCCTCACCTTTTTCGTCAAATCACTTTTCTTTCTAATTTCTCTACCGGATCCTTTTATGGAATTGCGATTTCAAGTCTGTGTGAACGACCCCGTTTTTAGCGTGTTATCATTATGCTGCTGTGATTTTTTTCAACCCGAAATACTTCTGAATGATTAAGCTGCTAAAAATAACTAATTTGTTCAAAGCTACTTCATCCGTGCTTTTAGATTTGGTCTTTTTGGCAGAGTTTACTTTTTTATAATAATTTCCTTTCCATGCGCATGTCTTATGTCTGATTAAGAATTTCATTTGTCAAAAATTAAATACGGCTACGCAAGGGAACCTTTTATTTCAATTTAAATTTTCCGTGATACTAGTATGCTCGAAAACAGTTTAAAAAAAGAAAGAAAATAAAAAATGTTTTTCGGAAAATTACTGAAAGATTGTTCCAGCGCATTTTCAATGCATCGGCCTTGAATTACACTTGAAAACATTTTTAGCTCCTCTTGCGTCGCCTTGGTTAATGTTTGAGTCTTTGCAAGCATTGCAGACGGAATCATCTAGAACTTAATATCATTCATTCTCTACTTTCTCATTATGCAGTCTACTACGCCAGCAAAATCTCGGAAATTGACCAAGACTATGCAGTGCAGACCGAAAATGCTTACCAGCGAAATGGAGGTGGCCGTTTGGGAAATATACGTAGCAAATCCCTTAATCTAGCTCACTCTAGGATTCATTTGATGGATTTTGTAGACTCAGCACCAGCAGTAACGTCCAAAAATAGTGCGTTGACAAAAAATAGGGGATCGCAAATTGAAACCGAGTGCAAGTTGCTGTGTAGCGTCTAGATGATTCTCTGAATAGTCACAACTGATTTAATTCGAGTTCTGGTGGAATATTCAGTTTTAGTATTAGTTACATAGGCTAGGATTATTCCTTTGTTTATATGGTATTTGGAGAAGGCGGCCCACATTGTAGGCCATTTGCGCATGAGGAAGATTAGGGTGGGAAGGGTGGAGAGAAACCCGGCGTCAGCATTTCTCTTTACGAAAGGCGCCAAGGAGACCACGTCTTAACGTCCCATACGACGGACGGTGTTCTGTAATTGAAGTGCCAACACAAGGCACCCATGCAGAGTTCGGGCAGTCTCTGAAAAGTCTCATCCGCCTCCGGGATTTGAATCCGGGCCCCCTGGGTGGGAATACACCACACCTACCCAACATTCAGGGTATATACGAACGACCCTTATTAACATTCACTTGTGGCTCAAATATAAATTTGCGTCAAAATAATGATGAGAGGAAAATATCAAGTTTGAGATAAAGGCGAATGTCGACATGTCCTTGAGCGTCCCAGATAACATTGCTGTTTAAACGAGTATTAAGTGACAAAAACAATCGTGAAGGAGTTGCGCCCTCTTATCACTGCTAAATGCACAATGAGGGCATTTAATAATTTTTGCTCGATAAATTATGAAGTAGAAAAGATCACCACTGTCTCGTTTTCAAAGAAATTAGAAGGTATACTTTATTTAACCGCGATTTAGCTGAGATAGTATCTTCATCGCTCCTTACCTTCGAATCCGGAGAGTGGGTATTACTTTCCTGGTTTGTATACTTTTTTTGGAAAAAGAATGTTATTTAAATAAATTTTATTTATTTTTTATTCTAATTTGGTGTGGATAATAATGTAATCGATAAAACTAAAACTTTAAAATATATTGTCTGCTAAAGGCAATTGTAACTGACGCCATCTATTGAAAACGTTTTACACTGTTTTTCCATAATGAAGTTTATTTAATTAATTGGAGCAAAATGGAACAAAATTTAAAACATATGATCATTTAATATTGTTAAGCCATCATATGCAAGCAAGTGTGCAATTCCAAGACTATCCTACAATAGGAAGTGGATTAGAAATCAATAACAAGATCCCATCGGTGAAAGAGACATACGAAGAACATTAAGAAAAAGCATAATAAAATTATGAGGAACCTCCACGAAGGAAACTCGCACAAAGAGGTGGGACTATTGGTATTACACTCTTGACAATGGCTTGAATAGACAGTAACCTGTTATACCTGAGGTATTCTACCATGCATTCGCTGACCTGCCAGCTTCTCTGTTCCTTGCCTTCGAATTGTCGGTCGGAAGGCGTTTGGAATAGAACAGCGCCGGTGTGAATACTCCTGACAAAAGGTGTTCGCGGAGGAGCGAATTCATTAAGTCGCGTGGAGCTCTGTGCTCTGCCTTTTCTCTCCGTGGGAGGCCACGGCTCCTGGCGCGCGGGCTGCCGAGACAATAGACTTCCTGCACGCGTGCCAAAGATTGACGTGAGGAAATGCTACGCGCTGGGGAGCCTTCTTCTGACTACCTCATTCTCTATGAGACTGCTGCAGGCTCTAAACTAACTCATTCAATCAATAGTCGGCGAGTCAACCTTGTGCTGCGGTTCGTAATTAAAAATGATACTAGTATTTTTCAACTTATATATTAAAAGAAGACAACCGTCGATGGACAAGGGAATGGCAAGAACGGGAAAGGAAGGCTTCGATCAAAATATATGGAGCAGGTAAAGAAAAATGTGAAAGAGAATAAATACGTAGGTGTGAAAAGATTAGCTGATAGGAGAATTGAGCGGAAAGCTGCGTCAGACCAATCTTAGGATTGTTGACCAGTATACTGACCATAATGATGCTGATATATAAAAGCAAAAGTCCTTTCTTTTTAGTTCTTTTCCAAGTATACTTATATTTCAATAGGTTTTGGTCTTTTCAAGCGTGTAATAGCAACAGCTTCTTGTGAGAATATACATTGCGGAGGTTCGTTATCGTTTCTCATATAGCACGTAGAAGACTGAAAATAATAATTTAATCGGGTCCATTATGAGGCATCAAGGCCTGATGTAGACAACCATTGAAGGACAAGTGGTTAGCGAGGATGACAATGGAAGACTCTGAACGAGATAGGTTAGGTAAGTAATAAAGGATGTAAATGAGAAGAAATACGTAAATGAAAACACGATAACTAATAGGAGAGGGGAGATAAGAGCTAAGTTATACCATCATTCAATATGCCGACTTATCTGATGATGTAAAATAATTTATGCCTGCGCAATAATTTTAGCGACTTTCACGTAAATATTTTGCATTGTGTTGAAAAAAGGTTTAAATTAGCTGTTATGGAAAAATTTGAGAGTTTTAATTTCCCGACTGGACTAAGTAATAATATTTTATTTTCTAATGACTCACCTTTGTTAAAGCTAAGCCTCCCTATGACGAAAAAACCTTGACCTCTACCCAAATCCCAATTTGTTGTCGGTTTTATGTTATCGGCCTTCATTTTTCACCCAAACTGTTTCCCACTCTCACTCCCCTCACGCTCCCTACATATGTACTTCATATTAATGCACTACCTTGACTCTGGTATAAATACATGAGAGAAACCCTGTTACATCGCATCGAAAATGACTTAGTGTCGAAACCATGGTCGTTAGTGGAGTTATATATTTAAGTGTGGTGCCTACTGAACATTTGTTGCTTGTATTCTATCATGAACTTATCAGGGATCGGGTCAGTGTGGTGGATAGAGTGTTGGCTTCCCACCCCGTGGTCTTGGGTTCAAATACCGACGGTGGTAGAGAATTCTCAGAGACTGCCCGATCCCTTTATGAATGTTATATGGATTATTATTCTGGTACGCATCCATTTCGAGCGCAACACACCGTCCGTTGGATGCGAAGTTAAGCCGTGGTCCTCTTGGATCCTTTTATCAAGAGCAGGTGAATGCCGACGCCGGGTTTCTCTCCATCCTTCCTTACCTACCCTTCCCTAATGGCGCACATGACCTCAGCTGTCGGTCGCCTCTTCCAAGTACCATACCATGGAATTATCTAATGACCTTTTCCCAGTGTGAATAAGAGTAATAGCAAAAAGGGCATTATTTGTAAGTAACGCAGTTTCAATTTTAGCCTCTATTTTCGGTTGCCGAACTGCCGTGTGCGGTCGTCTTGTTCATGTTGAGCAAGGAGTTTAATAGTTACGTGATCCATGATGTTGACTCTGAGGTCGCGACTTCTAATCGATTGTAGCCCTGCCTGTAGGATCTCGGAGGAACCTCGCTCAGTCACTAGAATATCCCTCTGCATCCAAGCACCATAAATAGGCCCCGGGGGTAGACTGAGGAGAAGAGGGCCGCGCATCGATGCTCACTTGTTACGCGGTGATTTTCTTAGAGCTGCCTCAGAAGGGCCGACTGATGACCTTAAGCGTGGGTGCCGCGTTTGAGAGCGTTAAGGTTTTACTTTTGAAAAGACCCCTTCATTGTGTCGTGGTCCATGCGGTGGTTTCGAAATTTTTCAATTACTGAGCTGGGACCATCAAATATAAGCGATCCTTAAAAAAGATTGGACATGATGAAATGTTATTCTGAAATAAATTTCCTTCACCGTGTAGATGCTTTTTGAAAATGAGAAAATTTTATTCGTGATATTTTTTGTGTACATGCACACCCTCCGTACTTTAATATATGGCGGCTGAGAAACATTGGTCAAAGTCAATTTTTGTTGATTTTGAGATATACAAGGCAACCAACTCCAAAATTAGTCTTTCTACCTAGAAATAGAATCGTGCAAGTCATAATTACACTAGGGACCTCCATGCAGCAACATAAACATACTGTTAGCCCTCAGCATAGTTCCGTCTTCTTTGCGAATAATTATTTAATTATGGAAAAACTTTGAGTTTTGACTTAGACCATTATGTTTCTTAATCCCCCGTATTTCCAATGAGCGATATGGATATCACTGCGTTTTGATACTTGAAAGCCCTCAATAAACCCTGGGGGTAGAATAGGGTAGTTTTCTTCATCAAAGAAAATGAAAGGCATTGATTGCGATTCCTTACCCACCATTAGTATATTCATATTATACAAATTATTTTGTTTTAGAAATACCGGTTTAGAAGAATGGCAAGGGTCAATTTTATCCTCATTTGAAAAAAGCCAGATTGGTGCCCATGCGATGCCACTCCACGTGACGTCACAGGGACCTAGTTTCTATACGAGTAGATAGGAGTTTTACATCATCTGAGGTTACCAATGCATGCATGGGGCACAGTGCTCAGGGAAACACGTCTTAATAATCACCTATTAAAACTGGCTAAGGTCGGAAAGTTTTCTTCGTTTGATAAGGTATTAATAATCCTTATTTAAGCCAAGCGCTACCAGCTAGCATGGTACTCTGCTACCTGCTAGCATCCTGCGTCGTATCAGTGCTCAAAGCCTAGCCCCAAGGTCACCTCACTTGCCGCAGCGGGAACCAGAACGACGTCACACGGAGTTTTCCCGGCATTCATGCTTACCCGTCGCGTTTTCGCGTGCTTGAAAATTTTCACTTTTCATTTAATCGCGAAAAATAGATATCGTCATTTAAAAATCCAAAAGCGTGAAATACATACTCCAGGAGTTATAATCTTTCGTTTTAGGCAATAAAAAAATAATAGGAAACCACCCTAATATGAGGTGAGAGTAACGTCGTATTCCCTCTATCTTTGCTAACCATCAAGGATAGTTGAAGACCTGAAGAATAGGTTCCGCGGAAGTAAGCGTCAAACCACGCTTCTTCATTGTATGCTGGTCCAGTATCATTATAACTATGCAGAAACCATCAAATGTTATCGATCTGAATGCCAGATGCTTTTAAAGTGATGACATTTTATTTCGTGATATTTTGCCTGCATATGTGTAGCCTCTCTCCTTTGATGTATTTTCAAAGGGTGATACTGAAACCAATACGTTTCAATACTTGAAAACCTCATATTTCTGAGCGTTTTTCCTTTTTACATCGATCAGTGATAGCTGCTGCAAATATTGGTTGGCCATGAGGTGAACGACTAACAGTTCTGGCGAGAGTCTCTAGTTTTCCCGACGTCCTTAGTTGTCGAACTCTTAAAATAACTAGAAAAATCGTCCTGTTTTAAATTTGAATGTAGACAAATAGCGATTTGGATAGATCATGAAATACCTCACTCAATTGTTGAAACCACGCGGATCGTTTTAATCGCTCGTCAAAACCACACATCAGGAAGACCAGCCTGATAGTCCTCTCCATTACATGATCTTCCTAAAGCATATTTCATTCCATCTATCCAACTCCTCTTCCACATTCTTCTCCATGTTATGAATCGGATTCAACATGCTATTCTTCGAAATGAAATAAAAACTTAAGTGGGTCTTCGCCGTGAAGGTGAAACTCTATCTTTTTATTTAAGAATATCTCAAGGGTATTTTTTTTGTAAATTCTCGTTTCGATATATAATTGGGTTAAAATATTTTACATTGTGGAATTAAGGATTTTTCTGAACAGGCAGTTTTTTCGCCTTCCGATTCGTGGTCAAATGCTAAAAACAAATGTATCGAGCAGGTTATTCGGGTCTTCAGATGTTACGTGAAATTACATGACTACCATGATGGATATTATTTAAGGAAGATATAATGCTATCATTTCCTTAAAAATAAATACCCACATTCTTTAAAGGTCAAATTATAATTTTTACTATTATGATATATGCGCACGATTTAAAGAAGATATCATTTTTCGCTAAAAATAAATACGCTCATCGATTTTAAACACACCAAATTATAGTTTTTTTCTTTAATTGATATGATTTAAGGAAGAATTAATCTTATCATTTCCAAAAATAAGGTATAACTATCGTCTTCGAATTAAAACACGTCGAATTATAATTTTTGTTTCCGTAATTGATGACACGTAAGGAAAAAATGAAGTTATCATACCTAAAATAGTAAATAAATAAAAATGCAGGTAAATCAATAGGATTAAAATACTACGAGTTATAATTTTAATACCATATTTGATATGACGTAAGGAATAAATCATGCTATCATTCTCAAAATAATAAATTTATAGATTATTAGGATTGAAAAAAGTCAAGTGATAATTTTTGCTATTGTAATTGACACCATTTAAAGAAGAAATAATATTATCCTCGTGGATCAGACCAGTGTGCTGAGTTAGAGGTTGATTTAGCGACTACGCATAGTGTGTGAGGGGGTTAGGGGGGGGTGTGCAGAAGGCCCCCTGTCCTTCCCCCTAAGAGTGCAGACTGGTGTACTCCAACTCAACCTCCCCCTTCTCTCTCCCTCCGCTGCATAATTCGCTCTCTACGGCCGACTCCGGAGGGAGCTGATTAAATTCTCATGCGTCGCTACTCCCCCCTCCCTCCTCAATGTGGCCAATGGCCGATTTGAACACCCTTCCCCCCTCCACCCTTGGGCCCCTAGGCCCTTGCACCCGGGGATAATGCATTCCATAAACGACCTCCTGGGCCCCCTTGTAGAGGAATAATAGGGAAGGAAGCTAAGGTAACCGTCTTGCCCAGCCCTCAATCCCATGATCCCTCGAAATAGCCGCTCTAGTGGTTCCTTCGTTAAATTGGCACACAAAGATGGAAGGAAATAATTGTGAATGTAAAGGGAAACTCGCATTATATCATTTAGTTAGATTTAGTCATATTCGTCATTGCCAAACAGCTGACGTATAATTACATTTACGTTTTCGTGGCCGGAGTGTCGTACATTACCGACTATACAAAACAATGTAAAATTTGACGTCCACGTCGACTGTCATATTACCTTTCAAATTGGCCATTAACGCCATAAAATCGTACTGTAAGAGTTATTGAGTGCCGAAAAAATCAAATATTCCTCCTTGTAATACTGGGGGATTGATGAACATATTTTGAGAGGGCTTATCGTCGTGCCGCGGCGTGGATTAGTTATCAACGTGCAGTTCTATATCTGTATTCCATCATTTACCGTTTTCTTCTATTATCGTTGCTAAATGAATAATTCGAGGGGATCAGGTCGGTGTCGTGGCTAGAGTATTGGCTTCCCAGCCTGTTCGTCTGCATTCAGTTCCCTGCGGAGGCGGAGATTTTTCAGAGCCTGCTTGGGTGCTTAGTGAAGGGCAATTCAAGTACAATACTCCGTCCGTCGGATGGGACGTCAAACTGTGGCCCCCTTTGCGTCTATGCTTCAGAACAGGATAAGACCGACGCCGGTTTTCTCTCCGTCCTTTCTTATCAACCCTTCTCTCATGGTGCAAACGACCTCAGCTCTCGGGGAATCGAGTTGGTGTGAATGTTAGAATAATGGCTTCCCACCCAGATGGCCCAGGTTCAAATTCCGGCGGTGGTAGGGATTTTCAGACGCAGGAGCCCGCCTGATTGCTACTTGAATGCTTTTTGGAGGTTTTTTTTAAGTGCAGCACGCCGTCCGTCGGAAGGGACGTTAAGTCGTTGTCCCCTTGGCGCCTAAAGTTACATCCCTACCCTTCCCTCATGGTTAATAACCTTAGCTGTCGGTAACCACCACCAAGTACCATACCATCAATAATCTACTCAATTCTATTTTAATTGAAATCGATTATTCCATCACTAATTCTACAGTGTCCGAAACTCGAATCTCATGATGTCTTCCTTCAAAGTTTCATTGGAAGAGTAATACCTTATTGTGTAGTATTAGAAAGAAGACAAAGTGGGTTGTTCACACACACGCAGAAAATCGTAATTTATTGGAATAATTCGGTACACGAGAGAAATCGAAATTGGAGAGAAATCATGACGAAAAAAAGTCTTCGATTTTCGGCTATATCGGTGGTTCAGAATCCAAAATGAGAATGATTGTCGAAGTGAAGTACTACCACATATATCTTTGGGGCCTGGAACCAGTTATTTTCGTCTCAACACCCCTTCTTACTATTACTTTACTTGTTCTTCACGATGGAATCGTTGGTTCACCTTTCTTTCGCCCATTCTTCGCTGCTGAGCTCAGTTTTGATTCTCGTAATGCGTGCAACTAGTTCCAATCGCGTGACTCATTCAACGTTCCACCCTTAAACATTCAGCCATCCACTTGACATCTAGCCTGCCTCGACGCTCCGCACCCATTCCGATCTGATCCCCTCTCCCCTACATCGACTGCACTCCGAACGGGTCTATCTCTCCCCCCGCCCCTCTTAACTCCGGCTAAAGTGCTACGAAATGATTGCTTTGGACGCGAATCTCAAGCGTCGGTGGCTCGCTCTGTCGGGAGGATCACGAAATGCTCTCAGCGGTGTCTGGGGGAGGGTTGGTTTTTGAGTGGTGGGGGATGGGGATGCAGAAGTAGTTGTGGGTTTAGGTGGGGGGGGGGGTTAAAATTGATGCGGAATAGGGGATTTTTGAGGGGTGGTAGTGGGAGTCCTCTGCATAGGGTGGTTCCCCTGCCTAATATGCATTATGTTGTCTCCAAAGCTCGAATCTCATTAATTATTCCCTTAAAAAGTCATTGGAAGAGAATTTCCTTTTAAATTGTGATTGGAAGATAATGTAGGGAGTTGTTCACTCAGACCGAAAATCGTATTCATAGGCGAATTTAGGAGGGGCCACGGGGGCACGTGCCCCCCCACAAGTGCATTTTTTTCGGAGCTTTCCGCACGGTAAACAGGCGAAGACTGTTGACTGATCCTCTCCCATACCCTTACAGCGGTGGCTGGCGCTCAGGGTGGAATATAACGCTAGAGAGAATCATGACGTAGCCCTTACGCGTCCTCAGTCACTCGGTGGCGACAGTTATGACGTAGACGTTACGTCACGAGCAGGGAATGTGTTAAATAATATACAAAATTTTTTATACGGCTATCATTACGTTCGTTTTGTTTGGTGTATTACGGAGCCTCGACCATTTAATTTCATATCAATAATTTTCACTATCAAACAATTAGAATATTACGTACAGTAATTGTTTTATCTTGTTTTTAAACTCAAGTACGAGAAGATAGTTTGTCTATCACACTCTAGTGACCCCTTCCACCAGAAAAAATCCTGGATTCGCCCCTGATCGTATTTATTATAATAATTCTATTGTTGGATGGGAGAGATATAATTATGACGGAAAAACATTTTCCCCATTCGGCTATATCGGCGGTTGCGAAAATGAAAAGGTTAAGGAAGAGACGAATTGAAGCATTCGAATGTCCCAACTCTAAAATGGTTCTTCATATCTAGTTCATTTCCTTTGAACAATAATCCATTCAAATGTAACCCGAGTTAAAGATTGTTGTGAGTGCATTGGCTTATTTGCGGTGTCGGGTGATCGGAATTACCGTGTTTCTGGGCGAGGAGGGCCTTGCGCCAATGATATTTGATTCTCTTCAGGTCTTATTTTGGATTCCGGACCGCCGAATGTGCCTTAAAAGTGGTCTTATTTCGTTCAAGCTAATTTGCTTATCGCAAGCAGTTAACATTTTGCCTCACTGGACTCGGGCTAAAATGTTGCCTAAAGTCCAAAGACTGAGTATTGAACATTATTATTTTGACTACCGTGTAATGTTATCTTCTTTTTATAGATATTTTTCCATAAAAATAATCGTTTACGGTCTAACGTTCTCATTTGTATTTATTTTTTTTTAGAATAGATTTATAAAAATTCATGAAAATTATATTTCGTATCCGTGATTACTTTCATAGCTTTTATTATGCATAGAAAGTATGGGAGTATTTTTTAACCGAATCATATGACTTGTGCATACATTGGTCGTTAATTATACCTTTCCTTTTCTTTACAGGTACTGGGTGACATTTTCCATGTAATTTATTGTATTTATATACTCAGGTTTACATTAGCTTTCTCAGTAGGTTTTCGCAGGTTTTTCACGCCCCCCTTCTTGTGTCGGCGTTTTCCTGCAGTGGGTTTTTTCCAATAAGGACGACAGTCAATATCCTTAGGTTTTTCCCACGTTCACTAACATCTTTTTACACTTCGTCAATAGTAACTTTGTTAAATTATAATGCTAATTGTTGATTGAAAATGGAACTTCCACTTATTTTAATGTAATTTCTCTGCATGTAATTTCATGAGCAACTTAACAATGTCTTTAACTGCATATATTTAATGTTTGACTAGGGGTTAGATGGAAGATGGGACTTTCTAGTTCCAATCTCGCCCAATAAAGACGTATTATTATTATTATTATATTATTATTACAAAATTGGTTACTTTAAACACCTCTGTACTGAGCATGCGGTTTATTCGATATATTTCCTACACTCCCTCTCCAGGGACGAATGCTTATTTATTCAAAAGATCAATATATATTACACTGTTAAACATAGTTTTTTGGCCTAGTGTATATTTATTTTTCAAGCAATAGCAACATTTTGTGGGGTTTTTCAATTTGGAAACATGCTTGAAAACGTATTTAATTTTTGTTTTGGGTTTTATTCAATGATATCTCTTAATTAGTTGTAAAATAAGTAGAATGTGCAAAATATAATAATAAAAATCAATTCGTAAGCTAGTTCGGTCTGTAAAGGGCTGAGGACTCATTACAACGTTGAAGAACCCATCACGATGCTATTTTTAAAATGTGCTCTTTTGTTAGAGCATTCCACCAAAAGAGAGACCTGCTTACAGCGGGAAACATAAATATGGAAGTAAAGAAACAATTTATAAGAACCTACATCTGGAGTATGCTCCCTTACGGAAGTGAGGCATGGACAATGACCGCAGCGGAGAAAGCAAGGATAGAGGCCTTTGAAATGTGGTGCTACAGAAGAATGATGAAAATCAAATGGATCGACCGAGTTAGTAACGAGGAAGCCCTAAGAAGAGTAGGAGAGAAGAGAAGCCTCATGAAAACCTTAATAAGAAGACGGCACAACCTTATAGGCCACATCTTGAGACATGATGGCCTGATGAAGACAATCGTCGAAGGACAAGTGGAAGGCAAGAATGGAAAAGGAAGACCCCGAACAAAATATATGGAACAAGTAAAGAGAGATGTGAAAGAGAAGAAATACGTAGGTGTGAAAAGATTAGCTGATAGGAGAACTGAGTGGAGAGCTGCGTCAAACCAATCCTAGGATTGTTGACCAGTGATGATGATGATTTGTTAGTGTGTAGTTTTAGGAGTTAGTACAAGGATGATGTATTAATAATATTCCTGCAAATTATTGCTTTCTTCTACGGGTAAAAAATTTTCGTTACAGAGGCATAAGGAAACTTATGCAAAGAAAAAGAATAACAGCAAGAAAAAGATTTCTTACTATGACCTGAAATTTCAGTTGACTTCGCAAACTTGGCTGGTGGCTTAGAGAATGGATTTGGGACAAAAAATGGGGTTGCACGAGCCACTCAGAATCCGAGTAGCACAGTCGAGTTGAGGACAAGAAATTGACTCGACCACTTTTTGAAAACTCGAGTCATTAGTCTCATTGGCTGCGATTGAAAAATAACTGTACGTTTCTGAATTATTGGGCATTTATTTTACCAGCAAATGAGTATGGGTGTTGTTTAATAATTAATTAATCTATTTAGTATCTTAAATATTTGGATGAAGCGTTCCCATTAGCTAAAAACTTGCTGGAATAAAAAATGTAAGTGACATCTTTAACTATTGATCGCGTTTTCTCTAGGAAGGTTCCGCTGATCGTAGTTTCGATCCCAGACGTTGAGTAAAGGGGCATGAGAGGGAATAGTTTACGTGTGACATTACGTGTGACATGCGTGTAAATAGGTTGAAGCATTGGGCTTAAAAGCCGAATGGCCAGTTTGCGTTCACCGTTCCGCTGTTTGTGGTTAAAATACGAGTGCCCCATGGATCTAATGGCGGTAAGCGGTATCGGACACAAAAAGTTGCTTGACACAGCTTGTTTCATGAAGGAATTTCTAAGGTAATTAATGACGTAGTCTTGGGTAATGATATTGTATGCCGTAAATGCTGTACTAATGTGACTTAGACCGTTTTACTCGGGGCACATCATTGCGCAATCTTACGTTAGTACGAAGGCGCAGTCGAAATTGCGTCGTATAAAGCAGTGAATTGCTACCACGCACGGGAGAATGCACTGTTGCGAGATGGCAAAATAGACCCTGCTCTAATTGCAGGCTCGGATTCTCGCAATTTCAATACTTGTGTTTTCAATGCTAACCTGCGCAATGATTTTCCCCGTGCAAAACAGCCTTTATGCATATTCGAAAAGACAATTTACCAACTATCACCGCTACTGTCATATTCGCGCAGTAATTAGGAAATTACAGCTTAACAGTATGGTAATAAACAATAATTAAAATTAATCTAACAATAAGTGTGATAAGCATTGTTTTTGTTAATTTTTATTCTTAATCAATAATATTAGAAACTGATCAACAATCGTTGCTCTCAACAATTAAATCAAATATCCTCCTGAAATACATAGATGCAAATGGCGCAAAGCAGTTGTTCGGGTTTTTGACCGTTTTCCACCATTTTTAAAAATCTGAAAAAATTAGGAATATGCTTTAAGGTAGCGTTAACAATATATATTTTTTGGCGTGTCTACTGTTTCCTAAAATTTTTAATTTGGCTTTGAAAATTTCAAATTTAATTAAAAGTTTAATTTTCGGTCAAAAATTTCTGTTTCAGGATGGTATATAGAACGTAATAGTATATACACTTTACATCAAGATAACGATTTTACAAAAATAAAAACCTGGAGATGGTTTAAAAACTAAAAATAGCGTTTCAATTTTTTTGGGAAAACGCATAATTTTGGATGCACTTTAAGTGTTTATTTTTTATTTTTCAAAATATCCTGGGGCACTTTTCACCATCTTAACCTGCTAGACCCTTTTATTGGTTTTCACTTTGGTTTTGTTTCTCATGCTATCCCTGATAAATATAGAAAGTCAAATAAAAACTACGGTTGCTGTAATATAGAAACTGCTGTAAGTATTTTCCACAATATTTTATTCTCTCAACCGGTTTCAACGCTTACACGCCATTATCAAGAGCTCTCAGCTATTGATAATTCCCTGTAAATGTTAATAAAATATGGTGCAAAAATTGCTACAGCTGATTGTATCTTATTACAATGAATTTCCACCAAGTGAACTCGTCAACAATCAATCTCATTGTGGTTGTTCACCATTGCTAATGTGATTACCGGTAAAAAAAAGAAATAATATCAATAGTGATGTTGCCGATAATTTTTTCTTTTTTGCATTGCTAGGTGCGGCATGGCACCCCATGTCCCAGCACAGGTAATCTTTCATTTCCCATCACACGTGCGCCCCTGGCCCTGCCTACGTCTATTCCTCATACTCCTCCGAGGAGAAAATTATTTTTTTATTTCGTGTGTGGCTCGAGAGGAATAGGAGGGAGTCAAGCGAAAGATTGAACGCGAAGAAGTGAGATGGATATTGGAAGAGGAAGAGGCGGAGGAGGTAGGTGGGGGACCGGTGCGGTTTTTGGATTTAGTGGGTGGTAGCGGGTTTGAGGCGCAGGATTGAGTGTAATGCGTCGATAAAGGTTCACGTGGCGGAGAATATGCCCGTCGTCGCTCAGGGCCGTGTGAATTTGAGCGAGGAAGATTTAGTCGCAGCTCCACCGTACGTTTAACCATTTCCATTAGTTTGTGCGTGCCATTGAGGTCGGCTAGGATTGAAAAATATAAAAAAAGGAAACATTTGATTCGACGTTTCCCCTGGATATATCCCCTATTTTTTGCGCTCCGTTGGATGGAAAGCTTTCTTCTTTCGGCAGTTTTCATCTTTCAACGCGCGAGAGAGGTTTTTTTTCATCTCTCCTCCCCATCCGAGCTAGAAACTCTGCGGAGCATTTCTGAGGGTCGTTCCGACTCCGACTGTCCTATACCATTCCCGCGAATGTCTGTCGATCGCTGTCAAAAGTTAAGTCCCATCTCGTGGTTGAGGTAGACTTAACGTTGGGCCAAATGTACTGTGTCCTGAGATTCACTTAAGGACACTTATCGCTCTCGGTCGAACGGTCTTTCATCGTGACGTATTATGGTTAACTGATAATATTCATTAAATTAGATTAAAGAGAATTTCTATCATATTTTTATCGGAATATAGCACCAATTCTATGCGAGCAATGTAAAATGGTAGCCCCAAAACAGGTTCGTATGGGGTACCTATATATTCCTCTGCTTTTGTTAAGGGTAAACTGTAATTATGCTTGAGTGGAATAAAGTTATGATACTATTGTTTTTATTATTATCATCGTCTTCTTCCTTAAATTTTCTTCCATTTTCACTGAGTTGTTTTAGTGCAAAGAGCACGGGTTTTCACCAAGTTAACTCTTAACTGTTCTATTGCGTTGAGAAATTTTCTCGTGATAAGGCCGGTAGTAATTACTACAGCCTTTTGCATTACGATGAATGTATTTGGATGAAGGTGGAATATTTTGAAATTGTTTTGTATATATTTTGGGGTGATACCGGAGCTATACAAACCTGTTCCATATTTCATATTCTTTTTATTTTTATTTCCAATTCATGGTACTTACTTATTTTTCTGGCTGTTTGGTTGTGAATTTCCCAGAAAAAGTCGAGCCTCGCCACCTGTTGGCGATACCACGAATTGTCGGGTTTTCGTTTTGGTTTTGTTTTTGGTTTGTCACTCCGAGAATGGGAGTGAATAGGCAGTCGTCCAGTGAACTTCGCAAGCATATGAGCAACCCCAGGAGAAGGAGCCATGTCGCGCCCCCGACGGGAACAGCAGCAGCGGTGAGTGGTATGCCATCGGCCCGGCTCGACTTTGATTTAAACAATATACAGTCCACTTTTATTATCACGATCGGAAGTGATCATATGGTCCTTCGGGCCGGATTTGTCGTTGTAGAATCAGTGTTGGTGTTAGAATACTTTTGGTTTTCCCTTTTTTGGTTGGTTTTATTAGGGAACGTTGAAAATGCCAGTGATCGACGATGTAGAGTTTCGTATTGCATCTCTCTTAGCGAAGATGGGTCGTATTGATAATGTCGCTAAAGATTTCGAAAAGAATTCGAGTGATGTAAAAAAGAGGAATTTATTACGAGCTATGACGGACCACGTGGATAGTCTTTTGGAGGAATTCAATGAGGGTATTTTGAAATTAGCCTCGTTGTACGCGAAACAGTCCCCTCCCGTCGAAAAGGACAAGGAATTGCGTAAGTCTACGGAGGAGTTCGAGGCTATGTTTTTTAATACTAAGGCAATTCTTCTGACATATTTCCCAGATATAGAGCCACACTTATGGTCAACGGGCCATCTTGCGACCGGGGAAAGTAATTCAACTCATACCGTAGCTCTCCCTAAGCTCGATTTAGTCGCGTTTAATGGCGATTTAATGCAATGGCAGTCATTTTATGATGTATACCTATCTGCGGTTCATGAAAACCCGTCCTTGAGTGACGTGCAGAAATTTTTGTATCTCAAATCTATTCTTAAGGGGGAAGCTCATTCGTATGTGTCGTCTTTACCTGTGTCCTCGGCGAATTACTCGGTCGCGTGGGAGAGTTTGAAAGCGCGCTATATGGACTCAAACAGGTTGACTAATGCCTATCTGGAGGCTTTGTTCGATATCAACCCGATCACCCGGGAAGGTCAAGCTATTCGCAAATTTTGCACATTAATTACTGAGTATGTTGGTGCGTTAAGCGCTGTGGGGCATAATGTCGAAAGTTGGTCGGTCCCAATGCTTTTTATGTTGCGCCGCAAACTCAATTCCGTGTTACGGGAGCGGTGGGAAAAGGTAGCGCTCAACGTTGGTGAGCCTTCCCTACAAACATTTTTTGATTTTTTAAGTGAGGAAGCCAAGATTTTGGAAGCAGCCTCATCGTTTCATTCAGATACTGGTCTGAATAAAAGGCCCCATAAGCCAATGCAATCTTTAAGAAAGTCTACTAGTATGGTTGTTAATACTGATAGACAAAGGGTCCAGAAATCGTGCCCAAATTGTTCGTTGCCGCATTCTTTGGAAAAATGCAGGAAGTTTTTGAAATTGTCAGTGGAATCTCGGCTAAGATTAGTTAAGGCTAAAGGGTGTTGTTTAGTTTGTTTCAGCCAAGACCATTATTTAAAAGATTGTGAATTCAAAATGCCATGCCCTAAGTGTAAATTGCCTCACAATGAATTAATTTGTTTTGCCAATCGTGAGGGTTCATGTTCGAAATTAGATAAAGATAATACTGCGGTAGAGCAGAAGCAGCAAAACCCTCAATTAGTGAGCGCAGACCCAGATGAGACGAAAGAAAATACAGTTCGAGAGGTGTCTTCTTTCCAAACGTGCACTCATCGGTTGGGGTCTGTCGTGATGCTTGCGACTGCCAGGGCGATCGTATTGGACATTGATGGCAATCGCCGCGTAATTAAACTCTTGCTTGACACTGCAAGTCAGGGAACCTTTATCACGGAATCTTGCGTTCGAAAGCTACGGTTGAATTCCAATAAAATTAGAACTCCTATTTTTGGGTTCGGAAATAATAATTCCGTGATATCGTCTGGAATTGTCAGTTTGAAAATGAAACCTTTGTCTGAAAGCACGTTGAAATTGGAAGTCAAAGCTATGGTGGTTCCTCATATTGCTCAATGCCCAAAATTATCGGTCTTTAATAGATCATGGCCTCATATAAAGGGGTTGAAACTTGCGGACCCGAGCTATTACGATGAGGAAGAAATAGACGTATTATTGGGGGCAGAATGGTTTGCACGCGTGGTAGTTAACGCGCCGATAATTGGTCCTCCAGGGACCCCAGATATTTTGCCAACTGTTTTTGGCCATTGCCTAATGGGGAAAATTGAAAATAAAGTAAATCAAATCCGAGTGTTCTGCTCAACACTTGGTGATAATGTTGAAGGTTTACTGCGAAAGTTCTGGGAGTCTGAGGAACCTCCTAAGAGATATCAGTGTAGTCCAGAAGATGATGCTTGCGAGCAGCATTATAAGAACAATATTTCTCGTGAATTGAAACAGTATGTTGTTCGTTTACCTTTTATCTCATCTACCCTTGAATTGGGACAAAGCCATGGTTCCGCGCTGCAAAGGTTCTATATGCTAGAACGCAGATTAACCAAAAACTCCGCTTTACGCTCGAAGTATAACGAATTTATGAAGGATTATTTTGAGCAAGGCCATATGATTGTGGCAACGAGTGCCCCATTGAGAACATCTTATTACATTCCGCACCATTGCATTTATCGTTCGAAGGCGGAATTATCGCGATTTAGAGTGGTTTTTGATTGTTCTATGAAAACCACTAATGGCATATCATTGAATGATGTGTTGCATAAGGGTCCCAAATTACAAGTGGATCTAATCGACATTTTGATGCGCTTTCGATTGCATGAGGTTGTGGTGATCGCTGATATACGCCAGATGTATAGAAATATTAAGCTACACCCGGCCGATTATGATATGCAACGAATATTTTGGAGATTTAGTCCCGAGGAAGAGCTCCAAGAATATTGCTTGACCACTGTGACTTATGGAATGAAATCAGCTCCATTTTTGGCAATTCGGACACTTCATCAGTTGGTATGCGATGAAGGCGCAGAATTTCCACTTGCATCTCGAATACTTAGAGAAAATACTTACATGGACGACATAGTTTCTTCAGTTCGAACCATTGACGAAGCATTAGTATTGCAGAGCCAATTAAAGAAGCTTTTAGATCGTGGAGGATTTGAGTTGCGCAAATGGTTGAGTAACCAGTTGGAACTGCTAGAGAATGTTCCCTCAGAATTTTGCATTCTGAAGCCAGAGTGTTTTACTTTTCAGCATGAAAACCAACCTGCCGCTGAAATTTTGGGTTTGGCATGGAATCCTAGGAAGGATAAATTTTCGTATAAGTTTGAGGCTGGATTTAGTGCCATCACGAAAAGAACCATATTGTCGGAAGTGGCTCGCTTATTTGATCCACTTGGATTTATTAGCCCTGTCACATTTTATGGAAAATGGCTCATCCAGCACCTTTGGCATTGCGGACTTGAGTGGGATGACACTCCTCCCGAAGAAGTGGTTGTCAAATGGAAACAATTCCGACATGAGTTACCACTCATTTCGAAATTTGAATTACGTCGTTGCTTGAAAGTAGACTCGGCAATCGACCTTCAGTTGCACGCCTTTGCGGATAGTTCGGAGAGGGGATATGCGGCGGTGGTTTATTTACGAATTGTGAATTCCGACCAGACGGTTGCCACGTCATTACTGATAGCTAAGTCTAAGGTGGCACCGATCAAGCGGATATCATTACCTCGATTAGAATTATTAGGTGTGGTTTTGGCTACTAACCTTATTGATTACGCAAGAGATATATTGCTCCCTCACTGCGTAATTTCTGATGTTGTCGTATGGAGTGATTCAATGGTTGCTCTTCAGTGGATCAAGTCATCTCCTCACCGCTGGAAATCATTTATCGCAAACAGAGTCACTATGGTTCAAGAGAAATTATCTCCGAACAAATTTCGGTATGTTCCATCAGACTCTAACCCTAGTGACATAGCATCGAGAGGAGCCCTTCCTCGTCAATTGATCGAGGACGCAGGTTGGGTGACGGGCCCGTTATGGCTAAGTGAACAATCGGAGGCATGGCCGAGGGCTCCCAGCCTATCTCGCCAAACGGATCGTGATGCCCTTGAAGTGGAAGCTCGAACAATTAATCTCCATACGGCACTAGAGGAAAATACGCTGACTTGGTTGTTGATGTTTTCCTCATTTTCACGACTGAAGAGGATAGCAGCATATTTGCTGCGATTCATTCATAATTGTAAGCACCCTAACGAGAAACATATTGGTTATCTCACTACTGGAGAGTTGGACCAGGCTGAGGTGCGGTTGGTAATCTTAGTGCAGCGAATTGAGTTTCAAAAGGAATTAGATTTATTACGGAAAGAAGAAGTGCCAAGTCGCTTAAGAAAATTGAACCCATTCATCGATGAGGAAGGTGTCTTAAGGGTTGGAGGCAGATTGAAGCATGCCAAAATTGCATTCAGCCAGAAGCATCTAATGTTGATTCCAAGTTATCATCATTTAACGGCTTTGATTATCGATTATTATCATGAGACCTACCTACACCCTGGGTCACTTCATTTGCACTGCCTTATCCAGTCGAAATTTTGGATCATTAATGCTAGAGACGTTGTTCGTCGAAGAATATTGCACTGCATTAAATGTTTTCGTGCAAACCCCAAACCGAAAGAGCAGTTTATGGGCAATCTACCGCCCTCTAGATTGAAAAAAATGAATGCTTTCAGCATATCGGGTGTTGACTATGGCGGGCCATTTGCTCTAAAAATGGCTAAAATCCGAAATTCTAAGATATTAAATGGATATATTTGCTTGTTCGTTTGCTTTGCAACAAAGGCAATACATTTAGAGCTTGTTTCGGATTTAAGCACAGACTGCTTCTTAGCCGCGCTAAAGCGGTTTATCGCTCGTAGAGGCGCTGTGACAGAAATCAATAGTGATAATGGTACTAATTTTGTAGGGGCACAGAGAAGGATGGCGACTTGGAGGAAAGTAACGTCATCAACTGACTTCAATGACAGAGCCGAACGATATCTGGGTGGAAGAGGAATCACATGGAAATTCATACCACCGGGCAGTCCTCATATGGGAGGGCTATGGGAAGCCGGGGTAAAATCGGTGAAAAGGCATTTGGGAGCATCACTAGGCGGTCAAGTGCTGACGTACGAAGAATTTTACACGGTGTTAGTACAGGTAGAAGCTGTATTAAACTCAAGGCCTATTACTCCAGTTAGTTCGGATCCTAACGATTTTGAGGCTTTAACTCCTGGCCACTTTCTCCTACAAGAACCAATTTACGCACTTCCTGAAGAACTGGAGCATGGTAATAGTGGATTGGGGAGACGATGGAGTTTGCTGCAACAAGTAGTAGGGACATTCTGGAAGCGATGGCAAAATGAGTACTTAATGACTCTGCAGCGGAGAGGAAAATGGACCTCAAAAAGTGGTAATATCAAGGAGGGTGACTTAGTTATATTGAAGGAACCGAATCGTAGCCCATGTAGGTGGAGACTTGGCCGAATAAACCGTTGCTTCTTGGGGACAGATGGCTTGGTTAGGGTTGCTGAGGTTAAAACTGAGCAGGGAGTGTTTAGACGGTCAGTAAAAGATTTGTGTCCATTACCTCTATCGGGTAATTAACGTTTGAGGTCAGGATTTCGTTTTGTTTTTTTTTGTAATGTTAGGTTTAGTTCTGTAGTTGATAATTTAGTGTTTCGTATTTGTGAACCTTTCCGAGGGCTACCCATTCCTATTAAGTCTCCTTGATGGCCCCCTTGGAGTGAAGAATAAGCAATCCTTTCCTTTTTGTTTTGTCTTTCCCTCTCCTTACCCAAAGTTGAGGTTGGTTTAGTTAAAGTTGGACTATATGATCACATTCAAAAGGTGAAGTAATATATGATTGTTTATCTATTCGATATTAATTTAATTGATAATTACTTTTGGTTTTTTTTTTTGCTTTGGAACGTTGTTCCAAGGGCGGGGGAATGTTTGGTTGTGAATTTCCCAGAAAAAGTCGAGCCTCGCCACCTGTTGGCGATACCACGAATTGTCGGGTTTTCGTTTTGGTTTTGTTTTTGGTTTGTCACTCCGAGAATGGGAGTGAATAGGCAGTCGTCCAGTGAACTTCGCAAGCATATGAGCAACCCCAGGAGAAGGAGCCATGTCGCGCCCCCGACGGGAACAGCAGCAGCGGTGAGTGGTATGCCATCGGCCCGGCTCGACTTTGATTTAAACAATATACAGTCCACTTTTATTATCACGATCGGAAGTGATCACTGGCTATTGTCTTTTCGATGTTATGCGACAGTGGTACAGCAGTATTATTTTTGTAAAAGTTCTATTTTTCTTGTCAATCGACATTATTATTGTTATTGTTATTATTCCTTTTCTGTCACCTTAAAATTTTAAATTTGAAACTTTTGCTTTTTGGACATGTCAAAAAAGTGTCATTATAAGGAACCCGAAGAGTGTAGTGGTCTGCTCAGAGGCCCGGGCCTCTAAAGGTCCGTAGTACGATTCTCATGGAAATCAATGCGAACTAAAGTTGAGGAATTCGAATTTTTCCCGGTGAATCACTTGAATGTAGCCTTCTCGGGTTTCCAACCAATATCTTTTCATCAATCCATAAGTTGTTGCGAATATCTCCCAACAAAACGTCGGCCTACAACATGCAGACCTTGACCCGGTTGGAAACCCGAGAAGAGCTCACTCATGAACTAAATTTGGTGATGGAATATACTAAACCCTGAGACACATATGAGCCGTTACATATGCTCTGAAAAAATTTGTATAGGAATCAATTGAGGCATTTATTTAATCACCGATATGAAAACAACGTTTCTCTTTAAAAAGGAACGAATAAAATTCAATTAGTCTCCGTGGTTGTCATTCGGAACTGTGGGAAAGAAATATGACTGAAGAAGCTTACTTAAATGACTTCGAACGCAAATTGTATGATATTCAAGCCGGAAAAGTTTCTGTGTTTCTTTGTCAAAAAGAGCTCCGACTCTTTGTAATGAAAGAGAATTTAAGTCGAATTAAAAATAAAATAATTAACAAAATTTGAATGTGGAATATTTACAAATTTGCCACGTTAACTACGATGAAATCCATATTATTAATTATGAAAAAATAACGAAGTTATCAAAAAAAATAATTTTGACTGTGAAAGAAATTGAGATACTAATGTAGTGTCCACTTTGTCCATAACATCATCGAAAAAAGTTTTCCCCTCAAGAACGTGTCAGGTGGTATAATATTCCATAAATATTTCCTACTGCACAACGCTTCCCATCACTTTTACTTGGAAGGTCAGGCCCGAGTGCTGCTTATTGATACCCATATACATATGTATATGTGGTTAGTTATTTTCTTTGACGTTGGGGAACCTATGTGATCTGCGACTTACAGATAAAATAACCTCCTTTCTTTCAAAGATTCTTCAGAAATATATAAAATATGGAAATTTCCACCAAATTTAATTGTATTGATGTGCTAGTTTCATATTATTTTGTACTGATTGCTTTTACCTTGTTATTACGAATTTGATTACGATTTGAAATGATGATATTAAATACGAGCAATACATTTCAGAAAGTATGGTAATTAGGAGTCGTAATCTAGTATAAGAGCTGAAAATAACTGGGTTAATTAGCAACTTTGGGAAAATATATCTCGAGTTTACTTTGTAGCAGTTTCTCACTGCTAAGTACGCAGTATCTCGGCACATTTCTTAGGGTAGTAGGAAGAAAAATAAGAAGAGGCACCTGGCTGATTAATTCCTTCTTTAATTTGTTCTTTGAGCAGATGTGCTTCCGGCAACGGTCACAATATCGCACCCAGTGGCGCATTTCTAATTACCGTAGCGGGCTTGAGAATTAAGGGAAAGGTAAATCCTTGTAATCGTATCATAATGCGAGGGTGCAGTCCCGTTAGGACTCTTGTAATATTCCCGAGAGGATAGGGCTGTCATCTTGTCGCGTTCGTTCTGACAAGAGTTAAATCTTCGATGAAGTTAATAGGTGTGACGTTTGCACATCGGGGAGGAATGCAGATGGTTATTTCATTCAAGCAGGATATCCTACCAGTAGGGATGAAATTCTTATTTGGGAACAATGAGCTCTCATTTCAAAATACTTCTGCCGGGCGTGCAGGAAAAATACCTCTAATGGAAACCATAGAAGGGAGTACATTCACCTATAATTTTCCTGAATTCGGCCGGTCTCTATGGCGGCGGGTTGAAGTTCTAATTTGCTATCCTTGAGGTTGCGGGTTCAAATTTGTTCGGGAAGATTTTTCCATATCCTAGGCTCGGTTTTATGTGCAATTGTGCATGACTCTCAAGTCATTTTTAATAGAAGACTGTGGAGTCCTGATTTTAGGTGGTAAGTCATGACGAGATTGATGTTTATTTAGAATAGCAAAAATAGAGTAAATTGCGTTATTTTCCGACTTTAGTTTCTCTGCAGTATTCAGCATTGCATTAAGACGTCAAGGGATATGCAACTTTTAAAGTTTATGTACTCCGAGCTTTTATTTTGCAGCTTGAAATTGCATGGTCATAATTTTGCGATAGTTTGCAAATAAATTTTTAGCTGGGAATGCCAAGTTCTCAGATCTTGCTGATAAAATAAATTTAACTGTAAGTTAGTCTCATCATTGAGGTACAATTTTAACCAATTATGATGAATTTCTGTCAAAAACAGGAAATATACTTTTTGTTATATAAAAGATATTATTTCGTCTACTTGATCTTTTTCGTCTAAAAATATTTTTTAATCAAGGAACTTTCCTTGGAAAAACAAATCTCAATCGTAAATACTTGGTGTTCAAATTTTCGGAATAATACCTAATGATGTTCAAGACGTTCCGAGACCCAGCATTTTATTATGACAGCTGAGGCCAAACTGATCTAAAAATACTTTCCAATCAATGAATTTTCCTTTGAAAAATTGCTTTCGAAGTAAAGTCTTAAAAAATTAATTTTAAAATTTTCCAGATCATACCTATCGATGATCATAGTATGCCACGTGCCAGAATTTTAATTATAATGGCTACTTTTCCAATTAAGTGCTCGAAATTTATTGCAGGAACATAATTAAATACCCTCGCTTAATTCTTTGCTTAGCGATGCATGCTGAAAATTACATCACACTACTTTGACTTCGCTCACAGTTTCAGATTCCCAAAATAACGATAGTTTTTAAGCGAACTAGAATTAGAATAGAAGCGAATTTTGCTAGATCGGCCAGCTTTCAGAAAGGAGCAATATCTAGGATAGGCGTTACTGTATAAAGGAGGCAGTGACCTTCAAAAATCTCCATCCCGGAAAGGAAGGCGTAATTCGAAGATATTCCGCAGCGCTGGCGTCGGCGCTTTAAAAGCCTCCTCCTCGCAGATTCTAATTATAATCATTAGCCGGCCCTGAGCGCGGCAGCCGAGCCAGGGGTGGCAGACTGCATTATATGGAATGAGCCGGCGTGAATTCCAGGGCCTTCCTCATCGCTTTTTAAAATGAGGGCTTTGCTTTTTTGCCGTTGTTATATATCGGGCCTTGCGCTTGCCTTTGGAAGGCATCGCTACAACACACCAAGCCGTATCTCAAATAATCCGCTAGCTACGGCTTTAAAACATATATGTGTGCGTTCATCGTACGTATCAGCTCTTAAGGGCGGGAAGGCTCTCCTACTCCATGGCATTTCATTAAAGAGTTTTCCTCTTATTGCGAATGGCTCGCAAGAATGCTCAATTAATCTCCTTTAAAAAAAAAAAGAAAACCAACAGGCGTAGCGGCACGGCTATTAATTCACCCAGGGGATTTTTTTAATGGCGGGGGAGTGTGCTTCCTGGTTTATTCAACCATTTTCTTTGCACTTGCTTTGGTGTGCATGGTTAAAAAAAGAGTGCGTAAACTTTCGTTTCATTTTACGGCAACTTTTTAAAAAATTACATGGAAGAAAAATTTTTCACGGTGTGAATGCTGCGAATTTAACTCTTGTTAATGGGGTTTTTTACCGTTTATATTTCACAGCGTCGTGCAGGGTGATAAGGTTTTTGCAATCCTTTTAAACCGCAATCATAATGTGCGTCGAGATATAGCCGACGTGCATACGAGCGTTCCACTTGTTACCAAAAAAATAATTGTAGGAATTACATGTTTTGTGGCTCATCCTTTGCGCGTACATTCCATTTTTTTTTATCTTTTGGGATGTGTTTGAATACCAAAACATTTCAAAGCAATTTCGTTGGTGTTTAAAATAATTCCACCCTAAGTTCTGATCCGTCATTAGTCTAGCTCAATTCACTGTGCATGAAGCGAACCAAACTCTTACGTACGTCCATACCTTACCAAAGCCAGAAATACCCTTTGACCCTGCCTTTGCCCTGGATGGGTACAAGGTCAATGCTCTAACTCTTCTGTTTAGTCGCACACGAGCCTTGTTAGTGGAAATATTGAACGGAGTTCAATAAAGTATTCATCGTCGCAGTCAGCCAATAGCTTTTCAAAGATGTTTTCCACGAATACAAAATTCAAACAAAATTATGCCTTTTAAATAGTTTTTTCCAAAAGATTTTATCCTTAGACACATTAGAAGCAATTCGATTTGAGTACTCAGAATGTGGGAATCTCATTCCATGCGATTTTAAATAGATCCATTGTATATAATTTTCTTTTTTAGCCGACCCTATCGTTATTTTTAGTGGCTTGATCAATACTTCAATTTAAGCATTCATTTATAAGTAGGTCAGACAAAGGTATAGTAGCGTTTAAACATTTCGTTGCTAGAAAAATGAGCCTGATTTAGAAGAATAATTTAGCACTCAATTATAATGGATTCATATATTTAGGTATTTTTTTTACGATTCGTAAACAGAAATGGATAAGTTAGGAAATCAAATGCTGACAAAAAAATTCCATGAAAATACCGATACCTTGCAATACCGATACATATTTTAAATTCAATGGAACTGAAATTTCCAATAAAAAACATGGAGTAAAACCCTACCGTCAGATTCAGCCTATTCTACCATAAGATGGCCTCAGATTTTATTGTTATAATCTTGGTCCCTGTCAAAGTTTCCTCTCTGACTTGCTGGCGGCAGATATCCAATGGGGTGTGAATGAATGAGTAGAGATGATCATTAAATAAACAATCAACGGTGAGACGCGAATATAGCGATAGGGTTCAGGATGAGGGCTTGAAGTTCTCAACTACGTATTCGTCCCTGTGGGTAGGCCCGGGGAGCGATGCAATTAAAACTGCGGGGCCTCTTCAAAACGCTGCCCAATTAGCTGACCATCTCCAGAGTAAAATCTCGAGTCTGCGGCCGTCGAGTGAATGGTTTTTCTGGGCGGGGATGTTTAATCTGGTCCTCCCGATGGAGGGTTCAATGCAGTTAATATGCGATGGAGGGAGGTGGTTTTCCGATAACACGCTTCCAGAGCCAAAACGCACGAAATCTTGAACACTTATTTACGAGCTGTTCTCAGGGAAAAGCGTGGATATTGTGATAAAATATGAGGTGGAGAGAGGACCCGTAGGGGACGATATCACCCCTGTAAAGTAGAATTGAGGGCCAACAATGAGCAACCTTAGAAGATGAGGAGGAAAACGCGAAGTGTATCATCACACCAGTGGCGGATCCAGGGTAGGGACAAGGAGATTGGTTGAGTTGGGGATCTATGTGTGGTAACCTCCAAGTAATAGTGCCAGCAATAGTGTAGATCCATAAGGTTACGAACATTTCGAGGATTTTCAGGCTTGTAAGAACGCTTCAAGATTGTCTCATAACTAATTTCCAATGAATTAAGTTTTTAAAGCAAATGTTTTCACAAAATTTCCGTTATACTTAGTGTATATTGGAAACCACAGGATGGCGTTATTGTCCCTCTCTGTATCCGTCACTAATCACGACTCATGCCTTGTCCATAAGGTAAGCATTACGATTGCATCACTGTATGAAGCTGTAGATAAATATGAGTTATTTCCACAAGGGATTCCAAAATTCCGGTAAAAAGGGAAACAAAAAACGGGGTTTATTTTAATTTATTAGTTGTATTCAATTTAAGAAATCTCAAAACGGGATACATAAGTATTTATTATAATGTATGGTAGGATATCTCAAGTATCCTCAGACCTTTAATGACAAGGTTTAAAATTGAAAGTACATTCAGATCAGGATGATGTGACCTCAAGACGTCATTAATACATTTTTCCACAATTTTCACCATTAATTTTTAATATTTTTATCATACATTAAAAATGGAGCAAAAATAAAGTTTCTAGTTTTTTGTTTGTATTAAATAATAACTAGAATATGGAGCAAGTGGAGAGATTAAAAAAATATGTAGTGGGAATTATTATTTCTAATATGTGCCATCTCAATTAAAATATTAGCCTTGGTAACAATTTCCACTCTCCGAGCGATCCCTATAATAAATACTATGAAAACCATATTATTTAGAGATTTTTACAAAAGTGAGACTGAGTTTCAATTGGTAACCCAAGCATATGTAAAAATATTTTGAAGTAAAGATATATGTGTAGTCCCATGGAAAGCAAAAAATGAGGATACAAATGACATTGTAAGAATTTTATATCAGTAAATTTTGTAATAATTGAATTTTAAAATTTGACATCATGACATGAAATTGTGTGTATTACAACATTTCACGCTTTCCAACTATTATTTCAATTTGGAACGAGCAACGGATTATTTGATTTTGTATTATATTTATGATTCCTAAAAGTATTCCCCTTTACAAAACTTGAAGAGCTATTTATATAATTAGAACTGATGTACCTTTATATGAAAACGGTTCGTTTAAAGTTCCTCTATGTTTTAATATTTCCAAAACTAAAGTTTTAGCTATCGTAGAGAAATACTACTTACTTTAACACTAAGCCAAATCAGCATGAGACGTTTATAAGAACCCAATCAAGCCTGCTAAGAAAAATTCATTTTGCACATCAATTGTGTGTAACCACTGATACACGATAGAGTGCAGCGCTTTCGTTTCATTAAGAGGGGTCGAGTAAATCCAAGGAAATTCATGTTCAGCGTAGACGTGTATCAGGAGTGGCGCTTACGCTTTGCTTGGGAGAGGATTAAGCAAATGAAATATGCTTGGACACTACGTTCTGCATTACTTTCCGCAGGGTTTATGGGAGAGTTATTTACGATTGCCTTCTGTTGGTGCGATTAACACCTTTTTGATTATTCCGTGACCCATTTGTAATTTCGAAATGCGTTGGGAGATTTCTCGCTGCACTCATGGCGAGAACTAACCAGAGCCCCATTTGAAAATAGTTTGTTCCATGTACGATATTTATATGCTCGCGACGAAATAATTTAAAATGACGGTAAAATAAATGTGTAATAAGTGGCCAGCGAGGAAGTTGTCTACCTAAGAATCAACATCATGGGTGAGAAATCTGAGGATTGGTTTAATGCTGCTCTCTTTCCCTGCTATGTTTTCTCCACATTCTCGCACCTTCCACCGGACATAATTAGGTGGTTGAAAATGAATTAGGGAAAGTTATACCTAGCTTTAACCCTTTGGGGTACAACGTCAAGGCTGGCTCTACAGGCCAGGTGCAATCATCAGGTCCATAGTCAAGTAGAGCTTAACATCATAAGGATTATACAAGGGCAATGTTTCGAGAAATGACAGCCATAGATTATTTCAAAATAATAAACTCTTTCATTGAACATAGAGCATAATATTAAATCTAGTGGAAATTTACTTTGAAGAACCGCAATGGACCGCTAAGTATTAACACTAGTGTATTAGATGTCAACGCAAATTGTCCGAGATTCTTGTATCGTAAAATAATTTCTAATTTCAGCACATAGAAAAGATTGACTAGGACTACAGAGGTTCCCTTACTCCCACATTTCCTCACTATGCTGTGGGACATCGGCATATGTTACTTACTCTAAGAGGTGGAATTATTTTCTGAAGAAAAACAAGTTCCTCCGTAAAGGTGAATCAGTTTAAGAGGTAGCCAATCTAGTCACCTGATATATTTTGAAAAAATCGTTAATTAAATTAAATAAAATGTCATGCATTCGCCAATCCCATGTTTGCGAGTAAATTATTTCATTAATCACCTGTTTAAACATTCAAATAGTATTGTACTAACAGCTATTTTTTGTCTATTTAACCATTTAAAATGAGATTTAATATCAATATCGATATTTTACTTTATATTTCGCTTTATAAACGTTCCCATGGACAACATCCACCAGAACTGAATATATATTTATCTACCTATGCATGTATCAACAAGACTTTTTTATATTTACAAAAATATGTGTTATCTATAACTTTGTTAACAATTTATCTGATTTTACTCATTATGCGATTTCTTTTTTTTTCTACCTATCCATTCCTCCTTCCATCACTTTCTTCATCAGGCCATCATGTCTAATGACACTGCTGATTGGGTTGTCTCCCCTTCTTTTCATGGTTTTCGGATGGCTTCTCTTTTCTCCGTCTCTCTCTTGAGGACTTCCTCGTTTTCGAAGTACTTATACGATCCATATATTTTATTTCCAATATTCTTCAGTATCACCTCATTTCGAATGCATCCAAAACCCGAGACCACACGATTAAATATTAATCAAAAAGTATTATCTTGTTATATCATATGGCTATTCCCATTGTATATTTCTGCATTCATTTCAATAGATGGTTCATTTATATCATTCGGGTGATATGATTAATGAAGTTAATCGTTCGGATTTTCCTCCTAAGGATATTTCCTCAACATGCATTTATTCTTTAAATTCATACTTAAGTACTTCTAAGGAATAACTACAATTTTTTCTCGTCTGCAACTTCATAATCGCCTTCAAATTTGACGCCCCACTACCTATTTAATGGAATAGGGTATTCTATATCGGGGATTGTGAGTCAAAGTATGTGAAACAGAATAAAATTATTATGTCATTCAATGTTTAAGAAATAAGTTTATGATCAACAAAAAATTTAAGACCGACATGGTTTTTGTTGTCATTATTGATTTTTCTATTCGATCACCATTCGAAATTCGCCGCTAACTGACCTTGATTGAAACTGATGAAAATATTGGGCATGATTAATGTCGCATATTAATTATAAGATATCTTTAATAATATGGAAGAGTAATTAATGCATATCCATTTATTGCTCTGTGGAGATGATATCATAAATAAATCAACAGCATTACCTTCCACCAAATTTTATCATTATTAATTAAGTCAAAATTCTTGTTGATAATGGTAATTGATTCCTCCATGTAAGATCATTTCTCACTAACCTTGATTTTTAATTGAGTTCATTAGCTACGTAGTGTAGTATATGACTTTAGCGATGAGATGAATAATTTTCAAGCTTCCACTTTGCACATTTCAAAATGAGAATGCTACTGGAATGAATGGAAGCACCAAGAAAATTTAGCTTCTTAAAATATTAAATGATATCAAATAAAATAACGTTACCAAAATAAACCAATGCCATAAACAATGTGTAAATGTTTTTTAAATTACCCAAGTGTTTAACTCTTAGTGTTTATGTGCGGAGTAAAACGTCCTCATGTATGTTCCTGAGGAACTGGCAATCGTTTTCCCATCATACACCCATATATTCAGCTTCTTCACAATTTCTTCGGCATTTCTTTCCTCGTTAAGGACTCTGAGTACCTAAATCGCACCACACGCTCCTTCTTAACTCTTGAGTACCATATGTCTGTACGGTAATTAGCGTCTCTAACATGCTCTATGAGCTCTTGATTCTAATTTAAAAATTCCTTTTCTATACTCAATTACTCATACTTTCATTATATTAGCTTAATTTTCAACCATGTCGTGCGTGCAACGTCTTGAAATATAAGTTAAGGGATTTCATTCTGGTGATACCAGGCATGTATTCAGGGTGACTTTTAGCCCTCCAAAATATTTTCTTGTGAGCCCTTGAATGAATGTCGCCCTAAATAAGTTTTGGAAACGTATTACGATCCTTAGATGATAACCTGTCTCACTCTTAAATATATCTTTTCTTATCGAATGGTATTTGGAGGAGGGGACCGACAGCTCAGGTCGTTTGCGCCATGAGGGAAGGGTAGATAAGGAAGGGGGGAGAGAAACCCAGCGTCAGCATTAGCCTGCTCTTAACGAAAGGCGCCTAGGGGACTACGGCTTAACGTCCCATTCGACGGACGGAGTGTTGCGCTTGAAATATCATCCACACAACATTCAAAAAGGGATCGGGCAGTCTCATAAAATTCTCTGCCTTCGCCGGGATTTGAACCCGAGTCCACATGGAGGGAATCCAACTCTCTAGCCACCACACCAACCCGTTACCTCGTTCTTATGATCTAATATTAGGTCTTAGACAACGAGTCACCAGCGGCTTCCAGTCAAAGAGAAAATTTAAAGTACATTACTATAAAAAAAATCTATTGCGGTTTTACTGAAATTATATTAAAATGTTCATTAATATTTTTATTGCTTGAAAATAATTTAATCCTTCCATATGAGTATGTATCCTCCTAATACTTAATATCATACATATCATTGGAGATAGTTGAAATGTGTTTACGCATGCACATTTTTTCGAAGCGCAGTTTTGCGAAAAGCACCTATGAAGTCTTTTTTTTTTAATTCAGGTTATTCCTGAATGGCTAAACTCAGCAAAAATTTCACTCGTTCTCTTTCGCGGCGTCTTAGACTTAAGTTAAACTTTTCTCCTTAAATAGTAGATTATATAATGCTCGCGGGTAATGAAAAAGGTGCATATGAGTGCAGAAGTTACGGAGAGTTCACATTCATTGCACTATTTCTCAAAAATTCCGGCGTTGGCCTGTGCGAGCGTTTTATTTCTTTTTTTCTCTCTCAAGCAACTCGGCATAGTTCTAGTAATCTTAAATGGCTGCTCTTTAAGCGCTCCATGTACCGACGCAAAGAACTCCGCCTTGTTTCACTTGATACTAGACTAGCAAAGAGAAATTAAAAGAGAAAAAAAAAACTCGAAGCCGGCTTAAGCACTTAGCAATTCACCATCCTACTCTCCCCCCTTCCTCTTTGTACGCCCGGAGAGAACAGACGTGTGGGTAATGAAGTGCCTTCCGTGCGCTTTCTAACAGCAATTCGCTAATACGCCGCATGGAAAACTTTTTGAGCACTCAAGATGCATTTTATAGAACTTGCTATCGGCGGAAAGGTTAACAGTGTACGCAGGAAAAATAGAAAAAAAAGGAAATTGTTCGTTCAGCAGCAAGGTCTTCGCGCAATTGTTCTGTCATGAAAGCTTCGAAATTCGGTTAATTGCACGGGACTGTGCCGAACATCTTGCACTAATAACCCGTAATTTTGTAAGGATGCTCTTAAAATGTCAAGCCATTTAAATGGTCAATTGGATGCTAATGTATAAAATTCAATAACTCTCATAAAAATGATGGCGCAAAATTCGATGGAATCGTAAAAAATAGAAGTATCAAATTGGGTCATAATTAGCTCTTCACTGATGACATATATATCTGAGGACCATCCAGAATTACTCATTGATCAAATTTAATGAAATGCTTAAGTCAGTACTTATGCTATACTGTGAATTTCACAAAATGCGAAGTTCACAAAATGTGAATTTCACATCTATAATGGCGCAAAGCTCTATGAAGTACCTACGTAGTTTAAAGAAATTACATGGTTTCATAAATAGCTACCCCCTGATGCAGGCAGTAGACTTGCATAGTTCATCCAGAATATTAATCGATCAAAGGTTCATCACGGTAATACCACCATCACCGATTACTTGAAACAGGATTAGGATAGCCAAGTCATATCACGGCTCATTTATCGGATATATAGTGGATACAAACATATGGTTATGTAAACTGCAGGGATTTGGATGGGCTCATTAAGGGATTATTTGGATCAGCTAAGTGAATAAAAATCATGGTGCAGTGGGATTCCATTTCTTTCAATTGATGCGTACGTGGTTGATAAATTCAGCTGAAATATTGCTATAATTGGTATATAATATAATACAGGTAATATTGTTCGTAACCCCACTACTTCTGAGAGGCTACCCTATAGTTCCACCCCTAACCCCTCCCCCTTATCTCTATCCGGGATCCGCCAATGGATGTATCGTATTTCCGCCGCATTAAACTTGAAACGATTTCATGTGTTTGTACGGGCCGCTGATTTTTATTGACCGAATCAGGTTTCGACTAACTATGTCGTCATCAAGGCAAAATAGCACATTGCGCGAGGTTATTTATGCACTTTTTTTTGGAGTTGGAGGGTGGTCAAATAGAGGTCTTTATAAAGTGGGGGGAGGTGAAAGGAATTCACGACGTGATTTTCGACTTCCGCTGAAAACAACCTTCGTCCGCCGTGCGCGCGTCAAAAATCGACCGTCTCGTCGGCGGCCCGTTAATTAGGGTCTTCCGTAACGCGAGCCGCACGGCCGACGCATTCGCGACACGGCAACCCCCGCTTCCTCCGAGGCTCTGACGCGAGGCAGACACATGCACACGAGAATAGGCTTAATTAGGGCTCGGTTTTTCCAAGGCGAACGGCAGGAGTGTGCATGGACGAATGGCGGTGGATTAGTGCACACATTCACCGCACAGTTCTTTCATCGGTTCCGGGAGCGCTTAATTTTAGATTTCTGCGCATCCAATACGTTTTTGAAGTATGGTAGAATGTACCATTGGAGATGAAAAAAATGTCGGTTGATTTAAACGCAACGTGCATTCAAAATTTAAAAAAAAATCCGCTGTTGAAATGAAAAATGATTCTTGATTCCGGGCGTGGCTTTCGCGAATGATACGGAATGTCAAGTACGCCTAAATATGTTTAGCTTGTGAGCATATTTTGTATTTATTTCTGTGGCTTGGTGCTATAAGGCAGGGGTCAAAAATTTACAATTTTGTTTTTATACCTCCTTAGCAATTTAAATCTTGGAAGCTGTGCAGTGCATAAAGGGTCGGTGTCTGGAACAAGTAGGAAAAAAAATTATGGCAAGTTTTGGGTCATTCAATTTAAAATAGGGTTGAATTTTTCATTAAAACTTCAGACTGCTCTTCTAAAAAAATAGCGATTTTGACGGGACAATTGACCGCGAGACGTAGAGTGTGTAATAGTTAATAGGGATACTAAAAGTGATGGTCTTAAGAACACCTAATCTTTCAATTATATTCCCTATACTTCCTCTGACGGACCAGTCGCGGTCGTTATTCTTACATAACACATCTTTTCTCCATCCTGTAAACATGTCACTTCTTGCACCGTTAAGGCTCATGCTTGGAGTCTATTGGAAACCAAGTGTTGCTCAAATATGTGCTCAGAGGTGTGCTGTCTTCTGATTCCTTCACTCACCACTTCACAGCGATTGCAACGCATGTACAAATTACTACTCTACACCCCGTCCCATCTCGCTCGCCAAATTTTTCGCTCAAGCTAGTCCTCGCCATGAAATCTCTTGCATATCATTTGGATGTAAGACCCGCTGGATAAGAGCCAACACCGGCTAATTTTAATGAGGAGCACTTTCTCCCGGCGACTTCACTTACGCGGCTATCATTCTTTTTCAACTAAAAATTTTTGCAAGGACTCGTAATTACTTTCCGAAAGGTTTCCATACGGCTTCGAGTCTTTCAGTACGTACGTACATGTACCTAATTATCCATTTTCTTCAAGCTTCCGCACAACATATCAGGGAGTGAAGGGGGGAGTTTTACGAGGAATTCTCCAATATTCAGCGTAAGAGAACTTGCGGCCAAATGTCAAAGCCACTCAAACGTGCGTATGAAATAGCGATGATCCTGTGATACACTGAAACTAATTAGAGTTTATGTACTTTCCCGAAGTTCCTCGTTAGTACATTCATTAGTATTTTTTGAGCAGAGGCCTGTGTTCCCATGACTACTCCCGTTGAAATTCGACCTTCACTTCTTCATTATTCGTTGTTAAGAAGACGCATCACTCTCGATCGGTCTTTATGTATACGTATTACTTCTGTCATTATTTCGCTATAGTCTTGAATTATTTTGATATAGTTGTGGAAAAACCCTTGTTAAGCATGCTTTAAAAATTTTCCGGCGAATATAATGAATGAATTCCTCTCAGATTCGCGCAAGGGTCAGAAAAATTAAGACAGTCAAAATTAATCTTAACTTTACTGTATTTTATTTTAGGCCGATTTGAGGCAGATTTTAAATTAATTTATTTTATTTAAAATCTGCCTTAATTTTTCTGACCAGCGCGTAAACCGGATAGAAGTTCATTTAGATCCTCGTAAACAATTTCTCCTATATATAATTTTGCCTCAGTATTTTCTCGGATGTAAAAATCTATATTTGAGGCTTGGGCAAGTGTTGAAAAGGGTAAAATCTATTCATGCTGAAAAGTTCAATGCGATAAATAAGTTCTAAATGAGAAAAATGCCATTTAAATATATAAAAATACATCCGGATAAGCGGAAGTCTTCTCAGTATGGAATGATTCCTGATTTTTCCTTATTGCCATTTCACTCCGTAACTTCTTTCCTTATGCTGGCCATGAGTATCAACAATATAAAGCCTTGTGCTGGTAGCTGGAATTAAACAGGCTCCGTGTTATGAGTAGTTCCCCTTTTTTGAAAATACGGCTGTTGACATTCGTTTTACGAAATTCTTACCACCTTGAAACCATGGTATTTTGGAGAATAACCTGTTTTATCTATTTTTATTATAACGAAATTATTTACAAAATACGTCGAAATTAGAACAAATACATCAGCTTTCCCTTTGATTTCCGCCAGGTTAGGCGTCTACCACAAAAAATGGAGAGAAAAGGTAATAAAAATTGCCTTCAAATTATTTAAAAATGAATGTGGCCAAGAACATCAATTTTATCTGTAGCTTTAACGAAAGCTTTTTTAATCTTCTAACTGGATTTTGACAGTAATTTTGTTATTCTCACTATTTATAATCCGCAATGGTGTTTGTTTTTGTTAAATTGGTCCAAATTGGAAAAGTATGAGGTCACTTTCAATAGAAGTCTCTTCTTCAAATAAAGTATTGGTCATTACAGATGTTACCTTACCGGTTAAAGTGGTGAACTTTTCCTGTAAATTTTATTTTCTCCGCAAAATATCCTGTTCCTTGGTGGGCAAATTTCACTCGCATGCTAATTTCCGCATTAAATCTACCTTTCCCTAGAGAAACTGTATTTTCCTTTTGCTTCAAATGTTTCGAAAACAGCGGACCCTCACAGTTAGAGCCTTTAGCAAATAAGTATGTTGTCGTGAAATTTAGTTAAGCCTTGAATTTCTCCAACACGTGAAACAAGGCTAGCTTCTCTAGGGACACCCATGTCTCATATCCTGTTCGGAGAGTTAGACAGGAACAAATGCCTTCACTGCCCTGTGCTACTCTCCATAAATTGCATGCCCTTTGAGATGAACTTCGTCTCAGGAAACAAATATAGGAATCAAAGGGGTGGGCATATTTTGGTTCACACGATGGTGGGTTGCAGTATCTTTCTGGTGGTTTGGGAAGTAGTTTAAATGTGTTCTTTGATAAATTTAACTATTAAGTTAAATTTATCTCAAGCTAATTTTTTTCCATTCTTGGCTTACTTTCCACAGATAAACCGTAAGTTTTTGCATCAGTAGCTCAGTTTTGGGTCATAATAGAGAAGGTATTTTAGGCAAGAAAACAGTCGATGAGAATTTGTTACCAGAATATTTTGTTTTACTCATCGAGTATTGTTAAAATAATTGATAATTAATAAACAAAGATGTACGTACGACTTAAGAAATAGTACTGAAGTAGCGGATGGAAGCTCAAATAATTTAGTCTACAACAACGTCGCAATGGCGTCAGGACGTATATGTACTCGCTCCTAGTAAAAGGCGAAAAACGAGGGATAGAGGCAAAGAAAACTATTCACTCTCTCGCATCATCCGGGAGGCTATGAAATAGAAAAAAGAAGCAGGCAATTTCAACAGAGATAGATGACAGGCATAGACTACATACCACTTGGAAGACAATCATGCACAAAAGCGCGCCAAAATCGGGGTCCTCGATGTTGATAAGTCGAACCTCTCGTAGGCCACCCTGACGACGCGATATATTGAGGATCATTTTCATCTGTCGGCACTCAGACCTGATCTGAAGATTAGGCCAGCATAGGATATGGGTCACAGTCAAAAGGCCCGCTCCAAAAATCCCGCGGCAACAAAACGCCCGAGACTAAGTCCCCATGGCGATTTTGTCAAGGGGATTTTGTCGCCAGGCCTTATGTCTTCAGGGGGTTTAGTCGTCGAGCGTTATCTCCTCTGGGGGTTTTGTCGCCGGGCCTTATGTCTTCAGGGGGTTTTGTCGCCGGGCCTTATGTCCTGAGGGGGTTTTGTCGCCGGGCCTTATGTCCTGAGGGGATTTTTGTCACCGGGCCTTATGTCCTGAGGGGGTTTTGTCGTCGGGCCTTATGCCTTCAGGGGGTTTTGTCGCCGGGCCTTATGTCTTCAGGGGTTTTGTCGCCGGGCCTTTTGTCCTGATGGGGTTTTGTCGCCGGGCCTTATGTCCTGAGGGGGTTTTGTTGTCGGGCCTTATGTCTTCAGGGGGTTTAGTCACCGGGCCTTATGTCCTGAGGGGTTTTGTCGTCGGGCCTTTTGTCTTCAGGGGGTTTTGTCGTCGGGCCTTATACCTTCAGGGAGTTTTGTCGCCGGGCCTTATGTCCTGAGGGGGTTTGGTCGCCGCGCCTTATGTGTTCAGGGGGTTTTGTCGCCGGGCCTTATGTTCGAGGGGGTTTTGCCGTCGGGTCTTATGTCGGCGGGGGTTTTGCCGCTGGGGATTCTGCACCGGGCCTTATGTCGGTAATCCCTTAGGACGCGATATATTGAGGGCCATTTTCATCTGTCGGCACTCAGGCCTGATCTGAAGATGTGGCCAGCATAGGCCTTGAAACTTCATCTTGAAAACAACTTGACGCAGCTAACCCGTAAACCATGGAGAGAACAACGAGGGACTATAGCGGAATACGCATGCACTCACTTCGCTTGAAGGTTAATAGGCTTCAAATTGGACTCTCTCTGGCTGTTTGTGCGTTGGCGAAATCACCAAATCTTCATTTGCGCACAGGAACCCATAATCGTGCTCATACTGGGTGGTGTTCTGCCAGGTACATTACTTTGGCGTTCTCACATTGAGTTAACCAGGTGACGAGTGTGAAATATTATCAAATCATCAGGTTATATTTACTCACTGTGAATTCACATCACCTTTTCAGTGGAGAAGAAAGTTGCAGGATGGAGATATCGGGATCGTCTTACCTGTAAAGAGAGAAAGTTTGTTAGATCTTTTGCAAAATTAAAATGGTGACGCAGAAATTCATTATCCTTTTCGTAAGCAAAAAAATATATGAGAATTAATTTCATTTTATGAAATCATTCCGTCAAAATTATGAGGTTAGAAGTGTAGAGTTTATACATTAAATGCTGGTAAGAGTTGAACTGCTTATGGTTTTATTTTGAGATTGGTGAAGATAGACAATTGTCTTACATCGCAGATCGAACTTTATCGGTGGATATCATATAATGAGCTCATAATAATAAACTTGTAGAGGAATACATAAGGATCACGAGTAACGAGCATGATACAGGAATATAATATTGGAGCATGCTTAATCACTAATTAATCTTTAAAAAATTGTATGCAGCAATTAATTTAAGTTATTTTTTGAGCATATAAATTTAAGAGTTTAAGAAGAGATCAATTTAATTTGAGAGTATATGATATGATATTTGAAATTAAATTTGACATTCAGCAGAACTTGCATTGCTCAGATATCGTATCCACAAGCTATGCTCACACTCAAACCAACTTTTTCTTAGGTTGCCTAGCGACAGCAAGGATTGAGGTTATCCATTACACGACCTACGGAAAGCACCGACTGTGGCTGAGTCTCGGTCTTGCCCTGTGTCCACATACGTACAGAGACCCCTCACTCCCTCCTAACCCACTTCTTCGTAGTTCTGTTCTCGTCCGCCGACCCTCAGAGCGCCACCGCAAACGAATCCGCGATCCCATTGTGTGCTCGCTTTTTACCCTACCAATGATTCTCTCCGGAGTCGAGGAATGGCAAACTTGATGCTTATTTTTTTCCGTTAACCGGACTGCTATATTTCTCAGTTCATCATTTGATACTGGACGAGCAGTCTTTCGCTCGAGGAGTGGTGGTACCTGTTCCTCTTGTGGCGAAAGACCCTCATGAGCATCGTTTTTCAATACTATGTGCAATAACCATGTAAATGGTCTAAAATATTTCTTGTTTTTTATAATAAATCCACAACCTGTTTGAGCATCTTTCATTTTCTAAAGGATTACGTAAATCTCCTGAAGTGAGGTTGAATCAATTCCTGTCGTGTGTTTTTGGTCGTATCGTTATGTTTTGGAAATATAAAGGTCTCAGGATTTTCTTTGAAATTGACTTGAAGACAGAGTTTTCGGGACTTTCACCGGGTCGAAAGGTTGATCTCTTACGATGCTTCGACGGCATAGTTTCCCTTGTCTTCGTGGTGGTGATGGGGCAGCTAGAAAATTTACGTTTATTCTTGCGAAACTAAAATTCCTGAGGTATACCTACCAACTCTGCCGTTTGGTAGATCCGGATCGTATCAGAGTTTCTTATAATCATTCCCCAAAAGTTGCCACATGTTTTTTTCTTTAACATTTTTCCATTAAGATGAGTTTAAATCGTTCTTTAATTATATCCGGAGGTGAGAAGGCAAGGGGTATAAATGCTTTTTTTCTCAACAGAGTTAGGTTAAGTCAATTGTTAGAAGAAATACAACAAAATTTGGTTGCCAAGGGATACGAGGGGAGGGAGTCTCTGCTCTGTACAGATATCGAGTGGAAAATCAAATGCACGATCAAATATGTAATCGATATAGTTTCTTTTCTATACCTATTTTCTGTACCTAACTCTGTATACAATAAAGAAATCACTTGTACCCCTTGGCTTCTCACCCATTCATGTATGATATCCTGAAATCTACCTTTGGCGTGTTTTTCTGGAGACATTTCAACAATTTAAACTGCGATGTATTAAGCTCCTCCACAGCACCACAAATATTATAACGAGAGGCCCTCGTAGACGACAGAAAACTACGCCCTCAAAATATCGAAATAAATCAACTCTTCGACCCGGTGGAAAACCCGTGAACTCTCTCTTCTATGTTTGGAATGGGGTTCATCTTGATGACTTAGATTCTTAATGAAATAAATGTCTTTGGATTCAAAGAGATGCTGCATTGTTTAAGTTCGCACAAATTTTCTCTTCGACTACTCTTTGCGAAAGCAACTCTTTGCCTTTGCTGGATTTGCGTCCATGCAACGTCTATGACTATAGCAATGATATATATAAGACATATGGTGATTTTTGTTCTTATACAACGGAAGTATTTCGATGCATCATCTGAAGTGTGTTTAACCGCTGAATAACCCCTAAAGAAATTGCTTCATTCGGTTTATTTATATTGCATCTTTATCCTAATAATAATAATATACTCTTTAATAATAATAATAAAATACTTTCTTATGTATTTCACTTGTAGATTTTATCCCTAATCGAAATATGTCAGAATTAGCTTTTTGAATTTGGATATAACCTCACTTATGTAAAAACACGGTAATGTTCTCAAAATTTATTATTTATCAAAATGTCATGAGTGAACTATTCACCCGGTCAAAACTTCACTGCACATCAGTAATGAAATATATTTAAATGAATTTTAATAGTTCCTTTTGTCATCTGGAGACGAGCTGGAATTGGTAGGGTTAAAATATTTTTTGCAATACAGCAAAAGTGTCTCATAGTGAGCGAAAGATGCAATTCCTTATAGTTATGGCGAAGGTAGTGCTTACTCTGCTTTTCTCTTTTCTTGCCCTTCTCCATTCTAAGCATTTTTACAACCTCATTACTCCTTACGGCTGTTACCTTCATGCCTTTTATGCGCATAATAATAAGGTATCGTTACTCTTTCACGTTTCAGCGATTTCTCAGTTATATCAAAGCTACTCCGCGAGTTTCTTTATGCTCTGAGAAATCCAGTAGTGTACCGTTTTACCATTCCGCTATCCACTACATTCGAGAGTAATGACATACCCCTTCCACCTTCCCCATCCGGCTTCTCGCGAATTCCTGAGCAAATAGAAGAAGTGCCCTTTGTGGCCACGGCACCAATTCCCGCGTCTTTTTTCTTCCCTGAAGATGTAATGTGCCCTCACCAGCCATTTCTCCGTACCAACAAGGCCTATCTTAGGTCTTCAACTTAATAATGTGGACCCTAGTTACCATCCCTTCCTCTTCTATCTAGATATAGCGTCCCTTCTTGACCCCAAATTGAACGAAGACCACCACCAGCAGCAGAGAACGTGCCCGTAGGTTATTCAAATGAAATGTGAATGAAAAAATATCTCCCAGCTAATGCAAGATGCATTTCCGGGGTCATTTGGTTATCTTAAGTTCGTAAAATTATCTCCGGAATATTTTATTTTTGGGAAAAAGAAGGAATGAGACATATAGGGCCGGTTTTATAATGTCTGGTTAAACTGGAGTTTAAGCTAAGCGTCGGTTAAGTCCCAGAATTCTGTTTTATAATCGATGGTTAAGCCAAATCTGAGCGTTAAAGTGGTAGTCAAGCTAAACCATGGATTTCCCTCGGGTAAAAAGTTAACGTGAAGTTTAAATTGTTGAAAATGGCGGATGTTTTGAAATGCTGAAGAACCCTACGATAATATACGGAAGAAATAATCGACCAAGCGCAGCATCCTCCGTTTTTATCCGTATCTACGATATCAGCAATCAATTTCCAATATTTTTAGCACCACAATAGCAATGTAATAAGTGAAATATTTCCATAAGACCGGTGATATATCCGGAACGGACCACTATTCTACGGTATTCGCTACGAAATCCTTACAAACATCTCAAGTTTGATAATAATCACCATCCAATAAATAATATTGTCTATTCTATGGACTGCAGTCGGAGATCGTGTGCTAAACCCCTGAAAATGTTGAAGTTATGCAATATTTGTGCCGGCGTAGGAGTTTGTTATGATTTGTGCCAGCCAAGTGAGTTGATGAAAAATACTAGAATTACATATCGGAGGGAAGGAAGGAGGTGTAACAGGAGTGTAGGTATAGAAATCTGTTATTACCTGGTTTTGCTGACTTCATCAACGATTTCAAAATGTGTCGGTGTTTACAAAGACAGTTTGAATTAGAAGAACAGCCAAGTTTCGTATTTGGCAATCGAAAGAGAGAAAAAGATCGTATCTACTGATTGCATTCTGATTTACTAGCATGTGATGTCACTATAGAATTCATAATTACTTCTGAGGATATATGTTATGAGGTGAAAGTATTTTCGTATTTCCTTTTCCAAAGGATGTTTGTCAAAGTACTACTATAAAAATTGTAGGTAAGTCCATTAACAATATTTGGTGTACGGCTTGGTATTTCTTGGAGATAAATATATAGGAATAAGTGAGGCAAGTGAAATATTGCGTGAAAAAGAAAGTATTTAGCACGTTTCGTACGTAATGTATACAAGATACTGTTTGAGTTTTCTTTGGAAGCTGAGAAAGGCAAATTGATACAACCAATACAGCTCGTGTGGGTAAAAAAGTAAGAATGACTGATTTGCTCATAAGATGGTATGATATATCAATGAATTTGTGAGGCAAATGAGCCTTTGGAGTGTGGAAGTTTACTAATTATTGTACGTTTTGTGACTAAAGTAATGACCTCTTATCCTTTTGATAGAAAAAGATTTGGAAAGGCACCTTAAGCAAGAAAAGCCTTCTCTTCTCTGAGCGTTCTAATGTGTAGCCTTCAACGGAAAAAATTGCGACTTTATTGCCTAAGTGCTGTTCGTAGCCAAACACAGGTTATGTACTATTAAAACCTCCTAGCAAATTATCTACCATCGAAAGTAGCTGCAGAGCTGTAGAATCAGTGGTGCATCTGCCATCAAAAGTAGCTTCAGAGCCATAGAATCAGTGGTGCCCATCTAGATATCTCATGTTAAAATATAAGAGTGCCAATTTGGTTACCAATACTTATCTTATTTCAGGCTTGAATGTTTTAATATGGTGAAAATAAACAATTCGATACTTATCCTGAAAAAGTTTAATTTTATTCCATACATTTGAGCCTTAATTCAAGAGAATTTGGACCCTTGTACCTGAAGACTCATGGAAAATATGGAATATATGATATCAAAGCCAGATCAATCAAATAAATATTATTTTAAGGTTCTTAAGCATTGTCTGCTAAGGGAATATATTTATTGAGGTTCTCAAGCATTGTCTGCTAAGGGAATGTTTGAAACAATCAGAGTCAGTTGTATTTCTTACAATATTGAGCCAGCTGGGCTACTCTTGCTTGCTATTGGGGAAAGCTGTTGTCTGTGTACATATGTATTTGCTCATGAGGATGAATTTACATGAAATGACTGCATTCACCACCATTCCATTCATTATTTTCTATGCTTATCAGTGACCACTGAAATTTTTTCATCGATAAGCTCTTTCAAAGTACCTTGTATGATATTGAGCAAGATATGGTGGAAGTTCTTCATATTATTAAAATAAAACATTGCAGTATTTCCACTGATTTTTATTATAATAAAATCAGTGGAAGTATTGCAATGTCTAATTTTACTAATGACTCTATCAAAGTCTTAAGTGGGATCCTTGGTATGGTTTCTTCCTAAAATATTAACCCTTACTACTACTTGTCGACGTTTAATTAACTAATATGTTTAATAAGTCTTCAAAGGATAAGTGAAGACATATTCCTATAACAGCCAATTTACATCACATATCTGGTACACTCGTTAGTTTCTTGGGATTTCAATCCCATACGTAGCTTTTATTAATTTTTTCATGCTCCATCCATTGAACTGTCACTAATGAGTACATACGTTCAAAAAATCGATTAGGTATAACATCATCAACACTTATAATCATGCATGACTTGATATCTCATTCCATTCCTTACTGTTATAAGTGATTTACTCATTAAGGTTGACATATTTCTTAGTAACATACATGGTTATTCCATTTATTCCAGAACCATTGTCTCCCTGCCCTTGCTTGTTACTCAAAATCCTTACCTTAATCCCTGTTGTCGGCATTTCAAGCTTGATGAACACTTCACATTCATCTCCTGCATTAATTCCCTTGCCTCATTTATCTCGTCTAGCACTTCCTACTTCCTTTTCCTCTGTCAATCTTATCTATACATTCCTGTATCTATACATTCTTATCCTCCTTCTGGGTCAAAAATACCAGTTCCATAGCAAACCTTACTCCATATATATCTTAACCAGACTTCTATTTGCACTTTGGTCCTGTGATTTTCCCATTAATTCTCCTCTTTTTATTTATTCCAAGGATTATCTCTGTCTCATCTGTCTCGCTGCGATCTGCATCACTAAAGATATATTTTAACATGCATAGCTGCAACGTATGTAATGAGAAACAGTCTATGTTCATGTCACATAGGCAAATTTTCTTAATAGATTTATGGAAGTGGAGTGGATGTAAGGGAAATTGCTTCTATGATCACTTCATAAATAGAACATGGTACGGTAAAATTCTGTGAGGAAGTCATACTATTGCATTTATGATAGTGGAAGTACATACATTAATTATAAGTGAGTGATGTCAGTGTGGTGCATTCAGAGATGACTTGGTACAGCAATCAAAAGGATTACCCCAGAAGTAGTTAGTAAAAAAAATTACTTACTGTGACTACATGTAACAACATAATTCTATTGAAAACTCATATCCCAAAAGACAGTTGCAATGAAGGAGTCATCATGATGGAGTCCTTATGCTTTGCATTTGATACAAATAAATTCTTTAAATGCTGTATAAATAACTGTCCATGGAGGGGGGGGGCTAAGGAGGGTATCCAATTTACTCCCCTTGGGTATCCACTTTACACTAGATAGAATGGTGGTTTATTTCCGACTCCCACTACAGCTGGAATTTTAACCTCACCTAGCCCACCCCCTTGTCCCTATCCTGGATCCACTACTGTCTTTGTATAATTTAGTAATCTGCTAAATATTTAAAACATGTTCAATGAAAGCTTCATATTTTGTGGGCTGAGAATAAAAGAAAATATCTATCACATATATAGTATAGTATTCATAAACACCACTGAGAGTTGAAAATTAATGCTTTCATTCTGATTAGATATGTTTTTTGACAGATTTTTTATAAATTGAACCCAGAAACTTTAATATCTTTGCACCCCATCTCTTTCCCTTGAATCTTAAATACAACACAAGCCTTTGCTGTTGATTAGATATGAAGTTAATTATGTTAGCACTTAAAACTTATTCTTACACAAGGTTTGCAAAAATAGTATTAACATAAAGAATAGATCCCCCATCCCAAGCTATGAGCCAAAAAGAGTTGCAATATTTGTTACAGATGCATATTTTTATAACAACATGCAGCCTACTTGTAAAGTATGAAAGGTTTGCTGCAAACTGTACATTTATTTAATAATTGGATAGCAGGAGCCCTTGAAGTAACTGTGGTAGGGTTATGCATAAGTTATTCAAACTTTATTCATTCTTCTCTAATTATAATTTTTGACTGTGAAGCTATGTTCATAATCAGTGATTTCTGAACATCCATTCAATTTAAAATGGCAATGAATACATTCTCAATGGCATTACCATAAAGACTCACAGTCATCCCTATTACAATATCAACTACACTATTGACAGCCAGTATCAAAATATGTTTCACTTTATACTTCAATGGTAAGGGCTACTTGGTGTCATGCAATAGATTTTGGTATCTCTAATGAAGAAATTTAAACTTAGTTCTGTCCCTTATTGAAAATTTATTAGCCAGAGATTATGGATTTCATGAAACATATTGCTTCTTAACAGTATATGTATATATATAATCATAAAAAAGATGAGATAATTTAAAGTTATGAAATATCTGCTGCTAGCTGACAATTATATGGCTCAATTCTTTTCGTGTCTGTAACACGAGTGGCACATGGCTGAATATACCTCCTCATTGTGAATTTTTTAATATAACTGAAAATGCTCTATAAAAACACAAAAATCATCAAAGGAATTACCATGAATTGATCATAACAATGACATCATTGTGACAGAAGCCTCGTTATCGTTTTAATGAACACTGATGTTTTTTTCTATTAGACGGTGGTTGGTTATAAATTCTGTTATTTAAATTATGGCCATGGTGAGTACTTTGAAAACGGGAAAGGCTTTGATTATTCACAACTTGCAGGCTGTTCCTAATTCCGTAGGGAACGCAGAGATGATAATAAATTAGCGTAACGGCCATACTAACGCTAAGAAGATATATCTTACTGCAAAAGTATGATTAAAATTTATCGTCATTATGATTAAATTGTAGCCTCAAAATGTTCCTAAAATCGCTCTGGTGGCGTACTCAATAGAAAACCATTTCAATTGGTTTCACAATACAAATGAGAATCTTCGTTCTCGAATAATAAGCACAAACAAGGTTAATCTACCACTATTTCTTGCAAAGGGACTCCACCTTGATTCAATCCATTAACAAATAGTAATTCATTATCTCCGTGTAATTTATGGTTTACACAATTAACACTTGCACATGCCAAATATTCACAGATCGAGGCGAGTATTTTTATTTTAACGACACACTGATGATTGACCATAAGATCGTCAACGATTAAAACCGAAAATATTGGCGTCATCTTCGTTTTCAAAGCTAACCATCACTTCAAAACAAACGTAAACAATTCTTTCGCCACTCTCCAACTCGATTTTTTTCAATTTTGACTTTCGTTTGTTTCACTTTTCGCGATCAATTGTTGGTATGAGAATTACAGTAGCTGCGCTTTCCTCTCGTAAAAGTTCCCATCAGCCAACCGGCGGTAGGATTTGCTTTATAAAACACAACCTCTCGTTAAACTCCACGTTACCGTAATCTCCTCGTCAACTTAACGTGAGGTTTAACCAGACATTATAAAACCGGCCCATAGTAAACCAAAAGGAACTAGCTTGAGTTAATAATAAAAATAAATAATAATATCAGTTGTAATAATAGTAATAACCATGGTAATAATTATAACAATAAAAATGACTAGGTTATTAGAATTTTGTTGTTACAAAAATATGCCGATTATTAGCACGTGCTCATGTAGATCAACTCCTAAATTAGTGCAAACTACATTAAGTTCTTTTACGAGGGCTATTTTTTGGTATGAAATATTTTTATCCAATGATTTGATGCCGAGATCTCACCAGCACTAAGTAGTAGTACTATTGAGATTTAGATTGCGTCGACGGTTAGGTCATTTCGCACCACTACTATACACTTGAATACAATAGTGATAGAATTAATCTTTCTGAGGAGTTAGATATAAGAAAGCACATTGTGAATGCAATTTTAGCTAATGAGAATATTTTTGTCAAACATTCCCCCTGAAGTTGAGTGACGCTCCAACCCTACCTCAACCACCGCAGAGGTCCCAGAACTTCCTTAAGCACCCTTTACCCTACCCACTCCGCAACCCTCTCCTACCAGCACGTAATAACAACCAAATAAAAAACGGATTAACCAAAATAACAAACTCTGTACCTGAAGATGTCGCCTTTGTTACGAAACCGGTCCGCTTAAATAAATTCTGTAAAAAAGTACCCACGCTTTTTAATTCTTTACTGGTAATATTAGCAATAATGGGCGCTAATTAAACCTTACCAAAAACGTCCTACCACCTCCAGAGTGTTTTTAATCGCAGTGGTATTTTTCCATTTGAAACATATAATCACAACCTACGAAATATATTTTTGAACAGCCTGTTTTTGAACAACAACCTGGGAAGGACTCCTGGCACTAAAATCTACGAGAAAGTCTCCGATCAAATCTCCCTAACAGCCTTTCTCGGAACCCAGTGGTTTCCCTTCGTCGTTACGGTGGATGAAGAGCACCTCTTGTTTAGGTCCCTTCAGCCCTCCTGACCGCAGGCACTCCTAATTCCACTTTAAGGGCCCAATTTCTTCATGCGCTCGAATCGGAAGGAGGAAAGTCGTCGTGTTGGAGATAATGGGGAGGGATGGGTAACACGGGATCAACTGCCACCTCTAAAACACGAAAACGGATCTAATGACGTCATCCCGTCGAACTCACAATAAACACTCGCAATACTTTGGTCAAAGCGAGTGTTGATTGAACCTTACGAATATATTTTATTTCGCTCGTACCAAGTTTGCATTGCTCAGCCTGTTCCCTCCAGTATATTTTCTTTCGCTAAGATGTTTTTTTGCTGTTTGATCTTGAAATACGTTCGATTTAAATGGCTTTGTTTACCGCGGCGGATTTTTGCATCTGCATTTTTAAGGCGACAAAGGATGACTATAATGATCCGAATCTCAACGGAAGTACCATACCCCTTTTCACATGTAATCAAGATTGGATTGGAAAAATCCTAATTCACATCGTCCCTGATGGCTGTGATTCTTTAATTAATGCAATAACGTTTTTTCACTTGCTATTTATTTCGATAGGAGATTTTTCTCAACAATAAAATTAATGCCGGCCTCGGTGGCGGCGGGGTTACGTCCTCGCCTGCCAAACAAGAGGTCGCGGGTTCGAGTCCCGCCTGGGTCTCGACAATGACAACCATGCCCCTATCCAGGGCATGGTTGTCATTGTACGTTTAGAGTTGTTACATTTGTTGAATACCCCGGTATAAAATGGCCAATAAGAGCTGTATCCGGTGGTTTGAGAATAAAATAAAATTAAAAAAATAATGATAGTGATGGAGAAAAGTATTCAGATTTTAATTAATTAATTTTTTTGTATTATATTTGGCAATTTTACCATCTACTATCATGGTATTGATGCTGGGAGTACCACAGTGTTAGCTTCAGCTTTTAGCCACCGCGAAGCAACCTTGAGCCCTATTGTTAACAATACCACCAATAACTACCTCCTCCCTAATTAAATTTCTCTGAACGCAATGGTTTGCCCACGAATAGTAAAACAGAGGATTTTGTAAAAATCCTCTAGATGTGTTGTAATTCACTGTGCATTTAAAAGCGTTTACAAAAATTTCGTCTTGCGTCTCTGATAATTAGATTGGTCTAAATTTCACGGAGAAATAAACGATAATTGGAGCTATCTTTTAAATGGAAGGCCCCACGATTTCATGTGAAAGATTCTACATATTGAGAATAAGTGTATGGTAAACTGGGGTTTGGTGGATTTCTTTCCAATTGATTTTATAATATTTATTTTTTAACTTAAAATTGGGAAATTTTAGACATTGTGATTTTATAAAACAATGAATAAAGTCAAAATTAGTGTGTTCAGTTTCTCCATAGTTTCCGAGTTAGCTGCGTCTATAGAGTGAACTGCAATCCATCGCTGCTAAAGTCTCAAGCAATGTATTCCGTTGTTGGTCTTTATGTCTATTCAACCGTATAAAAAGTTTTTTACTCCTTATCTTAAGTTCAACACAAAATAAACTCACCTTGACAGAAAGAGATTTTTCTTTTCTAATACTAGACCGATGCTCCACTGACGCTCAAATACTATTGAGACTACCCTCTAAGGAGCAGTATCAACGTGCCATCATTGGTGCTGCGCCAGTTATTCCTCGTTTTGGATTAAGTGCTCAGCGTAAACGTGTCCTTTATGCTATTCAGTCAAAACCGTGCTGCGAAAAATTATAAAAACCTAATTAGAATGTAGAAGGACAACGTATAAAGCATTTACGGGACGGGCTTGGCTCTCCTATACAGTTGCGCAGCGAGGGCGAGGTTTTGGGGAATAAACTACCCCCCTAGACCTCAGGGAAATTTTTAAGTTTAATCCATTTCACTTAATTGGATTAATATTACTTATATTATAGTGTATGTATCAATAAAATATCCCTCAGAAATCCGTAAAACTCACCATTTATGTATCTGAAAAATTTTCTAGGGAAGGGCCATCGCACCTCCCGCTTACCCTGGCAGGGTTCCCTCACACACCCTCACACACTCGCCACTCCCCACATTTCACACCCTATTTAACACCCTCGGACCTCCCAGTGCTAGTTGCGCCTAAAACTCCCCCCCAGCCTTAATCTCTAGCTGCGCCCCTGCTCCTATATTTAGTCTCATTCCCTTTGCCCTTTGTATGGTATTGTATTTGGATGAGTTGACTGACAGATGAGGTTGGATTCTTCTTCCTCATAGGAAAATCCACTAGGATCGCTAGTACATTAATTGCTTATGCTTGGTTGCGCCAATAGCAGCCCTTCGCTTCTATAGCGTTGGGGTGTTTTTCACTCGTCCCGTCCCTTCCGTACCTATTCCTTCACATAGGCGTCGGCGGGCTCCCATCGCGGCGGCGCCTCTATCCTTTTTCCTTCCCTTCCTTCCCCTCCCCGGGTGTCTGGGCGTATAAGCCACGGGCTTGGTTCCCGGCCCCGGTGCGTTGTATCCTTGAAGTGCTCCCCTGAGCTCTCACACGTTGACAGATGATGTCATTTGCGCTATGAGGGAAGGGTATGGAAGGAAGGATGGAGAGAAACCCGGTGTTGGAATTGGCCTGCTCTTTACAAAAGGCGCCAAAAGGATCACGGATCAACGTCCCCTCTGACAGACGGAATGTTGCGATTGAAATGTCCTCCACACAACACTCAAGCAGGCATCGGGCAGTCTCTGAAAATTCTCTGATTTGACCCTCAGAGTCCATGGAGAGGGAAGCCATCACTCTAGCCACCACAGCAACCCAATTCCCGCCCTTCATTGTTACGGTAGATGAAGAGCATCTCTTGTTCAGGTACCTTCAGCCCTTCTGGCCGTAGGCACCCCTAATTCTTCTTTAAGGGCCCAATTTCTTCTCGGAATTCCTTCGAATCCAAACGAGAAAGTCGCCGTGCAGGAGATAATACACGGGGAACTGGGGATCCGCAGCCATTTCAAATGTTGGAAATGGATTGAATCACGTCGTTCCGTCGGAATTGTAACTCTCGTTATATTTTGGTAAATACAGGAGTAGAATAAATCTTGGAAATTGTTTCTCGGAGTTTGAAAGGTTTAAGGTAGATTCCATGGTAGAGTAAGAACGTTTGGAAGGACTTTCTTTGCAAAGTGCACTTTATTAGCTCTGCACGATGTGTTCTTCAATTTAAGCTCTGTACTCTTAATTTATAGGGCAAGTCGTTGCCTTATATCTTCAGGTTTTTTAATTTTTTCATACCATTGAATTATATAGAATTAGTATAGTACTCTTAGTAAGGTTCACTATATGTACACATGTTAATCAGACACAAACGTGGTTTCATAATATAGCTATATCTTCAGGTAAGATGTAGCTGTTACGACACCCTGGTTTCGTCAAACATGTATACCTAGTAAACCTTACTTTTTATGCTCCTATGAATTTTTAAATTAAGTACCTCTAGCACCACAAATATAAGATCGTTGATATGCCATCAATTCTATAACTACTATTGTATCTTTGAATCACACGTATTCTCCGAAATTTATTTGCATGAACATTCTAAATTTGGTCGTTGTTTGTTTGAAATCGATTTTCCTGCTTTTGCTTATGTATTGGATTAATTTTCTCATAAAAGATTATTAAGGCAATGCATTTGTTGTTGTGATAGGTTAATAAGCAATTTTAATGTGTGTTTATCTCGAAATATCGTGAGAGTTTTTTTGGACGCCAGAATTTTTTTGGAATCAAAATCTTTATTTCTCGAATGGTGTTTCCTTCGCCTGAAATACGGGCGTGCCTTGGAAATAGCAGCAAAGCTTGCTTATTGGAGGGCGAATTGACAGAGGAAGCCAAGTAGCCGTACCAATCCGCCATTACTTTGATTTACGGAAGCCAAAAGATTCCTGCCTGCCGAACTGGACTCCCAAATTGGACTCCTTGAAGCGTATCGCGGTAATCCTGCTTTCGCTCTAAGCCAGTTCCTACAGTCACTGTAAGAGAGACCCCATGCTATTAACCCTTTCCAGTCCAAATAATGAATATGCAGCAAAAAAATTTATTTACTGCACTAAAATGACTTTGAAAGTGTTATATATGTGCAGAGAATCTTTAGTGCGTTCAAATATATATTAATACAAAATTTCAGACCTGATTCCAAATGGAATCAGTGGCCTTTTTGAAAGCAATGATTTCCGTTCTAACTGAAGTTTCATTTAAATAGTATACAGGTTTAAAACAACATAAAATTTGTAAATAATGTACAAATTACATTGTTAAATTATCAATTTATTTAATAAAACAAATTTTTGAACTTCATGTAGATTACATATTACCTTTTACATGAAATACAGGGGACAAATATATCATTTTACATGAAAAGTTTTGAAACAGTTTTTTTCGTTGGAGAAGCACAATGGTAAGTTGCATTTCTCGCACTTCACTCGCGTATAACTTTTTATGCACAATTTACATCTATTTTTAGTATTTACATGCAAAGGCCAATGATCAATCCCATCGAATCGAACATCGGCCACCGGCCGTGGTGTAAAAGTTCTTTTCGCCACTCCTTTTCCCTCCACACTCGGTGATGAAGATGGTCTTCCTCTCTTATTAGAGATATTGGGACCAAAGTAGAGTAATGCATGAGCTACAGATAATTTGAACTCAATCAAGGGCATATATTTTTCTTTCAATTGCTCACAATGTCTGCGGTATAACAGCCAAGCATTTACAACACTGAGGTCGATGAAGTGAAAAATCACCCTGAGGTAATAACGCTTCCCTTTGAGGTTTGTTCTGTAAAGTTCCAGAAGCATATCTTGTTTATCGACTCCTCCCATATGCTTATTGTACGCACGAACAATATTTGGCTGTGGCACGTCTATGTACCTTTTTTCTGCTACAGACCAGCGTCGAACATTTTCCACAGGATGAGCCCCAACAAAGTTGGAAATTAAATACACTGGTTTATTGTCCAGCCATTTCAAAACAAACGTATTTTCACTTTTCTCAAGTCTATAATCAAAGCTACCCCTCCCTTGTTTTTTCAACTCCTTGTCACTTTTCAAAGTGCATTGCCCTAGCCTATTTCTACGGATAGTTCCTGCAGCTAAAATACCATCTTTCCTTAGTTGCGAGAATAGTTTAGGCGAGGAAAACCAGTTATCACAATATAATTTGAAATTTTTGTGCTTAGGGATATTTTCTGCTAGCCGAATGACAATATCACCACTGATTCCAAGACCAGATTCTTTTACATTAGTTTGCTTGCCCAGATAAATTTCAAAATCATACACAAATCCGCTAACCCCTGCACGAGCAAAAACCTTCACTCCCCACTTGTGTGGTTTGCTTTTCATATACTGCTTCAATGCTGTATGAGCTTTCAAAGGAATCATAAATTCATCCACTGAATTATGCTCTTCCGGTTCCACTTTCAGGAAGTTTTTCCTTAGAGCATTTAAAAATGGCCGGATTTTGAACAGTTTATCGTAAGCAGGATCATCACGGGACAACATATTGTCATTATTATTAAAATGTAGATTACCTCGCAAAGTTTTGAATCTATTGCGAGACATGACATCTGCAATTTGACCATATCGCGACTTTTCACTCCAGAACATGGAGTAACTTGGCATTGTGACAATGCTCATAATCATATGAATTCCTAGGAGCTGATGTATTTCTTTGTCATTAGTGTTTACATTTTGGCATTTTTCCTGCACTGAATAGAGATTAGTTTGCTCTACAATATTACTTATCATATCATTATCAACAAAAAGCTTGAAATATGAAAATGGGGTGCTAATTTCATCAGGAGGTGGTGAAAATTGAGAGTCACATGAGGAATCAACATAACCTAGGTCTTCATAAGTCCATAATGACCTATTTACTTTTCTCTGCGATTGGTTCATTAGATGCGGATAACGTTGTGCCAAAGGCATGTCATCATCATCACTATCATCACTACACTTATTTACTTCAAAAGCAAGTCCGACATCAGGGATGTTCGGAAAACCCTGTACCTCGGTATTCATAACGTCAGGTCCGACTGCTTCTCTATTCAAAAGCCAATCCGGGTTTTCCTCTGAGATGTCTTCATCATCTGAGATGTCAATATCAGAGATGTCACCTTCTAAAATGTACACTATTTCCTTAGTCGTCAATGATGTCGCCATCGTCTGAAATGGAAATGATTCGGTGAAAATAAAATCTATTTTCCAAAATCCCTGTGGCTTTACTAAACATAAATACACTGAAAAAACAATTAGACAATTCCGTTCATGAGATATTCAATTAACACGTTCCGTCAATTCTAATTCGTATTTAAAATACCAACTATTTCGTTGGATCTCAACTAATGAGCTTACTTTCAGTAAAATGATGCTTTGCAAACTCGGTCAAACTTAACACATACATCTGGGCCACTGATTCCAAATGGAATCATGTTATATTTTATAAAATTACAAAGACATTTCCTCTCGCAGAAGCTTAAAATCTCTTATAATCAATGTCAAACAATGTCGAAAGAGCTCTTAATTTTTATGGTCAAAATACTGCACTTACCTCCGTTTTTCATTCATGTAAAACTCCGCCGATGAACTCCGAAGAATACTCACAAGCACATGTGCAGCAATCTTCATCAATAGCTGAAGATCGTATTTATTCTTGAACGGCGAGTCATAAAACCTGGTGGTGGCACTATGTACTACGGCCGCTAACGCTAAATAGAGTCCGCGGGGGATTTGAATTGATGCTCGAAGCAGGAAAGCGACGTGATTCCATTTGGACTCACTGGACCGGAAAGGGTTAATAATAGAAAACTATACGTGTTCGAATGCATTAAAAATCATCCTTTTAAAATGAGTAACATAGTGAAAGAGGTCCAAGATTTATAGGTAGATGGGAACATGGAAATCTAAGGTGCGATTAAATTTGCTCTCTCTCGCTTAAAATTTTCTTCTGAAAGATTTGGGTTATTATTAAACTTTTAAGGCCCTATTATCGAGCCGTATCCTTTCTCACAGAATCCTGGCAGGAATAAAAAGCTCATTAAAGTAATTGGGACGACTTCATTTTCGTCACAGCCTTTTTATTCACGTAATTATTTCGCATCGCCCGTACGCAAACTAAAATTCCTCTTCAATTAATCATTGTGCACCCGTAACTAAGATGATTTGAATGTTTTACCCTCACATAAACGACAGAATAGTTTACATTTATTATTTTACATATTCTTGCTGTAAATCGACAATGAAATGGCAAACTTCATTGTGATACGCAGTATGAAGCCAAGTTGCTGCATTTAAAAATTAATAGCTGCTTTCATAAGTTGAAAACTTTTTACCGTTTACTGCCATTTTCAGCATCCATTTGACATCATCATCCCGTCATGGTATGCATATTATATGAATAAATTTCTGACCCACTCAAATGGAGTTTTCGTAATGAGATTGTGGAGTGAAAGTGCTACCTTAACGAAGAAGCATTTTCTTGATAATAAGAAATATAATTTTGTGGTATTCATTTAGTTAACGGTTGGCTGATGGTCCAAGAGTGCCCATTCTGTATGTGCGAAGCTTTCGGACACCCACACTTAAATCTTCGAAGTGCGAGGCTTCTAGTGAAATGAACGGGACGCACAATCCTGAATGAGTGATCTTTTCATGCTTTCGGCCATGTCCGGGGCGAGTCCTACCCTCACCTATCTTAACCAACCTTCGGGTTGAACCATTAAGTGAGTGAAACCAGTTTTACTGATGACAATACACTCAATACATTGTTTCCTACATTACAATAATATTTTTATAGTCAAGATTGAAATCCTTCGAGTTTTCAATGAAGGCTTTCAATCTTGACTATAAAAATTTTATTGCAATGTAGGAAACAATGTAGGCAAAACTCGAAGGCAAAATACCGGTAGGAAGACCGAGAATGCGCTGGGACGATGAAGTTAAGAAGGATGTGAGAAAGATGGGAGCCCAGCTGGATATGGCAGGCGACCGTAGAATGTGGAGGCGCCTAGTTGGTGAGGCCAAAGATCTTCTAGGTTTCGAATGGCCACAGGAGTGAGTGGGTAAGGTTGAAAGCATTTCAAAAAGCGGTGCCACCGAAGAAAAGTGAATTTTAAATTTAGCCATTTTTCTCTCAAATACGTTCATGTTATAAAGTAATATATCGAGTATTATTATCCCTTGCTATCGAAGAATGATGAAAATAAAATTAATTGACCAAGTAAGCAATGAGGAAGTGCTAAAAGGAGTAGGAGGGGAGAGAAGTTCTCTAAAAAACCTTAAGGGAAAGATGGGGCAACTTAGTTGGCCACATTACAAGACATGATGGCCTGATGAAAAAAAATGTAGAAGGAAGGGTAAGGGAAGGCCTCGAATGAGTTACATTGTGCAGGTTATAAAGGATGAAAATGAGAAGGAAGACGTCGCCATGAAAAGATTAACGGAATGGAGAGCTGCGTCAAATAGATCTTAGGATTGTTGACGTATTATGATGATGAAGTACTTTTATGTTCCCCCAAAATGCGGGGAAAGTTAGTTTTCGAGGTTCAGTTCAATAGCATTATCTCTTGCCAAAATGTCATTTAAAATCGTGTCAAGCCGATGGAGGGAGTTTTGACTACTTTATCCCCTCCCCCGTTAGTATGTAGAATCGACATCAAACTCACTCTCAATTTCCTTTCGTAAAGACGCGGAGCATCTTAGCATACACCCAAAATGAGAGATGGCTGATATTTTACACCCCCTTACCTCCCCCCATTCCACCCCATTCCCTTTTGACATTTTCTCATTTCTTGGCGTGTCTCCTCAAAGCGACGCTGACGACGGCATCGCCGCTCGGCGGTCATTGCTGGAGGCTTTTCCGCCGCAGGCTCGTTCTCTTCGTCACTTAGCAGCCAGCAAAGCCCATCTCCGGTACTCCCACCCCCTCCCACCCTCTGTCCGTCATGAATGTCCATTGCGAGGGTCTCGCGGAATAATAAGGGAGATACTTGCGAACTCTTGTTCCACGAGTTTCTCATTTATTCCTTCAAGATCTAATGTCAACGGTACTCTCTGCTTGGAAAATTCTAATTGAAACGTATAAAAATCATTTATTATATATATGAGAGATTCCATTATAAGTCCTTAATTTTCGCACTTCATTTGCCCTTGAATTTTGAGGAATGTATTATTCATTTTATAAAATAGATTTCTATGAATTGAAACTCAGATATCCCCCAGAAAAGTTTCTTCTTAATGGCCTGTAAAACCTTAATCATACCGAAGTTAGAAACTTTCAAATCCTGTTTAAAACCATTTAAAATGTTACCCCATTCAGAATTCATTAACAATTCATTAAGCATCAAATATCAGCTAACGATACAAGGAAGCTTTTGCTCTCGTTAAAATTGAAATTAGTTGCTTGGCGTTTTTTTATAAAAATTTCCAAAAAATTGGCCATAAAATTAGTCCATTTTTCATAAATTCAATGATGGCTATGATGGAAAAAAATTTTGCAATCATATTTCTCTGCAAATTCTGCAGATAGAAGTACACTCAAAGATTCAAAGAATTAAAAATTACTTATCCATTGAAATTTTTTCCTTATTGTCCTATAAAAACTTAAACTTTTCTAATTTATGAAAATTTGTATCCCTCATAAAACCATTCGTAATTTGACCAAGTTGAAAATTCAATAACCATCGAAGCATATCGGCTATGGATACAATAGATAGCTTTTAATATCGGTACAAGAGAGATTTATTGCATTGCGTTTTTTATCAAAAATCTTCACTGAATTTGTCTATAATTATGCTTTATAAATTCATGGAAGGCTTTGATGGATATAAAACTTTTGCAATGTACTTTCTTTGAGGAGAAATATACTCAAAGGCACAAATAAGTAAGTCAGGGACGAATATCTGCCCCTTTCGCAGGTACTATTTTTCGCTGTCTGTCGAGCATCGCCGAAGACAGGCGGGGAAGCAAGGGAAGTGTAGGGCTGCTCTTAGCTTCGCGTCGTGTGCATTCATTCCACCCCCGTCCACCCGTGGCGTTGTGGTCAGTCAGCGCCCCATGAAACGGCCCTTTGTGTGCCTCAGCCCCTGCGACGGAGCCAGGCACAAATAGAAGATGTCCATCTTCGTCCATTTCGCTTATTGAAAATAAAACAAGAGCAGCTGTAGCAGCAGCGCCACGGCAGTGTGTGCGGGCGCCCTCGGAAGTATTTCTGCCCGTGATGACAACATTCGCTTTTAAACTCGCTACCCTCGGCATGTCTCTTGCTTTTTTTTAATCTCCACGATTATATATCGGATGTACACAGCGCGATCGGGATTGAAGAAACTTTAATTATTTGACTTGATTCACAATCAACGCATCTGGCAGCGAATTGATATGAATAATAAAATTTTTCATTTATGCTCTGGGGTAACCCATAAGAGCAATATAAAAGAAATTTAACTATCATATTCAGCTCATAAGCAATCAATCACATATCATGTAAACAAAAAATTCAATGTCGATAATGTAAAAAATATAAGTTTTAAGGAATTATTGAAATTATAACGTCGCAAGTATGATTATTAGTCACAAGAAGAGAATGCTTTTAAAGTAAGAAAAAGAAAAATTGTAAAAAAAACTATCGTCTCTGCTCGTGAAGGATAAAGTCGGTCGGGGAACGTGAGCTAATCATTGCCGTGGTTGTTATCAAGCAAACTTGCTTTTCAGTGATGAATATCTAGGTCTTAAAAGCGTATGTATGTATCTTTAAAAGATGTTACGGATTACTGCTTGCATCTGCCCTCTCCCTTGAAAGATTATGGCGAAATATTTCATTGTAAGTCCTGGCATTCGCTGTTTTACTGGCTGATAAGTATACTGACTGGTAGATATAATCCTTGATTATCATTAACCCATCCTAACTTTGAGCTACGCTTGTAGAAGTCCTTCGAGAACCATAGGTAGAGGACAGAACAACTTAATCGACCACGTTATGAGACGTGATGGTCCTATGACAATTATCGTTGATGGACAGCTGGAAGGGATGAGCAGCAGGAAGAATTATGTTGGTGTTAAAAGATTAGCCGATGATGAAATTGAATAGAAAGCTACGTCAAACCTATCTTGCTATTGTTGACTATTGATGCTTGATGTGTTGCCAGAGCAAATATTATTTTTCTTTGAAATTTAAAACTATAACCTCATTATTGTCGTAGATGTTAATTTTTTATAGTTGGAATGCAAGGAAATTCTTATAAGGTTATACCTCATATTCCGTGAATTTTTTTTTGTGATAGGAAACCACAGGATCTAAATAAGTGATACGTGGTCAACAAATACGTATTGTCACCGACCGATAAGGAGTATATACAAAATTCACTAACTCATTTTTTACCAAATGGTATTTAAAATTAGAATCTCTAGGATGGATTATTATTACACATTTCACTTCTTTTTTAAATAAAGTAACACCGGTTTCATTGAATAATCATCATAATCAGGCGTAAATTATCATCTAATTATAAATCGGTTAACAAATTTGTGCAAACATGCGCTAAATATGATAAGTAATAGAAATGTATCGAAACATTGGCAACCAATTTTTGCTTACCATTCTGAGACCTATACTCTGAGACGTTATTCATTATTATTATCATTATCATTAATGATGAAGAACGTCTCATCATCATCATCATCATCATAAATCATCTTTCTAACCCAGAGCCGCTTCTGGGAGAAATAAAACAATTAGATTTTTAATTTTTTAAATTTTCTATTCATTCATAATTATTGTTATTCAGCTACATACATCATTATTAAGCTACATATTTCGGCATTAAACTTTTTGGCACAATGAAACAAAATTAAATCTTTCCTGAATAGAGCTGAAAATGTTTACACTTTTGACGTTACTTAGAAGCGCCATTGGGTAAGAATGGGTTGAATAATTGAGGCCAAGAATAGGAAACGGATTTTCATAAATAGATGACGGACATCTTCTATTTTTGTCAGGTAAAAATTACCTATTTGATGATGATAAGTCATCGAAACTCGGGTGGCATTATTTAAAAAAAACGAAGTGGTAAAGTTAATAGCTATCCATATTAGAAACCTTGAGAAGTAACACAACCACTTAAGTTATTATGAGTACACCGGAATTCCAACTCTACTGCACTTATTGATAAAAACGAATGATTGCAAAGAGCGAATAAAGCCCCGCATTTCCCAAAAGCTCTAGAGGAATAATGCTCATGGATCGGCTCTGCACGTGAGTGATAAACTCGGTCGGGGAAACGTGAGCCATTCATTGCCTTGGTTACTATCAGGTGAACACGCCTTGCAATGCCGAATCGCTAGCTCGTTAGAGCGTATAAATGTGTGACTATCTTACGGATTATTGCTTGCATCCGCTCTCTCGCTATAAACCCTGGCCTCTCGGCGGCCAATACATCTTCGGGCATCCACAAGCCCATAATCAGACTTTTCTATTGAGTGACTTGACTCGCAATTCAGGTCATTTAACAGGGAATTGATATAAATGAATGAAATTTTCATTTATGCTACGATTACCCCATAGGAACAAAATAAATGGTATTACATTATCTCATTCTGCTCAGAAGCGATCCAGTATCATATTGAAATATACTTCATCATCATCATCACTGGTCAACAATACTAGGATTGGTTTGACGCAGCTCTCCACTCAGTTCTCCTATCGGCTAATCTTTTCACACCTACGTATTTCTTTTCTTTCACATCCTTCTTTACTTGTTCCATATATTTTGCTCGAGGTCTTCCTTTTCCGTTCTTGCCTTCCACTTGTCCCTAGACGGTTGTCATCATAAGGCCATCATGTCTCAAAATGTGGCCAATAAGGTTGTTCCGTCTTCTTGTTAAGGTTTTCATGAGGCTTCTCTTCTCTCCTGCTCTTCTTAGGACTTCCTCGTTACTAACTCGGTCGATCCATTTGATGTTCAACATTCTTCTGTTGCGCCACATTTCGAAGGCCTCTATCCTTGCTTTCTCCGCGGCGGTCATTGTCCATGCCTCAATTCCGTAAGGGAGCATATCCAAATGTAGGTTCTTGTAAATTGTTTCTTTACCTCCATATTTAAGTTTCCCGCTGTCTTTAAGCTCAGCCGTGAGATCAAAATATTAAATATCGATAATGCAATTAATATAAGTTTTAAGGTTTTTAATCATAACGAACACTCGCAAAAATAGAATTTTTGCATAAAAACAAAAATAAAAATTTTAAACACTGCTGAAATACATGGGTTGGTGAGCTGACTAGAGTGTTGGCTTCCCACTCCATAGGCTCGGGTTCAAATCCCAGTGGTGGCAGCGATTGTTCATAGACAGCCCAATCCCTGCTTCAATGTTGCGTGAATGGCATTTCAAGCTCAACACTCCGTCCGTCGGATGGGACGTAAAGCCGTGGTCCCTTGGCGCCTTTCGCTAAGAGCAGGCTAAATGCGACGTAAGGCTTCTCTCAACCCTTCCTTCCATACCCTTCCGTAATGCCGCTGATAACCTCAGCTGTCGGTCGCCTCCTCCAAATATCGTACCATACCTAAAAGACTTATCTTCTAATGATACGATAATGTTTATCGAATTCCTTCATGTTTTTTTTTGTCTGAAGATTGTGAATTTTGTGTGAAGAATTGTGATGATTTGATGTCACTCGTTAGGGAAATCCAAAAATTATTGTTGAAAGCGGTAAGTTGAAAGGAGTTGATATGTGTATTGCTGCAGTTTTGAAAAATTTGGAGTAGGTCTGGATTGCAACCGTTGGACATCGCAGTAACTCTCTTGCGTGTGAAGAATTGCTCACTATTTTATGGAATCTATTTCCAGATTCTCTTAGTTAGAGTCTGGTTTGGAATACGGAGAAAATAAATGATCCCAGGAAGTAATTACTTCAGCAATTTTTTGGTTGCCAGTTCACACTAATGTTCAAAAAGACTTGGACAAATGTTCATCCCTAAGTAATTCGAAAATTAATATTAAGCAGGAGTTGAAAAGCGTTTGTAGTAATGCGTAGCGATATGCGGCATTATGTAGGGAAAGAATAAACATGTGTAAATTTAACTTTGTAGTTTTGAATAAGTAATAAAGAAACTAATTCTTTCGTCGCCAATTTAATTAAAGCGCGTTGTGGCGAAGTGAGAACTACATGAGGCTGGACCTAGAGCAAAGAACAATAACAAGCCGCGGACAATATGATTCACTTGTCAATGCCATGTTATAAAAAGTACACTTTAAGAGAAAAGAGGGAGAAAAGCTAGGCTAGTGAATGCGGCTGAGGGCTTTGCTTTCGATGTATAGAAATGTGTGAAGCTTCGCAAACGTGTGCATTTTGTGATATTCCCAGATAAGAACGAAAAATAATATATTTTACCGAGTCGTTCCATAGATCCTCAATGCAGTTTCATCATGCAGTCATATGATACAAATTACCCAATAAATCAATTATGAGCATACTTTTGAAGGAATAATTTTAAATAAACCGTACAAAGATTTCCTAACGAAAAAAATTACATTAGAGCGAGAATTGAACCACAGATCTTTGAATCTCCGCAAGTAAGTATTTATGGACCATTTGCCTGATTTCCACTTATTTATTAAAAATCTCAACCTGCTTCGGACTTTATCAAGAGTGTAACGCAGAATCATGAGGAACAGCGCTCAACACAGTAGAAAGTTTTATGAGAGAGGAATTAAAAAAAAAACTTGAGAGGGCAATGGAATTGGATTATGCATGTATCCGGAGGAGGTGACATAGCAGGAATGTAATTGCCGGCCTCGGTGGCGGCGGGGTAAAGTCCTCGCCTGCCAAACCGAAGGTCGCGGGTTCGAGTCCCGCCTGGGTAAGTTACCCTTATCCAGGGCATGGATGTTTGTGATTGTTAAATGTTATCAGCCCCGATGTAAAGGCCGAACAGTGCTGTTTTCGGTGGTGTATGAAATAAATAAATAATGACATTAACAAAATAAAAGTGTTACTTGTTATACAGCAGGCCTCCACTACACCGTGAAAACCATAAAAACGTGAATAAGCCGTGAATTTCGTCTTAAAGCTTAAAAATCTCTCAAAATTGATCGTAGAAATACGATTGACCGGTGAAAAGAAAAATCGATGTTTGGATCATGTTTCAAGGTCGAGTCACGCGCAGACACTGTCCACGCATTTTATCTACACACGTGTATTCGAAGAGCAGTTATTGGTCCGTGAGCCATGGCGACAAATTGACCTTAAGCCTGTGATTGGAAGGCCGGTAATCGGTAAAGTGTCCATTAATCTTAGCGAAAAATCAGACACTTCTTCTCTTCCCTGCCACCCTGCTCTCTCCATTTTCCCACTCACAATCTTTAGTCGGCCCTGAATTTTGCTAACGATAAGTGACGTCATTAGATATAGCACTTTCATTGCTGCGTTTTGTGTTCACGGCGTCTGTTGCCTTTGGTAAAGTTTTGGTTAAAATGCGGCCGATGATTTTTACGTGTCAATTAATATTTCTGCCTAAAACGCCTTATCCACTGACCGTGAATTTGACGACAGTTACACCGTGAAAACCTGGAAAAAACCGTGAATTTTATAATTTAGTCGGAGTGGAAATCTTGGATAGATTTATTCAAGACTTTCTCGCGGAGTTACCAAGTTGATTAGTTGGCATGTAATGCAAACAGGACTAGATTGTCGAGAGTAGAACGGTTTTCGTGGCCGCAGGAGATACATCTTCCGTGTAAGAGAAAGGCATTCTCGGAGCGATGTGAGCCCAGCGGGATCCTGCCTTTTCTTTCCAGGGAGTGAACGGGTAATTAAAATTGGTGATTTACTTTCATGAAAGCATTCACAGGTCAAGGTCACGAGGGCGCTAAAACAATTATCCGGTCGTGCACGCAGAAGTCTTTCCATGTGCACTATTATTTCGCGATTGAGAAAGAAGTGATATTTATAGAGTGACTTTGAAATATTCCTACTGCTATTATGCTGCCTGCACGCTATCATTCCCTTCCACTTAATTTTTTTTTCAACGTTAATTTGCCTATGTGCTTGCAGTGAAACGGAAGTTTATCTAAGAGCACTTTATCATAATAATACAAGGCAATCATGCGCTTATGGTTATACGGCGTTAACGTGCTCCGTAAGGGCCCATTAATTTTAGTATGTTGGGAAAAACCTGATGGAATCTTTTTTTCCTTTCTTTTTCTTTTAAATCACTTCGCAAAGAGATAAAGTCTGCAAGCTGTACTTAGTGGGCTGATTAATAAAAGCAAAGCTCATCAATCACAGTAGTTTCGCATGGTCTTGACGTTTTGACGTCAATAATCGTCTGTAAAAGGAGCATTAATACCATAGGCCGGCGTTATCAGTACTATCTTTCATATTGTTGAAATTATATGCTCGTTTATATATTGCAAGAGCGTAAAACTGCGGTATTACAGAAAGCATTACACAGGTGCTAAAAAAATTACTCTGAGAGCCGCTTGAGATTCTGAGGTTTCGCGCAAGGCTTAAGACTGCTTCAGCTGTAAAGAATCTTTAAAAGAGACACGGAGAAGATCATATATTAGATACCCAATTTATTTCGTGGCCCCCACTGTACTCTTATTTCCAGGCCCGACAGAAAGTCCTGACAGTGGTGGATACATATGGGGGGCGCGCTCCCCCCTTGTGGGGCCATCCGCATTGCCGAACATTGTAGAAATTTTTTAACTTTTACTACTAACCGCAATTGGTAGCTTTTTTATATCATAAAAAAGCATTCTCTTGTAAATGCGTGAAATCAGTTTTAATAAAACTATCTTAAACCTTGCCAGTGACTTGATTATTTTTCATTACGATAAAAGCAAAGGTAGCTCAAAATGAAAAAAATCTGATACTTTCCCGGCGTATGCTGGTAGTGAAGGCTGTTTGGGTGCTCCATCAGGTAATCCCCTTCATGGCTGCCGACGTTTCGGGGTACGCGTCGTACTCCATCCTCAGGGCTCATTCAGCCCGGATACAGATTACCCCGTGGAGCACCCGAAAAGCCTTCACTAGTGGCTCAAAATATGTTTTTCGCCCCCCCCCCTCCTTTGAGTTTTTCCTGTATCCACTACTGCCTGATGATAATAGTGTAGTAATCGAAACACTTGTAGTACGCTGTGACGATCGTGCTACGCCCGCTCCCAGCGGGCTTCCCCCGCTCTTTTCAATGCAGGTCCACAGAGGGATAGGCGCGTTTCTAATTTTAAAATGCAGAAAAAAAAGGCAGGGTCTTATGTACAAATTTAAATGGAATGTTCATGTACAATTTGAGGTCAGAGGACCTCTTTAAACACGACATTGGAAGTAATTACACTATCCTCTGTTAAACGCACATGATGACTCATACTTACGTATCAACAGGAGACTTGAATGTGGAATCAGCCGCATTTTGATAAAAGTAATTTAAATAATTTGAGATATTGTTGCAAATGAACAAATGTATCAGTTTGTGCGCCGTTAACGTCAGGAATATTTACAGGTTTTTTTTGTTTTTTTTTTATTATTTAAAAACTAATTTTAGGAAACAATAGCAATATTTAGGAAGAAAGATATGCCGTCGCATGTTCTCTAATAAATTCTGTGCATTTTGGTACCTCATTTGTTGAGTTTGGTTGCGTATAAGTTGAGAAAAAGGTATCTATACAGTAGAAATAATATATAAGCTGTAATAATAAAGTTTGTGGGCAAACAATATCTTAGTTGATCATTTCCCCGAAGAAGATCTGGAAATATTAAATTAATTCTACGCAGTTGTTAGAGGAGGCGGGTGTGATTACGCTTTGTAAAAGGAAAAAGGCTGTCTGAAATGGGATTTATGTTAGTTCCTGATGACAGTTGCGGGGGCAGGGGGCGCCCCCCTTTGCGGGCCACGCTCGTTCATTTTCCGCTCCCAAGAAGCCACCACTGTCGTCACCCACTGTCTGCGCAGCTCTCTTCTTCATCGCAGTTGGGCCGCAGAGGTGAAAAGTTTTAATTAGCCCCCAGGAGGAGAGCAGCCTCATCTCCAAATGACGAATCGAGGCGAACACGGGCCTTTAAGAAGGGGTCCCTTTCGAAGGTCCCTTATACAGCCCGTTTCCTTTGAAGCGGCGATCATGGCCTCTAAATTGTCCCAATGCTTAATTGGCTGATATCCGAACTTAATGAGCTCCTCATTCAGGGACCATTTAAGTGCTTTCAATAAGTTGGGCGCTTAAATGATTCCGGGGCCTCGCTAAGGATCACTGAATACACACCGTGTCAACATGCCAATTCTAATAAAAAGGGAATTACTTAAGAGAAATAAACATGGGATATTAAATCCTTGATGAATACAGAAATTTTAATATCTCGTCATTTTCAGGGTAATTGGTAACCCTTTTGGAACAGTCTCGAACATTCTCTCGCTGAGTGGAAATAATTTTGTCGTCGAAGATTAAAGACTGCCTGATGAAAGACAGCTAGGCAGGTCATAGAATATTCAAAGTTATAGGCTGCTAATTGGAAAAGTTACAATTGGGAGCTTCAATTTTTTTAATGCAATATTTTCCTGTCATTCCTTAAGAGAACGTATCATTATCCCACGATCGGTCATTTATCGTCACCAATAACTCAAGAAATGCTTCAGTCATCATGTTTAAATGTTTAGGGTGTTTGTAAGAGAATTATCAGCAGCTGTCATCATCACCGGCGAATAATCTTGGTTTGACGCATTTTTCCAATCCGTTCTCCTTTCTCCCAACCCTTTTACACCTGTGTAATTCTTCACTGTCACATCCTCCTTTACATGTTCCATATATTTTACCATAGATCTTCCTTTCCTGTTTTTACCATCTACTTGTCCCTCAGCGATTGTCTTTACTACGCCACCGTGTCTCAAATTATAACCGATTAGGTTTTTATAATGTTTTTAAGTCTTTCTGTCAAGGTTTTCTGGACGTTCCTCTTCTTTCCGTGTAATTTACGGTCGATCAATTAGTATGGTATGGTATTTGGAGGAGGCGACCGACAGCTGAGGTCATTTGCGCCGTGAGGGTAGGGTATGGAAGGAAGAGTGGAGATAAACCCGGCGACGGCATTAGCCTGCTCTTAACGAAAGGCGCCAAGGGGACCACGGCTTAACGTCCCATCCGACGGACGGAGTGTTGAGCTTGAAATGTCCTCCACACAACATTCGAGCAGGAATCGGGCAATCTCTGAAAAATCTCTACCGCCACCGGTATTTGAACCCGAGCCTATGGAGTGGGAAGCCAACACTTTAGCCACCACACCAACCCGATCCCTTCGATCAATTCAATCGTCGTTATGTGTATGTAGAACCCCATTTCAATATCACGGTAGGTCACTCGGGAATTCCACCGGGTCAGGTTCTCCAACCCCATCTTGGCCGGCGTTTCGATATACGAGTTGTCCATCGTCATCAGGGCATGATGACGAAAAAATCCACGATACTATACGCCGGGAAAGCCTGCAACCATTCTTCACATTTCAATAGCCTCCACCCTGACTTCTGTGTGGGCATGTGCGCCTTGTTTTCTCCAGATCACACTCTTCACAACCATTTTCTTTACATAAATTTGACATTACGATCAACTCCTTTGCTAACGCAGTTCGGAAACAGCATTCGATTTATTTTCAATCTTCGCAGGGAAAAACGTATTTTCTATTAGGAGAAATGTGCTTGACCATATGGTAATTGAAAATGAACCAAATGCATGAAATATGTAACCGTTGTAATTTCTTATTATTACTTTCTACTGATGCTGTAGCCTTGTCTCAAAACCCTCTCGTTTTGCGCTTGAGTCCTCAGCATCAGGGATGCCGACTTACAAAAAATACTGGGGGGGCCCAAACCGGGGATCTTGCCCCAGGAAATTTTATAAGTATTTAGTTCTATGCTTTATTTAAACATTTTATAAAAGTCCTATGACCAACATTAGAACCCTGATAACTCGAATCTCGATATCTGGACACTCCGGGGAAAAGTGACAAGCCTGACACATTTTTTCCTCACACCCACAATGAATTTTTTAGGGGGATCGGTCCCCCTCAGGCCCCATGGAGTCGGCGCCACTGCTCAGCATTGTGCTTTTGTAGTGAAGAGGGCCGGCCTGGTCTTAGGCATATCAGCCTCCCCTTACCTATACTTTCGGGAAGGGTGCTTTTGGGTAGGATGGGGCCGAAATGGTTGGGGAATGGGGGGGGTAGTTCGATCTTGTGATTGGCTGACCCGAGCGGCCTTTTCCTTTTGCTTCTGCTCTGGAAACCCAACTGCGTCCCGCCACCATTTCTTTTATTCTCCTCTCCCGAGTTTCACAAATCACCCGGCAACTCCTCAGGGCGCCGTTTTATCAATTCTTACCTTTTACAACCCTTCAAGAATTCTTTTCGACCGGTCTTATACCCTCTCTCCCCCTACTCCCTCATACCTTCCCTCACCCTCTGCTCCTTGGCGAGGGTATAAGGCAAATATACTGCCCGACAAGCGCAGGATGACTGTACATCTACATCTACATAATACCCCGCAAGCCGCCTAAAATGCGTGTGGCAGGGGGTGTTAGTACACCAGCCGTCAACGCATAAAAATTGAAGTGCTCTACGAAGTTGGGACTAGCATTTATTAAAGTCCTTCATGGTTCGGGGGAAAAATGAATTCCCACATATATCCGTTCGGAAATACATCCCTCTTAATTTATCGCTTCTATCGGACCTGGAAATATAGTGTGGCTCTAATATTATGTTCTCGTGTCGCTCCTGTAGCCGACGGTAGGCAGAGTAACTACTTCTAGTCTGCGATTTCACATGAAATGAGTAGGCGCCGAACATTTTTATCAAGTTATCAAGTCATACATTTTTCACGCTCTCAAGTATGTATTGCTTATTTTTTTGATACCTTTATTTCTGTGCAATTGAATTACCGAGCAAGGGCTTTTTGATGACTGCATGTGATTTTAGCGTTAGATTTTTCTACGGCATTACTTTTCTTCACCCTTTTCTCGCCGCGAAAGTTTTTCGGATGATGTTCCGTATGGGATTTAAAGTATTTTCTTGATCGATTCATTTTAGTCTGCGTTCTGTCTAAAGCATGGAAGGATAGACTGAGGCTTTCTTACAATTGCCTTCTACATGTAAGTGTTAAAAATTTCGCAAAATTGGAGGATGACCAATACCTGGACAGGGTATATACTGATCAGAGAAATAAAAACGGTCCAGAAAATGGCAAAGAAAAGTAAACGAATTAAAATAAAGAAATGAGTCCAATAAAATCAATACATAATTTTTTCGATAAGTAACAACTACTCACATGGCTGAACTTCAAAAAATCTGAGAAAGAATACCTCACCATTTATCCCTTCAGCCGAATCCTTCTTGATAAAATAAAATTATTTGTACTTTCCACATAATTTTAAAATTTTGCGACCGGTTTCGTCGTGTTCTGCGTCATTTTCAAGCTAGACTGTCATTCTCCACTGCTGAATTCTTCTTAATGAATTGCGTTTTCTGGTTTGCATGAAGGACCCCCATATCTTGTCATAACTTTTTCCCGATTGAATCGCTAGCTTTGCGTGATGACACTCGTGGTAGGTACTTCGATTAGTTCCATACACATCTGCGAGGAAACCACTGGCGTCCACTCTTAGATATGTCTGGCAACACACATCCTTCTCACGGCCGCGTCAGTGCTCGGGGAAGGCAGACAGAGTGATACCGAGGAATGAGTGTTTATCTCCGATAGCGGTGGCGTAATTTTCGCTCGGGACTAGGGATTGATATTCGTGTAATAAAGGGAATGACCGCTTCAGAAAGATTTGAGTGGCATGCAAACAGTAAAGGAATCCCTCATATTTTCCTGTTTATTCGAAAACTGGAAGGCAAACACGCCAAAAGTTCTGATTTGCTTTTCCTCTGCCTCGTTGTGGCATGTTAAGAGTTTGGGAACATTTCTGACTCTATTTCAAGCCAGCTTGAAGGATATATTTTTTAATCTAGCCTAAAAAAATACTGAGATAGTTTTGAAAGGTGCTGACAGTGTATCAGGTCAAACTTCATTTGTAAGTGTTAGAATGTAGAGAAATGAAATTATGTCATCGAGTTTAAGAGTGGCAAGAAGACATTTTCGCTGAAATTGTAAATAAATAACTGATTGCTTTCACAATAGAGTTTTTGCTGTTATATACTTTTTCCACCTTCAGTAGCTGTGTTTCCCTTCGCGAGTATCAAGAGCTATTGACGAGTACCGAAAAGCAAAGATGACGGGTGATGACAGGGCATCATAGAGTAAATGTTGATACGCCTCTTCCCCCTTCTTTAAACATTGCGTCTAATCCTGGGGCACTCCATATCGTCATTCAACAACTTTCTTGGCTATCACTCAAAATATTTTTTCATGGCTCACTTTCTTTTTTTACCTGAATAGAAATGATAGTCATTCATACAAACACTTGCTTTGTATTCAAATAACCTCTCCCTTTTTTAATTTTATGATTAACAGAAGTTTTATTGGCCTTAAAGTTTGCCAAACGGATTGAATCACAAGCAAACGCAGAACTTAAAGTTTGTCATGATTGCATGATGGAAAATCTAGGAAACAAATGGTGGTGATCTAAAGATATCATTTAAATATAACAATGTAAAGAGAATATTTAACTATGATAGACTGCAATGATTATTATCTAAACTAAATGATTTATGAGTTGCAGTCATTTTCTCACGTTTATGCGGCTGGAGCCGTAACCTTTCTTCGGTTCACATTTGCCGTCTTCACTCCATTTAACTACAGAGACAACTTCTTAGTTCACATATTTAATCAATGAAATATAACAATTTTTTTATCATTTCGATATCTAATTCGAATAGTTTTTTATAATAGTTCCAAAATTTTAAGTTGCTACGAATGCGCTTTCTGTTATTAGCCGAAATTGTAATGAATATCCCAAGTAGCTTTTGTTTTTTTGTATTTCGGAATTTAAAAATCAGTGTCAGTTTTAATGATTATTTACATTAAACAGAAGGCAGCAGAGGCAAAAGGTGCCTCTTGTAGAAGATAATGAATAGAGTGGAAAGCTATTGCCGAAAAAGCCTGTCAAACAAAAAAATAATGACTAGAGAGCACTGGCAACTTTCATTGATTTTTTTCTTTACATGGATGGCGGATGATCATTTTGATCAATAAATGGTGATTTATCATAATATCAGGAATTGATTACTTTCAGCGTTAAATTAATTTTCAGTAAATATAATTAGTGAATGAAGTGTTTATTTATTATAGCTTTAACTTTCTAGCTTTCTAACTTTACCTCAAGGGTATTGGTGAATTTCAGGGAAAACCTCAAGGGAAATATTCGCATAAATCTTCTTTCTCTTAGGGAAAAAATTACTTTATCTTCGAGTTTTAGAATCATTTTTAGCTTATTTTTAGCAATTGACAAGGAAATTAGTAGTAGACCACCTAGGGGAAAACAAAATAACAGAAAGGGAATAAAATGTGGTGTCCAACCGAAATTTATAAATTTATTTCTTTATCGTGACTTATTTTTATCATTGGAAATATAGTAAATAAAACTTTGTAAGGTTCACTATTATTTTAATATGGGCACGACCCGGGTTTCGTAATGTGGTTACATCTTCAGGTGACTGAACTTACTTGCATCTTATATTTATACATACATACTATGACAGTGAGGACGTACAGGTAGTGGGACATTGCCGCTCCCTTGCTAAACCACGTCTTCAGCTCCATTTGCACCCAGATTCTTTCCGCCTCTTTCACTGAATATCTGGCGGCCGGTGATAGTGTAAAGCCTGAAGTTATCAGTTATATCTTTTATTATAATTCTACAAACATTTACTTTGAGACGTTACGCCTAACAGCGAAATTTTGCTGTTTTACATTTCAATAGCATGGATATAGCGTTGTATTGTCTTCAATATGGAAGGAAACCTAATCGAAAATGTGCTTTCCAGCGTATTTATATGAAAGAGATGAAATCAGAATCGTGATCAAAAGTGCTTGCCGTAGTTACTTTTTAAATGAGAATGAAAAAGAAAGGATTTTAATTTCTCCCGGGAAATACAATTAATGAATTCTTCTCGTGTTCTCAACCATGTTAATTCTGTCGTATAAGCCGACGTTTCGAGAGACGACTTGCTCCCATCTTCAGGGCCATGCTACTCTTTGAAATTCCATTTTCACAGTCAAATGGGAGACCAGTCGTCCCTCAAAACGTCGGCTTATACGACAGAATTAATCTGGCTGAGATCCCAAGAAGAATTCATCGAGAATGAAACACTTTTCCGCATGAAACGGTGGAACTGATGGTCGCGACGTCATACACAACAAAAGTCTGGCAATAATTGTTGGGTAAAGCACCTAGTTCCGAGAACTTTCGCCAGATGGAGCAGGCCTTGAAATTTTATTTTATATTATTTATAACGAAGAAGTAAGACGTTTAGATCTGTGTTCTTGAATGTGTGAAATTATAACGTTTGTGGCTATGTCCGGTGTGAGCTCAACCTCACCTTCCAAACCAACCTTTAGGTTGAAACTGAGTAAGCTGATCGCTTTAATAAAAATATCACATCTAATGAAGCGGATATTTTCAATATACTAAATAATTTGGCTCAAAGGTATGTTTATTGTATAAATATTTCATTAAAATCAATAATAAAGAAACGCGTGTTAAAAAATAGGGCAAATTAATTATAACCGATCAATATATAATTCATTATTATAATATTATATTACTAAATTTTTCTACGAAAATAAACAATGAAGGTGACAGGCATATACACCTATTTCAAGAGTAATTGGCCATTTCATTAAATTTTTAAGAATTAAGCGTAATCAGTGGTATATCGACACATACTTTCTAGAGCATTTTCGTGTTGAAAATAAAAACTGATATTTTTAGATATACTTAGAAAATAACCATGTTTTCAAGTACTAGCTACTAATAAAGATTACCTTGATCATGTAGCGGCGATGATTCAACTCCCTCTTAAGTACGTGGATATCTCCATCTTCCAGGTTTTCGCCCGCCAGCCAACGTTTTTACGCGGTGGAGATATCTGCGAATTCAGAACGCCGCAGAAAACTACGAGCTATTACCCCTCTTAGGTAATGAAAGAACGGATAAAACCGGCTGTTTAGATTCCGCTGAGATTTCCGTTGCCATTGCGAAGTAATATAATCGTCGCATGGGAGGGATCTGGCGTGATTTATGCCAGAAGGAGACCTCAACGAATCCATCTCATTATATTTTGCATTCCTATAATTAAGATAGAAATAAGAATAAGAGCCTGGTTTATTCATTCCTGAGGAATTAGCGGCGACCCTGCATTTTATGTCTTTTCTCACCCATATTCTCGTGTATATATTGTGGAAGCCAGAAATCCAGACTCACTTCTCATCATTGCTTCCGCCGTGAATATAATTCTCATCAATCTCGGCATTTACGCCAAATTATCTCGGGAATAAGGGGTTCAGCTATTCAAGCCCGTTTAATATTCCGCTGTTTTTTATTTTTGGGGAACACTTTTTCTCCTTTTACTCGTAAATGGAATTATGCATGATTCGGCCGTGGAGAGGCTTTCGGCTCTAAATATAAGTGTGCGGTGGACTCATCAAATCATTTATGCATCTAAAATTTCCAGATATTCCAATGGGAGCGAGTTATAAAGATTCGGGAGAGGAAGGAACAGTAATTTGCATCGCCCAGCTAGTGGAGAGCAAAAGGGTTGAGGTAGCACTTCCTTTTCACCACTGATTCATTATCTTCTATCTGACCTCAGTATAGTGAATCAATGAGAACCCTTTAAATGTGTATCCCCTTGCTCAGTTTCTGTACGTGTTAATATTCGTTGCCATTTGCTTAATATTGTTTCTCACTCCTATGTCATTTTACCATGTTTATTTGAATCATATTCCACAAATGTTGAGCAACTGAGTGATTTCTTGTAAATGTTGTTGTGTTTTGAGTAATTTCATCAACTGTTAATTTTTGTATTTTATCGGCAATTTTCCCTAATAATTTCATCTATCTAACTTTACCGATTTAAAGTCTTCTACGGGATTTTGAAACAGGATTGGGATAGTGGAAACACTGTTAGGGGGTAGAATGTTGGGAAAAAAAGGTAGAGGAACAAAGGGAAAAGGCTTTTTTGACGGAATGAAAGGGAGTAGATCTGATTGTGAATTGAAAAAGAGATGGGAGACTGCCGGAAATTTTTTAAAAATATCCATGGAAACCTATCTTAATCGATAGAATACGTAAATAAAAAAGCCGTAGTCAGCCAATTTGATCTATCAGATCCGCGATGGGATCTCAAATGTTACCATTTCAATCTTAGAAAAATGGGCAAAAGTCGAAAAAAAGTTCATATGCATGTTCACAACGAAGGTCTGCATTGAAAAAGTCAATGAGATTCGCTTCCCTCTCCCAATACGTCAAGTAGGGTCTGCTTTGAAACGGTTTAGCACTGGCCACATTGTCGAGTGCCCGAAAGGGCCCCTGCCCCTTCGATGGAATATTGCCTCTCGTTCCGATAAAAGCAGGACCTAGCCATTCGGGTCCCGTACATACTATTTTCCCCACGCGAACGGCCTCGCTGCTTCAGAATGACTGCTCCCTCGAATTGGCATTTTTATACACCGCACACATGAATCGCTCGGCTTATTTGACGTTGCCCCTGCAGTCTAAAGCCTTCTTCCTCCTCCTCCTACTTCTCCCGCAGGACGTCGCAAAATAGGGAGCGGGTGGTGGTGCCTCCAGTGGAGTGGCGCTGCAATCGAGCGGCGAGGCGGGGAATCGATGAGCACGTGTTCCGTATTTTTACATCCGGTTTACGGCGGTCCGGGGCGTCATGGCCGCTGTTTCTCATCCGCCTTTTTTACCCATATTTTTCTCGCGCCACCGCATCCATAAGAGTTTTACGTGCCATAAAAACCGCCCGGGGCACATTTCTTCGAATTTGAGGAGAAGTATTTACGAGGCATCCCTGACTCCTCTTGGCCCCGTCCCGGGGAGCTCCTTCGCCCCCTACCCGTCATCTCTTAACACTCTCCCCCCCCCCCCCCCCGCTCTCTGCCCCAGGAATATTACTGCCAGGTTGGGGGTGGGATGGTCAACTGGTGATGGTTGGCTCTCTTAAGGGGCTACGCGATAGATTGCACCCCCTGCGCTTATTCTCTTGCATCGCAGAATCAATGAGCAAGCTGTTTGACACGAGTTGAGAAACTGCCCACTCTGGAACGGCATGCGCAAATAAGAATCTTAACAGGAAGCGGGACCGTCAACTGGGGGTTACTTTGTCCCAATTTTTATATTTATCGCATTAAATATGCTAAAAAAAGCTGGCGGTTTTACTTTTTTATTCTATAAATATTTTTCCTACGGTAGAGATGAAGTACAACACTATTAGCCACATTTTAAATTATTTCCTGAGTCCCTTGCACTTTTTAAGTAGGACTATCTCACTATGAACTGCGTGTAATGTTTGAGTGAGAAAACTTGTAAGTCAAATTAACGCCCTTAGTAGTATTGAACGAACACTGAACTTGATATAAGGTCATTTAATAGCTAAATAACCTTTAATTTTTCAAATTTATCATAAGACAACTAAAAAGGAAGAAAATAATTTCCGACTGGCGAGTTCAAGGACCGGGATCTAAGTAAAAATTGCATATGGATCTTAGAAAGCTAGTTGCCTCAATATTTAAAATTTGCATCTACATAACCATTTTAGCCAATTTTTCAATCGAGAATAATGCAATTTCAGGTTGATTAAAAACACATCATTTTAAAATTCTTTCACAGATTCTTTTATTTGATGCAATGAAAGGTTTGTTGACGTTATTAACTCTCAAAAACTTAATCAGCAAGAAAATAACGGTAGGTGCAAATGTAATTAGGTAGAAATCTATCCAACTAACCATTCAAGAAGTACAAGCCATGCCTATCTGAATATAAGTAAGAGAATCAACTTGACTAGGAAATTCGTTATAGAGATCAAACCACCGTTACGTTTTTCCACTGGTAGGAAAAATAACCCTTAGGAAGAATATGTCCCGAGTTGATGGTATCTAGAAATTTTCATGGGCATTAAAGTGGACCTTTGAAACTCATTCCTGTAACTCAATTAAAAAAAATCTCCGCAATATTATATAAGACATTAAATTATTATACTTCAAATAGAGATAAATTGTGGCCAAGATATATCCTCTATTCAACCCTGAAAATAGTAAGCTTATAGTTCAAAATTTGTGCGAGTAGTTCGTCGGAAAAAAGACAAATTATGAGAGGTCGAGAGTGAGGGATGGGTCCTCTCACTTGAAATTCTTTGTGGCCTTACCGGTTTTTCCGAGGACGATTAAGTTATGATTTGATGATGATCATTTCTTACAGCCCTGGAAAGCTGTTTCTATTTAGATAACATTTTTAACCTTCCGTCGGGGGCAATTTATCTGACTTGTTCAGCGCAGACAAGTTTTCAAAGTTTTCTCAGTTGCTAGGTGACGCATTTAAACGGCTTTGTTAGTATAATATTATTATATTTACATACCCTGCACTGCCTTTCTGGTAACTTTGACTTCGAAACTTACGACATGAAGTTCTTCCAGTTTGCTTCATCGAGATCATGCAATCCCATTAAGCCCGAATGCGTCACAAAAATTGAAGATCTTTATTTTCCCGATTAAAGAAATTAAAAAAGTCATACATTTTGCAGCATTTAATTCTGTGATATAATTGCCGTCTCCATGTTGTGTAATAAACCAGAAAAATGAATTGTATAATAATTTGAAACACCTTAAATTTTGTTAAACTAAGATACGCAAGGTATATTGGAATAACATGGTGAATGAATCAAATTAAAATTTTCCGTAACGTATTCTTTGGAAATTAAATACTCGTTTAGATAGAACATAGTCCATTTACATAGCATTATTGTCATGTATATTAATTGTTCAAGTCTAATTGTAAGTGTAGTGGAGTTGCAGAAATAAACTATTCCGGAAGTGGAGGGGGCAAAAGAAAGTAATAAGGCAGAAGGGGAAGTGTTTTGGAAAGAAACGATTGGGAATTGCTGAAGTGAAGCTAAATTTCATGTGGAAGCAGCATAGCAGTAATTGGATTGGTTCTAGGCATATGCGAAATCGCATTAGGATAGAAGCAGGTGGTCGTTGCGAGGCGTACTTGGCATCGTAGGAGGGATGAATCACTTAATTACACATGATTGTTACTTTAGTAAAAAGGAAATAAACTAAAAGAACTACTGATAAACCTTTAAAATGGAAAATAAATCTCCGAAACGTCGGCGCACATGTTTTTTTAATTATATTTTGCAAAAATTAGAGTAACCAGTAGTCCGACACCGCGTTCCTCGTCTCCGTAATTCTTCTCACTCTGAACTCATGTCTGCCCTATCATTGGTCCTACTATCCACTCGTAGGGAATATACATGATCTTTCCTTCATTTACAATGCCTTAAATGACAAGTTCCGATCCGCAGAAACACTCCCTTTCTTTTCACTCCACATTCCCACCCGTCTTCCGTCTTTCTCTCTCTCAGAGATCACTTTTTTCTCCCTACTCCCTACCTCTTTCAATATCATTTCGACCACTCACCCTTCCCTGGATCTTTCAATGCCCATCAGATCATTCAAGGGGCAGCTTCAATAAGCCATCTTCTGAATCTTTTTGTTTAATATCCTTTTTGTAGTGTTTTGTAGTTTATACTTGCTAAAGCTGCGGATTTAAAGTTTTCTATTAAATGCAAAGGACTTGTCGGCTGTTATTGAATAATCATATAAATAAAAAAAGATGTCTAGACCAAAATAAAGATACTGTACATATGAACAATTTTTTGAGTTATTATTGTTTTTTCTCATCTGTATCAAACAAGAGCTTTAAGGCTAAACATAGGCATTTAAATATTGCGCCTAATTGACGGTTAGGGCACAAACTGGGAAATTATCGACCACGATACCATTTTTGCCCGCCTTAAGCTTAGCTACAGGTGTGTACATATCGCATATCAAAGAGCGAGTGAGGAATATCCCTTTTCACATTTCCCACGGCCATTTTAGTGGACACCAACTATAGACAGAGTAAGTAATGAGGAAGTGCTGAGCACAGGGGTAGAAAAGATAGCTCTTCTGGAAACCTCAATGAGAAGACTTAGTTGGCCAAATTATCGACATAGGATGTAGAATAGAAGGAATACGGCACTATGAAAATGCTAAGAGAACGGAATATAGAGCTGCGTCAAACCAATCCATGGATTATTGACTGATGATGATACATTTTTTTATTTCTATAATTTAATTTTAAGAAGCAAACTTTCCTGGGTACATTTTTTCTTAGGAAAATTCTCATAGTAGATTCCATTTTTTTTACTACGAAGGAAAATGAAAATCTGGTATATCGAGGAGAAGCAAGGTTTTTTTTGTTAAACTTCTCGCTCAAATGTCGCCAGCAGTTTGGTCTTGCTATCCACATCTTATGTGATACTCACGTGGTATGGTCGCATAACCATTTTCCTTGGAGTGACCTCTTAAACTTGACCACGTGCTCACAGTCGTTTAGAATCAGATGGGCCGATTGTGTACCAACAGGCGGATAGCGGTCGTTCGTTCGCCTTTATGAATTATGCAGAGCATTAATGCGGAACATTGCCCCCCCACGCCTTATCGGCGAGAAAGATATTAAAGAAGGCAAAATTTTTAAAAAGCAGGTAATGGAAAAGTTGCAGTCATGCCTCGTGACCGTGCGTGTTTCGGCGCGATCGACTCACACGCTCTGTGACCTGACGAAGATATTCACGATTGCGTTAGTAGAGAATAGTGTTTGGAGGAAGCAGCCGGCAGCCAGGTCATTTGCGCCGTGAGGTAAAGATGAATGGAGGGAAACTCGGCGACGGTATTAGCCGGCGCTTCATAAGACCACGAGGAGAACATAGTTCAACGCAAAAAAATAATATTATATAAGAGGTATCTCAAGTGCGCCGCTAGAGTTCTTGTCGATCCTCGCGCATCAAAATCAGATTTCAAAAATGCCACTCGCTGATCTGCCGGTCATCTATACCCACTTTTCACAAGGAAATGGCAGTCATAGGCAGATTTAGGGGGGGGGGTGGCGGCACGGCCCCCCCAGACGCTTAAAAATAAACAAGATTTTTAATATTATAATCATTACATTCGTTTTGTTTTGTGTATTACGGAGCTTCAATACGTATAAAATTGTTTCAATAATTTCGTGGAGCCTCAATAATTTAAATTCATATTAATATATTTCATATTAAAATAAAGAAAACATTTCGTACTGTAATTGCTGTATGTTGTTTTTAATCTCAAATGTGAGAGGAGGGGCCTGTCACACCCACCCTTGTGCCCCACCAGAAAAGAATTCTGGATGCGCCCTCGGTGGCAGTAATACGAATCAGAGCCAATAGATCATATAAACCACAAATGTTACGCATGCAATACGAATGTCAACTAAAAAAAGACCACTTCCACTACGGTTAAATGTGAAAGTCACACAGATCGAAATACAGCTGCCTAGTGGCGCCACCGAATGAAATGCGCGCGAAACGCCAACTGATGTATTGCTTTACCGCCATGTTCTTCTACCTCCATTAATGGAGTCCCCTAGGTTCAACGTCTCATCAGACGCCCACAGGGTGCGAAGCCAACACTCAAGTAGTGATGGGAAAATGACGTCAGAAATCGATTTTTTCCTAGCTATACACTTTTAATCGAAATGAAGAGCTTGACTTTTCAAAATAATTTTTGAAATTGGAACCAAAAGATACACATTTGAAAAAAATTAACAGGTTCGTTAAAAAAAAAATTCCTCAAAATACACATTTGAGTCTGGTATAAAAAATTTGTTTAGAATATATTCTTGAATTATGAGTTGTAAAAATATACAAATGCACGAACGTTAAAGTTTTGGGATCACCGCTTGGAAACATTCGGTTTAAATGGAAAAATCGAGTTTAATCAAAATCGATTCTTCCATCAATATACTAAAGCCACCACACCAACCCAATCCCCAATTACGTCCGTGGATAGCTAGCAGCGCAAGGATAAAAGGGGGGTGCATGGAAAAAATGAGTGTTAAATAAAAATTGCATAGCGTTCGCTGGACAGGAAAACTGAGAAAACCTGGAATGCTCAAAGAATTTCGTCTCATGGGAAAGCTCAGGGAATAAGGCTAGCATCCGGAAAAATCGGTTTAAGAGCATACCGCGGTTGGCGAAGCCTAGTGCAATGCGTTCAATTTTTGTGGCCCACGTAAAACAAAGAAAAATATTTTGTATAGTTTATAATTTTATTTATGTATTTATAGTTTCCGCTATGCTAATATTCCAATTTTTCCACCTTCGGGTTACTACCGCGTACGCTTCTGTGTCACAAGTACTATAAATCACCTAAAAATTCAAAACAATCAAATGATAAACATTTTTATCTGTTATAACCAAGAAGCCTTAGTAAGCACTCACTGCTACACGATTCTCTGAATAATACATTTATAATCAAATAAATACTTGAACGAGCACACGGATACATTTATTCAAACTGAATATTCGAGCGATTACTTGAGTACCCAAATGATTTTTTTAAGTACATAAGGGTTTAAATGACCCATGAAATGAATTCGATGGATACCTTTGCGTGTACATGTATCGTACCCACTACTTCCTAATGTTTCGCGCTTAATAAGAATCATTAATATGAATAAACTGGCGAATTCCGGATCATCTCGTTGAATATACTAGTCTGTAACCTGTTTTATATAAATTCGTTTTCGTTGAATTCATTTGAGTAATCGTGTTATCATTTGAGTATCCTAGTAATAATTTGAATACTCCATTAACAATGAACTCCAGGATATTTGACGTACCTTTATTCCCCGGGGCTCCTCTCATTATAGTAATGCAGCGATTACATTAATTTTCTGACCGCTACTAATGTTTATTATCTTTATTTCTTTATTTTTTCTCTTAATACTTGACTTACAAAAAATATGAACTTTCCCGTCAAAATCATCAACAACTTGTTCTTGTTTCCACCATGGCAACTTTGATACTCAAACTTATTGAAGGTTTTCTATACAATTTAAAAAGATGCGTCATCATACTGAGAATAACCTTCCTCAAGTTACACCGTGGCCAACTTGAGCACTTCTGTGTTTATATTTAGCCTTAACTTTTATGCGAGCCATTGGGTCTCCGGGAATTCAATACTCAATAATATATATTCCTGGAGCACGATACCCGATGGCGTGTCTCGGTGACTCTGAGACGCCGTGTGACACACTCCTCTGAATTTCCCTCCAACTGTCTTTTGTTTTCGGCCAGCCTCTTCTATCATGCGCAGGCGGAAGCAGGTGCATCGTGGCTTATACCCAAGGAGGTTCGGATATTTGAAGGCGCTGTTTCCGATTTTCAACGTGGTCAAAGTTAAAAGCATTAAATGAAAATGCTACAGTAACCACTGGTATTTAGCTGGTGATTGTCATCGGTGTTTTTCCATCATTTGCGATACTTCTATAAATTGATAAACTTTGTGTCCTATTAGCCACTTTACTGTTAGGGATATCTTTGAAAATATACTTTTGTACTGTAATTTTTAGATATCTGTTGCATATAATGAAAATAAATACCAGTATAAGTGCAGGGAAATGACTAGTTCTGCACTCGTAAAATTTTATTTTTGGCTGAGCTGGTTGTAGACTGTAACCGTGATATCTGATAATAATTTTTCACTGGGAAAAGATGTTTGAGACTTAACATTGCGAGGCCTACAAATGAATTAAGAAAAAAAGGTTCATAATTTGCGTTACATAGTTTATTTCAACGTCTTATCGAGTTATGAGCAAAAATTTCACCACATAGTTAGCATTGACCCTTATGGGATTGTCAATGCTATGGTCAAAATGGGCGTGGTTTGTTTTACCCAAGCGCTCCGGCCACAGTTCGATCCACGCTCGAAACCAGGGGTAACCCCACCAGATATTTACTGCCTCCTTGCTATAATTAACCTATAATTAAGCTGTCCTATAGTTAAGGGTTATAACCGCTATTTATGTACATAATGATGTGGTCTATCAAATTCATGACTTTTCAATGCTATTTCTGGAAATTTCAAACATTTTACTGCAAAATATAGGAAAAAGTGGATAGCATTGCACTCAGCTTCGCGCCGTGGACATTTTTGGAAACCATTTAAATGCAATCAAAGTGGCAAAAATGAGCCTATTATGGGATGGAGTTGGGCCTCCTCTTTGCGGTCCTCTTGCTAGAGATATTCGTGAGTGAGTATAATATTTAGTTTTTCACGTATGGCTTTCGGTATCTTTTCGAAAAAATAATTTGAATGCAGCAAATATGTATCATTCAATTCCTTTCCTCATTTAAAATTCCTTGTTATTCTACATTTATATTTCCTTTTACTCCCATCCCTTTTGTCCTATAGCTTTCGTTAAGAGAGAAATTTAAATCGCAAACGTATGTCCTATATCATTATTACGTGCTAAATATCTCAATAATAGTCGTGAAATCGGGACCGATCTATATCCTCTACGACGCAGCCAATGCTTAGAACGGTGGAAGGTGGTAGCGGCTCAAGGGAGTCGCTTTGTGTGCGACTCTCGGGGCCAATGGGTCTTCAGGCAGTGTTTTGTTTTTGGCGTTGCCACTTCGCTCACCCGATGGAGGCGCCACTCCATGACGCCCGAACCCTTTTTGCTTGCGTGACGTCCGACGTCCGCACCCTCTGTGATCGGGTCTGCGAAGCAGTGAGAGCGTGTTGAGGGGCCATTCTGGGTGTTTCGCTCGCTTTTGTTTAGCCCCGTTTTGGGGCGACTCATTACTCAGCGGAGGGTGGGTGGGGTAAGGGGGTGGGGGTTGGGAAGGAATAAGAATGGCAAGGAAGGGGAGAAGGAGGAGACTCTCAGGAGTTATGAACACTTTAGCAAGAGTATGCGATGAACTCGCAGTTTATTCCCTTCCTCTACTAATTCAGTTAGGCCTTGGGCACTGTGTCAAGGGAAACAAGACGTGAAGAATAGTCTTCACCCTTTTTACACCCCTCAAACTCTATTCATTTCTTTTCTTCTCAATCCTAAGGTTGGTGGGTATCGAAATTTCTTCATTTCATAGCCTGTCCCCAAACATCATTGTACCTTCCTCCGACTTAGATATTATTTTCATGGAGTACCTCTTCCACCATGATAAAATTGAGATATTTATTAGTAATTTTCCACACTTATTCATTTTCTCAAACGATTTAAATATTTACATGTCATTTTCAAAAATTGTCAAGGACAACCAGGGAAATTAATACCTGAATGTTTGCAATTGCACGGATTAGCATTGAAAAGCTATGAATTTGATAGACCACATCATTATGTGTATAAATAGCGGTTAAAACTCTTAATTATAGGTACCTTATTTCCCCATATAACTGGGATAAATTTGTCAGTCAGTGACGCAAGTGGTGACTATAGTAAGCCCATCAAAATTCGTGGTGGGTGACAACGGCTATTTCTATCTTAATACAATTATTTTTACACATATTAAACTCGTCAACAATCGATATTCGATCATGGCCTCCTACCACTCCTGTTAACATTGTCATCATCTTGGAGTCATGGTCATGGTGTTTCGATTTTTTAAAATATTGAATTTAACATTGTGTCTCCTAAATTCTTCTCAGTACTTCCAAGTTGGTAAACCTTTTTGTCCAAGATATTTTTTACAGCCTTCTTTAGCACCACATTCCATACTTTGGTATTTTAATATGCTAAACCTGAAAATGATTCCACGCTAATCGTTACAGGTAAACACGTGTTGTAGAATTTGTGAAATTAAAATTAATTGGACAGTACGATATCTTCGTGTCCTTTTCCAAATATATTTATTCCGAGATGATTTCCTTCCTCACATTTCCAAATCAAACTTCGGGTCGAATCACTGAGTGAGCTTATCTTCGCGTTATTTCGCCTTTAATTTTTTTCCCGTATGCGTGAGTGGGCCATTGCATTCGTCACGGCCAAGGTTCTCGGGAGGAAAAGATAGAGGGGTGGTACCTGAACTCGTCACGGTACGTCACTCGGTACGACACCTCGAACACGCGGCAAGCATATGGGATCCATTGCAGAGAGAATTCGTGAACTTATTATTATGTGCAGCAATGTTTTGCGATTTGTGAAAATCTGCTACAAAGGAGTACACAGCGTTACACTGCTGATACTCAAATATGCTGGAAGTAGCTGGAGACTTGGAGGTAACGTGCTTAGCGTTGTTTAAGGTTGGTTGAGCAATAAAAAGCAGATTTTTTTCAGCAAAAAGGTGAATATCAGCTCGGAATTACACTGTATATTTGGGTTCGAAAGAAACAACATAGAGCAATAGTTAGCCAAACCGATGGGTGTTGAAATTCGTTTTTACCTTAAAAAATTAAAGGGTTTAATTACTGCTAGGTAAAAAGTAAACGCATGGATAGAAGAGAAACAGAACTAGATATTATATTTATTCTCTTGTGTGCTCGAACGCTAGAGGTTGAATATCGTGGGCAGAAAGTAGTCTATGTACTTCTATTTACTCTCACTGAATCATGAGCTCTACATTTCATCCAACTGAGCGTTGAGTTTGTAGCGGTTTTTTCCCCGTAACGGGCAGTAACTCATAGTCCTATTCATGAAATGCGGCCCTCATTTTTTTCTGCTGCTGCACGATTTGTAGATTCCTTCATTTTTATTTACAAACAAAAGTCTGATAATGTATTGGATATGTTACGTCAATGCTTGTTGGGTTTCTCATTTAAATGCGCATTACATCTGTTCGCTTCTATGCTAGTTCCTTGAAACTTTTGTCAGGGATGCATGTTTGCAATTCAATAGATTAAATGATTTGAATCCAATTACTCCCGCTGTTACATGCTTATTATGTACTTGAATCGCTGTTTCATGCATATTACGGCTCATTATCTGTAACTTTCAATTGGTTCTTACGGTAACGTGTACCATACTTCGAATGTTTCCATTATAATTAGACTTTAATTTTTTTAACAAAAAATTATGAGAAGCGTCTTAACGTAGGTACTGTAATAGAAATTAGATGCTGGAACCTGACCGTTCCACTTTTCACGTTATTAGGAAATCAAAGCTTAGGTTAAAGAATACTTTCTGCGACAGCAAATAAAAGCCATAGCCTAATGATAATGGAGTTGATATGAAAATACAGTTTAAATGCAGAGTACTGAAACGCCCAAAATATTTACAAGTGAAAATTTTCTTCATTCATATGATCTGCATGCAATGCAAAGGATTTTTGTTTTTTTTTGGCTTCGAAAGATAACTTATGCAAATGAAGTATTCATATATTTATTTAAGACGACATTTTGTGACATTTAGAATTAATAATTTCTTTTAAATAATGCGGTAGAGGTTGTAATTATTAATATAATATGGCCATGTATAACAGCGTCTCTCTTTTTCTCTTCAGGACACACTTCGGTTGGGTGCCAAACCTTCGTCAAATAATTCCACAGGTTTTAGTCCCTACCCTTTACTTGTTGACCAGTGACTGACAGTGGCGCCACGGTGGTTAAGTGGAAAAGGAACGCCGAGTGCAGGTTTCGGTGGTCATCTGGAGGCAAACTCCCGAATCCGCGTAAATCACCTTCTGCATCAAGTAGGTTGGATACATTTAAGAGTGTTCAGGAGTTTTATATTTAAGAGTATTTAAGTGAGTTCATGCTTTAGTAACACTGAACTGGCTCATTGTATGATACTAACATTTCACGGATTTCTGTGCGTATGCTTCAGGAATAATTACTTTCAGCATGCGATCACACACAGAATGAGATGGGACTGAGTATTCTCATCAAATCATGGATTCTTAACGATCTAACTCAGTCTGTCTCTTAAAGGTAATTTTATTTCTGTTAAATAGCTATACAAAACAATGTGTTTTAGTTACTGCGTGCCTATCAAGTTTTCGACGCGGTCACCAAGAGCTTCTTGAGTGAATATGTACGGAAACTTCATTGCAGAACCGATGTAAAAACAATAGACAAGGAGTAATGCCGTTATCATGCAGTTTCACACAATTTCCATCCCAATTTTACTTTGCTGCTACCAACAACCTGTACTAAAAAAACATGCTTTGCCCACACCAGGGTAGTGGCTGGTGTGAAAATTATTCTGCGATAAAATGCGTCTTTAAGTACGAAAAACTTAGTCCCAGAAGTGAGCAAGTTGTTTTGCCTCCGGTCCATCATAGTTAGAATTCGTGTGAGTATTGCGATAGCAATACATACGTCCGATCAATCCGTCGATGCAGCAAAGCCAAGCTCTTTCACATTTAATTTCAAAACACTTTTTATCCTACCAACTGAAGAGGTAAAATAAATAGCCCACTCCGCGAAAAGTTTGCTGAGTACTTGAAATGAGAGCCATGAAATCTTGGCACTCACACGAGGCCTTGTTTATCCAGAGCAATATAGTTGGAGACTCAGGGCATGATACCGATTTATGAGAAATTGGTCGTTGAAGAAGGACGAGTCGAGCACTGTTCTTAAACGACCCAATCCCTTGAACCTTGAATTTCGAGTTGGGAGTTAAACAGAACAAACGATGACGCAACAAATGGGCGATATTCCTCGCGTATCTCCAACCCTTGAATGCTACACTTGATCGACATGTGCTAAAGCTCCGGTTCATTCGAGCCGCGAGTGATTTTTTTGTACTTCGATCCGTTATAGCCGCTATTTATACGACGACGTAGTATGAACTCCCACCGAGCAAGATAAGTTCGAATGAGGCTTTTGAATAAGATTTTCATGTCCAATTTCTTCTAATAAATGTTACCTTTAATTTTACCCAGCAATATTTCAGATTTGGTAGAGCCTCGTAAGAAATAAAAGGTTTTGTGGAGTCCAAAATTATGGCGGAAGAAGGGAAAAATGAAGTTTTTCAGCCTCATAAGTCGAGTCAGAGATACTCGCTGGTGTGTTTTCCGCTAGCATTTTGAGAAAACTGAAGAATATATTTTGTCTGACCATTTAAAATCATATGTTACGGGTTAACATTCAGCGTTAAAATATAGTATGGATTTTCGGTGAACTGAAAATCAAATAGTTTTTTTTACTGAAGTGCTATTCGGATAGCATAAAATGGGTCCATTAAAGAAAAAGACACAATGGTAAGGATATATCTTATTTTTAAGTTCCTCAATGCGCTCATTGGCGAAGTGGTTACATAAGTACATCGGCGGCGAACTGATATAAACCGGAATACAAACTCTCCTTAAAAAAATAGGTGAAAACGTTTAGACGAGTATTTTATTGATTTACACAAAAGAGTCCAATTAATTTTAATTAAGGGTGTTTTTATTTCTCGAGATTTCTAAGTTCACAATTTTACAATGTTCTTAATTTAATTTTTGTTTGGCTAAAATGGTACCAGTCTTTCAACACTAAAAAACTGGATTCCGTCCTGAAGACGCCGGGTGGAATGCCGGTGAAACTATAGTCAACCTCCGACAATCAACGCGGCAAAAACCCGAAAGATTCGGAGTCCCACGGACACAGAGCGCTAGGGATACTACGTCCAAACACTCGTGAAAACTATTGAATTAAAAGATAGCTGCAATATTCCACAATTATCAAAATGCGCACGACACGTTTTGGCTCACAAAGTCATCATCTGGTAGAAGTCTGGTAAAAATTATTGTATTTAAGTGCAACTACCTTTAAATGTGTGGACCTACCTATTTAAATGTGTAGAACTACCTATTTAAATGTGTAGAACTTCCAGCATATCCGGAATCTCTGAGTTGAGTTTACAATTAAAAACAAATGGCTCAAAATCTTTGCGAGACAAAAAGCTGCGCAATCAGGATCTTGCTTTTATATTACTCGCTTATAAGACCCTGGAGTACATGGGAAGGTTAACAAAAATGCATCATGTATGCACAGGCCCTGAGGCCTTTCAGGGTCGGGGGCGCCATGGGATATTCCCGCTAGGTCGCCCACCCTGGCTAATCTGTCCCTGATAGGGCTGTCGGCAACTCCTTACGCAGGCGCTGAGTTTGCTGACTGCCTGCGTAAAGTGATGCTGGGAAAGTATCACCTGCACTGCTTGCACAATAACCCTCGCGGTTCAATGATTCCGTACGCCTGCACACAATTCCTGCTACTCGCAAGAGAAGTGCTGTTATGACGTCTTTCCGTCTCAGTAGCTCTAAGACACTTACGACCGTTTCAATAACCTTCTTCATCCTATCGGCTGCATTCGTACGTGAAAAACGCATTCAATAAAAGGTCATGCGTTAACTCCTGAGCTAGCTAGCCCTCACAGCGCACAGTGGGCGGAAATCGAAAAAAGCTTGACGAAACCCTAAATTTTCACTATTTTTTTGGTAAACAAAAATGGTACAGTCCGATAGAATGATGTCCAAGGATCAAGAAAATATGGCTATTTAAATATTTGGTTCACCCAATTTGGTTAATTAGAAGCCGTTAAAGACGAGAAAAAATTATAAAAAATTTCAAGTCTGAATTTCTGCAAAAATCTGAGGTAAAAATAATCTAAAATTGAAAAAATCGTGGATCTACGTTGAATAATAACGGAGATATTAGTTTTGTCAAGCTTTTTTCGATTTCCGCCCACTGTGCAGCGTCCCATAGTGGACTAGAAGATTTCATTTTCTGCCAAAAAACCGGTTGATAGATATTTCGGCCTGCCTATGCTTACTATTTTCAAAAAATCTTTTTTCATTACTGAAGACATTTCAATAGTTCCACTGAATTTATTTGACCACGACGTGATTCGTTGTTACAACAATATAAAGTTCGAATGTTGCTGTCTTAACTAGACGTGTCGTGCTTAAGAAATCGAGAGAAATATTGGAATGCCATATTTAAATAGTAAAAATAACTTCCTTTTAATTGACCCTCATTTGATTTAATATTTACGATTTTCGTTGCAATCTTTTAAAATTTTCGCATTGTTTAAGTGAATTAGAAAGTCTCCAGCTGTTAACCACATTTGGTTATGTAGTTGTCCCTTCCTTGAATGAAGAAGAAAGATGAGTGAAGGTAAGGTGGAAACAAACAAAAATTTCGAAAAGCACTTAGATTTTAATAATAAAACGACCCGAGTTTCGATTTTTCAGGGTACTGAAGATCATACTGAAGATACCTCAATTGCCTGAAGATTATAGTACGTAATGCAACCCGGGTTGGTTACAATTAAAACGTAAACTGAAATTAGCAAGTTTTTTCAATTTCAACGGTGGATAAGGTTTGCAAAAGTACAACTGAAACTGCTCGAATTATTCAAGTTGACGATCGTAATGGAAATGAAATATCTTGTTAAATTAGTCCAATCTATTAAGAGTTTTACTCCCTACATCTCCATAGTGAGCGTTTAAACTGTCGTGAGATTGAGTTTTAAAAAACACCTGGGTAAGGCGCTTGCATTCATTAACACGATGAATCACTTCACTCTTGGTCGCGTCGATTGCCTTGCGTTAAACCCCTTCTCTCTCTCTCTCCATGAAGTGTTTTGTGCCAAGTGGCGCTGATTATTTCGCCAGCTTAAGTCGGATCCCTCGAATTGATTATTCTCTCAGTCGAGAGCGATCCTCAACGGCGTCGTAATTGCCTCCCTCGCTACCCTCCTCCTGCTCCCGTAGCACGCCCTGAATCGGCCCTCTTCAGGGCCGAGCGGCATTTCGACGCTCGAAGACTCTTCGGAATATATATTTTGTTACTTTGCAATTAAAAGAACCCATCACCCCCGCTCCACCGGCAGTATTACCGTGGGAAATAAATTCATTTATCCATCTCCGCCCAGAAAACTGTCTGCTTGCCACTGTGGAGATAACTTGTCACTTACTGGCAAATGTTCACACTACCGGTGAGTCAATCCCAACCCAATTAGTCAGAAAACAGAGGTACAAAAAGGTGACGTGCGCATATGTTCTGTTGTCGTCTGTATTGTTGTTTGTGTGAAGATGAAACTTTTAAAAAAACTAAATAAAACTTTATGTATTTTAACTGAAAAAGAAACATTATTTTATTATTATTGCTCTTTTTTGTACAATTGTTCAACATTAACAATTGATTATGTAGGTAAGTTGCTCCTATGGCCGTCTTCAGTGATTCTCTGAAATATTTTGATGATGCTACCTACTTCTTTCTTCAGAATGACCCTCGGCCATATAGCTAACCCGGGTGGTAACGAGGTCATAATCAATTAGTGCTCAGTTCCTATGAGAGACCTTGATGTAAAGGATTAATAGCAAGCATGTTTTTGGATGAAGGAAAGTTACAATAATTAATGCTATGACATTTTCTGTTTACTTTTATGAAGAGCGAATATTTAAACTTTGTTTTTCCACAGTATATTTTTATTATTAAGCTACCATGGTTCAGAAGCTCTGCGTCATCCACAGGCGGGGATACATTGGCCCATCATCTTACACATCTACATCTACATAATACTCTGCGAGCCATCTCTAGGGTGTTTGGCGTGGGTGGCCAATCACCAAAATGCAGCAAGCAAGAGTACCGCCACATGCACACCGCACTCTCATAGAAATATCACGCATGCTAGCAAAATATACATGCACATTCATAAAAGACTTGCCAATATTTAGTAATTCCAAGAGAAAATACATGCAACGTTAGAGCTATGGAAAAGAACGTGCAAGCGACACCATTAATCCTATCAAGGGAGACAACTTTGCTATCCTTAATAGCAAGAGGGAAGAATGACATTTTAAATATCTCTGTTTTGCAGTCTATATCTTTTATTTTCTTCTTGTGATCACGTCTACCAAAGCACGAATACCTGACATACAAGCCAGAGGGAGTGGGGGGAAAACTGTAGTGGTAGGGGGAGGTTGGGAGGGTGGAAGGGGAGGGGTTGGTTCTTTCTCTACCTTCCTTGGGGAAGACCCAACCCTCCCCCCGCAACCCCTCCTCTCCCACCCTTCCAACAACCCCCTACCTCTATACTTTCCTCCCATCACTCCCTCTGATTTACATGTCAGTTATTTAAGATGATGGACCAATATACTCCTCGCCTGAGGATGACGCAGAGCATCGAAATCATGTTAGTGTACAAACAAAAATATTCTGTTGAAAAACAAAGTTTTATTTTTCATTCAAAATGAGTAAATTCCATAAAGTATCACCAGAAACCATCAGCTATTTTTATGATATTTGCAAGTACTTTACTGGCAGAAGGCGACCGTATTTAATTTTTGTTCCTAAAATGTCTCTTAACTTCAATGGGCTCAGTTCGACCGGCTTCAAAAATAAGATAGTAAATGAGTAAGTTGAAGCATGAATCAACAACATATTTGTGACAATTTGACTTGCAAAAAGGAGGGCGACTATTCTTCAAGAACTTCTTAAAGAAAGTTTAATGATTCATTGTTGTAACGAATAAAAAAGGAGTAAAACAAAATATATGACACGATCCCATTGAGATTCGGCAAAATTTCACAGAGATGCTAAAAGTTCCGCATTATGCCTTTTTGCGTTGATATTAGTTAAAAATTTTCGTGTTTTCTTCCAACGCTTCAACGAATAACTCTCCTATCATCATCAATGAATGCATGTGGGAAATCAGTGATCAAAAATGTACACACAAGGCGCACCTACATTTTTTTGTTTTTTACTAACGGCTGGTGTATTGACATCCTCCTCCACACCCCTATTGAGGCGGATTTCGGGGAGTATGTCGATGAAGAATCCAGGTATCCCATTGAATTCCTTGATTTCTGATGACGATAGGGGTGTCTCGTGAGAACCTTGGTAGAAGAAATTCCATCAGGAGTGGAAATCGAGAAAACTTAAACATTATACTGCACAGGTAATGTGTCAGGCGCTAAATAACTTCATGACTATGCGAACAATATAATTGGGAATTCTAGCGAAAGAATCAATTACATACGTAAATATTTGTATATTTAGACGTTCGTGGTCTCAATTTACAGAATTATTAATCAGACTGATAAAGCATATTAGCGAATATTTATACTCTTATGGCAAAAAATTTATCAAGTACCCATGATTTTTTGTTATGTATTTTGGAACGAAGGTTTTCTCAGCGAGAGGCATCGTATCATATATTTTTTTTTATTATTAGCTGGTAATAAATCCCTCATAATTTTTTTCAGTATGACAAACGATGATGAAACTAAAATTGACCTTGTATTGCGTAATTATAAATGGCTTTGTTAAATGTATGGAGGATTAAAACATTTTCACAACTCCTGCTCGGTCGGGCGTATTACGTAGGGTAATTAATGCATTGCCCTGCACACAAAAAAGCTGAATATAAGCGCAAACGTGTAAAAATACAACTATTTGCGTTCGTAAATGTGCTTGCACATTGCGTTGCATTACGAATAATGAGACTTAAAACGCCTATTTAACTAATATTTCTGTATAGTATTGGTAATTACGATGAAAATTAATATAATTTGATCCCTTCTGCTCCATTTTGCATTTTTATTCGCGTAATTAATTACTTTCCCTTCCCAAATGTAGCCATTACACGCCCGAAAATGTAAAAATAAATTTATTTAAGTTCCTAACTATGAATTCACTTCTATTATGTAATTCGAATAATCGGAATATCCATTAAGTGAATATTTACGACTGGAACTCTTAAAAAAGTATAATAATCCATTTTAACTGGGAAAATATTCAGTTTAATATGTGTTTTATCATAAACCGGTAGCAAAATCAATGCCTCGTTTTACCCTATAGGGAACGACTTAATGAATATTTTTTAGGCATGAAGTGGGGATAGATTGATAAGGAATCGACTTTAAAATTCATTAATTCATGTTAAACTATGTGGTATTCCATTTTAAGGTTTCATGGGCGAATATCAATCACTTATAGAGTTCCCTGCTTTTTCAATAAAGGGATCCCTGTTTCAATGAATAAAAATCATCTTATTACGTCTGAATTCACGTCTCATTATGAACATTATTCATGAAAACTCGGGTCACTTTGTTAAAAGAAAAGAAATGGTATAAATAATAGATATTCGTCAAGCAAATCTGAACTATTTGCAATTTAACGTTCGATAAATCATAATCGATTGTCGTTCCCGTTTTCAGAATTTCCGTTCATAATGATCGATTAATAAATTCATGACCATGTAATCAGCAAATTTTGGAAAATTAGCAAAATATTCAAATTCATAAAAAATATTTTAATAATTATAATAACATTGTTTGCATTGTCCCAAGATGCAGAATTAATAATCTGTTTGATAACGCTTACGTGATTAATATTTAGGACTCTTATTTCTAAGCATTTATTTAATAATTCATTTTATAATTAACCAATAATAGATCATCCCGAACGGGAATTTGCTATTGACTTCAAAAAAATTAGTCTTGCCAAAGAAATAATTAGAGGACATGTGTGCACGGTGAAAATCCTATCTTTGTCAATGAAGCGAAATTAATATTGCTCCATTCATACTTGTGGACAACTGGGTGCATCTTGCTATTGTATGAACCCGCTGGTGAAATTGTACGGCTGGAATGCACGACCCTAATAAGACGTCACGGATTCGTTCACAAAATGGAGCTGCACAATGCACACAAAAACGTGTTCTCCCTCTCTCTCTCTCTCTCTACCTGTTTTTGCTGAATCACGATTGCGGCTTGCACGAGCGTGCTTCATGTGCGCATGTGCGATTAAACGAGGAGTGCAAGGCGCTGCTCGCCGAGTAATTCGGGTTATAATGAATATTTAAAAAAAAAAAAATTTGCCTCCTCAATCATTAGCCCGGTAGAAAATTAATTGCAATCTTCTGAGAGACAAACGATTTAAGTTTTTCCTGGTGAATACTTCTGACAAATATTTCTCGGGTTTGCATCCAGGTTAAAGCTTTTATGTAAGCCGACGTTTCGGAAGACGACTTGTCTTCCATCCTCAAGGCTGTGTTACTTGAATGAAGTTCAATTTCACACTGAACAGGATCGACCGTTTACGGAGACAACAATACGGCTCAGGTGTCGTCCGATTGGCTGTAGGTCTTTTGAAATTCTTCACGTTTAACCCTTTTGTTTTTCATACAGCTGATTACAAGTCTCCATGTAGTGCTTAGATGAAAGCCGGTGTCCCGATTGAAATTTTTGGGATTGAGGCGGATCTCTATTGCTTCCTTAACTACGCGGTCCCAGTAACGTTGAGCATGGCAAAGGATTTTGGTGTCGTCCCATTTAAAAATAAGAGACAAATTAAGTAACTTTTTTAATTCCTACCTGCATCAAATTCTTCCCTACATTAAATGGTACACATCGGGATACGAACACACGGGAGCAGGAGCAAGGAGCATCTGCCCCATTTATTCGAAGCATTCCGTAAGTATGCATAACTGAATGTTGAAACGTGACAAATTAGACTGAGAATCAAGTATTAATTTTTGATTACTTATGCATTGGTTAAGTTATTTATGTAAGATATACGGAAATCATAAAAAAATATCCGTGAATGTTCTGGGATTATGTAAAAGTATTTCAGGTTTCTTTCAACCTCTGATAATAGGCGTGGATATATGATATTAGCAGCTGAAAGGGCGGCGAATAGGGAAATAACACGGATCCCCACTATCTTCCTGAAACGGCTCCATTCTTTTATGATAAATCTGTACTGAGGTAAAGAAATGCATAGTGCAGGTAGAATATTATATCTTCCTTGAAACCATGGGTGCAATATATTTTTTAAATATTCATGCAAAACCTGGAGCATCAATTTTAAATGTTGCTATGCGCTCTTAGCGGACGAAGGAGATGCTTTGAGAGAGGGAACTGTTGCCAAATGATGAAATAGATGCATGAGGAAATGTTGGCGACGAGGGTATCACCGATGGAGTCGCTCCTTTTCGCGTCTTACTCTCTGAAACTATGGGTGCAATATTTTTAAAATATTCAGGCACTACCTTGAGCAGCAATTTTAACACACTGGATAGAGGAGGCCCATTACCATTCTATACAAGGCTGATTTCTGTTGCCACTTCGGTCGCATTTTAATCAGCTTTCAAAAATGTCCGCGGGGCGGTGATGAGTGCAATGCGATCCACTTTCATTACAATATTTTGAAGTATAATGTGTGCAATTGCGAGAAATAGTATTGAAAAGTAATGAAGTTGATAGATCACATCATCATGAACGTAATATTTCGTTTGAAAAATTATACCTCATTTTTTAATGGCAGTGTAATGTTTGTAATGATGAGGAATAGCATTGAAAAGTTATAAATTTGATAAATCACATCACCGTGTATATAAATATCGGCCATAACACCTAGTTATACTACCTTATTTCTCCATGACACTCGGATCAATTTGTCCGTCAGCGACGCGAGTGGCGACTTTTGTAAACCCATTTAAATGTGCAGTGATTTACAACATATTAAGAGGGCCAGCTGAGGATCCTTGTTTGTTGTATTTGTGTTCAACACTATGAGTTTTAGTGACGTAATATTAAGTTCTCGCGAAACTTCATAGAACTTCGGGCAACACAATACTACGTATATTTTTATTTCATAATCTTTTATTACATTCCCGCCAAATTATTACGGTCTGATATCTACCTAGACTTTTTTCAGACGAGTTAGTGCGTAGAAAATACTCTAGATCAGGGGTTCCCAAACGGGGGGCGCGCCCCCTGGAGGGGCGTGGAGAAAGTCCAGGGGGGGCGTGACACCCAAATGAAATGAATAAAAAAATTAAAAAAATAATTTCCTCAGATCAGACTTACAATTATTGAATCTTCCCATTCTGCGTTACCGCATTCAACAGTGAACAAAAAAATCTACCTATTCACCGTATCAAGTAGGCACATACTTGTACGAATACAAGTACTTGAACAAGTAGGAGTTGGTATGTACGGCACCGTGGAAATAGGGTATTGCAAAATGGAAAGCTAATATGTGTAGCGGGGGGGGGGGGGGGGGGGTGGTAGTACAAAAAAGTTTGGGAACCCCTGCTCTAGATGGATATGGAGTCTTAGGTATGGTTGTTTTTATTTCAACTTTCTGTGTATTGTTGTAAAATTATAAAATAACTAACAGAATATCCGGCATTGCTCGGGAATGATAGTACCCATAGAATTGGGACACTTGGAAACTTGAATTCATAATCACATAGCGGGATATTAATGTTTTCTCTATGAGAGTGCCAAGAGGTGTGTCTATACGTCAGGATGTACAACCGCAGAGGTTGTAGGACGTGTCGTAACAAACGGTAATGTAACAATAGACAAATTACACGCTGCCGAAAGTAGTATTTTGGGGTATGGGAGCATTACATGCATCTATGTACTAACTTTGGTCTCAATACGTGCAGCCCTTGGAAAACGCATGGCGGATAGACAGACAGACATCCTCTTTTATATACGTGAGGCTAGAAGCCACCAGATACAAGTGATTTCTTTCTAAACTGAGTTAGGTACAGAAAAAAGGTAAAGAAAACAAACGATATCAACTAAATATATGCTAGTGCATTTGATTTTAACCTCATTGTTAGCACAGAACAGAGACTAATTCGTATTCCTTAGCCAACAAGTTTTTATATTTTCCTTCTAACAATATCTGCATGTAGCTGTGTTTAGAACATAATCTCTTGTGCCCCGTGGCTTATCACTCCCTTATATATAGATATATAAAATTTGGGAATAATTCCCAGTGCTGTAGTAAGGAATAGGATGTAAAGAGCTAGCACTCATAGTGTAAAACGATACTATGCGCTCTTAATGGACGGTGCGTTGTAAGAGGGAGCAGTTGCCAAATGATGAAATAGATGGATGAGGAAATGTTAGCGACGAGGGTATCTCTGATGGGGTTGCACTCCTTCGCGCCGCTATGGTTATAGCCTCGCGAGTTCCCTCCTCACGAAAGGGAATTTTGGAGGGGCGAGAGGAGGAGGGGTAAACTGTCCCCTGGGGGGTCTTTCTTTGTCGGCTGAGTGGTTGCTTTCCAAGAGTCTTCCGAGAGGAGGAGGAGGGACCCCGCGTTGAATGGGTCGCCCCCTAACTCTGCCAACACGGCGAATACGAGACGGCGCAAGGCCTTTCACGCGTAAGAATGAAAGGAAAGAATGTATAGGGTTGGCGAGGGTGGGATTAGTGCCTCCTTAGGGCACAAGATCATCGCCAGGGCCTTTCAGCGGCTTTCTTCTTCTCGCTCCGTTTGTGTGCCCTGTTTTGAGTGTTCCTCTCTCTCTTTCTCTACCCCATTCACCTTTATCTCCTCTTCAATCTTCATCCGTTCTCTCCGTAGCGCGTGACTGGGGTTCCCGAAAGGTTTTCACGAAATCCACACTCTTCGCATCTCGAACTGCAGGCGGGTCAGAGGGCATTGCCGTCGGCGATTGTGCTGCCATCAGTCTCCTCTCGCGGACACTAACACCAAGCACCTTGGCACGTAACCGGGGTATATTTTTTGGGATCTTCAGGCCCCCGAAATTTTGTTCCCTTGTGGCGAATACCCGCGATACATTCGCTGGCGAAATAGCTAGCCCAAGGGAACCCATTCTCTGACACTCCATTTCTTATGTATAGAAAATTTTCATAATACTGCCAAAAATAAACGATGACTTTAACTTTTATCATCACGATAAGAAGATGCGTAAAGCTGATTTATAAAATGCATGCTCCTCCAATGCTTGCGAATTGGCTGCAAAACATGAGTGAAGGCAATCCACATACCACCCCCTGGGGAGAATTTTTGATTTTCTGCCTGGTAGCAGCATCTCCTGGACACCAGTGGCTACAAATGGGGGGCGCAGTGGCTACAAATGGGGGGGCCCCCCTTGCGGTGCCGCCCGTATTTACAAGCATTGAGGATCTACAATTTTGACTTTTTAGTATCATAAGTTGGCATTGTCTTGTATATGTGTATAATGAGTTCCAATAAAACTTTTATATGCGTAGCATGTGACTTGATTATTTTTAATTACAACAAAAGTAAAGCTAACTCAAGATATCTTTTGCGGCCCCTTTGAGTATTTTTTTTGTATCCGCTACTGTAGGAGACCCCACTTTCTTGCGTTGAAAGGATGTAAATGTACCCATGATATCGCGTATTTCATAGTTTTGCAGTTCGAGATAGTTTTAATCTTTTTTCGAATCTTTCTGGCAGTTTTTATTAGTAAAATTGACAGTAAGGCTCACCTGCATATTTACATTAAATAACCTGTATCGTCTAATTTGTCTCTTCGTCCTCATCAGTGATCCATATATTTGCCTACCCCGAAACTCCATAGGATAAAAACTACATTTTGCGCTAGCATTCACAAAATGAGATCAAAAGATCAAAACTATAAAACTTTTTTTTCACTCGAAAGAACATACTAATCCTACTTGTGTATGTATACCTAAATTCATCAAAATATAAAAAATAAGTAACAAAAATTTGAGTGTAAAAAAAAGAGCCTAGATTAAAGAGGTTTTCGGTGTGTACGTATGCCTAGCCATTCTGGGATGCAATTTCACTAAAACTATCTCCACAAGCGGCCCTAATGGCCCATATGTGATTCCAAATATTCCCTTTCAAATAATGATTGTTATGGTATAGTTTTCACCGCTTTCGATGTTTTAAGTATTCACTTACAATCAGTCAGTGCAACCAGGAGTTTGATAGATGAAGGTAAGGGTAGAGCTCAACGCAAACTACTAAAAAAGGTAGTAAAGCTCAGGCGTGTGAATTTCATGTCAGAGTAGGGGGCCAGTTACTTTCTCTGAGCCTCCTTGCACTTCTAGCGAGATGGTTTATCGTGCCTGAAGGACTCACCGAGTGGTTTTTATGGTTTTCTGTGTCCGTTTCTTCCATGTCACATTTCCACTTTCTGTACATTGTCTAATCAATAACATTCCACCTACTGAGTCCCCAAACTTCGATTTTCCATGCGGGAACCGCTCAACGTCATTGAGTGCGCAGTTTTAGCGGTATTTTCCCCTACTTTTCGATTAAATAATAAAAATAGATGCCTTTATTCGGGCGAGATTGAGACTAATAATTCCCCTTTTCCACCAAACCCCTTGCTGGCGTCAATGCAAACATATTTAAAAACGGCAAATAAAAGTTTATAATAAAAAAATACAATATACACAATTAGTGAAATGTCAAGCAAGGTAGACAAGTACTATAAGTATATGTGGAAATGTTGAATGTTGTGTAAGAAAAAAATCTCTGTTTGTGGGAAAAAACATGATAAGAGAGTACCTAGCATCTTTTAGCGAGAAAACCCACTGCAGGAAAACGCCCAAACAAGGAGGGGGGCGTGATAAACCTACGAAAACCAGAGTGAAAACTAATGTCATGTTACATTCAAAATACAACATTGTTAATGAGGTTCATAGTATACACAAACGTTACACGTGAAAGTAAGAAAAAAAATATAACATGTACAAACATATGTAAATATTCAGTGATACATATCACTCGGTCCTAGGCCCTGCTCAGTGTCGTGTATATTACCCCGCTAGTTGTGAAGTGAAAATCACCCATCCCATGCACGGATGAGTTTTCTTTACGCCGATCTATTTCTGGGAACGTGATATTCTCCATGTCGACTAATAAGGACTTTTTTCCGTAAGGTGGAAAGTGGTGAAAAAATGCTAAAAATCTCTCCATTTCCCCAAAACAGTTTTTCTTGATGTAATCAACTTGTTCTGATTGTTGGCCCACCATGGTTGCGTGATGTTTATCTGATGAAAAATGTGGGCCGATACCAATCAGATGGAAAAAGATTAATGTGAGTAATTAATTCGTTGGCTCGAAAACACTTCTTCACTAAGACCAAAATGTCACTGTCGTCCGTGTTGCCATTTCCCTTCCTTCGCCCTGGGAGAACTCGTGGGGCAAATTACTTAATGATTTTCTTCATCTACCTCTTATCTTTGCGTGGAGGCTTTATCATAAATGTTGATTTGAATTAACTATGGATCTATTATCAAAAGCATTTCAAAAAACATACTAAACCTTATTTTATTGAATCCCATAGGTCGATATATTTTAAATAGATTTTTTTATTGTAGTCCATTTTATGGAAAAAATTGCAAATAATCACGTATAAATGCTTTTGACCAAGGTATGTATACAATGACTTATATTCGCAGAGCTGTTTTAAGGGCAGAGTCCAGTCCAATGTCTCTTTCGTATGAGATATCTCCTAAGAGGAAAGAGAGTAATATGATAACACAATTATCATACCATTCTAGTGTATTTAAAGCCAACATTAAACTAGAGAAACCAACATGCCGACATTCTGCTCTCATCTGCTTAGGGAAACCGCATTTTTTTCCATGGTAAATGCGAGTCTAAATAATGAACAAGGGGATTATTTGTGCATTTGAATCAGATTAGCTTACTACGTTTTTGGGGGCTAGTAATTAGGCAGAAAATATTTATAGCACTGAATGTTGGACAGAGAATAGCTTGGTGAGGTACTGTACTTTTTGTTTCAAAATAGTAAATGATAAAAAATGTAATATTCCTGGTAACTGAGTACCCAGTCTCCTTGTGTAGTTGAAAGCGCAGATTCGTCCTTGTTAGACTCGGAGCATATCGAAAGGTGAAGGATTGGTGGCTTAAATTTCAAGGCGAAAAAAAGGACGACGTCGGAGGGGGAGTTGGGCTTTGATTTACGGTCGAATATTTTCGTTTCCCCCAAAAGTGTCATAGATCTGACGTTGGGAGTATTTTTAGAGTTTCTTATCTCTGAGAAAAAAATATCGGGGGAAGTTAAAAAATTGAGGCGCATTTGGTCGATTGGATTTCTTATCGCCCAACTGAATCTGGGAGCCATTTTTGGAATCCCCTCGAAGCCATGTGACTGAGGGAGCGTTATCTCCAACCCAATCACACACCTTCGACCCTCAGAAATTAAGCCCTCAATCATATTTTGGAGAGCTTTTTGGGGTAACGAGGAAAATGAGAATTAGGCGCCGTATAATTGCTGTGCATTCATTTTTTTGTATTCATATCAATTTAATTAACTAATAGGGCGGTTGTTTTCAACATCCGATGGGCCATGAACAGAAGACAAAGTGATCGATTACAAATTATTTTATTGCTAATTATTGAGCACAGTAGTGATGTCCTTTTAACATGATGGCCTCAGCGATTGAGGAGCTGGTCGTGTCTGTGGAAAAGCTTTACTAAACCTTCTTCATAGGACGTTGCCACCAATGATTTCCAATTTGGCCTATGTTTTGAAGCTTATCTTCCGTTTGAAAACGCCTCCCTCCCAGTCGCATCTTCATTTCAGCGTGAAGATGGAAGTCACGCGGCACTAGATTGGCTTCGCACGGCGGGTTATCGAAAATTTTCCATTAAAATTGCTCAAGGAGCAGTTGGGCAGCACCAGCGCTGAGATGACAGGCTTTGTCATGGGTTAGAACACTTCCAGAAGGCACCATGGTACTTCTTTTGTTTTGAAAGGGAATGGGCATAATTTTTCACGCTGTTTAACACTCTTATCACAGTTTATTTTAAAAAAAAATTCTCTTTTGTCGGCATAAAGGTCAAGACATGTCAATTCTGAAGCCATTCGGCGATATTTCTGGCTGTCGCTCCGCAGTGGACACTTGGCGGGAGAATCAATTGAGTCAATGTGGTTAGTGATATTGCTACAAACATTTAACTAGTAATTTACAACAGAAATGACTTAAACTTGTGGTGCGGAGGATGGGCAGTTGCCTTCCGCGTGTTGCTTGTATGGTGTTTTTGCTGAGCGATCGGAGGTTGACAAAAATCGCCCTCGTATTACAACTTTGAAATCTATCTACCTATATTAATACTGGAAAGACGTCTGTTTGTCTGTCCACTATGCGTTTCCATACGGCTGAACGGTTTGCCACCAAAGTTAGTACAAAGGTGTACCTCATTCTATCAAACCCTCTAATCCTACTTTTGTTTGCGATTGATGCCTCGTTTTTGTCGTTCACTCATAACAGTTTGTTGCGTCACACAACTTCTGCGGTTGAACATCCTGACGTATAGTCACACCTCTTGACACGCTCATAGAGAAAACATAAAAATCCCGCTATGTGACTTTGAATTCAAGTTTCCAAGTGGCCCACTTCTCTGGGCACTATCCTTCCATGGTGGCCTGATGGTAATACACAAAATTTAAGAGGCACTGCGAATTAACCGGAACTAAAAAGATTACTTCTTTCACGTCAGAATATTTAAACGATTATTTTACATATCAAGAGATAAATATCTTATATTTGATTAATATTTTCATAAAAAGAATCGATTATTGACTTTCTTATGGCTATTCAGGTTAAATAATTTGTTTGTATTGTCGCCGTTCGTTGATAATTTATAGAGGAATAACAAAGCCATCACCGCTGAGGATGAAATTTTCCGTAAAAAACTCATTTTGTTTGGTCTGGATTCGAGCCTGAGTTTCCCGATTGCCGGTAGGGTATAATAAAATTGATACCACTAATTCACCTAACTTCAATGCAGACTTCAGACTAGGTTTACCAAACTTAAGTTCGGTACTAGTCTACCGACTCAAAGTTCGTCTAGGGTTTAGTACTACTATGCTGTTGTTTGCCTTGAAGAAGATAGCTTGGTGATGTAAATGGCAGCATACCTTAAATGTAACCTTGAGATCCTGGTTCAAATATCGGCCAGGCCAAATTATGCGTAACTTGATTTAGTATCACCTAGAACTGTAAGTGAATCATTCTACCAATCAAAGCTCAGACGGTGTATCAATCCTGATATCTATTTAAGAGGACTTTAAATAGCTGTAGATATTATTATTCCATATAGCTGTTGATATTATTATTTTCCTTCATATCGGCTACTTTCAATAGGTATTAGATATTTATTTATTTATTTATTTCACACACCACCGAAAACAGCACTGTTCGGCCTTTACATTGGGGTTGATAACATTTAACAATCACAAACATCCATGCCCTGGACAGCTAGGACTTTACCCCGCCGCCACCGAGGCCGGCAAATTTATTCAGCTAATATAAATCGAGTTAAGCCTCTTTAAGTTCTTGTGAACTAGAAGCTGCTCTTGTTACGTAATCAACTCTACCATTACGCCCATTTAAGTTGAGTCAAGTTTATGCGAATTGGGCTGTGGGCGTTCACTTATTGAACTCGCCCATATTTGGCTAGATTTGCAGCGTCATCAAAACTTGAGCCCAAATATTCGGAATTTACAGAATTTTTGGCTCTGGTTGCGGAATGAAGTGAAGTTCATCCTCAACCACAGCTTGTTTACATCGTTAACGTAATTATTCGCCTCAAGACCAATCTTATTACGGTCCTTGATGCTTACCAAGAATGTACTTACTAGTGATGCATTTAGGAAAATATTCACCGCTCTTATAGTAGCCCTTTCGATTGGTTGATTGATGGCATTGGTCCATTTTCCTCCCTCATTTCTAGATACCCACTTCTTTCCATCCCTCTCGCTCGCTTCAAGGATTCAAGCACATTATCACTCGGTGATCCGGAAAATGGATGGATGAAGTGTCAGATCTCGTTATGGGCAAATGGAGAAAGGATTACGAGGAAATGAGTTTGGAGATTCGACTGGGATTATTATTTCTCGGAGATATTCGAAGACAGGCAATTCCGCCGTTCCTGGGACCAGGGGATTGTCCGATAGCCCGTCTTACTCGGCTCCCTCCTAGTTTGGGATTTTTTTTAATTTTATGGGCCCCATGCCAATTGAGCTGGTACTAATCGATTTGAAGTAGTGTCCTCTGGAGTTTGAAGAAATACCCTCCATTTATAATGTTTCTCTCTCGCGAGTTGGGCTTAGAAAACTTCGTTTAGAATAATACAGGTTTATTTGATGAAAATACAGTTTCGGGCGTGATTCGGTGGGAATATTTGATATTTAATATAATTTAATCACTTGTCTACTTCCACATTTGTCGACTTCAGCCCAGGTTTCTGCACATAATGCCATAATCCCTTGAAAATAGCATTATGTTCCGAAATTTGGGCCGGTTGAAGTGAAGAAGTGTGGAAATAGACAGGTGGTTACCTTACGTTAAATACGTTTGTTACATCAAGTGTTTAAAAAACATGCTGAATACCAATATTTTGTATAATTTATGTCATATTTTAAAATGTTCATTCCGACGGTAATATGAACCTCTTCCGTGAGCCATCAAAGTTAAATGTTAAAGACAAACCTTTTGATCCCGTTTCTAACCAATCGGAATTAAACATTCGGCATAATAACCGATCGGAATAATTCCGAACAGCGTCGAGTTTACCCCACCCCTGGACGGAGGCTCAAATCACTGACTTATGGCTTCCCTGACCATCGACCAAACCACTACTCTATCGAGTAACAGAAAATTTTTTTGACTTTAGCAGTAAAGTTGTGGGTCCCGTGCCAATTGTGCTGGTATAATATTTGCTCGCTTCGAGGTTGTGTCTTTCAGATTTTGAAGAAATATCCGCCTGTTATAATGCTACTCGATTGCAAATAGGGCTTAGAAAACTCCCGTTCAGTTGAGAATTGGTTTATTTCACCCAGCAGTATAAAAAATACGGAATACCAAAATTTAGTATATTTTTGGTATTTTTTATAGGTATTAACAGCGTTTATATTATCTACAGAGAGAAAATTAAGGGTTGAAATCGAAAGTTAATTGAATATTTGTTAAAACAATTTATTGGTTAAGTAAATAAAAGACTAGTTCCTCGATTCGAGCGGAAATTTACCGAGGTTCGTGGCGCTAGAGGCTTTGTAGGCGCATTATTGGCGATAAAGAAACGTCTTGCGCGACAAATGCACAGCCATGCATCCCGCACATAAGGACTGCAAATGAGCAAGGATATTTCCATCCTTCCTCTCCGTCTCCCGGTCCTGCCATCGATTGCCGGCCCTATTGCGTCGTCGAGGAGGCTTTGTTCCTCGCTTGCACTGCCGAACGCCCCGCCGCCGTCGCGCGGGCCAGGGGTCCTAAACAAACGAGCAACAAGTCCCGCAAACATCTTCCTCCCTCCATGGCAACCCGACCTCCGCAAATAGACACCCGCCCCCCTTTACCCCCTTTGGTCCCCTGCGGTTTACAACTGGCGTACCCCCTCCCCCTTACCCCCTCAATCCAACTCCACTTCCTCCACGACACACATCTGTCTCGGTCGCAGGAAAAGCACTCTTCACAACCCGCCAAGTGCGCGGAAAATTAAAAAAAATATCGACTGCGGCTCATTTCTGCTCCGGAAACGTCGAATAAAGTACTAAAGTGGAAACAATATACCACTCTATTAACTATATAATTAGATTTTTCAGTTAAAATAAAAGCTTTGGTTCGTGGAGGAATCGTCTTTAACGTAGCAAAAAGGAAAAAATGAACTTATAGTGAAAAATAATTAGCTTGCAAATCTAATATAAACAAATTATTGTATTGTACTGTTTAAAAATGATCAACGTTTAATTTTAAGGTTACTTCTGACATAGAAATATAAGTTCATGATCACTTAGGCAAATACGCTCAAAATCAATTCAATTTTAAACTGACTGGTTACGGTAAACGAAAAGCGAATCTGAAGAAGCCATCGGCGTAACTAATGGAATTTTGATATTTTCTTCCTGGAATTTTGATTATTTGTGCATACGGAAAACAATTCCTGGACTTTTATTGTGAATTTGAAACACTGTATATAGGTTTATTATGGAACTTTATCAAATTTACTTGTTATTACTAACAGGGGTTTCATTAACAGTTTTTTGAGTACTTACCCCCGGTGCCGTTTGAGCAACATCTTTTGAAGCAATACTGTATGTATCGTCCTCAATATTTTTTTTACTTCGGAAAGAAGCGCAAATTCGTAAATTTAGCAAGAAAAATACGCGTCAATCATATTTTAACCCATTACAACCCAATGTTGCTTCGAAGCAACATCAAAAATGTATAAATTTTCTGCCCTATTGAGGAAATATCTTAACTACGCATTATTTTTCGGTGTAAGTAGTGATGAAGAAATATTTAGCTGACGCGATAATTGTGTTTGAGTGCAAAATTTTCAAGTTTTCAAAATGAAGAATCTGTAAGTTTGATTTCTCCCAGACGCAACTCTGGGTTAGAAAGGGTTAAGGAGTATCTATGATATCCTCAGGACTCTGTTCAATACATATTATCACCATCAGACCGCCTGATGATGATACTATGTAACGAAACCGGTCTCAGTATTACATAAATTGTGGAACCTGCTATTGTTTTTCCGTTCTGATTCGTCATGAAGGGGTTCTATCATAAAAGTAAGAGAAGCTGGCGAAATTTAGCGGAATGACATCCTGTAAGTATTAAAAGAACAGAGAGATGGCACTTTTCCACAGGTTTATTGAGAGTACGACGCGTTTAGACCGTTGGATAATGACCTTATTAGAAACCTGTGGAAAATTGCCATACCTCTATTCTTTTAATACTTAGAGTTCTATCATTTTTCGCCTGGCACCATTGAGTTGGAAACATAAAATTAAATTTGATCTCGAATTCATGAAAAACTGAACACTATTGTTTGGTCGTAGAATGTATCAAACTACGTGGAGATTAATTAGCTGCCTATTTACAAAAAAAAAGATTTAACGACTCTATGTAGGAAGACTACATACCGTATGGTATGGTATTTGGAGGAGGCGACCGACAGCTGAGGTAATTTGCGCCATGAGGGAAGGGTAGGTAAGAAAGGGTGGAAAGAAACCTGGCGTCGGCGTTAGCCTGCTATTAACGAAAGGTGCCAAGGGGACCACGGCTTAACGTCCCATCCGGCGGAGGGAGTGTTGCGCTTGAAATGTCCTCCACACAACATTCTAGCAGGGATCGGGCAGTCTCTGAAAATTCTCTGCCACTGCCGGGATTTGAACCCGAGCCCGCCGTGTGGGAAGCCAACACTCTAGCCACCACAGCAACCCGATCCCCAAGACTACATACCATTACCGCTCAATGGGCATCTACGTGTCTTTGCCCATCCTCAGGCGGTAGTTCATGTCCTGAAACCTTTTTCGCTCTCACATTAAAGCAAGTGTTTGCCGAAAATATTTCGCGTCCAGTATGTATCGAAAACGTCTACATTGTACATTGGAGAAACTGGGAAAACAATCAAAGGTCCCAGCACCACCATCGGAATGACATGCTGAAAAATTGGCTGTTGCAGAGCGCTCTTTATCCTATCCTATTATCCACGAAAGAGAGAAAAGTTACAAAACGAGCTCTGGAGAGAAAGACAAATATAAAAAAAATTATAAGATATCGGATAAGGGATCATTAACACGTAGCTGCTAGTAATTTCGAGAAGAAAAAACATCGTCTAGAATATTCCAAATCCACTAATCCAGTGCGCTATACAGGGTTATTATAAAACAATGATGCTGCTTTGCACATGGTTTAAATGAACGCAGAATTTCTTATAGCTTTATCTTTTTTTCCTTCTAGAAATTTTCGTCGCAAACACTAGTTTTTCCTTTATCAATTGAGAAAGTGAGAAGCCAAGGGGTACAAGTGATTTTTTTCTAAGCACAGTTAGTTACAGAAATTCGGTAAAGATGAAGAAACGATATCAACAAAACAAGTACTAGTTCATATTATTTTCCACTCCATGTCAGCACAGAGCAGAGAATCAGTCGCATTCCTTGGCCACCGAGTTTTTGTGTATTTCTTCTGTTGATTTCTCTGCCTAACTCTACTTAGAAAAAAATCACTAGTACCCCTTTGCTTCTCTCCCCCTCAGTTAAGAAATTTCAATATGCGCCCTTAGTTACTCGACAAGAGTGATACCCAGCGAAGGGGAAGGAAGGGGACCATGGCTGAACGTCCCATCTGACGGACGGTGTGCGGCGCTTGAAGCGCCCTCCTCAAGGCATTCAAGCAGGGATCGGGCAGCCTCTGAAAAATCTCTGCACCCTATCCATACCATCATCGTATGAAATACTGAAACCAAACCATTCTTATATCATATCCCTGAATTTTCGCACATCATAGGTAACATTATTAGCTCTGAATAGATCTCCGCTAGATGAAAAGAAGCTTAGGCCGTACTAACAATTAACGCGTTTAATGACATTATAAATAATTCCATTTTACATAAGGACACCACCCGTTTTAATTCTCGGATTAAGTTGACAAGTTGGTATGTTGGAGATTCAGGAATTTTCAAAGTATTGATAATTGTATTAATAATATATTTAGTCAAAGATATTTTTAATGGAGGTACATGTCCTTTTCTCCACTATTTACAACCCAATGCATGGAAAATTATTAAATAATGATGGTAAACTAAGCACAGATCCGCGTTCTAGGTTATCTAAAATCCTTAAAATTGCTGATGTATTTCTTTGTAGTTAATGTGGAGTAGTAGACATTATTATTATTACAAAGCCTATCCTATATGCCCTAAAAATTTGAACCAGGAACCCACGAAAGACGAGCTCTTTAAAGAAAGGGAGTCTTCTCTTTTGTCTGCAATCAGGGGTAAGGAGAGAGAAGTCAGGATTGGTGAAAAGGGTTCGGAAGCGTGGGGCGTGGGTTTAAAGGTCAGGAAATACCACCACGGGGGTGTAGGGAGAGGGGGTGTTGTATGAAGGAGAGGGTAGGCCGATTGTTGCCAAGGAAACCGCTGGCGCCGGGTGGGGGAGGATTTCCCGTTCGCGAGGGTTGAAGGTCTCAGGTGCCCCGACTGCGTGTGTTGGGATGAGAAGAGGGAGCAGCGCTGTAAACAAACGCGCAGTCCTCGCGAAGAACAAAAGAAACTCGCTGCTGCGCATTCAAAAAAGAATCGCCGAGATCTTGGATTTATCTCGCCTCCTCGCAAAGCCTCCGGCGCCCCCTTTCGGAGGGCTCGCGAACTTCCCGTGGAACGAAGTCCGCTATTAAACCCACCCCCGAATTTACGTTAGTTAATCATGTTTCCCGCTTACCCCCTCCCCACGGTCACAACGACTACAAAGAAAGAACACTTCTATTTTCGTTTCCTCGCATTTTTTTTCCTACTCTCTGCCTATATCTTTTGCTGTCTTGTCTCATGTTCCGGGACGAGTGACCTTCTTCGTTTGGGTCGTGGGCGCTTGACCTTTAAAGTGACCCTGACCTTGAAAGGATACGTGGAAACTAAACGAATTTATGCCCGTAACGCACATTGAAACTATGCGTGGAATGGTTGTCAAAAAATCCAATATAGGATATAGGAAATGAAATCTCCGAATCGATTTTTTTCCGTTTACTTCTGCAACCATAGCTGAGAGAGTTAAGCCAGTTTTTATTTAATTTTAAATCCATTAAAGCCAAAATAAATTATACACCACAGGTTATTTTCTTAGTTAACTGGATAGCCGTTAACGGAAAATATATTCCGTTTTTTATTTTCTCTCAGAGTTACTCCTTTATGCAAAACTGTATGCATGGCAACAATTAGTTGCTCTTGATGTTTTAATAACGAGCCAAGCAATTTTGCCGAACTGATAAGTGCTTCGTTCATGACTTTATTATCATAGTAAGTGTATATTCTTAGGAGCGATTTTATTCCTCTGTGTGGAAGTTTACACTCTCGCCGTCACTTTGAAGACCAATTGTCTTCATCATCAGCACTGGTCAACGATCCCAAAAATGGTTTGACGCAGCTCTCCACTCAATTCTCCTTTCAGCTAATCTTTAAACATGTAAGTATTTATTCTCTTTCACATCCATAATTTATTAGTTCCATATATTTTATTCGCAATAAAGATTATAATCCGGAAAGTAAAACATATGTCGTACTTTTTATTGAAAGGATTCAAAATATGTACATAGTTCAAACTCACAGAATAGTGTATCAGGCGAAAACACAATTGAAAATAGCGTGACATTTCACGGATTAGGTTCGATGGCTTAAGAAATGGTCTACAAGTGATGTTTTTTGGAGGATTATTGCACCCAATATGTTGTTCCAAAGTTTTAGTTCAGTGTCTATTTCGGATAAATATTATTCTGTATGCTGTGCCTGCTGCTTGAATATTCATGAAAGTGAAATAAGCAAATCCATGAATGACCTCACACGTACTTATGTGATTATTTGAGTGATTTTCAATAGCTTACATACGCTCCATTTAATATTTGTATAAAAATTTAAAATGGATACTAGCAATTTTTAACTGAAGGAATATCATTGACTGTGATCCCACATCCCTGCTTTCTTAGGAGTAATACACGGTTGCTGGCCAATTTTTAGTTTGTAATTTAGAGTTGACTACATCGTAACTAGAGGAGTCAATGGTACAAAACTCTAGGACTATTTTTCCCCGCGTTTGAATACTCATATAGAGAAGATCTTAAGCGTGGGGTTGCTGGATAAGTAAGTGTTTCATGTGTTAAGACGCTTTGTTGATCTTTTGATATCTCTCTTATTGATACACTTGCAATGAGATGGTGTGTCCTCCTAGCTAACCACGGGGTTATCGTATGGTATTAAATGACATGCCTTTTTTGGTTAAAATTGCGTTTGTTGGAAAGACGGCAGCCAAGGAAATGGCGGAGTTTTTCCGAAACTGGATTGTATATTAAGATAACTTTTTTTTTATTTGGTCACCCATTATCATCAGTTCTACTTAACTTATATTAAATATTAAAGTATATCACATGTTAATTCATTCACTGAAATTAAAATACTACGGGTACCTATATAAGTTTTTAATTTGCAAGTTTTCTCTGTTTTCCATAGTAAGTAATAACGATATTAATTTGGATGTTGGCCTAATATTTTGGTTACTGGATAGCCTTTTGAACTCCCCGTTTTTATTTAATCAGTTTATCATGTTTTTTTTCTTGCGACAGTGGCGCCACGCTGTTTTCGGGAGGGCAATGTTTTCTCCACCTTGCTTTCTGGTACATCGATATATAAATAAATATAAGGGGAGAGGGAGGACGGAATGGAATTCTTCCAGGTTTCGAGGAATCCGAAAGAGCTCTGGAAAGTTTGTTACAAAACGAAGTTGATTCGATCGGAAGGGACACAAAAGCAAGATGGTTGCCATGTGGATGGAGGGTAGACTGGTGACGCCAAAGTGCGTTGGGGGTGGGGGTGGGCTGGGGGAGGGGTAGGGGACAGCGAGAGAAAAATTTCGTGGGATCTAAAATGTCAACGTGTTCACTAGTATGGAGGCATTCACCACCTATCATTCCAGAGCTGGTGGGAATGAGGCCATTTTCGTAAGCGCCAGCATTAACGTTAGGCGCCGCCGCCGATTGGGAGAGTGTCATGCTTTGCTTAGGAAGGGCTGCCGCCTTTCGGCGTCTTGAAACATCGGTGAATCAAATAACATTTTTTTTTGCGTCAGCTCATTACAGCAGCCACCTGAATTTTACACGGTCTTTGCATTGTTTTAGCTTTTGCATTGTATTATATCGTTAGATTATTCTTCCTCGTAGGATAATCCTCTAAAATCGCTAGCACAGTAATGGCTACCGCCTGGTTTCGCTAGCTAGTGGGCCCTTAAAGTATTTCTTTCGTAATATTCGAGCTTACTTGATTCCGAGTTTACTTGGAAACCAAATATACCGATATCATACGACACTTTTTGATCTTCCTTTAACAAGAGAAATCTAGTGGTGATCGCCAAAATGAGCATCGCAATTGCAGTTGTACCAATAGGAGGTATCGTAGTCATTAACGCTGAGATTTCCAAATCGTGAATGCGAAAATATTACAGTGACATTCAGCTATGTTCAACAATTACATTGTTATTGATAATTAACAACAACTACTATTATTAAGTTATAACAATAAGTTAAAAATGTATTTCTAAAGTTGCGCGCTTCAATAATGCTTTGGGGTGGCCGAAATGTCCGTCTGGGTAACGCAATGTGGGGAAAAAAGTTAGGCATGGAGAACAGCTTCAAATGTACAGACTATTCAAATTGCAAGAGACACGAGCTTTGAATAACACAAAAATAATGTGTTGAAGTTCCGCTTTCTTTGAAAATTTTGGGCAGTGCGCTAAGAATATAATTTCGCCAGCATCCATATTTGTATTCCTTCCATCAATGATTCCGTTATTACTTAACTAGTTTCACAGCGTTTTTATTGTGAGGTTGGCACAAGAAGTCAGTGTCCATATTTTGATCGTTTCACTCAATAATTCCGTTCTTACTATTCTAGTTTTATAGCCTTATTATAATGAGGTCAGAAAATAAGAAGTAATATGCAGTCAATAAAAAAAACTGCGTTAAAATATGCTAATATTTCCTAATTTCATAAATTAAACCTTTATTTTCGTTCAGAGCAAAGCTGAAAAGGGTCGTAGAAGGAGAGGAGAGTCCGGGGGAAATAAAAATGGTGGGAGATAATAAAAAAATTACACTCCTTGGGACTCCATTTCGCAAAACAAGAGGGCGCAATAAAAGATAGCGATGAAAAAGAGACAATGGAGCTCCCCCGAATTTATTTCGTGGGACTCTCCCCTCATTGGACACTCCAGCTAAGCAAGACGCTCCCCTTGGGCCACCACCAAATGGCGACGCCGTATTTTTATTCTTCGCCTTCGCGCGCTAAAGGAAATTAATGTGCCGTTGGTCATAGTTATCCCGTTATTTCGTCGGGACTCCTTTGTCCTCTTCCTAAGTCGCACACAGTCGTGGATGTCTCTGGGACTGCTCGAGGCCGGTTCTAAGATCTCATTGTAGATCTATTTCACCAATTCAAGCACCCCTGTGGGTTGCGGGTGATCGTGGTGACTTTGATCTTAAGCCTCAATCATAAGATCATTTGTCACGTACAAATCCATTTTTAGCTCTGTTTTTCAATACCAGGTAAATGATTGGCCATTTCCAAGATCCACTTTGTACATTTTTTATGAAATGAAGCACCTCTGTTAGCTTTGGGTAAACGTGGTGGCACCATATGAAGAGTACTGATCTTGTGCCTGAACCATACGCTAATTTTTGAACTGTAAGGCCAATGATCATTTCAGCTTTGCTTTTAAATTCCAGGTAGATGATTTTCCAGTTCTAAACTTTCATTGTGGATCTATTTTACCAATTTAAGCACCTCTGCTGGCTTTGGGTGAGGATGATTTCGTTGATCTTACGCCTGAATAACAAGATCATTTTTCACGTACAATCCCAGTGACAATTCCAGCTATGTTTTTCAAAACCAGGGTTAATAATTCCTTAAAACATCATTTTCTGTACCATACTGTCATTCGAGGTGTTCTTTGCGTTTAATACGTTCAGTGTCGGATTTTCCAATAGGATAACTATGCTTCAGCCTAGTGCTACAAGATGAAGAGGGGTCTGCGTTCAGAGTGTTAGCAAAATTAAAATTACATTGTTATTAAAACATTTTTTCATTTAACATATTGATATATACCACTAGCAATAACGCATTTTATTATCCCTCATATAATTTACACACTTAATAATGGGGAGTTGAAGGACCGCGTTAGTAGAATAGCCTAGGGCTTTTTTTCATCTAAATCCGGTCCTTACTATGATCTTAAAATCATTTTGCCAAAATATGCATTTGGTCTGTTTGTTGATTGGCAGCAAATTTGTTTCACAATCGTGTTCAGTGATGGAAAACGCGACGGTAACTTATTATGGAAATCTCTAAAAAATCAACAATGATCCCTAACATTGCTGCCATTCCAGAAAGTGCTGACGTCCATTACTCTTCATTTCAGCTGTTAAAGCTACCATCCCTGAACTTGTAAGCGAAAAATCATCGCGTGATTCAGACTATTGAGTCTTACGTCCAAATTCTGGGTGAAGACTTCGAACTCCACTCGAGCTAAAATTCTCGAGGTGTGAGGTAGCGCAGCGAAGGAATTGGCTGCTTCATCATAGTTGTGTTTGATCACATGCCTGGCGCTTAGTAAGGTGGAGCTCTACCCTCACTGATACAAACCGCCCATTAAGTTATTGAGTGAGTGAATGATTGCTTTCATGTCGTTACAAAGATACTAACGGATTATTTACACTCAAATGTTCATTCACTTGCCAGAATGTAAAAGATTAGCCATAATTACCATGAATTGAATGAGATAACTCTTTTAACACTGGTAATCCCTCTGTATAATAATCATTGATGGAGCGTCGTTGTCAATGCAATAATTTAATTGGGGGTTAAATAGATCGATTAGGCTTTCACTTGGAGAAAATCCATACGGAATGAGGATACACAATTATTGGAATTTTTTGCAGAATTTTTATATGGTAACTTTCGCTGGGCCACCTCTCTATTGATGGATCTTTAATTGAGGTTTCACCCGGGATTTGATCTCAGGACATTACGATTGGCAGTCCAAAGTTCTGCCAACTGAGCCACCGTGTTCCTTCCACAGTCGGCACACAAGTTAATTCCCTCCTTCCCTCCCTCCAGACGATCCCATTCTCACCCCCAAGTTGCTAACGCAGTTTAATTGCAGACCCCCCAAACCTATTGCAATTCAGTTGTTAGGCCCAACAATCCTTTCTCAATCGGTGTGATAAGAGGTTTTGGTGTCTCGAGAGGGGAATGGCTGGAGAGAGAGAAAAGAATGGTCGAATGGCGGAGACGGATGGCTATGTGTCGGGTGGGAGGGCGAAGAACTCCAATGGAGGGCCTCGAGATAAATTAAAAGAGATAAGGAAAAAGAATGAGGTGAACTGTTTGGGGAGGAGGGGGATTGCGTTGATGGGGGAGGGAGAGCCGTTGCGTGGGGTCGCAGGTAGAGTTGCCAACTTTACCGTATATACCGCGAGCTCCACGATGCGACTCGTTGGGCGGTTTAATTTTCCATGAGTTATCTACACTGACGTAAAAACTAGATTTCGAGAACCAATAGTAGATGTGATTGAAGTGACATCTGGTGTAACACAAGAAAGTGCAATTGGTCCCCTTTTGTGCATTATATGTATGACCTCCTCACTAGAATTAGCGGTAAAATTCCTTTGTTTGTTTACGACACTGTCATCCATCTCAAAATTAGTGAGCACTGTGTCTTTAAAATTCCTTCATAGGATTAAAAAAAAACGTTCATACATGGAGACAAGAGTGGGGACTAGAACGTAATCGGAGAAAATGTACGACGATACATTACTTGCGTAGGTTGTCCAACTATTCTCATGTATACGTTGAGAGAAGTATCAGGGAGTCAAAATAACTTGAAACCTTACGCGGGGAGCGCGTATAAGAAATATATTTGGCACAGCTCTACATGAACTAGGATTCGGCAAGAATGTTTTGAGAAATTTTCGAATAAAAATGTAAAACATAGGTGCTATGTCGTACTATTCCAACCACACCCTGAATACGAAAAAAGTATGTGGGACCTGGTGCATAAAAAAACTTGATCCATGGTATTAGTAAAATACAAATGGGAGCTTCGTAATTCGTCAAAAACTGCAATGGACGTACAGAAAGCGTATCACAAATCGATACCTCCACTCCACAAAGGCTCAAAAATCGTCTATCGAATCAAATCCACCCATCTATGAGCAACACAACACAAATGCGCTCAGCTGGCAGCCGGAACACAAACGCTCATCTCCGAAGCTTGAAGACTTGGAGGTGAGCGTTTATGCTCCGGCCACTGCCAGCTGATCGCATTCCTATAGTTGGGCTCCTAGATTCTAATCAGAGGTTTTTATCAAATTATGGTTCAATTCAATGTCTAAAAAACTAAGAATATTACCAGTAATAAAAATGAAAAATTGGAAAAAAGATAAATTCTGCAAATTGTAGATAGTCCTTTGAATACAAAAAAAATGATAATAAACAAAAATTACTTATTACCAGAACGGTAATAAAAAATAATATAATTATCCAACAGATTGTTTTTAATTTCTATTGTAAAATGTAAAAAAATCTAGTTTTAAGTTTCTATTTCACACAAACAACACTACACCAACAACTATACACGTGCGCTATTTTTTAAAATTGTTTATTGTAAACTGGCTGGGTGGGGTTAGCCTAGGCTCACCTGTACAGCACGATATTCTCGTCTTCGGTGCGGTTATCCAGTGAATTTTTTTAAGAGTGGCTTTGATTCGGCGGGCGAATTTCGGACGTTTGTGCAATGGAGGTGTCGATATGTTAAAAAAAATTAGGCTGAGAGCCACTAGGGGCTCGGAGGTTTCGCGCTAGGCTTATATTGCTTGAGGAATTGAGAATAGATAACTTTAATAGCGACATAGATATCATAATATTAGAACCCCACTTTATTTCCAGGTGCAATAGAAGCGATAAATTAAGAGATATTTCGCCGAATGGATAGATATGGGAATTCATTTTTGGTACGCGCGATACGGAACTTTAATAAATGAAAGGAGGGGCTTCTTTCGAACATTTTCTTTTTATTTCCTAACCTCTCGCGTCCTTACACCCCCGCCATACGCCTATTGAAGCGGCTTGCGGAGTAGTCTGTAATTACAGATGTAAATTTTAGTAAAAGTATTACGCAGAATTCCGTTCTTTGAGTGATAAAACTGTAGTTTGGAAACCTCTGGTAGAGATTTATTTAGGTTGGGCGTATAAAGTACCCTTTGTTATAACTATATGATAAAAGGCTTTGTTCCTGAGAAGCAACGATTATTTTTGTGTGGGGAATCGGAAGTTGGGAAGCTATTTTTGTAGATCGGTTAATCGACCACCGCCGGGATTTGAATAAAGACACACAGGATGGAGAGCCAGCACTATTTTCTCGGCATCGAATCATTCCCGATTTTGTACATACGTTGGTGACCTCATGAGCTCATGTTCAATGGATGACCCCTTTCCAGACCTGGCTGAGCGTTTGGCTGTATTCATTATGATTTTGGGTTCAAATCTAATTGCAACACTTTGGAAATGCACCTACAGGATGTGACGTCAAGTCTTTCGTCATCACACCAAGTCGATTCCTATTTTGTAGATGAGTTGGTGACCACACGAATAGTTCACCGATTCTCAGAACCACCTGCGCGTTTAGCTACCTACCTTACGGTCCTATGCTCAAATATGATTACAGCACTTTGGCAACCCCAATTAAAATTATCGAATTTCTAGGAAGCCCAAAAAAGGAAATGCCCTCCCTTACCCCATCGTGAATTTGTCATACTCTCACACCTGTGACCGACCTTGGAGTATGCTCTACCCTCACCGCAACCGGAAAAGGTCGTAGTATTTAACCCCACTAGGATAGAAGAGGGTTTATATTTATAACTTCCTGCTGAAGTTAAGGAATACATCGATTGCTAATTTTAATTGAAAGAAAAAAGCGAAAGGGTTGTCAAGGGTTAACAGTTGTTTATTAGTTACCGGATAAATACCACCAGTCAAAGGGACAACAACGACGCGTATAATTAAACATGAATTATATCATTATTTACGTCAATACTGTGTCTATTAGTTATTTATGGGGCAAGAGAAGAACTAAATCCAATACTTCCTACCAACTAAGGCTCCATATCTAGTCATGAAATAATGGAGTACCCCAGAAAAGCTCCCTTCTCCGACATTTCGGAAGTCTTCATATATATCACGTGTAGGGTATAAAAAAAGTCAGATATTTTATCATCAGCGGAAGAAGATTTCTCTCTCTCTCTGTGTAATCCCCACTTGTTTTCGGAATCGATGACTCTCGTCCCAAGCGCAAACTTCTCCGTTCGTTTTCCCTGCATTCCTTTACCCTCCACCCCTGGGTCGACGATTGCGACCACCCCGCCACCGGTGGCCGTGCGCCCAAGTTGTGTATATGTGTGTGTGTGTATCTCGACTCTCGCCTCCCATATCCATGCCCAGGGGAAATGACTCCGACGCGGAGGTAATCAGCTTTCGAGGCAAAAAGCGTCGAAATCGGATGAGCGCGCTCTTTTCCGAAGTGTTCGATTTCATCGTCTGCACACCCGATCGCAATACGTGTAGATTCGGAGGGGGGTTTGAGGGGTACAGGTGTCGTTGAGTTACAATCGTCCACCGTCGCTGTATGATGTCATCGGCTGTGTGTATTGCCTACAGGACAATGCTTCCATTTGATATCAAGTTCCTGCAATGGAGCTCGTCCGAAAATAGATATTTAGAAGTAGGTTAATTAACTGGTACCTGGAAATCATGAGGGATTAGTGTCGGAGGTCCTACGCGCAAAATTCAATCCCTTTTCTTTCCTTAGTGGTATTCCATGATATAGTTTGTAGACTTATAATTTTTCTAATACCTTACAAATTTGAAAAATAATATGCAGACTAATAACTTTTTCTAATGCAGGTTCAGGTGTCGTTGAGTTACAATTGTCAACTCTCGCTGAATGTTGTCATCAGCTATGTGTATATTACCTGCAGGACAATACTTCCCCACTTAATATCTTACTACTGCGATGAAATCCTTAGTATCTTTCCACATAAGGCTTATTTAAGCCAACCCGTTTCATTACTAGCTGCATAATACAACTGTTGGAGCTCACTCATGGAGTTACATTACTCTCTTGCAGTTGGATTACACTCTTGTAGTTGTATCATTGAGAATGACAAAGTGGTTATAACGACTGGATTAAATGAAAGTTGTGTGGTAAATTACTAATTCTTATTATTCCCACTAATATGACGATATTATAAAAAGTGGAGCCGTATACGATTGGATCATTACTTAGTTACGGTTCCAAGAAATAGCTCGTTAACAAGTGAACAAATCAGAGGGAAATGTTGTTAGTTACAGATGGATATTTTGGGATCTACTAGGTGTCCTCTAAATCCTATTAGCTCGAGAGTGTTTGTCCTTAATCCTTTGACTAAACTTTTCATTAAACAACGAGAATCAAATAACCTTAATGCCCGCAGTTGAGAAGGAATGGTGCAAAAAGAGAATTTGATCCTTTAAGACATGTTCACAACAACCTGACTTAAGCTAATTTGACTATGGAGTGATGGAGTTTTAAATTAGAGCCTTTTGGCTCACTGCGACTCAAAATGTCATTATACGACTTTGAACGACTTAATTAAGAGAAAATGTCTCTTCAAATTAACTCGTAGCTTAGAAGATTTTTTTTCTATCGAGAGGCATGAAAACAATCACAAGTCTTCAAAAATCTATTTCTTGATTAATGCGTAGTTGGTGCTGCGATTGAAGGAATATACCATTACTGGGTCTAGTACATAATAAGTCAAGGTACTGCAAGCTAATTTGCAGTCAAGGAATCTTTAGGAAATATCTTTTTCTTTAGGAATCTGAATTATTTATTAGGGTAATTATATTCCACTTTAACGTCAATTTTTGTTTCCAAAAATAGCTGGATAAATGATATATTTTGCTACTACAACTAGGTTTCAATATTAGTTAGGTATTCATTTTTTCATAAGCAAGGGCATAAATTTATATTTCCTACTCCAGCGATGAAATTGAAATGCGCTCTATATTACAGTCTTGATTTGTATTTTTCAAACGGACGAACGAGAAAATGTTGGACAATGTGCCGGGAGAAGAATACTTTGCTTCGAAAATTAATATTTTACTTTATCATGATTAAAATGGCAATTGTAAATGCAAGATTATCCGGATATATTAGTCAATTTCTAAATCATTTATTATGGCGTCTTCACGCACTACTATGAAAATGTTTATGCATTTCAAGAAAAATAATCTTAAGTTGCTAATAATTTATAATTGTTGCAATTTTCTCCCCAAAAAACAAAGGCAACCTTAAGCTTTTTAATAATAATGGTAGCATTTCTTCAAAATATTCAAGAAATTGCTGAATACTTGTTCGATAACAGAGGAGTTATTCATTTTTGAATCAATTATTTAGGTATTTAAAAATCCCTGTTTGCGCAAATTATCACTTTTTCAATGGCACTACTCATTTCATTCTTTACCAGAACGGGTTAAAGAGATAAAACGTGGGACGAATGTGTATTTAGATGATAACATGATAGGTAGCGTGAAGACCTGTTGTTGCTTTTCCAATGGAGAGCTGAAATAACAAGAACCGAACGCTAAGCAACACACGGTCATAAATAAATCTGACTCCTGTTAGTTTAATGTTAAGCGAGCACAAAAAGTAATTAAGTGTGGACCACGAGATGTCATAAAGTTTGAATTAAATCATCATCACCATAAATTAAATCTTGGGAGACAATTTCAGCATTATGTGACAGAGGACAAGGTATGCTTACTAGTATTCTCTCTGTTTGAGGAAAAAGCTAAACATTTATTTTTTTTTAAATATTTTTTCTGGTGAGAGTAGATTTATTTTGACTCCATTTCGTCTTAGTCAAAGTTGCTTCCTTTGAAGGTACTGAATGAAATCGTGTAGGTAATTTCTCGTTGATGTAAGATGTAATGGATGAATAGACATTAATTACATCAAAAGGTGGAAATGAGAGGTCTGAACTATATATACGTGCTCATTAAAAAATGACTATATCCACCACCCTACTTCAACCCCTCTCACACCTTCACCCACTTGACTATATAAAAAATTTACGAGCAATAATAATTGGCATTTCCCTGAGTAATTCTGCCGCAGCGGAGAGGAATGCATTGATACATATGAAGTGTATGTAATTTAAAAAAATAATATGAATATACCGATTTTTTAAATGATCTGACGAAATTATGCTATGCACGTATTGTCCCTGGAATACTAAAAGCGTAGCAAAGAGTTAAGGTTTTCCAGGCTCCTGACCAGTGTAATCTTACCATGTTATGAGTGGTTGAAGTACCCACCCCGGCGTGGGTGTAGCCCGCGATCCCAGGATTTGCAGGCATAGACGTTACTTCGCCGTCACCATGGTCAGATTAAATGAATGGCTCGCTTTCGCTCGTTGAGGGAGTTCTGTACCCTTATACCCCCTCGGAAAAGTCCTTCGGCTTTTTCTCGTCACTCTGTCAGTTCATAAAATTATTTTTGAACCCTATGACGCAACGCCGTTTCTCTATCCATTATCGAGATAATTATTCACAAAATAGTGAAATTGCACGATTTGACCAAAGTGATATCCGACCGGTCTGAAAATTGGTTTCTCGACATGTCGCGTGTTTAAGGTACGAAAAATGACATTTTTGAAAAATCAAATTTTTAGGCGGCCAAATGCCCCCAAAAATATAGGAATATATGATTTAGGATGTTTCAGATGGTTTTAGAGTTTTCTTTTTTGGGTTGATTCTTTGACTTTTTGTTCTATCTCGTCACGTTCACCCCTAAAGATTTCTATGAATATGTTATTCAGTGGTCGGAAGTGGTTTTTATAGTAGGTCTTAAATTTTAATGATCTAAAAGTTATTTTTAGTTATTAATACTTCTTTTATAATTACGATTTTAGGTCCAAGTGAACATTTACCGTTCAAACTCCAATGTTACCGTTTGGGATCAGATTAATAAAAACTCATGAGAATTATATTTCGTATCTGTGATTACTTTTATAGCTTTTATTATCTAAAAAGTATATAAGTAATTTTTTAAGTGAATCGCATGAATTGTGGTCGTTAATTATACATTTTCAAAATTGGTTATCTTCATCACCTCTGTAGTGGCCATGCGATTTATTCGATTATTTTCTCTACTCTCTCTCTCCAGTAACAAGTGCTCATTAATTCAAAAGATCAATGTGTATTACATTGTTAAAACTTAGTTTTTTGGCCAGGTACATATATGTTTTTCAAGAAGGAGCAAATTTTTAGGCGTATTCCCATTTGGGAGCATGCTTAAAAACGCATTTCAAAAATTTTTGTTCGGGTTTTCTTTCATAATATTTCTTAATTAGTTGTGAAATAATTAGGATGTCCAAAAAATAATAAAAATCAGTTGGTAAGTTACTTCGATCTTTAAAGGGTTAACTCTATTATATGTATTCCTTTCGTATGGACGGAGAAAAATATTGAGTAGGATGATGGCACGTACCTTGTATGAGCAGCATGGCCATCAGGGGGAGCAGGTGGGCTGAGGCGGCCATGGTTCCGCCTAGTCGCGCTCTCATTGTCGAGATGTCCCTTCTTCTTCCCCTTCAAGTAGTTTCTTAATTCCTGTTACTTTCACTGCCTTCCTCTTTTCCAGACACTGTCGACGATGGCGGCTGGGATCCCCACCCCTTCTTTCCCCTCTTTCCCTTCCTCCTATATACCTCTTCTCCCGTCTCCTTCAATTCCTTTCTTTATCTTTTTCGTTTGCCTTCACCTTCACTCCTTTTTACTTTCCTCTTCTCTCTCTCTCCAGTCAGCCGTGCGGCGTTTTCTTGGCAGAATCTGTGGGTGAAAAACAGTTGAAAAATGTTAATAAAATTTGCATTAAGGTATTTTTGTATACATACACTCACTCACTCTCTCAGTGATTCAACCTGAAAGTTGGTTTGAAAAGGTGAGGCTAGAGCTCACCCCGAAATAAGCCACAGGTTGTGAAATTCGCTAATTAGATGAATTTTTGTCTCTTAGCGTATTATTGTTTGATAATTGCTGGTAAAAATATATGAAATTATATTTTACTTTATCCCAAGAAACAAAGTGTAGAGTCATATTAAATTGATGATGATGTAACAATATTGAATGCATGGTCAGTTTTATTAGTTATTCTGTGTGGAACTCGCAAAGTGAATTTCATTTTCCTATGTGTTAGTTCCATCAAGTTAACCCGGAAACCGTATGAACTGTTCCGTTTTGATTCCGTTCCTAATGTCAAGATCCGCTGGAACCAAAAATCAAATGACCAAGAAGTTTTGCTAAGCATTTAATTTAGGGCAGGTCGATTTCTAATTCCTCTATAGATTCAAGCGTTACTCAGGCATGTGTTTACGGCTTCTGCTTTTTCTCGGCTTAACGTTACTCTGGAGACATTTGGGAATTATTATTCAACAAGTTGCAATTCGCTGGAAGAATCCGTATTTTGCAACTTGAACGTTTTGTAATCTAATGCTATATTTATTGTACTATCATTGCCTCAAAAATCGCCCAGACAGTCCATTTGACAAAACTAAAGTGCGTATATCGCACAAGTTGCGGAAAAGATAATATGACGATGGGGATGTATTCAATCATTGTGTTTTTGTGCCTCAGAATCGTAAATTAGTGAAGAGGGTGCTGTAAGTAGCATTCTAATCAAAGTTGGTAATCGATTCCGAACCCTTTTCCTCTTCAGAGCAATTTCCTTTGTTTTTGTGCCTCTTCTTTCAATAACTTGTCTAATGCCTTCCTCCTTTAAACCCTAATTCAGGGTAGCGGGACAGTTACTTTGCCTCGGTCACCTCGCCCTTATTTGTTATGGTTGTCCAAAGGTTTAATACTGGTTTGAACATGGAACTCTCTGGTCAGTAAAAATACGCTCCTGTGGGCTAATATGCTGCCCAATATATGAGCACTGAGAGTTGACATCTCTTGCACGATACCAGGGAATTTATGCAATAGTTGTTTTGTGCACAGAGTCATAAATTTAAGATTGCCAGAGTTACGCGCTGTTCACATCAACGTAACTTGACTTAACTTGGCATAACTATGGAGTTAAAATCGTGAAAAGAGCGTCAGATAATTCATGTATACGTGAAATTGCCACTAGCTGAGAAAATCTCAAATCTCTGGAAATAAATCGGTAAGAAATGAGATAGTTTTATCTACGGAGAGTTTTAAAAACTATTGAAAGACTTCTGAAATCGATTCCACAATTAACTATTTGTAACCCAGAGCTGTTTCTGGGAGAAATCAAATTTCAAGATTTTTCATTTTGAAAAACTGAAAATATTACGCTCAATGATAATTATCCTGGCAGCTAAATATTTCGTCATTAATATTTACACTACAAAATAATATTTAGTTAAGATATCTCCTAAATAGAGCTGAAATTTTTAAACACTTTTGATGTTGCGTAGAAGCAACATTGGGTTATAAAGGGTCAAGGACCTTAGAAGAGGGATGAGTGGATTTTTTTATTTTGTAGCTAAGTGCAGATAATGGTTGGTGGGGTACACTATACTGCTGTGGCAAAGAGATACAAGTGAATTACTGGTAAGCATATGTAGTGATTTACATGCATCTATTTATTATAACAATATTGTGTACCCTTCAACCATTATCTGTAATTATCTCCATTAAATAAAGAATTGCTCTTATCCCCCTTTACTTCTATGGTCCTCAATTAGGTTCTCTAACGCAGAGCTACTTCTGGGAGAAATCAAATTCCAAGACTTCTCATTTTTAAAATATGAAACTTTTCTACTCATCGTACTTACACTCACACAAATTTTGCCATTAAACTTTACGGCACAAAAGAACGCGCAGTTTAAATTTTTCCTGAATAGAGCTGAAAATGTATACATATTTTATGTTACTTAGGAGCAGCATTGGGTCATAATCAGTAAAGGCGCAGTTTCTGCTGTGGTTGAAGGATTGTGCCGACTTCTCGGTTACTTGATTAAACCAAGTAACGATGAGTTAAGTTATTGTGAACGGAACTTCAGCCTTCTAATCAGAGTCGGTCCCCTATTCGGAACCTCTTTTAATTTAGTCTGCTGCCCTTGATGTTCACGCCTACTTATTCAGTCTCTCAACCCTCATCCCCGCGCTCTTTCACCACCCTGGAAACATAATCATGAAAAGGCTTTGAATAAATAGAGCCGCGCGCCTCGGAAAAAGTCATTTGTCGCCTCGTACGCCCGTCCTTTCGCCTCTGTTTTTATCATCACAGTGTCGCGGGAGGTCCGCAGGGGGGGAGGGAGGTTGAGTCGTCGTAAAATTATGAGGCCAGACAGAGTTGCGGGAGCGGTCGTGTTGGCTCGCCTGCTAGAGAGAGAGAGCGCGCGCCCGTGGTGTGGCAGCACTGAAATGTTCGTCTTATTAAAATAAGGCGGATGAGGAAGAGGAGAGGATAGGACCACCACCCAAGCCCCTTTCTAATGTTTCTCGAGCGCAAAACAGTTAGCGCGTAAATGAAAAGGGGTAACGGCGTGAATGTTAAATGCAGGCCCCTTCCCCGTGTTATGGATGCATCGCACGCGAAACTTTATGGTCTCGTGAGCAGCAGAGAAGGGAGTTTTTCATCTTTCCTTTTTTTTTCAAAAAAAGAAAAGAAAAGAGAAATAACAATGTAAACACGGGACACGCCCCAAAATTATGTTTCTGCTTATTTTTTTTACGTTTTCTCCTCTGTTTGCGTGCTTCTGAGACGCGCAAAAATTGAAAATTTTCGAAAGTGCTTTCCGCCACTGTGCCCCTACCCCCCTTTCCCCCTTAGTGACGAATCGCGTACATTTAATGCTCATGGAATAAAATAAGGTGGCAGTTAAAAATATTCCATCTCCGTGAGTGCAAAATGCAGGAGGATATGTGTGCATGCAATCTCGGCCGGAGTAGTCTCAACTCAAGATCCTTCAGAGCAAACGCGGAAAGGCCTCTATACGAAATTGAAACCACTCCCTCACTGCATGGTATCAATATTATATTTGGTAATACGAATCTTCCATATCTCCATCACCGTGTTGGTATTTTCAAGTTTTGATTTGTAATCTTACTTATGATAAAATGATCCTGGATTCTTTTCCACGCTCTCAACATGTTAAGATCATGAATTTGATTTTCTGTTTTATCTTAAAATCAGGGCCTGTGTAAAATGAAAGCATGAAAAAATTCATAATACTTTGTCGTATGTCATATCACTTCTTTTCATCAGATAAAATTATTCAATTCAATTCGTTAAAGGGTCTAAATTAAATCTACTTCATTTCTTCAAAACATTAGAAACACACAATAGAATCTGCGTTTGTATAAATCAATCATATCAATAACTTAGTGTTTCATGTGATTCCACATATTTGTATGAACGAATGAGTGATTTATTGGTACTCTCGGAAACACATGAGAGGAAAAAGCATAATTATAGGTAACAATCTGCTAAAAATACAATAATTATAAAATAAATATAACATAAAAACAAGAGTAATTGAATACAACGATTCAAGCAAAAATGAAATTAATAAACACAAGGATTCTTGTATTACAAACAACATTAAATATTCGTGCAATTTCTTCTTATAAGATTCCGGGGTGGAAGAACAATTGAAAGAAGAGTATGCAGTAACTAGGGAATCTTTTTCCCAACGCTAGTAGAAAATAGCTAATAAAAACAGCGAGGCAGAAATGTTGGCAACCTTTCTCTAAATAAGATGTAGTATATCGTTGTACTCTTTATCATTCTTTTACCATCACATATTTTACCATTATTTTAACCAGGCATGTTTGCCATAAAGCACATAATTTAACCTAGAAATCGCATTCTGTCGCCAAGTCCTTGAACTGAATTCGGGAGTGATCCACTATTTTACGCATTGCGGTGCCCACTGTTTCTCAACTTCCCTTTTGAGAACACGAGGAAGGAATCTGCGACACGGGAATTCACTCTGCAACCAATCCAACTAAATCCCACGTTGCGGCCGCGTGCGAAAGCTTCGTCTTCGTCTGCCTTTGTCATGTCATGCCTCTTTAAGTTCCCTCAGAAAGCGTTCACCAAGCGATTGCACCAAGCATGATCAACCACCCAAGGAGGTAATACGTGAAGTATACCCCTCTCCTAAGGGATCGCGTACCATGCCGAATTTCGTCTGAAAATTACACCTATTTATTCAAAACATTGCCTAATTCACAGGGGTGAACCATGTTTTTTTTCTAATTGTACGGCAGACATTGTGGTTATTAATTATTACAAAAACATTGCAGATAAATATTAACCTTCCCTATGACGACCTCACATTTTAATAGGTTCAGAATAATTATTTACAAGGGTGACCATGCTTTTTTTTTGTTTCTACGGTAGACATTTTGGTTATTCGTTACAAAAACATTTTTTGCTGATCAATATTAACCTTCCCAATGACAGCCTCTCATTTAAAGAGATTGAGAATTATTTAGACAAACTTTAACCTCACCTTAATTACAATTTTCCCATACCTCCATGCGGAAAAGTTTCCGTACGGGTGGATTGGGATGGTGTGGTAACTAGAATGTTAGCTTCACACCCCGTAGGTCCTGGTTCAAATCCCGGAGGTGGTCGTACTATGTGGAGGGCGCTTCAAGGTCAACACTACATCATCGGGTGGGATGCTAAGCCTTGGTGCCTTTCATAATGAGCAGACTAATGCCGACACCAATTTACTCTCTTCCCTTCCTTCCCTATCCCTCCTTATGGTGCAAGTGACCTTAGCTTTCGGTCACCATGCTATTTCCTCTCTTTCCCTACGAGAGAGGAGACAGCCACACTGATGAGCCGCTCGACTATTTATTCTGAATCGCAATATAATTAACCCTGCGTTAGTGGTTTGGGGTATTTAGACACCCCAAGATTAAAAATTAGCTCATATTGTAGCTATGGTAGCACTGATAATCCTCATGTCATGAGTACCCTCCTAAATATGTCGAAGTATTATATTTTAATTTTTCTTTTATCCAGTCACGTTCTATTTGTGCCGAAGTATATACTCTCCTGTTGGGGTGTTCAATCACCCCAAAGCACTAACGAAGATATGGAAACACAAAATTGCTCTCTTTTACACCTTTTTATTTTTTGTAGTGTTTCTCATATTGAGGGATTTTGGTATTTCGTTATGACGTAAACAAAGACTATGTATCGAAGATTCTAATCTTGGGCTCCGAAAATAAATAAACTTCGGGTGATGCTCATTCCGCCATGAAGTGAAGGTTGATTTGAACGTGTGATGAGTTACTTTGAATCGTCAATTGATTTACTTTGTAGTTATGGGACAATATTTAACAAAACGAATTGATTTCTGGAATCGGGCAGAATCTGAAGAGCTAACCGAGGCAAAGGTCCAAGCACCGAGAGGTGCTCTGCGGAATTCGGCATTTCAGTTGATGCAATTTCCGAATCCATCAGATCTTCCTCTTGCTACATTTGATTCCAAAATTATTGCCGATTGAAACATGCTGTCACGTCAATTTAACTGGCTTTGCCCGAGCTGTGAGTGATGCCTTACAGAAGCACCATATTTGCTTCTAAGGCCCATTGTACATGCATGCGTCATAATAAAAATTTAATAATTTCTTCTAATTTAATAATGACTTCCTGTAAGCACTGAGTGCAAAGTCACCTAGTCACTTGGCGTGTCCACACAGTACGTATGGCGTAACAAAAGCCCACCGGACCAAGGCAGGGTTAATCTTACACAAATTCAAGGTTGCTAGGGAGGAACGGATTACCAGGACCAAACTAGGCCTTCTTGATAACGTCCTTAGCTGAATAATGCATAACGTGATTTTGCACAAGATTTGTTTTGTCCTATTTTCATTTTACCTTAGAAACCTTCATTTCTCTGTGGATTTTTCGCACAATTTGTGCATCGCGGGTGACTCCCGTAAAAGTTATCACCGTGGCTAGTCTCGGTATACTTAAAATTAGCCAAGAGCGAACACCTCTATGCGTTTTAAGTCCGGGCCTGCTCTCCAGCTGTGGCGCTGTGCGCGCGATTTGAACTGCTCGTGGTATCATATGCTCAGCAGTCCATAACACCTAGTGCGGTTGTGTCCACAAATATCCACAGGGAGGAATGACGCCTCGGTATCTTAGCTGGCTAAAGCACTCGACCGGAAATTGGGGAATCCGGGTTTCGAATCTTCGTCAAAGCGAATGATTTTTTCTCTGTGGATTTTACGCACTTTTTATGCCGCAGAACGGAATGGGTACCTGGATATAAATACGATAAATGGGAAGTAAAATGCAAGCTCGCAGTAGTTCACGAAAAAAATTGTTCATTAATTCTTTGACGTTTTATGAACGAACGAACGTTATAAGAGATACTGCCCCTACATTTTCCGTATTGTGGGAAGTATCAATGAGTTAATTCGGATTCGTTAGCCCTTAGAGAAAATGACTGTTTCAGGACTGGCGAGGGAAATGGTTTGACTTCCTGGCTCATCCTGTAACATATGCATTTTACCAATAACAAAATGCAGTGAGGGATGTAAACCCTACAGGATATATGGGGTCTACGGTAGGCAGATTTTTATTCTACTGCAACCTCTCGAAGGGGTAAAATATTTCGTTCATTTTGTTTAATTTATCTATACGTTCAGCATATCATCATTCGTTCGCTTTCCACTTGTAGTGCCGTAGATGAATATGACTAGGCTCTTTAGTGTTTCGATCGAGATCATTTTTTTACGTGTAAACGGCTCGTGTCCTTCGCCACACGCCTTTCAGGCGGCTTGCGGGGTATTATGTAGATCTAGATCGTTTGCATTGGTAGCTTTGCCTCAGTGGTGATTGTTGCAAAAGATATAGATAACAATGGATTATGCATAATGTTCCTTCGATAATATTTTATGACGGACATCTGACTTGATTGTTAATCACTAAGAGCTCAATGGAAAATAAATATTGCATAAGTGATTCCTTATGGTCTTATAGGCGGTTGGTTGGTGTCTTTTTTTTTGAGTCTGTATCTTTCGGGGAAAAATTGCTACGAGAAACAGTTCTCTTTAAATGTTTCCAACCAAACAAAATTAAGGAAACTCTCTTTCTTTCTGTTTAAATAATTCAAATGATGCATGAAAACTTAAGGGGGGAAAGAGGAAGAAGTTCTCAATGCATCAAAGGAAGCTGCGGAAGATGAAGAGATTAAGGAGTTGAGATTATAAAATTCTCGAGTCCAACCTTTTTCCTTTTGAGCCTGAAATCCCAAAACCCTTTGCTTTGAGGAGAAGTTCCATCTCATTTGTCGGATTGACATCCGTCAACGTTTTAATGGAAATCTTATTAAAATTTTCTTCTCAGTATTCCTGAAATTATTTTTTATGACTTTGACAAGAGTTTCATTCGCTGGTTCACAACTAAAATTTCTGAAGAAATTGTGGTGAAAGTAAAATTTTTTTATGTTATTCAAGCCTTTTTCATACCCCTACCTAGTTTCTACTAAATAAATCTCATCGTGTTTAAGTAATGCATCTTAAAAGGTTTATGCAAATTTATTGTCTTATTGTTTGCTCCAATGAGCATTTTCTTAGCTTCATAAGTAACTTTAAAAAGTGGATATAAGCTTCTCCATTGCTTGCCTCTAGTTAGAAGCTGGCTTTTTTTATGTATGTTTAATCCTTCATTACTTTTTTAACTGTCCCGGTTTGGGTACGCTGTGTCATCAGATACCGCAAAGCTCCTAGTATTATTACAAGGTGTGTTACGTTCAGCGGTAACTGCAGAAGCTCCAATTTATTTTATGATTTGAGCCACTACATTCATATAAAATCTAAAAAAAAACATAAATATTTTCTAAAAATTAGCACCAGAAGGTATATCCATGTTAATAACCATACATGGTAAGTCTTGACTTTAATATAAAGCTATAAAATCAACCATGGTCTCGGGATTCTATATCATTTTCCTTGTCACCTTCATAAGTAACTTTGAGAAGTGAATCCAATCTTTTTCATTGCTTGCCTTCAGTTAACAGCTGGCTTTTTTCTTTCTATGCTTATTAAATCCTTATTAATTCTTTCATCACGATTCTAGCTGTCCCGGTTTGGTTTACGATATATAATCAGTTTACGGAAAAGCTCCTTGTTTTATTACAAACTGTGCTAAGCTCATTGGGAATAGCAGAAGCTCCGATTTCTCTTATTATTTCAAGAATTTAATTCGTATACACTCTGTAAATGTTAGAAATGCTTTCGTGAACATCACAATTTAATACTTTAACTAAAAATGTAATATGGCGGCCTTTGAGGGTACAACAATAGAATCAATCAACCGTGTCGTATCCGTGCAAAACAAGAACTGAGCCTTTTTATTTCTTAAAACAAAAAAAGCATCACATAACTAAGTAAATTAATCAGGAAATACACCTGGAAACCGCTGAATATCGCATTAATGGGATAGTAACATATTCTATAACATTAAAATGTTTTACAAGTTTCTAGAACTTTTCATCAGAAGGTATATAATCGAGGTACCTCGTAATTCACCTTTGATCAAAGGAGGGCCTAATTTAGAGCCCCGTGAAGTTTTTCCTCGACCGTAATAACCCTTCCCTCCCTTTCTTCGGGCGACCGTCAAATGCGGTCGGACTCTTCTTGAGGCACTTCTCCGCTTCACGATGCCCGGCGTGGAGGGCGCTCATTGGTCCTCACCCCCACACCACGTGTGACCGTCACCCGGACGACCGCTTCGCATTTACGAGCAGTAGCAAGCAGCATCGTAGCTCCCTCTAGCGTCCCTCCTCGCCTAAAACCCCTTTGGCCTTCTTCCCATCGTCAGATCGTCCCTTCGCAAAGTGGTATCTCCTTGAACCCCCGGCCGCCGGGCTGACAGCCGCCCTTATTCGTCGCTCCTTTTACGTCCGCCTCCTCTTAAGGAAACCGATGACCTCTCCCGAATCTAAGACATTGCCATCTTCAGGGGTAGGGTCACATCGGACGCAGACCGGAAAATTCGACGAGCGAAGGTTTTGTGTGCGAGGGGACTACACACAGAGGAGAATCCTGTCCGTCCTGTTTAAGATTGGTTTATGTAGCTGCTAAGAGTGTGTTCGAATTTGGTTTTAACATGAATTGACCGAAAAAATCATTTTCACTGTTTAGGTTTTCCAGGTCAAGGGCGGATCCAGAATTCTTTTCTGGGGGAGGAAAGGAAAAATATAAAAAAAATCTTTACTTGCATAAGGGCCTGATAGCGAAACGGCCTTCTCATATTTGAGATAAAAAACAACATGAAACAATTACTGTATGAAATATTTTCTTCGTTTTAATATGAAAGTTATTAGCTTGAAATAAATGATTGAGACTCTGGATAAAACGAACGTAATGATTAACGTATTAAAAATCTTGTCTATTTTTTAGCGCCTAAGTCGCTGTTTTACATTCCCTCCTTTAATGGAAAGCGATGATCTATCCTTATCCGAAGACACCGGCCATCCTAAGGGTAGAGTCACACCGGACGCAGACCGGAAAATCCAGACATGAAAAGCTTTTTGTATGGCGTCCGGTCAGAAATTTTTAATGCCTTCATGGTTTTCACGTATTTTTTGAAAGGCAACAGAGAAGCAGAGATGAACCTCATTGATTTTCTTCAATTTTCTATTTAGAAATTCCAATGCTAATTATAACAGACGCTTTGGGATGATTCTTCCCATTCCGTTTGACTTCGAGATTCGACAGAAGTCTTATCATCCGAGAGCACTGTAAGTAGATTGCTGGATGGAAGGCCTGCTGTCGTCTGTGACACTTGTTAACGCGAAGAAACACCCAGAAGCATTTTTCAAACGCCATGCAATAATCTTGTGTCATGAGCTATTTTACTCTTCAATATTTGCTGGTAAGTTCATTGAACTGCTTGTTTCATCGATTTGTTTCTATGAATGAACAAAGCGTGAAGTTAAAGATTTATGAAGGTGAAAATTTATGCAATGGCCTTAGTAGCTTTGAAGATTTGCAAAGGAAGTGTAATAGACAGTAAGGGAATTTTTAAACTTCCCTTGCTGTTCATTATTTCACACTTTCTCCTGCCGATTGATCATGGCCTAAGAAAATTGAAAAACCGAAAAATATTTCGGAGACATTTTTCCATCTTACTTTAACTGGCATTAAGCATCTTCGAACTAATTCACTTTAGCCTATCAGTAGCTCACCATAATTATTCCACGGCTTTAATTGAATTAATGTGCACAATTATATAGAGGAAAAATCATTCCCCTGGACTGGGATTCGAACCCGTATACTTCGGTTTTCGGCTGTGTGCTTTAGCCAGTCAAGCTGCCGAAACATTGATTCTCTCCGTTCAAATGAGCTAAAATACTTAGCCAGATATTGAGGGATTCGGGTTTGTATCCCGGCCAAGGAAAATGATTCTTTCACTGTGTAATTTCGCACATCTGTGCATTTTCCGTAAAATATCACCATGGCTAGTCCCGGTATATTAGATTCAATTGAATTTTTTAGTAGTTGGAAAAGCACTTAAGGTTTCAAAATTGCATCAAAAATCTACACAACAATTTCGTGAAATGTATTGCAATAGTTCCTTTTTATCCTGAAATATTTATCTAAAAATAAAAAAAACTGTGAGCTAAAAAGGTACAAGAGGTTAGGAGTACGTTGAAAAATACGACCGTCACCTCAAGGCTTTTTCCTCTCTCGTCGTGCTCTCAAGTTCTTGTGATTCGGGGATTGCTTAAGTTTCGCTTGATTTCCTTTCCCTCCATAGGTAACGGTTTTTGGAGGAATCGTAATTACTTTCGTAGCTGTGGGCGACTCGCCTTGTCTCGGGCGGTCACGACGGAATGGAAGACTCACTCCCTTTCCAGAGCCTCGACGACAGCCTTGCCTTGCTCCCTTCCCCCGTATCACATTCACATTCAAGGAATCTCCGTCCTCAGAGAAGCCAGAGGGTATCAGCGACCCCCAACCCCGCTCCTCTCAGCACCCGGGAAGCAAGGGGGCCTGTCTAGAAAGCAGAAGTGGTGGCTCCTTCGCGAGAACTCGCCCTTCTAACTGCGAAATTGCTCCTTCCTCAACCTCATTGTGTCAGTACTTACGCCTGTTTATTCGTTTGCGCTGAGGAGGACGCAACGTTCGATTTCGAATATATTACCTCTTTATTTTCGTGACGATTTACTTGTTAAACAAATACTTTTTCATCACAAATACGTAAGCATCCTGTGACAGAAAGAGCACTCATGTCTTAACTCACATAAAACGGATCCTTTTATTATTTGAGTGTCCTACCGTTTAAGATGGGACTCAAGAAGTACTTAAGAAGTAATGCCATCCATCCTCACTTTCTTTCATGCACTTCCCTCTACAAATCAGAATAAAGCCTTCTTCTTCCTTTTAATTCTATCAAAAAATCCTATTCTCATCCTTCAACTTCCAATCTCACTTGGAGTAACCGGCATGAAATTGTTCAGCAACCCTCCTTTCAGCCGTTAATTCAGATTGGTTTTTCTATATTTCCAAATTTGGCCGAAAATTTGGGTGACGTGACAGATTTAGCCAAGCACGGGCATTGTGTGGAAGCTCAGTACATGACCACCTTGCCTCGCGCGAGTGATGATTAACTTAAGGGGATCAACGTCGCGGGTGCGGTTCATTTGAAAAATCAAAAAAATTCCGAAAATGTATCATTTTTACTCAGAAATCCAGAATAAACCCTCTGGCTGGTTTAGATAAGTGAAGGACGAGCTCACCCCAGGCTGAGCCAAGGTTGTATAAACACCAAACATGCAGGGCAGTGGGTCAGTTCCTTCCCCTTGGGCCACCTCGCACTTATACAGTTTTTGTTTGGAAATGCTCCACTGATTCAGTCGGAATATGGGCCCGGGAACCTTCAGCAGCAGCAGTAATAATAAAGTTTTGTGGAACTTTACAATGTGCTGTAAAGTTTTCTCGGGTTTCGCACCGGGTCAGGTCCTCCATATCTCCGTCCGACGTTTCGATCGCTCGGCTCGCCCATCGTCATCGGCGAGTGGCGAGTTGTTCATCGAAACGTGGAAAGGAGATATGGAGGACCTGACCCGGTGCGAAACCCGAGAAAACTTTGCAGCAATTGTTCGCCGGGAAAAAAACAAATATTAAAACATTACAATGTGATTTATTTCGTACTCTAGATATGTGGTTCCGCCAAATGAGGCCTGAACACTTGATACATAAACACTTTATAGACTAGGATTCTACCCACCAGATGTGTTTAGCGGATGGGGTTCGTGTGGAGGCTAGAGAGTTGGCTCACCATCCCGTATGCTCGGGTTCAAATCCCGGCGGTGGCAGAGAATTTTCAGAGACTGCCCGATCCTTGCTTCAGCATTGAGTGGAGGACATTTCAAGCGCAACACACCGTCCGTCGAATGGGACGTTAAGCCGTGGTCCACTGAGCTCCTAACGTGAAGCGCAGACTACGACGCCGAGTTTCTCTTCAACGTTCCTTCTTTACCCTTCGCTCATGGCGCAAAAGACCTCTGCTGTCGGTCGCCTCTTTCAAATACCATACCATACCGTATGTGTTTGGCGCAACGCGATGGAATCTCCGGTGCAACCATTTCAAATCTTTGGAAATGGCTGCAAGAGTATCTTGGTAGTGAGGAGGTGATACCAGGGAGAGAGAGAGGAAGGAAGGAGTTGGATAAAAATAAGAGAAGGCGGTGGCCGCGTAATATTATAAAAGGGAGAAAGAGAGTCTCTCTCTCTTCGAAGGAAATGGAAATGAGAGTAGTGGTGGAAGAGGGGAGGAAGCAAGGAAGCGAGCAAGCCTTGCCGTCTTCAGGATTTCCTCTCCGCTCTCTACGAGCGCGCGTAACCAGAGTGAAAAGATATGGCCGTGTTTGTTCTTTGGGCAGGCGGGTGGGGAAAGCGGGCGGGTGGGGATAGCGCGGGCGGGCGGTCTTGGAGAGTGCCCGTGACAGTCTTAGATGCTGCTCCTCCTCCCCATTTTCCTCCTTGCATTACATTTCAACCCCTTCCGCCCCTTTTTCGTCTTGACGTCCTCGCCTCCTCTTCCCCCACACGAATAATAATATTCCCAACCCCCTCTCGTCCATTACTCCCCTCCAAAGAAATGGTTTTATGTTCCACAGTTCTCTCTCTCTCTCTCTCAAGTCTTCGTTCCCCCTTTCCCATATGCTCTCCTCTTATGTGCTGTCTGCCCGTGTCCTTGTATACCTAAGCGCTGAGCACATATGTGCCCGCTCACCCACGAGCAAACACACGCCTATATAGACGACTCTCTTTCCTTCCCCTCGTATACTTTTATACTCTCCGGGACGCTCTCCTCCTCTTTAAACTTTTCTCCTCTTCCTATCTTCCTCTCCTCCTCCTCCCTCTTATCGTCTCCTCCTTTCTATTCTCTCCACCTTCGACCAAACATCCTTTGGGTCGCCATCGGCCTCTTATGAAACGATTTCCCTCCTCTCTGACTTTGTTGAAGGCCTTACATGTCATTACGCATATTTAGGCTTTTTTGTGCCGGGCCTCAGACATGATACCTGAGATGTAAGACTCGATGATTAAAAGTTGAGAGTGTGATATCTCTCGCGACTGCCTATTTCCTCTTGTGTGATGTTTGAAGGACCCTTCCACCTGTCTAGGCCGTTTACGTCTTAGCGAACGGTAGGGAAGGTTGAGAGGAGCGGAACCCGGTTACTGGATTAGCCTCCTCTAAACGAAAGGCGTTGAGGGAATCGTAGTTAAAAGAGTAACAAGATGATTAACACTTGGAAGTGTGACATTTCTCACGACAGGCCATTTCCTATTGCATGGCATGATGTTTGAAGGACCCTTCCGTATGCGTAGGCCGTTTAAGTCTTAGGAAATTGTAGGAAATAGAAACCTTAGCGGAGGGAAACCCGGTGATGGGATTAGCCTCCTCTAAACGAAAGGCGTTGAGGGAATCGAAGATTATCGTCCCATCCGATGGAATTAGCACTGCACATCAAGTGCCGTCCGCGAAGTAATCAAGTGCGTGTCGTTTCAATTCATTAGGTTTATTTGCACCGGGTCCCAGACATAATACTTGAGATGTAAGATGTGATGCCTAACACTTGAAAGTGTGACATTTCTCACGACTGGCCATTTCCTATTGTATGATATGATGTTTGAAGGACCCTTACGCCTGTGTAGGCCGTGCACCTCATAGGGAATGGTAGGGAAGGTTAAAAGGAGGGAAACCCGGTTACTGGATTAGCCTCCTCTAAACGAAAGGCGTAATGCACTTGAAGTGCCTTCCACTAAGCTCTCAAGTAGAGATCGAGCAGTTACTGAATAATATCCACCACCGCTGGGATTTGAACCCTGACCCCCGTGGTGTTAAGCCAACACGCCTTCCACTAGACCAATCCGATTGCTTCTGGTGCCGATAGATGGATTCAGGGTTGATATATATATATAAATGAGTGATGATTTCCTTCTAAGAATGTTGTAAAATGCTTTCTTATTATTTCATTTGGCATTCCAAGCATATGTGCCTTCCTTCTGTGTTTGTATTCTTGTAAGTTATCTGTAACTTCCTGGAACCTCAGTTCATATCTAATTTGAGTATTTATTAATTATCCATTCTTGGGCAGCCTTTAATGTTAATATTAAGTTGTTTTAATTTAATGTTGATGTTACCTCCTAGGCCGCTTGGATTGATATGCCTATTCTATTCATTAAAATGGTTTCTATTGAGTCCAAAACTTTTCATCGAGTATCATGATTTAAAAAATTTAGTGCTTGTCAAGAATTTTGATATTTTTTGAATACCCGATATCAAACTCGCAATCAGTGACCTCAAAAATATATGAACCCTACTTTGGTTTCGATAGATCGACCTGGTTTTACCAGCATTCTGGACCACTGTGCGATGTACAAATTTGTTTTCCGAATTTTTAGGTGTTCCTAAAATACCAGGTGTTTCAATACAAAGTTTAATTTTATGTCCTGAGTCACTTGGATTAAAATGCATCATACTTGTCATTAAAATAGTTTCTCTTCAGTCCAAAAGTTTTCATCGTGTATCATGGTTTAAAAATTTTAGCGCTAGTTAAAATTTTGATTAAAAAAAAATACCAGATATCAAATTCGTATTCAGCGACCTCAAAACTATATGAGCTCTACTTTGGTTTCGATAGATCGACCTGGTTTTTACCAGCATTCTGGACCACTGTGTGATGTGCAAATTTGTTTCCTGTTCTGGTGATGGGGCGGGGACACAGCCTGAACTTGACGCTTCGCCCGCGGCGGTGCTTTGAGAGGAGGAAGTACATATTAGCCTCTCCCATGGGCCTCCTCTCTTCCCCGTCGTGTTGCTCCTTCGAAGACGACCGGAGGATAATCTTCCCTCCACAACCTCTATCTCTCCATCCCTTTATCCCCGGAATCAATCGATTTTTTTCTGTATTTTCGAACTCTCGCCTCTCTCCTTCCACTCCGCATATATTCGATATTCACTTCGCTCTCTCATCCGCAGCCGAGAAATCGGATAGACACATTCACGCGCACTCCCCCTCTATATCTTCACATCCCCCCCTCCTCTACCTGCCTCCCCTCAGCAGACTGCCAAGGTGTCTTTTTCCTTCACTTTATCGAGACAGTGGAGTGTTTGCTAACTTATGGGACACTGCTTTTAAAAAAAATCCTCACGCCTCGTTGCTTTTTGCAGTAGGGTAGCAAGTACTGCGGAATCACACTGAAACGCAAGAGGAGCTATTGTTCTAATAATGCGACGTATTGTTTGCTACAAAATTGATCGTGATCACATCGGTGACTACTGTTTTCACAAATAGATGGCTTGATACGATGCGCCAAGTTGCCAGCACATTGACGAAAATACAGCGAGCGCCCACTAGAATGCTGGTAAAACTATTGTCACTAGAAATGAAACGCAGTGAAGCACTTGGAATCACGGTGCATCCATCGTAATCAGGTCCAAATTCGAGGCAGGTAATAGTCTTCGTCGATACCCGCTCAAACAATGGACGATCCAGGGCGGCTATTGTTGCGTTCCTTGATGCGGTAGTCATTGCTGCTGCTGCTGTTGGTCGCTCGTGGGATATGGAATAGCATTGTGGGAAGAGAGGGACCTTTTCATCTCCTCCCAAATCGCCTTTGCTCGGCTGCTGCGATGCATAGCCTCACCTCCCCGTTATCTGTTATGTGCAGATTTCGCTCCCAGCTGAGCGAGGTGTCCTGCGGTTCAATTATGTAAAAGCGTAAATGCCAAAGGAGTCAATGTCTATTGTTGTAACGACGCAGCCGTCAATTAGGAGCCGTAAGATTCCCATGGCCAATGGTCTACTTAGTTGACGGAAGCGTCGTTACAGCAATGGACATTGGCTTCTTTGACATGACGCTAAGATGTGACCCGCATATAATTGACTACCGGTGTCCTTTCGTTTCGTTTCCCTTCCAACTTCTCGTCAGCTTCAGGGTTTGCTCTGGGTCACGGCGGACAGTGATATGAGAAACCACTTTTGCCACCAAAAATTGTTTTTATTTAATTTTGATTCTTACTTGTTCATATAACAAAGAAAAATATTTAAATCAAGTGAACCCAATGAATTACGACCCTTTATTGACCAACGCTCAATTACTACGATACAAAGTATATTCCTATAAGCAAAAATTTATGGTGTTCGTACTCACTTCCTTCTGATGATCAGGTTTTTTTTATCATTTCTCCATTTCCGATTCAATGTGATTTAAATTATGCCTTTTGCCAGGTCAAATGCAAACAATAAATACAAGGTTTGCCGGTAAAATCTTATATAGAATTACTTTACTCGCCCGCAATGAAATGATCTCTGCGTTCAATTTAATAATTTAAATTTATTTCTTGATTTGAAGTAAAACAATAATGCGGGTAACATATAATAATTTGGACAGGTCATTCAAGGGGCGTTTAATTTTTCATTTACTTAGGGATATTGAAAACACTATCATTTTAAGGTTTCATTGCTTCCTTCCAAGATATTTTAACTGTATTCCATGTTACGTCGCTTGTATTCTTGGACGTTATGCCAAAAGTAACATTGACGTAATTACCAGTATAAATACTTAATCGGAATATTTCATTATATCTTTCCTTAATAATGATTTTCCACGTTGTAGTCATCTTTTTTCCTATTGGAAACATAGCATTTAAAAATAAATAATTATATAATTTTTCTGTACACAGATCTTCATATGATCAATCAGAGGGAAACTGAGATCCCGGCACCGCTATACAAGACGAACACTTTCCGAGAAACGACATTCATCCCTGAGGATGGAGTACGACTCGTATCCCGAAACGTCGGCAGCCATGAAGGAGATTACCCGGTGGAACACCCGAACAGCCTTCACTACTATATAATTTTTCTGATTGAAATATTTGATGCCTCTTCAAGTCTATTAACTTGAAAACAATATTTCGTATATCTCATCAGATGCTCGTTGTTTAGCACGTATTCATCGAGAGACATTTTTTACAGTTTATCTTGGGATAATGGCGTATTTGGATAGCTATAATGAAGTATTAAAGTCAGATATTTTTATAGGTATGCTAAAAATTTTAGGATCATGTTTAATCATGCATTGTAAGAGTGTGTTATACAAGTGGTGTATAGTGTATAGTATATAGTGTATAGTATATAGTGTATAGTATATAGTGTATAGTATAGTGGTGTATAGTTACTTTTAACAGAAGGAGAATTATAACACCTATGGCAAGCATAATAATCTTGACAACATAAGTTTATAATTAGTATAATTAAAACTTTCTCTGGGAAAAGAAGAAATTTAAAATGGAAGAAATGACTGTTTCCTCAGGCGACAACTTGACTAGTGACCCTAAATCTATCGTGTATATTCCTGGGTAAGTTGCAATATCTAACGAGGTTACATGTTCTTTTCCAGTTTCATGAAGTTTTCAAGAAACATTAGCGTCAATTAATTATATATAAATACACCCATATCGTTTTCTCTGGCAAAATTTCTCAGAAATCCGAAAAATAGAAGAATTCTCGCTGCATAAATGTGGAAGCTTCTCAAGTTTCAGCGGCCAATTTTGAGAAAAAGGCACTCGAGTGAAAATTAATTACTTGATAATATAAAATGCTATTCTCAAGTTTTTCACTTGATATTACGGTTCTCTGGGTATAACACCAGGTTATATCCCAGAGTGCTCTGTGTTCCGTATATAGCAGTACTTATCCCGAGGCAAATAATTATTCACATGTCTGCCTCATTATTATGACGGGGAAAACGACACCGTCGAAGTGGTCTCTGAGATATGTGTATAGAGGCCTTTCCATGAAATACTCGGCGATGTATATGTGGCGAGGGGGTAAGATAAGAGACGGGGGATAAAAATGCAAGGGATACCAACGGAAACCCAAGCGTAAACAACCATTTCAACGGCTAATAACCTTGCGTTATGAATAAGTAGAGAATAATGGAGCGTCTCTCTCCCGCTCCACTTGCTCTGCGTCCGAAAAATAAATGAGCCGTGTCAAGGAACACGACTTTGTTGCTCCTCTCTCGTGTTACGTGATATTTGACGTGATAAGCATTAATTCGAACAATTGAGGCAAAGGGGAGGAGGGGAGTTGTGGGTGGTTTGAGGGTAGGGGGAAGGCTTTACGGGGGTTGTGGAGGAAAGAACAAAAAGTAGAATAGAGGAGAAACGGCGACATCGTCCCCCGAAGTGACGCCATCTAAAAAACAAAGGAAAGCTTGGGGATGTTTCGGGTGAATTTACGTTCCCTCATGTTCCTTTTTTTTATATTTTTAATTCGTTATTTTCTTCTCCTCATGCCCAACCCCTCATTTCTCTCCCCCTCCCCCTCTTGGTTAAGTAGAGGGGAGGGGCAATATGACGGAAGCGCCACCTCGCAATGGAAAGACGCACACTCAGGCCAAACAAAACACTCACGCTCAGCGCATCACGTGGCGTAAATAAAGAGGCGTAAGTAATGCATGCATATCTCTAGCTCTTTCTTTGCAGTCGGCATTAGTGGTGGCAGTCAGCGCAAATTAGTGCTAGAACTGATGGGTATATCTACAGAGCAGATGAACCAAAGCTGTTAGCTTTAAAAGTGGATTAGAGATGCAGGGTGAAGGTTATAATTGAGCAATTAGGACATATTGTTAACGATGGGGTGCACTAACGTTGGGACAAATAGCTAAATCAGAGTTCAATAGATTTAGTCAAGCGGACGGCATAGAGGAGACCCAATTTTATTAAGAATACCAGGCCGATTACTGTTGCCACTTCGGTCGCATTTTAATGTTTTCATTTAATATTTTTAATCGCGGTTTTCGAAAATGTCCACGGCGCGGTGATGAGTGCAATGCAATCCAATTTTTTCCAATATTTTGAGTTCAATGTTGGAAATTGCGAAAAACAGCATTGGGCTTTCATTAATTTCTTTGATCACATCATCATGTATATAAAACTCCTCATTATAACCCCTAATTATACCATATTTTCCCATGAAAACCCGGATCACTTTGTCCGTCAGCGACGCGAGTGGCGACTTTTATAAACCCATTTTGAGGCCAACTTGAGGATCCTCTTTTGCAATATTTGTGTATTCAGTGATGCATAACTCACGGCCGAAATCGATTTTTCGAGCAATCAATTTCTAATCGGAATGAAAGGCTCGACTTTGCAACAAAAACTAAATTTAAATCAAAAGATTGATGAAACGAAAATAATTCGACGGTAAAAAAAGAACAGTTTGCACCAAAACATGCTCGCTATTCATTCGAAAAACCACTCAAACTACACATTTGAGTTATGCAAAAACTCTGATTAGAATGCTTGAAATACATGCTCGAATTATTAGTAGCCAAAATTGACGAATGCCCGCATATTAAAGTTTTGACATCACCGCTTGGAACAATTTGGCTTCACAAAAAGTTTAAATGGAGATCAATTGATTGAATGCTTTCTGGTTGATTGAGAGCGTGGTTTTACAATTTTACCGCCCTTAGAGAAAAGTCTTTCACTCCTGGCGGATAACGTTACCATAAGACGGTGTTGACCATATAGAGATGAATATAAATGACCAATATCAAGTTTGGATCAAAACTCTAAGTTCATGCCTCGATCTCGATTGCCTCGATCTCGATTTCCTCGATCTTTGACAATCACAACTCGATTTTCGATTTTCATCGAAATCGATTTTTCTATCACTATTATACACGCGGTGTTTTCTGAGGAATCTGCAATACCTCAGTATGTTGTTGGGGGAACAATTTTTCGGTTGGTATGTTATCTTGGGCGTGCATTTCCAATTTTACTGGTGTTTGAGACATTTTTTTCAAATGGGACGGACGATGTTATCAAAGCCTGGTAGTGACGTAGCAGAGATCATACGATATGGTCAAGTTCATGATTGAAAAATACAGTTTGGATCGAAACTTGAGTATCATGACACGGTCAAAATAAATTTCCTCGATGTTGAAATATTAAAACTCGATTTTCAATTTTAATATAAATCGATTTTTTCTTCACTAAATTGATTGGGGCTATTTTAATCGTTTTTAGACCTTAATGGATGGTAAGAACTATGGAAACGTCATGAAGCATATATCGGCATTTTAAACTTCAATGAGAAATTCTCCACTTTTCATCCGGAATTCAATGCGTAAGTATCGTATATTATGGTTTAATTTGTTCCAGTTTTATTTCATCTTAATTAACCTTAACCTGAGTGCGTGATATATATGTTTCCTTTAGCAGCAAATTACAGCCGATTTTATGCCGACATATATACAGTAGAGGCTGATGACTCTTTCCTGGAAGTCACTATTAAGTCAACAAGGATTCAATGAATATTTTGTTGCCAGAGGAAATTCATCTCATACTCTCAATAATAATAATTCATGTCATTATATTCCGATGCGCTGGTTAATTATACGAGATTAATCAAACCATTGATGAAGTTTCGAAAGAGCGCCGCGTAAAATATCAAAATGGAGTAATTATCTCTTCAATTTATTATTTTTGTGAGGTTAAAATAATTTAAATAAAGTAAATGCGTCAATTTATGGTAAATTAATTATTTTGATCTGAAAAAATATGAATTCAAAATTCTCTGCGGGTTAAATAAACTCGAATATATGTTCAACCTCTACTATTACCAAACTGTCCGTGTATATCTAATGTAAGGAGATTATGAAGTGACTCATTCCTATTTCTAGGGTGTTTTTACATTTAAAATAATGAATGAAATGCGGAAATCAAATAGTAATTTTTGGGAAAACAAAAGTGATAAATTTTCGTATTTTCTCTGCGGGGTAAATAATCACGAATACATGTTTAACCTATATCTAAACTGTACTAAAATTTCCGTGTATTTCTCACAGTTAAATTGCCGTGTTTATCAAATGGAAGTAGACTGCGAAGTCCCGTTTCTCAGCTCTATTTAGAATCGGAAAATTGGAATCACGAATGAAATTAAGAATGGAAGAAATAATTGTCAGGAAATGATAATAATGAATTTTCGCATAGAAATTTTTTGCCTGATTCTTTGCAATAAAATGTATGTATAATCGTTAAAAAAATTGAAAAAAAAACAAGGGAAGAACGGTGAATGATTTTATTGGAACCTTAGAAGATATTACTTTTTAAATTTTGGTAATAAATGAGCGCATCAGAGAAAATGTCAAAGGAATTGATTTATGAAATGGGTGAGAAAGAAATACCTTTGCTAAGGAGGGATGCTCTTGCCATCCTCCACTATCTAATATAATTTTATTAGTGTTTTTGTGCTCTTTTGGAAAGGCAGGGATTATATACGTCTTCTAGAAATTTCTGTGGAAATTTCCAGAAGACATATATTTATTTCTTGGTGGGTTACGACAGGGAGAGTAAGTTGATAATGGTTGCCAGATGAAAGGATCGATGGTAAAGTGCTATTATAGTTTACAGCAAAAGCTATTGAAATTTTGTGTAAATATGCAAAACACAACGCTGAAATTTTATTTAATTTTTTTATGACAAAAGGCTAGGAGACGATGAACAGATATACATTAGTTCTTGGGAGATTATGCGGAGGAGAATGTCTTATTATGTTAGATGAGGAAATTATTTTGGAGTGATTATTCTTTCTCCTTCAGCAATCTCCTTTATTAACAACGTAAAGTTTCTGCCATGGAAAATAGGTTTAGACGAAGTTTTGCTAATCCTGGTCTCCTAGAAGAAAACTTCCTCGCCGAATACCCGTTGAAGCCTCTTATGTGGGCAAGACAACATGGCATTGATGATGTTTTCCTTTTAAGTCTACAACACCTCAAATCTCTAAATTTTTGTCCCATCCTGGAATTAATCCTTAACATTATCTTTCACCTCATCCATTTCCTCCCCTAAAGTCACTTTAATTTACGGATAACCTTTATGTGTGTGTATTTTATACTATATGCAGCTGTACAAAGCTCACTTTACTTAAGGTTATCCCATACGTAGAAGCTTCTTTGGAATTTCATTTTTACCGAAGTCAGGCCACAGGAGGTCAATAATTCTCGTTTCTAAAAGAATGACCTATTAAATATTATTGTCTATATATTCTCTTTTGACGAAATAACATTCACTTTTTGGGTTGAATTTTTTTTGCCCATTCTGGTCTGTTTCGAAATTTAACGGTGAAATAAGTAACTTCCTTAACCTAGTTTCTCTCGGGGAAGAATAGGTAGACTGTCATTTGCACAGTACACCTCCCTTAACAAACCTGGATTGGGAACGACGTCGAGCAAGTAAAATTTGCGTCACTAGTGGTAGGGCGGGGGCGTTGCCCCGGCAACGCAGCACAGTAGTTGGGAACTGCTGTCTTTCCCGATGCCCCCTCCCACCAAGCAGCAGATCCTCCCCTCACCCTTCTTCAAGTCTCCATCCACGTAAGATTTACTAGTCCCTCTCTCTCTCTCTCTTAGTTCAAAGGCTGTTTTCATCAAGACCTATAAGTTACTTTAATGAAGAGGGCATTGTATATGTTGCAAAGGGAGTTAAGGATTGCCTGACTATTGGGTTTTAATTCACTATTTCTTGACCAAAGTTAATTATAAAAATATAAAAATTGCATCCCAAAGTCTCAAATTAACTCTTATTTACTCGTTTTCGGCCTCTTTAATTACAGTTTTAACTTAAGGTTCATTGAAATTGATCGATTATATGATGCTTGATGGATAAATATACAATTGAATTATTTCTCCTCCTCTGACTTTGAAAACCTTATGCTTCTTTGTTGGTATATATGTCAGTCCTACAAAATCTTTTTCGGAAAATTGAAGCAAAATATTCCCTAAAAGAAAATTTAATGACGGGATGTCATTTCATCCGAATGTTTTGGATTGTGGGTGTTTGTTATAGCTTATTGTACGGCTAAAACCTTCTTCTTAGCATGCCGAGACGGTGGATAACCTATTAATTAAGTTGAAATCTGTAAAAAAACTTAACTTTTCTGCTATCTCAACTGGCGCTGTGCGTAAATTACGCATTGCGTAAGGAAATGGAAGGATTAGTCCCCGGAAAAATAGATCACATAAGAGCTGGTGCGTTTTTGCACATCCAAATCTCGCTTTGCTCCGATAACAGTCGTGCCATTCTCTTATAAAATCGCGCTTCATGAAGTGAAATCCTCTTATTGTGTACTAGCGTCTCAAATTCCCAGTTCCTCATGCCAGAGCTGCAGTTTTAGTCCAGGGCTCAACCCATTTAATCCCAAGCATGTTAATAACTTAAAAATCCAAATATTTTGATGAATTAGCAATAAAAAACCTGAAACAACTGAAATTATTGATTTTTATATTTTTATTGTTTTTGCTAAACGTCGCTGAAACGTGTTTACACAACGTTGGGAGTTCTCCGGATGAAATGCGTCGATGCTTCTTTCTTTCGGAACTCATTAATTTTTGCAAAGAATTTTTTAATACAACATAAACATATAATTTACACAATATATTGATTAAGATATGTTTTAGTCATTACATTAAAGTAAGCAATTAGTATTTAAATGATTTTTGCACTTTTGGCACACACAAATTGTATAGCTGCTGCAAACTAGCCATCTTCGTCGTGAAATTTATCGCCACGAACAATATTGCGTTCAACCTTTATTTCCTAACTACATTTAGCAAAATATTTATTCCATTATGTCCCATAATATTGTTCTTTTTAGTGATTATAAGGGTAGTTGCACCGTAGCGTTAGAACGGCAAGATTTCGTCGGGGAATTTAATGGATAGTGTGTATCAACCTCGCAGCAGTATGTTTATTTCTCGTTCCTCTCATACTTACTTTTTGCCATAGCCTTGTGTTAATAACTGCCAACCTAAGGACGAGATTGAAGAAAAGGTACCCTCCACTGCTTATTAATATTATGAGGGGGATCGGGTTGGTGTGGTGGCTAGAGTGTTGGCTTCCCACCCGCCGGGCTCGGGTTACAATCCCGGCGGTGGAAGAGAATTTTCAGAGACTACCCGATCCCTGCTTGAATGATGTGTGGAGGACATTTCAAGCACAACACTCCGTCCGTCGGATGGGACGTTAAGCCGTGGTCCCCTTGGCGCCTTTCTTTAAGAGCAGGCTAATACCGACGCCGAGTTTCTCTCCACCCTTCCTTACCTACCCCTGCCCTCATGGCGCAAATGACATCAGCTGTCGGTCGCCTTCACCAAATACCATGCCTTAAGATTATGAACTATAAATAACCTCCTAACTCCACACTTGACTTCAAACGGTCTTTTGTATTTAAGCTTCAAAGCGGACATTCACATGTACATTAGGGCGGATCGCAAAAATCGATTTTTTTCAAATCCATCTGGCCCAATGAAAAAAAGTTGTGGGACCGATCAAAAATAAGGCCTGAAAAATTTGAGACCTCTACGTGAACCCCTGACCCTCGCTCAAATGCAATTTAGGGGGGGAAGGTCAAAATTCGAAAAATATAAAATTTTATGATCATTCCCTATAGATTTTGCCGAGTTACTGCCCTTCTAGGGCAAACATTTCGTGCATTTTGACGTATCTGCCACCGTTTAGCCACAAAATGCCTAATTTGAGTCCGCGCCCGCGAAGAAAATATTACAACGCCCGCGCAGCGTCGCGGATACAAGAGCTGCTAGCCGATCCCGTCCCCTCCCCGCTCGCTTCTCCCCCTCCTATGCCTCGAATGCAGCAAAATTCATCTCGCGTGTACTGCTAGGAGGGCGTTTATCTTTGATAATATAAATCGGAAGATGGTAGAAGGTAAAAAACGGTGCGTAGTGAGACGACTTGTCCCTTATTTGGCGCCTCGTCGGCGTTAAACAAATCGATGTTACCAACTTTTAGAGAAGTGATGAAATATTTTTAGATCTGCGAACGCAGGAAAGGAGCCTGCGGTCTACGAAGAGGCCTCTCGAGTGGCTATAAAGGTGTGCGAACTATGGTGACGTGCTTCTCTTCCATTGTGAATGTGACTAAATGGATTCAACGGTACCACAGGAAGTACTATAACTTACGGAAAATTAGAATAGGGCCAAAAGTAGGGTTTTATTGAAGTATAAAACTCAAACAATTTTAAAAGAACATTTTTAATTATGCGATATTTTTGTGTGTAAGTGCAAGGAGGAGCATAAGTTTCCCCCAATGAAGAAGTATTTTGAGAGACAAGTTGACGAAAAGAAAGATAATGGCTGCTCGATTGAATCCTAAAGAAATTCGACAACTGAAAAAAAATGGAATTACCGGAGATCGATGAGTCAACATCGTCAATTTTTGTACGGGAAAATTGTATCAAAAATTTTCTTCATCAATTCATTCGAAAAAAATTAAATTAGCCGAGTTGTATCCCTACTTTCCTCATAAAATAAACATTAAGGACTATAAACTCAAATTGGAACTTCTTCGGGGAAAATGCGTCTGCTGTGATAGAGGTATATGCAAGAACCAAGCAACAGCAATTATCGTTCCCGCAACTTTAGCCGACGCAAAAGTCATAACTTCGTAAGATACATCAAAGCTAGTGTACCAGAATCACTTACGTACACAGAAAAAGATGGTACCTACTGACAAATCGCTGTCGAGTTTACAAAATTATCCGAATATTAAGAAAATGTTCATCAGATTTAATACAAGGCTATGCTCATCTTCACCAGTGGAAATACTATTTTCACTTGCTGGGTTTATCCATTCCCCTGTGAGGGGAGCTCTGTCAGACAAACTTTTTAAAAAACTTGTATTCCTCAAGGCGAATAATTCATTCATAGAGAGCAACATTTGATAATTTTTAAATTGAAAAATCTCAAATGTATATATGTATGTTAGAATTTTTATGTTTATTTATGTGTTAGAACTTTTTAAAAGATGTCTTAGTTTCCTTACAAGTGTATTTTTACTATTTTGTATTTTGTATTTCAAGTACAGAAGTCCAAGGTATTTGGTATTTTTCATTCAAATACTCCGGCCTGTATTTTGCCAAGCCCTACGTACTGTGGATAAAAAAGAGAGGTTTCATCAAAGGATATAAGAAATACAGACTGGAAAGCAGATAATTGAGTAATTCTTTCGTGATTGTTCCTCACCGGACGCTGCTGAAACATCAAATATTAGTAAGACTAACGAAGAACGACGCACTTGGTGTGAATTTTGGTGCATTTGGGGCGTGGAAGAGGCGAGCGGGGAGGGGACGCGAGCGGCCTTCACCCAAAATCCATTTAGACACAGCTGTCGGACAATACCGGAATAGAAGTGTATATCCTAAGTTCCCACACCTTATAGCCACTCGAGAGGCCTCTTCGTAGACCGCAGGCTCCTTTCCTGCGTTCGCAGATCTAAAAATATTTCATCTCTTCTCTAAAAGTTGGTAACATCGATTTGTTTAACGCCGACGAGGCGCCAAATAAGGGACAAGTCGTCTCACTACGCACCGTTTTTTACCTTCTACCATCTTCCGATTTATATTATCAAAGATAAACGCCCTCCTAGCAGTACACGCGAGATGAATTTTGCTGCATTCGAGGCATAGGAGGGGGAGAAGCGAGCGGGGAGGGGACGGGATCGGCTAGCAGCTCTTGTATCCGCGACGCTGCGCGGGCGTTGTAATATTTTCTTCGCGGGCGCGGACTCAAATTAGGCATTTTGTGGCTAAACGGTGGCAGATACGTCAAAATGCACGAAATGTTTGCCCTAGAAGGGCAGTAACTCGGCAAAATCTATAGGGAATGATCATAAAATTTTATATTTTTCGAATTTTGACCTTCCCCCCCTAAATTGCATTTGAGCGAGGGTCAGGGGTACACGTAGAGGTCTCAAATTTTTCAGGCCTTATTTTTGATCGGTCCCACAACTTTTTTTCATTGGGCCAGATGGATTTGAAAAAAATCGATTTTTGCGATCCGCCCTAATGTACATCCAACTATAATGGAGTTAAGACACCGATAGAGCTCTATTTTTCATTCGCGATTTGTTAACCGTGGCATATATTTACCGCCATTAATTATAACTAAATGATATCAATTAATTATACGCCGTTGTTAAAAGTATTTGCTGGCGTTGTGATAGATTGGTTTAGGCCTAAAATTTATATAATGTATTTTATATCCCGGGGGAATAAGGAATTCCCATTATGGTTCTTAGGGTTATTCCTGCAACGGCTTGATATATCCTCAGTTCGCTCATCGCAAAATATGGCGAATAACTCCTATCTCCTTAATAACCCTTTCGAATCAGATCAGGGATGACCTTGAGGATAGAGCGTTGGATTACTGATCCAAGGATCTCCGGTTCAAACCCAAGGCAAAGATCTAGGACACCCTCAAAGAAAAATCCTCGAAATTGGAAGTGACCCTAGGGAAGGAATTGGCCCCCCTTCCCTGATGCTTTATTCCAAGTAAGTTCTATCCCCACCTATTCTAGCCACACTTAGGGTGTTCTTCTACGTAGGTGATAGATACACCACTCAATGCCAGATTTTAAGTTAGTTTTGTGAACTTTATAGCTTTCATGAAAATGGTATGAGTGAGCCGTTAGTACCTGCTTTGATTGGATTAAGTAGTTTGTGCATTTTGATTTGCATGATTCCATTAGGGATTAAAAAGAAAAATCTCAATAAAAATGACTGGTTAGTTTGATCGAAATCACCCAAGTGACTTGAACCATAAAAAATGAATAAAAAATAACGACTTTTACCAGCTCTGCCGCTACATGTGGTGAAGGGTGTATTGATTGTTTACGAAAGTGGTCGGAGGTAATTGTGGGCAATCAGACCAGTCCCCCCCTCTTCTCCGTCCTCCTCCCACACCCCTTAATTCAACCCCTTGCCGCTATTCGTCCATTCAACCCTCGGCGGTAAAGGAAAACTGGATACCGGTCAAGGGAGACGAGAAAAACAAGGTGTCACAATGAAATAAATTGAAAGTAAACAGCGCAGGATAGGGGAGGGAGCGAATGTCATCGTCTCGTCCAGTACTTTTGCCTCTCCTCATTTCTTTCTTTTCCCGCAAGGCGGCGTGCAAATCACCCCCCCCCTCTCATCAGTATAACTAGAAGCAAGTGGACTGCATTGAGGAGTTCCAATATCATTTCATAGAAGGCTGATTTCTGTTGCCACTTCGGTCACATTTTATTCGGTTTCCATAAATGTCCGCGGCGCAGTGCTGACTGCGATGAGATCCACTCTCTTCCAATATTTTGAAGTAAGGTCTTCGAAAATGCGAGGAATAGCATTTATGAGTTATCACTTTGATAGATCACCTCATCATGTGTACACATTTTGGTTGACACCCCTAATGATACCATATTTCTCCGTGAAACTCGGATCAATCTGTCCGTCAGCGACGCGAGTGGCGACTTCTGTTAGCCCATTCAAATGTGCGGTGGGTGACAACCAGTATCATAGCCAGGAGAGGGATTCGGAAGGTCCGGACCCTCCTCCCCCTCCGAAAAATTGCATAATTACTTTGCTTCATAAAATATAAAAAATATTGAAAAGTCATAAATTTACAAAGTATTTATTTGAAAGACGAAGTTTTTCGATCATGAGAAGTGTTCAAACCCTCCACTTGGTATTCTTGCTTTTAAAAAAATTCGCCCACTGGTTTTGGACCCCCCTCCACCCCCGAACTAAATTCCTGGCTACTGGTGAAAACACATTTAGAAGGCGACTTGTTGATCCTCTTCCGTAATATTCGTGACTAGAGGTTTCGCAACTTCACCGCAAGTACTGTCACTCCGCGCGCATTAAAACTAGAATTCATCATAATCTCCGCGGAAGCCTACTTGGAAACTAGAATTCAAGTCTCCATGTCATACTTATCCGCTTTTCACGAGGAAATACTCGGCAATAATTTGCAGCTGAGCCAATAAGTCATTTAAACCACACATTTAACGTATGCGAGACGATTTTCAACGAATAAAGATCTCTTCCACTCCGGCGGTGAATTCTTCTCGGGTTTCCATCCGGGTGAGCTCCATCTCCATCGCATTTTGGCAGTGATGGAGATGGAGCTCACCCGGATGGAAACCCGAGAAGAATTCACCGCCATCATACGCCGGGAAAAAGTGAAATCTTACATCTTCCACTCCGGCTTATGGTGAAAGTCTCACTGAACGAGATACAGCTGTATAGTGGCGCCGCCCAATGAAATGCGCGCGGCAACGGCAACAGATGTAACGGTTAGCCGCCATGTTCTTGGGCCTCCTTTAATGGAGTTCCCTCTACGTTACCCGTGGACACTGCTTGCCTCGGGTCGCTTTCAGCCAAGTTTGCGCTAATTTCAACAATGAAACTTTCACTGCATCCACGCGTCCGATGCTGCGAACAGCTCCTTCTCTTGCCATCTTCGTCTCAGAATGCGTTTGACACTCTTAAAGTTTGAAACACGATACGATTAGAGAAGATGAGGCTCTTGTGACGTTTTTCTCCTCATTAAATCATGGGGGCAAATCAATGTCAAGGAGTACGCTTAAAATTCCTTGAAGTTCATGATCTTTCCTGGCTTTTCTCAATGATTTTCTGTTAACTTGAACGCGATGTTTTCCTTTTTCTCGGCATGCTAGAAATAGTTACCTATATTTCAAATCCACCTTTATGAAGATTTTTCGAGAAAGAAAAAATCATATTACAATGAAACCAAAGTCTTGCGGTTTTCTAAAATATCACGAACCAAGGAACGTAAGGCTTATATTAACAGTATATGATCACAAGCTTAACCAGGTGGAGCAGGTCAGTTGTTGGGGAAGCATAGGAAGAAAATAGGATAGGATACCAGAGAAAGATTTGTGTAACAAAGGAGACGTTCATAAATGGGAAAGAGTTGATGATTTTTACGTAATAGAGTTTTCGAGAAGTCTTCGAAAAGTCTGATTTGGAGCGTATTGCATTATGGCGTGGAAACGTAGGCTCCTTGGAATGAGGATAAAATAAATCTGTAGGCGTTAGAGATGTAGGCAGAAATTGGGTCTTAATCGAGGGACTGCTCCAAGGAATTGCCTAGCTCCTACCGTAAATATGTAAAGTTTACACGACTGCAGTTTTTTATGGCGGGGTGAGCTCTACCCTCACCTATTCCATACAACCTTTTGGGTTGAAGCGCTGAGTTTGTAGCTATTGTTAGTAAGTTAACTTAATAATTTATTAGGATGGGTGTGTTCAATGTAATATCTTGGGGAATAACTACGTAATTTACTTGAAAATGTTTTGATAGCCAGTGTAATCGAATAGCGTTCGGCCGTATGCGTATAAGGAGCTATATTAGTTTTCAGGTAGCAAAATGCAATGGCTCGTAGATATGATTTCGCAGGTATTTTAGTGATAAGCAGCTAATACGCTGTTTATGCGCTGCCTGAACCGAAGAGAACTCTGTGACCTTCCCTCGTTATATCTTGCTTGCGGGCATTCCAATTGCATGTTCAGTGTTCCAGGCTTATCCCGGGAAGTTGCTTTAATTGAAATTCTCGCAAACTTATGTGCATTTTGAAGTCAACAAGGAATTGTATTTATATCATTTTAAAGATTCGTCAATTAATCATTTTATTTTACAATATTTTTGTGTACATTTTGCGTGTTTCCTTATAACAGGAATTATTCGCCTAATTTTTTTCTTATAATCGTTTAGTCCCTGCTTAGCATATAAAATTATCATACATTTTTCCAACCTATAACTTTGAGATTTAAATATTTACGTGCAATGATACAACATATTTCATTTCTTAGTAAAACTGGCCATTTAAAAATATGGAATAAATCATAGTTTACTCGCCGAATATAGCACCGCAATTGCAATGCATTCCTGTTTAAAGAAGAGCAACACCGCCATTTTTGATAAAAAAACTAGCTGAATCCTCAATTTGAATAAAATTATTTACCGTCAGTGGGAATTTTTGTTGTTTTAAGACTAACTTAAGCGTAATAGTTGTTGAATTTGAATCAGTTTGACGGTCATAAGAGTTTTACGTAGATTCACAAAGGAAAAATATGTTTTCACATAATCCTTTCCTAAAGGACTCCAGAGGCTTAAATGGGATTTAAATGTATACCTACCCATACGCATATTGACGGAACAGTTCTAGCGGACGTAGCATTTTCTAACACAGCCCTTAGTAGTCCAAACATGTAAGCGGTCTTTAAAAAAAGGGACGCCAAGCCGTCCAAACATTCAATCAAGTCCTTAAAAAGGGGGACAAAAAACTAATGCTTCCTCGTCCAGCTTAGCAGATACATGCGAACGCTCGCGCGGTGAAGCAGCTTCCTTTTTCCTCTGCTTAAACTCGGGATTCGGAATTATTTTTTTGTCGTACGATTTATCCGGTACACTTTCCAGAATAAATTTTAAGTGACGCATTTAATATATTAAGGCATGACTCATTTAAATCCATTGCATAAAATTACGTTTAATTTTCTTGCAGAGCACCTCGTTGATAATCATCGGAGTGGAAAAGCAATTAGCTATCTTTGTTTCTCTAAATGCAAAGGTTGTTGTTCTTTTGATCGTTATTTTGAATGGCAATTTTGCTGTTTATTTCTCCCATGCATTGCAGTCATTAGTTTTGTACTCTAGTTAGCAATTCAGTTTACTCGCTGTCATTTGAAGCTACTCTCGAGTATTTTTTGAGAGAATAATTCCCTATTCATAAATCCAATTTCGTGATTACCCAGGAAATACGGTCTTCAATTAGAGAAAATGTGTTTGTATCCTATGAGCACGTACTTGCGATGGAAAATTTCATCACATGTGAAAATTGTATCCAAGGATAAGATGATTCCTACTCTCCATTTGAAAAATAACCTTTGAAAAATCCTTTGAAAATTACGGAAAAAATCTGTCAAGGGGTAATGAGAGAGGCATCGATTTTCAATCATTGACCTTTTCACTCAAAAAGTGAGAAAAATTTTAAAGAAAAGGTTTTCATTCTTAATTTTCTGAATTTTTAAGAATTATTAGATAATTTCTCCTCATTTTACATTTTAACCTCGATGGTTGACTTCAATGACGGCGAAACTTAAAAAAAAATAACATTCGCAAATAAGTTAAGGGAGCGTGGTAGGCATTAACTAACTCTGCTCCACAGTCACAGTCAATTTGCAGCTTTTAAAAATACTGAAAACTTTCTTCTCTCGATAGTATATTCAGGTGTTACCTTATGCGTGCAGTCTTATCGCCAAATTTTTGAAATGCATAAAAGAGGTGGGGATTGGCTTGTTGAATTGAATTGGATTTTTTTTGCGAGAGGTCTACAATTTCAATAAAGTGAGGCGACGGCCGCGGCGGAAGACATCTTGTAACCTATTGTTGCGACTTAATTTATCAACTTTGGAGTCTAGTTCGAGCGAGGTTCGGGACCCAAGTAAGGGCAACGTGGCAACCAAGTCGAGTTTAAGTTAGGGGTGAAACTGAAGTAACGCAGTGGAATAATGGATTACGGTCCCAAATAACGTCAACTCATTGCGGAGCGATATCTTGGAATAACATATTGAAAAATAAACAAACACATCGTACTAACCACTTATTTTATTGAAATGTAAGTAACACGTTTTTCAATTGCTACACTATCATCATCAGTACCTAATTTCAAGCATACAATCATTACCAGGTAGTACTGATCAGATTATGATCAGTACCTGATGATGATCGAAACACGAGTTGTAAGCTGTTGGAATAAAATAAGTGGTCAGTACGATATATTTTTTTACCATAAGACCCTAAATGTTTGATTTTCTCATGATTGTGTCATTTTCCCTCAATTTTAAATAAAATCACACTATATTATTTTCCAGTTAACCCAAAATCAATCAAATCTCAAATAAAGTATTCCATACAATTAATAAATCACTATGTTTCATCAGTAAATCGGCCTTACGGCTTGAAATAGTAGAGTAATACGTGAAATTTTTGCTGTATTTCGTCAGCTCACGTTACGTGTAACTACCGAGATGTTGGAAATTTCCTCTCTCTTTTACATCCTCAATAGCCTTTCCTCTGTAATTCATTTGAGGCCGTCCTCAATTCTTCTTCCCTTCCACCTGTCTCACTACGTACGACTTGTTTTCACCGTGGCATCATGTCTCATAAGGTGGCCAAATAAGTTATCCCGTCTTCTGCTTGAGGGTTTTATAGGACTTTCTTCCACTCTTCTTAGCACTTCCTCGATACTTACGCTATCGATCTTTTTTATCTTCATCATTCTTCGGTAGCACCATCATTTGAATCCTTCTAATCTTGACTTCTCTGCACCTGTCAACGTTCAAGCCTCCCTGCCATAAGGAAACATTCTCCGAATGTATGCGAGCAAGCTTAAATACTTTGAGATCGTGCACAAATAGAAACCGTCTATAATTATTATCAGCCGTTTATGGATAGCAACCGTGTATTAACATTGACTGCGTATGTATGGCAACCGGGTGTTATCTAGGGTCGTATTCCGATGGGAAGCGAAAACACTGAACGAAGTAAGTTCGCGACTCCATTCTTCTTTCTCTGTAACTTAATTTTCGCTGGACGATCCAAATTAAAATCAATCACGTCAAACCCTCTGTGAATCTAAAAATAGGTTGGTTTTCGATCGATCAAATCTCAAAACAAAGTACTCTAGTAGTACTGGAGCACAAATTACTGCATTAAATTGTTCTCGATATTTTAGCTATCAACCGGCTCAAAACCTTGTAATAATATATTAATTTGTGAACTTTTTCTGTGTTTCGATCACGTTAGGTGAAACTAACGTGAAGTTGTAAATATCTAGGGTCGTATTCCATCATATGGTTTAAGTTCGTTACTCTGTTCTTCTTTCTCTGTAGCTTAAGTCTCCCGCTGCACGGTCCAAATTAAAATTTATTGCCTCACACATTTAGTGAATCAACGCACAGCTTGGTTTTCCATCATACGTGATTTTGATCTTATTTAGCGACCGCGAAATTTTCACCATCGAGAAGGCGGTAAGAGAAAAGACGGAGGAAATAAAGAAAGAAAGAAAGCAAATTCGGAAGACCTTTTCGCAAGGAGATCGCTCGGAAGAATCCCCACCCTTCTCCACTGCTCGCGTCACTTGTGCTCCAAAGGGGAACCCCATCCACAGGGGGGGGGGGGCAGGGGTGGAACGATGGCAGGGGTACCAATGGAGGAGGGGTGGAGAGTTGGGGGGGAGGACAGTTAAACCGTAGCGATCCCTTACACGCGCCGCGCGGGAAGAAATCTTCAGTTGTTTTCCTCACTCCTCGAGAACATAAATAAAAAATTCTTCCTTCCCTAACTCCCGCGGTAAATTTCCCGGGCCGCACTGGAGGGGTTGCGGGGGAGGTGGGGTAAGGAATGGAGAGAGGGACCATTACATACAGACTCACATACATGGTGGGGTGAGCGAGTACATACATGGGCATCTTTTTTCCGCCGAGAGACATAGTTATGTGCAGACACGGTCCGTACTCCCACGCAATAATAGCTGGATGGATGGACATCCAGTGGTAGGGGAAGGGGTGAAAGGAGTAGGGTGGCCTGTAGGATGCGAAAACACTAAACGAAGTAAGTTCGCGACTGACGATCCAAATAAATATTATTCAAGTCACACCCTCAGTAAATCAACGCGTAGGTTGGTTTTCGATTGGCGAAAGTAGAGTTCGCAAGGATATTGCTGCAGTCATAAGAAAATCAAATAATATTTCAGCATAAAACTGATCATATTTTTATGAAAAAAATGTTACATTAAAAAGAAGAAGGTAACTTCCTTAATAATAATAATAACCTAAAATTATAGCAAATTTAGAAAATACTTGAGAAAGTAACATTAAGTTTCAAATATCAAAAACGAAAAACATGTTGCGCACGTAAGATTATATTGGCTTTCACTATGAGACAAGGATGATATTTATTGACAAGCAAGTACTTTTATGATATTTAATAATTTTATAGTTTTAATAAGAGACTTCATTCTCGTGTACTGATTGGAGCACCTCAATTGGGTTTAGGTGGCAATTTTGGGAACTCCATACTTAATTTTTATCACTGAATAATACAAGAGATAATTTTCCGATCACCGTAAATGAGTAAGAACATTGCGTTTTCATCCAGTGCGGAGCTATCCTAAAAATGTCAGGTCTCTAGCTGATCAGGAAGTGTCCAAAATTTGAGTTTCCAGATTTTGTCCGAAACGACAAACAAACAAGAAAGCGAGTATGATAAAACTAGGTAAAATTGAGGACAATATTTTAGAACGTTTATCGATACTGAGTCAAGCGTGACTATGTTACCGCGTTGGTATTACGAAACCACATTAGAGTCGAGATTTTTGAGGGACTGATTAAGTCCCTTATGGAGAGCAATCCCACTCGAGCAAATTGCGTCAGCTCTTGGTCACCTCCCAATGACACCTTACGATACTAACTAACACTACAGCAATTGATGGACCTGATTATGCACTTGTGTTAAATATGTGCACAATTTATTAAAGGTAACACGAATTTTGATAGAAATAAATAAAATAGTTGAATCCAATTCAGAAATTTAATATATTTTACACTCAGAAATTATACCAACAATAAGTATAAAATCGATAACTATGGGAATATAGCTACTGAAATTTGTAGATCTGTTCCTTTCCGAAACCAGTTTTTCGGTTGACCTGTTTAACCTGGGTAGGCTAGGCTAAGAGTGATAACTGTTAGCCTCAAGTGAGCACTCTCAGCCTCGTTCTGGGTGGATGAACCTATTATTTCCCCGTAGATTATAGCCAAATATCATCAAAATGCAGTTTCGTAGAAATTTAATAGTTCTCTGATTCAATCGAATGTAATCGACTTTAGGTTTCTCGGTTTTTTACTTATTTAATATTTTTTACCTGAGCTAATTTCTAGCTGAGCAAGGGTACAAAAAATGAAATCTAGCACATATAGCTACTGTCTGTTATTATCAGCCGTGTATTAATAGCAACCGTGCATTAATATCGAATCGTGCGTACGGTACCCGTGTCAAAAGAGCATGTTGGCATTGCACAGTATACAAATAAAATGCATCTAGTCTTTTTTGCTCACAACTTTAATTTTTTACCTCCAAGAATGGCGAAAAGAACAAAAATAATAATAAACAAACTATGAAAATAATATATGATAATGATACCTACTTCCAATAGAGCAACCAAGTGCAAAAAATACCTAATATATTAAATAGAAACCTTGTGTAAATAGCAACTGTGTAAAATTGGCTACCACTTGATGTCACTGGTTCATGCTGATTTTGGAACTATACCATATGATTTGTAGCTTTCTTTGGGTCATATCTGTTTGCTTAGGTACTTTTATGATCGTAAGGTAAGCTTCACTGCATTCTAATTGTGGTGTGTGTGTTTGCGGTAGAAATTTTTCAATAAATAAAAGCCACGGTCTAACCCATGTCCAATGGAATGGCAGAGAAAGGGAAGCTATATCTCCTTCGTGCAATGCCCCCGCAAAACGTCCCGAATTCTCTTTCCTCCTTTCTTCCTCCTGGATGCGAAAAATTTCGTGGGGGTGGGTGCGGGGTGAGACGCACCATCCACAACTTCTTTTCCAGATCCCCCTTTTTTTCCACCCCCTGGCGGCTGTGGGGGTGGTTGTGGTCTGGGGGCGGCTGGGATTGCTAGCGTCGGTCGAAGTTTCTGCTCTTCGCCGTCTCCTTTCGGGGGTGGCGCGCGGGAAGGGTGGGATGACGAAGAAAAAAAACACAATCGAGATTTATCGCGAAAATAAAGCCGAGGGCAAGATTCCTTTGGAATCCACAGAAGGGCAAAAAATTGGTTTCCATTCTTTTTCTCCCCGCGATGCTTTGTTCGATTAATTCGGGACGGGTTTGAGAGACGCTGCCGATAAAAATATCCGTTCGACCTGAATATATATTTTTATGTACGTTATTCTTCCAATATTTCTTTTTAACCGTCCTCTAAGTTATTCTATTTTTGTCGATATGAGTTTTGGAAAGGTATGTCTCCTCTGGGTTGCCTCGAGATTTTAAAATTTTCTCCACACTTTTTATTGTCTCCCACATCAGTTCTGCGGACTAGAACTTCTCTTTCATAGAAGCAGAAAGTCTTGGACAAGTTTAATCAAAGGATTGGTTCGATGGTCGTAAAGTAGCCTTAGCTTACTAACTTAAATACTGACTTAAATACTGACTTAGATACTGACTTAGGTTTAATTACACTAGCTTTGAAATCTGCTTTTCCCCCTGCAGGGTAAATTCATTTTGTGTTTCCGTGTATAGGTGTCACGCCCACGGGAAACCGGAATCAGCTAGGCTTTTCTTTATTGCTCTATCAAGGAAATTAATGCCCTTTTTTCCTCAATTTGAGTTGAAATAATTTTTCGGGAACAACGGGCAAACAGACTAGAAAGTCACCTTATAAAATCGTGGTTGAACCAGCAGAGCGTTGCTACGCAAAAGCGGGTAAGTGGGCTTTTTGCCATCGTCTCGGCAGGGAGGCATGAGGTAAATTTGGTGCTATTAGTCTTTATTTATACTGCTCGAATATATTTCACAATTTAAATTGCTTCATTTTTCCTCGAAATATTATAATATACGTCTGTTTTGCCATTTAAATAAACTCAGAGAAATTTAAGAAGCTTGGAATGGAAACCAGGAAAACGTCAGCGAAATCGTGTGTGGAAAGTTGGCATGAATACTGATGATAGAAAATCATTATTTGTTTTTAGCTTCAGTCGACTATGGTGGTGGCGATCCATTGTACTGAGATAACGACTTCGGCTCTAATCCGCAAAATCGTATTTTTTCTGTGAAAACTGGTCCAAGCGCCCAATTTATCTACCCGGATCAGGAGGATGAATGCAATGTGTGGGAGAGATATGAGAGTGTATAGGGTCACTTTATCTTGGGATTAGATCCATCCAAAGTGTCTAGCACCGAGTAAATAAAGAAAACTTTCTTCTCCACCGAATTAGGCCTTTTTTTCATGGCTTTGACCGTGTGTACGGCTTTAATGTCCTTCCTCCCTCTCCGCGCTCGTAATCTATCCTGGTCGTCTTAGTCTCACTTAGACATATTCTTCTCACGCACTCATAGAAGTTGAATGTGAAGAATATAGATACTCTAACGTTGGATCTTTGGTGAAGTTGGTTTCTAGAATTTAGAGCATTTTAAAACTTTTATGCTGCAATTGTTAGATGCTGAAAATAGTTTAACAGTCCACCTCATGGAAGTGTTAATAATGAGAGCTAAGAGCTAGCTTCACTAATCAACCTTAATCACACAGTACTCGATCCTTCTCAAATCTGTGGTTACCATAGAGAATTTCCAGGAGCAAACCTAGGATATTATAAAACTTTCTTGACCGAATAACGTCGTACTATCGTCGTGTCCATAAAGTGCCAATGATGAAGTTAACTTGATTTCGAGTCCACTAGAGAATCACGGTTGGTAAGCTCATGCGACTCTTCGAACTACCTTAAGCTGAAGAGATATCTAACGGTTATTTCCGCGTTAAAAGACTGCATTACGAGCACGCAATTCGGATGATTAGTTGCCTTAGAAAATTGACGATCGCAACAATAACTATACGAAGAGAAAAATATTATTCATCGAAGGCCTCTAGTTCCACTTGGAGCAATAGGGAAACTAGATTTGCATCAGTGGTGTCCCTACGGTTTTCTTCTAACAATTATAATCTGGGAGCATAAACTTTTTCCGAGCTGAAGTCGATACAGAAATGATTTTTCCTATCGATTAATTTACGCCGAACATTTTACGAATAATTTCAATTAGTCCACCATCCAAATTTGATATTCTTCTCTCCAAATCACAATAATAAGGCCTATTTTTGTCCAATCCGTCTGATAGCTCTTTTATTGTCTTCTACCTACAATACTCCCACTATAGTGGTCCCTTTATCACAGCTTTCAGCATTACTTGTTAAGTACCTTCTTGCTCAATCCAAATTCTCTCTTCTCTCCATATCTCTTCGACCACTACCACCACACCTCCCTTCTTTATTAAATAAAAAATTGGAAGCTATAACGTGGTGGAAGGGCTTCATATTATCAAGAGACTTTGTGACTTCCACAGTTTATTTAATCTAGAACGACCGGTACCGGCTGTCAAGCCATCTTCAAGCGCACTGAAAAATATGGAATAACATGGAGAAGACAGGTTTATGAATACTATTGAAAGTTGCATTGGCAGGGGAGTTTAAAAAACCTTTCCTCTATATGAGTGGGTGAGAAGCCAAGGGGTACAAGTGATTTCTTTTTTCTACATTGAGTTAGGTACAGAAATTAGTTATAGAAAACAAACGAGATCAATTAGATACTTAGTAGTGCATTCGATTTTCCAGTCGATGCCAGCAGAGAACAGAGACTCACTCGTATCCTTTGGCAACCAAGTTTTTGTGTATTTCTTTCAACAATTAATATAACCTAACTCTGTTGAGAAAAAAAATCACTTGTACCCTCTGGCTTCTTAACCCCTCATATGCTTTTTGCGTACCCGTAGATGGATAGACAGCCGAAAAGAGTCATTCTATGTTAAATTTACAAAGGAATCATAAAGTCTCTTGATTGCCGCAATCTTCGTCTTACTATCTCGGAATCACACGGCATATGACCTAGCTCAAGGTCATGGACACTCGTCAGAATGTATAATCAGGCTTGTGCAAGGTTACGTATCGTATGATTCGGCCTTGATCGAAGCCTTGCAAGGCAGTGCATCCTCATTCCTTAGGAATCCCTGCATGTGCTCATCGTGGGAACGCCATGATGGCTTCAGCGATGTTCGAATTTCCGAACTCTCTCGGACGGGAAGTTTGCTACGTGCGCCGTTTCAGCATTGAGTGTGAGGGAAGACACAGATCCACACTTGGGCCCACCAGGGGGTCGTTGCGAGTTGGAAGCAGTTTGGCCAAGTGTTGGCGAGCTCCCTTTAGGGTTTGCGCGAAATTCTGCTGCTCGCAGAGGATGCTCGCTGCGGAGGAAGGAGGGAGTGAAGTGATCCCATGGCCTTCGTCCCAACGCCAGGTCGATAATAATGCGAGGACGTAGATTCTGGTCCACACACTGCAATCGATATATAAACGATAGTAACAGATTTTTAAAAAAGTATTCCACCGGATAAGAGAGTTTTACATTTAGAATATTGCTAATACCCCCAAATGTCCCCCTCCTTAAGTTTCCTCATCAGTTCACAAGGGGGTGCATAAAAATATCTATATCCTTTCCTCCCATCAGTATACCCTATTATATTCTTCGATCGATAGTTATCTGGGATTGTAGATACCTCTTTATACGGTAAAATCGATTCTAAAACGAGTAATAATATATTTTATTATTTTGATATTACTTTTATTATATTTTATTCTTAATAATAAATTTTATTCTTTTATTGTCCCAAGTGAAAATGGTTTAAAAATCTAAGGCTGACGTTTCCAGTGGTATTAATATATGTTTTAAAATTATATTAACGGTTTATGCAGGCATGCATAGAAACTTTTGATCCTGCATCTTTCTCTTATCTCCTATCATGTCCATCTCGTTACCATTTCCTTTCATCCATTTCTCCTCTATCCTCCTCCACTTAAGTATAAAATGGCTCCAATATTTTCTCTTCATCTTTCCTCAGCGTCATTGTTTTCACTCCGAAAATCGCTGCGGTCCTGATCAAATTCGTCAACAGCGTTTTTCTTCATTAATTCATAATAAGGAAAAGGGAATGGTCCCTTGTCTTGTTATCTTGTTTTTACCGTAGTAAAAGGTTATCGCTACAATTTAATACGCTCATCTGTCATCATGCGAGCTGCAATCAGATGTAAAGTGCATCATTTTACAATTGGTTTTATGCCTAGATGAAATCTCAGATTACATTGGCATGCTTGCAACCTTCAGTGCGAAATCCTACGCCCATAATACGAGGCAGAGTAATAATGGCTGCATTTGAGTTTGCACGGACGCCGAAATAGGCAAACTACTCCGTGGACGTTAAACGGCGCATTCCCAACGAATGATAAAGGAGCTACTATGCATATGAAAAGGTTCTGCTGTCATGCTCGATAATCCGTTAATCTCTATTACGCAGAATCAGAAGATGAATTACTCGTGAGTTGGACACAGCTGTGATATTGAAAAGGCGTTTAAATTGCCGAATGGAGAACGGAACTATACAACTCAGTGCTTTTGACTTGAAATGACTCAGCATTATCTCTGTGGCACTCGGATGGGTGCAGTAAGTACTTTTGTAGTGACCATGGTGCCCTTCAAAGTGTGCTGTGGTTGTCATCGCTGCGTCCCTATCTGCTCGCCAGAACTATAATTTAGGAAGCCTAACGTGATCGATGTGTGCTTTGCATTTACTCGTCATACAACGAATTTTATGCTGAGCATCGTATACTGTATGCTGAGCATCGTGTACTGTACAGGCGTATTTTGAATTTTTTTAAAATGGCCGCAGGGGGCGATGAAAGCTGAGAGATCCATTCATTCTCAATATTTGTGTAAGTATTCTCATACTTACGAGGAATACCATTATAAACTTATGAATTCGGTTATTCTATATACGCATCATCAGTCAACAATCGTAAGATTGGTTTGACGCAGCTATCCATTCCGTTCCCCTTTCCGCTATCCTTTTTTTAACGACTTATTTCACACCCTACATAACTCATGTCCTATGCAACTCGTTCTGGACCGCCCCTTGCCCTTCTTCCCTTCCACCTGTCCATCTACGACTGTTTTCTTCAGGCAATCATGCCTCATAATGTGGTCAACTAACTTTTTCAGTCTTTTTCATAAGGTTTTTAGGATACTTCTTTTTTTCTCCCCCTCTTATTAGCACTTATCTTCATATTCTTCGTTAGTACCGCCTTTTTAATGCTTCCACTCTTGACTTCTCTGCTGTTCTCAATGCCTAAGCCTCGCTTCCATAGATAAATATGATCCATATGTAGCATCTAAGGAATTGTTTTCTTATTCATGTACCCATATGCCCAGTAGTAAGAAGATTGTTCTTTTCGTATAAAGCGCTTGCGCTATTTTATTGACTATCTCTTTCTTACTTCGTCCTTCGTTGGTGACTCGGCTTCCTAGGGAACAAATCGCGTCGCTTTTGATACTGTATCGTACTGTAAATTTCAGATAATAGCCTACATTATAGCTCATGGATTATGGAAGTGTTCCAAAGGATGTTAGAGATTCTGTATCTTGGTCTGTTTACAATCATAGATTTTTTTCGACTTATACAAACCCTTGAAAGCTTATGCCTTCTTCCATATTATTTCTGTTCTTATGTCATTTTTAGTGAAATGTATCCATCTGTGCCAATATTTTTCAATTATTTAAATTGCAATTTGAGCAATATTAGCTTTGTTGAATGTTTGCACCATAATAAGTTCTCAATGGACTATATTCTAGAGCAATAAATCATATAATGATCGTTATTTTTATTACAAATTATAGCTCAATTCTTCATGAATCGATTTCTGTGGGCCCATTTAAATGCACGGTGGGTGAATACACGATTATTGCCCGAGTGGAGAGGCTTCTGTTATAATATTCGTGGCAGTCTCATTGGAGGAAAACACTCGGCGCAGGTGAGCGTCTTTTGTCGTTTGCACACCCCTCTGCCGACGGTAAAAGGAAGCAAGCAGCTCTCTTCACCGCCTCTTATATCCGGCGAAGGCATGAAACTCGCACATGATTAAACCGCTTGGCCCGGGCGACGTACGTACATACATCCATACCATGGCGCCCGAATATTCTCCGTCCCGCGCAAGAAGACACTCGCAGTTCATTCACCTCCCTCCAGAGGGGACGTTTATTCGGAAGCTCTTTCCGTCACAATTTCCATCTCAAGTCAGACGAGCTCATCATGCAGGAGTCTTCATTGCGCCACCTTGCCTTCCAGACGCCGTAAACTCAAGTGCTGAGGTGACAAGCACCGTGAAAAAACATGAAACGCGCCAGGCGCTGCAAACATTCCGAATACCTCGATTCCCGTCTTCCTTTAATCTCGGGTATCGGTTATCTTCTTTGCGGATACGGGGATAACCGCGCAGCTCTTTATAATGATAAGTGGTAGTGCATTGACATTTGCACATTTTTGAACGTTTTTATTTTGTGATTCGTTTTATAATACGACATAGACTTCTCTCGAGTAGTACTTTGGGTAAGAAAAGTTTCCCAACGATTACAGTGGTCGCTGTAGTTCTTAAACACTCGCGGCGGAGTATTCTTAGGTCTCGTTGCGACGACAGAAAATTAATACAGCAACGCACAATAACGGTACATTTTAATAAAGAAATCAATAGACAAATTGAAACACGTGTAAGATGAAGCAATTATTTTTTCTCTGCAATACTCTCTCCAGTTCACCAACGACAATAAATTCCACGATTTACTCAGTTATGTTCTCGATTAGTTTGTTTACGTGGTGGGGTATCAAAGTAACAAATGAATTTGTTTAATTTTCACTTATATCATACTGTAGTACACCTTTTCAAATTTTGTTTAAATCTAATTTTTTACTTACCCTTCCTTAAACGGTGGGCGTTAGTGACCATGGTCAACAGTACATACGCACTAGTATAAACCATGTATGGCAAGTGAAACGGAACGAAAATATTTCGTTTCGACCCAGAGGGAAACGAAAATACGAAGCCTAGGTTTAGTTTCGTTCCTGCACGAAATTAAAATCGTCAAGGAGTTCAGTTTCGACCCGGGACGAAACTTTACTCCCTGGCACGAAACTAAATTAATTGAAACTCCGCTGCTCATAGTTAAGTTTCGATCCCAAAAGTTGAGTGGAGGGGAAAAAGAGGGAATAGTTTCAACCTATTACGTTTGACATACGTGTAAAAAGGTTAAAATATTGAGCTTAAAAATCGAATCGCCAGTTTGCTTTCACCGTTCTCCTGTTAGTGGTAAAAATATGAGTGCCCCATGCATCTAATGGCGGTAAGCCGAGCCTCTTCTTCATTTAACCATACTTCGTACTCGGCGTGTGGGCCGAACCTAAACTGTTCGATGGTGAAGCACCCCCCCCCCCCCCCAGTGAAGATGGAGATCCCCCTGGTGCGAAACATTATCTGCGTTTCATTTCGTCCCAGGGTTTAAGTTTAATTTCGACCCGAAGTAGATTTTATTCCGATTTCGTTTTGACCCTGAGTTTAGCTCCCCGGGTTTAAATCCATTTAGTTTCGTTTCTACATTTCACTCCCGGGAACGAAACTATTGAAATTTTGCTGGTTTTGACTTTTCCTTACCATCGCTGGTAAAAGCACATAAGCCGATTCTTATCGTTTACCACATTGACCTTTGGTCTCAAAATTAGAGTTTTGGCATTGTTTTTGCAAACTAAGACGAGGCATTAATTAAGTTAAGGCATGTTTGGGGCTTCACGGGAAAGAAGTTGTCAAATATTGTATTGTATTGCCGGCCTTGGTGGCTGTGGGGTAAAGTCTTTACCTGCCAATCCGCAGATCGCTGGTTCGAATCCCGCCTGGGTAGGTGGTCCCTATCCAGAGCACGGTTGTTGGTGATGTTCTGTTGTTAATGTTGTAACACCCGTTGTAAAGGCCGTTGGGAGCTGTTCACGTGGAAGTGGGAAATAAATAAATAATTAAATTTGAAGAAGAGCGATGATAATCTTCCCCTACGAGCATATGACTCCGCGCGATACAATTTCTCTAATTACACTTATTTATGACAATTTTCTGTTCACCAGTACAATGTCATTCAATGTCCAGAAGACGATGACCTAGCTCATTGTGGCAAATATGTCTTTACATTTTTCCCATTACAATAATTTTGAGGCACCAACTCTGTAATTGGTCTTGTGGCTTGTGAGTCTATATGAATTGCTGATACATTTGTCCTAATAATATTTACGATCATTCAAACACTTACCAGTCTTTGGTGATAGCGAATGCTATAAATTATTATGGAGTTTTAGAGAAAAATTGCAACAGTAATAGCAACTAAATTCTTAGTACAAGTTTGTCACTAAACATTTATGCATTATAGGTTTGTTATTTGTTATTCAGGTTTAATTATATTTGTAAGATAAAAATCTGTAATATTAGACAGGAGTACCTTTATCTGCTGCTCTGTGCCAGTGATTATGAATTTTATTGCGGATGCGAGGGCCCCTTTTATTTATTTCTTCAAGTTCTACTCAGATCATTCAGTCATTTACTCCACAAGAAATGATATTTTCTTGCAGCGGATCTTTGATTTGAGCACTGCGGTGTAACTCGTGTCTAGGGTGCGGTGTTACAAGTACCACATTTTCCCAGGTAGTGCGACTCTGTGACGCCGTGATATTTTTTCTTTAAAATGAGTCTTTTATCCGTAGCTAATATTATTTTAATTCCACTCATTTCATAGTATAATTCTCACTAAAACCTCCTTGAAAATCCTCCATGCCATTAAAAAAAACTGCTTATTAATCAAGCATGCCAACAATCAATTTAAAAAATCTGAGGATAGTAGAAATTTTCAAAGAAAAATGACGAATTATTTAAAAATAAATTTTGTCACACTAATATGTTTAATTCTCTCCTTTATAGGCACAACTTTACTACTAAGAGCTGAAGTCATGGGAAGGTGGTGCAAGACTCTTCAACGCTGAAACCTGCGTCGTGATTGGTTGAAGGTTGGGAAGGATATGAACTCCCGTGCAGCGAAGAGCAGTCATCTCAGCTTTAACACTCGTACAGATAGATGTCTCTGTGAGCGCAGGGTTTGCCAGTAGGTAAGTACGTGCCTAACTGTCGAGATGGAATTGCTAAGTCGGTTAATGAATCGTCTCTGCGGTGCTGGGATTGGGTGTGTGACTCGCTCAGAGGTTTTGTGGAAGGGGTGACGTCAGATGAGGGGCGCCATAAAAGGAAGTGTAGGGGGAAGGTGGGGAAACCTGTAAGATGGACCAAAGGCGTGGATTATTGCCGGCCTCCGGTCATAAAACTGAGGACGCTTTCGAATACCCCGAACAATCAAGTTAACTTGATTACAAAATGACGTAGGTAGTAAAACAGTTTCCTGTGGAAATTTTATAAGCATCTCCAACGGAAGAGACATCTATCGGTCGACGCGGAATTAAAAAAAAAGAGCATCGAATTTACAATTTTAAGTCGTGTACCAATTCGCCAATTGGGTACACCAATCCCAGAATTTGGACAGGACAACATCTTGGAAGGGTGTCCCAATTAGAGTAAATATAAATATTAAAACCCAACATTTAATATTTACTAATGCGAACAGATAAGCCTATTCTTATCCTTTACTAATTGGCCTTTGGGCTCTACGTTAGACTTTTGATTCTGCTTTTATCAATCCAGACGTAGGGTAAAGTCATTTAAAGTATGTTCAGAACATCATTGGAATTAAGTTCTCGAATATTTTATAAAGAGCGATGATATTTTGCGCTATGAACATATGACTTCGCGCGATACAAGTTGTCTCAATATACTTACTTCTGACAATTTTATGTTCACCCGTGTGATATCATTAACCCTTTCACGTCGGACGCCGGGTGCAGCCGACGGGAATTTTCATACGCAGAACACCTGACGTCGGGTATAGCTGTCGCGGATTTTTCAGCGCAAACGACCGTACGTTGGCTCTGGCCGACGCGAAGGAAGAGAAGTGACCACTGAGGTAGCAATTGCCCGATGCATTCAGGCCCGGCCTGTGTCTTAGGCCTGAGTATTAGGTGGTAATGCCTGAGACCCAGCTTAGCTATTCTTCAGGGCCACTCCTCGGCAACTAAGCCCGACCCTCCATCTTATTTATGATCATCCGCACCGCAGGAATCCGCTGCAAAGTGGTTATATTGTTAATAGTTTACTCAATGATATAGATTTTTGCATACTACAATTTTTTGTACTTTGAAACGAATTATTCGTTTTTTTCTGTGCTCAAGCAATTTTCAAACGAAATTTTAGCATTGAAAATAACGGACTTCTGTACTTAAAGTTTTAGTTCCTTATGTTCACTGAATTTGTCGTTATTAACGTTAGAAACCCCTTTACAATTCCAAAATGCTTAAAAAAATGTTCCTAATTCAATTTACGCATCGTCAAATACAAAAAAGATGGTACATTGCCCGTGGGCTATGTGCAACTATAAACATAATCAATCATCAGTTTTTGTTGATATGAGTTTCGCTTAGTTTTTAGGCAGAATGAAAGGACTTAATGCTAATTGTCTCGTAATCGTTATTCAATATTTTTTTATTCGCCGGCAGAATGAGAGGGCTTAGTGCTAATTGCCTCGTGACCGTAATTCATTATTTTGTTCACCGGTAGTCACGTGTAAATATTCAAGACTAATCACTCTATATAGAGAAAATGTATTTCGTGATCATCATGGTGTTACGATAGTCTTCTCAGTGTCGCTGACCTCTCATATCAACTCAGATGAGAATCTCTGTCAGGACATACACTGAAAACAAGACTAAACCTATCATTTAAAATCAAGAGCTATTTATTTTCTGATGAAATCAGCCAAACCTTAAGATTGGTAACATGCTACGGTAGATTAGATCAAAAAATAAAATAAGAGATTCTTGAACAGATAAATTCAGAATGCCGTTTTATTCAACGATCGATAAGAGACTATAACGGCAGCGTAAAGACTTACTAATAGGTAAGTTGCCTTTTAGTATGTCCAACTAACGCATGCATACCTTAATGCATGTATCTGAATTTTCGTGGTATTTTTCTAATAGTATCTATATTTTGCATGTTCTAGATTCATAGGTACAATTGCCTTCATAAGTAGCTGGTAAGTTTTTACTTTGAATGAATGTGCACATTTTGTCAGAAGATATGCGTACCATTTTTATGAACGCTTGGTGGGCATGTGGGAATCATCTTGCATGATGCATGCCAGTGATTGATCACCCCCTGCCAAACACCCTAAAGGTGGCTCGCAGGGTAATATGTAGACGTAGATGTAGTAGTTGGAAAGTTTTGCTTTTAAATGAATGTGGTATTACATTCCGTTAGTATTCATAACATTTTTATGACCGTGTGGTGGTGATTTGATGAACGCCTTGCATGCTGGTGATTGATCACCCCCTGCCAAACACCCAAGAGGTTGCTCGCAGGGTATTATGTGGAAGTAGAGATGTGTAGTTCTATGCATGTGCCTACTTTACTTGTGTATTGGGATTCCTTCCTTGTTTTAAGGACGGGTTTGGTGTTAGGAAGCGACTTGCTTCTCTCACCCCCAATTCCCTCCACTTCTCTCCAGGGGGCGATGCATCATTGTGAGGCTGCAGGTGGATCAGGGGTTGGAATTCATCCCCCCACCCCATTCCTTCCTAGCGACGCTTCCATGCGTCCCATTCTGTTTCCGAAGCGCGCCGGTAGAGCGTGTAATCGTCGCGCGCAACAATATCTTAACGGGCGTCGTGAGCTCTCCCCCTTGATCTTTCGGCTGTTTGTCTTCTTGGGGGGCGGCAAGGGGAGTAGGGTGCGATACGCGCGCCTCCCCGTGACGAGCAGCGGAAGCTCCCTCGCAGTGCAGGTACACCTCGGTGTATGTAGTACGAGTCAGGAAAGTTTTATTTAAATTGGTGTAACATCGCGAGCTATAGCTCTTTCACGGTATTAAAGTTCGTCTACTCTGTATGTTATTCCACGGGAATAATCATTAAGATCGAAATTTAAAATCAGTAATGCCACATGATCTTTAACGTGATCAATGACATTCAACGCTCCTTATGAGCCAAGTTAAGGCAAAAAAATCAAATAAAACATGCAAGACTGAACTTTTAATGCTGTGTACGTTGAGTAAAGAAGTAAATATATCCACTTGTAACTATGCTACCCAGCTGCGTAAACAAGCTTGTCGAATACCCAGCTTTGAATGATCATATGTGAGATGGAGTGGGTATTTTGGTGACAACAAAGTCTTTAGCAGATAAATTAAATTGGTAAATTGGCATAAATTTACTGTTAAATACACACGAAAATTACTCAGGCGTTAAATTTCCGTCGTTGTAACAAAACCTAGGAACAATATACCGCGAGAAGTGAAACTGAAATTTTGACTAAAGCCATAGTGGCCACTTTCCAATTCTGTTGATCCATAATACAATGTTGAGTGGGCTCACTTTTTAGAGCTTATATTATAATTTATTACGGATTATTAAAACGGAAACATAGATATAAACGGTATAATAGAAAAAAGGGGGATAAAGTGGAGAGGATAATAAAATGTTTTACTAAATTGGCCATTTTAGACTGTTATTTACTGAGCACACTTATGTTTTATTTTTCTCCAAATTGAGTTGAGTCGATTGCTCAAAATGTTGACTTTGAGTGTAGCTTTTGTTCGCCAATCACTCAAAGAAATACTCCACTTGCAAGAATTGTTTTCTTAACGTGATATATCTTAAAATCGAAGAATATATCAGGTTTTTTTGTCAAAACTACGTATTGTTGGAAATAAAAAACTTGCCAATTTCAGTTAATAAATTCTAATTCAATCCGGGTTTCAGTACAAATTGTAAGTATCGTCTTCGAGTAAACTCAAAAGTGATACTAATTATCGATCCTTCTCTGAGTACTTCACCTAAAGATAATACTAAACCCCATGTCGCGTAAAATTAAAAATAAGGTGAAATTTGCAGGTCATTTATTTTACCTCCACACGAAAAAAAATCTCACCAATGCCCCTGAAACCGTTGTAAAAAAGGGTTATTTGAAAATATAGAAGAGTATAATTGGAAATTTTTTCTTGAAAATGCAATGTTTTTTATTAAAGAAACTACCTCCTTAAGAATATCTACCAGAATACCTTTTTACCTTTTTGTAACACTATTATTTTTCCTCTTCTATTCTTGACCTTGTTTAATACATTTTATGATATTTATTGGAGTTTAGGTCAATGTAAAACAAGTTATAGCCAATGTTTCGATTTATTTAAAATCATCCTCAGGGCTATGAAAGAGAAAACATGAACAATATAAAATACAAAGATGACAACGATATACAATATTTTTACATAAAAAAAGTGACGATCGCGTTTTTTATACAGTTATATAATTTATATATAATAGAATGCGCAAAAAATTTTGACATACCTCTTAACTTTGTGCATATTTATTGATGTTGTGTTACTAAGGTATTACCACATTTTTGTAACACATTCTACGCGCTCCGCTGGGAAAAACGTCCAGAAAAGAAGTAAGAACAGGCGGTAGCGTTTCAGCCTGTATATTTGTGCATCTCCGATACAGCAGTTGCGTCTTCGTTTTACTCGAAGACGCTCCAATGCGTGGAGGATAAGTGTGTGCGTGATGATATGAGATAGATGGCGCCTCCGGGTGTTGTGAGCCGCAAGTTCAATTTGCGACGGTTGGGCGCGGATGTTTGTTGGTAGATGCTATATTTCTCTAGAGACCATCGAAATGGGGTGTTTGAGGCCCAACTATCCTTCAAAAAAATGGTTCAATTTAATTTATTTTACGTCTTTTATTAGAATTTACCATCGCTGCTATGCAAATTGAAGTAATCGACGCACGTAGTCATAGAGGGGCTGAATACATTGAAAAGGGAATTGTATTCTCGCTAGTAGTTAAATAACAGTCCCATGCATCATCATCATCTGCATCTACCTATTACCCTGCGAGCCAACTCTAAGGTGCTTGGCAGGGGGTGATCAATCACCAGCGTGCAGAATGCTAGGGGATTCCCACATGCACACCACACGGAGAATAAAAATTTTACGCATGCGAACAAAATATACTTCCACATTCATGCAAAGGTAAAACTTGCCGATTACTTATGAAAGCATTCTGCCTATGAATCTAAAAAATGCTGTCATAAATACCAGGAAAATTCAAAACATAGGAATATAGAAGTTAGTTGGCTACAATGAAATTCAACTTAGCTAATATTACCTACCCTGATGCTGCCTTTGTAGTCGCTTATCGATGGGGGAAAAAACGGCATTCGGAATCTAACTCTTCTACAGTCTATCTCTCTTATTTAATTGTTATGATCTTATCTACCGCATTATTTTGGTTTTCGTAAGATATAGCTAACTTCGTCGGTAAATAAGCTGCTCTATAATTTGCATAATAGCATTTCTGCAATTTGACTTCTTAACTTTGACTCTCAACGCATGGCGCATTAAAACATGCTAATGGTATTGCAACTGCGATATATTTTGTATGCCATCAGGTGGTTAGCATCTGGGCTAGATTTACTTACGGGAGTGGGAGATTTAAAATAAATAGCAGATGGAGACTTTCTATTGATTAAAAGTTTCAATTATCTATGTTCGAATTCTCTCCGTCCGAACTCGCGATGAATTCATTTGACTCTCACATTGTTGTATTTTTTGGGATGGCGACATAGCGAGGGTTGAATCGCTTTTCAAGTAGTGCGGTCAAGTGTTCCGAAATCCTGGGCCACTTTGTTTGAGGAAACATTAAGCGAATAGAGCTAACTCGAAGAAGCTCTGCTTCATAGTAAAAAAGATTCAAAATAGTTGCAAAGAAAATAGTTAGCTCGAATCTTGAATATTATTTTGTGGTGTGGCGAGAATGAGCGGCAAATTTTGTTCTTAACATAGTACATTCATGTTTTAAACTTTTATTTTCGCTTCTGTTGTTGCTAATAAGTAATAACATACAGGGTAGGCAGAATAAACTTTAAAAGATTTGAATAAAGAAACAAGTGTTAGCGCAAAACTAGTCTACGAAACAAAATTCAACCTCAGAATTTGTTGTTTTTCAATGGAACGTGACATTACTAGTATATTAAAATACCTATTTGGGTTTGCATTAAAACTCAATCTCGTGCTCTGTTGATTTCCAATGGGACTTTTTGATTTATGAGCTTTTATCATAAGGGATGAGCGTAATAAGACCCTCACGAATTTCACACCAGATTGCCCGAAATTTATTGGTGAATCAAAATTAATTAATAAATTTTTCATAATAATTACAATTTTGATCGTGGCTTAAAATATAACCTCTTTTAAGGGGTGGGGAAGAGTAATTAGTATATTTTTCGTTCCCAATTAGCTTAATGTATTACTTAATATTTTCTCTTGTTATTTTACACGGTGCGCTCGCTGTATCCGGAAAATTTATTGCTATCAAATAATTCTACTCCATTGCAATTGTATGTGGTTAGCTTTCTCCATTAAATCGTCTATGGTAAAAATTTCGGTAGTAATAGGTATGTAAAAAAGCTATGATAATGTTTTTGCCACGTATAATGACTAGTTACTACTCATGGAATGCAAATACGCAGTCATCAATTACCTAGCTATTGAATACAATTGTGATTTGAATTGCACAAAGAATTTTCAGAGTTTTTTCACCACCATTTAGCGGTTATGAAAAAGTAAATTTGCTATATGACTTCATCTTTCCCATAATATCTGCATCGATATCATCCTCTACGAGCAACCACCAGGGTTATTGGCGGGGCATGTTTTTCAAATTGACCTCAAAAATCTTACGTTGGAGAGCCATTTTTAATATTGCAATCTTTATGCAAGTATTTCCAGAAATGATGAGGGCAGGGGTCAACGCCTCTTAATCCGCTACTACAGCGAATAGTTGTCACCAGCACCATTCATTCCGCTGCTTGTTCATTCTTTCAATTAATACTGAGGCACGCATGGACATGCCATAGAAGCTAAGGGTGTGCATGAAAAGCTGATTGCACATCAAGGTGTTAGTAATATCGGGCATTTTATCCTGTATTATAGAGTCAGAAATCAACTGGGTGACTTAAAGTTTTGACAAAAAACTGGTTTTTTATGCGGTGTTCTCTGTTGTAATCCTTCATCGTACTCGGAAAAAACACATTTTCAGAATCTCCGCAACCAAATCTATTTCCCTGATTTAGCGTTCGTTGCCCAACCCGTGATATGTAAAGTCCCTCGAAATGTCGTTGACAGCACGACGCCTGCGGATGTTTCTCCTTGAAGCTTATTTAAAAGATTAATTTGAAACTAAGAGGGAACTACATCACTTGTCCACTGTCGCTTTCCAAACAGAAGCGTCTCGGGCGTATGTTCGTGGCCCCAGTAATGTATCCCCGCGGGCCGCCCTAAATTTTCACTACCATTTTTACTTTCCTACTATATCCTTGGCAGCCCTAGTTTCTGTTGGAATGAGATGAACATTTTCTTCCTCTTCTTTTTCTCCCCTAAATTTACTTGAAGGTACTAATTGATCAGAGATTAATGTGTTGAATCGCTTGGTGGGAAACAAAAGTGATAGCAATCCAGAGAAATGGTTTCTCGTGAAATTAACGATCATACACAATCACTTTTAAGAAAACACTAAGCTTTTTTCCGCCAATAAACTAAACATCAAGAGTAAAAATTTAAATTAATATATATATTAAAAACTACATTTACAGAGAGTGAAAATGTATTCCCCTTGCAGAAAGCAACCGCTAGGAAATAATCACAATGTGAGGCAGGAAGAACACGCTGCAAAAAATAAAAAAATGGCTTACTTGCACTCGAAAAATTTCGGACTAATGATGGGTATATATGTGGTACACCTTGTGGAATCTTTATTTTGTGTAACCTAGTCCTGTCTTCAAGCGAATAATTAAATATGTACTATTAATAATCATAACGGTTATACTCTTAATAATGGCCCGAAAGAGTCGAGACCAGATGAGTTCTAAAAAATATACATAGGTGGAAAATGTGTGAGGGTTATATTTAAATTAATTGCGATCTTCTTTTACGTAAATTCCCTAAAACCTTATGTGATATCTGGCTGGTAGTTTCATAGGACTTATCTGCATACTGTTTCCGTCCCTGGTGTGAATTTTTAGAATTTACCAGGCATAATAAACCATACATAGAGAAAATCGGCCATCAATGCGTGCAAGTTTATAGTAATGATTATAAAGAATTATGTTAGAACTTTTCTACTGTAATTTTATGTAATCCTCGCAGCGTATGGCATAAAATTATAGTAGTAAAGCACAATATCTATCATTTCAGAGATGATAAACTTTGTTTTCACAAATCCGATTGCTAAATAACACCTCTGGAATCGCACCAAGTATTAATATGTATTACCTCACGGACTCACGCTGATGTTGGCAAAGAGGTAAATGCTTTGGAAAAAAAAAACTAATTGAATCCGTGAGTACTAAAGTAATGTTTGTGTATTCAAAGCCCGGTACATTTTATCATAATCCCGGTTTCTGACCGCATTTTAGTCGAATATTCTCGCATATCTTGAAAAAACGTGATGTTAGCGTTAATCTTGCGCTTTGCGATTTCGTCACGTTGAGCTTTCCTTCCGATGATTCCAGATTAAAATCCAGTCTTTGCATTTCGAAACACGCTCTCTAAAAGCGTAATTTTTGCGATGTGACTTTTATGCGGCGCTGTGAAACAGGCCTCCATTCTGCTGAGGTACTATTATTTTCGAGAGATTTTAGCATTCGTTCCTCACTTTTTTTTGTTTGAGCGAGCAGCTATGAGACTGTCCAAGGATTTAGCAAAACTGATACCAGGAAACATTTGTGTGCGCTATTGTTTTGGATGTGACCATTCTAACCTAGGTTACGTGTACGTTTGGTAACTTTTAATGTTCGGTGGTGACGTACGACTAATGTAATAACACTTAGTTTTTATGCAGATCGAAAGGAATGTCCACTGCCACTTCCAGCTAATCACACGTTCTTGAGCTTTTCCAGCTTGATATTTTTCATATAAAACATTTTTAAAATTAAAGAAAGAGTTCATAACCGACAACTTTGAGCCTAAATAACAAATTTTACGGAAAGTAAAAGTGGTAAATTTAGAGCTAAATTAAATACATTTATTAAAAAACTAGATATATATCTGAGAAAATTACATTCATTGAGCTACAGATACTATTTATGATCATGATAAACTCAGCAAATTAGTTTTAATGACGTTATTTACATTAAATATATTTCCCTTTTCAAAATGATCCAATGACAACATCCAATCCATGAAAATATAAATTAGGCCATGTCTGTTACGAAATTTAATGTGAATAAATTGCATCATTAAACATGGATTATTAAAATATTTCAACATCTCCTTACAATGTTAAAATTGCTCCAAAAACCTCAAGCAGTAAAAGGCATGGAAAGTAATTGACGTCACGGGCCAATTCCGTCAAAGGAAACAAAGGACGACATTCGCCATAAAAACGTCATTTGGCTTAGCTGGGATCGAATGCGGATCTCCCGATTGCTGGCGTCTATGATAATGTAATAATAATAATATCTGGTAATAAGCTATACCACTTATTACACCAACGAGTCATCCTTGTTAGTGAATTTCTGATTCGTTTTATCGAATTAGATGCTGACATCTTAAGTCCACATTGTGGTCCAGGAGACGGAAGTAGAGCTACACCATTTTTCTTTTACTTCAATTTAATATACTCTAATAATAAATGAAATGTGAATACCATTTTTTAAATAGCAAATTTTTCATTGTCTATAACACGTTTACCGCAACCCTACAGTAAAAGGAAAGGGACCTTATTAAAATTCGTAACAAACTGTTTTTATTTTGTAATTTTGTTACTTATATCTACATCTACATAATACCCTGCGAGCTACCTCCAGGGTGTGTGGCAGGGGGTGATCATTCACAGGTATACAGTAGGATTCCCACATGCACACCACATAAAAATATACGCACACTAACGAATTATACTTCCACACTCATGCAAGGGTAACACTTGCCAACTACTTATATAGTTTGATTACAGGTCATAGTTTTCAATTTATATTTGAAAAATATGAAGAAGTATTTATTAGGGGGCCTAATTACCGTCCCCCGCATCCTCCAGGGATTAATGGTATTTGTGAGTCATCCACGCAGTTATGACCTACCACTGTGCGCAAATCTGTGAATACACGATTTTTTCCGTATTTTACATCGTTACTGGACTATGGAAGCAATCTCTCTCTTGATAGAACACGCCTCGGTGGGTGGGTGGGGAGCCATCTGGAATTCCTTGGGTGGACCATCAGCCTAGGTGCTTAGCGACCTCTCGAAGGGCAATGTTATCTGGCCCGTTCGATGTGACGTGGGATAGTACGTGTCTTCGATGGTGGCGGGCGAATGCCTCGTTAAAGGGCGACAGCGGGTCGGGATATTAGGGTTTCCAGAATGAATCAGCGATCGCCCTCAACTGCCACTGGTCTCTAGCACGTAGCGGCACCTCCATTTCCGCTGACGACCGTGTTCCTTAGATTCTGGGTGTGACGAAGGAGCGGTCATCTTTTAATTTATAGGCCGAACGCTTCTAAAGAAAAATGAATAAGTATCCATTGCTGCTTAAAGGCAGTTTTCACTGGAATTTAAAAATAATAAAAATTAAATGGTGCAGTTTTTATAGTAGCAAGAAGCCGATGAGAATGCTATCAATCAATGAAATATTTATTTCCACGTTTTTTTCTATTAATTTGGCTATAAGAAAAGTGCTGAAGATGAGTTAATAATTCAAAATAAAAATATTTTTTATAAAAAGAGTTTTTATCGCGAGTTAAACTAAAAAATTGCATCGTAAATTTCAAATTTCGGTAAGAGAAGAAATATTCTATAATTATAAATATATAGATAATTCCAAATTAACTATACATCCAGCTAATTGATTTAGATATAACTTGGCGAAATATACAAGCGAGTATAGTTTTAATAGGTTAGAATTGTGAATGAAAAGGGAATATTGAGTTTACTACCGGCTTTGACCCAAGGTATTAAAAATGAAGCTATGGCGTCGTCTGTTTTAATCTACTTAGCCTTTTTACAGCTACAGTAAATATTAGGAATTGATAACGCTAGTGTTTGGATGAGAATTCTTGTGATTATTTTACATTAACTTAAGCCAACCATTTAGATTACTGATACACTACTTTTTCACCTAGCAATAGAGTTTTCAGCAATCCCCAGATTGTCATTCAGAAGTTTAGCTTGAAAAATAAACGCTCTGAATTATATTTAAATTCGAATTTTCCATTTAGATTCATAGATAGTATAGAAAAATTCAGGATATTTAATTATGAGTATTCGAGTGTAGCTGGATGAGTGTGTTATTGAATTTTCGGGCATCATATAGAACAGGACAGTTTGCAAAAAAGTGACATGCTGGCTCGAGTACTTCATTGAATCTTGCAATGAAAAAAGTGGCCAAAGCGTTCATTTTTCGCTTCAGTGCTAGTGCGAAGGCCGTTTTGAAGGCCGATTCACATTTCACTGTGGAAAGTCGAACCAACTGAGGAGTTTAGGCTTCGTTATGTTCAAGTATGCTGGTTCAAGACCCGTTCTCAGCAACTTAACCTACCGTCAGTTAACTTTAACTTCACTTGTGAACCAGATCATTTGAGGAGATATATTTTCAGCCTAAAAATAAACTGCGCATAAGCCGTGAAATCAATTCTAAAGGCCAAAAACGAATGTTTGTGCTTGGCGATAGACGAAATTACCTTACCTGCTAGTATTTTATTTTCAAGAGATTACCTATGAGCTATTCTAAATTATTGCCTACCCATTCGTATCCACTATAGCTGATGTGAACAGGCTCTTATACATTTCTACTCGAAGTTACGTCTAGTTTAGTTATTAATGGTGAAGTAGATTTTAAGCCTTGTTAAAAAAACTTGGCATGGGATAATACGGCTTATTTTTCACCAGGTAAATTTATTAGATATTCATTTAATCACATTACAAACCGCGCATGGGTCGTGAGATATAATTTACAATATTCACTATTCGCGAATCCAAACGAAGGTTTTTGGAGGAAGGAGGATTTGGAAAGGTTAGAGCTGGGAAGAAGTCGAATAAAGAGTGATTGAGATCGCGTTACGCTGAAGCCATGATGAAATCTGAATGCGAATCAGTGACCCTGAAGCACTGGATGTAGTACCTCAAGAGTTGTACTCCAATTAAATACTTGGAAAATCGCTTATCCTTGAGTTTTTTTTGCAGCTCTTGTACTCCAGATGAGGTCGCAACTTAGAAGATAAATTAGTCTGATCCTCGGGGACAGTTTTTTTTTACCTCAAAAATGTAATCAATACATTCTCGCACGCGATGCGTCAAATCGCTATCTCAGGCGAGATAGAGACGGTGTCTGGAATTCTAGGCTTGGTCCTGAATATCATCCTCTCGCTAATATCCTCGAACTTGCTCAAGTTCAGGTATTTCCTGATTCAAGCTTAAGGTTTCCTCGCCCCTTCTACTTCCTCGCATACAGCGAGCAGATGGATGGAGAGGCTGCTGCAATTGAAGGAAATGTTAGTCCTTAGGGAATCACGGAGGATATTGACAAAGTTGCTCTCTGGAATTGGGGAGTTGGGGGTTAACGAAAGGGAGCCAGTAGCATTACGCCCGCTTATATCCCCCGAATCCCTTCAATTATCTGTTGGAATTATCCAGCTTAGAGGATTGTCGCTGATTATTGCAATGGCTCTGCATTCTCGGGATTTCGCCCGAACATAATCGATATGCCAATAATGAAAAGCCTACGGTTCGCAGCCGTAAGGTCCTTTTTTTTAATTTTTCGTTACTGGAAAATAATCTAATTGAAGCCAGCGCCTACTCATACGTTTCATAATCCCCCCTGCTCAAAATCGGGGATAAAGAGCTTTAAAAAGCAGATTGGATGAGTTGACTGGAGACGAATCCAAGATTAAAAATTAATCGTCGCATTATGTGGGTTATTCCATTGTTAGCTGTTTATATTACTCCCCTTTTCTATGATTTTCAAGGATATAGCAGCTTGTGCTGTAAAAACAACGAGACAGCAGCTTAACTTAACGTTACTTAACTTAGACTCGACTTGTGAACCAGATGACTTTATGACATATGTATTATATCTTAACACAAACTGTGCAAATGTGCTTTTATTATCTTATGACTATCCTAACCCGACTTCCGACATTTGAAGGCGTAGTGTACAAACAGCTACTCTTTTTGTGTAATATTTCGAATCCTGCCTTGTGAACGGCGGTGAAATATACAAGAATTGCCATGAGAAAAAATTCCCCTGGACCGTGAATCGAACCACGGACCTTTGGCTCTCCGAGCTACTGCGCAGACCACTACGCAATACAGGTTCTTAAATTCCCATGGCAATTATACCGAGGGTCATGGTAATAGGTGTTAGGCCCTCGCTGTCCAGCAGCGCGGAAAGCCAAAGGTACGTGGTCCGATTCCCGGTTCAGGGGAATTTTTTCTCATGGCGATTCTTGTATACTCTGTGTTTTAACTCTAATTTTTCGCTAGGTTAAGCTAAGTTAAGGTGATATAGGATTCTTCTAAATCTCTGTGGTACCATCGCGCCGACCATTTTTTCTGTAGCTATAGATTTCCTCACAAGTTCATTCTAAAATCATATTCTTGCATTCATGTTATTTAACTTTTTGCATATATTATAAGTAGTAAAATATTTTATTTGATTAAACACGTTCCCGGAGTTTATTTTCATCACATCCTAGCTGTTTATTTTTCCTATTCACAGCGCGGTATTTCTCTCGAGCGTAAAAATAATAAACTCATCAATTCCAGTTCGTTTTTTTTTATTTAACGAATAGCTCCCCTCACACCTACATTCTGCTTCCCATTTCATCTTTACTTCTCGGGGGAAAAAATTATGCTGCCCCACTGTTATAGGAACAATCCCAAAAGTTTGCTCCTTCCCTGAAACTTTTATCGGTAAAAGTGTCGTTTATAAAATATGGCCGGCCTCCGTCCGTGCTTTCGTAAATACCTTGGAGTGGAATATTCTCATCTCTCAGTCGTGCAATAAAATGCTTCCAGAGATGGGTAGTCACACGCTAAAGTTAAATTGCAGGCGCCTCCTTTTTTCTCGTTTCCATCATCCCCTCAGGTCTTCCTAGAAGTTTTATTAAATGTGCGGGATGAATAAGTTACGCATGAGATATAAGACCCTACTGAGGCTTGTGGATTTCCTAGCGTTTATCCTAGATATTTAATGCGATTTTCCTTCAAATTTCATCCGATTTTGCCAAAGTAGATCTGCGGCATTGGATGTATTTACGTTTTCTTTTTTAAATTACTAATTCAAATTCATGCCAGTTACTTGTTTCACTAACTCGTTCCCTAGCGCACATTGGTTTAGTTCTAGCCTCGTGAGAAACTTTCTTCATAACCCTATTTTACGTCTAACTTAGGATATAAGTAATGCTTATGAATAATGTTTGGTATTTTTTGGGTTGTGATTGTATTTTTTTAAATAATAATATGCGACAGTTCTGTCGTGTTCTTCTTCAGGTCCCTTCGGGAGTTCAGTGCAGGCATATTATAGCAAAGCTCTCGAATATTATTATTGGAAAATATACTATAAGAACACAATGATCACCAAATACCAGCATGATCTGCGAGAACCTTTAATAGAAGTTTATGTACCAATTAATTAAATCCAATACATTTATTAGAGGGTAGAACTGGTAACACTCGCGTAGATAATCGTGAGGTACAAATTATAAAGAGTGTAAGATACCTCGTGTTGCCCCTTGTGGATAAACCGTGCTGCAATACCTGTTACAAAATTATGAATTTTACGTAGACAGAGAATTTAAGTAACCATATGAATTCCCGAAATGTATTGCTCTGAGAGAATAAGTTTTGAAAAATTTGAGACCCAAAATTTACAAGATTCTTTGGTCTACCTAAATCATTATCAATGCGATTTTACATTAGCTCTCTCAACGTTTCAGCGTTGATTTTTTAGTGTACGTTTTCCTTTTGTGTTGTATCGAGTGATTGTGAGGAACTTCTGAACTCGTAACCTATTTAATTTAAATTTTCATCTGTTGCAATATTCACGCCGTGCAGGCTATAAATTCTGTTTTTTAGTGTACCACAAAAGGAGAAGTCAAAACTTACCTTTCACTATTTCTCGCCAGCGATCAGTTGTCGATTTTCACCCTCTGTAAAGAAAACAGGGTAATATTAGTACCAGATCGTGCAATTGAAAGCGTTTTAAGCATGAATCATGTACTTTTTTCTTGCAACAGTGACGCGCGAAGCTTGCATGCTTCGGTCCTATATTGTTAATAGTGGTTTATGAATACCAAAATAAGGTATCACACCTTGATGCAGTGATTTAATTAAAATCAAATTATTCACGTGCTATTCGTTTGTACAAGTTGAGGGGTATTGTGTGCGTTGGCTTTTTTATCTGTGAGTCTCGGTTCCAATCTCGGTAGAAGTGAGGTGCATATAGTATACCGATCCATGGATTTAATTCGATTTGTGGTGAGTACAACGAGACAAATCACATAGTCCGTTACTTCGGACGCTGACCTGAGGTCCCCATTTTGCCTTTCGTTAATAGTTAACTAATGACAACACCGAGTTTCTCTCTAATCTATTAACTATTGAATGCCTCCGCCAATACACCACACCTCACAATATTGAAAATAATGCTATTAGGTTGATGTGACATTTGTTTCTTCTTTCTTAGCTCAATCCAAGTAAAAACAAATTTTTCATGTATTAAATGCAGTTGCTTGTACGATTTTAACATCACTTTGTTCAAAGCACTGCAAAGAGAAAGTGACTTTTTACGCAGTCACTTGTTCTTTGTAGTGCTTTGGTAAACATCCGTCGACGATTAGCGACTAAGAGAGTTCTATTCTCCGACAAAGCCATTAAAGCGAGATAAACCCCTAACACCTACTGACCAACTTTTGGTTACTGTGGGCCAAAGACTGCAGGAGGCCAAGAAAGAAGACCAGTTTGATGTGTACGGAAAACATGTAGCTAAAAAACTTGGAATACTGAATCCTGAACAACGAATCTTTGCACATAAACTAATGAATGATGCTCTGTTTGAAGCGAACTAGGATCGCTCCATAGAAATGCATCAATAAATACTGGTTTCACTATGGAATATCGTCCTCCATCACATTCATCGGTGCACAGTTTCCAATCTCAAGTATACGTCCAACAACATCAAACTCCTTCTCACTACCGATCAACATCTGAGGGGCAGCAATCTTTTTTTGATACATTATAGAACCAAGATTATTACAGCCATTAACAGTAACTTTTTTCTTATAATTTTTTTCATAATTTAAAGTATAGGCCCTATGTAGTAAGCACGACATCCGTCTCACAAGCCGTAATGTAGACTCGACACTTCAACAAACAGTTCTGTCAACCCAGTTAGAGATTCGTCTTGGAAGAGAATGGCTTGGCGCTGTAAATGGTAACACACCTGACCCATAATCGGGAGATACGGGTTCAAATCATCGCTAAGTCAAATGTTATCTTCATGGAAAAATTTATCCTTGCTGCATATCACTTAGTTCTCTAGCCCTAGGGTTGCTTCAGATAATTTAGGGTTGAGCTCATCCTTAGACTTGGTCAGAGGCCTATGACTTTCTCACATTCCAGACAGGAGGGTCAGTTCGAAGATGACTGGAAGAATCTGACCTGAAGATGCTGGCAGTATTATCGGCGAAACTGTTTCCTTCGCCACAGCAACCGACGAGGTAGCAACCCAAAAATGAATAATTTCACACTGTACTGATATAATACGAAAAAAATCGGCGTCCTATATGTGAGAAATGGGTCATCAGCACCTATCATTCAATTATGTTAAAATCATACCCTAATCATGCGGAAAATTTTGCTTTCATTATGAGGTAAGTAGGTAACACGTTCGAACATTTCGCTCTTTCACGCTATCATGGAATAAATATGTTAAGGAAAAGGTGTAATTGGATTTTAAATATAGAAGAAGGTATCTCATAAGGTACTTTCTTTAGACTTGTTTTCTTGCAAAAATATACAAGATTTTTGAATAAAATACGTTAAGGAAAATAAATATGTTAAGGAAAAGGTGTAATTGGGATTTAAATATAGAAGAAAGTATCTCATAAAGTACTTTAATTAGACTTGTTTTCTTGCAAAAATATACAAGATTTTTGAATAAAATACGTTAAGGAAAATAAATATGTTAAGGAAAAGGTGTAATTGGGATTTAAATATAGAAGAAAGTATCTCATAAAGTACTTTAATTAGACTTGTTTTCTTGCAAAAATATACAAGACATTTGAATAAAATACAGGACATAGAACTTGGTACCAGTTCGAACAGTAGTTACTGAAAAATGGCACCCAATCTACAAAAGTTCTTCTGAGACAATATAAGAAGTAACAACGTTGTCATGGGATCTTCACTCAGAATGAAGATCCTCTGAGGATGAACAGAAGTTCGCTACTCGAAACGTCTAGAGAAATCGAGAACATTAACCGGTGTAAAACCCGGGAAACTTTTCTGTACCTGATACGCCGGGAAAACCTAAGATCATACAACAAGGCTGTCGTCAGTAACTTTTAATGGGTAATTTGTGCAATTTGAGATTGAGATTATATTTTTCGTCAGAAGCTGGTGATTCCACGTTTAAAATGTTACCTCTTTCATCACTTTAGGTGCAGTATTAACGAAGCACACACGAAATGACAGAAGAAGACCTTCCCGTAAAATGAATGTGATTATATTGAAGATGGAAAAGAATTATAATAATACCGCAAAAGCCGCCTAAAAGGCGTGTGGCAGGGGATGTTAGGAGACCAGTCGTTTACAATAAAAAGGAAGTGCTCCAAGGAAATTACGACTAGCATTATTAAAGTCCTTTATGGCTCGGGGGAAAAACGAATTCGCATACTTATCCGTTCGGCAAAACGTCTCTCTGAATTTATCGTTTCTATCGGACCTGGAAATATAGTGGGGCTCTAATATCATGTCCTCGGTGTCGCTCTTAAAGATATCCACTCTCAATTGTTCGAGCAATCTTGCAAAATAAAGAGAGTGAATAAGAATAAATTAAGAGAATATTAATAAAAAAGTATTAACAACCCCCTTTAGATTGATGCGAGGTTGCTTGTCGTCGGCCGATTACTCGTGGCACTGTTCAGGGCCGTTCATTCGAATGTTCCCGAGCAGGTGTGGCCAAGTAAGTTCCCTTTTGTTGCCCAGACTATAGATTTCCCGCTCGAGGAAATCCCAATCTTCCGTACGGGTTCCTTGAGGCTCGGGCGTATTTCTAATTACCAACTCGGAGAAACTCAATTACAAACGGGGAATCGTGACAGAAAACTTCTCCTCCTTCTCCTATTCGGTCTGTCCTTCCCACAGTGCGAGGGCAAGAGAGAGAGAGAGAGAGAGAGAGAGAGTTGGGAGAAGGACATTCACTGAAATGGCCAAAGTTGCAATGGGTGATGGTGGGATTTCACTTTCCGTGGACGGGGTAAAGACAATCCGAGGGACCCCTGCCTTCTATCCTCCCTCAGAACAGGGGGGTGGGGGTTTAGCAGGGGGCAGATACCCCATCACTTCCCTCCCTTGAACCCCATATCCAGCTGGTGGTAACTCCGAGAGTTAGGATGGAGGAAAGAGAGATTTTTGACTCGTCATTGAGGTTGCCACTAGTTGTAGTGAAAGTAGAGCTTCCTTCATTTCGGAATATCAAGTTAGCTATATCTTACGGACAACACACTACGGAAGATGAGATCATATAAATAAAATAAGAGAGATAGACTGTAGAACAGACAGATTCAGAATGCCTTTTTTTCCACCATCAATAAGAGATTATAACGGCAGCGATAAAACTCATAAATAGATTAGATGACTTGTAGTGTAGCCTACTAACTTATGTATACTATATGGCATGTTTCTCAATTTTATTTTTATTTATAACAGCATGTGGAAGTACAATTCGTTAGTATGCGTGACGTTTTTTGGACCGTGAGGTGTGCTTGTGAGAGTCCAATTGCATGCCACCCCCTGCCAATCACCCTGGAGGTGGCTCGCAGGGTATTTTGTAGATGTAGATAGATATCATCAGAAATGTAGACTCGGTATTATTGTAGCTGGAGTAGTGGCGGATTAGGTCTACTAAGTTATCTTTGACAGCAAATTAAAATTTAGCATTTTTTAAAAGGGTTGTCATCAGGTTCACATTGTCGATAATTTCAAATTTCGCTTGCTGATAAATTCATCTAATGTCGTAATTGAAATACCATCAACAATTAAAACCTCTGAAAGGCTGCCAATCCAACATGTAAAAAATATGTTCCGTCACAGATATTCCATTTTTAAAACTTATTTTCACTGCAGAAGAGGTTAAAACTCTTACCTTCAACATGGCTTGATTTTTGGGCCTAATCAACGGGCATTTTACTACTCTTGAGTGTATTATTACCATATCCTAGAGTTTTCTCCCATGGTTAACGAGTGAAGTCTGTTTTAATTAATGCCCATATTTAGGATTACAGTTATTATGAAGACTCGGTTTTGTTTATTAATATTGCAGAAAAGATTACGCATTATACGTACTAAGTTTTCATTGACAATTAATTCAAATTAATCATGTTTTAAAAGTGTTGTTTTCAAGCTCATATTGGTGATAATGTAAAATTTCGTTTGCTGGTAAACTCAATTAATGCCGCAAAATAAATTGCTATGAGCAATTATGAATTGAAGAGAGAATGAAGGGAGGATAGACTGCCAGAATATTTTTTTTAATTCCATGCAAATTAACTTAGTCGGTAGAATACTATAGTAAAAAATAATAATTGTGAAATTCTTCAAATGTTAATACTACCGCGTCAATTGCTGTGGCGAAGATAACAGTAAACAGCGGATGCAATGCTAGGGTAGAATATTGGCTCCAGCATGGAAACTTAACGTCATATCCAACATGCAGAACCATTTATTCAGTAATCCTGAAATCATACCATATGCGGTAAGATTTAATTATCAAATTTTTGGAAGAGATCTAACAATGCACGTTTGGTAAGTGAATGAATACTTTTATATGGCCCATTACTCGTGGCGCGTTGCTATTCAGGGATGTTAGTTTATATATTCCTCATTAGATGAGGCCAAATAAGTGGTCCCCTTGTCACCTATCGGAATGCGGGGAATAAGGGGATGAAAACCTCCCCTCCTTTGCCATTTTTTCTCTAACATCAACAGCAATCTTAGAATTAGGGTAAAAAGAAGAGCGATTTTCGACTCTAGCGCATGTGATTGAAGAATGTAAATCTTTCAATTAATTCTACCTAAGATATATCGTTAGGGTAAAATATTGGTCTCATGGAGGTACTTTTGGTATAGATTGCTCTTTCTGGTCTTGAATAATTGTGAGTGAACATCAAATCACATTGTTACTAACATATATTATAGTTACGTGTTAACTATTACGCTTTATAAGCACGGTAAAATATAAATTACAAGTGGTAATTTCTACCGTTTAATATAAAACTCCACTACCGACGATGGATTCGATATTCTAAGTAATTTTTTTGTGAAAGCGTGGAAATTAACATTTTTGGTTTATATTTTATCATAGATATGCCGAATTTCCACCTCGTGAAGCCAACAACGAATTCATATTACTGTTAAGTTTCCGTTTTTGAGGTTATTGAAAGATAGCATGAAAACTAAAAATCAATTTGAATCTGGGTAATATATTACAGAGAAATATCAAATCGCAGAAACATTAGAATTGATTTTATGTCATAAAACGCATGTAGCCACTAGACAAAATATTGGTTGGGATTCGAATCGTAGGCGGTGTAATAAGAACTCTTTGCTCCATCCAAGTTCCCGGACTGTGCTCGGCCGTTTTTTGCCACTTTCATTCCGCAATCGATTCAAACAGAGAGAGAGACAGAGATAGAGAAGGAGAAAGAAAGAAATCCATGGGGAGGAGGCGATGGAGGCATTTGCCCAGCCCCAGATGATTAATCCAATTGGAAATATCGAATTCAATCCGAAATCCAGGAATCCATCTTAGCTTCCGAAAGGAACTTTCGTCGTCACCTTCGTTTTTTTCATCTCCTCCCCATAACTCCGGATTCAAAAGAAAGATTATATATTTTTCCTTCCCAATTCCAATGACTCTCGAAGTCTGCGGTCTCTCTCTCTCTCATTCAGTTTTTTTGTTCGATGACGATTAATTTTTGGAAGATTTCAAAATCCCCAAAACGCGATTCGGAAAACTTCCCTTTAGTCCCCCTGGGACGAACTGCAAAGGAATTCCGACATTTTGATTTCCACTTTCCTCTCTCTCTATCTTCATCCCTCTCTCTCTCTCCCCCTTCCTACCTCCTCTATCTTGCTTTCTCTGATCTGATAATAAGTCCTCCAAGTGAATCCGCCGAGCCGTATGAATAGCTGCCAATCCAACACTTAAGATATTCCGTTTAAAAAAACTTTCTTCCATTGCAGGAGAGGTTAAAACTCTTAGCTCCAACATGAGGACTTGATTTTCGGACCTAATCATCGACAATATAACTACTCTTGGATGTATTACTAGCACATCATAGAGCTTTTTTCCCGTGGTTATCGAGTGAATTCTGTTGTCAGTACTCACTCATTTTGGAGTGTACTCAGAAATGAAGACTCGGTGGTGAGTATTTATATTGCAGGAAAGACGGAGTAGGCTTACTAACTTATCATATGCAACAAATTAAAATTACGCTAGTTATAATAGGGTTGTCCAAATATCGCATTGGTGATAATTTCAAATTTCGCATGCGGATAAATTCAACGAATGTTGTAAATGAAATACTCTCAGCAATAGAAGCATCTAAATAGCTACTAACTTTGATATTTTTTTAAAAACTTTCTTCCATTGCAGAAGAGGTTAGAACTCTTTAGTCCAAAATGAGGACTTGATTTTTCGGACCTAATCATCGACTATCTTACTACTCTTGAATGTATAACTGGTTTATCCTACGGTTCATGCCAGTGGATCTCCAGAGAAGTATATTATTTGAAATTCCTTCATTTTGGAGAGCATTTAGAAATGGAAACTGGGTTGTATATATTAATGGAGCAGGAGGAGTGACGTATTAGGCTTACTGAGTTTTCATCGGCAACAAATTCCGCATGTTTTAAGAGTTGTTGTCAAGATCAAATTGGTAATAATTTCTAGTTTCGTATGCTGGTAAATTCAAATAATGTTATATAGAATTACGAGTGGCAGTAACTCGGAATATGCCTCGGAAGGGGGATGGGGAGACCTGGGGGGGGGAGGTACCCCCCATACAACGGGCAGCACGGGGAAGTGTTTGAAAAATGATACTCCTGTAAATACATTTTACATCGTTAATAAATGTTATTTAACTTTAGGCAGATGGAGTTATTATGTGTCAAAACGAGACAATATTTTTTTTTCTCTGAGGCTTTGGGGGGGGGGGATATATACCCTCATCCCCTACAGTTACGACACTGGGAATTATTTTCAGCATTAGAAACTTCTGAATAGCTGCTAATACAACACTTAAGATTTTACGTTTCGAAAACTTTCCTCCATTGCAGAAGACTCTTGACTTCAACTCGAGGATTTAATTTTCGAGCATAATAATCGATTTATCTTGCTACTCACGATGGTATTACTAGCATATCCTTGATTTATTGCCCGTGGTCTTTGAGTGAACTCTGTTTCCAGTAATGATGTCGTCTGGTGATGTGGTATTCCTTGGGTATCTTTTGTAAATGCAGCTTGTGCTTTATATTTTACTTAGCCAGTTGTGGACGCGAAAAACTTTATTTCCTTGTATGGTTAAGGAATGGTGTCAGGCTTAACTTTGTGGAAGTTTAATGGATGAGAATTAATTAGTTTAAAGCCATTTTTATATGCCTTATTGTCTCGTTCACCATTTTATCATTATAGCTAATTTTCAAATCCGTTTCCAACTTCTCGAGGTATTTACGGCGAAATATCGACGAGCTTATCCTTATCGCTGATTATTTCATGAAGTCACTGACTATTGTCGAGCAGCTCACCGCTTCTCCGCTACTTCTCGACATTACGCATCCATCTCACGAGGTTTGCTCTCATTAATACCTATGAGGCAATCTTTTCGTTGTGGATTAAGTATCTCTTTGCAACTCAAGGAAGTAGAACTTCAATGACGTCACTAACGCATGAAGAATGGGCGGTAATTAAGCATTTTTTAATTTTAATCTCACGAAAAAATGGCTGAAAGGGATATACTTTTTTGTCATCATTTCCTATCTTTCTAATAAATCTATAAGAATATCTAATTAAATTGTAATTTCGGTCCTGACTATAATCCTAGTTATAAATAAATTTAGGTTTAATCACATTAGTAGTTTTTTTTAGTAGTAGTCATTTTAATATCATGTAAAAATGGCTGAATGAGATATAATTTTTTGCTGTTATTTCTAATCTTTTCAGTAAATCTATTTAAATACCTAATTAAATTGCAATTTCGGTCCTGACTGAACCCTATTTATAAACAAATTTGAGTTTAATCACAGAAGTAGTGGCCTACTACTGCTTTGAAACCCGGTTAGGTTTAAGAATTAAAAGTATGGAATTAAAGTGAGTCAGGGGCGTAGCCAGGAATTTCGTTCGGGGGGTCCAAAACCAGGGGGGGGGGGATTTTTGAAAAACGAGCTACTAAGTATAGGGTTTTAAACTAATTTTAACACTTTTTCATAATCGAAAAAACTTCATTTTTTACTAAATATTTTCTTTTCTTTTATGAGAAATAATTTTTGAGTCTCTATATTTCGGGGGGGGGGGGGGGGGTCCGGACCCCCTATGTCCCCCCCGGGCTACGCCAATGAAGTGAGGTATTTCTCACTGTGAATCCGCGTGATCTTTTTTTCCAGCAGGGAATAAATTATTTTAATTAAAGATTCAAACCCTTCGAACGTATTTCTTAGTGAAAGTGAGGCATGATCGATGACAGCGGGGGGAATTCAAGTGTAGAAACCTTCCAAATGTGGTGTTACGGAAGAATGACGATGATTAAATTGATCCAGCGGGTGAGTTATGTGGACGTCTTAAGACAAAGTAGGAGAGGAAAAGAAGTCTTCAAAAAAACCGGGGAAGAAAACGAGACTTGATCGGCCGCACCTTGAGGCTTGATCGTCAGATTAAACAATCGTCGGCTAAAATGAAGAGGGGAGGAACGATAAAAAAAGACCTCTAAGGAGTTATAAATAATGTGACACTAATTTGTCTCGAATGTGTTCCTATAATATTCAGATGTGTGGGAAACTTTGTGCTCGTCCTTATTTTAGAGAATGAGAGAGTCCCTTTATTTGAATTTATACAAACTTGAACCATTTAAGACATAAGGCTTGTCAGAAGAATCCAATATTACATTTCCTATTGGAACTTGATAATCAAAACATTTAATATTCTAAATAAAAATTGTCTTGCTGGTTTATTATGTACATCACATTTATATTACATTTACGACTTTAATTTCGTAATTAAATTCAATAATAGTATTGTGGCATTATAAATTTTAAGGATATTATGACATTAGAAACTTTTGTATTAACCACAGATAAAATCAAAATAAAAGTACACCCCACCAGGTTACTTTTATTGGAATTAAATTCAGCAGTTAAGATTACCGAAAATATCGTAGAATATTACTATTAATTTATGAAATACCAAGTGAAGTGAAGAGAAGGTAAATGAAATAGGTGATTTAACGGAGTGTTTTCAGCTTATAAACAAAATAATTTTATCATATCTACGGGGGGTCCAAAACCAGGGGGGGGGGGAATTTTTGAAAAACGAGCTACAAAGTATCGGGTTACTACTACATGCTTAAAGCGAATTAAAACTCTTATCCACCGAGTGAATTATATGTATGTATTTCAGTATTTACCGGCTAAGTAATGAAAGATTTGAAAGTTACGCTATGATTCATTATGAAGCGCAAATCCCCTTTTACAAAGTAAAGAAATATGCTATTTTTAACATTATGTTGTCAGTTATTGTTAGTTTTAATATCGTACTTTTGACCTAGAGCCCTAATTCGACCGACCTAATCTTGAAATAAGGCTAACAGATTTCATTGCATTAAATGTTAAAAATTTCCACATAATTACGCCGGAAACTGTGCCTTTTAATCTTTGAGGTGTAAAATATGATCATAAAGCGTTCATGGAAAACTTTTATGAGCCTTGCTCATTACATGCACAGTAAAAATAAAATTTTTATAACTTTCTCTCTTTTATAACCAATATGAACGGAAAGAAAGTCATCAAAAATAATAAACAATAATGCATGATAAAATTCTTTCGTGAGTTTCACTGTTACGAGATTAAATAGTCCCAAATTTTACTTATCATTTCTTTGAAGCGTGCAATTACTTTTTCATGAATGTTATTATTTAATATAGGCTTTCAGAGACCGGCGATTATTTTTTCAACCATCTTGAGTCAAATTAAAGGAGAAAAAATAAGTAAAAATGAAATTATTTGCTGACTGACCGTGGAGCTTTGTTGAAACATTTTCAAAGTTGTCAAATAAAAATCAAAAGTAAAATAAAAACATTCCTTCATCATCATCGCTGTTGATTAACAATGGTTAAAATGGCGATGATGGTGGTAGTCAACATCGTACGTACATGGATAAAAATAGATGTAATAATTAAGAAATTAATGTAGATTTTACCTTTACCTCCGACAGTGGCCTCTGAACCTCTGAATGGCCCGATATCATAAAACTGAATGTTTTTAGCCCGCAATTGCCCTGCGTGACATCATCACTCCCCTCCCTTACACTCAAGTAGGTAGGTGGGCAATACAATTCGGCCACATTCGGCGAGTTATGACGCGGACCATAAACTCACCTCCTTCGAGCACTGGAAGTAAAATAAAACCAGAAGAGACGAGTATATTTGAGGCCACCGCGAGAGGGCGCTCGTTTACGCGTTGATGGAGGGACTTCCGCTTCGTGTAGAGGGCGCCCTTTTATCGTTTTTTATGGTGTTGACCCGCAGGCTATGGGGGCACGAATATTACAATCAAGGCGACTACATAAAACAGCCACCATTCCATCCGATAGAAGCTTTTTTACACTTGCCACTTTTAAACAATTTTCAAAAATTTCCGCTGCGTGGTGATGTGTAGAGAGCGATTCCATTTATTAACATATTAACCATGTAATGGTGCGAAGGCTTCCGCGGTACGCTGGTAATGGAGGCTGCATTTTCCGGGTTTCAGCGCGTCGTGGTTGTGTTGGAGAAGTGACCTGAAGACGCCTGCTGGAATGCAGGAGAAACTGTTGTCTCCAACACAAACACGACGCGCTGAAACCCGGAATATGCAGCTTACATCACCAGCGCACCGCGGAAGCCTTCGCACCATATCATGCTTAATATGATATTAAATGTAATCTCTCTCTACTCATCCTCGAAGTGACCTGAAGACGCCTGCTGGAAAGCAGGAGAAACTGTTGTCTCAAACACAACCACGACGCGGTGAAACTCGGATAATGCAGCCTACATAACCATGTAATGTATAAAGTCGCGAGGAATAGCATTTAAAATTATGAATTTGGTTGATCTCATCATCATGATCATAAATTTCTGATAATAGCCCCTTTCCGTTCTTACTCGGTATTCTAATTCGGAAAACAGTCAGCTTATATCACCGTTGTCGGTCAGTGCGTCATCCACTCAAGTGCCGACTCCAGAAAGTCGATTTGAAGGCGCCGCGGGTGGAAACATATCTCGAGGGCGAGTGAAGAATCCTCGATTGTAAAATTGCAATATTATAGTGATCGTGATTTTTGAAAACCGATTGAAATTCTCCCGACGTAATGTTAATGATATCGCTAAGCTTCTAGGGATGTTTTAATCCGAGAAGGTTATTCGGAATACATCGATTCATGTCCATAGTCTGAGGAGACACTCGTAACATTATTAATTATGTATCTTATTAATACGGCATTGGACTCGCAGTTGTAGCCAGGCAAAAATTTCATTCATATGATGTAGTTTCAATTAAAAATTAAATACTATTTTTCGTTTGGTCATATCATTTAAAATATAAATTTCGGGCAATGGTCCTAATTATATCTCATTTCTCCGTAACCGCTCTTCCCGCAGGCGGCGAAATTGACGATTTAGTGAACCCACTCATAAGCACGGTGAGTGGCAGCATGCCTAGAGGCCGACTAGATAATCCTGTATTGTAATACTAGTGGTATGAGTATTTGCAGGTTAGATGGGAAAAGGGAATGCTGAAATATCTCGTGGAGTTATTAATTGCTCGATCAGAGTTTTCCTGTCTTCATGCGACAATAATTTTAACGGGTGACGCCGAAACCTGTAACTTTTCTTTCGATTGAAACGGATTGGTTGCACCGCGGTGAAGTGTTGACGCGACGGAATTGAATCGTTTATTTTGATACGCGAGAAAATGATTAAGTTGTCGTTCCGGGAAATTTCAAGTGAAATATGTACGGGCATGATGTGAGTGACGTGGGAGGGAAGAATAAACGCATCACTATGGGGGGCACTGTGGCGCTTGGCAACCGTGAATGAAGTGAAAGAAGCGCAGCGTAATGTAATTGATGGCCCCAGGACGATGCACGAGCGAATGAATGGATGAGTTTGACCCCATCCTACACTTTGGAGTCTCCATTGAACTGTTTTGCGGTTTACGGCACTTGTATTGTGTCGCTCGCAAATACCCATGACGTATCCCGCTCTGCATGCAATATGGCGATGGCGCGCCCTCAAATCAGCGGCAATGACATAGGGCGATCATAGGACTATTAGACTGATAACCTAAGCCATCCGCTGTCTGGTATGGTATTTGGAGGAGGCGACCGACAGCTGAGGTCATTTGCGCCATGAGGGAAGGGGTAGGTAAGGAAGGGTGGAGAGAAACCTGGCGTCGGCATTAGCCTGCTCTTAACGAAAGGCGCCAAGAAGACCACGGCTTAACGTCCCATCCGACGGACGGAGTGTTGCGCTTGAAATGCCCTCCACACAACACTCAAGCAGGGATCGGGCAGTCTCTGAAAATTCTCTGCCGCTGCCGGGATTTGAACCCGGGCCCACCGGGTGGGAAGCCAACACTCTAGCAATCACACCAACCCGATCCCCCCCCCACCACCACCACCCCCACCCCCACCATCCGCTGTCGAGTCAAGTGAAGCCTTTAACTACCACACGATCGACTAAGATCGGCACGCTATTTCGCGGTCGATGAAGAGGAACCACTCTTTGAGCATCGGTAAAAATAATGTGACTACAAACACTCATGGTTAAGTAAAGCTTTGGAAAATAGGGTGGTTTCCTATTATTTTTTTATTGCCTGAGTCGAAAGATTATTACTCCTGGAGTACGTATTTCACGCATTTAGATTTTTAAATGACGATATCTATTTTTCGCGATTAAATGAAAAGTGAAAATTTTCAAGCGCGCGAAAACGCGACGGGTAAGTATGAATGCCGGGAAATCTCTCCGTGTGACGTATTTCTCGTTCCCGCTGCCGCCCTGTGAGGTGACCTTGAGGGAGGCTTGAGCGCTGATACAACGCAGGCTGCTAGCGGGTAGCTGAGTACCCTGCTAGCTGGTAGCGCTTGGCTTAAATAAGGTTTATTAATACCTTATCAAACGAAGAAAACTTTCCGACCTTAGCCAGTTTTAATAGGTGATTATTAAGACATGTTTCCCTGAGCTCTGTGCCTCATGCATGCATTGGTAACCTCAGACGATGTAGAACTCCTATCTACTCGTATAGAAACTAGGTCCCTGTGACGTCACGTGGAGTGGCATCGCGAGGGCGCCAATCTGGCCGTTTTCAAATGAGGATAAAAATGGACCATTGCCATTCGCCTAAACCGGTATTTCTAAAACGAATAATTTGTATATTATGAATACACTAATGGTGGGTAACGAATCGCAATCAATGCCTTTCGTTTTCTTTGATGAAGGAAACTACCCTATTGGGAATGGCCGTGGCCTCATCGAGCAAATTTATGACCTCACTGTTATATCCGGTGCCGGATTTTTTAAAATCGTAATCCAATCGTGGCTATGTCACATCTATAAACGTTTTCGAAATCTGATTTTTTTCAAAATAATGCTATTTCCATCCTAACTTCACGCACTAAACGTACCGTACCTAATAGTAACGTCGTTTTTCTCGTCGTTATAGCCAGGCACATACTTTTCTATGCAAAATCGTCGGCGTTTTTTATCCACGATTTAAACCACTGCCCATCGAAGTTGCGTAATTAAGACTGTATGTGTATTCTCTCTGTCACAGACAAGCATAGAAAAAATCAGGAATGTAGCGCCGGTAAAGTCGATGCGCCCTTAATTATGGGTAATAAACCGCTTAATAAAACAATACTTTTTGGAAGAATCTCCGAGCACATTTTCCGAGATCTTTTTGCAGTAAAGCTGCCAAAACCTGACAGAACTATGTCAACTATGTTCAAGAGGTGTTTTCTGTACATGGGCCCCAAGTTGTACATTTTTTTACCACTTGGAATAAAATCTGTTCAGTGTGCTTCATTTAGGTTTTCCAAGCTGGTAGAGAAATGGCTTCTTCATCAATCTTGTGTTGAATATCTCTATGATATTTTACAATAGCATGTTACCGGTATTTAACTTCCCTCGGAAGCCTCCGTAATAACATGTTACCGGTATTTGGCTTTTTAATGTAATTAATCAGGCCTTTTGGCATACTCAATATAATTCATTTTTTATTTATTTTTATTGAAGTTAGGCACGTGTTGTATTTCAACCAGTTGTGTATTACTGTTTTTCATTTTTTTATAAATTTATGGACTGTTAAAAATTAAGCAACTTAATAAATCACTAAACCACTTAATTTACAAAGACGGAACTTTCTATTTCCTGCCACATAATAGACACATCTAGATTTTCTAACTAGCCAAATATGCGATAATTGAGCCTTTTTGAAAATCTCCTTCCAATAATAATATGTTAAAGCCACTCTTAAGGCTAAGAACGCTGTTTCCGATGAAATATTTGTTCCGTCGAATGTAAGCTGACGCTGATAATAATGCTACATCGTAGGAAGTCAGTCTTGTTCCCCGCGAAGATATAGTCGAAAATGTTTTGGAGGTGCGATCCCACGGCTGTTGGATTGAAAATCTGCATTATAAGGCCGCAGTCATTGTGAATGGTGAAAAACAGAAGGCTTTCACTCAATTGACATGAGAAGTGAAAACTCCAAGCGAAGAACTGCGATTCCCAAATGTACTGTTCACCTTTTTTATGTTTTCAGAAATTAACTAAACGGAAAATAGGGAGACGGGCCTTATTTTTTTAGCATTTTTGCTATACTTTTTTCAAATATTCTCGCAAAGTAGGCTATTTTGCGGCTTCTGGACCTTAATACCACTTAATTACGAACTAAGTCTCCTCAATTAGGTATAATGCTACACGAGGCTTTTGCCTTTCTAAATTTTCCTCTGGTTATCTTCTTTCGTCATTTTTAAATGGGTCATCATCGTCTCAAAGGATCATTTTCAAGGTATCAGAAGGCTATTTAAGTCGCTCAACTCTTAAGTAGCTCTAATTGAATGTAGTACTTTCACCTTTATGTCAATATTGAACATTCATTCTATCGAATCAGTTGACGAATTTTGGTATGGATCTATTTGCTACTCTAGAGAACCGAATTCAGCGCATCAGTCTTTTGGGAATTATAATACATAACGATTCCATATTAAATAGAAAAGAACAGTGAGGATTATAATTTGTTACTAAAAATTATGACCCACCTTGATTTGAAAAATATAGTTTTTCAATAACCAATCTGAGTTATTTTGTCCCACTCAGCTCAGTTTTATCCGTTTCTTTCGTGAAATGATTTGTTATTGAAAAAATATATTGAAATCATTATCTCCGTCGACCTTTGCCTGAAATCTTATATATTATTACGTCATCAGATACTTTCCTGATACATAAGTAAAACGTCAATGAAATCATAAAGAACAGATGTGTTCCAATATTTTTTTTGACTAAGTATATTGTTAAAGCTCAAATTTTATATGTCATCTCATAATTTACCCTTTGTTCACTATCTCTTTTATTTTACGTATTTAGCATCGTCCGTACATCCTCTAAATAACCTCAGCTTGACATGCAATCGAGTACCAAGGCTGGTTTACTTAACACGTACAAGTAAATGCGTGAAAGCATGAACGATTTTGATGGATCGGAACGGAGCACGGACGAATGTATGAATCAAATTAGAACAGGCTCTATATCCTTCTTGCATCTTTACATGTTGGGTGGTGACACGTTGTATATTCTCGTAAATGTGTGTATAAATTAACTTGCTCGTGTTAATTAATCATGTAATGAGGACTTTACTATTTTTAACTCCGTGGCATTTTATCCTGTGCAAACTTTTCATGCCTGCGGAAATATTAAACATTTTTCCGCAGATTTTGGGCTTTAATTGGGAACGGATTTCAAATAATAATGCATGAAGGTTCAAACAGCTATTTCAAGTAGAAAAATACCAAAACTAAATGCCAAAAACCTCAAACAACGAGTTGAGCACTGAAAAATGTAGTTAAATTAGTTGTCGGCGAATCTGAGCGTTGTCAAATCAAATTCCGAATGTAGTTATCCTATAGAAAGTAGTACCAGTATGGAAATAGGAAAAACTGTCATAGGCGATACGTAATCCTTTAGTTAGGAATAAATGAGCTTCTTGAGCTTCCTCTGCCGCTATTTACTATTTTAGGTGTGGGATGTATCTTCAAATGCAATGCTACATTCATCATTTCATGTAAAATCAGATTGCAATTGACCTATCAGATTATAATGAAAACTGGTAATCATTTTTACATCCACAAATAAGAATTAGCTTTTGAGGCGTTTTTGTAAAATAAAATAAAATGCCGAAAAAGTTTTCGGCGTCAAATGTTCGAGAAAGAATCAGCGTGAACAGGTGCTTGGGGACTTATGTACATTGAATTCTTTAAAAGTCCGAAAAAAAACAAAATACTGTTTGAATGGTAATAAACATAAAACTAATAAAATAAAAATGTAATATTTTCACCAACTAATATTTTTATTGACTAACTTTAAATTTTTTTTATTTTATAGTCTTTTTTTACTTCAAGTAATATTTTTTTCTGATCCTAAATTTACCATTCTATAGTCAGATAGCGTTTCATTTGTACTCTTCCCAGAATTCTATTCACATATTCTGCTTTACGGAGCCTAAATTGTAAGCGGAGTAATTTATCCAAATGGAATACGTGGCCGCAACCTTCAGATTGTCCTGGATTCGGCATCATGATGGTGTGTGGTGGACAACTTGATGGCGTGGCGATGTGTAGCAGGAGCGAATTGCCGCTCCCTCTCGGAGGCTGCACCCCGCGCTTAGGAGCCGTGCTGGAGCGGGTGAGGCGGCAGAAGGAAATTAACATACCGCGCGCGTCCGAGCTATGATGGAGAAAGCAAGGGCGGCGGGGGAGAGAGAGAGCATTTCGCGGTGTCGAGTACGAGAGGAATGCAAAGGGAAGCGGGCGAAGTGGAAAATGAAAGTGATGCGAGCGGAAAGAAGAAGACGAGGAGCAGAATTCTCGAGGAAGAGCATTTATTCACCGGAAAAGGGACGGTCGCCGGAATAGCAGATTCCTCCTGCATTTCAAAAACTCAACACAAGTCAAGGGCGGACCAAGTATTTTTTCTGGGGGGGGCACAATGGTCTGACAGGCTTACGGTCTTCTCATATTTAAGATTAAAATCAACATACAACAATTATTGTGCGAAATCCTACCTATTATTACAGAAAGGTCTTTTTCTGTCATTCAATATAGTATGCTCCGTAATTACTGCACCTACAGTAATAAACGAGGTATCAGTTTATATGTTACATCACTGACATTTGACGTAAAATACGATTTTCATCCGAAATTTCACTATTTACCCATTGATTTGACTTCAAAGTTCAGATCATTCCATGTCGATTTCTCGCTCGAGGTATATCGATTCCACAATTTTTTTTCAAGCAATTGTTTAAAACCCATTAAGTCCATAACTAAACCAAAGAAACGTAACGTAATCAGGCAATAATATAAAAGATAATATGTAAGAAGTATGATGAATTTTAAACGTTCTCTAATAGAGACATTGTGTGTATGAAACTTAAAAGATAGCGTACCGATATCGCGAATAAAAAAAATCGTCTTGTAAGTATTCAAGAATTAATTTTAGTTTCCAGAACCCGTTTTTCGGCATGGACTGGTGTATGTACCATTCCGTTATATTTATATTTGAGTTAAAGAAACTGATAGCTAAAAAGTTACAGATGTCAACAATTGCTACTTTAATATTGTCGTTAAAGAATTGTTGTTAATTGAGTAACATTATTCAGTAACAGACGTCAAGATTGTTCTTATTAGCACCAAACCATCTTGTATGTATTGTATAATATTAATATTTTAATTTTTATTGATTAGACTTGTACCAGATGAAGACTCTGAAATACTTCAAGTACTTACGAAAATACTCTGTTATTTGTGAAAAGTAGCTTTCATCTTAAAAGAAATTAATTTGTACTTTTCATATTTATTTTCAATATTTTCTAGTACCAGATGATCGAATTGTGAGACGAAATGCGTCTTGCGCATCAAATAGTTGCGGAAAAGTTCCACCACTTTTCATTTCACAATGTCGAATTTCCACTATTTCACGCCTGAATAGGTTGAACTTATGAGTGGAAGACCCATTTAATCTATTAAATTGATGAATAAAGATAATAATTCGTTGAAATTCGTGCGTTTAACATACTGAAAGGAACTACCTTGTACTTTTCACGGAGCTTTTAAATTATCCCGATGGATTTCAGCAACAATGTGTCAGTTTTCAATAGGGAAGAGCCAACTCGTGGACACATCGGGGTGATTTAAAACCAGGGTGGAATGTACAAATTATATCCTTTTAAATGTCGAACATGCAATTTTTATTAGCCAATATTATTGTAATTTAGAGCGAGAGGTATTTCCATAAATTTTATGGCACCATAGGATATATGGTTTCAAAATGTCTCCGTGAAAATATCTAGATAATTTACAGCCCTGCTAGTTTTATTTTAACTTTGAATTTTAATTTTTTTGTGATCCTTACACGCCCAACCTTTGGGTTTTCGCATCGTAACGAAATACCCCGCTTTCGTTGAAATAATGTACACAACAGAATAAATGCAATGACGAAGATGGCATTGCTTCAACGTAACTATAATCATTATTGTAAAAAAAAGTCCAATAACCTTTCGATATGAATATATGCAAAAAAAAATGGACTTGGTAGATGTTATTTTTATGCCCTGCAAAATGAAGTTGCTCCAATGTATTCGAATTTTCTGCCCTGCTTGCGCATAATGTAAATTATGCGAGTGATTTGTCGGCAATGCTTCGTGACTCGGGAGAGGTTGAACATTGGATGGGTGGGTGAGGGTTCCGTCATTTTGCGGTGGACGGGGTAGGGTGGCGAGTGAAACAGAAGACAATCGCCGCCCGTCCACATGATGGATGCCCCGGGTCGACATGGATTTTCGAAATCGCTGGAATTCGGGTATCCGCTTTTGGGGGAAAGCGATTGCATGGAATTTCGCGGCTGACAAAATGGCAATCCTTCATGCCGTCGATTAATTCCTCGAAAGAATATGCCTGGATTAATCGCCTGGCAATTTTGACGGGGCTCACTCTCTCGCGGTCATTCAGTCGGGGACAGCACATAATATGAGTCACTAAAATTTAAACTCAGCGGTCTCTAATGAGTCTCATTGCAGTGCAAATTACACCGCTTGAGGTGATTATGAAGGCAGGCCGTAAAGGTGTTTCGACGTCCGTTGTAAGTTGAGCGTGGAAAACTTTTGTTACATTCAATGGCTCTGGGGGTTTTGGTGAGCCTGTATTCTAGGCGGGTGGGTTTAGGAAGTACATAGGTATTTAGGTTGATAATTGGTATAGGTATAAATTAGGTATCTTCCATTAGCAATGGGTGAGATTATGACGATTACCGTATAAACCTAGGCCGTAGAGAAATTTTGTAATTAATCAACCTGAGAAAAGAAAGGTATTCTTTTCATTTAAAAATTTTAATCTTTGTTCCATTCGCGGAAGTCCTATAATGTATTAAAATTGCCCTTGGTTACACTGACGATGAAGATCGAACACGCAGCATTTTCACGAAGGCTATTCAGTTTTCCACCCGGTCAATGACGACATTACTGCCGACGTTTCGGGAACCGAGTTGGTTCCCGTAATCAGGGCTGACGTTTGGTGGTCGGTGGAACAACCAAATAGTATGCCTATGTCCTCGTAAGACAGGAAAACGTAGCAGAATATTTCAGCATCGTTTTGTTCGTGACCCGAGCTTCTTAGCTCACCCTGAGGCAGCCATTAAGATAATTATATAATAATAATGAACGTAAGGGTATATTTACAGATTGTCCCATGAATCGTGTGCGATATTTTATATATTATTTTTGGCTCATAAGATTAATAGATTTTGATGATTTTTGCCGCACCAATCCAAAAAAGTTATACTTTTTCTTTTTTATCTAGACGGCATTTTATAATTTTGACATTTTGGCTTCAGAATTAGGGTACCTACAAACGTGGAATCTGATTTCACGGCATGGATTAGACATGTTAAATGAAACAAATCAGTACTTTTCATACCGATTTATAATCATCCCGAATCGATTTCAACAACAATACGTTATTATAAGGAGGTATATATACTTATCGAATTCAGACAAAATAACATATTGATCCTGAAATCGATCGGATTAATTAATAAGCCCTGTGTAAAGTGCGAAGTAGATTCATTTAACATTTAAATCACGAAAATCCTGCTAAGTATCACCTGCATGAATTAATTGAATTCGCTTTGTAGGGCGCCTATGTTAACATTTTCTAGCTAGCATACATTCAGGCTTACTGGGTCAAAATGTAATTCTATAGGTTTAAGGCATGGAAACAACAGTGGAACTAGTGTTATCGGCAAAATATCTCACCGTAACCCTTGTAAGGTCATAGGGGTCGTCGCCGCCGAGGTCAAAGATGCAGCATAAGAGCACACGTATTAGCTACCGTTCGCTACCCCTCGCGGTCGCAAAACCGACATACCTGTCTGGTACTATGGAAACCTCTCTCGGTCACCGTGGCCAAATTGAATTGGGACTTTATATGGAGAGCTTAGAAAATGTCCCGCGACCATAAAATGCTTAGGGCGCCATTTACTATGCACCATTTTTATTTTTCGCCCGTCGATCCTTGGACTCTTTTGAGTTCCATTGCCTCTTTTTGAGAGGGGCAACACCCTCAATATTTCCCAAGAAGCTAAAGGTTGGAAGCAGGCGGAAGGAGGGGGGTGCTTGCGGCAAATCGCCTAGGATACGAGCGACTCCTATTCCACGTGAAACTTCCGGCACAGCGAGGCCAAACATTGGCGGATACAGCGGGTGACGGGGGCAGAAACCAAGCCCTCTCCCCTCCGGGGGATCGGGTTGGTGTGGTAGCTAAAGTGATGGCTATTCACCCCGTGGGTCTGGGTTTATATTCCGGCGATGGCGGAGATTTTTCCGAGACTGCCCGGCCCCTGATTGAGTGCTTTGTGGAGTGCACTATAAGCACAGAACTTCGTCCCTCGGATGGAAGGTTACGAACGATGGAACGACGTGTGGTCGGCAGTCGACTCAAAAGGCCTGTAGTTCAAATCCCGTCGGTGACAGAGAGATTTTTCAAATACTGCCCGATTCCAACTTTAATGTTTTGTGAAGAGCACATGGAGTAGAACAATCTGTCCATCGAATGGGACGTTAAGACGCTATCTCTTGTGAAGACCAAGCTAATTCGCCGGGTTTCCATCCACTCCTCCTTCTTTACCCTTCTCCCTTGCGCAAATGACCTCATCTGTTGGTTACCTCCTCCAAACATCAGACTATAGGAACCTGCCCCATAAAATCAAGCGAAAAGTATTTGTTTTGACTCATAATCATACACTTCTTAACCTGTCGTCTTGTACAGATTAAATGCCGGATATGCCCGTAGGTAAACGCCCTCTCCCAGCAAAACTTCATTGAAAAATAAAATCATGAGCCATCTAGAGGATCTAAAACTTCGCTTATAATCCTTAAGTCAAGTTCATTCGACTTTTCAGGTGCAGTCTGGTAGATCGAAGGATGAGATAAGGTATGACTGGCAGAACAAATTTCCCTCATTCTGTCAATCTCTCATTCATCATCATCATCATCATAAGTCAACAATCCTAAGATTGGTTTGACGCAGCTCTCCATTTCTCCCTCCTATCCGCTAACCTTTTTATAGTGATGAATTTCTTTTCTTGTACATATTTTATAACCTGTCCTATGTAACTCATTCGGGGACGTCCCTTGCCCTTTTTCCCTTCCACTAGTCCTACAACGACGGTCTTAATCAGGCCAGGATGTCTCAAAATGTGGCCAACTAAGTTGTTCCGTCTTCTGCTTAAGGTTTTTGGAAGGCTTCTATTTTCTCCCACTTAATTTATTAGTTTGCTTAATCTCTCATTATATTTATAAAGAAATTGCGAAAGTTCCTGGCCTCTTTTCACGAGTTGGTGACGTCATTAGAGGTAAAGTTCACTAACTCGTACCGGGAGAACCACTCATTCAAGGGGGAATAGCTTGCTGTAAATAACAATGAGGCACGCGAGAAGTATGGGAAGAGGAGAGAAATAGCTGAAGAGAAGCTTATAAGCCAGGATCCGCTCAGCAGAAGCGCATGACACCATTTACTCGTTTCCGGAATAATTTAAGGTCGTCGATTTTTCAAAGAAAACTGTTTGCGATTGTTAAGATACTTAGGTACGTTGATCCTATGGTTGTCTTTAGAAATATAGTTCAATAATTTGGTGACAAATCAACTTATTTCTTCAGAATATAATGTTATTCGATTCTTGCGAGTGACCTTGATAGAAAGAATGAAGCTTCAGTATAAGCATATTTTTTGACGAAGGAAAGTTAAAATAATCCATAAAATCCGTTTCCTGTTTACTTTTACTATACTCGCATGTAATTTAGCGACACTAGGCTTCCGTATTGAATTTAAATTTCGCACACACTCTTTCTATAAATGTGCTTATTTCAATCAGCTACAAAAGTAAACTAATGAGTGGATTAAGGTACTGCAAGCTTCAACGACATATTTGTGACAATCTACTGCAGAAAGGAGTACGGTTTTCTTCAAAAACCTAATTTACTCAGAATGTTAGGATGTAGCCATGTGCATGAAGTGGGCGGAGATCAGTTAAGATTGTAGTCAAAATATAGTAGTGTAATTGTCGAAATAGCTGATACATTCTATCGCTTAATTTGCTTGGGCAGGTAGCTTTGTGAAATAGCCTAATTCCTATCAAAAGCCTCAGCGTTGCCATATTCATGAGCACGCTAAGCTAAACGTGATAATAAAATCTAAGGCAGAATATAAATCACCATTACCTAATGTTTACTTTACGACCAAGGCACTTAACTTAGAATATCTGGCCTCGCTTCCACCTGCTGCGTATTAATGAGCAGGAAAAATGTCCTTTGCCGCTTAATATCCGTTTTGCTTTCGTGCGGCAAAAGATATGTGTTCCTCATATCCGGCTTTAAGAGTCACAAGGAGACCTTTTTTCTCCGACGCATGCATTACAATACATTATACTCTGAAGGGAATTTGGCCGACAAGACTGTGACTGTTTTCACGTGCACGACGAAATGGTTTACTTGTTCACGCAACAGATGTTCTAAAAGCAATAAGGTACGCCGACGCATTACCATCTGGTGTACACAAAAGTACATATAATATCGTAGGTCCATCTGGAAAATGTAATATAAGGAATGAGACAAATATTTTAGCTGGCAGACCAAGTTTAACATACAATTAACGTTCCTTCCTTTAGACCGATGGAGCCAAAAGTGTTAACGTATTTTCCGCTGAAATTAAACAGTGAAATTCTAAAAAAAAATGTTAAATAAAATCGAATAGTAGATTATTTCTCAAGATGGTGCTGATAGTTTATACCAATAGTGATTTTTATGCAACTATAGTCATTAATAGTCACTGGTTTTAATTTGTGATGGCGTATATTTTTTCAACTTGCTGATGTCTCAATTCAGGTCTTATGACCTTGAAGATCACAGAAAGCTCCTGTTTCCGTTCAATCGGATACATTTCAGGGTCGCTTTCAGCCGTCCCTGAGAGCACGCCGTGGCGTAGCCAGGATTTTGAAATGGGGTGCGCGGTTTACCGGAGCTTTCGGAGCCCTACCGAGTGCATGAAAAACACCACAGGGCAAATGGTATCCTTTCCCGAAAAAATTGGGATTTTCATGTGGAAAACGTGATTTTTAGGGCTCAAAAACAATAACTTTGGACGAGTATTTATTAAAAATTATTTATTGAGACCTTCGTACTCGTTTTTGGTGCATCCATTAAGGCCTCAAGAGGGGTGGAAACCCGGAAACCCCAAAGCTCACCACATAGATGTTAAGCGAATTAGGCTGGGAGCCACAAGAGACTCAGAGGGTACGCGTTAACCTAAGATTTTTTAATAAATTGAGAATGGATATCTTTAAGAGGGACGCGGAGAACATTTCATTAGACCCCTACTATTTCGTCTGAAAGAAGCGATAAATTACGATAGATATTTTGCGAACGCATGGGCGTAGGAATTCGTTTTTTCCTCGAACAACCCGGGAATATATGTTAGGCGTTTTTTCGTTTGAGCATTTTCTTTTTATATGTGAACGGCTGGTGTTCTGATACCCTCCACCACAAGAATAATTAAGAGGCTTACATGCCGTAGATGTAGCCAATGCCTCAGGGGTGTGAAGATTCACTCAGGCTAGTGGGCCCGAACCTTTTTCTGGGCCACCTGGCACTTTTGGAGGATTTTTGATTTTCGGCGCTCGGATGGTTCACCCGGGATACGAACCTAGGACCCATTGATCTCAGCAGCATAGCTTTCTACCACTAGGCTACCATGCTCACCTCGTGGACTCCATCAAATCCATGGAAATGCACGGTGGGTGACGACACATATAGTGGCACTTCGAAAAAAAAATTTAATTTTGGACTTTCGAAGGCTTCGTCCGGGATTTGAATTTGGAGCCCATTGTTCTCAGCAGCCTAGCGCTCTAACCACTAGGCTTCCACGATCCCACCGGCGGCTTCATAAAATCCATAGAATTGCAAAGTTACAGCATATTAGGGTGGGTTTTATAACGTATGGCAAACGCTAACCGTACGTTGATTCAGCCTGTCACTTTACCAGGAGGTGGTTGAAAGTTTTGGTGAGCTACGGTATAGGACCAGACTTCATGCTGACCAGAACTTCAAGCCCCCGCTAGGTAAAGCTGAAGGTGTCATCTTTTTGTTATGGCTAACCAGACATTATAATACCGACTCTAATTGTTAGTGGTACTTTTAGAATATTTGATTTCGAGCTTTCGAAGGCTACACTCGGGATTCAAACCTGGGTCCCATTGATATAACAGCCTAGTGCTCTGACCACTACACTACCATGGACTCCCTCGGCGACTTCATATAATCCATTGAAATGCGAGGTGGGTGACAAGACATTTAGTGTCCGACTTTGAGAATGCCACCGTAATATACGTGGCGTTCGCATTGAAATCGCGATTCCACCTGGGGGATTAATTCCCTTTCCTTTGAAAGGGTTGGGGTTAGAGGGCCCCTGAGCGAGCGTAGGCGTCGCGTGCCACGGCTGCCCGCCTCGCCTCGCCCTGAATTCGTGGCCTCTCCTGAGACGCAAAAAGGCCCGATATAGCGCCGAGAGGATGTAATAAATCATTTGGCGAGATAACGCGAGGGCCCGAAGCGAGTGACGTTTGCCTCGCGGAAAAGGGAAAAGAAAAGAAGGGGAACCGCTTATGAAGTCGTAAATTGTCGCTGCAAAAGCGGATAAAAATTCAAAGTACGCGATAGGTAGTACCTGGTGATGCGATTTATTTCCACGCAAGAGCTGTTGATGCCGGTGATATAGCTTTAAGGCCGCTAGGATTGCTGAATAAAATGATGGATTGGACGATGCTAGATGACTTACGGAAACACGTTAGACCAGTGGAAGGAATTCTACCCTGTTTTGTTTTTTTAATGCCTATTAAACACTACGAGCGATTTAAAAAAATCCCCTGGTAATCGTTTTGCTAAATTTGGAAAAAATATACATTAATACAAATTTGTTTGATTGCGCAACATATGCATATCGATGGATAAGTTCTAACAACACGTATCTCAAAAATAACAACTTTTTAGGAGAGTAAAAAAAATTAATTTTGTACTTATACACTGAAATTACAAACCAAAAGCTCATAAAACTGAAAAAGAATCATTCATTTGGAAACAAAGAGTTGATTTTTGCTTATATTTAATTTTTTTAATGTCACACTTACACTGTACTGTACTATCACACTGTACTTTACACTTTGTTTAAGATGCCTGTCTCAAACCGGTTAATTTTTAATACGTGCTGTTAGAACTTAGCCATCGATATGTAATTCGCATGAAACATCAACAGTAATTCTTATACAATATTCCTTTTTTTGACTCTTGACAATATTCCTTTTTTTGTGAAAGCATATAAAAATATAATCTGAGGTTTCAGGCGAGATGGAGTGGAAACGTGACATAGTGAAAAATGAAATAGCAGGAGCATTTTCCACAATTTTTAAATTTATTGGTACTACCGGTTTTGGTAGTAGCAAACCAAAAACCTGTAGTACCAATAAATTTAAAAATTGTGAAAATTGCTCCTGCTTTTTCATCTTTCGCTAAAGCATGCACAGTATTTATTTATTCATTTCCTTTTCATATTTTCAAATAAAGCAATGGATGTTACAGTGAGAAAGCTAGTGTTATGGAGAATACATTATTGTAGTGAAGTCCCTGTTCTTTTCTGCTTCATAATTATTCCACTTCAAATGTACTAGTGAATTACTGACGATAGGGAATGGTCTTTTGCCAGCAAGTTATCCGAAAGAAGTCATGTTAATTCTTCCAATCTTAATTAAAAGGATAAAAGAAAAGGTTTGTTGCCTCATGAACCGATGAAAACATTGGTAAACTAAGCGACTTTTGAGAGGTGTCGGGATTAAAGGTGCCAATATCTCACTGCCCTCTTTTAACCATTGAAGTAAAGTATTATTGTGGCGGCAACACCAAAATGCAATTTTCCATAATCATTTTAATGCGTGCGAGGCGTTTCGGCTCACAGTTACATGTACCAAATGATGGCTCTGTGAGGCGAAGCGCGTTGTGCGCATTACTGTGGGAAAGTGCAAATACGTTTTATTTAAATCTACATCTATATACAACCCGGTAAGCCGCCTACAAGGCGTGTGGCAGGGGGTGTTAGGACACCAGCCGTTTACACATGAAAAGGAAGTGCTCTAAGGAAATTACGTCTGGCATTTATTACAGTCCTTTATGGTTCGGGGGAAAACGAATTCCCGTACCACAACTATTTAAAGCATTAATTTTGGACACACGCGACTTTTTGCTACACATTTATTATTGTAATCAATATATCACATGAATGAAACTATTATTGCTGTAAAAAAAACGTGTAATTAGTATTTTATTAATATGAATATCTCAATCATTGTTATGGATATATTTGATGCCCATACGTGAAACTAAATATTATATTTGAATGATATTTTGCAGTCAAAACATTTATTTCTACTGGCATGTATTTTATTTAACCATTACTAAATTGGCGTCTGTGAGACGCCGCGCCACAAATTGCATATCAACATGTGACGCAACTGACGGAGGGTTAATGCTATTACCCGGTGGAACACCAGAGCAACCTTCACTATCACTATTCTACCGTTTCCGAAGATACAATGAACTCGCTATTATAATCGATGGTCACCAACCTTACCGATTTTCCTGCGCACCAGGAACACGAGATAAACGGCGACTACCGCGACTGTGGCGGATGTGCCGACTCCTGGGTGCTACAATCGGAGGGGAAATACCAAGGAAACAAGGTAATCGCTCGGCCGGAGCTTTTTTATTGGAACGTCGCTATGTGTCTTTCCTATGAATGCAATAAAGAATGGAAATACTCGAGTGAAAAACGTATCCTCTCGTACGTCGCTCACGCCGTTTTTCACACAGTTAAAAAAGGGAAGAGAGGTGCACGGTGCATGAGAAAATTTGGTAGAGAAAATACCTCCGGAAACGGTTTTTCGATTTGCTTAGTCGATCATCACCGGGGAAAAGAACAGGCGTCAGCTTGCCGATGGCTAAGTTAAATAGTTTTTGATACTGATTCAGTATTTTGCTGTTTGGCAGCCTTACATTAGCCCTCAGCTGGTTAGCTCCTATTCTCTTCCGCATTAATGAAACCAAAGAATTCAAAGAAGAAACGAAGAATTCAATAAAATCGAATAATCAATTTCAGAGTTTTTTTCCGACCAAATATTACAGGCATTTGGATTTTTTTCGTACTTATTAACTATCGATTAATTGCTATCGGCTTACTCACTGCGCGCTACGTTTAGATTACTCGGACAATTGATAATAGATAACTTTAAGAGCGACATAGAGAACATAATATTAGAGCCCAACTCTATTTACATGTCCGACAGAAGCGATAAATTAAGAGAGATATTTAGCCGAACGGATAGATAAGGGAATTTGTTTTTCTCCCAAATCATAAAGGACATTAATTAATTCTAATCTTAATTTCGCATTTCCTTTTATGAGCAAGCAACTGGTGTGTCATAACCCCCTGCCACACGCCTTTTAGGCGACTAGCGGGGTATTATGCTGATGCATATTCACATTAACTCAAATTTAACTATTCTGGTGTGTTGTAACAAACTTGTGCTGTTCAATCGGTAATATTTTCCTTAGGTGACCGGGTATATATGAAACGTTCATTGCATTTTTTTTTACGAATTTTAACTGTTTTCGGCATTATGAATTCACAATTTTAAATACATCTTTCGGTGCCGAAACTATATCACGGCGACTATTATACAGGCTATAGACCTAGCGTCAAATTAATAGTACGGAAATGAAAGCAATAATGCGGAAACCCCTGAATCACATGAGTAAGTAAAGTTTTTCTTGATATTCGTTAATTTTATAAATTGTTGATTATGGGGTATTCCTGATAAAAGATTCATATAATGTTTAAGAGAGAAATACAGAACGAAGGTATTTTGAATTAGAAGTTTGTGTCGTTGCGTACCTACTATGTGTTGATCTTTCAATCCCAACCCACCTCCATTTTACAGTTTTCATATTTAACCTTAGAAAACCTTATAAAAACGTTGCTTAGGTGTTGGCACCATTTTTTTGAAACGTGGTTGGCTTTTGGTATTTATCTAATTATTCAAAAATATCTTATTTTTTCCTTTACATTCATTATAAAACTTAAAATCTTAGGTCGTTTAGATCAGTGGTTCCCAACCCTTTATGTCTAGCGACCCACCTTTTAATTTTTTCCATTTTCGCGACCCACCCCTACCCCACCCATGATTACACACACACATACAAATACGTATGTATGCATATTGTACACTTAATTGGTATTTATATACATTTATATACGCTATTGTTTTTGTTTCAATGTAATAGGCAAGCATTGCACTAAGATTTTTTATGCTAAAAAAATAATAAAAATGACACATACATAAAATTAAAATTATCTGGTGAATCAGTTAAATTTGGTACATTTTAAAAGCGAGGCCGCGACCCACTAGTGGGTCGCGACCCACTGGTTGGGAAACGCTAGTTTAGATACATAGGCTATATAAAAAACTATTAAAAGAATGAAAAGTCGAGATTGAAGGCTTTACGAAACTGTCTCACGAATGTTCGGAAGGGCGTAGATAATGCCTTTCGCCCGAGAGATTGAGTGAACGAATGGAAAAATCCTTTTTTTCCTCTCTCCTCTGGTTTGAAACTTTGCTAGTTTTTATGTTTTATATTTTATGTTCATCCCATTTTATGTTGTGTTAATATTTTTACTTTAAAATTGGCGTTACGATTGTATGTAAAAAAGTGATTTAAATAAATAGAACCTGGGAAGAGTAGGCAGAAAAAATGGTGTAAAATCAGGTAGGGAGCCTGTAAAAAAAAGTGATATTTTGGTGAGAGAAAGACGGAATTTAGGAAGAAGTAATACATGGTTGCTAAATAAGGTGCGGGTGAAGATTTGAGATTAAATTTATATGAGTATTTCAGAAGAACGACATTCACCATAAAGGCAGCGTAAATGAAAGAAATGTTCTAATATTCCTACGGGCGACTAGTTGGAAAATGAAGAAGCAGATACCATTTCAGAGCGAGATAATACGTATAAATGGAACATAAATTAAACTCCCGGATTTAAAATAAAGTTCGCATCATTCTCAACTGATAAATGATACTGTTTCCGGCTAGTTTCTGCGGAAATCGTTAATATTAAATGTAATGAAGTCACTTCCTCTTATTTTCGCGCTATTTTATCCCGACCGACCTCGTTATTTTGCAAATGACGCGAACCAATAGCCTTGCAAATGGCAGTATGTGCTGAAACCTAGATTGGTCGAAATGAAAGAGTGTGGATATAAGACTTAGGGCCGGTTTTTTAATCTCTGGTTAAAAGCTAAGTATAACATAATAAAACCTTCCGCTTTACCTGGAGGTGTTAGAAAGTTCTAGTTCTAGTCTTCTATCTTATCAGAACAATAGTATTTTATTGAAATATAATTTGATTTTTTCACTCATAAATGTAGTTATGCTACCTGTGTACTTTAAAAGACCAACAATCGTCAAAATTACCGGGTACAGAATTTCTATTTTATTTGTAACTGTAATTCGTGTCTTCGGTGCACGCGAGTGTTCAGGAATTCACTGCACTATACAACGTCTGCCCATTTTTCTGTTTCAGTCAGCACATTTATGCATTTAATTTTCTTTATCACATTTTGAATAGAAGTAAGATATACCATGCCGAGTGGTATGTGGTAGGCCAGGGGAGGGGAAGCAGGACCGACGCAACCGCTATTCATTTTAATTTTTTAATTGTAAAATGACTTGTAAAAAAATATTCGTATTGGTAAATTAGGAAAAAGTTGCGGAAGGCTACTCTGGATTTCCACCGAGTCAGGTTCTCTAACTCCATCTCTGCCGACGTTTCGATGAACGAGTTGTCCATCGTCATTATATTTGTTGGTCTTCAGTTATTGCCATTAAGGTACATGTTTGTTTATAAAACTTTAAAGTTATTTTTTTTGCGAAGTGGTAGTTTTCCAGCAATTTCTGGAACCGAGCATGGTTATAACTTACGTAGGAATGTAAATTTTCCAGTTCCTAAACCTAATCTTTCTTTATTTGGGGCCGAAGATTTTTAATAAATTACCTTGTTTGATCAAAGAGTTAAAGAGTATAAATAAGTTTTGTAAAAAGGCCAAAGATTGGTTGTTGTCCCATGGCGATATGGATGATCTTTTTGATGTTTGTGAATAATATACATATTATTATATATTATTTTTATATTCTTGTGAAAGGAGGAAAAAGAAATTAATTTTGTTCTGTCCACATATTATACTTCATCCTTGTTTATTGTAAGTTATTGTCACATATATGTTTCATAGTGATAATGTTTCAAAAAATTATATATACTTTCTTTTTGTTTCTGGTCTGCCGTGAAATTAATTTTTAAGATGGTAGCTCCCATGCTGGTTTTTTTAACCATTGGAGCTACCTAAAGCTCCATTTGTGTTGCCCTGTTAAAAAAAAGTGTACATTCAAGCTTGGAGTATTATATTCAAATTCAGGGCATGTTGCTCGACATGCCCTGATGACGATGGGCAAGTCGTACATCGAAACGTCGGCCGAGATGGAGTTAGAGAACCTGACCCGGTGGAAATTCCGAGTAACCTTCCAAAATTTTTTACTTCGGGAAAGCGTGCGATCATTCTTAAGAAAAAGTTTATATGTATTTAATGAAGTTTTCAATCAATTTTGAAGTATGCGTTGAAATATTTAAAATAACTCCTAACCATTAAAATGACGGGTAATAGTCCTTCCAGGTAGCAATATGACCCCGGTCCTTCTGGTGTTAAGCGCACATTACAAAACCGGCTTTAGATGATTTCACTATATTAACCCTTTATAACCCAATGTTGCTACTAAGCAACATAAAATATGTTTAAACTTTCACCTTTTTTTAGGATATATCTAAACTACCCATTATTTTGTCGAGTAAATTTTAATGACGAAATATTTAGCTGCCACGATAATTATAATTGAGTGAAAAATTTCAAGTTTTCAGAATGAAAAATCTTGAAAATTGATTTTTCCCTAAATCAGCTCTGGGTTAGAAAGGTTTAAACGTTATCAAATGGTCTGGAGAGTCATCCCAGAGCGACGCGACGGGCGAATCTTTCCCTTCTAACCCCAACGCCAATCTTTTCATCAAACGCCAATCGACGCCATTTCCACACCGTCTTCCCTCCACTCTCCCACCTCGGCGATCCGTCGCGACGGTGGCGTCCCTCTAGGGACGCCGGCGTCTTCGAGCGCTGAATAAATTAAACGGGGAAGCCGTCCCGTTGGGAACCGCTATAGGAGTGCACTCGTTTACCTGCAACGCGAGGAGTGTTTTGTAAGATCCAGTGCGAAGACGCTCAGGACGTGACGAAGAAAACACTCCCGTCTCTCGTAAGCCTCTCCATACCCCCTCCATTCTTCAACTCCGTCCCCCCCTTCAAAAAAAAGAACCCTCCTCTAAAACACCACCTACCACCCTTCAGAAAGGTTACGCTTTGTTCCACCCCCTGGGAGAACTTTTCACCCAACATTTTCAACCCTTCAACCTCTTTCACTGGAATCCTCTTCCGTGCAAGAATTTAAAAAAGAAAACAAAAATAAAAAACTAGGAGTTTTTATCTCGGGAGTCGAGGAAGGAAAAAATTCGGAAAGAACCACTAAGTCCTTCGCTATCCCCTCCCTCCAATCCCCCCCACCCTTTCTCACACCCTTACCTTACCCTTGTCTCCTTAGACTCGCTCCGCTACCTCAGAGCATGCCGGCAGTTTTGAGAAAGCTCTCTCTCCGCCCGAATAGACTCACTCACGCACCCGCCAGCCTTTCCTTTAATCATCCCACCTTCTCTTCGCTTAACCCCACCCCACCTCTATCACCTTCCCTTTATTTTCCTCTAACCCTTACACCCCTGCTTCCTCCCTCTCCCTCCTATCGTAAGGGCCGACCAACGCGTCCGCCCCTCCCCCTTTTCATGAGGCACGCATACTACTATCTATAAAATATTTAATTAATAGTATGGGGCGTAAAATTTGTGGATATCCTTTATAGTAGCAATAGAAGAAATAAAAACTTGGCTATTTCCACATGGTACTTTATTGTGAACGACCACGGTTTCGTTACAGCGTAACATTGTCAAGAATACACTCCCACACCCTCCAAGGTGACACCCTCACCTTGACAACGTTACGCCGTGACGACACCATGATTGGTCACAATAAATTACCATGTGAAAATAGCCAAGTTTTTCTTAGGTTAGATCTTTCATTCTTGCAATAAAATATTTGCTTACATGCTTAGAGAATTTTGATTATATGCTTCTATCAGGCCATTCGGCGTTGTTCGGGAAAGGTAGGTTCCTGAGAAGTGGAAAAGTAGGCTGTTGGAATAAATGGTAACATGGTAGGATTTTTAGGTAAAGGAACAAAGCATGATGATGGTATGTATGCATAACAGCAAAGGAGAGAAAAAACGATATCCGTATCCTGCGCACGGGATAATCTTACACCCTACTCCACAACATCATTGAATCATTACAAGTGTCCATACGTGCGTAGAACAAAAACGTCGTGTAAACCCCCCGCAAAAAGGTTTGCACCAAGAGGAATATTAGTTGTGAGTAAAACCCTTTTAGTTATATTTTCCCTTCGAACGTGTCAAGAAGAGTTCCTTACCGGCAGGATGTCCAACCACAGAGATCGTATTACGTGACGTCACAAACGGTAATGAGAAAAGAACGCAAAGTACGAGTCGAACATAATCAAAAGTGGCACAATAGCTTTTGGGAGCACGAGATGCACCTACGAAATAACTTAAGTTGCAGTCCATGCAGTCGCATGGAAATGCATAGCGGGCGGGCAAACAGACATCCTCTTTTATACATATGCACTAGGCCAGTGACGTTTCTTAATTCATCATCATTAGTCAACATTTCTAAGATTGGTTTGACACATCTCTCCATTCCTCTTTCTTATCCGCTAGCCTTTCTATAGCGACATCTCAATTCTCATTTCCATTCTTTGTAACCTTATCCTATGTAACTCATTCAGGGCCTTCTATCCTTCCTTCTGCCATTCTACGATTGTTTTCATCGCGCTATCCTGCCTCATAATGTGGCTCATCGATTTTCCCCGTCATCTTCTTAAGGTTTTTAGAAGAATTATCTTTTCTTCCTCTCTTCTGAGCACTTTTTCATTACCTAATCAATCGATCCATTTCCCCGTCATAATTTTTCATCGCATTTTGAATTCTCCCACTCTTAACTTCTCTGCTGATGTAAATGTCCAAGCCTCGCTTTCATAGAGACAACTGCTCCATATGTAGCATCTGATGAATTGTTTCCTCACTTCTTTCTTTTTTTTCTTATTTATATTCTTATTTTATGATTTATTTACATGCTTATGCCCTTTTGTTAATAGAATTTGAGTAATAAAATTGGTGCACACTAACCCTCCGATTCTCCGTTTCCAATCTTAGTTTGTTTGGATGCCTTACATTCCTCTTTTTTAGATTCTTTTTATCTGCTCTAATCTGTAATCGTTACAGGTAATCAGAGCTGCATGGTTTTATAATATCATGTGATTATGGATACGAATACTTGAAGAAGTGAATGAATATCGTAACATGGGAAGTCGAATAACCAGTCATGTAAGAAGAAAAAAAGAATTTTCATTAGAAGGGGATCGAGTTAGTGCGGTGGCTTGAATGTTGGCTTCCAATGGGAGCGGGTTCAAACCCTGGGACTTATATCCTAGATGATGATGTCTCCTTGGGATGGGAATGATTGTACTACTCGCACCGATCTCTTTCCTTTGAGGCGGTCGTTTTCAATTGCTTCTGCTGCTCTAGATGCCGTTCCTGATGACAAGTTGCACTTTAGAACCTAAAATTGCCTACTTCCACCCAATAACACCCGGGTGAAAGTCGGTGAACAATTTATTCATGTAATACTCAGAAAAATACCAAGACTTTTCATCTCGACGTCTTTGGTACGCCGAGGTCTTCTTTCCCTCGCTGCACATCGGCATCCGGCGCTGTATACCCTTGAGGATATCCATCAAATCACGTGACACTGCGCAGTGAATCATTCTACTGTTTCCTGAGTATAAATGCGATGTGGTTGCCGATTCATTTCTTCCTCGCCATCTGTGGCTAACGTGGGGAAACATTCAAGGCGATATACGCGCAAGATTGATGTAAACGTATTATGAATTAATAATGCAGATGGGATGGCAATGCATATTTACAAATGAGGCCTCTGTTCTGCTTCCTTCATTGAAATCCATTGGGGCCGGGGAGGGGGGTACAACTTTACTGGGGACAAGATCACAGAGGGGCATGGCTGAATCAATTACCAGTTGCGGTCAGGCATTTTCAAAGTGGATGGGCGTGCTCTATGAAGAAAGATTCTGACGAATAAGTACTTGTTGAGCATGAGTGAAGTCATTGCGATTGAATGATTTTCACGCAATTTCCTTAAATATTAAACCCTACTATTATAGACTCTCTCAATTTTATAATTCTTACTAGAGTTTCGAAAAGAGTAGAATTTTGTTGGGTGGTTGATTGAAATAAAACCACTGCGATTCCTTGTAATCTAATATCCACTCCGAAATGCAGTATCATCCGGTTATAATGATGCTTTTTGGTAAGGAGGGGGTCCCTCATTAAATGTATTAGTGGAAATAGATAAGTGAAAAGATATCCGTGTTTATCGAATGAATTAATTATGAATTATTAAGCAATTCGATCATGACTTACAATTAGATACATGAACATAAATAAATGAGCAGCGCCTCCTTGGCAGCAAAAGAAAAGTTTTTGGCACCATCAACGGCCGCCACACATTTTATGTGAAAATGTAGTGATTTTTTTCTGTGTCTGTGATGATTGCATTCCTCCGAGTAACGCCAAACTTAGTGCATATAATGCGTCAGTCAATCAGAAAAAAGCACCACTAAAGTGACTCAATGCATGTCATTTTTTCTTAAGATAACACCTGCTTAAAATCTGAACCCCATAGCTTGTTACTAATAGAAAGCTTTCTTGGTAAGAGTATGTAGTTTGGCTATTGCGGTGTAATTTCCCTGTTTGCCAATGGTGTAACTTATTCTTCTCTGTTTGCCAATGGTGTAACTTGTTCCGTTCTGTTGGACGAGCGTCAGAGTTTTATTTTTTACGCCCATTGGACTTTTAACTTGATATCATATCATCTCCCTGCTTAGGCTAGGAGGTATATTTACTATGTAGAAAGGCAAATGGTAGAGAAAAGCCTGCAATTTTTCACAGTTAATTTATGTACTGCTTTTGATCATTATTGGAAGCCAAAAACAACTCGTTTGTCATTCCTTCCGTCTTTATTTTCCGTCTAAATTGTTTTGGTAAATACAAAAGGTTGATACAGAAATGGATAATGACTTTTGAAGACATCGAAAAGCTATGGTAAAGGGTCGGTATATTGCAGAAAATACCCTAGGCATCATATGTGTTGTACATTATAAGTTGTATCTCATCTTAAGGTCAGCTCTGTTATTATATTATTACGCACATGTATTTTTTTTCTCAAGGTATTGTGTATTTTGGTTGTATGTGTTATCATTTCCGCAATTTATGAAAATTGAAGTTAGCCCAAACACAGGCTTATTGCCTTATGGGCTACCTTACTTCCTTGAATGGATGTAATATTCTGTAAAAAATATGTATGCATGGAAGAATAAATTATTATTATTATTATTATTATTATTATTATCAATTCGTTCATAATTTAGGCTGCATTGTTATTCAAATGGTATTAGATTGTGGTAGAAAAAGAAAAAAATTGTGTGGACATTACAAGTGCTTATTATTCTAATTAGGTCTATGCAAATATTAATCTTATTAGGTCTACGCTGATTTGGCCACTGTGAGACTGCTTTTTTCCCTTTTAAAATTTACTTTAGTTATCCTAGTATAGAACTTTTTTCATCGTAGATTATTATTAAGAAAGTGATTTACTTTCCTGCAAGAATTTCTGCTCACGCCAAAATGTTATAGTAAGAGATTATGGGGTTAATTTTTCATAAACTTTTCTTCCGTTAGTTCTGCAGTTTTTCTTTAGTCGGAAGGCTTTAGTTTAAATTGGAGCTGTCGCCCACTAACTTAAAAGAAAAGTTTCTTTTCCCCTAAACCACTGTCAGTAAAAGAACTCCAGAATTCTTTACTCTATTCTTTATCTCGATTATCCGAACGCGATAGCTCAGGGAATCTCGAAAAAAAAAGATATTCACCTGGAAGGGATCTTCCTAGCCAGACAAAACTTTGGCAGCACGAGTAGAATTTCAATAAGAAACGGAAGCACCTTCAGCAATCGTTGGCCTCAATTCCGGAGTTGTTACACCCCATTCCAGGCAGTAAGAAACGAAAACTTGGTAGCTTTAGTTTATAAAAACTTATCTTTGCGTTACTCGACTTAATATCACTTAGACGCATGATTGAAATATTCCTCCAATCAAAAACTCCCACCGTGTATCAATATTGAAATCAATTAACCCATTATAACCAAATGTAGCTTCCAAGCAACATCAAAAATGTATAAATATTCAGCTCTATTAAGTAAATATGTAAACAAAGCATTATTTGGTGGTGTAAGTTTTAACGAAGTAATATATAGCTGTTAGGCGATAATTATGACTGACTAAATTTTCTAAAATAAAAAAAATTTAATATGATTTCTCCTTGAAGCAGCTCTGGATTAGAAAGGGCTAAAGAGAGCTTTCAATACGGAATGGAATATTAAAATGCCCCAAACACCGGAACGTGATAAACTCGTCCGTTTTGCACCAACCCGGGTTTACTGTCTTTTTTAGCGGGGATGGAGCAAGTGATCGTAAGGGCTAAACACAGCTTCTCAACCGGCAAGCCTTGACTCAATCTCACACGCACTCATACACACTCGGAAACACTCGCACCGACTCACGTAGGAATTATATTGTTTAAAATTTTTGAGAATACTTATGCATTCAGAATATTGACTCGATTGTGCTTGAGACATGAAGGCCTAATAAATACAATCGTCGAGGGACAATTAGATGGCAACACCGGAGAAGGAAGACCTTGAATGAAATATATGGAACAGGTAAAAAAGGAGGTTAATGAGAAGAAATACGTAAGTGTAAAAAGATAAGCTGATAGGATAATTGAGTGGAAAGCTGCGTCTAGCCAATCTTAGGGTTGTTCACCAGTGATGTTGATGATGATTCAGAATTCCGAGTGGCCGGTCACGTTTTTGATTGCCGTGCCCCACCCCGCCTCTCTACATAACGCCAATAGTCATTGTCGCGAAGAAATGTCCGGTCAAACGGGCGTGATGCACCCCCTTAAATTAGCGTGAACTATTTGAATCTTTTTTAAACCTTTCAACTCCATAGTTACGCCGAGTTAAGCCAAGTTAAATTGCTGCGAGCAAAGGCTTTATGCTCCCGTACTACGAGCGCAATGGGGAAGAAAACAAATAAAAACAGTCACGAGCGGGGATGAGCGGACGAAGATCCAAGAGAATTACGGAAACGGAATTGGACAAGTTACGGAGGCTATTTTCATCGCGTAGTGCAGGTCGTTAAAAAAAAAGAATAAAAAAACTCGGAGGGAGAGGCGTTCGATTGCTAGTCGCTTTACGTCCGTGAGATGATAGAAGAGCCTTTGGGCTATAAACGCCGACGCTGCGTCCAAAGTCTCGCAAATGAGGCTCTCAAGTACGACGGGGAAAGAGGGAGAGGAGATCCGAATACTGTGACCGCCCGCCCCGAGGCAGTAAATGGAATTGGAGAGCCAACATTCCATCGTAAGCGCATTCGGCGAGCGAACCTCCCCTAGCAGTTGCATCCGATCGGACTCCGCACGTTTCCCTCTGCTAATCAGCACGGCAAACACCCTAGGCGGACAATATAACAGAAAGGACCAGTTTACTCAAGAATTTGCAATTGGGGGGCGTACAAGTATTACGTAAGAACTCCAATGGGAGGGAGAGTTGCTTACTTTTGCTGAAAGGAGGAATTTAGGATCATAACATTGTTTACGTAACACATTGACGCATGTCATCAAGTCTTTAAATGATTTAGTAGTTGATAACCGGAATAATTATATGCATCTATATATTTTTTAAATAATGAAATTAATTTTTATCAGCAGGTGTAATAAATCTTTTTGAGTACTTGTCGTAGTTATGAAAGAAGAGATGGTTGGACGAAATATCATAGAGGGAGATAGAGAAGTTTAAATGGAACTGTATTTAAAATTGTATTCGTTCTGTCGAGTAATAAGTAATTGCTGAAGAAAAGAAGAGTTAAGTGGGCTATACATATATGGATATCGCACGTTTTATTCTGCTGATCTGCATGACAAAAGCCATATGCGGACAATACAATAGGAAGGACTAATTTACTCAAGACTTTCCAAAGGGGATGTTCACGTATTACGTAAGTACTCCTAAGGCAGGGGGAGTTGCTTACTTTTACTGACCGGTGGGTTGTGGGATCATAGCATTGTTTACGTAACACATTGACGTATGTCATCATGTCTATAAATGGTTGATTAGTTGATAACCAGAATCTCTTTTTTGTATCTATTCATTTAAATAATACATAGTTTAATTGTTTTTGCTTTTTAAAATGTTTAATCTCTCTTTTTGAATCGTTACTATGGCTATGAAAGAAAATAACAAGGAGATTGTTGGATGGCAAATCATATAGGGAGATGGAGAAGTTAAAATGATACTGTATTTGAAACTGTATCGGTATGGCAAATACAAAGTAATTGCTGAAGAAAGAAAAGTATTTGGGTTATAAAAGGGTATCGCACTTTTCCTTATGTTAAACTGCACGGCAAAAGCCTTAGGCGGACAATACAACAGAAAGGAGCAGTTACTTAAGAACTTCCATATGGGAAGTTCAAGTATTACGTAAGCAGTTCTAGGGGAGGGGGATTTGCTTAATTTTGCTGACAGGTGAGTCGCGGTATCATGGAATTGACAAAGGCCAAGTCTAGGAATGGTTTATTATTTGTAAGCCAGAACATAATTTGAGCATTTATTAATTTTAATGATTCTCAGTTTAACATTTTGGTATGTATATTTAATCATTCTTTTCGTGCCATTTTTATAGTTATGATGGAATATAAAGGAGGGATTTTTGGACTTGCTTACTATTATATGACAGGTGGCAGGTGGTAGGATTATAGCATAGTTTGCTCACGAAATTGTCGCACGTCAAAGCCACAAATGGTTGATTAGTAGACAGCCAGAATCATTAAATGCATTTATTCAATTTTAAAATTCTGAATTTTTTGTTATTGCTTACTATCAATGTAATGAAAGAAAATAAACAAAGCCTGATTGTTGGACTGGACAGAGGAAGATGAAGAAGTTGAAATAAGATTGTATTTGATATTTTATCGGTACTGGTAAATAAAAATTAATTGCTTCAGAAAAGAAAAGTTTGATGGGGTATCAAAGGGAATCCTTGGGATAATTACAAAATTAGGTAATATTCTCTTCAATTCGCATCCTTGTTCTCTTTCATCGTTCAGTTCCTATTACGCTCAAAGTAAATAATTTCCACTCTTCATATCTTTACTGCAAACTCATCGCCACTCCACACGACCATCTCCGTTTTTATCAAATTTGGCATATGTTATAACTCTTTCAAGGTAAGAAAAAAGTACCAAACTGCCGAGTTTCGAAATTATTAATTACTAAGTTATAGAACACCAAACTTGGGAAGGTATTTAAATATTGGGGTGCGTTTACTTATTTCTTAACGGCAAAGACAGCTTAAGTACATGGACTCTATTTTTACCATAAATACAGAATTCCAGTATACATATTGAAAAACAAGTAATAGTTAGGGAATCATTATCTGATGTTCAACGTAAAGGTAATTGTGAAATTTCCTACTATCATTTAAGTGCATAGAGGTCACTGACGTTGAAATTTAGTTTTGGATATATCAAGAACACTTCAATTAAAAAGAAATATTTTATTGCACAAACATATCGCTATATCCTTTGAATGTGTACTCAAGTATATTAGACACTCTCCTAATCAATAGGGTACACCCTATTTAATATGAGTTCTACTGGGTAGTCGAATGCCCTCGAGAATATATGGGTACTTTGTACGGACATGAACATCTATTAACAAGTATGTGTACTCATGTACACTTGCAATACTCTCACTCAATGGCCACTTTCCTTAGATAATCCAAATACACGCTTCTCGCCGCTTGAATTCGGGGGGGGGGGGGGGTGCATGTTCCATGATGGGAAGGGGTGTTTTGGGGTCCGTGTGCATCCCAGCATGCAATGCGATGCGAATTCTCGTTTCACGCCCAAGTCCTGCTCTCCCAACCCCCACTCCTCCATCGCAAATGGTTCTGGATTCCTGTAAACCCCTTCCCCTCCTTGATATACACCCCTTTCCCCTTCTTAATAACAGTCCACACGCGTTGCGTTTCGCATGTTCGCCGAGTGGCGGCGCGAGCGCTCGGGCCGTATGGTTTTAAGCACCGGGACAGGCACGCCAGGAATGGCGTATTTCTTGCCTGCCGGGCGAATTTAACGTCTCATAACGGACTTTCCAGCGAAGGAATTCCTATTATCCTTCGTCTCCCTCCCCCTTACCCCTCCTGCCCCGCCGGGCGTTCTCGGAGAGTTTTCTTATCGCGGTAAAACTCAATCTGGGAGGCTGCAGCGAGAATTTCAGCGCTTGACACCCCCCGGACTGCGTGCGACTCGAGAATTAGAGTTCACATTTTAGGACCTTATTAGGGGAGATTATCAAAACATTGGGCTGGATTCTGGGGGAAAAAAACCCGACAAAATCAATTAATAAAATGATACTGGAATTACCAGTGGCATCGTCACACAAGTTACTTTGTGCAACTGCTTCATGATTTACGAAGGAAAACAAACTAAGTGCTGGTCTTTTATTTATTTTAATCCAACCTTGGTTTCAGCAGAGGATACTATTATTTCAAATTCTCAAAACTGGTTCAGCATTCATAATTTCTCTTTCTCACAATCCTGGTTGCATCCTATCACAATGCATAACGTCACCTAAAACGGCTATAAATCGAATGTGCCATGCTTTTCCGACGTAGAAGTATAAGGTACAAATAAGGGATGATACGTTACGCCAAAACCAAGGTTTAAAACGTAATAAATAATAATAAAAGTCCAAAAAATTAATGCGTGAACCAGCAACAAATGGCAAGTAATAATCCTTTTTCCACTCCCGCTTATATTTCCACCTGCCTCTATAATCACTCTTTGTTTTCAAACTTTTCATTGAAATCATAAAACAAACTGATTACAATAATCGGATGAGAGGTCTTGATGGAATCATAATTATTGATTTTAAATGCTCACATACAGATCCATGATCACTCTTTGCTATAAAAATTTTATTTGCCATCATTAAACTGACTGATGAAAAAATATTAGCACATAAGGGGTTGTTGGATCATCACATCGGGTCATCATATTTGATTTTTGACGCTCACAACCTTGCCAATTTTACATTGCTATCAGCATTGGGCCACCACTTATTTTCTTTTATTTCACACTAATGCGGTTCCCAATATGTGTTAAACATAATCTCCAACAACTGCGATGTGACTTTGATGATGGAATTTTCTTGCCTTATGTGAAATTTATATGTAATAAGTCTTGTCAGTCAAGTGTAGCGGCTCCACGAAACCCTTTTTGCTCTTTATAGATAATCGCTGATAGATATTTGAACTCTATTACGCTACAAAACGTATTTACTCAGGAACATGAACGCTCAATAATTTCTAATGGCTACGAACTGATTTCAATTTTCTTATGATGATGCGTGATTCGCTTGTGCACAAACTGTGGGAAAATTGAGCGTTTTTTTATGCTACTGCATCACGTATGACTTTTTTCCTTATCTCCATTGAAAATTATTGGAAATATGATACGACGAGTAGTAAAGCGGCTTTTTTTAGAAACGCAATCACTCGTGCCGGGTCAAAACGCCAGATTATGGTACTTAATGTATATATTCGTACACAAATATGACATGGAAAGGATGAGAAACGTATGCTATGAAATGACATAGTACTCAAATCACTAAAATGTTTAACTAAATTTAATTTTTATTCATTAAAATACCCATTGGGTCGTATGGACCCAACGCGACTACTCAATGGAAGAAGAAGCGTGTAATAAAAAGGGAAAGAAATGCAATTTGGTGTGAATTTGACGCTAAGAGTATTAGAGCGGTGTGTTTTAAGACGCAACACTCGCGTCAGGTCAAAAAGTTAAATGGAAATATATAACGCATACATTCGGACACAATAATGGTATGGAAATGAAGAAAAGAGTTCGTTATGGTATTACATAATACGGAAATCGATAAAATATTTAACGGAATGTAACTTTTATACATTAAAAAACCTCTTGGGTCATAAAGATCCAACGATACTAGCTAAGGGTAAAGAAAAAACGTTAAATATCAAGAGAAAGAAATTGTGATTTTGTGGAAATATTACGTGAAGAGTTTTAGAGTGGTATTTTTCAAGACGCAAACATTCGCGTTGAGTCAAAACGTTACGTTGTGATACTTAATGCATAAATATCCGGACACAAAAATGGAATGGAAAGAAAGAGAAAGAAATGTTATTAGATTTAGTAGCACGCAAACGCTAAAACATTTAACTGAAGGTAATATTTATTGATGAAAAAGAAATATGGCAATATTCCACTACTTTATTTAACAAAGCACGACGCACTGCGACCGTCAGATCATTCTCAAGTAAAATATTGCAATCATATCTTTGTAGTAAGTAATTTATTTTTAACTTGAAAATCACCTGACGGTTGAAACACGTAGTGCTTTGTCATATAAATTACTGGAAAATTGCCCTCTCTATTTGCCATTAATCACGGTGTAATTCCAATATATTTCGCCAGCCTCAGTAACTTTTTATTAGTAATATTTATTCATTAAGAAACCTCTCGGGGTATAAAGACCCAATTGCGACTACTTAAGAGTTTTTATATTAATTTTGCCTTTATTGCATTTTTAAATCAGGACCTTCTAAGCCACATGGCTTGTCAGAAAGTTCCGTCGTATTCATACCAGTGGCATGTTACATAGTGGAAAACATATTAACATACAGAAAACAGGACTGAAAACACATCTCATTGCAATGATATAAGTAAAAGAAAATTCATAAATGATCACAGAAATGTAACATATTCATAAATACAGTGCTCAGTTTTAAGGGATTACAAATTCACGATATCATTAATTAACCGCTCCCTGATACTTTAAGTTAAGTTGGAGAGGGATAAAGATCCGGCCCCGCTTGCCTCTGCGACGGAGAATCTGCTCGCCCCCGTGTCGCCGTGTGTTTAGTAGACCGACAGCCTCTCCTCGGCATGCATCCAAATCACCCGAACCACATGCTGCATACATCTGCCTCCGCGTCCCTTCTATGCCAGAGACAGTAAATACAGGATCGACCATGCGAACCAAGTCATTTATAAACTTCCTCCCTTTTTATTCGGGTTCATTTGGTATGTAACTTTTATGTGCCTGCGATGAAGGCCAAACGTTGTATGTGCTTGCATATTTTTTCTTGCGTGTCCAATCTGTATTCAGTTTGCGTTTTTCACGAGAGACAAGCTAGGGTTTGATCCAAATCAACCACTTCCCTCTTCTATTTGTTTTATTTATGGCGTTAGGTCTAGCGGCTTACGCAATCGTGAGCTGCAATACATAAGTGTCCTCCCGATTCTGAAAAATACGTATCTAAAATCTTTATGGCTGGATTCTTTTCTTTTATTTTGAAACCCTTGTTAACTCTTAATGGAGTTTCAACTTTTGCATTCCTACAATCGTCAGCTTAACTGTAATAAACATTTTTGACGCTTACATTCCTTCGTTGTACCAAAAGTTTAACTTTATGCGTTCAGATTAAAAGTGCTATAAATTTTAACTAAGTATTTTTATGGAAGAAACTTACCAAGCTACCTCTTAAACAATCAGAAATATATTTGCACATCTAATGCGACAAAATTCTACCTCTAAACTAGCATTCCTTACAATACTTAACTGGTGTAGTAATTAATAATTACCTACCGATATTACCGCTTTTAAAAATACTTCATAGCGTAATTGTAAAATCTGTCCATATTGGTGTCAGCCAATGATATTGCGGATTTGAGGAAATTCGTAATCACATCTTAGATATCCACTAAGTTTTCGTGAATTCTGTGCGTTGCAGCCACGTGAAACTCGGCTGTGTGCGTAATATTTTTTATGGTTACCATTTAAGACGAAATGTGTTTGTAATGCCTTGATCCATTTTATCTTCAGCTAATAATTTATTTGGTAATAGTTCGAAATCTATTTTTACTTGAGATGACTCTCTATTGAGATCTGAAATTGACAAATGGCACACGTCACGACGTTTGGTATGCTCAAATTAATTCGCATATATTCCAAAATTGACTCGTTAGGATCCATACCCATTATGTATTCCTTATTTCGAACTAAATCACTTATCAGTCGTTATTTTGGAATTAATAATCTTTGGAATATCCGTTATTCTTTTAAATATCTTAATTTTACTTAATTTGTTTTAAGGTTGGCATTAAATTGCGTGACATCTCATTCTCATCTCCTATAAAAGTGATCATTCGGTATACTAACAAATTAAAAAAGTATTTAAATATTGCTAGAACAGTCTGAAAAAATTGTTTACTGCTAACATCAAATAGATATTTTTCCTCATGTACATCTTCTATAAATTGAACATCTCATTCCCAGCATGTATTTCCAAAGGCTTTTCACAATTGTTGAAATTCGTGTGTTATCGATATTTACTGATATTATTTTGATGTTAATATTTAACGGTAATGAATCACATTCACACATCCCAGTGAGGTGAATATTTGGTTAAAATGTATTTTCAAACCGTCAAAAATGTTAAAATAGTATGGAAATTTCGGGAAAGTCAGGGAATTTAGTTTAACAACTGAGTGGACACCATCGGTTATAAAAGCCCTCGTGGGATTACAGAGAATAATGTCATTCACTTTTTGCTCTTGGCAGTCCCCTTTTTATGCGTTATTTTCCACCCTCCCCACCTTCCCATACCCTTTATCACCTGCAGGGGTGCAGTCCCAAGGAGAAGATGAAAAGTATAGAGGGTTTGGAGAGGGGTAAAAGGGGTGGTTTCCAAGGGTTCCACGCCCCCGCTCCTGCGCCGTTATTTTTCATCGTGCGAGTGTTTTGGGGAGGAGGTAGGGGGTTGGTAAGGGGTAAAGGCTTCTAACCCTTGAGACGGAACGAGGAATTGGATCGGATTAGCATAAAAATACCATCGGGACGTATTCGAAGGGTTGGCGCAGCAAGGGACTATGGGGTGGGAGTGTTTTCCGCGTGAATAATTGTTTACCGTTACCTGAATTATCGATTCCCCTTCCTTTTTTTTTTAATACATGCTGTGTCCCTCCACGCTGCTGCCGCCGTCTTTGCCTTGGAACTTTTATTATTATTTTTTTATATATTTTCTCCGGTCCTCTTTAACGTTCCGCTAAGTTTCAACCTGTCCCTTGAGGACCCGGTTTGGGGCACGGAGGCGGAAAGGAACTCTGCTTTGAAACTGCTAGATCTGCATCGCATAAATTTTACGGATACGCGCACACGGGATAGTTTTTGGGAATCGATGAAATATGTGCCGTAAAGTTGGCCGCAAAAATGACGTTTCTATGTAAATGATCCCAAAATAATATTGCTGTGCTATTTGTTACGGTGATGGTAACATTTACTGAATTAGAAGTGACATATATTTTTTTTATTTATTGCCAAAAATCGAGGTGAAAGAGTTGATTACATGGAAGATTTCCCTTCAGCATGTATATTCCCCTGTTTGCATGAAAATTATTAAATGGACTACATAACAAACTATAGAATTCTACAATATTGGTACCTTACTGTGTATAACAGTGCCTCAGTCATGGTAATAAGTTGAGTTACTTTATTTGTTGGTAAAGCTATCAAGTATTTTCCACGTTTACGGAACAGGATCTTTCAAATGCATCTCAAAGTCTCTTACGAATTATCTGTATTACTCCATTATCATCTTCATCTGAAGTTTTTGCCCTCCTAGTTTCAGATATAAAATGCAGTGATTCACGTACGAGATAAGGTTCAGCGGCGGAAAATTTTAACGCAAAGCTCAATGGCGTCTAAATTTGGCCAGCCCAGAAACCATTTATAAACGTCCGTCTTCTAAAAATGTGTGCACGTGAAGTCCTTCCACAGCTGGTAATTTTCATACTACGTACGCCTTGTACCGGGGAATTACAATCATATGCGTCACGGTTTTTCTGAGCAGGCCACATTTACGTTAAATAGCCACAGTGGCGGAAAAATAACTTTGCGTTATTTTTCCGCCACTTTGCAAGCGGGACCAGTCAACAATGATTCAGACACTCGAACATTAACCTAATTTTTTTAGTCTTATTGTAGCTGACAAATAGTCTAACACGCCTTAATTTAGGTATGGTAAAATGCCTCCATTTGGACTGCATTTGACCATTTCTCGTGCTTCCACCTGGCGCCCAAGGCCCAAAAAGGGAGCAGGGCGAAAGGCTCCTACGTTATATTCTCGCCGGAGTGCTGATTCAGTGACTCATAAAAGAGTCGTTCATTATAAATGTATGAAATGCAGTGCAGCGGCTCAATTGAGCGCCTCTTTCGCATTCAATGAGCCAACCCCTCCTTTCCACCCCCTCCCTCGCCTCCGACCAACCCCCACCCAACCACCTCTTTAATGGTTAGTCCCAACCCCCTACCATCTTTGCTCGGTCTTCCTCGCCAATTCTATTCCTTTTGCCGACCCTTCAAATTAGCTTTTTTATCGTCTTTTCTTCCGAACGCTAACCTTCTTCTCCTATCGTAAACTCAGGGAAATTGCCCTAAATCCAAGATAGAATTACATTCTTTTGCATCTACATGCTAACTCGTCAGCAATCTCAATAGAATTGTATCGAGGAATGCAAGAATACTTTATTCGATTATCGATCGGAGTCAAATATCTTTTTGTGTATAAAAAACTTTAAAGTGTGCACTGGTAGAACAGAAACGGATGTAGAAAAAACTCATGGGGGGAGAGCAGCAAAAGATATTTTGAGCTACCTGTAGTTTTATCGTAGTGAAAAATAATTAATTTACATGCAAAGTTCAAGAGAGTTTTCTTTTAACTGGTTATACATGCATATAAGACAATCCCATCTTATGATATAAAAAAGTTAAAATTGTGGTTCTGAAATGTTCGGCAATGCGGGTACCCCCGCAAGGGGGGCGGGGGGCGCGCCCCGTATATGTATCCGCCACTATGGTAGGGAGATTTTACTACGGCCTAACATGAGCAAAATTCCATTACTTAATGAAGGGAGAACTTTTTCTTTTACCAAATCCGGAAAATTTACTCTCCTATTGTAAAATTTCTCTCGGAGCAAGGTATATAGTGCAGTTGAAAGACGATGTTCTTCTAGTCACTCAGGAGATATCAATCTCAAATTATTCGAGCAGTCTAAGTCTGCATAGCTGTTCCCATGATGACATTTGGGTGAAGATTTGAAGAAAATGTGCGTATTACTTCAAAATTAAAAAGTGCAATGGCTAAAGTAAAGGTAAAGTGTGCTCAGATAAACTTATATGACGTGGTGAAAATGCAGTTATTCTTCTGCAGTTATTTAGGAGATACCGGAAAGCCTTCACTTGACATATATTACATTGTTCAGGAGAGATGTATCCTACTTCAGCTCTTACTGAGTACTACATAATTCATTTGGTATCCATCCACTTCAGTTCCTTTGACTCTCAATGTATCCTTATGATTAGCTTAAGCTTACGGTAAAAACTCTTTAAACCTACACGTCATAAGCCAACGCTTATAAAGGAAGAACTCATTGATGGGGCTTTTCGGTATTTCATCACTATATCTAAGATAAATTAATCTTTAATTAGCAAAGAATCAATTATTCCTTAATCTCAGAGACACAAATTGCTTTCTCCACACTGCTAGATCGCTGGTTTGTTGCGTATTCACTAAAACTGTACATGCTTCGTTTTAGAGATTTCTCTTCGGGGAAGGATTATGGCGCAAATGAAAGAGTTTTGAAGAAGCTGATCGTTGAAATTGGTGTTTCGCTTTGAGTTGGACTTGGAAAGGCTCAATTTTAGGGGGAAGGTCGTATCGTAATGACGACAGCCCTCATATCTTCATTTAGGAGTCTCATGGGCTGCTTCCGTCGCTACGTGATTGCGGAAACGGTCGCTAGCTGAATTTGGTTTTGACGAAGGCAATGCGAAGAGATGATGTTAGAACGGTCCAAATGGAAGCGTATTGTCATTGCTTCCATTATTGCCTGCAATCCTTTCCCTTTTGCGTCGTTTACTCTAATGACAGCCCCTCTTGAACTGCTGTACCGTTTGTACAGGCTACTCGTTTGGCAGCCAGAGATGATTTTAAAATGGCAGGAGAGCGTTTTGTATTTTGGAAACGTTCAGATGTTTGTGAAACTTTTCACACGTATTTTTATTAACACGTTAGCATTCATGTGAAAAAAGCAATTCAACGCTCATATTTTTAGAACAATATATACTCTTTGTTGTACGAAATCAGAAATTTTTGAGACCTTACAATTTTTTGTGTGATTGCTTTTTGATTTACCTTGACCGATATTCAAACTCCCTTCTTCCGAATTCGCGCAAGGTTTTCTGCTACTTGAACGCCTAAGGTATCTCCTTATCCTGTGGAGTTTTGCTGACATTAGAGAGCAAAGTAGATTTGTGTAGCCGGAAATACAATGTCGCAGGGCAGCGGGTCTGTGCGCATAGTGCCAGTCGCAAGGTTAAAGCCAAAGCTTGAAACAGTGATGCGAAACATTTTCGAATTTCGGATCTCAGTCAAGAAAAATGATTATTCCTCCGTGGAATTTCCTAATTGAAGTGAGTTTGTGGGTGATTCCGTAAAAGGAAACTACTCTCTTGTCTGCAGTTATTCCCTTGAATAAATTCCCCACCATCTTGAAATAACAATGTGATTTATAAAGTTGAAACTTTTCAAAATTTCTTAGTATAGCAAATATGAATATATTTGCCTCCGCATTTTCTTAGGTGTGACAATCCAATGCTTAAGGTACGGAAAAAAAGTTTGATAGAGGTCTCATCTGAAATATTCTAGATGATCTTGAAAGTTTTTAGCCAGAAATAGCTAATGATAAAGGTAAAATACGGCTGTTTGAGCAGAAGTGGTACGTTCTCTTGCTATGGCACAGTCACTCAGAACGGTCAGCTTAAACTCTCACATTCACCATTGCACCGTTGTCTACCGTCATCCGAAGGAAATGAAAGCAGAGATAGGCTTGAAGGAGAAAGGTCCCAGGATATTTCTGGGAGAACTCACGCCCTCACCATTGACGTTATGCTCTGCATGACCCTTGGGATTAGGATCAAATCAAGTCGGAACGGCCGAGGAAGAGCAGAGGGCAGTTTACAATTCAATTTGACGCGGATATAGCTCTCGGGTGCCGAGCAGAACGAGGCGTTTCAGAGAACGCTCTCGCTTTCCTTAGTGCTAAAGGATACCTGCAATCATTGTCACGTAGCGCTACCTAGACAAAGCTCCTTGGGCAACGAATTAGGCGTGTTGTCTCATTTTATAACTGCAGTTGTAACCGAAAGCAAAACTCAGCTAGCCCTTCCGTGACTGTGCCTAGAAAACTTACGCGAACGACGATTGTACGGAGTATCGGAGGCATCCCATTTGTAATTCATATATTATATGTTGTATTTTAGTCTTCCTTGTAATCCAACACCATGGCTCTTTTTTTAATTATATAATATCGTGTTTTGTATAATTTATAAATGCATTGTAGGCTACATTTAGGTTTTTACATTGATTTTGTGCGAAATTACGGGAAGCTTTCATATTTTACTACTGTAACTGTGCATTCTCTAACATGCTATGAAAAAACAAGTACGAAAGGTGCCATCATGTAGAATATATGCGTTATTGAAGTTATATTATAACAAAAGTTATTGCATTCATCTTTCGTCCCTGCACTCATATAGCTATCAAGTGTATTTTATTCCCGCCAGCAGCTGTGCGGTGTAATTCAGGTACCCCACCAATAAATATTGAAGTTTTCAAAAACAATTTAAATGTAAAAAGAATATTATTCGTCGTCTAAAAAACGACGAATTGCTTGAGCAACAATACAAAAAAATCAAAGGGACAAAATAAAAAATAAAAAAAATATGAAACATTAACATAATTTGGGGTAACCGAGTTGCTCCGCGCAGTTGCGGGAGCAACAAATATCTTATTGGTTTCTTTCTTAGGCCTCAACCTTAAGTATATGGTGATAATAGTCAAATTTATTTCCACCGAGTGGTGCTGAAAAAGTCATATGCTTAGGCCAAAGTACTATTGGTTAATGATATAGTGTTTTATGAATAAAAATTGGAAAAGTTTGATTTTTTGTCGATTCATTTTTGGTAATTGCTTCTCAACATTAGTGAATTTCAGTGAGACTCGACTAGTTAACTCTATCTTAGTTAGTCTACTCAGTCGAAGGTAATCCGAGAATAGTCATGCGCAAATCGTCAATCGCTGTCCTTGATCATCACTTGAGCTTGAAAATAACGTTAATTTGATGCTTGTAGCTTTCGAAAACTTCTTAAGTTAGAGCGAGATATTAATGACCTGTGTAGCGGGAATTCACTGCAAACTGCATTAATGACCTTTAAGCCCAGTTCACACAATTTGTGCACTAGTATTATATCGAGCATACCTGCGAGCATTGACGTATGGAAAACTGGGATTTGGCGTGATTCCGAACTAGAGTACTGAAAATCCTACATCATTGCTAGAGGTATTCAATCATTAGATTGGTTGGTAGGAGACACAATGGTTGGCACTCTCCATTCTTCTCGTCTCTGCGCCTTCCAATTCATTTCCTCTTAGCTTTTTCATCCAACATCCTTCATTATTTGGTCTACAAACTAGAACCGCGGTCTTCCACTCCTTTTGCATCGACATGGCCCTCTAGGATTGTCAATAGGATTCCCCCATATCTCACTTTATGCTCAACAATTTGGCTCTTTAAAGAACGAACTCACTGGCCGACTAATTTTTATTATTTTTTACATTACCTATATTATTTGTATTATTTATTTTACAGCTAATTAAAAGATGTTACGAAAGAAAACCCGAAAAAAAATCTTTTAATGCGTTTAAAAGCTTGTTCCCAAATGGGAACATGCCACAAAATTGAGCTATTGCTTGAAAAATAAGTATACACTTGACCAAAAAACTAAGTTTAACAGTGTAAAACGTATTGATATTTTTAATAAATGGGCATTTGTTACTGTAGAGCGAGTGTAGGGAAAAATATCAAATGGACCGAATACTCACTACAGAGGTGATGAAAATAACCAATTTTGAAAATATATATTTAACGACAAATGTTTGCACAAGTCATGCAATTCACTTTAAAAATTACTTCCAAGCTTTATTTGCATAACAAAAGATGTAATCACAGATACGAAATACAATTTTAATGAGTTTTTATAAATCTGTTCCCAAATGGATACATTGGACTGCAAACGATTAAACTCTTCCATTTACGACCAACTTCAGTGAGGTCCTTTTCTCTTTCATTTGACGCAATATGATTGAAACAAATTAAATATTATTTAAATATTATCACCATGTACTTGAGGTTAAGGCTTAAGGTAATTAATGGATCATATATTATTTCTTCCATGACTGTGCGAGGCAACTCGGTTACCCCAAATTATGTTCATGTTGCATAACTTTTTATTTTTTCCCTTAATTGTATTAATTTCATTTTTTTATTTAGGAATTACCCCCAAAAACGGCGCAATGAGGCTTTTACATCGGGAGTTTAAACAAGCAACAACAGACGAACGACATACACCTATGCCCTGGAAGGGGCAACCTATTCATGCGGGACTAGAACCCGCGGTCTTCGGTATGGTAAGTGAGGATTTTTCCCCGCCGCCACCGAGGCCGACAGTTAACATTTGGTATTTATACTTAATTTTTTGTATTCTTCTAGAACATCATAGTTCGTATGAACTGCCACTTTTTATGCTCTTGACCGAGAGTCCAAGGCCAATCCAAAATGGTCGTTAATTTAGATAGTCGGCCACGATTAAATTAGATAGTTGGTCTCGGAAGTGGGGGGTAGACTTCTCGACTGCCAAACCGAAGATCGCGGGTTCGTGTCCAACCTGGGTATATAGTCGCAATCCACTACATGGATTTTTGTGGAAGTTCATTTTTAATTGTTGAATATTCCCTGTCGTTAAAGATCTCATTTGTTGTTTTCAGGGAAAATTGATAATGAAATCCCTCTATTCAAGCATGGCGAAGGGGAATTTTTCTATACTGATAATAGAAATTATTATTTTATAATTATCATACCTATTATTAAGAAATTATTATATAAAGTTTATTATTATTATCCCTTTTCCGTGGAAAAAACTATTATAATAATAAAAAATAAGTCTTTCTCTTTAGTTAGGGGTGGCGATGGTGAATGCGTAAAGGAAGGTAGAGTTTTGGTGAGTGAAGAAATAAGTGCGAGAGTGAAAAGTCGCGTCTCGGGAGAATTCATTCTTACCTCCAATTTGACGAAAGAGTCGCCGGTGGAAGGTGATGGAGGGTAAGGGGGGCGCAAGGGACACTAATGGAAATGAGAGCGACGAGACTCGGCGAGCACTCGAGGGAGAGCCCTCCGGAAATGACGACGAAGGGGGTGGTCTTTAAGATTCAAACGTTTCTCGGGAGGTAGCGCATTGCGTGATTGCTGTCAGCTCCATTTTCAATTTTTCAGCCCTCCAAAAGTATCTGTGAAGAGAGCGAGCTGCAATTTCAATCACGAGAAGACATCACTCTCTTGTTACTTGTAGTGTTTTCATTACTGATTTAACTTGGTTTTAGTTCACATAAATTTAAATAAGTTCAAACAAATCAAATTCGCCGACCCGAATTTTAATACCTACAAGTAGTGTCATCTACTAGGTAATGATATCTAAAGTCAGTAGTGTAGCCAGTAGGAGGGGTCCGGGGGGATTACGGACCCCCCCGAAATAAAAAACACTATTTTTTCCTGCATAAAAGAAAAGAAACATTTAAAAAAATCATGAATTTACAAAATATTTCTTTAACAAATGAATTTTTTTCGATTATGAAAAGTGTTAAAATTAGTTTAAAACCCAATACTTAGTATTCTGTTTTTCAAAAAACTTTCCCCATGATTTTGGACCCTCCCCCCCCCCCCTCCCCCCCGCACAAAATCCCTGGCTACGCCACTGTCTAGAGTAGCCGAAATTTATGCGGTCAGGATGTGGAATGGATACGATGGTGGCGGGAATAATCAACCTAAGCCCATCTACCCATTTCACATCTTTTCCGAATAATGTACTGCTATTTCATATATTGTCACCCAGTAGATGGCTTTAAGAGCTGATACCTGGTGATTACCTGCATTAAATTTATGTTGACTAAAACCGAGTAATTTTTGTTGCGAATTTCGAAAACTTGCACAAATTTAAGATTGAATTTATCGCTAATGATAGAATTTTCTCTTTCTTCATGAAGATTTTCTCGTTTTTTTTTTTAAATTTAAAGAATTGTACATTTTTATTTCTTTACTTGAGACACCTGATCCTCCAGATTTCAAAGCCTGTATGAAGGTGGCAATTCCATCTAAAAGACAAAAATTCTATAATGAATAGTCTAATATAAATGCATAAACAGATTGGGTCATTAAATTTGTAAGAGTGAGAAAATGAAAGATAAATACGATTTTAAAAATTGCGTTCCCACGGGAGAGTTGTAAACGTAGAACCCCATATTTTATTATCATCAGAATATAACCAATCCGAGTTATCATTCACAGTAATAGAACTTCTATTTACACTTTAAACAATCTAGAACGTTATAAATATTATCCAAAACGACATTAAAGCTGAGTGTGCTTAATTTGCAATTATCATAATAAAACTAATTTGCCTTATCATTAGCGGCAATTCTTCTAAAAGTTCACGCAATCAAAGTGAAATTTCCAGACTTTGTGGAGAATATTTTCATCAACATTTATGGAAGGAAAATAAAAACCTTTCTTCATACAAATGACAAAAATTAATTATTTAATTAACTAATTTAAAGACTTAATTATTTCAATAACTTGTGCGAAGCAAGGCTTTTATATTCGTTCCTTACAATGGAATTCTGTAATATCCTGTAATGAAGACCTGAACAATTCAGTTTATTTGCATATTTCTGTTCCATTAATACACAGATATTATATCTGAGAAAATACTTGGATTAAATTTAAAAGCTTGAGATAGCGGCAACAGTTGATGAGGGTCTATTGTATGTACTCTGGAGATTTAAATGTGGTCGAGTTAGTTTCAAACAAGTTATTCGTCGCGAAAAGATAGTTGAGCGGGAATGATGCATCCCCTTAAGGTATACTCGTAAATGGTCTTATAACGTAGCCTCTGTCCATTAAAAAAATTAATTTGTATGCTAAGAGACTAGTATGAGAGATTTTTTATGATCACTCTGAGCCTATGTGCAATGCCATGAAATTTTTTAATGCGATCACCTCTGTCCTACACTTTTTAGCCTTCTGCAGTCCTGTAACCTTTAGTTCCCCCAATCCTAATTATAAATTGCATACTCACGTTGGTCCGGCACTATGAGCGGATGAAGCAAGTACTTGCAGTACTTTTAATGATATACGATTCACTTGATAACTATGATCATTACAATTTTTATTTACGCGTACTCTAGGAATTTAGTACATAATATTGTCCTTCGGTGGCCGATTGTATTTATTGCTATATTTCAAATATTATAGTGGACATTTATGGTCCATCCAATAGTAGTATGCTCTCACTCATTTTACTGAATCATTCCAACGGCTTCGCGTTTATGAGCAGAAAGGGCCGCAGGCTTGAATTACAGCGATAACTCTGATATAAACTTCGGATTAAACGGTCAAATTTTCATTTTCACCGAAATACGACCATCGATGTCGCCATATTGCCTCGGGTCCATTTCGTAACTTTTGTGATACAAAACTCTTGATGTAAATAAAAGAAATAAAAAAATAAATTGGAAGTTTTGCCGCGAAGTAAGTTAATTGGTGCGAAGTGTTGTACGCGCCCACCGTTAAATGTCGCCCGTCGACTTTTTGGCATTACGATAGCCTCCCATCGCCAAAGTTCGCATTATTGCAGCATCTGGCGCTGGCAACTCCAACGCACCTCTCTTATCGGCTGTTTCGCTTGCCCTCCGCGCGCGGCGCCTAATTCTCGTGCTGTTTCATCCGAGCGCCTTCGCAGCTTCTTTCAGCCTTCCTTCCCTTCGCTCCAATGTTTGCGTCAAAGTGTGCGATTTTGGTAGGAATAGGACATCGTCGCCGTCAAGTTTCGATCCAGTGTCATTAGGATGCAAAGCATATCCTAATTTTACGATTACTTATTGTCACATTCGATCCTACCCCGTTGCATTTTTTTGCAGGAGTTGAAGAAATAAAAAGTTATCTGTTTCATGGTGTCGTAGTGTCATGGCGTGTCAAATTATGTGGAAACAGCAAACTTTTAATTCCATCAACTCCTACGATAAAAGATTAAAATAAGATCACGACGGCTACTATTACTTACCTTATCTTACGTAAATTAAACCCAAAAAATTATGTATTATGCTTAATTATGTATGTCATTTGTTTCCCGCTGCTTCTCGGCAGGTTCCTGAATAAAAACGTGGTGTTACCGCCATCTTGGCAGTCTCACGCTATCCCTTGAATTGGTATGTTCATTGACCCGATGCACCACATTGGCACACCAGTATATTGTTCCTCATATTGCCCCTGCGCCGGCCTTTTACTTACTTATGCTATTTTTACTGCTATTTTCGACCCGTTATCACTTATCTGCAATCCGGATAACCGTATCTTTCGATTGTTACCAACTCTTCCAACATTTGACTTTCCGACAAGTTGTTGAAACCTTGGTGTACACTCGTGACATAATCTGAGTCTGTTTTTGTTTTTAATATTCGAGCCTTGATGTTTTTAAGGCCATTCAAACCCAAGGAGGTTTTTGACCTCACCAAAAATGCTCCGCCAACTCTCTCCGTCTTGCATCCAGCCAGAATCTATTCCCATTTTTCTTATGTCTTTCTCAATTTGGTCTCTCCAGCGTAGACATGGCCGTCCCGGAGGCCGCTTTCCCCTTGGTAAACCATCTGATACCACTTTTATCATTGTATCCACTTCTCTTCTTGTCACATTGCCTGCTCACCTTGGCCTTCTACTCTTTATCTGAGATATTTTGTCTAGGTTGTCACAGCTATTTTTTGGTTTTTATCCTCCATGTCCCTCTCCAAGATCTTGAGGGCCTGAGAAATGCCTCTTGGTCACAGTGCCCAATGACAGAGAAACCCCGAGCCACACCTCCAAGTGGTGGAGAGCGGGCAACCATTCAATAATGGGCTAAGTGGCAGGGGACCGAGTGGATGCCGGGATAAGCACCATCCTCCACAGTACGTGGAGTTAGGGCACCCTCTTGCCCTTGGGGTAAGAAATTACCCCTAAAGGCGGAAGAACCTACCATTGGTCAACGGCATAGGATGCAGAAAGGAACTGAGACACTACTGCATTAAAGATCCTTGGATGTCTCAAGTATCAGTAGTCATGATGGAACAAGCTTTAGTAAAATATTCCGGATTAGTCCCCCATTCGGATCTCCGGGAGGGGACTGCTCAAGCTTTCGTTTCAAATAATAAAAAGAATAGGAATATGCGAGTTGGTACCTGGAATGTGAGAACTCTCCTTAAGGCAGGAAAACTAGAGAATCTAAAGATGGAAATGGATAGAATGAAAATAGATATCATTGGCGTTGCAGAGACAAGATGGCCAGATAACGGTGAGTTCTGGAGCGGAGATTACAAAGTAATACACACAGGAACCATTGAAGGTAGACCTGGAGTAGGAGGGGTTGCAATAGTGATGAACAAAGAAGCTGGAAAGAAAGTTAAAGGATACCTACAGTGTGACGGGAGGATAATCCTTGTTAAACTAAACACAAAACCAAAAGATACTATCGTCATACAAGTGTATATGCCAACTACTAATGAAAGAGATGAAGAAGTGGAGAAAGTCTATGATATGCTGATTGAGTTGATAGAAGGAATAAAAGGGGATGAAAATGTTATAATCATGGGCGACTGGAATGCCACGGTTGGAGAGGGAAGAGAAGGGATGATTGTTGGACCTTTTGGTTTGGGCAAAAGAAATGAGAGAGGTGACCGACTGGTAGAGTTCTGCTCCCGATATCATTTAATAATAACAAATACATGGTATCAACATCACCCACGCAGAAGGTACACGTGGAAAGCACCAGATGGACAACGAAGACACCAGATTGATTATATACTGGTGAAGCAGAGATTTAGAAACCAAATTAAAGACAGCAGAAGTTATGCCGGACCTGATATTGACAGCGACCACAATTTAGTCTTATCAGAGTGCAATTTAAAGTTTAAAAAGCTTCAAACAAAGTATGCAGTTAAATGGGATGTAGGAAAGTTACAAGAAAAAGAAGTGCTCTCCTTATTCAAAGAACAAACAAATAAACAAAGAACTGAGAAGCCAAAGACTATTAACGAAAAATGGGAAATGATAAAAAAACAGGGTGCTAACAACTGCAGAAGAAGTATTAGGCAAGCGGAGGCAGATTAACAGGAAACAATGGATAACTGCTGACCTTGTACAAAAAATTGAAGAAAGAAGAAAATTAAAAAATAATAATACAGTCGAAGCACAAATACAGTACAGGGCTCTCAGAAACGAAATAAACAGAGAAACCATAAAAGCAAAAGAGGCCTTCTGGGAAGGAAAATGCCAAGAAGTCGAAGAACATATGAAACGTAATGAAATGGATTCGGCTTATGGAATAGTGAAGAAATTCTTTGGAAATCATAAAACTAGAAGCAATGGACTACGGAACGAAAATGGCAAAATAATATATGAACAAGATGAATTGGGAAAAATGTGGAAACAATACATCGAGGAGTTATATGATGGATATATGACAATTAGTACAAGCACAGTGATTGAGAACGAAGGTGAAATCAATCAAGAAGAAGAAGGAGACAGCATACTGAGGGGAGAATTTGAAAAAGCACTATCAAAACTCAAGAATAATAAAGCACCTGGCATAGATGACATACCAGCAGAATTATTGAAGATGACTGGAGAAGAAACACATAATGCACTATATCAACTAGTGTGTGAGATTTACGAAACAGGTGACATTCCCTCAGATTACCAAAAGTGTATAATGATACCAATCCCAAAGAAAACATCAGCCAACAGATGTGAACAATACCGCACATTGAGCCTTGTCACACATGCCTCTAAAATACTGTCTATCATTGTACTAAGCCGGATTGAAGATAAGGTTGAAACTCTCCTCAGCGAAGACCAATTTGGATTTAGAAAAGGACGAGGAACCAGAGATGCAGTACTTGCCATTAGAATCATATTCGAAAAAAGATTGAGTAAAGAAAAGAACACCTACATAGCTTTTGTTGATCTTGAAAAAGCTTTTGATAGTTTTGATTGGAAGCAGCTCTTTACCATAATGAAAGAAGCAAAGATAAATTACAAAGATAGAAGAATTATCTGGGGTCTCTATAGAGAAGAAATTGCAGTGCTGAGATTTGGACAATATGAACAGCAGGCCAAAATTAGAAAAGGAGTGAGACAGGGATGTTCATTGTCACCTGCGCTATTTAACTTATACCTACAAAGAGCACTGGACGAGGCAGAGAGCAACTTACCGGAAGCAGGAATTAAGGTCCATGGGCAGAGGATATATAAGCTATGTTTTGCGGACGACTTAGTAGTCTTGGCAGAAAGTGAAGACCAACTACAAGAAGTGCTTAGGGAGATGGAAGTCACGCTGGCTAGATACAATCTAAAGTTAAGCAGGACCAAAACCAAGACACTCGTTGTAAGCAAAACAGGAATACCAGCACATATAACTTTGGGTAATACACAGCTGAACAATGTAGAAGAATTCACGTATTTAGGAAGCAAGATCACCACGGATGCCAGAAGCAAAAGGGAAATAAGCAGTAGAATACAACAGGCAAAAATAGCTTTCAACAAGAAGAGAAAGATATACGTTTCAAAAAACATGAGTATCAAGATTAGGATGAATCTACTCAAAACTTTTGTATGGAGCATAATGCTTTATGGTAGTGAAACTTGGACGATAGGAGCAGCAGAGAAAAAAAGGATTGATGCCTTTGAACTATGGTGCTACCGTAGAATGTTAAAAGTTTCATGGGTAGACCGGGTAACGAATGAGGAGATACTGGAAAGACTGGGAGTGAAAGCAGACCTGTGGAGAATTCTAACTGCAAGGAGAAGTAAATGGGTAGGACATTTACTGAGACAAAATAATGGATTGGTAAAAACAGTTTTAGAGGGCACTGTGGAGGGGAAGAGCGGCAGAGGAAGGCCGAGGTTGAGCTATATCACCCAAGTTATGAAGGACATGGGCTGCAACAGCTACCTAGAGCTGAAGAGGCTGGCGGAGGACAGACAGAGATGGAGAGACTGCTGCAAACCAACCCAAGGGTTGATTACTTAGAAGAAGATCCTCCATGTTCCCTCGTTGAATATGGGACCATAAATACACCTTAAAATTTTGTTTTCGAAAACTATCAGCTTTTATTCAGTATGCTTTGACACTACCCACGCTTCTGAACTATACTAGACAATTGGTATTTTTGTACACCCTTATTTGGGACTTTATTAATAATATTTTTATTAGCTCTTAAGTACAAACCAATAAAATCGGTTGGAATGTAATATTCTAGCATTTATTTCAGTTTCCTCTTGATTTGCTAGGTCAATATTTACCCTCAAATATTTAAATTCGGTTACTCTTTCGAAAGTAAAATTTTCCACTTGCAGATTGTTCCTCATATTGTCCCTGTGTCGGTCTATTAAATATTTATGCTATTTTTTCTGCTATTCACGGCCTATTAAAACTTACTTATGTGCAATCCTGGTAACCGTATCTTTTGGTTGTTACCAACTCTTCCAACATTAAACTTTCCGGAAAGTGTTTGAAACTTCGGTGTACACTTTTGACAGAAGCTGTGTCTGTTTCTGTTTTCAATATTCGAATCTTGAGGTTTCAAAGAACCGGCATTTTGTCTCCTTAAATGGAGGCATCAATCAATGGTCATCACTTTCGTTAGTGGAGTAGGAAACGAAACCCCTGCTCTTTTAGACGTTAAAGAAAGTGTTTTCTTGAAAAAATGAATTTAAAAGAAGTTTTTACATATTTTAATCCTTGATATGGAGGTGCAATTCACGGGAAAAATTATTCACAGGCATAAAAAATATAGACATTCAATTATATTAATAATCACGACGGTATATGTCAAGAATATCAACGGGTGAAGGATCCGTTAATGGATTTTCAATCGTATCAACGGTTAACAGTTAACAGTATGTATGTCAGTATGCCACCATCGATGTTATGCCTGCATTATATACGCGCTGTATGATTTTAAACACGTTCATTTCAGAAACTATATTGATTACCATTACCTTCTGCCAATCAGAAATATTTCTTAATAGTTTTCTTATAGAAAAATTTCAAATTACATAGTTTTGTGTTTAAAATGGAATTTTAATCGACTTTTTCATCATTTATTAAAAATGTAATGATGTAACGGCTTTTAATATTGATTAAGAAGATGAAAAAGTTTGGTAACCAGCAGCTTTTGACAGACGAAATCTATCTAATGGCTAATCATTGCCACATGATCCTCATATGTTATTCAGGTAGCACTTGTGTGTAGTTAAGTAGATGTTGGGGGGGGGGGGGGAAGAGAGACACGCCCTGCCAAACGTCGTCGAGGTGGCTTTCAGGGTGTCATGTAGATGTAAATGAAGTCTACACAACTGATTCCTCGGGGGAGAAGTGCACTAGTAAAACAAGGGTTTCTTCTTTTACCTCGCGTGCCCCGGCCTGCGCTATTAAAATACTTTCTTGGCCGCAACTTCGAGGTGGCTCACGTGATTTATGAGATTAAGGGGGACTAGTTGTCCGAAAAGTTTTGCCTTTTAAGGTTCCAAACTGATTGGAAATAAAACGAAAGGTAGTGCTGTAAGTTCTCATTGGATTAGAGTGAAAAGCGACCTAGGAGGTACTGCCTCAGTTTTAATTGCCACCGAAGTTTTCGAGGTAGAACTTAAAGCCTTGGGTGTTCTTGAGTTCTGCGGATGATAGCTGCATTGGAAACGTCCTCTCTTCACATAGACTGCACACTTCGGCTAAGTGACGTGTTGCCTACCTTTGTGAGTAGATTCATTCCCCAAGGGAGAACGGTGAAAAATCCCGTTTCTTCTTCAGAATTTTAAAATCATTATTTTCTGTGTCACTGTGATCAACTTTCATAGTGTCTACTTAACGACTGTAAAATGGGACTTAAAAAAATATTTTTATCATAATTCTCAAAAATTGAATGATTGTTAAAAACGAAATCTTACATACCGTTGCAATCACTTGCAATCATAATTAATTCCCCGATCCGATTCGTTTTTCTATACGCAACCTTGAGATAAAATTATTGCTAGTAATTATTGATAATAATCGTCGAAAGATTATTCGGAATTGTTTCATCGTGATGTTTTGCATTTTATGGAATCGTTTTTGTAATAAAATAAATTCTTCTTCCTTAATACACTACTATGCATTGATGTTTACGGAACGCACTAATATATTCTAAAGATCGAGTTTGAGAAATTTTTCGAGCATTTCGAGCAGAACGAAGGTAACGAACGCTGGAAAAAGTTCATAATATCTAACGGAGGCTATTTTGAAGACAACAGTGTTAATGTAAACAAACAAATAACTTTTTTGAAAAACTAAAATTCTCGTTATTTCTTGTACACACCCCGTTGTACTACCTTGAAAATGAGATGGTTTATCCAAATTTGGGTGGCTCGGTCATAAAATCCGTGTACTGTACAAATGTTTTCTGATGATTATGTTACCTGTGACATGCTCCCACAAAATATCGACATCTATCCTTAGCTTCGATAAACAGTGTTCTTTTTTTTCTCTCTCTCTCTTCTTCTCTTTATATCTCTCCTCACACTGCTCCACTCTTTTGTAGTGGACTTAACGGGTCGAAGGTGATTCGGTCCTCTTTTTTATTGCTGTCCCGAAGAAGTAAACGTTATGAGAGGGAATCTTTATGGACCATTCGGGAGTACGAACCGCAAAAGTCGTGAATTGTTAAACGACCGTCTCCCTCTGGCCACCTTCGAATAACATCCCACTCAGGTGGTCTAATTGGAGTGTGACGTCTTGCGGAACAACAGCTATCGCTAAAATCCACGGCCTCCTTTTGTTGTGACGTCTTTTTGCCTGCTACGCTGCCTCATACCTTTACCTTAAGATTTAAACGAATTTATCCCGTCTCAAGACACATCTGTAACATACCCCTTATTATTAGTTATTTTGTGTGATGTGGTATACTTCTTGAAAAATAAATAACTTCTTATACATTAAGTAATCAAATTTACTTTTTACTTCTTACACAACCAGACGCACTTTTTAAACAAACTACATTGATACGTCGCTAGCGATGCGTAGCCTGACTCTAAAATACATACTGATAAATAGTAACCAATTATGGATTCTTCATTGATTCTCCAGCATATAGAAGGAGAATTTACGTGTTGTGTTAAGGGCAGAATGGGCTCAATTTTCGATATATCCCCTTCTTATCGAGATGCTCAGGCTAGACTCGATCCAGTGACCTTTAGATTAACACGGTAGGACTTTAACACACTGTCACCAAGGCTAAATATATTGCCTAATTTTCGACGATAGATCTTGAAGATTACTAGATCACTGGGTATAGAGAACTGGTGTACCTATTTCCTCAAATATAAACTCGTTCAGTTGGGTAACTAGTTATGGTAATAGTCCTACGTTGTATGGCCTGACTAGGCTAGCCGCAATTAACCGATATTTAGAGTTTTGGTTTTAACTACGGCTGTTTGACTCTATTTGTTTCACCGCCATTGAATCCAAGTGAATGATAATTTAAGCTAAAAAATCCTTAATTTTATTTATCTGATCTTAAATTCTAAATAAAGCCATGCTTTTATTTAATTTCTCATTAATTGTGTATATGATTACTTTTATGGCTAGTTAATAACCTGAGTTCACCACTTGTTAATGTCAACTGGATGAGGGAATGAGAGTGTGTGAAAAATCATAAAGTAGTTATAAATTCCATTATCATGGTTAAAAAATAACGCGAACAAAACACGGCCTTGATTTGTAAATGGAGCCCAGATTTGGTCCCGGTAATGCAGTCGGCTGCAATCAAAAGCATATCCCGGTGGAGAACCCGTGAAAAATCACTTCTATCAATAACTTTATTCTGAAATTTGGGTTTAAGTTGGAGAGCTGTATTTTTCCGTAAATTTAAACCCGCGCAAATTCTAACTTCGTCCACGTGGCTGGAAAGTTTCAGATGAAACCCCGAAATTACGGCTTGTAACACACGTTTTTTTATTTTCACTGCCTGGATTTGAGGCTGGGTCGTTCTTTTTTGTGCATTTTGTTCCCTGCTGCAGTTTCCCGGGGTTGGTTGTGTGAGGTAAAGGGGGGCAGGCAAAAGAATGGAAGAGGGTTTGTTATATCCCTCCCTTTCCCAGGGCGGCCACATGTAATACATTTGGGGTGCGGGCGAGGGAGTTTGTCGGTGCTGCTTTCTGGCGGAAGGCACTGTTTGCTAAAATTTGAAAATAATTATCTTTTAACTTATTTCGTTGTACTCGCTGGAGTCATGCCATTTAAGGTATAGTTCAGAACTTTTTCCAACTAGGCTAGTCAAAGATTGTAAAATAGGTAAAAAAAATATTGCAGTCCAAAATTTTTGTGCAGAAGCAGAGCATGGAGAAAACAACTCACTGAAATTCCTGGCTCCCTGGGGGCGAGCTGAGGCCCCCTCCCCCTCAATGATCACTTTTTGTACACTTAGACCCACTATATGCGCCAAGAAACTCAATAAGAAAGCTTAAGCTGAACTTTGAACACCATAAAGAGTTCCTGTATGCTTAATCTGGTTCAATTTTTACATGATATTTGATTAAAGGAAATTTAAAAATTTCCACAACCACTTAAATATCACTTCCTGATCTTTTTTAATGCATTTTCTATTATCTTCAGATTATATTGCTGGAGGATTATTAAAAATGTCTTGAAGTCAGCCATGAAGTGAAATTAAGGTGAGATGGAGAAAAGGTAACATGGAGAAAATTGGCTGTAATTTTTTTAAGTTTAATGCGATGAAGTTAGCTGAAAAATTCCTGTTGGATAATAGCGTAGAATAATCTGGGATAAACATTCATGGACTTGCCCACTAGTATGATGATCAGCATTGAAAATTTTAATCTAGAAAAATCATTTTTCCACATCTGGATTCGAACCAGGGTCCCAAAACTCGTGCCGATAGCTCCAACAGCTCACGATAGAGATTTTTAATCAATATATGATGAATTTACTTCTCTTTTCAGGGTAATAGAATTTCAAACGTTGGTTTAACATTATAAAAGTATTATACGAGTATTCGAAAATGGTAAATTTTACGCCTTCTGCAATTGGTAAACTACAACTCTTTTATATAATTGATATGAACCTTTATTCATCACATTTTACGAAGTGTAATTTATTAATACTGTACTGTTCATCAGAGGTCTGTCAATACGTTTTTTAAAGCAGGAGTCGTCTGTCAATTTAATATTAAATTATCTCAAAACATTTTCCCATTTTTGAAAAAAATTACTGAAATATTTTTGCTACTGTTCTGTTATATTTTTCTATGTCTAAATTTAAATTATTCTATAATAAAGATGAACATTTTTAGAATCCTTTGTAGTGAAACTTTTAATTCTAATGATAATTTTATTACATATTATTAAGCAATTAAAATGTCCTGTATTTCTCGTATTTATAGCGTAATATAAAGGAAAACTTAATGTGTTTCACTTAACTTCACGAAGTATTTTGCACTGAATTGTAAACAAAAGCGTCAAACTTGATTAGCAAATGAAAAACCCTACCCTAATATGCAACTCCATCTCTCGTATCAAGTTATGTGCGTGAGTGTCCAACTACCCTACGCGGTAGTTATATGCAAACAGTTGTTAGTTATTAACTTTTATTTTTTAATTAGTTAACATTTTAATTAATTAAATTAAGATTTATTAGTTATGAACTTAATTATATTAGAGAATATTCGCTAAAGTGGGACAAAATTACAGTTTTCTACACATGACATTTCATTTCACAACGCGTCGTGCGCTGGTCTGCAGTGACGTAACTCATTCTCCATCTGCGATCAAGACCGCTCCTCCGTGGATGCATTAAACCTCGGGCGCAAGCTGTAGGGCGGGTAATTTTAGGCTCGGCCGACATGTTTAGCGATGGAATGCTTTTAGGTCCATCGCCGCGTCTCTCTTCATAACCGTAAGAAAGAAACTTAAAATACGAGTGGGTTGCAGCTGCTTCGCCTTACAAACTCTTTTAATGCCTGCAGTTTCTTTCCTCGGCTCGGGTTATTGCTCTGAAGTAAGACGAACGATGCGAAAGCACTTAAATGCCAAGAGGTTCAATTTAGTTCTCGATCGGATTCTTCATTGGGGGGCGCTTCCTTCTTGTAACGGGTGCGCATTATTTGAGTTGCAAACTCCGGCATTGTGCGAGTTCTTTCTTTGCCGATTAGCTCCGGCGTAAACCTCAGGGAACATCTCAATTAGAGTCCCCGTGTTTTTTTTTGTGGGCCTTCGTATTTTTTCCTCCCTTTTTACCTCAGCATGTAAATGTTTTGTACACCGAGGAGGAACGGAACCACTATAATGGGTTTCCCACGTGTAGGTACGATACTATTATACGTTGCCTTGGAAAAAATGTTATCCTATTTGGTTTTTCAAACTACATTGGATACTTTATACTTTATTGCTGTAGTAGGAAGAACGGCTCTACAAAATAAGTACCCAGCGGGTTGGTATGTAGCTCCTGTGCGTTAGTTTGCTAAATTTATTATTTAAATAGGCTTTGTTTATTTGTTTTGAATTTTTTTCCTCTACGTTGATAAAATGAATGGTTAAAAATACCTTTTTTCCATACAATCATGCCTATTTTCAAAATTGAAAATTTATTATTTGAATCAATAGGGTCGAAATGGACAGCGTAGGGGAAAATGGATTAACAGTACTTTCTCCTGGAAATATAAGTAACAAAAACTAAGTAAACATATTCATGAATAAAAACTTTAACGATCAAACTAAATTATGTTTTTAGATTATGTATTAAAATAAAAACAGGTATCGAGTATTTCAGCAAAAAAGTGCGGTTACCGAAAAGCATTGAAAAATGCGAGTAATGTAAGCTGTATCCAGATAACAAAGCCCGTTTGGATTCAAATTTCTGGTACAATCATGAAGAAAAATCCTTGTTTGTCACTTGAGCTGTAAAAGCGTGTTATGGTATCAACAGGTGGAGGAGTAATGTTTGGTAGTCTCTTGAATAATCCGTAATCATTCGACTTAAAATGAGAATTTAACACTGGAACCGCTGAACTTTCCAACCCCACCAAAACCGCGGCATGGGACTTTTTTGTCCCATTAACTACATACGTTGATCCTGTCATGTTTAAGTATAATTGACGGTTTTTTTGTGGCTTGTGTGAAAAAAACACGTGTTTAGGTAATGTTTAAAACGTTTTATTAAGTATAACTAGGAATACAGTAAAGTTGTTTTGACAGCAAAAGTGTTGTTTGTCAAGAATAACCAGGTAACGTCAAGGACAGTCGACAGAGGATGTGAGTAGGCGGCCGGCACAGTGCACAGATTATTCCCTTCTACGCTTCTAAGTGGCAGAATAACGGTATCTTTGCATCGATCCCCTTCGTAATAAACTGTTATCATGCGAAATACAAAATAAGTGTATAAAAAAACTGAAATTGTATGTTTTCCTCATATGGGACAAAAAAGTCCCATCCCGCGGTTCTAGGTAAATCGTCGTTTTTCTCGTAAACCAAACATCGAACAATAATTTCTATACGACCATTCGTAAGAGCATGAAAGATGAGTAAAAGTCAGTAAATTTCAAAGGGATCAAATCACTAGTACATGAATGGCAAACATTTTCAAAGGGCGATGGGACATAAAAGTCCCGTCCGCGGTTCTAGTGTTTACGTCATTCCAGTTTATGCTTCAGCGTCACTTATTATGCTAATATGCCGATATACATACGATGCCACAAAATTATTTTAACCCATTGATGCCGAAAGAGATAATTTTTCTTCAACAATTTTAACCTTCCGTCGGCCGAAATTGATCTGACAGACACAGTGCGAGTGTTTTTTTTTAATCTCTCCGTCCCAATAGGCGGCATAGACCCTTTATACTCTTAATAACGCTTTAATAGCTTTATGTTTTGACACGCTCTATGCAATATTTCCCTTTTCATATTTATACCGACTGTTCAGAGGCGGATTATACAGCAGAATTAAGTAAAATAATGCTACTGTAAAGAAAAATAAAAGCATTATAAGATGAATAAGATAAGAAAATAAAAAAACGATCTTTTAGATCACTTAGAATTAACATCCTAAATTGCATTACATATGATAATACTTAATGTCCTAAATAGTTCGTCAAATTGCACTTTGCTGGATAGGTCCGAGGCCGTATGATGGCTTCTAAAGGGGTAAATGCATAGCATGAAAGATATCATGTATCTATGTGTTCGAGTACACTAATAATGGTGACTTCAACTTTAAAAGCGTACCACTTAGCCACATTAAGGGTTAATAATGTTTTTTTTTTCTTCAAATCTGCTCCTATCAGGCACATTGCTCCTGAACTCAGTAGTTCCAATATTGCGCCTGATGGAAGGTTAATCAAAATTAAGAATGTTTCTTCGTAATTACCTTCAGGAAATTCAAGAAGAGTAATTTTTAAAAAATAAGAAGGAAAAAGAACAATTTTTTTTCCTGGAAACTTAAGTTACCAGCAATGTTCTACAGTTTAGAAATCACAAGTACAATACTTGAACAGCAAAACTTTTTCACAGTGGTATTAACGTTTGCTACGCATGCGCATAGCGCAACAACATTTAGAAATATGCAGAATATATCGCGAGTGGCACGAGCCAACACTTCAATGTCAAGCTCGGAAATGAACACTTGTATACCCTACGCAGACTCGCCCTCATAGATACGGTTCGGTTTGATGGCAGGGTAAAATGCCGACGTCACTCGACAAAGGAGAGAGTGGACAAAATACAAAGGAAACAATGGGTACTGTAAGACGCATATTTGTGGAGAAAGAAATTTTCAAAAATGAGCAACAATTTTGGCAACTCATGTTAAAAATTGGCATTAATGGGTAGGGATACTTACATTGTTCGAGATACAAGAGAATGGGGATGTAAAACTGGTAACTAAGGGATACCATGATTCAGCTTTCTTACCTGAAAGAAAATAATTGGTTTATTATAATCCTCATCCTCGCTTATTCACTAAACATACAACAATGGTGTTTCTGATGAGAGTTCAAGGGATTTCAAGACAAAGGTGAAGAAATTGTACCAATATATCGGATGGATTTATGTATTTGTTCTGGTGGGTGAGGAGAAAGAGATGCGGAGGAAACAGAAGGTATGGATTAGGTGATACCAAGCGGGGAGGGGATGTTGAAAACAGTGTTAGAGGGTAGAATGTCGGACACTCAAAGGAGAGGAAGGAAGGAGAATAGGATTTTTAGTTATCTGAAAGGCCTTATCTGAAAGGAGTAGGCCTTATTGTTAATTAAAGAGGGAAGTCGATAAAAGGATGGAATAATGCCAGAATACATCTCAATCACTCCATAGAAACCTATCTTAATCGGTGGATTATTTTAATAACAATAACTATTAATAATTAAATAATTACAACCTGCCACTTCTCGAGAAAATTTTTCAACCCAGCAGAACAGTAAATTTAATTATATTATGAAAAAGATAAAGATTCTCCACTATCAATTCTTTATTTGAAACTGATTCAATTTATGTAAGCACAAAATTTATGTAAGGAGGTTAAATTTTTTCCTACATTGCCTACATTATTTCTTCTTAACCATATTTGGATCATCAGAAGGTTCTCTCCCTTAATAATTTTCCCATCAATTATTAATGTACGTGACATCATAAGAAAATTTGTAGACTTAATGTTTTGCACTGTAATTGATACACGGTTACAATAATTAAATAGATTAACACCAATACCCCTGTGATCCCATTAAAATTTCACAATTGAAAATAACAAAATATTTATGAAATTCATTAGCCGAGCGATTCTTCGGCCAGAGGAATAGGACCCGCCAGAATAATAATAATAAATACCTTCTCTAATTTTCTCGAAACAAATATCATTACTTTAAATATGTAATGCATTCGTAGGGTTATTCAATGATTATTTCAAATGGATTTGAATCACGGAAGATGAAAGGTATCCGTGGTCGAAGTAATTCCGGAGAGTATGCCCACAAGGGTCGATCCCTTTCCCATTGGCGGCGGTGGCGTAGGGCGAAAATTCTTTTTTTTTGCCGACTGTAGCAAAATGGATAGTTGGAAGGTTGGGGGGTTGGTAGCACAGGGGGGAGGGGTTACTACATCAAAGGAGGAGGCGTCGTCTGGCGAGCGAGCGGTGCGCCCGGCGAGTCCTCTGGCGGATGGATCGCTCGACTAATGCGATTGCCTGTCTATCGAGCTGGCTGACTAAGGGGTTCCCCCATGCCTCGGAACTCGCTGACTCCGGCCCCTCGGTGAGCTGACGCGCGCCGCACTCCATTTGCTGCGGGAAGGCTAATTGGCCTTCGCTCGGGTGCGGACGTCCTTTGGCGCGGAGTGCAGACGAGACGGTGGGTAGCGCCAGCGAGCGGGTAAACGGACTTATCGGCTATATAGCCCAGCGGAAGGGATTTCTCTCTCGGAATTTGATATGAATAAAAGTCATAATCTGCTTCTGCGCACGCGTCCTAGGGTTTTGTAATATCTACATCCAAATTTGTGCTAGAACTCGGATGACGTCATGGATTTATCAATGCATGTACACATGAATAGCCTTGAGAAAAAATTCCGTTGGACTGGGTATCGAACCACGGACCTTTGGCTTTCCAGGCCACTGCGCACACCACTACGCTATCCAGGTTCCTGATCTTCCGTCCGAGGCTCATGGTACTAGACGACGACTACATGTACGACCATTGTGTGACGATTCGAGTGGCTTCCAGCGGCGCCCGGGTAACGGCTTACTTTAATGCCTCAATTCTGTGAGAACGGTTCATCTCCGTTGTTAGATCGACATCGTCTTAAGCAGTGGTTGACTGATTGATCGACTCATTTTATGATCCAGCAGCTCTCCAAATTTGGTCATTATGATTTATAAATACAGGATACCCCTGTACCCCCTAAGATCAAAATGGCCAAATTACCGATCATTTAATAGATATGAATGGCTGATTTCTTCTACCATGTAGATTTGTAAACGGAGATGCCATGTCATATATTTTACCATTTCAGTTTTTTTGGATTTCACATGTATAGCACGACTCATGAGACGTGTGACGCAACTTGCTTAAAACAAACTCTTCAAGACTCAATATGAAACTTCATGATGGTGGGGAAATATTTTCCCTAATAACGCATTTAATGTTTACATTATCATTTTGTTTACTTCCAATGGAAGTAGTCTTTTCGTGAGGTTTATTGCTTACTAAAAAGCATTAAGGTTTCCATAAAATCCTTCTTAAAAAACTCAATTGGCTAACTTTTTCCATATTAAAACCGAAGTTTGGGGTTTCAATATTTGCCTCGACTTATGGTAGTTGAGCAGCATCCTCCAACTTTCTTTTTTCATTTCATCTGAGAATTTTGAGCTTGGTAAAATCCTCTTTCATGTTAAAATCAGCGCCTCATTTTACAGGAAATATGTTCAGTACACATTCCAAACCTCTTCACATTCTGCATGATTCAGAAATTCCGTTTGCGATTCGGTAGAGATAGTTTATACGGAAGTTTGGTGATAATGAACTTTATAATGATTATTGATCTTATTAAACTTGAAATCACGTCATCGACTATACAGTACTTGCATGTAGAGACATATATTTTATGACACCTGTACATGCTACTCTCGTAGCAAATGTAACCACCAAAAAAATTGCATTTTTAGCAATAGTCTCAATAGAATCATGCATTGAATTGCCACTGATCCGTGACATCTGCACAAACATTTGAACGGGTCCTTAGGATACTTGGGATAGCCGGCTTCAGTTGGTATTTCTGGGAAAAAATTGTGATGATGCTTTACTTCTCACTTAAAAGATATAAATTGTGTTTGAAAAGTTCTCAAATTGATTATTTATGATGAGACGTCTTACGTCGACTCTCGGGTCGTGTAGATGTATTCACGTGGATTTACCAGGTTTTTGTGATTCGAGTATAATGATAAGCAAATTCCACTAAGGTAACCAATGAGAAAACCAGGTTTATACATCCCATTATTTCCATGAGGATAGCATGTCAACATTTAAATGGAAGGTTACTATGACTTAGTCACTCCACTTATTTCAGATTCCCTTTAACACAGGTATAAATAATAACTCATAATAACTCGTGAATGTGGCTACATTAGTTAATATTTTCTTCAAATCTTAATATTCAAAGACGCTTGAATAATATACCTTACTGCGATTCAACTCTTGACTGCTTTCTAGCGTTTATCATTACGTTTTCTTTAATTTATCTGTTTTATCGTGACTGTGCCGAACTCAATCCACATACTCGTATTTTTATTCGATAATTACTCAATATATTTTTAAGAGGAAGGGTTTATTGTACGTATCCATTTTATTTACATTCAAATTGCAGATTTTTGGAAGCACCCTCAGCAGAAAAGCGACCTACAACCGTTGAACCAATCTTATAATTGAATTATAATAATAATATTTTCATTTATTTTCTTGAGCACCGAGGCCCATGAGAAAATATATGTATAACTTATTAGATTTTCAGCATTGGTACATACATAGAATTCCATACAAATGCATCCTGTGCAGATTACCAATAGCATGAAAACTATTCAGCAAAACAATATTTTCAACAAAAGAAAATGAAAATCACACTTTAATACAAGAGACTAATTACAAGAATCTAAAGTGATAATTTATTATGACAATATTGTCAAACAAACAATATTTTTATTTCAAAAAGAAACCGAAAAATTAAGATAACACTGTGATATAGCACAGTTCTAAAGTCAGTTAACCGTTTATTCAAATATGTGTCAATAAAAATAGCAATAACAATAATGAAAAATTAGACAAAACATGAATATGAAGAAGAAGAATTCAACTTGAAGTTAACGAGGCATTTTTTAGAAACCCATATGTGCTATGTTTAAATTAATTGATGTTTGTAATGCTTCTTATTTGGGCTGGGAGAGAGTTCCATATTCGTGAGGTGGTTACTATGAACGATTAACCCTTCGCCGGTGACGTGCGGTCTGAGAGACCTCTGCGTTTTTTTTAATTATGAATATTTTCAAAGTGACAGTTTTTAAATATTCAAAATCATCGTTAACTTCATATTTTTGCATAATAAAAGAATGCATAAATAAAAGGAATAAACGGGATAAATTCAACTGTTTCCTATTGGCTAGCCATCTTTCTTTAAAATTTAAGGCCTTTGTTGAATTATGGTGAGATATTGACACTTAAAAACGAGAATAATAATAATTCAAGTGTTTTCGGCATCAGTTTTTGGACCATGTTTAGAATTACTTTTTTGACCGAAAAATTTATTCGCATAGGTAACGCATAAAATATAAAGTTTCGAATGGTTTATAAGATAAAGAAACATAAACCTAAGCAATAAAAATCGCAACGTTTTATGAATATTTGATTTATTGCGGTCCCCCAGACCACACGCCAGTGGTAGTGTAACAAATATTTCACGTCACTGGTTAAGGGTTAATAGAATTATGATAGGTTAATATGAATAATGCTATGTAAAGCTACGCATAAAAATTTCATCGAACATATTCATGGCTGGGTTTTGATTCCTTCATTTTTTATCCTGGATATCATGAAATGAAACACTCTCGCGGAGTTATTTTTTTTATCACGAATCCTCACGTTTTCGAAAAAGAAACGCCCGAGCTGTCTTGAATGCGCGATGGAGTCCTTCACTTCCTTTCTGCATTCTGTCCATCGGCATCACTCTCCAAGGGAATCCCTCAAGGGTCGCTCGCAAAGGGGACGCTAATGGATCCTGGGATAACGGGGGGGGGGGGAGGCGGCGAGAGGGGTCCAAGTTGTGCGTCGGGAGAAGGGGTACATTTTGCGGACGACCATCGCTGCATTTCTTTCTTCTCGCAGATTTACGAGTTAAGTGTTCCATTACGGCTTCTTTTTTTTTATTCCCCCCTCCCTCCAGGTTCGAAAGGAGTTGTAATTAAATGTTGAGTGAGGGGTATTTCATCTCTCCCACACCGTGTGTTGCCTCGTGAGATGGAGGGAGGGGACGGGAGGAGTATTTCAAGTGGTTGGGCTGAGCTTCTTTTGTTGTCCGCCCGCATGCCGTGGCTTGGCGAGCGCTAATGGCACTCCACTTTGCTATAGAGGGCGTCTTAATACGCTTGTGGCGGAAGGAAGTGTTTTTCTCGGGAATACAGATTGGACCGAATTGTCTAAGCCGGCCTGTGATCAATGCCGAAAATTTCCATACCAACGGAGAAGAATCATACCATATTCCTTACACATTGTGGAGAAAAATTGTATCACGAAATCTTTTACTCTCGATAGGTGATGCAACGTGGAACCAAATTTACTGATGACGTTTAAATCGAAAATGCACCATTTTTTAAGTATAGAAACTTTGAGCCAAGCGCTCCAATTGGCCGCGTGTTTTCCGCCGCCGATGTGGTGCATGCTAAACTCGTGGGCAGCAGATTTACATGCTTCCATTGAAAATTATTGTTACCTAAAGACCGTTTCTTCGATAGAAAATTATTCAGCGCATTAATTTAGATTATTTGTATTAGCGGCTCAAAGTGGCGGTCTCTCTCACGGAAAATACGTTTTCATTTATCATTATATTAAAGTTTAGAGTTAAACATTCGTCTTCCCGTTGCAATAATGGATAAAATCAGTGAAAACATTACGTTGCAGGTGCCTATCAAACGATGAAAGCAGAAAGCTTGTGGACTCCAATGGATGTGATTTCGGGTGAATATAAGATCCTAAAATGTTTGTACCCTATCGGAGCCGTTACATAGCCTGTTACGCAGAAGTGACAGAAAACAGTGACGTAATTATTGGGGGGAATGAGGGGATAGATCCTCCCCCAAAGCCTCAGAGAAATTAAAAAAAATATTTAAAACTATTGTCTAGTTTGACATGTAATAACTACATCTGCTTAAAGTTAAATTTTTAATGCCAAATTATGTAGAATGTATCTCCAAGAATGTCATTTTTCAAAACTTTAACCAGATTTTATCGGAGGGGAAGTGTTCGCCATCCCATCCCCCCAAAACATATTCCTAGTAACGCCACTGACTGAAAACATATGTGAATACCGTGCAAACGTGTAAGTGACTTCATTTTCTACCGCTGATTAAGTTCCTTACTGCATTGATTATTTAATTATCGGAAACCTAGCGTAAGTGAATCATCCTACGGTATCAGGCGAACTAAGCAGTTTATGTATTTGGATTCAATGAGCCAATACTCTTTGGAAACCGAATTCGAAGCCGAATTCGAGGAAGTTTGATATCATTTTGGCCATAAGGCATGGCAGTTAAAGCCTTTGTCGGGGAATAGGCGCAATATCATGAATTATAGTCATGGAAATTCTTGACAAATGAGAGTTCGAGTTGAAAGCTTCGTCCTTGCAGTGAAGGATATAATAATGGTTGAGATGGCCGTGCGACAAGGCAGAATTTAATGAATTGCGAGCAAAAAAGAGGAACACGCGTGGAGAATTGCATTTGTCTGGTGATTGATTGAGGTGCCGCGTGCGCGCTTGTATCATCAGGTGGTTCCTGCGATTGTTGTGGAGGGGGCAAAGAGCAGGGGAGAGGAGGAAGGTGGAAGGAGGGAGGCGTTCGCCCCGCCCTCCGTGGCAAGGGTGCGAATGACGCGCACCTTGCAATAGGCATAATCGAGGTGCCCAATAAATGTGTTCCATTGCTTCCAATTTTATCAGGAACATGTCCATAATTGACGCGAAGACCACTGCATTACGTTTCATCCAACGGACGGAGTACTGCAATTGAATAGTGATGGAAAATTTTCAATTTTAATCGAAAGGAAAAGAAAAAGGAAAGAAAAACGTTAAAAAAATTGAAATTGGAACCAAAAGATCAATAAATTAAAAAAATTGACGGCTCTTTAAAAAACAGATTGTTTATTATTTACTATCCGGACTATCGGCATTGCTCGGAAAGGATAGTACCCAGGGAAAAGGGAAAATTGGAACTTGGAATTCATGGTCACGTAACAGGATTTTTATCTTTTCTATTTGAACGTATCAATAAGTGTACCTATCCGTCAGAATGTCCAACCGCGTAAGTTGTATGACGTAACTTAACAAACAGTAATCAGAAAACCTCGAAAAACGCGTCGGATGCAACCAAAAGTAGTCTTACGCGGGTCTGGAAGCATGAGAAGCACCTATATACTAACTTTGGTTGCAATATGTGCAGCAGTATCGAAACGCATAGCAAACAGACAGGCAGATATCCTCCGCTATATATACATAGCATTGCTGCGCTCCGCGCGTGCTTAGAATCCCGTGATCCGGCTTCGCCGTCTAATTTTGTGGGTGGTCAAGCAATTGTTATGCGAGTAACATTACCTAATCATATGATCTAAGTTTTGGTGATTTTCGGTATTGTTTAAGTTTTATCTCGGTAACCAAGGGCGATGAAAGTAATCTGTTACCAACATGTGGTAGAATACATTGTGAGAATATATATGAATAAATCATTATCGTTATTCAACTCATGAAACTACGTCGAGGGCAATGGAAAGTAAGACCTTTCATGACGCTACACATGAAAACCAACTTCAAAAATGACGAAAATGCGTGGTTACATTCAAAGTTTTCATAGGTAAGATAGATGTCTCTTATGGCATCCATATTTCGGGAGTAGTAGGTGAATAGCAAAGGTCTATCCGGAAAAATGGGAAGTGTCCTCCATTTTTATTTTTTCGCGGGAGAATAGATAGCAACAGTTAAAAAAAATACTTTTTCTGAATTTAAATATAAATCTTCATGTAATTGCAAAGTTTAACATAAACATGTCAGGTGAAAGTTGACGAAATTTTGTGTTAATGTATTGGAAATGGAACGCTTCGGTATTTAGAATTGTTAATTTTTTTCTGGAAAACCAAGGGTGACAAAAAGAAATTGTTACCAACATGTAGAAAAAGGATCATGTAAGCATATCCATAAAAATCATTTTAGTTGTCCAACTCACAAAATTAGGTCGAGGGCAGAGGAAAGTATGAATTTTCTACAAAAATCATCTTTCGGACGCCATTTTTGCAGAAATGAACTTGAAAATAAAGTAAAAACATTACATGAGTAAGTGGATACATTCATAAACTTTCAAAATGAACAACAACCATCCGCATGGCACGCACGGCAGTACGCGTGCATTAAATTGAAAACCGATACGTCCACGGAAAATGCGCGATTTACGATTAGTAGTAAAAATTTACAAATGTAGGTACCCACATTTAAGATTTAGGATCACCGTTGGGAACCATTCAGATTCACTAAAAATGTTTAAGAAATAACACTTAATTGAGGTGCTTTCTTGATGATTGAGGGCGTAGCTTTCCAATTTTACCGCCCTTAGAGAATAGTTCTTCACATGGGACGGAAGGCGCTAACATAGGCCGGTAAAGATGCTGTTTAGGTAGAAACGATTTGCTACGAAATGGTCCTGATCGAAGTTGAAAATTGAGAATAGATCGCATCTAGAAGGTCGTGGCTCGATATCGATTTCCTACATCACTGACTGTCGAAACTCGATTCTCCATTTTCATCGAAATTGAATTTTCTGTCAACACACTTGACTTATCTTCCACTCGGCTCTCAAACAGGGCTTGGGTAACAAATTTGTGCCTCCTCCTGGAATTGAACCTAGATTAACGTGGTGCACTGTACAACCAATACTCTAACCACCCCATCAACCCAATCCCCTACTTTTTTTTACGCCGTTATCCCAATGGCGCCTTTCGTATAGTGCAAATTAATGCCAGCGATGGCATTCTCTCCATCAAATCAACAACGTTGTCGTTCGCCTTTTCCAAATATGTATCTACCCACCACATCAATCTAAGTACCATTAAGTTAAGTCCATAAAATGTCAGATTTACTGTAAATATTCCCTCCACTGCACAAAATCGGAGTTTTATTCCAACCCACAGCCTAATGCATCCTTCCTACCGTGGAATATTCCATCCCTTTCCTCGCTGTTATTGTTCACGCCGTCCGATTTTTTTACCCACATTTAATCTTCTTATACGATTCCGAATTAAAGCTTTCCGCCATCCTTGGCTTTCGAAGGACTGATCTCTTAATGCGAGGAGTTTTAGGGAATTCCGAGCGACGCAAAAACCAGAAAATATCCGGGTGTAAGTTGATTCGGTTGATGATTGAGCCCCTCCCCAGGGATGATATTTGCAGCCACTAATCTCCCAAAACACACCACTTCCACCCCCCACCCACAGCCTCTCTTGTTCCCAAGGGAGCGCACTCCTCACAGCAGCGCCTCTCCCGGCCAAAGGAGACATCAATTAGGGCTCACACAGATTGACGTGCTGACGAGGGAGAAGGGGCTTTTATTTCCGCCGAGTATTGAGGTGGGGGGGGGGGGGGGTGGAAATTCCCCTTTGGTGTGAGGGCTCCCCCTAGTACCGATCAATGCCTCAAGTCCCCGGATGCTCATGTGGCCACAAGCAAGTCAAAGACGTCCCACTTATAGTCGGACTCCAGTGGTAACAGTTCGTTTTGCGAAGAAGACTATGCCACTCACTTTAAGCAGTTAACCGACAGACTTGCCTCTTCTCATTGAAAACATAGGTACGTTAATTATAAATGACTCCTGGAACCATACCATTGACGTCATGGCAAAATTAGCATTGCCGGAACGCGCTTTACTTCACTTTTTTTAAAGTGAAATATTACAGTGAGTTTTTATCACAAGTTATTATTTACCTTTTATTACAACTTTTGTTTTGGTTGCGGACTATTAGAAATTTTGAGGCAAAAAAATTGACAAAACTGTTATTTGACTAATACGTCTTTTGATAACCGGTGCCAGTACGGCGTTCGGACTCAACTGAACTATACCGAAATTCATTACAAGAGTAGTAGTCAATTTAGTATGAGTCTGACTGCAGTTTATTTATTTACTCATTCCCATACCACCGAAAACAGCGCATACTGGCCCTTTACTTACAGCAAGTTAACAATTACTTGTGCACAAACAAGCATGTCCTATATAGGGGAAACCTACCCAGGCGGGACTCGAACCTGTGACCTCTTGTTTTAGAGGCGGGGACTTTATCCCGCCGTCTCTGAGGACGGTAACAAATGAGTAATGTGAAGAATTGTATCCACGAGGATTTTGGTAGTTGTGTCAACAAAAGCGGACCAAACTTTGATACGATGAAATAGATTACAATATCCGGTATGATATTTGGAGGATTCTACTGATTACTGAGGTCATTCGCATCATAGGGATGAGTAGAGAGGAGGGAAACCCGGAAACGGCATCAACATGATAATAACGAAAGGCGCCAAGGGGACCACGAATTAACTCCCACCTGACGGACGGAGTGTGATGCTTTAACTGTCCTCCACAGAACATTAAAGCAGAGATTTAGCAGTCTCTGAAAAATCTGCGCCATCGCCGGGATTTATATTTATTTAAATTTCTTGATATTATTAACGCTTCTAAGTTGGACTGGAAGAGAGTTCCATATTGTAGAGGCGGTTGCTGAGAACGATTTATTCATATAAGGGATGCGATCTTGTGGGATAAGGAGATTAATGGTATGTTTTCGGGAGGGTGAGATGCGTACTTTAGTTTTTTTCACGAATTTCTAATACAAGTAGGGCAGGTAACTGGTTGTTATGACACTGAAGGCTAAAGTTATTATCAGAAGGGTGCGACGCTACTTATATTTACGCCAGTTAAGGCAGTTTTAAGTGTCGCTGATATGGTCCTATTGTTTTAGATCGCAAATAAATCTTACAGCTGAATTCATAGTTACTTGGAATGTATTAGTGTTTTCGTCATCTTGGTTTGTAAACAATACTGCACAATAATCCAGGTTAGGGAAGACTAATGTTTACTAGAGAAATGCGTACATAAGGTCTGGCTACTCCCATCCCATCACTCGCGCCATTACCGTAGAGTTTTCTATTTTCCTTCGTTCTTTGCTATTTTGATTCGATACGCTCCACCCTTTGAATGTGGAGAACCGTATCCATGTGGAGGGTGGAGTTTGTCCCCATCTCCCCACGCGCACTCCGAAATCTTGAGGCGTTGGAAAATTGTCAGCAAATAAATATCGCTGCTTCACTTTGCTCTTGTTGTTACTTGTGCTTCCAAATGCCCCTTGAATGACGTAGCCCCCCCACTTCTATGCTAGCGTTGAGTCGTTTTGGCATGTACTCACGGCAGTGGCGTAGCCAGGAATTTGAAATGGAGAGTTTACTGGGGATTTCAGGGCACTTTCAGTGTGCATGGAAAACACACCAGGGCAAAGGGGATCCGGGAAAAGTTTTTCCTCAAAAAGTTTGGGATTTTGATGTTGAAAACGTGATTTTTTTGGACTGAAAAGCAGTAATTTTGTACGAGTATTTATTAAATTGAAGTATATAAATTAGATTCAATAAAATATTTAAAGGCTCAAGAAACCTTAACCTTTTCCCTTCACTACCCACTTCCAAACTCCTTCATCCTGCATACCTTACTCACTTTTTCCTCTTCAACCCCCTTCTCCGGCAATTAAGAAAAAAAAAGGTTAGTAACCAGGTTAACCCCTCCCCCCCGTGGCTATGTCACTGACTGTGTAATAGGGTATTTCCTAATTTCAGGAAACTACGTACAAAAAATCTTTAACAGTCAAAAATAGTAAATACAAATATTATTCTTTTGAAGGAGATACCTTAAAATTATTATTAATGTAAAAATAAGCGGATTTTCTATTTCGCAAAAACACACGACCTCCATGTTGTGCGATATGCGATCTCAGCTTGCTCATTTGACACTGAGTTACTGAGTTTGCTCTTTAAATTTGTTTTTTTTTGTAACTATCAATTCTCAATGCATGTATCCATGCATTTTGTTTCCCTAGGTTTGTACTTTTAGAACTCAAATAGAGTATTCTCATATTACGTGATGAGTTCAGTGAGTCTGATAATTGGCCAATAGCTTTGATTAAAATGTTTTCATTTCCGATGCACAATTTTAATTTCCAATCCAATTCCATACTCACGAAGCGAAGTATCTAGATTAAAAAAAAAACTTACTTTTAGGTATTTCATTTGCAAAATGTTTCCATTTCCCATAATAGCGTTGATGGAAGAGTTTCAATGCTGGCCTCTGGTTTTGGTTTATGTTTAGTCAATCCCCTTGAGCGTAGTAACGTAGCCAGACTTTAAATCCGAATTTTATTCCTCCATATAGTTTTATTTTTATAGACTTTATTTTGTTCCTTCCTACTTTTATTTCATTTGTCTTGCCGGCCTCGGTGTTGGCGGGGCAATGTCCTCGCTTGCCAAACAAGAGGTCGCGGGATCGAGTCCCTCTAGGTTAGGTTTTCGCAATGCAGGGCATGGTTATTTGTGTACGTGTAGTTGTTAAATATTTTGGATACCCCAATATAAAACGGTCAATATGAGTTGTATTCAGCGGTTTGGGACAATAAATAAATAAAAAATGAAGCCCACAATCCGCGATGCTTCTGCTGAGAATACCACCAGCTTAAGGACAACTATCGTCATGACTACATTTTCTGGTAATGTTACATTCCATAACGCTTGAAAATATCTAAATATGAATGCTACTTTCATTACTATGCAGACTAAATGTATAGGTATTCGATGAAAATTAATGCATTACCGACAAACAAAATGTACGTGTAGGCCACCCGCATCACAAGTATGCTGCCCCCCCGTGGCAGTGGCTACGTGCGTGCTCAAGTATCTTATACATCCATACCCTCAGTGCGTAATTACATAGGTCTAACGCCGTCTGGTCGAAGTGCATGTACTCCAGTTTTTGGCGCACGTGGCGCCGGCGCGTTGAGAGTGGGCGGGTCGAGAGTTATCGAGGGGGTTGTTTTTTGCGCTTGGACGTGTGTGCCGAGAGAGGGTGCAGACGTAACCCCATTGCTCCCCCAAATCGGCGGTTTTTTACCGCACCCCCATTTTTTCTCGAAGTGCGAGATCCCTCTTGAAGTGGAGCGCACCCCTTTGGCCGGAGGATTTATTCGCAGTCGTGTTTCGTGACCTCTCTCCCCAAGCCCTCTGAACTCGCCCTCAAACACTTTAAGTGCTCGGGAAAAAGAAGGGAAAGTGCCCCTCGAACACATACTTGAAGTCGGCTGTCGTGGCTGCGCATTTCATCGCGGATTTTGGCCCTCTGTTGCGTGGTTTTGGAAAGATTTTTTCCCAGAGCTACCAATGCGGGCAGTGCAAATCATTCATTTTTGACGAAGAGATCTGAGTTTTTCCCGGCGATTGATTTGAATGAATTCTTAGCGGGTTCATCACTAGGTAAGGTGTGCATGTTTTAGGTCGACGTTTCGTTAGGAGACTTTCCCAACATCTTAAGGGTTGATGATTCCGATGTCAGTATCCGGTATATATATCCTCCTCATTCGCCCTCAGCCCTCCACAACCTCTCCTCAGGAGGGTACATACACCGGAATACTACTGACATCGGCATCCTAAAGATCCTAAAGGCCGAAGTCTCCTAATGAGACGTCGGCCTACAACACGCAAAACCTAACCCGGTTATAAACTCGAGAATAATTCACTCAAGTCATATATGTTTGAATTTACGTGATTTTAAGGTATTACTAATAATAATAATGTGGTCGCTCACTCGGAACCGAAATCGTTAAACACGATAATTTGGTCGATAGATGGTAAATATAAGTTAGGACAAAAAAATATGCCACTGTGCTGTTGCTCCGTGCATTCAACTAGAAGGCATATCTACACTCCTTGCACACAAAATGTCCACTACAGCATGACTGCACTTCTATTTCCGCTCTCCTGTGTGCCTTTGTCCGGCAAGTCAGCTCGTGTCTGAATGGAGCTAGAATGAGTGCTGCATGAGGCCGGTTCTTATTTTTTTTAAATGATCCGATTAAGAAATTCTTGGTCTCGAAATGAAACGGTGAGAATAAAATTTTTATCTTTTTCAGGCTTCTACGATATCGGATAGCCGTGCCTGAGGCGCCTATAGGACCTTGTTGCAGGTTTTTTGAATGTTGAGTTTTTAGACCCAGATAAAACGTTTTACTAAGTTAACATGATATTTTAGAGTTCAATGGGATAAAATTTCAACCTTATAGTCGCATCTTGATTCCTTCATACCGAAACGCTGCCTCAAAAGGTGCTCCCCACATCCCTGCCGCCAGGCACGGCGCACGTTTCTCGATTCGCGCGACACCCCTTACTGTCTGCGCCAAAATGATGTACCGCTGTACTTTGCAAATTTATATATGGACTTCAGTGCATGCCTTAAGAATGAATACTACGTCATTTTAAAGGAAATATTATTTTCAATTCTGATTTATTTTTTGTTTAGTGAAAATTTTAAAAATAAAGAAACGCGAGTGCAATAAATGACTCCGCGCACCATAAAATTAGCCGTTATGTCAACTTCATGAACTTTTTAACTCAACCTAGGGAAAACTACTACGTCTACAACATTCATCTTTCACATTAAGTTGAAAAAATTAATGTAAATTAATTGTTTGAGGCGTAACTATGTGAAAGCGATTCATAATTAAATTAAGAAAGAAGAACTTTGTACTTTCACATTAATATTTAATCACGACCATGGTTTCAACGTTAGACGTCATCATCAGGTGACGTCTAACGTTGAAACCATGGTCGTGATTAAATATTAATGTGAAAGTACAAAGTTCTTCTTTCTTAATTTAATAATGTAAATTAATAAAATGGCTTTTGCGTATTTTTAGAACTCATATTTTGATGTAAAATAACGAAAATGTTTAAACACTATCTAGCCCTACAATTTATCCCGAAAGAAAAAATAAATTGATAGAAACACTTCTTAATTAATTTATTATTTTTCTATAATCCATAATCTATTAAAATATTTATATTTTCGATTGTTTATAACTTCTATTGATGTCATGTTGCCAAACGGGGCCGCGCTGGGCCAGCGTTGGTTACCAGGAAGAAAAGTTTTGCGCTCAAGACGTGGCAACGCAGCATTCGTTCGGCGTATTTTTAAATGCCCATACATAACCTATGCTACATATAAATCATGTATTTTTGGATCATAGAAAAATTTCAAATAAGTAATTCCGTGGATCTTCCCTCCACCCACTGATAAGGTGGCAGAGTCGATCTAGAGTGAGTGATAATGACAAGCCGGGGACAATATGAATCATTTGTCAATGCAGTTTCAGTAAAAGTACACTTTAAGCGAAAATTGGGAGGAAAACTAGGATTTTCACGAGCCAAATACGTTGAAAAATTTTGGGAAAGATTTTGCGGTGGTTTTCAACTGTGAATAATTGGTGGTCGGTCTCTTGAAATTTTTTTTCTCTCCATTTCGCACATTTTGAAACAACGAACTTTTAAATCCGATCATTTTAAAAAAAAATATACGCCGGCCTAGTGCTACGTGCCTGGCGGGGAGTCACCCCGTGCCATACAATACCTCGTAGATGAAGATACGTTCCCGTTTTAGCCCTTCTTTCCCAAGGTTACAACGACGCGATAGTTTCTGCCAAATTTTCACAAGTTGGTGACGTCATTACAGATCAAGTTCATTTAATCTTTTAGGGCAAACTTTTCATTGAAAGAATGAATCGTGTACAAGAGCAATTGCAGGAACGAACCAAGTAACTCTCAAAGTATACGAGGATATGAAATATCTGAGAAGTGGCGAACCGCACGGTATCAGTTCGCTACGTCATCAAAATATCAACAAGAGGGGAGAGACTGCTGAATTGCTTTAGATTCCATGATTCTCTCAGTAGCGAATATATGCACAAAGATGGTCAGTTAGATACAAACACTATTTTACCCATAAATTTAGTGCATACCCTTTTGTATAACTCAGATGTAAGCGTTTTTTTTGTTTATAGATAGCAGATGGACGGATCGATATACGAGCCCATCGCTCCTTCGTAGCTACGTTCCGATAAACCAGTACGCCCCAAAATTGTACTAAGACGGTCATTTAGATACAGATCACAATTTTTATCTATGAATGTTGTTCATATCCTTCAGCAAAACTCAGCGCTATGCGATTTGTTTTTTTTTATAGTTAGCACATTGCCGCATCTGTTATCGAGCGCTTCGCTCGTTCATAGGTACGTTACGGTTAACCAGTACGCCCCAAACATGTAATTGAGTTAGTACATGGCTACATACTGTGGCGGTATGCTCTTACTAGTATTCTGCCGTAGTGTACTGAATTGATTCCGAAATACCAAGGGTCTTATTTTCATCTTACCCGGCGCGGTGTGCTAGCAGTGGCTTTAACTTGTTCTTGACGTCATCGTTGCACACCTCTAATTCGTATGAATCTCTTTGCGCTCTCATTTGGCTATATTTCCTTTTCTTCTGCGGTCTCCACAAATCGTGAAATCGCGTCGCCGTCAGACGTCGTTTGCTGCCGTGATGGATGAAGAGTGATGTGCGCCTCGCATTTCGCTCTTCCATTATTTCCTCTTCAGTTCTCGTTTTTCACGTCGGTCACGCCACGAGTTCACCGCAAGCGTCTCCAGTCTCCTATTTCGCATGATGTGAAGGTTAGATCGGTAAAAATAATTCCCGCTTGCCTTACATGTGATCATTTATGCATTTCTTTTATTTTCACGTTCCTTAATTTGCTATACTCACCCAAAACAAATCATATTTTTCGCTGTAGCTGCCAAGGTTCACTTGGTAAGGCGTTATCATCTATTAAATGTTAATTCATGGTCGTGTGTTGAAACTTATTTCATATTTGCCAGATATTCCACCAAATTTTAATATCATGGTCATGTATTAATATCATAATTGGATAAATGCAACTGTCATTTTTAAGTTTTATATCTCTTTTTTTCCTCAGCAATAGCTGATAATTACTCTGTGCATCAACCGGTTGCATCAACCGAGTAAAGCTCGACTCTGACTGACAGAGCTCTATTGGAATAGCAAAAAGTCATTGAATGGGACAAGTTTCTTACCCTTGGCTAAATATTTTGACATTGCTTCGGGGTGCTCCACGATTTCCACTGCATTTAAACCCAGTACCATTCCAACGCTCGACCTACTTACTCACCAAACTCCTCAAATTTATTTTTGGGAAATATTTTTATGATAATAATGCCCCTTTTTCCTGATAATTTAAAGTGAAATAGTACTGTGGGAATCATCTGATCATCATTTTGGTTTTTGAAAATTTCTTTACAGATCATTTCAAAAGAATGAAAGAATTATTTAGAGTGAAAAATTAATGATACTATTCTAATTTAACATTCGATGTCAAAAATGTCAAATGTCGTATGTATCTGTGATAATCCTGAACATATTACGGCCTTAGATGCATTGCACTGTAGAGTAATAATCCCCTACCAAAGGATTTCAAAGCCTCTTTTCTCATATCAACTAAATATAATGCAATAGATGAATAACGTTGCCACTCCGGATACAGAACTTTTTGTTTGTAAGTAGCCTTTACTTTTATAGTTGGAGAATTTAGTGATCTCAATAATTTGACTGGTCATAAAACCCTGTTTGGCCTAAATGTCTGGCTTCTGAATTTGCTTTGAGCATAAAGGGAAATGGATATTTGTCTTTAAATGGATGAATCAAAAGACATCTTATTTTTTCCCATTGAGCGTTCGACCATCGACTTTTCCACAAAACTGAATTATTATCATCTCTTGTTTTTAAGTGAATCGGAATGTACGATATGCTTTGGCGGCACCGCTATATGGGTTAGCGTTCTGGTGGTGGATCCCATTGCGAGGGGGCATTTCTCATGGCCGTTTACATAATCATCAAACAAAATCAAAATTCGGTTCGCAAGAGTTTTATTTTTACGTTTTTTATAGAAATTTACGTTATTTTACAATTTTCAAACTGTTGTTCGTTAATATTTTGAGCATATGAAAAAAACTCTCAATTTCTGAAAATATGGTGAGTCCTAATGTAAATGTAATCGAGAATAAAATAAATAAAGTTTATCGGCGCTTTTTCCATTGTATGCGTTCTTTCCTGGTTGTAAATTTCATCAACACAGTTCATTGATCTATAACCAGAAACCAGGAAAAAACGCACCTACGCGTACAGCGTTGCTGTACCCTTGCATTAAATGAGGAAGTAATTTTCATGAATCAATAAAACCATTTTAATTTCCCAACGTTCTTAGGCTGCCCTAACATTTGTTTTTATATGCGGGATTCAAAGGTTCCATCAAATATAACCCTTAATTTATAATAATTGTTTTTGTCATGCATATTTAACTATCCAATAATATCTGAACGATTACTTTGTGTTAAAATTTATGCTCTCCGTTAATTTATTAAATTGATTTTACGACGAAAATTCATTCAAGTTTTTTTATTCATGTAGGTCTTAAGTCCTTCAAAAGAGACTCTCTTGTCATCTGATCAGATCTCTCACTGCCTTCAGGATTTTAAGCTTAAAGTTATTGAATTTTATTTAATGCAGCGAGAAGAAGCGTTGTGTAAAACTATAATTTTCTAAAATGCTTGTCAACATTCTAGAAAATTGAATTTTTTCATGGCTGCCGAATAGACTTACCCGCTATATAATGCAATGGTGAAAGAGCAACCAATCCAATTTTAGCTGGATGAGATTAAATTACGATGGAAGGGATGTGTATTTTATGAAGCTATTGGAAAAGAGTGCACAGGCCTGGAGTTTGGTTGCAATGCTGTAGGCGAAAGCTCTGAGTGACAAGAGTAGACAAGTCGGTGTGGACATTTGGAGTTTCAAAAGAAAGGAAGGCCTAAGGAAGATTCAGGCCGGTTGATGAGGTCATTTTTGTTTTATTTAAGACTAATTTACAATTAAATCCGTCATTATCGGCCACCAAGCAGGTTGAAGGAAGTTTCCAGAGATCGGGGGGAATTTATGAGGCGGTAATTAATTTCCCACCTAAATTTGGCATAACTATCTGGTAACACTTTCGCGGCTGAAATTTATCTATCTCATAAGCAATGTAATAGCTACGTCTTCTAGTAAGGCAGTACGTTTCCAGGCTTCGAGGAAACTGCTGTGTTTAAAGAAATTTGAGGTATTTAGTTGGTTAGCTCTTTATATGATATTTAGAACGTATGTAATTTCTGGATAATAAGGTATCAATTCACGAAGATTTTAGGCAGTAAATTGTGGAAGTATTGGTCGGAAGTTTGTCCGTCGATTGCCTAATACCCTCCGTTTTGATAAAATTGACGTACGCATCCACTGATGATAAATTACCGGCATTGATCTATACTTTATTCCAGTTTTACTCTCCACAATTACCATCAATCAAGTAAAGCAAATTCTAGCTACAGTTTTGCTTTTTTTAATCCAACGCTAATGAGAATGAATAAATCTTATCTTACAACCGAATTTTTTTATACAATTTATCTCTTCCAAAGTTTTATTCATACGCAAACAATTTTAATCCGGTAGTATAATGAATAGCCATTTTTTTCATTAATTATCTTAAATCAAACAATCAAAAGACTCGAAGCAATGCTGATGCGTGTGTGAAGGAGAATGGATTATGTGAGCTGGACTGAGACAAAGATAAACAACAAAGTAGGCATGGTGGGCGAGGAGGGTAAACTTACGGTGGAGATACAAAGGAGACAGTGGGTTTAATTGGAGCGAATTTCACGCGGAGAGGGGATATTAAAAGCCGTATCATAGGCATACATTTTAAGTAAGCGGGAAAGGGGAGGAAATATGACATGATTCGTATAACGAATAAAATGAAGTAAGTCTTAGTGGAATTTAAAGAAGAAATTCCAAATAAAGAAAGGACGACAGATGCAAAATGCTCCATGTAAACGGGAAATACCTCTAAAACTTGATAGTATGTATCATCTCAAAATTGTATGGCGATAAATTAATTGAATTTCGACTATTCAGCTTGATTATAAGAAATTGAACTTTTTGTGGTGAGATGTCGTGGAATAACATATCTAATGATCAACGAAGAAATCATGTTGCCTAAAAATTTTATTTTACCAGCTTACTCCACATCAGTGGCGTAACTATGGAGGGGAGATGAGGGGGTAGAACCCCCGCCCCAAAGCCTCAGATAAATAAAAAGATATTTAAAAATACTGTCCAGTAATGATACATAATAATTTCATCAGCTCAAAGTTAAATTTTAACTGCCAAAATTATGCAATATGAATTTCTAGGAATATAAATTTTCAAAAATTTTCCCGGAACACCTATTGCCTGGGGGGAAAGGGGTCCCTACCCCAGGCCTCTCCATACCCCCCAAAGCATATTCCCAGTTACGCCTTTGATCCACGTGTTTCAATTAATGCACAATTAAGTAGGTACCTAATGATGATTGTGTTACAATTGAAACACGTGTAGTAAGATGTTATGATAAAATTTGTGGGAAATACGATATCTTCGTTGATCATTTGATTATACGAGTTTTTTCGGAGTGAATAAAATTTTAAAACATTAAGGAAGTTGTGGCTCGAAGTCTGCTGTATGTAATCCTTAATAATCTCTCCACATTGTGAGCTGTATATAAGTTTCCCGTTGAGGAGTCAAGAGAGAGAGAGAGGAAAAGATGATAAAGTGAGGGGAAATGAAGCAAAATAACTGGAGAGGATATTTTAATGTGGAGGCAGGTAGTCTCTCAACGAGGAGAGAGGGTGAGCCGTTTTCGAGCAGCAAGTCACCTGAAGCGCCCTCGAGCGGCGTGGATGGGAGTTAGTCGATGGGGAAGAGGGGCGCGAGGGTAATATCGACCCTCCTTTGTTTTATCTCAGGTTGCGCTCGAAAAAAAAGAGGGCAGAAAGGTAGTAGATGCGGTGAAAGAGCTAAACCTGAGGAAAGCTAATTGGTGAATCCCGTAGATGCGAAATTTTTTTCTCATCTCACCTCTCTCGCTACTAGTATTCCGGAGACCTCCTCCTCCGGGGCGCCTCTTAATTCATTAGTGGCGCCATATCAACGCCACAACGAGACAGTCCGTCCCCCTGGGGGGGTGTTGAGCAGTGTCTTTCTTCTGCGTCCTGCGTTCGACTCTCTCTTTCAGTCCGATTCTCTCGGTCGCAGAGAGAGGCGGGTGGCAACGGAGCGTTCCCCAGGGAACAGAGGCACTATACTTGCTGCTGCTGGTGGATTTCTCCCAGTCATTGTGCCCCGACAATCAGGGTTGTTGACCGCAGTTCTGGGTTGGGAAACCTTAAAATCATTTCCTACCCATAGCACTGCTTTTGCTCTGATTTAGCATTTTCAATAACTAATATATACAGCACCAATGATGCTGAGTATATTAGTTATGTAATTGTATTGTATATTACTATGTGATTGTAGTAGCAACACACATATTCAATATTTTTAATGATGTATTCATCTGTGATGGTCGAGTTGATGGCACAAAAACGAAGAGACTGTCCACAAGAGCTCCATTATTCCAGTAAAATCATTGTACAGATGATAATTGTCTTTATCTAACATAGGGAAAAATAAAATGGGATTTATAAATATTTTTTTCCAACAATAAATAATAAATGTTTACATTCTGTTACCCACCACTTCACCTTAATTTTTGTCCGCATTCAATGAGCATTTTAGTCATTTTTTGTTCCACAAGGCGTACACCTTTCTATATAATTATATCTGTATGATAATTTCTGAATTAATTCATCTGAAAATGATTATTGGAGATAATGGAATTTATTTACTTAATTTTATGACAGAAATGGAATTCAATCCCAGGCAACACAAAAAGTGAACTTCGCATATTCCATACTTAAAAAATTTCTTTCCAACCATGTTTCGGCAATAACCATTGTTTGACATCGGAAATTATGGTAATCAGTGGAAAATAATTCTAAGATTGATTTTTGATGGTTTTTAAAACACTTATCCGTTTATTTAGGATATTCATGAAATTTTATTACGTAAATATTATGAACAGAAAGCCAATCAAGAGAATAATTATTCACCTTGTAATATAAATGTTGGATCGCTGACCAAAAACAACCTCATTAATCGTGATATCCTATCTTGTTTCATAGCTTTTGTTTCTTTTATGTTTCCCTTTCTACCTAACCCCGGGCGTAATATCATTATCCAAATTTAGGTCAGGTATTTGAACATTAGCGTTTTTAGCAGTTTACTAAACCATGGCATAAATACAAAATATACTAAAGGCTCCAATTGATTCTAGGTAGTTTGCAGTTTTTCGTGTGCGCTTTATTAGTCATGGGACCATCAAAGCAACTTTTACTGCTGTAGGCATTGGTGAAAAACGAGAAAATTTACTATTTTATATATTATTTTATTACTTTATTCAAAAATATTTAAACTTAAAAATGTAAATTCAAAACTTTCACACCTGAAATAATTAACATTAAGCGCCAGTTCCGTGGTATTAACGTCTACGTAAGCACTTCCACTCCCCGAGTCTGTTTAATTCCAATCTGGTTAAATTAAATTTCTCAAAGCTCTTATGAAACGGGAATGCATTTAATTTTCCCTTTTTCTCACTTGAAAAATAAATATAGAAATTGGTTCGGAAAGCAAATCCACCAATATTCTAGTAGTCGTTTTCTAGGTTCTATCGTAAAATACGACTCGTACTTAGATTTAAAACAGAACTATTTGTTACACTCTTACAAGATGCGATCCTAAGGAGGTTTATATATAAAATTCTGGATGAAATAATTTTTTACGAGTAAAACTTAACCATGCATGTATTATATTAGAGTGATCAGAGCATGCATAATAGTGCTCTTCACTACTACTCCTGAACTGCCAGCATATGTTTATAAATATTATCGAATTTCCCTTTGATATTACGACTCTTGTGCTCTGAGTTTATTCTGAGGTCGAAAGCATGGTGATTTTAATAATTTATTCAGCGGTCTGATACGGTTTCAGAAAAATCATTCATGCAAGTAACATCACTATATTTTCAATTATATCTCTCACTCATTGGAATATCAGGTCAGTGAGATTTATGCACAGTTTTAGAGGATGTTTGGCTGGAAAGGATGGGAGTCCATAGCTAATAATTGACTTGTCTGTAAAGAGAGACGTTTAGGAGACCAAACCCATTGTTATGTGTTTTCTTAGTAATGATCATGGTTAATATCTCTAGTGGGATATTTCTGAAGATCACATAAGCGTTTAAACTTAGACCACTTGTTTCGACAGTTACCACGTAATTCATTCTTAAAGATCTCCCAGTGAAATATCCTAGTGCTAGCTAAAACAGCTTCACAATCACTTCGGAAAATTAAAAAAAAACGCGTTCTCCTTTTTCTGCAGAAGCAATTTTTTAGCTCTCCGTATCTTCCTTGATGGCATTTTTTTGCGATTTCCCGGACTAAAAAGAGCAATGGGTTTCCATTGGGTATTTGTCCCCTGTCCTCCACCCACCCCCTCCCACTTCCCCCTACCTCCGCTCCGCGCTCTTCATCTTTTTAGACTGGTGCTGCCATCTAGCGGAATGATGATCCCTCTCTCTCTCTCTTCTTCGCTGTTTTTTGCACGTCGACCGAAAGAGGCCTCTGGGGAGAGGGAGGAGGCGGAGGTGGAGGGGACCACAACCCCCCTCCGAAATTTTACCCCCTTCCCCCCACCAAACTTGAATGCTTTTCATTCCCACTCCATATTTTTTTATATCATCATCATTTCGAATCCGCACATTTCTAAGGGGGTTTCTCCAGTAAGGGGTATACATGAGGGGACCCCCTCTTCCCTGCTTCCCCAACTCTCTCTCTCTCACGTAATGCCGTACGTAATTACTCGAACGCTTTCTGAGAGAGTGGTTTAACGCTTTGGATTATGTCATCTTGTCTTTCACTCCCTTTTTTTACTCGAATCACTGCCGCGGAGACCCGTCTTTCTTTTCTCTCCCTTTGCCCTTTCCAGAATTTTTAGCCTTCTCATTTCCCTCCCTTTAATTTCACAAATTCAACGGGCAGTCCACTCGCGAGCCTTGATGAATTCTCTATTCAAGTTTCCGGATGGATTATGCCCCTGATGATGAATCCAGCAGAGTCCAGGGAGAGAGGAATTAAAATCCGTAGACTTGTTGCCCCCTGTCTGCCGCCTCACTCTCCTGTTTATATCATATCAAGTTATCAACGCATTTAAATCTTTGAGGTCCATAAGGATTACAGCCGTTAAATTAGATAAAAAATACGTTTTTAGGCTGATATTGATGCGTAGATTTCAAAGAAAATTACATGAAAGCGATGTATCTAATAGTTTCTGAGATACAGTCAGGGAGTGAAATAATATCAATTCTCGCTACGTTATGGTCCATAGGGACGCATGTGTCCCATAACATAAAAACACTTATTTTGTGAAAATTAAAACAAAAATGCGAAGTTTTTCGCACTAACTCCTCAGGCTAGGCAAACATACGGAATAAACCGAAAGTCCTGTTATAATTGACCTTTCATTGATTTGTTATAAACTATCAAATTCCTACTTAGTAACCAGCATTTCAAGTGAAAGATCTTAACAATGTGGAAACTATCATATCTAAAGGGTATCATAAAAAGAATTAAAAACTATAAGCCAATAACCTATTTTTCTATGGAACCAATCCTTACACTCATACAACTTCTCATTAAATTTTAAGAGAATTTCACAAATTTGGGACATGTATATCCCTTGGACATTAAAGGGTGAACGGATATTTGTTGCTGACCCATGAATTAATGAAAGATATGCATTTTTGGGAAAGGGAAAAAATCCTTGTTGCACGCGTCTACCTTCTACGCTCACTGCTTATCTTTAGCATGTATCTATATTTACGTGTACCTATCTGCGTAACCGTTGCACCGTTTGAAGTAAGCAAACTATTTTTTGATTCATTACATTTTTATACGTTTAACAGAGCATATGTAACTAAATTGCCAATATCAGTTCTGACTAGAAGTGGAACATTTATTAATTATAGATTAATGATTTACGTTAAATTTAACCCGTTGGTGCATTTGACTTGTATCAAACAAAATTACTATCGTAAGCCTCGCCCGTTTTTCTTTGCTTTCTCTCGCTGCAACACAGGCCTAAGGGCTTTGAGGATGGACGATTATTTTGTCATTATGGCCGTTGGAAAGCGGCTCCGCAAGATCCGTAAAACTTCTCCTAACGTACTGATGACTGTGCGTGGCAGGACGGGAGAGGCTGAATCACACTCTTCTTAGCCTTCTATAAGTTCAGTATCCAGGTATCCAAGCAAGTATCCAGCCCAAGTATCAATGTTGCGCAATCTCAAACTGTGTGATTCTGAGCTAGCAAACTGGAAATCTTGCATGTTAGCGAGCACACCAACTTTTTCTCATGTTTGGTGTGAATTTAGTTTCATTCTTTCTCCAGTTAGGACCTTGTAGCTGCTGACCAATATCTTAACTCCGTCTAACTTTTGCATTGCGATCGTTAATAGTTATATATAAGAAAAATCATATAAAATAAACTAATTTATGCAATTTTCTGGAAATACTGAAAATTTTCCACAAATACTCTAATTCCGCGAGTGGTTACAACTGATTTTTAAGAAGTAACCAGGAGATGATGCTAAGGGTAGGTATATACATCGGTCTGGAAATAATGTATTTGTGGAAAATTTCTAGTAACTTTTAACTTATCATACTTTAGAATCCGTCAAAATTAAGCCTTAATAATTCTTTTTGTAGATAAAATTTTTTGGACTTAGTGCTTGTTTATAAATTTATGTCTTTGTGTTCCGCATTGTATAAACTTGGATATTCTGCGGAAATGAAAGCAATCCCATAAAGCTTAACAGCTAACCCAGAAAATCGTCAGGTTCAAATATCATGCAATTCAGATAAGGTTCTAGTATCTTGGGTTTGGCCTTTAAAATATTGCCCCCGGTATAATCCTCGGACTTCATGCAAGTGGTGGTTCAGCTTTGATGGAATTTTTGGAGGCGTGTAGCCTAGTGGGTAGAACTCTGGGGTGCTTATCGAAGGGCAGGGGGTTAAAATGGTGGGTAAAGCCTTCGGCCACCACCCAAACCCAATCCTCAATGGGGTGTCCCAAGGAAAGCAACCACCCACATGCCCTGAATACGTTAAATTCACGCTCCTGTGGCTGTATGGGGTGAGCTCTACCCTTACCCATCGAAACCAACTTCCGGATTAAATCACTGAGTAAGGTTTTTCAAACTTCATGGTATCGTAATTTTCAGGAAGTGGAGGTAAAAGAAAGCCCAAAGTTAAATAATTTAATGCATTTATATGCCGCTGTTTAATCAATAACGAGTCGTTTCACAGAGGTATAAATAAAAAAATTAATTAAGGCACTTAAAAATAAAATATTTCTCTCATTTACCTGAAATTGATAGGAAAAGTTAAGGTAATCAATAATCACCAAAAGGAGTTCGTTGGGGGTTTTTAATGTTGTCCTCAGGTTTTGTTTATCGAGCCACCAACTTTTGCTCTCTTTTATATCCATATATATTTACTCTGAGCTCTATCCTGCGTCCCCCTTTCGCTCGAGAGCACCCCGCTGCCTGTCACCGTAAAACAGAAGAAGGTGAACGAGCGCAGAGAGCGGAGGAGGAAGAAGAAACATACGAGAGCAGACGCGCGGCGCGGGACTCGTGCAGCGACGATTCAAAATTTGCCCTTTCTTGCTCAGCTCCTTTTAAAGTCCTGCTGTGGCGCACGCGAAATATGAACATACATATATAGGCCAAACACTGAGCGTAGCCATGTGTTTGGCGCCCTACACTGCACAAATTCACGTATTATACGCATACAGACAAAACACACACGTATAGTAAATATGTATGTAAAAAAACGTCGTACCCTGAGCATAAAGGCGAGCGAACAGCAGCGAATAAGGCCGAGTGAAGAGAGGGGAGGAAAGAAAAAAAAAACGAGGGATGAGGGCGAACAATGGGATGTCGTCAACAATGGGAAAATAAGGCTCCTCTGGGAGATAATGAATGCTGGGAAGGGAGGGTTGCCGAGTGCGTGCGAGATTGCTTAAGGAGAAGGGGTAAAGCAGGGAAACCATTGGTCCAACTGAGGGCGTTTAATATCTGATTATCACGTCATAATTTATCGAAAATAGTGTCGCATGCCCGTAAAGGTGCGTTTACACTGTGTAACATGTTATAAAAACAAGTTGCATATAACATGTTTAACGAAAAAGTTACATCTCCGTGTAACAAGTTACATTAACATTGTGTTATAAAACAAAAATTCGTGCCATATAACAAGTTTTTGGCTTCCCGCACGAAGCGGGAAAATGTGTAACATATTACAGGAAAGAGTTGAGCCACATGGTGGGGAAAGCCAGTTGACCATCCGTCTAGGACTGAATCTATAACATGTTATTTGTGCATTTTTGGCTCCGCTGGGCTCTTTTTGTCAAATAAATGTTATATAAAACAAATGTTACTAGTAACTTGCTACATAAAACATATTTATAAAACATGCTACACATTGTAAACGCACCTTAAGGTATTGTTGAATTCTCCATCCACAGTCTTTACTCGCAAATCCGTAGTTATAGATATGGGAATCCGTTTTTCCCCCGAATCCTAAAGGACTTTAATAAATGCTATTCGTAATTTCCTTAGAGCACTTCCGTTTTATTTAAGAACGGCTGATGTCCTGCCACACGCCTTTTAGGTGGCTTGCGAGATATTATGTAGGTGTACATATATACAGGTATAATTAATGTAATAAGTGAAATTTCCTATAGTTTATTTAATTACTGAAAAAAAGTATTGGACTATATCATTTGGTATAACTTTTTAGAAAAGTGATTGAGTTCAAGTATCAACTATTTTTCTACGTAGTAATTGACGAAGGTTAGATTTAGGTTACATTTAGGTTGGATTACATTTAGGTTAACTTTTTTAATTGGCCGTAAACTTTCCCAAGAAAGGCCATTGTAATGCCAATTTTTGTTGCAATTTAAATAGTCTAGTTTTAGGCACTCTCTTTATTACGAATCCTAGGTGACAGTTAAGCACACTAAAAAAATAGTTACCTGGTGAAATCATTCGAAACCACCGGAAACTACCGTTACCGATAGCGTTCATCGATTTACCTCTGAACCTCTACACCGATTTGACGCATCTCCAAAACTAAAAGGCACACGAATTGATTGGCGGGATCTCGAATCTAGAACAAAACTCACGGCAGATAAAAGTAACGATTACTTAAACGCAACGATTCCACTAAGTAATTCATGAACAGATATCATGTATAATTACTTTTATTTTGAAAGTAACGATTAATAGTAAAAATAACTCGAAAATTAACCGTTATCGATACTTGAATTATAGCATGATTAATCGTTTCCGATGCTCGATTATCTTTACTCGATTACCGGCCATAACCAAATTTAATTATTTAGTTTTAATTCACATGGATCATTACAGTTAATTAGAAAACGTCGGCACCGGTATGTTCAATTCAACGGCTGCCCCACTAATCCGAAGCATTATATAAGTCTGCATACATGAACGTTCAAATGTAACAAGTAAAGCTAATAGAGATAGCTTAAATTTTAAGCTTTATCAACTGTTAACTGTAAATATGTATGTTAGCGGTAAATGCAAAACAAAGACTAATTATATAATATAATTTAAATGCATGAAATTTATATATCTATTTCCCTGAAAAATGATAAACATTTGAAATAATGTGTGGGGAGACGAAAGGTTTGGATGGAGAACTTTTTAGCGTGGATGGGAATTTGAAAATAGGCTAAAGAGAATAATTTAGGGTTAGCAAGATAGGGTCAGGGAGAGAATTGGATGAATGATCGTGAATTCAAGCAGGAAATCCTAGTTTGGAGGGGAGACGGGCAGGGGTGATCGGCTAAATTTTCCATTTAATCGTGCCTTGATCGGTGGAATACTTTAAAAAGATATTTTTTTATTTATTTTTTATTTATTTATCACATCCCCCGTAAACAGCACATAACGGCCTTTTACAACGAGGGTTTCCAATATTAACAAAGTACAATACAATATCTTTTAAAAACTACATGGAACGGATAAGGCAGTCGCCTGACTTTTATACTGTCCCTTCGCTGATGGCGGAAGCCTTTTGAAGGAGAGAAGGTATTCGTCACATTCCGTCAAGAGATGCCGCACGCCAAGAAACCAGTCGGCATTCATCTCAGTTTGAAGGAATTCTCTCCACAGCGGAGTGCTATGAGTGGGTTAGAGCGCAGTGCCTAATTTTCCACTGCCAAGCGATAAAATCAGCGATTCTCCAAGACTATTTCTTGCTTGAAATGTCTTCTGAATCTTCGAGTAGCATATCCAATGGGTAATGGGTAATACCACTAAATTCGTAATGGGAAATGGGTAATACCCATCATGAATTTACTGGTAGTCTTGGTGGTTTATCCCTGAGAGCCTGTTTTTATACCAAAATTCATTCCTGCACTAACACTGTAAAATTTACACTGGTTCCCTGTAAACAAGAATTGTCATTTTTCCCCTGCAGGAGAACTTGATCACATTCATCGCTGCTGAAGAGGTGGTATATATATACTCACCGGCAGCTGGACCCATTCCGGGTATAAGGCCCGGGCGATTTTTGAGGGGGAGACGGACGAAAACACCAAAATTAATAAAGAGGAAAGTTAAAAAGCATTAAATATTTGGCTAGAATGTGAATATGCTTAGGTAAGCCCTGAGGTATGCGTATGGAGACCTCCAATTTTTCGATATAATTTCGAAGGTCAGTATTTTTTCAAGAGATTTTTTTCATTATGACTCCTCGTAGCATCATTCATTAGTAACATTGATTTTACAAATGAAACCACTGATTACAGGACTGAGAAAGTTATTCAAAACGTCTTTTAAGATATTTTTGAGGAAATGTCTTCCTTGAATTTACAGCCCAGCTCCATGGGGTGGCTTTAAAATCTATCATCTTCACCAAAGCCGATGCCCGATGGTCTTTAGTTTACAAGACGACCCCCTATTTCACATCGTAAAGCAGCTTTCCGGGTAATTTTCAGGCTGAATTTCATCAAGTTGGAACACGAAAGCCCAAGAAAGAGGAACAGGGAAATTTTAGTAAGTTACTCAACGCCTCAAGGGTTTCTCAAGGCGGACCCGTCAATGGCTGGAGAATGTTGCCTTTCCCAAGCTTCCTCGCCATTGCGAATATGAGTTTCGTAACCTTTGCTTCCACAAATAGATGAGTAGATGACCATCCATGCCTGAGGTTAGTGGATAGGGTTTCATTTAAACTTTGGTTCTGAGAACTGTCATGTTTTCCCAGTGAATTCCACCAATACGTGAACAGAGAATGCCGAAGAGTTTATGAAATGGCTATGGAATTTATGAATGAAATGGCTTTTGACGTTAATGACGTTTTATGATTTTTATAAGTTAACCTTTCTTTTACTACCTGAATGGAAATTACTTTTCATTTTTTTCGCATTCTATAATAAACACCTGAAAAATCCTCAATTTATAATCTATCAAAATTATTAAATGACCAAATTTAATGATAATTCGCGTATCGAAACCTTATGGTTTTTGGAAGTCATCCTTTATATTACAGCCTGAATAAAAATTGTTCTTTATTTTTACAGTGTTCTGTATTAATCACCTTCATAATTTATTATTTATACTGTATTAATATTATAAAATATGATGATCATTCAGGTTTCGAAACCTTATGATATTTATAAGTCATCATTTATTTTACAACCTGAATTAAAATTGCACTTAATTTTTACTGTAATCTGTAGTAAAAACCTGGAGAATCCTCATTCTATACCTTGTTAAAAATTATGTAATGGCTAAATTTGATGGGCATTCACGTTTCAAAAACCGTAGGACTTCTAGATGTTATTCTTTCTTTTACAGACTGAATAAGCATTACTCTTTATTTTTATCGTATCCTATAATAATCATCTGGCAAATCCTCATCTTATGCTACGTATATAAATATGGATAACTATGTAAATAATATGGATAAATATGGAGTGTTATCAAGTGTCTTGTAAATGAAATCAATGAACTAAACTAAACTTTTTCTGTATCTAGGTAAACGAGCTCCTTGTAAGCATTATTTTGCACCCAAATTAACTTCCTACCTACGTGCCCCTTTGTATTCAACACTTTCCTTTCACGCTAATTAGGTGCATTGCGATAGGATTTTGTTTTTCAGCTACTCGCGAATGCTTTCGCTTCATTGATTTCGTCCTTTGAAAGCGTATGCGTCCTTAATTATGTGCATTATATACTTTTCAGCTTATATTTTGGAATCCTTTGACACAGAATGCATTTTAATTATGTTTCACCAGATATTTTTCCTCATTAAAAGAAGAAAATGTGTATGATTGCAACCTTTGGGTGAAATGCATCGGCGTTTTCTGAATTCGATAGTGAGAGTATAATTAAACTCTCATTACTTATTTCTTCGCCCATTGTGGTGCCCTAATGAGCCACGGAAGTAAATTAAAAAAAAATATAATAGTCCTTATATGGTGAATTGATGATGATTTTCCCCGGATATTTGGTAAGTATGAAATGAAATGTTTGTAGGCAGTAATCAGATTTTCTCGTTTCTTCTTTGGCCACCTTAAATCAAACTAATTCCCGATTACAATCTCTAAATAGCATTTGGAAGGGATTTGCCTATCAAGTAGCCTAAAATATTGTAAACCACTTAAATTCAGGAAATAGGTAGTTCGACTGGAATGATTTGGAGAGTAATGACGCTTAACCCTATGAGGTCCATAAGGGTTGCAGCCGGTAGATTGCATATGCCTCGTTTAGATTACGACTGTCTGAGCGATCATCCTGACGATAGTTGGCCGAACTAGCAGTGACCGAACTGACAGTAGTAACTGCAGTTCCGAAAGTTGCCACTTTACGATGGTTATGCCTCGTTCAGATTACGATTGTTCCAGCAATCGTCGGAACAATCGTGCATTCACACGACGATGGTTAAAATCTGTGCTGCCCTCTAGTGCTGACATCTATAGTGAACGAGAAATTGACGGTTAGCAAAGCTGTTGAGGTATGCAGGGTCAAGATATTACTAACAACTAAAATTCCAAATTTGTACCTAGAAGATGGGGCACTGAAAATTTATTGATGTGATGGATAATATCATCGCTAAGATAAATTTTGGATATCAGGCCAAATTATAGTTTCATATCCCCGTGAAATTAGGATCACTCTGCCGCAAGTGACGCCAGTGGCGTAATTTGCTAAAGCATAATTAGATGCGCGGTGATTGAGAGAACATTACTCACCAGCTGAGAATTTCCTATGGCAATACATATTTTAACTATAGGCATTAAATATTTATAGTGTATTAGGTGCACATGTTATTGCCATAGGGGAATACCTGTGGGGTACCTGAATTCAAGGCCGTAGCCAGGGGGGGATCAAGGGGAATTGATCCCCCCCCGAAATGAAACAATTAAACGGATACTTTATGCTCGCTTGTTGCTCACACGACGATATTATATAGCGGCACAGGGACCACTAGTAGTCCAATGCGACTTAAGTCAATAATTATCTAAGCGAATTTGTAGGTGCAGTGTGTGTAGTTGTAGTGCAGTGTGTGAAATTATAGTGCTCTGAATTAGTAGAGAGGTGAGTGACTTATGAGCATGCTGAGGGACCGCAGAATTGACATCGACGCCGAGGAGTTAATTCATTTGTTCGCTGCAAAGAAAGCTAGAAGGCTAAATTCAATTTTTTAATTATATTTTTATATTTTCCTTTAAGGGTTTATAATAAATATTTATATTTTACCGTATACGCTATTTTCTTATCTTATACACATAATTTTATGTTTGTCTACTATTCCACAACACCCCTCCCCCCACCCCCCCCCCAAAATATTTTCTGGCTACTGACTTACCTGATTTGCTTAATAAATTAATATTGAAATGACAAATACATAACTAAAACGTAAGTTATCGTAATCGCCAATTATCGATATTAAAAAAATGATCAAATTGCGATATTGAATTTTCAGTGCTCTCAGTAGGTTGGGCCCACCATTTAAGTCCTACGGAGGGCCCCGTTGGACTTTCGTGGTCCCGAGGATAGGCCGAAAAGGGCCCACGTCCATTATAATTCCACCCTTCCTTTCTGTAGCGCCCCCGCAAGTGTGGCGGTCGAACCGCTCGCCTCGCCAAAGTCCCCGCCTCATGAATAATGTGTTTTACGGAGGCCATTAAATATATTCATTTAATTAAAAAAACGACGGGTCGCTTTCCTTTCTGCGAGAAATTTTACGGTTCCCCACCCCACACCCCTCTCTCCCTCTCCTTATAATTCGCACATTTTTGAATTATCTCCAGATCCCACCCCCCCTCCTTTTCCCGTCCCTGATATTTATCCCTTTCTAACCTTTTGCTTCATAAAAAGAAATTATTCCGAAATTTCGGAAATAGTGTGGGAAGAAAGAAAAAAAACGGGTGAAACGGAACGCCTTCGTGCCCAGACCCCCACGTTTTTAATCCACTTCTTCATTACCCATCCTCTTGCGGCGACGAAAAAAATCTCTCTTCCCACCCTTCTTTTTACTTTGGTGGCTTTTCTTAATCTTAGTTCACACTCCCGGAATTACGTTTATTTTTTTTTTACCCAGTCCTCCATATCCCTGTACCGAGGTGCGCTCAAAAGGGTTTCAATTGTTTCTAATTTTCGTTCTCTTATTTTTGAAAGCTCAATTAATTAATTTAACTCCTTCGCCACTCACAGCATAGTCCATTGGTTAAATTGCACGCTTGTAAAAGTCGTCAAATTACCGAGACAACGTTTAATTAATAATTGTCCATCCCTTTGATGTTTTTCGCCGAGTTTTCAGACTAGGAGCGGGGAATCTTGGGAATTAATGCCCTCTTTAATGGCGGTGAGGGAGCTTAGAAGCCCAAGGAATAGAGCGTCTAGGACACCTGATCAGAGTCTCCAGGGTTTGAATCCCCGGCGTAGCCTTCAGACACAACAAAAAATTCATTAGCAGGAGAGCAACGAAAAAGTTATTATCTCCAATTCGTTAATCGTTGACATTTTCCAAGAAAATCGAGAAACTCCGTTTCCTAGAAGGTTATGTCATGGGATGAGTTCTCGCTCACCGTAAACTTAAGCGAGCTTACTAAAGTCGCGAAATATCGACGTGCAGCCTATTATAGACCCTTTTGCAGAAAAGTGCATGACATCACCGACTCTTACCGAGAGGCTCACCGCTTCTTCGCCACTTCTCAGCCTCGCACATGCATCTCACGAGGCTCGTTGTCATATATCATGCCTGCATCTAGACAACGGTGAATCAACATATCAATTGGCATCCCCTTCTTTAATTGTAAATCATTTATGAATATTGTTTTAAAAATTCTCGTTTCTTCCTCGAAAAACGTCGTAATGTATTTTTCCTACTTATTTTTACTATCCAGGCCACTGTGGACCCATGAGTGATTCCCTAACTTTTCATTCAATATTTTTTCAATAATTTCTTTACTTCAGTATATGACTAAGTTGTTCAGGCAGGGTTTTATTCAATTACTGCGTGGTATAAAAGCATTTTCAGTACCTGCTTATTAGTTAGCATGCCAAGTGTATGATGGAGATTGGGTTGGTTGGTGGCTAGAGCGTTAGTGTCACACCCGAAGGTCCGGAGTTCAAATTCCGGAGGTGTAAGAGAATATTCAGAGGCTACTCGACCTCTGCTAGTGTGCCTTGTGCAGGGCACTAAAAGTGTAAAGGTCGTTATGCGGCGCACGTAATTGTACAATCTGACGTGTGTACTAAGACTTTGTCAAAATGGCGTCGCGTAAAGCGGAAAATTGCATGAATGCAAGATGACAAAATAGCCCCTGCTTTAAGTTAAGTATCACCGGGACTAGCCACGATGATGGGAAAAAATCATTCTCCTTGACCAAGATTCGAGCCCGGATCCCCCGATTTCCGGTCGAGATTTTCAAAGTCAAATTTCCACAGGGGAGAATGACGCCTCGGTAGCTTAGCAGTAGTAGCTAGGTAGAACTGGCTAAAGCATTCGACCGGAAACCGGGTTCGAATCCTGTTCAAGGCGAATGATTTTTTCCCTGTGGATTTTTGCACAAGACCCTGCTCTAATTTCGTTCAAGAATTCGTGTAATTACACGCCATATTAAGAAAGAAACGTAGTTCTAACCTGCGCAGTTACGTATTCCGTGTGAAATGGCCTCAATACTCCGTGAGTCGGACTGGACGTAAAGGCGAGGTCCTTTAGGAATCTTTCAATAAGAGCCGGTGAATCGTTTTTCTCCACCCTTCCTTCAAGGCACAAACGTCCTTAGCAGTCGGTCGCCTCCCTAAACTACCACCCCCACGAATATTGCAATTGATCATTCTCCAGTCAGCCACGGATGTGTTTTCCTCACTCACTGCGCATTTAAATAAGCTTACTAAAGCCGCTGACAGGCACATCGATCCGAATTTTACTATGAGAAATGAGCTATAATAAGGGCTACATAGCTATAATTGTATATATTAATATATGCATAGTGGATAAATAATGGTAAACCAAAATGTTTATTCGTGATGATGTGATCACATCATCATCATTAGTCAACAATCCTAAGATTGATTTGACACAGCTCTCCATTCCTCTCTCCTATCCACTAGCCTTTTCACAACGACGTATTTCTTTTCTTTTACATCCTTTTAACCTGTCCTATGTCACTCATTCGGGGCCATCCCTTACCCTTCTTCCCTTTCACCTGTCCTTCCACGATTGTCTTCATCAGGCCATCATGCCTCATAATGTGGCCAAATAAGTTGTCCCTTCTTCTGCTGAAGGTTTTTAGAGGACTTCTCTTTTCTTCCATTCTTCTTAGCTCTTCCTCATTACTTTCTCGGTCGATGAATTTATATCTAGTCTTCATCATTCTTCGATTGGCTTAATAGTCCGTTCATATCGATAGTCGCTCATAACAGTGGTACGGTGTGTACTTCTTTGGTGTTTTGTCGTTTTGTAGCGACTGCTTTGAATCCAGAAACAGTTTTTCACATTTAGAGAAAAATCTTCCATATTTAGTATCTCATGAATCGATTCCTCACTTCTATACTTTTATGCTGTATTTTAAGCTTTAAGTAGATTATTTTTGTGTGATCTATCAAATCCATTACTTTTCAATATTTTTCCTCGCCATTCTAATTATTCTAATAACTACGCAGTACATAGTGAGAGTTATTGGATCACTTTCTACTCATCACTGTGCTGTGAGCATTTTTTCAAAAACCAATTAAAATACGTGATAAGTGGCATCTGGTGAGTGTATGATGGATGCTACGGCTCTTCCATCTCACCCACCTATTTAACTTCTCGGCCCACTTTTATGTACACTTTGTTCTTGCCATTCATTGTTCTCTTCATGTCGAAGCGATCGGAGTCCTCTCGGAAACCTTCCTTTAGTGTGTCAGTCGGTCTCTAAGAGCGAAGGAATGAATCTGGCTTCGTCCCAAAGCTTCCAATGCCAATCCCAATGCCTCATTTCTTCCAATCGCATATTTCACTCCACGCCCATCCATTATTTCCCGCTAAACTTCTTCCATAACTTATTTTTTTATTATTATACGGTCTAATAGCGGCCTATCATTCTTGCCCATTCGCAATTTTATCCTTGGGGGAAAAATTTTCTCGGTAACATCAGCCTTCGTCAACTTAAACTATTAAAAACTATAATAACAATATTTTTATATATGTAATAATATTTATTACATAGTATATATATTATAATGTTTATTTTCCTTGAATTCGTGCAAGGTACTGAAGCTGCTGCCTTTTTTCCCCTTTCTATAATAATCAGCGCTCCAAAAAGAAGTAAAAGAACCCAGGCTAAATTTAAACTAATATATAGGTACTCATTATTCACGTAAATATGAATGTAAACGCGTTACGACCTAAATCTATAATATCTGTGCTCAAATTATTCTGCTTCTTGAGTAAACGCCTCAACGGTTAAGCTGGCATTCAAGGCGACGGTTAGAGTGCTCCTCCTGCAGTTATCCTCACTTAGGAAAATTCTTGGTCATCCTAATAAGACCGTCGGAATACTTAAATACAAATTTGGGCCCTCAAATCGGGTTTGCATCGCTCCACCATAGAAATATCGCCAGAAGATTGGTTAGTCCATCTAGCATGGACAAAGACTTGCTACTGTTTGATGAAATGAATTGGCGAGAATGGTTCATTTATAAGAACTATTGAAGGCAGTTTGAGTATTCTTATTCCAAGATAATAAAAATAATTCAAATCTTAAACATTTCTGGAAGTTTTAAATTTTCTAAACAAACTTGCTCGACGAGAATAAGTCTACAGTCTAACTGTCAGTAAGTTTCTATCGAACTGTACTAGCTAGTTTGCTGGTAATGGTGTTTCTATTTCTAACATGCTAGCCTGAGTCACAATGCTTTTGTTCAATTAAATGGATATTCGTTGGTGAATTCGGATTTTATCATGATTTCGTATCAATTATCTACCTATAGTTCGATGCAGACTCCACGCCTACGTATATATTATATATGTACCTCGAAAATGGTGCCAAAAATCCACAGAGAAAAAATCATTCGCCTTGACCAGGGTGAGTCAAGGCGTTCCGGGAGAAGGCGAATGATTTATTTTCTGTGGATTTTTCATACAATTTGTGCATTGCGGGTGACTCCGTAGAGATATCAATGAGGCTAGTCTCGGTGTTCTTAAAATCGAAAATGGCTCTAAGAAATTAAAGCCTATCTTAGTGGGTAATCTGTGGAAAATTTAGGGATATGTATTCGTCACGGACAATATTTATATTCGCGCATTTTTATTCGGTCTTTTTTGTTCCTGTAGCATGAAAAAAATGTTTTATGGAGGGAAAATGTGTAGTGGGAGTAGAAGGCCAAGGCAAATCCCCTAATATACCCTACATTTGCACAGTGCAATCAACACTCGTAGGCGTACTCAGGCTCGTGCAAGGTTAAATATTAAGTACTTCAGGTTTTATGCACGAAGAACTAACGTTTATTAAAATAAGTACATCAAAAATGGCTCAATAAAATAAAATTTAGATCCTTGATATCTATTCATTGAATTACTCAGGGGTTGTATTTGTCATAGTCTATATTCGTAATTGTTTCATACAGCCTCGTATGTTGTGCAACATGGGGAAACTTTTCCCTAAGGACCAATCTGTTATGGAAATAGTAGGCCAAGAAAAATCTTCTTACATACTCTGCTTTGCATACAGCAACTTTAAGGTATACTAAAATATTAATTGTCTTTCACGTCTCCTTCCTCTTCACTTTGTTTATATAACTCATGTTTACTTGAATGCCTTGAAAATGGCTATATTCAAACCTGCCTCGGTGCCATCTATTCATTGCAATGTTCAGGTTGATATTCATCACGACCAATATTTGTGCCCGTGCAGTTTTTATACAGGTTTCTCTGTCCTTGAAGCCTGGGAAATACCTCATAGTCATAGTTCATTTTTAGCTCTAGACTAAAAAAATATGTTCACTTGGGCACCTTGAAAAAGCTCAGTCAGATATAATTTGGATCCTTGACACCTAATCATTGAGAATTCCAAATTTATATTCGATTATTTTTTTATTCAATTTCTTCTGTTCCTGAACCATGAAAAATTATTTTCGCGAAGGACCAATCTATGGTACGATTACGCCCGAGAGAAATCACCTAATGGACCCAAAGTATTCACAAATCGATATATACTTGCAAACACCCGGACTTTGCTGATAAAATGAACTTGCCTTTCAGGACCTACGACTGCGATACTTCCATTTTCTTGAAAACCTTAAAATAAAACTGCATGATATGAAATCTGGTTCGGTAATATCTAATCATTTTAAAATTCCCGGGGTTATATTCGTCACGGCCAATATTCATATTCGCCTATATTTTACTCAGTATCGTCCCTTTTTGCCGCATGAGAAATTATTTTCTCGAAGAACCGATCTGTGGTAGGGTCAGTAGGCCAAGGAAAATCCCCTAATTCACCCTTACGTTTCATATGTCAATAGATACTTTTTAGCACTATGTTGACAGACGGAATTGATCATGCATTATAGCATCTACGCTTGCCTTACTTAAATTTTATTGAGCACCTTAGAATTTAACTCTATTATATATAACCTGGCTCGGTGATATCTTATCATTGAAATATCCAGCATTATATTTGTCACCGCCAATAACCATACTCGTGCACTTTTTATGCAGTTTCGTCTGTTCTTGGAGCGTGGGAAATTATTTTCTCGAAGGACCAATCTTTGGTAGGATCAGTTGGTCAAGGAAAATAACCTAATTTACCCAAGGTCTTCACAAGTCAATTTATATTTCCAAGCGCCCGGACTTGCACTATATAGTCATCATGCCTTACAGGATCTACGCATATTAAACTTTCATTTTCTAGAAAAGCTTAAACTTTTACTATATTCTGGAAGTAAGGAAATAAAACTTTGTAAGGTTCGCTGTTATTTAATTATGGGCACGACCCGGGTTTCGTAACTTGGTTACATCGTCAGGTGACTGATCTTGCATGCATCACACATTCATACACAAAGTACACAAGTGACAGTGAGGACATCTATAGGAAAGGAAAAGGACTGGTTGAAAGGGCGGGGGTGAGGGTTAAACACGGAATGGAATAGTGAGAGGGGGAGGGGGGGTAAGGGGGAAAGGGGCAGCCTTGATTTTGGACGAGGGTTTTTCCTGTGAGGATAGGTATCTGACCAGTATTAGTTATATTTAAATATATTATTTGAATCCTGGGTCGGCAATATCTAACCATTAAAATATCCATGGTAACAATCGTCAAGAACAAAATTCTTATACGCGTAATTTTTTATTCAGCCTCGTCCGTTCTTGCTGTATGGGAAATTCTTTTCTCGATGGACCAATCTGGATGTAGGATTGGTTGGCCAAGGAAAATCATTTAATGTACTCTGACTTTTCACAAATCAATTGATATTCGCTATCACCTAGATTTGCGCTACGTTAAAATACCACAATTGTAATATTAAACATTACGGGACCTACGCTTAATAAACTGAAATTTTATTAAAAATCTTAAATTTTACTCTATGATATGAAGCCTGGCTCCATGCAGTGGCATACCGAGGGGGGAGGTCCGGGGGATCCGGACCCCCAAACCCCTGAAATTAAAAAAAAACTATTTTTCTTCAGAAAAGACAACAAAATATTGAAAAATCATGAATGTACCAAAGATTTCTTTGGAAAATGAGGTTTTTCGATTATGACAAGTGTTTAAATTTAGTTTTAACCTTCTACTTTGTACCCTATCCTTAAAATAATTTCCGCCCTAGTTTTTGACTCCTCTGAACGAAATTCCTGGAAACCACACTGGCTCCATGATATCTAATCATTTAAATATCCAGGTTTATGTTCGTCACAGCCAATGATTTAATTGGTGTAGTTTTTATTCACTCTCGTCTGTTTCTGAAGCATTAAAAATAATTTTCTAGAAAGATCAATCTGTATTCGGGTCAGTAGGCCTAGGAATCTTATGTAGCCAGCCTTTTCACCAGCCAGTTGATAATTACAAGCATCCGAATTATCTGGATCTACGTTAAATAAACTTATATTTTCTTGAAAATCTTAAAATTGACTCTGTGATATGAAACCTGTCTCTACGATATCTAAGCATTCAAGTATATAGCGTTATTGTTGAAGTTATTTCGGGTTTCCCACCGGATAAGGTTCTCCATCTCTGCCGACGTTTCGATGGTCGTGTCGTCCATCGTCATCAGGGCTTGATGACGTTGTACGACATGACCATCGAAACGTCGGCAGAGATGGAGAACCTTATCCGGTGAGAAACCCGAAAAAACTTCAACAACATCATACGCCGGGAAAACCTCAGATCTTTCTTATCTAGCGTTATATTCGTCACAGTCTATTCTCCGCATATCGATGGCTAAGTTCTAAAAACATATATCTCAAAAATAGCAGATTTTCAGTAGAGCAAAAAATCGATTAATATTTGTTAACTTTTTGCACACTGATATTAAAAACCAAAAGTTCATAAAATTGAAAAGGAAGCATTCATTTGCAAACAAAGGGTCGTTTTTTGCTTGTATTTTATTTTTTTTAATGTTATTACGCTTTGTTTAAGATTACCGTCTCAAACCGGCCGAATTTGAGATACGTGTTGCTAGAACTTAGCCATCGATATAATTTTTTTGTATAGCTACTTTTTTGCTTGTTGCTGCTTATTTATACCATTTGTCGTTTTTACGATCGAGTGGTCCATGGAAATAGGCCATTGGAGTCCATTTATTTTTGGCATTCGAACGGACTAAACTGCATTAGGCTAACCAACCGCTCCTGTATGAAGCTTATTTTTTGCTACATACCTGATCACTAGATATTTGGCGGGATATGAATTCGCTGAAAATGTATGATCTTGTATTAAAAGTTTAAATTGTAGATCGAGTAGACCGATGCAAATTGTTACACATATCTCAAACGTAGCTATTTTCATCTCCGAAATTTATGGGGAAAACTTTATCAATTTTAGATAAAGAAAATTCTTCGAAAGGATCTCGACTAGTTGAGCTGAATATTTCAAAGCAATCGCATAAAATTCAATTTTTATTATGCATCACAAAAAATAACCGAGCGAGCGGGAATTATGCGTCTTCCAATGGAGAGCGCGTGGAGCACGTCTGGCCGTATATTGTCTCGATATTCTGACTTATAAGTCACTTAAAATTGTAGCCATTATTTTTAAATTTTCAGAATATGTAGTAGACTTATGTAAAAATTTACTTGCATTGTAAAATTTTACCCGAAATAATTAAATATTACCTCAGGGGAATTGCTGAGGTGATATTTTCATATTTGAGATTATTCAGTCTCGCCCGCTCTTGATGCATGGGAAATTCTTTTCTCGAAGGACCAATCCGTTGTGTTGTATTTGTGGGCCAAGGGCAATCCCCTAATATTCTGCCGCATTCTTCTCTCCCGCCTTATTCGGGAACGCCCTCGCCTCGATTGCGATCCCAAAAACTGCCTTCTTTAAACGCCGCCCGCTCGCTTCAAATCTCCGTTCACCTCGTACGTGGGTGGTGTCCGTTCTAGCGGGAGAGGGCGCGCTATGGACCGAGCTGGCGCCGAGGCCTTGCGTAAAGGAATTTAGACGCTTACATTTCCCTGTAATACCTTGCTCGTGCCGCGAGAGGTCGCTAGGGGATGAGGACCGCTACGCAATTCCCCACTGCTATAATAGACTAGAGAGAAGAAATAATAAAACATTCCTAAATTTATGATGAAGATATAATCTTGACGAACGCAAAGGTGTTCTTTAAATTACCGCTACGTACCGGAATTAATATTCAATCCACCCACACCTCCAGTGATGGCGACTTGGAGAGCTTCCGCTGTCCTTCGGCGAGGCTTTTCGTTGAGTACCGTCTGTCTTCTCTTTTCGCCTTGCCCTTTGCCCTACCAATTTATTCGGATCATGGGGTCCTAACCTTGGTACCTGACCGCTTTTTTTATTTGGGTCATTCGGAGAGGAACCTCACCTCCACAAGTTCTTGGAAACATTAGAATTATTAAAAGGAGTATATAATTACGCGTCATGCAATTAATACTCTTTTCCAATATGTATTATTATCATCACAGGTAAACAACCCTAAAAGTGGTTACACGCAGTTCACCAATCAATTCTCCTATCAGGTAATTTAACACATACAAGAAAAACGTATTCCTTTGCCTATACAAAGAGGAACTACGTGAAGAAGATCTGAGTCCGTCCCGTAAAAGATTGATTTACGTAGCCTCTTTGATCACATTTTAATCGGTTTTCAAAATTGCCCACAGCGTGTATATTGATCAAGAACGATCCGTTTATTCTCAATGTTGGCAATTTAGTATTTAAACACATCATCATCATCACTGGTCAACAATCCTAAAATTGGCTTGATACATCTATCAACTCAATTCTCCTTTTGGCTTATTTTAACTCATGCCCGCATTTCTTCTCTTTCACGTCCTTCAATTCCTGCTCCGTTAATTTAATTCGAGGTCCTCCTTTTTCGATATAAACAGTCATTTTAACCTCGATGATTGTCCTCATCGGGCCTCAAGGTATGAAGGATTAAGTTGTTCCGCCTCCTCATACAGGTTTTTGTTTGGCTTCTTAATTAACTTCCCTCATATTCCTTTTATGACTTCCTCAATGCTCTCTCTGACAATCCATTTTATTTTCATTATTACTTTGCAGCACCACCTTTCCAAAGCATCCATCTTTGAATTCTCCGCGACTGTCTTTGTCCATGCCTCACTTCCGTGAAGAAGGTGAGTTATAACAAATTTATCCTTGCTTCTAGGCTACACTTCCCGGTGTAAGTAGATCTTCCTTATTGTGGAATGTTCTCTTCACCTGAACTGTTCTAGTGACAATTTTTTCTGCAATACAGAATGTGCATAAATATGAGAGAACAACTTCCGACAAAAGTAGCTAACGCTAGTGCTAAATCTCTTGTGAAGAGAAAATACGCGTATAAGAAGTAGTTGAATCGATATAAGTCGATTAATTTTTTGGTTCTAAATTATTAATATCACTAAAAATCAATATTATGTATGTATAAAGCAGCATGATTTCTGTTACTCAAAAAAATAACTTCTATTGTATTTAGTAATACGTTATATCTAACATTTAGTTCTTCTAATTCCTTTGCATTGCGATACTACGATGCGATACCGATTGTTGTACGTATTGGTGGAGTTAATGTAATGGGATTTTTTAAATATAAGCGTGGAAAATTGAAGGCTTACTTCCCTCTATGCCTGGAAATGTTTCCACAGACTTAACGCAATATTTCACGTTCCATGACGTAAATAGCATCAACTACATAAAGCGTGGCTTGATATTTCCTTAACGTATCTAATTTCCTCATCTGCAACTTTTGCAATGAGTGCCTACGAGCCTAAAACATTAAAAACATTCTAGTTTTCTTCTTAATTTCAGTCAATTCAAGCGTGTCAATTTAAAGGTGGGTGTGTAAGGAAGGATTTTGTCATGAGATTCATAGAAGTAGAAATTTTCGAAACAAATCTCGTTGGGAGGGCAGAGTTAAAAAATTCAAATCTCCCCGGGATATTCTTATCCAGTTCCCAAACGGCGAATATTTTTCTTTCTGAATATTTATTTACGCATTCTCTGCTTCGCGGATATATGTACTGAATATTTGCTTTAGCAACTCTTTCGTGTCTGTCTCTTTATCGATAAATCGCTAGATGTTGCTGGGTATTACGTCTTGTGTGGCGGAAAACCCATGAGTTATTTTCAAGGGTTTGGGACATTTTATTTGAAATCTGCCTCCGATGAATATATAGCACTATATTAGAATATTAAAGGCGTTGGGTGAAGCCTCCCTCTTCAAGCGATTTCACTGCAGAGCCCTCTTATGTCTGGGTAGTGAAGTTGAGCCCAAGTTGGGGAACGCATGTAAGGAATATTTGCGGCATAGCCCTGAAGAAACTAGGATTCGTCAAGCGTTATGTGGGAAGATTGTCGGATGAGAAAGTAAAAGAAAGGTTCTATTTCGCACTCGTCCGACCGCACCTTGAATATGCAGAGAGCGTATGGGATCCGGTTCAGAACTGAATAAAATACAAAGGAAGGCTGTGCGGTTCGTCAAAAACTATTACGGCTGTACAGACAGCGTTACCCAGATGTTAAGCGAATTAGGCTGGGAGCCGCTGGGGACTTGGAGGCGCGAGCTAGGCTTAAATTGTTTGAACAATTGAGAATGTATATCTTAAAGAGCGACACGAATAACATAATATTAGATCCCCTAATATATTTCCAGGTCCGACAGAAGCGATAAATTAAAAGATATATTTTGCCGAACGGATAGATATGCGGATTCCTTTTACCCCCGAACCATAAAGGACTTTAATAAATGCTACTTGTAATTTCGTTAGAGCATTTCCTTTAATGTGTAAACGACTGGTGTCCTAACACCCCCTGCCACATGCCTTTTAGGTGGCTTGCGGGGTAGACTGTTGATGTGGATGCAGAAGTACGTGGCTGAAGAGAGGTTTTCCGCGCATGGTTAGGAGTCACTTATCCGGCAATTTAATTACCCGATTCAACCCGAAGGTATTTTTGGATGGATGAGGACAAGATTCACTCCGGACTGACCCTCAAGCGGTTGATACAAATCAGGGTATAGTGGCAAGTTCCTTTCCTTAGGACTCGTACTAGCACTACTAAATGCACACTATTAAAATGGCGATTTTCGTTTTTGCGGTTTATTTTGAGCATGAGGAACAAAATAAATATTTCCTTAAATTAAAAGTTTGGAAATATGTTTTTCGTATAGCAAACGTAACTTCGATATTCACGTAATTTTCTACACCTCAAAAGTTGAAATCAAACTTTCGGTCATTTATAAAAATCAAATGAATGGGTAAATGCTTCAATAAAATGTTTTCCCGTGACGATATTAAGAAAACGGCCGTGTCACCATTTTCACAGTTTTTAGCGTGTTCTTCTTTACTCTTTCGACCGTAGATGTTTAACTTTTACGTTTTGAAAATGTTCGATGATTTATTATTGTAGTCACATAAGCAATGAGTAAAACGATATATGATACGACCCTATGGATCTTCGGCAGAGTTTCATAGAAATTCTTAAACTTGAGCGTTGTGCCTTTTATTGAGGCGATATTAGTTCCTTTTGCATTGGTTCCCGGGGCGATGCTTATGACGACTGCCAAATTTCGAGTTCTCCTTGCACGTTTGTCGTTTATGAGTGAGACAAATTTCGAAAGCTATCCTGATTTTGTCTTGGACGGCTGGAGAACCCAGAATTTGAAAGTCATCATAGAACTAGCTCCTTTCTCTCGCACTCCAGGGGTTTATTTTGGCAGTTTTTAAAGGCATCACCCGATATTTGAACCCGAGCCCCTTAGATCAGCCCGCAAGCACTTCACCGGCTTGGCTACTATTCTTCTCGTACTTTGAAACTTGTCGAGATATGAGGGAGGAAGGACTGCCTTAATTATTCCTTCCAAAAAATGTCCGTAATCTTCTAGGAGTGATTACTTTCTATGAAGTAATTTATAACTTATAACTTCGATCAATCTCATTATTCTGGAGATACAGGAAAGCAAAAAAATATGTAATTCCTCATGATTTTATTAAAGTATGCCTTAATCTAAGCACCTCATCATCATAACTCCTCGTCGAAACCTACGCCGCACTTTTATTTCATGAGGAATTACAGAGTATATTTTTTACTTTTCATGTTAAGTTGATTCCATTGAGTAACACCCGAGACAACTAATAATATTTCTGGAACTAATTGTAGGTCTAAAACCTCAGCCTAAAACTTTTTTTCTATGATAAAGCCTAATATTTTGGTAGCTACTCGTTGGTACGCTTATAATTTTGAAATGCTCACCTTAACTAACACGCGTGCACGCAATGGTTTCAATGCATACAGGCACGCCATGTTTGAGACTACAGGTATTTACGACTGCCCAGAGAAAAATGTTACGAGGAGTTTTTTTATAGACATACGTCGAACAAAAAGAGCGAAAGAATGGGTATGGTTTATGTAAAAAAACTTCGTAAGCGGCTCCCAAAAAAATAATACAAAGATATTCATAACTCCGCGGGAGCCTTATGTTATTTTTTCCTGTGTGAGAGAAGATATGTGAGAAAATAACAGCCGCGGGGGAAGCGTGATTCATTTGTTTCGGAAAAAAGAGGGAATGGCAACGCGAGGGAGTTTGTGTAATATTTTCGGAGTGGGTGGCGGTGCGCTGCGTTGTTGTTTTTTTTTACGCGACGTGGTGAGGGGTTTATTAGGGAAACCCACTCTTACTTCCCGGTCAACCGATCGGGAATCAATCCTTGTGCAATCATGGCTTAAACGTTTCGCGACTGAATTATGGGCGGAGTCATATTTTTGTGTTGGTAACTCTGTTCCGAAGGGCGTGTTACGAAAAACAAAGCAAGGCATTCACATAAATTCTGCGTTATATGTGGTAATTTTAATCGAGCTCCCAAAATAGAATGGTGGGCTTAATTAGATCCCCGTTTCTAGCGGCGCGCGCCTTGGCAGTATATTTTGTTAGTTTCGATTGAAAAACATATATTTCCAGTATATGTATCTGGAACGATTTTTGAATTTTGCGCATGTGACCAAAGGTAAAGTTGTTAAATCACAGATTATGGGGTTCCTGATAGTTTTAACTCTGTAGATATCCTTTGTTAAAAAGTTGTTATTTTGGATTCAAAATATATTCAATGGATTCTGGCTCAACTTTGTGGAAGGTGAAGTTCACAAATTGCAAAACGACTTCGTTTTCTTGACCGGATTTATTTTCTTGCTACAACATGCTTGAATCTTAAGAGGCCATTTTCAAGTATAAACATTTTTGGCATGTCTTGTAAATTTATTCTCAGAAGGGAAGGTTAAAGGGTCTCATAAATTTACAAGACACGCCAAAAAAATTTTATAATTGAAAATTACCTCTTGAGGTTGAAATTGTCGTACCAAGAAAATAAATCCGTGGAAGAAAATGAAGACGTTTTGTCATTTGTTAAAAATATATATTTCCATTCAACAGATAACTCTCGAAGATAGAGAGGTATTACGATTTCAATAAAATCTGCTAATAAGTATTTATAATTTTCCATCCTCCACGGTAAAACTCATTAATTAATTCATAGTACTGCAAGTAAAATATTGGTGTACCGAGCTCTTCAATTTATCTTTACAAGGCTTGTACTTTTAGTTCCCTAATTCTGTTCTTCCTCCTGTCCTTCGTAGTAAACTTCACACTTGACTTTCCTCTGGTGTCGTCTCCTTTAATTTTTCACTCAATTATATTCCTCACGTGATTGCTGTGTCTAATGACCTCTACCTTCCACAGTGTTTTCTGTGGATTATAGGGCTCCATAGCTCTACGGTACATCTCCTTTTGTCTTGCCCTATTCATCTCTTTGCACCCGCTGAGTTACTATAGCCAAGTCTCAAAAGCTTCATATTTCTTTCTAGTCAGCTTTTCCAATTGAATTTCCATTCTTCCGTTTCACAAAGAGCCACTACACGCACTAAAGTTTTTCATCTCCAGTTTAATACTCTTTGAGGAGGTATCGTCCTTTATGCCGTGAATTTTGCCTCATTTCGAGCAAGCCGATGCTGACAGTGTTTTTCTTCATCCAAAATGTATACTTCGTTAAAAAAGGATAGTATGTTTACGCTTAAAGAAAAAGCAGATGCAAACGAAAAAGTGAAATACTGCTACAAATTTAAAACATTAAAAACCTTGTTGGAGGGAAGAGATGCCTCATGAAAACCTTGATACGAAAACCTCGTAAGAGGACGAAATAACTCAATCGGTCATATCTTGAAGCATGGTTGCCTGATGAAGACAATCGTCGTTGGACAATTAGATGACAAGAACGGAAAAGGAAGGCGTCGAAAAAAATACATGGAATAAGTGAAGAAGGATTGGAAAGAGAAGAAATACTTAGGTTTTAAAAGATTTTCTGATTGGAGTATTGAATGTAGAGCTGGGTCAAACCAATGTTAGGATTTTTGACTCGTGGAAAAAAACACCTTGTATTGTATGAAAATTAGCACTTAAATGCCAAGATATGCCAGTCGGCAAGTAGGAAACACACGTTGGGAATGTTTGCTCGATTTCTCCTCGCATTGGCCCATCCCAAGGAGGACGGATGAATATTCCTGAGCTCGTCGCCTCCGTGAAATATTGCTCCGTGGGTTCACGAGACCGCACCCTATACGGCCGTCTGTATTTCCCAGTTGGACCGACGGGGTGCAAGCCGTAAATCAAGCCGAATTCCGTCTCAAACGGGCGGAGGTGCGTCGACACTTCAAACCCCGCTCAACGGCAACAATGCGCCCTCCGTGGCGACGACGAAAATATCCCCACGACAACCCTATACTCCGGCGATTGGACGGAATTCACTCGAATCACAGAAAGAGGCGCAGAGTTGAAGCTATTCCAGGGGATCGATTAAAAAGTTCACCCTGAAAATGAACCAATTTTGCTTCCGTCCACACTTACGCACACATTTATCCGGGAGTTCGTAACTGCGGGATCCGAATCGGAATGAACACAGGAACGATTTCCGATTTTTGCGCATGCGACCAAGTTAGAAGCGGTAAAATCCCAGAATATGAGATCCCTGATGAGTCTGATTCTGTAAAATCCTTTGTTGGCAAATTGATATTTTAGATTTGAAAAATACATTTACTTTGAATTTAACACTCCCGAAGAATGAGAGATTTAAACACCAATTTAGATTAAAACTATTAATAAATATTTTCATTGCTCACTTTTTCCATCCTCCATGAATCTGTGATTTCGATTTTGGCCTCAGACATTGCTTTCTATTGAGAACCTGAAGATATGAACAAAAGATATCAATCGTCTGCACAACGGCCTCCCCAAGAATAGGAATACCATTTATTGAGTTGCAAGTGATCGATAGGATCGGGTCAGCAGCTACCCGATTCCCTGCTGTGTCCATCGTTTTTCCTTTAAGTTTATTCTACACTGCCGGTGCAAATTAAGCGGCTTAAAATATTTACTTTAATGCAGTGGAACCTTATCGGTATTTCAAGAAAATCTGAGATGGGCAGTGAATGAGTTTAGCAAAACTATCAGATAGGCATTGAGATGGTGCGGAACATTTCGTCGATGATGAATTTAATTTTAGTCCCTCAATAGGTGGTTAGTTCCAAATGAAAAAGCTTTTACTTTATTGAAGCTTAATACTACAAGCTGCCCAAAATCAATATCACCAGAGGTTATTGACGATTACGGGAAAATTAGTGTCCTTAATACTCATAAAAATACTAACGTAGATTAGGATTTCGTCTACCTGCAGCATCGCCATCAACCTTGTCATTGAAACGAGGATGGTGCAGTAAATGATTTTAAGGTGGAAATCGCAGTTTCTCCTTTATTTTTTATAAATGCCACCAAGTCAAGCTAATAGCGGCTATCTGCATCAGTTATGGACGTTTTCTTAATTCGGAATTAAATTTAACAAAAAGAGTTTCCGTCACAGCCGTAATCAATAAAAATCGGTTGCCCTAACTGGGAGGGAACCATGTATAAATCACTCACTGCCGCTAAAATAAAGAGAGTGCACGCTCAAAATTGTTTGGGACTCCACCATTATACTGTCAGCTAGACGCAATACATCCCAGATTTATCCCCCCAGGCTATAAGATAGCAGTAACCCTACAACATTGGCGCGAGCAGATAGGAAATGACCCAATCACTGCACGATTTAGTAGTTCGCTCTTTCTCACAGTCACGCATATCTACGTTTAAGCGAATTATGCAAGAAGTGTGTGACATTCAAGTTGTGCCGAACTGGATCAAGAAAGTGTTTGGACAAACAGTTGAAAGGGAAGTTCTGTTCGAACTCATCAGGTCACACCTCGAACATGCGGCAAGCATGTAGTACCTACACCACAAAGATTTGATTGGCGAAGTAAAAAAAAACAGTCAGGAAAGCGACAGGATTTTTCATATCTGCTACGGGTAAACCAAGTATATTAAACAGCATTTACTTAGAACATATTGTGAAGAGATGGAAACTTAAGGACCTCGCATTTTTCTTTCACTAAACTACACAATGAAAAGTAATACTCTTCCTGTTTGATATGGTTTGAGGGTGTCATTTTCCAGTCGTACTATGAGGTCCACTGAAAAGATAAGTGAGTGTGAGATTACACAATTGGAATCATTTTTTTCATGACCGCTATACCTAATTGGTCTATCACGCTTTTATATGTTACTCTCATTATATTAATTTCTACCTAATATTTTTCGTAATTTTTCTTGAAAAGTATAGCTGATCATTATATACGTGACCATTATTTTAATTGTAACAATAACCGAAATTAATCATCAATTAAAAACCATCCGTCGTCATACAAACCTAATTACATATTTGTTAAAAATTATAATCTGAGGTTGCAGGTGAGATGGAGGGGAAACTGAACATAACAAAGAAGCAAGAGCTATTTCCACAAAAACTGTGGAAAACGCTCCTTCATCTTTGTTTTGCTATTAAAAATTAATTTTAACAATTACCTACGTCAAAGCCGGTGTATAGGATCGCTACACTTCTCGGCCGAGAAGTAAAATGCAGTTTATCGGCCCACTTAAGTAGGAGGTTTAATATTCCCTGAAAATTTCCAGATGATATCTTTATACTTTAAATTCATAGCGAAAAGTGCGTCCAGTGATGTGTCTTCTCGTGAGCTGAATGACTTTCGAATCGAGGCTTTAATTCGCCCTTAGAGTCGGGGGATAGAGAAAGGAAACTCTTAATGGAGAAGGTTGAAAGAGAAAGAGACTTCTGAAAGAAGGATGGAGTGATTGAGCGGGCTCCAAACTTTCGTCTTCGCGTCGTTTGACGGAGAAGGCCGATTCAATTAGTGCTACCGGGAACGAAGGGCAGAATCCGTTCCCTGCTACACTGTTTGTGTGTGTGTGTTTGCTGTTTTGCCGACCTCTCGATTAGTCCTTTATGTGCTGCCTACCTGTTGTTAACCACCCTCTCCGATTGGCCCCACCCTCCTTCTCCTCCGAAATCCAATCGAGGCGAACAATTATTTTCGTTTAATCCGGCGGACGCCTCTCACCCCTTAAGCCTTCCTCGCCAAATGCAACTTATCCCTTTGGACGGTGATCACAAAGGATGCGAGGAGTGTGCCACCGTTTGGTCTCCGTGCGTGAAATTGTTTTTATATCGCCGTGAGATGCAACACCTTCGTATGATCGATCTATTTTTCCTGTGGATTATGCCTCATTCACATTACGATTGCTCCAGCGATTGTCGGAGCTATCGTGCATTCACACGACGATTGTTAAAACCTGTGCTGCCCTCTAGTGCTGACTACTAAAGTGAACGGGAAATTTACGGTTAGCAAAACTGTTGAGGTATGCAGGGACAAGATATTACTGTGTTCAACGTGTATTTACCGAATAATTTTTCTTCCGCCCATATTCTTTCTTCCTAGGACAAAACCATGAAAAAAATAGAGCTCCACGAGCTTTTCGTCTTTCTCTTGTCGCTTCCGTTTCCGGTCTCCCAGCGCCTAACCACCGTAAAGTGGCAACGTTCGGAACTACGTCAAATGTTGTCAGGGCATGCATTCACACGGCTAGTTCGGCCAGCTATCGTTAGGACGATCGCTCGGACAATCGTAATGTGAACGAGGCATTAGCGATTGAAATGTCGATTGAGGACCTCAGAAGCCAAGAGGGATAAGTGCAGTTTTTTTTATTTTTGGAGATAGACGCAAATCATGGTTGGTGTGGTACTCAATTCTGTTGTGGTACATGTGAATCATTGGTAAGCATATGCATACAGTTTCAGTGATTTACATGTATATATTTATGAAAACAATATATTGTATCCATTATTTGTACTTTCTGCAGTTCATTTGTTGTACTTGCTTTTTAACTTTTCAGTGTTTTCAATTGAGTTGGCTCCTTGGTTACAAAGAGAAAAACGAGGCATTGTCGTGGAAGAAGCCATATTGATATGTAAGGAATAAAAAAGATAGTGTAGAGTGAAAGTTTTTCTTTCATATAATCGCTTTGATACATTAAAAGTAATTAGTCATATATATGGTTTCGACAGTCTTTTATACAAGGTCTCGATGTTTTCTTTTACATAACATGCAACAAACTATTGGACAGTTATATAATGTTAGTTGAAGTGGCGTAGATTTTCAGGATAGCACAAGGAGAAAAAATAATAGAAAATGAGATCTTATTGTAACTGAACTGTAATGTCCTCTCTTAACCTATTGCACCTTAATGCTGATAATATAGCCCCTGCTATCATCCTCCGAGTTCTTCGCAACTTAAAATGTTGATATTGATTTGGATTGAACTCAGTGGGTTAAAATCTCCGTTCACTTCTCATGCAGCATTGGACTGTATCCACTATCGTAGACGGTCAAAATTTCTCAGTTTTCTTCAGAAAAATAGGCATATTTGTATTTTCCAGTTTTATGGGTTAATGGTTTCCAAATTTTCTTTTGAGGTAAGACCATTTATGTAACCATTTTTATATCATTAGTTTCACATAATATGCATATTTGCATGATTCAGTCATGATTATTAATGTTCCCACGACCTACGGCCAGAGCTTTCTCCACCCGTCTATATTCCTACGTGTTACTTTGCAGGTGTGTGTTACAGTGGCGCAGCGAAGGGGGGTGTTTAGGGGGATAAACCCCCCCCCCCAGAGCTCAGACAATTTTTTAAGTTTTATCTATTTTATTTAATTGAATTAATATTACGTATATAGTAGTGTAAGGATTAATAAAATATCCCTCAGAAGGCCGTAAAACTCATAATTTTGAACCATTTATCTCAATTGTTTTCTGGCGGAGGGTCCTCGCACCTCCCGCTTACCCTGGCAGGTATGCCATACCCCCAGACCCCCAGTATTAGGTGCGCCTGAAACCCCCCTAGCCTTAATTCCTAGCTGCGCCCCTGGTATGTTAATCTCCTGTGATGGCGCTTCGAGGGCTATTTAGCGTGCGCATCCCAAGCGCGTGTATAAAATTGAGAATCCATTGCCCCTTCGGCTCGTGTTCATTCTTGAGCGTCGCGGAGGGCACTTCACAAGATATCGCCTTGCACGAGAGGAGATCTGTCCCTGTGCTGCCACCTGCTCGGCTTCGAATCAATTATGCGTCTGCTTAAGTGGAGGCCGGGGACTCGAATTCACTTCGACGCGGGAACTCAAAACGCACTTTAAGCGGAGAGAGTTACATTGCGACGGGGAAACTGAGCTGGCGAGGATATACAATGCGAACAGGGCCATTACATAGCTATTCATACCATGGCCATTCGCTTCACATTAAACTTTAATGCGTCGCCGACAAAGGCTGCTAATTACGGTGGGCGCCGCCGACTCAGCTGATAAGAAAATATGTATCTCGCACAGTATTCTCGGTGCTAGAATAACTGTTTAATTTGTATATTATCTTATTTCTGCAATTCTCAATCATCTGAACTCCATTAACGCATTGTATATTGGGGTATTAAAATGTAGAGGAACTACTTTCTTTGGTAGAGGTGCTGACGTTGAAAATATGTGCTAATTTTGGCGAACTGCCTTTCCCTTAAAAATTATTTGAAAGCACATTTTTAAAACTATAAAAATACGTAATCAAGCGTTACGTTTTCCTTATCCATAATAAGTAATGGACAGTAACTTAAAATGTACTACCAAATATGTAGTCTTCTTCCTTATCCTAGCGTTTGTACCGCCATAGTGCAGAGTCCGCAGTTCTGCTCAGGAATGGAATCGACACTAAACGAAAGTCAGAACCAGTAAAGTTTCAATAGTTTCGTTCCCGGGAGCGAAACGTAGAGACGAAATAGATTTAAACCCGGGGAGCTAAACTCAGGGTCGAAACGAAATCGGAGTCAAAACTACTTCGGGTCGAAAGTTAACTAAAACTTTGGAATGAAACGAAACGCAGATAATATTTCGCACCGGAGGGACCACGTGCTTCATCTTCGAACAGTCTAGTTTCGACCCACACACCGAGTACAAAATAATGGCTGAATGAAGTAGAGGTTCGGTCCACCGGCATTAGATGTATGGGGCACTCTTATTTTTACCACTCACAGGAGAACGGTGAACGCAAACTGGCCATTCGATTTTTAAGCTCAATGCTTTCTACACGTATGTCAAACGTAATGGGTCGAAACTATTCCCTCTTATCCCCCACAACTTCCGGGATCGAACTATGAGCAGCGGAGTTCCGATTAATTTAGTTTCGTTCCAGGGATTCAAGTTTCCCCCGGGACGAAAATAAACTACTTAGTGATTTTAATTTCGTGCGGGAACGAAACAATTGTAATTTACACGATAAAGTGAAATTCGTTTTATTTCCTTAATATGAGCAACATTTTATCTACATATTTACTAAAGAGTTAAAGTGTGAGTTGGAAGGTTATTTAGCCACGGCTTAACATAAATTTTCTTTTATTTTTATCTCTCGTGGAGAAAGCGATCATAAAAATCTGTTGTTCCAAATATATCATTTTTCGTTTCTGTTCGACCTATAAATAGTGTGCGGTTTTAAGATGATGCTCTCCTTGCCACTCCGAAAGGCATTTGTTCTTAATTCTGCAATTTATCTAACCTCAGCTTGTTGTCACTGAGTCTCTAATGACTACCACTCTAAGATATTGAAGGAGGGGGGAAAAATTTCCAAATCTTTGCCAGTTATGTGGTTTAAAGCATGCCCTTCGAGTTTGGTATCTGGCGAATGTAATAGTCATTTTTGTGTATATTAATTTGTATTGATGTAAAAAAGATGGGTTAAATAAATAGTAGAGTATGAACATCTATGAGGCAATAGCAGTGGTTTACCTCAGCTCTTCTTAAAGAGTGGATTGAAAAAGGAATTTATGGATAAAATTAGTTTTAGTGAGAGAATTATTCTCGTCTTCCATGGACAGTTTGTGCTGCCTTAATGATACTAAATTGATGGAAAGTTCTGGAATATAATCACCCAATATTCGCGATATACTCTCGGAGCAAGAAGAAGAGGGCAATAAACAGAGTACAAAACTTAGGAAATCAGTTTTAAAGTGGAGAGTCATTTTGGTAGCAGTTCACATGCATCCTGCTTAGAGAGGGCCATACATATAAGTCAAGGCTCTTCCGATGGACGTCGCCAAGAAGATTGAGTTAACCATTATCGTGTTAAGGGAGCGTTCAACTATTTACAGTTGCGATGGGGAGGGAGGGGAGAATGCATAGAGATTTATGGCCTTTCCAAGGTCTCTCGCTTCCCAAGGGGCCGTGTATTCTGTACAAACCTCATCGCCCCCACCTCCCCGCCAATCAGCAGCTACCAACTGCGCAAGCGCGTAGGCTGCAGGATAGAGTCCTCTTGGCTTATACCTCTCGCATTGCCGGACGTTGCATTTGTCTTCGTTAGAGTTATGAATAAGTCACTACTTCCCTTTAAAAGGCCAGGGCGAAGTGAAGAGTTTGTGTTCCCTCTTCCTAATCTGAACTTGTTGAGCAGCAAGATTAGGGTGTCAGTATATCACAATATCAGTAATGAAACTGGAGTACTGAATAAGTTACGCAGCCGTGTGTAGTATTATTATTTGATTTCACCCTCGAAATTTATGGTTGTTATGCTGACTTTGTGGAAGGTTATCACGAAAACATAAACTCGTATCTTTCCCCACTTTTACGAAGACTTACTACGGTCCCTTGGTTTAACTTATTATCAAACGGCTTGGATGGAGCGAGTACTGAGCGGGGTGGGGATGCTAAAATTCTTGTTAGAGGGAAGAATGTTTAGCAAGCGAGCGATGGGAATAAAAAGATAAGGATTTATTGACAGAATGAAAGATACAAACCCCCCCTAAGAAGCGGAAAATACATTTTATAAGACAGCAAATTGGAGTCTAGGTCTTAAAATTGCAATATAATGGTGGAGACGGATTTTTTTAAAATTAGACGCTATTTTTCACTCTCCTCATTTTCAACTTTTGTATTTAAAACTGATAGGGGCATTGAAATTGCAAAGTTAAATGCGAGCCGTGGTGATTATCTGACTAGGAAATCTATCTGCGTGAATATGTATCCTTGTTATTAAAACTCCTTTCGATTTATGGTAAATTGCCAGAAGATGCATCTAAGGAAAGGAATTAAAATTTATTCAGAGGCTTCAAGGTCCTATTCGCTCTTCAAATGGCTCCTAATCGGCTATAAAACGTTGATTTTCCTCAAATGCGACAAACTATATGGTAATATCTTATATGATCATAATATTAATTTACTTTTTAGCAAATTTTCTCTCTCGTTCTTTGACCGAAGTAAAAATATCGTTGTTCATAGTACCTACCTATTTCTACAAATGGATTTTGAATAGCATTAATATCCGTAAAATATTTCCAATCATTCACGAATAATTTTAATGGATAAAAATGCTTCATAGATTATTTGCGTTTGTCAATAATGACCAACAGACTTTCTGGCAGATATCTCAATATTCTCACTGTTATTGATTAGCTAAAATACAATGACGGGTTTATTAGAGTGTGATATCTTTTCCGAAGAAATCTGATAAATGTCAACGGTCAAAAATAGTAGAAAAAACCCATTGTTGCACGAGAGGTGATCGGAAACTTTAAACTTTCTGCTCTTCAACATCATCATATTATTATTATATTTTCACCATTATTCAATCGGTTAAGAGAGTACATTACATTTGAGTTATGTCAGGGTCTAATATTTTCTACATGCTCTCCTGAAATTTATCATTAATATTATTGCTTTGATTTGAATTCATTGTCGCTTAGCACTGTCCTCTGCCAATAATCTCGCTAGAGCTCTATCTTTACTGAACAAACTAAAGCGTAGATTTGATCCCATGTTACTCATGGCTCGTTTCTGGACTCCATTCGTCACAGGCTTCGTCCCACCTTGGTCTCTTGCCTTTTCAGACCCCATCCACCACGCGCTCTTGCCGAAGCTCCGCCCACGCTAAATGTCCCCAACTAACCTCCGGAGACAAGTTGACTCGTCTCTTTACTTTAGGGGGACTGGAAAGTGTTCTTGATAATGAAGCAGATTTGTGTGAAACTTCGTGAACGAGTACCTATATTTTGTGATAATCTCGCTTGGAAGAAAAAAAACAAGAAATTTAACCGAATAGCATTTTACAGATAGCCAATACAATGTTAGCAATCAGCCTTTTTGAGCATGCTATGAAATACATTGGAGAAAAATGAAGAAGGTGAAGTTGACGGAAAGGAGGAGGAGGGACGAAATGCTGGGCATGGTGGGTGAGGAGTCTAGATGAGATGCCGAAGAGACAGAAGGATTAAATGGAGGGAGTACTTAGCGGGGACGGTATGTTGAAAACAATATTAGAGGGTAGAATGTTAGGCAAACGAGGGATAGGAAGAAAAAGAATAGGATTTTAAATAGAAATAAAGGTAGTAGGCCTTATTGTGAACTGAAGGGGGAAGTATATGAAGAAAGGGTTGGCATCCAAAATGCTTCTTCCAAAATTCTATACCATGGAAACCTATCTTAATCGGTGGAATACTTTGATAACAATGGATTACATGTATCAATTATTTTTCTTAATTTCTATTTACTCCTGAAAGCAGTGCATTATGACCTTTACGTCAGGGGTTCAAACAGGCAGCAATGTACGACACAAACGCTCATTCCCTGGATCGAGTTAATCTACCCAGACAGGATTCGAACCCGCGACCCTCGGTTTGGCAGGCAGGGGCTAAAACCCACTGACTGAAATCCAACTAATTGAGGGCTAAAATTATTGATTTCCATGATGCTTGGTTTTCATTAATTGCATATTTTCTTACCTGATTAGCGAAGCGGAGCCAGTGGTTACTGCAACTGCACCTGCGAAGAAAATTAAACCTTGTTATAACAATACTATTTATATTTACTACAACAGAAATTTCACTCACAAATAGGAATCATGCATGCAATAAATCCTTCAAACCATTGAATCCTTCATATTGAATAAATATTATTTTCCATTGCGTGAGGATTTGTAAAATAAATTGGAAATATATTCATTAAGCATGTTTAGTATGAAAATATCTATTTTATCAATAAACAGTAGAGCATGGTTACAATTTCTCAGCAACTTTCAAAAAAAGTTACTGAAAAATGTATACCATGGTTTCGAAAAAAACGTATTTGCGTTGCGTTATTTGGTGATGCAAACGGAAAAACAAGCTTTTCGATTGAGCTCCTTATTTATTAGTGCCTGAAATGTTGGAAATATAGTCTTATATTATTCAATTTTAAAATAGCAATCAGATATTCATTTAGCTTCGATTTTGGAGAGTTTTAATCAATATTCATCGCTATATTTATTTTAATGCTTTATTAATGATCTTTGGTACTGATACTTTCTTGTTAATTTAATATTTTCTAGTATATTTATTTTTATAATAAAATTAGATTCTTACAGCTTCTTGAGGTCTGTTGTGTCGGTATATTAATCCGTAAGAGTTAATGTCTAAATATATGAACGCGTAGATAAACACGAAAATTCACCGTGTAGCCACTCAACTTGTGTGAATGCATGTAGAGAAAATAGAAAATGTTCTAATTTCGCTCTTGCATTCGTAAATTTTCCGTTTCGATACACAAAAATCGTTCACGAAAAAGACAATAACTCGCAAGTGCTAATGTATCTTGTGGATAGATTAGAAAGATTGAAATTAATTTACAATATCAATTTTACTGCGCAAAAAAATATCTAATCGAAAATTTTAAGCGATATATTTTAGGAAATAAATTATGTACTTTGCTATAAATTTAGTGTAGTTTTTTAGTTTGTCAGCTGCTCTGTTACAATATTAACTTTATATTAAGGTCAATTATCGTTTGATGGATTACAATTAATTAGTCTTGAATCATTATGGGCAGTTCCTTTATTGCTATTCTTCGTGTGCATGCATATAGAAACCATTTAAGTCGAATTTTCCATTTAAATTGTTGGTGATGTCAAAATTGATTTGCGAATTTGTTATTAGCATGTTTAAAAATGCAAAGAACTGTATGTTATTTTGTTGAAAGATTAAAAATGTAGAAGGCTTCCTAAGGAAGGAATGTTCAAATAACTATGGGTTTATCTCAAAAGGATTAAATTGCAAAATCGTGGGCCATAATCTGCCACTAAGTAGGTATCCCACGGTCTCCCACGGACAGCAGGGCGTGGGTGAAGGGGTAGTTATCGCACTCATGTCCTTCGGGGAGGTAGTATATGCGTGGGGGCGATTGTTATTTGTGTTCTGCTGAAGTTGACAGGCTTAAAATTCACGACCTCGGGCCTGCGAGCTCGGATCCCTGGAAATTAGGAGGCTAAAATGCGATGGGTGAACGAGTGGAGGAGATAAGATTCCTTCGGCCGGCTCATGTTTATCCGTGAAAGATACCCATCTCGGCATACTATGTGTCATCATAATTACAAAAAGTTAACTCAAAAAAGAGAAACCGGATAACCTGCTAGCGGGTGAGATATTTTACTGAAAATGATGTGATCCGTATTTATAAAGACCGGCTAGAAGCATTATTTACCTTTTTAAACATAATATGTATAGGAAGGTATCTTATTTGTTTTATACATTTTATAATTAATATATTATTAATATTTTTGTCTTCAATTCATAGTGAGTATTTCTATATGGTAGGAATCAGACAATTTTTATGTGTTGATGAGACAATTAAAATTAAAGTTACGTACGATTCCGAATAAGATATTAGTTTTTATTGGCTGCGTTCTAAATTTTGAATACTTCTTTTATTTCTTATTGGAATGTTATTCTTCAAGAATAGCGAGAATTTCTAACTATATTTACCCAAGTTCTTTTCGGATAAGAAATTTTTATACAGTGTAGATTAAATTAGGCGAAGAATTAAATTCCAGTGTTGCATCCTGTTGGAAATTTTGGTCAGGCAAAATATGAATGAGATAATTTAATCTGTTTTCTGGAATTGCTGTTTTTCATGGATGATTGATTTTTAAAAATCAAGATTGAAGCTATAAATGTGAGCCTTAGGTAGTATTCCCCTTTATATAATCATATGAGGCGTTTTAGAAGTGTCTAATTTCGAATAGAAAATTGGCTCACTCTTATTTGTGACCTTAATAAAGTACATGGGCCACTTGAATTAAATCCATTACCGATCTAATTCCTTAATTTGACTTAACATCAATTGCAGCATACATTTGGTCATAGATTAGTATAAAATTGTAGCACGATGACGTAACTAAATGTAATGTTTTTCATGACCTGTACTAAAATTTATGAGATTTTTTTGCTACAGTTGCATATTTATTCATAAGTCATAAAAAGTTAAAATGCTTTCTATAAATGTAATGCCATTCTAGCCTGCATAAAAATTCGCATTTTCTAATGCATAATGCATTTTCCAGGTATTATAGCACGGAATTCTCCATTGTTAAGGCCTTCGGTGGATAAAATATGACGAAAATGAGAATATTCCCTGAAAACGTATTTTTAAGTGAACTAGCAGATACCATGGAGAGGCCAAACTCCATATAAATAACCATCCATATATAAAGGTAATAAAATTAAGAAGTTAAAATTTATACTCTGCCAAGGACTCGGTCTTTCTTTTTTTTGGATCAATCGCGATCGGAATCGGCTGTTGGTTGAAATTTCAAATCCCTTGCCTAGGTCCTTAAGGTTATTTAGAAGTAAGTTTATTTTACGGAAAAGAAAAGTGGATTTTAATCATATTGCTGCGTTATCTTCTATAAAAATATTCTTGCTGACGTATCGGAAATTTATATTCCATTCTCAAGGCTTATTATACGAAAAGATGATAGTTATAATAAATAAAAAATGTGCTCATATATTCTAAAATGAATTTTTGCAGTGAAAATTATTTAAAAAAAAAGATATTAAAAAAATTGCTTTAAATTCAGAAAAAATTTAAATTATATAAAAAAAATTGACAAACCTTTTATGCATTGCTAAGTTTGTAAGTTACTATGTTACGATATTGTATTCGTATTTTCATCAACTTCGAAAAACTGAGTGTAAATACAAATTATTCAATTTTGAATGCTGGTTTAATACCCCATAGGCCCGGGTTCAAATCCTAGCGGTGGCAGAAATTTATCAGGAATTTCCCGATCCTTGATTCAGCGTTATATGGAGGTCACTTTAAGCGCAGAACTTCTTTCCTGCAGATGGAATGTTCAGCCGTGATCCCATTGGCGCCTTTTGATAAGATCAGGATAATCTCGACACCGGGTTTCTCTCCACCCTTCCTCATCCACTCTTCCCTCATGGCGCAAATGAACTTAGCTACCAGTTACCTCCTCCAAATACCATACTATGACTTACCATGAATAAATTAAGGTACAGTTGTGAGATAATATAATACTGATAATTTAATGTATTGCTCTGGGTTTCGCTCCACCCTCCAATCCGTATCCTCTCCTCATGAGGCAGATAGTGTTACTCCAAATACCAAACATTACCATTAATGAGATGAAAGTGTAGTAAGGAGGTAATATACGGCAATTTTCCTGAGAATGACTTGTGATTCGTTTCTCGTGCCAACCGCTTAAGTTTCACCTCTGGAATTCGGGTTGCCTTTGATATTTGGCCTTTGAAGGAGGCCGTGTTTTGGGCGGGAAGGCGTCCTTCGGAGTCTGCTCCACCGCAGGAAGTGTGGCCTGTTAGAACGGCCCTGGCATGACTCGCGTTATGGGCTGCGTATCTACCGCCCCAAATATCGTGAAACATTCCGACGAAATTAATAACCTTGCATTCCTTCTAATTACTCTCGCGAAAATTCGTTACGGAGAATTAATCCCCAGGTATCGCGTTTTAAAAAGCCTCTGCATTTCAAATTTTCCGTGTCGCAGAACTAATTGAAAGCAAAGAGGAAATCTGTATTGTTTTGCTTCAAGATTCCAAGAGCGTTGTTAAATTTCCTGTTAACAATGAAAATTAAAAATTCCACAAAATTATCCCTCTCGTGTTACAGTTTAACTAGGACATATAAGGAATGAAAGGAATATGATCAAGTTAACTGCATGCATTAATTAATTATCGGATGATCCGATACAGGAATACTGCAAAATCTCCCTCAGTTTTATAACCCCTTTATCTGTTTCGATGTGCTGATTCAGCATTAGGCGCAACAGTCCAATAACTCTTTGCGGCGAAATGCGTCGTATGACTAGTGAAACTGTCAGGAAGTAGGTGTCAGGAATCGGGGGATCCGGGTTCGAATCCCGGTCAAGGCGAATGATTTTTTTCTCTGTGGATCTTTCGCACGATTGTGCATTGCGGGTGACTCCCGTATAAGTTATCACCGTGGCTAGTCCCGGTATACTTAAAAAACTGTCAGGAAGCACTTCAAGTTTTTCATTCACGGACACCATGTAGGACTTCATGCCCGGGCTTATTGATTTTATGACGTTAAAGTACATCATTCTAACTTAATTACTCACCATTGCCCCATGCATTAATGAAATAATATTGGACCACGCATATCTTGATGCGTGGGTGTGAACACATTGTTTTGTGCTTCGCTATGTTTTACGGTGATGCTTGAACAATATTACTTGTGCTAATTGCACTAATATATAATAAGCACTAATTGTGTGAGCCGAAATGGCGATTTATGATAATTGTTCGGCAGACGGATAAGAAAGATAAGCGATGACGAATAATAGCATATGTTATTATTGAATTGAAAATATTAAATTATTTTTTGACGCAAAGCATCATTATCAGGGACTTATTATAGATATCATTTACAAGTTTACATGTAATTAGAGTCAGGAAGAATGTTAGCATGAAGTGGAAGAGGTGGTGGCGAGTTTAAGGGGGAATGGGAAGCAGCATCAAGTCAGGAACCCTATGGTGGTGGGAGGGATGAGGAAGTGAGTAGGCCTAAATCCGATTTTAAAATTATTTCCAGCATCTCTTTATATAAAAATTTCATCAGGGTATTTTTATTGAGTTTTTCCATTAAATTAATGTCATAGAATTTAGGTATGGCAAGCGTGTTAATGTAATTTTTGCCAACGTTTTGATACACTTATACACCTTGTAACGCTACCAAAATTACGTGACACTACTCACCTACTATTTATTTGGTTTCGTGTTATCTTAGGGTATAAAAACACACTTAATTATAAAATAACATGCACAAAATATCACTTTTACACTTTTATATTCAGAATATCAAGAAATAAGACTAATTGGGCCCAATTTACAATCGATCATTATAACAAACAGATTGCATAACTTCCCAGTATATTCCAATGGGCTTTTAACTCTTCCCCTTGTGTATTGGTTATAATCATTCAAGTCTACTTATCGGGTTCACTGCTCGCGTCTCCACTCAAACACTGCCGGATAGTACAGTGCTCCACAACTCCACTCTCTGCCTGATATCCTCCTCTGTGATCCCTGTCTCTCGATCACGCGTCCCTCCTTGTATCGGTTCTCTCTCTCTTTTAGGCGCCTCCTTTTTCTTTGCGTCCTCTCTTTTTTTTATATTCTCCCGATCTTCTAAAACACTTCTTATACGTATCTTTCTCAACACAATGACTCCCGCTTGTCTATTTCTTCTCCGCGTCCCTAACTACCCATTCTTGCCTCATCACTACCGTTGTTAATTTCAAATTATCTCAACAAACAACATGGTGGCTTGTTTACATTATGTTACAACCTTCATCAGAATGGAGGGAGTACTTAGCGGAGAGGGGATGTTGAAAACGGTGTTAGAGGGTAGAATGTTGGGTAAACGAGGGAAGGGAAGGAAGAGAATAGGATTTTTAGATAGATTGAAAGGGAGTAGGCCTTACAAAGAATTGACTAAGGCAGTGCTGGAAGGAAAGGGAGGCTCCCAGATTACTTCTTTGGTACACCATGGAAACCTACCTTAATTGGTAGAATACTTCAGTAATTATAATCAGGGCTTTGAAAGAGAATCAATATGTACACAATTGTGACACATAAACAGCATAAAAGATTATGTTGAATTATTATTTTAATAAATTTTCGAGAATCTGGCAATAGAAGTCATTAAATGTTAGCGAAAAATAGTTGTGAATGTAGGAATTACTAAATTATATTTTAAGGGAATGGATAAATACATTTTGGTTAGATACCAAGAGGGATTTTGAGACATGCTCTTGACGGAATTCGAAGTCATGGCCATCCGGATTTGCCGGCTAGGCTAATTGCCTGAATTGGTGAGACAATAAATTAACTGAATTTTGCCGGCTATTAAAACTATTGAAATGAGAATATTAGCTACAGGAATAAAAATTTCTTTGAATTAATATTTGGAATACAAAATTGTAATAGAAAAAACCTTATAGTTTCGACGACGCCAACTCATTCAGTCAAATTGATTGAACCTCGACGTCCGTTCGCCAATTAATTTGTGGCATTGTCTACTTTTGAAGGTGTTAACAGTCCGCCCGTCTTTCTACGGAAAAATATACCGAGGATTTAAGGTCTTTTCCGGGGAAAAAAACGGCCGCTCACCCAGGAAAAGAAAACAGCCCCTTCACATATCATTTCTCCCCTGAATAGCAGCCCGAACAGGCAAGTTTTCATTCCATGTTTTTTTTCTCCTAATCTGCTCTCTCGACAAGAAAGACCTCACGAGGAAACAATGGCCTGGACACTTGAATTCATGAAAAGGCGCCCGTGGCGATTCGAAACGATTACTTCCCCGTACGACCACGGCGTCGCTTGGATCGCACTCTTGTTCCGCGCCCAATGTATGTGCGTGGGTCCCGTGTGTGTAATATCCGCTTGTCTCGCCGACCCAATCGCACAATTCATCGCACATTGCACAATAGCCGACTTGCTGCGCATACCTCCTCTCTCCATATGAAAACTCCTTTCCCAACCCTCCGCGAGAAGGCGCCACTTGTGTGCGGGACAAATGACCCCGGCAGAAATATATTAATCGTGCTCTTAGTTGTGGGGGCTCTTGCCGTTTCATTAGCGCCGGCGTTTTGTTCACGCCTCTTCTTGCCGTCACCTTCGCTTTGAATTTGCGCTCTCCCAGAGTTGGTTGCATGTGGAGACAGCCTCCTCACGACATAAACGGGCCCTTGGTAGTCTCGGAAAAAGGTACGCATGGAATCTGGCCGCATTAATATTCGCTGTCCTCCTAAAAACGATCGCCTCGCTGTTTTGTCATTTAAAGTCTTGAGGATTCTCTAAATTCCAGAAATTCCCTTGCCCTACTGTTTTTGCAACATTTTTATGAGGATGGGAACTTTTTTTAGCAGAACTTTTTGCCCTAGTGTAATTTATGCAACTCTTATTATCGATTGCCTCTTGAATTGAGCTTGCAGCTGTGTTATCATAGATATCGGTGATAAATACCATTTAGGATCAAGAGATTTCTGTATCGCAGCGATTTACTCTGCTTTCGTCTTTTTTCATTAAAAATAATGCCTCTTTTTAACAAATTAGGTCCAACTTGAAAAATGATAATTCTAAATTCAATTCTGATGGTCACGAGTTCGAATCCCAACTGTGGTATGTCTCAAGTTACTGAAGATTATTTTTTGATAATCTGTGAGTGAGTTTCCTAAATTATTACCTGGCATCATAGACATTATTTTCATCCTGAATTCGCATTCCTCCTATAAATTATCTCATCAGAAGACGTATAGGACATACTCCAAGCTGAATGTATTCATTCCTAGAGACATAAACTGTCATTTAAACCATTTAATATTGTTCTAGATTTTTTATTAATTAAATTAAATTAAATTAATTAAATTATAATTAAATTTTAGAATCGAGCTAAAACTTTTATTTTTTATCGAAATTAAATCTGTGTCATGTGGGGATAATCCTTTTTTCTATCTATTAAAAAAGTTTCATATGTTCATGTCTCATTTTAAGTGCCTATGAACCCTATTCCTGATCGTAAAAATGCGTCCCTGGGTTCAGTTCAACTCAATGGCGCTCAGTTCCTCAACCCATAGATTTGCAAACATAGCTGAGGTGGGAGCTCAGTTGAGCAACGAGCTTGCGAACTACGTACATTCAATGTGGGGGTGAGCTCTTTGCCAGTTCCAGCTCTCAGGCCACCTCACATTGTGAAAATGCAAAATTTTTTAAAAACACTGCCTCCGGATTAAAAATTGGTATCTTTTGGCAGGGAACCCCAATGTTCTTCTCACATGACCGCTCCTCTGTTAGCTTGGATTAATTTTATCTCCGGTGTTAACTCATAATCCCATCTCATCCTCCGTCCTCTTATGCTTTGTTTTGTTTCCACAATAAAGATAAGGAAGACGGTACACCCTCCCCATTTTCGCCGCACATAATGTCTGATTTCTGTTCTGCATGGACCTCTGCCCCAGTTCCGCAACTGCTGTAAATGATACCACCTTGCCAATGAAGTGAGCGGGGTATAATCCTTTGTGGCTTGCCTCTTTTTCCTCTGCTCCCAACTGACCTTGTGTCTACCTGCTGTGGAGACCCTGGGTGTCATCTACCCTTATCTTCAACCTCCCTTTTCATCCCAAAACATCGCTGATACAAGCCCCTGAATACAATCGTTTTGGACGTCATCTTAGATTACGCGTTCTCTGTTCGCCATCTTACCTTACGCATGCATGCCTTCCCCATCAGATTAACACCTAACTCATAATATTATCTCCTCTTCACTTCTTCCGAGATGGAAATTTATAGCCACAGTCATGGTTTAGGTTTTTTATGAGTTTTTTTATATTACATTTTTTGGGACAACATATGGCCGTATTTCATTGTGTGTATTTCAGGAAAGGGGAACGGCGTCGTAACGAAGCGACCAGTTCAAGTAGGAGCAATATGATTTTGGCGTTTAATCTTGCAGATCCTTTAAAATTATTGCGTAAATCAGTTGTAAACGAATAAGATGGGGTGGACACAGCTCCATCACTCGGACCATCTCACTCTGTTAAAAATCCAAATGTTTTACAAAACTGAGTCCGGATTAAAAAATTGTATCTTTCGGTCAGGAACCACAAAGCTCATGTCATGTGAATGCCCCTTCCCTCTGTTTTCTTGGATTAAATTTATCTCTAGTGTTCACTCATCATTCTATCTCATCTGTCGTTCTCTTATGCTTCTTGTCCGAAAAAATGGACCAACGCTGGATCGTACACAATTGGAATAAACTAATTATGCGAACAAACAAAGTAGCACCCTCCTGTTGTAAAGACTTATTCATTGTCTTAAGAGCAGGAAAAACGATAACATTTGGAATTTACAATTTCAGGATTACTGCTGATACACACACCAATGATGCGTTAGCCAGACGGACGCAGAGAATAGAATTGAATAATGTTGTCTTAACTTGAATGGAGCAGGTGTTCACGAGGCAAATATCGATCACTAAATGGCTAAATAGGGCTTGCCAATAGTCTGAGCACTATCCCAGGAGATTGACATCTGTACAAAACTTAAGTTCCATACTAGTAACTCATTCGTTATGAATTCAAGTGCTTCCTGAGGAAAGGACATTTCAGATAACGTCTCAATGACAAACACACCTGCTTAGTGCTGAGTAATGCAATAACCCCGAATATATACATATAAAATGAAGGTTTGAGTATTCGAGATTGAAAGATTTCTACTCCGTTTCGCTGATCACCATGGAAGCTCGCGCGTTCATACATTTTTTTCAAGGAGAAGATTGGTATTCTAAATACTTTGCTGTAACTCGGCCTCAAAGCACCGAAGGCCTGGTGGTCCATGATTGGCATCGGGTTTCGTCAACTGTTTCTATATTTTGAATTCTAAATCTAAATTCAATCGTGGTAAAGACAAGAATTGCTTAGGAAAAGGAAGTTTCTATAAGAAGAGAAAGTTGTTATGTAGCAGAATGCACTTAGAGGAATATGGGGATAAAATAAATGCTTTTGATATGTTTGCGTGGAGAAGGATGGAGTAAGTGAAGTAGATGGATAAAGTGAGGAATGAGGAGGCGCTGGAAAAATTGGGGAGGAAAATTTTGATAGAGAACTACACCAAAGAGATAGTGGAATTAGATCGGCCATATTTTATGAGGGGAGAGGATTTTTTTATAAACATAAAATAAATGAAACGGTTAGTTTCAGGTGAGATAAAGTTCAAATATTCCGTCATATATGGTAGAGTTCTTTCAAATTCTACTGAAAAACTACAAGTCTTGAAAATTATGTGTGATTATCAAAACGCGTCAGGTAGCGAATTCAGTTTTTTAGTTGCACTTGCAATATTTTTTTTTCGTTTATGAATATATTAATTCTCGATTTCATCTACTTACTATACTCTTCTCCCACCCACCCCCTATAGAGTGAGTATGTGAGTTCTTTGGGCATAATTACTCACATTTATCCACGGAAAAACAATTGGTACCAAATTTCATGCTTGCGTAATGAAATAGAACGCTTTTCGCTTTGCTGCTAGAACTAGTGCGAGAGTAGACGATGGGTGAGCGTCGATCTTGCTGTTGATTTTACCCTCGGCGACAATAACGCGGATATAAATCTCCGCACGTGCCTTGTCCATATTTAATTAATAGTCTATAGTATTCGCCGCCGATGCTATTACGTTATTTGTGCCATATTGGCGACGTAGCGGCCAGCATAATATGAATTATCATCATTTGAATAGCGTGGGCCGACGTAAGGAAATCCAGTGCCTATGATCATAGCTCTTTCCTCTTGGATCACGTCCTTTATGTAGGCAGACCACTCCAGATTAAGTCTAAAATGATATGCACATTCTGCGCCGAGGAATGCAAGAACCTTACTGGCGCGGAGTTGCAATATCCCGAGTATGATCTCAAGCACTCGATAGCCGTAACACGGAATCTTGGCAGGGAAGCTGAATGGCTGAGTGCCGGGCAATGTCCTTGGCGGAGCAAGAGAGCGGTATTGCCCCGGGAACGCTGCCGGAATTGGCCTCGAATAGAATACGGCCACGCGGCATTCCTTTGCACCTACTAACTCCCCTCCCACCGCCACCGATACTGCGATCTCCTTCGTCCAGGAGCCTTCGAGAAAAATCTGCTATCGAGGCGACTTGCAGCCTTCGTTTTTTTCCTCCCATGATCACAATATAATTTGACGGGGATTACTTTTTTATGTTCTCTCCTTGCGTAAGAATGAATGCATGAATTTCTACTTCTCGGGGTTCTCGAGTACGATGTAGGTTGGGATCTCATAGGCCATTATTGTGACTGTTATTCAACAGTAAGCAAAGAGACCAAAAAATTGCTGAGTTGAATGAATTTTGCTGAAGCTGAATATGAAATCGATGAAAGAAGTAAGAAATAAATCATCAATAGATTGGACTAGATGATAAGATGTTTGCGCAAAAACAATACTCTTTCGAAACAGGTTATTCAAGAATAAACAAATTGGGAAAATTCATATAAAAACTACAAATTAAGCTTGCCTCTCTATGCAGTGGAGTACTCACAATACCAGCAGTAGGCAAGTTAATTTGATGACTTACTTGTATCATTCCCAACCATCAAACGTTTTATCTAGAGAGCTAGTGGCAACAAATGCTCACCTTTATTCTGTATATTCAGAAAATAAAACCGATGGAGGCATTTTTACGAGCTTATCCCGAAGAATTTATGACAAAAAATGTGGTGGCATAGTCAAAACGATAACCAAGTTGCTTTTTTTTCCAAAGCATGTCCCAAAATGTAAGGGTAGGTATATTGAACCAGCGACATTCATTTGATGTATTAAAAAAATTCATTTCACTCTGGCTTTCTACAACAATATTATTTCTTACACATTAGAGTGCCTTTAATTGATATCTTCAGAATGAAAAGGCTGAAGTATGTAAACAGTATGAAAATTGTTTCTTCCAGCAATATAAGAGCACCTTCTCGAAAATCAATAGTCCACATTTCAATAACTAGGATAATCACAAATTATTGGTTCTATATTCGCCGTCTTCCTTTAATCCTCTCTATTCCTCCTTGCGGATAGATGTTCTTTTTCTTTGAGTTCTTCAAATTTCCAATTTCATTAGATAGCATCGAATGTGGTCATTTCAAATAGATAGAAAAATTATTTACTTAAAAATATACGGTATATATTACATACATTATGTGTTCCTCGATATTGGTCTTCTAAGTTGGCAAAAAAAGTTTTAAATAACATTAGCAAAATGTAAATATTATGCATCGCGTAGTTGCGCACCTTCCTCCTTTATCACGTGCATCCCATCGGAAGAAGTCTGATACTGATGCAGTTTCGAAATTTTGTGCTGAAAGTCTCATTTTGAAGACATTCCCGCGAATTTTGCAAAAGAGGATATGGCTAGATCTTTTATCGCCCCTTTAAATGGAGAAACAAGTGTGACCGTTTGTTTAGCCGACGGCAGATTGACATGAATGAAATTTTTGGAAAATCAACTTTTTGACATCCAAATGCCACCAAACGGTAGAGTCTAGATGGAAGTTAGTAATACTGTCGTAGATAGAAAATTCAGTGCTTCGACAATTTTTCTCGACGATTTTAGTGGGGGTCGATTCTATGGCGCATTGCCGCACCACGCCTCGTTCACCCCAAACATTTGTATGAATTAGTCAGTCAGTGGTCGAAAGTGGGTGTTATATTTAGAGTACACACATAGATTTAAAGAAAAGGGATCTATAATTATACACTCATCGCCGCGATGCGGACACTTTTTTAAGCCGATTAAAATGCGCCCTAACAAGTAAGCTGTAAGTGGCAGCATAGGTAAAGCTTCGACGAAACAGACCTGGGTCTTCTCTGTGTAATCTCATTGGCTGAGTTGCCCGAAAGTTTGACAACGAAATAGTTCGGGAATCTATTTCCCGTTGAAAGGGTAATTCGCAACTCCTCCACGGATTGCTGGGTGCGTTAGAATGTTTTTCTTGCCTTTCTTTGGCTCTCGGAACCCAGAGCTTCTCAGCCAATGTTTCTGGCACTATGCCCTCTAAAAATGGAGATAAGGGAGCTGAATATAATGAAGAGTTTGTCCTTGGGTTGGTGTGTCTCTCTCATCTGAAGTCTCTGCTGTTTTGCAAACGAAGTGATTATTGAAGTGACCGCTAGGTCCAGCGCTAAAATCAAAGTGTTCTCAAAAGTCAAATATTTAAAATTTATATTTAAAATATCAGTTACATTTCTAAATAGGATCTTAGACGTGATGAAACTTTTATATTTCATTAAAAGTAAAACCCTGTTGTATCGGAGTTTTCTTTCTATCTGTTGAAACGGTTTCATATACTCATGCTAATTTTCTCCGCCTTGTAATCCCGTTCCTAATCGTAAAGAACGTCCTAATTTTAATTTACCTCGCTAAGGGTGGAGCTAAGCTAAGCTACTAGCGTGAGAATTACCATTAACAGCATAAAACCAAAGTGTTTAACCAAGGCTTAAGAAAGAATAATTAATAAAATATTATTTATGCTTCAATAAGGCTAGTGGCTGATCATTTATTGGACTTCAATCGAGTATTGTACCGTTGCTCACTCAGTAATTCTGCCTGGAAGTTGAATTTAATTGGTAAATGTATAGCTCACCCAGACTAAGCCATAAGTGTGCGATTTGCACACATTCAGGGTATTGGGTGCCAATTCCTTCCCCTGGCCACCTCGTCAATCCAATATTTTTGATTGAGAATGCGTGGAGACTTACATGGGTCCCGCATTGTGACATACACACCAAGTTAAAACGTCTGAAATTGAATCTCTACGGTTAAAAAAATACAACTAAGGAAGGCTTTGTATGAAATGCATAGAATAACCTCGCTTGTCAAAAAAACTAGGTGGCATGAGAATTTTGTGAGGAGTCCGAAGAATATTTACGTTAGATTATTATTACCCGAATAATTCAGAAATGGTATTTACTTTTGCTCCAGTATATTATGCAATTTCTATCAATATTACTAACACGAATCTCTAATCTATCTCTAACAGGAATTACCCACATGAAAACCAGTATTTTAATTATCATTTAATTCAATGCTTATAATAGTAATTGATGTAATTAATTTGGGCACTTCAGGCTTAAATTCAAAGGTTCTCCAAAAATGTACTCATGTGGAAGCAGTTATTGCAGTTGCAACTGCTTTTCCGTTCTGAATTCGTCGTGGAATTCAAATTTCCACTTTTTATTACTTAAAGGTAACAATTACAGGGACTAGCTATGGAGTAGATTAAAAATTAAAAAAATTATTTTTCGGTGTATCGATTGCTAGTAAAAATTACCAAAGAAGGAATCGTTAGGAGTAACTTGATTACTTTTACTTCATTAAATAATATCACTGGTGTGGAGGCACTCACCGAGGTCCTCTTACGCCAACAGCTTGCGGTGCATTGAAGCAGAATCGAGTGTTTGTGGTGTGCCGTATTCCTATCTAACTGCAATTTTGAAACGTGACAATGCCAAAAGCCACTTCTACGGCATTTCCTCCTTTGCACAGGGAACGCTTCAATGGTAAGAGGCGAACATATGCCCACCGGAGGCAGAGCTCACGTATTTCCCGGAAGTGTACACTGAACCGCTGGGAATAGCTATTGCGATCCCGAGGTTGATTGCCCTTTTCTGAGGAGGTATTAATCGCCATGAGCGACGTTTGTCTATACATGCGGCTTGTCCCATACATGCGGCACACAGTGTTACAAGAATAGGTCCTGGTTCCTACCAGGTCTGTGCAGCGGCGCAGCGAGTGGGGGGAGTTTGGGGGATAAACCCCCCCCCCAGAGCTCAGAGAAATTTGAGTTTAATCCATTTTACTTGGATTAGTATTGCTTTTAGAATAGTGTTAGGATTAATCAAATATCTCTCAAAAAGCCGTAAAACTCGCATATTTGAACCATTAATCTTAAAATTTATCTGGAGGAGGTCTCCGCAACCCTCACTTACCCTGGCAGGTATGCAATACCCCCACACCCCTTGGGTCTATGCAAGCTGCAAAGATAGATAATCACGCATTTGAACTCAATAAATAATTTGGACTCGTGGCAATGGTATCCGCAGAAGCATTAAAATTTAATTATTTGTTTCCTTTATAACTTAATTCGACTCACCTTTGGCCTGTGTCGTAACGCATTTTTTTTTGTATACGCACAAAGGAGTTCGAATTTGTCGTTTTGATATTTTGAAGCATAAAATAACTTGCTTTTCGTTCTCCAGAAAAACGGTAGCTCTCGGTACATACTATCCGTAAATATCGACGATTTTGTGGCAAACTTCGTATGCATATTTTTAGTTTGAAATCTTACTTATAAGGAAATGTTTATGTTTCAGTCTTGATTACACTGAAATTTTCCTAATAATCCACTGGGTAACGCTTCCTACTATTGCATTTTATCAAACTAGTCAGTGGATAATAGTTTTTTATTCTTATTACGGGCGAGATACAATACAACGCAGCGGAATATAATATCTGGGTGGAATAATATCTTCAAAAACGCATTACATTCACTGATTATAATGCATTTCTCACTTATGCATTCATTTTCATTAAAAATTCTCAGAAGTCCATCTTAAGAAGGACTCATCACTTCCGCTCAACTACTTTTTTTACAGCAAATTACCTTTGCAACAAAATAATTAATAATATTTAAAAGCATCATCATGTAATTTGTAGACTACATAGAGTGTGTCCATGAAATTATTTGCCTGTATCTTCAACTTGAAACTTTTTACCTAACATCTTTCTTCTCTCTCAAATTTAGCTTATTGGACATAAACAATACACATTCAAGTACATCGTGGACTGTGAGAAAACCACGCAGTTGGGTTACGAACCCTGCGACGTCAAGTTACGGGCGCAAATAATTAAGCCCACTGTCACCGTCAGAACACCACCAATCGATCGATGTCAAATGCAAAGAAATGAGTGAGCTCACGAATGTGACCGACCCTTATTTTTTTCGATCGAGTATAGCGTGCCTACACGCGGAAGCAGGATTCCTTCCCTTCTCTTATGCGATTCACTTGGCCACGTCGTCTCGGGGGTCCATTCCCCACCCTTCTCCTCGCTCGCATCTGATATGGAAGGGCAAGGAGAAGGCGGTGGAATTCTCTCTCCACGCATGGCTTCTTTATCCATTAGACGTCCGATTGGGGAATGGTTTCAGCTTCAGTGGGAGGACGTGTTGCCCCGGGCGACGCGAAAACGTCTGCCTGTCCCTGCCGACCGATCGGGGGCTGGACTGCCTTGTGAAAAGGAATGCTGGCACTGGGGGCTCTTTTTAAAGCGGCTGAGAGGAGACTGGGCTTCCTTGGGAGACGTTGAGATAGCCGTTCTGATGCCGGCGGGGGTTCAATTTTCATCGTCTGCCCCACTCGGAACAGATGGGAATGGCTACGCATCAGTTTACGAGAATAGAGCGAACCTCTTTGTACGACATAGTAATTGGAAGAATTAACCGGTAACTGAGGACATTTACCCCGTGAGGGAAGAGTGGAGAGAAACCCAGCGTCGACATTAGCCTGCTCTTAACGAAAGGCACCGATAGGACTGAGTTTAACCATTAAAGTTTCAGGAAGCGCTGTCGCGCTCCTCCTGTATCTCATGAAAAAAGCCAGAAGCGCTGCTCCTGCTAGTCAATATTAATGTTATTTTCACATAACATATTTCGTTTAAATTATTACTGAACTAGTATTTTGAAAAATAAACTCGTCAAATAATATACTACAAAGGTGAAAACACATATAATAAATTTTGTCTTGATCTTCTGAATATTTACCCTCTCTTGTATTTTAGACATAATTTTTTCCTAAACAAATGTAAAATCGGCAAAAAAAAGCTCGGCATTTTTAGCGGAGTACCATTAAAATTAGTTGGTACATAAAGGGTTAAGGTTCCATCCGACGGACGGAGTGGTGCATACATGAAATATCCTCCACAAAACACTCAATCAGGGAATAGGTAATCTCTGGAAAATCCCTCCCAACGATAGGTATTTAACCTGGACCACCAGGGAGGGAAGTCAGCACTCTAACTAACACGCAAACTTTATCCCCTGAACCTCTCTTGTCATATTTGGCTCATGAGGACGCTTCACTATCTTCCTTTATCTTTTTGTCTCGACAGGCCGTCTTTTGGGCATTTTGAGCAACGAATTACATCCTTCAACTCTCTCACATTTTATGTTTAGTTAGATAAAGTTATATTTTAAACCATGCTTTTTAACCATGTTTGGACAAAATGGCGTTAATTGGCACATATTTTGGGTCACACGTAGTGAAGGTATTTTTTTCTGATGGAAGGTTTTTTAAGTACTTAACGGATTTCTAACTCTTGATTACTGAACCTGGCTCAAAGTCACGCGGTCACTAAACCTTCGTAATTTTGACGACGCTATTTTTTGAACTTCCATTTTTTAATTTTAATATCCATTCAAATATCGACTAAAAACCGTAAAATATAGTAAAATTGTCATTCATGCCTCTTTAACGCACTTATTTCACGTATTTTCTTAAGAATTTACAAAAGAACAGTTCCACAAACACACCCACTTCAAATTGTAATTCCATTGGCCAGACGGAAAGTGGCATCAGCTCATGCAATCGTGTGGGAAATATCAGTGGCGTTGCGCATTGCCACCAAATTTCTCGGTTTATTTAACGACTTTAAGTAAGGTTATATTTCTTCGTTAAAACTTTCGCGGGTGCTCGTCATGTTGAATTAAAACTTTTGGGCTATGTCGCCGAAGATTCCCTTGAGAAAGCGACCAGCATCGGTCGGGAAACGTTGGGGCCACCCAAAATCTGACGCGGCGACATAGCCCAAAAGTTTTAATTCAACAAGGTTATATTTCTTAAATATCTTTCGGAGGTTTTATCGTAAAAATTAAACGCCACGGAACCTGGTTTCACCAAGGCTGACTCCGGAAACTTGCCTGAAAATTACTACGGCAGCAATGTTTACTAACGTAAGCAACAGCAATTGCTACATAAATGCTGAAAGCCGGGGCGTGAAGATGCATAGGTATGGAAATATAATATTACTGGCTCTTATAAAATACATATTAAATGTATTTATGAAATTTAACAATGAAATTCCATTTATTAGGGTCGGACGAGAATATTACGCTGACGACGCCATTGGCACAGTGTTTACGAATGTTTAGACTGTGCCATTGGTTGTGTGCAAATTATGCACAATCAAAACCAACATAACGTTCGAGCTCGTGTGTGCCCCGAGCACAAATAAGACCTATAATGTGGAGGCACGAGTTTTTGAGGAGAACGGTGAGGTGGAAGTTAACAGCCTTTCTTGCAATGATTGCATAGCTAGTTCCGATGGTTCTGATAAGTTCTGAGAGCAGTTCAAGTATTATGTAAGCACGGCTGGGCAAAATTGAATGCACAATACCTGTGACTTGGGTGTTTGAAATCTAAAACAGTATTTGAAATACTTTTTGAAATAAAAAATACATTTGTATGGAAACTAAGAGGTCTTAAAAAATATTTAACCTGTTTTTGCTCGTAAGGATGGTTACAAATAGTACACGAGAAAGGTATGTTTTATATATATTTTATCTTTTAAAGTAAAACTTCTCATATGTTGCTCTATGTGGTTGCATTATTCTCCTTGAGGAATATAATTTTTTCAAAAAGTGTCGGACAGAGATCCCCTCGAAATAGATAAAGCCAGCAAGTGAAAAATCTTTCCACTGGTGAAGATGAGTAGGTATAGGATTGTGTCAAATCTGATAAACATTGCGTTAATATTAGAATTCATTTTCTTCATTCATTCATTCACATTCGTCGGCACTTTCTCATCCAAGCCGATCTTCGTTCTACGTCTTGGGGGACCGCATGAAAATATTTATTTGGAGCATTTCTAGTCGTATTTCTGCACTAAGGCACAAAACAGTACTTGAAGCTACGCTTCGAAACATCGAGGAATAACTACGACACGAAAAATACGGCGTGATAACCATAATATCTCCACTGTAAACTTCAATAACGTGCACGATCAAGTTGGTTAAGAACAACACTATTGCATGAGCTGACGTCATTCAAGATGGCGGCGGTGCGAATTACGTTTATCTTTGATGGCTTGTAAGAGGTATTTTAAATGCTCATAATGAAAAAACAGATGACTTTACAGCCATATTGTTACAACTTTTAGCTTAGTAATTACACCTACTTTTCAGAAACGTCTTTACCTTAATAGGTGTTCAGAGACCTATTAGAACCCTTGCAAAGAAGAGCTGCCAGGTATGTGAAAGGTCGTTACGATAGTCTCGTTAATGTAACTGATCTCTTAGTTAAACTCGGATGGGAATCTCTGTTAGACCGTAGGTTGAAAAGTAGACTAAACCTTTTAGATAAATTCAAGAGCAGTGTCTTTTCTAACGAAGCTAGCCATATCTTACGGACGCCAACATACTACGGAAGATCAGATCATACAAATAAAATAAGGAAGATGGATTGTAGAACAGACAGATTTAGGATGTCTTTTTTCCACGATCAATAAGAGATTATAACGGCAGCGATAAAACTCATAAATAGATTAGATAACTTGTAGTGTAGCTCACTAACCTATGTTAAACTAAATGCATGTTTCTTAATTTTATTATTATTTCTAATAGCTCATGGTAGTATAATTTGTTAGCATGCGTGACGTTTTTTTTACTGTGTGGTGTGCATGTTGGAGTCCAAATGCATGCTGCATGCTATATATTGATCACCCCCTGCCAAACACCCTAGAGGTGGCTCGCAGGGTATTATGTAAATGTAGATGTATTATGTATATGAGGTTATTTTTGCACTTTAAACCAATTAACTTAAAGTTTTATTACAGCTAGTGTATATTTTAAGGTTTAGTCATATTCATTTTTAAAAAATATTTTAATACTTCTTTTTACTAAAATTCATGACAATTTTTTAAAGTGTAAGTTGCTGGGGAAAATATTTTTAATAGCTTTAACTGAGTATTTTTATTGCATTTTCCAAAACTTTGGAATTTAAAATTAATTACGAAGTAATAATTAAGAAGGTTTAGTGATCCAGGGCTTAAAAACCGCTGCGATAGAGTCTTAAAAGGAATTCAAATACCCCGGCACTTAACGTTTAAAATGGATCGTACTCAATGCCAACTAATCAAGTCATTTCCATTCTTCAGCGTCGTCTGCTAGCACTTCCAGATTGAATTCCGGCGTAAGCGAGGCCCATTTCAATTGTCCGTGCCTGGATTCCGTATCTCCGTTCAAATCCAAAAAAAGTCCGGCCGACCTAGCCAAACGAGCACGCAGAGACCCATCGCACACCAACGAAATATTTAGTACTGCTGGAAGCGAAGTTTCGTAGGATTCACCAACGCCTCCTATGACAAAGCCTACATTCGAGATCGCTTTATCTGCGTGACTTCATATTTTTCAGTCCTAACGAAGCGTAGCATACCAGTAAGTCCCAGTTCCCTGCTGACGGTGCCGAGGTGTGTAACGTGTGTTTTTGTCTCAGGAGCAGTCAACCAATTTGGATCTTTTGAGGAACTGTTGTGTCCGCTTGTGCTTAACTTGGTGGTGTTGTCACAAATATTTGTTTTGGCGTTGGTGGATAAACTATTAAGGTGCCATAAGGAGTAATGATAGCTTTTCAAGGCTAAAGTGCAGTGAGCTCCCGTATAATAACCACTCCACACCAAAGGCATCCGCTATTTTCATTCCGAAAGTGATCGTCACGACAGAAAGAAATGGCATAAAGAGGAACGAGGTTCACTACACTTATCATTTCGAGTAAGTAGAAGACATGTGTTGTCCTTAAACTTTCCGTATTCTATTGATTATATATCGAGGCAGTGAAAAAGGCTATTTTTTTCTCGATCGCTTAGATGGAAAACTGAAACCTTCGTTGGAAGGTTAGATGTTGTTATATATTAAAATCTCGTCAAAAAATATATTTTAGTCGTGACTCATCCACCGGAACATTTCAATTCCTCGACTCTGAGTACCGGATATTATTTCATTTAGCATTCTCTGAAGCAATTGCCCACCAATTGCTCGAGTACCACGGAATACTTCACATCCTAAGAAGTGCAACAGCACCTGCCTCTTGTGAAGAATTATTCATCGTCTTAACGTCTTTGGTCCTGGGGTATTGTATACAATACATCGACGTTTGATTTTTTTCCGCTTGGCCAGGTGAGATGTCGTTATTGCAACTAGTTCAGTGCTTTCCGATCTATAGCAGCATCATATCAGAAGCATGATTTACATAATTCGTTAATCTTGTTTGTTAACATCTAATTAACCAGAAAACATGAACTTCAGACCAAAAATAACGGTTTTTATGTCCCGGGTCTGAAGAGGTTGAGTCCAGGAAAACGAAATAATTCCGAATTGCAATTTTAGGATTACTGCTGACACTTGTGATTCGATAGCCAGAATGACGCAAAGCATGGAACTAAATAATGTTGTCATAACTTAAATGGAGCAGGTGTTCACGAGGCAAATATCGATCATTAAATGGCTGAATAGGGATTGTCATTAGTCTGAGCTCTATCCCAGAGGATTGATGTCTGTGCAAAACTTAAGTGCCATAGAAATAACTTATTCGTTATTAATTCATGTGCTTCCTGCGGGAAGCTTCATACACGCTAGGATATAATGAGTCACAAGTTACGGCAGGGGTGAGTGACCATCGGAGTTCCGCTTTCTCAAATTTTGTTGAGACTGATATATTATTTTCAAGGCCTGGTTACACAGTATATGAACATGTACGTCAGTGACGTCATGGAAAAATTAGCAGTGCCGAAACGCACTATGCTTAACTGTTTTTATAAGTGAAATGCCACTTTGCGTGTTTTTATAACAAGTTATCATTAACATTTTATTGCATTTTTTGTTTCGGTTACGAATATATAGATTCGAAAATTTTGTGCGGCGTTCCGGAAATGTTCCGGCACCATGACACCACTGGTGTACAAGGTAATGTCTGTTTGCGTGAATGATTTCTGTGGACTGGAACGGAACTCATACGAATCCATGAACCAAATTAGAGCAGGTTCTATTTTCCGTTCATGCGTTCACACAAGTTGGGTGGTTACACGGTGCATTTTTGTGTTCATTCACGCATTAATGTATTTAAACATTAACTTGTACGTGTTAATGTATCGTGTAACCTGGCCTTTACAGATACAAGGAATAAACATTTTTTCCTGAATTTCTGGTAGTTTCGTAGCGGGTACGTAGGTAGGCATGTATTTAGAGGAGTGAATAGGATAGTTTCCTTCATCAAAGAAAACGAAAGGCATTGATTACGAATCGTTACCCACCATTAGTGTATTCATAATATACAAATTATTTGGTTTTAGAAATCCCAGTTTAGACGAACGTTAATGGTCAATTTTAACTTCACTTGAAAAAGACCAAATTGGCGCCCATGCGATGCCACTCCACATGACGTCACAGGGACCTAAATGCTAAACGAGTAGTCAGGAGTTCTATTTACATCGTGTGAGATTACCAATCCATGCATGAGGCACAGAGCTCAGAGAAACATATATTAATAATCACCTATTAAAATTGCCTACGGTCAGGAAAGTTTCCTTCGTGTTATAGGGTATTAGTAATCCTTATTTTAGCCAAGCTGCTATAACCTGCTATCAGGGTACTCTACGCTACCGCCATGCTCGGCAGCAAGCAGCCTGCATCGTAGCGGCGTTCACAGCCTCGCACCCAGGTGGCCTCACAGAGCAGCAGCCAGACGTCACACGGGCTTTTCCCAGCATTCATACTTATCCGTCGCGTTTTCGCGCGCTTGAAAATTTTCACTTTCCAATTAACTTCGAAAATGGATATCGTCATTTAAAAATCTAAAAGCTCGAAATACGTACTCCAGGAGTAATAATATTTCGATTTAGACAGTAAAAATATAATAGGAAAACACCCTATTGACGGCTTGGATCGTTTTCAATGCAGTGAAATGTTGGGAAGGAAGGGTGAAGAGAAGCTTGGCGTGGTCGTTGGTCTGTTTGTAATGAATTTAGCCTTAGGGACTGCGATTTGACTTCTCTTCGTCACCGCCGGGATGTGAACTCAGGAACGCGGGACGAGCAGCAAACACTCGATTCAAGCCATACCGCTCTCTGGCAATCGAACAATTGATATTTTTTCCAACTTTATGATATCTTCGGAGAGAATTTTCACCTTGAAACTGCCATGTATCGAAAAAAATTATCAGTAATTGCAGCCTACTAAAATTTTTACGCGAAGCTTATCTTAATACCAGTAATATAATAATTTCCCAGTCATGATAAGCATCACAGATTTAATATTTTTCAAAATGTATAATACCTTCGGGCATTATTTTTCTGCCTTAGAATTTCCAAATTTTGAGTGTTTGGATGAAGAAAATTCGTCGAATCGAGGGTCCAAGTAAAATTTTGCGATTTAGCATATTTTTCCTTTTAATACCTTCATTAATAATTTTTTTCAAAAAAAATTAATATTTTATATACTACTTCTTTCATTACTATGATCTACAAGCTCTTATTACCGCTAAACGAAGAAACTGGTAGTTCTAAACTAAAACTAATGTTTGTGTCAATGTTTCTCTGGATGTAATCATTGGCAACTTGAATTAAACCAATAAAACTAATAAATAGGTACGGCATCATTCCGCGCCTAGAGATAGATTGACATTTCAGTTTTTTAATGTTGCCAGAAAAATGTCTTAGAAGAAAAATAATGGATTTAGAATGAAAATCAACTTCTCCAGGCATGATCAAGTCAATCACTTTTCAGCCGTATTAATCACGTTTTATACCAACTTAAAATCCAGAGAACCGTCCTAAAACCTTACGCCTATTAATTCTTTTATAAATTAAATAGGTTACTTTCATTTAAAGTCATCCATCTCCGAAACTCGGGGTTAATTTAGTTATAAAGAGACATACGGGAAATTATGTACAAGCAGCGCCTCCTTGAATACTGAGACCGAAGCACCGCATGCGATAGCGAGTGGAAATTTGAAAAAAGAAAACGGCTCCGCGTTGGCGTTTCGGGAGCCTCCACACAAGTGTGGCAAACAGCGTTGCCGAGCGCATCCGTCTTGTGCTTTGCGCGTTTAATGGGTCGACAGCCAGAGTCGCGGTCGGAGTGTCTGTCTTTCCGAAGTCCCATTTGACTGCCTTCCTCCCGCCGCGCCGTTCGGAAATTTCGCGCCATAGCTCACACGGCGCTGTGGAGTGCAATGCATGTGTTAGTGTGTGTTCCAGTTTTCCCTTCGCCTCACTAGTCTGTCGTCTACGGCGATACGTCCCATGCCCAACGTTTCGAAACCACTGCTGCCAATGTGTCTCTGGGTGTCATCATTAGCAGCTCGAAATCAATCAATAGAGCTAATAACAAGGTACGTCATCATTCCGCACCTAAAGGTTGATGGACATTCAGCTTTCTAATGTTGTCAGAAACCGGGGAGTTCTTATGAATATCAATCTCTCCTGTCATGATGCAGTCAATCACGTTTCAACCGTGTCATTAGCAATTGAACCCAGCATAGAACATCAGCATAAAGCCGAAAGACCCTGTCTTACCAGCTCACAAGACATCAATAATGATTTAATTAGTATCCTCTCGTTAACATTACATTTACGCCCCATGTGTTTGATTCCCCTCAAAAAAGCGAAAGAAAACATTTGCTTCAATTTTTTAAAATGGTTTAAACTAAAAATATAGTTTTTTTCAGTTCCTTCGATGTCTGAGTAATCATAACCATAATTTTATTCTTGTCTGCCTCAAAAGCTAACAGTATTTCAACACGTAATGATTTCTCGAAATCCTCTTGACACAAGGAGATATGCGACGCGGAAGTTTGTATTGTAACTTTAAAGATCAGTCATTCACAAGGTATTCGGATGCACGGGTCAGGAAAAATGCATTATGTAAGTGCATGGCCTGGTGCCCAGTTGGGGATTCCCCAACGCCCGCCCTATGCAGTCTATCCTTGGCTATTCTCTTCTTCTTAGTTCTTGTTTTTGTAATGGATTTTCATCCACGTAATTTATAAAAAAATGGTGAATTACCCTGTACTTGATGATCGTTTTGAAAAAAAAAACTCGCTCACATGAGGCATTCTAAGATACTAAAACTTGAAATCGACAAATCTATTAGTGCCAATGAAAGAGATGGTAATTACTCAAATTGCTCATCCGCATGTTCAAAGAAACGCCGGAAATCGAGGGTCATCGGTACATTAGGCTTGGTATGGTCACGAAATTTCTCCGCATCTATTCTGCTCAACTCGTCACTTTTATGCACGCATTCCAATGTGAAGAAAACGGCTTGTGAGGAGTTTTTTTTTGAAGGGTAATACTAATAGAAAAACTCAAAAAATTAATGTGGTTTTTAACTTAGCACGTATAATAACGATAGCTTCGAACTGTATTGGCTGGATTAGTAGCAAATGAATTTTTCCTCTGGTACTTCTTGCACAAAATAACTAAATGTTGGTAAATTAATCAATAAAAACGGTTCAAAATCTTAAATTGACACTTTACTTATAGGAACACAATATTTTGGAAAGAAAGTTTTATGCCTAACTAAACCAACTCACCGCTATCATTCAAACAGTGATTTTTGCTGAATCAGCCAGTCAGCGGTGTTTTCCGTCGAAGAAAGGTATCGGACTTTGTCCCGTCTCTTTTGATTTCCGATCTTTGCATCCTGGGCAGAAGCCAATTCTAATCTCGCTTATTTCCTGCCTACCCAACACTCTCTCAGTGAGATTAGAAGTCGTAAGTCAGGCGTAGCATTATTCGACCCCGATGGTGCGCAAACGGACAATAGAGCCTTCACCCTCGGGACCAAAAACATCTGCTTTGTTTCCTGTGGTGAGTGGTGGCAAATAGCAGATCCGTGTTGCTCGTGGCCGCCGAGATGTAAAGGCCGGAACAATACCTCCCCCACTTTTATTTAGACTGCCGACGCGAAGCGAGGGGAATGCTCTTCCAATGGTATTCTTATGGCACAGTCAAATAAAGTTTAACTTTCATATCTTCTCGCACGCCTCATTTTATGTGCCTATTCAATTACATTCAAAATATTTACCCACTAAGGAAAACATCAGTATTATTTAAGAGGGATTATACGCAATTTTATCCAGAAACCAATTTTTGAAGTGAAAACTTCTTATGGCGCGTTGAGCACTTCTGTAGATGGGTAAAAGACATTGGACTCGCGACACCGTTACCGTCACCGCTACTACACATGTGTATAACTATGTATATTATGTATATACACAGTAGGCTCGCTATATACACAGTTCTTGTGGAGGGGTACAAACCATTAGACACGCATCACCGTCGCCAGTCCATAATCGTGCAGGAGAGTGTACTCGATACATGAATAGTGAAGGTTAGTACAATATACCTCAATTTCTTTTAATACGTTCAATTTGAGTAGCTTATTAGATTGTTGTGCCATGAAATTAATTTATAAATGTGAAGTGTTTAAAATTATATATTGTAGAAATACAAATATTAGAAATTATTCCTGGCATTCAAAAATGCTCACGTTATTTCAAGTTTTCACTTCTGTCGGCACTCCCGGAATGCAGCTTTTTTTTAAAGTGTAGTCTTTACTCACAGCTTTCTTATTGGAGAGTTTGATAAGAAAACAGTATTAAATGTTCCTTTAGCTTATTTTGCAGACCCCTTCTCGTTTATTAAACCTTCCGTCGAGCGCAATGGATTTGACAGGCTCAATGTAAATGTGTTTTCATATGCATTAAAAACATTCCGATTGACGCGTTTTCTTGAACGATGCGCTAACATATTTGATCATTATCATCATTAGTCGACAATCCTAAGATTGGTTTGGCGCAGCTTTCCATTCCTCTCACCTATCCGCTAACCTTTTCATAGCGACGTATTTCTTTTCTTTATATAGTACCTTGTAACATGTCCTATGTAACACATTCAACGACCATCCCTTACCCTTCTTCCCTTCCAACTGTCCTTCAACGAATTTTTCCATCAGGCCATCGTATAACTACATAAACAGCTTCATGAGCCTGACAACTGTAGTAATTATTGCTAAGCAATGTATCATACTAACAGGGTATTAACAGCCCAAACAACGCTATGCAAGAAAATTTTCGTACTCGAAGTCCACCATATAGACATACACGAATAACAAACCCTATAATTCCTTGAGAATCGAAATTTAGATGTTCTGGCCTGCATAGCTCGGCGGCTACGGCCAACATATAGTAACAGTCCATCCTCTTAAAGCTTGATTTTAGCAACCACTTTGTGCGCATTTAATCGGTTTTCAAAAATGTCGGCATCGCGGCGATGTGTTTTCAGTGATCTATTAATGCTCAATATTTGCCATATAATATTTAGCATCGTGTGGAATTCTATCGAGAAGTTATAAATCTGGATGAACGCACAAATACGAACATAATTTTTAATCCAATTTGGGCGCGATTTAATTGATGAAAATTCCGCAGAGAAGCAACGAGTTCAGAGTGATCAATTTATTTTAAATACTTGAATATAATACTTGCAGCCGCGTGGAACAGCACTGATAAACTATGCGTTTAGTAGATCACACCAACAGTATCATAATTTCTGTTCAATACGTAATTATAGCTTATTTCAGCGCCGCGAGTGGTGACTTTAGTGAACTCGTAAAATGCGCGGAGGGTGAGAAAATATGTAGACACCGAGTGATGAATTTTTTTGCAATATCCGTGGCTTCGGTGTTGCCTTTTCCCCTGTCGGTAGCGTGGGAGGGAGGGTGTTTTTACGGGGGCAGGAGATCAGAAGGCGAGCAAATTGATCCCTGGCTGATACCCTTGAATGAATCGCGGGCCATTAAATAGAGCCGTCCGCGGCGATGGCCGGCCGGCTTTCCCCGCCGTTGCGTCGCCCTCTCTCCGGTTGTGTTGCCCTGGAGGGAACGAAATGGGTCCATTGTTGGCGGCGCCGTTGTTGGACCGAATCGTCTTGATCCTGGGAATCCTTTGGAAGCTTGAGCTGGATTGATAGGCAGATACTCTCGCGTGCGGATGGCAGAGTAAAAAACGGGCGATTCCCGAGTCAAAGTTGTTTGCAAAGGCGAGTGAGAGTTTAAATCCTAGCGTATGAAATACTCTTAAGCTCAGATCTATCTTCTAAAGTATAACCTTATTCGAGACACGAAACGTATGTTACTTTCGTGAAAGTTTTACATTTATGCCCTTTTTGTTTTGTTTTTGTTTTTACGCTCTTCATGCTTAACTAAATTTAAAAAATGAAAATAACTTAAGAATAGTTTAAGTGTACCGGGATTAGCCACGGTGACAACTTTACGGGAGTCACCCGTAGTGCACAATTCCTAAATTCACTTCATTCCTAAATTTTCACTTGTCTGGTAGTGTCCAAAAATATCTACAGAGAGGATGGATTTTTTGGTAGCTTAACTGATTGAAGCACTCGACCGGTAGTCGGGTGATCTGGGATCGAATCCCGGTCAAGACGAATGTTTTTATTCTCTGTGGATTTTTTGCACAGCCTAAGAATATTTTCCCACACTTTCCCTGATCTCACAACCTTAGTTTCGACGTGATCTGCCATCATAATTGTACAATTTGTTGATTGGCTTACCATTTAATACTTTCATGGGTCGGGAAAGGGAAGAATATGGAAAAAAACTGAACAAAAGATAAGTATTTTTATTGTGTAAACAAAGAGGGGGATCGGGTTGGTGTGGTGGCTAGAGTGTTGGCTTCCCACTCCATAGGCTCGGGTCCAAATCCCGGTGGCGGCAGAGATTTTTCAGAAATTGCCCGATTCCTACTTGAATGTTGTGTGGAGGACATTTCAATCTCAACACTCCGTCCGTCAGATGGGACGTTAAGCCGTGGTCCCCTTGGCGCGTTTAGTTACGAGCATGCTAATGCCGGCGCCGGGTTTCTCTCCACCCCTCCCTTCTAACCCATCCCTCATGACGCACATGACCTCAGCTGTCGGTAGCCTCCTCCAAATAACATACTATACCATTAAAGCCAGAGAATTAAGCATGCATAATTATCCAGTATTTCAAACGAGAAATTTATAACGGCTATTTGCTAAATGAAAATTATTTAATGTTTTATTGTTAAGCAATACTTTATTGCAATAAAAGTTTCTCGGGTTTTCCACCGGTTGATATTTTCCATGCCTCCCGACGTTTCGATTCGATATGGAAAAAATCAACTGTTGGAAAACCCGAGAAACTTTTCTGTACCTGATACGCCGGGAAAACCTAAGATCATACAATTTACTGCAATTCTTCGATTCCATGCCTCTCTGATTATTTTAGGCGGACGAGCGTAGTCTGAGCACCGCACTCCCGGATATAATATTGATTCGCACCGCATTCTCCACTCATGTGCCTAACAGGTGTCGCTCGCATGGGAGGAATGGAAGGGCGTCGTTCCGAGTCATTTGATGCTAGGGGGGGGTGTGGAAAAAAGTTGGGGAAGGGAGGCGATCGGGCGGAAAAGTACGCGTCGGAGTCCGAATGCGCTGCAAAAGAATTCGTCATTCTTCTGTTTTCTCTCAACCTCACAACTCATAATCTATGCCACGAATTTTACAAAAGAGGATGCACAAGTCGGCCTCTAAATGTGCTGTCAACCACCGCGCAATTTAAATGGGTCTACAAAACTCCCGCATCGGTCTCACGAGACCTCACTCGACTACCGAAGGTCGCTCGGACAATACTCCAAGGCTGATGAGTTGAACACCATCTCAAATTCAGCCGCAAATTTCCAACATTTCCGCAAGTTTGGACATTTCAAGGCTTTTTTTTGCTGATCATGCTATATTTTTCCCATTTCTGTGCATATTTCCCCCAGAGCTTTTGCTAAGCAGGGTAGAAGCAATCGAATTTTCGAGTCACGCAGAAAATTACGAGATCACTGTCCGCGATCGTCATAATTATATGGAATCGTGACTTTGTACGGTACTATGGTATTGAAAGGCATGAATAAAACCAGCTTTGAACATCTAAACTATTGTGTTTCCTCGTTAATATTTTTCTCAGTTGAATTTTCGATCAGACTCTCATATTCTGTAATAACATTCAAGTTTCTTGAGGTTAGTTTCAGTTTTTCTCATCCATCTTTCATTAATATCATGAGCCATATGGATCTGATTAAAATGGGTTTTCAAATAGATAGTAATTTTAATACCATCTATTTGAAATCTATCTGTATGTGTATCTTTCATTCTTTGGGCATTTGTTACTTCAATATTTTTGGGTCACTCGTGAAGTGGGAGGTATTATTGGGAATCACGTACTGATTTATTATTTTTTCAACTGTAGAATTCCTATGAAAACATTGTTTTTATAAATAAGTCGACCATATATTTACCTCAATGAATTCAGAATGGGCATAGTAGCCGTAAAGGAATACTTACAAAAAGATTAGTATTAGTAAGTGGGCATTCAAGAATCCTTCTACCTTATAGAGGGCGCTGTGTTGCGTTACTTGAGTCAGTAAATTGAGTTTAGAACACAGCGAGGAAATCCCGCTTAGCAAAATTATTTTGTTTATATCGTCGGTTATGCTCAGAACCACCGGTAGATCCAAAGTTGAATGCATCTTGTTTATTGTGGACAATCTTAAAGTACTGTTTTCTGAAATTAGGTTCCTGTGACGCGCTAAATCTTTCTCTCCATAATTTTAAGAAGATTACCCTCGCAAAATGACGAAGTCAGTACATATGCCAAATAAATCCTCTCCTTTTCTCGGTCCAATTGCAGGAGGAGGTGTAGCGGTTTTCCCTAAAACTTGTGTTTTAGCCTTGTTTGGGGGAGGGAACTTGCTCCCTCTACTCAGCCACCGACATTAAAGAAATTAATCCTTCCCCAGCATACTACAGCCTCGCAAGGAGAGTCATTCACTTCCTTTTAATGACTGATATCTTTTGCCACAGCCCTTCCTTGCTCCACAGACGCTTCTCCCGTAGGGTGCAAAAGGGCTTTCCTCGAAAGGGCGGGATGACGCCGGTCCCTTGATGGACGGAATTAGTTCCCTTCTTGGCCGAGGCGGGCGCTTGATACTAGTTCCCAGTCATAACCGCCCCTGCAAAAGGTAATCAAGAACTCGCGAAACGCGTTTTTGATAGTTTTATCTACATAATGACTTCAAAGAGCTGAGAGAGGCTTAATGAAGGAAGCTCAGCCTATGGTGTTGTCGAAAACGTCCGACGAACTTGAAAACGGAGTCATTTTGAGGTAGCCCACCCGGGAAGTGATTACAGCAGAATTACTTTGCATTTCCACATCTCTATAAAATGGAGTATTTTGATCAAAATAGACTAATTTTTTCCGAATTTATTTTACAAGACATTCAGGATTGATGCCGCACAGTTAATTTAGAGTACCCACAGCTATGGGACCAATTAGTTCCGTGATTTATAATTTTGAACAAATAGGAAGATAAACGCCCTTTTTGCCCGTGATATGATTCTATTAACGGTTACCATGGTTACGGATGGTCTGTGCCCTATATATCTCGGCTGATGTGATGCAGGAATTGAATTCACGACAAAAGACTAGCGCAAACCGTTGATGCTCTTCAGCCAAACTTCAGGTTTCATTAGTATCTCCGGCAGTTTTTGGACTTAAAGTGAGTAAATTTGATAGCATGTATCCCTCCAAAGGATGTAAATATTTGCAAACATTGTCAAATCCCCCAATTCTTTTTGGTAATGAGTCCATATCATTGTATTTTGCTGTAACAGTGATAACCTTCGTATTTAATCACCTATTTTTAGATCTATTCATATTTAATTATATCTGTCTGGGCTTATTAGGGCTATCATTATATTGTATTTCTCTGGGCTTAAAACGAGCTTAAATAAAAGTCGCACTTATTTGGAGTCTTAAAGGAGGAGAAAAGGTAATACAAGACTGTAAGGCGTACTATTATTAATTCATCCCTTCAGAGTTTAAAATAAATTAAGAAACGGCATAAGCGGACTTTTTTACGTGCCGTAATTTTTAAGAATTAAAAAAGCCATATGATTCACGCTGGGAACGCTCCTAGACATAAGACACACTGGTATCTAGCCCCCTCTTACCTGTTACAGCGCCCCCACTACAAACTTAATCTGACGCTTTCTTTTGACATGCATTTTTCTGAATAATATTTTTTAAAGTATTTTAAAATGTAGCGTATTTTTTTCTTAATTCATACCAAAATGGCCTGTCACCTTTTACCCTGATACCCTGAGAAGAAGAGAATGCCTCACACAAGTTCCTAATGGTGAATGATTTTTTTAAATAGTGCATATATAATCATGCCGTTTTTTTTAATTAAAAATATTCAGGAGACTTAGAATTTCAGATTACATTTGTCCGAACTCGACATAATCTTGACTTCCAAAAAGCAAATGAGTTTAAACAGATCAGTTACCAATACGTGACTGCGAAAAAATTGAAACTGTGCGAAATAATTGGCCTCTTTCCGATTTATTATATTACCTTAGGCTTCGGCTAGCTTCATTCAAGTCCGCTCAAGAATGTTTTTAATGTTCTCAAGGTGATCCACTGCAATAAATTGTTCTCGGTCTTCAGAATACTCAGGTGACGGGCACGTATGTCGCATATAGGCCCATCACTTGAGAACTCGGCATCAATCACCCCTGACGACGACGGAAAGGTATTCTGAAATGAAAATACACAGACCTGGTAACTTTTCACTGGAAAATTATTTATTGGTACGACGCGTTTCGACGCTGAGGCGTCATTCTCAAGTACAAGTCCTAGATTCTCAAGTACAAGTCAAGTACTTGATAATGACGCCTCAGCATCGAAACGCGTCGTACCAATAAATAATTTTCCAGTGAAAAGTTACCAGGGTTGTGTATTTTCATTTCAACATGGATTCTCACAAAGTTAAAGCCAAATAAATTGATTTCATTGAAAAGTCTTCCATTGAAACTCACGCAGAAGTGGAATGGGCTTTTATATTGTATGTTGGCCCATCACTTAAGCACTTGGCATCAATCACCCCTGACGACGATGGAGAAGTATTTCATTGAAAAGTACGCAGAAATAGAGAGCCTGACCTGGTCGGAAGCCCGAGAAATTTTCATCGCTGTAGTCCGCTTGAAATGTGGGTTGCTGAAATCCGTCATTTTTTTTCGAAAAACTTATCTAATCTCAAATATGAGCCGCACTTCCACTTTGAAGCCCCAAAATCGGGGGGAAAAAGTGCGTAAGGTATGCGCCGAGATTTGTAATACATTTGAATAAATAAAGGTATATTTACATGTTTGGAAAACATGTAAACACATCTAGCTAGCCTTCTCCATGAGCTTGAAGCGGGGCGTTTGAAGACATCAACCGATTTTCAGACAATATTCAAATCCTGTAATAAAAAATATATTTGTAAATTGTGAGTTTTTCTATAATGGCTCAGTTTTTATTGTGGTCGTTTATTTTCCGTGGAAAAATCGATTCCTCTGCTTATCCGTTCGAAATTTTGACTATGTTATTTTAATTGTTCCCGTCGGGTTAAAAAGCAAAGTGAGTTTCTCAAATGATTAGAGAGATGCCAATTTTAAATGTTTGAACAATCTAATCCTCTGAATCTTAGTGGCTCAAAAAATAATCCACAATATATTCCAGATTTCTTCAAAGCCCGTGGCAGATTACAGCGATTCCCGCCGTTACTTACAATTTTATGTATTTCACGGATTAAATCTTTGTCTTGCATTCTCTAATGAAGGCCTAGTGTCATGACGCAAGGTTTGAGCTGTTAGAATTCATTTTTATATCATCTATCTTTGGGAAAATGCTTTGATCGGGACTACTAATCCACCAGTTCTAGATGGCGTGGTATTTTAATTTCAGCAGCGCTAGGCTGTCGTGTCTCGTACGGTTTAAAATTATAAATATGCTATTTTATATTCTGTGCTGTACTAAGTATACTCTAGTAAGTACTGAGTACACTTTAGTATGCACTAAGTTTACCATACTATCGGTCTCGATAGCGGCGGTTTAAAGTCTGTCAAATCGAAGGTCGTGGGTTCTAGTCTGTTCAGGGCAAGGTTAAAATTATGCATGAAGGCGATACTCCGTGGGATTTCTGAACTTGTAACATGTTAAAAAATTACTTTGTACTTTCCACTCAGCTTTTTCACTATCCCGATCTATTCAACATCAATGAGTCGTTTTCTCTGTCCGACCTTGGCAAATGACTCTCCCTACTGCACTTTGCATTCACGTTTTGCACTTTTCCACAGATTACTTATGCGTTTCACCTCAAATAGTCATCATCAGGTACAAGAGATCATAATATAGGAGACAATATATTAGTTACTATCTGGGCCCCGACGTTGCTCGGGAAGGATAGTACCCCGAGAAGTGGGAAAGTTGGAACTTGGAATGCATGGTCACATGTTAGGATTGTTATATAAAGGAGCAAATCATATGATGGTATGATGATAGTATACATATGTAAAAAATGATTTCCGTATGCCGCTCACTGGATAACCTTATACCCCGCTCAAAAACATTGATCGTTATGTGTGTTCGAAAGTGTATAGATCAAAAGCGACTTTTGAATGCATTCCTCAGCAAAAAGGTTTAAACCGAGAGGATTAAGAGGTAATTGCAGAATGCTTTGAGTAAAGTGTCCCCTGATAGCGCGTCGAGAGGTGTGCCTAACTGGCAGAATGTCCAACCACAGAAGATGTATGGCGTGACGTATGAATGAGAAAACGACGCAAAGGACGCATCGGATTCAACCTGAAGTAGCACTACTGGGTTTGAGAACATGTAGTACACCTATGCACTAACTTTGGTCGCAATCCATGCAGCCGTATGGAAACGCAAAGCGGACTAAAAACAGACATCCTCTTTTATCTATATAGATATTAAGACGAACTTCCCCTACATCTTGCCCGAATCGGTTTTATTAATCCACTTTATCTTCTCTGCCACATTACAATAAAGGATCTTTTGTGACTCTTAGAACTTCACTTGAGTAGTTGGTGAGTCGGATGACTTAAATTGTTGGCGATAGTGAAAAGGATTTTGCCAACGTAAAGAGAAGGCATTGAATATAATTATGCGAGGTCATTAGTAATGTCGAGGTGGTGGCTATTGGAATAACTTTCATATCTCACGCAAAACGGAAAGTTCCGCTTGTTAGAGGTCGCACGCATGATCACGCGAGCTAAGGTTGACATGCGCTTGTATGCAAGGTCATTAACAATGCTGAATTGTCCGGAGAGAAAGGAAAAACGATGGCCTCTTATAGAGAATTGAGTCAGGCTGGGAGCTTTATGTTTGTGGTCGTTTTGCAAGGCTCGGAAACGTGGTCATCACGAGAAGAGAACTGTAGGCTGAGAAGTCAAACGAGTTGATATTATTCCGGGCCCTATTCTCAGAATAGGACCTCGACATTTAGTTTTTCATATTTCATTTCCAACCCTTACAAACCATGGTGTGAATTAAATGCATTCTGAACTACAGAAAGGCCGTAGGATTGTCAGTTGAATTATATCGTAAGCTTAGCATAAAAGGATTTCTGAAAAGAGAGGGAAATACAAGCTCTGACTTCGGAAGTTATCATACCTACCCTCGTGCATAAAATTGTTACGTATTTTAGGATTTACGATCTTAATGTAAGAATAAATCTTTCGCTGCATTTTTATATTTAGTATGGTTGTGGTTTAAAATGTTGGCCTCGGCTGTTGGCTAATGCGCATCATATATATGTTAACTCTGAGATAAAATCTCGTTTCACAAATTATTTAAGCCGCATTCCTAAATTTTTTGTTACCTACCATGAGTTTGACTACGTGAGGCAGTACACAATATAAAGTAGGCGACCCGGATGTCACCAAGTGCCAAGATTTTGTCGTGCAGTGACAGTATGAGATCCTGAGCAGAAAGACAGTCCAAGAACTTGATAAAATAGAAAGAGGAACTGTGCTATTCGTCAAAAACTGGTACGGGCGTACAGGAAGCGTTGTATAGATGTTAAACGGATTGGTTGAGAGCTGCTAGAGACTCGAAGGCTATGCGCTTTAATACTCCCATGTCCGACGTAAACAGTAAATTAATAAAGATAGTTTTCCGAACGGATTGGTATGAGAAGTCGTTTTTCTCCCTAACAGTAAATTAGTAGTAGATGTAGACGAAATGAGTACCACGAGATAAGGAAAAACTCAAGTTCTACGCGTGTTCAACTGAAGTCAGGGAGCGCTAAATCCCGAGCCCTGAGTACGCGAATGACAGGCGCATAATTCCAAACAAAACATGAGGAGGAGACAGTCCCGCAAAATTTTTTTGGTATTTTTGGAGTTTTAGGTAATGCAGCGGAGCAACTTTATCTACGTATGGAGTTGGTTGATATTCATTTCTCTTGAAATCAAATTGAGTTGGATATTCTTTGAAGGCTGAACCAGTTCCAATGCCGCCCTGAGAAAAATCCTTAAAATATGCCTTGGCGTGAGGGTGGACATATAATAGCCGCCTTTTAAGGTGCACTCTTTGACTGTGCTGCTCTTTCGTTGAAACTGAGGAGGTCCGCCTGTTAGGAGCAGCAACGCCTCCAGCGCACCACACTATATCCGAGGAGAAGGGCCTTCGTCCTGCCACGCTGTCCCATATGCAAGCGTCTTCGGTGGCCTCGTCGACGTAAAATTTACCCTCCAGTGGGATAGAGTGCTCAGCTGTACTCCTATTCCTCAGTGTTTTTCGTTGGGTCATGAAGGATACGGCTTCCTAACAATTACATAGTTGTGCCGAAGGTGCGTTTGCGATTGCCGTTACGGTCCCGTGACTCATCCTAACCAGCCAGTTTACAAATATATGAACTTTTCGACGCTTATAATTTCGTTGTCGGTGTATAGGAGGTTTTGTCGATATGGAAACTTAGATATCACAATGTGATATTGATAATTAACATTTGAATACAATTCAAAGGAATTATAACATTGCGGTTTGAATAATTATAATAGTATACTGATTTTTCTTACTTTAAACATATTTTTAATTTTTTTTCTTTATATACCATATTGGTATTTATTTTTTCCTTTTGATTTTCATTTTTTAAAGAAATTTTTATGCGCAATATTCAGGTACTTATACCATTTATTATCTTTTTTATTTTGAAGATTGAAACGAAATCTTTGAAACTTAGAAATAACAATGTGATATTGATAATAAACATTTGAATGCAATTTTGAGACGCTATGACTTAGCCGATTAAAAAATGATAATAGCATATAGATTTTTGTCCTTTCAATACCTTTTTAAATATTTTTTCTTAAAATACACAATGGTATTTATTTGTTCCTTTTGGTTATCTTTTTTTTGTTCTTTTTTAGGAATTTTTAAGTGCAATATTCAAGATACTTATCTCATTTTTTTATCTTTTTTATTTGAAGGTCGAAACGAAATTTTTGAAATTTCATTTACAATTTACTTCACCATTTTGAAACTTTATGGCTAAACTAAGATAAGGGGGAGGTTTAGACGTACAGAAGACTCATAGAAGAGTAATTTTTTGAGGCAGTGTACCTATATATCATTGGGATACTTGGGTCGTAGACCCATATGTATGTAGGAAGTGCGCCATTAGTGAAAGGGAACGGCTTCGCTTCGCTCCGCATTTAAACCGTAGAGGACGACCAGCTCGCGATGGCTAGTCCTTCCGACGACTACCGGGGTCGCGAGGTCACCGTCGGATCGAGAGGGCATATCTTGGCGAGGAAGGAAACCCGTTTGGAGGCTAATATAGATAGAAAAGATGTTTTCTCCGGTGAAATATTTAGTTGTGCACCAAAATAAGTTGGAAAAAACGTTCTCAGGAGAATTAACGATAAGTTAACCCCAAAACACAGTTTTAAGTCGGATCTAAAAAAATTGCGAATATTTTTATCTCGTAACTTATTCAAAATATATGAACTAAGATTTACCGTTCAGTCATTTATTCGATCCTACCTGATGCGTGGGGTATTGTATCGACAATTCGTTTACGAAATCAAATAGCCAAAGTTTGATTTAACTTTATTGATATCCGTTACACGCACTTAAACGGTTATTTGTAATGGATCCTGATTATTGGCTTAGTCCAGTTCCCTCTATATGAGATTTCACGCAGCAATATTACCATGAATTCATTTTATCATTGTGCTCATGAAGCATCGTAGTAGTAAAATTTCATATTCCTTAAAAATACGGAATCATTAGAGCGCGCGATTATTTGCTATGCAATAAACGGCTTTGAAATGGATTAGTTTGTAACAGAGGAGATTTATCGACTTTTTTGTTGGTTGATATTTTAATGCATTTTTCTTGAATTTATAGTGGGGTGTAAAATGTGTATAGGTGGAGAAACTTGATTTTGAGAGCGTCGCAAATTCAGTTTCCTGAAATTACATGATCTCATTATAACACCCACTTTTTCCATCCATGGCATTTCAATCGAAGGAAATCTCCACTAATGGCATCCTCACGATTTGTCATCGTAAGTAGAAATTCTTTTGGGAAATCCCATTTTATTTGCCTCAAGATTCTACGTCTGCAATAATGGAGTTTCCTCGCGGTAATGAGGAATGCATTTGAAGCTGCGAATTCCAAATGAGAAAGGGCACATTCAGCAAAGTTTTCAGACAAACCAGTTTATTTTGCACTACTTTCAAGCTATTAAAATTACCACTTGCATGCTAAAATAAAAAAGGCACCTTGCACTTTCCACTCTTATTTTAATATTCGGCAACCGGTTTCTACGTGTTCTACGTCATTCTCAAGCGCAACTGCCATCTCCAAAAACAAGCTAGAGTTCATTTATTTCATTTTATTTTAGTATTCATAACATCCACAAAGTCAATTCACCCGCAATCAACTTCACTATCACTTGCACTTTTCCCATAAATAGATATAGAATAATTGACTTCTATTAATAGAAATTAATCAAAGCAACATTGCCACTAGTGCCATTAATATCCATAATAACTATCCATCCAAAATTCGTGCCCATTGAAACTTAGCCATTCTGGAAACTCATAGATTTACTTTCTCTATTGTCGCTTCGCGTTTTCTCTAAATTTGATCCTAGGAAAAAAATGCACCACATTTGCAATTCCTCAGTCGGCCACAAACGTGTTCCCGTCTACTGCGCACTTAAATGGTTTTGAAAACGTCGGCATTCACGTCGCTGACACTAGAGCGATCCGCATTGCCCGGGTAAATGAGATAAAATAATATAGTCATGAGGTTACGATCCATCGAACTCACAACCTTTTGATTTTCTGTCTCACAAATTGTATGTATTCTATTGCAAGCATGGGAAATGTATGAATCGCTGTGCTAATTTTTACGTCACATAATCCCATGTGCATAGTTAAAAAATGGTATTTTGTGCCGACACCTGGGTCGAATTCTTAAATAAATTAATGTAGAACTATGCAACGACTTTCACTGCATTAAATATAAAATATTTCCGCCGAATTAAGCCGGAGACTGTACCACTGTTAGCTTTACCCTTTTCGCCGTGCATTAGAAATTTGTGAAAACCCATAAAACCCCCTATGTGGTAAATTCAAAACAGCTTCTACTGGACGGACCGGTATTTCCCATAAGTACTCTTCACATATATTACAAAAGAGGATCCTCAGATCGGCTTCTAATAGTGATGTCAACAAACGCGCATTTAAATGGGTCTACAGAAGTCGCCGCTCGCGTCGCTGATGGACAAATGGATCCGATTTTCCTGGAGAAATAAGGCATTAATAGGGGTGTCAACAGAAATTTACATTCACGATGATGTAATCTATCAAATTCATAACTCTTCAATGCTATTCCTTGCAATTACAAAGATTAAAATGCAAAATATTGAAAAAAATTGGATCGCATTGCAGTCATCGCCGCTCCGCGGACATTTATGAAAACCGAGCAAAATACGACCGAAGTGGCAACAGAAATCACCCTCACATGGTATCAAATTGGGCGTTCTTTATACAATCCCCTGGGTACTCTTATAGACAAATTTAAATGATCAAAGCAGGAAGTAACGCGAGAGGGTATGGTGACCTGTTGGCTGTATATGCGAAGAAAGTGGGGCGGAGAGGAGGGGGAGGGGTTGGAATTGCAGAGGGCGGTGCCTTTCGTTTTTACCGGAAGGTGGAGGTGATTTACTCGGCAGTCGTCCTTGGCAATTCACTTATCACTTCCCCGCGGCCACACGTCACCAACGCCCATACTATTTGCCTCTTCCTCTCTCGAAGTCTCGCAGGAGTGCCACGCGTTTGCTGCTTGGTGCGTTTTCTGCGTTTCGTCTTTTTTTATTTCGATAAGCTTTTGGGAAGCAGTTTTCTGGAATCTTCTATATGTCTACTCTTCGGAGTGAAATATGTAGGAAATTTTATTTTATTAATTTTTGCAAGGAAAATCGTATGTAATGAGTGAATAGTTTCCGAGTATGTAGGTTACAAAAAGTTAAACAGTAAAAATATTTTTACCATTTTTGGATTGTAGGTATTTACAATGCTGCGCTGCATATCATTTATAAATATTTTGATCTGGAACTGCTTGACTTGTGTCTTTTAAAATAATCCAAGGTTAAAGTTTAAAAATAACAGTCTATTTACTAAAACATTAATGCATGAATATTGTAGCAATGAATTCTTATTTACCCATTGAGAGTTAAACGGAGTACAGAACTTAAGAACCACAATGAATTTCCAGCTCCAATATTAACGATAAAAAGGATGTGTATTAACTATATTAACAAGAGAATTCGAGTAGATAGATAAAAGAATTCTTTTTTCCCTCGAAAAATGAAGGAGAAATAAAGCTACTCCAGGAGTATACCCCACAAACGCGTAGGGAGAAGCGTATAAAATCCTCGTACTTTTTATTCACTGGTAGCCTAGCACCTCCCACCGCAATCGTACCGTGGTATAAAGATGTACTGGCATCAATCTTTATATGCACTTTAGTATTTTATGGGAGCGGTCATCAATAATGGATAAATAGGGGTATTGAGCATGGTTAAAATTCATTCTAAATTAAGAATGAAACCTTTTTTTTAATTTTCACAGAATTTTTTACTGTTTAAATATTTGGCGCAATGGTTGCCAATAAATTTTTTTGACACTAAGGTGTCATTCTCGAATACAAAGATATTAACCGGCGCGTTTTGACGCATATGAATCGTTCGCGAGCACAAAGATATATCAAATATAAATTGAGGTTTGTGTGGTTAATATCTTTGTACGCGAGAATGACGCCTCAGCATCAAAACGCGTCTTACCAATAAAACATTTTATAAAATTTACAAAGATTGTTCATCTTAATTCATCAATATGGTGTTTCATGGACCATTCCGGTTACAGCTCGAGCCACTGAGGTGGGATGATACCTACTATTCTCACTCGATCGAAGAGCACCTTCAACTTCCCATTTCCGCATGGGTGCTCGGGAGACGAAGAATGCAGCAATAATTGCCCCATTTACTCGCTTCTTTGCCTCGTGACGTCCGAAGCAACCGTGCCCTTTCTCAGCACGCATATAACTTATTAAAAATTCCGAGCGGCATGAGCATTTATTAGACCACCTTTTTATCTCCTCCCTACCCACCATTCGTTACCCCGGGAAACGAGCAAACGCCTGAAAGAAGGTGGCCTTACCTTAATGAATACCTTCTCCCTCATAATGGACGATCCACTACCCCTTCTTTTTTTCCTACATCCCCACCGAAGGGTCAGTCTCGGAATTTGATAACATGAATCGGGTGGGGTATGAAAAGGGGAGCTATTTATCTCGTGCTCCCCTCCCCCTCTCTCAAACCCCCTCCGAAATTCCTCGACGTGCTAAAATGAGAAAGCAGTGGAGGGAATTGTAATAAAATGTAATAATATCTCAGCTGCTAAGTGCCTACCGAAGCACCCTCTCCAACTCGCCTTGAACAGGGTGGCGGTGCCTTGTCCCGCGAACCCTTTTCAGCGAGATTTACCGGCTATAAATTCTATCGGGCATTCAGCTAGTGCAAAAAAGGGGGGTTCCCAACTTTGGCTCCCTTTCCAGCATGTATGTTGAAAGAGGAACGAATTAAATCACCAATTATTCGCACTTCCAACCTTTATTTTTTTAGTTGGTGCTATATTTGACGTATTCAATGGAAAAACTTATACCTTTGTATTTATGCACAAAAGTTTACTCCCGACTCAGTTCTGAGGACATGAGAATCGGCGCAGTTGAAATTCGTGTTCGCCACATGTGTAAAGTTAGGGTAAAATCAATCTTACACTACCGATGGAATGCATATGCTCAAAGCGAAACAGTGCTCTTGCAGACGTCTAGAAATTCGGTTGCCTTAGGTGCAAAACTAGAATTAGCCGTCAAGTACCGTAATAATGTATGCAAATAGTGTCTGTCATTGAATGTTGATTTAGTTGCGATAATAAGGCTCCCAATTGCAATGCACCATGACTCAAAACATTACTCTATGCAAATCTGCCAATTCTCTGATTTCTCTCGTGGTGGAAACCTTGGATGATGTATTCTATGACTTGCTACTTAATAAACGCACACTTTGAATTTCTGCCTAAGAAAAATCATCATAATTCAAGACAAATTCAAGCTTAAGACAGAGTACTTCATTTGCTGTGAGGATTTGCCGTTGCTTGCTGCTACAATTAATCCGACGGTGAACGTAAATTCAAATTTCAGTCTATGGTTCTTGAGAATATTGATTGTGCATCGTTGCGACGCGTACCTACTACGCTTATTATTTAATCGAGTCCTGGAAAAAGAACCTTTTCATCTAACGGTATTGAGGACCCTATTTTCATCTAATGTGTCGGTATTGAGGACCCTAATTGAATCATTCCCTTCATCAGTCATTTTAAAACATTAAAATGGAGTGAGCATTGTAGCGTAAAATTTCTGTTGCAACCATTCCGAGGGTGAATTGATGGGATGTAAGCATCGATTTTGATGAATTTCGGGGTTTTAGGTGAGGAGATGGATGAATGGAAAGATTATTCAATTTATTGTGGAAATAATATATAAAAAGGTGTCCTTTCACAAATGCAACATTAGTGAAATTCTATGTTTGGTATTTTAACGCTTCAATTTTATCAATTTTAATGCCGGGAACGACAAATAGTTGATGAAAATTTTCGAAAAAGTATATTGCGATCCTTCTGTACGCAATTTGACGAATTTCTTACATAATTATTTTTGGGCAGAGCCGTCAAGTAATTTGAAAACGTGGAATTACTGAGGAATATTAATAGGAGTTACTCCGTTCACTCAAGCACCCCGCGCCGCAGGATACTCAACTGCTATTTCCTTGAATGATAATGGAATCAGACAAATGAGCAAATAAGGGGGTTCGAATATCGAAAATACGCTAAATTCTTACGTGTGATGCGTGCGTTATGCATGTTTTTTTTAAATTTTATTCACAATTTGATGCGTTCTGTATATAGCAATAATGTGCTCTTATTATGCTTAACAAATCAACGTAGGTTCTTCATTCATAGCTACTAATTTCGTTCTAATGATCAATGCGTAAATTCATCATATCGTAATGGTGTAAGCAGCAGCTTATTTCAATATTGTTATAGTTTTGGCTTCACGCCTAAAAACTTCATTTCTTTCTCGTCCTTCTTTGTCATGATATAAAAATAAGTGGAGTAGTTGCGACTCTACAGGATAGTAATGCGGTGGTTCTTCTTGCCTTTCACATCGCAGTACCACAGTCGTTGAAGTAAATTTTACCTCGCCCGAAGTGAAATGTGTGTGGTTGAGCCGACCCAGATGGGGTCCTTCACCATCACACATATGAATGAGAGCTGCTGCCCTCTAGCCTGGGCAAAGAAAGGTTTAATTGGTGCCGGCCTACAGTCGCTTAAGTCGCGGTATCTTCACAGGTTTCGGCATCTTTTAAATGGCTTCCTTCCGTAAGGATATCTACATCTACAAAATACCCTGCGAGCCACCTCTAGGGTGTTTGGCAGTGGGTGATCAATCTCCAGCATGCAGCATGCAATTGGACTCCCACAAGCACACCACACCGTCCGAAAAACGTCCCGTATAATAACAAATTATACTACTATATGCTGTTAGAAATAATAATAGAATTAAGACACATGCATTAAATTTTACATAGGTTAGTAGGCTACACTACAAGTCATGCAATCTATTTACGAGGTCTATTGCTGCCGTTATAATCTCTTATTGATTACTTCGTCCTTGTATCTTGACCTTACTTGGTGTGGACTATTATGGTTATGTATAGTCTGTATTAGAGTTACGTCTAGTGTCTTTTATAATTTTACCATGTATATAAATAGATTGCATGACCTGTAGACCAATACCAACTCACAGATTTGCCGTTTTTGCTGACAGATTTTTGACTGCTTTTTCGACGAGTTAACAAAGAATTAACTTGCGTATTTCGCTGCTAACATATACACGTACATGTAGAGGTCGACCCACCATCCATAACGAGGAGGATGAATTCGGTGGCTTTAAGCTCAGCTGTTAGATTCTAATATTAAATCAGCGAGATGATAATATTGCATGCAAACGTCAATGATTCCGAGAATACGATTGTCAGCAGCTAAAGTTCTGCGGGTATCTTGCACGATTTATGTGACTGTGCAATATACTTAAGATTATGGAGGCATGCGGAGGTGCATAACACTTGCGATTTAGAATATATAACCCAGATTGTTCAGGTTGTACTTATCATTATTAAGACACATTCTACTGCACACACAAACTCCTGTGTCCATGAGAAACCTAAAGCGGAATTCTCACACGACTTGCAAAAGCTGAAAGAATCTACTGAAGCCAAGTAGAAGTTTTGATGGGCAAACTACTAACACGAAATGCAAATGTTTATGCCTATTAATTTCCAACCAGAACTAATGTATGGTTATCAAGTTTCATCGTTTAAAAAAACAGCCCCAACTCACTACGTTTGAGAAAAAAGTGTTAAGAAAATAGTACTAAGGGAAAATATAAGAAGCAACGAAGAGTTCGGGGAACTGTAAACAGAATAAGATATTATAGGTCTGGTCAGAACCATGGATGGCTAGTGAAACGAAAAGAAAATTTTACGCTTCGACCCTGAAGGAAACTAAAATACGAGGCCCAATTTAGTTTCGTTCCCGCACGAAATTAAAATCATCGAAGAGTTTATTTTCGACCCGGGAGAAAACTTTACTCCCAGGAACGACACGAAATTAATAGAAACTCCGCTGCTCATAGTGAAGTTTTCATCCCAAAAGTTGAGTGGAGGGGATAGGAGGGAATGGTATCGACCCATTACATTTGATATACGTGTAGAGATGTTAAAGCATTGAGCTTAAAAATCGAATGACCAGTTTGCGTTCACCGTTATCCCGTTGGTGGTAAATATGAGTGCCCCATGCATCTAATGGCGGTAGGCCGAACCTCTACTTCATTGAACCATACTTCGTACTCTGAGTGTGGGTCAAAACTAAGCCGCTCGAAGGTGAAGCGCGTGGTCCCTCCGGTGCGAAACATTATCTGCATTTCATTTCGTCCCAGAGTTTCAGTTTAATTTCGACCCGAAGTAGTTTTGACTCCGATTTCGTTTCGACCCTGAGTTTAACTCCCCGGGTTTAAATCCATTTCGTTTCTACATTTCGCTCCCGGGAACGAAACTGTTGAAATTTTACTGCTTTTGGCTTTCGCTTAGTTTACCTTGCCATTTCTGGTCAGAAATAGACAACTTAGCTGGCAAGGGAATCCCCTCAGAAGAAGTGATAATCAAATGGAAAAAACGATATATTATGGGAAATGGGATGGCCTAAGATCACCAGAAGGCCCAAAAATGCGTTGAAGCGATGACGTAAAGAAAGACTTAAGAGAAATTGGAGCTCCAATCGTATCAGTATAGGACAGAAGGACATGTAGGCGTGTGGTTGGTGAGGCTGAAGACCACTTTTTATTCCCTAAAATGAATTTTTTTTTCATCCCTTTCGCATCTTTTTTTTTACCACCGCAGAGACCGTGAGTAGTGGTTCCGACCATTGTTTTCACCCTCACTTATCCACTGCTACGCGCGATGTTCATACTGAGATATTCTTTCACCCATCAGCCTCAACTTACCCCTACCTACTCATCACACAATTGCCTTTTCAATATTTATCTGGTTGGCGCTCAAAGGAACGATATTTGCGACGGTAAAATTCGGAATTGAATCTAACCCTTTAAAGCATGCTTAATTTAATAAGAAAAGGAAGAAAATTTAATAAAAAGGAAGATAGAGCTTTTAATTTACATAAGGAAAGAAAAATTGTTGGTGGTGTGGCCATGCACTTTTGACTGTATCCCCGTGGAATTGCATCTGTAGGACTGCGGAAGGAAATTCGATAAATACATTTTGTATCGTTATTGGAACCCCATAAAAATATAAATTGAGTCTGCTATTTGTTACAAAAGTATCCCAGTAACAGCCTCGTATTATACTAACAGTTTGATCGATAGGTACACTATGGTAGAATCATTTCTGGAGATACTTTAAGTGGTTGTTTTACTCGATTGGTTGTCGTTTTGTCTCCCATAAGGACAAAATTATTTTCTACGTATTTCTGCGACGTATTTGAAAACTAGATTCAAACACAATATCCGATAAGTTCGCATTTCATTGAACAGTGGGTGTTGGCATGCCAACTGTGCCACGCCCTAATTGTCCTTGGAATATTTGTGGTAGGCTTTTTGGATGTGCCTTGACCGCGATTTTACTCGACCTTTGTCCATGGTCACCCGCTGAATTTATTTATTTTTTATTATAAGAATGTTTAATGATCCCTGTCAATAAAAAAATATCCATTCGTTGCCATTAATAAGCTTTTATTCCAAATTTGCATTTCCGACTCCTGTTCTTCATTGGAATCTTGTTGAGGAATATTAGAATAGGTAATTTGTGTAATATTTTCTAGTACAGGGTTATTATTTTCATTGCAATTCACGTTAATGGTAATTTATGTTTTGATATGTTTCTTAAAGTGTAGGTAAATCAGATGCTGTCCGCCGGTTTTTAGTTCTACTTCTACCTAATCCTCGTTAAAAGGAAGGTGATTTATCCCATTTTCTCTTCTCCATGCCTATTTTACTACTTGTTTCGTTTTACTACTTGTTAAGTAAATTTCTAACTATAGGTCACATTTCCATTTAATGGAAGCTTTTAAAAAGTAAACAAATGCCCTTTTCAGTCGCGAGGCAACTGGCAGGAAGTCAAATATAGCACTATAAAGACTGCGTTGTGATTATGAAATTTAATATCATTTGTGTTGCAGAGTTCCTTTTTCACTTGATTTTGAACGACTTCATCGTCTTCTGCTTGTCCTTGTTGGAAAAAAATCAGCGTCGCAACTGAGGCAAAAATGTGGCAATGGAGGAAGTCATTTAACTGCAGCCGTTAATTGGTTTAAGAGCGGGACTGAAATCTTTTTGAGGTATCAGAGTAACGTGGTCTGGTCTCTTCTCTCATTGCAATCCTAGTTTTGACTTTGAAGCGCTACCAGCAAGTTTCTCCTTCCCACTGGATGGTCTCCGCTCCTTTTTTTCTCTGGAAAACTCCGAAACTTCAATATCCAGCGACTCTTTCTCTCATGTCTTTCAATTTTCCTCGTCTTGTACGTGAAGCCAGATTTAAGAAAAAAAATGAGCGACGAATAAAAAACCAGCGCTCTTCTCGTCTTGAAAATGCTCTGGGGCTGAGGAGGAATTCGAGGGAATACCTTGAAGTCTTTTGGGGTTAAATAGATGAAAGGGCGGAAAGTATTTCCCGTCTCGCTGAGCAAAAGAATTGGAATAAGTACCTACCAGAGATGAGTCTCTTACTATTTGTGAAAGCCCAGTCATTTTCTTCTTACTCAGGTGCGCTAAGCAGCAGTCTTTTCTGTGCGTTAGACAATTGCGTGCATGTCAGGACTGTGATACATCTAAGCTGCATAAGCCGATACACGGGAATCAAAAACTTTTTTATTTTATACCTGACCAGTGATCATTCCGAGAATATTAATATGTACCGGTGTAGGTTTCGCTGAAACAACCATTATAATAATAATTGCGCCTAAGGTAGCAAGAAGCTTGAACGTGGTGGAAGGGCTCCATAGCCGGCCTCGGTGGCGACGGGGTTAAGTCTTCGCCTGCCAAACATGAGGTCGTGGGTTCGAGTCCCGCCTGGGTAAGTTTCCCTTGTCCAGGGCATGGTTATTCGTGTACGTTTAATTGTTGAATTTGTTGAATACCCCGATTTAAAGTGGCCTATGAGAGCTGTATTCGGAGGCTTCGGATTAAAGTAAAATAAAAATAACATAAGAAATAAAAATATTAGCAATGAACGACACTACGTGACTCCGACAATTTATTGAAAAATTACTACCGGTTTCGGTTATCGAGACATTATCAAGTGCATAAACAAAAACGCTTGTTGTTCATGCGGCATTATTGTTTATGTACTTGATAATGGCTTGATAGCCGATACCCCACGTATTTAAAAAAAATAAACTGTGGAAGTGACGAAGTGCTACTTAGGCCGGCATATGGGTATATCGAAGGGATTTACTCTGCAGCTTTATTGTAATTGAGCTCTTAGAGTGGTAATTGGCAAATAAAATATCCTGCATTCATTAATTAGCGTTGAAGAATTAAATATGCAGTGATGCCAATCTCTTTTCACTTAAGGTTGGAACGAAAATATTCATCACAACGAGTGTGCTTCAAAATGTGAGCTGGGAAGCCACTCTGTTGGTTACAATTGGATGGACAGCGCGATTTCATAGAATCAACATAGCATTGGTTTCACATAATTTAAATTTCGAGGTATTCCGTTAATAATTTAGATTAGGTTGAAAGTACATGCATTTCATTAAATTTGCATGTAATTACTTTGTGTTAATTTTGCAATCCATTAAAATTGCTGGGTACAATAGGGTGGTTTCCTATTATTTTTTTATTGCCTGTATCGAAAGATTATTACTCCTGGAGTGTGTATTTCACGCTTTTAGATTTTTAAATGACGATATCTATTTTTAGCGATTAAATGAAAAGTGAAAATTTTCAAGCGCGCGAAAACGCGACGGCTAAGTATGAATGCTGGAAAAACCCCGTGTTACGAATTCTGGTTCCCGCTGTCGGCGTGTGAGGTGGCCTTGGGGCGAGGCTTTGAGCACTGATACGATGCAGGCTACTAGCAGGTAGCAGAGTAACCTGCTAGCATATAGCGCTTGACTTAAATAAGTATTATTAATACCCTATCAAACGAAGGAAACTTTCCGACCTTAGGCAGTTTTAATAGGTGATTATTAAGACATTTTTCCCTGAGCTCCGTGCCTCAGTCATGCTTTCTCAGACGATGTAAAACTCCTATCTACTCGTATAGAAACTAGGTCCCTGTGACGTCACGTGGAGTGGAATCGTATGGGCGCCAATCTGGCCTTTTTCAAATGAGGATAAAATTGACCATTGCCATTCGTCTAAACTGGGATTTCTAAACCATATAATTTGTATATTATGAATACACTAATGGTCGGTAACTAATCGCAATCAATGCCCTTCGTTTTCTTTGATGAAGGAAACTACCCTATTGTTGTGTGGACTTCGTTGAAGTATAATTTTCTTATAACGCTATCTTTCAGCATGGAATCAGGACGTATAAAATCGTTTTAGGCTCCATTTTGTGGAAGTTCGATATGTCCATGATAAATGAACAAAAATGGTAATATCCACACTTTTAATTTAAAACTTAACAACCGACCATGGTTTCAACACATTGTATCCTTGTGTGTTTGAACTCGAAAATGACACAATGTTTTGAAATCATGATCAGTTGTTGAGTTTTGTATTTAATGTATGAAAATTACCGTTTGTGTTCTTTTATCATGGATGTGGAATCAGGATAATCTCCAAATTTAGATTCGGTTGAGAAAAAGTATTAATTAGCGGGTAGTATGATTATGGACTACAAATTTGCCGGGATTCACAGTAAGAGCTAATTATCCACGTACCAATTGCCTGAAAGGGTGTTAATGCATATAAATAGGGTATCACCTACCTTAATATGAAAACAATTTTGGAAAATGGTCACATCTCAGTTCGCAAATTCATCTGCATACCTGAAAAGAACAAGAAAAAAGATGCATTCAATAAAATTGAAATACCTATAGTCCTTTTTACCATGCACATTATCTTAAATCTCTTTATTATTCACAATTTCCTTCAAGGAGTTGATCAAATGGTCTAATAGCTAAATATTCGTGTACTGGCATCTGAATTTCAATGGCATCAGATAAACGCTGAGTTAATCGATGAAAGGCCTATGCTTTTTTTGTTAACAACTTTAAAAAAATATTGTTTACATTTTTATAAAAAAACTTGCTAAAAATGGAATTTCATTGCTGCAAATGTAGTGTCTATAGATTGAGTAAAGAAAATATTGGTAGTCATAACTTTAAACGAGAAGAAGCCTTGATGTGGAATTGCCAGTCTAATATTACTTTAGTGAAGACTTTGTAGCACTTGCGGTATCATCAAATTCTTTCGTGCAGATTTCCATTGATACTTCCTTCATACTTTATAGGTGTCATGAATATACGATTTATACCATTTTATTTAGAATTTCACCTAATATATGGAACGCCTCGGCTGGTATTGAATTTTTAGTGAGCATATAGATAAATTCGTGGTTTCGGGAGCCAGAGCGCGATGTGGTACCACGCCACATTTACAGGCATCCATATTAATACGAAGTTAGGGAATTTTTTCCTGCGAAATTTAGTGATCGGAGTGATCTTCCAAAACCAGGGTCGACTTAGTATATAAAATTCACTAGGATTACAGTTTCGCATTTAATTAATTTAGCTGAGTACATTTACTGTGTGGACTTTGTTGAAGTATAATATTGTTGCAGTGCTATCTTTTGACATGGAATAGGTTAAAAATACTTGATCTAAATATTTAAAAGAGCTATTTTAGGCTTCTGCGCTTGCGACCAAGATTATAAAAATCCGAGAATATGTAATGGATCTAGTGAGTCTGATTGGCTATTTCAACGAAAGCTTTAGTTCTCATATTGAGTAAACAGTTCCATCTTGGTTTCGCGTAATTAAATTAATTTCAACCTTGGTCTCATGGGAAGAATTCAGAATGATTTTTTGTTTTTATTCATGTACGAGTGGTGAACACGTGTTGATAAGAAGCTCCTCAAAATAGCCTAAGCTCCAATCCCTTTGACCTGGGGACCATATATGTTGGCTTCCCTTCCTACGGGCCCCGGTTCAAAGCCCCAGCTGTGGCAGATGATTTTCAGTGACTGCCCGATTTCTGCTTGGGTATTTTGTAAAGGGTACTCAAAAAAAGCTTCACTTCGTCCTTCAGATGGGGCGATATTTTGTGATTATTTTGACGCCTTTTTTTACGCTCCCGCTAAAGCCAACGCCAGGTTTCTCTCCACCATTCTTTCCGCGCCCTTTCCACCTATCGCAAAAAGACCTCAGCTGTCGGCCGCCTCCTCCAAATACCAAACCGCACCCTGGGCCGGTCAACCCAAAAGGGGTGTGTTTAAGGGTTGAATAATCCATGCGGTGACCAAGTCATGTCCCGTCCTTTTACATATGCCGTATCCTTCCCCTCTCTTGTTGGCTTGTCCCTCAACCTGCCATGCTCAATTATGGACTTCTTTCAAAGAGCACATGAGAGCGAGTTTTCCATTTTTAATCTCAGCTTCTACTTGCCTTTGACATCAACATAATGATCTAGGGATCTACAGCTGAACTCTGTGTGTTCAAAATCTGTCACGTTAGCATTCTGTAACCGTTTTACCTCGCTTCAATTTCGGTAACTTTAGGTTGAATAAATGTAATGATGACTTTTCCTATTCCACATAGCTTGAATTGGTACAACCTAGAGCGTTTTCAACACTTCCGTGTCATTATCGAAAGGAAATACTCATTTTTCAAATATGCCGTCTTGATTATAACACTGGAGCGTTGAAACCCGTCGAGGTTGTACTAAATAATGTTCTATTGAATAGGCAAAGCTGGAATTATATTTATTTAAGTACAAGCAAGTTCCACAAAATTAACTTGCAAACAATAGTAGGTATTTGTTAAATTTTGGCCATTAACCATTTAATGTAGCAATTCTGAGACGAAATGATTAATTGCTTCAATATAATTCATACGAGTTGAAATCTTTCGTAAACCTTAGTGAATGGAGAAATTTTATTTCCCTTTCACATTGAAAGTAAAATTTGGGTATTAGTCATCCTTGCTCCAATTTTAAAAATTGCTTGCTTTCCGATAGCTTTTTCACCATTAATAATTCAGTAAAAAATGTTCCTAATATTTGTACCTACTCAACTGTGCTGGTGTCTTTGCTCTCACTTTTTTAAAAATGTTTTTCGCAGTTGACAGTTTAAATAACTCCCGCTAATAACCTCAATGCCAGTTGTAAATGGCAGGCACTTTTAATGCATGTTAATTTAGTTTTATATTTACAATTAAGGCCCCTAGAAATCTAGGGGTAAAAGTGCAATTTTTATAACTTTGAAGGTAAGTGCAGATAGTGGTTGGTGGGGTAAAAAATATTGTTGAAGTAAAGGAACACGAGTGATTCACTGAATCTATATATAATAATATACTTATCAGTAAATAACTTTTATACCTTTTCCAAAGCAATATTGTGTATCGCACCAGCCATTATCTGCTCTTATCTCCAAATTTATAAATATTGAACGTTTATTCTTGGTTTCTAGGGTTCTCCAATAGCAGTGGATTAACTAAGAATTTGATGTAGCAAGGTAATGATTATTGAAGAACAATGTGTTTTGATTTTTAAATCATTATTTTGGAAGCGTCCTTCCGATCATCCATAATCCGCACCCTTACACTGCCATAGCGAGTGACGTTCTCCTCGTGCGTCGTGGTCCATTTCCCAGCATCACTCCCCATCGACTCATCCGCCAAAAGCCTTCTCCTCTTCCTCCTAAATCTTCACTCTCTTGGGAGACGCATTTAACGACCCGTGTCGCTCAGCCTCTGCTCCGCTGTCCGTGAAAGAGAAGAGTTCGCTTGCGCGCATCGGAGGATTCACTTGTTATTCTTCGCTCTTGAGTGCCCGATGCAAGGGGACTACATAAAGGAGACTCAATTGCACCCGATAGAAGGGAGATTTCTGTTGCCACTTCGGTCGCACTTAAATCAGCTTTCCGAAACGTTCGCGGTGTTGAGATGAGTACACTTTGATCCAATTTTTTCCAATATTTTGCAGTATAACTGTTTTTAATAGCGATTAATAGCATATAAGAGAGATGAATTTGATAGATAATATCATCATGTGTATAAATATCGGTTAACACCTCTAATTATACCTCATTTTCCCGTGTAACTCAGGTCAATTCGTCCGTCAGCGACGCGAGTGGTGACTTCTGTAAACCCATTTAAATGTGAGGCCGACTTGATGATGCTATTTTGAAATATTCGTGACCCAACGATTTAGACTGCGTCCGTGGACTTACGACGCCGACGGCAAATGGTTTATTCTGAAAACCCTCGTTCAAGCTACGCCAATGAATACCCTCGGAGCACGTATGAATGAGAGGCATGTTTGACATCCGTGCATGGTCATGAAATTTGAGTTGGATTTGTTTAATCAGACGACTGACTTTTTTTACCTTGCTCTTTATTTCAACCGCACAATTCAACTTTTTTATTTTTGCTGACATAGAAGGATATGTGGCAGGATTGAAATCTTATTGTCTAACTGTTTTATGTAATAACATTTTCTATTTCCGAAAATATTTTAAATTGCCTCCCTTAAATGGAAGAAATTGAAAATAAATTTTTTAAACGTTTCCGATTCATGTGTCACATCCCTTCAATTACGCGCTGTGAAGAACTATGAGCATATCTTATCCTGGAAAAGATTGATTTGTGCACCGACGAATGGAATGAATGTATTTGTCATCTTTTTTCTTGGCGCTTACGTTTCATGGGTGATGTTGGGTTTTCTTCATTGTCCTACTAATTTCACGCCATACCTTGTTACTAAGGTGTTTCATAATTTATGAAAGTTGTGCAACTTACATTGAAATTAATTTCTCGTGATAATAACCATACCGGAATAACGTAATTATTACAATTTGGCATATAATATAAAATATAAAAAAAGAATATAGTATAAAATGTAGTAAAAAATATAGTATGAAAATATATAATAAAGTATGTATAAAAATAGGAGAGAAGAGAAGCTTCGAAAATATTGACAAGAAGACGGATTATAGGCCATGTCTCGAGACATGATGGCCTGGTGAGGACTATCGTCGAGGGACAAGCACATTGTAAGAACGGAAGAGGAAGACGTCAAATTAAATATATGGAACAGGTAAAGAGGGATATGAAAGGCAAAAAATACATAGGTATAAAGCGATTAGCTAATACGAAAATTTAGTGGAGAGCTGCGTCAAACCAATCCTAAGATTGTTGACCAGTGATGATGCCTATAAAATATTATATTTTTATAATACTCTATTTTTTCCTTATAAAAAACCTATGACTGTATTACTGAGGCTATCCTGAGGATTATAATCATACAATTTTCTAGGCCCCACCTCTGGGATTTCAAACACTTTTTTCCACCATAACCCGATGATGCTTTGTTATATGCGCGTGAGCCGTGACTAGTTCTTTCTAAAGCGAGGACTGCAGGCCGTGTTTGCTGCCCCTGCCATGGGCGGCATCTCAAGCTCTCTCTCTCTCTCCCTTTGACCGTCCTTGTGGTTCCCTACTTCTTTCATGTTTGCTGCTCCACGGGACGTTGTAATGTGCGAGTAGGGAGTTTTGAAAGACTTGTAGATGATGTTTGCTCGCTGGACCCTGGACACTCTTCTGAGGAGAAAGGAAGCGAGGAGCAGGAGACCACCGCCCCGGAGAAGACGCTGGCCCACGAATATCAAAGTTTCGGCGTGTAAACATTCCACGAAGACGCACCCATTCCCCTTGTCCTTTCCCCCCCCACAAACTTTCACCCCTCATCCTCTTGCCCCTCGCTGCCCTCACATGACCTCTCTGCACCAGCTCTTATCTCACTCTAGCGGCCACACTCTAAAGATACTCAAAATAATGAAAATAATGGTCAAATATAGCCTCTCACGCGGCTGACATGTAGCAATCACCTATTGCGCATGAGTAAATATTTTCCGGGTGAATATTTAACCGATTGCTTTGGTAAAAATTTCCAGGAGATAGTTTCCTAAAATATTCCATCTGATCTTTCTCTCAACTTCGTAAATATGACGTTTCATGCTTAGTAAAATGACTTCAAGCTCCGTGTCTACCATTTTATTGTACTTTTCAGTGTTGCTAATCATATTAAAATAAATAATATATCAATCATATCATATAAATCATATAAAAAAATCATATCATCATATAAAAATCAATCATATAAAAAAATAGGGCCGTAATAGTAATATTGCAATTTGGCATCTACCTTTTAATAATTTGATGGAATAAAATTTGATTTTTCCGTGTAACTGGATATTCATTGAACAGCAATCCAAACAAAATATCTTTAGACGGTTATTATGTTTAAAATTTTTCTCTTCAAACCTTAACTAATAAAAAAAGTCCCTTTGCAGAAGACCATTAGCCATTTAAGATGCCTGAAAAAGCATTTTATTGTCTTTATTATTAGTAAATAAGATTTTAAGGCAAAATAACTGAGCCAGTGCATCCATCTCTTAACTTATGTGATGTTGAGTCTTTTCTTCCCAAGAAACTTTCACCCCTTATCCTCTTGCCCGAATCTGCCCTCACGTGACCTATCTGCAGCAGCCCTTATCTCACTCTTGTGGTCATGTGGTAGAGATGCCCAAAGTAATGAAAATAATGGTCAAAAATATCCTCTCACGTGCCTTACATGTTGCCATTGCCGATTGCACACAAGAAAATATTTCTGGGCGTGTAAATTACCCAAAATGTTTATTGATTGCTATCGTAAAATTTACGAAGACCTGCTTTTCCTATATTATTCTCTCCATGTTCGCACTCATCTTTGTTAACATGAGGTATCATGATAAATAGAATTTCTAAGAGCTCCATATCTTACATTTAATTGTAATTTCGGCTGTTAGTAATGATAATACAGACTATAATAAATAGAAAGTAAGAGGATCATTACAGTTTGGCATCTAATATAAAATACTTGTTCAATAAAATGTCATTATTCCGTACAAAACAATCTATGAATGTAACTTTACTGAACATTTTCGCTTATTAAAATACAATTTTTGGCTCTTAAATTTACTCTTAAAATCCTGAGTAATTTAATAGTATTTAAAGCCACTTCACAATGAAATATTAACCCTTCTGAAAGCACACAACTGTGGTTACTATTGGTTGAAAAGAGGGTTTTAAGAAGATTTTCAATTTTCCTGCGTTGACTCATGTTTTGTCAATTTACTTAGTTCTGGTGGTGGAGGAAAATTTGATCAATTTAGTAATCATCGATTGAATGCATGTACATTTTAGGCTTAAGCATTGGTTGTTGGTCAATTTTGTGTCTATCGTAAATATACGTTTTTCAATATTCGTGGTTAAATTTTTCCTTTGTCAAAATTCGTTTATGTCATATCTCTGTTAAAATGAGGAACAAAATAAGTGTTTTTTATACCACATTTGTTATGTTCATCCTTAAAGGTATACAATGCGCGCACTCCATATGAACTGTGGGTGGCCGAAGTCCGAAGGGACGCTCCTCCCCCTCCTTTCTTTTCGTTTGTAACTCCACTTCCCCTTCGCCACTGGTCACCTTCTTTCCTTGGATGCGGTTAATTGTGACTTCGAGTGCTCAAAGTAAATCCAGCCGGAGAATTCCATATGGAATGTCGCGTCACGAAATGTAATGAAAAAGTGGCGGGAACTTCAGTCATTGTCGTCGTGCTCCATCTAATCATTATTCGTGATCTGTAACTCACTAACAATTGCCAGAGTCGCATAAGAGTGCCAAACTGTCCCTTACTCTCGGTTTTAGTTTATGCAGGCGGAGAAAATGCTATCAAAAAGAATAACTTCCTACACCTGTTACATCAATAGCCCACTGTCTTTTCAGCTTGACTTGACTGAATGGCGGACTATGTACGAAATTGCCCCCCTTAAATCATAACCGTCCATTTTTGGTATAAGGTAAATTAATAACTTTCCTGTAAAAAATGTAAAACTTAATTTTCATGCTAGTTATATGTGAGTAAAAGTTCTAAAAGGGGAGTTTCCCAAATATTAGAATAAAAATTAAGTTGTCAAATATGATTTGAATTAAGAGGTAGAGTTTGAAATAGGGGATCGGATTTGTGTAATGAGTCGGTCCGGATTCTAATTCAGGTGATCGCATAGATTTATCAGTGATTTCTTTATCCCTGCTTAAGTGTTTTGAGGAGGGCACTTTCAGTGCAGCACTCCGACCGTCAGGTGGGACTTGAAGCCGTAGTCCTTTTGGCGCCTATCTTTAAGAGTAATGTCGACGGGTTTCTTTCAGCCGCTTCTTCCCTACCCTTTTTTCTTCATAATATGGCAAAGAGCGAATCCAACTCCTATGCCATTACGGTGAGTATAGGGGCTTGGCTTCGAGCATTCTTTGTTTGTTTATTAAAATTCTGTAGGGCCAATTAAGGAGAGATGCCGCACATTTTGTAAAAAAAAAACTATATTTTGTCCTACTTTTGCTTTTTCGATTAAAAAAGTAGTTAACATAGTGAATAGTCTGGTTTCTGACGTGCACACGAAAACGTACACTTATATCGTTATTCTCTGAGCTGTAAGAATTATTTCTGTAATATATTACCTCGCGGCGTCTATCCCGTATTTTGCGGCTGAAACACCGCACCTATGAGGGTGATACGCCGCACGCTATTGAAACCGACTAAAACTGATTACAGTATTCTGTATCTCCACTAAAAATAGAAAAAAACAAAATGGGCCATCCTAACTTATTCCCTGGCATCTAATGCGCCGCTGCATTGGGCATCTGCCCGCAATCTGTCAGGAAACGCCGAAACTAAGGGGTGTTCGCAGTCTATCCCGCATGCGACGTATATCCCCGAATTCCCCAACTCTCTATAATCTTCGGATTTAGGCAAGATATAGAGCCGTGGTACCCTTGGGTCAATCTTTATGAGCAGGCTAATTTTGACACCGTCAATCCTTGCCTTTCTACCCCTCCCTCACGGTGCAAGTGTCCTAATCTGTCGGTCACCTCCACCAAATACCGTAAGGTATAGGTCGAAATAACCCATTATACACTTTAAGTGAAGAGGGAATCTTAAGGGGAGAAGACCCCTTGGAATGACAATAGGAAAGGGGAGGTAGAGGAAGGGGTTTGTCCTTGAGCAGTCTGCCTTCATCAGCGGAAGGGAAGATACTTTCCCCTTCACCGACGCCGTGTGGCTGGCGTCGGCAAAGAACCCGCTCTCATCCGTCACTCCAACCAAGAGTCTTCCGCCCCTCCCAGCCGATGACGACAATTAAAGGGCTCGAGGGTGCTCGTCAACAATAATTCCCCTCCCCTGCTCATCTTCCTCCCTCTCTCTTACCGCAAACCAAACGAAGGTGCTCCCTCCAAACCCCCTTACCCTTCCGTTTCGAGAGATTTTCTTTATTCCACCAAAGAAATTCTCAGGAAGAGAACTGCTTTAGCTAAGGAGGCGCTCATGAATAGGAAGGAGTTGATGAGAGGATCGTTACAGTTAGAATGTGGAGAAAAGACTGGTGAAGAGTCTAATTTGGAGTGTAGCGCTTTATGGTGTGGAAACGTGAATGTTGAGGAAGAAGAACGAGGAGAGTGAACGCGTTAGGAATGTAGGGTTGGATGAGAATGGAGCAGGTAAAGTGGACGGTTTAGAAAAGGAATGACGAATTGATTTATATGGTGGGCGAGATGAGAATGATTGCAGATGATATATATGAGAAAGATATAGGGTTCACGTTGAGCGAGCGCTGAATTAAGACACGTGATAGAGGGAAGGATGCCTTTTAGGAGGGGGATGTGGAGGAAGAGAATAGGATTTATGAAAGGAATGGAATGAACTAGGCCATATTTTGATTGTAAGAGGCAAGTCAAAGATAGACGTAGACATGGCCGGAGTGATTATCAAGTAATCCACTAAAACGTATCTTAATCGGTTCATATATGCATAGTATTGCAAACCTAAGATTGGTTTATGGTTCTCGGTAGCGGTGGGGTAAAATCCTCGCCCACCAAACCGTAGGCCGTGGGTTCGAATCCCGCCGTGGTATGTGAGCCCCCTCCAGGATATAGAGTTTTGGGTTGTGCTTTGTTAACCCTCCGTTGTAAAGGCCTTTATTTGCTATTTACGGGAAGTTGGAAATAAATAAAATAAGAAAATATTGCGACTCTCCATTTTTTCATATCCCAAGCCAGTTCTTATGCCTCCCTGAGGCTCTTATTTCCTATATCCTTCTTGATTTGTCGTGGATACTTGTCTTTTGGTCTATCTCTGAGAACTTTTCCATTAATTTTTCCATACATCATCTTTCCCACGTAACTGCTTTGTTTCATTGCGTTGCCAATACACCGTGTTCTTCTTTGGCGTACAGTTATTCAATGTGTCATTTTTTATCCTATTCCTCTATGCATCTCCTTATTTCTCACCCTTTCCGTCCATTTTATCTTGAGTAAGCTATTCCTGCAACACATCTTGAAGGCTTCTTACTCTTTTCTGATCACTTTTTCTAAGCATCTGAATGATATAGTGTCACTGTCCCCTCCTTAGCCGGTGGAATACTTGATAAAAATAAATTGAGACGCTTCGCTTCTGCTGAGATCGCACCCTCTGGTGAATGAGGGTCCTGTTGCCATTGTCACGATCGCCATCCGCCATTGTCTCTGCCATTGTTATTTTTATGCCTTCCCCTCCCGCACCCCCTGCTTCGCTCCGTCTCTTCGCCTCAAGATGCACGACTTTCTCCTGCCATCTTAAGCTTGAATCGCGCAATCCTTGACCTTGTACAAATCTCAATATCAATCGACTGCATCTACATATTTGAAAGCCTAAGTGTATGGTAAGCGAGTATATATATATATATGTATGTATGAATAGCTGTAGTACGATGTATTACTGCGAAGCACCTAGAATTATAATTTTATTTATTTATTTGAGGGAAAAGTTTCGTCTGAATTCCCTTTACTTTTTTAAAGCTTTTTTTTTAAACACTCTCCAGGGAAAAACGAAGCTTTCTATCGTATTATAAATAGCAAAGAGCAAATCGAACTAACATGCCATTATAGTGAGGATAGAGGTTTAGATTCCAGCATTCTTTGTTTGGTTATGAAAATTCTGTAATTAATTTAATCTTCGGATTTGGCCAAGTACACTGCCGTGCAAGCAATAGTGCCCGATGAATCAGGATTTTAACTTGGCCAAGATATTTTAAATTTATGAGATTTTTTTCTCTAAATTCCTTTTTTCATTTATAGCAAAATAACGCTGAATCTTTTATCAAGAGGTTTTTCTAGTTTTTTTGTACCTCACACCTGGCCAAGGGCAATTTAGTTGTCTACATTTCTGTAGCTGCCTGCATCTACTTCAAAGCTCAAAAGAGCATTTTTTGCCCTCGTAAATCCAGTTAAAAAAATGAGTTTATAACAAGTCGTTCTGTGCCCTTAAGAGGGTGGCACTCTAAGCCAAAGAAACTCTGGTACATATTTACAAACCCACGGGCATGGTTCAAAGTCCTTGAGCATTTCATAATTACAATCCACTTGGAAAGCGTAAAATCGTACATTTTTCTGCAGGTAATATTTTCCTTCTGGACTTTTTAAAGGTAAGCTGTCAATTCAAGTTAATGGAAACTCTCGCATAAGTGTTAGAGAATTTCTAAATTTAAATGAAATCGTAGACTCTCAAATTCACTTATCATGACCCCGTTAAATATTTAGGTGCATAGGTTTGCGCGAACGAGATTAAAACCACCTGTAATTATATCCTCAAGAGATGCATTGCACCTGCAGTTGATCACTACCACTGTGTTTATAAAATAAAAAAGGTCATTCAGGATAAATACGACAATCTCTCTCAGGTTCTAGGACAGCTTTAACACAGCAAATATTCATAGGTATTCGAACTGAGGAGGAATATTTTAGGACCAAAAACGCTCATTTCAATCTTTTGAAAAATGACAAAAAGTCTGTTGTCAAGGAGAAGATCCAGCCGGTATCAGAGTTGAGCGCATTATCGTGAGCTTCGTCATATTTTACCGTTTTAACCATCTCTAAGCATTCTTTTTCCTGGTATCGCGTCTAATTTCCATTCTGCCCCAGGGGAGACGGTGTTTGTTAAAGGAGGTTTTGCAGGGGTTTGGAATTGAAGGTAAGTTACGCGCACCATGACACGTAAAATCCCTTCAAAGGCCTATTTTTGGAGTTCCTGCGATAAATAAAGCTTCAAAAGGCGTCACCTGTCGGAAGGCAGGGCCGAGCGGACAGGAGAAGGGAAGAGAAAGTGTGTTGGAGGCAGGGATGCGTATAAGGGGGGAAGAAATGAGAGAAATTTATTTTTGTGTTTAAGCAGTCTACCCCACGCTTCTTATACTTTTCTCGGTATTTTTTACCTATCTGCTTCCAAAAAAATCTTATTAACTTGTTTTTTTTTTATTTTACAAATATTTCAAGTATGAAACACCTCATCATATTAAATTTATGGCCGGTTTTATAACGTGTGATTAGCGATATGCATCAGATACTCCCGCCGATTTTGCCCGCTATGTCGCTCTGTTTGGTTGTTAACACCAGAGTCCTGTGTATGGCCGCCACGACAGTTACTAAAGGTTTACTACTACTTTATACCTCATGGTAGCAATGCTGAGGACTGTGGTTGACGCTGCATCGTTCACACGTCACTGTGTTATTCGCTTTGTTTGTGCCTGTTTTTCGTGTCATTTTGGATAGTATATATACCGTACTCTGCATATTTTGTTATTTTAACCACGGATCCCAAAGTTAAAGACAAAACTGGTGAAAGGAAAAAGCCTAAGAAAATGATCTCAATGGAAGCGAAACATGAAATTATTGCAAAGCATGAGCGTGGCGTTCGTATCATCGGCTTGGCAAATGAGTATGGCCACAATCCTTCTACAATATCCACGATCATTACACAGAAGGAAGCGATAAAGAAGCTGCAACCTTCCAAAGGCGTCACCATTATTTCAAAGCTACGAACTAATATACATGATGAGATGGAACAGCTACTTTTATTATGGATTAAGGAGAAGCAATTGGCACGTGACTCTGTTTATGAAGCGATTATTTGTGAGAAGGCTGGCGCCATCTGCCAAGGCCTCAAGCGTGATGTAACCGAGATGGAGGGAGAATCATCGCAAGGCGGTGAGGGGTTCAAAGCTAGTCGTGGCTGGTTTGACAATTTTAAGAATCGATGTGGCATTCACTCAGTTATTCGTCATGGAGAAGCATCTAGTGCAGAAATTAAGGCGGCTGAAAATTTCATTAAGGTTTTTGAAAAACTCATTGGTGAAGAAGGATACCTACTTCAACAAGTGTTCAATTGTGACGAAACAGGGTTATTTTGGAAAAAAATGCATAGGCGCACGTTTAACACGGCTGAAGAAAAGAGTCTACCCGGCCACAAGGCTATGAAAGATAGGCTAACGCTTGCACTTTGCGCTGACGCTGTTGGCGACTTCAAAATGAAACCGATGCTAGTCTACCACTCGGAAAACCCAAGGGCCTTCAAAGCTTATAAAGTTATGAAAGAAAAATAACAAGTTCTGTGGCGTGCAAACAGTAAAGCATGGGTGACCCATCAGTTTTTTATTGAGAGGATGAACATAGTTTTTGGGCCTTCAGTGAAAAAATACTTAATCGATAATGGTCTACCGCTTAAGTGTGTCCTTCTGTTGGATAATGCTCCCGCTCATCCTCCTGGACTTTTTTTTCTTGCATAAAATGGAATTTTAAAAAGTAAAGACCTCAATCAATCAGAGCAAAATGGAAAAATTCAAAACTCGAGTTTGGTTTTATTCGACAATAGTGTTTATTTCCATGCCATTTAATTTGATTGCAAATTTTATATTCGTATTATTCAACACTCGTAATGAATAAGATGGAGCGATGTAGCCCAGTGGGCAGAGTGCATGGCTTATAATTGAAGGGTACTGGGTTCAAATCCCGGTTTAATAGTTCGGAAACCCCGAATAAAATCCTTCATGTGTGAGAGGGCCAAGGAAAAAGAACTGGCCCCCTTGCTCTGAATGAGCGATACTGACACGCCTGTGTCCAAGGCTGGGGTGAGCTCTACCTTTACCTATCCATTATCCTCTTTATAGAAAGGAATGCTGCGCGGTTCGTCAAAAATTGCTACGGGCATACAGACAGCGTTACCCAGATGTTAAGCGAGTTAGGCTGGGAGCAGCTGGCGACTGGTAGGCTGCGCGAAAGGCTTAGATTGCTTGAACATGTGAGAACGGATATCTTTAAGAATGACACGGAGAAAATAATATTAAACCTCCACTATATTTCCAGGTCCGACAGAAGCGATAATTTAAGAGATATATTTAGTCGAACGGATAGATATAGGAATACGTTTTTCTCCCGAACCATAGAGGGCTAAAATAAATGCTAGTCGTAATTTCCTTAGAGCAATTCCTTTTTCCGTATAAACGGCTGGAGTTCTAACACCCCCTGCTACTCGCCTTTTAGGCGGCTTGTGGGGTATTATGTAGATTTAGATATATCCAAACCAACTTTCATGTTGATTCAGAGAGAGTGACTAGAAGGAGAAGTGTTGGCATAAAAATTATTCATGTATGCTCAATTAATATACAAATTATTTAATAATCCAACTATTTATTCTTAAATATATTTTACATAGTGTTTCCTGAGATAAATGCTTCCATTTCTCATAATTCAGGGTTATCATAAAAGAATGGTTTGGCTTCAGTAATTCATAGGATGATAGAAGGGATAGTGTGGCAGAGATTTTTCAGAGGTTGTCCGATCCCTACTTGAGAGCTTCGAGGAGGGCAGTTCCAAGTGCAGCACTCCTTCCGTCGGATGGGATGTTAGCCCGTTGATCCCTAGGTGCCATTCGTTATAAGTATGCTGATATCGATGCCGGGTTTCTCTCCTATCGAGCGGTATATTGAAATTAATATCGAAATTTATTAATTACTAAAAAAACTGTTTGAAACGGAAAATTCGAAAAACACAGAGAATTATAGCTGTAAGTGATTCCGTTTTAATCTAAACCATGTTCAAAAGCGCACCATTATTTCGTGACAATTCTGTATTACTGAAGCTGGGATATCGTTTTGGCCTTTGCTTTAGGTTACTGCCTAAGCACCCCTCTGTAGGTGTACTCCAAAGGTATCCCTGCACCTCCATTGGCCAAAGAAATCACTTGAAGACATCTCACGGCTGAAAAAATAATCAACGGCCCTCTCCTAAGTTCTCTTGTTCCGATGAACGACGTTTATCAGTTTAGGATTGAGACGTGCTCTTTAGAAATTGAAAATAATTTTCAGTTACAGAGGTATTTGGAGAAGAAAATACGTCGGTCATTTTGAAGAAGGTATTGTCGACGCGTGCGGGGAGAGGAGAGAGGAAGCTTTAAGCTTTGTTCACTGCAACTTAGCTCTACTTAACCTGCCGTATCCAAAGAGTTGAAAACTCAAAAAGGAAATCTTTATTCGCGCCCTATTCTTGATTATTTCAAAGTGAATTGAATGTGCTAGTTGTGTATTTTTGCTCGTTTGAGAATGCATCGACATAGAAGATCATAGAATATACGATTTTGAGGAAAAGTAGAAAAGAAAGCCACATTTAGCCATTACTGTCGGTAACTTTCAGTAAAAACGTAGGTGCGAGCCACGACAATAGTTTAGTATACGTATAACCAAACGATATCGGTGTATACTAAAATCGATCATACGATTAATGCACGGTTTAATGTTGTTGATTAGCTTAGATTATAATGTTTAAATTAACCCATTATATATTGCACTGAACATGTTGACTCTCTAAACAGTGCAGTCAATATGAAAGGTTAATTATGCTTTCCCGCCAGATGCATTAGGGCAAGTAATCTCTGACGTCTCAGTAAAGTATATTACACTGAAAAAAACGGAGGCTTAAAACGAAAAATGAATTCTTCGCCGGCGTCTACATCAGCAACTTTATAGCGGGGGATAAGGTAGCCATAAAATGTTAATTAAATACTTACTCCCTCTTTCTCTCTCAAAAAAAAAACTTATTTCACCGCTAAGGTTTCGCCAGACGGCGGAAACCCCTTTGCCTTCTGAACGCTCCACCCTTTTAATTCGCTGCGAGGCTCCGCTTTCACCAGCCGGGAGAATCGCTTCCGAGTTTATTTATGAACATATTAAGCCTTCTCACTCCTCCATATCATCGCGCTCACCTTCAGTCGCTTCAACCTCATCCCTCCCTTTTACTTTCCCGCCTTCCCACAAGCCCCCGCGCACCGATCTAACAAAGAGGATCTGCTCCCTATCTTCGCTTTGGAAGCCTCACGCGCGCCACACCACCACCACCACCCTCTAGCGCCGACTTGGGAAATTAAGCCCTCGGTCCGCGAGGGGGTGCTTTAAAAAAGGCCCAGGAGGATGCGGAATCGAAGTGTTCTCCCGAAAACGCGAGGTTACAAGAGGCTGGGTCTACCTGTAAATTTTTTGTCTGTACTACGCGTTTGCAGAAGGAACTGGATTTTGGGAAAGATGACAGGTATTGCCGTCTCCACCCAATGAGGATAACAGGGCGTGAGGCCTCTCACTAGAGAGTTAGGATAAACAAGGGGGAACCCAAAAATGACTGGACGCAATTTTTTTTATTCAAAATTTAATTTTTTGTGTTACAAACGCTAGTCACCTTCGAAATACCCTCCATTTCAACTGATACATTGGTTAAAACTTTTTTCCACTGCGCGAAATACCTTTGGTACTAGTTGTTTCCGATGCCTTGCACGACCGCCTTCCATTCTATTTCCACCTACGCAATGTGATGAAAACATTTCCCTTTCATCGCTATTATCATCCGGGGGAACCAAAGGGTATCACAAGGTGCGAGATCTTGTGAGTAGGGTGGGTGAGAAAGCAGTGTCATGCAATTTTTTTTACCGATGACTCAATTGGCAGCAAGTAGCAACACGTGCCGCAATTTTATCAAGAGTCAGGAAACGGGGAATGAATTTCGCCGCGATTCGTCTCATTTGCTAATCTTCGGCTTAAATTCATTGCAATGAACTTAAAGAAAGATCAAATTGTTCAGCGAGTCCGTAAATAGTACGTCTTATATCCTCGCGCACAAGGGCACGATTTCTTTCCACATTTTCATCAGTTCTGGACCTGGAAGGCCGACCCGGACGTTGAATGTCTTCGATCGACATGTTGCCGCGTTTGAATTCCGTATACCATTTGTGCACTTCAGTTCTTTTTAAGGCGTGTTCATTATAAGCTATAGACAAAAGATTAACCGTGTCCACCTTAATTTTATCGAGCATAGAACAAATTTTCAATGCTGCACGCTGTTTTGGAATAATAGCCATTTCAAAAATAGAAGGGATTAAAAACTCTTCGCATGTAAACTGTCACAGGGGCTCGCTAAAACCGTCTAAAGCCATGTCGTTTCGCATACTGACTCAGAAATGATTAAATAACGCCCATCTAGTGGGAGGAGCCCAAAATATAGGAGTTACGTGCGCAGCGATTTCCGTCCGGTTATTTTTGGGTCCTGTCCAGTATTCGGGAAGTAGGAGTACGACTACGATAAGGAAGGATTCTCCAGGTGAATATTAAATAAGCAATCACCCCCCGAGCTTTAATATCTCAGTTATATTCAACTTATGTTATTGCGTTGATTTTTATTTAATTTTAATTTCATGGATTTTGCTTCTTGGACAGTTTGGATAGTGTAAGGTTAAATCATCTTTTTTACTTGGGCAGAATAAAAATTATTGTTAGTCTCCCTCCTTTGTTCATTGATGGTGTAACACACAAAAATAAAACAGCAGTTCGTGACACAACCGAGTATTTTCCTGGCTTGTTACCAATTACATATTCGGTGTGACTGTTAGAAGACCTGGGTTACAATTCCGTAAAAGCCAAAAAAAAACCAAACGTATCATACTATTCATGAATTTTTTAGTTTAACCCTCTAGTGGATCCCAGCCTAATTCATTTAACACCTGTTTACCGCTTTCTGCACGCCCGTACCTGTTTTTGACGAATCGTGCAACCTGTGGGGTAGCCAGGAATTTCATTCGGGGGGTGGGGGGCGGGTCCAAAATCAGGAGGAAAACTTTGATGAACAGGATATTAAGTAGAGGGTTTTAAACTAATTTTAACACTTTTCATAGCCAATAAACTTCATTTGTAAACTATTTCGTTAAAGTAAAAAAAAAATATCTTTTGCAAATTCATGACTTTTCAATATTTTGATTCCTTTTATGAAGCAAAGTAATTGTGGTTTTATATTTTTGGGGGTCCGGACCACCCCTGGCTACGCCCCTCCATGCATCTTCCCTTTGATGTAGTAAAATACACCGATTAAGTCTTTCTGCGCCTGATCTTATATGCTCGCTGATAATTCAAGGTGAGGACGAATGAGTGCAAAATAGCACCTCTCTTCTCCTTTTTCCTCCACAAAACGCGTCCTAGCTTGGACCGGGGTAATTTTAACACTGAGTAGAAAGCACAAATTAGGTTCATTTAACATGTTTTATGCAAAGTCATAATATTCTTAGCTACCCGTTTAATTTAAACGGGCACCCATATCTTGTTAAAATACAATTACATGAATCAAATCTATTATAAAGCTTACTTTTATCTGACTTGTAATTTCAATGCATTTTATAGCATAGTGTGTGCTCCTTTAATCAAAATTTTAACTTCGTAATAGAGTTTATCATCACTTTGGAGATCCGACCGAGACTCTTCTCCACGAAATTGCGTGAATTCATCGCGTTAGGGTCGTAACCAGAAAGGCTTTGTATTTTAGGTCCGCCAAGATATTAGATTACTGAGTTTAGCTTTTGATAAGCCTGGCTAATGCAGAAGTAACTTCAAACTCCTTTTGATGGGGTCTGGAGGTCTGACAGCAGACACCGGTGAACGCATAATTACGTGTTTTCCGATAAAAAAAACTATTTTCTGAAGAAAAAACCTCAGCCCTCTTTTTTTCATCCCCGACATGGCCATACGTCGTTTTCTATCTGGAAAAAAAGAAGGTTCCAGTGAGGTTCTCTGAGGTTTATGCGAGAAAATAATTGCCGTGGCCTTTCCATTCAAACGTGGGTCCCTTAAAGGCCGAGTCTAATTTAAAAGCGAGGCCTCCACCCTGCCTTTGCTTTTTTTCCGGCTTATCGTTTGCCGGTCATGTCCTTCGTTAATTCTCACCGAACCCAATGGCGGCACTCCGAACTTCCCTTCGTTAGAGTGAGCGCATATCTTTAAAGCTGGTCTGGTATTTGTTGGAGGCGACCCACAGCTGAGGTCATTTGCGCTATGAGGAAAGGGCAAGGAGCAAATGGTGGAGAGAAACCCGGCGTCGGCATTAGCATGCTCTTAACGACAGGCGCCAAGGGGACCACAGTTTAACGTCCCATCCGACGGACGGAATGCTGTACTTGGAGTGCCCTCCATAAGGCACGCAAGTAGGAATCGGGCAGCGTCTCTTAAATCTATCCCACTGCCGGGATTTGAATCCAGTTCAACCGCGTGGGAAATCAGCTCTTTACAGACACACACATGGGCTATACAACCCTAATACGACCAACATTAGAGTACGCATCTCTTGTCTGGCACCCACATTTTAAAGGAGAGGCGAAGGAATTGGAGAAGGTGCAGAGAAAATCTGCAAGGTATGTGTTGGGAAAGCACAAGAAAACGGAAAGTGTTTAAGAAATGCTGAGAGTTCTGAGGTGGGAGAGTTTACAGGAGAGGAGGAAAAGAAGCAGGCTATGTGGCATGTTTAGAATAATTAGTGGGGAAAAAGCATGGAAAGAGTTTGGGAAGGACATTTCAAAACCCAGCTTTGTTGGAAAAAATGATCACCAGTTCAAGATAAAGTGCCGATCACAAAGGACAAATGCAAAGCAGTTCTCCTTCTTGAATAGGACCATGAGGGACTGGAACGACCTTCCAGCAAAATTATTTGAAACCTTCCCGAAATTTACTCCAACCCAATTAACCGTTTTAACATTTTCAGCCCGAAAGTAAAAATTTTAACTTTGCCCAGATCCGAAAATTTTGCCGAGCGAAGCCTGCCGTCATCTATAAATAACGCTCGGATCTGGGCAGACTCCGGCGCGTCATTCATAGTTGAACTCGGCCTCAAAGTGAACCCGGGGCGCACGAGGTTTTAATGACACCGAATGGTTCTTTGACCCATTGTACGTACTTACATCGTAGTATCAACAGTATTGTTAGCTCTTATACCTTCAAGTCATTTCACAAAATAGTGCCAGTATCCCATAACATTTTCATTCCGCTTTGGAGTCGACGAGATAACCCTTAACCAGTGACTTGAAATAGTTTTTACAATACCAGTGGCGTGTGGTCTGGGATACCGCAATAAATCAAATATTCATAAAGTGTTACGACGGAATTTTTATTGCTTAAGTTTATGTTTCTTTATCTTCCAAACTATTCCAAACTTTATACTTTATGCGTTACCAATACGAATCAATTTTTCAGTAAAAGAAGTAATTTTAAACATGATCTAAGAACTGATATAAAAACACTTGAGTTATTATTATCGTTTTTAAGTGTCAATGTCTCGCCATAATTCAAAATAAGGCCTTGAATGTCAAAGAAAGATGACTAACTAATAGGAAACAATTGAATTCATCTCCTTTATTCCTTTTCTTGATGCATTCTGCAGGCGTGACGTGAAAGTCTCTCAGATCGCTAATGGACTTAATTTGTAAATTTACAGAATAAAATAATAAAAACATTTGATTTCAATAGTTTTAGACCCTTATTACTCGAAAATATGAAGCAAACGATGATTTTAGCTATTTAAAAACAACCAATTTGAAAATATTTATAATTTAAAAAACGCAGCCAGGTCTCTCAGACCGTACGATACCGGTCAAGGATTAAAGTGTCCTGGGGTGTCACCTACACCCCACTCGCCCTTCCACTTACCTCTTCCCATCCATAGGACTTCCCCTGAGCACTTTCCTTTTATGAGAGCTAATTATTTTTCTCCCTATCAGCACGGAGAACATTACATTCAGCATGTTTAATAAAATATTTCACGCATCGAAGCCCAAAGTTGTAAAGTTAACGTCAAATATGCTGCCGAATGTCAAATAACGTGCATAGAAAACTTCCGTTGAATACATTTTTCCCATTATCGATTTTATGGTAATAGTGTAAATGTAAATATTTAGTATGGATCTATTTCGGTGGACCTATTTAATAAATAACACGACATAACTGTATCATTCCAAGTAAAAAGAAAAAAAATATTTTCTTTGGAGTGTCGATGACACCCAACGATTATGATGGGTGCATTCTGCATATTTTTTGTTGCTTTCACAGACGTTTCTCTCCTCGTAATGTAGGCATCTTCAGAGTTTAAAAATGGTCAATAAAGATAAACGCTACCGTAAGCGACAAAATGTACACGAAATTCACCCAAAATAAGCTCTTATAAAAAATTTTTTTTAAAAAACCAGCCTTTATATTTAGATTACAGGGGATGAGCAACGTTTATATATGACACAAAGCAAAAAAACTCAGTGACCCCGAAAAACCAAAAGTGACGTATTAAAAAAGTCGCTATATTTATTAAATTTTCAGTGAATGGTAAGCCCCCTATGTTTCAAAATGCCACCCCTATGCTTTTAAATGCCTACCCCTATGTTAAAAATGCCACCCCCCTATGTTAAAAATGCCACCCCGTACGTTTTATGTAACGGTAAAACTATATTCAAACATTTACAAAACCTTACAATTGTTAATAAATATATGAAGATCATAATTAGCTGTTGTACAGTTTTCACAAATTAAATGTATATGTGAAGTCGCAAAACACGAAAATCGACCATTTGGAACTTCTTAGATCAAAAACATGTTTTGGGGGGCTATAGGTTGACTGGGGGGTGGTTAAAGGGGGGTTGGAGAGAAAAAGTTATATTTTCATGTATTGTCATCGGAAATGAAGAAGTGTGCAAAATTTCAGCGTTTTTGCTTCACAGGAAGTGAGTCAAATTTGAGTTACAAGATTTGTACCAGACAAACAGACAAACAAACAGACAAATAGACAGGTTGGTGAGTTGATATAAAGGCTGGAAAAAAAGAAATTTCTTTGCAATCAATGTTACTCGAAAGCTTCAGTCACCTTGGAAATCAGTCGCCTGACGTCCCTCAAACGCTATTGACCTTCGAAATTCGCATTTCCGTTTCCATAGTCCGCCCCCATATATGCTATTCATTTTGAATCCGTGATTGACGCATGACGTCACTCTGTATTGCCATCTCAGAAGCGAAACATCAATCGTCATGGCCTCTTATCACTGCCGCGCCGTTTCCTACCCCATCCTCCTATTTGCCTCTTACAATGGCGTCTGATGCGCTTGAAGCCACCTCACCCCCAAATCTTAAAAATCTCACCCTAAGATTCGGCGTCTTTGACCAAACGAAGCTATCTTTGGTTGTGTGCGACAGCCTCCATTGATATTTCTTTGTACGATTCCATGAATCGAAAACCACACATTTCATTAAATTAGGTATATTTCGTTTGCCTTATGGTTAAAATTTATTTCCGTGTTGATTATTGGAGGACGTTATGAAATCTAACCATTACGAAAGTAGGAAGGTCAGAGGATAGGTATCCCTGGGCTAGTTGACTCCTCAGCAGATGTGTCGCGGGTATTCGTCACATAAGAAAAATGCCAAGGGAGATGGAAAAAGGCTTCAAAGCCCAGCAGACAAAGAGAAAGGACGAAGTGCCGGATATGGTGGGCGAGGAGAGACAAAAACTCTTAAGAGGACGTACGGACGAGACAGAAATTTTGAATGGAGTGAGAAGGTACTGATAGTGGTAAAGACATAATCAATGGTGTTCTAATTTTGGATTCTGTGATCGTCACCAACATTTTCACCAGTCTGAGTCATCTAGAATAGCATATCATTTTCAGTTTACAGGGATGTTCCGATTGGGTTCAATGGGTGCTCCGAAAATATGCCTTCTTCCGCACACACATTAATCTCTTTAAGTACTCAGTGTATATAACGTATTATTTTTACCTTAAATCGAAAAAAAATTCAACAGTATTGGTGAAACAAAGGATGCATGTATTTATCTACTTGCATTTTCGCTTTCATACTTGGTTACTGATTTACGTTTGTCTGCTGATAATGTGCAGTCAATGCAGTAGCGTAGCCGTAGAATTTTGAAATGCGATTGGGGTTTAAACGGAGATTTCGAGGCCCTTCCGGGGTATAAGTAAAAAAACTCCAGGGCAAAGAGGTCTAGGGATATTTGGGATTTTTTCAATATTGAAAACGTTATTTTCAGGACTCAAAAGCAGTAATTTTCACGAGTATTATTAAGTGTTTTTTGTCCATTGAGGCCATTTTACTCGTTTTTTGCGCCCCTTTAGGCTAAAGCAGGGTTGTGACCCGGAATTCCCGCCCCCCCCGTGACGACGCCACTGAGAAAATGGTCACATATATGCTATCACACAGTCAGAGAGGTATCAGTTTCTACTGTTCTCATTTTCGGGACCTCGTCTGTTCCCTCTTTCCTTTTAAGCTTTACGAGATTCAAGGTCACTCCTTCGCCCCCTACCCTCTCCCCCACATCCCTTCTACTGTCTAGCGCACCAAAATGCGTGGGCGTGGTTTTTCCTCGGCAGAAATTCAAATGGGCTGCGCGACCGTGGAACGTCCTAGTGAAACTTGCGCCGCAGCTCTAAGACTACGTCTATATTCGGCAAAACCTCTCTGAGAGCCATTTGATATAAGCCAGCTGATTATATGTGACCAATGTTTCAATTATAGTAATGAGCTTAAGAGGAACCATCATTATTGGCGGATCTAGGGGGTGGGCACGCGCCCCTCCCGAATCCTTAAAAAATATGCAAGATTTTTTATACGGTCCCATTATCATTGTATTCCTTTTGTATTACGAGGTATCCTTGTGCCCCCCCCAGAAAAAAATCCTTGATACGGCCTTGCTTGTGCCCCCCTCCCCAGAAAGAAATCCTGCATCCACCCCCGGCCATAATTCCCTTTCAAACAGTCGTGTTTCTTTTTCGATGAAGTTTTGTTCTTCTGGAAATGAAGGCTAACATCTTGAAGTTCTCGGGCCGTGTAGAGTATCATGTTCTGATGATATTGTTATTACTAAAAATTACCTATTTGTTATTAACACGAATTGCTCAATGGTAATTTTGTTATAAATACGAATTTCTTATTGGTTATTTTGTTACTAATGCGAATTACCTATTGACAATTTCTATGTTAATACGGAATTTCTCGAGAAAAGTATAATTATCATGAAAATTAAAAGCATGCAGAATCGACATCTGTCTACATCCCTCTTTTTGAAAATTGAAAATTTACCATGACTTGCCATGAGAAATAACTCTCCTGTACTGGGAATCCTACCACGGAGTTTTATGTTTATGGACCTCTGCGCAGACCACTACGTTCCCTAGATTACCTGATTTTGATGACAATTTTAATGCGGTTAATGCTCCGACGTGTTAATTACGTTGAAATTTTTACCACAGTATATTTATTCGTATTCGTCGCCCCGAAAATAGCACTGTTTGGTCTTAAATTCGGGGGTCTTTACAAAATAACAATGAACTGCAACACACATCCATGCCCATGATAGGGGCAAGCTACCCAGACGGGACTCGAACCAGCGTCATTCGACTTGGCGAGCAAGGATTGTACTCCGCTGCCACCGAGACCGGTAAATATTCAAAGATGTAAACCTGGTATATTTGAGATGTAGGAAAATGTGGCCGATGGTTAACCCATATTCCATATTATTATAAACATTTTATGATAATAAAGAAAGTTTAAAAAGTATAATTAGCCGCCAGAAAAGACGAAACACGACTGATAGGTAAGGAGTGATGCAGCTTCTTTATCTCCTCATCTACCTCTGCTGCTTTTTAGCGACGTGAATCGGCGTTTAGTCATAAATGAGTCGCCTTGTGCATCAAAGACATCTTGGCATACACCTATCTGCGTTTCAGTTGGCTTTGGGGCTTTTTTTATATGTCCGACTATATGCGTTGTGAACAAGGCTCCATATCCTCCTGCTGTGCTCTTCAAGGACCGAGGCAAGAAATGCGAAGCGATAGGATGGGGTGAGGGTGTGGGAAGGGGGGCTAATAAAGCTTTGTGTTTGGTGAGTTATGCATATGTGCGGAGGCGTCAGTCATGGGAACTCAAGGTCAAGTGATGACGTCCTCACGAACCGTGAAAATGGTTCTTTGCTGATTGCCGAGTGTGGGTGATATTCACGACCATCGGCCCAAAATTAGTCTCGCGTTAAAAGAATAGCTTAAGGGTTCGCTTGGGGAGGGAGGTGGTTTAGAGGCTTGAAGTAATGATTGATGGATCTCTGTATGGTTATCAAGGGGACTGCATGGAGGAGGCACAAGTCCATCCCATGGAAGGCTGATTTCTCATGCCATTTCGGCCGCATTTTAATAGGTTTTCAAAAATGACCGCGGCGCGGTGATGAGTGCAATCGATCTGTTTTTCCAATACATTGCAGTATAATGTTCGCTGTTGCAAGTAATCGCATTGTAAAGTTGTAGATTTGATTTTCACATCATCATTTGGAGAAATTTCTGTCAATGCCCCTAATTACACATTTCCCTGTGGAACTCGGATCAATTTGTTCGTCAGAGACGCGAGTGGCGACTTTTGTAAAGCCATTTAAATGTGCGGTGGGTGACAACACATTTAGTGGCCGAATTGAGAATCCTCTTTTGTAATATTCGTGGTGGTTATGATGGATCCGTTTGATGTAGTGAAATTGTTTGTTTCGGGTCAGTTCTGGTGGAACCGTACCATTATAATTGCAAGAAATCTTCCTAGTTCCACTTACGGTATTATATGCTTGTGGACAGCTTGTTGGAGATCTTATTCAATTATTTTCGCTTTCAACACCCTTCATGAAGAAGATAAATTTTAGAAAAACTTCACTTTATGTCTGACACAGGATATTAGGAAAATATTATGCGTAACACAATACGATGTGAAACCGACGCATACATTATCCAAGGTTAAAAATGTATTGAACAAAGAATAATGTATTAATAATGTTATCCGCAGCGCTACAGGACGCGTTTCGTTGTTTTATCAACTTTAAACGATATGTTTTAATGATTTGAAAGCATCAAAACGTGTCCTGTAGTCTAGTGATAAAGATTTTAAGTGGAACTTGCAAGATCTCTTTCATTTATAAAGTTCGGGATGTACTACGGTAAATAATAATTTTGAACTTCCTCTACTTCAGAATAGGGTGCCGTGCGGTTGTATACAGATTTATCTCTACGAAAATATGTGATTCAGATTATTCTTCAAACTTTAGACTTTAAAAATGCATGTTTGACATTTAGCAGAAGTTTTCAGATAAAAAAATTTGAAATGATTGAAAAATAAAGACAATCTTCAATCCTGCTCTTTTTTATTTTCTACTTTGCATATAGAGATTACAAGTGACAAGGATTATAGCTGTATAGAGCTAATATATCTTTTTTCAGGAAATCATAAATATCCATCTCCAGTTGTTATCGACCTTCATTTGTTGACACAACAAGATTTCATTGAATAAAATGCTCTAAATAAAATGCTCTAAAGTTTAAAAAAATACAATGCTCTAAAGTTTACAGTGTACAAAATTTATGGATTCCCTAATCACAATTTTAGATAATTACTGTCCGCGAAATTTTTCAATTATTTTTCTTAATATTATCGTTTGTTTATTTATTAAATTACAGTCAATCATATGATTTCACAAATAATGTGACACAAAATGCACAGTCAAACAGATTTTTATAATGTGTCAGTTTTACTGTAAATGCACACTATTTAATTCAAATAATATCATATTTCTGCGAAGACTCTTGGCTTACCAGCAGGTGTCTCTTATAATGTGTCAGTGGAGTTATTACATATCACTAACAGCAGCATTCATGTGCAGGGCATCCATTCCTTTGTCGAAGTCCATTTCGTAATCAGTGACCTCAAATCCCAACTTACTCTTGCATGTTTTGATAGCGTTCCGTTCCGCACTTTTTAGCATTCTGGACCAACGTGCGCGCTGTCATGCTCGCAGATAATATCTATGGCGGTAATTTGTCACCAACGGTTAACTATCGAGTTCCAAGGATTATGAATTGCAACTCTGAGGATAATTATCGAATACGCCTCGTATTACTTAGTGTAGTCTGAAAATTGTGTGCCTATTGTCATCACAGTCTGCGTCGGCAATGATACTGTACTTACCTTTACCCAAAAGCACAAGCGACCGTAAAAATTCAGAAGTATTGTGTTGGTGTACGAAAATAAGGGATGTTTTCCGAAAATAAGTCTGTGCACTTCGGTGAATACTAGGGGAGGCTCAAATTTATTTCAACCCCATGACAAATATCAAAGTTTGCCACGCACATCGTACACAAGGAGTTATCCTTCCACCCGCGACTACAGGTTTTTGGTTACTGGACTATTCCAGTCTCATTATTGTGTGCTGCACAGAGCTTGCGCTATAAATTCAATGGACTCGTGTACTAGTTTTTTTTTATCGTCGATAGTAAAGTTTTTGAAAATTAAATAAATCCATACTCTTTGTTTTTTTTCTATCTGTCTCCTACATCTCGATTTATTCGAGTTGAAAAATCGACGGGCTTTACCCTCTCGCAGATAAATTTGTGACCTCTCTGACTCATTGCTGGCGGCTCCCCGCTTCTCCACAACTCGTCGGCATCGCGTATCCGTCTCAAGTGGTTCATTTTTATCAATACTCTAGTGAGCAATTTTTTTTTCTTTTAAATATCGGGTCTCCCAAAACGAGTCAATGAGCCTGAACTTCAGTGATGTCACTTGCTCATGAAAAGTGGGCGGAAACTTTTGATTTTTTTAATTTTAAAGTTATGAAAAAAATGGATGAATGGGGAAATTATTTTCGTAACCATATATCTTTCCGTGGAGAAGAATGTAGACGGTGAAGTGGAAGGAGTGGAGGAGGAACGACGAAGTGCAGGACATGGTGGGTGAGGAGAGGCAGCTTCAAGATAAGATACGAGGAAGAGAGAAGGTATGGATGGAGCGAGTACTGAGCGGGGAGGGGATGTTGAAAACAGCGTTAGAGAATATGATTTTCAGATAGAATGAAAGGGAGTGGGCCGTATTTTGAATTAAAGAGGGAAGTACATGAACGAAAGGGAGGCTACCAAAATGATTCTTAAATACTAATTGAAACCTACCTAAATCGTTAGAATACTTAAATAATATAATATATTTCCTTTCCGTCAACTGGATGCGTATAAAAAATTACTGTTTCGGGTTCGAATGAACGATTCACGTGTCGCACTCTAACATTTGCCATGGGGCTCAATGGCCGTTTCCTGATTTCAACAGAAGGGCTCCCACTTCCTCATTACTTACTTAGTTGATCAATTTATTCGTCGTCAGTTTTCAGTATTACCACATTTTGAAAGCTTCCTTTCTTTGACTTCACTGCTGCTATCAACGTCTAAGCTTTATTCCCATAGAGAAACATGCTCCATATGTATCATCTGATGATTTTTTTCCTTACTTCTATGTTTCTACTCTCAGCTGTAAGAAAATTAATCTTTTAACAGAAAGCCCATTTCACCTGTCCTATTCTATTATCTATTTCTTGCTTGCTTTGTCCACCGTTGGTAATTCGGCTTCCCAGGCAATGAAAATCTTTCACCTCTTCAAGTTTATGCTTCCCTGCGTTAATCTTTGTCTTAGCCTCCTCTCTTTTGCTGAACACTGACATTTTAGTCTTTACTTTGTTGATTTTCTGCTCATATCTGGCCCTTGTCCTTTACATATTTTCCAACGTTACTGTCATCATCTAAGCCACACTTCCATAAAGGAACATGCTCCATTTGTAGCACGAAGCCATGGACGTGAAATAAATATTCCTGTGGAAGTTTACAAAGTTTTTCTCGCTTAATCAAAATGAAAACAATTTGCCTACTCTGAGGTACAGAACCGTACCCTTTGAATAATAATAATTTATTTACTCCTACATTTTGGTTTTACACCTGAATATAAGATAACAAAGAGGAAGAGCTTTAGGTGGTCTCCAAGGTCATGGGACAAGAATTGAGCCACCATCAAATAACAAAAATGTAATAATAATATCATATTTATTTCACAGGTGCATTTAGGACTAGATAGTCCTCTCTGACAATTAACATGATTGGCAATCACATACATCCATGCCTTGGATGGTGGTCAAACCACCCAGGCGGGATTCGAACCCTCCACCTCTAGGTTAGTAGTCGGGGACTTTACCCCGGCGCCACCGAGGTCGGCATGTATGTATAATGTATGCCAATAAAAGAAAATAATAATGCAGTAAATAATGCATGAGCGAATGCGCGCAAGGCGTTGTGTTTGCAGAGGTAGAGGGGGCCAGAGTTTTCGTGTTTGATCTGAGTTTTTCGCAGCGTTCCTCGAAATTGGTAACGACTTTCGGACCTTCCTCCGCGTAGGAAACCGTGCGCGCCCTCACGCGAGTGCTTTGAGAGTTAGCCACTCCGTTTTCCTCGCGGCTCGAAATGCCACCGCGCCGCGCCCTCTGTCTATCTTTCTCTCCCTCGAGTGCTTTGCTTTTCCTTTCAATTGGCTCGCGAAGGCCAAGGCATGGCGTCACTACGCGTTTGCAGTGTCCGGGGGTAAGGGGATTTGCGCTAGCATGAATTGAGGAAAACCACCCACGGCCGTGGCCGCACAGTGCTGCCATCAATTTGAAGGCGGCCAACTCTCGCTTCACTCCCCATCGCCTAGACTTTGTATTATTCTGTCTGCCTTTCATCACATCCCCACACTAATGCCACTAAAGAGATCTCTCTGCAATGTAACGGCAGTCTGGATAGTATCTTAGGTTTGAATGGAGACGACCTATGTAAGAATGGCCTTGGAGCAATGGGTGGACCTTGTGCACCCATCGTTCCCTAAAAAATGATAGGTGAATTATTTGTGTTATTTTATGTTATTAGGGTATTAGTTTTGCATTCTCAGTTCAACCATTGGTGATTAAGCTAGCAAATTGTAACGAAATGCATTGATGCCTTAATGAAGGTACTGCAAAGGATACAAGGTGAGTAATAATGGTTCCCAAGTTCGATCAAGCTCAATAAATGACGAATTATTCGAGTCAGATTAAGCATTTTGCGGAATGCATAGAGTAATCCCTACTAAGCGTGTTCCTGTATCTTAGGTATAAAAACTGTACTTCACTATTTTCTGGGAGATTTCAAAAGCAAGACATTGGAAGATGTTAATTAGGTTTATCTGCACTTTACGCGATCGAGCCCAGTTGATCACTTTACGTCAAAACCGAAGGTCTCCACTCTACTGTCCTTGTGGCCACTTCCTTCCAACCATCCTGGGGTTCCATATGCTGCAGATCATCTATTATGTCATCTATCCTCATTTTATTTTATACTCCTCTTGATCTTCTTCCCTTCGGGTAAGTTGAATTTGCTAATTTAAGATATCTTTCCTTATTCATCCCTTCCACATGAATGAGCTGGTTTAGTTATAAAAATTTGAAATGTATGCATTATATCGTACGCTTTATTGTAATAAAAAGCAGCGAAAGGAGACAAAACACGACTAGTTTAGTTGAGATGAATCCTTACATGAGTTTCCGACGTTATTCAGTAATACTTATTTGATAAATATGTAATGGACAATGGCCAGATATCCGCTGAAAATAAACAAAGAAAATATTCTTCGAATTCAAGTGAGAACGCAATATTCTACTAAGATATTAGTGTGCATTAAAAGAGAGGAAGACAAACATTAACCTAGGAAAGCATATGCTTGAAGAGATGAAAGAGTGTTCGCACCTGGGAAGCTGAATTACCAACGATGGAAGAAGCAAGAAAGAAATAGTCAGTAGAATAGGGCAGGTGAAGTGGGCTTTCTACAAAAATAAGAATCTTTTTACAACTGAGAATGCAAGCATGGGAGCGAGGCATGGACGTTGACCGTAGCAAATAAATCAAGAGTGGAAGCATTCGAAATGTGGTGCTGCCGAAGAATGATGATGATAAAATGGATCGAGTGTGTAAGTAATGAGGAAGTGCTAGGAAGAGTGGGAGAAAAGAGAAGCCTCCTAAAAAACCTCAAGCAGAAGACGGGGCAACTTAGTTGGCCACACTATGAGACACGATGGCCTCATGAAGACTATTGTTGAAGGACTAGTGGAAGGGAAATAGGGCAAGGGACGGCCCCGAATGAGTTACATAGGACAAGTTATAAATGATATAAAAGAGATGAAAAATAATTCACTATAAAAAGGCTTGTGGAGAGGAGAGAGGAGTGGAGAGCTGTGTCAAACCAATCTTAGGATTGCTGACTAATGATAATGATATACTTATGGAATCAATTATTTGCTAAATTATTTCGCGATGCAGAATTTATTTGAAGTTTTAAGATAATTTCTAATGGAGCCTTCTTGAATGGTTTGCTCTCACCGGAAGCCTATTGTGGCGCAGAAGGGGAGGGCAGAAAAGAATTGGGATGGGGGAAGTGCTCCGTCGCTTGATTCAGATTGAAGTGGTTGTTCCCGGAGTGTTTGTGAGTTTGTGTTGGTGACGCACGTTGCCTTGGCTGTTAAAATAACGAATGGGCTGATTCTGGCCTCTCTTCGTTCCCCAGATGACTCCATTCTGGAAATTATATGACTAATACTCCTTTTGAAGCATGGATAAAAAGTCACCGCTACACACGGCTAAACCGCGGGTAAAGTGGGAGAAGGTCTTCGAATTCAAGTGGGAATGAGAACGCAATATTCTACTGGAATGCAACATCCTTTATAACTCCACCGAAATTTAAGATTGTACCACCTAGGTTACGTCATGGCTCGTCATCACCTGGTACATTTGCATCGAAGGCAGAGAGTTAATAGTGGTGCACGAATTCACTTTGAAGAATCAAAAAAAGTATTGTCGTCGATGCCAATGTACAAGATAATGCCATGCCACGTCGAGCCTTAGGTGGCACGGTATTAAATTTATGTGGAACTATACTTTTTTGCATTTCATTATGCTCAGTCAATTTCATGAAGTCACGCCCGAAATAACGAATCACGCATTGCTCTGTTTCTACATATTTTTTCATGGCACTTTACTTGTATATAATTTACGATGCAGGGCAACTGAGGATGTAGATATGACAATTTTTGGATAAACTCAATACAAAGGTATTAAACGTTTTGACTTAAGAAAAATATCCCCCCGGAGTTAATTAGTTTTTTTGGTGGATTATCATGAGGATCAGATATATCACTATACGAACAGGCCGTTACAACTGCGAGAATTCCGCATTTTCTTTCATTTTACAGTTCACGTACTTGCTGGACCCAAGGAAAATGAAAGACGTTGAAAGATTCGGCTCCTCGAGTCAATCCGGTGCCTTCAGCCCCCGAGGGTATTCCCACCACCCTGGTCAGTCCACCCTTGAGATGGGATGTGTATTGAGGGGTTAGAAGGATTGCAAAGAGACAGGTGCAGAGGGATGGGGAACTTATTTGGGGGAGAAAAATATAAAAATATATAGGTGGAGTGAAACTTGTTAAGGAAATGGACGATCTCCGTGTTCGCAATGGCATGGTCCAATCTGATGAGGAAGAAGTTCACAGTTTAGGTGTAGTATGGAGGAAACAGGAAGAGAGCGATGCCATTTGACGGGGTGAAAGTGGATCCGCGTCAAATGGGCCAAGTTGAGGGTCGACACCACGACGAACGGTCGAATCTCTTTATATCGATATTGATCGATTACCTTGGTATCCGAAAGCGAAAGGCAGTCTGTCGGCACTTTATGAAGTAGAAAGAAGTAAATATCAAGTAGGAATCAAGTAACCAACACCTGAGGGGAATGGTATTACTCCAACTATTAATATTAGCATGTGTGATGAAAACCATGAACCAATTGCACGAAATCTGTGTCAAAATTCTGATACTCCTCCAAATTTGCGAGAACCTTAATACTCAATAATAACCCTTTATGATTATTATATTTACGCCTAGTTAACCAGTCGTATTTTCTTGAATTTGTATCTGTTTTCAATATATTACTCTAATATAATATTTTCGGAGTACAAAAATTAGGCCCTTGTAAGCACTTGCCTGCATCACAAATTTGAAGATTTTGCCTTAGTATTTTCTCAGATATTTAAATTATTACTTGACTGTAAGCCAAATGTTTGCCAATGTATACTCTATGATTATATCTTGTGAATATCTGAATAATAACCAATGTTTTTAACGTCATTCTTTGCGAAAAAATACGACCATCAGCGAGAAAGTGGTACGTTCCCTAAGCTTACTATTTCACTACCGTTCCCTTGCAGTGCCGTTGTTTTCCGTAATCGCAGCGAATATTAGGAATAAAATATCAACTTTAATATGAAATATCAAAAAAAGTAAGCTTTCAGCGAAAGCGAATGTGGCGCCACTTCATTGGTTAAGAAACGTTTTCGACTCACGGTAAATACATGCATGGATATCAAAATTACCGCAATGAGGCATTGTTGTATTTGATTATCATATATTTATTTCGCAATGAAGGTGGTAACAGGTTGAGTACATGTAAATATGAACGAAATATTTGGATTTGGAGATTTTTTTATTGGAGGGCTATATTTGTTCCGAGTGTTGAAATGACGTGCGGGGTGATGGAAAAGTTAATTAAAATCTCCTGTAAACCCCAAATTGTCGAAGTCTGATAATCGGTGTACACCGGTAATGTTCCTAAAGCTCATTTATTTACGATGGGACGCATAAAATTTTAATTCAATTCACGTAAGACTCAACCGTTTAAGTAGATGCAAAAAAATTGATTGTGGTGTTTGCAATTAAAATATCGGCATAGTGGTTAACCTCGAAGAGACGCGTTCAAACCTTGCTTATTTAATCAAATTTTAAAGCTGGTACATTCGGCTACCCTATGCGTGCGGTGAAGATTATACCAAAAACACTAAATTATTTGAGTGACCTTTAAAAATTCACCTCCATTGCGTTAGCATGGCGCAGTACCTAAATATTCAAAAGGATCGAAGCATATTGCGTCCACTGTGCATCTATTGTGAGCACGCTTGCGGGAAATTCAGCTGAATGATTCATGATTATCGTAACCAACAGTGGATGAGGAAAGGCTTTACCATGTACTGATGGAGAAAGAAGTTTCTTTTTGTGCATTCCTGGGATAATGGGCAATTATAGACATGCTTACCGAATTGAAAACGGAGCCAATTGAACCACTTAACTACTGAAGAAATGCATGATCACGTTATTATGAAATTATTTTTTTTTTCTTTTCTTGACCTTATTTAATATATAATATGGTATTTCCTGGAGTATAGGTCATTTAAACAAAAGTTAGCAGCCAACGTTTCGATTTATTTTCTTAAATCATCTTTAGGGCTATGTTAGAAAAAGTGTGAAACAATATAAAATACAGAGAATAAGACGATACACAATATTTATACATAAAGAAGGAACAATTGGGTTTTTTTATATAATACAATATAATTTAAAGAAATATGTATATATAAACATATATATATATATAATAACAGAATGTAATATACAAAAAATGTTGACATACCTCTAAACTTTGAACATATTTATTTATGTTTTGTTTCTAAGGTATTGCCACAACCAATGTTAACATTAATTTTGATGCTAACTGGTAATCTAGGTTTGCAGTCACACCTACAAACCTTTCAATTAATTTTAAAAAATCTTCTAACGGCTCAGATATCAGACAATATGCTGTTAGTCGCGAACAGCGTCTACGAAAGTGACGTCTATCGGTATAGGGATATCACAACTTATGAAAATTCTGACTAACCCTGTGTATAAAATTTCTCTAAGATCCAACGTTATAGTGTGCTTAATACAAAATACTCATGATGGAATGCACAGGCTAACGGATGTTGAGCTGAGGTAGCTTGCCGGCACCTTGAATTTCATGCGTACTGGAGTTAAAATTCTCCTTCAATGAAAAGTGCATTAAGAAAAGAAATTTAAAAAACTCCTGCGGCTATTTTTTCGCAACGCGCAAAATGAATCGTCGACGAGCTTACACAGAGCGTCTCTTCCATGGTCAGGAATGAGATAAAGCGTGTTTGTTTTCCACTCAACGGTTTTATTTTTTGTCCTCGAGTCGCTTGGGTCGAGGAAGGTTACAACGAGTTGTATGCATAAGTACCAAGTTTTATTCCTTAGCTTTCTTCGTCACACGGTGCGTTGATTACGCCCCACTGTCGGGTAATTTTTCAAGGTGCTCATCCCCGTTGCTTGGCACCTTATGAACTTTGCAATGGACAACGACTGAGAGAAAATACTCAGAGAAAATAAATAGACCTATTCAGTGGCGTAACTAGGAATATGCTTTGTGGGGGGATGAGAGGGTATGGGCGAAGGGCAACCTCCGACCTTTTAGGAAAATTTTGGAAAAATGACATGCTTGCAAATACATTTTACATAATTTTAGCTCTTAAAATTTGGGTTTCATTAAAAGGTTACGTTAAAATTTACTTTAAGTCAAAACTAGACAATAGTTTTTAATATTATTTTTATTTCTCTGAGGCTTAGGGGGGGGGGGATCTATCCCCCTCATAGTTACGCCGCTCGACCTATTCATTCCTCTCAGTCATTAGTAGACCAATCGCGCTCGGCCTAATAGACGCAAGTATTTGCATTTTTTCCTTTCTTGGGACGATCATCATGGTATTACGTACTTAGGATGGGTACTCGCTTACGCTAGTTAGGGGGGGAGGCTATGAGGCTATTCCCCCCCAGGCCCCCCTGGTATCTTATTTTCACAGAGTAGGCGTCCTTATTGATATTCGGAATTTCTCTCGTTTCTTCCTTCAAGCGGGATTTTTTCTGCCATATTAAAAAAATAATAGATGGATTAGGTCAACGAAAAATAATAAGCTACAATAAGTGCTATTTTTGAGGTGATAAATATATAAATTAGGAATATTTTTATGGAATGCATTAACGTGTTTTACTGTCATTATGAACTGCCAACATAACGGAGGGTCTTTCCCCCTGAGGGAACATAAATGCCCTGACTGCCCTTTTTTATCACTATCCTGAGAAATCAAGGTGTATTTTTAAAATTTCCACCCAGAAGAATCACTTCTTGGGATTTTGCAGATATTTAGGTGTTTTAGGCCCCTGTGGACGTCTTAAGTCATCCTTTTAAAATATTTTTGCGATGCTTCCATCGATCATTTTTCTTGTAATGACCCATGGCCATATGACACTGAGCGGTAGCGTGTCAAACGCTAATGTGATCTATTTTTCCCTAAGTATAAAAAAGGATTAAATCTTCTGGGAAAGCAGAGTTTTCGATGAAGGAAAGTCACATAATCTTTTCCATTTTCTTCTATATTCACTTCTATCATACGATACTTGCATCGTATTGACAAAGAATAGGCGTGCATATTGAAGTTTTGATTTTCACCCGTTTTCAGACCGAGCTGGCAAGGCGTAATGGCTGATTGGAATATTTTCAAGTGTTGAGAAACAATGTTGGCTTAAGGTCATGGCTATCTTCCTTTGTATTAAATTACTAAATAATTATAGTTTACAAACCTCTATATCTTAATTGGCCGGCTCACTAGTACAGTAGTATACAATTCATAAGGGAATGAAATGGATCTTTTTCAGCATGTGCGATTATTTAGCTAAATTAATAGACGTAGTAGGTTAGCAAAAATAATCCAACGTATTTTTAGTAATTTGAAAACATGAGCGCCCAGTTTTTCATCAAGAGCCTCATTTACTCTGCTCGGAAGAACTTAGCCAAATGATGAATAGGGGTTACATAAGGTTTTGGAATGCAACATCGTGTTTTCATTGTCATAATGAGCTCCCAATGTATCGCCTGCTTTCTCCCCCTGAGGGAATATAATGCACTGACTGCTCTTTTCGCCTTATCCCTCCGAATTCGTCCTCCGAGACATTCATTCATCGGTTCCCCATCCGTTTCCGCTGCGAGTGCAACTCGACAAACAAGGGTTTGTTCTCGTTTCCTTCCGAAAAGAGAAGAGCATCGCTGCTTGGCGACCGGCCCTTTGCGAGACCATTGTTTGAGTCGTCCCCTGGGGCTCTGATGACTCGACGAGTTCCCTTCTTGCAACCTCGCGCGCCCCCTAGCGGACCCGAGACGGCTTCGTCGTCCCTAAAGGCCCTCGCGTCAGCAAGAAGCGTCCTTTGAGGAGTCCTTAGTCTGCAGTGGGTATAGAGACGCCTTAGCAAGACTCGGAAAGGGGATAAGGAGAAGGGTTTGCCTAATTGGTACGCCTAAGGAAGGAAGCGATCGATGAGAGGATTCATATGTAGCGAACGGTTCATGCAATGCGAACGACGAGATCCAAGGGCATCAAAAGATCACCAATTCACTGATTCAAACACAAATATTACAAATGAGGATTCTCTAGTCGGCCGTAAAATGTGTGGACACTCCCCGCGCATTTAATTGGATTTACAAAAGCCGCCATTAGCGTCACTGGTGGGGAGAGCTATCACAATTTCACGGAGTAATCAGGTATAATCAGGGTTGTAAACCAAAATTTATATTTCTAACTCCTTGAGCGGTACTCCTTGGTGAGTTTTCTCGGTACCATGCCATAATTACGAAGGAAGTTTCGATGTTTTTGCTGTAGTTTAGGAAAATAATTTTCCCAAATAAAAGTTAAGTTCAATATTAAAAAGCTGAAGAAAATCTTTATCACATATGGCTTTATGTTTTAAATATATTATTGTACGATATTTTTACAACGTTCAGTAATGATTTACAGAAAATATGCAACGTTAAAAACGTTTTTAAACAACGGACTTGAACAAAAATGGCCCCAAAATCATATACTTAAAATAATTTGAGGATAAGTAATAACTATCTTCGATCACGTGTGTTTTCTACGTCATATTACTGCATCGCCATTGAGTTATAAGTTCTCTCACCCTTTCTGTATCATAAAACCTGAAGGTTGGTTTTGATAGGTGAGGGTAAAGCTCACCCCGAAATAGACCACAGGCTTGCGAATGTCACGTATTCAGGGTTTTTGGAGCCATTTCCTTCCTCCGGGTCATCTCGTAATTGGAGGATTTTGTTTGTGGTTATCCGGGGACTTCACCACTAGAACCACGGACCTTAGAGTTAGCTGCGAAGCGCTCTACCCACTAAGATACCACGTTCACGCTACCCTTAACAGGGTATGGTATTGAGAGGAGACGATCAACGGCAGAGGTCATTTGCGCCATGAGGTAGGTAAAGAAGGCTGTAGAGAAACCCGACGTCGGTATTAGCCTGCTCTAAATGAAAGGCGCCAAGGGGACCACGGCTTAACGTCTCATCCGACGGACGGAGTGTTGCGCTTGTAATGTCCTAAACCCAACATTCAAGCAGGGATCCGGCAGTCTCTGAAATTTCTCTGCCACCGGCGGGATTTGAACCCAAGCCACGGAGTGGAAAGCCAACACCAGCCACCACACCAACCCCATCCCCTCCTCCTAATAAGTCCTAGGTTAGTTAGAATACCATCTTGTGCGTCTACAGCATTTTGGATGTAATTGATTTTTATCGGACGCTGTTGGAAGGAAGGTATGTGACGTGTGTCGCCTTCAAGTCACGCCCGTTCCGTGCCCTCACGTCACTCGCAGAGGGCGGCAATAAAACGCTCTCCAGAGGGTCCGCCGATAAAAGGGATGATGGCCGTGGGAAGGGTACAATGGTATTATGGTCCAATGCGTGGAGGAAGGTTAAAGGAATGCGTATGGGTTGCGCAGGGCCGCAGTCACTTGTCTGCGAGGGTGGAAGCATTCCGATCAATGGAGGAGGCACGCTGAAGATTGATTTTTATGTTGAGTGTGGCTCGCCTTTAGATTTTCATAATTTTAGCACTATTTATAGGAGCGATATAAATATTTTGAATTGACAATGCTAAAACATCCATTAAATGCATAAATAATTCATATTTCATGAAATTAGATGCATTGGAAATTTATTTTATACGGGTATATAGCTGTGTCTGCGATGTATTTAATTACATACTCTACAACACTGGCAGATTTAGAGGGGGCACGGGGCCACGTCCCCGCTTAAAAAATAGACGAGTTTTTTAACACAAGTATTAATAAATGTTATATTTTATTTTAAAAGTTATTAATGTGTACATATTAATAACTTATATCTTAACTTTAACAGTATATTTCGTAGATTAATTGTTGCATGTAGTTTTTCATCCCTAGTAATAAATCCCCCGCCCCAGAAAAAATCCTGGATCTGCCCTAGTTTTACAATATGAAATAATAATCTTTTTATTTATCTTTTCTGAGTTGATTAAAAACTACAAAATATCATTCCATTACCTGCCATTCCTTTTCTACATCTATATCTACATCTACGTAATACTCTGCAAGCCGCCTAAAAGGCGTATGGCAGGGGATAAGTGACATCTGAGTAACGCTGTCTGTACGCCCGTAGCGGTTTTTGACGAACCGCGCAGCCTTCCTTTTTTTTAAATTACGTGAAGTTAAGTTGTTGTGGACGGGGTTCAATTATGCTCTTCCAACTCAGTTCCTGTGTGAAATCCTAGTCCAGATATTTCTTCAAAAATGTCCGTCTGCGTGAATTCCTGAAGTGTGAACGACATATAAATTATAGATACGTCGATCCAGATTAAACTTAATCATGTTAAAACTTATTTTATACCATTTGAAAGATAAACGAGGTTTCTTCTCCACCACATGCTGTATATCCTAAATGGTAATAAATTACGAAGACGTTGTTTCACATTTTATCGCTGTGATCTCATTCATTATATACATTTATTCCGCGAATGAGTGGCGTTCACACGCCTTCGGATAATGGTGGTGTGACCTCTATCCTCACTTACAAAGAACCACAGAAAAAAATAGAAGATAGGATCACGATATTCAGAAAACAAATTGAAATAGAAAAGGTTAAGAGCCCTAATCATAGCTTATTTTTCCGTGATATTTGTATCGCTTATCTTGTCAGTGACGCAAGTGGCGGCTATAATAAACACATTTGCGCGGTGTGTGACAACGTATCTAGTAGGGTAAACATTCTCGGGATTCTCACCGCGTTAATATAAGTTATCCCTGAATATTGTTTTTTAAAACAACATTCAGCAGCCCTGAGGATGAGCCCAGAGTCAGAGCTCGAAACGTTGGCAAATATGGATAAATTAAACCGGTGGGAAACCCGAGAAGTGTTTACTGTTATTATTTGCCGGGAAAGCATCAAATCATATTTCAACACATCTAGCTGCCGACTGACGGGTAATCTATTGTAATATTCGCGATTCGGTTATTCATCGAATGCAATAGGCTGGGTGAAGTCGATGATGAGATTTCGCACTCAGGCCTTGATGCCTCAGGCATATGATGCCTTTTAGCCAACTGCAGATTTTATGGCTGAGGTTTTTTCATGCCTTACGAAAATTATTGTATTTTTTTGGATCACCAGACCTGTTCATATCCACCGAACGTACTTGTTGTGAATTGCGAAAACTTTTATTGGAATTGGAAACCGCTTGCGCTGATAGATATTCGATTTTCTTGACGTTATTTCTTGCATTTTATTAGTAGAGGAAGACCGTTTGAACCATATTTAAGAAATTGCATCAAGATTAATAAGCAAAGTTTTCCTTTTTTTCCGTTTATCTCAAAGTCTAAAATTTTTATAATTATTTACTTGATCGGCTCTTTTACGGTATAGAAATTAAAATGCACCACATTTGATGGCCGCTCTCTTGTTTTTACGGAATAAAACACCGTAAATAACGTTCATGATTAGCGTATATTGACATTTCCTCTCATTGTAAGGAGAAGGAACCCAATAATGAATATTTCTATTCAGCTAAATGCTAGCGATGGAAACGGTAGTTCTTGTTGGGAAGGAATACCTGCCCACAACCTAACAGCGTAGTGGTGACTCGTTGGGCATCATGTAGATTAACAGTGAGCTGTCTTTCAACGAGCAAGCATGGCCGGATTCTTCAAGCAGTTCCTTTCTTCCCCACTCTAATTAGCTCCTTCCTCATCTTCTCCATTCTCCTGTCAACCCCACCGCAGTGGTCCATTGGAATCTGAGGAGACGGGTCGGACGAGGCTGATTAAAGCCCTTTCTTGATCCTTTTTCCGTTTCTTTCGAAAAGACTTGGGCATTCTGGGATCTTCCCCTCTTAGTGTGATTCCCAATCCTTTCTTCTGCTGCCTTCCGATTGGTTATTTAGCTCACACGTCCCATTCAGCCGCGTCGTTCCTCCATCGGAATACCGACGAAATGCAGAATACCTCCGAGACCCGGCACCTCTCAGTAGAGAGAGGCTATCTAACTTGCAAGGAGACATCGCGTGAGTTATTTCCGGGATTTGAATTCCGTTGTTATTTACTGGAACTATACAGAAAATGTAGAAAAGGCAGAATGCGTAAAAGGCGTCGCGGATTTTCTACCCATACGCCCAGGTTTGAGAGATAATCGCTAGTAAAAATTTTGCGTGGCATTGATCCACTCGAGTAATGACGTGATTGCAATAATCTTCATCTACATAATACCCTGCGAGCCACCTCTAGGGTATATGGCAAGGGATGATCAATCACCAGCATGCAGCATGTAATTGGACTCCCACATGCACGCCACACAGTACAAAAAAAGTCACGCATACTAACAAATTATACCACCGTATGCTGTTAGAAATAATAATTAAATTAAGAAACATGCATTAAGGTTTAAATAGGTTAGTAGGCTACACTACAAGTCTATTTATGAGTTTTATCGCTGCCGTTATAATCTCTTATTGATCGTGGAAAAAAAGACATTCTGAATCTGTCTGTTCTACAGTCTATTTCTCCTGTTTTATTTATATGATCTGATCTTCCGTAGTATGTTGGCGTCCGTAAGATATGACTAACTTCGTTAGAAAGACACAGATCTTGAATTTATCTAAAAGGTTTAGTCTATTTTTAAATCTACGGTCTGACAGAGATTCCCATCCAATTTTATCTAAGAGGTCAGTTTCACTAACAACACCATCGTGACTATAATCTGCGTAATCGAGTGCGTTGAAACGTGCAGCTTTAAGTTTTACCACGGGTAACCCGGGTTCGAGTCCTGACGAAGTCAATTTCTTTTCCTTTTAATTGCAGGAATCACCGGGCTTATGGGGTTGTAAGCCGTGGAACTTTTTCTTCATTTTGTATATAGTTTTATAAAATAACATCGGCATTCAGTTCCCAAATATCACTCTCGCGATGTCTCCATGTAAGAAGATCGCAAGCCTCACTCTTAATTGATCTTTTTCGATATCGGAATGTCTGCGTAAAACTTAAGAGGACGCATACAATCAATTGCAGAGCCACGCAAACTATGAGAATGGATGAAAATACTGATTTATTGAGTTTACTATACCAAAATAATAATAGTAATAATAATTCAACGAGTTATGAAATTCAATTTTATTTTACATTGGCTCAGTGAAAAAGTTAGCGGATTTCAAGAGATAATTTAACGAGTCAACTTTACAATCGAATTTCAATATTTGATGCCGTAATCATGTAAATTTAAAAATCAAACAATCATCCAAATGGTGTATGATGTAGTCACAAGGGCTGAAAAAATCATTTTGTTTTATTTTATGGAATACATTTATTAAAAAATAATTAAAGTCCCAATGATATAGCCGTGATTTTATTAACGGTCTCTAATTTCTTATCCGCAAAGAAGACGTAATAGCTTTGTATTGCTACAAATGCCCTCAGAGAACGAAGTACAAAGTGATAGTTTGTACAGATTTGAGTGGCTTTGACTTTTTCAAGTACTCAAACGTTAATCTAACCAAAGGCGATAAATCTTGCATGCTTTTTGTTAAATTTCACGATTACGCACCAGTATTGAAAAATTATGATGATGAAAAGGTAAGAACTGGTATGGTTAAACGAAAATTCATGGTATAAACATTCCTATTCCAATTGAAGGACGCATACGACCGATTGCAGAGCTATGAAATCAATGAGAATGGATGAAAATACTGGCGTTATTGCGTCTTATATACAAAAATATGGAATCGTTTAATTTCCAAATGGTAGGAAATTTAAAAGCCAAGAAAATATTTTAGCCGTCATTTCAGTAAGAAATAAGTCTAGGTTACAATTATCACGCGACTAAATTTTTTCCGACATTAAAGTATTTGCTCATAAAACATAGGGCACGAATAAAATAAAATACTGGAAATCAAGGAGTAAAAATTTGTCAGGTTCCCTATTATATTAATATGGGCACGACCCGGGTTTCGTAACGTAGTTACATCTTTGTTACGTAGCTACATCAACACGCATGATCTTACGGTAAGATGTAACTACGTCACGAATCCCGGGTCTTGCCCGTATTAATATAATAGTGAATCTGACAAAGTTTTACTCCTTTATTTCCAATATGGAGAGATTTCACAAAGTTAAATCTGAAGTTATCAGTTATAAAATAAAATACTTTTTCAAAACTGTGATTAATAATTGAGTGACGTTAATGTGAAGATGGATAGCGATCGCACGAGGCGGGAGCGAGATACAGCGAGGGGAACCAATTGAGATAATGGATTTTTGCGTCCGTTCGTCAGCCTTGCGCTCATTCACTACGTCCGATCCGACCGCTTATCTCTTCAGCGATGCGTCCGATTCAAAAGGCGGCGAACGCACCCCATTGTGACCTCACCGACCGCTCGAACGCGCGCTTTCGGCTCACAGCGCTTCAAGCATTCAACTCTACCTATCTCTCTGAGGTAGCATTCACCTTCGCTCACAACATTCGATCGGTCTTCAATTAACTGCAGAGTGAATTCCTCGCGCAGGCTCGTGGCCGAGGGGGGAGGAAGGGTATTGGGGCCTCAGCTCCCGCCCCCCGAACTGTTTACTTGTGTAGATGCTACTCACGATGGTCAAAACTAGAGTTATCAAAACAATTTTTTTTTCGAAATTTCGCTAATGAGGATACTTTTATGGTGTAGTTTCATAAAAAATAGATACATGACAGTAAACATAAGCTTGATATCGCTCAATATATTACTCTGCGGAAACGCGTTTGATTTTCAGCTTAGTAAAACCACTTTTCTGTTTCCTACACTTTAATTTAAACCGACCATGGTTACGGCAACTCGTGCCATTATCAAGGAAACAGAAAATTAGTTTTGCTAAGCTTAATATCAAAGATTTCCACCGTGTAACGCCGGACACAGTATCTTTTAGCGTTTGATTTTTTTCTGGTCGAAATAGATTTACTTGCAGGAGCAAACCCTCTTTTTATAGATTTCCAAAGTGGACCTTACAGTTGGCAGCTATCGAAATCAACTTTTGGTGATCGATGTTATCCTCCCCTATGATTGTATTATGCTTGAACTGATAAAAAAATTGTGCGTAGTAACTTTGACTTCGCCTCAACCACATTATTTCCGTCATCATCAAAGTCAAGAATCCTAAGATTGATTTGACTCGGCTCTGCATTCCGCTTTCGTATATGCAAGCCATTTAATAGTCAATTATTTCTCTCTTTTACATCCTTTACAACCCTTACCTACTGGCGCGGTTTTTTGAGACGTTAACTAGTCATTTCTCAAGATGTGGCCCATGAAATTGTTCCGTCTTCTTGTCAAGGCTTTCATGAGGCTTCTCCTCTCTCCTAGTCTTTTCTAGGACTTGGTAATTACTAACTCTGCCCATCTATTTGACCCACGTTTTATCTTCTTTGGCATAGCATTTTGAAAGCCTCCTGAGATTAGATGATATTATTGTGCAGTTCTTCTATTTTCTAAAACCTTAGTATACATAAGGGGATGGGCAGAGATTGTGTGATAAAGTTTACGATTTTTTTGCTAGCTATGATAAATGAGAGCCAACCTTCCTTGTTGCCTTCCCGATTGACAGAGTTGAATGAAATTTTTATCTCCTGGTAGGCGGTGTAGTAGGTAGAGGGAATTTTAATAATCGACACACCTCGATTTCAATGCCTCACGTCTCTTATCTGGAGTGTGCGGCTTTCCGCTCGTACCTACTTTAAAAATACTTCTTCTTAGTCTCCAGTACCGTTTGGAACGTAAGCCTTCGCAGCGAGATGCATTGTTGTCAACGGCTTTCGGTAGCAGCTGCGTGTTGCGCTTTGTAATGCAAGCTTTCGCGTCCATTGCAGGTCGCACCATCGCCTTATGATGCGACCTGTAATGGACGCAAAAGCTTGCATGACAAAGCGCAACACGCAGCTGCTCCAGTATTGTTACCTTTAAGTAAAGAGGCGGTCTTTTTTAACTATCAATCCTGTCTAATCTTGAGCAGCGAGGGAACTCCAAATTGGCAATTTTTCCCTCCATTACCTTCCTTGCGCGATAAATTTGTTTCATGAGATTTCCTATCAATTGCCCTTTCTCTGGCGTATGGTGCTCCACAATTCTCTGTTCTCTCCCGCCCGCACGATTGACGGAAGTAGAAGAAGATTTGGTCTCTCTATGTGGCGGCGGCGTAGTTGGTAGCGGGAATCATAATACCGCCTCCACTCGAGTCCGGGGGATGAAAGGAAAACTTCACGAGAGATGGCTCTGAACGCGTTTTTCTCTCTCTGTGAAGAGAGAGCGTTGGCATAAATTTTCTCCAGCGGCGATTCCTCGTCATCTCTGCGAGTTCCTTTGATGCGCACCACTGAAGTGTTCCTGTTCTTCATCTTCAGAGGACGCGGGGACGTCTCGTAAGATGAAAGGGTTCCTTTCTGGACGATGCGAGGAGAGGTCGAGGACTTCTTTTTCGGAGGGAAGGGAATCGTTCGGCCGCAGTCCTTCTGACTCTATACCCTCCCTGTTTGCCCCGCGCTGGCAAGGAGACCCGACACGACACTAGTATTGAATCTCTCTTTAAGAGGAAGCATCGACCCGGCTCATCCTTTTTTTCGCAACGAATTAAGATCTTATTATAGAAAAAATATAATTTGATTATTAACCCTTTCCAACCCAGAGCTGTTTCTGGGAGAAATAATTTAAAGATTTTTCATTTAGAAACTTGAAAATTTTACACTCAGTGATAATTATCATGGCATATAAATATTTCGTCATTAAAATTTACACCAAATAATAATATTTAGTTTAGATATCTCCGAAATAGAGCTGAAAGATTAAACATCTTTGATGTTGCTTAGAAGCAACATTGGGTTATAAAGGGTTAATAGGGAGCTTTTACTGCGACATTCGAGTATCCATGCGTTCCAGTACCAATACTCTCATTAGGACTTCGTCTTATTTCGATCCCATTGTTGATATAGGATTCTGCGGAGTGGTAAAGGAAGCGCATTAAGATTTCCAGGTTGTCCTCCGCGTCGATTTTATACTCATGGCATCAGTTTTGCCGGCGTTGCAGCACGCGTCTATAGGTTTGAAGTGTCGGATACAAGTTTGTGCTCGCCTTTTATAGGCCTTGGTGTTGGCAAGGTGCGTGCTATATATAAGTCGGAAAAATATGCATCCGACAATGCAAACCCGACAACGCCTGCTGCAACGCTGGCGAAACGTCGTCTATCGTAACGAGGATGAATCGATGAGGGCAAGCCGGGAATCTTGCTGCGCCATTACTTCGATCCATTCGGCCCTCATCAGTTATTTTTTAAAAACATTATCGAAGTGGTAATTAATGTAACACATTTTCTTATGATAATATTAAAAAAAAACACATTTTATTAATTCCAGTAAATATACAAAATTGAAATTTAATAAAATCAAAATGATAAAAAAATTGAAGTTGTTTTACATATGTGATGCACTTTTCATTGAAGTAAATATGTATAAGGAAACCAAGTTACTCCCTTTGGAAGTGAAAAAGTGTCAAATAATTTGATAGCCTATGGGTTAATGAATGGATTTTATTCCCACACTTTTAAACTCAGTCAGATCCATTGAATAAATTTTTCTATGTATGAGTGAAATACCTGATTTGAAGAGATTGCTGTGTACATGTATAGACATAGAATATTGTGACATAAGTGGCTGTGCATTTAAAGGTCGAAAATGAGAACTCGAACTGTGTTAGTTTGTCATGTTCATTAGCGGGAGGCCTTAGGTACCTGATGCGGACACGTATTTTTTTCTGAGTAGAGCATTAAAAAAGGTAAAACTTGGTCTTTGTATATTTGGTGCTGATCCACTTCACAAATCAAATTGGATATAATAACTGAAGTACCACAGCATGACTTCAAAGCCCGCAACCCTGGTTTCATCGATTTAACATCATCATCAAACTCTCTTACGGTAGCCTAACTCTCTTAAATAGGTACGAGGTTGTTCAGAAAATAACAGGATTTTATTAATTTCACCTGTGTGATGAGTCCAACTGTCATTTTTTTATCATGTTGGCTAAAATGATGGCCCTGAATTATGATATAATTCTCAACTTTATTCATTATTTACTTTGCCTGTGTCAGTTAGACGAGTTTTTATGAGTTCGGCGATTTTCGGCTCATACTCATTCCTTATCCGTGAATTTTTGGCCAAAACAAATTCTCTAACGATGTCCCCGATAATCGCCATACATTCCCTCGTGGGACTTTATCCGATTTCCAAAAATTTAAGAGAACCATGTAAGGTCGTCGTTTTACAAACATACCTATATTGGTGTATGATCTTAGGTTTTCCCGGCGTATCAGGTGCATAAAAGTTTCTCGGGTTTTCCACCGGTTTATGATGTCCATGTCTCCCGACGTTTCGAGGAGCGACTGGCTGATCAGCTTCAGGAGATCATTTGATGAGATGATTTGTGAAGTGGATGAGCACCAAATATAAAAATACCAAGTTTTACCTTGTTTAATACTCTCCTCAAGGGATCTTTCGGAAGATCCTCTGAGGATGATCAGCAACTCGCTGCTCGAAACGTCGGAAGAAACGACAACATCAACCGGTGGAAAACCCGAGAAACTTTTTCATACCTAGATTGAATTAAAAGAAATTGTTGACAGGGCTTAAGGCTATCCGAATGATCGAGTCGGAGAAGTTTTTCGAAGATTGAAAGAATCGCTGGCTTAGTTACATTATATCTAATGGGAACTATTTTGAAGGCGACAACAGTAATATATACGAAAAAATAACTTTTTTTCAAATAACAAAAATTACCGTTATTTTATGAACACATCTAGTGCATGTTTACAGTCCGTAGGGAAAGTTATTGGAGAGATATTAGAAACCGCAAGTCCCTTAATGGTTGTGTGTTGTGCTTTGCACATGTTAGGTATATGCCGTACGCAGATACCGCAAAAGTTTTTATCATTAATTTCCGTATTAAAAATCTCTAAAAACTTGCCAACCATTTTCGATGTTGTAGATATGATATTTTGCCATATAAATTTATATTTTTGTCTGAATTTCGGCATCGGAAGATTCCATTTCCGTCTGAGGAAAAAAACATGAAAACTGTTCGCATGGCTACATTCGATGGACACTTATTTTACTAATTCCTTTTTATATAAGCTACCTCATCCCTAAGCTCTTGACCATAATTAGTGGCGAAGTACAGCTTACACGAGGCATAGGATTTGCGTTTCATGCTACTGGTGGTCCCAGTCCAAGCATCTCCCTTGAGCGGTTGAGAGACGCGTGCGAATTGAAAACTAATTTTTTTTTTCGCAACTTGGTCATCTCTCGGCCATGACGCGCTTCAAAGGGCGGATCCGCTTAATCCTCATCCGCCGAAATGAAACGCCGCTGATCCCCTTCCTCCTCTCGCAATCCCCACTCGCTTCTAATCCGCACAGTGCGTGGACCGCTACTATCCTCTCGGTCTTAATCCGTCCCGGAGGCAGTACCAGGGGGAACTCAGCTACGGGCGATGGACAATGGACAGCGATGCTCCCGTCTGGACCATCTCCGACGGCCCGCCAGACAACATGGGTTTTAATTACCGTTACCGCCCCATGCTCAGGGCGAGCTTCGCTGTAGCCTGGCGGCACGCTTGGTTGATTTTGGCGGTTATTAAAAGCACAGCGACGGCCGCTTGAGTCGCCGTGTCCCTCTCAAAAGGCCTTTTATCCTGCTGCGAAGAGCTCGGGGAAACTACGCCGTGCCTCGTGCATCTATATCCCCGTTGAAAATTGCATTTGTAATTTAACCGAGATATTCCCACGAACTGAGGATGTATTTTTTTCATAATCTGTTTTTCTCCGAAAATAGCACAAACGTGGCCTTTTTACAGCGGGGAATATTAATCGATTAACAATGAACGATCAACAAACAAGTTTTTTTATGACCACTCCTTTGTTTTTCACAAATTCTACAAGGGTGTCCGCTAACATCGAAAACTGGGAATTTTGGTCTTGATAATTTTCGTGGAATTCCGCTAAAGTCCTGGAAAAATTTTTTGTGACGCATGTAGCGTGCGGGTAAAATTATCTCATAATAGTTCATTCTCAAAGTGAATGCCGATGCCAAAAGTGAAGCAAAATCAAGCATGGCTTTTATTAGATTTTGTTCTGATTTTCACAAAAAAATCTACATTCTTTGTCTTCTCTCGAAAAGATTTATGTTAGGATTATTGTTTCCGTGATATAAATCATTAAGTACTTCACCAAAATACCAGCTAATATTTTAAAACTACTTTGGTTGCTGGATTTCTCTCCTATGTCACAGTATTTCTATCTCATGTATTTCATGGTTTTCGATTCGTTACCACGTCTGGAACATTTTAAGAAGATATCTTACGAAGTTGGTATCAAAGACTGTCCACCATGGTTCAGTAGTGGATACACAAAAACTCAAGGAGGGGGGGCAAAAGATATTTTGAGCTACCTTTACTTTTATCGTAATTAAAAATAACCAAGTTACTGGCAAAATTTAAGATAGTTTTACTTAAACTGATTACACGAATATACAAGAGAGTGCTCTCTAATGGTATAAAAATTTACAAATTTTGGTTAGTAATAAAAGTAAAAAATTGTGGTTCTACAATGTTCGGCAAAGCGGTCGGCGCCGCAAGGGGGAGGGCGTGCCCCTTGCGCCCCCCATATGTATCCGCCACTGCCATGGTTTCATTTTATAGATCAGGATATTTGATCATTACTGAGTGGTATTTTTAGTGCGTTATATGTGAACTGTATTTCTATGTAATACGTAGGTATAGGTTTAAGATGGGGTTGTAGCCCGGTGGTCGCGGTGAGCGACTGATAACCAGAGGTCCTAGGATCGAATCTCGACATCGGACATCTTTTTGCCGGCCTCGGTGGCGGCGGGGTAACGTCCTCGCCTACCAAACAAGAGGTCGTGGGTTCGTGTCCCGCTTGGGTAGGTGTCCCCTGTCCAGGGCATGGTTGTTCGTGTACCTTTACTTGTTAAATTTGTTGAAAACCCCGATGTAAAATTCCCAATATGAGCTGTATTCGGTGGTTTGAAATTAAATAAAAATTAAATAAAAAAATAAAATAAACTTCATCAAACTTATATTTACCGATTAGTTTTTTATCATATCAAAATGTTTCGAGCATCCTTAAAATGACTTAAAACTATCCCTATGGTCAGTATTTTCTACCGAATTATAAAAAGTTAGCCAAAAATATGTATTTCCCTACTGGATAGGAAGGGATTCTACTGGGAAAGTCTCAGAGGATTTCTTTATCCGTTACGCAATGAATACCCTTTGGAGGAGACACTGGCATAACTATGGGGGGGAATAGGGAATAGACACCCCCCAAAGTCTAAGATAAATAATAAAAGAAATATCTGCAGCTATTGTCTAGTTTTGACATGCAATAACTGCATAAGCTTAAAGTTAATTGTTTTGTGCCAAAATGATATAAGTGTACCTCTGTCTTCACTTCACCCCTCCACGCCATCCCAACCCCTCCCCCCTCAAAACATATTCCTAGTTACGCCACCTGGAGGACATACAGATAGGATTGATAGTAGCTAAATGCCGTTTATGTGAGATCTAAAAATATATCTACTTCTAAGCTCATATGAAACGCGAAACATGCGAGAAAGTCTACCTTCTATCTAGGTGATTAATCAAAACATAGGCCATTAAACACAGCACTGCCATCCGACTGGGTTATTCAGAAAATTCTATCCTTTTCTACACACAATTCACTGGGACTCGACGTTGACATCGAGTACCCCAATTTCTTGCAAGAGATTAGCATTTCAAATCAAGAGATTTTCAAATATCAGGAAGGACTGACAGCGTCACTTTGTGGAATTTTTATAGCTTGATTCTGACGAAAAAAAATGTTTTTAGTCAGTTCCACATTTACCAATTTTTCGACCTTGCTTTCGACAATAGGTTCGTCGTTATCAAGATCATAATAACAAAGTAAAATTCTGTAAAATAGGTAGGAAAACAGTTAAGTTTTGAATTGAGTATATGTGTTATTTTTTCGTGAGAATGAAGAATTTTTCCATAAACGGAGTTATGCAAATTAAATTTAATAGAGATAAAGACAAAATATTAGTGACACGTGGCTTCAAATTGTTATTGGAATGAGATACACCATCCGGAATATCTCAAGTACACTTCTGCCCAATCCGCTCACTGTCTGATATATACTGACGTGCAAAATAGGACACAGGAGAAGAAATGTAGGCCAGTTTTTATTATTGACGCTGAGATAATCGAAAATTACTCTTTTATGTATGGACACCTCCCACGAAATTTTAAATACTATGATGATAATTTTCTTTTGCATGCATACCAACCGCACGCTAGCAAATATAATTATACTTGCTGTATTTGAGAAACTTTGAAGGTGTTTACTTACACCACCCCACACTACTCCCGGGAAAATCCCAAAATTTCTGGCGGATAGCAGCCGGAAGTCCCTCAAGCAAAAAGTTGCTGCAGCTTACCTATGGAGAAAATTCCTTACATTAGTATATTTTAAGCTTTATTGAAAATTTTTAAATTTATTGTAAAAATAGAATTTTGAATAGACATGCTTATATAAGTTCTATGCACTATATATTGAGATTCGAGCCAAAACTTAGTGAACAGCTTAGAGGATACATGCGCTATATTTTCATTCCTCAAACATGCGGTGCATTTTTCGAGAGCATTATTCTTTTTACTGGATAAGAGAACCCGCCAACCCCATTTGATTTATCTTTTCGTCTTTCCATCGACAGCGCTACATTCCAATGGTAAGTATTGTGGCTGCAATGAGCCCTTAAACTTGCCCACAACAACAACTCCCGTAAAGTGAGATGTGCGTGTTATAGTGTGATTCCGAGATGCTCACGTGTGTAATGCAGCCAAAATTCGTCGACGAATGAGTAATGTGTGCGGTGAAACAGACTTTCATGAGCGACATCGACGTGCAGCGACAGAACAGGAACTTAAGAGACGTTCATGGTGCAAGTTGTTGCAAAAGGACGATGACAAACAATGATCTCTATAGTCGATCGATCAGGCACTAAAAAAAGAATAATTCTCGTCCTTCCTTTGCTGTTTCTTCCCATAAAAAAAACACGGAATTCGGGGGTTTATTGTTGACCTCGATTTTTGGTTACTTGGCAGTAACCTTGAACGAATATTTTTCCTCTGAGGTCGACCATCTCTGCCTCATTTTGGAATTTAAATGGCCCGCTTTAGAAACGCGAGTTATTAAAGGTCCCATAAACGACAAATCATATTTCAAAATAATTATATGTATTTATGTACCGGTTTATGACGTTCTACTTCTGTCTGTTCCCAACATTCAACTCTTCCGTGCCTTTCATAATAAATCATATTATGGTTTTTCAGCGTTTTTTTAAATCCAATTTATCCAGCATTTCCTAAGACTGACCTTCCTCGAAATTTTTGTCTCTGTTTCCACACAGTCTTTGTACTGGGAGAATTTTATATCCCATTCATCCCACGTGCCCGTGCAACTGCAATTACAAAGACATTAAACAAATTAGGCTGGGAACCGCTAGAGACTCAGACGGTGCTCGTTACGTTGATATTGCTTGAGCAATTGAGAATAGATAACTTTCAGACTAAACGGAAAACATCGCATTTGAACACCAGTACCTACATTGCCAGACACGCCAGAAATTCCGTGATCAGTAATATGCGTTCTGATTTCTCCGTAAAAGTCACATTTCACAGCTGTAATATGCCTTTGACAGTTAGATTGAATTTTCTCTTATAATTTACATAAGATATTGTATGGACTCATATCAAGCTATCCAGAATTGTTATTTTCTCTTTTCCTTCAGTTGCAGATGAATATCATATCCCATTATAGCACATTTATCTTTGAAAACTGGATTCAAACTCCCGGCAATGCTAACCCTCCATCGTTTATCTTCTGAAAACAATAACAAAGAGAGTGGAATAAAAGTCTACTTTCCCTATGGCAACCGTTTCCACGCTCGCATATATCTGAGACCGCGTGACTCCTTGTGAACTGAAAACATTCGAGTGCGACGACGCAGGCAACAAAAATCAAAAGATTGCGTGGGAATAATTGGCTCGACCCGATTCGAAATTCATGCAAATGGATTCCTCTTTGAATTCATTACGCACTAAAGCACGCACTCCGGCTCCATCATGCGCAAGTTCCCACTCATTTTGCGCGACTCCTTCGCTCGCCTCCCACCTCCCACTATTGTTCGCATTTGCATCAGACATACTCCCTCCTCTTTCCTCTGCTCACAGCCCATCGGCAAGGAGGCGTAAAGGAGTCTGCGACCCCACCTCGCGCCCGCCGGTTTTTCCACCGACCAACCAAAAACAACGAGTCCCCAATGTTCTTGCCTAATGTTTTAGAAGAAATCGATTGGACTGCACTTGCGAAGAATACAATTCAGAAGAGCCACAGTATTTTTTCAAATATATAGAAACGACCAGTGGCATAACTATGGGGGTAAATGAGGGGATTAACTCCACCAAAGCCTCAGAGAAATCAAAAAATAATTTAAATTTCTTGTCTGGATTTGATATATACTAACTGCGTCTGCTTAAAGTTAAATTTTAAGTGCCAGAATGATGTAAAATGCATGTTCACCAGGGATGCCGACTTACAAAAAATATTGGGGGGGGGGCCTAAACCGGGTATCTTGCCCCGGGAATTTTATAAGTAGTGAGTTTTAAGTTTTTTAAGCATTTAAGAAGAGTCATGTGATCAAAATTAGAACCCTAATAACTCGAATCTCGATATCTGGACACTCCGGGGAAAATCGACAAGCCTGTCACATTTTTTCCTCACACCCAAAACGAATTATTGAGGGGGCTCGGGCCCCCTCAGACCCCATAAGGTCGGCGCCTCTGACTTTCAGTCATGTTATTTTTCAAAAATTTTCCTTAAATCCCTGTTTCCAAGGGGGGTTGCCCCCACTTACACCCCTCATCCCTTCTTAAGTCCCCACATCCTCCCAAAGCCTATTCCTAGTTACGTCACTGGAAACAACCAATTAAAAAAAGTATCAAGGAGAGAAGCGATGAATATTACTGGGGAGGATTCTTCTGTCGGCCTCTAAGTGTTATTTCAACCGCCGCGCATTTATATATGTTTACAAGAGTTGCCGCAGGCAGACATCAAAACTTTTCAATGCTTCAGCCTTCTTAAAACCTTGATTAGGAGTCGGAAAACCCTTATTACCGTGGAAACGTGCGAATTGAATGAAGTTATTGTGAATTGTGGCCTGAAAAATGACCGAAATAAATTTCATATTCACGCGCTAAAATTTGGATAGTTAAAAATACCCTTTTTTCAAAGATCCTAGACATAAGGACCCAATATTGGATTTTTCTGGGGACGAAAAAACTTTCCCGTGAAAAAAGTTAAAGTTAATTCGTTATACATCAAGGGAAACATTTCTGTTTTGAAGTATTGCTAAGCGTTTATTAACTTATTTTTCCCTTTTTCATTCCACCTTCCAAAGCGCTATCCCGCAGAACTTACTTCCGCCGCCAGATACTCTACTTTCAAGTAACCAAAGGTTAGAGTGTGAAAATTAACTTCATAATGATCATATTGAGAATACGAAAACATAAATTTTCAAATTTCTGAAAATAAGATCCAGCCTAATGAGGATCCTATTGATGATATGAATTAAAGATTGGCTGTGCGTAGCAGCACTACTCTAGGCAGCAGACGTGAAGTAGACATGATAACTTTGACACCATTGGTCCAGTGGAAGCTCTTCATGACTCCTGTGAAAAATCGTTTCATTTTTATGACTGATAGCGGAAACTAACGGAGGAATCATTTCATATTGGGACTGATGTTTAGCAAGAGGAACGCATCAACCGTTTCATGATCAAAGCTCTCTTACATTAGCCGCTTCATACCGCCTTATTACGCGTAAAAGATGTATAAAATGACATCAGAAGCATTGCGTTCACTATTATTTGGCTTATGAATTTATCTCTATATTAATATAAAATTTGTAATTGAAATTTCCAGATTACATCGATCAGTAATGGTGTCTTTTTATGCATTTTAATCGAATAATGGGAATAAATTTTTTTGGCAATACATGGTGTAACAGCTTGTAACAGAGAAAAATAACGAATTCATTGTATTTTTCACAATCTTATTTTCATTTAGTCGCTTTTCAACGCCTCACAGTCATTATCACGACACCTTGGAGCTGCTCAGATGTTTTGCTGTCCTGAATGACTTTTAAGCGGTTGAATTTGATTGGAATGCTTAATATAAATTGTAAAAAAATCCATCATATCCATCTTTTATCATTTGAATGATTTATCCTCCGTTTTCAACCAGGTTGGGGTCTCCATAATAAATTCCGACGTGTAGTTGTTCGACCTTCTCAACATCTTCGGGGCTGACAATGAAAGTAGCTGATGTTTCACTTACAGCTAGCCATAAAGGTGTTGGGAATCTATCAACAAAAGTCACCCCTCGCGTCGCTTACAGGCAGAGCAATCCGAATACCCGAATTTAACGGATAACTAAGCTATAATTGGGGCTGTCTTTCTACCAACGAAACGTCAGCATCTGGGGTGGACTGGCCTGGGGGAGGCGAGGGAATCCCCTTCAGGGCCCCTAGCGCTGCGAGGCTCGAGAATCGACGGTTTCGGGGATACTCTTTCAGCTTTCAGTATCTTGAATCCTGACAGTGTGTCTACTGTAAAATGAAATAATACGCGAGACCCCATGAAGTGATTACTATCTGAAGTGGCATATCATTCCTCTCGCACTCGTAAAATTGCAGGAATTTGTCTTGAGAAAATTTCGAGTGTTGGAAGACTGTTAAGTTATAAGTTTGGCTCAAATAAAGTTATCATTCTTGCTCGAAGAAGAACTGAAAAGAATGAATTTGAATTGTAAATTTGATTGTTTCTTTTGATTCGTTTTTTATCATGAATACGTGCTCGCCTGCATGTGTCCTCTCATTATGTTTGAGGGGTGAACTTGCCCGTTTGGGCCGTTTCACCGTTGGGACCTTGAGTAACTGGTCACCATCTATTTCGCAGAATCGAACCCGGTTGGTATCCCGAGAATCATTCACCCAAATAATTCACCGGAAAAACCTGAGATACATCTATTCTCATCGTTTTACGAAATAAAGGGTTTTGTTTTTTCATGATAAAAACAACGCATTTCAAAAATATTCACTATAAAAACAATGCAACGCACGTAACGAACTTCAGAAAATAAAGCATACTCTAAATGTAAGTTTTGATAAATTGTTTCCTTACTTTTATGGCTAAATTCCTCGCTGTAAGTACAGCTTTCATTTGGTATAAAGCTCTCTTCGCCAGGGCTATTCTGCTGATTTTTTTCTTCTGAATTCCTTTCTGATCTTCTTCTGAATTTCTCTCCTGCTTCTCCCAAAGCGAATTATTCCGCTTCCCATCTCTGTTTACTTTAATTCATAAAACTCATTAAATTCTCACGGTGATATGTCCTACGTATAAAATATTGACGGGGAAGCGACCGCCCATAAGGTTGTTCCGTTTTTTTGTCAAGGTTTTCATTAGGCTTCTCTTCTCTTCTATTCTTCTTAGGACTTCCACACTCCTTACTTGGTCGATCCATTTGATCCTCATCATTATTCTGTAGCACCATATTTTAAGATATACGATGGCTGGCTGGTATATAAGTAAGTATTGAAAAAGGAAGAAAATTTTATATTAACAGCAGATGTTGATTGAAGTTAATCTATTAAATACAGTACTATATTAGAATCGTGATGCATACTTTAAAACTCAATGTAAACGCCCGTTGAATCGGCCAATTGTCTCAAGCGGCCTGGTATAGAGTCTACGGTCTTCTGGATGTAGTCGTGTAGGATATCGTTGATAACTTCATGAATCCTTGCTTTCAACTGTCCCAGCGTGCTTGGTTTTAAGCGGTATGCCTTATATTTTGTCCAGCCCCATTAAAAAAGTCACATGGTCTGGTCACTCACGAGGTCCGCATCACCCAAGCCAGCGTCCTGGTAACTTCTAATCGAACTACGCACGCCTGGCATTTGCAAATTGAGGTGGTGCGCCATATTTCGCAAAAATAATGCCATTGATTTTATCCCATGCAGATACAGTGGTTTCATTTGATGATTAAAAACTTATTTAATCTGTTTCACATGTAAATACTTTTTTCATTACGATTATTTCAACATTTAAATTTCTGCAGCTGTTTAATAATACCTGGTTATATACCAGCCACCCTGTAGTTTTACTTGGAAAGTTCGGGGGAGCTGTGATTTCATCATCTTTCTTTGTTTTCTTGGTCTCTGAATGAGTGGGTTTTCTCTGATAACGAGGGAAATCTTACTCCGGGAGAATATTTCCAACTATAGCAAACTTTATCATCATTTTGTTGTTATGGACCACTTTTTCAAACTTTTTTTAGCCACCTTGTATGCATAAGAAAACCATCCTTTTCAGCTCCGTAGCTTCTCTATCAACTTATCAAGTCTCTCTCCGAACGCGATCTGGATCCGTGGATAGTGAAGCGGGAGAGTATTGGTGTTGTCGTGCGCGCAAGGCGTGGGTGTGAGGAGATGTAATGGCCCGTGGAAAGGGAGGGGAGGTTCGAGAATTTACCCCCTGGGAGATGAAAGTGCGGGGAAAGCTGTCCTCCCGCTAAATCCGAGCTTAATGCGATTGCGGGTGGATGTGTGCCAATTAAAAGTCCCTTCCGACCGTCCCCCTTCACACCTTCATTCTTCCCTCGTGCGAAATATCCCGACCATTTCCAATAGATTTCGTCCAATTCCGATTTAAAATAAAACAAAAAAGGTCGAGGCTTCGAAAAAAAAATGAATGACCCCGATTCGTTCGTTCGACTCTTGATTTTTTTATTCGCTCCTTTGGGAGACAAAAATGATTTCGGAGCTAATTCTCAATTACCGAATTTTCGGGAAAACTTGGACGAATGGCCTGCCCCCTATCGATTTGTCCACGAAAACGAGTCGAATGCTTAATGGATTAGTCACCTCTGCTGCCACCGCACTAATTCCCTTTTTCCCCGCACGAGGGAGGCACAATCGCCATGTAATCATCGTCAGGAGGGTCTCATCTAGGCGGGCGGGCCGCATTAATGCATTCGGCCCCGCGCGCGCCGCTTCGCTAATTTGTTTGTCGCGATTGGCTGAATCCCTCCCGCCCACCCCAGGTGGTTGTCGAGGCTTCAGCGATGCTTCAGATACCCAATTCGCGGATTCACTCAAGAGAGACCACGTGTGTGAGCGTGTGGCTATATGTTGCTAAACTGCGTGGTATCGGAAGATCCTTTGATTGCTGTGAATTAGTTTAGCCCTCATCGGGGAACGTAACATTCGGGGAATAAATTACCCGACATAATTAGAGCCGCCATTGTCAATCCACGTTAAATTATCAGACTCATTTCTGATGAAGTGTTATTCCCCGTTAACAACAAATAAACTTTATATCATCCAGACCAGCGAGTGAAATATTCAACCAGTTAGACTCAGACCATGCATTAATCTTGAAATCAATTTAAGAGAAGTTTTAAAGTATTTAGTATGGCTGTAAATATTTATTATTAATTTCATAGCTTTGCTACTTCTTTCCTCACCTACTTTTGGCTACTTCAAAGAGAAAATTTTTCATATAAATGAATTGAAAGGGAAATCTTACCTTATATTCTGCCCACATGTAATGATTACCGGTGAATGGTTTGTTACCGATGAATGAATGATTATCCGATGCGTGTGAATTGGCACCAAAATATCAGTAGGTACATGCAACCCGCTCAAAACTTAAGCTGCCCGCGAAACAAATCTTGGACTACGTAGGTACCTGCATCTAACTGTAGTATCTCCAGATTAACTAGACAACTGTGCACCTATCACTGGCTTCCTACAGCAGCAGTCACGTAAGGTTAATGTCAGCCAATTGGAGAGCAATAATGCCTCTTGTAATCGACGCTCAAACTAGCTAAGAGTTATCGCTATCACACAAGGTGTACTGAAAAAAACTTGACATGGTAAATAAAAAATAGTACCTAACTTCATTTTTGAATTCAGCATATTTCACCCTAAAACAACTCAAAAATTAAATTTAACAGAAAATGTGTCAAAAATTGTTCCACAGTGTAAGTTTTCTTTGGTGTTTCGTGCTGACATCAACTTTTATATGCATTAATCGAACTCTATTCGATATTTTTTGCGAGGTTCTTTACTTCTTTAATTCCCTCTTATAGGCTTTCCCTGCCTAAATTTGAACACAGAACTCCGTTCTTTTGTATCAGTCACAAGCATTTGTTTTTGAAATGCTTTCATCCTTTACAGTCAATTTGCCATATTTTTCTAATGTTTCGAAATATGTCAAACATTTTTCCCTTAAAACTGTGTCAATATTTTTTATTACGGCTTTCTTGTATATTATTCCGTTATTATGTTTATTTTTCTTAGGGCGTCTGAAACGTTCAATTTATATCTATTGCCAAAACTTCCTTTTTTATTTACACCTAGCACCTTCCCTTGCACTCCGCCCATACCAATCCATTCGGAGACTTCGATATACAAGGTAAAAATGGGAATGGTAATTAAAAAGGTTAGTTAGACGAATTGGGAAGAGTTACCAGTGATGGATAGAATTGAACTATAGAACATATATTAAACTGAAATGCAGGCAGTGAGCTAGGCAGGTAAAAGTCATGATTACTAAGCCAAAGGAACCTGTGTATGCAGTATGATTCGAGAGTCCCCATATCACGGAGATGCTTGTCTCCCCATCCGCTTAATATAGCTTCGTATAATTGTTTCCAACATCAAGGAGCATAATGCATACGACGCGTGTTGCGTTTGGCGTCTTTAGGCATGCTGTGACCTCAGCGCAAAATTAATCAAAGGCCTCCTCCCCACAGGGGCTGTGGCTGCTATCCAAGGACTGTCTCTCGACCGATCCCTACCGCCTCGGAAGAGGGAGGGGGGGTAGAGGTACCAAATACGAGCGGCCCTCGCGCCCCCCATAATATTTTCCTTCCCACACAGAATAGGATGAGCTTTTTGCTTAAAGCTGGATGTCAGATGGTAGTAGGGGCTAGCAATCTGAGGCTACCGCGATTGTTTTTTCTGCACGTCAGCTTTTGGCGAATATTTGTTGTTAGTAGAGAAATGTAATAATATCTTGATGAAAAAATGGGTAAAAGGCCTTGTTTTTCCCTGGAAGATCCAAGGGCTTTGGAGCTGCAAATGAAAAGGACAAACTTTATGGACTGAAGACTAAAAAGTTTGTTCACAGACAATTTAAGTACCTCGTGGTAAATGACGCTCATCGGACGGTACCATATTATATTCGCTAGTGATGTCTTAATGTATCCATTGTTTAAATTTCATTAATCGAGGCGTAATTTTACTGAAATTATCTGATATGAATGTCATTGATTTTAACCAGTTAGAGTGAGTATAAGGCATTTCAACCCACTTGCGATGCGATCATTACCCGTATTGTTATATTTTGTATCCGTTGTCGTCGCATTATTTATTTCGTGATAAGATTTTATTGATATTGGACGAGAATTTATTTTAGGCGGAATAATACGAATCTTCGAAGTTTACAAATAAATCGTGTATTTGTAGCGTCACATGGACTGGTGGCGGCGCGGCGGGCTTTTGTAAAGGTATCACGGCGTAGAGCGAAGTCTGCCAATCTTAAATTTTTAATATTCACGGTATATACAGTCGCGTCATCCTGTATAAATATCCCAATCAGTGCGCCGAGGTCAGCGCCTCTGGTGGTGAGCGAGTACTACTACAGTACAGCATACATATCGTAGGTACCTACGTAAATTTTGGCTATCTCAAGTAAGCAATTTTGAACGTATCCAAAGTTAGAGATTAGCTGGCTATGGTTTTTTCTAACAAAGTGGTTACCCTCCTTTAATTTTGAAGACTTCGGTAGGATCAATAACTTTTCAGCTACTCCAGAAAGATTTTTAGGCTAGTTAACGAAAAAGAGTGATAACGAAATTCCTCAATTATTCGCGTAAAAATAGAGGTTTTTACTTTCTAAACAGAAACGCCCATTCTTGTAGGGTACTATTAATCTGCTAACACATCAAATCAAAGCAAATTACTGGAATACCTAGAGGGGGTTTCCAAAGTTGGTTGGCGGATGTCCTTAGCCAATAAGTAGAAATCCGTCTAGAAATCTACAACAGTATTATACGGTTAACCATATATTAAATTTCCATGAAGATTCCATAATAAGCTTGTCTAATCGTTCTTCATCGACTAACGCCAACTAAAAATAAGCAGTTCGTGATATTAATAAATTGGATTTAAAACTCCGAAAACACCGAATTCTTTAGTAAAGAATTCAGTGGCAATGCAATTACACGAAAAAGGTTTATCAATGCCAGGATATATGTCGTTTTGGTAAGAACGGATACAGCGTACCTTATATTATTGGCGTAAATTATATAATTTGCCTTATCACCGAAAAACTGAAACTATTACCGAAACAGTGCAGTAATTAAATTCAAATGACGTAAGTAGCATATAAATGGCGCAGCGGTTGCCCAGAATAACCGAAAGACGTGTTTGCGGAAATATATATGGATTGTAAAATGCGGTCCTTCTACTTCCTCATTTTCCTTTGAACCTCGATGAATGGTATCTGTTATAGTAAAAAAATTATAACATAAACGGAACGTATTGCTTTTTTTATCCAGTATAGGGGAAACCACACCTCATAGCAAAATAAAATGACATGAAATTTAAGAAATAAATTGGGAAATCAGAAAATGATCTATTATTGAAAGAATAAGAATATATAACGAAAAAAATGTTCTTGACATTATACCAAAAGTTTCAATGTCCTTCGTGTATGACACAATAACACTCCTCGTTACGTTTCTCGGGACATAACCAAGGTTGCGTTATCATGGAGAAAAAGCCTTTTAGCTTTGGTGAGTTGCATCACGCTCAGTCTGAGTCTTTGAATGGAGATATGATTACTGTGCGGCGTCAACTTTCACCTCTGTCGACTCTACCGTAAAGAGTTCATAAAAATAACCCGGAGCTGACCTTGTTTTGTGCCCACCTCTCACATTCAAAATTCCATTCCGACAACTAGCTGATATTCGTGCGATACGGGAACGTTTCTCGGTTAAATAAATACGTAACGTGCCGAGTTTTCCCATAATGCAGTTTCCTCAATAGTGACGATTGAAATCGCATACGTGTGCCTGAACGAATTATTTTATAGCATCAAAAACTTGACAGTAATGGCATAAATTCATTTTGCACAATGAAGCTGTAAGTGTAAGCTATTTAGTTTCTTATTATTGCTACTTATACCTATTATAGTATTAGCTTCCACCGACTTCAGGATAGAATATGTTTTAAAAACATGGGGTGTTGCTAACGGTGAACTACGTTTACAGAAGTTTACCCCATAAATAATAATTCATTGAGCTATCACTCATACTGACTAAATTACCAACAATATTGTTTTGAGCATTATATATTCTCCACTCATATAGACATACAAAGCCCCCGTGAAATTCCTGAAATGGCCCGTGAAATTCGCAATATATATAATGGAACATGATAAGCAGACATAAGACTTCCATTTTCCGTGTCCCTCCTAATTACCGCGTACCTACGTATTTGTGAAATGCATACGGTGCTTTCCCGTTATCCTCCAAGGCAAATGACTTTTATTCCTCAAAATTGCTCAATTTTCAATTTTTTTAATCCACTAGTCTGGTCATCGTAAAAATTTCAATTCTCGGTCCCATTGAATCGTTCATTTTTTATCACATTAATATGCTCCATTTTCACGCGTTTACCTTGACTGTTTATGTCCTTCGCCGCTCTTTCTGATGCTTTATTCTTTTAATTTGTCGACTGAGTACGCTGACGCATGTCTACCTGGCATGAATTTAGGATGAGCAGTTTTCATAATGTATATTGGTGTAGCTAGGAGGGCTGTTGCTTCCATTTCCTTTCTATAAATGAATTTTACGTATTTATAGAATTTTTATTCATGGGGAAAAGTCGAACTGATGACTTTGGTAGCTTTGATGACCATGATCATCATTAACAGTCACCACTCCTAAGATAGGTAGAACTCATCTCTCCACTCTATTATCAAATCGGTGGGGATGTGCGAGTAGTACTTTTTGATCTTGAGTCGAATATTTATTTATTGAATCATTCGAAAACAGTCAAAACGGCCTTTAAATTGAATAGACAACTTAAAATCTGCAGCTTTAACAAATACAAAAAAAGTATAAAAAGGATATATAAAAAAAGATTCAGAAGATTCAAAGCTGCCTTTTGAATGTTCTAATTGGCATCGAAAGATCCAGAATGGTCGAAATGGTATTGAAAGAGGTAGGGAGTCTGTGAAAAAAGTGATCTCTGGGAGAGAGAAAGACGGAATTTAGATTGGTGTAGTAGGTGATTATTGCGAAAGGAGCGGGTGGGAATGTGGAGTGAAAAGAAAGGCAGTATTTCTGAGGATCGGAACTTGCCATTTAAGGCATTGTAAATGAAGTAAAGGTCATGAAAAATCCTACGAGAGAATAGTGGGACCAATGATAGGGCAGACATTACATCAGAGTGAGAAGAATTACGGAGGTGAGGAACACGGTGTCGGACTACTGAAACAAATAAATTAACAGGGCGTTCAAGAATGTTAGGTCGGAGGGACAGGCAGTGGAATAGATAACGGAGCAGTACTCGAGGATTGAGAGAACGCAACCAGTGAAAATAGCTCTCATGGCAATAGGGTCGGTAACAGTGGTGAGTCGATAAATAACTTCCACGACTGACATGGGCTTGGATTTCATTTTGTTGAGGTGCGGAAGAAAAGTGAGTTTGGGGTCGAAAGTAGCACCCAGGTCATTGATGGAGAAATCTTTCGGAACAATTTAATCAAAAATAGTGTATTTATTATGAGTGAAGGTGCGTTTTAAAGAAAAAGGTAACACGGGTATGGTAATTTCTGGACTGGGCGTTACAGCAATGCATGCTCCAACATATTCTCATTTCTCCAGTCCCCTTATGAATTTTTCTATACTCAATCCTTAGCCTGATATAAAAAGAAAATTTTAATGAGGAGCGTTGATGGTAATTTGGCCAAAATTGAGAAAAACCGGCACTGTCCGCCAAAACCTTAAAGTTACACGTTTATATTTCTATCAGAAATGTTAACAATTTTCCCTATTCTCTCAGCGTTTGAATTAAGAAAGTAGGATAGGGTACAAATATACCGCATAAGAAAGTATGGGCGATGCAGCGGTCCACTCGGATTACTCCGCATAAGCCGCTGGGTCGAAAGACCGCCGCGGCTGACGAAAAGGTATGTAGAGCCCCCGTCGACGACTATTGTGGTTGACTGCTACGTATACAGCAAGCTGAAATCCCCAGGCAAAGGCATTATAACGACGTTTGGATGATAGAAAAGATATGAATTTACATGAATTTTATGCTAGCTCTTCCTGTCGGCAAATTTTCGAACTTACTGGCCTCGATAGCTCTGTAACCTAAACTACTCGACTCGACATTCACAATGCTATTCGAATCACTCGAGTCGAGTATCAATTACTCGATTCGAATCGAATTTTGAGTTCTCGCACATCCCCACAAATTGCCTAATTCTTTAACGCCTACAAAATTCTCTTGGCTTGCATCCTTCAATATCTCCTCAGTGAATCTTATCCGAGACTTACCTCTACCATGGCCTATATTTTAACCTTCCTTCAACGATAGTTTTCATTAGACTATCCTGTCTCATGGTGTAGCCTATTCTACTGTCTCATTTTCCAATCAAGGTTTCCAATATACTAATTCTACTCTTCTCATAACATGCTGATTACTTACACGATCTATCCATTATAACAGTGCGTTTGGATTCCCTCAAAAATTTTCAGAATCAAGTGCCACGTTTAGAATTCAAACTTACAAATGTGCATATCTTAGCATGGATCGTTCAATTAAATGACATAATGACACAAAGATATCATACTTTTCCTCTAATTTTTATTTCGCAAACTCCACGACGTGTGTTTTGATTGGCTTTCAATCATAATCAGTTACTAATGAGGTACCTCATCCAGTACCTCATGATTTTTGCAAACTAATCAAAATACATGTAACAGAAATTGTGAAAATAAAATGAAGAGGACGCGACGGTGCGATATCTTTGTGTATCATATAATTTGCTGTTCCATACACCTCTTCGGAAAAATTTGACTTCATCATCACCATCATTAGTCAACAATCCTAAGTTTGGTTTGACGACGCCATCCATTCCTCTCTCCTATCCACTAGCCTTTTCATAGCGACGTATTTCATCTCCATTACACCCTTTATAACTATTTATTTCCCTTATTTTGACCTCTTTTAATTCATCCTCTATAACTTGTTCTATGTAACTCATTTGTGGCCGTTTCTTGCCCTCCTTGCCTTCCACCTGCCCTTCTACGTTTGTTTTCATCAGACCATCATGCCTCATAATGTGATGAACTACGTTCTACCGACTTTTCCTTAAGGTTTTTAGTAGATTTCCCTTTTTGCCCACTCTTCTTAGCATTTCCTCACTACTAACTCGGTGGATCCGTTTTATATTCATCATTTTTTGGTGGCATCAAATTTCCAATGCTTTCAATCTTAATACTCTGCTGTTGTCAACCTTCAAGCCTCGTTCTTATAGATAAATAGTTCAATTGTAACATGGTGTGGTTGGTTTCGTTTACGATCATTAAATGAAGTTATATCAGTTATCATAAAAAATTGATGTTTCATACATTAATTTGCTATAATTACATCTGAGTTGAACTGATTAATTAGCACTCTACCTTGTTCCAAGTATTTCCTTCTTAGCGCTTCCTCATTATTTTCTCGGTCGATGAATTAGATACATCGGTCGATCTATCCTATCTTCATCATTCTTCGGTTGACTAATAGATAGTTCATATCGAGAGTATCTCACATCTATGATACGGCTTGTACCTCTTTGGTATTGCGTTCGTTTTAGAACCGCATGCTTTGGATCCAGAAACAGTTTTTCGCTCCGAATCGATCGATTTTTAAAATGGGCACTCACATAGTTTTTTTTCGCCGGGAAAGCAGTGGTAGAGGAATGCTGCCGGGATTTCCGACTTGGGGGAAACAGCGAAAACGTGCGGAATGAGACAACGCCCTCACGAGGCGATTGTGTGAACGAGGTCGGAATTTTCGCGAAAGTAGTTCCCGTACGGCATAGCATTGGATCTCTCGAGACTGCTCGTTCAAAGGCGCAATCACGTGCGCAAGGTCAATAGGCAAAAATGTATGCGGGCGATTTATGGACTCACGGTCATGTCGGAGGTGTGTAGTACTAGTGTGTGGGTTATTTTTTAATTTTCTCCAGTTCTCGATAGCAGTCTTAATGTGCTGTGGGAATTATAAATAATATGCTCAAAAATATCATGACACTCTAAACAAGCTTTTTTTACACAAATATAAAATCATAAATCCCTAAAATTCTGAAAAGTAGTATAATATATAAAATTTCATGCCTCGATTGTAGCACTTGCTACACAGGACAGACATTACAGAATTTAAAAAAATAGGATTCCCCAACATAAATCATCAATAAAAAAGTATAATAAAATGTGCCCTTGCTAACCATAGCATAAACAATAGCCATACTTTCGATTTTGACAACACCCAAATTTTCGATAGTTGGAGAATAAAGCTTAGGCTTAGGCTTATAGGTTGGAGAATAAATAATTAGGCTTATCAAAAATGAGTGTAGAGGAACTTGATGGGTGAGGTTTGGCATGCAATATCAAATAATAAATAAATATCTAAGTCTAATCCCGCGCTTTATCCCCCGAGTGTCGAATAGCCTAAGTTTTTATCTTTTAGGGCATTATATACTTTTTTGGGAAAAGTGTTTTTTTACACTTTTATTTTCAACTTTTTAGCGGTGAAGTATGTAATTGATTTTGACCAGAGATGTCTATTGAGAAAATGTATTACTAATTCAAGAAAAAGTTAAATTGAACGATTTGTCTAAAATTTCAAGCGCTCCCATCTGCCTGAAAATTGGTTTCTCGACGCATAACGCGGTCTTTATTCGATTCGACAATTTTTCCTAGGGTTTGAGACGATTTTAGCGGGGGTCGATTCTATTACTTTTTGCCATATCTCGTCTCGTTCACCTTCAAATCTTGTATGAATACGTCAGACAGTCAATCAGTACGTAGAAATGGGTTTTATAGTATGTTTATACTTTGCGTACCGTTATCAACTTGTGTACATTCAGATATCGACGGTCACGGGGAAAAACTTGGTATGTCATTGATACCAAATTTTTACAGGAGAGCAATATTAAGGTTCAATGGCTTATCACAAATTGTCATACCTTTACCATAGAGCGAGCATATATATACTACATTTTACATACATACTCTATCTATGGTAAAGGTTAGACGAATTTTGATAAGTCGTTGAGGCTTAATATTGCTCCCCTGTAACATTTGGTTCCAATGACTTACCAAGGTTTTCTCCGTGACCGTCGATATACGTACTTGATATGAAATCCTACGTCCCGAAAACACAGTATTCTGTGCTGTAGAATTTGTTGCATGAAAGTTATATCGCCAATTTATTTTACATGCTTGACAATAAGGTAGTATTTTAGCGAGTGAGTTAGAGTCGAGGAAATTGTTACGACGCGCGTCAGCAGGTTTACGTCTCATCAGCGAGTTAGAAATAGGCCGGAGCCTAACGGAGGCAAGGCGAAGTATTTGAAGGAGATCGCTGCCATAGATGTACCGTACTTCAAAAACCAATATGCGTTTTGCAGAATGAACATTTAGAGAGCACATTAATAACAGTTACAATACTGAAATCAGCTGAAGCAGCGAATAGGAAATTTCAGACCCTTGGGAGTAAAGTGCTGCTGCGCAAGGCTGAATTTGGAAGATATAACTAAATATTTTTATTTTACCTCACCGTAATTATACTACCGGGAACGTCTTCTATAAATTAAAACATGTTAATAAATAATTATATTTAATAATGATCTTGATTTTGTGGTGGTTTTATTGCTGACTTTCCGCCATGTGGGCACGGGTACGAATCTTGCGCGTAGTAAATATTTTTAGAGCTGCTCGATAACTGCTTGAGTTTTTGCGGAGGACGTTTCAAGTATAAGGCTCCGTCCGTCGGATGGGACGTAAATATGAGGTCTCCGCGGCGCATTTCGTTAGCAGCAGTCTATTGCCCAGTTTCTCTCCACCCTACTTTCCTGACCCTTCCTTATGGTTCAAATGACCTTAGCTGTCGGTCGCCTCTTCCAAATACCATGCTATTTTTCAAAATGGGCACGGCACGCCTCACTTGTTTATTGAAGAGGTTCTGATCTTGAGGGCAGCACCGATTGTGAATTACGATGCCAAGGCGGGAATGCGTATGCACGCCAGTGTTTCCTAACTTGACCGACACGTCCGTAATGTAAAATGGTTATGACCCTCAAGAGTCACTGAACCTGGGCAGCCATTCCTCCCGGCGGTTACGAATAAACCAGCCCATGGTGCAACGAAGGGGGGGAGCGTAGGGCTCGCCCTAGGCGGTAAACCCAGCGTTCGAATCGGCGATGGTGGTCTCCTTCTCCGGCCGCTCTTGCGTACAGTTGCGAAAGCTCGACTAATTACGTACACGATTCCAGTATCGTGGAATAGGCCTCGTCTGCTCTTGATTCATCGCAGAAATAAATAATGCATCCCGAAAGACGGCTATCTCGGGCATTGTCTGTGGTGTAATTCATTTTGAATCTCTACAATATAATGAACTTAGAAAATGAGTCATTTCAGTTATTTTTTTTCTAAAAATTCAGCTTTCACCTAAAAAATGTTAATTTGCTCATAGAAGTTTTTGGCAATTTTATGGACTTTGGGGGAAAAAAGTCTGAGGGAGAGATCCTCAGCTGTCTCGCATTTAATTAAATATATGCAGTAAAAACGAATTCAAATATTCTCGTCCCGCGATATTAATCATTCCTGAAGGTCCTAATTCATCATTCTTCATTTTTGCCGGACGAGGAATCAATTAAAAACCTTAAGTGCTCCGGAGCACGTAAATTTTGCTTTGAACTTTAAAATAAAAAATATGATTCGTTAACAAGAAAGCTATATGAATTCATAATTGATGAAATATTGTGCAAGTGGAACAAAATCAAAGAAATTTGAATTATTTTCAAAGCGCGCGCAAAATAATTCCATACCCTCTGCCAAAACCATCGTACAGTCGGGGACCACTGTATTTGAAGAAAATGGAATAACTACTTGCAGTTTTAATGTTTGTTTATATTTCAATTATGAGGGATTCATTCGTGCAACAACATATCTTTACCTTCCTTGGATGCGGTTTGAAATCTGCGGGCTCTCAAGTGAGCAAAGGGTCGTAATCAAAAGGCCTGCTTGTTCCTTAAATCCCCGTCGATAAAAGGCCCGAGACAAAATCCCCGCGGCGACAAAACGCCGAGACAGAATCCCCGCGGTGACAAAACCAAAAATCAAAATAATCATATTAAACAAGATATAAACATTGATTGAGAGGATACTTCGGGTTAAAATTCCGCCAACGTTTATCGATGTAGGCTGCATTTTCCGGGTTTCACCGCGTCGTGAATGTGTTGGAGATAACAACAAACCACGACTCGGTGAAACCCGGTAAATTCATCCTATATTACCAGCGCACCGCGGAAGCCTTCGAACCAACGTTTATCGGTGGTCAAAAGGGAAAAAAGTTGCTCGTTTTAAAGAGTAATACGTACAGTTTACAAGAAATGAATAGTGAAAATGAAATATGGAGGTGCACACAAATTTTTTAATGCTGCAGTGAAATAACTACCTAAATTATTTATGGATTGTTTTCCTAATTGCATTGGATTTTGTCACCAGGGGTTTTATCATCAGGCATTTTGTCGCCACGGGGATTTTGTCGTCGGGCCTTATGTCCTCAGGGGGTTTTGTCACCGAGCCTTATGTCGAGCCTTTTGTCACCGGGCCTTATGTCGGTAACCCATGAGTAAGAATGCCTTTATATATTAAAGCGTAGTCCATTACATAACGAGGGACCGTAACCACGAATATTACCATGAAGAATTCTCCAGTCGGCCTCCAAATTTAATGTCACCCACTGCATAATTGTATGGGTGACCAGAGGTCGCCAATAATCTCGGTGACGGTAGTGCAATACGAATTTCACGGGTGAATGAACAATATTATGGCTGTTTTCAGACATTTATACTCGTGATTGCTACCAAACTTTTGATTTTGATTGACTCCCTTATCATCCTGGGATAATATCTTCCTTGGTTATGATTTTGGCTTTATACTTATTTATTTATTATATTTAATGTTTGCCCAACATATACATAATTATAGGGCGAACAATACAAGAATATAACTACAAAAAATTGAAAATAAATTGGTCACAGCCACAAAATAGTGACAATCATGATAAAAAATTCTGAAAAATAGGCTCACTCAGGCTTTTTCAAATTTTATGTCCTGATTGTCATAGGTTTTTATATATTGAAAATCTATGACAAACAACGCGGAGAAAACCCGAAAGATGGAGATATTCACATTTAGCGGCCGACCGGAGAATCATCTTTTGCAATATTCGCGGCCAGAACTACCAGCTCGTCCCTTTAAAGTCTTCCGAGCGCATTTTTCATCTTCTACCCCTTGAAAGCACGCAACTCCTCCTTGCGCACCCCTTCCCAAAACGCACCGACCGTCATCTTATCCCCCTGCTCCATCCTCCCCTCAGGAATTTCGGGCTTTCACCTCCGCTCCGGATCGCTCATTTGTTTCCCGCCCCCGAATCCCGCGTGTCGCCTCTCTTTTGTTATTTATGGCCGTGTGAGGTGTGAAATCTTGGCGCCGCGGCGGCTGCCATACCGCCCGTGGGCCAGAGCCTCGTTCGCCGGAACCTCCTGTGCGTATCGTCCACTTTGCGCGGTTCGAAATAGGGCCTTCCCTCTGTTTTACAAACTTCTCACTTCGTTTTCATTGAGGTTGTCCACTCAGACCCGAAATCGTAAATCTACATAAAAATACGGAAGGTGAGCCTGAGAAAACATTATATTATGAGTTCATATTCGTGAGCTTAATGGGACTGGTATAAAATTGTCTTTTTTGTTAAATAATATACATTTAACGCAGACAGACATCCTTGTTTCTTCTAAGCCAGATAAATCATCGGAAGGTTCCATATTGTTCTTACATGGCGGCAAGTAAGATACATAATTAAATAGCCATATCATAGATTGAGCACATTTAAATAAATGTTTGAATAGGCAAAACAAAATAAAACAAACACTAAAGGGATTATAAATTCCTAATTTTGCCAATTTTGCTGCCAAACCTTATAAAGATTTTCGTTCCAGTCCCAGAAAAAGGTCTTCAACCTCAAATTCTGTTTTACCTCCGTCGCGTTAGCCCTAGATTCGTTTTTATATACTCCCCTACCAGGAGTTTACCATTCCACCAACTTATCATGCATGCACCAAACTTGCTTTAGAGTTTGCTTTAAAGTACATATCAATCTCACCCATTGACTTCTACGCATTTTTCTTGACTAATCATTCTTTTAAAACTAACGTAAATATTCCGATTCATTCAGAGTAAGCCATGTGGATCCTTACAAACAGTTTTCTAAATCTCAAAGTTTTAATAACAACGAATTTCCTGAGAGGTAAATATATTTATATATGTGTCACTGGGGTTAGCTGAAAAAGGTCTACTCCATATACGCATGAATACTCCGGAGGATATAGTGAATTCTGTATGAACGATAAATTGTGCAAAGGAAATACTGACTTTAATCATCCTGAGCGCCGCCCTGATTTTTAAACATTAAAAAAGCCTTCCATCGAGTTTATAGACACCAGTTTTTATTCGACAGTTTTAGATCTATTCTGATCATTAAATTTTATATCTCCAACTTGCAATATTTTTTTTATCGATTCGACTTGAAATAATGTGAAATTACATATTGGAGAAGCTGCTCAATATTCTAGAAAACTCGAAGCTCTTGTGGAATGTAGAGTAATAAAGGAGTAAATAGATTGAAAAACACATTAAAAACGTTTTATTCAATTTTTAATACTTTTAATTGCCCCGAATCTCTTCAAACAAATGGAATGAGAGAATTTCATAACTGAGAGATCTCGTAATAAACACGCTATGCCCAGAACACTCCCGCTTCTGAAAGGATTTGAGTCGGAGAGAAAGTAAGATGAAATTCCATGGGTGGCTTCATCAGATTTCATCCGCTGTTTCATGACGGTGAGGAGGAGGAAGTTTCTTTTCCTGTAGGGGCATTATGGCGAGGCTAAGGATGGAACACATGCACGACCACGAGAACCATGAAAGAACTAAACGAGATTTTGAAACGCGGGTCTGTAGTCAGTACATCTTAAGTTACATGATACCCGACGAGCCACCTCTAGGGTGCTTGACGATGAGTATTTCTCTCCAAGCTACAGGTACAGACGAATTCAAGAGTACTGCAACGAATTGAACGGTGCCACTTTCGACGCAGTTTGGAAATGGACTTCCGGTATTTTTTGTAGTAGCGTAAGGAGGAAAATTTGAACAACATTCCCATCTTCCGCAAATTTTTTATTACTACATTATTAGCGGAAAATGTATACGGGGTTTGTGAATTTTTTAAAAGTACATGAATGGTGCAGCGAATGCTAGATAAAACATCCAACTCGGTATCTTCAATTTGCTTTCCCTCACATATTAACCACTTTAAATGAATTTTAGTTCTGAAGGTGGATATTTTTAAAGAGCATATCCACCATCAAAGCTTTAATTTACTTCAACTGGTTTATATTAGAGACAATAAATTGAAGAAATGGAGATGGATTTTATATTTAGCATGCGCAGAACAATTCGTGTGGCATTAAATATTTTACACATCACCTATCATTTGGTTACAATTTTTCACTTACCACCTGCATTGCGCCATTCCAGAGGAGGACACTGTGAGTGCGGATTGATTAGGTCAGTCGCTGACAAAAGGTAAAAACCACGTCTGTACACTCGTTTCTTAGACACGCGTTCTGGCATACCACGCTTAGGAGTCACCTATCTAACTGCGTTTTTCAAACCACAAGATTCATCGTTCCTTCAGTTGAAACAATATGGTCATTGATTGTGTTTAAATATTACGTAACGTATTTAAGTTGAGTATGAATTTAACGTTTTAAATTTTATCCGCATGGAAGTTTATAACATAAAAAATAATACGTTTCATGCCTATTAGGAGTGTTCTCTCACGTCCGAGATCGATATTAACTAGAGAAATTTGGTAAATAGAAAGGAAAAATAAGTTAAGACGAAAACAAATTCTCCGCCATTCAGCTATTCTCTCGCAAGGTCAATATATAGTAAATCGAAATCTGTTCCACACTTTTCTAGTGGTAGTGACGACGAGTGGCGCAGCGAGGGGGGAGGGCTTTGGGGGATAAACACCCCCCCTATAGCTTAGAAAATGGTTTTGTAAAAATATTTTAATGTGAAAAATTTTTTAACTTATGAAAAGGGGACGGATAACTCACAAACAAAACATCAAACCATTCACACAACCGTACAACTCTCAATTTAGAACTATATATCTTTAAAAAAAATTCTGGGGGAGGGCTCTCGCACCTTCCACTTACCTTGGCGGGTATTCCATACCCTCCACACCGCCCAATGTTAAATGCGCCTAAAAAAAACCCTAGTCTTAAGGCCGTTTTATACGGGGCACGGAATTGCGCAGGTTAGAACTCCATTAATTTCTCAAATGGCGTGGAATTGCGCGAATACATGAACGAAATTAGAACAGGGGCTATTTTGCCATCTCACGTCCACGCATTCTCGCATATGTTCCAGCAATTCACCGCTTTACACATCGCAATTTTGACTGCGCCTTCGTACACACGTCAGCTTGTGCAAGTGCGTGCCCCGTGCAAAACGGCCTTTAATTCCTGGCTTTGCTCTTGGAGAAGTCATCAGATTTCCGGCCTATTGATACACTGGTATCGATCCTGTGGGGACACGTCCCACACAATATTTGATATGCAGGATATATTGCTCAGAGAATTTAACGACATTATTATGGATTAGTGTAAATGGGGTAAAATGCATAAAAATCACAATTTCCATTATTTATATTTTTTTATTTCGGGGCATGGCCCCCAAAACCCCTCAACTGTGCGGTATTCCTTAACCCCCCCCCAAGACCCTCGGAAGCCCGCTACCCACAAAATTTTACAACGATCGACGCCAATGCATTGATAGGTGCATGTAAAGAATGATTCAATTGCAATAGTGCAACCATTGAACTGCTGGCCACGCGAGGCTGATTTTTGAGGAAGAAATTTAAGAGCCAATAATTTAATTATATTGAGACAAGGTGCTGTGATAACTTTACAGAGTCACCCGCAATGTATAAATTGTGCGATTCCACAGAGAAAAAAGTCATTCGCCTTGACCGGGATTCGAACTTTGATCCCCCAATTTCCGGATGAGTGCCTTAGCCATTTGAGCTACCGAGGCGTCATTCCCCTATTTGGAATTATTATTATTCCGAATTCCGATCGAGGCGAATGATTTTTTTTACGCACGATTCGAGTCAGTACGTTGGTCTCTGCGACATTTATGACTTACTTACTTTTGTGATGCATTTTCATGCTGGCTTTACGAGATTACCATTCCGTTATTGGAGGATATGCAACGTAATGAGGTCTTCGGTGAAGCCTTTCGGGTAATCCCTTTGAATTGGCGTCGATGAATGTCAATTAGCTTTGGCATCGTTTGTAGCGGTCTTCACATTATACCAGAAATTCGGAGGTCGTCAGTTTGGTGACCGAGCCATACATCAACGTTTCACCGTGGCGAATTTTGCGTGTATAATTACTCTGAGGAACGGTTTATTTAAAATTAAATTAGAGGATGTATTTTTAAAGTGGGGGATAATTTATCGAATAACAAGCTGCTTCAAGCCCTGATGGACGGAAACAACCGCGGGACTCTACATTTGATCGTCTCTGTCATTTGGACGCTGATTTTTTCCCTAATTTACCGCATAATGTCTCAGATTAAGCCGTGATTCATTCATCAATTGGCAGTTAATACCCTTTGGATATGGACTGTGGTGATGGGACCCTGTAACTCCCCTCTTCGCTTCTCTTCGTGATTATCTTTACAGCGCAAACGACGCGTGATGGTCCGTTATTAGGATGTTTTAATCTCTTACCCAACCCACGACGATACAGCATTATTTGTTCCCCTCATTAAGCTGACCTTTGGGAATTAAGGGTAAGGGCAGTGGCGGATACAGATGGGGGGCGCAGGGGGCGCGCGTCCCCCCCTTGCGGGTCCGCATGTATTGCCGAACATTGCAAAACCACAATTGTAACTTATTTATATCATAAGATGGCATTGTCTTTTACATGTTTATAATCACTTTAAATAAAATTTTCATATACTTTGCCTGTGACTTGATCATCTTTTATTACGATAAAATCAAAGACAATTCAAGATATGTTGCGCCCCCCCCCCCCTTGAGTTTTTTCTGTATCCGCCACTGGGGAAGGGGCGGGCGAATATTGGCAAACACGCTGTGTTACTGATTCCGCGAGACCGTATGGATTTCTTTTTCTGGCATCCGCGGATTTTTTTAAATGCTGCACGTATATCATCAATATTTAAAAAAAAAACTTGTATCAAAAAGTGGCATACTGGTGCACGCCGCTTGGTATATCGAATTTTTTGCATCGACGTTTCGTGACCGACCGCTGGTCGCTTCTTCAAGGAAATGGTGTTTCGCGCTGCTGACTTTATATATTATAAAGTCAGTAGTTTCAAGGGAATAAGTCAGCAGCGATAAACACCATCACTATTCCCTTGAAAAGAAGTGACAAACAGTCGGTAAAGAAACGTCGGGGCGAAAAATCGGATATTCCACGCGGTCACTTTTAATTATCATGAGCCTTGAAACCGTTAATCATAAAATCACGAAAAATATGTGTTTAAAATATAATTCCACATATACCAATATATAAGCTTAAAATTATGCCCTTATGTAACGATTGATAAGGGAAAATATACCGGACATACCGGTGTACCTATATATACCGCATATGTCTAGTAAACTAGGACGGACTTGATCTAATAAGAAAGGAAACTGTGTTAATCAAAGTTCGCTTTCCGTTTTTTTTGCCTATACTCTTAACGCGGTGTAAATAGAGTCATAAGGTAGGTAAGTGAAGATGACTGGTTTATTTCTGCAAACATACAGCTGGTTCAAAACTTGTTTCCCCGTTAGAGGCCCGTAGCCGTCAAGGCGAGTAGAGATAAGTCGTGAGCGTGCAAAATTCGTGATCAACACCTTTTCAGCAATATAATTGAAGTAAAATATTTTGATTTTGTACTGTCTACAATTAATTGACATGTATTCAAGGCATAAAATCTGTCTTTATGCTATATTTTTTTCTTTATACTTCAAAGAAAAGCTTGCTGCATACGGCAAACATTGCTTGCTGTTACTAATTCCACGATTGACAAGATTTCATTTAATTGTAAAGGCAATTATGATCGAATGGACCAAAGTGTGAGGGCTGTGGTATGTGTTATGTTGGCCAAACTGGTATACATTTTAAATACAAAGTGAAGGAATATAGAAGAAGTTGTACATATAATGACGAAAAGTCTTGTTTTGCGAACCATTTATGCCTGAATAATCATTTCAGCAATTTTGACATAGATATTTTACATTGCAATGACAACGGGCTTAAGTTAGAGTTTATGGAAAAATCGAAATTGCCAACAGCCTGGATGGACTTTTTAAAAATGTTTTACTTTGTACTGACTCACCTTTGTTAAAGTTAATCATCCCTATGAGGTCAAAACCCTGACCTTCATTCACTCCTCACTTGCTGTCTATTTCCTATTATCCGTCTTCATTCTTTTGTTCACCCTAACTCTTCCCCACTCCCCTCACACCAACTCCATACGCCCCCGCCTCCTACCTTGGCCTGGGTATAACCACTGAGAGAGTCTTAGTTGCATCACCTTGAAAATGACACGATGAATTGAAGCTATGGTCGGATGCTGGGTTTTGAATTAAAAGTGTGGAAAAAACCATTTGAGTTCTTTTATCATGGAAACATATTTTACTAGTAGTATTTGGCTTGCTGTTCCACCAAAAAATTCCCAATACAGTTGAACCCGTTCTCTGCGATTCAATGATGAACCGGATCACTCTGACGAACGGATCTGTCTTTTTGGACGTTCGCGACCAATCCCTTTCTTCGGTCAGTCGGGACCGAGGTCGGTCGTAATTCGGACTAAACTTACGCCGCGGCGTATTAATTACACGTAGTACTACAAAGCCTGAGTTCATTTGGTGTTTTCCTACTTATAAGCTCTTTGGCGAACTTTATTCAAGCCGCAAGATGATCAAAGTGTACAGTAACTGTCATTTTTATTCTTCTGAAGTTGTTAGATCATGCATAATTTTTCTTTTTGAATGATCATTATCATGCAAGTATTCTACTGATTAAAATAGGTTTCCATGGAGTATTAATGAAGTATTTTGGAAATATCCCTTCCCTTCATGAAGGGAACTCAACATTTCAAGCCGATCCGAAAATGAAAAGTAGGTTTAAAATCAATCATTACATGATTCCAGCGATGGAACAGAAAAACAAGTTAAGAAAAAGCGTCTATAAAGCTACCAACTCCGAGAAATTCATATCGCACTATATGTGAGTAACAGCTATTAGGTGGAGTGGTCCCGGCCCATGCTTTCCCTCGACAGCGATCGAACTTTCGGAATTCAGGCTTATGTGGGACCGTATTGGTGACGCAACTATTCAGCAAAGAAATCTAGGTTGAAGGCAAGCGTCTAATAGTTTCGTATTGTTGGATATTAGGGCGTTCTCGTGGTCAGTCGAACTAATGGAATCCAACTGGTATTTGGAATAATGCTGGTAAATTCTAGTGGAAAGGCAACGGAAAAAATTCAATGCTGCGAGAATTACGGCGACATAATTGCACTTTGAAATATTCCTCACTAGTTTTTTACTATCCCTTGACCGGTTTTGACGTGTATCGTTCTCAATTTCGCATTCATTCACGACCTTATCATTCTCAAGGAGTCTTACATGACCAATTGAGAGGTTAAAAAAAACTAATTTAAAATGCTTCCGAACTAAATCGTTTTATTGCGATCGAATACCTCGAAGTGTATAAGTTTAAGTTGCTATAATGACTGAGGAAATTACTTTCTATTTTCATGTACATCGAATAAAAATGAAGCCACTTTCACCAGTGCCTATTCGCTGATTTTCATTCCCAAACCGAAAGGATTAGCATACCTGCAAGTTTGAATTCTTCTCTCCAACGCCTATTTTTTTTGCTTCTTTTTCATTCAATCATTTCGTAAATATTTCATAATATGACTCATGCCTTCTGTAGACCTATTAAAAAAAATCTAGCAAATAAAATTAAAATTAGCTGATTAATAACTTCACATGCATTCATTTATCTGTAAGTAATTTAGTAAAGTTATTTAGATACATTGGTATCTCTATTTAACGCTAAGGAAATGATATTGATGTAATTCACATTTCGTGACCGGGAGACGTACCTAATTCAAAAATTACATACGCTTCAGCATTTTAGAAGATGGCAGAATAAAATTTCCCCTATAAGGTATATATTTGATTATTATTACTCAAGTTTTTATAACCTTTCCAATGTTAATAGGATTGAACAATTTTGGCATTAGTATTCAAGATAAGCGTAATTTTCATAGCCTTCCCAGAAAATTCTCACATCAGTTCTTTATTTCACTCGATAATGCCGCATTTCGTATTGAATGGTTACTTGCGACTCCAACCGTGGTTGAGAGGTGCCGTAAAGGGGTTGAAGTTTATAAAAATTGATATCAACCATCGGAGAAATGCTGATGAAGTATACTGGTGCACAAAATGTCATGAAATTTGAATCAATGATACGCCAATAATTCATGAGGAAATTAATTTTTTGATCCGCACTAACAATTCCATACCAACCAATGTTTCAACACAGTTGCGCCATCATCCAGTTAACATTTATCTCTGGTGGCCGATTATACATACGGTTTACAGGGAAAGGGCAAAATAGAGGCGGGTTGGGGTTAATGGTTGCGTCAATATGTGTTCAGTTTCAAAGGAAGGAACATGAGTTATCGTTGTGAAAGACTGATCTGGCAGCATGGGCATTTTACGATTTTGGAGTAGGATAGGTCTAACTTAAGGAGGGGGAATAGGCCTGAAACAAACGATCATTGCTTAAAACATAAGGGCTATCTAGAAGATTTCAAATAAAATTTGCACACTTGTTATTCAAATGTGAAGTTTTAGAATAAAAATTGTTAAAATTTAAAATTTCGTAATTCGATACCTCCACTGCACAAATGGTCAGCAATCGCCCACCGTATCAACGACATGTATTGTGTAAAAAATGTTTTTTGGGGGCTTTTTCAAAATTTTTTGTACTTAGTGTTTTGGTTTTTGTATATTTTTGTGTGTGATGAAACTTATCGACCAATATGGTACTTTGTATTTTGTATATTTGTCTTTATATACTTACTGATTTTATGTTACCACCCGACTTAAAGGTCGACTTGTAACAATTTATGTAATAATAATAATAGAAAATTCGCTCATCCAGCCGCTAGACAATAGGAATTTGCTCAGTTGACAGTATCCGGAGCACAAATGCTGAAACATTGTGTGTGAATCCGAATCTTGGAGAATTGGAGGTGAGCGTTTATCGTTGGGTTAGCATTCGTATTGTTGGGCTTGCGGAATTGATTCGGTTGGCGATTGTTGCGCGTTTGTGCAGTGGAGGGATGGAATTGGTCCCAATAATTTGAATTGCCTTCACCGCTGGATATAACATTTTGATTCTGTAACGTGATCGGCTTTGAAATTCTTAAACTCCCCCAGGACCTAAAATCGAAACACGGACCTTTGGCTTTCCAGGCCACTACGCTGAACACTATACTATCCAAGTTCTGGAATTCTTATGGCGATTGTGCCGAGGCTCATGGTAGTAGATGATAGGCCCTCGTCTATCAAGGATTGCAAGGATGGTGGTCTATCATGTTTGGAAGATAAAGGAGAAAGACTTTAAGCATTAAAGGTCCGTAGTTCGATTCCCAGGGAATTTTTGCTGGTGGCGATTTATGTGAATAAGTACTCATGTTTTCTTTTATTCTTTTCTTAAGTTTTTCTTCTCTTTATACCATTGCACACCTTTGGGTAACGCCACAGCCGCCTTTAACACGCAATCGCTGGGTAGGAGGATGAGTCCCTTCCAACTTTATCCCGCTTTGTTTTTCAGGGACTTCCGTTCGGAGTATTAAAAAATTTCGCCCTGATTTTGAACCCTTACTCTTTAGATCAGTAGGTAAACTCTGTACCTATAAAACTTCAACGTTTTCCTGATATCTATTGTCAAGGTCTTTTTTTTCGACGAGTAACTCGTTCCAAATTTGCGTTAATCCCAATCATCTTGAAATTTTCTGGGAACATGGAAATAAGGTAAAGCTTCGTAAAAAAATCGCCTGCGTATCAAATAAAAAAATAATGGCTTACATAAAATCAGTGAAGATTTTACTCTGATATTAAAGTAAATGTTGTCAATACTCAATTTTTATGTATAAACTCAAAATTAGAACAGGGTTGCATAAGTTTTGCATAAGTGATATGTCCCACTTTTTGAGAGCTAGGGCTTCGTACTCTTAGCCATAAATTAAAATGTATAGTCCAGAAAAAAATTTAAAAAATTAAGCCATATGTCATTTTAGTGGCTTTCAAAACTTTCCAATTCATAAATGTTCGCAAAAATAATTCACTTTGACCGGGATTCGAACCCGAATCCCTTGATTTCCAGTATCGCCCAAAAATTTCCACAGAGGGCAATGACGCCACCATATCTTAACTAGCTAAAGCACTCTACTGAAAAGCGAGAAATCCGGGTTTGAATCTCGGTCAAGGCGAATGAGTTATCCTCTGTGGAATTTCGTGCATTAGTGTGTTGCCATGGCTTGTCCCGGTGTACTATAATTTTCCAATGCACGCTTCAGGGCAGTGTTATAAAAGAAATTATCAATAAATTTAAATAGAGCACTATGCTAAAAATTTGCTTTGCCTTAGGAAGCGGAAGCCTTTATGAAGGGGAGTTTATGGAAGAATTTTTATCCCGGCCTCGCTGGAGGCGGGGTCCAGTCCTCGCCTGCCAAACCGACGGTCGCGGGTTCGAGTACCACCTGGATAGGTTGCACTTATCCAGGGCACGGGCGTATGTGATTATCTTTCTTTGTTGATTGCTGTAGATTCACCGTTGTAAAGGCAGTGAATGTGCTGTTTAAAGATAGATTAAATTAATTACATATAGCCAGAGTCCTCCACATTGTCATATCGATGGCTAAGTTCTAACAACACGTATCTCAAATTCAGCCGGTTTGGGACAGGTATCCTAAACAAAGTGTAATACCATAAAAAATAATCGTTTAATCTCCTGAAATTTTGCTATTTTTGAGATACGTGTTGTTAGAATTTAGCCATCGATACAATAAATAGGGAGAGAGTACTTTTAAGAGTTTAATATAGAGGACACTGTAGCGAGGAACGAACGCCATCTTTTATTATTCTGAAAAATTATTACTAACTGCCGCACTCATTGTATTGAAATTGAGTTGAGTGGTATCTCAGCAACTTGGGTGTCTTTTCCGCGTTTAAATTCTCCATCCTATGATACGCCCACGTTATTTTTCATCACAAGATGTATTTTTCCATGATTTTGAATCAACGTACCACAGGTAAAAAGAGCATGAAATAAATGGTCACGGTAATGCGAGCTCCTAAAATTTCACGCTCGGTTACCCGGCAATTCAAAATCGACCCCCAAAGCCCATGCCAATTTTCCAGCAGATACGATAAATTAAGAGAGATTTTTTTTCGAACGGATAGATTTAGGAATTCGTTTTTCCCCGAACAATAAAAGGCTTCAATAAATACTAGGTGGAATTTCATTAAAGCATTTACTTTTTATTTGTAAGCGGCCGGTGTCCTAATTAATCACTAATTTTTCGCTAATTAATATTACATCATAACGTTTTTATCTCGCATTGTTGTTTATACTGGTCAAATCTTGCAACTCAATTTTAAACCAATATCCGATTAAGCTGAAAATTTTAAGAAATTCTCAGAACCAGAGAAACAGCAATAACCTAAAGCTATTATTATTATTATTTTAATTGTATCTCAATTGTTATTCAGAGAATTTAAAATTGAATATGGAAATTAGTCCAAAAAATTGCCACCAAAATCCGATTGCAGCGCTGCGATCATTTAAAGGAAATAGAATAATGGAGAGTCATAATACAAAATTTGTTTACAAATTGAGTGCCATAGTGGATCATACGCCCAGCGTTTTATCGTTGTTAATGAAGCAAATAATTTAGAGACTATGTTAGGCTCATAGGAAATTATTTGTATTCCTTTTAGTTCGCGCTAAAAACGCCCTATTTCTCAAAAAGAGGGACTCATCACCAATGAAAGACTTATGCAACCCTGTTCAATTGTTTAGTGTAATGCATAGAGTAGAGTCTTGACAGCATTTACTTAAATATCAGAGTAATGACTGCACCGATTTTATGTGAAAAATTATATTTTATGTGCAGACAATTTGTTTTACAAAGGCTTTTCCTATTTCCGAATTCCCGGAAAATTTCAAGATAATTGGAAACGTAAATTTGTTAGCGTAAATTTAGAAGTTAAATTTTTATGATAAAATGAAAAAAAAACTTCGTTTCATTCCCCATTCTTTTTAATTGTATGACAAGTTTCAACGCAGCACTGTCATCATGATTCGGCCCTTTGTATCTGATGATGACGCCGCGCCGTCGCTTCGAAACTTGGTGGAATACCATAAAAAAATGGGTGGAATTAAACAAATTTTTTTAATTTAATAAAAAAAAATGTTTTTTATTTTTTATCAATTATTTTCTATGAACATTGAGGTTTGGATACTCATGCTAAGTTCTTCTTGCGAATAACTTATCACAATTTTTTTCTGCGTACCCACGTAAGAGTTAATTATGAAATATTTGGGCCTTAATCCGCGAGAAATGGGGTTCAGCCCTTTCACCATTTCATCTCGCTTCGCTCGCAATAATGCCCCTCAATCCCACCACGCCCCCTTTTGCTGCAATGCAATGCTCTCTAGTGTCGAAATCCAGCACAAATACCTCCTCCATCTCCTCCTCACATTCACGGCCTGCCGCGCGACGGCGCCGGAGCAGCTCTGGGCATTTGGGCGTTGCTCGCCATTCCCGCTGCGTGACGACGCAAGATTTTCGGACGAAAACAATGGACGGCCGCGCCCCGTAGACGAACGAAAGAGGAGTGCAGGAGACCGATGCGGTTTTACGCGCGCGCGTGGGCAGTACCCAGAAGGCGACTCATGTCTGTTATGACACCTTGCCCTTGCAGAAAACGGCTTCAGCAGTGGGCATCGTCGTTACCCGCTGGCAAAAAACTCTTCAATTGGATTTATATCACGGGTGAATGTTTCCTTCTTGTGGAAGAGGATATGTTTTTTAGTTTTTCGAGTTCAAATACGACGCATTACTCTCGCTGGACCAGCCTTATTTTGCCATATGTGTTAAGTATGTTCAGTTTGTATTATTCTTTTAAACCAAGTGATATTCTCTTTAAATTTTTAGGATATGTACGGGATGCCATCCAACATTTTCAATTATCTTAAATAATAAAGTTTACTGCCGAGGAAGTAATGAGTCAAAACATACATATTTACATGGCAGCTAAATGGTGACTTTGCTCTTCTGATACCCCCTAAATATTTTGAGATGATCGCGTTAGTTGTAAAAATTAAATGTGGTGAGCAATCGTTACATTAACATTTATGAACAAGAAATAGAAAACTCGTTTGTAAAATAATGTAGCTAGTAATTGTGCAATAAAAAAATGAAAAGGAAAAGGGCATTATAATCATATTAGTTTTATGAGCCATTACAAACTTGTTAAAAATAATCAAATCAGATAAACTAAACATCCCTTCAGCATTCATTACCAAAAGCCTTTATCAATTTCTTTTAACAAAAAAGAACAAATACCAATAGGAAAAAATAGAGAAGTTTAAGGAAGGCTCGAGCGACAAAAGATCTGATGCTTTCGTGGGGTATAAGCGATTACGACACATAGTTATGACATGCCTTTTTATCATATTTTCCCAAAATCGAAACTTGAAGCACCTACGTGGTGGAAGGGATAATAATGAAAAACACTATGTTTCTTCCACGAGTTTATAAACATTTCTATTTTATTACGGGTTTCGGTTATTCGGCATGGCCTTTCCTAAACCATCCCCCTAATCACTCATCACCCTCCAAAATCTCCCACCCCCACAACCCACTTGACAAACTGTATTCCCCTCCCCCCCTGTTCTCCTCCAGCAATTACCAATCCCAGATTGAAACCAAACCTCCTCCCCTCACCCCCACATTAGTGACCATATTTATTTTTATTTATTTATTTGATTTATTTCTTTTACCTGGCCCAGATGAGGCCACAATCCGGCCCCCTCTTCCTCTGAACCAGGGACATAGTATATGTATAAACCAGCTCCCACCACATATTTTCTGTATTTGACGATGGTGTTACAGCCGAAACCGGTCATAAAATATAAATTTTTATAACCTTGCGGAAGAAACAAAGTGTCTTTCATTATTAACATTTTCCTTACTATTCCTGGCACCCACCGACCCCAGCAACGCTCGGGAAAAAAGTGACAAGAATTCTCGCCATCCGTAGGGAACGGGTTAATTTCTTTCAAGTACATCTGATTGGCTTATGTACATTAGTATATAGGTCTAGATGGAGATATAAAACCCCTTACTCTGGGAGAGTTCCCTGAAATTTGATTTGGAAGGGTTATTTCGATACGGCCTAGTTTTGTTTAAGAAATTTATTGTACCATGGGTAAAAAACAATTCCTGTACCTATTCTTTCGACAAGATATCTCATGTCTCATCGCCACTTTCGTACCGTGAATTGGTAACAGTGTGGTTATAGGACCTCTGCGTGTCAGTCTGAGAGGTATCTGCTAGTAACGGATACAGAAAAACTCAAGAAGGGGGGGGGTAAGAGATACTTTGAGCTACATATACTTTTATTGGAATGAAAAATAATTAAGTTAAATGCAAAGTTTAAAATAGTTTTATTCAATCTGATTATACACACATACAATACTCTGCTATCTTATGGTACAAAAAAATTACAATTGTGGTTCTGCAATGTTCGGAAATGCGGGCAGCCCCGCAAAGGGAAGGGCACGCGCCCCCTGCGACCCCCATGTGTATCCGCCACTAATCTGATCCCAATTTCTTAACCAATCTAATGAAAGCCGATAATTTGACCTCAGGGTCTGTAAAGCCATTCCATAAACTCCGCCGAGGCAAAAATGCGTCGTTGGTCTAAGTTGTAGAGCATCAGTCATCCGGGTTCGATCTCGGTCAAGGCAAAGGATGCGGAACTTTCGCGTTTTATTAGAGCGGAGTTGATCGGATGGAGTGAATCGGTGAATCACGAGACGAGGGAGGCTCTTGGAGAAGTTTTATCCGACCATGACACCGATAACAGGGTTGGAAACCAGAATAGCCTTTAACCCTTTATAACCCAATGTTGCTTGTAAGCAACATCAAAAATGTTTTAACTTTCACCTTTATTTAGGAGATATCTAAACTAAATATTATTTTGTGGTGTAAATTTTAATGACGAAATATTTAGCTGCCAGGATAATTATCATTGAGTGTAAAATGTTCAAGTTTTCAAAATGAAAAATCTTGAAATTTGATTTCTCCCAGAAACAGCTCTGGGTGAGAAAGGGTTAAGGATATCATAGTGAGTGGGCTATACTCTGCAAGCTATCTGCAGAGGCTTTTGGCAGGGGGTGGAACATCACCAATGTGCAACGCAGTATTCAAATTTACTTCCACTAACATGCACTACGCGTCATGTACCTTACATATGACAAATATTCTATTACCTCTTATTTATGATGATAATCTACCTATAAAGCTAGAACATGCAAAATACTATATGGCTATGAGGGAGACTCGTGCAAGTGAAGATCTTAAGCTTGGAATCCATCATGTCCGTTTAAAAAACATTAAATCTTCACGAATTAGACAGCTCGCAGCCATAAATATTAAGAATAAATAAATGTTCTAGGATGAAACATAAATTATCAGGAATTTTGACATATTTCACACTTGATATTTTACATCAGCGTAATGATTTACCCATTCTTAAGTTGACTATTTTGTTCTAACTCAGCAAAAAATCCTTGAGTTTTAAACCGCGACAAAAGTTTAACGTTGGTCACGTGAAACTTAATTGCCGTCATTTTTGAAGCAAAATCCTTGTCAACTAATAAGAGTTGGAGTGTTCATAAGAGGATGGCAAAGTTGTAAATGAAATATTTTTATGCGTCGTCAGTCACAAAACTAATAGGTGAACAACTGGACCTCGGAAACCGGTTATTCTATTACCACAGAAGAAAAATTCGACGCCTATAATAGAATGGTTTCTGTACAACGAAGTCACAAATTTAACGTCGGTTTGCGTAGGATGATCAGTACTGGATTTTTTAATTCTAACTGTGGCCTGCGGAGGCAATGCTTCGCCTTAGAAAGAAAGATCTTCTGGGCCGTAGCTCACAAGAGGAGTGTCCGAAAACCGGGTCTCAGATTTTAATCAAACTTTGTAACGTGGTAGCCCATCGGGAGCTGTCCAAGAGTCACCCCCCATATATGGGGTTATATAACCAATTTTTTAAACAATAAACACAGTTAAATATTTGCATATCGATATATTCTCGTGGAAATTCCTTACTGTCAAAATTGAGTAGTAGACTGGTGTTAACGGCACTCGGTTTATGTTTGAATGTTCCAGAATCGATTCTCGAGTTAGGCATTTTTTTCATAATTTGCTTTTATTTTTCTTTTTTTTTAAATTATCGTGTATATCAAAGATTTTCATTAAAAATTTATTTTGCTGCGTGTAAATCTTTTCCAGCAATGCGACAGCGTCTGGTGTTGTCGCATTCTCACTGCCAGGCCGACAGGACTTCGTTTTCGACACGAGACTGATCGACACGTTACTTGTACCACTGAACTTCAATCCCAATTACCTCATTTTTGGGAAGCCATGAAGCCCAGAACTCAGATTACCGGGAATACATCGCTGTGCCTTCTTTTTGCCTTCTCATCGGGAAAATATTTCCGCGTTAGAAATGCGAGGTGCGACACATTCTTCGAAGAAACCAGTTCGCGTGAAAAAGAGTCTTTAAGTCGCCGAACGGAACGTGAATAGGGCCAGCCGAATGAAATTCGCTCATCGCGGGACGTGTGATTCCTTCGGTTGAGATTCCGGGACATCGGATGACCTACTTGCGAGAATAGGCGTGATCGGAGGGCGTGGTCCTCTCTACCAGCACCGGGTTATTTCGAAAGTGACGCGTCTCGCGCCAGTTAATGCTTGCGGAGGAAAATAGTACTATTGGCGGAGACATAAGAGGTATGAGCGAACGACATTGAGTATTTCAAGGTGCTGAGTGTTTATAGCAAGAGGACTGCATAGAGGAGGTCCAATTCCATCCCATAGAAGGCTGATTTCTGTTGGCACTTCGGTTGCATTTTAATCGGTTTTTTAAAATGCCCGTGGCGCGGTTATGAGTGCAATGCGATCCTTTTTTGTCCAATATTTTGCAGTATGGCCCTTGCAATCGCGAGAAATAACATTAAAGAGTTATGAATTTGATAAATCACATCATCATGTATAGGGATGGACGGATCCAGGATTTTTTTCGGATCCGGATTCGGATAGGATCCTTGATTTTCGGAGCCGGATCTTTCGGATCGGATATTTTCGGATCCAAAAGCATTTTCATATTCCTGCTATTAAACGAAGTAATTATTCAAGTTTATGTTTGGTGCGTACAATCGAAGGAATGCTTTTCAGATTTTCATACACATTTTAATATTTTATAAATTAAAAATCATTTTTATAGGCTTTCAACTTGTTTTTTTTTTTAACATCTTTGCATGCTCAGGACCTAAACTGTTACGCCTGGGATTGGAAATGAAAATAGAAAAAATCTTCGGATAGAGCACTGACCAGTGGCGCAGGACAAAAATTGCATGCGAATGTATATTCGAATATAGAATCGAAACTCTTTCCACACTTATGGGGCGTTTCATTCACTGAAGCTAGTATTTAAAATTTCGTATCCAGATCCGATGTCTTCCGCGACTTTGGATCCGATATATCCGATGAAGGGCAATATCCGCGGATATTTGGATCCGAGGTATCCGATCCGACCATCCCTAATCATGTATATATATTTCGGTCAACACCCCTAATTTTACCTTATTTCTTCGTGCAACTTGGATCATTTCGTTCGTCAGCGACGCGAGTGGCGACTTCAGTAAACCCACTTAAATGCGCGGTGGTTGACAACGCATCATGAGGCCGACTTTAGGATCCCCTTTTGGAATATTCGCGGTTCATAGAACGAGAGATAATGAGTTATTAGGGAAGCTTCCATTGACACAACTGTCGAGTTTGATAACTTGCGAAGGTTCTACTCTTGAAACTGTGCGAAGGTTCTACTCAGGCATGAACCCGGGGACCTGGCGTCCGCTTCATTACCTCTTCTCGCCTCGCCTGGCATTGTCTCCACTTGATTACGCTTTATGATTATGATAATAGTGAATTGATTGATAGCAGTGATTGAATAGTGAATCGGATTTGAAGATATTGTAACCTCTTGTCATCCATTGTGGCTCAATAAATTACTTTCATTCTGCTTTGACAAACTCGAAGGAGTTTTCCCCTGAACTTGGGGAGGAAGCATAGGCCGTGACCAGGGATGGCGATAAAAACTAAACGAAAGTCAGAACCAGTAAAATTTCAATAGATTCGTTACCAGGAACGAAATGCAGGGACATAATGAAATGGATTTAAACCCGGGAAACTAAACTCAGGGTCGAAACGAAATCGGAATCAAAACTACTGCGGGTAAAAACTAAACTAAAACTCTCGGACGAAACGAAACATAGATAATGGTTCACACCGGAAGGACTACGTGCATCACTTCAAACAGTTGAGTTGCTTTGCGACCCACACACTGATTACGAAGTATGGTTCAATGATGCAGAGGTTCGGCCTACCGCCATTAGATGCATGGGGCACTCATATTTTTATCACTAATAGGATAACGGCGAACGCATACTGGCCATTCGATGTTTTAACCTCTCTACACGCATTTCAAACGCAATGGGTCGAAACTATTCCGTCTTATCCACCTCCAATCAACTTTTGGGATCTGAACTTAGCTACGTTACTTAATTTAGTTGCTTACTATAAATTAATTTAGTTTAGTTCTTAGGAGTAATGTTTCGTCCAGGGTCGAAACTAAACTCCTTGGTGATTTTAATTTGGAGCAGGAACGAAATTAAACCTAGGCCTCGTATTTTCGTTTCCCTCCGGATCGAAACGAAACATTTTCGTTTCATTTCACTTGCCATTCCTGGCCGTGACACGTCGCATATGCAGCGACGAATGGTTTGGGGCGCTGAAGTGGGGCTGGACGACGCGTAAAAACTAGTCAAAATTCACTCCATAGTCAACTGCCCGAATTTTTGTTCAAGACAGGAGTTAGATTTCAACAGACCAATAAGTGCGTAAGAATTCAATAGCCATGCAACATCCTCTGAACCTTGTACTAGGTTTTGTGAATTTTTAACATCAGAAAAATGCTCATTGTGTGTGTGCAGCATCAAATCATCGGTCATTGTGACTTGATCCGTGGAACCTCTGATACTTAGCCCAATGTACCAGGGGAACGATTGTACCTTTACGCACTTTGAATTCCCAATATGTCGCCTATGTTTGCTGATGTCCCGAGGAGTGTAAGCTTCATTCCAGGAGAGACCTGGGCGAAGCGTACTCCGGAGAATATGGGGAAGAATTCTTAGCTCAGTCTTTTACGCGTTGTCAAAATGGGAAGGATATTCTTATTTCCCATGGTATAAGGGACATGTAGTTTTTCAAATTCTCGGATGTATGAGAGCATTACGAGAAAAAAATTTTGTAAGACTGGCGTCCCCAAGTAGTTCCTGAGCTGGCCGCTTTCAGACGTCAATGAGGTTTTACGTTAATTTTTTTTCCGGCGCTGCACATCATATCATGATGTATTCTATTTTCAATTGCTGCCTGTTATATTTGAATGATTTGTATTTCATTATTATTTAATGCGCAATTTTTCGCATTTATAATGAAGCTGCGTGATGACAAGTCACGTAATTTTGTATCATAATTAGCGTCAATAAAAATTAGTTTTGGTTTTAGGTCTCCCACAAAGTTGTTTCTTTTGTAGGCATTAAAATATTTTTTAAACCCAAAATGGTGCTGATTAAATAGTCTTTCCCCAAAAGTCTATTCATGTATGTGACTTAAACTGAAAAATCACTACATACATGCGTGTAGCTGTATTTCATCACGCCGGAAAATTCGTAGTTCGCCCACCGGAACGTGGTCGTCGTATGTAATATCCAATACGTTGAGTGCAGCACAGTTTTACGGTGGTAATACTATTATCATGTGAACACTCATGGAAGGGTTACGCACGCAACGATCACCGTCGTATGAACGGGGTACAAGAAGATGCCGTCCTCGCAATGCGAAAAAAACAGCGTCCTGTCGCGGAGCGGAATTGAAGAACGATAGCCGAGAATGCAATTAAAAAAAACCTTTCCACGCACTCTCCCGCGTTTCAGAGTTCGCAACATCCTTCATTTCCACTTGTTGTCTCGTTCTCTTTCCCCCTCCCTCCCCCTGACAAGTTCGCCTTTCGCGCCCCCATCGTGTCAACTCTCGAAACCGTTGATAACAAGCGAGCAGCGATTTCCACCTCCCCCGCACTCGCAACAGAAGATGAGGAGAGGGGGGTGGCAGCGAAATAAATCGCTCTGGATGCGATCGGAAAAAGATCTCTCCCCTTTACCCTTCCGATAGTGTTTTATTTTTTTTGTTAAACGCGTCCTTTATATTGGCTGTCACGTCGCTTGATTGAACAGTCGCACGCGGACATATTTCGAGCGTCACATTGCGCCTTCCCTGTTCCCCCTGCGCAGTTTTTTTTTCCTATTTTTTTCGCGTGATTTTCGCGCCAAACAGGAATCTTTTCACGCGGTGCATGTCGGGATGAAAAAACATGGGGGAGGTGATACGAATGAAAAACCTTTAACGGGCCGAATATTTTGCAGCCAGCTGTTTCCAACGAATACAGGATATTAAAATAAGTTTCATTGTCGTAGGGGGAATTGAGATATCATTAAACCTCAGCTTTGTTTCAATCGATGAATGTTCATTAAAAAGCGATTGTTGCGGAAACTGATGTACGCTGGCCCAATGTAAATGCTGTGTTCAATTGAGCACAACTTTGGGTTACCATCACATATTTCAATTGTGATAGCATTTTAAGAATGGCCTCTCGGAAATCAGTAAGTTCTGGCAATAATCATAACGTGAAAACTATGTGAGCTCACAACATTAATGAACTTAAGATTGGATGGCGATATTTTGTGGAACCGACGTAATGGTAAAATAAATACAGAACTTTTGTAATGCCAAAAAAATAAGCCCTTGCAAGGAACGACACGCTTTGTCTCGATAAAGTCTTTTGGTTTTGAAAAATGTTTCTGGAAAAAGACCTTGAAAATGATATAACTTGTCGAAACCAGATAAGTACACCAAGGATGATAGTTGACATCAAATAGTCATTTGGCTTACCTGGGATTGGACGGGCCCCCCCAGCTACCCGAATCGGTCCTATAGCGCCGGAGGTAGGAAAGGACTAACCATAAAAACTATGGGACCGACTCAGGTATCTGGCGGGCCCGTGCGCCACCCTACGGTATACAGTAGAGATGGGAAAAAGTAATCGATTATACGTAATAATCGATTATTTGCTTCTGATTATTTCGATTATTGGATCGATTATGAATATCCATTTATTTTGCAGAATCGATTATTTGAATATAATCGGCGGGAATAGGAAGCTTAAACCTTAAAACAAATTAGACGTTGAGGTTCAAAAGAGGTTTGGAAAAACTGAGGGTGTATCTATATTTGATATCATATTAGCACACTTTAAATTCGATTATCACAATATTTTATAAGCATATCACCTTAAACAGTATATTTTTGATCAATCTCTAGGTGTCTCGAATGATGTGAGAAACCCTTCCATATTTAATATTTCACATCGCTCTACCAACTATTCCTTCTATTCACCGACATCAAAAGTAATTCGTGATTTTAATTCCATTTCTTCGAGTCACCAGCTCAAAAAGTATCTGAATGATATTTCATAGTGTTCTTAAGCATTATATTTCACTTAATAGATACAATTTATTCAAATTGTTCATTTATGCAACTTAAATAATTCGTACAAGTTATCAGATACCTCACTAATACTGCACTTACTAATACTCAACAACAATTAGTCACATCACGAATGTCTCATCATAAACGATGTGCATAATGCATAATGTTTCCAAATTTAGTGAGATATTAATTTTTGAAATATACTGAATGTCATTATAATTATTAAACATTAATAATCCTGTGTGACATCACTTTTATTTAATTCCATAACTATTCCTTTAAAATTTTTATATAACTTTGAATAGTGCCATATATATCTTTGTTAAGAAATGGGTTTTGGTGGGTTGTTTATTTAACATACCTACTTTTTAATAAATTAACAAGTAGGTATGTTAGATAAACATCCCACCCAACAATTGTTTGCAATCTTGAAAATTACCAAAATCATTAATAATGAATCACTCGATGTATTTAATCTTTTGATAATTAATTGTTTGTTTTATTTTTCATATGATTATTCTTAAACATAACTTTTGACTTTTGTTTCCATTAACTATGTTCAATATGATGTACTTTTTGGTGTAGGCTAACAATACCAGGAAATAAAATAATATTATTATTATAATCAATTTTACTACCGTATATTCTCACAGGTTTATAGATACGGTGAGCACAAATGAATTCATGTTTAGCAATAAAAATTCTGTTTTCAGAAATTACTAATTTGGAAGACTGATTACTGACGCACTCACGAGTTCATTAAAGCGTGTACATACAAGTACATAATACGAGTGGTGTTTGCTCTAGTTTCTTTATTATTACCACTAATAATTTGGTTCTAAGATTATCAAGGATAAAATAACCTATTATAACAAGTTCAAAAACGAACAGGGTTTGTGGAAAAAGTTCAAAAACAAACGGAAAAGGTTTATGGGCTTGAGCAGCCCCCCAAAGTGTTTTGCCTTGTGGGGAATATCCGCGATAAATCTGCTGAGGAGATCATTAGCCGTCATCTTCAGACAAGTAATTTTTATGCGAAAAATCCACAGAGAAAAAATCATTCGCCTTGACCGGGATCCGAACCCGGATCCCTCGATTTCCGGTCGGCCGGAAATCGAGGGATCCGGGTTCGAATCCCGGTCAAGGCGAATGATTTTTTTCTCTGTGGATTTTTCGCACAATTGTGCATTGCGGGTGACTCCCGTAAAAGTTATCACCGTGGCTAGTCCCGGTATACTTAAATTCGAAGTAATTTTTAGTTTAAGTTACTATTCATCTCTGCCAATGACGAACGATGAATTTGACTTAAAGGGTTATAGAAACTAAATGTATCGCTAAACTATTGAAATGCATGGTTTTCCAATGCATGGGAATTGACAGAAAAATATCGATGAAGACAACCAGCATACCTCCCAGGTAAATTTTTCGCTAAGTTCCTTGATAAAATGAGCATTTTTCTGTTTTAACTGTTTATTATCTCTGTATAAGGACTTGAATAACCGCACAGTTATTCGTAATCATATTATTGGAATATTTGCTCAACGAAGTATATATTTAGTAGCCATTAGGTGCTTAGTATGACCGGTTAGGTTGAATGAAGCCTATTGCGAGCGTTGTAAGACATCACAATCGCTTGCAATTTTATTTTACCTTCTTCGCAAATATTTTTTAGGCAGAACATTTTCATAGCGTGTAACCGTGGATCAGAGCTGGGCAAAATACAGCCCGAGGAGTATGTTAAATACAAAATATTGCTCCAAATTTCTTATAAATACAAAATACCTTGACTCGGGTACTTGAAAAACAAACTACAAAATAGTATTTTAAATCCCTTTTAAAATACAAAATGCATTATAGCATTACATAAATAAAATGCATTTGTATGGAAACCCAGAGATCTAAAAAGAATATAACTTGCCCTGCAGGGGCGCAGCTAGGAATTAAGGCTGGGGAGGTTTAGGTGTAACTAACACCGGGGTGTGTGAGGATATGGTATCGATAGGTGCGAGATTAATAAATTGCGGAATTTTAAAGGTAAACGGTTCAAAATGACGAGTTTTACGGCTTTATGAGAGATATTTTATACATCATTTCATTAGTAATATCATTCCAATTAAGGAAAATGGATTAAATTTAAAAATTTCTCTGAGCCCTGGGGGGGTTATCCCCTAAAACCCCCCCTCGCTGCATCGCTGCTGCCTTGACACATCATTGATAGTTTCAGACGTGAAGAAAACGATTCCGACGAAAACGAACTAATCTATGAAGCATAATTTTACAAAATTGTTAGCACCGCTACTTCAAAAGTATTTTACACATGTATTTTTGGCTTTGAGAAAATGCCAAAAACAGTATTTGAAATAGAAAGTTCATTCAGGTCGTGTATTGGCAAAAAACAAGTATAAATTATAAATTTATTTCAGATACGTATTTTTTTAAAATTGTAAGCATTTGAAATTCTGCCGAGCCCCGCCGTGAATGGATATTATTCAGCATTAAATTTTCGACGCAACTTATTGACCCGTTGAATTACGCAATAAGGCACGTGGGAACAGCACAAAGATACAAGACACAGAAAGGCATTGATTTTTTCCAAATTTATAAAGAGTTAATGATGTTGTTTCCCGTATCGATTACATTTTAATCAATAAATTTTGAGTGCTTTCAATGGGATAAATTAATTATTGATACATTGATAAAATGAGCTCTTCAATTTTCAATTCGCCAAATAATTTTCGTCTCTTATTAATTAAAGAAATTTTGCATGGATAATTAATTTTGAAATCAAATCAAGAATGTCTACTATGCTAATAATTGCAATTTAACCCGTCCGATCTGTGATTCGAAGTTAATAATTGTCGAATTGATTTATTTTTTTAAAGCTTACGATCATTTTAATAGGTATGACTGGGATTATGAGCTTTGTTCATTTTAATTGATCATTAAAGCTCTTCATATATTATTTCGGAAATAAGGCACTCAAGAGCTTCAATTTTTTTATTTAATTACGTGTTCCTTGATTAAAATTCGTAGCTTCCTAGTTTTGCAGTATATGTTGCTATCTTCTGTTGAGGAGAAATGAGGTACAAAAAATGGAGAAGTACTTTAAAGTGAGTGTATGGATTATCTGACAATGACACGAGAACATGAATGTGTCTGAGGTATCTAATTACTCGTGAATCTCGTAACATCTAGGTATGGAGCATACACTCGAGGTCTCATTGTATCACCAAATGTTTACATAAAATGAGGGTTTTCATTCTAAGCCACGAAATAATTCCGGCCTTATTTGACCGCAGGAGATTTCTTGATTAAAATTACTTAGGTAATAAAATCTTAGATAGATTTGATTTAAATAATTGGACTGAAGTCGTCTTATATTTTTGCACAGAAAACTAGGTCAGCCGTTCTAAGCCGCAAATCATCGATTTTTATATTTTTTTAAATGAATTATACAGACATTTCGCAGCCTCGAGTTAATGCGTTGAGTTCCAACAATACACACCGATCTTAGCAATGAATTTTCTCAAGCCGAGGAACTTTTCCGCCTCACGATCAGCGATACAGCAATCAGCAATGAAGCAAGCATTGATGCACTCACCCGAAGGAGAGAGGAAAAAATTGTCCAAGGAAAAGTGGAAAAATAATCATATTAACCAATTGTATTTTTAAATACATGGAAAATATTGTTAATATTGCAAATGATATGAAATTAAAATCCTTGAACTTTTCCGAGTTATATAATTCCGAATGCAATGGAACATAAATAGTTTTTGTGCCCCACTTGTCATCCAGCTTTATAGGCATGCGTTTACCGGTTCAGCCGGTTGTTTTGCAGGATTTTGACCAATTGCAATGTGCTCGTAGGTAAGATTTCTTACCAGATATTATTGATCTAGAAAATAATTAGGTCCCAATTCACTGAGAAACAAATCATTTGGTAGCGAAAAAAAAATTTCAATTTTTTCCAGTCTCTTTGAATCTTCATTATAAAATATGTACAACAAATGGTAATTACCACACTTTTATGCACAGCTCCACTACTGACTATGGTTTTGACACGCAATGTCATTTTCAAATTCACTCACCATTTTTTTTTATTTTATCATGGATTTATCGGACTTCCAGCACGCGAATCCCGAAAAAATTAATACGCTTTAGACATTTTTAAATCCCTAGAAACAGTACACAAAAAGATCTCCTCCTCATTAGAGCACCGTTAAAACTAGTGAAGACTTTATTTTCTCTACCTAACCAAAGAAAGACTACGATTCGGTAACAATCCATGCAGAGGTCCCGTGCGCATTAGTGTCTACTAGATCTTCATTTCGCCTTGAGTAATGAACTCTGCAACTTCTGATGAAGGACATGTGAGAGGCGGAAAAAGAAAATGCTTTTCATCACCGTTCGTGGAAAAAGAGGAGGCTAGAGACCCAGCTTCCCTTTGAAATATCACTGCGAACGAAGAAATGCGACGCCCTCTTCCCCCAAACACTATAACCACTCTTTCAGATAATCGCCCCCTGGGCTTCTCTTCTCTCATGCTCCACTCCCCTTTTAATTAGGCCGCGGCCCAGTCAAAGGAGACCCTCTCTCCTTGCAGTAAAATGCGGCCCGCGACCCCAGTAATGGTGTCTTCGCTACGCCCCTCCTTTATATGTGATTTGAACGAAACTTCATATCTACATTTAACTTGTTGAGATGGTTCACATTGAATGGAAGCCGTCCTATGAAATGGATCTTGTAGAAATCTATGTTACTATACATTAAGATGTTACGTTAAGTTAAGATTTTACGTTAAGTCTCCTGACTTTTCTCAAGATAGGTTCTATATACGCTCAAGATAGTCGTAGCTTCCATTTACTCCTTCAACTTCGGCAACCTATGAAGAGTCAGAAAGTTCACCAATTTCTTTTGCTGTAGATTGTGGATAATTCGGAAAAATAAATAGACCCGCATTTTTTTCATTTTTCCATTCCTGTCCTACTTCCCGAGTTACGTGAGGGTAGAAATCGATGAATCGATCTCTTTCACAGAAGTTGATGACGTCAATATTTCCTCCCAAACTGCTTTGCGCGAGTAAAAATCGACGTCTTTAACCCTTTTGTAGATGAGTTGATGACGTCACAAGCTCCTCCGCTCTTTCTCTGTCTCGCACTTTGGTCTCGCGTGGTTCTTTGTTGTTTATACTCTTGTGATCGGTTTCTTCCCTGAACGAGTTAATGATCTGATAATACCGTCATCTACTCATGAAAAGTGTGAGACAACTTCCACGTTTTGTTTTTAATTTAAAAATCATGGAAGAATGGCTGAACGAGGAAGATCTAGTATTCGTTGTAACTTATATTTCCTTTCCACCAACCGATTTATTTTTTTATCAAGAATTCGGTTCTGACTGGGCGACTTCATCAATGTAACCTATTTTAATCCATTTAAAGCAAATAAATGAGCATAATTTAAACATCCAAGCCTTTACTTATATTTTACGGCTGTTTTATTTAAATTAACGCTGTATACTTGCAAATTACTCTGTACGGAGTAATATAAAGAACCAGAAGTTCTTCTGGTGCAGAATAATAAACTACTATAATAGTACGTATATACGTATAGTTACGTAGATATTTATCTACGTAAACTCTATTATTGTTGTATTATCTATGGAGCTCCTTTATTATATTTTTCTGTTAGTTTATCGCTCATAATGAGTAAGTTGAGTTGATTTCATGAATTTAGGTTTAATTAATTCCATGCTTTAATCTACTCTATGAATTTGTATGAGTAAATTGTATTTGTTCTTAGAGGGCAGGAATCCTAGAACAATAAATATATTTCTAAATCTAATCTATATCTAAAAGAAAACTGTAGCGCAGGGAAGCGGAGTTTTGGGGGATAACCCTTCCACCCCCTCAGAGCTAAGAGAAATTTTAAATTTTGATCCAATTTACTTAATTGGATAAATATTACTTATAGAATAGTGTAATGACCAATAAAATATCTCTCAGAAAGCCGTAGAACTCACCATTTTGAACCATTTGTCATAGAGATTTTCTGGGGGAGGGCACCCGCACCTCCATTGTTCTATATCCCACAGTATTAGTTGCGTCTAATGCCCCCCCTAGCCTTAATTCCTAGCTGCGCGATTGATAGAAAAACCTCTCACCTACTGAATGCCGGCCAAATACCATACCCATATTAATGATACAATTCTGTGATCCCTCATAAGGTGAAAGCCTATTACTAGTATTTCCGTGCATTTGTTATCTGCTATATTTTGACTACGGGTGTTCATAGGCGGGGTTCCCCATTCCACCAGAAATGGGGAACATTTTTGCCATTGAAGCTGTCTAGCGCCATCAATATATTGATATCGCAGCTCTTCCTATCCATTTCCTTGTACTATCCTACATCCTCAGTACCTAAACTACTCATTCATTTTTAATATAAATTATAACGAGATGTCTGCATAAATCATCACACAACCTAAACTTAAATTGATCATGCTCCCTCCCAAATATGAACTCTAATCTACTTATACTACTGCTGTTTATCGTAATTTGGAGAGTCATACTGTCTGTCTATTGCATTTTTTACAGGGAAATAAAACATTTTGAACTTTAACTACGTACTCAGGGAAATAGCTCCCTCTTGCAATGTTTGTATATGACTAGTGTTCGCCACTTAAAGTGAAGTCCCACCTGCTTCAGAAAAGGAGTAGACGAAATATGAATAGAAACTGCCGACATGAAATATTTTTTTTTGTGAAGGGTTTCTGAGGTCATCTGTTGATTGAGTACGTGTCATCTTGGCGTACCTTGCCTAGCGCTAAACGATTCGACATCCTTTTTCCCCCCTTTCTTTCTCCGCGCGGAAACTTGGGCATTGAAATATTCAATCAGGGCGGTGGTTCCGCATTCACTCGCCGGAGGGAACCACGTATTTCTTTTCGCGCCGGCGGAAATGAGGATGGTAATCTGACCGAAAGAGCTCGCCCCCCGTTGGAGGAAAGGAGTCTCCGCGCCATTGAGCGGGATTGGAGGGAGCCATGCATATTTTAATGCCCGCGATGACAGCAGCGATGAGTCTTTTCATTCGGCGGGACCCTGTACGGTCCCTTGGTGAAACCCTTCTGCAAAGAGATTGGTCCGCCGCACAATTGACTCGCGTCGCTTGCTCCTACGTCCTCCTCCGCCAGCCCCTCTCTTACACACGCGACTCGGTGCATCTTTAAAAATCGGAGTAGTGATATTTTCTGAAAACGAGCAGATTATAGTGAAAGTTTGCAGAGTTTTTCAATTTTTCACATAGTCTAATTGAAAGAGAAATTTTTCAGCTTTCTAAAGGTTGGACTTTTTTTACTTTCAATGGCATACAGGAATCAAAAGGAAGGGTGTGTGGACTCGCGGAGCAGCTAAAACGCTTGACTTTGGTTTCCGGTAGAATTCCCATTTAGTTTGCAGTGATTTCAAAAATTAATACACTTGCAATTTGCCGTTGCTAAGATTTAACGACGCGAAGGAAATTACGGAAATCGATTTATGCCATTGGAGCTGCTCCGGGATTCTTTATAATCATAATAGTTCCCCAGATGATATTTAACTTAAAATAGTTCTGCTGAGAAAAAGCTCAAAAAGTTCCTCTAATACTAGAATATCTAAAAAATAAAAAAGTATCTGAAAGATGATTCTACGTGAAGAAAACCCTGGAAACCGGCTCCTGCTGTAGGTATAGAAAACTGTAACTATTATTTCTAGTACTTAGACACTTTAGCCAAATTTCGCACATGAACACAGTTAATCTATCTCTTAAAAGGCGTACTTAAAACATACCCATTGTGCGAGCCACTTACTAGCTAACTTCTACTGTCGACTAACTCCTTACAAGGCATCAATACCAAATAATTAAGGAATTCCAAGGTGTTAAAAATATATCTTCAATTTTTCGGGTTGATCTGGCATTTATCTGTGTAATTAACTTTTCTATAGCCGATGACAATTTCTTCTGGACAAATTTTTATTCGATAAAAATTTGACTGTTTGGTAAGAAATACGTAATTTTTTTGGGAAATTTTATGTATTTTAGTCTATTTTTTTAAGTATTATTTTTTATGGCCGATTTTTACGATTTTTTCATTACTTACAATGATAATATTGCGATGTAATTGCTAAGCACCTTAAATTCAAGTTATGTATGTAAATTATGAGAGCATATAATATGAAGTTTCAGCAAAGCACCTTCCCTTCGAGGACAAAACATCTATTCTACCTTTTTTAGAGAATGATAATTTTTAGAGAAAATTTTGATGGGAAATATTTTTCTATTTTCAGCCGTTTTGTAATAACTCAGTATAAAGGGAGAGCGTGGTAACCAAGTGGGTTGAGTAGTTGGCTTTTGACCAAAGAGTGGCTAGTTTCAATCCTATCAATTTAGGATACTCTATACATTAATCCTCGATGCACGTGGTGGACCAGAGAAAGTAAATGGCCCTCCTACACTGAATATGAGATACATACCCATGGCTTAGTTCGGGGTGAGGTCTAACCTCACCTCTGAATGCCAGCCTTTGAGTTGAATCACTGTGAGAAAGTAGCTCTTTTAATTATTCTTCTTCAATTTATGACCACAAAAAGTTATATTTTCTAGAAAGTAAATCATAAAAATATACATTTTCACAAGGGCTTTTTTTGGCGATAGTCTCCCAATCAGATCTCTGGTGACTCCGAGGACAAGTACATTAGACGAAGATGTCGGGAAAGAGACATGAAACGTGAAATAATGAGAAGTTTATGCTAATTTGGAGAATTTAGAGATTTAGATGGAAAGACTGGAGTGGTATGGCATGGTAGTCTACAAAATCCAGAGAACGAAAGCACACATCTTGAGTGACGTATTATAGGTTCTCTATATTTGCCACCTTTCTTCGTAGTCGCCCAAGGCCCCCTCATCCCAATCCTGATTGGGCGAAAATTCCCACCTTTCGGGTTGAATCACTGAGAGTGAGTAGCTTATTCTGGGCAGAGCTCTTCCCTCGCCTATTCTTATTAAACGTCAAGTTGGAACACTGTGTGAGTGACTTACCGGGAGAAACACGTATAAAATTGGACTTAATATGCCACCCGTTTTTTTCCCATCGGAGCTTTCCGCTCATGACATCCGACCTTACGCTCTGCAGAAATCTGTGACAACACCATTGCTTCCAAAAGGAGTATTTCTTCAACCTCCCACCTCACATAATCGGTATTCCTAGCTCTTTGCTGGCTATATCTTCCGCGCCCGACGCGGAACAAGGGAGGCGCGGCGCGCGCAGCCGGACAGCCGCGGAATGAGAGTCTTTTGTCTTCTTAACGGACGCAGATGGCGCTGCCTCCGTGCGGAAAATATCGTCCTATTCCTCCCCCTCGCCTCCTTCGTGAGCGTCGAACCACCCTCGAGATGTTATTCCAAACCTCCTTTAGATGGCAACTATATCATTTTTGAGAAGAAAAAGACGAGTTCATTTAGGAGGGAAGGGGGTCACGAAACGATCTCCCAGGAGATATGTTTACGAGACTCGAATCAGTCGCAACGAAGAAATATCGAGTGTCAATGGGCCGAGGTGTATTTCTCGGCTCGACTACGTGAGTGGGTGGGCCGGAGATTTCTCCGCGATTGCGATGCCATCTTTCGGGAAACACGAGGAAGCAGGTGTTTGCCCATTCAAGGCACGCATCCAAAAGGCTCCCGGCCAATCCGATATCACCCCCGTCGTGCGACACAGCCGCGCGAATCGAATATGTGTACATGCGGTGTCCCTCCCACACAGACATACTCATCTCGGTTGAAGTCCGCCGGTGTTTTCTCGGATTTGTATCCGGCTGAGAAAGGCGTGGGTTGAGTTTGAGGTGAGAGTTAAAGCAGGGGGGATGATGTTTAAATCGGTGAGGGTCGCGAATTATCAGGTGTTGATTAGCCAAGATGTAATCTACGTAGAACAGTTAGATAGAAGTGATTATAAAACATCGAGAACACGGCCACCGCTACTAGTATAAAATCATTTTATTCCAATGCATCAAGTTTCATGGAATATGAGTTCTTTGTCTACAATATGGGTATTTTAAAATTGTTAAACTTTCAAAATATTTATATCGGTCCCCGAAATAGTGATAAAATTATGAAATAATGGTGAAGAGCTACACTCGTCACTGCGTGACTTACGGTTGGAAGTTCACGACGAACTTCAATCGTCATTTCAGAGCAAAGAGTTCATTCGTCCACGAATTGACCATATTTTTTTCTAAATACCCGCCTTTAAAATACTAAGTCTAACCACGGTGATAATTTTTACGGAGTCACCAGCAATGCAGTCTATAGCGAGCATCTCTTCGTGTTCAAAGTTCGGGCTATGCTCTGAGGCTGTGGCGCCGTGCGCACGACTTGGACTACTAGTCGCATATTATGCTCAGCAGTCCAAACCACTTTGTCCGGTATAGCCTACAAATTTCCACAGGGGATAATGACGCCTCGGTAGCTTAACTGGCTAAAAGCACTGGGCCGAAAATCGAGGGATCCCAGGTTCGAATCCCGGTCAAGGCGAGTGATTTTTCCTCTCTGGATTTTTCGCATGGCAACCTTCTTCCTTCGGAGAGTGAAACCGGGGGAGAGAAATGATTGAGAAGGCACGGGCTATTTAAGGGCTGCAATGACAATTGGTAAGGTAAGGTAAGATGATGCAGCAAAGTGAAAGCGATAACCTGCAATCTTCAAAGCCTTTCCTCGGTTTCTAATTCCCCGACACGCGACGTTTGTACAGTTCTTCTTTCCTCGCCCCTGGGCATATCAGGTAAGGATGATGGAACCGGGGTATTCGGCACCCTTGGCGATGAAAGCGAATGGTTTCGAATATTATTGGAACCTCGCCCGGGGAAATGGCAGCCACGTCGATTGCGTGCACACAGTTATCCCATTATTTGTATCCGTTACGTGATTTTTTAATACCGATGAAAATGACAACGAATCTCTTAAGATATCAGTTCAGTTAGTTTTCCCTCGCATTTTATCATGTTAGTGGGGAAAGCAGGACATCGAGATTCCACAATATTCATTCAACCTTCCATTTTTTTTTATTTCACCATCAGAATCAAGAACAAGATAACAAAAAAGACGTTCACCACACCGCCCCTTATTTTTCAAAATTTGGAAAAGGTAGTAATGTTTTCTTCGTCTAGTGAAATCAATTTTCGACTTATAATTTTTTTTCTATAAAATTGTGAGAATCCGTGCCTCAAGGGACTTAAACACTCAAAATGGATTTTTTTGGGGATAAAAAATCTGTTCCAATGAAAAACATGAACATGAGGATCTTAATTGTTTAATGCTGAGCTGAATCATCCTTCCCGGTTCCACGCTAGGGTGCCTCGTTTTGCCACTTTTTTCTAGGAGCGAATCGTAATGCATAGCGTAAAATGATACTGTGTGTTGCGGATTGCCTACCCACAAAAACTTATTTTGGGTACACGATAAAAGGTCATTTTCTCGATAATTAAAAGGATAGAGCTGACGTATTTGGTCTAAAATGTCAAGGAAAGACCAATTTTACACACTATTGGAAAAAATGAGTCCTTGCTAAAATCAAATTTAAATTATTTACATTTTTAACTTTTTTCGTTAAAAACTTCGAAATTTCAAGACAAAATGGCGAACAGAAGATATAAACCGATTTTGAAAAAAAAATCATATCTGTAATACCCACCCGAGTACGCAACTTTTGCCGGGTATTACGATTCGCTCCTTAAAAAAATGCTATACTCCATTCTCCACTGTATGACCCGACGGTTCTTCGAAACGGTGACCCTACGCGCAATATTTATTTTTTCTCTGCCCTTACTTTTCGAAAGATATTGATTATGGGAAGATGAATTACTTGGATCCTCAACAACGGTTTTTTCACCTCAATATCCACTAATCTTTCTGTCAAATCCCGCGCAATTTCCCATTTAAAATAATTGGGATTCAGCCATGTTCGGAGAGCCCTGAAAGGAATTCAGCCAGGCGTCAACTGTGCTTTAAACTACATAAAATTTGAGCCAAGCGCTCCGATTGGCCGTGACTTTACCCTATGGCTAAATGCTCTGTAAAACTGATGACTGTACGAATGATTTGTCAACCGGAGATCGCTATGTATCGAACACATCCGACAACAGGACAAACTCGCGGAAAATCGGAGCGCTTGGCTCAAAGATGCTGTAGTTAAAAAAATGGATTTTTCGTCCTAAACATAATTTGTAATTTTGGTTCATAACGGTATCAGCTGTCCTGGCTTAAAATTTCGTTACATAACTTTTCTCCATCCTGTATTAGAAGTACATTTTCTAGCAAACCTCAGGATGATTCCCGAGTCGTTGCTCGAAACGTCGACAGAAATGAGGTTTCTAACTCGATGGGAATCCCGTTAGAAGTTTACCCGCATCATTCGCCGGGAAAGTATATAAAATATTTTTTTGGTCTTTTGATCTTTTAACTTATAGCCATCACTCGATTACTCGAAAGGTAATCGGTGCGATGCCACCTTTACGTGGATAATGAGGCTTGTAAGTGTGTCTAAGAGGCGAGATCAATCGTGCGATCCAGTCGAAGGACGGGGCCGTCTGCTCCTTTGAAATGTCGGCTCGATCCTAGCGCCGTGGGAAACTCCTCGCGTGCCCGTGCTCCGTGCGTGATGCTGCCGAGGCGTGCTCCGCGTGTCCTTGGAGCTTTCACTCAACGAATGCACCGTACACAGGACGAGGCCTTCTTAGCCACTAGTGCGTACCTACGGCTAGATAGGGATATCGCTAGTAATGGACGCTTCCATTCCTGCCTTTACACTGATGCTGCTGTTCAGCAATAAAACTTGATATGACTGATGATTTAAGGCTTTACAGTTTGAAACGTTTCCATTTAGGAAAACAGAATAATACACTTTGCGATATTCAATAATATATATATGAAAAAGCACTGGTTGCATGACATAGTTGCATCATAAGGTGACTATGTTATGAAACCCGTGCTTTTTCGAATATATGAGTGAACCGAACAAAATTCCATTTAGCTTTTTTATTTTTTTGGGATTTTACATAATAAAATTTAACACGGATGGATACATACATAAGATGCCTCTTAAGGCAAAAATTATACTGTAAAAATAATTATAATCTAATTTTTTATCCAGTTTATGTTATGAGTGGGTATATTAGGAAGAATTTCTATGAAATTAGTAGTATTTTAATGGATTTAATGGCATTTTTTTTATCCACGATAAAAGAACATAAATGTTAATTTCCACAGTTTTAATTAAAAACTCAACGACCGACCATGGTTTCATCACATTTTGTCAATTTCAAGGCGATACAACAATAGATCTTTCATTACTTATACCCAGGCCAAGATAGGAGGTGGGGGCTTAGGAATCACTCCTAACTTTAGACACTGGTTATTGATATACGCGTTGAGATGGGCTGAGTGGAAATTATCATTTGTTCTTTTATCATGAATATATAGAACTTCCACAAAATCAAGCCAGAAACGATTGATGGATATTATTTTGGTTGAAAACTGAGCAGATTCAGTCAATTGGCTGTGTCAAAAACGTAAATATAAATATAAAAACTGAAATGTATATCCTTTTTAATTTCAAATTGGTGTTTTGAGCTAATTAATCTTTGAGGGCAATACAGACGAGGTTATAAAAGATGTGTTTTCTGAGCTTTTATTAAAACATTTTTAATCACATTCACCTGTATATTCTGATTTGCACCTGATTATAGCGCCCAGTAGCCCTTATTTCTCATAAACTCCTATTGAGCAAAATGTTTACGCAGGAGTTTATGCCTTGCACTCATAAGTGAGTCCCATCTTTCTGATAGCTTATGGTGCCCTCCTCAAGCCACTCAAGCAGGGATCGGGCAGCCTCTGAAAAATCTCTGCCACCCTATCCCTGCCATCTTCCTTTGAATTACTGAAACCATATCATTCTTTTATGCAGTGATGGCAATGAAAACTTAATGGAAGTCAAAAAACAGTAAAATTTCAATATTTTCGTTCCCGGGAGCGAAATGTAGAAACTAAACGAAAAAGAGTTAAACCTGTGGAGCTAAACTCAGGGTCGTAACGAAATCGGAGTCAAACTTTAAAAGCTACTTCGGGTCGAAACTAAACTAAAACTCTGAGACGAAACGAAGCGCAGATAATGTTTCGCACCGGAGGGACCACGTCGATCATTTTCGAACGGTTTAGTTTCGACCCACACACCGAGTACGAAGTATGGTTGAATGAAGTAGAGGTTCGGCTTACCGCCATTGGATGTACGGGGCACTCATACTTTTACCACAAACAGGAGAACGGTGAACGCAAACTGGCCATTCAATTTTTAAGCTCAATGTTTTAACCTCTCTATATTCTGACATGATTTAACCTCTCTACACGCATGTCAAACGTAATGGGTCGAAACTATTCCCTCTTATTCCCCTCCACCCAACTTCTGGGATCGAAACTTAACTCTGAGTATTGTAGTTTCGATTAATTTAGTTTCGTTCCCGGGAGTAAATTTTCGTCCCGGGTCGAAACTAAACTCCTTGGTGATTTTAATGCCGTGCGAGAAGGAAACTAGTAGCGGTGTTTCGATTAATTTAGTTTCGTTCCTGGGAGTAATGTTTCGTCTCGGGTCGAAACTAAACTCCTTGTTGATTTTAACTTCGTGCGGGAACGAAACTAAACCTAGGCCTCGTATTTTCGTTTCCCTCTGGGTCGAAAAGAAGCATTTTCGTTTCGTTTCACTTGCCATCCCTGCTTTTATGATAACCCTGTACATCATTGTGAAACCGGTTTAGAGAGAGTGATGCGTCCTGTTCAATGTCATTTTTAATTTCTCTCTCTCTCTCTCTCTTACGGATGGTTTGCTGTGGCTTTTGGATGAGGTGACCGAGACAACTGACAGATGTATGCATGCGAGAAGGACAAGAACGCATTTGCTCCAATTGATGCTCTAGAAGTCATGACCACAAGCTATCGGGGCGAGTCACAGAATTGACGTTGTGTCTATCCGTCTTCTCCTTGTCAAGTCCGAGTTCACCGTGAGCTCATGCCCTATACTCGCTGATGGTGAGGAGGCCCAATACGCCATTTTGAAGTGGCCATCTTAGAATGTAAGACAATCGGGTTGCATGCCTTCAGGATAACGTTGATCTTATTGCTAGCCATTTTCAAAATACGCGAAAGAATTCTCGTAATATAGAAATTTCTTGGTTTCTGACCATCCGCCCTCCCCGGTTCTTATGTCTTGGTGGAGAATGTTGGTATGGTATTTTGAAGGAGACGATAGAAAGCTCGGGTCATTTGCGCCATGAGAGAAGGGTAGGTAAGGAAGGGTGGAGAGATATCCGGCGTCGGCATTAGCCTGCTCTGAACGAAAGGTGTCATGGGGACCACGGCTTAACGTCCCATCCGACGGACGGAGTGTTGCGCTTTAAATTTTCTCCACTTAACGTTCAAGCAGGGATCGGGCAGTCTCTGAAAATTCCCTGCCACCGCCAGGATTTGAAACCGAGCCCGCCGCGTGGGTAGCCAACACTCAAGCCACCACACCAACCCGATCCCCTGGAAAAGTTTTACGCATAGTTAAACAATTAGAAATAGTAATCATGTACAGTGTTACATTAATGCAGAATTTACCTGCAAGTTAATTGCGAAAATTATTCGCGCAGCATAAATGTTTACGCTACACATATGATAGCAGTGGCCACGAAACGGCGATAAGCCCCTGAGTTGATATATGCAGAAAAACGCAAAATAGGCATTGTCTTAATATTCAATGGATGCCCACAGTCAGACCTCCTGAGGTAATACTTGTTTCTCAAAATGAAAATTCGTCTCCTTTACTTTAAAAAATCTGAATTTATTAAAATTTAATCTGAGGTTCAAAAGCATTTGTGAAGTATTGAACTTGCTGAAGATTTGTAGCGAAATAAAATTACTTGTTTAGCGGGGACATCATTTTTTTTAACCAATTGTTTCCAAATATTCCGTGGAGTGCGAAAGAATTTTTATAAATTTGAAAATGTCGTAGAGTTTTGAACACGTAAGAATGCGAGACTAAGTAATACATCCCATTTAAGGCGAATCTTGGTTTCCGGGTTGTCTTCCGCATCTAATTATTATTATTAATACATATTGCTGCAAGTAGGCTAATGCCTGGTGGCAGTATTATATTTACACGCATAAATAAAAATCTACCTATTTAATGACAAAGTAAGAAACAGAAAAGGTACAGATAGAAAAAAATAATTCATAAATTCTAATATTATACAACTAACAATTGAACATTGATCCAAATAACTCAATTTCAAACTCACTATAAAATACATTAATTCTAATGTCATACAGCTAACAATCAACATTAACCCAAACAACCCAATTTCAATCTCTCCCAAATAAAAAACTACGTATTTAACCAATAAATGATGAAAACTTATTCCTAAAAAGTTTCGCGTTTGTGGGGAAGATCTTAAAAATAACATTAACTAGGTCGTTTCACTCCTTTATTCCTCTATGTAGGAAGAATATTTTCAAAATGTCTGTTTTCTGTTTTTATAACTCAATTTTGAATTTATGAACATCCCTTCCTATGTAGCAGGATGATTTCAGCTTTAGGCCTATTTCTTTCCAACTCCGCTCTATTGTAAAGGCTTTGAGCACCCCACATAGCCTATTTGGTTCTTCTCACTTTTAGAGATTTACATCCTAAATAACCTAGCATATCTGTTACACTTTCCCCCTTATATGTTTCCCTTGTGTATACCTGGCTGCTTTCGCTGAACTTTTTTAAGCTTGAAAAAGTCATTTTTACAATCAATTTAATAATTATCTTCTTGACGACTGCTTCGCCGGCGTTTCAGTTGAAATTCAAACTTGAATACGCCTGCTGACACCAGAGAAACTGTCGCCACGAAGATGAATCGACGCGGAGGACCACCCGAAAACCTAAATGCACCTACTGCACCAATCCGCGGAAGCCTACCTCACCGTACCACATTTTAACCGAAATTACTGCACAGGAAAAAATGTGGAAAATACGTGAACTCTAGAAATGTAGCTTAATCACTGAAAAAGACTGCGTAATAACAGTATGCATTTCTTCCGTACCTCCTCGCATTGCCTCTGCGCACTTTCAAGTCAGTTTGGAAATTACCCCAGCGTTCACAAGCGCTAAATGGTACTGAACTTCCACTCTAGTAAATCCTCCCCTCTTCTCCCATTGTGGAAGAAGTGCTGCTCGTTTTCCTAGTGAGAAATGGGTGGTGGAATCCACGTGGAACCCACGTGGAATCCACGTTGAGTGGTGGATATTTGGTGGTGGTGGATATTGAGTGGTTGGACCCACGTGGAATCCACGTTGATTTCAAGTGGATTTGTGGTGATTATAATAAAATGTTAAACAGAATTTCTAATTTGTGGAACTTAACTCTCTGGTGACATTGCGTCATTTATCATCCTGAAACCACGCTAGTTATGTGAAAATGTATCGCACATTCTATTTTTATATAATTCGTGGAAAGGCAGCCATTAGAGCACATGAAAAATCGTAGACACATATATAGAAGGTTTAGATATAGAGTGGTTGAGGTTTTAATGGTTTTAGGAAAGCACCTACTGCTGTTTTAATTTTTCCACCAAATTTCCACGTGGGTTCCACGTTGATTCCACGACCAAAAACACGTGGTATCCACGTTAATTCTCCACGTGGGTTCCACGTGGATTCTACCACCCATTTCTCACTGGGTTCCTTTTACTGAGACGCACTAGAGACTAATCGGGAGTAGCTGTTCTGGATTTCTAAGCCTCCGCGTCTGTGTTATAGCGACAAAGAACACTCCAAGAAGAACCAATTATAGTTCAGATATGTATGTGCGGCTGTAATTCAGTGGTCTCTGTAACCTCAAGGCTGGTGGAGCCCTTTCCATTGCAAACGAGGCAAATTTATTGACATTTGAATCCATCTTTTGATGCGGTATTCTCTGAACGTGACATGAATGTGGGAAAATCTCTACTATGCCTATTTATTCCTTTGATCCCTTTGAAACCTTTTAGCGCCATCGTGCGCTAGTAAGGTGGATATTCACGTTTTCTGTGAGGTAGCTTAATAAGGCTGAAAGGTTTACTGTTCACGGAGACGCGAGAAATCTACTTTGCAGCTACCATCTAAAAATAGATGGTCACGAACTTGAAAAGGTTGAAAAATTGGACTATTTTACCAGCAGTTAAGAGAAAAACTGGAGAATCTGTAGGGATATCAGTAGTAAAATTGTTAATGGGAAAAAAGGCGTTTGTGTACTGGATAGAGAGGGGGATGGGAGGGGGAGGAGGATAGAGCGTTGCTGTGTACTAGTGTAGAGAAGAGGGTAGTGAAGATTCTGATTTGGAGACTAACGCTTCATGATGCGAAAATGTGGATTCTGAGATGAGGGAAGGAAAAAGACTGGTAGGGTTCGGGATGAGAGGGTGGAAGAGAGTGTAGTGGATAAGAAGAGCTAGACATGGTGGACGAGGAGAGGAAACTTATAGCTCTCTCCGGCCAGTGAGGACGACATCTTCCTAGTGATTCCCCCTGGTGATAGCAGTGAAAATTAATTAATTTATTTATCAAATCGAGTGAAGTAGGAGAAAAGACTATTTATTTATTTATGAATACCAGTGACGAAAGAGAAAGACTATTTATTTATTTATTTATTAAATACACCAACGGAAGAAGTTCGCCATGAAATAATATTTGACTTAGCCGGGATTCGAACCCGGATATCACGATTGCCGATCAGGTTTGTTAGCCAGTGTGTTACACCACCAAGTCACACCTTACCGGCAATCGCGAGATCCGGGTTCGAATCCCAGCTAAATCGAATATTTTTTCATGGCGAACTTAACCCGTTAGTGTATTTGAATTTGCACCCGTGCGCGTGACTGCGTACCAAGTCACTTGTTCCTGCAGTGCTTTATTTATTGAAATTGTTTATTTTTTGTCATAATATTAACGTAGATTATCTTTGGCATGTCGATATTTCATAGTTCATAGTACAGTGGTAGCCTGACGGTGGTTTTACCGGTTCCCCACCGTCCCTAGGGTGAATGCCGGGCCAATACCACTCCCGTACCAGTGTTCAACTCATGTAGTGCTGAAGAGGCGAAAGCCAAACCAGCTTCACGAGATGCTTTGTTATTGTTATTTTGTGATAATGTTAAATTTATATTTTTTGTTGTATATCCTCGTGGAATAAACATTGTTGAACTGAACTGAACGGCGCCGACGCACAGTGGGCTAGAATCGAAAAAAGCTGGCCAAAACCTCAAAATCGATTTTTTTGAGCTAGGAAATTGAAACTTCGCATACACATTCTCAAATAAATTGTGCATAACTACCCAGATTATTTTGGTCCTGTGTTTTCACTTTAACAATATATGTGAGGTCAAAGTTGAGCAAATTTAGCGAAAAACGACCACCCTCGATTTTTTTCTGAAAATTGCCGACTTTATCCTCGTGCAGTGGTTTTATAAATAGTTTTATCGACAAAACTGTTATACCATCTTAATTGACACTTCTTATTCTTTTATTTGAAGGGTTTTTAAAGATTTTGTTTCATCAATAACCATAGATACATAACAAAATGGCGGAGCCTGTTTTCAACCCATTTTTTCACATAAACGTAGAAAAAAAGTAGACATTGTCACCGGCTTACACTAAGTAACTTATATCATGTCGTTCTTTGAAGCTTCTATATTGTGAATCTAAAGTCAAACCTTGCACCAATTTGCAACCCCGAATTTTAAATAGTTTTTTCGAACGCACGGACGACTCCGGTTCTGGCCGGTGGCGGCGGAGAGTACGGCGACGCGGCAAGCGGGGTGATGCAATATGGTCTCATTCACTTTTATTTGTGGATAACAGATATATTAGTGACAGAAAATAATCACCAGAAAATAAAATTTATAAATATTGCTACGAATGACTCTCATTATGCAATCGCTGGGCACTGCAAGAGGTGCACTGAAAGGTTTCCTTCTTTGAGTGCATTCCATGGAAAATGGACTTAAATCGCGTGCTTAAAGTGTGGAAACGGACTCTTTTACTAACTAATAAACTTTTTAACAATAACAGATTATATATTTCTTAAACGTGATGGAAAATGGCTCAATAAAGTACTTGATTTTGCCGAATTTTTCCAAATCAAGTACTGTCTTGGTGCTTGAAGAGTTCATTATTCTTATCCAGTAAGGTTATTTAATTTATATTCTTGATTTAAAGCAATTAATAACTATTCCTTATGCAGCACAATTTACATGTTGCTCTAGTTTAGCCAGTGCAGATGGACGTCAATTCATTTTTTCAGGGTTATAGCGAGAGAACAAAAAGGAGGAAAACGAATGCAAAAGGAAGATACAGTGACCATCCTCGGAGGCAAGAACTCTTGCCAAGTGGATAAAATGCAACCCCGAGTATTATGTTATGTCAGATTAAGAGGCCCTCTCACTAAGTTTATGTGAAAAAATGGGTTGAAAACAGGCTCCGCCATTTTGTTATGTATCTATGGTTATTGATGAAACAAAATCTTTAAAAACCCTTCAAATAAAAGAATAAGAAGTGTCAATTAAGATGGTATAACAGTTTTGTCGATAAAACTATTTATAAAACCACTGCACGAGGATAAAGTCGGCAATTTTCAGAAAAAAATCGAGGGTGGTCGTTTTTCGCTAAATTTGCTCAACTTTGACCTCACATATATTGTTAAAGTGAAAACACAGGACCAAAATAATCTGGGTAGTTATGCACAATTTATTTGAGAATGTGTATGCGAAGTTTCAATTTCCTAGCTCAAAAAAATCGATTTTGAGGTTTTGGCCAGCTTTTTTCGATTCTAGCCCACTGTGCGACGAGAGGAAAACGTTTTCCGTGCCACGAGTAGCATGGGAATATTTTAAATCTCTCTGTATGGTGCTATCTTTTTGGGAGGAGTTGCCCTGGTGGTACACTCGCCCTTCCGATTTGGGACCCAACTCAATTGGACGCCCGGCCGTTGCCCCGGCAACTGGACTAGACCTTCTAACCCCATATTCGTACGAGTCCGCGCCCAACTTATTGCGTTACCAGTGTTTTCTCTTAACCAAATATTGTAATACCAATGCAATAAAAAAATTGACAATCGGTCTCTCCTAACTCTAAACCCGCGAAATAAAAAAGTTACTCTTATTTAAGAATTACTAACATTTTTAAAGCATTTTGGAATTATAAACGGATTTCTAGCGTTGATAACAATAAAGTGCGTAAACACTAGGTACTAAGATTGTAATTCCAGAAGTTCGTTATTTGTAACGATAAAATTTCGTCTTAAAATTGCTAGCAAAACAAAGGATGCATTTCAGCGTGTAAAAAAATGTAATGCGCAATAAAATTTATCACTGCAAAAAGACAGTATAGACACTTCAGAACGGATTCCTATTACAAGGATAATCATAAATGAGTGGGAGGGTCGGGCATAATTGCCGAGGAGTGGTCCTAAGGTCTCGCTGAGTCTCAGGCCGGGCCTTAGAGCATCCGACGATTGCTACCTCAGTTGTCACTTATCCTCCCCCGCATCGGCTATAGCCCACTTCTAGTGATTTGCCTTGAAAAATCCACGACGGCTGTACCCGACGTTAGGGTTCTGCGTATGAAAATGATCGTCAGCTGTGCCCGACGTTCGGCGCAGAAGGAGATGCGGGAGACGCCTAAGGCCTAAGGTTTAATTGGAGTGAATACAAAGTGGAAAGAAGGTTGTGAAAATTTTATAAAAGCTTATAATGCAAGGGAATCGGATAAGAGAGAGGAAGGTAATATAATTTTTAGAAGGGTGATTTGGCCTAAAAGAGGCAGAATGATAATTTACATTAAGACAACTGTGAAAAAAGTCATAAATAGTCAAACAATCAATTCAGATTTCGTGAAAGCTTGATGATACCTTCGGAGAATTAATTCTTATCTAATTAAAAATACTAAATAAGACTGTTGAAATTCGCGGTGGTCCATTCGGTGTCAATTTTAATAAATATAAACCAGATGACCAGATACCTTTTGATCTTAGAAAATGGAGTGTTTTCGATGGCTCTGTCTGTGCTCAATTATATTCGCGGCTTCTCATGGAACCAGGGAGTTTTTCTGCCTCTGAAAACCTACCTGTGGGAAAGAAGAGAAAATATATTAGCGAATGTTTGGTAATTCAAAGTTAAGTACAATTAATAGTTAAACGGATACGTTAAAAAATGCGTAGTAGAGTTGTAAATACATCTTGAAAATACACAATTCAATTGTGCCCTTATCGCCTTACAATCTCTTGGCAGTAATTTTAGTCACCTTGAAATGTTCAAGGTCTGTAGATGTTGGTCAGCATTTAATTGCGAGCACCCCAGAGAATATTTTTATTCGTAAAAGTGCTACAAATGCGGCAAATAAAATTTTGAAGTTTCATATGTCAGCATCCATCGCGTTTTAATTGGCTCATAATCGATTTATATTCTTTTAAAAAAAATAAAAAATTTGAAGGCCCTATATCTATTTGCATTTAGCTTTATCGACAAATTTATTCGAATAGTAATATTTATTTTTAATGGAAACATTTGCAACCTCTAATTTGATACAAATTCGCAGCATAATTATCGCAGATCCATATGCACATCCCTTTAACCATTAATTAGTTGTGTCGGGACTATTTAACTAGAGGGGCTTTTTTTTGGTGAATAAATCTTACATTCAGTTAAATATTTTAGTAATTTGCGTCCCATATATTCTCATGACGTACTTCCTATTTCTTTCCAGGCTATTTTTGTGTTCTGATGCAAGCATTTTGTATCATAAATAGCGTTTTGACCCGCCGGAGTCATGAAGAGCATTTTCCACACTAAAGATTGTTCTTTTCCTATTTTCCCAAGGACCACTGTGTGGTAGCAGTTTAGTCACTGAGAACAGTGGTCCACGACTGAAGTGTATTCTTCTTGCCAAGCCTACCTTATACCTGGCTCTTTCTCCTCACCTGTAGTTTGAGCCAAGATGCTTCACGAATGGACAACCTTTGAATACAAGATTCCGTCCTTCTACCACCGTCTCATTACACCCTTTCCCGTAACTATCGATAGCACGAACGTATATATTATTCTTTTTTTCACTTTACGATGATATGAGGGTAGCCTTTTAACTTTCGGGAATGAAGAAAACTAAAAGAGGTACAATAATGCAATTTTTCATTTTTTTTCAAAGTACTCTCCGCGATAGTCAATGCACTTTTGATTCAATGGAACCAGTCGTAATGGCTTTTATTCTATTCCGAAGTAGGGGTAGTCAAAATGGCTCTTTAGTTGGCATCGACCGTATCTTCAGAGGTCTGGAAGCTCTTTCCTCGTAGCATATTCTTGATTCTGGGGAATGTGAAAAAATCATTGGGGCCATCTCGTATAGCGACTTGGGTACTTTGACACGCCACCGTTTTAAAACTATCAGGACGATCTTAATGAAACTTTGCATGGGCATTAACCAACTCAAAAGATTGTTTATAAATATCATTTATAGTTGCTAGGTGATAAGGAATGTTCTATATCCGACACTTGAATGGCTAGCCTCGTAGCAACAAATAGAATGAGGGCTCAAGGGGAGCCCTTCAGGGATACAACACACCGGGGCCGGGAACCAAGTCAGAGACTTATACGCCCGATCAGCCGGGGAGGGGGAGGAAAGGAGGGAAAAAGGAAAGAGGTGCCGCCGCGATAGGAGCCCGACGACGTCTCTGGGGTAGGGAAAGGGTAGGAAGGGACGGGACGGGGAAAAACGCCTTAACGCTGTAGAAGCGAAAAGGGCCCACTAAATAGCGAAACTAGGCAAAGCCATTTCTGTGCCAGCGATTTTAGAGGATTATCCTATGAGGAAGAATAATCCAACGATCAAATCGCTAGAGCCACGTAGCAACAATGATGCCCTCAAGCGTCGAACGGCTGAAAGGCTACATTATTTTGCAGTGGCTTTTTGTCATTAAAAAAAGTGCTGCGGCAACTTCTGCCATTTTTATTATCACTGCCCATTTCGTCGTCTCATTACCGTAATATCGTTTTGAAGTAGCAGCTTTTTGAACTACGAGATGTATTATGAAAATTATGGGAATTTTAGTTTTTCGGAGAAAAATATTAATGTGTCTACATGTATTTTTTGCCCTTCAAAATATTCCCCAGAAGATATTATACTCTTGAACCGCGCTTCTTCTAATCCTTGAAACTCTTTTTTAAATCGATATTTGGGATATCCTTTAGATCTGTCAGCGATTTCTATCAACGTCTTCTACGCTGGTAAAGGGGCGGCTCTTTCAGGCTCTCTTTATATTTGGAAACAGAATAAAGCCACATGAAGCCATATTTGGCGAATATGGAGGCTGTGACATCATTATAGTATTGATTTCGGCCAAAAAGTCACGGACAAGCGGTGAAGTGTTGGCCGAAAATCTCCGAGCTCATAAAATACGTCTAACCTTAGCGGCTGCCACAGAAAACGTAAACTATCTGAAACGTTTATCGTATTTCAGGTGCGTGTTTACCAATGCAATAAAAAATTGACAATCGGTCTCTCCTAACTCTAAACCCGCGAAATAAAAAAGTTTCCTTTATATTCTGGACACAATTCGTACATCTTGCGTGTAAACGTATGAATGCACGCTATTATTTCAACTTACGATCGCTCGGATAATCAGTTACAGGACTTGGGTAATACACCCTCCATCTTAATTACACCTCTCTCCCCCAGAACTCCTAAATAAAACCATCCCTTAGACCCTTGATCCCCGACGCTGGAAAAGTTAATTCTGGCCGTCTCCGCCCGGGGGCACCAACGCCGCTGCCCTACCCCACGTACTTCCGACTATTTTTTCCGCACTACCTCTATCTTGCGCCACCAACGGATAAAGTTGGAAACGATATCAGGTGCACGCGGAATAGCGTTGCATCCTAGGTCCCGCGTGTGCTGAGACTCCGTGCAACTTTTGGATTGGCCAATTACTCACCGCTGCCTTGCTGCGTTTCGCTGGAAACATTTTTCGCCGAGGCGTTGCAAAGAAAAGCCATTGTTTTCTGCGGGCAGAGAGCAACCCACATGAGGTCGGTTGAAAGTTGCATCTGCTGGAGAGCGCCGAACGTTTAACTCTGCTGCTTGGAGCTTTTAGGAACTGCGATTTTTTAGCGTCGGCGAGTAATCGAATTTTCACCCTCGAGAAATGTATTCCACGTTGAGAAGGATAACTTCCATAAAGTTCAATCGGAAAACTGGGAAAGAATCACCGACGGGATAATCTTGGGGGAAGAAGTGGTATGTGTCTTGCAGTAACGCATCGCTTCCTAGGGATTTGTTATTGCAATAGGGTGAACGCATAAATTTAAAACTCAAGTGCTTGTGGCAGCTGCAGGAGATAATACGGAAGTGTGGGGTAAAAACTATGGCAACAGTAAAAAATATATCGTGGCAGGTGAATGATCAAGAGTTATCAATCATTAAATTAGTTCAACGCAGCTCTCCACTCAATTCTCCTATCAGCATGTGTATTATATTTACGCATGCCTTCTCTGTTAAACCTTTGGTTACTTGTACCATTCTATGTTTACCTATGCAATTATTTTAATTGCTTAATTTAATCCAGATCCTTAATTTAATCCATTGGCCTTCACTCCAAAGTGAACGTAATGAGCTATACCGCTCATGCAACTGGAGAACTGGTTAGTGTAGCTACACAATGCCACCGTCCAATGGCGCTAGCATACAAGTGCGCAGTTTTGCAAGAAAATGGCTCATACCATTGTTTTTTTTATGTCTGATTGTTGTCCTGGGCGCGGTTTTATGCTGTTCTGGGTGTCCGAAGTCACAGTTGTCCCTTGTTAGTAATGTTTCACAAAACTCTATTGTTCCAACCCTGGGTTTGAACTGCTAGATAGTAATCATTAATGACTACTAGATAGTCATAATCAATATCTAGTAGGCAGTACTGTAGTTGGAAAAATATTTAGGCGGTACTCACCAAAAATTCCAACAGCTGAACATATATTTTACATCCGGCCGCGAAGGTATTTTAAACGGTACGCTTATAACGAGTTTGGATTTTAGGGGGTACGCCGTACCGGTCCAACTACAGCACTGCTAGTAGGTAAAACCTATTGATAATGACTAGGGGAAGGTTGTCTAAATCGCACCGATATTGGAAAAAACGAATTAACTCAAAAATATGTGACACAATATAAGTTTTTAATACTGCTTAATATGAGGTGGAATTGTCTACTCTTCTCACAAATTTTGGGGGCAATCAATTCCAAGTTGAACACATGAATAAAAATTCCATTTCAAACCTCTGCATACAGTGCAATTTAGGCAACCGGTTTCCCAAATCGTACCACTGAAGGCCAACATTAAGAAATGATGTTTTAACAACAATATGATGCAGAGAGACAAGTTATTAAATGTTATTTTTTTAGATCCCTTCACAAAGCAAACATTTACATTAAAATACCATTAACATGAGGAACGAAAAAAGGTAAATAAGTCATATCTTTGACTTTTATAATAGATGTAGTTTTTTTGCTTGATAAAAAATCTGCAATGATTGAAATATAATTTATTAGTCTTTTGAAAAATTGTTCACGATTTGGAATAGTCTTTTCACGGCATCTTTTTTTTTAGTCTTCTTACATCGCAGAGGTGTAGTGAGACGTGGTGCGATTTTTGAGCGACCGCCATTTTATATTTTATCATTTCCACTGGATAAACACGTGATCATACCACGTTGTAATTACTTAATAGCCCCAAATGAAACAAAATAGACTTAAAAAATACGGTAAGTAGCTAAAACTATGTAAATACAACTTATTTGTTTTCGATATTCTTGTTAAAAGACGAAAGGAAAAGCAAAGGAGACAATTATTTTCTTAACCCTTAACCGTTGACATGCAATTCTTGTTACACTACCAGTGACGTGCGGTCCGGGAGACCGCAATAAATCAAAAATTCATAAAATATTGCTACGCCATTTTTATTGTTTTGTTTAATTTTTCTTTGAATGCTTAACTATTTTAAAACTTATATTAAAATTTTCACACTCCCAATACGAACCAATTTGTCATAAAAAAATTGTGATTTGAAGCAGGATCAAAAACCTGATGCCAAAAACGCTTGAGTTATAATTATCACATTTATGTATCAATATTTCGCCAGATTCAAAAAAGGCCTAAAATGTTAAAGTTGGAAGGCTAAATAGCAAGTAGCCATGAAATATATCCCGCTTATTCCTTTTCTTCATGCATTCTTAGTAAGTAACGTGCGGTGTCACAGACCGCTAATCGAGTTCAATTGCAAATTTACAGAAATTAATAAAAGGAACGTTAATTTAGGGAGTGGGATGTCCTTGTTATGCAAAAATATGAAGCTAACGAGAATTATAGATATTTTGAAATCTTAATTTTGAAAATATTCATAATTTTAGAAACGCAGCGGTCTCTCAGACCGGTTAAGGGTTAATACCTACGCTCCTGACTTGTCATGACACTGGTGGCCACAATTGAAGTGTCGTGTGCTTGGTGATGAAAGAAGTTCCAAATGAAGCCATTAGGTTGCATATATATATCTAATACAATGGTTTCTAGGATGGTAGTGCAATTTGGAAAGCGGTTCGATTTAGGCAACTCTCCCCTATATAGTCGTTAAAACCCAGGGTCGGTACAATACAGTTTTGAGGAGCATTACTTAGTGATTTATTTCCCACTATCAATAAAAGAAAGGAAAACTAACTTTAAATTTACTTTTACTGCAGTTCGACATGGCTTTAGGGATAATGGTTCTCCCGACTCCTTTCCATTTTTACAAAATCGCCTCCATCATCTGTCACATATTCTTCGCTCCTGTTTTGGCGACCCCCTGCTTTGTGGAAACTCTAGTTCGAAGTCATCGAAGTGAACGACTTCTCCTTTCCGAGCGATTAACTCGCTCTTCCGGTAAACATGTTGACGTCTTCCGTCGCCGTCAATTGCGGAGCGCTGCGTCCGGATGACGCGACCAGATTGAAAAGGAGTCGTCTTCAAGTGTGCTGCTTCACGTCGTGTGAGCATGTGGCGCCACGACGGCCAATTGACGACCTAGCGCCGAATTTTGACTCCACAAATCGCAACTCATCCACTTCGACAGTCCCTCCGATCAGATCAGCACCGTCATTCCACTTCGAATCCACCACTCAAGTGTCTCAAATTTGAAAAATACAATTTTGTTTTTAGATTTCTCGTGAAAGCGTAATGCTATTTTTCTTCGACTGACTATCATGTGACATAGTTTATAAAGTATGACTTTTATAAAGACTTGTACGGGTGTTATCAATTTTGGTTAGTTCCAAATGCAGTTACTAAAAAATTACACACTATTTTTTGGGAGAATTTTTCACGAGGCTAAAAAAATCTCTTTACAAGCTCGATCGAGAACTTCGTATCGCAAAATGCAATCTATTGGTCTATTACATGGTAAGAGGCAGAAATTCTGCCTGAAAAATATTCGAAAAATAGGAAAGGCTAAAAATTTTCGAGATTAACATATCTACTTGCATATTTGAATAATAGTACCTTCACCTCACACTCATTCGTGGCGAAAGAGTTTGTGGCAGTGGCGTAGCCAGGGGGGGAGTCCAGGGGTCCGGACTCCCTCCCCCCGAAATATAAAAACCCAATTATTTTCCTTCATAAAAGAAAATAAAATATTGAAAAAATCATGAATTTACAAGACGTTTCTTTAACAAATGAAGTTTTTTCGATTATGAAAAGTTTTAAAATTTGTTTAACATCCTTACCCTGTTTTACCCTGTTTTTCAAAAATTTTCCCCCCTGGTTTTGGGCCCCCTCTAGAACGAAATTCCTGGCTACGCTGCTGGTTGGTGGAGTAAGTTGTCGACAACATGTTGAAAGAGAAAAATTCTTCCCTAAAAATGTTCGAAACATAAGGAGGATAACAAACTTTTGATATAAACGAACTCCAAATAGTACTTTCACCTCACACTCACTTTGCGGCACATATCGTAGAAAGATTCAAGCCACCGTGCGCTCCTCACGACTTACTCTCAACATTTTTTTGATTTTATAGCAATAGAAGAGAAGAATGTGGTGTCTTCCTTCACCACGGATCTAGATTCGGCCGCAAGAAATGGATTCGAGCCTCCTCGTTTTATACAGTGCTGCGTGGAAGTATCAAAGGGGACAAAACGAAAACTTACCACGTCTGCTATTGTCCACCGCACGCTACCACTTAGAGAAGTCTTGCCTCTTCACGATTCGGAAAGAGGACGAATTCTGGTTTTGCGGAGAGGACTACTCTCCTTAGGGAACCGCACTCTATCGAAGAAAGTGGCCAAGGAAAGGAATTTCGGCTTCGGTCGCACCTGTTTCCACTTACGAGTATCCCACAGCGAAATGTCCTGGACAACAACGATTCTACGGTCCCCCACAGCGGCGAGTCTCCAGAAAGTAATGGGACATCCAATGGTGAGATTTCACGGAAGTCCTTCAACTCAGCCGACACCCCTGAGTGTCTCAACAATGCAGTGGGTTAACGGTGCGGGCGTGAAGCGGTCATTCCCTCAACACTTGCAGAAGCGCCGTCTTATTCCCACAGGGCTAAAAGCGCCGGTAACGGTCATTTTGACCGACAGGTGTTTCCTCTCATTGTGGTCATGTGTGTAAATGATATCTATCGTAAATTGTATTTTGAAGTACGATTATTTTATTTTTTGGTCATATTTATAATATTTTCAAATGAGAAATGAAAAATTTCAATAATTTAGTTTTTCAACTTGAACTTAAACTTTGGTAGGTAAACTCTGAGGTAATCTATGCAATTATCCTTTGACATAACCGCATAGCATGAAAAAGAAATTGTATACAAGCATGCAGAAAATAGGCTAACGTGGCTGCTACTGGTAATGAAAAAATCTGATTTTAAATGGCACAAATAATAAGCAGAATATTAAGAATACTAGTCAAAATGACAGCTCAGGCGCATTTTGGTATATCAGCAAATATCTAATAATTCATGCAGCCGATAAAAGAATTTTTGGCATGTGCCTGAAGGACAACAATTCATTAAAATTTACGTAATATCAATGACTTTAACAATCGTGAAAAAGTAGGACACCATTTTAAATGCAGAAAGGGTCCGGCGTTTCTAGTGCGAAACGTTTCCTTCGGAAATATTTCCGCGTCAAAGTGGTTAACTGTCTCCGCTTGTTTTTTTTTTTAATTTTTCTTAAAATTTTGTGGTGCGTTTTACGTATTTTTGACCTATAAATTATGAGGTAAAACGACCATGCAATTTTTTGCTAGACAAAATCAGGGCTTTTGAATGATTATTATTTTCGTATGATTATTATTTAACGCTGTCGTGACTCAATTTTTTTGACAACTTTTGGCGTCCCTATGACGAAAAAACCTTGACCTTCACCCACACCCCACTTCTTTGTCTGTTTTCTGTCACCCGCCTTCATTTGTTCACTCAGACTTTTTCCCCCTCCCATTCCTCTCACGCCACTTCCCGATAACCCCTCCTCTTGCCTTGGCTCTGGTTTAAACAGTGGAGAGAGTGTCTGTTTCATCACCTTGAACATGACTTTAAGTGTCTAAGCCATGATTGGTAGTGGATTTATATATTAAGCTTTATGCATATGGTTTAAAACTGTAAAATGGTCAATCTTTAGCTTCTGAGCAATGTCAGGACTACTAACATGACGGTTAACTTCGATTATTTCCGTGATTTTATCGACATTTTCGATGACGGGCCTATTTGTGCAAGGTGCATCTTTAACATCGGAAATTCCTGAACGGAATCGACGAAACCAAAATTGCGAGCATAAATAGCTGTTGAAGCATGGGGACCATAACCACCATTCAAAATTTCAGACTCTTGGCTATCATTTTCGCCTTTATCAAAAAAGAAAAAAAGGAAAATATACCAAGGTTTCTCGTTGTTGACCTCCATATTTAACACCCTGAAATTAAAAATTGAATAAACCAAACAATGAACAACAATTTATTTATTTGGTATAAAATGTCACCATGACAACGAGCTTAAATTTGGAATCGACTGATTGATACTTTACGAGATATCGATCTCTACAGCGATTAACCGACAAAATAATGGATTTATTTTTCCCCAACCTAATATCAAAGAGTGGAAATAACCATTCGTAGGTTATATTTCATCATGGATTATTATAATTTCATTAAAGTTATTATACCGGTCAATGTAGGTTTACGTGGAGCATTTTGTGATCCACTCTGATTGTTCCCTATCTTTAGATTCAACTCTCCTCATCAATTAACATCAAGGCCCGTTCCCTTTCATTCTATCTAATATGTGCCCCTCTCTTACCTGCATACCCAGGATGAACTTCAATTTAACCATCGTGAGCTATATTCATCATAATCATTAGTCAACAATCCTAAGATTGATTTGACGCAGCTCTCTATTTCTCTCTCCTATCCGCTAACCTTTTCATAGCGATGTATTTCTTCTATTTTACATTCTTTATAACCTGTCCTATGTAACTTATTCGGGGCCGTCCTTTGCCCTTCTTCCCTTCCACCTGTCCTTCAACGATTGTCTTCATCAGGCCATTATGCCTCATAATGTGGCCAACTAAGTTGTCCCGTCTTCTGCTTAAGGTTTTTAGGAGGCTTCTCTTTTCTTCCACTCTTCTTAGCACTTCCTCGTTACTTACACGGTCAATCCTTTTTATCTTCAACATTCTTCGGTGACACCACATGAGCTGTATTAGGAGAATTACATCTTGAAATGAAAAATAATATATTTATTCTAAACTAGTTGCATTTTTTAATAAAATTTATTTGGAAATTTGAAGTTTTCAAGGATAAATTTGCGTGTTGCTCACCCTCCCTAGCTTCCCTTTAAAATAACCTTCGGCATTCCGTTTGTTGGTCTCACGCTTCAGGTAATCTCTTCTTTCAATGTATAGGTCAACGCATGTCGTGGAGTAATTATCCCTTCCCCCACCTCCAATTCAAATTATCAGAACAACCGCTTGATTGAATCAATTGAAAATTGAAAGAACAACCGATGGTTTGATTCTTTAATTGGCTCCTAAACGCCCAAAACTACAAATTCTTGTCCATTCTTCACCTTCTAACCTTCTGCCTCGGCAGACCTCTCTCCACTGACCTTTAAACTCTCCTTGACATTAGCACCTTCCCTTCTATCTTCTGCTTCATTACCTCTTTCCTTCGCTATTTTGCCAAAATAAACTCCGTCATCCTCCGCACTTCGGTTACCCTGGAAACTTCCTACCTAATGTGGAGAGAGTGATTGCTTAATGTCCGCACCGAAAGTATAGAGAATAGAGTATGGACGCTTATAAAAGCCATACCCTTAAAGCTTTTCATGATATTTGTGCAATGACTCTTCTCAATATGTTGCTCGTAGATTAAATTGGTTGTACTTAACAACTTAAAAATAGATATTGGTGCATAGACTAAAAAGTACCGGTTTTTTAAGCCTTTCTATGTAAACCTCAACTTCAAGCATTGTCCAACTTTAAACGCGTCCTACTAACTTTATCAAATGTATAAGTGTCATGGAGAAAGGTATTTTTGGCATTAATTTTAAGTTTTATACATCTACCGAAGTAAAAGAATCTGTAATTGTATTTTTATGAAACAATATTTCACGCGTAAAGTATAAAAATCGTTATAAAATCAACGCATATCTGTGAAAAATTGATAACGTATGTACAAAGATACGAAAGACTATCCAACGACAAGAGTGTCTAAATTCACCTCGCAATCGTTGCTTAGGAAACATTGTTTCATAAAAAATATAATGACAAAATACAACATGTTGTAATTCCGGTAGAAATTCTTTTTGTCCAATTATTAGTTTAAATTTTCCTTCTCACACAAACATCATTTTTCTCCGACAACGTAAACATGTGTGCAAAAAATTTCAAAGTATTTGTGAACTGTCTGGTTGGGGTAAGTCAATGGACTCACCAGTAGGGCGCTTGTAGAGTGTAAATACGCCATCAGTGTGGCCTTTGAATAGTGATAATCCATATGAAGGCACCTAGAACATCCAATCGACTTAAACAGGTTTTTAAGCTATATAGTATTTAAAAAGCGGATTTCTGTTTGCCTGTCCGCTATGCGTTTCCATACGGCTGCACAGATTTCAACCAAAATTAGTACACAGGTGCATTACATGCTCTCAAACGCCGGAGTTGTACTTTTGGCTGCGTCCGACGCATTCTTTGCGTCGTTTTCTTTTTACCGCTTGTTACATCACGACATACATCTTCTGTGGTTGGAAATCCTGCGGAGTAGGCACATATCTTTACACGATCTAAGGGAAAACATAACTCTTAGGATTATATTGTTCTATATATATTCTAGGCAATTTTTAATCCACTCGGAACAATTTTTTTGCTGGGGTTATGCGTTCGCAGGACGTTTTTGGCCTACGCACACACTGACACTCATAACGAACAATGCTGTGGAGCGGGGTATAAGCTGACCCCGTGCCCGGTATACGGAAATCGTTTTCTCTATTATTTGATGTTACATATGTAAGTATACAATCATTATACCTACTTTGTTCCTTTACCTAAAAAGCATGCCATGTGACCATGAATTACAAGTTTCCCACTTCTCTGGGTACTACCCTTCCCGAGAAACGCCAGGTGGCTTGGTAACTACTTTAAAACACCATCATCTATCCTTGCAACACTTTCGCTTCATTCAAAGCTTCTCTCACAAATCGATTCTGGCTGTCCCACCTTTTCTCACCGCCTTACGTCCTAATTCATCACAAAGCGTCCTTCAACGAAATCATTCCTTTGTCTTCCCGCCACTCTCAAAATCGCATGGACAGCTTATACACCACTTTAACGAAAAAGAAACGGCCTCGTGTATCGGCGCGTGGGCGGCGAGCCCATTCTCTCAGATTTGTACCTCATAAAAAGACTTTTTTGAGGAGTGATTTGGTGGAATTTTGAGATATACTGAGCAGTGGCGTAAATGTGGAGGGATGAGGGGATAGATCCCCCCCTAAAAGGCTCAGATAAACGAAAAAAATATTCAAAATCATTGTCTAGTTTTTACATTTAATAAATGAATCTGCTAAAAGTCAATTCTTTTAGCGCCAAAATTATGTAAAATGTATTCCCAGGCAGGTCATTTTTTTAAATTTCCCGGATTGGGTTGGAGAGGGTCGCCACCTCAGGCCATCCAATCCGACTCAAACCATATTCCTAGTTACGCCACTGCTTAGACAATTATCCTTCGTGTATACAGTTATACCTCGAGGTACGAGTTTAATTCGTTCCGTAAACCCTTGTTCGTACGTCAATTTGCTCGTATATCAAAGCAAATTTCCCCATTGCTATTAATTGAAATGCCATTAATCCGTTCCTGCCCCAAAAATTCTACGCCAATTGCTTATTGTTTCATGTTTTTGAATAAAAACATGTATTTATAAAAGTAAAATGTTTTATAAAAAGCTTTTTAAATATGCTTCGATAGCGAGGCAAACACGCATACTGGGGGATGCGTCATATAATGCGAGGTACACGAGGCGCAGGCGCAGTAAACTTGCGGCTGTTGGGCTGTGTATAGCGCCGCAACCGGCCGTTCGTCGTATCTCAAATTTAGCTCGTATTTCAAAGCGAGACTTCACTCCTATGGAACTACATAGAGGAGTCCAAATTTTTTCCCATAGAAGCCCAATTTCTGCTGCCACTTCGGTCGCATTTTACTCTGTTTTCAAAAATACCCGCGGCGCGGTGATTGCAATGTGATCCATATGTTTCCAATATTTTGCAATATAATGTTTTTAATTGCGAGGGTAGCATTGAAAATTTTTGAATTTGATAGATCACATCATCATGTTTTTAAATTTCAGTTAACACCCCATATTACATCTTATTTCCCCATGAAACTCGGATAAATTCGTCCGTCAGCGACGCGAGAGGCGACTTTAGCAAACCCATTAAAAGCGCGGTGAGTGACAAAACATTTTGCGGCCGACTTGAGGATCCTCTTTTGTAATATCCATGTGCAGTACAATGAATGGATGAAGGCCAATAGATCTAGCACTAGCAGGAGATTCAGAACGCCATACATTGGAATCGAAAAACAGCAAAAAAAAAAGGCTTTGGAGAAGCTGAATCTGAGGGCCGTAGTACACAAATTCTAAGTCAGTCTTGTGTTCTATGCAGGGCTAGGAAGCATTATAAATACTTTTATTTTAAAATACGGATTTGAAATAGATTGGTAATTTGTATTTGGTGTTTCAAATACACGACCTGAATGTATTTTGTATTTCTAGGGATGTGCGAGTACTCGACAATTCGAGTCGAGTCGAGTAGTTGGTACTCGATTCGAGTGATTCGAGTAGCATTGCGAATGTCGAGTCGAGTCGAGTGGTTTCGGTTACAGAGCTGTCGAGGCCAGTAAATTCAGAAATCTGCCGGCAGGAAGCGCTATCATGAAATATTATTACCATGGTGCAAATGCTTTTACTCAGGGCTTTTTTCTAGCAGTTTGGATACATATATATTAATTTACCACATATTACTTGGTTGCCAACAGTGCTCATCGAACTTTTCAAGACACTTGAATTTTCATTCATCTTCTAATACTAACACAGTTGCCATCAACATTCCTCATTCTCCTTTCCTTTTTAGATCAAGCTAAGCATTTAGAAAAGAAAATTTACCGAGGGATTTGAAAATAAGAATAATGTGTGGCATATATCTATTATCTTATTTCCAGATCCAGAAATAACCAAACTCGACTCGAGTCGATACTCGCGAGTAGTTTTCAATTCGACTCGATACTCGACTCGAGATCAAAAAGCGATACTCGTACGTCCCTATGTATTTCAAACACAGATTTTTTGTATTATCCCATTCTAAAATAAAAAATACATTTCTTATAGAGTAGTCTACTAACTTATGTATACTTTAATGCATGTTTCGGAATTTTATTATTATTTCTAACAGCATGTGGTAGTATAGTTTTTAAGTATCCGTAATGTTTTTGGACCGTGTGGTGTGCATGTGGGAATCCAATTGCATGCTGGTGATTGATCACCCCCTGCCAAACACCCTAGAGGTTGCTCGCAGGGTACCATGTAGATGTAGATGTTTTATTTTTTTAAGGTCTCTTAGTTTCCATTAAAGCTTATTTTGTATGTTAACAGGTATTCAAGACACTATTTTGTCGTTTATTTTTCATATAGGGGAGAGTCTCGTACCACGTAACACTTTTTCAATTTTTTAATATAAATCACAATATACATACTGAAGATTCAGTCTAATAGTAGCAAATTAATCCATCAGGATTACTTCACATAAGTTTTCAGTTTTATACTTGTACCTTTACTATTAATGGATCTGATTAGAACTTCTAAAAGTGTTTGCAATTGTTCCTTGGTACATCATGTTCATCTACCTCAGAACACTACCTATTGTAACAAGGAACAGAAGCTAGATTGCAGGGAACAGCTACAAAACACGTGAAAAATGAAATCAATTTGTATTATGTTTATTAAATTTGCATATTGATTTGAATTGGATTATTAAATTTGAATAATATATTTGATTATATATTTAACCGATATCTCCTTTGAAAACATGTTCCAAGGTACACCATGTTCTTGTGTCTCTTGGTACAAGAGATAGCCATTTTGAATTCTGGCTATTTTTTCAGGTTAATATTACATCTTAAATTCCAAATACGGAGCTAATACTACTAACCATTACACTTCAATTTCACCTGTGCAACAATAACCATTGCTGGTGTGATAGATTTTTGGTAAAATACTTCGATATGCAACTAAAAATATTTACTTTTCAGCGTAAAAAACTTCAAATAGCGCCATCTTTGTAAATATAACCCAAATGAACTCAAATTGACATATGCTACTCTCTAGCACATCTTTCACGTAATAGTTCACTTTAAAGCTGCTAGGCCGAAGCACATGTCGATAGTTCCTAAATACTCTACGCCCAAGGTACACCAACCTTCCCTACTCATGTCAAACGTATTTTGCATTTCAAATACTTTTGGAGCGGTATTTTGTATTGTGTACTTCAAATACTCCTCTGCCCGTATGTTGCCCAGACCTGGTTCTATGAATGAATTGCCTTTCGTGCGTTTTGAAAGAGACCCCTCTCTGACGAGGTCAGCCGATAGCGCGTCTTTCGCCTTCAATTCGGACTCCCACTCTCCTGCTTAACAATATCTCACCGCGATTGACTTCCAAGGGTCTCGGTCTGCTCTCGGTTTTTTGGGTCGATGCGCAAATCATTCATTCTGCATCTCCGTAAGAATCAATTTTCTTTCGTCGACAGACGCCCTTTTGAAAAACCTTTCCATACGTAAGATTGTTAATTTAACCTTCAACCTTGAACGCTCGGACTCCAAACTCTCCTACATTTCCCTTTTAACCTCTTTATCGACCGCATGTATTCTCTCTGAACAGCCTCAGTGCCGTTGGCATTTTAGAGTTCTCGAACGTGCTACAATTACGTATTTTTTTAAGTTAATCACTATCGCATCCACAAGTATGGCAAGGTATACCGCGTAACTTCGTGGAATCTATAAGTCATGTGGAACCGTCTAGAAAAAAACATTTGTTCTTGTTGGTACAGCATAAATTATCGACACTTTTTTCGCGGAGCAGGAGTGCGGTTTACATTTGCTGATGCTTCAAGGATGTGCTCATTACACTCCCAATAAATTGAAAAAACACCAAGCAATGCCCATGCTCGTGCAGATGCATATTGAAAGTCGCGCAACATTTCTTAAATCATTGGTTATTGGTTGGTGGGGTTATAGCAGGAGATTGAAAGTTTCTGAATTTTTGTGTTTCGCAATGTTCCTTGGTAACACCCGTGCTATGACCAAAACTAGTATTGATTTTCAAGGATATGATGCGCAGATCATAGAGAGGAATCATTGCGTAAAGTCATTCAATCACTGTATGGTTGAGAATGGTTTTTATTCCGCGGCAACGAGAATGTAATTTATTGGCGGGAGACGGTCACATACCTTTATAACCTGTAAGCCTTCTCCAAGCGTGTTTTACCGTATTGAGTAGAGTCTTTAATGTAAAAATAGTGTGTCCTACCTTGGTTTGGTGATCGAGGGGCAGTGATCCGGAATTCTGTGGGTGTCTGGTGCTTAATTTTCCTGTTCCTTAATTAAAAACGTATGTATTATCAAGAGGGTGAGTTTCATATTTATTTGTGAGAATTTACTAGCGCTGAAACTTGTATCCGGCGCTATACTAGTTACTATTTTCGTTATGATATCACTAAACACCGGTCATTGATTCTTTGGTCCATTCCATTACGTTTTAAAACTGTTTTTACTAACTTTTTTGGTATGACCCATTAACTCAGTTTTACACTCATTTTATTTACTGTTTCTCTTGCTAAATTTTCCATACAATGGAGTATTTTCCAGGAGCAGATTAGTGTTTAAGATACCAAACTTTATATCTAACGAGAGTCTTTCGACGTGCAAATTTTTTGGTGCTTGTTAGTATAATTAACATAAGCCATAAATATTACAATTTTATCGAATCGGGATTGAAAGTTTACCAATGTCACTAAATGAAGAACGTGCAGACCGTTGGTTTTAGTGCAAGGTTTAATGCATTACAATCTTACTTAAAAAGGAAAAAATCACTTAAAATATTCAAGCACGTTAAAATATCTGGCACATTTCAAAAAGCAAGTTCAATCCATAAAAACATTGCAATAAATAACATTAAAATACCTAAAGCTCATAGCCCGTCAGTAGGAGCTTATGCACAGCATATTCATTCAAAACTGTATTGAACATAACAAAATAAAACTAATAAGTATGCATGTAATAACATACGATGTGATTCACTTTTTTATTTTTTATTTCTTTTTAAATTCACTTTTCACTGTTTATATGATTTGAAATTCTTTGGCCTCTCCATTAATATGATTTAATAATATCACTACTATATTACGTACTCTTCTCTCAACATGATATAATGATATACTGTAGGATATTTTTAGGGAGTGGTATTATTAAAAAAACGCTAGCATGCTCTTTTGTTCTCAGGTATTTGCATTAGCGTAATTTTCAGTTATTCTATGGCTAGGATATGGTTTGAATATAAAACTGTTATTACTGAATATTTTTTATAATAGCACAAATATTCTAGGGCACCTTTGCAATGCCAAACCAATTCTGTATTACTGTTAATTATTATGCAAGGGCAGTGGCGCCGACTCCATGGGGCCCGAGCCACCTCAAAAATTCTTTATGGGTGTGAGGAAAAAATTTGTTAGGCTTGTCGATTTTCCCCGGAGCGTCCAGGTATCGAGATTCGAGTTATCTGGGTTCTAATGTTGATCATATGGCTCTCCTAAAATGCTTTAAAAACTTTCAACTCACTTCCTATAAAATTTCCCGAGGAAAGATCCCCGGTTTGGGCCCCCCCAATTTTTTTGTAGGTCGGCATCCCTGTGGAAGGAGCATATCAGCGTTGTTTCATGTGTAACCGTAGCAAGCTACCAGTCGTTTATGAATAAAACGAATACGAAATTGGATGGAAGGAGACACAAGCCTCTTTATGGTCGAGTTCCCCCCCCCCCCCACAATAGTGACCTTCGAATCGGAGAAATAGCCCTAGAATGGAATCGTGGTTTTGACCCCTGCTGCCTTTTGCCATCCCGCTGCGTCCATGGACTCTTTCTTTCCATTCACCATTCCCTTTACTCTTCCTTATCTACACCTAGCAGTCACTCTTGGTCTATTTCGCCGACTTTTTCGTTTTAAGAGAAGTACACAGAGGAGACTCGCTTTCGCTCGCTGGGGGAGAGCTGGGGGCATGCGGCCTTTTAAGTCACTCTGCCAGTTCTTACAATTTTTGTTGAACCCTATGACGCAACACCAGATCTCCCTCCGTTGCTCGGATAATAAGTCATGAAATGGAGAAATTGCACCATTTGACCAAAATTAAAATTAAGGTAAGCCCGGGATAAGATGCCCCACCTAAGGAAGTGTCTTCATATCTATGACTGAGGTACCAAATAGTAAGAATGTAGGAATCCACGATATAATACAACATTTATTGATTATTAAAAATATACCAACAAATTTTGATTAAAAAATATGCATCCCAAATTATTTAAACTTTTCCATTTGGCTTTCTCTCCCAACTGTCCGGATGACACGCCCCTCCTCCGTGGGAAAGATGCCCCATGTAGCTCAAGCTGCATTCAATCTGAATTTAACTTGATGTGTAGTAAAACATTCAAATTAATTTGAGATTATGGTATTAATATATGGCAATTAAATACAATTTGAAGCATCTTTTGTAAAATCATTGTTCAGAATTTTGTTATTTCTTTGAAAATATTCTTTAAATAATGCACTGAAACTCCGGTATGTTATTTGGAGGAGGCAACCGACAGCTGAGGTCATTTGCGCCATGAGGGAAGGGTAAGCAAGGAAAGGGTATAGAGAAACCCGGCGACGGCATGAGTCTGCTCTTAACGAAAGGCGCCAAGGATACCACGGCTTAACGTCCCATCCGACGGACGGAGTGATGCGCTTATAATGTCCTCCTTACAACATTCAAGCAGGAATCGAGCAGTCTCAGAAAATTCTCTGCCACTGCCGGCATTTGAACCGGAGCCCACCGGATGTGAAGCCGACTCTTTAACCACCGCACCAACCCGATCCCCAAAAGTACTCTGATTGGTCAGAAATAATGTTTTAAATGTATCACTCGGTCTAGATTCGAACAATATCATTTTTGAAAAATCGATTGTTTGAACCCCAAATGCCCCAAAAACTACAGGCAGATGGTAAAACTGTAATGTACAGAAAATTTAGTGTTCCGGAAATTTTTCCCCGTGTAGGTATAACATGTTTTTTGAGGGGATCGGTTCAATGGATTTTTGTCTTATATCGTCTCGTTCACCCCAAGCGTTCGTATATATCCGTTATATTTTCCCGTTGTATAAGCCTTAAACGTGCTGATTTTATGGCGGTGAAGATAAATAAGTAATAAGTAAATGTAACTTATTTACATACGCAATCCTGAAACTAGGGAGGTGAGAGGTGAATTTTATAAACCCATTTAAATGTACGAAGATTGAAAACTCATGGTAGCCGAATGGAGAATCCTGTATTGTAATATTCGTGTTTTTCATTCTCTTCCGCCCGCATTGCTGAACCCAGGATATTTCACAAACACAACGGCTTTTCTTCCCATCTTTGCCTATTTGCAATCACAAAGTCTCCGGATTGATGAATTATTTGCAGGTCTTTTCCTCTTACAATTTAAGTCATTCTCCAAAAATGAATTTATTTTCCTCCTGCTTTTATATATTTTCATCATTGATGAGGAGAAAAACGCCAATGAAAACACTTGTATATACTCGTATGATGAATATGTTGTTAATAGTTTCCGTAAGTTCTCTTGTAATGTACAAACATTAGGACGCATGCACGAAATAGGTCACCCAAGTCTTGGATTTTGATTACTAGAAAACATTTTTGACAATTGTCTCCCAAATGAACTACAATTTCGAGGAATTATTATCTTGAAACAATTGGATTCTAAACCATTATTTAATTTCACACTTATGGTTTCGTAATTTCTATCCACCTTGAGGCGGGGATGCGACTGTGCTGCCTCCGCCGCGGACGGGCGCTTTCGGAATCATTAAATTCGCAGATCGCGAACACTCGGCCAAATTGCCGTTAATGCCGTGATGCATTGCTCCGACGGAGGTCGCGAATTGATTTATTTGAGCGTAAGAGTACGTGGCTAAATTGCGGAGTGCTTGCTGGGTCCGTTCGCAGGGTCAGGGGTGGGTATTACGGAGATACGGAGAAGATTTGCTACCAATAGAACTCTCGTAACTCTTTATTTCTGACTGTGAAATAAGCACGGTCGACCGCCGATAGGTGCCTCTGGCGGAAGAGTACTTGCAAAACGATGGCATGGCAGAGGGCACGCAAGGCTGCAAGATAAGTATGCATTTATGTAGAGACGGTTATGATCAACGGCCTAAGGCGAATATATGCAAATATTAATGGATAACTGCAAACAGATCATTTGAATTATGCGCGAAGACTCGCCTACCCTCTTTATCTCTTCAGTGGGACTGGTTAGTACGATTTCCGCAATAGATGTTGCATCAAACGATTACAAGATAATGTATTCGTCAGCAACGCTTGCATTGAAATATTTTGTTGCTTTCGTTTGAAGCATAATTTATTGCGAATTTCAATTCATGACGTGAATATCAGAATAATCTTTGAAAGGATAAAAATGCATAATTTGTGCCTAAAGTTATAATTTTAAAATTTTAATAATTAACAATGAGTATTATTTTGTAATTGACAGTATAGTAAATATTCCACATATTTACCACAATTTCTTGTTCTTAACGTAATGAGATGGTCTAGACCAGTGGTTCCCAAAGTGGGCATACCGCCACCCTGGGGGGCGTTGCTGTAGGCTATGGGGGCGAAAAGTCCCAAGGCAGGGGGGCGCCGGAGGGTCCTGACAATGTGACACATGCGAAGGTTCCGTAACATTCCTTTTGTCTTCGTTTTCAAGCTGCGATTCTACAGTTTACTTCGTTTCCAGCATATGGAAGTAATTTAAACCATTCGTTTTCTTACATTTTAAAGTAATAACTGTTGAAAAATATTTCTAAGCCTTTCTTGCACAAGGGAAACGTTTGAAGGGGTTTAGTTTCATTTGGTCTATCGTTGGTACAACTTCACGACACAGAGAACTTAATTATTTATTAGTCATTTAATTAGCCATTGTTTTTTATTTAATTATTACAACGTTCCTCATTTGGTTAATTAGTATATGATTCTGATTATTATTTTAAAGACACCGATTAGGGGGGCGTTGAGTATAGGTTTATGGATCCAAGGGGGCTGTGGCTCGAAAAAGTTTGGGAAACACTGGTCTAGACTTATCACTTGATAAAAAAACTATTATATACATAAGTGCTATTTGATTTCTTAAAAATAAAACCTAATATTGCCCATACATAAGTAATTTACACCAACAGATTCATCCAATTGATTCAATAATTTCTCTTATCAGCGCAAGAAAGCGCCTACATGCAAAAATTGCACCTATAGTTACGTAATTTCAAGTGTCATAGCTAGGGCTGCATTCCATCTGTCCTGCCTATCCGTCGTTTTTTGTGATAAGGCGTCAACTTGCTGCTGACTCTTCCAAGTACAGCCCATTACTTTATTTAACTTTGGGGAATCCAGCGCCAAGACTTCATCGTGGATGTGTCGAGGCGCTAATGTCTTGATCGTGTAGATGAGTTTAATTACATTTCATGGCCTTCTAATTTGCTCGTATATCAGACGATGGTTATTCACACAATCACGAAGACAAAGGGTATAATGCAAACCTTACGCAATGTTCAGTGATGGCGCTTCATAACGGAGTTGCCCGCAACAGATCCCTCGCTGGCGTTCCCGCAAGAATACTGCTATAATAGAGGATTCCGCACTCTCCAGAATGTAATCACAAACAACGTATTTAACTGGGATTACGAAAGTTTCCATCCACGACGTTGACGGAGAGCAATTTTAATAAACCTTATGAGAACCCTTGCTTTTTCCCAGTGTGATGAAATTTTTTTTATTTTTTGGGCAATTCATTACTTTTTTGGGAAATATCGTGTTAATTTATTTATTATTTTATCTTTGTTTTACATAAAGCACCACGAAACGCTCTGACACACTTGTAACACTAGCGTGTAGATAACAGTAGGGAGATGCCGTTATAAAGCCGCTGTCATAGCTGTCTCCTTCGACGTGTAAACTAGGCTTTAGAGTTAATGGATCGCCCTGCACTCGCCGCCGCTTAGCGGAAAATTTTGTAAAACCGATTACAAAACCATATTCGGAAAAGTCGTTCGAGTATCTACGGGCAGGAATGGCAAGCGGAACGAAGTGAAAGACAAAACCAGTAAAATTTCAATAGTTTCGCTCGTTAGTACGTAAAATACTTACAACTTCATTCTGTTACTAAGTACATATATTTGAACAACTCATGTTCTGCTTAACGCCGTTTCTTACACGTTCACCTTGGGACCAGGAATGGCAATTGAAACTAAAATGAAGTCAAAACCAGTAAAATTTCAATAGTTTTGTTCCCGCGGGAGCGAAATGTAGAAACGAAACGAAATGGATAACCCGAAGAGCTAAACTCAGGGTCGAAACGAAATCCGAGTCAAAACTACTTCCGGACGAAACGAAACACGGATAATATGTCGCACCGGAGGGACAACGTGCTTCACCTTCGAAAATTTTAGTTTCGACCCACAAATCGAGTACGAAGTATGGTCGAAAGAAATAGAGGTTCGGCCTTCTGTAATTAGGGCATGGAGCACTCATATTTTTATCACTAACAGGAGAACGGTGAACGCAAATTGGCCATTAGATTTTTGAGCTCAATATTTTAACCTCTCTACACCCATGTCAAACTTAATGGGTCGAAACTATTCCCTCTTCTACCCCTCCACTCAACTTCTCGGATCGAAACGTGACTATGAGCAGCAGAGTTTTGATTAACTTAGTTTCGTTTCCGGGAGTAAAGTTTCGTCCCGGGTCGAAACTAAACTCCTTCGTGATTTTAATTTCTTGCGGGAACAAAATTAAACCCAGGCCTCGTATTTTCGTTACTCTCCGGGTCGAAACGAATCCTTTTCCTTTCGTTTCACTAACCATCCCTGTCTGCTGGACGGACTGGTCACTACTATTTAAAGACTAAATGATGATCCAACGAAATGGATTTTTGTCTTCATAGAAAAATCTTCCAATTTCTTTGGTAAATCAAGTAATTGTTTCGCTAGTAGTAGGCACCGTTGTCTCCATGGCAACGCGGGTTTCTCCTTATCCCCTATTCCATCCCTATCCTCGCCCTTGAGGCATTGACGAGCTCCTATAGCGGCGACGCCTCCTTCCTTTTTTCCTTCCCTTTCCATTCCCCTTCCCGGGTGTCCGGGCGTATCTATTGAATTATTGGGTCTCGACCCCGGTGTGTTGTGTTCTTTAAAGGGCCCCCCTTGGGCCCTAATTCGTTGGTCACTCCATTTAACCCCTTGCGTTCTCGTTTCAAATCCATGAATTGTGTCTCGCTTCCTCCCTCCCACCCATCAGCCGATGGCAAGTTCTAACAACACGTATCTCAAATTCAGCCGGTTTGAGACAGGTATCTTAAAAAAAGTGTATTAACATTTAAAAAATAAAAGAAAAGCAAAATACAACTGTTTGTTCGCAAATGAATGCTTTTTTCAGTTTTATGAACTGTAGCTTTTTAATTTCAGTGTGCATATAAAAAATAATCGTTTTTTTCCTCTCCTGAAAAGTTGCTATTTTTGAGATGCGTGTTGTTATAACTTAGCCATCAATGTATTGAAAGCAGGGCATACCAAGCAGTTCTTGGTTTCCATGCTTTCTGACACTACAAGGTGTGGACTAATTACTACCACTATGAATTTGGTGCCATTATCAATCTCCTCCGCATTGTTCAAATCCCTCATTACTAGAGATACGTGAAAATTGCACTTTCATTTTTATTTTATCGCACCATCAATAACAGTTTATCGCATTTTGTAGCGTCTATTTTTTTACTTTCATAGTGAGGTAAATGACGACAAAATGTAGTGAAACATAGTTATATGACAAAATACAGAATATTTTAAATAACTATGTTGTCGAACAATAATAAATTAAGGAATAAGACGTATAGTGGCGGAGGTGTAGCTTGCCCGCGCTCACTTGTAGTTCGCGGCCACGTGGAGTCCCAGCCAACTAGTAGTGGCCAGTCGCTCACATGCTTTAAGCGGTAGGTGTCGGCGGAGCATTTAAACTGCACTCGGCACAAAATGTACGAATTTTGCCGTCGAAAAGGCAAATTTGCGTAAAAATATCATACAAATCCGGTCATCGCATCTGTGTCGCATGTTTTTGCGCACATCGCATCTATATCGAATTTATCGCATTTGCGATTTTCACGCATCTCTACTTATTACCATGACTTTTTTAATCTCCAGTAAGGAGAGGCCCATGGGCTGTTGCTAACTCTGCAAAAGATATAAAATTTAATATTTCGACAGTTTTTCCAATGGTTTCAAACGATTTTAGACGGGGTCGATTCTAAAACTTTTTGTCGTATCAATTCTCGTTCACCCCTAACTTTCGTATAAACCAGTCAGACAGTGGTGGGATGTCGCTTGTATGGAATAGTGAATCGCATCCTGTACTTCACTTTCTCAACGGAATTATGGGCTGGGACATAAAGGGGAGCCGGAGCCGTGCGCTTTGCGCGAGTCATTTGTTCGATGGAACGCCGCGAGGAGATATCCGTCGGATCGGCCTGCCCTTAATCCTCCCCTTGAATTGCGAATTTCCCTTTGGCGTTGCCCGTCGCGACCGCACTTCCAAATACCGCGGGATCCGATACTTCGCGCCAACGAGAGCGAATTTCTGCCGTTTCCTGGACCGCAGCCTTACGGCTGGGATTATATGGTCTCCGAGCATCTGCCTTAGTGGTAATGTAATTCCTTGTTGGGATGTCAATAGAAAACATTCATCCTCATTTTTTTTATTTTATTAAAATAAATCGAATTTTTCCTTAAAATTTCGACACATATTAATATCTAATATTCCGGATGACATAGTCCTTATTTATGCATTTTCGAATACATTCCCCTGGAATTCATACCAATTTGTTTTCATTGATACTTCCTCCATTAATTGCATTTTTCCATGACATTACGTCAAATATTTTATGATGCTCGGGCTGACATAGTTATCTTGCATGCATTTTCAAATACATTCCCCCGAAATTTATCCCAATATATTTTTATTATATCCCAATGTTTTATATATTCTTCTGCATCGTTTGACTTAATGGTGATGCTGCATGGCAATTTAAACTTTTGAAATGTCGCACATCTATAGATCTCAATCTTTCCCGGTGATTGCAACAGATAAAACCATTTTGGGTTCGGCACGGGGTAAGGTTGTTTAAGGCCAGAGTTTCTCAAAAGACGCTGGTCTTAGATAACTTTACCCGGTGCCAGACACGAGAAAATATTTTCTATGCCATACATTTCATTCATAGTGTGATGGTAATTATAACACGTCATTTAATATCTATTTTGTTCCCCTTTGAGGGCCTTCTGCTTAGTCTTTGCTGTACTCCCAAACGCATGGATGGGTTCATCCACTGCTAACCTGAGTTGGCGAGTTTCCAATCTTATGTCCACCTGGAGTTCGCAATTTTATTGCCTTATCCGCGAGGCGCGCTCAAGGACAACTTATGTGCGCGGATCTAAGCCCGGAGGGCATCGCCTCTGAATTTTACGACCGTTTGCAGCGATTTGTGATGCGCGGTGGTCCGACCCTGCATTATTCGCACGGCAATGCATTTCGAGACGTGCCGATTCCAACCGTCGAATGCGCCGAAGTGGACAAACCTTCACCTACATCTACATCAAGGTGACCACATGGAAGCGGTCCCATTCAAACCCGTGGATGGTAGATATCGGTTGAATCTTAGGAAGCATTTGAACTCTTTGTAGCGCAGCGCTATTTCTGGGAAAATCAAACTTGAAGATTTATCATCTATAGACTGGGCAAATTTTCGGGTCAATCTCAATTATCATGGCAGCATTATGTTTGGCTACTTCATTTTGCAGTATAAGACGACCGGTAATTCATATTTTTTCTTAGTGCAGCCCATAATACGCAGTGCAGTGGCGCAGCGAGGGGGAGGTTTGGAAGATAAAGCCCCCCCCCCCTCCCTGAGCTCAATGAAAATTTTTAGTTTAAAATATTTTACTTATTTGGATTAATATAACTTATAGAATAGTGTAAGGATTAATAAAATATCTCTCATAATGCCGTAAAACTCACCATTTTGAACCATTTATCTTTATTTTTTATGGAGGAGGACCCCCGCAACTCCCGCTTACCCTGGCGGGTATACCACACCCCCAGGCCCCCAGTATTAGTTGTGCCTGAAACCCCCCCAGCCTTTATTCCTAGCTGCGCCCCTGACGCAGTGCACAAATTTTAAATGATGGAAATGGATGGAAACTGAAAAACCGATTGCGATTAAAATCGAAAATCGTGTTTAATAGCTAAAGATCAAGGAAATCGAGATAGAGCCATGATTCCATCCAAATTTCGACAGCTTCATGTTGCGATCCAAACTTAATCTTTCAACTCCAATGTCGACCATTTCGTTTGATCTCAGTGGCGTAACTGCTGGCCAATGATAATGTCATTCGTCTCGAGTGAAAGACTTTTCTCCATGCCCTTTAAAATTGGAAAGCCACGCTCTCGACCGTCAAAAAAAAGCATCTCATTCAATTCATCTTTCTTCACAATTTTATTGAGTCCGAACGGTTCTAAGCGTTAATTCCAAAGCTTTACTGTGCATTAATGACTTTTTACACCTACTGATAATTCAATCATGCATTCTGAGTAGATTTTTTCGGATTTTGTTTATATATTACTCAAATGGGTATTATAAGTGCTTTTCTAGTAAATAATAAACTTTTTTACGAACTGTGTTTTAAGAGAGTTTTTCGATAAATCGAACTTTTAGTTCTAATTTCGATTTTTGCTGTAAATTTTCCGTACTCCATACGCCTATCCCTAGACTATCCCTCGTTAAGCGCTCACTCCAACACCGCCTTTGCTCCCTGCTCAATTCATTACCAGACAATATTGATCCGTTTTTTCTGCCCTTGCACTCATTTGTCAAACTCGCCATGTCCCATTCCCCGGCTAATAAATAAACCTCCCTCTCCACCTCCCTTTCCTCGTGTCTTCTATTTTTGTTCTTTACTATCCTATGCCTGTACTCTTTGTTCAGATTTTTTATGTTAAAATTTCATGTCTGTTACGGCGTCACTATTAATTGGCAGAAATGCTGTATATGAGCAACTCCTTGAATAAATAAATAAGTAAAATCAATCTTTTTTCATCTACAATTGTGTGGAAGTTTACCATTTTATTTTATTCTCATGGATATAGAACATTTCCACCAGATATCGCCGGACACTGTGAATTATAATCTTTTTTCATTTCGATAGAAAATTGATAGCTCGATAAAATGATTTTTACTAGCATTTTTCCATCAGTACTCGGGATGTTCGAAGACTTCACCCGGGAGTTGAACCCGGACCCTTTGGTCAACAGCCAAGCTAAGTAGTCAGTCGAGCTTTTCATATCGATTAAAAATCGATTGCTCGAAAAGTCGCTCCCTTCGGAATGATGAATATCTTTCGGAGCAGAAATTTTGGTTTCGCCGGACCGCCTACGTATGAAGGCGCCCACTCCTATCCTCACCGCCCACACTTTGGCGTGTGAATAAAGAGCTTTATAAGTTCGCGGCGTGCTTTCTGACGGCCGGCCGTGGGAGAAGACAAGCCTCATGGGAGTGTGATATCTCAGAGTAAATATAAACAAGAGCTGTCATGCAAAGAAAACTGCCGCATACAAATTGATTAATCACGGAAATTATGTGCCAGAGCAATCATGTCTGTTACGAGATCGTTCCGCGAAGGTCTTAATTCCAACTGAAACATAAATTTTGAGTGAAAATTTCGTCACTATGACGAAACTCTTTCAACAATTTCAACTCATCTTTTAATCCACAGTCAATAGTTATAAATAAAGATGTATCTGATAAAGAAAGAATATTCAAGTCCTTAAAAAATGGCTTACTGCGAATCTATAACACTTCTGGGCTATGATTCTACACATTGTTTGTTAAGTCTGAATATCTTAAAAAGGCAACTGGGTAGATCCCCAAAGGATAATACTGAATAATCTAATAATCTAATAATCTAATAGAAAGCGTGAGTAAAAATCACCAAAATAGTAACTCTCGTGTTACTGTTTGACTAAGCATGTAACAACTCCAATTTATTTAGTTCGATGTCGTTTTCTAGTATTCATAATAACATCGGCATTATTCTGTAGTCTCGGGTGCCCAAGTTGCTCTTATTCTACGGTTAGAAATCAGCCACAGGCCGCCTTAAAATAGGACTTTTTAAATTATGTTTTAAATGATAATCATAAAAGATTCTCTTCCGGTATCTAGATGTGTCTTCAGCAAATGCGTATTTGGGTTTACAAAAATCGTCACTCGCGTCGCTGACGGGCAGAGGGATTAGCATTTCATTTATAGAGAAGTTATTTATTGCTACAAAGATCATTTACATTATGCATCCATGATATATGACGCATCGATGTTTAATATTCTCAAATGTAGCCCTGAAAAATAGTATTTATGTAACAAAATCGTGTGACTGGGTTGGTAGACAAATTAGGTAAATTTTAATATACAATGTGGTAAAATGTGTAAGTATGTAATGCGCAAATCATATCCGCGATGCGATTGATAAATTTTGATAAATTTTGCATGCTAATCCTCGTGATTGCAAATATTGCATAGTAAATATTGAGAATGAATGGATCGTATTTCACTCAACGCCGCACTGATTAAAATGCGCCCTGGTTGGCAGAGGCGGATTTAAGGGGGGTGAGGGGGCAGTTTCCCCCTCCAGATGCTTAAGAAATAGACAAACTTTTTAATACGGTTATCATTACGTTCGTTTCGTTTTTTATACAAAGTAGCCTCAATCATTAATTTCATATTAATAATATTCATATTAAAAAAAAGAGAAAATTTCGCACAGTAATTGTTGAACATATCACTGGCTAAGTTCTGGCAACACTTATCTTACAAATAGCAACTTTTCAGGAGAACAAAAAAAAACGATTTATGTTTGTAATTGTAAATAATTTTAATTGAAATTCAAATCCACAAATACATAAAACTGAGAAATAGGCATACATTTGCAAACAAAGAGTTGTTTTTTTGCTGGAATTTTATTTTTTTAATAACAGTATTAGCAGTATTAAATCTGATGGCCAAATTTTCAGGTACGTGTTGTTATAATTTAGCAATCGATATCTTGTTTTTGATCTCAAGTATGAAAGATTGTTTGCCTGTTAGATCATTGTGCCCCTCCAGAAAAAATCCTGGATCCGCCCTTGCAGAATCACGGTAAATTATTCTCGGGATTCCCACCGGGCTAATTTATCTATACCGGTCAACCCTGCCAACGGTTTTAGCCATGAGAACGAGCCCCGAGTCGAAGCTTGAAACGTTGGCCGTATTGAATAAATTAACCCGGTGGGAATCCCAAAAAGACTTTATCCACATTGTTCGCCGGGAAAGCATCAAATCATATTTAAAAAGAATGAAACTTCAAATGAAATGGTCTGATGCATCTTCTGCCAAGTCCCCAAAGACTAACCATTTTCTTGAGTATCGATTGCGATGGAGCTAAACATATAGAACGCCCCAATCAGTCTTGTTGAAGCCACTTCATTTATGTTGCCACTAACGTCGCATCTTAATCGATTTTCAAACATTTCCGCAGTGCGGGCATGAGTAAACAGAGGATCCCTCTATCCCAAAAGTAATCAATTCATACTCTTATAAATATATTTTGCTAGATCCTGATTTTTCTCCGTCCTCGCGGGTGAATTCAATGGAAATCTAACTTGTAATTTAGAGTAAATTTAACAGAATGACTAACGCTATCATAGGAATTAGACGATCACACCCATTACGAGTCCTCGGATTTCGTCGTTTCAATATTTTTCGCATGCCCAGGAGCCGGAAAACCTTCTTGTTTACACCTACTCCGAGGCTCTTAAGCATTAGACGTGATTTGTGTGTAAGAGTCTGTTTGTGTCCGAGGACAGAAAGAGAAATGTTGGATTTACTACGACTGCTCTCGACGCTACTCGGCCACGATAGAGCCCCACGTGAACGTTCCCACGATAACCACCTCTCACAAATAACTATGTGAACGGCGGCGATATATATAAAGGCTTTTGCTTTCGGGCGCTTTAGGGGCTGATGGCCAGCCAGAGGCAGGGGTGGTCACATGACCCTGAAGGATCGCGGTCCCAGCATGCCTCGCGCGGTGCAGCCCACCTCAACGGTGGGTGTGGGTAGTTTTAGAGGGGTTGGGATGGCGTCTGATTTTTCTCGGGAGATAAGGACCCAATCAGGAAATCACGAGTTTCGAATCATTCGTTGTTGGTGTGCAAGGGTGTCTGGGACATTCGTCATCCTCATTATCTTCATGGCTATATTGGAAACACTTTTACCACTGACAAATTCTTGTTGATAGCTCTCACCATAGCCCTTTGTTAACATCTTGCAAAATGTTTATTCTTTATTTTCTGGTCATACTATTATTCACAAGCATTCAAGGGGAGGGCACTTTCTCACAGTCCTCGAAATAATATCTTTCGATGCAATAGCCGTCCATGGTTCGGAGTTTGAGTTGCTGGAACATTTTGTCGACAAGGTGAATATTAGACTTAGTATTTATATTTAACTTTTCTATACCTCAGAATGAAGGCGATAAACCTTATAAGTCACCGACGACAAGTTTTATAGTCATGCGTGCAAATATCACGTTCTCCATTTTGGCATGAAATATATTTCCATACAGATGAATTGCGGATGGAAAATCTTTAAAGTAATTTTCAAGGTATTGATCATTCTTGTAAAATTTCTTGGAAAAAATCAGCAGCATTCACACATTGCAAGAATTGATGATATTTATTTTTAAATGTCACTTTACTAACGCCACGATCAATTCTTAAATTAAATCATATATCAGAGAAGGCAAAAAGTTGGAATTTAATCCTTTTAAGACCTCAATGGTGCAAGATTAAGTGATACTCAACTTGCAAGCAAATTTCCTTTTACATAGTATGGCCATAGCATTTTCCAATCACGTACTTATTAATTATTAGTGAGGGTTCTGTGTCAAAGGCCATCGATTTCGGATTTGTTATTTTGTCTCTCTTTTCTTGAATTGGCGCTTGCATCTTCCATTCCCTTGCCACCCCTGGGTCATTCTGCCCTCTCGAGACCACCCCTGGCCATAAACTCCGCTTCCAACCGCACCCTGTCTAGTGACCCCCTTCAGTAGTTCTGCGTCCGAGCGCCAGGGGTCGTTCTTCCAAGACAAGTGAGTGGCGTTCGCCGCATCAGGGCGATTCCTCGAAGTAAATGTGGTTGAGAACGCTTAAGGTTGCTACGACGGAAAAGCTTAGACGTACACTGAAACCCTAACTTCAATGCCATTGTCGGAATTGTAAGAGGTAAGCAAATGAAATATTTGTAGGTGTAGAGTGTTAATCAGGTGGAATTCTGACACATTAGTGAATAAAATGTCACTTGCATTTATGATAAGTACTTTAACTTCACTTCACGATTATGAAAGAAAACAATCATCAGAGGTTACATATGAAGCATGTTTCTCTATGGAAGCGAAACTCGGACGTTGACTGCAGCAGAGGTGTCAAGAGTGGCACCTTTCGAAATGTGGTGCTACCGAAGAATTATGAAAATAAAATGGATCGACCGTAACGAGAATGTGCTAAGAAGAGTGTGAGAAAAGAAAAGCCTCCTAAAAACCTCAAGCAAAAGACGGGACAACTTAGTTGGCCAAATTTTAAGGCATAATAGCTCGATGAAGACGATCGTTGAAGGACAGATGGAAGGGAAGAAGGGCAAGGGACAGCCCCGAATGGGTTACACAGGACAATTTATACTGGATGTTAAAGAGAATAATTACGTCGCTATGAAAAGGCTAGCGGGTAGGAGAGCGGAATGGAGAGCTGTGTTAAACCAATGTTATGATTGTTGACTTATGATAATCACGATCGCTTTCAATTCAAATTTCCATTATTATAAGAGCATAAAGAAAGTGTAATAAAATGCATTGAAACCGGTTGTGAAGTGAAATTAAAATATTTGTGGAAAACTACCACTAACTTGGTTTTTACTAACTCAATACTAACGAAATTCTGACGTTTATTCTTCGCGACTACTAAGAGAGTTGAGAAAAAGAGCGATTTAAATAAACAACGAGAAAAAAAAACGCATTGTCATATTCAGCCAATAAGGCCCATTACAGCATGCCAGCGATCTTGAATTTTTTTTCCATTCTAATTTTATTCATTCACTGTTACTTCGATTTTTCCGTTTGATTTATTTTATTTTGAGGCACTAACCGTTTAAAATTTAAGTAATTTCAAAGTATCAGCGTATTTACCGAAAGACTTTGTCTAATAATTGTTTTTTCTGCATGAAACAAGTAACTTTTCATGCAATCACACCCTCGGGTGCTAAAGTTATTGCCACCGAGGATGAAATTCGCCATTAAAAAAGTCATTTTACTTGGATTCGAACCCGGATCTCCCAATTGACGGCCAGTTCAGAACAGTCTTGGTGATTTAACTGGTACCATACCTGACATTCGGGAGATCAAGGTTCGAACCCCGACTAAGCCAAATGATTTTGTTTCACCTTGAATTTCATCTTTAGTGAAAAATATGTGATATTATCATCACTGATCAACAGTCCAAGGTTGGCTTAACGACGCTCTTCACTCAATTCTCCCGGCAGGTTATCTTTTCACATATTTTCTACACATTATATACGTATTATATACATATTTTTCCCGTTTTAGATCCATATATTTTTGTTCGAGATCTTCCAATTCCGTTCTTGCCATCTACTTGTCCCTCAACGACTGTCTTCATCAGACCATCATGTCTCAAGTTATGGCCTAGTAGGTTGTTCCATCTTTTTATCAAGGTTTTTTTTTTAGGCTTCTGATCTCTCCTAGTCGTCTTTGGACTTCCATTATAAAACCTTGAAATATGAGAAAATTATTGTTTTGCATCTCATTTAAGTTTAAAATAAGGAACTCGTCGCGAAAAAAAATAAAAGACGACTTGTCAAGCGAGAGTGATGCGTCATTTTAACAGTAAGGATGTGACATAACCGCGGTGATTCACGATTCAAACGGAACTTCTCCAAGGACATCCAGTTGGCGTTCGCCGCTTCGTCTGCCGTGAGAATATTTATTCCCATCTCTAACACCGCGCCGCCGCCAAATCGTTCCCACGCATTGGTTAACTATTCACTGCCATCGCTCCGCTGCGGGCTTGCGTAACCAATCAGAATCAAGAGCGCCGACGCAACCCGCGTTACAAGCCGAATACACTATCGTCTTGAAGAATAAATCTTGAAGAGTTTTAAATACAAATTTTTGCCAACGTTTCGACGCATTTATACAACTTCATCAGGGCCATAAATGTATGAGTATATAAATTTTGATTCATAAAAGAAATAATAAGTTATATTAATATTTTGCAATACAAATGTAAAGAATTTGGTCGTAAGTTAATAAAAAAGATGGGAGTAGAATTTTGAAATATCTTTTTTTCAATAATTTTGATTCGTTTATTGATAGTAACTGAGCTAAAACAGTACATAATTACCTATCTCATATTACTTGTATTAGGTTTGTTAGTTACTATTAATTAACAAATCCAAATCATTTCAATAAATATGTGTCAAAATTCTAATCACCCCCTTTTTATTATTTTACAACTGAAGTTATTTTTATATTATTATTTTAAAACATTGTAAAAACCTTTTATGTACTTTACATAAACAAATGACGTAGGTACTCATTTTCACTCATAGCCCTAATAGAGGTGTATAAATGTAAACGTTGGCGAAAATTTTAATTTAAAATTATACAAGGACTATACTCCAAGACGCTGAAACATTATTAAATAGTCTAGTGATAGTCCTACTTTTGAATATTAATATTTTTCCCTTCGAACTGTTCTGAGATATTATTCTTTAGTTAATCGCTGGGATAGACTTTTAAGCCGTATGTACAAGGTACACCTACTCGTGTGTACTCTATTGGAGTTGTTTATTTTGATTTTATACCGCAGTTTATTATACTCGGCTTCTTATTTGTTTGCCCTTCGAAGCAGAATCTTGAAACTAAAATTTTGAAAACTTTCTGAGTAGCTAGAGCGTTGAAATGATCTGGATAGCTCAAAGATGGATCAACATTATATTTTCTTATACATTTACCACGATCCGAAGGGAATCTCAATTATTTTACGAGTTAAAATTAAATATGGAGATTTGTTTCGAAATTGGTAACCAAAATCTAGTGGTGGGGCTGGAGTCATTAAAGATATAATTAAGTCTCTTCAGGACACCAACACATTAACGTCCATAGCAATTCAGTTGTTACAATGAGAAACTTCTAAGTGGGGGAGCCCAGATCTAGCCTATTGCGCAGTCGTTTATCCACTCAAACAAAACTAAATAGTCTAAAATATTATTGCAATAAAAACATCATTTAAAAAAACGTGTTTTATTAAAAAGAATAAAATAATGGTCTACGGCCCCATGAATTATTGTAAATTTCAAGTATGTTCGTAGGGAAAGTTACTATAAGTTTTAGATGAATATTTCCTATCATGGGAAACGAAAAACGTGGTGCCCATTTAATATTATAAAATTAATTCTTGCCGGTCAATAGATATAATCCTTGTCTCTTAGCGAAAGCGAATGTAATCTTACATGCTTACCACGTTTTTGAAATCTGGAATATTCACCAAAAACTTTCTCAAAAAATATATTTGAAATTTGCCGTAAATTAAGGAGCCGTTGGCCGTTATTTTATTCTTTTTAATACAACGTGTTTTTTCAATCATATATTTGAATAAAAATATTTATTCTTTCGAACTGTGCTGACAATGAGATATTATTCTTATTCACAGGGATAGACTGCGAGGTTGGAAGTACGTGTTTAGAACAGGAGCTATTTACTTTGCATGCATTCTAGCGTTAGCGAAATTTTAGGTGTTTACACGGTGCAATTTTGACCGTGAATGTCTGTACACAAGAGCCCGCGCCGGGATATGTATCGTGTAATCACGGAACCAGCCTGTCTATTAATATTCAGTATCTCCTTAGGCAACAAAAATCCTATCGCAGTGTGAGACCCAAAGAAAACCTACCGGAGGCAAAAAATATATTCAATTGGAAATGTAACCTTTAAGCAATACCACAGCATGGCATTAAAACATGCGGACCGAATTTCAACGATTTAGCCTCATCAGGCGCTCTTATGATGCTGCAATTCTCTTGAATATATATTCAAACGGCAGGGGTGGGAAAGAAATGGTGGAACATGGAAATGAGTCATAGGTGATGCCAAGGGCACTGGAGGATTGTTAACTATATTTATTTTTAACTGATGAAGTGTTGGAGGAGAGAAGAGCCGTGGGAGGATTTAGAAGTCTCATCACCCCCACTCGACCGGTTCTATTTTGTCTTTTTGCGCCACGAAGTTGCGGCGTGATGATTTCAAACTCGTGGTCACTGTCATATCCCCAGTCGATAACAAAAACTATTTCCACCTATACAGGGGCGTAACTACGGGGTGATGAGGAGATAGATACCCCCCTGAAAGCCTCAAAGAAAGATATAAAATATTTAAAAATATTGTCTAGTTTTGAGGTATTATTACGGCATCTGCTTAAATTTAAATTGTAAGTGAAAAATTATGTGAAATTTATTTCCAGGCATATCGTTGTTCAAAATTTTTTCCGAATCCCCGTCGCCTGGGGGGGGAAGTCACCCCCACACTTCTCGTCCCCCCCAACGAATATTTCTAGTTAGGCCACTGCACCTGTCGGTGACACAAATGATGGAAATTCATAACATACAAACGAAACCAAAAAGAAATATCAACTATGCAATATATTTCCAAAAAGCTAAACAACGAATAGTACAAACCAACCTTCGAATTACAACCCTTACACTTGAAAATAGTAAAACTCATCCGGTTTGCGGCGATTGCGAACCAGAACTTGTCTTTCCGATTCAGGAGGTTTGGCGACTATTCTGATGTTCGCAAGTTCAAATCCCGTCAATTTCATGTCGAAAGTTCTATCATGGCTTTAAAAACTATTTACCCAGCGTTTTCATTATAATCATACTGTTTTTTGCTCTCAACTCACAACTAGTTATCGCATATCTCTATGACTTCTAGCTTAAGGTTATCAAAAAATTGTTTTAAAAAAATAGCTCAAAAATTCGACGATGGCGAATTGGTGTAAAAATAAATTAAAAATCAGACTCAGGCAATCAAATTCTGTAGGAAAATACATTTATGTAGCTCTAGTCTGTGTACCGTAGGGTGGCGTACGGGCCCTCCAGCTACCTTAGTCGGTCCGCAATCATCTTGAAATTTGACGACATTTACCAGCAACTAATTTGTTAAAAAGTTTCAGTTCGGCAAAATACGCTGGCAAAATCTTCAAATTCTATACGCAGGTAATTTGCGGCAGCGATCTATATATATATATCTATGTATACAACCTGAAAATTCAAAGATGATCGCGTAAGTTTTTGACTAGTCACGAGGCAGGTCACAAGGTCGGCCTATACGCGAGTGACGGGGCAACTTTAATGAAGGGGGTGGAAGAGGGAAGCAAATGCATTGAGGAGTGGTGATGAGGGACGAAACAAATAATCAAGGTTGCACCAAGGTCAAACAGCTTCTTCATTATTTTTTTTTTACGGCGGATTTATCTCCCGGCCATTGCAGATACGAGACGTATCCATAAAATTTCCCCTGAATAAATTTTGTTTGCACCTTTGAATATTTTGGGGATAGCTTGTATACCGGGGCGCGGTCAGCCCTGTACACATATCTTGAAGCACGTTAAGACACCATAACGACATATTTCGATTCGCCAACTTCCTTACCGATTTTGAAGTGTATTTCGCCATTCTGCCACTCATTTAGACGGCATTTTTACAACAGCGATAATTGTAGAGGCTAATTATTCTACTGCACCCACCGCGGCGTAGTGGAGTTGCAAATTTTACTCTTAACGGGCTTTATTTTTACAAACTATTCCACTTGGTGTCGAATTTATGGTAGTGTAAGCGAGTATTCTTGCCTATTTACCCCTGAAAATCTGTCTCAATTAGGCAGTACAATTATATGTGTGATTAAATTTATGTACCTGTTATTCTTTTTTCAGCTATGAGTCAGCTAAGTTTTGAATCAGAATCTATTATTACCCTCAATCTGTCTAGCCCTAACCGAATCAATCGCTGAAAGCCGAAAGCGTTCAAGAGACCAAAAAGTGTGTCGGTGCTAAACAATCCCATGAATAGCTAACGTCATCGGTAAAAACGGCAAGTCGCTTAACTGGGAGTTTTTTTTATTACTCGTCACTACGATGCGAGACATGCTATACCTCTTAGTTAGGTCGAGTAACCATTGTTAACATTTCGCCTGAGTCCACATGTTTGAGTGAGAAAAACAAGAAATCCTAAATGATCTCACGCATCTCATTATATATAATGCTGTGAATGTAATCATTGGCTTTCCAAATAGACCCCCACTTCATCATAACTCTCATCTACATTTTTTATTGCAGAGATGATCGTGCTGAAGTGAAGTGAGTGATTTAACTTTGATGAGTGATGACAAGACGGAGAAGATTCGAAGGAGAGGTTATTCCTGAAAGGATGGGATGACTTCACGACCAGGTAAATGAAATAAAATGAATAATTTCTTGTTTTCTGGGAGGTTGGTCGTTTTTTTACTTGAATATAATAATTGTTTTCCTTGTTAAATTTCGGCCATATTCAAACCCTCATTGGATCTTAAGAAATATTTTCCCTACTCCGTAGAATTTATGTATTATCACTAGTGGCGCGGCGAGGGGGGTTTTGGGGGATAAAAAACCCTACCTCCCAGAGCTCAGAGAAATTTTTAAGTTTAATCCAATTTACTTGATTGGATTGATATTACTAATGAAATAGTGTAAGAATTAATAAAAATATCCCTCAGAAAACCGTAAATCTCACCATTTTGAATCAATTATCTTAAAATTTTACAATTTATTAATATCGCACCTACCGCTTATCCTGGTGTGTACCCCCACACACCCAGGTATCAGTTGCACCTAACCCCCCCCCCCCCCCCATTTTAATTCCTAGCTGCGCCCGTGATTATCACATATTCCAAATAGAAACTCTCACTTACATGACTACTCTCCGTAGAATAATAAATAAAAGCATCACAAAATGAGCTTAATTGAATAATGAAATACTTGACACAAAATAGTAAACTTTAACAAAAAAGTTATCGTGGATGAACCGTCCAAACACACTAACCAAATTTGTTTCAAAAATTTATTTGAACTACAAAAATATGAAATTTAACATAAAACAAAAACTAAAGCACTAATATTATCTAAAATAGCATATTTAAAAAATCTGTATTTTGAGCCTACATGGACTCAAATTTCTATATTAACGTAAATAATAATTTTAATTATTACATACTTAAAGTATCGGGGGTATGGGACGGGTGGGATGGATTTATGTGTGATCTAATTGACTAAACGTCAATGTTAAACCATTGTAATCCTACGTAGAAATTGAAGTTCATTCTAAAATAAGTGGTTTCTGGTTTTACAGAGTGAGAGGTTTGAATAATTATTTCAATAGAAGTAACTTTGGTTGTTATAATCATGAAATAAATCGTGTCAAATAATTTAGTTACAATTAATTTGGTCAATATTATTCATCAATATTGTTTATATTTTAACAGTAATTTTTATTTTTGATGATCCTTACCTCACCCTTAAGGAGTCTATTTTGAGATACAATTATCAATATACATATTGATAATTGTATCTCAAACATATCTGTATGCGTATGCGCTTTTAGAGACCAGTGATAACCGCCTCAGCAGCCCTAGTCACGTGTACTCATATTATGGATATTTTTTTCCTATTTCTTGTTACTATGAAATTTATTGTGGTGTTACCAATGCGACAGTGTGTTTGGCCTCAAATCATTAGGCTAACCCCCACTCCCACATAGTGACGATGTGTCCTTACTGGTTTCGTTTTATGCTCTCTGATACTCTGCTGTCATTAGTCTATTTCGAACGGTTAAGTTTGAACGGTTCAATTGCCAAACTGCTCTTTATGACGTGAACTGGAGCGAGCACATTTTTTTGCTGATACTTTGCTGTCAGGATTTGGAGTTATCACGTGGCGGAACGTTCATTTTTAGAATTGTTTTCCTGTTATGCGTGTAATCCTGTACCCGAACGGTACATTTAAAAGGAATGCACTGGTTCTTATCCAATTCTCAAAACCATATGTTGCTTTGTGCCGGATAGGTTTTTTTTCCTGGCAATGAATCATAGCAATTTATGAGTCATCATTTGAAGCTTTTTCATGGCGAAATTCCTTGCCACTTGGTAATTGCTCTTTCGTTGTTAGCGGGCGAAATGATGTGCCATGGCTACGCGATGCAATACGATGGTTTCAACGGATCAATGGAGTGCCCTAAGGCGGTCTAATGTTCTTTAAACTGACGTCTTTCGAAACAATGAGTTGAGTTTCCCCAGTGAACACTGTGGAGGACAATGAGGGGAAGAGTAATGCCTATATTTTGCCGGAATTAATGATAGAGTCTTCGTAAAGGCTTGCGACATTGCACAATAGACAATTTTGGAAACGGAAGAGTCGCTTTTTGCGTTACTGTCTGACCGAAAATTGGGTTACGGAGATCGAATCATAGTTACTTCGAGTATTTTGTATCCTCAATTATATTGACAAGCGATTGCCAAAAAGCCACGCCAAACGATCTCAATAACAATGAAAAAGCCGTGTTAATAAATGCCGTACAAGTGAGTCCATTGATTCATCCCAACCAGCCAGTTCACGAATACACTAAAAATGTTTGGCGAACATGTTTGCGATTGGAGATTTAAAATATTGCTTGTGCGAAAAGTAAACTATAAAATTTGGGCATTGAAAATTAAACATCTGGATGCAATTATAAAATTTCATATTGTTACATTTATTTCTTTATTTTTACTTTTTAATGTACTTTTTTAATACCAAAATAGTATTTCTTTGGGTTTTTTGTTTTTATATAAATACCTTATTGTTAAATTCATGAAATTTTCGTCGTTTGTTTTTATTTTTATTTGAAAATTTAAAGCATTAAAAATTGTTAAATACTAACCTAAAATTGAAAGGAGGTTTAGACGTAGGAAAGACTCAGCAAGGTCACACCTGAGACAACAGTATATATGTGCTCGTGACTGCGTACGCAGTGTTCCTCTGTTCCATTCAATGCGTATATCTCACGCATAAATGATGATTTTTTGCCATTTATATTTCTATCTTACCTTATATTTCTAATGCTACCATTTTTTTGTCCACCACACAAAAGTGATATGCCTCGCCGAAAAAGGTGCAACGTGTCTGTCATGTCGTTCTCAGGTGAACCCTCAGTTACAGACGACACGTTTTCATACTAACTTGTGCTTCAGTCTCTTTGCTTACCTGCAAGGAAGAGAGAGAAAAGTTTTACTATTACTCACAAGGAAATTAAAATAATAATAATCTCTTTTTGAGAAAAATTTAAAGCCTATTATATAGGTATTAATATTCTGGAAAGAACTCCTGTGAAGCAGCTAAAGAATAATGTCATGCGAGGGATTAAATGATTGTAAATAATAATAATGTCTTTATTCGGGCAAGGTTGAGACTACTTAGGCCCCTCTTCCAACCAACCCTCGATAAGTAGCGTCAATGCAAGCATATTTAAAAACGGTAAATAAATGTTCACAATACAAAAAATATTCAATATACAGTATTAATGAAATTTCAAACAAGATAAACAAGTATATGTGGATATTTTGTGTGAGAAAAAGGGTTCTGTTTGTGGGAAAAAACATGAGGACAATGGAGTAGTATCTTTCAGCGAAAAAAACCCTCTGCAGGAAAACGCCCACACAAGAAAGGGGGCGTGAAAAACCTGCGAAGCCCTAAGGGTTTTTATGAACAAACTCAATCCTAATTTAGTGGAGTCTTAAATCAGTGTTATTTTCATTTCCAAACAAAAAAAATCGCAAATAATTTTAAACTCAAGCCATTTTTTGCCTAAACAAAACATTTCATTCTTCATTCGCGGTATTGGATTGGAAGTCTGATTTCAATTTGTTTCTTCAGGCTAAAATACAACGTTAGCTAACGTGTCCCCCCAATGCTAATACAATATCCTTAAGTCAGCCTAGTAATCACTTCAAATCAGCACTGTCTAATACGAAGTTACCTAATATTTACACATAAGTTACCTGATGACGCATTCAAGTAGGGACATTATGTCAAAAAAATCTCAGCTTTTGGTCCGATATCCCGCTGATGTCAATCTTTGACTAAAAGGCGATTATTTTACTAGGCACAGGAGTGCACTGGATATATTTTTGAGCTAGCTGCAAGTTTCATGTCGTTACCTTGACATGTAAGAGACTGGATTGTTTCCTTGGCTTATATCCCCGTCAGTCGGTTTCATTTTGAGAATGTCTGCTTCCACGAGCATAGACACCGGATTTACGACGCCAGTTCATACATGATCCCAAAAGCACCGCATAAAGTGACGCGTTGCCATGGCAAAGTCACACCTTGACGATCGCAACCCCGCCGTACCGCCAATTTGGAACTAAATGCGTACGTTGCGTCGTTGGTACTGAAGCAACTTTGGAATACGATAGTTAACTTGGGGACCATCGAAATGATCAATCCTCCTCTCTTCTTGCCTTGGTTCTTCTCTCCTCTCTCCCATCTAATCAAAGCTTTTATTTCAATAAATGACACAAAAGCGAAGGCCTAGAGGACATTGGAGGCCTCTGCAAGAGTATGAAGAAAGGAGTCTAAGTGAAGGAGGTATGAGTCCATATATTTCAAGCATATTTTTTTGGATTTAAAGGCATATTTCAATCGGTTTTAAACATATCCTCGGCACGTCGATGAGGTGAGAGCAATCCATTGTTTCTCGATATTTACCATACGTAATATTTACAATATTGAGGTATAACATTAAAAAGTTATGAATTTGATAGATAACATCTTCACGAATACTTTCCTCGGCTAACAGCCCTTATGTGGCTTAGTTCTCGTGAAAATCGGATTTCTCTGACTTTTAGCGACGCAAGTGGCGGCTTTTGTAAACCCATTTAAATGCGCGGCAGGTGATAACACATCTAGAGGTACACTAGAATTTTCTATGGCATGATTCGTGGTTGGAAGGTCAGGAATCTGGCTCACATCAGACAGGTTGGATTCTCATGTGCAGCGTTCTCTTCCGGGAAGATCCAGTATTCATATTCGCGAAAGCTACACTCAAATCCTATACAGTGTGGTCGTTCACTCAGACCGGAAATACCAATTTAATAAAATGATTCGGTAGATGAATAGGAAATGTAAGTTATGGTGACAAAATAATTTTTCATTCAGCCACTTTCTCATAAATTTGAAAATAAAAATGCAGTAATAATCACCCACTATTCATGAGTTAGTGACGTCATTAAAGTTCCAGTTCATTAATTTCTTCAGAGAGACGCTATCTTCTACGTAAATACTCGCTTATTAGCGTGCATATGACAACGAACCACGGGAGACTCATACGCAAGACCGATAATTGGCGGTGATCCACATGGCAAGAGTCAGTGACACCATGTAATTTTCATCGAAGGGGGTAAACCCGTCGATATTTCGCCTCTAATGGCTCGAGAAGTGGGCAAAGGTTCAAAAAACGGAAAAGTAATAATGTGAATCTATATTTTTCAAAGTCAATTGTAACCAACAACAGTGGCGGAACCAGAGAGGGATTGGAAGGGGCTAAAGCCTCCTACCCTGGGATATCCAATTTGCACAGTATAAAATTTATTTTATTTTCTACATTTATTACTATTCAGTCCTGGGCCATCGAAAATAGCATCATTGGCCACTTAAATCGGGGTTGTTAACTTAACAATTAAACGTAAATGAGCATCCATGCCCTGTGCTCTGGTAAACAACTCAGGCGGGACTCGAACCCGCAACCTCTTGAGTGGGAGGCAAGGACTCTACCCCGCCCCACAACCGATGCTCAGTTGTCGAATAGATACAGGAGGTACAGGAGATGAGAGTCCTGTAGGCTAAAATACTACCTTAGCGAATCCTTAATGTGTCCTCAATGCTAATATGATATCCTTAAGTCAGCCTCGTAATCACTTCAAATCAGAATTGTCTAATGCAATGTTACCTAATACTACGAATGACCCATGCAAGTAGGCTCATTATGCTTAAAAAAAATCTAACCTTTCGGTCCGACATCCCGCCGATATCCTCCCCGCCTCCTGTCCATGTCCTGGATCCGCCAATAGTCGACAATAATAATAAAATGGTAAAAGAACACATTCCATGGTTTTATTTTACTCGCATCCCGTTTCTTGCTCCTTAAACGGGAAAAAAAGAGACCAAGACCTCTTTTCTCTTTAAGATCCGAGCTCAAGTCACGCTCCATTCGGCGCTCAGGAAGGTGCGGAAGTATTAACGGGAGGAGGCGCTCATGAAAGCGGTCGGCCGAGTGCGACCCGAGCCGTTCCTGTTGTTGTGGAGTGGAAAAGGGGGGAACACAGCGCGCGCTCTTTCTCGTCCCAGGCTACGCATGCGTGAGAAACGGTTAATTGGCGGGAAAGAGAGTAACCGTGGCGGAGCTGATGAATGAATGGATGAATGAAAGCGGAAACACCGCTTTCGCTTTCGCACCGTGTGAGACAACGACCTCTCGCCATTAATTAATTGGAGGAATCTGGAGGAATTCAGGGATGGGCAGCAATGTTCGGCCGATGGAAGTCCCTAGGACGAAGACCGTAAGTGCGCAATCACTCTCACGAATTTAATTACAGCGAGGAAAGCGAATGCCCTTTCTTAAGTCTGAAGGTAACGCGTTACTTGACCTTTTAGAAGTCCGAGGATGCTAATGAGTGCAATTGGTACATCTAGGATTTAGCATATAACTCTCGAAACCTGAAACCTGAATATGTTACCATGGGAAATTTTGTTTTTCGCGGAACAGGATAGAAACGTTGATATCAACAATGGAAGATCACAATGCGAACGTAACTATGAACAAAATTGATTGACCGAAGGCTTTTAAACTAACCTTGTTTTGGCAAAATGCGTAAGAGCACTCGAAAGCCAGGATAATGATATAAATATCTACATGAAATGGAAAATTGTGGATCAAACGTTCTCATGCCGCGCCCTCATTCGGCGGTATCCAGTAAGTATATTCACAGACTCTTCTTTCAAATCCTGTATTTTTTCATGGATTTTATTTTACTTGCATTCCGTTTCACGCTCCTTGAATGAGAAAAAGTTCAAATTCTCCATTTATGGTAAGATCCTAATAGTTTTCTGGGGAGGAAAGGAATCTGCAGGATCGAGAGATACGCTCTTATGTTCAGTCGATGGATGCCAATCGTGGACGACGGCCGTATACGTAGAGCCATTCACGTGAACTGAATGAAAGAGAGGAGTTCGAATGCCCTTTCGTAAGCACGAAGAGCATACGGTACTTGACCTTTCACTCCTGAGATGCTAGCGATTCCAAGATGTGTGGGAACAAACCAAAGAGGTTGTAAAAATCTGGAGGGGGCACCACTGGTTTCGAGTATGGAGCGAAGTGTGGCCGGAATGGGGGTGCTTGGGTAGGACAAGCCACGCCCACTTGGACCAAAACATTGACAATCCCATAAGGGTCAATGCTAACTATTTGGTGAAATTTTTGGTCATAACTCGTTAATATATTAAAATCAACTATGAAACGCACAATTAAACCTTTTCTTCTTACTTCATTGCTGGGCATCGCGAAGTTATGTCTCAAACATCTTTTCTCAGGGAAAAATTATTATCAATCGCCATGGTTACGTTCTACAACCAGCTCAGCTGGAAATAAACTTTACGAAAGTTAGGTAGACATTTCCCTGCACTTAAACTGGTATTTAAATTTATTATAGCCAACGGAAATTTAACAATTACAGTATTTAAGTATAATTTCAAGGATATACCCACCAGTAAAGTTGCCAACAGACACAGAGTTTATGCATTAATAGAAGTGCCTGTTGCGAACAATGGAAAAAATCCGATGACATTTGCCAGCGAAATACTAATGATTGTAGTAGCACTTTTCTCTTAAAGCAGTTATTTTTCAGAAAAAAAACTAAGCCACCTCAAAATATCAGTCAGATATTAAGTAAAAAAATTGTCGAACCAAGATGGCGGGACTTTGACCACACTAAAAACTCGGAAACAGCTCCATCAGATATTTACAACCTTCTTGGAACAAACAAACGCAAGCATGCTTAGAACCGTCCTTACCTGAATCACACGATTCCGGGACTTCTACAAGGTTTTCTTTCGTCTGTTGCTAAGTTTTTATGGGAAACTTTGTTTGTCGCAGACCGAGATGAAATTATGAAAAAAATGGTAACACATGAGAGCATAGATTGCAGTTCCTTCGCACAGGAGACGAAATCTGCTAAAAATCTTCGCGATGCTAGATCGCCTCAATGTTATCCATAATGTGTGAAGTTGACTGCACCGCAGAGGTGACCAGGTGAGCAGTCAGTTTACAAAATAAATTGATATGCCTTCGCACTTACATTTGCGATTCTTTAATTGTGCTTTATGTTTGAACAGGGAATTGAAATGGAAGAAAGAAACACAGCTGGAAAACGATAAGCAGAAAAGTTGATTTTTTTTAAAAACTCTTAGATCATATAAGAACAGCACATTTTCAAAATATTACTTTCACGTTCGTTATAGGAGATTCTCTCCACAGCAATACTATCGAATGAACTTGGAAGATTTTTGAAAAAATGCTCGATAAAAGGCGTTTGTTATAAGAATTTATACCATGTTTTGGCACCTGTATTCCAGTAACGGTTCACACCTAATTTAAAATGATTTAATATCCCAAGTTTATCAGTTTGAGAGAAATTGAAGTGTACAGCGAATCTGTGAAAACTCACTTATCTACTCTCCAGCATACTTACTCATATAAAGAGTTGATTTAGGCTTATTCTGGCGGAATTCTCACATATTGTAAAATAAAAGTTTCTGGTAATTTCCCATGAATACTTTTATTCATATAATTCAATATGATTGAAATTGTTTGAGGAAAATTGCCAATTCCGCTCCAATTTTAACTATCTTCAGACCTTTTTAATTCACAAAATTAAATTTTCTTAGCATTCATATCATTGCTGTAAGCAGTAAGGGCGTACCCAGGATGAAAACTAGGTGGGGGGGGGGGGAATTCATGGTTGTTCAAGTTGTAGGTACGATTAAAGCATGGAAAAGGTGAATTTAATAAACATTTTTAAGGAAACTGTAACAGCTCTTTATTAGTTTTTTTAAATTATATGCTTGGAAAAATAGTATTTCGGGTGATTGTTTTAAACGTGGAAAATATAAAAATTATAAGACGGCAAATATACGAATGTTTTCGATTTATATGCAATAATCATTCCACCTGCGTCAAAAAATATCACGAATGTCATTACAGGGAGTGATGGTCAATAAGGATGAAAAAATTAATTTTATTTATAAAGTTTGTTATTTTTATAATTTTAATGATAGCATTAACGATTTGGCATATCCATTACCTTTTTTTGTGCGTGTTTTTTGACTTGATAGTGTCTAGATTGTCGTCTGCAATTCCTTTAGAAAAATTAGTCTAAGTACTTATCAAGAAATTAGCATATAATAATGCGATATATTTGTTTATAAATGAATGGAAAATAATATTTAAAGTGCTTTTATTTATTAAAAGTTACCCAAATACGTTAAAACACCCTCAAATTTGAATGTATATTTGGGAAAATCAAAAATGTATAAGTGCGGCAAAAAAGCCGCAAGCGTGCACTGGCGTTATACTTGCAGGTGCTTGCACCTAAGGGTTAAAGAAATTTGCGATTTTTGCTTCTAGGGGGGGGGGGGCAGCTGCCCCCTCCTGCCCCTCGCTGGGTACGCCCATGGTAAGGAAACATGCCTAATAATTGGTATGTATAGTTAATTTTTTTTGCACAAATTAATATGATTGAAAGTGTTTGTGGAAAATTACCTGTCAATTTTCGACATGACCTCAAACCTGTGCAATTCACAAACAATAAATTTCCTTAGCTTATCAATTGCTGTATGCCTACATGCCAAATATCCTGTCTGGGTGGTAAAAAAACCGTAATTTGGACTTCATTTCGCATTTATTTCCGATTGTCGACCGCTATTCTCTGGAATTCAGGGTTTACGGTCGCGAATGTAACTCCTGAGATTTGCGATACCGTTTTATAAGCGTTGGTCTCTTCATCTGCCCGGTCGCAAGGGCCGCCTTCATTTTGTGGAATTGCAGCTTCGCCTCCAGAGGTGCATTCCGTTTGCAAAATCGCTCGCTCAAGTGGGACGGCCATCCAGAAACTTGGTTCATTAAAAAGTTCCCCGCGCCACTCGTTTAGCGCTCTTGTCTTCGCGGCGGCGGCTCCGGACATCCGGCCGAGTGAAACTTTCGCCCCCTGTCGGCTCTAATGACGGCGGAGGCGCCTGTTTATTCGTCGCCTGCAGTCTGCATGAGGCGAAGGATAGCAAACGAATGGGAAACCTTTTTTAGAGGCGCCAAGATGCGCGCGTCGTTCCTTGGGATCCCATTCCATTCCGTGGCCGTTCGCTGCCGAAAGAAGTTCGCTCGGGTATTTTAAATGCATATGGGCGTAAGCGGGGGGCATAGGGGCACTTGTCCCCCCCTCCAGGCGCTTTAAAAATGGAGAAGATTTTTTATGCGGTTATCATTACGTTCGTTTTGTTTAGTGTATTACGGAGCCTCAGTCATTTAATTTTATTAACTTTCATATTAAACTTAGAAAATATTTCGTACAGTACTTGCTGTATGCTGTTTTTCATCTCAAATAAGTATGAGAAAACCGTTTGCCTTTCAGACCCTTGTGCCCCAAGAAAAAAACCTTGAATCCGCCCTTGCATATTATGTCTTGTTTAAAACTATGTGAAAATAAAATGTTTAAAAATACTGCTTGAAAATATTATTAAATTCGATTTTTTTACTTAAAGCCTGAAGATCTCGCGTTACTTGACCTTTCAGTAGTCTTTAGATGCTATTGATCCCAAGATGCGTAAGGAAGGAAAAAACGCTACCATGCCCAAATCGTACTTGCCTGAGTCGCATGAATCTTAGACATCGACAAGGTTTGCTTTCGCCTGTTGTTATGTTTTTATGGGAAACATTTTGTGTCGCAGAACAAGATGAAAACGTTGATTTTAGCAGTAGATGATTGCAATGGAGGGACACACAATACTCGACCACTCTATCTCAGTGCCCTCAGACCCATATTGACCCGGAATTCCCACGCATAGTGGTTGACAGTAGAATATAGAAACTAAATACAGTCAAAATTACTATTTTTGACCACATGGACAAGATTTTTTGGATGCTTGCTGACGATTGATAAATTAGGGAAAATATATTCTGTGCGTTGCGTATATCTAAGGATATTGAAAATTAAAACTTACTACTTTTCCGCGAAAACTTTTTTTACACTATGTTGTGTGAATAAAAGTCTACATAAAAATGCCAGTGAGCTTTAACTTGCAATATGCCACAATTCCGCCAGGCAAATCCTGAATCAACCCTCTGTAAGAGTGAGGATGCTAGAGATCATATGGGTGAGTTCTCGGAAATTCGCTCTACACCTCACGTTATCTTCTTGGTAATGAAATGAGGACAATTTGCCGAGGGTGCTTGAATTATTTGTGTATCGGTGTTGTTTTCTTACGCCAAGCTCACATATATTCGTGTGAAAAAAATGTACTGCAGCAAAAATACTCTTATACACCCGGTTAGCAGACTCAAATAAGTTTTTCAATGAAAAAGAGTATCTATACAATTATTACTTCCTATCAGGGAGAAGTGGGGTACAATTAAGTGGAACATTATAACAATAATTAGGTTACGTAAAAGCATCCGCTGATTTGCCTAGAAAACAGCGATTTTGGTTGAGATTTTATCGAAAGTTTTTGGCGAAATTTATTAGTATTTATTTATTTATTTATTACAGGAATGGGAATGGAAAACTGTCTTAAATCTTTACGTCCCACTCTTTTCTCTGTTAATTACTCTAATCCTCCTCTCGCTGTTCACTCCGCCTTAGGACGTGACGCATTATCATTCATACCCATAGGATCCCATGACTTACTGCTCCTCCCACATGGCGGAGTCACGGAGCGAGTCTATAGTGCAACGCATTGGACCATCCGCCTAGCGTTGGGGGACGGTTTCCCTGGCGACCGATTGTTGACACCGGCGAAGGAGCTTTCTGGGTCAGCGTCCGCGCGTGTGGAAAGAAAGGGAGGATGGGGTACAGGAGCCGGTTTCCGTGGCGACCGAGAAGGATTTCAAACAAATGAAAGCTGCCGCGCGCGCGACCTTGAGTGACGACTGACGATACAGGCGGAAGCGGTGCATACTGGGATGCATTCGGTTGCGCGCCCGTGTGATTTCCGCGGGAACGAAGCCACCTAAATCCTCCGACCCGAAAATGACGTCGTACGTTTGTCAATGCTCCTCTGTTTTCGAGAGTGACACGTGCTCTTGCGGTCGGCGCAGAAATCGTGCGCTAAGCTAAATAACGAAAAAGGGCATGAAACAAATGACCGCACCGTAATTTTCCTCACTCGATCCTACGTTCTTATAGACTGCATTTGAAGCTTAGAATCGTATTTTCAATAAATGATTGAAGCTCTCTTTTGCTGATCCCTTTACGGGCATCACCAACTGATCTATCCTTCGTCGTCTAAGTGGGAGACTATCGCTATAAGATATCTCTTCTAAAATACAGATTTTAAGATGCAATTACCTAAAATTGCAACATTATTTGGTTGTCAATCGAAGAGATATCAATAAATGAGCTACATTTACTCAGCCATTTAACTTAACCCTTAAGTAGTCTCGTCGGGTCTGTACGGCTCCATAGGTTTTTTAATGAATAAAATTCTCATTAGGTTAAATACTTTAGCCACTACCCGTCCCATGTAATTTCATAACGTACTTGTCTTTCTTTCCATCCCATTTTTAGTCCGGATATGTACGTTATTTGTCATAATTTAGCATTTTGACCCGACGCAAGTGTTTGCGTATTGAAAAATACCGCGCTACGTCTCATCGCGACCTTTTGTGATATTTTGATGTACGAAGACATTACTCGCAAGTTACCTGCAAAACTATCTATTAGACCACTGCATGTAATGGAAGAACAATATAAAATGGTTTAAATAGTTTCAGTTCCTGATAACTAAAACCCAGGTTTATTTCTAATCATGCGACTATTATAACTTTAAAGGTTCGTATTCCGGTTCAATATGACACGACGCGAGTAGGTACGTGACTTTATATGACGCGACTACTTTAGTGTTAAGGGTTGGAATGGATACATGAGGGTAGAGCTCAACCCAAACCAAGCAACAAACGTGTAAATGTCACTCATTCAGTTTATGAGGGCCAATCCCTGTCCTCTAGGCCACCTTGCACTGCGAGGATAGGTGCTTGGGGGGATTCTAAAGGCTCCAATAGAGATATGAACCCAGTCCCCTGTCGGTCAACGTTCTATCCATTAGGATACCTCTTTAATGTGCACTTTGACCTCAGAAATCTTTCATTTATTTATTAACCTTTAACAATTAAACCCAAGAACAGTACCTAAGACCTTTTACATTGGATTTGTAAAAAAATGGTTAAATTATAAAGTGTAGCAAGAAATAGCAACACCGATATAAAACACGAACTAAATACACTCAGATATCACGTAATACTTCACTTGTATGATCGCCTCATCCGCTCATTTGTAATTTAGGAAGGTCGGAGAAAGAAAATAGGGATGGATTTAGGGAGGAATTTTACTGATTACGGTTGTAAATGATGAAATTGATGATGTAATTATCAACAAAATGAGCTTTGATGGAATTGTAGGTAAGAAGTAGCCGGACAAAGACAATTTTTCTGGATGGTCACGAAGAAAAATCTATATAGATAGATAGTTTTTCTATATAGATACTCACGAAGAAAAATCGGGAGGGACGACTTGCAAGACCAAACGCTAATATTGACCTTTATATGACTTTCCTTCATTTATTTTCACGTCTTTTAAGATAATTTTTGGGCCATTATTTGACACGCATTGTTTTCTTCTGTCGTCAGGGAGAATTGTTACACAACGTTTATTTTACAATAACGCCAACCAGGGATATGAATAAATAAATAAATAAGTACCGTAAAAAGTACCATTAAAAGTAAACTCCTGAAGACGATGGCAGACTCAGCCATTGAACCGTTGGGAGAATTGACCTGATACCACACCCGGTGGAAATCCCGAGAAATTTTTCATCAACGTTTATTTTATTAACTTTTATTCTCATGCCACCAAACGCAGCAAATATTTTTTATCGGGGTGTTAATTTTCATTTAGCTTCAGGGTGGTCAACAAATGTAACAATTGCATGTGTACTATGCCCTGGATAGGGGCAATATACCCAGGCGAGACTCAAACCCGCGACCTCTTGACGAAGACTTTATCCCGCCGACATCGAGGCCGGTAAAAACGCCAATGATTACCCTTCTCTCATGATACTCCGTTACAATAGCTGAATTTCATAAGAATATCATTTTCATCGTTCTCTGGACCAAGATCCTTCAATGAAAAGATCTCTGAAGTCTTCTCATTCAGTCTCCACCGCATCCCAAATCTTATGCTAGGAAAACTTAGCGATTCGGCTAATCTTCGTCCGGAGCTCGCGAGTCAAATGGTTTCCGAATTCCTGCTCCAAAACAACGTAAGAGATTGCCAAACGATCAATTTCAGTCGAGAAGATGGACGACTTGCTTAAGTTTCGGAGCTCACGATTTTTTTTCAGCCGAAACCATCATTAATAAGACCGTTGGTGTAACGTAATCAGGACCGATATCTTTCGTCGTAATGTACGAGGATATCCCGAGTCTCTTTTTTGGTGAGTTTTTCAGTCGCGAGTAAGCAGTTTTTCTTAGCGGGGAAGCCATTATTTTAGTTCTTGACTCGGCATTTTTCGTGGCGAGTTCAAATTTATCTAAAGCCGAATTTTTTTCACGAAGAAAACGTCGTCAGAGTGATGGAAGGAAATGTTGTTTTTTTCCAACTCGCATTAACTCCGCGTACAATCTTGAATTCTTCGTTGAGGTCTTACCAACAAATTTGTAATAAAAAACTGGAAACTGTAATGAGTTGGTTTTGCATTCGGGATATTTAAGAAATTATATAAAAATATTCTTTTGTCGCACAAAAGGCACATGAATGTTACTATCATCCAGAATATCTCAATACTAACTTAAGTAAGTCTGAAAAGCATTTAGTAGTTGAACCAGAAACTGACTCTATGTACGAATTAAAATGTCCAATCTTCATTCAAACTCTGTGGAATATAAATGCTCCTACGTCGAAACTTATAGCCATAATTAAATAAGAATTAAAGTTTCGTAGTTCCCATATTATTGCAACAATCGATAGTATTATAGAGATTGTAATAAGTCACCAGAAAGTTATTTATGCTTCTAAATCATGCTACTAATGACAGTCACAATCTAATCACGGGGCACCGCTGCATATTTAATGGAAGCCTGTCTTCTTTGAGCGCACCCCAGAAATTCAATGGGTAGACTTTTGTCTTTATCGTGCACTTAGCCTACGGAAGAAAATTTAGTTTTTTTGGTGACTCACTCATGGGCAGTTGGCCCCCTATGAGCAGAAATCGTAAATTTATTTAAGGAAAATAATATTTTTCAAGCAAATAATTTTTAAAAATAATAAAGAGCTGTTAGAGTTTCATTAAAATGTTGATTTCATTCACCTTTTCCATGCTTAAATCTTACCTACAACTTGAAGAACCATGGCTTGCCCCCTCCCCTAATTTTGATCCTGGGTACGCCCTTGGACTCACTGACTCTATTTTGTCGGCACGTGCCGTCCACTGGAGTCTCACGGCATCCACTCCCTATCCTACTTTCTTTGGTGGGATCGTTGCAACTTATATCAGCAAACAAAGAAGCACCCTCATCAGCATCTTCCCTTAAATTCATTGATGCTGCAAATGAAAGGGTTACATTGGAACACCAATATCCCAGGATCCTTTCCATCATTTTGATCTCGCACTGGAAACCTAAAAAATTATTTACGGGCGTTTATGTATACTTCGTAGGGCAAAGCATAAATGACTCCACACAATTACTTGGACTGGATGATTTAAAATCAAAGAATTAAATTGAAACCAGCGCAAATTGCGTCAGAGATTATAAAAATACTAACACTACATTTTCTGTGACTTATTACCTCGTATAGTAGTGGCAGAATCACTAATAAAATAGCATTTTTTTTAAATTAGAATTAGTTTCGCTCTAAAATAACTGCGGTAGAAGTAGCACCCTGATGTGCTTAAAATGTAACTACTATGTATTGTTGGCAACAGTATGATAACGCGCTCTTTATTCTTACGAATTAATACGCAGGTTTTATATATCCTGATTTTGGTAGCAGTTATCGGCGGGTCAAAACTCTTACAATCAGTGTCCTACATTCAGATTTGTCTCTCTTAGCCAATAGGAAAATTAAAAAAAAACTATGAGATGCCGTTAAAAACTCATTTAAATCCCATTCACTATCAAATATGTATTTTTTGTGTACTTCGACGTCAGAATGGATTGCATATTATTTGCAAATAACATAAACGAAAGTGTGTGACAGTATTTTTTTCTGTTATTTCCCAATTTTTTAATCAGAAAAATATTATATGATTTTTTCTGGGTCCGTTGCTGGCAGAATTATTCTGTGTTTTATTATCTTTTAATCTCTCTCTTAATAAATATTTTATTCTCTTTTAATCGATTTCGTGAGCTAAAGAGGCATCAGACAGTTTTCGTCTGTTTTCACATATGATATTGGTACCCTCTTTAATGAGGATTAAGGGGTCACTGAATGCCTTCTTAATTAGGGAAAAGCGCTTATGCCCGCTTCGGGAAATCTCCCGATGGAACAATAGACGAGGAAATCTGGTCCGACGAAAGAAAAACTTCGGTCCACTCTCTCGGGCTTTTTGGTCCTTCGTTTTTCGCTTTTCAATTTTTTTCTCTCTTCTGCGAAGCGAGGAGATTAATTCAGACGACGACGGAGTGTTGAGAGGAGTAGGGAGGGCGCCGACCATATTGTCTGCCGAGAGGAAAACCCAAAAAAGGATGAAGAGCCCTCGCCTGCCCTCTCTCGGATGAGACTGCGAAATAAAATGGCCTTCTTTGTTTCGCCCCCACTACTTTTCTTTTCATCAGTCTTCCTCTTCACCCTCGTCCTCCAATCACTTGAGCCGCGCTACCGGAAGCGGTCGCGGAGGCGGGGTCGTCTGGACGGAAGCGAAGAAATGGTTCGCTCATTAATAGGCGGTGTGTTTGTGGATGTGTGTGTGTTTAGATGGGGGTTGGGTAGTCGAATGGGGCTTGTGTAGTCGAATGGGAGTGAGAATGGGAGGCTTCTACCGAGACGGAGTGTGCCTTTTGATCGCGCTACCGCAGGAGATGCCCCATTAGACTGCATCCTTTGATCAGGACTACGTCTGGAAATATCGTGGCTTGAATCCTCTCAACGGCAAATGTGAAAACCTATCAGAAGGGAAGAAATAAGGGGGGGCAATATGGAATTGAATGGGGAAAAATGCTGTTGGCGAAGATTAAATATTACCACGTGAACTTAACAAGTGTTATGAGAATTTTGAATACCTATACTCATGGTGTGGCAAGCGAAAATATTATTTTCGTGGGAAATAACCGCTAATTATCATTCGACATACTTTCACAGGTACCCTTACGTTAGTGGTGGATACATATGGAGGGCGCGGGGGGGCGCGCCCCTCCCCTTGTGGGACCGCTCATATTTCCTGACACTGCAGAACCACAATCGTAACTTTTTTATATCATAAGATGATATTGTCTAGTATATGTGTATTATCCGTTTAAATAAAACTTCCTTAGACTTTACATATGACTTGATTATTGTTTATTTTGATTAAAGTAAAGGTAGCTCAAGAGATATTTTGTTCCCCCCCCTTGGGTTTTTTATGTATCTGCTACTGCCTTAAGTCCACACCAGGTACGCGAATGGAAAAACCATTTACCATGCATGGTATCTAAACCTTATTGTCAGAATTCCCTATATTTCTGGGAACTCTATTTCGATTCCCGGGCGGGGAAAATGATTTTTCTCTGTGGAATTTTCACAGTACAGGGACGGAAAATAAGGACGCAGTTCTTTTCCGTACTGCAGTAGCTACTGCAAATACAATCTGTGTATGAGCAAACACACTCATGCACTTGGAATGATACGCTGGAGCATAGCTTATAATTGAGCTAATATACACACTTTTTCACACGAATCGCTATCGTAGGATTTCAGTACCTTGGAAATAAATCTGTAAAATTCATGAATTTAAAAGGTACATTTATATGAGCAAACGAGCTTACATTTAGAGACGTTTCCTTCACCACACTTCATCTGCACAGTATCTAAGGTCTTCACCGATTGGTTGACTTTTTAACGACTAAATGATCTAATTCCGTGGTTTTACTATTGAGGATGTAAGGTTTCGCATGAGCTGCAGATGAGCTCCCATCGTATTACGGTGCATGCTTCTGGGTTAATGACGCCGAGGCGCCTGTTGTTACGGGAGACCGCTGGAAAGGGAAAAGGTTAGAAGTAGGGGAAGGAACCGCTTCGTTCGAGTAAATAAGCACAACTGCACACTCGTCGGAAGGGGGCGTGATTGCGGCTGATTCGCAACCTCCCTTCCGGTAGATGTCTCTTGAGTCTCTTCCGACCATTTAACCATGGGAGCTACGTAGAGGATGCCCCACTCCGTGACGCAGGAGTTTGATTTCTACCGCTACTTTGCGCGCCATTTATTAGGCTTTCATCAAATATCCGCAGTGCGGCGATGTCTGTATAGCGATCCTTTATATCTACATTGCTAAATAGGGTGGTTTCCTGTTTTTTTATCTACCTAATCCAAAAAATCCTGGAGTACGTATTTCAAGCTTTTATATTTTTAAATGACGATATCTATTTTTCGCGATTAAATTAAAAGTGAAAATTTTCAAGCGCGCAAAAACGCGATGGCTAATTATGAATGCTGGGAAAATCCCATGTGACGTCATTCTGGTTCCGCTGCCGCAGTGTGAGGCCACCTTGGTGGGAGGCTATGAGCGCCGATGGCGATGGCGATGATGCATTAAAGAACAGGAAAAGTCTTATTTAGTACTTATATTTACTTGTAATGTACATTTTCACTAAAAAAATCTCCAGTTGGGGGCAATAAAAAATCTCTATAAATATGATTTAATCACCAGGAATTGTCCCTAAACGAGATACCATAGCATTCTGATCAATACCTCATCTTGGGGATACTTTGATTTCGCACAAATTGAAATTAATTTCTTTAGCCATACTCTTCTCCCTATCGCTCGCGTGTCATCTGAATTTGAACTATGGGCCTCTGAATGTTGACCAATACCTCACCAGCCCGATTCATGTACGCTTTTTACTCTCCTATATTATTCCTTTCTTCATGCCTGCGTCTAGTCCTTTCATCTCCCATTACATGTAATACCTATTTTCATAGGCGTTTCCATGCTCGCGGCCCTTTGCCTCTTGCTCACTTCAAATTGACGAAATCGTCAGTGATATGACCTACTGACAAGAAGACCGCATTGTCAAAATGATTTTTCAAATTATTTTACGATTTGGGACCCGTTATTTTTCGATGAAATCGCTCCAAGAAAAATTCAATGGCAAGAGTGGCTCGCCGTAATGATATTCTAGTTTCCAAGGAGAGTAATGCTACGAAATGTGATTAAACGTGGCTGGAAGTGTAAATGAAAGGTGGAGGGAGATGAATCTTTTTCATAGCAGTAATGTGAAATGATCAATTGCCTCATAAACATATAATAAGTTAGATATGAATTTTGGTAATACTTTAAGATCCAAGCCTCTCGAAGTAGCATATTTACTGTCCTTTTCGCTCACATGCCTATTTCAATTTTCAATCCAAGAAAGCCGAAGCCCGATTTTTTAAGATTTCAGTTTATTTTACTTATTGCAAAGTTAATTCTTTAAATATGATGCTGAAATTTTGACTTGGTTTTCAGAACATATTAATGTTTAAATAAAGATAAATTCGAATCTTTTCAATGGTAACATTTTTTCAATATAGAATAGTTGTTCAAATAATATATTCACCTATCGGAACCGATATATTGGCACCATTGCCGTCGAAGGTTAAGAATTAGTGTCACTGATAACATTTTACGATAACGTCATTATATACTAAAACATCATTGCTGTTCAAAATCCCACAGAGGAAAGTTCATTCACCACGACTGGATTCGAATCCTTATCCCTCAATTTCTGGTCGAAAGCTTTAGCCAGTTGAGCTACCGAGGCGTCAATCCCCTCAGTGGAAATTTGTAGGCTTAAGTGAACGTGATGATCTTAACTGCTGGGCATATTAAGCAACATGCAATCCTAGTCGCCACAGTTGGAGAGCAACTAAAAAATAATAATACCGCATAAAATTCGAGGAATCAAGCGAGATGGAGTGGAATTGATTCATAATGAAACACTGACTTGCAATTTTCCACAAATATTTTTGTGGAAAATTGCAAGTCAGTGTTTCATTAATAATACCGCCAGTGGCGCAGCGAGTGGGGGTTTTGGGGAATAACCCCCCCCCCCCCCACAGAGCTCAGAGAATTTTTTAAATTTAATCCATTTTACTTGATTGGATAAATATTACTCAGAAAATAATGTAAGGATTAATAAAATACCACTCAGAAAGCCGAAAACTCACCATTTTGAGTCATTTATCTTAAAAATATCCTGGGGAAGGGTACATGCACCTTCCGCTACGCTGGTGGATGTTCCATACCCCCAGACCATTCATTATTAGTTGCGCCTAAACCCCCCTAAAACTTCATTCCTAGCTGTGCGCCGGAATAGTGCTGTATTTTCTCGGAAGTCGGCTTTTAGTTGACAGCATATTTGGAAAAGCTGGGAGTATCAATATGAGTAATGATTTCGCCAAGCTACGTATATAAACTTGTGTCGCGAAGTAGTTTCTCCATAATCCTGTTTCTTTCTGTGTGACGCAGCGATAGCTCTTCTGTCAAACTCTTCTGCGACGGGGTATTCGGTTGAGTGCGTAGCTTTCGCTCTGCAGTTTCCTTACCCGCGGAATCAAATCCTTTGGCCGGAATGGCGTCTAAAGATTTCTATTCAGCGAATAAAGAGGTCGAAATTTCTAATCAAGTGAAATCCTAATTAGGAAAAGTTTGCGGACCATCTCACCGTCCTGCTCCAAGGATTTTGAATCCGCTGAATGTGAGATGAGGGTTGGTTGAACTTGAATCGGTCTTTTTCCCTCATTTGAGTGGAGAAGAAAGGACAAATTTCAAGAATTTACTTGAGAAAAAGAGTTGATCATTCCCTAATTTCCCAAATAGGATTTTTTTCTATTTTTTATTGCCGAAATCCCAAGAATATTACTACTGGAGTACGTATTTCACGCTTATAGATTTTTAAATACCGATATCAATTTTTCTCGATTAAATGAAAAGTGAAAAATGTCAAGCGCGCAAAAACGCGACGGCTAATTATGAATGCTGGGAAAAGCCCGTGTGACGTCATTCTGGTTCCGGCTGCCACTGTTTGAGGCCACCTTGGTGCGAGGCTATGAGCGCCGCTACGAAACAGGCTGCTAGCTGGTAGCAGAGTACCCTACTAGCTGGTAGCAGAGTACCCTGCTAGCAGGCAGGTTAGCGCTTGGCTTAAATAAGGACTTTTAATACCCGATCAAACGAAGGAAACTTTCCGACCATGGGCAATTCAATTGGAGATTAAAAGATGTTTCCCTGAGCTCTTTGCCTCATGCATGCAGTGGTAATCTCGGACGATGTAAAACTCCCGACTACTCGTATGGCATCTGGGCCCCTGTGACGTCACGTGAAGTGGCATCGCACGGCCGCCAATCTGGACTTTTTCAAATGAGGTTAAAATTGACGATTAATATTCGTCTAAACTGGGGTTTCTAAAACCAAATAATTTGTATATTATGAATACACTAATGGTGGGGAGCGAATGGCAATCCATGCCTTTCGTTTAGCTGCAATGCCTAGCTGTTTGTACAAGATCAGGTTATGTTAAGCATGTCTGTGACATCGGAGTAGCTGGAGAATTTCGGGGGGCCTGGCCAAGCAGAAAAATTCGGGGTGGGGGGGTCCGGGCCACCGTAATTCTTTATTACAGAATTTGTTTTTTAAAAGCACGGCTGAACCTGGAGAGGTCCTCCCCCCCGAAATGGTCGTAGTCCCCCATAAAATTTCGGGGGGGAGGGGTTGGCGTGGGTCGCCCCCCCAAAGTTTTATTTTAGATTTAGTTATGTTCAAGCACAGCCATAGTATTCGGGGGGGCCGAACCCCCCACCCCGAAATTTTATGAGGGACTACGACCATTTCGGGGGGGAGGACCCCTCCAGGTACAGCCGTTCTATAAAATAACAGAATGCGACAAAAACTTAGGTGGGCCCGCCCACCCGGATTTTTCTGGGGGACCACAAGGCTTATGGGGGGCCGGGCCCCCCGTATCCTCCCACCTACTACGATGTCGTAGACATGCTAAACATTACCTGATTTTGTACAATAAGGTAGGGGGGTCCCGCCGCCCCTCCAAATTTTCGGGTAAGCTACGATCATTCTGGAGACGCTGGGACCCTTACCTGAGGGGACCGCGAACCCCCTATGATGCATTGAAAAACACCTATGCCCCAGCGATGAGCAGCATGGTTTCCTCACGAGTGTTCAGGTGTCTCGTTATTTCTGCTGGTTGTTTAGATATAACCCACATAACCGAAAAATAACCGAGTACTCGTTCCATTTCAACTTGAGACGCATTGAAAAAAACTTTTTCGCAGCGATAGGTTTCCCCCCCCCCCCCCCCCCCCCCCCCGCGAGTATTCACTCATCCGGTTATTTCTCTCCCGCTTGCCATCGGTTATGCCAACGAGTACTCGTCGCTTAGGTTATAACCGTTCACTAGGTTTTTCGGTTATGTCAGAAATAACCGGTTATAATGTGCTCTGTGGCCGGTACAGGCGCAGAAAATCCTCAGCCAATGGGCCGCGGCAAATATTGCTGGTAGTTCCAACGTTTCCCGAGAGAGTGCCGGAATCAGGAGCCAGATTATTTTTCCCAGGTTATTTTTCGGTTATGCAAAAAAATAACCTAATACTCATGTTAACCGGCGTATAAAAATAGCCAGTTTTTAATCTTAATAGAATTTTTTTCTGCTCAACAGTGATAAGCGTCCTCGGTTGTTTTCTGATAGAACTAGGGATCGGCGGTAATGAGAAAAAAACCGGTGATTTGAACCAAAGAATTACATACTCTTAGAGCATAAATCTATTGAGTGCTCGCTTCTTTACTGCAGGTGAATTAACCTGGTATACTCTTTCCGCACAGTCTACAGGGGCTTTCGGTTATATCCTTGTGCAACAGATGAAAGATCTTGCGGAATAACCGATTTCGGTTTATATCGTCGCGAAAGCTAGGTTATTTTCAGGGCGACCACGAAAAAACCTGGTCAAAATGACCGGATCAATGCACTCTGTCGTAGAATTTAGGTACTTCATGCTCCCGACCTAATTTCGTAGAATGGTATGCAAGAAGCAGGATGAAGTTCAAAACTCAGTTGTACCTTTCTTAAGAACCGATGATATGCCATACTCAAAGCTTTAGGTTGTATACCCTACCTATAACCGGTTTTATAATCGGGTTTTTATACTCAGGTACTCCACTCATTAAAAGTAACCGGTTAACCTAATCCCGGATTTTTCTCATAACCGCCCATCTTAGATGGGCGTACGTAAATATCTTCCGATATTGCTCTTTGAAGATATAAGTAAACGCTTTAAATTTGACCAAAAATAATTCACTTAAATAGAGGTTATATATATATATTGCATTTTTTTACGTTTTCTTCTGGGGTGCTTGGCACTAAAGCTATTCCGTTGTATGGGCTCTTTTGGCCAGAAATGAGACTTGACGGGCATTTTTAAGCAGGAGAGCATTTATTTAATAATTTATAGAAAATCATTTATTAGGCATTTGCTAAAAAATAAGGTTCAAGGCTCTGAGGCATGCATAAAAAGCACCACACATAAGACGCCATCTACCATTCGTCTAAAGAACCTTAGCCGTTTGAGACTAGAAGGTTGCGCGCTAGTTTTATATTGCTTTAGGCATTCGAGAATATATTTTTTTCGGAGCAATATGGAGTACATCTTATCAAAATCTCACTATATTTCCAGATCCGATAGAAAAGATAAATTAAAAGAGAGATATAATGCGAGAGCATGCGTATAATATTCCTTTTTCCTCCAAACAATGAAAGACTTTATGAAGACTTGAATGCCAGGCGGAACTTCGTCAGAGTATTTCATTTTTATTTGTAAACGGCTGGTGTCCTAACAACCTCTATTGAGGCGGCTTGCTTGGCAATAAGTAGGCGTAGATGAACTAGCAGCGAACCACCGCACGTACTGCTCAATAGAGTCAATTTAGTCAAATTGTTCCATGGCTGCCTCGATGCCTTTTCCATTATTATATTCTTGTCACTATTCGTCCCAAAATAATTTTTTCCATTATATACGGTTTAAATAAAAGATAACATAAACGGAATAAAAGTACATGAAACAAATGACTATGACACTGCGCATAAAAAAATTCACGCTGATTCAAGTTCGACCAAATGCCACGCTAATTTTCGCGTTCATTTTATCAGCTTTGGTAATAAATTTTTCTATGATCGTCGCCATTGGCCTATTCGAGACTCAAATCACCAATCGCGGCGCTGAAGACGCTGACGTAATTTTCCAATATGGCCGACGTATCGAGAATATTTTTTTATGATAACATTGATGTAATAGGATGAATCGTCAAAATAAAAAAAAATTAAAAAGAAAATAGAAAGTAGAAAATATCAAGGAAGATTTTTCTTGGATTTGAGTTTTTCGATTCCTAGGGGCAACGGCAAATAGAAATAAAGATTAAGGAAGCGATAAATCATAGCAGAAATATCCGCTACTAGCTCACGGTAATTACACAAATAGATTCTAATGACCATTATACGTCACTCCGATGAAATAAGTATTCTTAGCAGGGTAGGAATAAAAAGTGTAGTACGTTGGTTACTTTAATCGCCTTAAACCTACAAACCACTGTAACTGTAAACTATGAATTGTAACTATTAATAGCGAATAAAAGGTATTAAGTATTAACGTATGTGAATGCATAAAATACAGCGTTATGATAGCTTAATACAAACATAATAACAAGAGAAATCAGAAAATACCTAGCAATGCCAATTATCACGTGGTTTCCTAAGGTAGCTGCAAATTCAACTTCCAAAATCGCCCGAAATTTTGTGTCTCACTTGTCTAGATTCTCAAATTGGTACTTCAATCTCACGCTAGCTGCTTCCACAGTTAATTTATTGCCATTTTTTTCTATAAACCAGCCTATTGGATGGCTACTGGAAAAGAGGTGAAATTGGTGTCATGGAAACAGCGATGAAAACATCAACCTGAAAGCATGGAGCTTTCGCATGTTGCCGTGTCTACGAGATGCGGCCGTGATCAGCTTGGTTCGAATCCGCTAGCTCAGCGGCGCTCGGAGGATTGACCTTCCGAGTATTCAGCGTGGGTGCGCCCGGGACTCGAACGATGACTCCTCGCCGTGACCCGACCATGAATATTACGATAGAGGATTCTTCGCTTCTAGAAGTGTTGTCGCCCACCAGGCATTTTACAGGCCTCATAGCAACAGTTATTCTTTTCGCGGACTATTGATGGATCCAAATTACATCGAAATAAGACCGATAATTTTACCATTACTGACGTAATCACCTTCAGAGCCTAAAACCTCAGCCTCCTCCACTGACGACACCAAATGTTTCATAAAATTTTTCCGAACTTATTACTGCTTATCGAAATTTATATTCGTGATGGTGTGATCAGTCAAATTCATTACGTGGATCGGGTTGTTATGGTGGCTTTATTGCTGGCTTCCCATTCATACGGCTCGAGTTTGAATTCCGGCAGTGGCAGGGATTTTTCAGAGAGTGCACGATCCTTACATGAGGGTGCTTAGTGGAGGGTGCTCCGTCCGTCGGATGGGGCGCTAAGCTTTGGTCCCATTGGCGCCTTTCGTTAACAGCAGGCATACGCCTACGCCGCGGCTGCGCGGAAGTCAAATCAAATGGAAGTAATGAGGATATGCCAAGAATATTGGGAGAAAAGAGAAGCCTCCTAAAAACCTGAAGCAGAAGACGGGACAACTGAGTTGGCCACATCATGAGGCATGATGGCCTGATGAAGAATATCTTTGAAGAACAAGTGGAAGGGAAAAAGGGCATAGGGACGGCCCCGAATGAGTTTCATGGGACAGGTTGTAAAGGATGTAAAAGAGAAGAAATACGACGCTACGAAAAGGCTAGTGGATAGGAGAGAGGAATGGAGAGCTACGTCAAACCAATGTCAGGATTATTGACTAATGATGATGATGAAGTATTGAGAATTACAGACAATCGCAGCTGGTCGGATATTTTTGATAACGGTTGAAATAGGATGGTTTCCTATTATATTTATTGCGTAAATCTAAAGATCATTACTCCTGAAGTAAGTATTTTACGCTTTTAGATTTTTAAATGACGATGTCTATTTTTGCCATTAAATGAAAATTGAAAAATTTCAAGCGCGCGTAAACGCGACGACTAAGTATGAATGCTGGGAAGAGCCCGTGTGACGTCCTTCTGGTTCCGGCTGCCACCGTGTGAGGCCACCTTGTTACGAGGCTATGGGCGCCGATATGATGCACGCTGGTAACAGGGAGCGTTTGGCTTAAAATAAGGATTATTAATGCTCTATCAAACGAAGGAAACTTTCCGACCTTTTTTCCGGCAATTTTAATAGATGATTATTAAAAGATGTTTCCCTGAGCTCTGTGCCTCATGTATGCATTGGTAATATCTCAGACGATGTAATACTAATGACTACTCGTATATAATCTAGGTCCCTGTGACGTCACGTGGAGTAGCATCGCATGGGCGCCAATCCGGCCTTTTTCAAATGAGGTTAAAAATTGATCATTAACATTTGTCTAACTGGGATTTCAAAAACCAAATAATTTCTATATAATGAATACACTAATGGTGGGTAACCAATCGCAATCAATGCATTTCGTTTTCTTTGATGAAGGAAACTACCCTAACTAAAAGTGGATACAAAAATCACACTCAAATGGAGCCACTGATGCCTCATCTATAAAGTCTCCTTGTTCTCGACATTGACCCGCAGTAGCGTCGTCGGCCGTGTCTCGCGTGGTAGAAGACTGCAGGTGAAACCAGTTGCCAGGTGTCGTGGGCGGAGAGGAAGTTGGCTGTGGAAGTGAACGACCGGCCGTCTCTGAAAGAGCAGGGGAATTACATATAAGGGGCCCCTGTTTGTCCCGTAGAAGCTTTATTTATGTTGCCACTTCCCTTCGTTTTTCAACGGTTTTTCAAAAAAATAATCTTCAGCGCGGTGATGATCCATTTATTTTAAGCAAAGTGGTGGAAAAAATTAACGCAAAGTTAATAGACGTCTGAATGCGGCCAGCTCGGGAACTATTTGAAGGGGGCCTCAAAATCGCGGCTATTTCATCAAGGTAATAACTTATGCTATTTTAGGCATCCATGCTTAACTTTTATCGTATTTTCTTTCATCCTTGGTGCAAAACTTAATGAAAATTAACATAATTGTGTTTTAACCGTATTTCTGACGAGAAATTCCAAAACATAAAAAGAGTCGAGTGTTACCAATCATTTCCATATGAAAGTAGAGGCAAAGTATAAAGTAGAAAAATCTAACAGTAAAATGTAATAAACTCTTCGTAATGCTCTCATACAAACGGAAATTTCAAAAACCATATGACCCTTGCAACGAGGAAATTTATCACATCCGTCGCAGCATGATGTCTCGTAAAAGACCCAACTACGGATTCTTCTTCGTATTCTCCACAGTATGCTTCGCCCACGCCTTGTCGGGACATCTGTGAGCACAGCTGAGGAACTGGAACTACTAAAGAACATAATCGTTTAGTAGGCATAGTGGTTAAAGCATCATGCAAAGGACTAAAGGTTCCACGGATCTAATCTTAGGGACGGATGATTTGATACTGCACACACTATGTGAATATTTTCTTATCATAAAACTTCGCAGAACCTAGTACCGGGTCCATGTCGCATGGCTATTTAATTATTGAGCGCTACTAATAAAAAAACTTTAAAATTCTTTGAGATAAAAGATAGAAGAATATGCAGATTAATGATGATGAATGAGGTGATCATTCCTCTGCATAAAAAAAGGTACGCAAAAATAGTCTAATGTCATGTTTATCATACATGGAAAATAAGGTGCAATATAAGTGAAGTAAATTAAAGTGGAAATCTTCCTTTCCAGTTCAACTTTTCATTTGAATATCTATTCATAGGCACTTAACTGAATTAAAAATTTCTTTACCACTTAAGCAATACTTTTTGATGTCCAGAAGTAGATATTGAAGGCATAAAAAATCCTTTTGTCGTCTATCACGACACTGTGGTAGCAGCAACGAGTTTGGCATGGTTAACAGTTTCAATTGTGGCCATCTACACTGCCAGATAAACCTCACATGCCAGCGCCAGGTAAAGTGCCAAGCTTTTACGTCTTTCATAATCACATGAAACAATAGAAAGCTATCGTACGTGTACACTTTTTTAATTCTTGTGCGACTAGTTCTATCACTTTTTAGTCATCTTCAGATGCTAAATCGCTTGCGATAGCAAAATTGTGAAAACTAGTTGTTCAGTAATCATTAATATAAACCGTGCACATATTCGATATCATTCTAACATTTCATATCATTAAAAATTCTGTGAGTTCCATTTAAAATAGCTACTTTCAATTTATTTTACTCATATCTGGTTGTATCGAAAGAGAAAATAACTCATTAAATTCATTTATTTTTAAAAGAAAAATGAAACTAACTTTCTTCGTAAGTGAGAAAATGCGAGTCTTTAAAATGTTGATGAACTGGGAAATAAAATGGCCAAACCCTGAAGTATAGCTTGTTGTATAGCAAAAAAAGGTTCCAATGACTCTCCTTTTCATTTAATTCTCTACAGAAATATATCTATAACGTTAAAAACATGACGCATCACAACATATGCTCTTGTGAGAATGCATTCCTCTAACACGATATATATTTTTGATGAAATACGAAGTTCACTCAAGTTCTAAATCTTCCGATTTTTTTTTCTAACTAGCTTCTCACCCAAAAAACTATGTAACTAATGTTACTTCCTGAAGTAACCACCCTGCAGACGTAATTACACATTTTTTACAATGTTGACGCCATGGCTCCATGCTGGCGAAGGCTTTTTTATGAGACTATTTTGACCGATGGAAAATCACCTAGATTTATCTGTTTTGTTGTCACTCGATGTTCTGCCTTCATTAAACTGTCGCACCCACGAACGCACTTTCGACACATTCATAACTTCATCACCACATGTCCCCTTCAACTGTCGATGAAATCTAAATGGTGCCACACCACGCATATGCGGAAAACGAATGAGTTTAAGCTGTTCGTGAAAGGAAAACGTCACCCTTTCAAGTTTCAAAAACAGTTCTCACTCTTCCGAAAGAGTTCTATTCGTTCTACAGTTCAGCCATCTCTTTCACGTAATGAGAAAGGGTGCGCGCTCATTTTAGAACAGTACGTATGTTTCTTTTTGTTTCCAGTGTGAAGAAAAAATATCGGAGGCCTTAGGACTTGCCCGTAGCACTTCAAATATCTATTTACCTACGAAATATCCTAAGTCAATGTGTGTTCTTGGAATCTCAAATATCGTAGTTCATCTTTATTTTCGGAGAATGTTTTGTATTCTGATTAGGGTAATTTTAATGAGTAGATTTCTCTATAACTATTTCGTTAAACAGAATATAAACCATTTTAATTTTCTACAAGGATATTGTACTTGGCTCAAATGGAAAATAAGGATAATAATATTTGGGAGTCGAAAAAGGTAGACATAATGACCTTTTTGAGTTTTTATTAATTATACAGCAACTTTTTAAACACGTACTGAAGAAATTTATCCGGGGTTGCTGTGAATCAAGAACTCATCGAAGTCGAGAGCATAAGTGGTAGAATATGATATCTGTTATGGATCACTCACTCGGTATTTTCAACAGGTTCTCTGGCGATAGACTTGTTTAATGTGGGTTCACGTACCTGTAAATAAACAAAAAATCGTCTTAGTTAAAGAGTAAAATAAAACACCAGTTATAAATAATAAAAATTGTAATTTATGCAAATAGTGGTCGGAAATTAATAACAAGTATATTCGGTCAAATCTTGGTTGCCCCTGAATGCGCAGAACACCAGCGAGAGGAGGGGAAAGTGGATGTGGTGGGGGAACTTCGGAGGGGAGGGAAGCGCTTCGGACCGAGTCAAGCGTAGATTTGGAATCAAGACCCAGGCAGCAATGGCAATTTTTACTCATCCTCCGCCGTGAGTTACCTACGTTACTTCTTCAGAATAGATTCGCCCATGCTCAAAATTGACGTCCGTAGCGAGGCCATCTAGTTTTAGCGGACTGTACACGTTCCTACTAAGAGTGGGAGCAAATGCATCAGCGATGAGGCTATTCTAGCGTTTACAGCTACCAGAGCTTTTAATATTTGATCCTACTATTCTAGTAAGCTCTCAACACTCTTCGTAAAATTGGGAAGGTGTGGTTCGGATATATGTCAAGATATTTCCTCAGTTCTAGAAGGTCGGTGCCCGAGTGCGTGGTTTGAAACTAATGTTCTCTGAGTATGGCATCAAAAACTGCTCCTTATTTTGCCGACGCGTATATCAGACAAGTATGTAAGGCAAAATAAGAACGGAGAATGTGAACACATCAATCATTATATTATTAAGTTCACACTTTTTCCGCCTTTTTAAGCCAACGACGGTCGCGTCATTTTTATACAACTTACGTCATTCGACTTAAATTAGAGTATCGATTTGCTAATATCTCCAGAAGTTGTTTGGTCACTACCGTAAGTTGTAATTTCATTATGATTCATTAGGAGTATCGAACATTATATCACTTTTTCAAACTATACTTTAATAACGCCTATACTTTATCACTATTTAACATTTTCCATGAAGCTTGGTGGCGTAGTGGGTAAAGTGCTTGGCTGCTGACCGAGGAGTCCTAGATTCAAATCCCAGATGGGGCCCTTGGACATCCCCAAACAAAATCCTCGAAGTGCCAAGGGAAAGGAGCTGGACCACCAACCTTGTATGTGAAAATTTAACACGCCTGTGGCTTAGTTCGGGTTCAGCTCGCTCCTCACCTATCCAACCAAACATTCGACTAGAAACACTGAGTAAGTTGGTGAGCGAAACGTATTCGTAGGCTTCGACAAGTATTGCCGTCAGAGCCAATATAAAAATGGTGATACTCAAATGAAGTTTCCAGACAATGTAGCATGGAAAACCTATATTGTAGCCTTCACTAAATATAAAACAATTACATGGCCATTTTCATGAAACTTATAATAGTCGTCGTTCTATTAGCATCCTCTTTATCATTCGTGACCCACCAAAGCATGCATTTGAGACTTAGTCCTGCTATACAGTCCGTGACCATCTCCTAAAATAAAATTACATATTCACTTTCCATGAATTGATTTTCTCATATGCTCCCACATTGCCAAGTCCTACGCCCTATTTGCTTAAGGCGCTCAACGGTGAACCATTAAGTATGCATTGGTTTCTTTAAAACCACTGGAGCGTGATATCGAGCGTAGGGTGAAAGCAAGAATTTGTGAATCCAATGGAACAAGTGATCTGTGACGAAATTAAGAGAATTTTAGGCGTTTTCTGAAATATAGCCCGTATTGAAGACTTTCTGTACAGGGGAGCAGCTAGGAATTAAGGCTGGAAGGGGTTTAGGCGCAACTAACACCGGGGTCCAGGGGTATGGAATACCCGCTAGGGTAAGCGGGAGGCTCGGGGGCACTCCCCAGAAAATGTTTTGAAATAAATGGTTCAAAATAGTGAGTTTTACGGCTTTCGGAGGGATATTTTATTAATATTTTACACTATTCTGTGAGCAATATTAATCCAGCTAAGCAAGATTGAACTTTAAAAAATTTCTGATTTCTGAGGGGGTTTATCCCCCAAACCAACCCCCCCTCGCTGCGCCACTGTTTCTGTAGACCCTTGTAGTGCAACGAATACTCTCGCCAGAGTCGAGAGATTTTCGCCCAGTGCTCAAGGCGCCCATGTTTGAAACCAGAGTCCTCTAGACCGATCGATAATAACTAGATGATCGCAGGATTTCCCTGCGTATCGAATCGTGGAAGGTCATTCGGGCATCTGATGACGATGGACAACTCGTTCATCAAAACGTCGGCCGAGTCGGAGAACCTGACCCGGTGGAACCCGAATAACCTTCCACGAGTAATTAAATGATTCTGCTGTGATTTCATTGCTTCTATTGGAATAATTTGAGGAGTTTCCTTTTGAAAAGCACTAGAGGTATCTTAAATTTAATCAAATTCTTTTTTCTGTGCCGAAAATACCGAAGTTAGTGTTGAGAGTGAAATCTAGATGACTCTGATTCGAACAAGACCGGTGCGGCGATTGTAGAATTCGATGGCAGCAGCATCTGATAGCAGAGTTGAGCTAGTAGTTTTCTAATAGGAGCATAATAGATAGCAATAGGATCTCTACATAGTAGAACTAATTAATTCAATATACAGTGGCGCGGCGGCTTCCACGACAAAAATCCCTACGGTGCGAATTGCTCACTAACGAAAAGAAATTGATTTTCACTCATTTTCATAATGAGTATATATTCTATGGAAGTAAAGAAACAATTTATAAGAAATCTACATCTGGAGTATGCTCCTATACGGAAGTGAGGCATGGACAATGACCGCAGCGGAGAAAGCAAGGATAGAGGCCTTTGAAATGTGGTGCTACAGAAGAATGATGAAAATCAAATGGATCGACCGAGTTAGTAACGAGGAAGTCCTAAGAAGGGTAGGAGAGAAGAGAAGCCTCATGAAAACCTTAATAAGAAGACGGAACAACCTCACAGGCCACATCTTGAGATATGATGGCCTAATGAAGACAATCGTCGAAGGACAAATGGAAGGCAAGAATGGAAAAGGAAGACCTCGAACAAAATATATGGAACAAGTACAGAGAGATGTGAAAGAGAAGAAATACGTAGGTGTGAAAAGATTAGCTGATAGGAGAACTGAGTGGAGAGCTGCGTCAAACCAATCCTAGGATTGTTGACCAGTGATGATGATGATTCTTGACTAAGTACATTTTGGAATATTTACTGTATAATTTTGTGTTGACTCGCGGATTGAACCAGAGAAATGTTTCTTTCAAGTAGACTTGTTCGAAAGCGCACAAGTCTACTTGAAAGTCTACCCTACAAGAAACATTTCGCACAAAAAGAGGCGATTTCATGCCAGTCACATGAACCCAACCCGAATGGCTGACTATTTTTCTATGGTTAATTATGATTACCCATTTATCATCAAGCAGACGTAACAAAAAAACGGTTTTGAGATAATTGAATTTTAAGGTATTGTGATAATAACTGAATACTTTCTAATATAATGGTTCCTTCTTTCCCGACGTACAGTAGCAGTGAAGATTTATCGGGTTTTGCACCGGGCTAGGTCCTCCATGTCTCCTTCCGACGTTTCAACATGCAATTCGCCAATCGTCTCCAGAAATTCTAGAATCCAATCATTGTAATTCAATCCCTTGAATTCCTGAATCCCTGAAGGCGGAGGGCGAGTTGCTTGTCGAAACGTTGTAAGGGGACACGGAGCATCTGACCCGGTGCAGAATCCGAGATATCTTCACTGCTACTTTCTAATAGTTTTTCACAACTCTTTCTAATTAATAGTTAAGAAAAACTATTAGAAAGTAGTCAGTTATTATCACAAAATAGTAAAATTGATTGATCTCAAAACAGTAATTTTGTAATTAAGTCTATTTAGTCCTAAACGGGCGATTATGAGCTGGCAATCAAACTTTTTTTAGCTGTTCGTGCACCCAGAACTAAACGAGTTAATGTACTTTTTTCGTTCGCGAACATTGTTTTTTTTTAGTGGCGGCTGCTGTGCTTTTATTGATTTTATCATTCTGAGGATTTGCTTTTTGAAAGGTATTAGAGGTTTCTTAAATTTAATTTTCTAAATTTAGTTAAATTCTCATTTTCTGTTCCGCAGACCGACTGCGAGCGAGATTATTCTCCTATTAGCAAATTACCTACTACGGAGCATTCTACTCGATTCGAACCTCAAGAAGGAAAACGTAAATATCAAATCAATTGCTTCATTGAGATTTCTTCCTGAGCCAAATCTTCGTCGCTAGCTGCACCAGTGTGATAATTTCTATCATCCCATTGATATTGAGTTTCTTTAACTAATTTGTTACTAACTAATTAAACTCTGAGTTTCTTTGGCTCATTTAATAACTCGATTCATGGTAACATTTCCTTTTTACGAATCAGTCAAATTCTTTCTATTTATTAAATGGACGTACACTAAAAACCATGCTCATAGAGGTGTATACTTCGTATTACGATGGGACTCGAATTCGAGACCTTTGGTTCAACAGGCGAAGACTTAACCTTTAACGTAAACTTAAAACCATACCCATGGAGGTGTATATTTCGTATTACGATGGGTTTCGAACCCGTAACCTTTGGTTTCATAGATAAGTCTTAACTTCGCCACCGCAATGAGGCTGGTAAAGACGAGCCTATGATATCCTAGTTTAGATAGATCTACTCAGTAGCTGAGTCCATGATGGTCGTTTAAAAAAATGAGCGTGATGACGTTATTACATCGCGCGATGATACTTTCCGCTATTTATTTCATCCGAGTCGGTATATTTGTTCGTCTTCTCATGTCACCTAATGCGTAAAGAAAGGAAGTATTATGTGTACATCATTTTATCGTGGGAAACGGAGAGATGAGTGCAATGATTTTCTGCGTAGTCTTCTTGGGAAAATGCAGTTGTGAGAACGTGAAGACAACGGCAGCGGAGCAAGGGAAGAGGAGAAAGTATGGGAATTCTGTTCACTGAGCGTCTCCCGGCGAAATCCCATGGTGCTGAGTTCTCATGCATCTAACGGAGTTATTATAGTTGCAGTGAACTGACGATTCACCGTCGTAAGATGTCGTCATCATACGGGATAATCACACTGTTCCACCGCAAAGATTAAGACATTCCCCGTTCTGAGAATATTTTGATGCAGTCCTCTGTGACCGCATCAAAAGGCTCTGAACTTAGAGAGGTCTTCATACCGTCTTTGGAAGAGATGGTTGGCATTTCGAGCGAAGAATTGCTTCACATGGACGGATGAGTGGACGCATCACTCATTTTATACTTACACCATTACATGCTAAGTATACACCTTTATCCAATTTCTTCTGAGCCTCAAATACAATCATTTTACATCGGAGGGAATGGTTTGAGATTTGAGAAGAATTTTAGACACAGGTAAATGTTGGCAACGCTCTATTCCATTATTATTGTTATTAAGGTCTCCCACCGATTAAGATAGGTTACGTTGGAGCATTTAAGAAGAATTCCTGGAGCCTCCCCTTCCATCATTCACTTCACTCTTTAATTCACAATAAGACCTGTTTCCTTTCATTCTATCGCATCTACGCATCACTCGTTTTATACTTACACCATTATATTCTAAGTGTATACCTTAATCCAATTTTTTCTGAATCTCAAATACAATCATTTTACATCGGAGGAAATGGTTTGAGAGTTAAGAAGAATTTTAGACCCAGGTAAATATTGACAATGCTCTTATTTCATTATTTCATAATTCTATTATTATTACTAAAGTATTCTACCGATTAAGATAGGTTTCGTTGGAGCATTTAAGAAGTATTCTGGCTGTCTCTCTTTCCTTCATGAACATCCCCCTTCGATTCACAATATGGCCTATTCTCTTTCATTCTATCTAAAAATCCTATTCTCTTCCTTCCTCTCCCTCGTTTACCTAGCATTCTGCCCTCTAACATTGTTTTCAATATCCCCTCCCCGCTCAGTATTCGCTCCTTTGATACCTTCTGTCTACACCGTTTCTCATCTAAACGCTGCCTCTCATCGCCCACAATGTCAAATACTTCCTCGTTCCTCATACTCTAAGTCAATTTCAATTTTTATACATGTGCAATATTTAGCGAAAAATGCTTACGTTAAGTAATTTATAAATAACATCCTGGACTATTTAAGTGTTCTCCTGGAAAATATGGAGATCTTAGGGAATTTTTCAACCGCTTCTAATAGAATACCCTTATTAGTTTCTAGGGATGTACTCGAAAATTTGAGTCCAGTCGAGTAGTTTGTACTCGACTCGAATGCTTCGAGTACTATGACGAATGTCGAGTGAAGTAGTTTCGGTTACAGATCTGTCGAGGCCAGTAGGTTCAGCTATCTGCCAACAGGAAGCGCTATCTCGAAACTCATGTAATTATATCGTTTTGAAAGTCGATAAGTCGTTCTAATGCCTTTGCCTAGGAGTTTCAGCTTTTTTATACGTAGCAGACTACCGCTATACGTGGGCGCCGAATACCTTTCCGTCAGGCCCGATGGCCGACCGTCTTCCGACCCGGAGCGAAACATTATCTAAATTGACTACATAATACTAGAGGTAAATTTACTGTGCTAATGGAGCTGTTTAATACAAATTAATTTTCACTCATCTCTTAATTTTGACACAATAATAATCAACGTTCTTCATTATCTTTTCCTTTTTAGATCGAGCTAATTATGGAATAGAAAATTCACGAGGGAATAGGGAAAAAGAATATGTTGGAGCTTTGATTGCTCTTTTGCATAGTTCGTAGCTTGCCATACTCGACTCGATACTCGCAGGTAGTTTTCAACTCAACTCGGTACTCGACTCGAGATCAAAAAGTACTACTCGCACATCCCTAATGGTTTCATTAGGCATTAAAATGTTTGCTTTTTCATAAACCCACGTAATGACATAACTAGTGAAAGAGCTAAATTGCGTAAAGCAGTTATCCTTGCCCATTATGTTCGCTTTTGGCCGGAGGTGAGCAGTGCATGAGGCAACGGGAAAATAATAAGTGATTAGCAGCTGAAACTTTCGAGTGATTTGCTGGAGGATAAATTGGTGGGCAACAGCCCAAATAGTTCGCGGTCAAATCCGACAAAATCTTTTAGAGATTTAAACGAAGACTTTCTCAACACCCAGGGGAACAAGTTAAAACAACTATAATTATTTTTCAAGATATTCTGCCAATTTAAGTACGTTGGCATGAAGTACTAGCATTGAAGTAAAGACAAAATTCATCAGATGGCAAATATGGAGAATTTTTCTCTATGGAAGCGAGGCTTGAACGTTGACAGCAGCAGAGAAGTCTGGAGTGAAAGCATTCAATATGAGGCGCGACAAAAGAACGATAAAGATAAAATGGATCGGCTGAATAAGTGACAAGGAAGTGCTAAGGAGAATGGCGGAATAAAGAACTCTTCTAAACCCCTTAAGGATAAGTCGGGACACAATTAGTTGGCCACGTTAAATCCATGATAAAAGAACACAAAAGGTAGTTTCCGTGGTAACTTTTATGCAATGGTAACTTTTAATTCAAAACTCAACAACCGACCGTGGTTTCAACAAGGACCTTGAAGATGATGCAATGTGTGGAAATCATGGTCGTTTGTTGAGTTTTTGAATTAAAAGTGTGGAAACTACCATTTGTGTTTTTTTATCATGGATATATCGAGCTTCCAAAAAATTAAGCCTAAAACGATTTTATACCTTAGTTGGCCACATTATGAGGCATGGTGGCCGGATGAAATCAATCGTAGAAGGAACGTAGAAGTAAAGAAGGGCAAAGGACAGCCCCGAATGAGTAACATCAGGAAAGTAAAAGAGAAGAAATACGTCGAGATGAAAAGGTTAGCGGTTAGGAGAGAGGAATGGAGAACTACGTTTGACTCTTGGTGATGATGATGGCGTGGAGTATTTTGCCAGCCTGTCTTCCCTCACCAAATATTCTTCTTATCCCTTTCATTCCGTCAGGAGATACTTCAAAGCCCTTCCGTAGATCTGTATAACTGAGCCCGTATACCTGATATTCTTCACTCTCTAGTATGGTTTTTAATATCCCTTCCCCGCTTAGTACTCGCTCCCGTTGAATCTTCAGTTTTGCATGGTCTTAAAGTAAACTTAAATAAAATACTGTTGCGGAATGGCCAAGCTGGTGAAATGATTGCTAAAGATCATTGAATTCAGAATTACAACACGGTTTTTTAAATCTCCTCCACGCTCAAAAAAATTAAGCCTAAAACGATTTTATACCTTAGTTGGCCACATTATGAGGCATGGTGGCCGGATGAAATCAATCGTAGAATGAAGGTAGAAGTAAAGAAGGGCAAAGGACAGCCCCGAATGAGTAACATCAGGGCAGGTTGTAAAGGAAGTAAAAGAGAATAAATATGTCGCAATAAAAAAGTTAGCGGTTAGGAGGGAGGAATGGAGAGCTTGCATTCTTGGTGCATTTGAACCGTCTGTCTCCTCCGTATCTGTTCTATCTTTTCCTCGCCCACCATTTCTAGCACTTCGCCATTCCTCTTGCTCTTCGTTTAGTTCACCAAATCTATTCTCATCCTCACCAACAACTCGAAAGCCTAAAGTTTTTTCTCTTCCTATTTACCCAGTGTCCATGTTTCCTCTTCGAGAGGCGCTAGAATCCAAATCAGATTATTCCATAACTTTTTCTTAATAATCTCACATAGCGATTCCCTCACTATCTCTTTCTCATGATGGAACGCCTTCTTAGCTTTTGCAATTCTGTTCGCGGTAAGCTTACAGCCGTGTCCTATAGCATTTTATCTGCTGCCCAAATAGTTGAATAACTTGACTGATGAATGCGTAATTCACGCGTTCGAGGGCTGTTGTGAGGTGATCTCTAACCTCACCTACCCAAATCTATCCTAGAGTTGAACCACGGAATGAGCGGTTGATAATGCCAAATTTCCATTGTTGAAAGTTTTGATCCTTCAATAATATCGGTTTCAAACTTTTTATTTTTGTCAAGAACAAAATATTGTATATATTTTCTCTCTATTTTACAGAATTCGGTCAATATTGTTCGTGCTTCTTAAGAGTGAAATCTCATTGAGCTCTGCTAAACCGCTACCGCAATCTTTGCTTAAAAGAACCCTCCTACGAAAACATGCCTTATCCATCCGTCACTTGTTGCCATTGTAGCACAACGGGCCGTTTCATTCATAATTTATTTATGAGAGGTGACTTGTCCGATATGGATACGCTCAATGACTCTTGCGTGACCGTCACGCTTCATTCACGGGAGATTGGCTCAGTTATGGCTCTTTGTAACCCAATAACTGTGACACACAAATTCATTCACTTTGACCAGTTAATCCGCATGATATTTAACTTCAACTCTGAAGACCCTATACGTATTCACATTATTTTTTATATTACTTTCCAAGATTCAAATTAAGTAGCAAACTTTGTTTGTGACCTGTAAAATTATCAGCTATTTCAGCCAGCGGTAGCGGCATTTTCATGTAACTAATATGATTCGGGTACAATTACATTGTTCCAAGATGATGGTACTGAGAGCCAAAACGCGTCGATCGCTTTAAATTATTGTGGAAAATTGCAACCGTCTTTCATTAAATACGTCGAACTTCCACTATATCGCGCCTGAATCAGTTGAGCTTACAATTACGAAATTTACTTTCTGAAAACTGGAAAATTCGTCCTATTACAAGCCTAAGGTTGGAGAATGTTCGCAAATGCTTTTGAATAGTTCTCCTCATAATCCTATTATTTTTCTTTTTCGCAAGCATTAAATTTAATGGAAACAAAACTCCCGATCGGAATGATTTCCATGCTAACAAGAGCCATCGTGGCAGTTAGTCAATCAGACCCATCATGTGATATGGGATTTTGCCATTTCAATCTTGGTCACATGTGCAAAAGTCTGCTATCTCTTGTTAATATTTACTTTGAATTCTTCACAATAAACGACCTCCATTGCCCTATTCTTGAGCCCTGCGTAGCGATTTCTTCGGAAAATCTACGACAAAGCCTTGTTTTAAGGTTGGGCGTTCTCCGAATTGCCGCGTCTGAACTTCCGCTCGCTTCCTGGAAGAGGTGGGCGATCGTATGTGGATCTGCTACTATGAGTGCACCATCAGTCGTGGTGCGACAATCATCGACGCATTCAGCTCCCGGCGCACCACTCAACTTCAAGGCTCGAAAAGATCGAAAAGGGAACTAAGAATAAGATTGTCATTTTTAATTTTTGCAAATAGTACCTTCGGTCGAGGGAGCAAAGAGGAATCCCTAAGATTAGTAGGAGAGAGAAAAACCTTTAAAAAAACTTCATAAAAGGGCGAAATAACTTAACCGGTCAAACCTTGAGGCATAAGGGCCTGATGAAGAAAATCTTCGTGGTTAAAGTGGATGACAAAAATGGGAAAATTATACCTCGCATAAAATATATAGAGCAGGTAGGGAGTGATGTGTAAGAGAATAAAGACGTAGGTCTGAAAAGTATGGCTGTAAAGATAATTGAGTGGAGAGTTGTGTCGAACCAATCTTAGGATTGCCGACCACTAACGATGATGAAGATGAACAAACGTATCACTGGAAAACGAATCGTCTGTCTGCTGCGTCATCTTTCGGTAAAATAAGCTCTGTTAATTAAAAGCTTGCTAGCGGATTTGAGCATGACCAGAATAATACTGTTCTGTCTTCAAGGAAACAGTAATCATGTCATCCTTGAATTCATCGTGACTTCCAGAATGGAAGTCGTGATATACGGCGAAAGGAAAGCCGTCTGTTAATTCCGTTTCTCTGCTCTGCGACTGCCCACCACGGAACGAAAAGGAGAAATGCAGCATTTGATTTCACGGACTTTTGTCTCGCTATTTTTTTGCTAGCATCAAATACTGAATCACGAAACCCGAAACATTTTTGGCTCTAGATTCTCCATTTCCTCTAATATAATTCCAGGAATTAAGTCCTTGTGGTTAACTGAAAAGATGTTTGTCTTAACTCTGAAAGATCACAGCCTTTGTTAGTCCTCCATTACGCATTTTATGATAAAAGCTGCATGATACTTGCTCTCCAAATCATGCTCAGCCACGATCTCCCAGGCATTAATGCCTTCTTCTTAAGGTGAGCACTGGACATAAATGCGGTAATCGTTGTTTGCTTTCTTTAGCATTGTTGAATATTGTTTTGTTATTCAATGTTGTCTACCTTTCTTCACTATTTGGTAATTTTTTTCATTGCCATTGCGAGTCATTTACATTAGCCTTAGTGCTCTTTTTGGACTGCATTAAGATAGAGTGCCTCAGTAAAGTAACAAGAATTTGATGAAACTTTGGTCATATATTCTTCGAAAGGCCCACTTTCAATGATCCAAAGATAATGGGATTCCCATCTGCCATTTCCATCTATTTTTGAGATAATTTACGGTAAAATTAGGGTAGTTAAACATGGACTATTATAGAAAAGTACGTTCTTTTTCGAGCTAAAGCAGATGTTTGTCACAAGATGTTGTTAAGACGGCATTGATTTGAAGCAATATTTTGTGTCGAATCTAAATATGATCGGGAGAGTGTAAGTTCATGATGAAATAAGGAAGATGTATGCGAAAAACTGCCTGAAACTGACAACATCGCATGGTACCAGCAAAGCAAAACGAAAACCACTACACTGACTTCGCCTAAATTACGCAAATATATTTCGTTTCAGGGGTTTTACATACGTCTTACATATATTTTATTTATAAATTAATATATTTATTTGTTATGAACCACTTATATTGTGAATGTTTAATCAAGGTCAACGTAACACGAGTGAATAGGGGGACAACCAAATAGAACCATAATTAAATATTTAATTATTTATGTGCTGTGAAATTCTCATTTTTCATGGTATGTTTTTCTTACGAAATTGCTATGTTTTTACTTTTATCTAGTTTTTAAGAGCCTCAGGAGGATTCCATTTTCGGGACACAATTTCATAAAATTTCCCACAGGAACCCTCGGTTTACCGTGTAAGGCACCATAGTCGAGGGCCCAAAATCACCCTAGACCGCCCTTGATTGAATTTACTTATTTATTATATATATAAAAACAAAAACAGCGCTTAAGTTTTTATATTGGGTTATGTAAACAATGATAAAATATGTAAATATGATAAATACAAGTATAAATATAATCTCATAATTAACAATGATATTGTAATATAACATTGTAACAGTCGATCGGAAAAGGGCATATAACAAATATGACCTTGTGTGAGGTTTGCACTGCATTTGATGGAATGCGTGGGGAGTGTAGGCGCCATATTTGAAGTTGAAGCGGAGATGTTCTTTACGCCGGCGGCCACGGCACTTCGAATGGCGCTCACGACGATCACGCCTCCATTCCGGCATCACGAACGTGCCGCGGCGTGTCGACGTTTCGCAACGCGGCCGTCACGCTTCTTCGCGCGCCGTCGTTACCTCCCGCGGAGCATCTTCGTGTCACGAATCCGTGAACCCCGAATTTCGTGGGAACTTTACCGTGATTGAATAAACGCCGCGAATTGGTCCCCCGGGGTCGATCACTGCCGACTAGTCACTCGGCCGTTGCGTCAACGTGAATGCCAGTCGTGACTTTGATGCGCCAGAGAATTCGCACATGCTCAAAAATCACCTCTTGCGTCACGTCAAGTCAATAAATCTGTTCACAGTTTATTCGGAGCATAAGGGACCTATATAGTACCGGATAAAGTGTAGACGAGGCACTCAAAACGGCCGATTGCCGAGGTCAGTGTTGACCACGGCGTAACTTCAAAAGAAACCGACAGGTATCATTCCAACGGATCGTAACTTCGCGGTTTGAAAAAAATACCTTTGCATGTGTTCATAAAAATAGATATTTCTATCATGATGCAACATTACTGTGCAGAGAGCGTGGGTAATTCAACCACCATTAATTAAAGCAATCAATTTATTCATTATTATTTATTTTAGGTATTGTAGGCGACCGCAGCGCTACATGTATGTAATTTACTTACGTGATTTAGCTTGCGTCAAACTTTGGCTTGCGTTTCCAGTTAATATTAGCATAGGTCCTAGGTTCGATTCCCGGTCCAGGGTTATCTTTCTTACGCCAATTCATGGTAAATCATACGCTAATTACACAAAATTTATTACGGTTATGAGTCCAAGTTTTATTTTAATCATTATATTTGAGATTTTTACTAATGAATTATTTTTTTGTAAAGTTTTATACATTCTGGTAGTAGTTGACAGATTTCGCAAACCTTGGTAAATATCTCAGTAGGAGCATGTATAGAAGAAAGAATTTTCTAATCATTTCCAGGAGACATGACACTGAAATCCTAACTTTTTAAGGAAAACATTCGAATAAGTAAAATTAGAAGGGATTAATTTTAAATTTTAATAAAAACGACTTGTGTTTCGTCGCTTTCACCAACCGTATCCGACTGAAAGAGGTTCGTTAGGCGACCCTCGCACGCTTCGTCACAAGCCATAAAGCGCTCCCACTCAATATGTAGTGTTATCTCAATCGCTGCGGTAATAGCTACGCAAAGTTTTCTACATCTTTCACTGAATGCTGTTTAACGTTGTTCCGGATGTTTCGAAATCGTCGCGTTTGTCATACCTCTTCCAAGCTAGCCTCAATGGAATTCCCCCTTTATGCTTTGGCCCTGCGCCTATTTACCCATATTTATTTATTTACTCAACCTTTGCTTTGCTTGGTTCTCCATGGTGATTTTTCAATATCAATATTTAGCCCAGTGATCTTAAAAAAATAATCTCTGAGTGTGTGTACTAATAAATGGTATCTTTTGATCTTCTCAGGTTCTTGAATGGAAAATCTGGAAAAGGATCCTTTAGGTGAGTTTTTCATTCATAAAATTTGACCTAGATATTTGATTTTGGCGCAGGTACCCGGCTTACCGTTTTAACCCCGGTTCAGCTTTGTTTTTTATGGATTAACGTGATTTGACTAGGCCTTACTATGGAATTGATAACTTCAAAAGTGAGTGTTGCTTTGCAAAAATTGAACGCGTCCTAACTTCACTTAATTTCTTTGTTAACAGACAACTAATTAAGACATGCTCAAATCTATCTAGAAATTTAACAGGAGGAAGGAATATAGATTTTTCTATCTAGATACCATAAAACTATCGCAAGGCCTCTAATATAGTTTTTTGGATTGATGGGCTGTTTTTCCTCTGATTGAAGGAGGAGCACCGAACTCATGCATTGATCTAGCTAATAATATGCCAAGCTACACCAAGCTTTTTTTTAACAAAGCTTTAGATTAATTCGCGATTTTGTTCAGTCATTTTATATATTTTTTGGGTTTTCTGAACGTTTTAAGCGGTTGGAATTGCAAGTTGAGTGTTTTTTAAATATTTAATAGTAATTTTGTACTCTTTCAGTAAAAACAAATATCCCCACTGTTTTAAGAGAATCTAAGTTTTTAATCAGGTTTTTATTGCATTTTATAAATCAACAGAGTCGCACGTTATTGGGTGAGGTGAAAGGACTTATCCTTTACGATCTCTGAACGCCATTAATGCCGTGCTGCAAACACTGTTTTTTCCATGGAATTGCGAAATCATTCCTTCCGTCGTAATATGCGTGAAGCCTCTTTGCCGACTACTTATTACTTTTTTCTCCAAGGTGACGAAAGTGATGCCGTGAAGCTTTTGCCGTATCCATGCGTATGGAAAGCCATTTTAAATAATTCCTCGATTTTTCATTCGATATATTATCGATTATATTCGATATATATTCCACAATTTTTCTTCACTGGGCCAGATGGATTTGAAAAAAAATTGATTTTTCCGATCCACCCTAATTTTCAATCATATTCTTAATGAATTCAAATGCTTCAATGCAAAACATTGAGGGTAAATGAATTCCTATATGAAATAGGCAATGTACCAGTCAATTGCCTATTTAATAGATGAACTATATGAAATATTTTACATCATTATACATTCATTTAACATGTTTTAATATTCTATATGTACTCACATTCTAAATGAAGTTTTCCAGATGGGAGATAATTTGTCTTCACTGAGAATTTCCTAATCCTTTCATGACTTGTTATTTCAATTTTCAAATCTCATTATTATGGTGAAATACATGGTTATTTTCTGGTGGTAATCAGGTAATACGTCTAACTGTGGAGCGCTACCTCCTACCCTTCCACGCTATCAGATGACTCTTCATATGACTGTTGCAGACACGCCAAAATGCACGAAATCTTTCCCCTAAAAGGACAGTAACTCGAAAAAATCTATAGGGAATGACTATAAAATATTATTTTTTTGATTATTCACCCTCCTCCCCTAAATTGCATTTGAGCGAGGGTCAGGGGTTCACCTAAACGTCTCAAATTTTTAAGGCCTTATTTTTTATCAGACCCACAACTTTTCTTCATTGGGCCAGATGGATTTGAAAAAAAAAATTGATTTTTCCGATCCGCCCTAATGTTCAATCATATTCTTAATGAATTCAAATGCTTCATTGCAAAACATTGAGAGTAAATGAATCGTTTCGCTTAGTGATGGAAAAACGTCCGCAAAATTATATTTCCCGAGATATCGATTTTTAATCGAAATGAAAAACTCGACTTTACAACAATAATCGATTTCAGCCAAAGGATCGATGAAAAGAAAAAATCTAATCTTTTTTGAAATAATTACAGTTTGCATAAAAACTTGTTTATATAGAATAGAATACATGCTTGAAAGATTGTTAACCAAAATGTAAAAATTCATTCACAATTAAGTTTTAAGATCACAACTAGGAACTGTTCGGCTTCAATAACATTTTAAGAAAGGTCAACTAAATGAGATGTTTTCTTGATGACTGAGGGCTTGCCTTTTCAATTTTACCGGGCTTAGAAGAATGGAGAGGAGAAAAATCTCTGTACTGTTGACGAACGATAATGATAAGTGAAAAGTCTTTCTTTTGGGACAGATGATGTTATCATACTCCCTCCCGTGCTCTTGGCGTGCGCTCAGCATAGATGACTACTACGCGCTGCTGAGATCAAACGAAGAGGTCAATATCGACATTGAAAAAATCGAGTTTGGATCGAAACTCAAAGGCGATGGTTCGATCTTGATTACCTTGATCTTTGACTATTACAAGTCGATTTTCGAATTAAATCGAAATCGATTTTTCCATCACTAGCTCCACGATCATTGCAAAAGAGGACCCTCAAGTGGGACTCTAAATGTGTCGTCATCCACCGCGAAATTAAGTGGGTTTACAAAAGTCGCTTATCGCGTCGCTGACGGACAAAGTGCTCTAAGTTTCACGAGTAAATAAGGTGTAATTAGAAAATTGATGGAAATGGTTAACCATCTTAGAATTGTTTGAAAATGACATCGTGTAATGTCGAAACCTGGGTCGGTTGAGTAAATTTCTGTGAAACATACAACAGTGCATCTTTTATTATGTTTCCTGTCACCAAGTATCGCCATCCATCGCCATCTATTAATGGTTAAAAGTTAATTAATGTTTAATGGTTAAAGGTTATGATGGTTGATGTAAATTAAAATATTTGATGATGTGATCTATAAAATTCATAACTTTTTATTACTATTCCTCGCAATAACAAACATTATAATGCAAAATATTGAAGAAAAGTGGATCGCGTGCACTCATCACCGCGCCGCGGACAGTTTTAAAAACGATTATAATACTATCCAAATGACTACAGAAATCAGCCTCTTATGGGATGGAATTGGGACTCCTCTATGCACTCCCCTTGGCTAGCTTTGTGCAATGCAGACATACTACCAATGGGGTATTCCACTGAAAATGGATGATTATGCGATAAAAAAATATCCTTCGTGCTGAAAATTACAGTGAAAGCAGTTCTTCTCTAACCTGCGTATTATTCGTAAAATTCCAATTTGAAAATTGTCTTTGAATCTTGCGCTCCAAACGACCCATCGCCATGTTGGCTGACGTCAGAGTCCAGTAAGCAATACGTTTATGTGGTGCCAGTAGAGAGTATACTATTTGTCCCAGTTTAAGAAAACCTATATATCTCTCTGTACAATTTATTTTTTGTATGTTAATTTCAAAATCAGCCTTGTGAAATATTTATCCTGAATAATTGACAGGTTTAAAGAATGTATGCATACTGGAAGATGCAGCACAGTCTTGACAAATAGCGCTTGTTACTTTTTCATCATCCTTATCTACGGCAATTTCCACAGTATTAGAAAATTACTAAATTAATCTACCTTCAAAATATTTCCATAATGCGTCTTTACGTAGTCGGAGTCAACCATTGCGTAATACAAGTACCGTAAAAACTTTTAAACTATTCACATCTGTTTTCCACACACCCTTCACGTTATGAATCAGTATCATCGTAGATGTTTGTTATCGTCGTTACTGTTTTGTTATTACCATGGAGCGAGTCTGCTTACTCGCATTCTGACGTCACAGGGCGTTTCTAGCGCGAAAGAATTTGGTAATTTTTGCGAACTTTGAAGCTCTCTAGCAACAAAAATATTGGGAATTATGAAGTTATATTTCGCATGCGTTAATAAATTTAACTTACTTATCAAGACATGTAAAAAAAATACCTTTTTAATTTTATGAGAGCACCCCAAAAATCGCGCTAAGTGGCGGAATAAATCAAGCCACTATAGGACGCACTGGGACCTCTTTTTATATTTTCCCTTTCCTCCAAAATCCCCGGAACCGGTGTCTTTGCTGCCGACGCCTCGGAATTTTATTGCGAATCGCTTTTTTTTTTGTTGGAAAAAGTTTGGCGGTGAATGTGAAAGTCACACCCCTCCCATTCCCATCCCTGACGCACAACAATGCTTTTGCCTTTCTCTTGTTTCTTACGCGGAGACGGTTCCCTTCTCACAGTTAAGAGCGCGTTCTCCAGTGATTCCAATCCGTCTTGGTTTGATTCCTCGGGAAAACGCGTGGGTGTCGCGATTATTTCGGAGCGGCCAAATGAATTCGTTACGCAATTGGTTATACGACTTCATAAGGGAGTACTATCCGTGTGATTTCCTACGTTTTCACTATAAACGAAGCGTTTAGATTAGAGTTTTGTTTAGATAAGAGTATCCGAAAGATGTTATGGAGACACATTTAAACTGCTAGGAAGTAAAGCAACGACCATAAGTACCATGCTAAATATATTTTAAACCATTCAGCAACTAGCCCTTTTTGTTTTAGAATTATAATTATAAGAGTCTTGACTTCTGGGAGTTCCTCCGCGTTGAGTTGTCCATAGGTGACGACAGTTTCTCCTGCCATCCTGCCGGCGTCTTCCGGTCAGAAGTAGCGATGCATAAATTTGGCCGTATTATACAGGGACTTTGGGGATCAGAGGTTGGTTCTGATTGGTTGGATCTAAGGTGGGCTCTGATACGCGGAGGAACGCCCGGAAGGCGAGACTCTTATGAAGAAACACAGCGGAAACATCAGGTCAAATTACGATTATGATTAATACTGAAGTATTTAACCGATAAAGGCAGATTTGGAGTACTTAATAAGTACTCTGAGTCAGAAAAATACCTTTCGCTGAAAACTTGACATCCATTGTAATGGAAATAATATAGTGGAAATGTCTACTAGATCTTAAGATAGGCGAGGTCATTGAAAGAATCGTGGAAATTGACAACTTGTAGATCAAACCCAAATAAGGTTCCTTTCGAAAATAAATCGTGCTGCTAACTCAGCGCCCTACGGAGATCTTATCACTTGAATGCTAGGGAATGGAAGTATACCGGCCTAATTAAAGCGTCCAGCATAATTTGGGGTGAAAATCGGGACCGTGGAGAAATTATGATCCGCATTGGTATCAAATAATTGGTACTTGGATTATTCGAAAATAAAGGTGTGGTGGATGGGAGAAAAACGAAAGAAGGGACTCTGAAATGTTTGGAAAGGAGAAAGAACTTTTGGAATGCATAGAGGGAGTGGTTGAAGCTACATAATGACGGGAAATAACAGGGAAATCCCAAAATATATGATTTGTGATGGATACGGCAAGATAAGAGAAGAAATAAAATACTATAGTTGTGTGAGCAGAATAAGGTAGGATATTTTTCTCTGGTGAATGAGTTGAGTCATTTTATAAGTAGTGAAAATTTTCCGTCAATTCCTGAATCGGCCAGGCGGAAATATTTAAGAAACCTATATAATTTGGGCTCACCAATTTTCATTTAAGCCATATTTAGACATGTTTGTCACGTTTGCAAAAACATCATTTTGATCATCTCTAAGTGATATCTAGTAGTAACGGTGGCCATTCTAAGATGACTAAGGTCGAGTTTTAATAAAATAATTGCAACTCTTAAACTATTTATCCGATTTCATTTTAATTAATTTAAAACTTAAGCTCTACTTAGGCGCTACTTACTCCTAAAGAACACACCATTTCAATAGAATCCAGCCAATAAAGAGTACAGGAAAAGTTAACGAAATAAAGTTAGTACTATCCAAATGAGAAGACGGTACCAACATGTGGCATATTATTATTTTCATCAAACATATCTAAGTGCTTTAAAAGGGAAAACGTATGCCTATATATTATATTTACATGCTGGCTGGCCCATGACCTATGCACCCTAAATAACTGCAAGTAATATTTTCGACATCGCATAAATCATTTTTTGTCTTCACGTTAAATTTCACTGGGTAACTTTTGGTTGTCTGACAATAAGGTTAGCATTGGTATGATAGTGTTACGTGATATTGACTCCAATTAAAATCGCAGGAACCTTAGTTTTACATTTTTATTCATACAAGGTCGGCCTCAAATTTTATTGCTGACTCGTAATAATGCTGCAGAAGTGGATTATATACATGTAATACCCTCTGCTTCCTCGCCACGTTAAAGGTAAATTGTGAATCGTGAAAAGGTGTGGTAACCGTCGAAGCATTTCATCTTTTTCTCAACTAGCGTATCGAAGCACGTTGATTTTCTCCCGAGAGAGCAGATACAATCAAAGTTACGGTGGGAAATGTAAGTTGTTCGGAGTTTACCACTGGTGCCAACGGCTTTCCTGTAGGAAAGACTTTTGGAAAACGAATCTTGGTTTTTCATTTTGTCGGCGAAGGCGAAAATGTGCAAGCGGTTTCTCATCTCTCACGGCCCGAATTCTGTCTGAATGGCGTAAATGTTTCCCCGTAATTACTAATGCATGGAGCAGTTGTGCACAATGTTGAAGCTGAATTAGTTATTGAAACAAATATTATTAACGCTGTCGTATTCATCGCACTTAACGAGAGCAAATTGGAGTGTATTAACTCGACTGCGAGGGCTATTTACATGTGCCATGTTCGCCAAACTGGAGGAAAATTCAAAGAGAACAAAATTCTGGTACTGCTACGTATTAGAAATAGATAGAAACCTACTGCATACAATTATACTCAACTAAATTTTGTCACCGCTAATGTAGTAAAATCATGTTCGTTTTCTGTTTCATGTTTTTCAATATTGGCATATTTTCCAATATCCAGTGGCATTTATTACTGCTGTAATTATAAGAAAAACTATGTTTCATATTTAACTTGTCAGTTCTGCATTGCTTCTTTCGTTTGTACTCACAACAATGAGGACAATAAACGCTATTTATACTATAACCATCATCTTAATAGGAGTGTTAGTCAAATTTGCAGAAAACTAGTGTTTTAGCAACCATTTTAGTAATTTTTATTACATAATTTATAACATACTGTGGACAAAGGCTATAAGTTGTATTTTTAGAATATTTTATAGGTGTAAACTTTCAAAATATTACTCTTATATACCATATGTTTTCTACCCATTTCCCTATTCTTAAAAACGGCGTTCCTCCTCCTCATTGGAGTGTATTAACGTTTGACCCTGCTAGTCACCAGAGAATGTCCTTCACCCACTGCTCTCACACCTACACACAAGCGCAACCTCATAAGGAACTCAACCTCACATTTTCTTTCTTTAATTTTTCCTTTTAGCCACAATCACCATCCCTGTAACCTTCCACACAATCATTACCTCCTCCACTTACTTTAATCTCTTATTCCAACCCCCTTCCACATTTTACCATACATGTACATGCGCAGCCACCTTACCACACTCCGCCTAGACAGTGTCAATTAGTTGCCTAAGAGGGTTTGCGCCAACATAGGAAACCATGAAAACCTGGAATAACTAGGAATTTGGTTTCCAGTTAAAAAAAAAACCTCAGGGAAAACCCCGAGGATTCGGCGAGCGTCCTAGAAAAATACAGTACAATATCGCCTAAAACTTGCCCAATTACATAACTTTTCGCGAAGCACCCAGAGGAAACACCCAAAGAAAGACAAAAATAAGTTAGGAAATTAAAAATGTTGCTTTCAGGAAATTTAATTTTACTGTATTATGCTAGTTATGATAAATATTTATACCTTAATAATAAATAATTTTCTACCTTAAATATGCAAACGCCTCAACTATTCATTGTAAGTGTAAATTAATCATTGAATTTTGTTCTGTTTTTCCCATAAATCTGAATCCTTTTGATAGAATCTTTTCTTTCAATTATTTCCCATTCCACGAAGTTTTTGCGAGAATAGTCACTTACTTGTTATTCTTCACTTATTTCCAAATCCCCTTCTATTTCGCATAACATAATGGAAACGTTATCCCTTTTATCGCAACAATATACGTATGTACATACGTATCTATAACTTTGAAATTTTAACGTTTCATTTTCTCAGATTCTTTTTAGTCTGAGATTCAAGAAGGTGTCCTTCTTCTTGAGAAGAGCTTCCCTTTTGTGTCACCTGAAAATATCAACTAGTACCAAAAGTTTAAAGCAATGTTATTTGTCGCAAAAGCAAAGAAAAAATGTGGCGGGTTGAGCGGTTGTGATGGGACCTCTTTAGAGCTATTTCCCTTCCTCTTTCCCGAACTACATATACTATGTCGTATGATAACATCTATTCAGCTTAATGAAGATAGCAAACGTTTGTAAAATAGTTAGATTATATTTTATCTTCTATATTCTATTATAGCATAGCCTTTACTAAAACCACTATAATGTTTCCATAGAGTGTTCCACGGTTAGTTGACAGTTTGGGCCGTTATGAGTTTTTCCATGAGCCGCACTGTGCGTTGTTGCCAAATCATAAAAAAATCGCAATCCAAAGGATTATGATCTCATTCAATGCCTGATTGTACGCTACGTCACCGAAGGAAATATCTGTTCCATAAAGTAAATGATAAAATTATTAAGAAATATTCTCCTTATTTTCCTATGCTGACGCTTCTTTTTCGACTTTATCTTCTTCTCTCTTTTGCTTTTTATTGCTTCCCTGGGTTGGCTTGAAATTTTCCCATAAAGTTTTTTATTTAATCTTCTCTCCATGAAGGAGTACTTAACTTTATGATATTTCGAGTCATAACGCTGCTGGGCGCAGCTAAAAATATACTTTTTTATACCGCTTATTGTGCGGGGATGAATGAGTTAATTACCGAGGGTCAAAGCGATCTCTGACAGGCGTTGAATGGTGCCGAGACATGCGGGCGTGCCTGTTGAATGTCAATCGCGATTAATGAAAGAATAAACCCTTCCCTCACCGCTTGCAACGATGGTCCATCCTCGCTTTAAGGCAGAGAAACCTTGAAGATGGCTCCGGCAGAATGAGTCATTCTCACTCCCACACTCTTCGCCCACACTCGTATCCAGGAAAGCTCGCCATTTTATTCCTATCGTGGGGGGTAGGGCAGTCCATCCCCCATACTACTCATATATTCTCTTAGATATTTCACCTTCCGATGACATGATCATCTTTCAGTCAATACTTCGCTGTCTCGGGAATCGAATTAACAAATAAACTCAATGTAATTAAAAGTAAAACTTTTTGATTCCACAAAAATATATTAACAAATGAAAGAACAAACTATGTATTTATCCACCAATTTATTCTCAAGGTACAACTAGTTTCGACGTAGCGGCGTCATCATCAGGCACAAAGTTTTTTTTTATTATAGTATTCTACCGATTAAAGTAGGTTTCCATGGAGAACTAAAGAAGCGATTTGGGAGCCTCCCTTTACTTATAGTGCTGCCTTCTTCAATTCACTGTAAAGCCTACTCCCTTTCAATCTATCTAAAAATCCTATTCTCTTCCTTCCACTCCCTCGTTTCCCTAACATTCTACCCTCTAACACCATTTTCAATACCCCCTACCCGTTAAGTATTCTCTCCATCCATACATTCTGTCTCTTCCGTACATCATCTAAAAGCTGCCTCTTCTCGCCAACCATATCCAGCACTACGTCGTTCCTTTTCCTCTCCGTCCATTTAACCTCTCCATTCTTCTCCATACCCACATCTCGAATGCCTCCAATCTTCTCTCGTCTTCTTTCCTCAATGTCCACGTTTATGCACCGTAGAGAGCTACATTCCAGATCAAACTCTTCACTAGTTACAAGCATAAAATACGTCCTTATGTATCTTAAAAATGATGTTATTTCAGTGGGGGAGGAAGGAGGTATATATGGACATATTTTATTCTTGTAACCTTTGTAGCTGATGATGACGCCGCTGCGTCGAAACTAGTTTAAATACCGAGAGAATAATGGTGGATAAATACATAGTTTGTTCTTTCATTTGTTAGAGTGAACTTCCTCAAAGCTAAGCCTGAGACTATAGATATTAAATATATTAATTACATAATATCACCATATGGTTATGACATGCCCCGTCGAAGCATAGGCTCGTTAAAAAATTGATATGTATATGAATACAAATTTTTACTGTAAATCGCATCTTTCAATTACATACTTAGTTTCGCACCTGGCTCCCAAGCGTACTTATTTAGCAAGGACAATTGCGCGGTACTACCAGAAGTAGGCTGAAAGCTTGTAAGAAGCGTTAACACCAGTTAACACGCTACGGGTTCGATTACGAAAGCCATCTGTCATTGCTTTAATTTTTTGGCGTATCAAATGATTCTGAGGATGCCTTAATATTTATTACCATCTTGTAAGACGATTTAAATTAATGTTCAATTGTTCATTGCATGATAAATTAAATTCCAGCCTACGAAAGCAAGAAAAATACATTAAATATACGCGTAGTTTACTTTATACATGACAGATATTTGATTATTTGCGCTAAGGTTGAGGGACTTAGTAATGCATCCAGAATGCCCGTCGCCACTTACGAATGAGCCAGTGCGCATGCGCGTTCACTGATCGTGAGTGATAAATTGAGAAGGTGCTAGGAGGTATATCCGAGATAGACTAAGATTTAGTAAACTTTAATGACCATTAGAACGGTAACGTTTTATTTGTTATCGATTGGCTAATATTTTGATGACTGAAAAAAATATTTTAGGTATCGATTGAGCATTTATTGGTGTTAACAGCTACGTAATAATAATGGATATAAGTAAGAAGTGTAACATATAAACAGCAACAATGCCTAAGAGACAAGGACATATGCACTGCCATGATATTTATTTTCCCCCTACCGGGAATGGAACCACAGACCTTTGGCTTTCCTTACCACTGCGTAGTAAACTGCGCTATCCAGGCAAGTCCCATGGTAATTATACCGAGAATAGGGAATCTAACCACGGACCTTTGGCTTTCAGGGCCACTGCACAGACTGCTTACGTACCTCAATAGCGAAAATCTTAGTGTAGCACGAAAATCGCGTCCTAAGCAATATTCCGAATCCTGAATCCTGCCGTTCGCTCGGCAGGTTTTGAAGTATTACACAAGAGACAAGATTACAAGAGAAAAGAAGTTTATATTTACTCCGAGCTAAGAACCATTCTTTCTCCCCTTGCGTTCTTCTTCTTTCGCATTCGTATTCGTCGGACCCAGCATCGCCACGCGCACCCGAAGAAGAGGAGGAAGTGAACCGTACAAGAGTCGCAGGGGTGCCGTCAAATGTCGCTCCCCTCCCCACAAATAAAGGCTTTGCCCTCACCCTATACCCTCGGGTGCTTGCGTATCTCTGTGTGTGTGAAGTCGTGCATAAAATACTTGTATTTACCAACATGAAGGGAAGAAGGGTTGGCAACGAAACCTACGTGGAACTTACTTTGAAGGAACGTACCCATCATGCAATGCGACCGTTTCCGCTCCTATCTCGTCAGCAATTCGTCCTGCAATATTACGTGTCACAATACAAAGGAAAAATGAGAGGACGGGACGACCTGGATCTACTATGTTATTCTAACTTTACGTCTACATACTACCCCGGAAGCCGTCTAAAAAGTAAACTAGCGTGCAGTATGGGGTGTTAGTACGCCAGCCCTCTGCATATAAATACCAAAACTACGACTATCACTAGACCTTTATGGTTATGGGGGAAAAACGAATTCCCGTATGTATTCGTTCGGCAAAATATCTCTCTCAATTTATCGCTTCAGTTCGACCTGGAAATACAGTGGAGCTGTAAGATGATGTTCTCCGAGTCGCTATGTTTATAACATTGATGGCGTGATATTTCTCGACAAGCAGCAATACAAGGATTACATTTAAGCCCCGTAAAATAATAGATGCCGGTTTTACTATGTAAAATTAAGATGTTGAGCAAGTAATAAGCACTTATACCGCATTGATTCAAACTTTTAGATTAAATAATATACTTACAATTATACTATTGTTTCATCGGTTAGCCGTTATAATCAAGACTACCAATCCTGGATCTTCTCCAGTGTGTCTAAGAGCATAGCAATAAGGACGCGATATCTCACGAGAAGTAACCACTTACTACCAAAGGTTACATAGAAACCCTCAAAGAAAAAATTGCTTCCAATTTTAATCACCAGAATTCTTTAATTTCATTGACAAATATCCACTGTATGGTTAACGGCTAACCGTGATTAATATATATTTACCGAAAAAAGTGAGGAATACCAAATCAGTGTTCTTTTTTAATGACGTTACTGTGATGATTTAATTACGTTGACGAGTATTTCTATTTATTGCATCAGACATTGAATTTTTCTTCTAATTTTATGAGCGCATTTCCACTTATTATTTATCCAGTTATTATCAGCAATAGAATAAGAAAGAATCTGACTGCATAAGGCAATCTCATCACATGCCCTAATTACCTTGTCATAGATTAAACCTTTGAGTTTCTGCGTAAGTACACCCTAACTTATCTATTATCCCTGCAGTGTTTTATCTTCCTTTCTATTCTACTCGCCGATTCAATGGCGACCATGTGAAATTAATTACGGTGCAAGGAATAATAAGGTACAGATCAAACTTACTGTATCTTTGTATCTATTTGCTTTAGAGCCCAATCACGACCGCTGACTGATTCATTCAATTGAATTAGTCAGTTAATAGAAACAATAAATATTAATATAATCTAAAATCGTCTGAAACCCCAGGAAAATTTTTCGAAATGCGAATTTTCGAAATGAAAATTATATTTGCTATCATTTGCAGTGTTGGAAACTGCCTCCATGTCTCTGCTTTTAGGGGGATTTTGGGAGTCAGAACCTCGATGGCAATGAGGAATTTGAACATCGCGGAGAAGCTTTGGAATGGCTCCAAAGTCATTATGGCAGCCATTATTCCACAACTTGTAACAGTCAGAAAGCCTGGAAGCTAAAAACTGTTTGGAAGTCTGAATATTCCATTTAAGTTGGTTAGATATCACCGGAAAACCGATCCTTAAGGAACAAACGGCGGATGAAAATTGTAAGAAATGATAGAGTGACCATAAAAGGCCGCAGGTTTTTTTTCCGAGAGGCCTGGGGGGGCAGAACCCCCCCAAATAATTCCAGGTTCGACAGCAGTGATAAATTAAGAGATAGTTTTTTGCTGAACAGCTAAGTATGGAAATCCGTTTTTTCTCCGAACTTTAGGACTTTTTCGTAATTTTTTGAGCATTTACTTTTTATATGTAAAAGGTTGGAGTCCTAACACCCCCTGCCACACGCCTTTTCAGGCGGCTTGCGGGGTAGAATGTAGATGTAGACGAACGCCCCCAAGCAAGCGAAAGGGAGTCCTCTCAATAGAGGCCAGTCAGTGTTAATGAACCTCACATTCTCCACCTATCAATGGCCACAAACCCCCACAAGACTGGTTTTCCTCTTGTCCCATGCAATTGAAAGTGACCATGGAAATGCCTTATATTTGAGCGTAAGATGGAGAACCTGCTTGAGCCGCGTGCGGACAAGTGTGAAACATGTGGTCAACTGGACAATTCAAGGGAAGAAAGACAAAGATACTGTTCAAATCCAACGTTTTCTGAAACTTTCTACTACCGAGCAGGAAAATTCCCATAATATATTAGGGTCACACATATGCTACCAACATTAAAGGAGGTCGCTTGCGGGGCGTGCTACCAGCATTCATTCAAAATAACATTGCTATTGAAATTCCTGTGATAGCGTTTCTACGTAACCAACATCGTAGCGTTGGCAATAGTACAGAGTTTAAACAATAAGGTGGCCTACTTAGTAGGTTGTAGCTCATACACAAGATACACCACCAAAGCAATGTTCCACGCCAGCAGTGATGAAAAAACCGATTTTGATTAAAATCGGAAGTTGAGATTTAATAGCCAAAGATTGCGGAAATTGATATCGAGCCAAATTGATCTTCGAGTTCCGATCCAAACTCGAATTTTCAATTCCAACCTTGACCATTTCCTTTGATCTTAGCAGCGTCACTACTGGCTTATGGTAACGCCATCCGTGAAAGATTTTCATCTAAGGCCAGTAAAATTGAAATTGCGTCATCAAAATAACATCTCAATCAGTTGATCTTACTCAAAAATTTTATTGAAGCCGAATTTTTCCAAGTGGCGATCCAAAAACTTTAATCTGCGTGCATTTGTAACTTTTACAACCAATAATTCAAGCGTGTATTCTAAGTAAATTTAATTCTAACCCTCAAATGTATATTTACATTTTTTTTCGAAATAATTAAAATATGATTATGTAAAAACTGTTTTTCAAACGAACCGTCGATTTTTTTTCGATTAATCGATCTTTTTGTTTGCGATTTTTTTCGTTGAAAATTTGAGCTTTTCGTTAAGATAAAAAATCGATTGCTTGATAAATCTTTTTTCGATAAATCATTTTTCAATACCACACAGCGATATTTCAAATATCCTTAACGTTACTTCTCCCTTATTTATCAGTTTTCTTGCAGAACTAATGTAGTTAGTTGTATCTTCGAACTTCCCTTCCGGTTTAAAAATCTAAGATTTCCCTAGAAATGCATGTGAGCCGCATTGTTTATCAATTTTTTTGGATTCCATTTATCTCATGTCCTATTTCACTCAATATAAGTATCTTTGTGTGTTCAATACGCATCATGTGCCAAAATTTGCAACGGAAAAAAAAACGGCTAAAGAGTTTTGGGTCATCTTCTTTTCCATTTTTACCTGCTGCGTCACCCTGTAAGTGCGAAAATCCTCACACCTACAGCTCAGTATCGGACGATGCCTGCCTCCACCCATCCACGATCCCACGATCTTTGGGTTGAAACACCGAGTGAGTGAGTCACAAAAGAGCGAAGTGAAGAGAATCATAAATTTTAATGAAATAAAAATTATGTAGATAGTACTTGCGATATCTTTAAGTATCATTCGGGAGGTATTCGCATGGGTATTCATGTATCTGGCTGAGTTGTCATGTTCCTATCAGAGAACTCGGGAACCTGCATGGCTATTCACAAATCTGCCTGGGTATTCGAATACCACCTGGATGATCGAATACCGGAATTCGAATACGTTTGACACGCACTCACACTACCTCAATAAACGCGCTCCGTTTAGATTCACGGAAATTCGTGCATATTAGAAACTCTGTTGTGCAGAGCAATTTCTCTTACTTTGAGTGCAATGTAATCGTTTGTATTTTGTTTATTTGTTTTTTTTTTTCGTTGTGTTCATCTTTTCTTGTTAACGCATTGTTGAAGTAGTTGATCGATGTATTACTTTAAGAAGGACGTTCTCCATCTTGTTTCTGATTAAGTATTATAAAAATTGATCAACTTGAATGTCCTATCGTCTTAATAAACCTAAGAAAATCAAGAAACTCGTCACTCCGCTTATACCTTTCGGATAAGGTTTGGAAATGGAAGACTTTATACTCAGATTTGGTAATACGATTCCTTATATGCCCAGAACTGAATGGCCGGAAATGAACTTGGATGCCCGGAACCGCACTGAAGTCAATTCGCGTATTCGGGATATCTAGGCTCGCATCGCGGTCAATGATATAGGCATGTGAAAAAGTGGACAGCTGATAATACAGGTAAAAGGAAGGTGGGAAAAAATTCATAAGATGCTACGAAAAAGCCTACATCACGTGGAATCCTTTGGATCCCAAACGAGAGTTTTCTCACCTCAAAACGCGCTATTGTATCAGTCAAATTTTTCCCATCTTCCCATTTAAAATACATGGAAGTTGGACATATTAAGAGCGCCCGGACCAGGCTCCCGTGCGCGGCGCATAGCGACTAGCATTTCAATTGTTTCCAGTTCAGCGTTGGTGAGAGATCAGTAAGAATATGAAATCCGAGTCGTGGTGACTTCGACCTCGAATCCAGAATGTTTCCTTTTGCGAGCGGAGTTTATCGCGACGGATAAGCCACGATTCGGCCGTGGCGAGGAATTTATTCTGAGTGGAGAGGGAGTGAATGTGCTTCGCGATTAATTTATTGGAGGCAATCAACAAGCGAAGCGAGTGTTTGCGAAAAAGCCTTCGTGCCGACCGCTCCAAATTCCTTCTCCCCGCCCTTTCATTCCCTCGCCATTTCGAATGGATTATTGTAATCATGACGCTGATACGTTCCAGGCAAGTCATAGTGCAGCGGCGCCGATTGAGACGTGACGTCAAGTGGACTCCCGAGCGTGGTACGCGGTCTTATATTGCCGTCCTTTGGAGAGGATGCAAGCGTCTCGTCTTCTACGCTCTTTGTATTACACGCTTTTTCTTAAAGTAATTCGTCCGTTGATCTGTTTCATCGATTGAATCTTGTATTTGGTTTTAAATATGCATTCCATTCTCGGATTGGATTGGAATGTTGCACGCTTATTTTTTTCCGATGAAAAATTGTATTAAATTGTCAGGCATTTGAAATTTTGTTCCATTTTGCTCCGACCAATGGACTAAATTTCCAAGTGGAAAAATAGTTTAAAACGTTCTCATTATATGGCGTTAGTTATAAAAGTTTTCTCGGAAATTTCTTTAAGAGCTCTGGTTTAATCGATTGCATGATTCACCACAAAAAATAGAAAATAAAAATGAAGCAAAAAAATTATTTATAAGAAAATAATTTTCCAAAAAAGTATACAGTGAATTTAAAAGGTACATAACTTCCATATCTACCACTTCCACCGTTATTTAAGTAGTAAAGTTGCTAGAGTAGTGATCGAACCTCATTGTGCTAGAGATTACTGACAAAACATTTCAACCGTGGGAATCACGTGCCATAAATTCCTCCGAATAAAATTGGAGTGATTCAATGCTTCCATTTAACCATGATCCAGTTGTTTGCGTGAAAAAGTGTACGTGGAATAAGCGGTGGAAAACTGAGAACTAGAATAGAGAAGCGTAGAACATACCACAATATGTACAAACGCTCAACAGTAGCCCACCGAATCAAATCCACTCATCTAGTAGCCCTAACAGCACTAGATGAATGGATTTTATTTGGTGGGCGATTGTTGAGTGCTAGTGTAGTGGAGGTATCGATACGTGATTCGGAAGAACAATAAACAATACTTGACTAATCATGTTTAAGAAACGGGAAAAAATTTGAATTTTGGAAGAATAATTCCACGAAAGTTACAAAATTGATGTTTTTGAAAAGTTAGAAATAGCAATATAATCTTCTTCTCCTGAAAGTGCAATTCATTAATGACCTGACTGAATTAAAAAATTCGTCACTTTGTTTTTTACTGCATTAAAATCTAATTCCTTCCGTTTATATCCACGTTCAAATCATTTCAACTAAAAATGTTTCTTATTTTTTGAAGGAATTTACAAAGTGTGTGTTTTTAGGAAGGTAAAAAAATCATAAAACAATCTTCTTCTACTGAAGTTGCGATTCTTGAACGCCATGACTGAATTTAAGTCTTCTCAACAGTTTTTGATTGCATCACAATCTGATTTCTCCCGTTGATGTCCACAATAGCACCAATCGGCATTACCAACATTTATTTCGACCGTCTTAGACCAACCTTTCTCTCCCGAATTTTTTCATTGCATATAATCGTTGTGCTTAACTGAACTTATAGCCTTGAGCAAGTATCAACAATACTATTGCATGATCTCACCCATTTTTCTATCAATTGTGTCACTTAATTATAATAGCACATTTTCGTCCGACCTAAATCATTTAATTTCCTTAAAAATGCAGGGTATTAAATCAAATGTCGGAAAGGCTCAGGAAAATCCATTTTATTGGTAACTGCAAAATGCATCAAAAAAATATTTGCGTTACCATAGCTCAGTAACTAAGGACTGGCAACCCAATATTTAGCCGGCCTCGGTGGCGTCGGGGTAAAGTCCCCGGCTGCTAACCTAGAGGTCACGGGTTCGAATCCCGCCTGGGTGGATTGATCACCATCCAGGGCATGGATGTTTGTGATTGTCCATCAAGTTAATTGGAAGAGAGGACAACAATGTCCTAAATTCGCTTGAGAAAATAAGACGAAATAATAATAATAAATAATATCTATGAACCAAAAGCGCCTAAAACAGTCTCCTCTGCCACCTCATGAAGCATTGCATATTCCCTCTGAAAACCCCTTAATTAATAGCGCATATCTTACTTATTCCCCGATTCCTTCACCTTTCTCCCCTCAGCTTCCTCCTTAAAAACTGACTTGGTAAATCCACGATATAAGAACACAAATGGTAATTTCCACACTTTAAATTCAAAACTTAACAATCGACCATGGTTTCGACACATTGTGTCGTTTTCAGGGCCAAACACACAGAGACACAATGTGTTGAAACCAAGGTCGGTTGTTAAGTTTTGAATTGAAAGTATGGTAATTACCATTTGTGTTCTTTTATCATGGATATATCGAACTTCCACAAAATCGAGCCTGAAACTATTTTTATGACTTGTAAAGTCCTATGCTCCGTTCTCATTACAATCGTGGCTACAATCTTGCGTACTACCCTAAGCAAAAATCGTAGTGTGAATGCATGTTCGGTCAGACGTAAAACGTAGTTCATAACGCTGCCAGTGATGATACGGTACTGTACCGCCGGAGGTGGAAGTGAAAAGGGAAAAGCGAAGGCATTAAGGCCTATTTGATTGAGTATCATTATTTTGCTAATTTAAAAGAGAATCTATCGAGCAATTTACAGCACTGCAAATAGCGCTGTAAATTATATACATCCTTCGAGTGCTCTACTTAAGTCATAAAACAATGTATTTTAGTCTGTGAAGCATTTGAGGCGGAAGTTAAAAATCAATCATTCAGATGACACCCCGAACCAAGAGAACAGTTCAATCATTTCATAATTCATATTTTGTTCACTCGAGTCACCTCCGTTATCTTTCTTTTCTATTTGACGAAACTTTCTTAAGAGAGGTATATCCGAGTGCCTATGAAGTTAGAAATAAATATGAAGTAAGGAAAAAATAACAACTTCGCTTTTCTACAAACACACTTATGTCTGTCGTCAACCAGATTTCGATACACATTGAATAGCCTTGAGAATGATACCAGTGTATTGAAACTAGTTGACGACAGTATAAAAGTGTTTGTAGAAAAGAAAAGATGTTATTTTTTCCTAACCTTATAATGGATTTCTACAAAAATAAGGCCTCAACCATTCAGTGCAGAAATAAATATCTCTGCTAACGGTTTTCCATTTGATTTGGTAGGGACAGCGAGAAGCTAAAGAATAGATTGTTACCCGTCAAAGGCTAGCAAACTAGTGGCGAGGGGAGGTGTTCGAACCCTCCCCACCCGCGAAATATAAAATAATACTTACTTTGCATCACAAAATAAAACCTAATATTGAAAAATGAAGTTGTTCCAGCTTTGAAAAGTGCTAAATTAAGTTTAAAACCCTCTACTTAGTATCCTGTTTTTCAAATATTTTCCCCTCTGTTTTTGAACCCCCCTCTTTAACAAAATTCCTGGCTACGCCACTGCTAGCAACTCTTAACCTATTCCTTGGATAGTTTTTATCTATTCTCCTCCATGTCGACGATTGCCAATTCAAACGAAAAATCTGTTTTAAAGATCTGAATTTTATCCTGTTTAGATTCCGTATTTGGATTTTCCTGTCTTCGAACATTTTCACTGAAGCCAATTTGCTCATCAACTTAAATATTACATTCTAGCGATTGATCAATGTGATTCGGGTAGAGAACCGGGGATTGATTAGAAATAAAGAATGGGAAAAGTCAAGTTCACTTTCAAGGAAGCATCCTGAATTCATTCATCAGTGACTACACCCTCGTTAGCACACGTCTTCGGATTCTTCCGCGGTGGGCGAGCATAACGCAACCAGGCGCTTTCCTCAAATTTCTCTTTCCCTCGCAGAAACAAAGGAAGCTGTTCTATCCGTGGGAACTGCCATTTACGAGAGGGCTCAAGAGTAAGCGATGAGCAGTCTGCCGTCACCTAAGAATTCCCAGGATTCACCGCGAAAGCTAAAGAGGTGAAGCGCTCGCTTACTCGAACATCTCTCGATTGTAAATAAATGCAGTGAATGATTTTTCTACGATAGAGGGCAGTAATAGATATTTCCCCCCTTCCCTTCTACATCGTCCATTCTCTTTGGGTCTGCCTTGTATAGTGGAGGACCCAGTTCGTCCCATAGAAACTTGAATAGGGAGCTCTCATAAAGTTAAAAAGGTATTTTTTTTACATGTCTAGATAAGTAAGTTAAAGTTATCAACGTGTGCAAAATATTACTTCATAATTCTCAATATTCTTGTGGCTATAGAGCTTCAGAGTTCGCGAAATTGCTAAATTCTTTCGCGCTACAATAACGCCCTGTGACGTCACAATGCAAGTAAACAGATTCGCTCCATGGCAATAACAAAACAGTAACGGCGATACTGATTCATAACTTGAAGGGTGTTTCAAAAATAGTTGTGAATAGTTTAAAAGTTTTTACGGAGCGCGTATTGCGCAATGGCTGACTCCGACTTCGTAAAGACGCATTCTGGAAAACATTCTGAGGGTAGACTAATTCATGGTCGCTTATTTCTTCTCCGGTAATAACGATTTCTCGGCGCGGAGTTGAGAAATCGAAATGAAACATGAATTAAATCAACAATATCGTTTACTAGTAACCTAAAGCTTGGTTTTTATCTCATTTAACTACTGTCATTTACTCATTGCTTTTAATATGTGCTTGGTGCAATATTGGAATATGCAAAGTTAACGTTTTGGAGAAACACAACGGAACATATTTGACGCCGATTTACTTAGCATTCCTGAGGTCTGGAAGAGAGACATACGGTGATTCAGCAGTTGGATAGGTTCAACTGTTAATAAATTTGAGCGGTTGCCATGTTGAGGCTAAGGTGACACCAGGACATAAAGTGAAAACAATAATCTTATAGGTACTGTGGAAATCGCCGTAGATGAGGAGGATGAAAAAGCAATGAGGACTATTTGCCAAGACTTTGCTGCATCTTCCAGTTCGCATATATTCTTTAAACCTGTCAGTTATTCAGGATAAATATTTCACATGGCTGATGATAAAATTAGCATATAGTGATAAGAAAAAATAAATCGTACTGAGAGATACATAGGTTTTTCTAAAACTGGGTTTCTAGTCTACTGGCAACACGTAAGCGTATTGCTTACTGGACTCTGAAGTCACGCTCAGCCAACATGGCGATGAGTCGTTTGGAGCGCATGATTAATATACAATTTTGAAGTGGAATTTTACGAATAATGCTCAGGTTAGAGAATAGCTGCTTTTGCTGTAATTTTCAGCATGAAAGATATTTTTTATGGCATAATCATCCATTTTCAGTAAAATTCCCCATTATGTTGACATTTTAGGAGCATGTTAATAAATTACCAGTTAGGAATCATATAAGAAGAAATAATAAGTTAGGAAGCATAAAACCCGCGGCCTATTGAGTTTTGTACCACATTGGAGGCGTAAAATCTTATAGTTTAATCTTTTAAATAAGTTGCTTTTTGAAATCATTTCGGACGGCATTAAGAATGCTCTGAGAGAACCTATGTACTAAGGTACATATAGGATGTTGAACGCAATATCAGGGAAAATCGATAGCGGAGGCCAACAAGAGATTTCACCGCAAATTTTAAGCTGGGTCTTTCGTTAGACTGATTGGTGGCCAGTTCGATTTTTTAAAATCAACATCACCGGCTTAAGCGCCCAGTAGCACTAACTGATCGACATTCACATGAGTTTTCTGAATTCCCCTAGTTTATGAAACACGCAGATCCAGGTCTCTATGAAGGAATGGTAGGATCTAATCCTTTGCCACATATCTACGCGTGCCATTCATGTAGCATAGTGAATTTGGTGGATAAATACTCGGTCATTGCGCGGGAAGGCTCCAACTCCTTTGCTGTGGAGTGTAGAGAATAAAAGCTCCCTATTTCCCGGGAAAAGTCATCAACCCACCCTCCGACTTCCGTTTCAATCCACCGACTTCCAAGGAGACATTGAGTAGAGGGCGTAGGAATGTTCGACCTTCCGCCATGGACTCAAATCAGTCGGTCATATGAGTCGAACCATCTCCTGTGAATTACTTGTTATTTCTCATTTTATGCTATCCATAACGTAACCAGTCACAATATTCGTTACTATAGAGTCATTAGTAACGAATGCTGTGATTGGTCACGTTGCATAAAGTATAAAATGGGAAACACACGTGAGATCAATATATCAATCAACCCGACCTCCACAATTTATTTTCTAATTCGTTCAGTATTCTTTGCTATATAGTCATTACACGTGAGATAATCATATCAATAAACCCGGCCCCCACCATTGATTTTCTATTTCTGCATATTTAGAGGCACTTGAAAGGGATGTAAAAGAGGCATATTTCTTGAGTACTAGAGCTATTAATTACATAGTTACAGGACGCAAAACTTGGGAAACTTCGTGATGCGTGTGCATTTCCACCCATGACCATGTGAACGACTATAATTATTTTTGTCCTCAACGCTTTTAGTAATAAACAGTGGTGTCGTGGCAAAATTAGCAATCTGGAGCGCACTTTCCTTAACTTCTTTACAGGTGAAATATTAATCTGTGTTTTTTTATTACAAGGTACGTCTGCATACTTTAAAAAAATTTTTGTTTTGGTTACGATTGGAGACATATATTAGAAAGTTTGAGGCAGTGAATATCGAATTGAATACTATCTTTTTATCGCAAAATGGTAAATATCTCACAGCAGAGATTGATTATTACAAAGTCAAAATATTTTATCAATACCCATTGAGTTAGCATGAATGACTCAGCTGGATCAACCTTTCTTATCCATTACCGTGGTGCAAAAAAATTCAAATATTTCCTTTCGAGAAGCTATGGAGCGTGGAAATTTGTGAAAAATTAACTCTTTAAGATATGAATTCCAAATGAATACTATCTTTCTATCGCGCTATGCGATCGAAATTTCGAGAAAGATGGGTAATTTCGCAAATTCTTCGCAATATTTTAAATTGCGAAAAGACATAGGGAAATGCCTCTGAGATGTGGGTGTGGAGGCTGGAGATAGTGAAGTGGATGGATATGGTGAGGAGAGAGGAGATGCTGGAAAGAGTAGGGGAGGACAGAACATTATTGAGAACTATACTAAAGAGAAAGGGGAATTAGATCGGGCGTATTTTTAGAGGGAGATTTTAAATACAGCAGTTGAGGGAACAGTGGAAGGAAAAATGAGAAGAGGGAGAAGACAGCTGAAGATAACAGACGAAGTGAGTATTATTAAAATAAGATGTTGCAATATTTCCACTGAGTTTTATTATTACACAACGCGTTTCGTCGTTACAAACGACATTATCAAGTGTGACAAGTATTATAGAGTTCCCCCATCTATATATCTTGGTGCTTGAACGGTGGAGGATGGGGTTTGGGTGACGAGAAGTAAGGATATGACGACGGCGACGTTGTAACGACGAAACGCGTTGTGTAATAATAAAACTCAGTGGAAATATTGCAATGTCTTATTTTAATAATATGAAGAACTTCCACAATATCGTGACCAACATCATACAAGATAGACGAAGTGAGGTTAAAAATAAGGTATAAAGAAACCAAAGACAAGGCACGGGACAGGAGGAGGCGGAGACAGCTTTGGTGTTTGGAACCTGTCTGTGAAAACCAGCTATTTGTAATCGCGAGTAGTAAGTGCCGAGCTGATTGCCATATTGTAATCCTATGGCGCGCAGTGTATTGAGGAGAAAAACTCACCCCCTGCACTCGAAGCTCGCTTCCTGCACTCGTGGCTCGAAATATAACGTGCACAACAGATGCAGACAACTCGCCATCTCACATTCATCCACTTTTTTAACTTTCACACTTTGGGATGTCCTTACCTGTAAATATAGAAAAAATTGGGATACATTCACATTTTAAATAATAAAAATACAAAATAAAAATAATTTTCTTATTAAATAGCAAAGTTTTTATCTTTAACTATAAAGAAATGAGTACTTTTTTGTTCAATTAATTTTTCAATGAACTATGATGAAAAATAATTGTTTTGTTGTGACTATCTCTATCATTCTAGTTCTTTTAAGTGATCGCAGGCGCTGCCATTGGAATTTGGTGGATTTTTTTTAAGTAACCGCCATACTTAGTTTTAAATCCTGAATAACATTCGAAAAACAGTAAACACATAATAGAATAAGTATTAGAATATTGCATGGTCATTTGGTTGTGAGTTACCCTGAAAATTTCAGCTCCATAGCTAATCGAAAAGTGGCTTAAAATTAAGTTGAAAGATTTTACCCAGACTAGATGACAAATTACTAGCCAGTTTAAAAATACGTTATGTAAAAAAACGCTGCAATAAATGATAAAGTAGGCTGTAAATATTAATTTCATACCTGGAAATAATGGATTGATCAATACTTCAAGAAATAATTCAAGCATTTACTGGAAAACTACAACTTATCCAAGAGAAGAGTTCGTTTTCTGCCTTTTTTTCACGAACTGCCCATCTCTGCTAGGCACATCGAGGATTTATTTTTTGGTTGTTCATAGGCTTCACCCGGGATGTGAATCCAGGACCCCCTGGCAGGTAGCCAAGGTGTGTGCCCACCAATCGAGCACGTGGCGTTTGGTATTTCCTTTCTCTCACGGGGCCTTGCACTTTCGTCGTCCGTCCCTTGCCCCCTCGGCTGGGGGTTTGTCTCCTGGGCGTCGTTTACGCCCAGGGCACGTCTTTCACCGTGCGCCGAATACCTACCTCAAACACATCGTTCCCCCTCCTATAGGGCCCCTCCGCGTGTCCAGACAGCGGCCACGAAAGCTACACAAGGCATGTCTTTCGCATTGAGAGATTCACTGTGGCTTACCATCGCCCTACCGGATTTATTAGTGGATTAAAATATCGAGTGTATCTTCATGATAAACATTCTTTTCTACATGACCTTTTTTATGATTCCAGCCTGGTATGGACAGACCTATTATACGAAAATTAGTCACTTTGACTTACGAATAATAACCTTAAGCAAATTACATTTTTCTATGCACATCTATTTGTGATTAAACCTTGTGTAGCATGGCGATATGTGTCGTTGGTGGGGGCTCAGACGATCTGCAAAAATTTGTGCCTTTTGTTCGTATTATTTCATTTTTAATGACTATTAAGTCAGCATTTGGCATGCCGGCGATCAGTCACCATCTACCAATAACCATAGAGATGGCTCGCAGGGTGTTATGATTATGTACATAATATACTTTTCCCACGAGTCACTCTTGAGTGTTTCATTGGGAATGAGTATTTCCCTCCAATATGTACTAAGTTATGTGTGGATCCTCCCACAATGATGCGAACAATCACATGATAGGTTTCAGATCATTACCATGGATGCACCATTAATTCCACAACCATGGAGAGCATCAAGGCTTAGATCTATAAACATCAAATAATTAAGGGCACGCAAGAAAAATATGCACCTAAAAATACTCATTTGCATATTATACGTTTATATTTAGTATTAATTTCACTAATTAGACAAATTATCAGACGTAACTCCAGTATTTTAATCGCTGTGAATTCTATGCTGGTCTTAAACCGTTTTCTTCAACCGAAATTTTGAATCACGTCGTTCTAGAATCGACACTATTAGATTTGTGTGAATAATTCTATTAATTTTAATATGCTGAGTTAATTCTTCGAATTTAACTCCAATGATATAAGCTCTAAAACTATATTCTGCTTCTATTGTTGGCACTGAAATCCAAGAGTAGCAATGCCATCTTGACAGCAGAGTTCGAAAAACGAAAGGAATGACGCTGGCGATAGAAAAAAATTTCCATCTCTCCTTGTTTGTGCAAAAGTGTGTTATAACTACATTTTGTGGTACGATATTTCCCTCATAGGAAAGAAATTGAAATAAATTTCAAGCTGTAGTTGTAGCTAGATTCTACGAGGGCCGTTTTTTTTTCAAGTTCCGATGGCTCATGAACAGAAGAAGAAGTGATTGATTGAAAATTATTGCATTGGTAAATATTAAGCACACTTGTGATGTCCTTTTGACATAAGGGCCTCGGCGATTGAGCATTTGGCCGTGCCTATGGACAAGCTTTACTATACCTTCTTCATGGAACGTTGCCACCAATGACTTACAATGAATTATGCCTTTGTCCGGATCCTCATCGCCCGTTTAAAAACGCTTGCCATCTAGCCACATCTTCAATTTAGCATGAAGATGGAAGTCACACGGCAACAGGTCGGCATTGCGCGGTGGGTGATCGAAAATGTCCCATTGAAATTCTTCAAGGAGTAGTTGGGCAGCATCAGCGCTGAGATGACGGGCGTTGTCATGGATCAGAACACTTCCAGGAGTCATCATGTCTCTTCTTTTGTTTTGAATGGGAATGGACGTAATTTTTCATACTGAGCAGCTGCACTGACGTTAAAATTCTCTTTTATAGGCATAAAGGTCAAGATAAGTCAATGCTGATGCCGTTCGGCGAGTTTTTTTGCTGTTTCTTCGCCCCACTTCTTAGGTTTTATTTAGGGGGTTAACAGCTGATATCCTAGCACCTACCACTACATGCCAATCGATATGGCTTGCGTTGTAGTATGTATATGTACAATACATGTTATGTCCCTGTCTTTTCGCCACTATTCTTCTTCTCAGCAGCTGCCATTTGTGACTTTCCCCAAGTACTTGTCTCTTTGTCTTCCTCTTGGGACTTTCCGTTCAATCCCATCCTCATTGTTATGCTTTCCACGTTGCTTCTGAGTCTCATAACACATCCAAGCCACCCTGTTCTTTTGTAGCGTATGGTATTCTGTGCACTGTGCCCTTCGTTTTCCTTTCCTTTTGAATAAATGCACCTTTCTTACCTTATCCGTCCATTTCACTGTCTCGTCTTGCCTTATGTTCAAGACTTCGGACGACCACCAAGCAATTTAGCGGGTATAAGGTCAATGGAGTGACTTAACCCCCAGAATAACCCCGTTTGGTTCCCATGAAAGGAATTTTTCTAGTAAATATCGGTTTTCGTGTGCTCACGGCTGATTTGGTTGAAGATTAGTTTCTGAAAGCGCACATTGTGGCTCTACAAATGAGTTTTTTTTTTTTTAAACATCAGAATAAAAAAAGGAAACCTAATTAGTCACTATCTAGTTTTATACATATCTAATTCCGTTATTAAGTGTAGTCTTGTGACGCTTCATGGATAATGCTCTAAAATCGAGACAAATAGTTTAATAGTTTAGTTTAAGATACGATATGTAACGTACTGTAATAATGGTGGAGATTTAAAATTGAAATAGAGAGCTGCGTCAAACCAATCCTAGGATTGTTGACTGATGATGATACAAAAGGCACCCAATAAACTACAGGTAGGGCTTCTATCCGAAGTTCACACTACTGATGAATTCGTCAATCAAATTCAGAACTTTTCAATGTTATTCTAGGATATTGCAATTATTTTATTGTGAACATTGAGAATAAGTGTATCGCCCTATAATCATCGCCGTAATGTGGATATTTTTGAAAACCAATTAAAATCCCCTCAAATTGGCAACATAAGTCGAGCTTCTACGTAACTAAACGGGGCTCCACTATGGCTGAATTGTGCCAATATTAGGAATACAATATACAATCATTGAATGAAGGGAACACCTGGCGGGCAAGGTAACGGTAGTCATGGTGAGCGAGTCTCCCTTTTAATAATTGAGTGGCGATACGGAATGCAGAATATATATCTGTTGGGTCGCTCTGTCTCTAGGCAATTACTTTTTGCGCTAAACCAGTCGAGGCAGTAAAAAAATCATGCGGATCGACTACAGTCACTTATTTGATGGGAGCATCGGGCGGGAACGCTTCCCTGATGTAACTTCCTCATTCCTTTGTTTCGTTAAAACAGTTGCGAACGGGAATGCGTCGACCAAAACTGTGGGTGACATTCTCTTAGCGGGAAATATAGTACTTTATTCAGCATTCTTGTTTTGCTAAGCGTGACAGGGAAAGCAACATGGTGAATACCTCACAGCAGAGATTGATTTTTACAAAGTCAAAATTTTTTATCGATACCCATCGAGTTAGCATGAATGACTCAGCTGGATCAACCTTACTTGTGCATTAGCGTGGTGAAAAATTCAAATATTTTCTTTCAAGATGATGTAGACCGTGGAGAGTTGCGAAAAATGAACACTTTAAGAAATGCATTCAAATTTAGTATTATCTTTTCATCGCGCTATGCGATCAAAATTTCGAGAAAGATGGATAATTTCACAAATAATTCGCAATTTTTTAAATTTTTGATCCATAGTTCTTTTACTATGCTTAACTTCTGAAAAAATTAGCATGTTGTACCACTAAGTAAGTTAAAAAGAAATTGTTTTCTTTTGAAAAACGTCTTCCGATGAAGAAAATTCCACCAAATAAACGAAGTAAGAAATAATTTCCGAAATTTAAATGTGTATAAGGCTCAGAAATCGGCACATATGGGATAAAAATGCTTCAAAGCGTTCCACTACTCCAAAATTTAGGATGAGTACCAATTTTCCTTTTTTTATCAGCCCTCTGCCTGCGCCTATGAAAAGAGAAACTGTTTTATCAGGTATTGCACTGCTATTTTCAATCAAAGGATTAAATCCAATCTTAATTAGGCTAGTTCCTCATTTACTTACAACGATCAACGCTATTTCTGCAAGGCTTTCTGGAATTGGACTGGAGTTCTATGCAAAACGAAAGATTTTTCTATGACTAGAGTGAAGATTGTCATCTATTCTCAGGGCTGCTAAACCCAAATGCCTGATTCGCGTGATGCTCATTCCTTGGTTAAGCCGTAAGATATCAATGCTCACAGCATTTCCAGTATCTTTCGATGGTAAGAGGTCTTACAATACCGTTATTTCCTTCCTACTTCTTATTGAGGTTTTGAGGAGACTTATATCCTTCTCCTCTTCATTACAATGGCTTCCTCGGCACTCGCTCGGTTGATCAATTTTATATTCAACGTTATTCTGTACAACTCGATCAATAGCAAGCGTATTTTTTTTGCTTTCATAACCTCTCGCTGATTTAGCCCGATCAAGACAATAAATATCCTTTTACGGCTACGGGAAGCAGACTTTGAGACGGAAAAAGCACCTGGATAAAGAATTGGCCATGGCAGTCGCTTTGGAGTCGGCTGCAACTTTCAATCATTGAGCATGCATTTCATTATTTTTTCCTCTGCATTTTTCAAATTCCAATCATTTTCTATTCTCTGATTCTTTCTTTCTGGACTAAACACCGGCACGCCGGATCATTCATTTACGAAAAAGAAATTCACGAGTAACGAATTCAATGAATATGACTCTGTCGCCACTGTTCATCCACAAAGATTCCATCGGCATCTTAGCGCCTCGCCAACTCTAACTCTATGTACAAAAAAACAGTACTGATTATCCTACGCCTTTTTTGGAAGCTATTTTAACGTAGTATTATTAGAGCCGTCCTACTTTGGCAGATAAACTTGTTCCTAGGCGACAGACTCTACATTTTCATGGAAAACTTAGTTTTTATAATAGTATTTTAGCTATAAAAAGTACTAGAAATTTCATTACGATACTTGCAGTTGGGAATCAGACCATTGTAGTAACTTGAATTTTGTTCTCCCACTCCGTCGGTCTGGGTTCGTTGAGAGCAGACTGGTGTCGACGCCGGATTTTTCTACATTTCTTATCTTACCCCATGGCGCAAATGGCATTTTTCAAATATCTACTAAGCAGTTATATCACAACTACTAGAAATTTTACTAATTTAAAATGGTGTTGTTCTAAATCCTGCCGATAGATTTTTATCATATGAGTCGGTACTAAAATGTAAACGTCACCAAAGTAACGCTTTTTAACTTGGCATCAGAATATCTTTCTTTAATTTTAATGCAGCAAAATGGAAAAAATACAAGTAAAAATATTTAAATGAAATTACTCAATGAAAAGAAAAGCAAGCTTATTCATTAAGCTAATTTTGTCTTTCTGTAATTAATTTTTGTTCATGAAAATATATGAGAAAAAAAGTTAATTGAAATTATCCATAGCAAAAAGAGTTTCATGTTGATGCTTATTTTGTCGTTCTGTAATTCATTTTTGGTCAGGTATAAAATAATAAAATAATTAAAAACATTGAAATAAACTCTTGCTGATGGATTTTTTCACCGATGATATTGTTTGAGCTGCTTCATTTTTGGAGCGGACAGATCAAGAGGAGTAGCGATCGTGCGTCATTGGAACAATGCGGTGCATGCTGGTAAGATACCCAGACACGTCAAAGGAATTGAAGCGCACTTGCTTCACGCCGCGCAGCTTCAACGCTTCCCAATTTGTCCGCAGTGGCGCAGGTGGAAGTGGCGAGGCCTTCGCAATTTCGTGCCGCGCCTCTTGCGGATTTCACCGTGTCTGTGCCCTACTTTTCATGATCATGTGCTAAAACATTAAGTGCCATCACGCTACGCAATAATCTTATAATTTATGCGGCTTAAGTGTTTGTACCATTTGGAGTCATGCACGAGCTTATTTCCGAGAATGTTCATTTCTGTGGAATTGAAGGAATTCCCGCGATTGGCTTATTTTGTCAGCATCGTCGCGCTTTTTCGAGCACCAGTGACGTAACTATGGGGGGACGAGGGGGATAGACCCCCACAAAATCCTCAGAGAACATTTAAAAAATATTTAAAACTATTGTCTAGTTTTGACATTTGATAACTGCGTCCACTGAAAGTTAATTTTTTAGTGCGAAAATGACGTGAAATGTATTTGCAGGCATGTTATTTCTCAAAAATTTTCCCTACGGGAGTGGGGGATCGTCACTCCAGGCTATCCCATCACCCCCCCCCCCCCAAAGCATAGTTCTAGTTACGCCACTGTCGAGCACCAGATATTGCACTAAGCATTAGAATCACCCAGTGGCGGATACACATAGGGGGTACGCCCCCCCCCCTCATCTTGAGGGGCCGCCCGCATTGCCTAACATTGCAGAACCACAATTGTAACCTTTTATATAATAAGATGGCATTGTCTTATTTATGCTTATAATCAGTTTAAATATAACTTTCTTAAAATGTTGCATGCGACTTATTTTCCATTGGGATAAAAGTAAAGGTAGCTCAAGATATATTTAGCGCCCCCCACCCTTGAGTTTTTCTCTGTATCCGTTCCTGGAATCACCGAAATATCTAACAACGGTCGTTGAATAGAAGTAGCGATGGCGAATGCTAGTACTCAAATACATGCGCTATCGGTTAATTCAAAGCGATGTCAATGCACTGGGAGCTAAATAAGTGGCGGAGTTCAAAACCTTAAATCCGTCGTGCTCGCTAAACTAAAAGTGTGACGGTGGAGATTGCAAAATGTAGCGAGTTGATCTACCTCGTTCAGTTTCATGACAACGAGCTCAGTGTATGTTTCTCTATGGAAGCGAGGCTTGGACGTTGACAGCAGCAGAGGAGTCAAGAGTGGAAGCATTCGAAATATGGTGCTACCGAAGAATGATGAAGATAAAATGGATTGACCGTGTGAGTAACGAGGAAGTGCTAAGAAGAGTGGGAGAAAAGAGAAACCTCCTAAAAACATTATGCAGAAGAAGGGACAACTTAGTTGGCCACATTTTGAGGCACGATGGTCTGATGAAGACAATCGTTGAAGGACTAGTGGAAGGGAAGAAGGGCAAGGGACGGCCCCGAATGAGTTATATAGGACAGGTTATAAAGGATGTAAAAGAGAATAAATATGTAGCTATGAAAAGATTAGCGGATAGGAGAGAGAAATGGAGAGCTGCGTCAAACCAATCTTAGGATTGTTGACTAATGATGATAATGATGAGCTCAGTGTAAATATTATGGTAAAGATATACCTCCCAGCAGATGAACAATTACTACCCACTTGCATGATGCTTTGTTCTGCGTGTTTATGTACAAGGCCTAGTGTCGTCGCACTGTGCTCGTAATGCTGTGCATTAATTGGGATAATATCAATTGAAACGTTAATTAATGAATCATCATTTTTTCATACCATTGCACAAAAAATGCTAGGCTCTGAATCGAGTACTTTAATACTCCATCGTAAAAGGAAAAAATAGGGTAGTCTCTCGGAGGGATCTAGAGGTTATCGTAATACCTGGAGCTCGACAAGCAAGCACGGCGATACTGACTAAACAAACCAAGCGTGGGAATACCTTCAACTCCTCAGAAAGCAAAATGTGAGAGTTTGCTCAGTTGGAAAGAAACAGTTGAACTCTTACTAAGCATACGTTTTTATGAATAATTGCCATCTATATCTGTAGACCAATGAACACTAATCCGCCCACCTTCATCCTTGAATATTAAATGAGTCGCCGCCCATCTTTCCCTCGTCACGCCCTACGCGGGTCATAACCTCTGCCCTGCCCTCTCGACCTCAACTGGTAAGAAGTGACCGCTTTTCTATATCTGTGGACGGTGACGACATCAATCGTTGAAATTATGGCCCGAGTGTAGTAGGCTCAATTTAAATTACATATCGCTATCATAGGAGGTGTTTAATAATTTTGGTTGTTTGCCGGCCTCGGTGGTGGTGGGGTAAAGTGCTCGCCTGCCAAACCTTTGGTCGCGGGTTCGAATGCCACCTGGGTAAGTGGTCCTTATCCAGAGCATGGATGTTTGTGCCGTGCATTGTTGATTCCTCCATTGTAAAGGCTTCTGTGTGATATTTACGGGGAAGTTATAAATAAACAAAATAATGAAAATAATAGGAAAGAGTTGATGATAGGAGAACTGTTTAGGATTCCAAGGAACGCACTATTACAACAGTATCTGGTATTTTTCACAATACAGACTTTCTTCCACGCTGTGCAATTAGTTTTCATCGCATAGGTTTTAGGAATCTTGAGGCTCTGCATATTGGGAGATGGTATAAACTTGAGGAGTAGGAACAACTTATCCATTTGGGAGGAACCTCCACGTGAGGATGACAGGAATTAAATTTAGGATATTAAAAAAATGTGTCTCTTACAGGAGGTGTTTCTGAATATAAATGAAATGATGACTGTAGAGTTGTGTAGGATTGCAAGGAAAACAGAACTACAATGTATCCCATATTCTTCATGATGATTACTTTTTTACTCGCTGTACAAACAGTTTTCTCCGCATAGATTTTCAGCTATCTGCCCATTACACTTCCCAAGTTTTGGAGAGAAATTTATCTTCAAATTCTCTCTATTTCTTTAACGACAGCTATTTGATCTGAAATTTATGGCATGCCAACTTTTTTGCTGAAGATATGAAGTTATACTACTTCGCGCTTTTCCACATAAAACTTTATCCACCTGAGTCAGCATGTTTCACTGAACTACAGCATTATCAAGACTCAAGAAATTTCCCTTGTTACTTTGAAGCTCGTTACTTTACCTTCAGAGTCGGCATATTGGAAGATGGCACACACTTAAGGAGTTGGAAAAATTTATCCATTCGATGTATTTTTTGATGAAACCTTTTATTTGATTATATGGATGGATTTCTCGATTTGAGCGTTAAAAATAAATGCAGACAGAGGACAGACAGCCTTCTCTTACTTCTTTCGCTATTCTTCTTTCTTCAACTACAAGTGAGTATATGATGCGGAATATTTAGTGTTATGATCCAGCGGAGAGGTTCACCACCACACCGCGAAGACTTATACAAGGAGAAGAAGGATTTCGTTCTTTCCCGGCAAATAGACTTAGTGACGAGTTCTCGAGATCGCCACCGGGTCAGGAACTGCATGAGAGCCGACGTTTCGATGCCCGACTCGGCCATCGTCCTCAGGGCTGTTCACCTGAGTCAACATGTTTCACTGTACCGCAGCATTACCAAGGCTCAAGACATTTTTCTTGTTACTTTGAAGCCCGCTACTTTACCTTCAGGCTCGGCATATTGGGAGATGGCACCAACTTAGACTCGGCCAGCCCTGAGGACGATGGCCGAGTCGGGCATCGAAACTTCGGCAGTTATACAGTTCCTGACCCGGTGGTGATCCCGAGAACTCTTCACTAAAACATACACAAGGATTTAGGGTTATGATATCTGTTCGAGCAGTGCGTCTTTGTATGTAACCACTAGTCTCCCATTCTTCCCACTGATGCTCTCTATGGAGGAAAGACACTTCTCAACTGGGCACTGAGAATAAAAAACAGAAATATTCTGGCTACTGAACTGGCTACATAACTGTCTACTAGGTTTGGTAGCCAGTGCGTCGCCAGCTTCTGTCGCTGGCAACGTCGTCTGGCTACTCTGCTTGTCGTGGATCATTGATTCTTATGTATGTTATTACACGAGGGTAGCCAGCGACATAGCTACACTTTGACGACTGACTGTCCACCGAGTCCCGTCGCCACTCCGGTCGCCACTGACTACCCATACTGGCGATGCTGTGTTGTAGCATACGGAGCTTATTACACAAGGTCGCCAGTCTCACTTCGCCACTCGGTTTGATTGCACGACAAATATTGCTATCAATACGGAAAAAAATCAGGCCACTGAATTGGCTACCAGCTACTGTCGCTGGCGACGTCGCCTGGCTACCTCGTCTAATAAGGTCGGGTTATGATATCTGTTCGAGCAACGCATCAGTGTATGCAACCACCAGTCTCCCATTCTTCCCACAGATGCTATCCTTGAGTAAAAGACTCTGCTCAAACTGTGAGAATGGCGTAAAAACGCGAGCGTCAAATTGCTGCGAACTTTTTCGCTCCGCACCATTCCGACGTGAAAAGGCGCCGTGGCGAAAGCGTCGAACGCGTGACTGCGGCTGGCCGCATCAATGCGGATCCGGATTGGCGAACGCGTGTGAGTGAAAACGGAAGCATCGCTCCCGGAAGGAGTCGCCGCGAAAACACATGGAACGAGTCATTGTTCCAACTTCATCCCTCTCATCGTGTGAATGGCTAACTGCAGAGAGGCATCGTGCCCAAGTTGGGCGATTTTTCTTTTTTCTTCTTTAAGTTGTTTCTAGGTGCAAGACTCAACGTTTTCTACAAAAGGGAAACATGTAATGAAAACATATTCTCGGTGTTATTATCATGATATGTTTCTTTTTAATAGGAAACGTTTAGTCTTGCACCTAGCGATAACTTAAATAAAAAAGATAAATCCTCAAACTTGACCTTAATGGCGGAGAGCATAATATTAGAGCCGCGATATATTTCCAGGTCCGACAGAAGCGATAAATTAAGAGCAATGCTTTGCCGAACAGATATATATGGGAATTCGTTTTTCCCCCAACCATAAAGGATTTCAATAAATGCTAGTCGTTTTTTTCGTTAGAGCACTTCCTTTTTATTTGTAAACGGCTGGTGTCCTAACACCCCCTGCCACACGCCTTTTAGGCAGCTTGCGGGGTATTATATAGATGTAGATGCCTTTACGCAGTCAGCGATTCATGTTTCCCAGTAGATGCGTTGCAATGGCATATATTGAACCTAACTCTTCCGTAAGAAACTAGCTCTGGGCCACTCGCGTTACCAGCATTCGATATCAGCGTACGCAAACCAAAAATACGAATCAAAGTGGTGATCGTGTTCGTTTGGTGACTAGAGTGTTGGCTTCACATATCGTGGGCCCGGGTTTGAGTCCTAGTGGTAACAGAGAATTTTCGCGAGTTACCCTAATGTTACACCAGCCCTACTTGAGTATTATGGCTGAAAATTCATTAGCAAAACTCCGTCCGTCTGATAGGATGTCAAGTTGTGGTTTGCTTGGAACGTAGGTTTTCGCAGCGAGAGGCATCGTTGTTAACGGCTTTCGGGAGCAGCTGCGTGTTGCGCTTTGTCGCGCAAGTTTTCGCGTCCATTGCAGATTGCATTATGAAGCGATGAAATGCTTCATTCATCGCCTGATGATACGGCCTGCAATAGACGCGAAAGCTCGCACGACAAAGCACAACACGCAGCTGCTCGCGAAAGCCGTTAACAACAAACTGTGGTTTGCTTGACGTATTTCGCTATGAGCTGACTAGTGCCGTCGCCAGGTTTTTCTCCGTCCTTCCTGTCCTACCTTTCCCGCACGGCGCCAAATACCTTAGCTGTCGGCCGACTCCTCTAAATACCATACCATAGCTGAAAACCATGAATAAAATCCCTTAGCAATTGAAAGAGAAATGGGTTAGAAAAATTATTTTTTTAATTGAAAACATGAAGTGATGAAACTTTGATTTGGCAATTTTTCGTATTTCACACCGGGTTATGTCCCCCATATCACCTCCCTACGTTTCAATGTCCTACTCATCCATTTTCCTCAGGGATTCAGGAATCCAAACGCTGATATCATTATTATAATCATTAGATTCCTGAATCCGTGAGGATGGTGGGCGAATTTTACATCGAAACGTTGGAAGCAGATAAGGAGACCTTTTCCCACTGTGAAATCCGAGAAACCTTCATGCCGTTGATCTGCGGAAAAAACGCACATGAAAACTTTGATTTCATTGAAGAATTTCTCGATGTAAGATTTGAATATTAAAGCTGACAGAGTACAGCCATGTCTGATTCATTTCGCTATTTTTCTTCCTCAACAACTCGATGGTATATGCACGGAATTTATATATAGTCATGATGTTTGTCCGAGAAGCGCATCGTTGTAGGAAACCATTCAACCCACTGCAGCTATCCGCGAAGGGGTAACTCTGCTTTGCTGTGGGGATGGCTTAAAAACTCGCGCGGCAAATCTTCACTAACTCTTTCAAACCGTAGGACTGGCGCGTTTATGTTGCAACCAGTGACGTCATCGCAAAATTAGCAGTACCGGGACGCACTTTCCTTACCTTTTTTTAGAAGTGAAATATTACTCTGTGTGTTGCTCCATACTCCATTGCAAGTTATGATTTGCATTTATTGAAATTTTTGTTTTGGTTACGAATGTATACATTAGAAATTTTGCAACAAAATTGATACAAATTTATTTTACTATTATGTCTTTTGTTAACCAGCACCGGAAGGGCGCGCCCGCGCCATGGCGTTCAGGCTCCATGGCACCGCTGGTTGCAACGTGCGTTGTCCAGGTTACTGCTGGGACACACTGCTTCAATAATGAAGTTTTTCACTATAGTAACTCAGTGTTGCTACTCAACATCGTTAGTTTATTTCGAAACTTTTTTTTAGATTATATTTTTTTAATGTGCTCATTTTCCGTTTCATTAAAGACAAGACCTGAACTACTTGTCATTTTATGCGGCCAACGTAAATGGTGTATATTAAGGGTCTTTACCCCCAGCTTTTAGGCCGCAAGTGGCCTCTAGAGGCTAAAGAACATGTTGCATCACGATCCAAATATGGACATAGCCGTTAAAAAATCAATTTCAAAAATCACATTGATTGAAATTTTAACGATTATAGATTACTGCATTTCGATATTATAGGTTTTTATTTATTTAATGCTATGGCGATAAACTGACGTGACCCCTGGTGTACATGATGCTACCAAGATTGAATGGAAAATTTACACATTTTTAAAATGGAATATATTCAGTTTTTAATTTTTCCTAGGAATAGCGGTGGATTGGAAAAGGGCTAATTGTGAGTGGGAGTATTTGTTTACGTATTATTTGAATGATCGAAGCGTCATATCCATAAAACTTCTGAATGCAGTATGGATGGATATTTTCTTTTTAAAGACAGTACTCAACTAAGGGAAAATGATAAAAATCAAAAGAATCAACCGAGAGATGAATGAGGGATTCCTAAGGTGAGTGAAAGGCAAGCCTATCTAAACCTTAAGAAAATCGATGCAACTTCTTTGGCCTTATCTTGATTTATAATGGCCTGATGAAGATCTTAATCGAGGCGAAAGTGGGTGGCAAGAACGGCGAAGAAAGGCCTTTGATAAAATACGTGAAATGGGGAATGCAGGATTTAATAGAGAACTTCACTAAAGTTTATAATATTTCATCCACATTTACATGCTGTCCCGCAAGCAGCCTCAAAAGGTGTGTGGCGGTAGATGTTTGGATACCAGGCGTTAAAAATTTAGAAGGAAACGCTCCAACGAAATTACGCCTAAAATTTATTAAATTACTTCATTGGTCTAGGGAAAACGAATTCCCAGGTCTATCCGTTTTTTCCAAAATTTGATATATCGTTTCTAATGGACGTGGAAAAATAGTGCGGTTCTTACATTATTTTTTACAAGTCGCTCTTAACACGTTACCTGCCAATGAATTTTAGACAAAGTCGCTCATTGCGCCGGCGTATTTTTCTTTTTTCTTTAGCTTGAATAATTGGATTCTTTCCATTTCAGTTTTCGCTTGCATTCGGCTAGGCACGCCGCGTCGGTCACGTCATATACGCGTCGCCAAAGTTTCTGTGACCGACGGCGTGCTATGAGCGGTCAAAAGAAAGGCTCATTCTTCGGTCATTATGACCGAAACGGCGCTAGATATCTATCCTCTATTCCTAAAGTAACCTAAGCCTACCGCGCAGCCGCCGAGTCTCTAGCGGCTCCCAACATAATTACAATTAAATTTTTAATTCTCTGTAACGCTTTCTGTTCTCCCATGGCAGTTTTTGAAGGACCACTACAATTTTTGTTTGTATTTTATAAGTTCACAGATCAAGTCTATTCGCGCGAGATACGATATGCTCCCTACATATTCATTATTCAAGGAGTGGCCGTATGAGTGCGAAGTAGCACCTCTGTTTCACTTTTGTGACACGAAATCTTCCCGCAACACGCTTGAAAAATTCTAGATTCAATTTCAATATTTAGGTCATACGAGAATGGAGTGAAGGCCTTCTTCGAACCGATCTTAGGATTATTGACCAGTGCTGATGATTTTATGTGTAATTGCTGGGCAGGTAAGGGGCCCGTCAAAGGTGCCGCTAATGCGGACAGTTTAAAAAGGCTAAAACAGAAATAGCGATCGGCGGAGAATATGAAGTTCCTCGATCGCTGCAGAAGAAGGATCGAATGAAACAATGTGAAATTTCGAAAGAGGAACAAATTTTTATTGATTGTGAATGACGGTGGGGATTCAATAAATGCCGAGCGTTCGATGATGCCACCGCAAAAGCGCGGCGTATTTGAAAATCGATATCGAATAGTTTACTAGAGACTTCAAGAGGTGGTTAATATACGACGAGTTTCAAGAAAATAACGAGACTACTTAAATTTCACGAATATGGAAAGTGCGAATGTCAATTTTTATTGTGTTGGTATGCATGCCTCTGAAGTATGATAAAATTTTCAGCTATATTCATAGTTTACTTTGTCTGTGGCAGCTGCTAAGGTGAGACGTGTTTTTTTTTTAACACGGCGATTTCCGTAGGTTAAAAGAAATGGATCAAAGAATTATTGCTCAGCAAAGAATGAACAGCAAATGGAGTTTAACGAAGCGTGGAATGTTGATAGAGGCGATAATCCAGCGAAATTATCTTTGGATTTTTCTCCTCATAGAACAATTTACCATTTTCCTAAGTAAATTAAGTAATTGTTTAGCTAATAGTGGGCTCCGTTGTTCCCATGGCAACGTCGCGTCGGTTTGTCCCTATCCCCAACCATCCATCCTTATCCTCTTGTCATATCCCAGAGGCGTCGACGGACTTCTATCGCGGCGGAGCCTTCTTCCTTTTTCCTTCCCATTCTACTCCCCTCCGCGGGTGATCGGGCGTATCAGTTGAATTACTAAGTCCCGGCCCTGGTGTGTTTTTTCCTTCAATGGGCCACCCTAAGCCCCTCATTTGATGCTGATAAATATGGGTCTACTATGAGTACAACAAGAACTTGCGAGTCATGTAAACGTTTCCAAGATGACCGTTAAGATTAAATGAAATAAAATATAATAACTATGTTTTATTCCACACTTTATTTTAAATCGTACAACATCTAGTGTTATCATCAGGTGATAATATCAACCTGATGATAACACTAGATGTTGAAACCCGGGTTGTACGATTTAAAATAAAGTGAGGAAATCATAGTTATTTTATTTCATTTAACATGAAGCAATTCCACAAAATAACGCCTGAAACCGTGTCTTATGACCGTTAAGACATTGAAAATGACGAACGCCCCAGCATATCGACAATCGATGAAAACGAAGAAAAAGTAAAATAAATTATAATGAATATCGGAGGAATATCTAATGGGGACTATTTTGCTGGCGTCAGCATTAACGTTGACGAATAAATACAAAATTTATCTCGAAAAACTAAAAATCCAGTTATTTTATGAACACACCTTGTACCGATGTTTAGCATATTATTTACAAGTGAATTCATTTTGCATATGATAAAAACAGATTGATTGGGACCGTTATAGGATACACAGTGGGGATCATCGTCTTAACGGAAGCGCTGGTTGAAGCGCCGCCATGGATGGGGAAAGCCTAGACGTGATTTCCCGGCTGAGTATCAGTGAGAAAGGGAATTGTCAGAAATAAGGAGACTTGGCATAAGGTTGGGAGAAGCTTTCCAACGCCCACATACCATATATTAGAGCTGAGAATGTTAGAAGGATAAAATATGTAACATCCAGGCCGTTGGCATTCAAATTCAGGGAGTAAGCGCGTGGACACCATCGTTGATGTTTCTCAAAAAATGCTTGTTGTCGAAATGGAGAAGTGATCAACAGAGTGGCCGTTTACAACTTTCTAGGTTGATATTTGATTGCTTTTCAGCCTTTTGAGATATGGAAAATAAGAAACAGCCGTTCTGACGAGAAAGGAGACAAGGCCGATTTTCAAATATCTATAGTTTGGACAGTATTGGGCTCGGATTTTGAGCATTTCTTTATTTTTCGGTTTTTTTGAACAATCACTTTAATTAAATCCAAATATTTTTTTAATATTACGGCGCAACGATAAAAAATTGCAAATAAATAAAAGTACAAAGAAGCCGCGAAAATAAGTTTTTATTCCTTTTTTTCTTAATTTTATAAATATGAGAAAATGGCGTCGACTTTGAAAACTAGTCACATAATCTGTCGCGCCGAAGGCGCGTTCAACGTTGTACCGGTAAACCATGTTTACCACAACCAGCCAGTTTACAATACAATGGGTTTTTTGCGCATATTTTGTGTTGTTTGGGGTAGTTAGTTTGCGTTAGCAGAAGCTTACATACTAAACAGTTGATTATATAAGAAAAAAGAAATTTTACAGAAGCAGATCTTGTGAAGTATACATTTTTTGAGATTATTTTGGTAATTTTTAATTACTTATTTTTCCATTTTTTTAATCGTTTTGTAATTATTATATATTTTTTAAATCTTTTCAATTGCTTTAATTTTCTCTTTTTTTAATCATTTTATCTTTTTGTTTTCTTCAATTATAATTTTTTTTTTCTCCAGAAACATATTGATTGTTACAAATTTATTTGAAAGTAATATTAAACATAGCTAAATATGGAAGAAGGAAAGACATAGGATTGACTCATAGAAGAGTAATTTGCAAAGGCAGTGTGTATGTGGTGGGAACTTTTGATTGTAGTTCCAAATGTCTGTAAGCAGTGTATTATTAGTCTCCCGAAAACTTTTTCCGCGCGCATGATACGTGCAACAACAATCAAACAGCAATGAGGGAAAAAATGTCAGCCTGGCCTGTAACAATTACGCATTATAGTGGCAGAGTTCTTTTGATGAATCCGATATTGTTGTATTTCTATCAAATGTGCCTTTGAGGTATGAGAAAAACGAATTTTTATTAATCATCAAAGTGACTTGTTCTCTAAGAAACAATATAAAAATTTAGTCCCACACTACTACATAGCTCTTTTGTGGCCTCTATTGCAATGAGATTAGCGAGTACCCTCTTGTGATTAACTGTCCTTGCGTGTGAGAGGGATGTGGTACATAATTTATGAGATGTATGTATGTACAAATTTTCTGTCCTCGCTCAGGTATCGACGCTGTAGCCGCGTTAACAGTCGGCAGAGGGCGCTGCAACAGGCTGCTGTGGGAAGAAGAGCCAGCGCATCCGTTGTCTCATGTGATTTATGTTCAGCCGTTCGCTTTCCCTGGCATACCGTGGATCGCATTCCGAGGCCGCGACGAATATACTCCGACACCTGGGCATTTAAAACCTACGACCAATGAGAAGCCATGGTCCATTCACTCCTTCAGTAGAGGTAGAAGTCACATACTCTCTAACTCAGTGTATTGTGGGGTCTCGTAAGTGATTTTCACTTTTAAAATAATCCATCTTTTTCATATTTTTTTAATGAAAAACTTGAAATGTTCAAGCGAAACAGTGACAGTTGTTAGCGTTCATAGCGTCAGCTGCATAAGATAAAAATTTTCATTTCGTTCGCCATTGTATTGAAAAAATTGACGCACGGTATATCGATACTTCCACTGCAAAGACGCTCAAGAATCGCCCAACGAATCAAATACGATCATCTAGTAGCCCTAGTAGTACTGGATGAGCGGATTGGATTCGGTGGGCGATTGCAGAGCGTTTTTGCTGTTGAAGTATCGATATGATTCCGTACAAGATGGTGAGAATGCAAATTTTAACTCCTTATCACCTTGCGGGCTAAGTTGCAGTGGTGCATATAATTATGTCGTAGTACTTCAATGCTGAGATTGGTAAACATCAGCCCTCCATTTTCTTTGCCAAGAAGTTCTTTCATTTCCCCGACGTTTTGTATCCTTGTTCTGCATCTGTATCTTGAGTACTTGTTTCCATTGTTTTTCACGTCTTTTAACGAAAACTTAAGTTCAAGTGAAACAATGATAATTTTACCATTGATAATTTCAGCTGCATTGCGTAAAAAAATTCTTTTCGTTCGCCATTCTATTGAAAAAAAATGAGCATGATAAACGATTCCGTTTAAGTTAGAGAGAGTGTCAATTTTCTCCGAACAGTCAATGCGGAGAAATTTGGTATCATATTACGTTTTTAAACCGAACATCCATAGATGTTTTCCTGCTAAAAATGGGCCTTTCGAGTAGACATTTCTTCGGTATAAATTTTTGATTGAATTTCTTTGATTTAATTTTAATTTTCTTCGACATTTCTTCCTTTTTTCACGGTAATCGTCACCCTAACTGGAACACCTACGCATTCGTATAAGACATTGCTTCTTGTCCCTTCGAAAAAATAAGAATGTCGCTCACTTAGTCATTCAATCCGAAGGTTAGTTTGGAAGAGCCAACCCCAGATTTATCTTCTGGGAACTCACTCAGTGTTTCAACCCAACGTTTGACAAGGTTAGGTGAGGTAAAAGCCCAATCCAGAGTACGCCACTCACTCACTCACTGATTCAACCCAAAAGTTTGTTTGGCGAGGGTAGAGCTCACCCCGAACTAGCTCATGGGCGTGTGAATTTCACTTATTCAGACTAGGGGAAGCAATTCCTTTCCGTGGGCAACCTCGCATTTCTAGGATTTTGATTTGGGGCATCCTAAGGCTTCACCCGGGATATGAACTTAGGACCCTTTGATCAGCACCAATGCGATCTACAAACTAGGCTACCACACTCGCCGAAAGTAATTTATCGTGTCATTGGAAAATTTCGCGTTGAAATAAATTATGTATCCGGGATCTGAGATTGGGATCCTTTGATCAACAGGCAAGCGATCTACCCACTAGGCTATAGATGCTCTCTGCATCCAATGGTGTAGCCAGGAATTTCGTTCGGGGGGAGGGGTCCAAAACCAGGGTGAAAATTTTTTTAAAAACAAAATACTAAGTAGAGGGTTTAAAACTAATTTTAACACTTTTCATAATTGAAAAAAAAACTTAATTTTTCAAAGAATTCTTTTGTAAATTCAAGATTTTTCAATATTTTGTTTTCTTTTATGAAGGAGAGGAATTATGTTTTTATATTTAGGGGGGGGGAGGCGAACGGGTACGGACCCCCGGACCTCCCCCCTCGCTACGTCAGTGTCTACATCAGTGTAGTAAGGTGGCACGTAAGTCATTTTCCCTTTTAAGATAATCCGTTATTTTTTTTATGAAAACCTGAGTTCAAGTGAAATCTTTTAACACCTAAGTTGGTGAGATTGCTCCCAAATGAATTTGAAAATCAAATTCCCAAATTAATTGGAGGGATTGTGATGAATGGGATGGAAAGTTTTAGAATGAATGACTTTTTAAGTTTCACGGTAGATTAATTCATGCCTCATTTTTTCGCGCTAGAGTTGAAATAATGTCCCATACTTATCGATACAAAATTTTCAAGAAATAAATCGGACAAAGTGAAAGCATTCTTTCTGGTCTCCCATTCCTGATGTCGTAAAAACTCGAACAAGCTCGTGAACCCTTCTTAGAGTCCGATTCCTATCCAGAATAGATACCTTTTGTCTGCGGAAGCAATGTCTGTAGTCCGTAATTAATGGAAAAGGAGGCTTTATTCGTCACATCTCTGCAATATTCCCGTTTTTCCATTTCCTACACGTGTTTGGGAGGAGATTTTTTTTCGTGATCCGTGAAGTTTTTTCGTCCCATTCTCCGGGAAGTCGATGCACTGGAGCGGCTCTTAAGCAGTGACGCGGCGCCGTGATCGCTAGCCGTGCACGGGCGCTTTCTCCGCTCCGGCGATATCATAGCGCATTGGACGATGGAAAAGGAGAACTGCCTGCTGTTCATAGTTAACGGCTGCTTTGGAGTGGTAAAATGGTGTGTCTCTTCTCCGAAATATTATGCTGTAACGAGCTGAGGTGTAGTCAGGAATTTCGTTCGGGGGGGTCCAAAACCAGGGGCGAAATTTTTTTAAAAACAGGGTACTAAGTTGAGGGTTTTAAACTAATTTTAACACTTTTCATAATCTAAAAAATTCATTTTTCAAAGAAATAATTTGTAAATTCATGATTTTTCAATATTTTGGTTTTCTTTTGTGATGTAAAGTAAGTGCTGTGCCTTTATATTTCGGGGGGGGGGGTCTAGACGCCCCGGCCATCCCCCTCTCGCTACGCCAATGGTAACGAGATGGACTCGAAGAGAGGAGCTTGAAGGGAGATACGTACGAGTATAGTGTGTGTATTTTAAGTAATGGGAAAAAATTAATTTAATGAAATGCATCATAGATACTACTAAAAAAACTCTAGTAATCTCCGAAGTATTCTCCTATAGCAGTGGTCCCCCAAGGGATTATCTAAGGCAGCGGTTCCCAAACTTTTTCTTTCTGCGACCCATTTTAGCCCATACGTTTTAGCCGCGACCCCCTAAAAATGGTTGTCTAAGTTTAAGTACATAGTTCACTTTATTATTCGTATACATCTCGCGACCCCTTTCCGAACGGCCCGCGACTCCCCTGAGGGTCGCGACCCCCAGTTTAGGAACCGCTGATCTAAGGGTTACCCAAGCGGTAGGCGTTCCTCTTGGGGTACGCGACGAACCAGTCGGTAGGTATGCCGGTAATAATCGGTAATGGCGGACGCCAGGAACTATGAATCTCTTAACCAGGATATCGATGGCTCAGTTCTAACAACACGTATCTCAAAAATACCAACTTTTCAGGAGAGCTAAAAAATGATTAATTTCTTTTACTTGTACACTGACATTAAAAACCAATAGTTCATAAAACTGAAAAAGAAGCATTCATTTGCAAAGAAAGAGTTGGTTTTTGTTTGCATTTTATTTTTTAATGTTATTATACTTTTCTTTACGATACCTATCTCAAACCGGCCGAATTTGAGATATGTATTATTAGAAATTGGACATCGATATATGTGTATTATGTAGGGTATATAAAACAATGTATCTATTTAAACAATTATTTGTAACTTAAATTATCACCTACCCGTAGTGAAATTATGTAATAAAATTTGCACGTTACATTTTTCGGGGAACAACATTAGTTATATGCATATAGAGTGGTACGGGAGGAAACAAAGGTTAGGAACGGCTGTCTTATAGCACCAACACACTCCTGATGGCAGGTTTTCCTCGCTTATTACGCTCTCTAAAGTTAGTAACCGAAGCATCCTTCAGAATATTTGTACAAGCCATTTTAACAGCATCCACGATTCGCGGTTACCGAGCATCTGAAAAAAAATGGCATCGTAACGATTCCTTAGTCTTTTTAGAGTGGACTTTTGTAGCATCATATCTAATTAATTTTTTCAAATAAATTTATTCTCCCTAATTAAAATACATACCTTGTAAAAAGGTGTAGAGTGGGGTAGTTTGGAAAATATCGACTTTTTGCGAGAAAACCTGTCAAAATATAAAAAAGTGGAAATAACTAAAAATAAGGGCCAAAAACTTTAATATCTCTAGGCAAACTCTTACGCTACGCTTCATGAACAATTATGGTGAGGGAGGTTTAAAATCTGAAAATAAATAAAGGTTTAGAAACTCGAAATAGATTTAGCCGAAATACGACCAAGAGGTAAGCCTTCTTTTGAGTGATTTAAGCCTTCTTTTATCTAGAATTTCATCTTTAATTGATTAACAATCCTGCCTATTTCAGTGGGTATTTTTATCTTTTTCGCTGTATCATCCATGCCTTTTCCTCCTCGTGTACGGAATAGTGCGCTAAGTCTATTAAATTTTCCTTTTCGTTCTAGTAATTCCTATCCCAGAACTTGCAGAATTTTAGTGATACAATCAGTATTTTTGTTTTCCAATTACATACCTTGATGCTTCTCGTTGTTCCTACCACATTGATTTAATTCCTTTTAGACGGGTCCCAAAAATACTATCTTTATTCTAAAATTGGTTCAATGACAGTCTTACACGCCTTTTTATTGGCTCGACCGCTTCCCGACAGGTAAATAACTATGTTGAGCTGCTTCTAAACTATTTTGAATGGAAACACTGCATGTAACAAGTGACTATCTACGCAGTCACGCGCACGAAATCAAATTTATATATATCAAAGGAAGAAGTTCACTAAGAAAAATATTTGACTTAGCCGGGATTCAAACCCGAATCTCCTATTTGCCCGTCATGCGTTAGCCAGTTACACCACCAAGCTATTTTCTCAGAGCGAACTTCGGGATGGCAATCGGGAGATCCGGGCTCGAATCCTGGCTGAGTCAAATATTTTTTATGGATAAAGTCATCCTTTCGAGTATTTCTTTTGAATGGGTCTGGTTTCTCAGAAAAAAAAAAGATTTTTTCCTTTCCTCAACAGTGTTCATGTACAGTAATTACTCCATGAAGCGTATCCATTTTCAAGAATCACATTACAGTGCAAAAACGAATCTTGGTAGAAATACGCTGTTCCTTAACGCATGAAGGGGTTTCGTTCATTTGACACGAAGGTATTTTGGTTTCCGTGAATGTGGAAATGTTTTTTACATCTCTTAAATCAGTGTCTTTGCTCGAGGCTAGCTGCTGTGCAAGAATATAATCTGAGATAATTATCTTTTGCTCGTAATTTAGATTCCTTCGGCTATCTCGCCTGTTCCTTTTATTTTCTAAGAAACACACCAATTAGCGATGATCATGGAGCGTTTGGAACCCTCTCTGACGGCTTATGTGCCTTTTACGACTTATCATTTCGAAAATAAAAGCGACTCGCTTTTTGGAGCTTATATCTAAGCAAAATATAATTTCGCGATAACAAAAATGGAATCAGCAGAAAGTTTGTTTTGTTTTACTTCAGAATTGTGGGGTGCATTTTTATGCTATCTTACTTGGGGTTTTTATGAAAAGATTGAAAAAGAAGCTTTATTTTTCCTCGTTTTTTTTATCTCCGACGGAAAGTCAAATATTCTTGAATTATAATTTGACTATCGTCTCGAGTGATTGATCATTTATTTCAGCTAATAAAACCCTTTGTGTTGTTGAAAAAGTGAGAAAATTTCAGAATGACACTTTCTATGCTATTTTAGTGGTTAAACAATTATCAAAATAAAGTTACCTCTGAAATTCAAGAGTCTTTTACCACGAAAATAATTGACTACTCCCTACATTGATATATTTGCCTCAAGAGCCGTAGAATGAACGATATTGGAGATTTTAAATTTGAGATCGAGATAACAAAGCACTGTTTTTGCACCTAGCGGTAGAAGTATTTTCCTATACACAGTGTTGGCGGTTAGTCAATAAAATGTGATGAGCTCTTGCGTCTGGCGAAATCTGGAGGCGGAGTGCGTTTCTCCCACTTTCGTAAACACTTTCATCCTGGGTGGGAAAAAACTAAAGACTCTCTTAACAACTCCCAATGCACTGAAGTGAAGATTATATTCACTGCATTGAAAGTGATTGTCACTCGTCCATGACGACAGGTTTCCTAAAACAATTTAACGACTGAAGTGAGACTCATTTGATTCATACCATACATACTTAAATCCTCATGCATAACGGTTGCTGTTTCAACGCATCATTAAATTTAAAATTTTAGTGATGGACGAAACACTCCAACAATTGGGTCATTTACCTTTTTGCGATGATTAGTGATGAAATTGGTTGGCATTTCTCCCTTAATTTGGGTGAGATTTCAGAGAATGTATGTCGAAGGGACATCGTAGCGCTAATGTGGGTAAGAAGAAAAGAACCAAAACACCCGAGGTTGTGGAGCTCTCTCTTCCAAAGAAAGTCACCAAGTTCAATGAAGCGAAAAACTTGAGCGAAAACTTGAGAGGAATTTATTCGTTGGATAAAATACGTTAAAATACCTCTGGCTCATTTTATTACTTACGCTTTACATTTCCCTAGAAAAATGTTTTTTCCACACAAAAAATCACTAGATTTTCAATGAGAACTGGCCTTTGATATTTTGCTTTTCGAAAAAAATCAACTGATTTGGGCTTTACTTGGTGGAACGATGAAATGTTCATGGTGAAACAAAACCCAGTACTATTCCACAAACTTTTTATTATTAGCTGTCAACTAGTTTCGACAATTATACCGTCATTATCAAGACTAATCTTAATAATGACGGACGGATAATGACTAGTCTTGATAATGAAGGTATAAACGTCAAAACTAGTTTACAGCTAATAATAAAAAGTTTGTGGAATAGTGCTGGGTTTTGTTTCGCCATGAACGGTTTGCTTTTTACAAAAACTGCTTGGACGACTTGATTCTTCGTTATTCCTAAAGAACGGATACTTCATTTGCTATGTTAGTCATACATATCGTTATGTCAAACAACGGTTGGAAGAACACCCGACGGTCACCAAAAGAAATACTTCCAAAATTCACTAACTCATTTAAACTGTGTGGTATTCCATTTTAAGGTTTCTTGGTCCGATAAAAACGCTAGTTGGAATCAAGCAAAGAAACAATTCCGTCTCTCGGCAATTACTGAGGGTGCATAGACCGCACCCGAACATAAATCGATTTTGAAAATTCGATAGTATTCGCTCAGGAAAAGTTTCTTCCAAAGGTTGATCCGAGAAGCTGTATAGCTCGCCAGAGCGCCGAGAAAATTCAAGGGAGATAATAGCGGTTGTGTCAAACAGCGTCTTTTCTCCCATCTTGGAAAATACTTTTTTCAAAGAATGCACTCCTTAAACCAAAAAGCGACTTCAGCCAATGAGAAAAACGTGACTGAAAAAGGACCTCTACTTGAACCACTTCGTCTTATATGTACGGGCCCATTTTGATTGGTCTTTCCTATGTCTGAAACTCCTCCTAATCTAAGGCTATCAATTAAAAATGTTAATATTTTAATCCTCAAACAAAAAAATTAAAAAATGATAAACATTTCACGAATTTTGCTGTTAAAAATTCATATTTAAAAAAATAAAAATAAAGTGCAAGTTTCCTACTACAAGAAATTCTAGAAAAAGTAAATTAAAATAATTTAAAAAATTAAAATTATCGATCTGAATTTTCATAATTGTATCCAAATGTTTATTCTTCGAGTCACACTGTTAGATTTAAATGTCCTTTTTTTCACGTGAGCAACATTTTACTTCACCAACGCAAACGTATGCAAATAATTCTCAGAGTATCTGTAAAGTGGATGGTTAAACTGAGTCACTGACCTCACCGGAACGTAATGTATAAACGCGCGTTTGGTGCGGCTACTGAATCGTGATCATCTAACTCCAATTTCGACCTGAAGATACTAGCGGGATTTCCTGCGAAACTGTAGTCATCAGTCATTAAATGACCCGGAAAAAATGAGAACAACAGGGTCTCTTTTTCTTTACCGGATGAAGCTGAAATGCAAAAACGTTAGCTTTGGCCATCCACGCGCCCTTGGGCCTCATGTCCGTGTCTGACTGATCCGCTGAGTCACCGTTCGTGGCTCACGGCACCCCTCCCACTTGACGGCGACCCCAGGACCGATGGGTCATGGGCAAACCCCCTACCTCCGCCTTCTTCCAAGGCCACGCATCGTCCATCTGGCCACGCTGCTTAAGAAGATTCATAGGCCGCTTTATAGAAAGACTCTGTCAGTCGAAAAACATGCTTTAACCCCTTACGTTGTAATGACGATTCTAGCTCGTCATGAACTTTCGACGTCAAACCGCGCAGTGACGAGTGTATCTCGTCATCGGATTCTCATAATTTTAGCACTACTTAGAGGAACAATATAATTATTTGGAAATCTCAAAAACATTAAAACATGTATAGCATACATAAATAATTCATACTATGTGAAACATGATGTATTGGAAAGATTTTAATAATTTTATTTGAGTAGCGATAGCTGTGTTCTCCATGTATAATAATGACATTTAATATCACGGTTCTACCTTGATTACAAATTACCAAATATCATTTCATTACCTACCATTTGAAAAAAAACACAGAAAAAATAAATAGAGAATAGGATCGGGATATTCAGAAAATTAATGGAAGTGGAAGGGGCCAAAATTAAATTTAATTCAAAAAAACAATTACAGATTGCAGATTGATTTCTTTGAAATTTTTTTTCACTTTTTAATGCATTTATTTTAATAACTAACTTGTATTTTATTTTGATTTCTTATTGCATAATTGAAAATGAGTTCGTAATAGGGAAATCTATGACTCGTTTATCATTTTTTTATTTTTTTATTTGAGGAATTAAATATTAAAATTGTTAGTTGATAAAAGATATAAAACAACATCCTTATAAAATGCGCTTATAAGTAAAAATAACTAAGCTTTTCATCGCGCGGAGAATTAATCGTGGGTGATGATTAGAAATGCATGTAGAAGAGCCTGATAGGCAAGTCAGGATTGGTACGCAATGTAAACCATTTCAGCCAGATTTTTTTTTCTCTACGCAGGCAAAATTATACTTTGTGTATTTAACCTTAACTATCTTAGGGAGGAAGACGAGAGAAAAATGGAGGCAATCGAGATGTGGTGTGGCGAAGAATGGAGAGAGTGAAGTGGACGTAAATGAAGAGAAACGAAGAAGTGCTGGACATAGAGGGTGAGGAGATGCAGCTTCTAGATGAGATACAGAGGAGACAGAAGGTATGGATGGAGCGAGTACTTAGCGAGGAGGGGATGTTGAAAACAGTGTTAGAGGGTAGAATGTTGGGTAAACGAGAGAGAGGAAGGAAGAGAACAGGATTTTTAGACAGAATGAAAGAGAATAGGCCTTGAATTGAAGAAGGCAGTGCTTGAAGGTAAAGGAGGCTCCCAGAATACTTCTTTAATACTCGATGGAAACTTACCTTAATCGGCAGAATACCATAATAATAATAATAATTGTGTAAACCCTTTGACTTATATTGGGTATTTTTTGCGAAGCAAACTTTATGGTCTATGTCCATAATCGTAGACAAGTTTGCACATTGAGGGGTATAAATTTCCTATAAGTCATGTCCATTTTTAATAGACACTTTGACTAACAGGATTACTATCTAAACCTAATCAGCACCCACGTTTTATTAATCGATGAATGAAAAGCTTATTTTATTTTACTTTTTAGTGCATTTTATCCTGTTTTTGGAAAAAATCGAATTTTTTTTCCTTCTATGTTTTTTAACTGTCAACTTTTGTATTGAATCATGTAATCAATTAAGCCATACCAGTTAAATAAATTGTATGGTAAATTTTTATGCGAGTAATCCGTCACAAAAAGGACCGATCAAGAGGTTAGTCTTAAAGATCTTCTCTCTCTCATTATTCTCACGTAATAATTTATTTTTGTAAATCCTTGAATGCATATTAGTCTTTCACCTGTAAAAATATTTATCCGATAACCTTATTTTTAAGTCATATGCTTATTCTAAATTTATACACTTAGGTTAATCAATTTTAAATATTATTCTCCGTATCCTACTTAGAAAATGCCAAATCGGAAGAAATAACTTGGGCAATGTCCTGCGCCTGTTGACCAAGAAGGCTTGACTGAATACGGAACAAAGATAGAAATGAATTCCTATCAAATCTCGGCCTGCGTGCCTAATGATTCCTTTCCGTATCATTTGAATTATGGGGTAAGGGAAGTGAATGTCACTAGGCATAATCCATCCCAGGGCTAATAAAAAAAATTAAAGCCAAATCAAGTCACTCACATTTACAGTAGATTCAAATTACTTGGGCCACCGCGTATTAGGGTTACCCTCATACTTGGGGTATTAAAATAAAATTGGGGTAATTAAAATTAAATGAGTAATCATACTGAGTTTTTTCCATGGTAATTTGGATAGAAAGCCATTAAATCAAGCCACTCGATTACCTCTTTAGCGCATCAAAATCACCTACCTCACTGTTGTGTTATCCGTATTTTTTTCCTGTTGATGTAAATATGCAGTACCTGTTATTTCCGATGGCCTTCATCTAATATTGAGGTGCGCATATAGTGGCTATTAAATCATTATTTCTTATGCCGAAAAGCTATATACATTTTCCCAGCATACATTGAGTCCATACATCCATCATACTCCTCCCTTATATTGTCCTAATATGTACTCATTTGAAGAAATGCAATTCTTTTAGCACTATAAACCAATTTTGTACATTCTACCTTTCTGTTGAGACAATCCTAAGCACGTATCGTCTTTCATCGCAACTCTTACCACTGCTTAAATTATGAACACATGTTTCGATGCGTGGAGGATGAGAGTAATACAGGTATGTAAAATTTGATATCCAGTCTAATAATTCCATATTTATGTTAAACATTTTTTCTTCCGTGAAAATTTTTAGCTAATATTTAAAATAACGGGGAGCATGGTAGCCTAGTGGATAGAGGACTTGGCTACTCATCGGGGGTCCCGGGTTCATCTCCTGGGGAAGCCTCCTTACACCCGCAAACAAGATTCTCAAAGTGCGTGATTGCCCAAGGAAGGGAGCTGAATCCAACACGGTTAAATTCATTCGCCTGTGGCTTAGTTCGAGGTGAGCTCTACCTTCACTTGTACTAACGGCAGCCTTGTTGAAACACTGAATGAATGAGATCAAAGAACGATAACGAATTTTTATCATGAAAAAAAAACTGCCTTATTTTTTTACTTTGCAACTTCCATGTTTAAGGCATATCTGCGGAATACTTATGATAAATAGATTAGCTGCTTAAATGGGGCAGAGTGTACTGATTTCGATTGGTCCAAATTTATCGCAAACCCAATCTAAGGAAATCTTCAAATTTTTAATTTAACCATGCAGTTACTTATGTCACTTCCCATAAAAATACATTTTTACACCACGTTGACTGTCTACGATTTGAAGTCGGTGACTTGTAATTTTTTCCAATTTTATTTTAAGATATTAAAAATTTAACATGTTTACAATGTTTCATTAAAATCTGGGTATCTTCAAATTGACGTTTCATCTACGAATATACACCAATTATTTGCAGAACATCTTCGTGTAAAAGTGGGGAAAGTATGGTAATCAATGGATGTGAATAATTAAACAAAACCCATAGCCTTGAAAAGCAATGATATATACTTTGCTTGTCATTTTTTCCTCTTTTATTCCAGGGCATTGAAAATTTAAAATTCGCTCAAATTTCAAAAAATAATCTGGACATCTTCAAATAAATTTTCATGGCACGAATATTTGCAACTTATTTTGCAGAACATCTTCGTGCACTAGTATGGAAAGCATGGTAATCGGTGGAAGTAAATAAGTAAACAAAACCCCATAACCTTGGAAACCGGTATTAATTACGAGTTTGAAATTTTTTTCCACTTTTATGCTTGGGTATAAAACGTTAAAAACACGTGGAAAGTTTAAAAAAATAATGGGGTATTTTCAAATAAACACTCCAGCGAAGGAGATTATTTGCATAGCTTCTTCGAGCACTAGTGTGGAAACCATGATAAGTAATCGGTGGATGTGCATAAGTAAGCAAAACCCCATAAATTTGGAAACCGGTCATAATTACGTGATGGATGTTGGCTTGGTTGCGAGGAGACCAAATATCGTTCTTCCTCATCCCCTCTCCACGGGCCGAGCCTCGCTCTTTGAAAGTACAGAACAATGGAACGTCGCGCCGCGGCGATGCCTCGTCCGCGCTGTGAATACAACACATTGCGCACCTCGCCGTCTCTGGGAAGGAATTCCGCGCTATGCTCCCATCATCCACTTTCACTGCATGAGAAATGGACGCAACTTCGAACACTTTTCCTCAGCTCATATAATTCGGATTGGATTGCTATGTGGTGGATAAAACACTGAAACCCTTCACGAGCAATAATGGATATAAAATCACCATCACCTCACTCGCAATTTCCGTATTTTCCGTCTCGAAATTATTATTTGTTTTTCTTATTAGCAATTCTCCACCTGGACGGTGTTTTACTTTATTTCTATTATTTTTTCTGCAGTCATTTTCGTTTCATTTTTTTATATTAACCTTCGATGGGTTTCGTCACCTTCGAAGGTGCGAATGCCATGATACCACGTTAGGGTCAACAATTTGGAGTTGAGTATGTGAGATAATCTCCACGTTGGTCGAATCAATTTATTTCGAACTTATTAATCAATGCCTCTTAAAACCTCAGTCCATGGCTTAATTATATAAACATAAACAAATCAGCCTTGAGAACAAGATAAAAGGTGATGGCACAATGTAAATAACTAAATATAAAAATATATATTGTTCAAGAAAAAATCAATAAGAAAAAATAACAATAAATGACATATATAAATATATGACATATACAAGATACATGATTAAAATGATGATAAAATGAAATTTTTAAATTTTCATGCATGATGTAATTCCATTTCATGATATAACCAAACCTTCGTAGCAAACGCGTGAAATCTAAGTAAAAAAAACGGCGAATGGAGGTATACAACAAGCTAGATTTAATACAAACACAAACAAAAGACACGTATTGTTTACTAAACAAGTAAAAAAGTGTAACAGCAAAAAAATTATCCATAATAACCAGAACACAAATTTGAAAATAAAAAGATTTTTAAATAAAAAATAAGATTAACGGTCGAGTGAAATATTTTTGAGAGCTGCGATCCGTCAAAAACTGCTACGGAGTAAAATTATTGCCATTAAATGGTATTTGCATTTTATTTAACCCTTTATGACCCAGAGCTGCTTCGGGGAGGAATCAGATGTCAAGGTTTATCATTTTAAAAACGTGAAAATTTCCTTCTAGGTCATAATTATCATGGCACCTACATATTTCGCCATTAAACTCGCGAAACAAAAGTATACATAGTTTATATCTTCCCTGAATAGAGCTTAAAAGTTATACATTTCTAATGTCATTTTTAACCCAGACGGCACAGAATCCTCCGTATCTAATTCATATGCAGATAGTATCCCTTGACTACCGCTCCGTCGCTTTTCGTCAATGGATACTATCTGCAGACGAATTAAATACGGAGGATTCTGTGCTGTCTGGGAAGTGACATTTGGTTATAATGGGTTAATTTATTTGTGTTTTAAACTTGTCTAGTATGGAGGGATGTATGGTGGCAGCAAACGACACCTTCAAACATTTTTGTGTGCAAATATAATATTATTTCGATAACCATTAAGCGCGCATTTGAAGTATTGCAAGCTGTAGATAGGTGATTAGTCAATCCCTTTGTGCCATTCCCTCACCTTTCAGGTGGAGCGCAGGGTATTATTTTAATGCATAAATGTACAATAGGGTGGTTTCCTACTATTTTTTATGCCTAAATCGAAAGATTTTTACTCCTGGAGTACATATTTCACGCTTTTAGAATTTTACTTGACTATATCTATTTATCGCGATTAAATGAAAAGTGAACATTTTCAAGCGCGCGAAAACGCGACGGCTAAATATGAATGCTGGGAAAAGTCCGTGTGACATCTGGCTGCTGCTGTGTGAGGCCACCTAGGTGCGAGGCTATGAACGCCGCTACGATGCAGACTGCTTGCTACCGAGCACGGCGGTAGCGTAGAGTACCCTGCTAGCAGGTAGCGCTTGGCTTAAATAAGGATTATTAATGTCCTATCAAACGAAGGAAACTTTCCGACCATAGGCTATTTCTGAGCTCTATGCCTCACGCATGCATTGGTAATCTCAGACGATGTAAAACCTCTGACTACTCGTATAGCAGCTAGGTCCCTGTGACGTCACGTGGAGTGGTATCGTATGGGCGCCAATTTGGCCTTTTTCAAATGAGGTTAAAATTGATCATTAACATTCGTCTAAACTGGAGTTTCTAAATCCAAATAATTTGTATATTATGAATACATTAATGGTGGGTAACGAATCGCAATCAATGCCTTTCGTTGTCTGTGATGAAGGAAACTACCCTATTGGTGCAACAAAGTTCTTAATATGGCCAATCGTCTTCATCCGATGCTGAATGGAGTATGCGACGTTCTTAAAATCGTTTTTCCGAGTGTCGAAAAGCTGTCATTGATGTTGGAAACGTATAAGTAGCTCAAGAATGGAATCTCACATTTGGCCTGCAGCCGTCTCCCGACCCACTCCGGCGTTACGCGCTGGCTGACACTTTCCCAGGAGGCCGGAGTGTTTGCCGCATCCAAGAGAAAACATACATAAGAGCGCCCAAAGTGAAGCAGAAGTAAACAAGGATAACATTGAAACCTCGGCTTAGTTATCATTTTGGGAAAAAGAAAACGCTATCAAATATAATGCTTAAAAATATTTTTAATGAAAATCCTGACACTCGTTCTTCATGAGTATGTGGTGACCGTAAATGACGCTATCATCATCTTCAATATTGTTGCCATTTGAAACTTTGCTGATTTATTGCTATGCAGCCAGGATTAAGATGGCCATGATAGTGAGAATATACCTCCGATAAACGTATGTGACAAAAGTTGACATCCGTTAATGTAACCATCTCTACAAGTATGACATTCAATGGCAATTAAAATTCAAATCGAAATAAATTACATCAAAGCGAATTATATCCTTTTTGTCATCCGATCAGAGCCATCAGGTATCGCATGACCCATGTTTGCCACTCCAATCTTGATCGAAGGCGTAGAAGTTGATATATCGCCCATGTTTATATTTACTCAATAACTGCATCCATGCTGAGTAGTTTGGGCGTATGAAACTTTTTGCACGATGCCCAAGCGGCGATGAGGCCGGCCTCTTTCTCTATGTGCTACTCGGAATAGCATTCAGGGCTAGTGTAGCCCATTATGATGACGCTTTTTACTTTGCCTACTCTTTTTATGGATATAATATTGTTCTTGCGTTCAGTATACCACTGATTTTGGCTGAATCCGCATTATATTATTTTTAACAGTTCGCAAGACTTAATGAAGATTTACGGTCACACCTTGAATACGTAGCGAGTACATTGGACCCGGGGTAGAAAGATTTAATCCGTGCACTTAAAAATTACAAAGAAAAGCTGCACGATTCGTCTAAAACTGCTACGGGCGTACAGAATGCGTTACACAGATGTTAAACAAATGAGGCTGGGAGCCGCTAGGTACTCGAAGGCTGCCCGCTCTGCTTAGATTGCTTGGGCAATGGAGAATGGATATCTTTGAGAGCGACAAGGAGAGGATCATATTAGAAAACCGCTACATTTCCAGACCCGACATAAACGATAAATTAAGAAAGATATTTTGCCGAACGGATAGGTATTGGAATTCGTTTTTCCCCTAAGCAATGAAGGACTTTAATAAAAGCTAGGCGTATTTCGTTAGATTGCCTTTTCATGTGTAAACGGCTGGTGTCCTAACACCCCCGCAAAAGGCCTATTTAGGCGTCTTGTGGGATAGTTTGTGGATTTAGATGGATAATGGTCACTCAATTCTTACTCGTTCAAACGTCGCCCGAAAATCCCAGGGCATAGCCAGAATCGTCACGACGACATATTTATGCAGGATTAACATGGAGACAATAGCAGGAATGACCTTCCAATGAACGTAGAGATGCCTTCATTGAACCATCTTAACAACTATTATATTCAATGGAATAGTAATACGAGCTCGTATTCCATTGAATATAATATCAGTGTATTACATTCAATGGAATATTACTATTCGATTGAATACAATACTTAGTCATATATCGGCGCTACGTAATATAGTCGCACTTTCTACAACTATTATATCCAATTATAATATCCGTGCTTCAATACTTTGCACGTGTTTTACTACGTGCCCGGCACCAGTCAAGAGAACACGAGGCGTTCCTCGATTGTTAAAGGGCCGGATGAGTGCGAAAGACACCGCGAGGAGGCAGCGCTGCTCCCGCCGGCGTCCCTCGCCGTGACCGACCCCCTGGAGGTGACGTCACCGGACTGGTCCGTGATGGAGGCGGATGACCCGTCGATCGCATAACGGAACTCGGCTTATAACGACTCCCTCGCCGGCCGACTGACTTCGTCGAAAAAAAAACAGCCTTTCTTTGTTTTCTTTCGTTCGCGCTCTGACCTACATTTCCGAGTTTCTTATTAACCTTTTAGATCGTGCCAGAATGCAAGAGCGGGCATTTTGAGAGGGAAAGATGATTTAAAAAGTCAGCTGTGATTCTTCAGCGCAGCTCCCCGCCCCTCGAGTCTAGTCCGAGAGATTGCAAGCGTTGAATGCGATGGGTTAGCGGAGCTATTCTAGAGTACGTGTTTTTGTCGATTCTCGCCTCCAATAAGATGCAAATCGAGAGCGCATGGCAAAGTGGTGTCTCAGAATTGATATTCGTTTAAACCCATGCGAGCATATTGAAATTTTCAGGTTGTACATAGTAGACACATCCTTTCATTAGCTTGTATCTAGAACTTCGAGAATTTTGTGTCAAATTCTGAGAAAAAGAGTTCACTACATTATCACTGGCTTAAAAGAAAACATCTAGAAAACTTTTTTTAAAGCAAAAACTAACCGGCTAGGCTTGGTTGCCTGCAATAGTTCTTGCAGGATAGTCATTCAGCAAGAGATATATTGCGGAAAGTGATATCATCAAGTAAAAATCGTCATGATGTTTGATTACTTCCTGACCTCGTTTGTAAGTCTGAATTCAGCTCCCAAAGAAATTAAATTTTATTTTTACGTGCGGTGAAATTACCCTTTTTATTGGTTGATTTGTTTGAATTACTCTTTAATATCATAATTATTTCTATTTTCTGAAGTATATTCGTACGAGAAACGTTTAGACTAAGTACATATCGGCGATATAAATTCCTGATTTAATTTCTTTCCTTGGCCTCTAAATTGCATCGGAATTTTCCGAAATAAGTAGTAATTTCGTCTTTTTATCGTGTTTCGTTTGTAAAATTAAAACCATTATTTTTTTAATGTTAAAAATGAATGCCGGAAGCATTCGCATACGATAACCCGTAACGCCGGCGTGGGCAAGAATTTCACCTTCGGCCAGATGTAACGTACCCTTAAAACACCAAGATGATACAGGACGAGTTTCACGTGGGTAATACGTCACAAAGTAAGGCAAAATATGACTGGTCGAGAGTGATGCGGCCTCTTTAGAAGGAAATCTCTCTTGCACTAGGAATTCCCTCACCTTGTCATTCTCTTTGTGAAATGGCATCACTGCCGCCTATGCCGAGGTAAATTTCACTCCCAACACTATTCAGGTGGCGGGGCCATATTATCAGAAACGCCATAGTTAAGTTTGTACTTACTTACATTACAATAATTCACGACGGATTGAAAATTTATAATAAAAACTCCGCTTGATACTTGCCATTAACCTCCTTTCTGACCCCTTTTGCAATTCTGTATTCAATTCCCCTAGAAATTGAATTATGTTTTTGCATGCGGTGAACCTATCATTTTTATGGCCGATTAACGTGAGGTAATCTTGAAACACCATGATAATTTCCATTGATCGAAGTAAATGTATCCAAGTTAATGTTAGAGAAGTACCGCTTCCCGTTAAAAAATTAATTTTTTCGTACAGACTCTAAAATGGTTTTCACCGCTGTTAGAAGAAATGTCATCTAAGCTATGAATCGTCAAAGAATCGCCTTTATTTTTCTCTAATTTTTCAGTTGATGTCGGAAGCACTCGCAAAAATCCAAGAGCCTCGTAAAGCTGAGAGAGGTGAGAATTTCACCTTCGAAAGCTATCAGATTGTCGACATTGAGGAAATACATCGTGAGACGGGTTGAAGTTTTCTTTGTTTTCCAATGGCACTCCACTCCACCTCCTGCCGTACCGTAAGGTCTGAGAAGATGAAAACAGAATATCACAAATGCCTGCAAATATTATTGGAGTATTCTACCGGTGAAGGTAGACTTATATTGATCACATAAAGAATCATCCCGCACGTTCTCTAGCCCCATATTAACCCATTACAACCCAATGCTGCTTCTTTGTAACATCAAAAATGTGTACATTTTCAGCTCTATTCAGGAAAATTTTTAACTAAGTGTTATTTTGTGCTGTAAATTTAAATGACAAAACATGTAACTATCACAGTAATTATGATTGAGTTGAAATTCTTCACACTTTTAAAATGAGAAGTCTTGAAATTTGTTTCTCCCAGAATCAGCTGTGGGTTACAAAGGGATAAACTTCCCTATTCTAAAGCACTCCATGAAACTTTGTTCGCAGTCATGTGTGCGGTTGCAAATTTATATGTACATAGGATGAAGTTGGATCTATGGTCTCCGCGGCGGTTTTCTCCATACGAGTCACGGATTTCGGGCGTATCTCCGCGTCGTATTGTCCATAGGTGACAAGGAAATAGGTCACCTCTGGACAACATAACGCAGAGGAACGCCCGAAAGCCGTGACTCATACCTAGGATGAAATTCATCCATGAAAAAATCATTTGGCTAAGTCGGGAATTGAATCCGAATCTCCCGATTGCCATTAAGGTATGCTACCATTTACACCACCAAGATGTCTTCTCCTAAGACGAATCTCAGACTGGGTTTACCGGACAAAGCGTTGACGTCTCCAGTCCACACTGTGGCTCAGGAGACCGGAGGTCGCGCTGACTAAGCCTCTGTCGGAGAAATAAACCGAGTATAATAAGTCACCGTCGATTTATTTCTATGACGGTGTCTTAGTAAGCACAACCTCCGTCTCATTTGTCACAGTGTGGACTTTATATGTTACCTTACCTTATTCGGTAAACGCAGTCTGAGATTCGTCTTAGAAGAAGGTGGTTCGAAGGTCTAACTGGTACCATATTTGAGCGACTATCTGGAGATTCGGTTTTGAATTCCAGCAGAAGCAAATGATTTATTCATGGTGAATTTCATCTTCAGTTTATATTCCCTCTTTTTTATTATCTCAATCATCTCAGAGTCATCTTGTATCTGCTGATGACGCCGCTGCGTCGAAACTAGTCTTACCTAAAAATAAATTGGTGGAATAAAACTAAAGTTTTTTTCTTTTAGTCACTACCCCCTCCTCTATTGCAAGGAAGCCAGATACCCCATCTTTCTATCTATTAATCCTATTCTCTTATTCTCCGTTGGCCCCTCACCTAAAATTCTTCCGTGTTACACGGTTTTGCAGCATCCCCTCTGCGAACAGCACTCACGCCTTCTCTCTTCACTAAATCTCCTCTAGATGTTTCCGCTCTCCAATAACTGTGCCTCGTACTTCCTCGTTCCTTTTTCTCTCCCGTCCACATCATCTTCTCCATTACCCTTTACACCCACATCTCGGACGCCTCTAGTATTTTCCCATCCTCTTTCCTAGGAGCTCACGTTTCTGCGGAGATGCGCTACGCAGATGTTGAGCGAATAACGCTGAGAGCCACTAGAGACTCAGAGACTGCGCGATAGGTTTATATTCCTTGGGCAATGGAGAATGGGCATATTATAGAGCAATACGGAGTGAGTCATATCACAGCACCACAATATTTCCAGGTCCGAAACGATAAACGAAAAGAAAAGATAAATCAAGTGAGATATTTTGCCGAACGGACAGGTATGGGAATTAATTTTTCTCCCGAACAATGGACTTCAATAAATGCTGCTATACGGATCTTTGCTCGAGAATTTCCTTTCTATTTGTAATCGGCCGGTGTTCTAACACCACCATCACACTCCCTTGAGGCGGCTTGCGGAGTAGTATGTAGATAAAGTACTAAACTCAAGGTCTGACTATTCGATAGCATTCTCTTCGCACACATACCTTTAGGCTATTTGTCCAGTATATTTTTCCTTTTTGGGGACTTCCCGTGACACATCTGCTGAGGAGACCACTAGCCCAGAGGCATCTATCCTCTTGAGGCTCGGTAAATTTACATCTCATAGCGCCCGTCAGCATCGTGTGATGAATTCCAATTTCCGCATTATGCAAACGAGATATAACTGACTTAATGAAATAAATTGTTTTCTGATGCGTGCGAATCGACAGCAAAATTATTTTGCAAGCTGTCCGCTTACCTCCCAACTATTCTTCTAAGCAAATTTTTTTACCAGTTGTATGCCTTCTTATATTACAAGCCTCTCATTAGCCTTGCCCTGCTCGTATTTATGGAGAAATGAGTAGCACTTCCTAGCAACATGCCGAGACTGTCTGAAAAAGTATTGTCTCCGAATACGATCTTGTTGGTTACCTCGGACTTGGCTTTATTTTATCTGAATTCTGTCGGCTATTTTTCCACATATTCCTGGTATTGTAACCACTGTCACTGTGACTATCGTGTCTGCATCTTCATGAAGTCGAAGATGTATGTTTTGATTTCAGCATCTTTCAAAATTATTCGTTTTTAAGGTCTACGCAACGGGTAGTTTTCTGCTCCATTCCACGTAAGGGATTTCTACCACGTAGTTGTTGCTTTTAGGAAAACTTTTCTCTTCCCTTCCAGGAGGTTCTTTGACTGAAAGACGCTTCCAAGATGGGAGAAGAAATTTTGTTTGAAAAGTATAGGCATAGGCATTCTAATAGCCTGTTCTAAAATCAGTCCACAAAAGGCGCTCTGAAATTGGTATCAAATCTCTTCAAGACGAATTTTATTTTTTTTACTGATTTTATTTTTCAGACGAATATTTGGCTAAAGTTTGGATACTTAATAGTATTGTTAGGAGTTAGGGTAGAGCTCTCCCATAACTAAGCCATAGGTGCGCAAATTTTTACATAATCAGGGTAAGGGGTTAATACCTTTTCCTTGGCCACGTCGGACTTAGAGATTTTGTTTTTGAGGAGCCCAAAGTCTAAACTCGGGCTCAGAACCTTAGGTCAGCAGCAAAGCCCTCTATCCAATGGGCTACCTCTTTTTAATACGTTTTATTAAAATTCCTGGCCTGGACACCAAATTTGAAGTATCTTTACTTTTGATCACTTTTTTCGACAAGAAGAAGCCGGCAGAATCGTGGGCGAAACTATTTTTCCCCCAACCCAAAATACACTGGAGAATCACGCGAAGGGCTGCACGGTCACTGAATACAGATCCACGAGTCACATCTCTCATCAACTGCACTCGCCTCCTTTACTCACCTTTAGGAGCGTCCGCAGCGCCACCAAGCGGGGGAGGGATGATCCTTCGTGGAGGGGAGGGAAGAAGGTTGGCCTCGTGGCACAGTTCCGCGAAAAAACCACGTCCGTCGAGCACCGTTGTCAGGCACGAACTGAAAAGGGCCTCAGCCGCCTGCAAGAGCATCCCTTCCTTCCTTTCTCTCTCTCCGGTTTCCCCGAGGCGCACTGCACAGCCAATGGCGTCGCTCCGTGTCTGGGTCACGCCCTACCTCCCTCTCCAACGGCCGGGATTCCTCTTCTTCTTCTCGGGCGGGAGCACCTCTGCAGCCGCGACGGTGTTGTATCCCGAGCAGCCCCTCGGTGAACACTTCCGTCTCCGTCATTGTGCAGTGCGCATGGCGTTACTCTCTTAGTGGCCATCCCGAGATTAGCAGTTTCAAGACATTATTCTAGTTATAATTTAAAAATTTGTATTTATCTATACCATTCAAAAAACATATATCTATATAGCTTACGTGACGACGTCTCCGTGGCTCGATACTTTTAGTTTGCAAATTAATTTAAATGTGGAAAAGTGCATCTCATTTGTGGATAAATATCTTCCTCTTCATCTACCGGTCTAAAATATGTATAGTTAAGGCAAATGGGCTCCGTGATTCGTTACTTTTAGTTTTTATTTATTAATATATAAGTGTGGAAAAGTGCATCTGATTTGTGGATGGATATCTTCCTCTTCATCTACCAGTCTAGATCTGCTGATTCTGTGTTTAGCCCCTGGTGTGATGGAGGTTGCATTCACGTGGCGTGATTGTGGATGCGTTTCCTTTATGGAATTAATCTTTTGTGCTGCGCTCAGTGCATCTGTGCTGTTGTTACCCTCGTGCGCCGCGGAGACTTCAACGCCCGAGAGTCGGTGGTGAAGCTGTTCCTTTCCGGAGATCTCAGCTAGTCATCACGATTGTACTCACTCCTGTCATCTCTTTTCGTGACAAGTGTTGTCGATAAAAAACGATCAAATGCAGAAGAGGATGCTAGAGATCTCGAACGTACTTCCGATCTCATCTTCATGAAATATCTGTCGGAAGGATTGTTAAATTTTACCGCTATACGTGGCCAACACCGATATACTCCGCGCAATTTGCGTAAAATAATGGTGATTTTGGATTAAATTCAACGGTTTGCTACACGTATTGCATTATTTATATAGATTTTCGTTGTAATCCTCGATTTTTCACCATTGCATCTCATTTTTTTTGTTTATTTTATTGCATTTGCTTCATTCACGGGCAATTTGGCTTTGATTGCTCGCGTAATTACAGCTTCTGCACTTTCGGGGGTGTTTCTTTTAATTCATTTCCACAAATTTTAAATGAATTATTTCATCGCTGAAACATAGCACCAATTATAGGTTTAAATTATTCATCATTTATAGGATTTTTTATTTTTTTTATAAATGGTAAGAAATATTTTCGCTAAATATTCACTTATTTCGAGGAAAAATTGTAGTTTGATTGGCGTGAGTGACGCGATAAGTGAGGGAATAGGTCTCACTTTCAATGAGCCCCGACTACAAGGAGATTCCCTTGCATGGTGCGTCGCTCGCCCATCGGGCTATGCGGCGCATTCTAAGAAGGTAGAGCTTGATTGCGAATTCAGTCCCCTACTCTGTCCACTTGCCGACTTGACGAACCCTAGCTTCACGCAACCAACTGGCCTGCTCTCAGCCAGTTCACAAACGGTAAATGAAAAATAGACTGCAATCTTTGAGTATGCATTTTCCTTTTGGCCAATATTCATCTACGTAATACTCTTGAAGCCATCTCATTAGTCATGTGTAGGGAGATGTAATGACATTACCCATTAATCTGTTGGGGAATGCAAAATAATTGAAGTCTGCGTTTCGAGTTCCAATTTTCATTGTACAATTTTCGAAAGTCATTTATTGTTCGATGAGGACAAGAATTCTTTTATCTATCTATGGGCAAAGTATCTCTCTAATTTTATCATCTCTGCTGGGCTTGTAAATATTTTGTGGGCGAGGAATAATTGAAATGTGGATCATGAGTGATTTTACTGGCAACTTTCAACCTGGGATTTATCAAAGTCATTAAATGTTCGATAGGAACGAGAGTTACAAAAACTATCATTTCGGCAAAATTACTTTCTATCATTATCGACGGTGGATATATAGAACGGTACTAAGACTATGTCGATCGAAGACCGTGTTGATCTGAAAGATATCAGTTTTTCTCATTTTATGACAGAATCTTTCTTATTTTAGAGACAATGTCCACCGTGTTGCTCTGAAAGACCTCTATTCTTTAATACCCGATCGATCTTAGCGTAGCAAGCATCATCCCAGTCTCCAGCGGCTCTCAGCCTGAAGTTCTTAAATGTTCGATAGAAACAAGAATTATAAAAACTACCATTTCGGCAACAATTTCTTTTTTATCAATTCTATCGGGGGTGGATATATTGAACGGTTCTAAGACTATGTCAACCGAGTCGATCTAAAAGACATAAATTTTTTCTCATTTTATGACAGTTCCTTTCTTATTTTACCTGTTCTGTCAGGCGTGGAAATATTGTACGGTTTTAAGACAATGTCCACCAAGTCATTCTGAAAGACATCTGTTCTTAAATGCTTGATCGATTTAAGACGAGCACGCATCCTCCGAGTCTATAGTGGCTTCCAGCCTAATTCTAGTAAAAGCAGTGTGAGGCTCTCCGTTAGCTCGTAGCTTTTTTTGTCGAATCGCCCCGCTTTCCTTTGCATTATGCATGCATGTAAGCACCTTAGATTAACTTTCTCCCTAATACGGCATTGGAATACTGTCTCATGTGATTTATTAAGCCTTTTAACCAAGCGTGAATATTCCGTTCGAGAGAATTTCAGGCGGGTCTGATCTTCCGGACGCTCGCTAGGGTAGCATTAGCTCTTCCGAGTCGAGTACTGATACAAATCGCTCTACTTAAGCTCAGTCACTCTTTTTGCAACGAGAGATGAGGAGCCTACGATCTTATATTTGTCAGTCTGGAACTATTTCTTGAACTAGTTTTCAAAAAGGCATCGGAAAACGTTTTTATTTGACGAGAAAGTGTCCTGGGCTGCCTCATTTAATGCCAGAGACTCAATAAATCGTTTTAAATCCGAGTCATTTTGGAAAAAAGTGATTTTACGGCTGTCTTCCGTGTTTGCGGAAACATTTTACGTGACTAGCATTAGTTGCATGTGACAACTGGCGTCTATAAACGTGCATACATTTCAACTTTGGTTCTGCAAAGAAGGGAAAATGAAGATGATGTAAAATAGCTGGAGATTCACTCGAAGAATTCGAGGGTTTTTAGGTGATACGCTGCAATGATACGACAAACTTTGCAATGAACACAAATTTAAAGGCTAACTCTATTCCGACGCCATTTTCCAAGGAACTCCATTGTCCTTAGCTGAATGACATTGGCCGAAATGACTTCATATTTTCCCTTTTCATTCCACCGTGCTTGGTGTCCTAGAATTACGGCTCTCCCAGATGTGTCGCTAACATTTTCAGATCGGAATTCGCTAGCGATATTGTCATTGAAAGCGCTGCCTTCGAGCACCAAGCTATGTTGAGAAAACCCTTAACAACACCAATACGAAATGTGTGTTCGTTTCCAACCGTAAAAATGATTATAGTTTTATATATACGCTGGCTTCTTTCAACATATCAAAAGCCTCATGTTCACCAACTTTATTGGTGACCTTTTTTTAGCCTTTTTTTTTGTATAACTTCACACTAAAGTGTGAACGATTTGATTTCCCAAGGCCATCTTTAAAGAAATGCATAGTTTAAATGAGTACTTGATAGAAATTTTAATCCATATCGCGCCACGTCCAAGAGAGAAATTTATTATTTTTATTGCTCTCTCAAGTTCGAGTCCGCCAATGACTGCAGTTAACTGATTTTTCTGAATTATTACCCCATGGTAAAAAATAGTGTAGTACTATTTTAAAAATATTAATTAAATTACTATCATAATTTTATAATACTCAGCTGAGTGATTAATCATACTTTCTCGATGATTAATTATGTGTGAAACTTTCTCTGCTGTTCATTACTACTCTTGGTATTTCACTTCAAATTAACGAAAATTGAAATTGGAAAATAAGCGAAAAAAATAGTAAAGCAGGCCGGAAGAGAGCGACAGCTTGTTAAGAGTAAGTCTCCTTTGATGCTTTTAGTTTTTATTTACCATTAAATTATTTGTGCTGTTTATGTAAAATAAATCATTTTTGAAGTAGCCATGGAGCTATCAAGGTTGGTGGGAACCCACTCGCCTGACTCCTACCGATTTAACAGATATATTGAATGCAGCGAGTTGTATTATTCATGCTGGTGAAAATTTGAACCCAGCTTAATACCCTTGAGGTGGCACCTAGAATATTGCGTAAATGTATATTTAGAATTTGTAACTGCATTAGAGAAATTCTGTTTATTTATGATCAAAAGACTGAATGGGTACCCTAAGATGTGTAAATAGATCGTCATTTTGGGGGAGATGGCGGGCCACATCTCATTGATAGACTACCATTAGCAACTGTAAACATTCGCCTCAATGAACAGCGTAACCTCGATGACGAAAGTTGATTGCGCGTATCGGGAAACATCGAGAATATTTGTCGACTATTTTCCGATTTCAGAATGGCAATGTCACCCTTAGGTTAAGGACCTCCTCTTCCTCCCCTTGCATCTGCCTCAGGCTACATCGTATTTTCGATGGGTCTCCGCCAAAATTCGAAACCATACTTTGGCATTCCTTGAGGCGCAGCCAAGACTTCTTCCGTTTCCACGAAGCCATTGCCCCGTCGTCCGTCGCGTTGTCCCGGCCGTTGCCCCGGGCGCTCGCCCCCGCTCTTGGACGCGAGCCCAGTTCCATTTTCATTGGCGTCCCCTCCACACCTATTCCTGAATCACTCAAAGGTCCGCCTTTATTCGGAAGAACTTTTTCGTCTTCAAGCGCCTGCACAGATGGGTCCACATGCGGTGGCGCCGATTCCATGGGGCCTGAGGGGGCCCGAGTCCCCTCAAAAATTCGTTATTGGTGTGAGGAAAAAATGTGTCAGGCTTGTCGATTTTCCCCGGAGTGTACAGATATCGAGATTCGAGTTATCAGGGTTCTAATCTAATGCTGATCATATGACTCTCTGAAATGCTTAAAAAACTTGAAACTCACTACTTATAAAATTTTCTGGGGCAAGATCCCTTGTTTGGGCCCCCCCAATAATTTTTGTAAGTTGGCATCCCTGATATATTATATATGTACCTCGAAAACGCTGCCAAAAATATGCACAGAGAAAAAATCATTGGCCTTGATAAGGATGGGTCAAGGTGATCCTAGTCAAGGCGAATGATTTTTTCTCTGTGGATTTTTCGTACAATTTGTGCATTGCGGGTGAACCCGTAGAGACATCAACGAGGCTAGTCTCGGTATTATTAAACTCGAAAATGGCTCTAAGAAAGTAAGCCTATCTTAGTGGGTAATCAGAGATATGTTTTCGTCACGGCCAATATTTATATTAGCGCATTTTTAGTCGGCCTTTTGTGTTCCTATAGTATGAAAAATTCTTTTTTCGGCAAAAGTCGGTATCCCTGTCTACAGGCGTTGAGGTCACTCAATTTCTCACGTGTATCAAAGAATTTAAGTTGGTGCGAAGGCTTCCACGGTGTTACATAATGTTTGGCAGTCTTCTGAGGTTTCCAAATGTGATCGTTGTTTATAGTGACAAATATTAAAGATTGAAATACTATAAATAATGAACACGGTTGGAAATTTTTAGAAGATGCTGCCATTCGTATTAATGAATGACAGCATCTTCTGGGGTTTCCAACTGTATTCGTTGTTTAGAGTGGCAACAGAACACTAAGAGCAATTGAGCAAGTGCCAATTGAACACGGTTGGAAACTTCAGCAGATACTACCATTAGTAATAAGGCATTTCCTATAAGGAGTTCGAGTTGGTTCGGTGGCTAGAGTGTTGGTCTACCTCACAGTGAGCCTGGGTTTAAATCCCGGAGATTTATCATAGGCGTCCCAATCTCCTTCAGAGTGTTACATGGAGGGAACTTTAGATACCTTCTTTTAAGCAAACATGAATATTCCGTTCGAAAGAATTTCGGGTGGGTCTGATCTTCCGGACGCTCGTTACGTTGGAATTAGCTCTTCCGAGTGGAGCACCGATACAAATCGCTCTACTTAAGCACAGCATTCTGCTTGTAATGAGTGATGAGGAGGTCTAAGATCTCATTAGTATCTTTTTTAAATTATTTCTTGATCTAGGTGTCAAGAAATTCATCGGAACACGTGTTTATTTGACGAGATTGTGATCTGGGCTGTCTCATTTACTGTCATAAAGGCAATAAATCGTTTTAAATCCGATTCATTTTTTGAAAAAAATACACGGATTTAAAACCAGTCCGTCAGCGTGTCATCCTTCGGATCGGACGTTTATGGTTAACGCATTTGGTTAACCCGTTGCGCAAAGTGTGTTTAACTCCCACTTACTTCTCTATTCCAGCGGTTATTGAAAATCTGAGCACTTAAATACGCACTCTACTCATTAAAGTGCCATTATTTATATTTTTTAATAATTTTTCTATGGATTTTTTACTTACTCAGGTATGATTCTATCAATCCTTTTTGGAGTGATTTTCTATACCTTTCTTCTCCGACCTTGGTATTTACATTGTATGTAACGAAAAATCAATTTAGCAGTAGCTCTTACCGGTATGATTTACCCTCTCGATCTATGGAGAGAGAGCTCCTTCAAGATGTGTCTCAATAATTTGGACTCTCTTTCAGTAACTCGATACATCCAATCCATTAAACTGTTACTGTAACTGCGATTTTGAATTTGAAGCATAAAAGCATGGAAATTGATTCATCTCTCTTATTAAGATTGCAGAGCCAATATTTTTATAGCCACCAAATTCATCATCAGGATAAATAACACCAAAATTCTCGCAGAAATGCATTATTTCCGAGAGTGATAAATACCATAGAAGTAATCACTACGATTAAAAACGTGGTTTTACGCAAGATAGTTTAGTTACTTATTTGCCCGGTTCTTAATGCTCCTTAATTAATAATATGCCTGGTCGTAATAATAGGTTGATGAGAATATAACAGCTAATATACGAAGGTCGTTCAATAAGTATCATCTCCAAGAAATTGTTCTCTTGGTATCAAAAATTAATGTTGTAATGTAAGTAGCACTCGTAAGTAGTCAGGTGTTTAAGTTTCAGCTGTATCTATCCCATAGTTTCATTGTTGTAGCCGATTGTAGTGAACAACTTTCATTTGTTTGTAAAACTGGATAAAATTAAGTTTTTTTCGGTGGTCAAACACTTGTTTTTGAAAGGGTTAACACCGAATTATATCAAAGCTAACTTCATTGAAGACTATGGAAGATCTGCTCCTGTGTTTGAAACTATTTACAATTGCGTAAATGAGTTAAAACGTGGACGTATATCCAAAACAATGAACATTGTTTCGGACGGTCTGTGGGAGTATTTACCCCCCAAAATGATAGAAAAAGTCCAAGATATGATTTTAATTGCTATACGAATAAAAGTGCGCGATATAGGTAAGGCCACAGGCATATCACAATCCACAGTTGTTTTAAGTTTACATGAAAATTTGGGTGTGAAAAAATATCGGCAAGATCGCTGCCGCGTTTTCTCACATTGGAGAAAAACCGCAATCGTGTGGTCAACTAAAAGGCTGTTTTGGCGCTTTTCCTTTGAAATCCTGAGGATTTTCCGCATCAATTCATAACTTTTTATAAAATATGGATTCATCAATTCACTATAGAGACAAAATAACTGGTAAAACAACGGAAGTTTTGAAGATGAACGGGATCCAAAGCAGGCGAATATGTTGAGATGGGCCGGTGAGGTCACGATATTTTTGGATGTATGCGAAATTATCTACAGTGATTACTTGGAAAATATAAATATGATAACAGGAGAGTATTAAGCATCGTTATTAAACCTATTGATGGTAGATATCAAGAAAAACGTCCTTGTTTGAAACTGAAAGTGTTTTTCCTTCAATAAGTCAATGGACAGTTGCATACCCGTTCAGTTGCATACCCGTTCAGTTGCAATAGCCCAAATTACGGTATTAAAGCTTCAATTGTAACAAAATTCACCGTATTCACCATATTTGGCCTCTTGTGACTTTATCGAATTTCACTACTTGAAGAAATGGTTTTGCGGAAAAAGGTTTACGTGTAAGGAGGAGTTTATCGCCCAAACCAATGCCTATTTTGAGGATATTCCGAAATTCTACTTTTTGGATGACCTAAAATGCTTACAAAATTTTAAGTGGGTGAAAGAAGACTTAAATGAAAAATATAAAAAATCGACCCAGTATAACTTTTTACAACTTTTTTAGGCTAATTGAACGAATCTCATACGAGGCATATTAAATAAAGTAATGGCCGTTTGCTTATATTTAAATATTGGCGCTTCAGTACACAGTTTTACTCCTGCAGCGCCATCTACTGATTCATTGAAAACATATGGCTTATATGGCTATATGGCCATGTTATACCGTACCCTACGTCTGCGTTATTCATATGGCTTTGAAATTCGAATCGGTTTGATTTTGTTGCTTCCTATCCTGTGGTTCTGGATTCAAATCCCGACGATGGTGGAAATTTTTCCAAGATTGCTCGATCTCTGCTTGATTGCTGCGTGTAGGGCAACTCAATCGCAACACTCCGTCCGTCGGATGAGACGTTAAGCCATGGTCCCCTTGGCGCCTTTCATCAAGATCAGGCTAATACCAACGCCGGCTTCCTCTCCACCTATTCTTCTTTACCCTTACCTCGTAGCACAAATGGTCTCAGCTATTGGTCGCCTTTTGCCAATACTATACAATACGGGTGAGAAATACTAATATTGAGAATAATTTGCCTTGGCAATAATTAATTTCTTCACACAGAATGTGAGTTTGAAAAATCCATTGTATGATATTTGATTTTATTTAGCCCGCCAGCCTCGGAGGAGGCGGAGTTAAGCCCTCGCCTTCCAAGTAAAAGGTCGCGGGTTAGAGTCCCACCAGGGAAGGTTGCCCCTATCAAGGTTGCCCCTATCCAGGGCATGATTCTTCGTGCACGTGTAATTGTTTAATTTTTTGTAAACCTCGATTTAAAGGGCATGGGAATGATTAAATGAAAAAAATCGATGTAAAAGGCCAATATATTGCTTTTTTCATTGGTTTGGTAAATAAAAAATGAATCCCTTTAGCAACGCAAGGTGTAAAATACCTTGGGAAAAACAGGGTTAATCATCGCTGATTTTGGAATTTCCCTTTCGCTCGCTCAGATTTTTACTCGAACTAGTTCGATTCTTACTCCTACTCTCGCCCACTTTTTTTTGTAGCCCGCGGTTCCGCCCTATGGCCATAAATTCACTTTTTCCCAAACTTTCCCATCGATCATTATTACGCCCTCAATCGGCGTGCGTCCGCCACCGTGTCTGGCACTCACGAAGCCGTGCCTTATGCTCTTTCACTTTCTGTGTCGTCACGATCGCGATGGAAAAGGGCGTGGGTGATCCCGGCGAATGGGTGCGGGCATTGTCTCCGGCCGATTCCGACCCGCGGCGCCATCTGGAGGCAACGCGGGTAGCGCGGCAAGTCCGCGGGCGGTGCGGTAATGCGTATACCGCACGCGTCTTCTGATTCGTCGCTGGCGATTGCACGGAACGCTGAATGCGTACCGTATCCAGCAGTGGTAAAAACCCTCATTGTTATGTAGGGACAAAATTCACATTAAATAGGTCAATTATTATTATTCACATTATATAGGGTCGAGTCGTGAATCGTTTTATTCGACTACAACAATGAATCATTAAAAATTGTTTTAACGTAACTTTTTAGCTTCTACGGTGGAAAGAGTGAAGAAGAACACGCAAAAATCTATATGAAAACGGTTAAACGGTCGTCTTCTTCATCTCGTCACGGGCAAAATATTTTATTGGTGCATTCCACTGTATTTTTATGAAGAGAATGACATCTTCGCATTACAAAGAGCATTTTATAATTAAATCTTACCCACAGTCACGATTTTATACAAATGCTTCAATTTCAGCGTTCTACCTTTTTGGGGCGATAGCAAGTTCGTTCTTTTTTTCCAATCTTACTTCTTATTTTTATATGAAGGCATTCTCTCCATCGAAAAACTGACGATATAAATTAAAAAATAGTTTTCACTGCTTCAAGTTTTTTCTTTAGTACGGCGTTGAATCATTATTGTCTCAAATACCAGGTATTATCTCCTTGATGTTTATATTCACCTATAAATAAGGATGCAAGCGGCCCAGGTGTATAGAATAAAAATGGTATTTTTATCTCGATGTCAACTCTCTCACTGTCAACACAAGGGAAGAATTAAGATCATTGTTTGGTGGGGGAGAGAATATGTGGCACTATCAGAAGAACTCTAAAGAACAAAACAAGAAAAGAAACACAAATAAAATTTTACAAAGTGATGGCAGTCCCTACTGTACTCTACGGATCAGAATGTTGGGTACCAAAAAAGAAGGAATTAAGGCAGATAGAATCGTCTGAAATAAATTTTTTAAGATAAGTAAAAGGCTGCACAATATTGGATAAAATAAGAAACACACAAATAAGAGATGAACTGGGTGTCCAAGCAGTCACTGACAAATTAAAAGACTACAAACATAGATGGAAAGAACATTTACTTCGAATGCCAAATGAAAGAATTCCAAAGCAAGCAATGGAATATCAACCATTTGGCAAGAGAAGTATAGGAAGACCAAGGAAAAGATGGTGATGTGGAGCCGGAACAGGCTTAGTAGCCTAATCCTGGAAGGAAGAAGAAGAAATTTGGTGGGGTAGGTTCAATACTTTCCGTTGCGCGTTGGTGGTACTCTATGTCTCTCAGCGTTTATGTGCCTGCTTATAGACAAGAAGCTTTAAGCTTGGGCTTCAATCATCTTTCAATAATGCTGGTGAAATAAAAACTTGCATTGGAGATCCACCCTTACGATTTCTTCAGCCATCTTCGATATTTTCCAGATTCTTCCAGGAATTCCTTTAACCCTAAATTTGAACTTAATCGTGACAACTTGGTGGAAGGAATTCAAATTAACTTTGATAGATTCAAGAAAAAGCTATTTATATTCCATACAGTATTAATAGAAATCTCTACCGGTTACAACCTTTTCAGGTCAGTATCACGAGGTAATAGAATAATTATAGTATTTTAAGAGGTAATAGTCTATCTTGATAATGACCTGAAAAGGTCGAAACCGGTAGAGTTTTTAATAAATACTATATGGAAAATAGCAAAGTTTATTTTTAAATATATCGTGTCACCATTCCACGGTGCGAAATGGCAAACCATTGAATTGAATCAAATTATCTTTGTTATACATACGGAAATTAAGATTGCAATAATGGAATTCTGACTATCTAACTTGAATACAAAAATTTATTTAGACTCACAGTGACGTAAGTTGTCAAGTTTCTGGATATGTGCTGTTACGTATGGAGCACTACAAATCAAGATCTTAGGGGGGCTTACAGGTGCGATCATCATAAATATGTGATAGAAAAATTCATCCACTAGTTATATACTTCCAACAAATATCCTTTACTGCGGCGTGAATTTTATGATTCTGAGTTGTAATCATCTCCAATCAACCATATTCTGCGTAAATCCATCGAGTCTTCTTGAATGCAACACTAATGAGGACAGAGAAAAAACATCCTAAAATTGTACTCTACCAAGAATTTCAGCCAACCAACGTTGCACAAAAATGCATACGTATATTAAGCAATGTATACATGCTCGATACATATTACTAAAACTTTGAGATTGAATCAATCTTTCCGAAAATACAAGTAAATAGCTACCGGTCAAAAATTCCAGAAACACATGCAGCACGTGATGCAATGCGGAACCTTACAAGGCAAATGTAGTAGTTTTTTAAATCGGTTTTGCCTTTGACCTAGAATGTGATAGATTTAAGGACGTAAAATTACATGTGTTTATTATCCTGCGGAGCATGCCATACAATGTGATGCAATCTGCGCCAACTTCTCTTTCGACTTGATTCACTTTATTGCTGTCACAACATGGAAAATGGGCAACTGATGAAGCGTGTAAAACATTGTTTGGAACCTGAAGTAAAATAAAAAGGCATAGATGATCCTCAGGAATATATAATTAGTGAAGCTATGATTTTCCCTTTCATTTTTTTCATTGCAAAAGTTTTCAATAATTCCTACTGTAATTGTTCATACAATTAACTTATTCATTCATTCTACTTTCCATTTTCAGACTCGACCAGAATTAAAGATTTACAAACGAAGGACCTCGGTCACCCTCAGGTATGTTACTAGCCAAGGGATGGTTTAATTTTTTTATCCGCAAAGTTTTTGGGCTGGTTGTCATCTATTTTCCGTCGGAGCTGAAAGCGTTTCCGATATCAATTAGCCTTTAACATTCACAAAAGTGTAGATGTCACCACTCGTATACTTCTGTCCCCCTTTCCAAGTTATTTCCACGTTTTACAATATTCACTTTCTTATGTGTTTTTCCTTTCGTGCAAAATCTTGACTCAAACTTCAACCACTTCATGATTAGCTAGAGTGCATACAATTTTTAGGATAGCTCAGTACTGGATGATAATGAAATGTTCTCACACATTTACCATGATCATTGCAGTATCTCGAACAATATTCAGAAATAATATTTAAATGTGGAGTCCCAAAAATGGCCACCAAAATCCAATTGAGGCGCTGTAATTATTACAGGTGCAGAGTCCTCTGGATTTTCAATAATACATTGCATACCTGTTGGGATTTCAGTCGTAAATAATTGACTTCATTTACGATGTACATAAGGCTATTTATTGCCTCGTAAAATGGAATGTTAGATTACAGTTGGAGAACATTTGCTGGACAACAACTACTTCGTAGCAGGGCGGGTGACAGACTGAGACCGGGTAGAACACAGCAGGTCACACATACAAAAAGCAGTGCTGCCAACCCTTAAGTGTTTTGGTTACAACACCTTTACAGGCTTACAACACAACATCACCCCCTAACCAAAACACACTTTCAAGCCAAAAGAAAAAGAAAAAATATTTATGTGATAATATTTTGTGCTACATTCAACCTTTCCCTAAATTTTGCAACCTTAAATGCACTCAAAGGTTTCGTTAAGATATCAGCTATCATTTCTTCAGTTTGGATGTACCTAAGTTCAACCTTTTTACATTCTACAGCCTCTCTTACAAAATGATAACGTACATCAATATGTTTAGTTCTATGGCTTACCCTTTTGTTCATCGCAAGTTTCTGAGCAGACTGGTTATCATTAAAGATAATAGGTATACGATTCATCTTTCCAATTAATTCATGCAGAAAATTTGTTAAGTACATACATTCTTTTGTACCTTCAGAGAGAGCCATGTACTCTGCTTCAGTACTGGAAATAGCTACAGATTGTTGCTTTCTGCTTTCCCATGATACAACACTTTCATTTAACATAAAAACAAACCCTGTATATGATTTTCGATCTTCAAGATCATTAGCATGAGATGCATCTACATAACCATACATATTTAGCATTGAATGATTACCTCTTTTAAAAAACAAACAGTAATCATAAGTTCCCTTTAAATAACGCAACACTCTTTTTGCCCCTTTTACGTGTTCATCACTGTAACACGTATTATATTGGGATAATACGTTAACAGCATGAGCAATATCTGGTCTAGTGCAAATAGCAATATACATCAAACATCCAATTAAACACTGATAAGGGAAATTACTATCACAATTACCCTTTGATAATTTCATTCCCATTGACATAGGTGTATCAACTGGTTTACAGTCTGACATTTGAAATTTGGTCAACACTTCATTAATGTATTTGCTTTGATCTACCAAAATGCCATCACTGGTAGTTGTCACTCTCATACCAAGGACATTCGTTACTGCTCCAAGGTCTTTCAATTCAAACATACTTAGAAGTTTACTTTTGAGCATCTCCTTTTCAACACAATCATTACCAAAAACAAAAATATCATCAACAAATATAGCAACAACAAGAATAGAGTTCTCTCTCACCTTTTTATACACACATGGGGGTCTATTCTCTAACTCGAAGCGCGGTAGCTTTCTGGTGGAGAGATGCTTAATTAAGCTACTTGCTCCCACTTGTATTCTCTAACGCTGAAGCTCCAGCGAAGGGAGCTTGCAGAAGCTACCGGTAGCTTATTAGGCTCCAACCCTTATTCTCTATGGGATTTGAAGCTACTTCCGTAGCTTCAAACTAGCTACCACGGTAGCTTCGCGAAGCGCGCCCTCGAACCCCGCGCTTCAGCTAGCTACCATCAAAATACATAGGGAATTCCCATAGGGCCATGGGAATTCCCAAGAACCCTGGAATTCCTATGAACCGCCGTGAACCAAGTGGCGCGTGTCGCTAATCTTTTGTTCTATCCCATCAGTCTTTCTTGACACGGCTAGCGGTTGAGTGGTAAACAAGAAAAGTGTTGACTATTTTTGTTGTTTTGCGTAATTATTTTCTTTAATGAGGTCGGGAATGCTGCGTAAATTATTTGAAGCCTTCAATTATTGTATTCTTAACAAAGTAGTGGGCATGAGTGACAAATTTCGTGACTAAACATATATGTTTCGGAGTGAACTATCGATCGCGTTAACTAGTTGATTTCATTATTTGGAGAAGAAAAATGTTACTTTCAATCATTTTATATCACGTGAAATCTTATTTTGCATGAAGTCATTACTAGTGAGAAGAAAAACCCCGAAAACAGTGATTATTATTGATGTTGCGAGAGACTGTTGTAGTGACGGTACAAATTGATGCGTTGAAATCATTACCAATGCCAATGTATCCACTGCACAGAGATGGATGTCTTATTTTTGCAAGTGTTTATACATTTATGATTAACTTTACCGTGCATTATTAGCAACGATCTTTGTTGTGAAGTGATTGTGTGAAGAGAGTTTATTGTTACATAGATGCAGACCGGAGAGAGGTGGATATATTATTGTGTTATAATGCAATGTAAGGTGTTTCATGATAGTTATTAATACATTTTTTGCTCTTCCAATGAATAAATGTGTTCATGATATCATTCTGCTTTCATTTGTGTGTCTTTGGCCGTATATACGCATTTAATTTCAGTGCCGGTAGTTAAGTTGGTGTATTTGTTTTGAATTTTGAGAAAGTGTAGCCATGGATATTCCAGAAGCCCACGGAGGAAGTCATCACAAAAACAATAATATAATATGACTTTAATATTGGGAGAAGGAACTACGTCTAATAGGTTGTTTTTTCATAATGATGGTCAAGTTCTAATGAATCGCCCTCGCTTGCAATAGTGCAAGCTTGGCGGTTGCCATACAATACTTATTCATAAAACCATTTAAATATTAATTTAGCCGTCGTGAGAACGGCACGACAGTAGAGTTTTGTGTAAATATCGTTTGAAGCATATTGTGAGCCTAAAATGATTGCTTAGGCCAATCTGAGTGAAATGACGTAACTTTCAAACATAATTTTCTCCACCTTCCCATTAACTTTGTTGAAGATATTCCCGAAATAATATACACTTATCGTATGCACATGTTATTGCGATATTCTCTCGCAGTGCAAGAAGGAACAATCTCTGCACAGAAACAGTTGGTCATCAAAAGTTTTGCATCAAACAGGCAAAAGCATAAGGAGCGCTGAGTGTAAAGTTCTCGGGAATTAGAACGACAATGTGATAGCATTGGTTTAATGTGTTGGTAGTTTATAACATTTTCTCTTCATTATATTTACATGGCCTACATGATTATCAATCGTGACATAAACTGCTGCATCGATCGAAACTATTGAATTGATATAAAAGCCGCTTAGCCAAATATAATTATTTCTACGTATTTCTATTATTATGAAAGCTGAAGGCACTCAGCATTTCGTAATTTACAAAGCACATTAATTTCAACTAGAAGAAAAAGTCAGCCGAGAACGACTACATTATGATTTTCCCGCAGGTTACGAAATGAAACGAGCGATTTCATTGGTTCAAAGAGTAAAATCTGAGTTCGCACGAAATATTTCTCATACCCCATATCCGGTCTGAGAAAGCTACCAGAAATTCTCGGTCTGAGAAAGCTACTCCCTGTTAGAGAATAAGGTTGGTAGCCAATTCTGGTAGCTAGTTCGAAGCTACCACGACGGGAGCTTCGAGTTAGAGAATAGACCCCATGGTTCAGAGTTACACTGCTTATAATTAAGATGACACAGAACAGAATGTAACTCCTCATTCCATACTTTAGATGATTGTTTTAGACCATACAAAGCCTTTTTTAACTTGCATACCTTCTCTTCTTCTGCAATTTTTATACCCTCTGGTTGCATCATATACACTTCTTCTTTCAGTACTCCATTTAGGAATGCCGTCTTAATGTCCCAATGGTCCATGTCCCAGCTAAAGTGAGCTGATAGAGCAAAAAGCACCCTCAACGTTGAGTACCTTACTACTGGGGAAAAAGTATCAAAATAATCTACACCATATTCTTGGGTAAAACCTTTGGCCACCAATCTTGCCTTGTATCTAATCACATTACCCTCATTATCACTTTTAATTTTAAACACCCATTTGTTTTGCACTGGCTTCTTACCTGGGGGTAAATCTACTAGTTCCCAAGTATCACTTGCCTTCAGGGAATTTAACTCATCATGCATAGCTTGCACCCACTTATCCTTATCTTTAGAAGACAGAGCCTGAGACAAGGACTTTGGCTCCACACTTGAACATACCGAACTGTACATTATGTGATCAGGGAATTCCTTCAGCCTTCTTTCTCGCAATGGGTACCTGCGTTCAAGACTAAGTGACACCTCCCTTTCCTCAGTGTCCTCCTCTTCAGTTGCCTCACCATCACCAATTTCAGAGACTGCCTCCGAGAGAACACAATCCCTTGTCACAACAGTAGGGTTCACCTCTGGCTCATTTGTCTCACCTCCTGGAAAGACACTTTCAAAGAATAAAACATCCCTAGCCTTTGTTAATTTTCCAGGTACTTTCAGGCTCATAAGACGATATCCTTTTGTCTCACTACAATAGCCTACAAATATCATCTTTTCACACTTTGGATCTAGTTTATGCCTCTTCTCTTTTGGGACATACACATGAGCTAAGCAACCAAATACCTTCAAATAAGAAAGGTTAACTTTCCTGCCACTCCAAAGTTCTTCTGGTACACTTCCTGAAACTCTGCTAGGACACCTGTTCCTAATATAGATTGCAGTGTTCACTGCTTCAGCCCAATAGCGCTTATCTAAATTAGCTTCATTGAGTAGGGTACGTGCCATTTCAATCACTGTTCGATTACCTCTCTCGATCCGACCATTTTGCTCTGGATAATATGGCACAGTTTTCTCATGCCTTATACCACTTTTCCTTAAGAAGTCTGCAAATGGTTTATTGCAAAACTCAGTCCCATTGTCAGTACGCAGAATTTTAATACTATCACCAATCTGATTCTCAACTAACAACACAAATTCTTTAAATAACTCCAACACATCAGCTTTACTCTTAAGGAAATATCCAAATAATTTTCTGGAATAGTCATCCATCAACAACAATAAATACCTTGACCCTCCAAATGATCTTGCCTCCATTGGCCCACAGAGATCAGCATGTACAAGTTCCAATTTCCTTTTTGCCCTTGACAAGCTTTCCTTAAATGGAGCTCTCCTCATTTTTCCGGCAATACAGGGAGTACAACTTATCTCCATAGCACCTGTAAAATGGACACCATGAGCCAATGTCTTTAACTTTATCATATCTTGCCTGTTTAGATGTCCCAGTCTCTGATGCCACAGTGCTTCAGCATCAGCACTAAGGTTTGTTTTCTTCTGTTCATGCCGTGTGGTTGGAGTGGAAGTGATAAAGCAGACTTGCGGATTATCATTCTCTATCACATCCTCCTTAGTCTCCACCTCCAGCCGATAAATGCCACCGATATCCTTGGCCACAGCAACCAAATCGCCGGTAATACTGCATCCATCCTTGCGGAAGATCAGGCATCCATCATCTTCACTAAAAAACACACAGAACCCTTTGCGGACAGTACTACTGACTGACAACAAGTTAGCTGTTGCCTCTGGGACTTACAGGACATCTGATATTGACGATATTTCGCGACTATTTGGCAATTTAATGGGGATGTTGCCACTGCCAGCAGCTTTGATGATGTGGTCATTAGCAACAGATATTTCAAGATCTGATCCCCGAGAAGAAAAATTGAGCATCTTATTTTTTTTCGGGTGATACATGGTGACTACAGCAGCTATCTACATACCAATGTCCTGGAACTAACCGCTCAGTATGTACCGTTAAAGCGTGGCCCGTTTCTCGTCCACTCTTTTTCTTCGCTCCAAAGAATTCTTTCCGTTTGTGGTCATCCTTTTCTGGACATTCGGACGCTTTGTGACCTTGCTCATGGCACTTAAAGCATTTGTATACAAACTTCTTCCCATCAGTTTGTTTAACAGTCCTGCATTCACCTCCGCGCCCTTTGCCTAATCTCTTACCATAGGCATTTTTCTTCGCTGCGGTGAACAGGGCCACGTCATCACGGTTCTGGACTTCACTGGATTGCTGCCGATCACTCTCAGATAAAAGTTTATTCATTAGCTCATCGATTTTAACAACTTCTTTACTATTATCAATGGACATGATAAACGGTGCGTAATGATCAGTTAGCCCCCCTAGAATTATCGATATGAGCCAATCTTCACTAACCTCGGCATCGATGTCTTCCAGCTGATGAGCAAGATTCATTACTTTTGTCAAATAATCATCCATCGATCGCGATGTCTCCAATTTGCAATGCCACAGACTTCGTTGAAGTCGCAAGCGTCTGCCCCAACCTTTGTCCTCATATGCGTCGCAGAGATTCCTCCAGGCTGCTTTCGCTGAAGTTGCGTTTCGTACTTTGGCGAAACACACAGGTTCTAACAGCATGCAAATGGTTGTACGAGCTAGTCTGTCTTTATCTGCATTCAACGGCAACTCATTACCGTCCTTTTCGGTGTCCGGAACAACCGCTACCCATAAGTTCTTGTTCTCGAGATAATTCTTGACTTGAAATTTCCAGTCCTGAAAATCTTGCACACCTTTCAATCTCGGAATACTCGCCAAAATAGAATTTGTTCCAACACTGTCTCCCATAGTGCTCTTTCAATCGCACAAATGTTACAGTCAAATTCATCCGCGATATGATAATCTCCAACCCAATGATTTTTACGAAAAAAACATCGAAAGAGAGTTCGAAGGCCTGGGCCCATAACCTGTTGGGATTTCAGTCGTAAATAATTGACTTCATTTACGATGTACATAAGGCTATTTATTGCCTCGTAAAATGGAATGTTAGATTACAGTTGGAGAACATTTGCTGGACAACAACTACTTCGTAGCAGGGCGGGTGACAGACTGAGACCGGGTAGAACACAGCAGGTCACACATACAAAAAGCAGTGCTGCCAACCCTTAAGTGTTTTGGTTACAACACCTTTACAGGCTTACAACACAACAATACCCTATGAGGGAGTAGTGTAGGGAACTGCTGTCCAGACGACTCTGTGCAGGTGTAATGAAGTCTGAAACCGTTGTAAGTGTTTACGTGTGCCTATCTTTGGTTTTATTATTTCAATCGCGCCTTACATAAATTCAGCATATTATCCAGAGAGTATTCAATAGCCTTCAGCCACAACAATTTCCAATTTTTTGTAGGCAGCTTAACAATGTCGAAATTCTTATTAGAAATTCTATCAATTTATTTTCCGAGTGTCACAATTCACGCGCCTTATAACACATATCCATTGGAATTACCTGATAATTCCGAAAAGAACTTTTTATGTATCACAATATTTGATTGGTGAGGTAGTTAAAATTAATGGGAACGAACATAATTTGAATGCGTGAGTTTGAATGATTTAAGGTGTGGTCAAGTCTAAGTGGGATGATGTAGCACAAAAGAGGCATAGCGGCCACCAGGACGTCGACCAAGAGAACTCTGACTGGGTCGCGTGAATACGATTCATTCAAGGGCCCCCGCGCACTGGCAACTTTTACAAAGCACCTATTTAGTTGCCGCAACTAAAAAGTCGCCCGTGCGCGAGGCCACAGTCAATGCCGTGTGTTTCATTGGAACTTCCTCAAAGCAAGGAAATAGTTGCTTTAAAAAAGTTGCCAGTGCGCGGGGGCCCTAAAAGTAGCTGATCTCTAGCGAGGATTGGTGGAAATTAGTACTTAACGTATGATCGTTCAAAGTAGGGATGTGCGTTATTTAACGATTATCATCATCATTAGTCAACAATCCTGAGATTGGTTTGACGCAGCTCTCCATTTCTCTCTCCTATCCGCTAATCTCTTCATAGCTACATATTTCTTCTCTTTTACATCCTTTATAACCTGTCCTACGTAACTCATTCGGGGCCGTCCCTTGCCCTTTTTCCCTTCCACTTGGCCTTCAACGATTGTCTTAATCAGGCCATCATGCCTCAAAATTTCTCCAACTAAGTTGTCCCGTCTTCTGCTTGAGGTTTTTAGGAGGCTTCTCTTTTCTCCCACTCTTCTTAGCACTTCCTCGTTACTTAAACGATCAGTCCATTTCATCTTCATCATTATTCGGTAGCACCGAATTTCGAATGCTTCCACACTTGACTTCTCTGCTGCTGTCAACGTCCAAGCCACGGTTCCATAGAGAAACATTCCCCATACGTAGCATCTGATGAATTTTTTCCTTAGTTCTATGCTTGTATTCTCAGCTGTAAACCTGTATATTCAGTATACTTTCTCCAATATATCTAAATATACATGGACCCTTAGGCTGCTCATAGAGAAGAGAATGGAAAAGAAAAGCCCACATTCGTTGCGTTTGTGGACTTAATGATATCGTTTGATTACGTGTATGGAACTCAATGCTTAGAATCTTGAAATGAATCGGTTTCCTTTTCAATGGCCGCAGAATCATGTTTATACAAAACCAAGCAGTGGTGATAAACTCAGGGACCAGATGTAAACAAGCAAGAATAGTGTTGACTATTTACGATCATGAGGAAAATCAAATATATTGGTAGATTTAAAAGATGATATGATTTGTTTGAAAATTTGTTGGCAAATACAAAAAAAAATATTAGAACAATCATGCGGTATAACCTATGTAGTATTGTTATGAGTACATAAATCGAAAAATTAGTATGCTACGATTTGTCGTTGCATAGCAGCCATAAAAGAGGCAGAACGAAGAAGATTTATGTGGTTAGAAGAAAGACAATGGCAGATATAGGCTGAAATCGTTTCTAAGACGATGTAAACGTTAATATGATGTTCAGGAGAAGTTAAAGTAAAAGAAGAACATTAAAATAGGGAAAGAAAAATTGGTGAGCGGAATGGACTCTATTTACTAGAATGCCGCATAACCAGTGCTGGAAGAAGGAAGAAAGGAAGTACCATCTAAATACTACCCCGCAAGCCGCCTCAATGGGTGTGTGGCAGGCCCTGGCCACTGGGAGGGGGTATTAGGACACCAGCCATTTACGTTTACATGTACTAAAAAATTATCCAAACCTCAAGTAGGATACTATAAATACGTCATAATAATGGGCGTACCCAGCGAGGGGCAGGAGGGGGCAGCTGCCCCCCCCCTAGAAGCAAAAATCGCAAATGTCTTTAAGGAAAATAATATTTTTTCAAGCGAATAATTTTAAAAACTAATGTTACAGTTTCCTTAAAATGTTGATTTCATTCACCTTTTCCATGCTTAAATCTTACCTACAACTTGAACAACCATGGCTTGTCCCCCCCACCCCAGTTTTCATCCTAGTTACGCCCTTGGTCCAAATAACATTTATTGAAGTTCTTCATTGTTCGAAGGAAAAACAAATGCATACACATATCCGTTCGACAGAACGTCTCTTATTTCATCTTTCATGACAGATAGCATCAAATATAAAATTTCTTATGCTCCACACAGTATTTATTAAAAACTTTCCCTCTTTAGTCCATCATGAAGAGAGAATATAACAAATCGATAGACCAAGAGGTGTTCTCTCTTGATAATGACCTGAAAAGGTCGAAACCGGTAGTAAATACTGTGTGAAATATAAAAAATATTGTAATATAATATACATGCAAAATTACTCCACTTTCTACACCTACATAATACTCCGCAACCCGCCTAAATAGGCTTGTTGCGGGGAGTGTTAGAACAGAATGGGAGTATCCTCCTAGGGGTAGGGGGGAGGGGCTGCTGCTTCTCACCCCCCCCCCCCTGGAGGCCTTAATCGCAAAAGTCTTTTAAGGAAAATCAGGACTGGACTGAAACGAAAGTTTTCAACAAATTTTCTCTAAACCCACTAAAAATGATATGTATTAGTATCAGATATGTAACTAAAATAAAACTATTTTTTCAAGGAAATAATCTCATAAACTAATAAAGCGCTGTAATAATTTTCTTAAAACGTTGGTTTCATTCACCCTTTCCATGCTAAAATTTCACAACTCGGCTTGCCCCCCCCCCCCCCCCCGCTAGACCACGGCTTGCCCCCCCCCCCCAGTTATGATCTTGGGTACACCCTTGAACACGAGCCTTTTTCAAATAAAAAGGAAATGCTCTTACGAAGTTGAACTAAGCATTTATTAAAGTCTTTTATTGTTCGGGGTATAAACGAATTCCCATGCCTATCCGTTCGGCAAAATACCTCTATTTATTTATCGTTTATATCGGATCTGGAAACGTAGTGAGGTTCTAATATTATGTTCTAAGTGTCACTCTGAAAGATATTTATTCTCAATTGTTTAAGCAATCTAAGCCTATCACGTAGCCTCCGAGTCTCTAGCAGCTCCCAGCCTAATTCACTTAACATCCGTGTAACTCTTATTGTACGACCGTGTCAGTTTTGGACGAATTGCCAAGGTTAAGAGGATTTTCCATATCGTAAATGTCTTTAAGGAAAATAATATTTTTTAAGCAAATAATTTTAAAAACTAATAAAGAGCTGTTACAGCTTCCTTAAAATATTGATTTCATTCACCTTTTCAATACTTAAATCTTACCTACAACTTGAACAACTATGGCTTGACCCCCCCCCCCCCTAGTTTTGATCCTGGGCACGCCCTTGGGCATGTGGGAGTTTAAAATCGATGGTAATGAGGAATTTGAACTCAGCGGAGAAAACTGTTAATACCACCAAAGTCATTGTGGCACTGGCAGCCATTAATCCACACCTCATAACAGTGAGAAAGGCTGGAAGCCAAGAACTGTTTGGTATTCCTGGGATTCAATTACTTCAAGTAGGTTATATATCACCGAAAAAAACGATCCGTAAAGAACAAACGGCAGAAAAAATTTAAGAACTAGCAGAGTGATTGGAAGATTGATATCCGCAGGGCCTTTCCGAGGGAAAATAAGGGGACACAGCCACTGATACGAGCGGTACATTCAGTTAGTGAATATTTTGAAAGTGAATAACTACGTGAGGAAAGATTGTTTCTGGCATCACTGAGTAAAGACCTGCCTCAAAGCAATCGTAGGATCATAAACCAGGGATCATGATGAAATCTATGCGCTGAAAATCCAAAGAAAAGTGAGAAAATAAAAAAAAAACAGTGTACAATCGTCGCCTCACTGATAACTCCCTCCATGCACCGTCACACCTACTCAATTTAATGACAATGTTCTCATCTCCTCGAGACCTCTAGCACCGTCCGCTCTATCTAAGTCGGCGCTGGTGTCGCTTTCACTTTCAAAACTTTTTATCGTTCATCTGGGATAATGCCGCGGCACGACCACGAGCACGGAGGGAGAAAATGGGCGATCATTGGTGAGCCCATCGAACGTTATCACGTGATCACTCCAAGTTTGCGTCACTGACTGTCGCACTCTTGACTATGCGCCACCATTTATGGATATACTGAAATTATGAGCTTGATACGGGATCAGGTTGTGTGTTGGCTAAAGAGTTGGCTTCCCATTCTGATGGTCGGGGTATAAATTCAGGTTTTAACCCCAAGATCCTTCATTTTGAACGAAATGGAGCAGGTGAGCAATGGAGCAAAAACGGAAGGGTGGAATTTATTTTTAATCAGGGCACAAAGTAGAGGGAGCTAAGCCGAGCACAGCATACTTGAAAATCATATGATTCACTGGGAAGAATCGAAGCTTCTGTGTCGATTCCATGGATACTGGGACAACTTGGTGAAGGAATCCATTCATATTCGAAAAAACATCAACACGATCAACAGAGACTGTGGCTACAGCTTAATCCATACATGGGACCACCTCTTAAAAATCCGAAGGGACTGGCATGCTGGCAACCAACCTCCCCTAATACCAGTCGCGCCGACTCCATGGGGCCTGAGGGGGCCCGAGCCACTTCAAAAATTCGTTATGTGTGCGAGGAAAAAATGTGTCAAGCTTGTCAATTTTCCCCGGAGTGTCCAGATATCGAGATTCGAGTTATCAGGGTTCTAATGTTGATCATATGACTCTTCCAAAATGCTAAAAAACTTAAAAGTCACTACTTATAAAATTTCCCAGGGCAATATCCCCGGTTTGGGCCCCCCAAATATTTTTTGTAAGTCGGCATCTCTGCCTAAAACCCAAACACCGCCTTTCTAAATATGCCCTCAACCCTCTCCATATTTTCATTCCCAAACCCCCGTCGAAGAATTTTTATGCCATGACTCTGAATTTTAAAATGTGACTTAATTTGCCCGAAACTAAAAACCAATGAAACACCCAGGAGACAGCTTTAATCAGCTGGGAACTGTGGCCAGTGGAACATACTTGGACTTGGAAATGGCATTCGATTCCTGAATCCCTGATAACGATGGGCGAGTTGTTCATAGAAACGTTGTAGGAGATATGGAGGAAGGAATGGAAGTAAAGAGGAAAAGATATAGAGGACCTGACCCGGTGCGAAACCCGTGAAAACTTTACAGAAATTGTCCGCCGGAGAAAAAAAACAAATATTATAAATTAAACACTTTTCATAATCGATAAAACTTCATTTGTCAAAGAAATCTTTTGTAAATTAATGATTTTTCAACTATTGTTTTCTTTCATGAAGTAAAGTAATTGTGTTTTTATATTTCGGAGGAGGGGGTGTTCGGACCCCCGGAATCCCCCCTCGCTACGTCACTGCAAGGGAGGACAGTTGTACCCCTCGAACATTGGTAAATCACCAAAGGGAGGAAGAAAGGAAAAGGATTAATGAATGGCATTGAATACCAAACCCATTACCAGATACTATCCCTCCTGCCAAAAACCCGCTCTTCCTCCTGTCTATACTTACACACCAGGAAACTCCCGCAACCCGGAACTATGAGAACAGCACAGGCTCTAGCATTCGTCACATGGGTGGGCCATGGATGGGCCAGGTTATAAAATGGGCGGGCCTTGGTCGTCATAAAATCCACTTCGATTGTATTTGTTTCATTTTACGGAGTTAATATGGACACTAAAAAACTGAACAATAAAAAGTTATGGTACCTTTTCACACGATTTATTTAAGTTACCATAACTTTTTATTGTTCAGAATGGATTTTCACAAGGTAAAGCCAGAAACAATCGAGTTTAATAAAAAACTGTTTAGAAAATTAATAGAGTGGTTTTCCATATGCTTATAACTGCATAAAATTTATTTTAATTTTATAAAGTAAAGCTTAACTTTGGACTTCGAATCTGAAATTTGTGTCTTATTTGGGTGGGCCAAAAAATATTTGGGTGTCCCCAGGCCCATTCTGGCCCACCACTTAGCGCCGCCGCTGCATGAGGAGTACCCGAAGACAGAGCTTAATTAATTAATAATTAATTAACGCACCGGAACGGCGTTCCCGCACCACACAGGGAAAATTGGGTCATGTCAAAAAAATCTTCGTTTTTTGTGTTTGGTAAAATATGATTCCTCATCGTTAATTTTATTACAAGTTTAAAAAATCTGAATTTTTAGGGAAGCAGCAGATTATATTTGAAAATAATGAGTAGATTAAATATATGCGTTCCTGTAACTAATTTTAAGAAGTTAATCACTGCCCGAATATGTCCCATGACTGCGTCGAAACCAGCTGTACGTGAAAAATTTAAGTGGACATATTCTGAACGTATTTCATTTGAAGCAGTATATTCAACAACTTCTCAGCCTCACACTGTTGATCTCATTCAAATCTCGTCTTTGACGGAGATTTTTCATGATAACAGTTTCAGTACTCGATGATTATTTCAACAGCACTCCGTCCGTCGGATGTTGAGCCGTGGTCCCCTTGGCGCCTTTCGTTAAGAGCAAGCTAATGCCGACACCACGTTTCTCTCCACCCTTCCGTCTTAATCCTTCCCATGTGGCGCAGTTGAACGTAGCTGTCGGTCTACCCCAACAAATACCATTATTATTAAAGTATTCTACCAATTAAGGTAGGTTTCCATGGAGTACTTAAGATACATTCTGGGAAAATCCCCTTTCTTCAAGCACTTCCCTCTTTAATTCAGAATAAGGCCTACTCCCTTTCAATCTATCTAAAAATTCTATTCTTTTCCTTCCTCTCCCTCGTTTACTTAACATTCTACCCTCTAACACTGTTTTCAACATACCATCCCCGCTAAGTATTCGCTCCATCCATACCTTGTCTCCTCCGTACATCGTATAAAAGCTGCCTCTCCTCACCCACCATATCCAGTACTTCTTCGTTCCTCTTCCTCTCCGTCCACCTCACCTTCTCCATTCTTCTCCACACCCACATCTCGAATGCCTCCAGTCTTCTCTCGTCCTCTCTCCTAAGTGTCCATGTTTCCGCACCGTAAAGAGCTACACTCCAGATCAACCTCTTCACCTATCTTCTGTTTAAACTCTTACATAACGACCCTGTTATATAGGGGCGCAGCTAGGAATTAAGGCTAGGGGGTGTTTTAGGCGCAACTGATACTGGAGGGTCTAGGGAGTATGGAATACCCGCCAGGGTAAGCGGGAGGTGCGGGGGCACTCCTTCAGAAAAAAATTCAAGATAAATGGTTCAAAATGGTGAGTTTTACGGCATTCGGAGAGATATATATTTACACTATTCTGTAAGTAATATTAATCCAATCAAGTAAAATGGAATAAACTTTAAAAATTTCTGAGGTCTTGGGGGGGGGGGGGGGTTTATCCACCCAAAACTCCCCTTCACTGCGCAACTGCTCTTATAAGCTCCGCCCTGTTCATGAACGCCTCCTTCGCCAATGCAAGCCAAATACCATACCATACCTACTAACTTAATGAAATATGATTGAAAGAGATAAAATGGGTCTTATATACGAGTTCTGGCATTGATATCGTTAATTGCGCAAAGGTTATTATCCCTGTTAGTCCGAGGAATGAGCGACCGTTGGCTTACCCACGGGGTGTTTCTCCGGGTAACAACTCCTCTTTGAGCATGTATTACTTTGTTTTACATAATTTTTTAAAATAAATACTCGTACAAAATTACAGTTTTTGAGTCCTAAAAATCACGCTTTCAAAAATCCCTAATTTTTCCGGGGGAGGACCCTCGGATCCTCGGACCCTTTGACCTGGTATGTTTTCCATACACCCTGGAAGGGCCCCGAAATCTCCGTTAAAACCTTCCATTCCAAAATCCTGACTACGCTACAGTGAGTGCCATATTTTCTGCTCAGCACGCTCTTTCATATATATTTTTCTCTCTGATTCTGATTTCGTTAAGCGTAGTATACGTTTCAAATCATCTACGGCATAATTGTTTGACTATTTTCGTTCCGAATAACTCCATATAACTTAAATTATCATTATTAAAATTTGGAGGGCAGGGAGAGCAGTATATTTTGAAGAAGTTTTTTGTATAAAAAATTTTGAAGATCACGCAAAAGTGGATGCTTAAAATTTGAAATTTTGGCATATATTTGAAAGGGTCCTTTTTACTCGTAGACAAACTGAACATCTCAGGGTGAAAGCATAGGATAAGTGTGCTGTTCAAGTCCATTTTTTTTCAAGTCACGTAATTGCAAAACCTAAATCACGTGCGTCATAAATGTTAATTCGTCGTTCATTGCATGAAAGCATGCGCAAACTTAGAAACTCTAGGTGGAAAAGAGCACCTTAAATAGAAATGTTCAAATTTTTGCAAGTCCTATCGATAAAAATAAACAGATTGAAGACGTGCCATTAAATTAAAGAAATGGTGAAATAGCACGATTTGGCCAAAATTAAAGGAGCTCCGATCGGACTGAAAAATCGGTTTTTTGGACGTATCACATGGTCTAGATTCGAAAAATGACAATTTTGAAAAAAAAAAGATTTTTCAACCCATAAAAAGTAGAGGCAAAGGGGAAGTTGGCAACAATGTAAAAGATAGGAAAGTGTTCCGATAATTTTTCTTAGGGTTTCAACCGATTTTAGAGGGGGTCGATTCTTTGACTTCTTGTCTTATCTCGTTTCGTTCACCCCAAGCATTTGTATGAATCGGCCAGTGGTCGGAAATGGTTTTAATGTGGAATTCATCGTTCGTTATCGGCATTAATTATAAAATGTGACCACTATCGACGCAAAAAGGGTAGAACGCTGAACTTTAAGCATTACTAGAAAATCCTGCTAAAGCTCTATAGGGTCGTGTTTTATTTCGTTTTACTGATTGTTTATTCGACTACAACAATAAACCATAAATCATTGTTCCAACGAAAAACGTTTAGCTTCTACGGTCGAAAATGTGAAGAAGAGCACGCGAGAAACTATGAGAACGGCGAAACGGTCGTCTTTTTCATCTGATCACGTGCAAAATATTTGATTGGTGCATTTCATTGCATTTTTTTTAGAAAGAACGACATCTTCGAATTACGAATAGCTTTTTAAAATGGAATTGTATCCATTCTTTGATTTTTTAAATGGCCGAAAGGTAGATTTCAATTTCCGATATGTAGAAAAGAAAATGAATATTGAAGTTATAGGTATGCTGGAATATGTAAAACATATTTCTTAACTTTTCATGTAAGGAAATGCTTATATTGTTCTTCTTACTAAAAGTAAACCAAAAAGACGAAAATCGCCGTTTTGGTAGAGTGCATTGCCGCGGGGGGAATCAATTATACGTAATTCTCCTCTCATAGCTACGTGCAGTGGCGGTCTGGACAGATCGGCTGGTCGGCAAACGCTGAGGGTCCCGAGCTTAGGGGGCGGGGGGGGTCACAACGCCCGCGTGTATCGTGAAGCGTATATGAAATGTGTTATTAATAAAGAATCAGATTAATTGAACCAAATTTTTTTTTGTTATTATTAAATTCTACGTTTTTTATTAGTTGCTCTATTAACAACATAAGTACTCAGCGTAAAAATATTACACAAAAATAAATAAAATAAAAGTGTCAGGAGATAAAAGAAAACCTGATGCTTTTTTGAAACGTTTATTCGAAAAGATTATGTTGAGAGATTTTTTTTTAGATTTCAGTGCAGTTTCAAGGAGCAAATTCACTAAACATATATATAATAAATCCATAATACAATATTAAATTTTATAAGCTGTGAAACTTTTACTTTTCATAGTATTTTTTCCTACGAATTTGCCCTTTTTTATTGTTTAATCTAGATTTTTTAAAGATAGGATAGCGTCAAAATCCACTTACAGGCATGCAATTTCCTAAAAATTTCCGGGGGAGGACCTCCGAATCCCCCTGTAAGATGGGCCCCATCATGAGTCCCAGCCGAGGGCTCCAAATCACCCCAGACCGCCCCTGACTACGCGCCTAATTCGCACCATTCATTGCATTTATTGAAGCAGGCATCGCATTAATTCCCTATCTTCTTAATTAGAGGCGCTAGAGACCTCGAAATTTCACTCATTCCCTCCGCGCTCAAATCGGCCCGTGTCGATTTCTTGTCAACCTCACTCACGCAGCCTGAATGCCGTGCCCTCGCATCGTGCACCTTTCGCGGACGATCGGTACGAGAGCACGCCTTTCCAGAAATAATTCGTCGAAGAGGAAATGTCCTAAGCTTCCCTCGGGCTTTTTGCTGTGGCTAACGCGCCCTTTCTTTTCTCACCCCACCTTAAACTTTGAACTTAAGATGATTTCCGGGAAGAACAATGGAGCAACGTCATGCGAAATGTCAAATTGGAGACGAAGACCGCGCGCGATTGCAGCGATCTCTATTCGCCACCAGCGCGAACCAGCATACATGCTGCGAGCGTCCGAATGCCAATGGACATATGCACAGAGCCGGCCTTAGGGCGGGGCGACCGCCCCGGGCCCCGCGTTCGTGAAAAAAATTAAAATATACGATAGTTTTGAAAACGAACTGCGTGATGGTATTATAACGGCGTAATTACGAAGTCTGAATTTGGGAGGGGAACACATACTTAGCCAGAGAGTGGTAGGGATTCAAAATGCTCGAGTTTGTAAATGGGGTATAGAGTTTAATATTTTAAGTGAAGGGCCCCGCACTGAAGGTTCGCCCCAAGCCCCGCACCTGCTAGGGCCGACCCTGCATATGCAAGTGGTCGGGTAGAATTTTATTAAAATTGATGGTTTGAGCCGTGACTAGGTGAAATTGCTTCATTTCAAATTAAAAACTTTGTAAATTTCACATGTATTTTTTTTCATTTTAGATTTCTTTAAAATTTCAAAATAATCGTTTCTTTCTAAGATTTTTATTGCGATAACTGGTACAAGTGATACTCGTCCAGCAAAATGAAGAATTAACTATGGTGAAAACAGCAAAGAAAGATTCGTTTTGAGAAAAACTATTTGTACCTTCACAAGAAAATTTACTTTCCTAGCATAACAAATTATGTGTTCCGTAAATATGCAGAATTTGATAAACTGCTACAGCTGAGTAATTTGAATCTCGCATGTAGAATTAAATTAGTAATTTAAAAATAAAAATATTGTTATAACAAAAATCAGAAAATTGCAAAACAAATTTAAAAATAATAATACAATATAGCAATATGGAAAAAAATACACAAAAGATAAAAGTAAATTAAATCAAAATGGAAAAGATTTTAAAACGCAAAATAGGATTAAAAACTAGTATTTTTAAAGAAAAAGTACAAAATTGAATGATTGAACTGTTTGTAGTCCATTCAGACCGTTCCCTACGTCAGTTATATTTAGTTCTTCCTAGATTTAGTGTGCCTTGCTTGCGATAAATAGTAGCCTGTTTTTCATCTTCTTCTTCACTTACATTGGAAATTCAACATTATCCCTTTAACTTGTTTGTGCCATTTGCCCCCTTCGTGCATTTTAACACATAATCATTCTTACGGAAAAGGAGGAATGAACTTACATTAGCTCTACGGGACACTGGTAAGCATCATCCATGCATATGATGGTCAATTTGAGGTATGTACTGTTAAAATTAGCAACTCTTTTTGCTAATCTTCAATTCATGCAAAATTGTTATCTACCAAAGAATGTGATGGATAGGACTCACAAGAACATTGATTATAGTGACCACGTGATCACTATAAAACCAAAATTTATTCCCCAGTTTTTATGGCATGTACTTCAGAATTTTCTACCAGGATTTATAATCTGCAGCCCTCCCAAAACAAAGACCTCAATCTATACCTGGTCAATGACAACATGTCTGCTGAAGTTTAAAAAACTGAGTTGGTTTCCATCCTCAGGGCTGATATTCCATCCTATTCATTGTCATTGGGATAAAACACCTATGCTGCAAGACCGAGTTCTTGGAGAGATTAACATAAGAATCCATCAAGAACAGACTATAAGGAACAGATCTTCAATCAATACACAGAATATGCACATAGCAATCCCTGGAAGTTAACAATGAGGAAGATTAGATTGGCTCGAGATAGGAGGCAACAAACCACCCAATCAGAAAAGGCTTGATGACAAGGATTGACAATTAACAATGCGCTATTACACATTCCTAACATCAGTGGCACCTATGCTCAATAGGGAAATAATGGGTCTATGAAGCCATAGGACATAAGGTTTTGTAGTGTACCAACACTATTCCACAAAAAAACCAACATTAAATCAAAACAAAAATTTTATTTGTCCTCAATTTTGATTCCCATATGAAGAGATCACCAGAGGAGATACAATAATTAAATAGATTGATCTTACCAGAGATCCAGCAAAACAAAATTGGAACAAATAATATGAATCTGGAAATGTCGTCATTGCCACCATGCATTGTGATGTAAACAAGGATACTGTGGCTCTTTGAGAATGAGATGACTTTCTTTTTAAACATTTCGTCACCATCAGCAGTTTTCAAAAAGATTCACATCCCAAAATCTTGACGTAGCACCAATCACTATACGGTGCCTGGAACTATGACAGGCCCACAGCATTGGGAATGCAGCTGTCGCAGATGTAGGAAAAAACTGGAGGTTAACTCCTTCCACATTTGGCAACACTACCTCTTCCTCACGACAATATTCCTACGTGAGGCGCGGCCGCAGAACAATCCCAAGATGAAGAAGAGGCCAATGCTTGAGAGGCCAACAAGTAGAAAGTACTTGCGTGATGGGGAATGTACTACCTGCGCATACAGTTCACCCATTGTTTCAGGTGGGTAGCCGACAATCTGAAAAGGACAAAAAGGCAAAGAAAATTTTCTTAATGTGTTCACGGAGTGAGGTATCCTACTTGATAGAGCTTTGAGTTACAAACCCAGTTTTAACCTATTCAGGATTCCAAATCCCCAGTGAAGACTAAAAGAAGTTAGGACAAACCCCAAAAAAAAAAAGTGTGAGGAGGCTGGGCTAGTCAGGGTTGAGCTCTACTCTTACCTATGCAAACTAAGCCTTGGGTTGAATCAATGTCTACTCAATCACCTGCTTTTTCTCAGAATGAACTTCAGTGCCCTCAAAGACACAACTTGCAAAACCACATCGATAATAAGGATGTTATTTTTTTGCAATTACATATGAATTGCTAACTGCAGAAAGGCTTCATGTCCAAGTGGGGAAATTTATCTTTTTTTATTAAGTTGTTGCTAGTTGCATGACTAAATATTTCCTACTAAAAGGAAACATGTCATGCTAATAACACCGAGCATATGTTTCCATAACATGTTTCCTTTTAGTAGGAAACTTCGAGTCTTGCGCCTAGCAACACCTTAAAGAACAAAAAAGAAAAATCATCCAACTTGGGTATGATGCCTTTCTGCAGTTGCTGATTCGTCTATTGATTATATCTTTTGCCGGAAGTTTTTCCTCAAACTTTAAAAAAAACATAACTGTCACTTTTTCAGTCAGGATAACCATACTTATGAAGAAAATAGGCCCTTTGAAAGCCCATAATGCAAGTATTATCCCATTTTGAATTGATAAGTTGACATAACACATGCATCCAAAGTCATCATGACTTGAAGTATGTAATTCAATGTACTACAACCAGTGAATGACTTTGTCTTCCAGCTCACATTGAGCTCATTCCTTTGAGGGTGTCCCCTTCTTTTTGCATTTCCACGATTGTTTCTCTATGGATAATTTATGACTATAAGGTGAAAGCCGCCAATGGTCAATTTAATGCAAATTAGAAATAAAACTAAAACCAGTGCCGTTAAAAATTAGTCTAGGATAATTTGTAGTAGTTTTAAGTCATGAAGTGTTAATATGGTAGCTTGAAATTGAGTATCAGAAAATTAATTTTCATCAAGTGGGATTTACCACTTAAGTCTAATTTCTTTTGGCCAGCACCCCATCACCCTCAACAATCTAATGTAATCCACTAATAAGTTCCACTAATACATCCATTAGTGGGTGGGGTGTTACTAGATGGCCCTAGGGAAAAGGGTCGGGAGGATTTTGCAAGGGTATTCTATGTGCTCTTTCCCTTCCTGCAGAAAAAGGCTGAGGCTCCTTACGCAAAATTTTCCTACACACAGTCGAAGACTTCCCACTTAGCTACCACAGCTGAAAGGATGAGTGTTTATACAAGAGTAACACAATTAAAACTCATACAGAGATGCCCTCACTCCTGTGAGTTACATTTTGTTTTGATAGTGCTAGTGGCATGCTTGAATCAAACTGTTTCTCCTCTGTTACCTTTGAAGTACCTACACGTATATGACTCACCTTTTACAGATAAAATCATAGTTGTGTTTGAATTTCTTAATTTAATAGTGAAAGAAACACAAAAGCGATAAAGAAAATGCCAACTATGTTGGCCATTATCCTACCAATGAAGTGTACACTAAGATGAATTTTTGACTTAAGTCGACTTGGATAGGCCCAATTTAAATATACCGGGACCAGCCACGGTGATAACTTTGCGGAGTCACCCACAATGAACAAATTGTGCAAAAAATCCACAGAGGATAAAAAAAGCCATTCTCCCTGACCGGGATTCAAACCCGACCCCTCCACTGGCCGATGGCTAAAGCACGTGGCCGGGAAATCGAGGGATCCCGGTTTGAACCCCAGTCAAGGGAAATAATTTTTTCTCTGTGGATTTTTCACACAATTTGGATATGCCCAATCCCAATTGTGAACCTTAACCACATACCATTGCAGCCGTGTTGAACATGCGTATCCTCTTGAGCAACATAACACTGCATTCTTCACGAAGAGAATTGCCATTGTCCATCACAGACTGCAGGCAAAGAATATCTGTAAGACAAATCAACAATTCACAGAACTGCATTAAACTTCAGTAAGAATAGTATGCAAGCAGTACGTATGTGCATAAAGAATAATTTAGCTCATATAACCTTATTTTAACTTTCAAGTTGCATTTATATACGTATCCTCAAACACAGGTGGGGCAAGACACACACCTATAAAATCAACACTTTCTAATATTTAACTGTAGGTGGTCCTAGCCACCTTCCTCAGGAATCCAAAGACGTACAAATTCACTTTGAACTCTGGCCCCTGAGGAGGGCTCCAAATAAGAGCTCATCAATAGTATTTTGATTTATTCATGGAATATTGATAGAAGCAATAAAGTAATGAAATATGTATACCTATAGTATAGGCCATTACAGTAAACTCTCGTTATAACAAAGTTCACGGGACTGAAAAACCGGAGATTCGTAATAATGGATTTCGTAAGAGCATTTCTTTAAGGATTATTTGCAAAAAGATATACCTTGCAAAAATTCCTTATCTCTTCAATCTCCCACACTTATACTCGTACTGTAAAATAGCTTCAGAGTAAGGCTTTTCTGGGTAAATACTCTGTATTTGGGTAAATACTTGGGTAAATATTTGGGTAAATACTTTGTATTTACCCAAAAAAGCCTTGCACCTTTTTTTCCAGAAATGCAGGTGAAAAAATGGGGGTGCGTAGCTTACACGAATCCTCCAAATTTTAATGTAAGCCACATTCTATTTTCCCTCAAATTCTTATCATTTGTTTCTCAAGAGTTTTGCAATGAAACAAGGAAACCTTTGCAGGAATTACACGCCTAACATTATTTAGCCTTATTAATCATGGAAACGTAAATTTATCATTTCAACAAAGATTCAGGAGTTCCTATATTAGATCGCACCCAAAAAGTGTTAGGAAGTTTTTTTTTCCGCATGAGCCAGCCCAAAAATGTGGATGCATGGGATACTTGAGGACACGGCTTACATGAGTAAATACGGTAAGCGATTAAATAATGTACAAATACAGTAAGTCGACCTACGAACAAGATACGTTCTGAGAGCTTGTTCGTACGTTGATAACCAATGCAAAGCAATGAAAATTGTGGTTGTCCAGCATAATGCAACACTGCATTATAATTTTGCGTTAACTCTAGATAGTGAAGAACTGATCTAGCTGCGCGAGCGATGCGGTTGAAGACGAATGAAATGCACTGTCGGTGGGAAGGAAGAAAAGCTGAACTGTTACTGACTTCACAACGGATTTAACTGACATTTTGCTCAGACTGTGCCCAAAGTGTGAGTTCTTTCACGCCACACTGAGTCACATGGGCCAGCTCCAAAAGATGCCAAATTTGAAATTTTGGGCACGCTCAAATTTTTGAAACATGCATAACTCTGAAAGTTCCTAAATCGAATGTTTGTAAGAAGAGGACATATTGTTCATAATTTATGAGCGGTAATGAGTGCGTCACCGTCATTCCATAAGAATGAGGCTTAATATATGATGAAACATGGTTACTGAAGCATCTCCCACAGAAGACAGAACTATGATTGGCACTCTAGGGCACAGCGCACAAAGAGAACTCAAATGTAGCGCAATGATTATAATGTAGCATAATGTATATCCACCTTTAAAAACACCATCAGTAAGTGCATAAATGCAGCAGCATATTCATGGAACTTCGTGATAAAGCTCACTTTATAACCTCCAGTACCAGAACTGAGGTTTGTAATTTCGTAATAATGTTTTTTTTTTACTATAGATTGGATTAGCGTTTTTTTTGGGGCCAACGATTTGCTTTGTAAAAACAAGAACTTCGCAATAATACTGCTCATAAGAACGAGAGTCTACTGCTGCAAAATTAATGTACACTAAGGCTATGCACAATTGCTGAGGAATAGCCGCATGCTTGAAAATTGGTTTAAAGTCTTTCCTTCTCATTACATTTGTATTACCACAAAATAATACATTGCACATTTACGCACTTCAATATGTGCCATGGAAAACACAAGAATTTAACAAGAGACTTCTGTCACTAAGAAATTTTCATCCAATATAAAACATGGTTCCATGTTTATAAAGACTGGAGCACTGATAAATTCAATTCCTGTGGTGTAATATCTAAGAGATTTATGCTAGCCACAAAACTTTGATGCCAATTTACCTTCAAGCCTATCAAACTCAGTGTAACTGTGTGCTGGAGATACCAACTCATATATTTATCTAGAAATTTTGTTACTAATTGTGTCATGGGTAAATGGATTTGATTACTAAAATGTTTACATAGTTTCTGGTAAGTGAGAAACTGAATAACAGGTCCAAATTATAGAAAATAACAAATGCACTCTCGGATAAAATATTATTTGCTTCCTCCATTAGCCTTCCTTTCCAGAGCAATGTAAGAATTGACTCATTACTCGCCACCATTACTTTGAAAAAAGTCAGAATCTGTGTAGGCGTTCCCTAGTAATGCAATAGGACAGGCCTTTCAATGTATAATGCCAAAAACAAGTGCTCAGGCCTTTATCTAGGTATGATTGCGATATGGGTGTTGAGATTCCTTAAGTATCTTCCTTTATCCATACCATATCCTAAAATGTGTGCCGCATTGTTACTCCGCAAATAATTGCATGAGGTAGTACCCTCCTTTTGATCGATATACATTGGACTCATTACAGCAGTAGTTAAACTCTCAGTCAATGCAAGGCCATACTACAATGGAAGACAATGATAGCTTTAGAGAACAGCAATGTTGATCTCAATGTTACGTCTTGGGCACTTTTGAATTATATTATTCCATTTCATGACCTTTATATTTGGACTTTCTCCACTTATTTTTCCCAATCGCTTGACATATGTTCTTTTTAATCAGTCATTTTATGACATTTTCACTGAATGTAGGGCATTTATGTATTGTGCAACACAATTAAATACTATGATCAGCATACAGTAGAATCTTGGTGAATAAGGGATAATTCCTGAAAAATTGCGCTCTAACATGTGCTCATTATAACTGATGGCAAAGGATAAAACCCTTATATTCTGATTCTCATCCTTTCATTCGTATTGGTGCTATTTAATATGCATTTCCCTCAAAGTGCACCTTTATCAAAAGAGGCACCTTTATCTACTAATGAGGCCTTGCAAGACAATTATTGGCACTCATTTCCTAAACCCACACATCCCAGGCTTCATGACACACGAAGTGGAGCAATGTGATCTGGTATTGTCCCGCAAAGATACGATCTAAGCTAAGCCTACGCCGGTCCACAGTCCTCCGCAACAACAATCGGGACACCGACTATCCTGATGCTGAGCTTCAATCCTCGCTTCAAATATTCACTCAGTAGCCTTGAGAATCGGTGACGAGTAAGAACCAGAAACGTCAGCGCTCGTAGAATATCTTACCTGTGCAGAAACCCGAGAAAAGGTTAAATATTCTGTTCTCCGGGAAAGTATAAAATCATACACAATTTAAACTGTTGCACGATGGCAGAAACCTTATCCTAGACCATGCACCGCATTGTTACCCAGCAAATAATTGCACGAGAGGCAGAAGTAGGGGGGAACTACTCCGAGCAACTTTCCCTGAGATTCCCAAAATAACATGCACCGTAGTACATAGGTGCAAATGTAAAGGAACAACAGTACTTACGGTTTCCACCCTCTGGCACGTTGGCACAGTGATGGGCATCATCTGCTGCACATGCCCTCTGAAGGAGAGGGTCCAGCTCCAGCCGAGAGCCGGACAGCGAGTCCCGGATAGATGCCGCCACCTCCGTCCGGCACTCCCGTCGTCCGATGGCGCCCTCCACCAGCTTCTCCCTCAAGCACTCCTCAATCGCACCCCCTCCTTCCTCCTCTCCTCCTCCACCTCTTGCACAGAGACCCTCCACCTGCAATGGACACGTCATTCAAAATAGCTCTACATACACTCCTCCCTGCCTTTGATGTTACCGTAAAACCTCTATGTACTGAACCTCTTTACATCATAAACCATACTTCATACCACCCTTACGGTCCCGTCAGATTTACATGTAAATTTGTAGGCAAAACTCTTTTTAGTGAACCTCTTTATCTCATAAAACCTCCACTTATCATACCAAGGAGACACCCCCAAGACGGCCTAACTACCTCTGCAAATTGTGCCGAGACAACTAGAGACCATTAATGCAGTCGCAATCACATACATGGAATGACATTTTCAGCAATAAATGTTTCACCCTTATATTTTTTCTTTTACACCTTTAATATGCTGTAATTTTCACGTTTACCATTACTTATGTTCATTGTGTGAGCACACCCAACAGTAAATAAGAAAAAAGATATCGGACTATCCTAATCATTTTAAGAGAGAGTTGAATTAAGAGAGATCACATCATTTTCTCTTGAACCATGGTAAAAATAACGCGATAGCGCTCGCTTTCTGTTATCATTAAATAATAAATACATGTTCACCAATGCATGTATGCTTATTTAAATGCATAAATATAATGGTTTAAAAGACAGTGGTGCCTTTTATTTCCAAAGGATATGAAAAAATGGTGCATGTCACTAAAACCTCTCTATAGTGAACCTCCATGCATCAAATTGCCCAAATTTTGGTCCCCTCCATTATGATGTAAAGAGGCTTTACTGTACTAATATTGATTTGTACCATCAAAGAGCCTATGAAATGCAATGCACCTATGTGGTTAGATACATTGGACAAACTTTCAAATCAATGAAATGCCACCTAATTGCACATCAAAGGGCTACAAAGAACAGGAAGTTGAACTCTCCGCTGCAGCTGAGCACACATGAACAGGCCCCATGCACATCATAAAATTCAAAGATGCCAATCTAATATCCGATGAACATAGGCATTATCCATGGATAATATGTGATGCCATAGAGATCACAAAGAAAGTAAACACCTTGAATAGGGAAGGTGGATATTCTCTCACTGAAGCATGCATGTGTTATGAAGATAGAGGCAATCAAGTATTCATTACATTACTGAATGTGATAAGCTCCACCTCAGTTTGAAGTGCAAGACACTGATGATGTCTGACATTGATGAATTCCAAAACTTAACGGCTTGAAACAAGGGCGTACCCAGGATCATAACTAGGGGGGGGCAAACCAAGTTCTGACATTAGTTTATGAGATTACTTATTTCCTTGAAAAAATAGTTTTATTTTAGTTACATATCTTATACTAATACATACATGCATAGTATTTTTCATGGGTTTAAAGATAATTTGTTGAATACTTTTGTTTCAATTCAGTACTGATTTTGCTTCAAGACTTTTGCAATATTTGCTTCTGGGGGGTGGGAGGGGGCAGCCCCCTATGCCCCTCCCAGAAGCTGCCCCCCCTGCCCATGGCTTGAAGGTAGAAGTCTCTGCACAATGCATAGAAGTGAAGGAATATGATGATGAGATGAGCCGTAGGTGGAGATAAAGGACACAAAGATAATGAGCATAATTACAGAAACTACCTTGGGGAAGTGTGAAATGGATGTCTGCAATATACAGTCTTAGGATTGCAGTACTTAGAATGAATGCAGGTTTTATACCCATTGTAGGTTTTCTATTAAATATGATATTAAAATGATTCCCTTTGTTTCTACTGATTAAAAAGCCAAATACAAAGAGAAAAAAATGTTTACCTCCATTTTACATGCAGATGCAAGAGCTGGATTCATTTCATAATTAAGGGCAGCTTCGATGACCATTGTAGAAATCTGCCGCTCACATTCTTTCTTCAGCTGGTGCTCATGAAATTTTTCCTAAGGAAAGAAAGAAAAAGATAAATGAGGCATACTTAAAATGAGGGGAGGAGAATTGTCATGATATCAATGAGGAAATAAAATGACAAGCACAACAAAATCCCTGAAGCTGAATTAAAACAAAGAGTATACAATAGAACCGGCCATAGCTACTCTGATACAGTTGGTTTGCCATTTATAAGTCATTGGCAATTGACTTGATTGATGGTTTTCAGCATTCATAGATACAAAAATAACTCAGGAAAATGTATCAACAGCTGAAGAACAAGAATTACTGAATCAAATAATAACTCAACATGAACGACCGCAGTTAACGTATGTTTTACGGCCATGCAATACTTAAAAAAAAAAAAGAATTTTCTACGTCATGGTCCAATTTTATCATATTTTATGCTCTAACTCGTATCTTAGAAGATAAGATACTCTCTAATTTCGTTGCATTTCGCACTCTGAAATACTTCTTGACCTCTCATCCTTCCCAATCTCAAACTTGCCCACTAAAAAGTATGGCCCAGCTGAATTAATTTTTTTCAACTTCCACCTCCTTAACTGACTGTGGTGACATCTGGTGAGCACATTACACACTCTCTCACCTTGAGACACTTAACCACTTTCCCCTCCAACTCCAAATCCTTTGGCTGTGATGCCACGACGTGCGAGCAGAACTTGTTGATGTCCGTCTTGCAGTCTGCTTGCAGCACAGGGTTTAGGCGATAGTCGGACGACTGCTCAATCATTCTGCGGATGACTACACTCTGACACTTTCTATCGAAAGAAGGTTTGTTCCGGAATTTCTGCAATAAAATGGTGGCAAAACTTGTTAGACTCTCAGTGAAGTTATTACTATCATTATTCATTCTTTACCTTCACACACAACATTGCCCTAACAGGCAAATCTTTCGGCTTGACTAGGATTCAAACTTATATATATGTACTCTGAATTTGTGCCAGGCTCTGTATCACTTAAGCTACCAAGGTCTCTCTTTTGCCTGCCAAATTTTACTGGCTTTGGAGGACAAGGCAGTGTCAGCTGCCATACATACCATGTCACAAAACAACATGTTTGTGAACACAATACCAGCCCCACTAAAAATGAGAGAATTGGATGGAATTATGAGAATGGTAGTAAATTGGTGGCAGTAGCAATGTGATGGGACTGTAAATAAAGCATGCACTACATACCTATTTTTAGGGATGGGTTGGTTCCACTTATAAGTCAGCTTATTTTCCAGGATTGGATTATCAGTCCCAGTTTCTTGGTTAATGATCTTAATCATGATATTTATTTTCATTGCTTAACTTTCAAAAGCCATTAATGATTTTTATTCGGTTGTTATAGAAACTACCTTATGTAACACACCAGGAATTGGATCAATAACATCTTTCTGGAAGTGTATTTACCTTACTCGTGAATTTACCTACGAGTGTCTAATGAAATTCAGAAAAAGAATATTAATGATAAATTTTACTCAGTACATCATAATTTTGAATTATTGTCCAATATAAAGTAGAAATTAACTCTCCATATGTTCAATTCCTTAATTTTGGTGCTTCAGAGTGTGGCCATCGAATGCACTTTTCCAGCTGCATAGGTCTTACCTTGAGACATTCCAGAGCCCTGGAGAGGTCCGTATGAGGGCAGAACACCTTTAGGGACTTACTGCATGCAGTAAGCAGTGTGTAGTCCACTGAGTTGTCCGTCAACTCTTCCCGCTCCACATTGAAGATTGCCCGGTGACAGGTTGCACTAAGCCTCTGCTTTGCTGCTTGAAGGCATTCCAGGACCTGTGATACATTCACAATGCAGGCAAGATATGGATTAACATATCATAATATCTACCAAGAGCTTGATGATATTTTTAAATAAGAAGATTAGGAATGCATCATCAAATTGCCATCTCCCCAAATCCATCAAATTCCCAAGATTTGAGGATTCAAATGTGGAATCTATGAGATTACATCAAGAACAAAAAGGCTTCTAAATAACATCCTAATATTTATAACAGTTAAAATTTGAATGACTTTTATGTTAATGCTACCAATTCTTCTTTCTGTTACTAAAATCTAGGAGCAAAATTTAAAACAGCTTACTCTAAATAAGAAATAATTACGGAGGATGGATCCAGGATTTTTTCAGACCCGGATCCATATCAGATCCATGATATTCGGAGCCGGATCTTCGGATATTTTCGGATCCAAATGCATTTTCAAATTCCCGCTATAAAATGAAGCAATTATTCTAGTTTCTTCTGGGTACATATGAACAAATGAATGCTTTTTAGATTTACATACACATTTTAATATTTTTACAATTTTTTTTTTAATTATAAAATCTTTACAAGCTCAGGATCTACACTGTTACGCTTGTGTTTGAAATGAAAATAGGTTTCAGCAATCGGGTAAACCATTGAATGAATTTTAATATTCCTAACATCAGTTTCCCCTGAATATTGTCACTTTCTCATATTGACTTGTGTTTCACCCGCAAATGCTTCAGTTGTGGTAAGGGGGTCATTCCATGTCAGTTCACCCAGGCATGGCACCCACCGACTCGGATTTTGATGAAATTTTTGTCACTAGCTACTATCACCTATCTAATGACCCATGTAAAATATTTCTTCTCTCACTCTCATAGTTTGCAAGATATGAGGAGTCAAAGTCTGAGATGTTTGCTCAGAAGTGGCGCTAGTGGGAGTCAAATTCCAGAGTGCAGGGCACAGGGTAAAAATTCATAACTCAGAAACCACATAACATATTTGAATGAAATTTTGACCCCTTGTCTATCCAAGTACATAGCTTCCATAGTAATGTCTTTTATTCCCCTTGCATTGTTATGTTGGCCAAAATGATGTCAACAGTTGTTAATTAACCGATTTTTTTAGCTCAAAAACATTACTTCATATTTTCAGAATTATCACCAAAAGGCAGAGCAGTAAACTCATCCAATTTTTTTTTAAATTGAAGGTTAATATGTGCTCCAATATACTGTGAAATAAAAATGGTGGTGTTTTGACTGCCACTATGAGTATTTCAGGTTTTACTTTTTTTTCTGCCCCTGTGAGAGGGATTTTGGACACGTACTGTAAGATAATAAGTATAAGTGTATCCATACCTTCATGAGGATATATTTGAAATATTGGTCAGTAAATCTAAGACCAAACATGTAGTCTAGTGAATGTGGCTCTTGTTCATACAATTTTTTTAATAGCAATACTTGGCTTGTGGCAGCTGAGGGTAAAAAAATCCAAATGGCTCAGAAATGTGAAATGATGCTTTTTTCCTGGAATTTACCCATTTTTCAAGTGTTTAGTTTATGGAAAAATTGGTATCAAAATAAATTAGGCTCTTACTGTGCATTAGAGGATAAATGGAAATACTAATTTAAATAAAATTATTTAAATAATACACTTCAATGTGTTTAAGGCATCTCCCGAACATCTCTGGAGGCTCTCTCGGGCAACTAAATGCTTTACAATACCACCAATTCCATCACATGGTGATATTCCATGGCTTGTAGCAAAGAATGTCCATGATGCCATTAAGGAGAAATCCTGGTAATGCTTGCAAAGATTGAGAAATATTTTGCAGTTCTTGTACCATCCTGCACAACCATCACTAAAGTAACTCAATTTTTTGACTGAAGTAAAATTTTCCTTAACAAAGCAAAATATTATTCTTTGGGTTTCATAAACAAAAGCTACATCATGCTCCAAATCATCTGACAAGATGCATAAACTGGAAATAATAAGCTGTTTAGTCAGGTGATCTAGAGTATAAATCACAACAGGGTGTACCGTACAACTATCACTTGTCCAGTGATTCCCTTGTGCCTCATCCTGGATAACATATGAGTAGCTCTCACTGAAGTCAAAGAGAACAGCTGCTTCATGGGGTCCAAGATTTTCTTTCATTTTCTTAAGGTAGTATGTCTGTACCTTCGTAATAAATGAATGGGGCACCAGTTTTTCCACTCTTTGAATTTAAATTGATAGGTACTCATCAAATGTCACCGTGAAGTTCACCAGTTGATATCTGTCACTGGAAACCCACTGACTGTATGAAACTTCATCTCCGGGGTTACATTCTTCAAACTTTTTCAGCAGTAAGCTTTTCAATTTTCCACGTGAAGGACACTGAAAGCAATGTCGCAGTATACAGTCCCTATTATTTCTAGAGCACACGAAATAACCAATTAGGTCCTGGCTTGTTTCCTCTATATTACAGGCACTAAGCAGTAGGTTGACATTTTAATGAATTGTGCAAAAACACACTGAATGCGTTCCAGGACATCCTGCTACCACAAACCATTTTGGACCTAGGTTGCAGAATTTAGAAAAGCCAATTTTAATTCTGGGGAAGTCAAATTTAAAAGTGGAATACAATTACTTCAAGTTAGCAAGTAATAATCTCTTCTGAACATGTACATTTTTGGAGATACTTATGGAATCTTTCTTTCCAGGCATCATTCTCGAGTACTCATCACTTTCATAGAAAGTCCTAACTAATTGTAATGTTTTATTTTTGCCTTCCCTTTTCTCAATTCAGGTGCAGCTAATTTTCCATTGTCTCTGAAAAGTTCTCTTGCTTGGCGGGCAGTGTACTCACTCACATGATACTCTTCCATTACTTTCTTCCTGCTCCATAAAGTTGGTACCAATGATAACAGATGTACCTTTCCTTGATGGGTGCTTGATGTGTCAACTTTTTGTTTGATTAACCCGTCAGCGTCCAAAGTTTTTTTTAAATTCACACATATTTCACTTTTAAAAAATATGATACATATGAACTTCACACAAAGAACACAATTCAAACTGACTGAATAATGGAGGAAAGTTCTACTAAGTATGTGCACTGAAAGGTATGCTAAAATTCACATATTAAATACATTGCCGGAGCATTGGCTCAGCACTGCACTGGGTGCCCTATGGCACTCGTGGGCGTTGGCGGGTTAAGTCTATGAGCACATCTATATCATGAACTTTCTGAAGTAGTTCTTTTGGCAGTTTTGGGTCATCCTTTTCTGGAGATAATTCTTTATCAAGAAGTCTTTTAACTTTCCTTTTAAAATTACTGCATGCTGACTCTACTTTCCTTTTAGCGTAGGTTGACCTTCTGTGAGATGATATGCCATGAAATTTTAAAGGTGACTCCTCTATATCTTGCAGCGTTATGTTAAGTAGCTCAGTTGATTTTTCTTGGGATACTGTTGTTTCAAAATTCAAAATACTATCATTGCTGTCACTATCTACTGCTTCAACATCAGAAAGCTCATTTCCAAACCTGGAGTGTTTCTGTACTTCCTCCCTACATGGCTGGCATACTTTCATTCCTGGCACTAATTTCCGAAGAGTTGGGATTTTACATGCCTTTTCTGCAAATTCAAGACTTACATTTCTCAGTGATTTTGATATTTTCTTCTTGTGGCTCAAAAGGATCAAGACAATATATTTGGTAGGTTTCATACTTTTTCAAATAGTATATTCTGTGATGTTCGCAGACATTGGATAGGACTTCCCCAGGTACACCACTTCTGAGAGATAACAGCTGTTTTTCAAGCATACTCATGATCTCAATTTTGTTCAGTTGCACCACTGGTGTGTAGCTTTTTTTGAGGCAATCAGATGCAGTTACTTTTCCAATGCTGCACAGTTCAACAATTTGCTCATTTTGAAGCATAGTGGAGACACTAATCTTTTTTAATGTCGAAGTTCACAATGAGCCGCTTCGCCTAACTCATAGCACACACAATTAATGTACAGGTAAAAATACACTGATCGTACACACAGAATAAACTTGGACACCCATGGAGCATCTTTACACAAGAAGACTTGGCAGAAGACTAAAAGTGGTACCCTGGAATCCATTTTGATTTATCATGCCCTCACTGTGATACATTGTAACACTTTATTCTTCCTAGAGGTTGCACTTAATTCTCTTATTCCTTGGGGAGATGGAATAGCACTGAAAAGTGAGGCTGAATAGGTGGGATTGTATTACCTTCTCAAGTTTGTCATGTAATACAATATGTGAGGCAGGGGAGAAAACTATGTGGCACATAATGTCAGCATTATCTCTCCCAGTGAAATAGAAATTTAATACTCCAGTTGCCATCAAGGAATGTGGATATTGGTGACAACCTGCTGCATATCTATAGGTAATACCATTTGCTCTGCCAGCTCTTCCATCACTGAGGGTTTGGAAGACCATACTTCTTTTGTGAAAGTGAGGCTAAATTTGTACTACTCCAGTTCAGCGGGACTCATTTAATCACTTTTTCACAGATCTTAACAAACTTGTACATTGCATGTGCTTATGATGACCACTGGTTTTTTGGATGAGTGATTTCTAAACACGAGGAAGAACATAATGTGAAAGTGAAATTTATGCACCCATATCGAAAATCCCCATGTGATGGAATTGGTGGTATTGTAAAGCATTTAGTTGCCCGAGAGAGCCTCCAGAGATGTTCGGGAGATGCCTTAAACACATTGAAGTGTATTATTTAAATAATTTTATTTAAATTAGTATTTCCATTTATCCTCTAATGCACAGTAAGAGCCTAATTTATTTTGATACCAATTTTTCCATAAACTAAACACTTGAAAAATGGGTAAATTCCAGGAAAAAAGCATCATTTCACATTTCTGAGCCATTTGGATTTTTTTACCCTCAGCTGCCACAAGCCAAGTATTGCTATTAAAAAAATTGTATGAACAAGAGCCACATTCACTAGACTACATGTTTGGTCTTAGATTTACTGACCAATATTTCAAATATATCCTCATGAAGGTATGGATACACTTATACTTATTATCTTACAGTACGTGTCCAAAATCCCTCTCACAGGGGCAGAAAAAAAAGTAAAACCTGAAATACTCATAGTGGCAGTCAAAACACCACCATTTTTATTTCACAGTATATTGGAGCACATATTAACCTTCAATTTAAAAAAAAATTGGATGAGTTTACTGCTCTGCCTTTTGGTGATAATTCTGAAAATATGAAGTAATGTTTTTGAGCTAAAAAAATCGGTTAATTAACAACTGTTGACATCATTTTGGCCAACATAACAATGCAAGGGGAATAAAAGACATTACTATGGAAGCTATGTACTTGGATAGACAAGGGGTCAAAATTTCATTCAAATATGTTATGTGGTTTCTGAGTTATGAATTTTTACCCTGTGCCCTGCACTCTGGAATTTGACTCCCACTAGCGCCACTTCTGAGCAAACATCTCAGACTTTGACTCCTCATATCTTGCAAACTATGAGAGTGAGAGAAGAAATATTTTACATGGGTCATTAGATAGGTGATAGTAGCTAGTGACAAAAATTTCATCAAAATCCGAGTCGGTGGGCGTCATTTTGAAAATTTCTGGGTGATTTGACGTGGAATGACCCAAGGTGGATTTTGCACTTCCTCGCAATAATTTCACGTCACAGTGCACGCACATTGTTATCTTTATTTCAATAAAAATCTTTCGACACAATGAAAGACATTTCTATTAAATGAAATTGCAATTGCACAATCTACAATGCAATTAATAATATTTAGAACAATATTAGCTTCACTTGCGATGAGTTGCGGGAACAGAACGAGACGACCGCTCAGCGAGAGGAAGGGGTAGGCAGCGGAAGCGCATAAAGCATAGGTGGAGGGAAAGGAGTGCAATCCCTCCATCTCTCAAGCAACGAGACTACGAATGAGAGAGTCAGGTCAGATCTTGCTATTTTGTGACGTCGTTGCCTTCAAAGCAAAGCTGGGTGACCTATGTGATACATACAGTTGGCGTTTCCAGGCCGTATCTTCTTGTTTCACGGTACTAATGCCACACCTGTTTCTTTGAAAATTGTGCATTTTGGACAATGTTGAATATTGGTATAATGTTGTTATAGCTAAATAAAACTTTACTTCAATCAATTTGAGCTTAAAAACCTAAATATGTTAGAAATGCGACGCATTTGGTCTAAGTCTTTTTTGAATCTCGTGCACGTCATCCAATTGCCAAAAACTATTGAGACATCTACGGGTCCAGTAAGTCAATTACTAGCATTTGCTCCCCAGAAACGGAGGAGAAATTCTGTTGCATAACCCCTATGAGAGCTTTTACACAAAATGGTTCACGAGTAGGAAAAGCATTGCAGTGTAACAGTGCATGCGAAGGTAGGATCGGAAATCTTTCCATTCCCTCATATGGAATGCTGCATTCACTGATCATTATTAGGAATATATATGGTTTATAGGAAATTCAATACCCAACACTTATGCTACCGGGAACGCATTCCTAACTTCCCATGTTAAAATGGTCTCGAATAATGCAAATTCAATCATTACAAAGACCCCATGGAACACATCCCTTATGCTAAGCGAGGCATGTGTATAATAGGGAACAGTTCTTGCCTGGCCATCACCATGCTTCTTATCAGCACAATACTGCTTGGCATCATCAAGGCATGCAGCCTTCAGTGCAGGGTCCAAGTCTATGCTCTCGCGTCGCTGGAACAGCTGGGCTCGCAGCTGCTGACGGCATTCCTTGGAGATGCTAGGCCGTTGTCCACTCAATGTCTCGTCACGGACTCTCTCACTCAGGCAAGACACCACGTCCATCCTGGGAAAAATAATGATTCATGAATATTTGCAAAGAAACATTCACAAGACTAAGTAACATGCAGTCACAAGGTTATTTCAGTACTGCCACAAAAAATGCAGCGAAATTCACCTTGATTACCAAAATAAAAAATTCATCTGCAGAAGAAAAGGACCATTATCCTTATGGGCTTCTGCACCGACCACAGTGCTATGCAGACTAGCCACCAATTTCCAAAAACGAACCACTCCTCACTATTAACCCAGGGTTGGAGCATAAGCATTTGTTCTATGGCTTTGCTAACTTAATTCATAATTTCCAACTGTATGCAGTAATCACAAATCCACTATTTTTACTGTAAGAAACTGCTTCATTCAAATCTTAAGGAAGTCTAAGCACTTCGGTACAAGTAACAAGAATTTGATGTAACTTTGGTCGCATATTCTTTGAAAGATGGACTCTCAATAATCCCAAGAAAAACGAATTCCCATGTGACATTTTTGAGATATTTGACAGTAAAATTAGGATAATTTAAAATGGGCTCTTAAGGAGAAATAAAGTTTTTTTCCAGCTAGAGCAGATGTTTTTGACAAGATGTTGTTGAGACGGAATTCATTAGAAGCAAAATTTTGTGACCAATCTAAATATGATCGGGAGAGGGTAAGTCCATGATGAAATAAGAAAGATGTTTGCAAAAGACTGCCTGAAACTGGCAAGATGGCCACCAGGATATACAGACTTTGCCTAAATTATGCAAATCCATATAATGAGTGTCCCACTTTTACATTCATCATTCTGGTTCCAACATATCTTTTGTAGATAAATAAATTCATTTATTTAATATTTACCACTTAGATTGTGAGTATTTAGTCAAGGTGTGTTGTCTAAAGTTCAGTATGCAAAGGTTAGAAGCAGTGTTGGCATTAGTCAAGTTGACTACCATAAATACCTTTAAAAAAATCATATTTCACATTTGCATTGTGCTGAGGTGCAAAATGGCGCTTGCATTTCATTCCTTATCATATTTTTTTTTAATTTTTTTTGGCAACTCTTCTGCATGAATTATAGGTAGCTTGAGTACATCATTTGACTTCATCCAATGTCGCTCATACTACCTTAAGTGTGAAATGTGTATAATAATACAAGAATGTGATGTGTGTGTGAAAAAAAACAGAGAAATTCTGTTCTTTAAATCATAACCAATAGCACAAATGAAGAACAGTATAGAAAAATCAATGTAGGTACAGGCTTAAATAGATTTTTGGTGCATTTCAAGTGCCAATATCACAGAATTTATAAAAATATTGTAAGTTTTACTCAACTATTTCATCATTCTTAAGTAATTTAACATCATTTTGTTAGATATACACATTTTGCGTAGCTATACATCATTCTGCATTAGAGCATAAGGCAAATTTTACCCCATCGTTAAAAGCTAACTTTATTGCTCTGGTAATTGAAAAAGGGGTACAAAATAACATCCGGGGCAAAAATTGCAACGGTAAAATTCTCACTAACACCATTGATAGTAAAAATTCTTGGGACAACAAATGTTACAGATGTTAATGTTTCTGAGTGACTTTATCCACATAATGTCCATTACAGTTTTTTCATCTCAATGCAGTTCAAACCATATTTCATGAAGCATTTATGGACTTTTTCAATCAATTACTATTACTAAGCTTCTGCCAAAGAAAAGGCAAAATACTGAAATTAGCACACCTGATCTAAGGTTACAATTGGATCCATTCAGTTAATCTTCCTCAATTACATATCATTTAGGGTCACTACTCTAAAAATTAAGTTTCCCCTTAACGACTGTTTAAAGACAATTTTTAAATGCTGTCAGCCATAAGGGCTTATCTATTGGTAATTGAATGAAAATATGTCTATATCATAAAGGCTTATCTTAAGGCTTTATCTATTGTACCTACTTTGTTTTTGAGCGGGGACAGTAGCGAACTACGTGTGGACGACAAGCCTCCTTGAACTTGTAGGAGAAGTGGTAATTCTTGAGGGATATGAGCTGGAAATGCTCAACGGCCGCTCTGCACCGGATCCCATAAGCTCTCACTTCAGGGTCATTCTTGTGAGCAACGAGACACTCCATCACACCACCCTGGTCGTAGCCACCCACATAATCATCCTGCAACAATAGTATGTAATTAAAGTAACTTCTTTAGATGAATAGTGTGCCAATCACATTAAATGCAAGTACATAATAATGCCACTATATTATTTTGTAACTTGGGTAAAAATATATGTAGTTTAAACCGCATAATTTATTTCCTCTCACTTATTTGCAGACTTATTAGTGAATGAATAAGGTTTATTTAGGAGTATTAAAATAATACATAGGGTCAGAAGACTTACGCGACAGGAAATGTCTCATGGTATCTTGGAACATTCAAAACTTGCTTATCCACAGAACAAAACAAAGAATTCATTTCAAATAGGGATGGTCGGATTGGATACTTAGTATCCAAATATTCGTGGATATTGCCCTTCACCAGGCACATTAGATCCAAATTTGCTGAGACATCGGATCTGGATCGGAAATTTTAAATTAATGCTTCAGTGAATGCAGTGTCCCATAAGGGGGAGTGGAGTGGAAAGAGTTCTGATCCTCTCTTTGCATGCGCCTTTGCGCTGCGATGCTTGTCTTACCCTTTGTTTACAACTAGGGATGAGTCGATTCCAAATGTCGATTCTCGATTCCACCGATTCTCGGGCACGGAATCGGAATCGAGAATCGATCGCCTTAAGTCGATTCCGATTCCATCGATTCCAGGAAGATAAATGTTTTGAGCATAGACTATAAGGTTGGGGCATAAAGGCTGCCACACACCTAAGCGGCCGCGGTGTCAGCCTTGCCCGCGCGGAGGATACGCCCGGCACGCGGGTGCTGCGACGAAAATACCTAAGAGGCTTCGGAAATATGAAAATGTCGGGAAGAGCGACAAACCGACGAACCCTGAAATGGCGCGTGTTCATGAGCAACTCTCAGAGAAAGAAAAATTGGAAACCACGGGATCGGGAAGCAATGCATGCGTTTACCGCTGGTCACGGCAAATCAAATTATTGCGATTATGAACCATCATCGGAGAATTCATCTGAACCACCAATTTTAAAGTATAATAGATCGAAACATATTTTTTTATTTTCGAATGACATTTGAAGTTTGATCATAATAAAAACGTGCAGAGAGCGAGTTTTCCTGTGAAAAAAGTTTCTTATAAATACGCGCTGAGAGCGGGTTTTTTATAAATGTAACTTTTTTAGACTAACACTCGTATGTGTCAATAATAAAAAAATTAGACCCATTCGCGTTTGTATAGCCCAGTTTCATCAATGCAACCCTTAAGAAAGTTGATACTTGCTTCGCATAAGCCGCTGCGGCCTCCGGGCGGACTCGACAGGTTGCGTTCGGCCGCCACCGCGCACCTGCCAGGCTGCTCTGGTATGTATGGGCGCAATAAACGCTACATTATTGTTTAGCCACCGCAGCTACTGTTATTTTTAGAGATGGTCGGATATGATACCTCGGACCCAAATATCTGCGGATATTGCCCTTCATCGGAAGACATCGGATCTGGATCCGAAATTCTAAATAATAGCTTCAGTGAATGCAACGTCCCATCGGGGTGGAAAGAGTTCCGATTCTCTCTTCGAATGCGTCGTCGCATGCGATTCTTGTCCCACTCATTAACCGTTTTGTTTGAAAGCTCTCGCAGAGGTTACGAGTAGAATTTCAGCCGTGGCCAGAATTTTCAGCCAGAAAACAAAAAAAGCAAAATACGACTGGCACACAGTGTGACTCTTTCCAAGGGATTGAACAATCATCGGAGGAATCTCAGAGCCGTAGGATAATAACCACGTCAAAATTAACTACGTCGCAGATCTCAGAAAACCACCCTCAGCAGTCCACCAGCCCGTGCCTCTGTTGTTTTTTTCGTATCCGAAATCACACGGACCATAAATCATTGTCTTCTAAGGAAAATATCAAATCACACTAAAAAAATTTAAGCGTGTTTCATCCCTACCTCGTCTCACCAACTGACCTTTTTTGGCCTACCTGCTTCAATTCTGCGTTTCTATACGACAAATGCTAGGAAAGTGACTTTCTGGGCCCGAAGATATCTGGATAGTTTCAACAATTAGATGACATGCACGAGATTTAAAAAAGAATCAGACCAAACGAGACGCATTCCTGACGATATTTCTGTTTACTTTTCAGCTCTAATTGAGTGCCACTCAGTTTTCTATCTACAATTAGACTTTACTGATATGCAACATTGTCCAAACAGCACAATTTTCAAAGAAACAATCGCAGAATTAATCCCTCAAACAATTAGAGACGGATTGGAAACGCCAACTACATATGTATATCACGTAGCACGCCCGGCTTTGCTTTGAAGGCAACGACGTCACTGAAGCAAGATCTGACTTCTTCGTCCTTGAATACCTCAGTCGTAGCCTTGTTTGTGAAATACGGAGGGAGTGCGCTCCATTCTCTCTTTAGGCGCTCCTTCCCAGTGGCGTAGCCAGGGGAATGGTCCGTACCCCCCCCCTCGAAATATAAAAACACAATTATTGTCCTTCGAAAAAGAAAACAAAATATTAAAAAATCAGGAATTTACAAAATTTTTCTTTAACAAATTAAGTTTTTCGATTATAAAAAGTGTTAAAATTAGTTTAAAACCTGTTATTTAGTGACTGGTTTTTAAAAAAATTTTCCCCCCTGGTTTTGGATCCCGCCCGAACGAAATTTCTGGCTATGCCATTGCCACTTCCCCTCCACCTCTCCTTTACGAGCTTCTGCTGCCCGCTCCTTCCTCATGCTGAGCGGTTGAGCACCTCGTTGTACGTGACGATAATGCCGTTTTAAATACTGTTAATTGTGTTGTTAATTGCGTAGTTACAATTCAATTTAATGATACACCGATAAAAATGTCTTTCATTTGTTATAAACATTTCCATTCAGATAAGGAGAACCAATGAATGCCGTGTGCATGCACTGTGGCGTAAATTATCGCGAGGATGTGCTAAATCCACTTCACCATACTGAAGCATTTTCGGGTGAAACACAAGTCCGTATGCGTTTAGAAAGTAAAATTCGGGGGAAACGTGCGTGAGGAAAATTTGAATTCAGTTGATGGCAGGGGGGTAGCCAGGAATTTTGTTAAGGGGGGGTCCAAAACCAGGGGGGGGAATTTTTAAACAACAGGGTACAAAGGAGAGGGTTTCAAACTAATTTCAACACCCTTCAAAATAGAAAAAACTTCATTTTTCAAAGATTCATTTTTTTTCAGTTTTGTAATTTCATGATTTTTAAATATTTTGTTTCCTTTTATGAAAGAAAGTAATTGTGCTTTTATATTTTGGGGGGCCCTCTCGCTATGCCACTGGTCAGTGGTTCATCCTAAGATTTTTCATATTTTCATTTCGAAATCCAAGCGTAACAGTTTAGGCCCTGAATATGTAAAGTAGTTTTTAAAAAACAACTTGAAAGCCCAGAAAATTATTTTTTATTCATAAAAAATATTAAAATGTGTATGAAAATCTATAAAAAATTCCACTGATTGTATGTACCCACAATAAACTTGAATAATGACTTTGTTTAATGGCAGGAATTTGTAAATGCATTTGGATTCGAAAATATCCAATTCGAAAGATCTGGCTCCAAAAATCCTGGATCCGTCCATCCCTAGTTATTTTATTCCTTTCAATTCTTAAATTTTAATGACAGCAATTCTACAGATAAATCAAAATCCCACTTGTTAGAAGGAATAAGAATCGATGGAATCGGAATCGAGAATCGGGAATCGATTTGAAGGAATCGGAATTGGAATCGGAATCAAAAAAAAGTGGAATCGAGTCATCCCTATTTAAAACCTCTCATAGGGACTATGCAATAGAATTTAAGCCATGGAAAATTTTATTGTAAAATACAACTTGCACATTGTGACTTTTCCCAATAGATTGAAAAATCATTGGGGGAATCTCAGCACTGTGAGATAATAACCACGTTAAAAGTAACTAGTACATCACAATTTCAAAAAAGCAGCCTCGGCACTCCATCAGCTGGTGCCTCTGATGTTTTCTTATCCTTTCCGAAACCACTCAGACTGTAAATCATAAAATTAATGGGAAAATATCAAGTTACACAAAAACAATGGAAATATGTTTCATTCCTACCCCACCTAACCCACTGACCTTTTTCGTGCTACCTGCTTCAATTCTCTATTTCTGGAGGACAAGTGTTAGGTGAGTGATTTACTGGGCCCGAAGATGTTTCCATAGTTTTCTGCAATTTATGCCAATCCTAGCACAGAAAAATTTCCTATTGTAGGTGCCGGCAGGAAAAGAATAAGCTCTAATTGATTGCCCAAAAGATTTTTAGGCACAACTAGACTATACTAATATTCATCATTGTCCAAAGAGCACATTTTTTCAATATTTAAGCGTAGCATTAGCCTTCTCAAACAAGAGGAGACTAACCGGGAACGTGAACTACATATATCACATCGCTTGCCTGCCTTCGCATTGAAGGTCCCATGCATATGAAGAAATAGCTTGGCTCCCAGCGATTTGAGGATAATGAAGAGCTCAAAGATACAGTCATGGGATGGCTTAAGGCACAGTCGGGAGATTTTTTTGCAGAAGGTATTTCAAAGTTAGATTACGGATATGATTAGTGCCTAAATGTTCGTGGAAATTATGTTGAAAAGTAAAGGAAATTTGTAGTTTTTATTATGTATTTAACAATTTTTTTTGAATCTATTGTTATGTTTTATTTATAAAAAACGGAGGCAACTTTCCGAACAGCCCTCATAGTTAACAGACAATAAAAAATTCGGATGAGGCCAGGGAAGAATGAGCACAAACTAACCTTGCAGAATTTATTTATAAACTCTTTGCACTCAGAGTGAATGATCGGGTTGATCTCAACATGAGCTGCTTCCAACTCAGTGTAGTTAGCCACAGCTGCTTTACAAACTGCACTTAATCTGTAAGGAAGAGGACCAAATAATTATACATAATAACAATACTAGAACATTTGTTTCTTAGATATCAAAAATAAAAAAAATATGAATACATAAGTGATTAATGCAGTAAGAGTAACAAATATCCTGTGTCTTATCTATTGTTAACAAAAATAATGATGTTTCTTTTCACTCACTTTCCGTTCATGCACTACATGTATACAGTGAAACCTCGATATAACGACACCCCACGGTGCACTAATAAACACTCGCTATAACGAATTGTCGCTTTACCGGAGGTGGAGCAAATAATAGCCAATATACCTGTTGCGAACAGATATACAGGAACAGGAGTGGTGCGGCGACAGATAAATATCTTTTCGATAAACGTAAGCATAAATCCAGACAAAAGGCGATGTTTTTTTGCATCACTAAATTCCCTTACTCAAATAACGACTAACTATTCAAACAATTTATAAGCGCCGCACTGAATAAAAATCATGCAAAGCATTGTTTCGTCAATCATTATATTTATCGAACGACAGTTTACCACATAAATTTGATACTGAGCACTCCATTAACTTCATTTCTAACAGATCGCTAGCAATTACAGAGGTTAAGGAGTATTGATGAAAGTCTTCCGGCGGTGAAACCCTCGCTATGGAGAGAGCCAACACCGAAAGGGTCTCGTAAAAACGAATTTTTTAACACGCTCATTATAGGGTCAATTGACGGTGCATCGGCTATATCTCGTAATAGCGGGAGTGTCGCTATAGCCCGTACTCGCTTTAACGAGGTTCCACTGTACTTTATTCTAAAAGGAAAAGGAAGATCTACAATGTACAAATCTAAACTGTGGAAAGTTGACACTGCGATGCCAATAATTTCCTGACTCCATGAATGATACATTTGCCCTTTTTTGATAAGAATATGATTTTCACTGCTGCTAAATTTTTTGCCAAAATTTCTTTTTGTCGTTTTTATTATTAGTTATTAGCAACATGGATTTTGTATCTTTTAAACAAATATAAATGACTACATTGCCTTACAATGTTGCTGAATGAAAGACCTTTGGATGCAATAAATATTAACCAAGATGAGCATAGAAATCAAAAAAAAAAAAAAAAATTACTTTTTTACCACTGTAAATTAAGAAATATCAGTGCTAAATAAGGAACCAGAATATTGAAACACACCTTCAAAAACTGAGCCAAAAAAGTGGAAAGGCCCTTCTGTGTCATTAGTACTATCAATTCAGCTGACACAAATCATAACTAGCCACTAAAATTTAAAAGAAATGTCTTCCTTTCGGAGCTCTTCTCTACATACCTCTCAAGGTTGTCCTGTAGACAGACCATCTCCTCGCCACGCCCGGTTTTCTTCTGACAGAAGTCAGCCAGCTCATCCAAGCAGTTGTCTTCCACTTCGGGCTGCAAGTCAACACTTGAGGCACGTAGTTTCATGACCTGCCGCAGCTGCTGAACACATGCTTCGCTGGGTGAAGCCTGGTGAGGAATCAAGGAGGGCACAGAGGATTAAATTGAGAATAGTGATGGGTTAGTTTGTTTCTTGGTTCCACCTGTTCTTGAGGTTGGAACTGGAACCAAAACAGATGCCAATAAGAAAATATTCCCCAAAAAAATGTAGGAAAAACTTGTTTGAACCCTGCTCATTCCTTGAAAAAGAAAACAAAAGTTTTTTCTGAATCCCCTTACCTTCATGCCACCTCCCAGCCCTCTCTGAGTAAACAAATCAAGGTTACGACCATCCTCGTATCGCATGATTTTTTTCTCCCCATCTGAGGGATTGAATCAGCAATAGCTCTGCTTATAATTGCTCTTCATGATATCTTTGATACCAATTAAATCGAAACTTGAAGCTTGTATGAGGTGAAAGGGCTCCATATTAGCGATGAAAGAAACTTTTTTTATTTCCACAATTTATTTAAAAAATTGAAGCTGTTTCGGCTAATTTATTTAAAAGATTTATGCACTTAAAACTGGAAGTAATTTTTTAAAATAAATGTGGAAGTAACGAAGTGTCTATATCTATGTACTTGATAATTGCATAACAGCCGATACCATCAGTGATATTTTAAATTGTGACAGTAACAATGAAATCTTTCATTGCTAATCTCTTATACCCCTTCCCCTTTGCTTCATGCCTGACAGGAAAAAATGCTTTTCAGGAGTGCAAACAGGGGCATGCCCTACCTGAGGGTCCCGCAAGGGATGGTAGGCATGGCGGTAGAGACATGGAAGTACCATGGCAGTGCCATCAACCGCACCACCAGCACTGTTAGACCGCGTGGTTGAGCAGAGTCGATCTGCATCCTTGTGGCAGTGACGGTAGAGGCCAGGATCCAGGTCAAACTCACGTGACACAAAGTACTGGATCTGCAACAGGGCCTTCCTGCAGAGGTCAGGTAGTTTGTCCTCTCCCAAGAGCTCCATTAGACAAGTCATCACTCTGCAAAGGCCAATGATACTCCATTTAAGGTCTTTTCAAAATTATAATGGGTTTCAAATACAGTGAAACCTGGATAATTCGAAATGTTCTTTAATTTGAATATTTCTCTTGGTCCCAGGCATTTTGTATTCAAACAACGCTAAAAAATCGTGGATAGTTCGAATTTTATTTCGGATAATTTGAATTTGTGGTGTGTCAAATTAAGGTATAAATTATAATCTGCGGCTCAAAATAATTGTGAATCCTTCGGTAAATATGCTTTCCTTACATTAAGTTCTATCAAATATCACCATCAAGCATTAAGTTGATAAGATATCATAGGATAATACACTGTCACATCCATGGCCCTTATATACTGGTTACTAATCTCCGGCTCGGGAGTGTTGCCTGAGATTCCGCTTTCATCCCTCAAACCCCTCACACGCCTCCCCTCAAACACAACTATGGGCACAGTGCGCTGTCACTAGGGGAAATATGGAACTAACTGCACTGTCGGCGGCGGTATATGCTTTCGACAGCACAGTTAGTTCCATATTTCCCCTAGTGACAGCGCACTGTGCCCATAGTTGTGTTTGAGGGGAGGCGAGTGAGGGGTTTGAGGGGTGAAAGCAGAATCTCAGGCAACACTCCCGAGCTGGAATATGTCGGGAGATTAGCAACCAGTATATAAGGACCATGGTCACATCATAGCATAACACATACAAAACTTTAAAACTACAGTAGGTTAACAAACCAGACGTTGCAACCAAAATACACTACGCAGTTGACTGAGAGACCGATAACACTGGAATGCGGGAAAGGGTGAGTCATCGGACTCTACGCTGGCACTCATTTTGTCTAACACAAACCTTTTGACAATAGCATTAGTTCAGACAAAACGACTTTTCGCCAGCTGCCCAGCATGACTGGGTGAAATTCAGGCCGCTTTCAGATTAGACGACTCGCTACGCCACGCCATGTACTGTGCCATGAATGGTGGCCAACATTGAGTTACCTCGTCTGAAAGCGGCTGTGTTTAAGTGTACAAAATTGTTAAGTTAGGCCCACACTTAAGGTTTTCCTGCAATAAGTTATCCAATACCGCTGTCTCCTGCGTCGCGGTGAGTCACTGGAATTCCTGCTCGGCTTTGACGCGTGCCAGGCGCGTGAGCTTATATTTCTGCTCTTTCGCGGCTGCATTAAATTTCTTTCAGCACTTTATTGATTCAGAATATCTAATTCTTCAGGAGAGAAAGCGCATCATTATAGATATTTTGGATAATTTTTATAAATGTGAATCGAAGAGTGAGGCCGTGATAAATTTAATGGCAAATTCTGATGGAGACATCACTACAGTACGTGAAATCACGCAAATGCACGAGACAAAACAAGTCAATTGACCTTGGAATCGTAATGAGAGATATCAAATGAACTTCAGCAGCATTAAACAATGAACACTTAGGCTTTAATAGATTATGATTCATTAGATGTGATTTTTTTGCCAATTCACTTGAAATTTGCAAAAAAAGGCAAAATTTTGTTTTTATTTACCGATTTTGTGTTATTTCGTGATATCAGGTCTCACAAATTTCACAGATCTCTAACCATAATTTCAACAATCCAGGACACAAAATAATGGATGAGATAGCAAATTCCACCTTAACAGTGAGAAAACAAAATGGGAACAGTCTAGATACATTCCACTGTCCCAATTGCTGGCCCAGTTGAAAATGATGGCATAGATAGTTGTACCTGAACCCACTGATGACTAGAGCTAAGGAACTAATCATGTGGGAAAATAAGAACGATCAATATTGCAGTTACACTCTTTCATTGCAATTTAAAGGGGTTCAGAAGGGAAATTTTGGATGGAGGAAAGTGCAAGTGGCAAGATTTTAAACAAAAACTAGGCATATTTGTACAAATGATACATAATAGGTCATTGGCTATTTTAAAATGTCCTCCCTAAAGGTGGCGTGCAACATACCCAGCATCTCCTGTCTCCGCAGCAGGGCAGTGCACTTGGGCTGTAGCTTCACAAGCCTTTTTAAGAACTGGGTCAACAGTCCAGTTCTCTCCAATATCTGCCTCCCTTGCCAGTCCTTCCAGCTGCAACACATGTCAGATGAAAAATTCATCAGAAATGAATGAAAATTATATATATATATATATATATATATATATCGATGGCTAAGTTCTAACAACACATATCTCAAAAATAGCAGGAGAGCAAAAAAAAAACGATTAATATTTGTTACTTGCACACTGAAATTAAAAACCAAAAGTTCATAAAATTGAAAAAGAAGCATTCATTTGCAAACAAAGAATTGTTTTTGCTTGTATTTAATTTTTTTAATGATATTTATTATGCTTGTTTGTTTAAGATACCTGTCTAAAACCAGCTGAATTTGAGATACGTGTTGTTAGAACTGAACCATCAATATACATACTGCATTTACCCATAGAAGCCGCACACCTTTTTTGCAGAAATACAGGCGATAAAATTGGGGTGCATAGCTTACACGAATCCTACAAATTTTAATGTAAGCCACGTTCTATTCTCCCTCAAATCCTTAACATTTATTTCTCCAGAGTTTGGCATTGAAACTAGAAAACCTTCACAGGAATCAAATTTCTAACATTATTTAAGCTTATTAATCTTGGAAACATAAATTTATTGATTTAGCAACGAGTCATGAGTTCCTATATTACATCGCACCCAAAAAGCGCTAGGAAGTTTGTTTTCATCAGGAGCCGGCCCAAAAATGGGTTGGGCTGGATACACAAGGGTGCGGCTTACAGGAGTAAATACCGTATTTATATTTCTAATAGCTAAAATAAAAGAACAATCTTAAACCTTCAGCTGCAGGAAAAGTTCATGTACAAGTTTACTGCAGACTGCAGGAAAAACGATCAACCATTTCTTCTTAACTGCTAGCCCAGGCTCTACTTATCTTTATGGCCTGAATTATTTCTTTCTTAAATGGGACAATAGGCTCACTTCTAAACAAAACTAGTCCCTTCCTCACTTGATAACAGTCACATTCCATTCCCTTGAGGTTCCAACATGCCCTTTGAATATCCTCCCATTACACTCTGGTGACTAAAGGAATTCTTCTCGGGTTTTCCACCGGTTGAGGCTTTCCATGGCCGACGTTTCGAGGCTCGACTCGAGCATCGTCATCAGGGCAGTTGAATGTCGGACTGAGGGTTTGATTCCCTTATATACCCTGCTTGGAGGTCAGGTGTCACGTGATTGGTTGAGGACTGGTCTCTTGGCAGCCAATCCGTTGATCCTTTGGCTTTTTAGAGCTGACAGAACGGGTTTCCAGGTGTTGCTGATGGCATAGCCTCCGTCACGGTTGAAGTTTTTATGGTCCAATCGAATTTCTATGGCCTCCTTTACGACTCTATCCCAATATTTGGTGGAATGCGTCAGGATCTCGGCATCATCAAACTGGATGACATGGTCGTGTTGTATGCTGTGTTCAGCTATGGCCGATTTCTCCGGTTGTCCCAACCTTAGGTGCCGCTATTGCTCCTTCAGCCTAGTTTCGATGGTGCGTCCAGTTTCCCCAATATAGGCTTCACCGCACTCACATGGGACTCGATAGACGCCCGGAGTTTTCAATCCCACTGGGTCTTCGGCTCTCACTAGGTAGTCCCTCAGCTCTCTGGTGGCTCTCTGGTGACTGGTTTAGAGCAGTTTGATGTATCCAAGGGTTTTAATCAATATGGGTAAATATCAACTGATTTCTTAGGTGCTAGGTATCAAATGAACCGCAAATTACTGAGAAACTTCATAAAACATTAGTTCTATAGATTTTGGCAAATAAAATGATGATACCCAATTATAAGAAATTGTCCTACGTAATCTATCAGTGGGTATCGTCCACTATCTGGGCCCACAGCAAATGAATGGGGTGGGGATTACACAGGTTTTTATCTGCTGTGCCTTTCTTGGCACAGAAAAGGCTCTTAACTCCTAGGCAAATATTCCTGCTCAGAGGGGAAGACTTGCGATCTAGCTGCAGTAACTGAAGGGCTTCAACCCAGATGTATAAATTGACGAACATGTGCTAATTGTATGACTGATTGAATACTAAAATATCATGGTAAAAAGGTGAACGAAATCCAAGGAAGCAGGCAGGCATAGCTCCTTTATTCAAGTACATACTTAATGACACACATTTTAAGCCTTTATTCATGCATCCACACATCAAGAAGTTTTACATCATGCGGCACTCAGTAGACCTCCATTTTGCAGTACCACAGGGGAGGAGTTTTTGATGTGGCATATCTTAAAATTAATTACAGTAGTTTTAGCTATACATACTTACTTTTGACACACAATGTAGCAGAAAACCACTCACTCAACTGTTGCACTGTCCTTATAGCTGAATCTACAAGGCTATCAATGGAATTTTCTCCAAAAATTGCTGTAGTGTCATCAGCCTCTAAATTTATGCTACTTTTGGTGTTGTGTGATTAGTCATTAACATCTTTGTCTAGTAGATTAAAAAAGAGCGGTGTACCTGCCATTTATACAAATCCTTGTGGTGTACCTGCCATTGTATTATCTCCTTCTGGCAAACTCTTTTCTTTATTACCTCTGCGATTAGCTTTCTAACTGCAAGGTAACAATTGATCCAGATTAACTCTTCCCCTCTAATCCCATGAAAATTATTTTTTTTTCCAATCAAGTTCCATGGTTCTGAAAGTTGAAAGCTTTGAATTGATCACATATCAAGGCAGCTGTGAGTTGTGACTCTTTCGTTTATTTGGATATTTTTATCATGAAGCCAGTTAGAGCTGTTGTTGATTAGTACTCATTCATTAAACAATGCAATGTTTTCGAAAGGATTCTTTTTTTTGTCCCAGTTAACCAGATGGCAGACCACGAACAACCATTCAAAACACATTTTAGAAGTTAGGAGAAGGAGAAGCTGGTTATGTTGAATAAAAACTTTTGGGCTACGTCGCCACGTCAATTCTTGGGTGGCCCCAGCGTTTCCCGACCGATGCTGATCGCTTTCTCAAGGGATTCTGAGAAAAGAGCAGAATCCCTAGAGAAAGCGACCAGCATCGGTCAGGAAATGTTGGGGCCACCCAAGAATTGATGCGGCGACATAGTCCAAAAGTTTTTATTCAACATGACGTGTACCCACGAAAGTTTTAACCCTTTCTAACCCAGAGATGCTTCTGGGAGAGATCAAATTTCAAGATTTTTGACTTTGAAAACTTGAGAATTTTGCACTCAATCATAATTATTGTGGAAGCTGTATACCGTTATTTATCCATTTTCAGATTTCATCATTAAGACTTACTCCATAACATAATGCGTAGTTTAGATATTTCCTACTTAGAGCTGAATATTAATATGTACCTATTTGATGTTGCTTAGAAGCAACACTAGGTTATCATGGGTTAACGAAGAGAAACTGGTTGTTAATTTAAAATAGTATTCTCAGATACTGTGAGATTGAGGTTTGAAGCTCATAATGGAAACACTCACCGCACGATGGCAAGCCTTGGAGATGCGGCGCTGCCGTCTGTGCGAGGTCCGTGCATTCTCCATAAGACAATGAATCACCTCAGCACCCTCATAGCCGCTACAGACTTTAGCCACCTCAACAGCACAGCCTGACACCACCTCTGGAGATGTATGGTAGTCTTCAAGCAGAAAGCGTCTGTGGGCGACCATACCGGAGCGACAATCAGGGGACACACTGCTTCCTGTCAAGCAATTATATTAATATTTATTGAACATATGAACAAAATTTTGTGGATGAGATACCACCATTAATTACAGCATCCTCCCAACTATCTCGGCTAATAATAGGGAGAGGCAGCATGAATAATCAGAAAACACGAATAATTCAAATTTTCACTTTAATTTCTTGTAATTTTTATCATACGTAAATCAATCGATTCATTATTATGTACGCACATTTTATGTTATTTTAGTTTGATTTTCTGAATCACCAGCAGCTATCTCTTCCCAGCTGCAACTTTTTTTGTTATGTTAACGTGATTGCACTTGTATTCTTACTGCTCCGTGTAATACATAGTTTCCGAAAACCTCGCATCCATGGCTGCGAAATCAAGGATTCAGAAACATGGTTTGCACGAACACTTCAAAAGGACAGCACGCTGTTCAAAACTACTCTTTCAGGCACCACGCTACATGTTTGCTTCTCGCACAAGTTGCCTGGGACACAGATCCATTATCACCGAGCGTGGTCACACACCACAATGCTCGGAAAACAGGAACACGGTACTCATCGCCCAGCAGTGGTTATAGGAAACCAGGGCTTAAGGCAAACTGTCTACACAAGCAATTACCTGACTATGGCTCATGCTATCTCTACTTCAACTTCCCTCGCTGCCTTCACGTCTTCTATTTCCTTCCTCTCCTGCTACTAGTCACGGCATAAACATGCCTGAGTGCGACAAAATTTCCAGTTCCCCTCAACCGTATGCGAGTCCAGGGCATTAATTGCATGTTTGCGATATGAAATATACGTGTAATGATCGCAGATAACATTTTTCTTCATTTGTGATTCGTTACCATTCAAGAATCTTCGAAAATTATTCTTGAGTTTTTTTTCCCACCGCTGATCATCATCTGCAATGCTAGATCAGACGTCCAAGTAAACTTGAAATATTCCTTGTCAATAAGTAAATAAAATAATTCCATTTTACCATGAGAATTCTAATGGAAATATTAGGCTTGGTGTAGCCATGCATTAAAATGCGAATATCCTGCTGCTCTTGTGTCCGATTTTATTTTTTTACAAGGAAAACATCAAAGGAGTATGAACTCATGCATGGATAATATGATCCACAACAAGGATAAGCCGCACCCTGATGATCGGGAATGTGCTGTATATAATTATTGGCAGTAATAATTACATTTATTTCTTTACATTAAGTTTCTAGTGTATCAGTCTATCTCCTTTTTGGACCGGTCACACTTAAGGGTCTATCTCATTCGTATCAAGTGCAACAGGAATGGGGTTTGGAACGTTTGATGTAGAATCTCTGCACACACATTTCAAACTTGGTCCCAGGACTATAGCTTGACATTTCGTAATAAAAACGTGCAAAATTGGACCAAAAACAGCCTGCCCATAAAGTGGGAGACAACATTGGCAAGCCATTAATTAATTCCTGTCTGCCCACGGCAGTGGTTCTCCTTTGCAAAACTCTAGCAACCAGCAACAGGTGCAACACAATTACCAGCAAGAGCGCCATAACGATAGGCAACAAGGCAATGATTGGTAGCACAGCAGAGTCAGCCTGGCTGTGGAAGAGGCAGGTTGGGATTGTTGGTTAACATCTTATTTCAGCTGTCACACCTACCAAACTGGGTATCCACAGTTTTCAAAAAATATACTTACCCTACAAAAAATCTTCCGATGAAGAAAGACTTTCTGGAATTAAATGCTCCCTTAAATTAACCTCCTATCATTCATTCAGTTTTTACACTAGACTACTACTAAAATCATACGGTAATTTTGAATTTAAGAATAAATATAGACAGGGGCGGATCCAGGATTTCTTTCTGGAGGGGGCACAAGCAAGGCTGTATCCAGGATTTTGTTGTGGGTGGGGCACAAGGATACCTCGCAAAAAAAAACAAAACGAACGAAATGATAATGGGACCAGCGGGTATTAAAAATCCTGCATATTTCATAAAGGTCTGAGGGGGAGGCACATGCCCCCGTGCTTCCCCCCCTAGATCCATATATCCTATCAATCATCCTATGAATGTATATAACAAATGAAAAATATCAAAAACTAAGTTTTTCAGCACCCTTAGGAAGATTCTTCTCGGCCAAGGTGACATCCATAAAGAGTTTTGATGATGTGTCTTAATTTACACATGTAATACATGCATGGCAGTAATTTGAATACTGACAAGGGAGGATTAAGGTCATTGTTTGGGGTTGATTATTTACTGTCTAGGTGGGATGCAATTGAGGTTATTTTTTTATTTTTTCAAATTTTATTCCCAAACCTCCGAATACAGCTCTCATAGGCCATTTTAAATCGGGGTATTCAACAAAGTCAACAATGAAACGTAATCGAACAACCATTCCCTGGATAAGGGGAACTAACCCAGGCGGGACTCGAACCCGCGACCTCATGTTTGGCAGGCGAGGACTTTACCCCGCCGCCACCGAGGCCGGCAAAGTCAAGGGGCCTTACCATGCATGTGTATAAAACAAGTGGGAAAATTTAAAAGGATTAAAAAAAAACGTGACTGACAAGACAAAAAACGTTATAATGTGTCTGAGGTCTGATATACCTTAAAAAGAGGCTTTTGGAAATTCATCAATTATTTTAAGACATAGTTTGTTCAGCTGGTGAAATTATAACCTACATTGGAAACCCACCTTAACCTTTTGAGGTCCAACGTCGAGGCTGGCTTGACAAGTCTAGTGCTACGAGCACTATGCTTGTCATAGCATCGAGTCTAACTTCGAGTTGAGCTCGACATCACAAGGCAAAGCGATTTATACAAGGGCAATGTTTCAATAGATTACCTGATTTGCTGTCAACTAGATGTTAGACCTGATGCTACGACAAGCCTAGTGCTCGTAGCACTAGACTTGTCGTAGCCTCGACATTGGACCCCAAAGGGTTAAAGATTACCAGTTCATCAATTTTTCCGGAAATTATGGGGGGATTCCTTCCCATATAATCTACAATTGAATACTGATAAACTCTTGGCAGTCACGTTTTTTTAATCCTTTTAAATTTTCCCACTTGTTTTATACACATACAGTGAAACCTCGATATAATGACACCCCACGGTGCACTAATAAACACTCGCTATAGCGAATTGTCGCTTTACTGGAGGTGGAGCAAATAGTAGCCAATATACCTGTTGCGAACAGATATACAGGAACAGGAGTGGTGCGGCGACAGATAAACATCTATCCGATAAACGTAAGCATAAATCCAGACGAAAGGCGATGTTTTTTTGCATCACTAAATTTCCTTGCTCAAATAACGACTAACTATTCAAACAATTTATAAGCGCCGCACTGAATAAAAATCATGCAAAGCATTGTTTCGTCAATCATTATATTTATCGAACGACAGTTTACCACATAAATTTAAGACTGAGCACTCCATTAACTTCATTTCTAACAGATCGCTAGCAATTACAGAGGTTAAGGAGTCTTGGTGAAAGTCTTGGTGAAAGCGGTGAAACCCTCGCTATAGCGAGAGCCAACACCGAAAGGGTCTCGTAAAAACGAATTTTTTAACACGCTTATTATAGGGTCAATTGACGGTGCATCGGCTATCTCTCGTAATAGCGGGGGTGTCGCTATAGCCCGTACTCGCTTTAACGAGGTTCCACTGTACATGGTAAGGCCCCTTGGCTTTAAGACTTAGATTCAGTTTTCTGGTTCAACTCTGCAGGACCACCATGCATCACATCACTGTACTGACAACTCATCACATGCGCTTACCATTGCGTAAAGCACCCTCCAAACAGAGGAGAATGTGGGCCAGCCGCACGTCGAGGGCCTCATCGGGAGCTGCATGAGGCCTTCGCCTTCGGCAGTGGTTCAATCTCACATCATCACGACATGCACGAGTGAAACCTTTACTGGCCTTGTAGTCACGTGCCACCAGGCCCAGCCGACGACTCAGTTCGTTTGCACACTGAAAAGAGGATTAAGTGACGTTTGCATTAAAATCCAGGTGTGCCCATTGCCATGAGTTTAAAGGCTCATTCACCAATTTCATTTTATCAAAGGAACTTGAAAATTGAAGGGCCCTGTTATTCCATTTTTCAATCCCTTGTCTAAGTATTGAGAGAACAGAGAGATGGCTCTTATTCACAGGTTTATTATTGAAAGTATGACGCCTTTCGACCGTCGGGTCATTATCAAGTACAACTGTGCTGGGCCTGGTTTGTACTTGATAATGACCTGACCTTCGAAACGCATCGAACTTTCAATAATATACCAGTGGAAAAGTGCTATCTCTGTTCCATCAATATTTATAGTATGTCATTCCACTATATCTCGCCTGCTTCTGTTACTTTTAATCCCTTGTCTAATTAATAATCTACGTACTTCCTTGCAAGATGTCTTAATGGGCATGTTGCACGGACAGCAGTAGTAAAAAATAAAACAGAAATGTACATAAAAAGTTTATTGAAATACTTTCAGAGAATGGAAATTACCCATCCTTAATGGAAACCAAAGTTGAGAACTTGTTACTCCCAAATTATAGCTATTAATAACCTAAGTTTCCATTAGGTATATCCAGCAGAAAAAGAGCTGTCCACAACTTAGTAAAATTTGTGCATAACATTACTGTAGTGCTGTGGTGTTTTGTTCTTGTCAACATAATTATCAGCATGCCACATCTGATAAGTGCATTTTATCAAAAACACAAGCATAGGCATTGGATTTTTATCAATGGAAATCAAGTTCAGTATTCACTTACCAAGAGGTTGAGCTACTGGCATAGTCAGCAGCCCAATCCTCAAACCACTCCACTGACATACTCCCTAAAACATTTAACTTCCCTGTGTGACACAGTGACTGCATGGGCACATAACAATATAAATGATAAACATGTGGAGACAATACATTTGAAGCTGATAGTCGCTTCTCAGAAAGAGCAGGGAAATCTCACCTTCTTGCCTACACTCTTGTCCATTCTTTTGCGCATGAGGCAAGTGTAAGCATCCACATTCTTATCGCTGTCTCGACACAGGTGATTGTACTCTGCATAGCACGCCTTGTACAGCTGTCGGTCCAACTGCACATCTTCTGCTTGCAGTTCTGACAGTTGCATGATTTGTGCACGGCAACGCTCGTCGTGCACTTGGTCTAACTTTAGCTGCAAGCACGCTAGTGTCCCCCCCTTCCAAAAGAGAAAGAAAAAAAGGTATCAACTGCATGGAGTGCACTTTATGATCCTCAACTAATGATAAGGACTTCAATCATCTTACACTTAAAAAAAAACCTCGACAAGCAACACCACCGCAAAGATTTATTCAAGGAATGGGTTACCATCTGCCTTCTCATTATACTGTACAACAAATTGATTTGCAGTATGATCTTAGGTTTTCCCAGCGTCATCATCCTCAGGGAATCTTCCGAAGTCATTCATTCATCAATTCATTCGGAAGATCCCCTGAGAATGATCAGCAAGACGCTGCTCAAAACGTCGGGAGACATGGACGACATCAACCGGTGGAAAACCCAAGAAACTTTTCTGCAGATTGATTTGCAATTTTCTACACGTATTTTTTTGTCATTTTATTCTAAACTTTATTCCAATTTTATAAAAGACTAGTTTCAAAACACTGTACCATTTCACAGTCAAAAATGATAAGGTATATTGAAAATAGTCCTCGTTTAATTGTTTCGAAAAAGTGGAGAATTGTAAATCATTGTAAATTTAGAAATTTCTCAAAATACTTCTCTTCACAATGTAGAATGGATAGAAACCTATCCCACAGTGAAGACTCAGATTCAGTTTAGGGAAGTTTCATCACATGCATGAGAGAGGACTGGCTGAGACAATACCTCCCATGACACTTCATTGCGGCTGCAGTCCAACTGCTTCACGTCTGCCTCACAATACTTTGCCAAAGGGCCCATCATTTGGATGAAATCAAATAAAACTAATTTCTCAATCTTCTGGATAAATAGTCTGCAAAGAAGGGAGACATGAGTTAATAATTGGGCATGGTCATTTCCATAGTCTGTTATTCACCATATATTTCCCTTACTATGTATTATTATTATCATTAAAATTGTTACAAGTAGGCCATTGGCCTGGTAGTAACATGTACACATGATGAGAAAACAATAGAAAACATTGAAAAAGCAATAGAAAACATTTTAAAAAACAATAGAAAACATTACAAAAAGCCCTTTGTCCCTACTTCTTCAACCGCTTTTCAAAACTGTAAATTTTTCGGGAAGGACTCAAACAGTTTAGCTGGTAGGTCGTTCCAGTCCCTTATGGTCCTATTCAAGAAGGAGAACTGCTTCGCATTTGTCCTTTGTGATCGGCACTTTATCTTGAACTGGTGATCATTTTTTCCAACAAGGCTGGGTTTTGATATGTCCTTCCCAAATTCTTTCCATGCTTTTTCCCCTCTGATTATTCTTAACATGCCACATAGCCTGCTTCTTTTCCTCCTCTCCTTTAAACTCTCCCACCTTAGAACTCTGAGCATTTCTGAAACACTTTCTGTTTTTTTTATGCTTTCCCAACACATACCTAGCAGCTTTTCTCTGCACCTTCTCCAATTTCTTGACCTCTCCTTTAAAATGAGGGTCCCAGACAAGAGATTATCAAAATCTCAATTTAATAAAAAAGATGTTCCTAACTCTCATGCATCCTAGGCCTAAACTATTTAAAAGTTACTGTCATAGTGTGTTAAAATCAGTTTGCACTCTTAAGTGAACCTCTTAATAGGGCTCTATTCATGAAAGAATATTTTAAAATAAATAAGAGACATGATATTGGAAAAATATTCACATTAATTTACAGCATCTTATTTGACTAAAATGAACCACAGGTAATATTTTTAGCAGAGGCCAAAGTCTTTCCTATGCACCTCATCAAGATTTACATTTTTTTGTTTCTGTACCATTTTCCTGGACTGCAAAACATTCATTATGTCCACTATAGAACTTGAATTATAATCAAATCAATTAAAATGTCTACCTCTTGTTTCAAAATTCAGCACAAAATGTCAGGTTGATACTACAAGCTTTGAAATATTTAAACAATTTTTAATGAGAGCCAAAATTTTATCCACATAAAGTGAAAGCTGCTACAAATCCCTTACAATTTACCAACACATTTGGATAACCTAGCGCTTGAGATTGAGAAATAACAATGTTTATGTAATTTTAAATGTTCAGTTAACTTACTAATCCAAAAATAATAAATATTGGTGGTTTTAACAGTTTATAATTGAAGGTATAGGTGATGTAACTACAGTCTGAAGCAGTTATCACAATCATAGACTGGTACAAAAGGCTATGGCATGTATTTTTAATGGTGCAAATGTTTTTTTTTTATCCATTCATGAGGGGCCACTCAATTTTATACTTTGATTAGTAAGGTAGATGTGTAGAAAATGAAGTAAAAGCTCGGGCCAATTTTGAGATGGAGCATTTGAAAGAAGTCCATTCACAATAGGGTGGTTTCCTATTATTTTTTTATTGCCTATATCGGAAGATTATTACTCCTGGAGAACGTATTTCACGCTTTTAGATTTTTAAATGAAAACATCTATTTTTCGCGATTAAATGAAAAGTGAAAAATTTGAAGCGCGCGAAAACGCGACGGGTAAGGAAATCTCTCCGTGTGACGTATTTCTGGTTCCCCCTCCCGCCTTGTGAGGTGACCTTGATCGAGGCTCTGAGCGCTGATAGGACGCAGGATGCTAGAGGGTAGCTGAGTACCTTGCTGTCTGGTAGCGCTTGGCTTAAAAAAGGTTTATTAATATGTACCTTATCAAACGAAGAAAACTTTCCGACCTTAGCCAGTTTTAATAGGTGATTATTAAGACATGTTTCCCTGAGCTCTGCGCCTCATGCATGCATTGGTAATCTCAGACGATGTATAACTCCTATCTTCTCCTATAGAAACTAGGTCCATGTGACGTCACGTGGAGTGGCATCGCATGGGCGCCAATCTGGCCCTTTTCAAATAAGGATAAAAATGGAGCATTGCCATTCGTCTAAACCGGTATTTCTAAAACGAAATAATTTGTATATTATGAATACAGTAATTGTGGATAACAAATCGCAATCAATGCCTTTCGGTTTCTTTGATGAAGGAAACTACCCTATTTTAACATTTAAATATAGCTGTAATACAAAACAGAATTTAATAATTTTTTTATACATTAAGTGTCTCACGAAAAGTGTTAGCTTTGCAATAAGCCTTGAGTCATGGCTCTACAACAATAAATACAACATGAAATAGAGGAAAAATATATCTTTCAAGGCACAACTTTTTGGCAAAAAGGAAAAGAAATTAAAATGTTCAAAAATTTGTCTCCAGCAAAACAGCCATGGGATATTTAGTTTGAGGTGAACATAGACTCATACAGAAGTTTTCATTAAAATCGAAGACCCTAAGGGACCAATGTTTGTTGAATTGAAGTCGGATGACTCACGTGTATTTTCTTTAACACAATAAAGCAAGATTAGCGCTTCATGTGCTTTGGTTCCATAGTTATCAGCATAAATGTAATTTTCCATTCTTTACTCCGAGGCTTGATGGAACTATGTTCAAAGAATCATAACTTTCTGGGGGTTAGGTTCATAGCTTAATTAAAGCTGTAACAGTTCATAGTAAGGGTATTACTCCTTCCACGTAAATAACTTTTAGAGATACAGGTCACCTGACGTGATTTTGCAAAATCTGCCTCATTTGAGATGAAAAGGCCCCGTATTCATCAGTAGCCTGTCCCATTCTTGAACATGGTTCTGAGGTATAGTCACCTTTTTTATAGGAACGTACATGAATTTGATTATAACCCCATGTTTAATGACTTTGTGTTAACATGCCCTCTCTTCAATTACTTAGAAATCAAGCACATCCGATATTCACTGCACAATTATTGCTAAATCAAACCTAGGTACATAACTTCGACCCAAACTCCCATGAGCCAAGAATAAAATCACGGATCTACTTGTTATGTCTCTCCTAATGCTTAAGGTCTGTTTACAAGTTACATTAACACCTACGAGTTAATGTGCGAATCATCAGTTTTTGAGGGTCCAGGGGAAGTCCCCCCTCCAATTTAAATGGCAATTTGTCCAAAAAATGTATGAAACCTATGCATTCAAGTACAATGAAAACAAAAACATCAAAAGTTTAAATAAATCTCAATCTTGTATAATGCTTAAAATGTAGTTTTCAGAGGCAAATTTACATATTTTCCAAAAACACTTAGAGGCTATGGAATATGGTTTCACCGGGGTGTTCCATAGTCCTTAAACCCCCAGCAGGATTGCTGGTCTTCCCAACAGAAAACTCTAAACTTTGCCCATGGTGTAGTTAAGATTTCTATGAAATATGCAATTTCTTATCATTGCAGACAATGCAGTTTTTATCAACATAAAAAGTTACTATATGTACATTGCTAGTCAAGGGCTTGTTGATTTACTTTGCTGGAAGTTACTCTACCAAAGGTTGAGAATAAAACCGAAGTAAGAGGGTAGAATCTGATCTTTATTTTCCCAAACTAATAGCTGACGTTAGTCCAGTTACGCGAAGACTTAGTCTATGGATTGCTGCTATAATATTTTTTATCAGGTGTGAATGCATGAATGATTTTGGTGGACCCGATCAGAGCATGTACAAATGCATGAATCAAATAAGAACAGCTTCCACTTTCTTTTCAAGCATTTTCACAAGTTGGGTGCTTACATGGAGCATTTTCATGTTCATTCACTTAGACGTTTAGCACTCGTACATTTAGACATTAACTTCTATGGGTTAGTGTACTGTGTAAACAGGCCTCAAGAGCCTTGCATATCTTCTTCCAATTTATGAATTGGAAACGCTAGCACAGCCTCATTGATGTAGGCCTTTTTATCCCTTGGAAAAAAATTATATCTTGATATAGACTTAAATCATTTCTCGTGAGAGAAAGGACCAAGACACCATTATACCAGTCATTAGTATTATTTTGGATAGTTGGAATACATTTTGTAAAGCAGTCATTCCTAAAAATGCAGTACATTTGTTTCTGTAATTTTAATCATTTCGGTAAAACATATTTCTCATCATTGGAATTAAAATAAATTAATGATACAATTTTTTGATGAACTGAATGTGACAATAAATAACCCCCTCAATGATTTGTTAACTTATTTCATAAATTTTTGATTAAAGAGTTTGTATTTTTCATACTAAAAGAACAGCGGAACCGTTAAACGCATATATTAATGTTATATCTATTGTACTTCTTACAACACGAAATTCGACAAAAATTTAGGTATCCAAATAGCCTTACTTGCATCTGGGATTGTGAATGCCCTCCTTATACTCCAGCATACATGACAAAATCGGTGACACAATGGGCGATGGGGAGGACTCCGGAAAAGCTGATCGAGAGACACATTCCGATAGATTCTTTTCCTTCAAGTCTGCAGAACAATGCAACTGCAACGCCGATCGAAGGCTTTTGCCTTCAAGGATTTCTAAGGAATGAGCCCAAAGGATGTTACGGCAAGATTCGTTGATTCTGTTCACCTTGCTCATCTACAAAGGAAAATGTGTGTAATCAGTAATTAGAACTTCATTTAAACATTTAGATCCAAGAGCTTCGACAAGCAGCCTTACGTCATTGGAAAGAATGCAATCCAAAACTATTAAGTCATCCGCTTGAACATACTGTTTGCACAGTTCCTCAACCACCGGCTTACATTCTCGGCTTTCTATCAACTTCTCGTTTCTTGGGAGGCTTCTACTTCTTCTCACTGGATTTAATTGGATTTCGTTTATCTTTATGTTGTCCCTCAAACAGTTAACGCACTCGAAGTTATCAACATCATGCTGAGCACCATTAAAAACACTATTTTCCATTTTCGAAGGAACGATTACCAGACAAAGGTAAATTATGGCTGAATACCGGTTCATTATGCCCATAATTATTGACACCCACAGTTACAATTCACAGCTGACAGCACTCCTAAAATTATCAAGGAGCATAGATATTCTATACTCCTTGCAATTACTGACCCGATTTACCTAATGCATCACAACAAAAATGCCAAAAAATCTCTTTTTACAAATGACATAAGTATCTCATTCCTGCCGCTTTAAAGCAAGAAACCTAAAATGTTAACACCATCTCCCTCTCCGTTACGATCCCCTTTGTGTACATAACACGCCAGTAGATGGGTACATGCGCCGACGTGCGCTTCGCCGCCCACTGATGTGCTGATGTCAAAAAAAAATTTCGTCGGGCGGGTGGTGATCGTGGAAGATGGTGGAAGATGGCGTGACCGCGTGACGGCGTGCTGCCGCCGATCGTGGACCATGCTGGACAGCTCGGGGACCATGCCTTCGATTTAAGTAATACCTCCGCTTCTTTTACCACGTCATTACAACCATTAAGAGTGGGTGTTAGTTCTATTGGGTAAGTAATTATTTATCTGTAGTTTTGCGTAACTATTTCTATTTGTGTGATGCAATTCTTTTATTAACGCTCCGTCCCGATTGGTATTCGTACCATGGTAGATGGTTTCCTGAAACAAGCTTTCAAGTTTTTCTCAAATCTTGGTACATTATTTTGTGGTCTTTTGTGTTATTGGCAGTTAGTGCACTGAAGTCATTGAAGAAGAAGTTAGGCATTTATTACGGCTTGCAGGGGGTACTATTTTCTACCCCACGACTTCCCATGCCTTTGTATTATTTTCCATTATGTCATCATTTCCATCGCAAGAATTCCTGGTCTGAAACCATCCTCATTTTCTGCTTTTTTCTGTGCATTTTATACTTCTGATCTATTCATTTTGTTACATATCTTTCCTTTATGTCTTTTTCCTCTTCTGAACTTGTGTTTCAATTTGCACCCTTTCTTACCCCTAATTTTTGGCATTCCTTTCCCTCTTTAGTCACTCATTAACGACTTCTCCATGGCATACTGCGACCATACTTCCCTTCTCATGAAACCGTTCCATTACATACACTGCCTTTTCGCCATACCATTTTTGCCTCCTTCGTATCCCACCTTGATACACACTATGTATGGTAATTCACATGTTTTACTTATGCACCCGAGAGGTTTGCTAGTTAAGTAGTTTTGCGAGGGTTGTTGCCATGTTTTATTCTAATTGTAATAATATACAAGTCAGGCATGCTCTTGATTTGTGTCGGAATCTCTCTTTCCCAATCCAGTGCTAATTATCTTCACATTATATGCTTTCAATACTCCTTATCTAGTAGTATCTATATCAATCCTGTTGCATTGGTCGCTGCATTCTTACATTTCTCCTATCCATTATCCTAATGATTTCCTACATGATCTATAGTTTCCTGATCCTTCTGCTGTCTATACATCAAATTTATTTCTCGTTCACATTTACTTTTAGGTAATACTTTTAACCCTTCCCATCCTTGATCTACTGTCTCCTTGCTCCCTATATAGCCTATGTTAGTTTGTTTGCTAATCAAATGACTTCCCTGGGATTAAAATAGGCATTTCTAAATTCTATAACCTGCGTCCAAAATGGCATGTGTGTTAGTAGGATCTCCTGGAACGTATTCAGTGTGTGTTTGCACAATTCATCACAATGTAAACCTATTCCTTCATACCTGTAATATAGGAAACAAGCCTGGACCTAATTGGTTATTTAGTATGTTCTACTCATAACAGGGACTGTATGCTGTGACGTGGCTTTCAATGTCATTCACGTGAAAATTAAAACGCTAACTTCTGAAAAAGTTTGAATGTTACCCTTGAGGTGAAGTTTTATACAGTCAGTGGATTTCCAGTGACAGATCTCCACTGGTTAACTTCACCGTGAAATTTGATGAGTATTTATCAAGTTCAATTGAAAGAGTGGAAAAAATGGTGCCCCTTCCATTTTTTTATGAAGGCACAGGCAAACTACTTTAAGCAAATGAAATAAAATATTGGACCCCTTGAAGCAGTTGTTCTCCTTGACTTTAGTGAGAACTTAACCTAGATGAGGCATAAGGGTATCACTGGACAAGTGATAGTTGTACAGTACGCCCTGTTTTGATTAATACTCAGGATCACCAGAAAAAATGGCTAATTATTTCCAGCCTATGCATCTTATCAGATGATTTGGAGCATGATATAGCTTTTATATATGAAACCCAGGGATTAATTTCTTAGTTCGTTAAAGAATGTTTAGCATCAGTTAAAAAAGTGAATTAATAATGGTTGTGGAGGGCAGTATAAAGGCCGTTTTACACGGTACACGGAATTGCGCAGTCTGACGTACGTGTGAAGGTGCAATCAAAATTGCGTCGTGTAAAGCGGTGAATTGCTAGAACACATGCAAGAATGCGTGGATGGGAGACGGCAAAATAGCCCCTGTTCCAATTTCGTCCATGCATTCACGCAATTCCACGCCATTTTAGAAATAAATGCAGCTCTAACCTGCGCAATTCCGTGTACCGTGTAAAACGGCCTTAAGAACTGAAAATTTTTTCTCAATGTTTGCAACCATAACCATGACTTCTATTTAAGGGCATCATAGACATTCTTTGCTACAAGCCATGGAAAATCCCCATGTGATAGCATTAGTGGTACATTAAAGCTTTTGGTTGCCTGAGAGAGCCTTCAGAGATGTTCTGGAGATACCTAAAACTCTGTGGAAAAAATGACTTCTGCAAGTCTGTAGTTGAAATCTGCAACTTCTGGTTGATTGAAAAGGAAAATTATGATTTTAGTTATTTCAGAAACCCAATAACAGCTTCATTCCTGATTCCACTAACAAGGAGAGGTCGCCAAAGTGATGTTCGGGATCTGAATGACGATGTTATTTCCTGAAACAATATAGGCAAGGTAGAAAAAGTGTCACGGCTTTCTTCCACATAGGCCCGGGTTCGAGAGATATCCGCATGTAAAGATTCCGCGCACCATGACTTCCTTCGACTACTTCCCTCGTACAGCAAACGGCGTGAGACATTTGATGTATACGTTCGGGGTTCAAGTCCCAGTGTGGTCAAAAAATTTTCTTCCTTATTATGTTTTAAAATCATTGCTATAATTCATTCCTATTCGTTTATGTCAGTTACTTTGCTATCTTTTATTTTTATATTAGTTTCCGAATTTTAAATAGTATTCCGAATGGTTTCCATTTCCACCCGCGCTATATCTTTGGCGGGTAAGATGTATCGCCAGGGTGAGGTGTTGGATTTAATTGCTCTACGCACCTTCTTCCTTTCCTGTGTCTCTCCGGTCCTAGAATACTGCAGCCAAATCTGGTCTACGGCCCCACCTTCTTTATGAAAGCTCCCAGAAAGCCCTTTGAATTTTTTTTTCCTTTCTATTGTCCGCTACCGCCACTTGCCTTTTCGTAACTTCTCCCTCAATAAGATTAGATCCTCTCTTGGCATTGCTACTTTAGCTAATCGCCGTATCCTCAATGACCGGAGACTTTTCTTAAATATTATTAATGGCAAATACAGATCATCTGACCTTCTTTCTTTTTTCTGCTTCTCATTCCTTCGCGCACGATGAGGTCGAGTGGCCTATTTCATATTTTCACCCCCCCCGCCTTTCTGTCTCAAAACGTTCTTTTCTATTCAGACTTCCTCCTTCCATTAACTCCTTTGCCGAATGTGTTCCAAATTTGATTCTTTTTTTCTTACCTCATACATCTTGCTCCATCACTATCGTAATTTGTCCCCTATTCCTCACACCACCCGATAAAATTTACTATTCTTTGTTATTTATTTGTAAATACTGTTGAATATTTTTTGTTCATTAATGGTTACGATGCTTTATATTATTAAATTGTTTCTCCTGTTATTATTTATCCTCTCTAATTGGCCTCGTGCTGTTTTTGGACTGGATTAAATAAATAAATATATAATGGGGAACTTGCATGAATTTTTTTTATTTCATAGGCGGACAGAAAATTATTTTCTGAATACAACAAAGAAAACCGCATGTAAATCTGAGATTTCCTTCACGAGATATTTAATGATAAATATAACGAATTTTAAAGCGCGGGAAAAACTCCCTCACCCCCCAAGCCACTGCCGACGAAGCCTCGATGACGTCAAAGGTGCCTAAACATCACGCGAAGCTATTGTTGTGATTGTTTGTAATAGTTGCCAGCAGTTGTGAGAGCTTCGTTTGTTAGACGTGTTGATTATTTTATATTTAAAGATAAATATCCGACGATAGAGGCTTGGAAGCCCTCGTATTTTGCATTATTTATAATATTAATATCTGAGTAAGGGCTTAAAATATAAAACTGGAGCAGTTAAACCAAAAATTTGATAATACCTAAATAACATCGTTGTAGGAGTCTGAGCCACGGCCATTGGAAGGGGGATACGTTAATTGTAAGTTGATGTTATCGACGGCATATCATTCATTTAAGTATGTAATTAGAACGATTTTGATGTTTGCTAATGTCCGCTTAGCTTTTATATACAATAACTTCATCCGTTTATTCGTAGGTACCGGAGAATTCGTCGTTTAGGACTGTCTATGCTTGTATTATGGGGTGAATTCCAGTCAATGCAACTTTTGCTCGCTGATTGGAGACATCTAGGAACATTTTTGTGCCAAAATAGTGTTATTTTCAACGTGACATCTCCCGTTAAGCTACTGCTAATAATCAAAGTGCCAGTGGTTGTAATGCACAAAGTTTGACAAGGTTGAAAAATATCGGCCAAGAGTTATCAGTGTTCCATCGTGATTGAATTGTAAAAAGTGCTATTACGCTATCGATAAATGTCTAACAGTAGTGTAAAAATTGTCAGTGGCGTGCTAATCTCCGTTGTTCACCGTAGATATGACATTTCACGATCACGCTATTGAAATAAAAACTGTGTGTGAAGTTTGTTATTCCATTATTTCAACGAATAGTAGTGAGAAATGTCACCTGTGTCACTTGTGTGGGCTTATTTAAGGGTTTAAATCAGTGAATAAATAGTTGTATTCATCATAACGAGTTCTGTTATTGTAAGTTGTACGTGATGAATATAAGAGTGTGATAGTGACATCCAGTTTTTGATAAGAGTATTTGCCTATTTCCCACTATACTTTTATGGTACATGCTAGTATATTGTTTATGGATTTACCTATGTTATTGAAATAGGTTGTAGCTTGTGTGTGTGTTGGCAGCGGAACCGATTCACATGTGCATTGTGTGCAGACTGTTTTGCTGTGAATTCGTACCGTAGGACGGATAGGACTACCTTCTCCGTTAATCCAGCGTTGCCAAATTCAACAGCACAGCTTACTCTAATGTCAACAGCACAGCTTACGATCGTTATCCTCCAGTATTACAAGTTTCTTTTACAACTCGATTTGCCGCCGACGTATAGCAATAATTTGTCTTAAAAAATTCCATGAGGGTCGTGGCATCAATTTTTGGTGTCCTAAAAAAATGCTGGTGTCCTAACACCCCATGCCACACGCCTTTTAGGCGGCTTGCGGGGTATTATGTAGACGTACATGAATTTCAGGTGTACTATTTGAACGAGTAGCAACGTTATCATCCATTTTTCTGATAACCAAAACACACGAAGTGAAACGCTTGTATTTCATCATCCCGATGCCGCATTATTAATATCCCAAGTAATAACCGAGACACAATAGCAATAGGAAAACTTGCCCAAGAATAACAGAACAAAATAAAGTGACGATGAGCGGCTAAATACTCCCTCAAAACAAATTTTACACCATGCGCTCAGCGTATTTCCCTACTCCCTACGGTTGTTTAGGCACCTATGACGTCACGCCTGGCCTCGGCAACGCTCGGGTGTCTTCGCGCAGTGGTCGGCTCAGAGAAATTTTTCTCGATTTTAAATGCAATTTTTTTCTTTCTTTTGATGTTGAATGGAGAAACTGAAGGTATTTTTGCGAGCTAATGTATCCATTTGACTTATTCAAAATAGTTTTTAGAGCAATCTATGACCCATGCAAGTTCCTCATTACCACGCGAACTTGAGGACGCATATAACTACGCGTGAATTTCCAGGTAAAGTGCTTATCCTCGACCAAGACATTATTCCCTCAGCCTCTTCTTATATTTATGATCTCAACTGATTCTTCTCACCAAATAGACACAACCGGGTATCCGCATATTCAGTCACCAACCCTAGCCAGGTACCTCCCCTACCCATTATAGCCCATCAAGTGCAATGACCCTGCGTCCCAACTGCCTGCTCAAGCCGTTTTGGAAGTCTTCTTTGTCTATCTTTCGCACACTTCTTCACACAGTTGGGCCCCTGATATCTCATTGAGGAATTAGCAAGGGTCAACTGCGGAGGGAAGGTTGTCGGGGCGGAACTCTTTGAAGGGCGCAAGAAAGTATGTCATAAAGGGGACAGGGTAGATGGAAGGACATTCTGTAGTTAGGGGCGATAAGATTTGTTTAGAAGACAGTGGGAGGGCAGTGGAGAAATCGTAATGGAGGGAAAACCCAGTGGAAATGGTGTTATGAATAAAGGAATGTTGAAGTGGAAAAATCCCATTTTGAACCTTTTTTCAGTGCTGGGAAGGGTTATTCTATTCATACGGCAATGCATGCTAGTTGTTATTGGCCGTCTTTTCCGCCAGTTCCAATCCAGCTTTTGATCAGTGAAGTTGAAGTGAAGCGTAGTTCAAGTATCCTGCAGTAAGTGTAATGCGTTATTTAGTTTCACCTAATTAAAGCGTCGTGGCGTGAGTTTTCGGAATCCAAATGGAGGGTACTCGAGAATTTTGTCCGTCGTCCAGTAGCGCCTCTTCATTGTCAGACAATGAGAATGACACCCTACTATTGGTTTTGCCATCAACTCAAAAGAAAGAAGACATCTCCGGTGCTGTGCGTTGCTTTGAAGGTAAATGAAGTAGTGATTTTCATTGAATTAATTACGCAATTAGATCCAACACCTCACTCTGGCGATACATCTTACCCGCCAAAGACATAGCGTGGGTGGAAATGGAAACCATTCGGAATACTATTTAAAATTCGGAAACTAATATAAAAATAAAAGATAGCAAAGTAACTGACATAAACGAATAGGAATGAATTATAGCAATGATTTTAAAACATAATAAGGAAGAAAAAAATTTGACCTCACTGGGACTCGAACTCCGAACGTATACACCAAAGGTCTCATCCTCGTGCCTTAACCCACTAGGCTAGTTTCAAATCATTTTATTTCCAGCTTTTTTTCCAAGGTAGTTCTCAGGTACATATTGTTCCTTACAATGTTTCAGTAATTCCCCCTTTTGGCAGTGAATTGAAATGAGTAACCTTTAATGAATATTATTGTAAACAATCAAAAAATAAAGTAAAATTGAAGTGATAAACAATAAGGGGGAAGTTTGTAACATTTCTTTCTATAAATATATATTTTTTCCCCGCCGTTTGCTGTACGAGGGAAGTAGTCAAAGGAAGTCATGGTGCACGGAATCTTTACATGCGAATATCTCTCGAACCTGGGCCTATGTGGAAGAAAGCCGTGACACTTTTTCTACCTTGCCTATATTGTTTCAGGAAATAACATCGTCATTCAGATCCCGAACATCACTTTGGCGACCTCTCCTTGTAAGCAAAATCCATTTCTGCCACATGTTGATTTCACCATTTTATCCCTATATCTAAAACTTCCATAGAAGCAAAGAGGATCAGTTCAGATGAAAACTTAAGCATCACATTCTGTTTTACCTATGATAAACCAATGCCTGCAATTACGTTTTCACAAATCTCAACAAACTCATGCATTGCATATGCTTATGACGACCACTTGTTTTTTTGGATTGGTGATATCTAACCTCTAGGAAGAGCATTATGTAAAAGTAAAATATATGAACCCTTATGGCCCTGCGAGATAAATAAGGCCATCATTTCACTTGACTTCACTAGGGAGAGAAGACGTTTGTTGCCTACCCATAAGTAAAATCATTTGCTCTGTCAGCCCTCCCATCACCAAGGGTTCTAGAAGAATGTTCTACTTCAGTGAAAGTGAGGCTGACTAACACCAGATCCATTTTACCAATCTTTGAAAGTAAGTTTTATGATCAAAGTGTATTATTTAACCCTATTAGTGCTATCCTTCTTCCTGGGGTACTGGCGAGAAATGCAGAGGGTATTTTCATAAAATGTAGCGACTAGGAAAAAAAAAAACATTACAAAGCTATTTTATTACATATACATAAGCATTTTTTTTATTATTGCTCAAGGTAAAACTGGTTAATATTGACAAAATATTTTTACGTTTACTGAAACAAAATATATCAATGTAATAAGTTATAACAAATTAAATAATGGACTATGTAAGAGCCGATATATCGGCCTGCCGCACTTTTCGCCCGAGCTGCAAAAGCCGATATATCGGCCCGCCGCACTATAAGGGTTAAAGTAGTTCTTTCATTTATCCTATAATGCACAGTAAGAGTCTAAAGGCCTGTTTACACGATACTTTAACACGTACAAGTTAATGTCTGTTTGCATGAATGATTTTTGTGGACTGGAACGGAACATGTACGAATGCATGAACCAAATTAAAGCAGGTTCTGTCCGTGCATTCGCACAAGTTGGGTGGTTACACGGTGCATTTTGGCATTTATTCTCGCATTCGTACATTTAGACATTTACCCGTACAAGTTAATATACCGTGTAAACAGGCCTTAATGTATGTTGATACAGTAAAACCTCTTTATATCGTAATGGTGGGGACCAAAATTTGGGCATTATGATGTATGGAGGTTCACTATAGAGAGGTTTTAGTGATAGGCACCATTTTTTCATATTATTCAGAAATGAAAGGCACTACTGTCTATAAAACCATTATATGTATGTGTTTAAACAAACATGCATGGATTAGTGAACATATATTTATTACCTATATACATAATAATTACAGAAAGCGTGTGCTATCACATGATTTTTACTACGATTTGAGAGAAAATTATGAGATCTCTCTTAATTCAACAGTCATTTAAAATGATTAGGATAGTTAGATACCTTTGTTCTCATTTACTGTTAGGTATGCTCTCATATGGAACAAAATGGCCACAACTAATGATTAACGTGAAAATTACAGCATATTAAAGGTATATAAGAAAAAAATAATAAGGGTGAAACATTTATCACTGAAAATGCCATTCCATGTACATAATCGCGGCTGCATTAATGGTGTCTAGTTGTCTCAGTTTGATTTGAAGAGGTAGTTAGGCCGTCTCGGGGGTATCTCCTTGGTATGATAAGTGGAGGTTTTACGATATAAAGAGGTTCACAACAAAGAGGTTTGCCTATAAATTTACATGTAAATCTGACGGGACCGTAGGGATGGTATGATGTATGGAGGTTTATGATGTAAAGAGGTTCACTACATAGAGGTTTTGCTGTACCATTTTTTCCATAAACTAAACACTTGAAAATAGGTCAATACGAAGAAAAGAGCATCTTTTCACAGTTTCTGTCCCATTTGGGCTCTTTTCGCCTCAGCTGCCTCAAGCCAAGTGTTTTTCTTAAAAAAATATATGATCAAGAGCGTCATTCACTAAAGGCATATGTTTGGTCTTAGATTCACTGACTGTAATTTCAAAAATATTCTCAGAAATCATACACTTACACTTATTATCTTACAGTATGTGTCCATAATCCCCCTCATCGAGACAGGAAAAAAAACGGAAATACTCATAGTGGTAGTCAAAATACCAGCATTTTTACGTTTCAGTGTGTTGTAGCACATATTGACCTCCAATTTAAAAAAATTGGATCAGTTAACTACTCTGCCTTTTGGTCATAATTATGAAAATATCGGGTCATTGTCAAATCACCCAGAAATTTTCAAAATGACACTGTCTGACTCAGATTTTAATGAAATTTTTGTCACTAGCTACTATCACCTATCTAATAACCCATGTAAAATATTTCCTCTCTCTCTCATTGTTTGCAAGATATGAGGAGTCGAAGTTGGAGATGTTTGCTCAGAAGTGGCGCTAGTGGGAGTCAAATTCCAGAGTGCAGGGCACAGGGTAAAAATTCATAACTCAGAAACCACATAACATATTTGAATGAAATTTTGACCCCTTGTCTATCCAAGTACATAGCATCCATAGTAATGTTCTTTATTCCCCTTGCATTTTTATGTTAGCCAAAACGATGTCAACAGTTTTTAATTTACCAATTTTTTTAGCTCAAAAATATTACTTCATATTTTCAGAATTATCACCAAAAGGCAGAGTAGTCAACCCATCCATTTTTTTTATTGAAGGTTAATATGTGCTCCAATATACTGTGAAATAAAAATGGTGGTGTTTTGACTGCCACTATGAGTATTTCTGGTTTTACTTTTTTTCTGCCTCCGTAAGAGGGATTTTGGACACGTACTGTAAAGGCTGTTTTACACGGTACACGGAATTGCGCAGTCTGACGTACGTGTGAAGGCGCAATCAAAATTGCGTCGTGTAAGGCGGTGAATTGCTAGAACACATGCGAGAATGAGTGGATGCGAGACTGCAAAATAGCCCCTGTTCTAATTTTGTCCATGCATTCGCGCAATTCCACGCCATTTTAGAAATTAATGCAGCTCTAACCTGCGCAATTCCGTGTACCGTGAAAAACGGCCTTAAGATAATAAGTACAAGTGTGTCCATACCTTCATGAGGATATATTTGAAATAATGGTCAGTAAATCTAAGACCAAACATGTAATCTAGTGAATGTGGCTCTTGTTCATACAATTTTTTTAATAACAATACTTGGCTTGTAGCAGCTGAGGGGAAAAGAGTCCAAATGGCTCAGAAATGTGAAATGATGCTCTTTTCCTGGAATTTACCCATTTTTCAAGTGTTTAGTTTATGGAAAAAATTGTATCAGCATACATTAGACTCTTACTGTGCATTAGAGGATAAATGGAAATACTAATTTAAATAAAATCATTTAAATAATGGCCTTCAATCATAAAACTTACTCTCAAAGAGTGGTGAAATGAGTCCAGCTGAACTGCTGTTGTACAAAGTCAGCCTCACTTTCACTGAAGAGGTATATTCTTCCTGAACCTTTGGTGATGGGAGGGCTGACCAAACACATGATGTTGCTTATGGGTATGTAACAGACATCTTCTCTCTCCTGTGGAGGCCAGTGAAATGATCTGGCAGGGCCATAAGGGTGCATAAATTTCACTTTCACATCATGTTCTTCCTCGTGTTTAGAAATCACTAATCTTAAAAACCAGTGGTCATCATAAGCACATGCAATGTATGAGTTTGTTAAGATCTGTGAAAAAGTGATGAAATGAGTCCCGCTGAGCTGGAGTTGTACTAAGTTAGCCTCACTTTCACAGAAGTAGTACATTCTTCCAGACCCTCGGTGATGGAAGAGCTGACAGAGCAAATGGCATTACTTATAGATATGCAGCAGGTTGTCACCAATTTCCACAATCCTTGATGGCAACTGGAGTATTAAATTTATATTTCACTGGGAGAGATAATGCTGACATTATGTGCCACATTGTTTTCTCCCCTGCCTCACATATGATTGTATTACATGACAAACTTGAGACAGGTAATACAATCCCAGCTATTCAGCCTTACTTTTCAGTGTTATTCTATCATCCCAAGGAATAAGAGAATTATGTGCATTGTGGTGTCAACCTCTACATTAGGAAGAATAAAATGATAGGGGAGACTGGGGCACAGTGGGACACGGGGCACAGTGGGACAATTGATTTATTTAAACAATTTACTTGGTCAAAGGGGCAATGTATTAAAATTAAGGAGGTCATATCACAAGGAATAATACACAAAAATCTTATTTCATAATCTTATGTTGCTTCACGTTAATGTTATAAAGTAAGTTTTTTGCTATTATTTTTGTAACTTTCATGTTGTGGATATTAATGCAATTCTCCTAATTATAGCAAGTTTCACGTGGAAAGACTTGGCGAATACATTATTTAGAGAGTTTGAAATATTTTACGCAACGCATTATACGAAAGAAACACGTTTAAAAATTTTTCTGACAAATATAAGACTTCAGGACATGCGGTGCACAGTGGGACAATTTGGATTGGGGCACAGTAGGACAATTCTGATTGGGGCGCAGTTGGACACCAAGTTACAGCCCAGGTGTTTCGAGCTATCAATTTCTGTAACCTAAACTTACTCAAATTTCTCACTTAAGCTTACTTTATAGTGTTTTGGCTCCATATTGATGATTTAGGATTTTATGATTTGAGCAGTACATTTCAATTCAACAATGTGAGGACAAAACTACAGAATGGCACCAGCAATGAACATAAGAAAAGTAAAGCCGAAGTGAATTATTTGTGTGACCCCGATCGTATGCGACAATTAGTCTACATTTCCTGAATCCCACATCTGTTTTATAGATGTGCTCTTTGTACGGAACAGTTCAGTCTTGGCCAAAAGCTAGCTTGAGGTAGTGAGAATAGAGAGTCTCATAAACATTAGTTGCTGCGACGTTTCTCCTTTATACAGGCATGCTCAAGGAACATCATCACTGGTCAACAATCCTAGGATTGGTTTGACGCAGCTCTCCACTCAGTTCTCCTATCAGCTAATCTTTTCACACCTACGTAATTCTTCTCTTTCACATCTCTCTTTACTTGTTCCATATATTTTGTCCGAGGTCTTCCTTTTCCATTCTTGCCTTCCACTTGCCCTTCGACGATTGTCTTCATCAGGCCATCATGTCTCAAGATGTGGCCTATAAGGTTGTTCCGTCTTCTTATTAAGGTTTTCATGAGGCTTCTCTTCTCTCCTACCCTTCTTAGGACTTCCTCGTTACTAACTCGGTCAATCCATTTGATTTGCATCATTCTTCTGTAGCACCACATTTCAAAGGCCTCTATCCTTGCTTTCTCTGCTGCGGTCATTGTCCATGCCTCACTTCCGTATAGGAGTATACTCCAGATGTAGGTTCTTATGAATTGTTTCTTTACTTCCATATTTAAGTTTCCCGCTGTAAGCAGGTCTCTCTTTTGGTGGAATGCTCTCTTCGCCTGGACTATTCTGCTGATAATTTCTTTCTTGCTTCTCCCGTCACTAGTTATCTTGCTTCCCAAGTAACACAATTCATCCACCTCTATCAGTTTTTGCCTCCCTATTTTAATGTTGGTCTTGACTTCTTCTCTTCTGCTGCATACTAAGATCTTGGTTTTCTTCGTGCTTATTTTCAGTTGATATCTACTCATTACCCTACCCATATTAATCAGAATATTTTTCAAATCCTTCTCTGTTTCTGCTATAACAGCTATGTCATCGGCAAATCTTAGCATGCTTATTTTTTCTCCTTGGATATTCACTCCCAATGCCTTTTCTTTGATTTCATTAATGGCTTTTTCAATGTAAACGTTGAAAATTACGGGTGACAATGTACAGCCTTGTCGCACTCCTTTCTTAATTCTTGCTTCTTCACAGCTGGGCCCTGATTTTATCACGGCTACTTGGTTTTTGTATAAACTGTGGATGATTCTTCTGTCATTATAAAGAACCCCAATTTCCTTTAGGATTCCAAGCATTGTGCTCCAATCCACGTTGTCAAATGCTTTCTCTCAGTCCACAAACGCAACGAATGTTGGCTTGTTCTTTTCCATTCTCTTCTCTATGAGCAGTCTTAGGGCCAATATTGCTTCCCTTGTGCCTTTGTTTTTTCTGAATCCAAATTGGTCCTCATCCAAGTACTCTTCTGCTTTTCGTTCTATTCTTCTATAGATGATCCTTGTCAGTATCTTTGATGCATGTGTAGTAAGGCTTATGGTCCTAAAATCTTCGCACTTCTCCGCTCTTTTCTTCTTAGGAATAGGGATTATAATGTTCCTCTCGAAATCCTTTGGTATCTCACCTGTCGTATACATTTCACTAATGATTTTGTATAGCTGGTTCAACGTCTTCTCTCCTGAATTTTTAATTAGCTCTGCAGGAATGTCTTCAATGCCAGATGCTTTATTTATCCTGAGGTCTCTTACAGCCGCATCAAATTCCGATCTTAAAATTGGGGCTCCCATGTCATCGGTATCCACTTCCCTCTCATTTTCGATAGCATTCGTTCTGAGGCTACTTCCTTTGTACAAATCTTCCAGATATTTCTTCCATCTCTTCCCTTTTTCTTCGTTTTCAATCAATAGTTCTCTGTTTTTGTCCCTTAGGGTATTACATCTTAAAGTGGTTCCTCACTATCCTATAAGCGGCCTGTACTTTTCCATGTTTAAGATTGTTTTGCATGTCTACGCAAATGCTTTTCATCCACGTTTCTCTAGCCTTCCGCGCTTTACGACATATTTCGTTCCTTATTCTCTTGTAACGATTCTGTCCTTCCTCTGTTTTCGCAGCCTTGTATTTTCTTTTTTCTTCAATGAGATCTAATACTTCCTGCGTGATCCATGGTCTTTTCATAACGACTTTTCTTTTGCCAAGAACTTCCTCTGACCACTTCTACTGCCTGCAGACCACTTCTAATAGTTTTCCAACTCTCTTCCATTGGTTTGTTGGTCGTATCCTCCCCTATTTTATTTTTTACAGCCTCTTTAAAAGCCAGTTGATGCTGAACCTCCCTCGATTTTTCAACCTGCCATATGTTTTTCACGGCTTTCTTCAACTTTTTAAATTTAAGGTGGCATTTCATCATAACTAAATTATGGTCACTATCGATATCTGCCCCTGGATAACTTTTGCAGTTATAACTTACTTGCAGATAACTTCACCAGGTTCCTGAATCTTTGTTTCACTAGAATGTAGTCGATTTGGTTCTACGGTCTCCTGGCATCTCCCACGAGTATCTTCTTCGCTGGGGATTTTTGAATAAAGTTTTGGCAACCACTAGCCTTTGCTCCGTGCAGAATTCAAGTAGCCTTTCTCCTCTTTCATTTCGGTTACCCAACCCATATTTCCCAGTTATTATTCCGTCTTGACCTTCGCCGACGACGGCGTTCCAGTCACCTAAAATAATAAGATTTTCTTCCCCTCTTACCTGCTTGATAACTTCCGCTATATCTTGGTAGACATCTTCTACTTCTTTGTCTTCATAATCTGACGTAGGCATGTAAACCTGTACCACTACAGTAGCTACGGGTTTAGTATCTATCTTCACCATTACTATCCTTTCATTAAACTGCAGGTAGCTTTTAACACTCATCCCGGCGCTCTTTCTAAGCATTATGCCTACTACAGCATTACCATTTAGCGATCCCGTGTGTATCATTCTGTAGCTTCCACTCCAAAAGTCTCCTTCCTGGGGCCACTTCATTTCGCTGATGCTTAATACATCGAGGTTCATTCTTCGCATCTCCACCTTCAAGTTCTCTAGCTTACCGCAGGTACGAAGTGATCTGACGTTCCATGTTCCTATCCGTAACATTCTATCTCGTTCGACCGATGTACCCTCTCGAGTAGTCCCCGCCCGGAGATCCGAATGGGGGACTAGTTTACCTCCGGAATATTTTACCCGAGAGAATTCCATCATGTCATCATATAAATTGAGTGGAGTAGCTGTGACTCCTCGGGATGATTTTGTGGTGGTTTCCCCTTGCCTTCCACATCGCAGTACTACAGTCGTTAAAGTAAATGTTACCACACCCGTAGTGGAATGTGTCGCTGTACCGACCAGGTTGGTCTCCACCTTCGCACTTGTGAAGAAGAGCTGCTGCCCTCTCCCCCGGGTGATGAGAGGCATAATTGTTGGCGGCCCCCAGTCGCCAAGTCGCTGTATCTTCACAGGTTTTGGTATCTTTTAAATGGTCTACCTTACCCATGAGTAGCCCAATACCCCCTCAGAATACTGCCGCTTTTTGTCCACGACTGCTTATTCGACGAGAGAACTCTCTTATCTCGCAGCTAACCTCTATATCTAAAGGTCGGCCCATCATCCGCAACCCGGTGGACACGCTCGATGGCTTTAAGCTCAGCCGCGAGGCTCAAGGAACATTCAATGTTTTTTGTGAAAGGAAAAGTAGCAGGAAATCGAAATTTAGTTTTTAAAGAGAATTTTGAGACAGGGATGTTTGTTACATACTATCTATTTAATGCACATTATTTATAAATTGAATTTTTGAGATTCATGGCTTATAAAATAAATTACCACCATAGTAAACTGTGACTTACAACTGCACCACACACTTTCTCCCCTGCTCACGAAATAATTAGCATATGAGTTTGCTCAGAGAAATTGAAAGAAATACCCGCCAACCTGCGATCAGAAAGAAATCGCTGATGATGGTTTGTTTTATGGTTTTATGAAGCAGAAACCTTCGATTAGCCTTCGGAAACCAGAGGCAACCTCACTGGCAAGAGCCATTGGCTTCTACAGGACGGTTGTGAGTGCATTTTTTTCCGATCCATCAGCTATTTATGTGAAACACGTATTTTCCACTGGAAGTGTAACCATGATGAAAGTGGTTCCACTACCGTTCAACTCCAAGGAATAGTGATAGCCCCCAAAGGTGAAAAACCAGTAGGTGGAGTTACCTCCTCTGAAAGAGGATCCTCAATGACATTATGCCATATTATTAATGCTCAGGTGAATACAATTCCTCCACTTTTTGTGTTATCTAGAATGAAACCCTCCCAAAAATACTGTTTAAGTGTCCCATAGGATCAGTAGATGCCGCAAACCCTTCTGGATGGATGACTATCAATTTATTTTTGCTGGTTTCAAAACACTTCATCATTCATGCAAAATGCTTTACAGAAAATCCTACATTGCTAATTTTACATAACCATGAATCGTATATTCCTGCCGATGCTATTGAGTTAGTAAAAATGAATGGGTGGTACTTTTTGCTTAGTTTCCTCACTGCAGTCACAAACCGCAGCAATTAGATAACTGTGTGCTCGGCCCGTTGAAAAAATATTAAAATGACCGCAAGTGGCCAATAATCCACCCAGTAGAGAGAGAATAACAATTTGCTATGTGGCTGAGTTAGTGGGTACAGCATATAAAAAAGCATTTACATCTAACAATACATATTATTTCTACGTTTAGTTCAACTGGGATATGCCCTGTTAACCTAAGTATTTTTAATAACTAAGACCTTGCCCAAGGCACTGTCAAAGATCAGTGTGTTGCACCTTTAGAATTTAATTTAGAACCCGAGTAGAATCTCGAAATCCCAGGACATCCTGGGTTGAAACCTTGTTTTAGAGGGCAAAGTTGTGACCTCCTGAGGAAATATGTCCAAAATCTATCAGGCTAATATTTAAAAATACTAGACAACAGAAAAGATAGGAGATACCTACGATTACACTAGTTAAAAAGAGTCTGGAATATTAACATCATCAAAGGAAAAGGAGAAAAAACAGCCTGCTCATAAGAAAATGTTGAAAAATGAGCGTTAAAAATGTCAAAAAAATTTAAGATTTTCACATAAAAGGACTACAAAAAAGGATTGAAAATGGAAGAAAAAGCTACAATTTTAGAATAAAGTGACTAAATTTACCACAAAGGACAATTGACAGAGCTTTAGCCATTAAATAATTAAATTTGAAGAAAAAAATTGTGACAAAGTTTATAATTACGTGACTTCATATTTTCTATCAGCTCATGTATCTTGAATATAACTTTCTTGATTGATACGTTTTCTTGCATGTATATTTAACATATTAATAATAATTAATTCATTTGTACCCTTTATTAATTTTAACTTTATATTTTATTGACAAATCATGCACTCTGTCCCGTGCACTGTCCCACTCTGCCCCAGCCTGGGGCAGAGTGGGACACTTTTTAACAAAGAAGAAACTTTAAGTATTTCAACTATTTTAAGTCAATTGTATTTCTTGCGGATTTTTTTATACGTTTTAGAATATACTCTCCAAGCAATGGCACCAAAATTTTCCATTTTCCAATAATTCTGTGGGAAATAAAAATGAAATGCTAAAACTGTCCCACTGTGCCCCAGTCTCCCCTACAATGTATCACAGTGAGGGCATGATATATCAAAATAGATTCTAGGGTACCACTTTTATTCTTCTTTTAAGTCTTCTTGGGTGAAGGTGCTCCATGGGTGCGCAAGTTTATTCTGTGTGTACGATCAGTGTATTTTTACCTGCACATTAATCGTGTGAGCTATGAGTTAGGCGAAGCTGCTCATTGTGCTTGGTTATTTGTGTGTTCTTGTGTTTTATTTTAAATTTGTTTTTCTCACTCCATGGACATCCTTATGAACTTCCCAAATACCTTATCCCTCCCATTCCTGTTCCCCCCTTTTTTCACCCAGTAAAGGAGTATGGCCTTATGGAATTCATTTCTTTCAAATGACCAAAGTTGTAGTTGAATGCATGAAGTATTACTGTGTTAGATTGGCTTGGTGGGTATTTTGTTGCTGTCCTTTCTGAGTATCACAGATAAGTGCTGCATTGGTGCTATTTGACTTTATTTACAGATAGCATTTTCTCTCCAATTTAGAAAGACTTAATCCATGAATACTTCACAGTACAATGGAAAGCCATGCAATTTGTGTATAACTGCTGGGAGATTAGAATGGGAGCCCCTAGGGATTCGGTGGCAACATGCTTCGCTTTGATTGCTCGTGCTATCAAAATATATTTTTGGAAGCTATGCAAAGAACATGACCTAAGATCCTCATTATTCTTCAAAGTCCAACAGAAACAATGAAATGGGACAAATGTTTTGCCTAATAAATGGATACAGGAATGTTTTTCTTCCGGGAGCAATAAAAGAATGCTAAGTTCAATGAATGCTAGGTGGGACAGTCAAACTATTCCAGATCTCACTTTAATTTCTTATATTTTATATTTTAAAGGCTGTTGTCCTAATCATCTCACTTGTTGTGGTTGCAGGGAGGGTATAGAAGTACAATTTGCTGCATTTTTCCTGAAATACATGCATGGTTGATTTGCTATTGACATAAAATTGGTGAAATTTTAAATAAACATTGGACTGGAAATTGGAAATAGATAGTTGGAGTGAATTGCTGTGAAATATTTAATTTTTTAAACTGAAGTTAAAACATTTACTTCTAGAAAATAATAAAAAGCACATTTGCATACTAGTCCATCTTCTGAAAATAAAAAAAAACTTCGGTCTCGTAGTTAGATGAACATAAAGAATGCACTCTCTGAGAAATTATCATTTAAGTTCTCTATCAAGAATGTAAGGTTCTCATGGAATTTTTGAAATGTATTCTAGGAGCCTTTCCTTCCTTCATGCACTTCCTTCTTCAGTTCGCTATAAGGCCCACTCCCTTTCATTCTATCTAAAAAAATCCTATTTTCCTTCATCCTCTCCCTCATTTTCCCAACATTCTACCGTCCATCACTGTTTTCAATATCCCTGCTCAATATTCGCTCCATCCGGCTCCATCTGTCTTCTCCGTGTCTCATCTAGAAGCTGCCTCTCGTCGTCCACCATGTCCTGCACTTTGTTGTTCCTCCTCTCCGTGCACTTCATCTGCATTCTTGGCTAGATCTTCATCTCAAACACCTCCAGTCTTCTCCTGTAATCCTTCCTGAGTGGCCACAGTTCCACATCACATAGTGCTACACTTAAGATCAGACTCTTCACTAACCTTTTCCTGAAACTCAAACATAATGATGCTCCCATAAGTTCCTTCCTGTTGATGAATGCCTCCTTAGCTAATGCAATTCTCTTCCAGATGTCATTACTGCTGTATCCATTTTCCTCTAGTGTGCAGCCCAAAAAGCTGAATTGCTTAACCTTCTCAAGTTTTTCCTCACCTACTTTCTTGAGTCTAAAATTCGGCATTCCTTGCTCTTGATACTATACAAAACCTTTCTGAGCAAAATATAATTAATTACTTTTCTCAAGAGCATTAGGTTTATTAATGTCTTTTATTGCTTGTCACCTCCATCTATAGAGCCTTCTCTATTCTCATCACTGCCATTACTGATATAACTCAGTAAATCACTCTCTCAGGTAATGTCTCCTCTTTTCATCCAGAAAATTGGGTAAAAAGCATTTCTTAAAACTTTTCACCACTATGTTTGTACTTTAGTGTTGCCAAGATGTCTTAATCCACTGACAGAAGAAAGTAATTGTTGTTTTTTTAGATATCCTGTCAGTGTTACATTCTGAATGCTGCTTCCAACCACTCAGGAAAGAAAACCTTTTAATTATGTTTGAAGTGTGTACTATTAATTTTAGCATCTGAAACTTGAAAGTTGTGATGTCATCCCTCCAGGTATCACAATGAGATGTGTTTACATCTGTCATTTTCTTTTTTGCAGGAAGAGTTAAGTGACATTTAAATGTATCCAGTGAACGTTTGTCTTAAGTTTTTTTAGGGCCTCTGGACTTCTGTTCCAAAATACATGGAGCCATTCTTCTCCATAAGTTCTGCCATCAGTCATCCCTTTTCCGAGTGTCTTACTACTGCACATGTTGGTGAATGTAATTAAGGCATATTTTTCCTCTTCAGAATGAAACGTGGAGTTACTTTAGTCCTACCTGTTTAACCAGCAACATTACAGTTGCTAGCTGCTTTTCTTTATCCCTAGTATACTACATGAGGACAGACTTGGCACCTTTGTCATTCACAGTATACCTAATTCGATGGCATTTCAAAGAAACAAGACTTCATGGGCATTTTGTATTGGACTCACAATATAGTAGTTAGTTTTTCTAAATCCAGTTACTTATCTCTGGTAAGCAGTTAGTATATCTTTGTAGTCATACGGCAATTTCTGGCACAATAAAGTTTGCCCCTGCAATGGAAAATTATTTTGTTGCCTCAGTCTTGTGCACCAACCTCTGCTAGCTTTAAATTCTCATTCTGATGTATTAAGGCCTCGAGCGATTTCATGTGCTTTAACCCTTAAAGGACCAACCTTTTTCTGGTTACACCGTGGCCCAAGGGAGGGTCAAAAATTGTCCACTTATACTTTTTTGTTTTAACTAATCATGAGACAGAATATATCTTCAGCAATTGTGTTTTTATATTGTTAAAACATTTTAAAAGTTATTTATTCTGCTGAAAGTCATAAAATTGCGATAAAAATATTGAAATTTTCAAATCTTTATAAACCGATCAAAAACGAAATTATGATAAAACTTCTTCAGAGATGTTCCTGGTCACATGCTCCAATTTGAAAATTAAGTCTCTAAATCAACAATAACTGTGCATCTAAGATAACAATAAGGCATGGTATTTCAAATTTAAGTAAATTTTCAGCAACCGTACTCCAGGACAACAATTTTATAATTATTTTAAATAAAGCGAAAATTTTCGACTCCGTTTTCAGTTACATAATTTACAAGTTCATAATACGTCTCCTAATTAAAATAATAATGTTCTATATTGTTCGTAGTATGTATTTAACAATAATCATATCATTCCGATAAAGTTATAAAATTATTAACATTAGCAAGCAATAATGAATGATCTGCTCGAATCTTCTGATAAGGCAGCATTATTGCCAGTATTGTATAGGTCAGTTTTTGTGCCATGTTACCGCAAATATACCCGTTACATATAGTACATATAATCATAGTTTTTTTATAATTTGTTTAGTTTTTCTCTTTTTGATGTGACTCCGTTGCTGCGCGAGCGGCACCTGCCTGTGCCAATTACTTTGACAGCAACATATGACGGCTGTATTTTTCTAGCCGGGATCCCTTCTTTCATCAATAAAAAGTGGTTCTGTAAACCTATTGTGTTCTCCAACCTATACTGTATATTGTGTCCGCACAAGTTCAAGGCCCAGCAAATATGCCTAAATGATGTCTCCTTTGCTTTTTTTGGTAATCGACTGAGGAAAATGACTATAAAAAGAGAGAATCCATTTAGGGCAGCAATGTCGATCAGTGCAAAGAAGACAGACATCGGCCACCTTTTTGTAAATATTTTGGTGGAATACTTACATAGCATCTGATCAATAACATCAACTCCTCATTTGGTGTTGTAGTAGAAAAAATTCACGTCACAATTATTTTTGAAACAATTACTGACATTTATATCGGATATGAATGGATTTCGATAGAGAAACGATATTTTTATATCGCACTGACCATTTGGAATACCGAAAAATAGGCGCAACTTTGTCTTTTTCTCTTAAGTTTCTCTTTGGTGATGAATGATAACAATCACCGGTGGACTCTCAGATCTCGGGTCTTTAAATTCAAATAAACTTGAAAAACTCTCCTGACCAGCTGTTCCTTTCAATTGTTCAGGAATATGTTGTCTGTTACTCTGCATAGCGCCCACCATAGTCAATCCAAAATATTTACAAAGTTCTTCTGCTGGCTCCACAGAATTATAATATCTACCCATCGACATATTTCTCCCGGAATTCTTGATTGGGACCACCAGGTGTTCAATATTTCGTTTGAAACTCTGCTTGTTGATGGTTCATTATTTTCTCAGGCAATAGCTTCCATGTGGAGCACATACCTCTTATCACAATTGGTGGACATTCTTATAAGTATCCCGTACTATCATGGTTATTCTTTCATCAATACTATGAATAGACACCTTCCCCTAAGCAATGATAACATTTCATCAACTAACATATCAGGTCCACAAATGTTATATCTGGGTGATATCGCACTGAGCATTTGGAATACCGAAAAATAGGCGCAACTTTGTGTTTTTCTCTCCATCTTTCCCCGAGTAGACTTTTCATCAAATCTAATTATAGGCAATAGTTCCTGATATCAGTTTCGACTCTTTGCAGCAATATAGGACGGCCTTCCGAATCTATGTTACCACCAATCATGCAATTCTAACTTGCTATCATCGTTTACACCGAACAACATCAAAACTCCTACGAAGGATTTTAGTTCTGCCGTTTCATTTTTAGACTTCGAGCTCGTTCTGCTTCTTCATTTGTATGCCGTAAAATCATGTCAAGAATTTCAGGATTGAAATTTTTTCAAATGACTTGCTCATATCATTTTCCTTACCAGGAGGTAGTATTCATTGCTTTTTCCGCATTATATTTTGAATGGTTCACCTAGTCACTCGAGGAGGATCACTTAGGTTTTTCCTTGCTGTTTTTGCAAAGTACTCTTTCTAGCTGCCTTTTTTCCTACAAAAATCACTTCCTTCACCTGCCTCACTTTCATTATTTGAACTGATTTCACTAACATGGACTACAGTTTCACTGAATTCTTCATTACTGATTTATTTTTTGTCACTTGGAATTTCCAATGCTCATTACATGTCACTCTGAGTCAAGTAGATAAGCAGATAGGAAAACTTTTCAAAGATATAAACCCTTTTACTCAAAAGCCACCGCATTGTAGCTCTAGGTTTCAACATTAGGACCAAAATTTTCACAGTAGCTTTACAGACAGCTTGTCATACATCGTAAATATTCTCCGTATGAGAGGTAATTTGGGGATTGTATCCTGATTGTATACATTCAATTATATTGTATACAGATTGCATCTTGAGTGGCGAGAGTTCAAATCATGCAGCAGCTGAGGGTGAGGGTGAAGGTATTGAGTAAATTAGCCGGTGTGTCATAAATTTAAAAACACTAATATCATGGTAAGAAAGTGGGCTGATTCTTGTTGCACTCATATTTTTGCATCAATGGCATTCCAGTTTGACATGAAGGTAAAATACTTCTAATTCTTGCGAGTCTGATTAGATAGGTAACCAAAGTGTTTCCGGAATATGCAAAAATTCAATATGTGAAAGGTGCTTCATGAATGGCTGGATAGAGCTCTTTGCGCCCTTTCCCGTTCATGAATGAATAAAATCAATACAGTGGAAAGGTTTTCGAGAAAGTATTATAGAGGGAATGACTTCAATATTCAAAATTTCAGAAGGGCATTCAATAGCTTTCTTTCGATACAATGTATTAGTTTATAATTCTGCCAAGCAGAGTCTATAAGAGTAAGCAAAGTGAATAGAACAGAGAGTAATTATTTATACATGTAAAAGATTTTAATTCTTCCTGGTGAATATTTCTGACGAATATTTCTCGGGTTTGCATCCAGATTTAAGCTTTTATACAAGCCAAACCTGGATGCAAACCCGAGAAATATTAGTCAGATTTATACATGTAGTTAAAAAAAATTTAAAGAAAATTAATCAATATGAAAGATATATACATTGAAATTATGCAAAGTAAAAATTTGTCAAAGAAAATCAAAGTAAGTAATTACAACCTATTGTTTAAACACATAAATGCAATATGGAGCCTACTGTTGAATTAAAATAAAAGTTAATACTTAATTTAAACTAATTAAGTTATAAATTATAATGCCGAACAAAAATATTTGTCCCATTACATGATTCCAATCGGTCGAAAAACTTGTCACATGTTGGACCAAGGGAGGGTTACTTTGTGTCCACCGCGTATTTACGCTCTCATAACATTGTATGAACAAAATTTTCCATACATATCAAGATATATTTATCTTTTAAAACCTATATTTGACAATATAACGAAGTTTTAAATCTGTATTGGGTGAATAAGTACTTAACATTTTGAAAAAATAAAAAGGTGGACATATTTTAGCCCTCCCTTGGTCCTTTAAGGGTTAATAATTATGTGAAACAGGCTTGTCATTCTGCCACCTTGTGTGCACAGACATTACTACTCCATTTTATATGCTTTGAGAGAGGCCTGATGGATATCACTGTATGAGTTTCTGATATCACTTTCTCTTTTTCTTTTTATGGACTTGAAGGAGATTGAATCAGGTGAGAACCCAGTACTGTACAGTGTTACCCAGATGTTAAGCGAATTAGGCTGGGAGCCGTTGGAGACTCGGAGGCTGCGCGCTAGGCTTAGATTGCTTGAACAATTAAGAATGGATATATTTAAGAGTGACACAGAGAACATAATCTTAGAGCCGCACTATATTTCCAGGTCCGACAGAAGCGATAAATTAAGAGAGATTTTTAGCCGAACGGATAGATATAAGAATTCGTTTTTCCCCCGAACAATAAAGGACTTTAATAAACGCTTGTCCCAACCTCGTTAGAGCACCTTTTTTTTTTTTTTTGGTGAGTTTGTAGAACCTTTAAACACCATATTTTAAACTGCTTGAATTTTTAATTGCAAATCAGGACCCAGTATTATCATTTACTTTGCAGTTCACTCGCAGCATTCAGCTATTCAATGCATTATCTCTTTTTATATTAATTCAACTGTTGTAATTTATGCATTGTTAAATCATCATTGTAATTCATTTACAGCCTTGCATTGGCTGTTCAAATATATTAAAAATTTTTGATTTACCAAGCTATGTATCAGGAATATGTTGTCCATATACTTTAAAAAGTATACATCCATTTTGCAAAAGTTATGCATATGGTATAGTTAATTTAAAAGAGAAGTCCCCAAGGAAAAGTCATGGAGATAAATTTAGGTGGATAAGAAACAAAAAAAGAAGAACATTGGAGAAAAAAGGAACTGGTTTTCAGAAATGGAGGGCCATAGGGCACCAATGCTGGAATTGCTGTGCTATGATTGGAATTTCAGAAAATTTTCTTGAGTCTCATCAATTTGGTACCTCTGACAGCCTCGAGGGGAGGAAAATTGCAAGGAAAATGCTGGATGGCCATTGAATCCACCCACCATTGGTGAAATGAGCTGGAACCTCAAGGTTTATTTATGTATTGGTTGATTAATAAAGTATGCATTAATTGCTTTGAATAGCTTGTTTTTATTTCTACTTCTAGCTGTTTTACAGCTCAAACTAGTAAATGAAATTTATAAAAATAACCAAAACAATCGTGTCCAGATTTTATGGTGTATGTTTTTTCCATTTGAATGAGTAAGCTGAAACATTCCTATCTTGGTCAGTTTTTTCCCAAGTCGCATGTACAGAATGATGGTGACCCCTTGATGAGCCCTGTGGATTGGGGCCTTAAAGAATACATCCACAGCATCCCTGCTTGTCGTAAAAGGCGACTAAAAGGGTGTAGATGCTGCTGATAGTATGAATCATCCATGGTGTGGTTAGGATGCAACTCAAGTTGTCACATCATCTGTCAGTAGCTCTATTAGGAGTATTTTTAACTTTTTTTCAATCAATATATCAAGGCAGTGGTAGTTAGTCTTGAGACACCACGAGTTGAATGTGTGGAAATATCAATTACCTTGACCAGATTTCAAACCTGGATCTCCTGTTTGTGAGCTAATTGGTCTGCCACTTCAGTCAGCTTGGCGTAATTTTCCTCTGAAGAGTTTTATTGGCTTAATAACACAGTGGTTCTTGCTACAAGATATACATTGTCACAAAGTAGCATGTTTGTGCTATTGTTCAGCTACCTTTTGATAGGAGTTTTTGCTGTTATATTTGTACCAATGACTGGAGTTAATATATATGGGAAATTTAAAAATTTTTGACTGGGGAAGGAGTCAGGAAATTGAACGTTGGCCTAGTTTATCCCCATAAATATGATAAAAATTAAATGTTCTGTTGGTTATACAAGTATAACGTACGACTATGTTGTAGAGAAAAAAGTTATCACATACAATGTAGAGATAAGCAGTGAAATGCATTTGTAATATAAAATTTTATCATTCAGAAAGTCGTCAAGGCTCTAGTGACATATATGAAATGGCAGGTCTTGAAGTCATTTTTGATGGCTTGACGTTTTATTGAAATTGGGACCTTAATGTGTGGAGCTGAATAGTGAGGACTATAGTGACTGACGAGCCAGAAGAGCATTTTCTTTACCACATGTCTCATGGATGTGTATAGCAGAGTTGGGCATGAGCAGGCGTTGATGACTTCTGACAAACGTGCTGCAGTCCAAGATATAAATACATGGCAGAGTATCATGAGTTTGGGTGTGCAAAAATAACTTGATTGGCCACAAATTGTGTGGTGTGCACTGGAAATGCCCCATTTCCAAATATTTGTAGCGATTCCAGGAGTCTTAGCAATCTGCCCCATATTAAATGGATGTGAGGACCCTTCCAGTGAGCTGATTAATTTTAGTTAAGGTCGGTATTTGGTTGTAATGTTTGCTTGTCAGTTAAAGCAGTTAGGGATGCCATAGAAATGAGTACATGGCCAGTTCAAGTGAAACCATTCTTCATGGAATTTGCTACACTTATGCACCGTACTAAATAAGCTGCAACTTATTGAAATACACCTGGCCCCATCACACTAACGGTCCCAGTGCACCTTAAGCATGTCATATGTGGATTGTCGTCTGTTAGTACCACGGTGATTCATCATAGAACCACGGCTCACTTTCGAGACGAAGAAGAAATTAGATTAGAGAGAATAAGATAAAACGAACATCTACGTAGCGGGATCGTAGGGGTTTTTGCAAGAAGTATTAAACATATTTATACCCAACTTTCCACAGACCATGACTAGATGGACTCAAATCACTTCCTTAGGCTACAACTTGGTAGCCATCGCTGATATAATGGAAAACAGTACCCTTTTTGTCATTGGTTGGTCAAATGCATAAAAAGTGGGCTGTTTCCACTTACTGTACAGGCATTTCACGCCAGCTACACCGATTGCTGATAGCATGCGACTTTCTTCATGTTGAAGTCTTTTATATTGAGATTCTTTGGTATACTTTTTGTCACTGCGAGACGTGCCACATGCGTGTACATTCTTCCCTGTAATCTCACCTGAAGCAATGACGAGTTGAAGAAATTGTCAATGTACATCTCTCAGCAGAAATACTTACGTGATTTAATCAGCAACGTAATCACCTCCTTTAAGACCATACTCGACAGTATTTTTACCTGTATACAAGTCAAATTGATGCGAATAACCGAATTTTGAATCACATCTTGAAACCCCACTTAATATAGTAATAACTTTATTTCCAATCATATGCAATTACATTAAAACAGAAAATCCTTGAGGAATGGTCTAATACATGGTACCCCTTAAAAATCGTTTTGGGGCTACCATCATGCACTGTTTATGCAGGACTGGTGCGATTAATACATGACAAATAAATTTCTCCTGCTGGCTTGCGAGGAAAAAGTTTTTTTTTTTTTAACCCGTCAAAATAATGGTGTTGTTAATACCATGAAACTGACTTGATAATTTCTCCATATGACTAGGTGATATAGCGTCTTGATCGCGTGTGAAATAAGATCACCCCCGAGGCTCGCTTGCAGTTTGCTTTGAGACGGCCATGGAGTGTGATTCATGGGATATCTAATTCAGCCGCCACTTTTATCAAATCTTCCGCGTCGACCCAACTCAAATGCCATAAGAGTTCTTAATTCTATTTCCCCCTCTCCATATAATTTTTGGTCTTTTCCAGCAATGGAGGTTAAGATTTTTCGGGTTTTGCACCGGGTCAGGTCCTCCGCGTCTTCTTCCAACGTTTCGATAAGCAACTCGCCCATCTTTAGAGATACAGGAATCTAATATTATTTTGGTGTGTTGTGCTGATATCAGCTTTTATTACCATTAATCGAGTTTGTTCGAGGGCGAGGTTCTTTTTGTATTTGACTCCCTCTTATAGGCTACTCTTGCCTAAATTTAAGTACGGAACTACGTTTTTTTGTCTGTCCCAAGCATTAGTTTTTGAAATGTTAACTTACTATCTCTTCCGGAAAACAAGGCTACAAAAGGAAAAAAAAATGAGTCAGCACAAAGTGAAACATAAAAATAGGCAAAAAAGTTGAGCGCCATCGTCAAAATCACAGAACTGTGTAATAGACGCCAGAGCAATGAGATAGCAAGCATTTTCCTTAACTACCTCATGACGATGAGCACCCAAAAAAACATTAAAATTGACATCATCCACGGTGGGAATGCAATTTGGACACATTATATTTATGAGCCAATATCTTAAATTCAATGGATGGCGGCGATATTTTTCCAGAATATGAGCGCATATCACTGACCCAAAGTGCGTAATGTTCTGCAAACGACTTTGATTTTAAGGTCATAGAACTGGGTGGTGGAATGGTCTTCCGAGGTACTGCCTTCATAGAAGAAATTCGACAGGTCAGTCAGGAGACTATGCACATCAGGAGCCGTGTTTCTGTTGCTCTTGCTAGAGAGGAGGCAATCGATTACAGCTGTTTTCAAAGCTGCTACCAACTGTCCGGTATTAGGGCCGGGGTTGCTCCCACAGTTCTGTCTGACTACATTAAATAAATTTTCCATTGGGTCCTGGTTAAGGTTCCGTGTTGAAAGCTGTTAAACATTATTCGCCTTTAATTCTCTCCACAGTAACCTAATGGTTCTAATTGTGGCCATCCGCCCATTTTGTGATGGAGTCTTAATAATCCCCCCCCTAGAGAAACTTACATTTGCGCTAATTTGGCTAAACAGATTCCCAGTACGAGAGGCGAAGGCATTCCTCTTTTAATGGCTGCTGCAACATCTTCCTCCCCGAGTTGGTGGTGTCACCATTGGCCTGATAATTGCAGTCACCATTCAGGCTGTCAGAAAGCCTGACAACTTCAAAAATAATTTCTGAAGTTGCCTGATCTTCAATCCGCAGGGTATCTGAAATTTAAAGCACATATACAGTCATTTAACCATTGATGAATAGTCCTGGACGACAGCAAAAGATGGCAAAAAGACATAGTTTTGGCAACTATTGTTTCTATGCCTGCTCCCATAGTACGGTTGATCACTTCATAGCATGTTGGAGCATAACACACCCTCATCTTCTGGAATCCATTTGGGTCGAGGACTCAGGGTAAGCTTGGAAACATTACCATGGAGATTTCTGTTTGAAAACAAGAGGGAGTAGTTTTACTGAGTTTCCTTACTGTAACAAAGAATTTCTCAATTTGATGATGGAGGATGGCAACTTTTTTGTATTCACCACGCTTGGTTTTAATTCCCACGATGCATTTCTTCACCCCATGAAATAATGCGATTTCCTTGCAGAATGGTGAATTGCATGGTGGAAGTTAAAGGAAAGGCGTGCACCTAGAAACTAATTTTCGTTCAACATGGAAATTGAGTGCTTTTCAAAGAAGACAGTGAATCCAAAAAGTAATGCTTTTCTTCACTAAATGTGATTGAATACTATGATTACTTCAGGGTCAAAAGGACTCCTACCAGAAGACTTATGCTGAAACTTTTATATGAGCCGTGCAGAGTTACCACTTCTTCTCCAACAGAAACGGTAACATTGTGCTTAGTAAATAAATTTTTGAGGCACTTAATTAGGTGGGGGACACATGCTCACCGAATGCTTTAAAATAAGGCTCCCTATAGGTATAATCTAAATGTCTCAGTGCTGCCAAGTTGTTTTGCTCAATGTCACACACAGTGGTTGCAATTATCAAGCCAACCTTTCTCAAGGCTTCTACCTGCCTTATTCCTTCAATTGCCAGTTATGATAATTGAGTTGGTGGCAGCTAAAATAGTATGACACTGGTTGTTTCCAGGAGTCCCCTATATTTCGGACTATGAATACAGGAGTCTGTCGGGCAACAATGTGGAGGCACCTATGATTTCCTCTCTACAAAATCTATAACTATGTCACTGTACATTGTACTGCAACTTTGACTTAATAGCATCTCATCCAGCATGAAGATGCAGACTTCCCTAGAAATCACACGAAAATCAAGAAATAACTTACCCATGGTAAATTCTTAACAATGGATTACATAAGCAAAGTTTTTTAGATATTTATATAATCTGGTACTTTTCCAACCATGGCACAGTACATTCTATTTACACATTTGTCACAAGTACACACTAAGCTCGTCATAACATCTTCCTATGTGTCCTCATAACATCACTCCTCAGGTAAACTTGACAACGTCGTATATTCACTTATGTCTGAGTACACATTTTCGTCACTAACGCCCGAATCCACATGCTTACTTACTTTTTTCCGCTGTTATTATTCACGGTTATTATTAAGCACTTCACTCTCCCAGTCAAGCACAGCAATAGATGACTGTGAATCTGGAGTCTGGAGCGGAATAACTGTTGTCTCAATCAGAATATTGATTGGATTCTTCTGTTCGAATAAATAATTCGAATGCTTACATTTTCGGATGTGGATTGAGGCGTTCTTACCCGTTATCGTCTTAGCGAAAGCGTCAACCTCGTTTTTTTCCATGCACTTTATTTTCTCTCCCGACAAACGGTCGTAATGTTGAGTTAAGAATTCTGCCTGAAAAAGGAGGAAAGCAATATCTTGGAGTAAAGTAAAATATTGTCGTGTCCTAAGAATGGGTCACTGACTAGGGGCGTAGTTTTGCATGCACGCATGATGCCGTATCATGAACGCGAGTCCGAAAATAAGGAAATTCGTGGAGTTCTCTGTCATATTGAAGTTGGGATTTCAAAACTAGACGTAAAGTAATATCCAATCACTCGATTAAGTTAGTTTCGAAAATAAATCCTTTTCTCTCACTTTTTTCGGGTTGGTCATACATAAGGAAGCGTATAGGGGAGTTAAAAACAATATGCGGCAGCACTTTAAAAGTAAATTCCATTAGTTAAATCATGAATGAATAATTGTTTAAAATGAATACCATAAATAAAATCGTGAATTTTAAAGTGAACTCACCTCAATGTGTGTATCGATATACCAAGAGCGTCGAAGACTTCCGGAGTGGGGGAGTATAGGAGGGAATAAGGAATGTTATTACGGATTAGGATTGCAACTCCTCCGCCACGCGTGGTGCGTCCAGTCTGTAGCTGTTAAAATGTGGTGAGGAAAAAGAAAGTGATAGATTTAAGTGTGTTTCCTGCAAAGGTATGATGTCTATGTTGTCTACGGCGTACTGAAGGAGTTCGTATTTTCTATTCAGTACGCCGTTGCAATTCCATGAGATTACGTATAGTGTGTGTTTGTCTGTATTGTGTTTATTCATCGCGTGACCTGGAGGAGTAACATTTGGGAAAGAAGGAAGGATTTACTCTCCTCAATAGTACGGATAGAAGAAAGGTGGGAACTGATGCCATTAAAACATGAGAATAATTCATTAATTTCGGATTGGTTGTCGGAAGATAGTGAGGGGAATTGGTCTGGGTTGGCGGCGAACGAGCGAGTCAGTGGAGCGGGTTGCGGAGCAGCTTCTAATGTTGCGCGGGGGTCAGCCATAGCTGCTTTTGCCGCTCGAAGTTTTTCGCAGCCGCGGTAATTGGCAGTGTGAGCTTTACCGCAGAGAGCACACGTAGCCGGAGTTTCAAGTGATTTTAAACATTCTGCGCTGAAGCGACCTTCACCGCAGCGCACACATTTTGGCGACATATTGCAAAAATTTTTCGTGTGGCCAATTGCCTGACAACTGACATTGCACGGGTTGAATTGCTTTTTTGAAATTATCGATTGTGATTCTCAATCCGACTACGTATCTAATTTGAGTAAATTTGACTGCATCAATGGAAGTCTGTAATAACATGAACAACTTGCGTGGGATATTGCGGAACAGATTGTACTCCATTGTCGCGCTGTTTGGCAGAAGGCCGTGTTGAAAAGATGCGTTTCCGTGGGACAGCAAGGGGTCGTCCCGTTCGCGACGACAGTGGCTACGGGGCCATCGTGGGTTCACTAGCGCATCCAAGGCGTACCTCTCGGTATCAGTCTTGTTTCTGTTGACACTGATCGGGATGGTTTTCCCGGGCACTAGGTGGTCCAGCAGATGCTGCCCTGAGGAGCTTCAGCGAACACGAGGCGCCCAGCAAATCCGCTTGCAACCTCCTGCAATAAGCGTCCTCGTCTTTGTCAAGTGCATATTGGGCACCTCTACGATTTCTACAGCATGCTCTGAAAGTTGAGCATTCTCCGAAAATGTGGAATCTCTCTTGCATCTCCACCGTATGGGTCCTTTTCTTCATTTTGGTAGTCCATCAGCATTGCTAGACCTAGCCATGTCCCAATAGTTCCTTTTGTTTTGGGATCCCATGAATAAATCCTGGTACCGAATGTTCTGTTTGGCAAGAGAGTAACCGTGAAGAGAGTATCCTGGTCCAACAAGGTTAAACACTCCTAGTTCCCAGTCTGCAAGATTTTCAGCTTTCCTTGATGTTGGCAGCAAGAGCACAGCATTCCCTCCCCTCCATTCCACTTGTCTAGGCAAGCAATATTGCATAGAACCTGTTGAAAGTCAGGTCTGACTCTGAAGGTTCTTTGTCTATGTTAATATTGCCGGCAAATCCAGGCGTCAAGCAAGTTTCTTGCCTTCCTTTTTAGCTCTATTAACTTTTGTCCTGATATGTATTTGCCCTTATTCATGTAGTTTTTTTTCTATACATACATTATTCACAAGACCATCAAATGCAGCTTTATTTTTGAAATAAATCTGAATCAGGTTGATGGCTGTTCTTCTGACCTCTTGGCTGAAGGTTATATCGGCAATTTTTGGGACTGCACCTTGTTGGGCAGGATGTTTGTCAGTTGCCAGTCCACTTGGTGAGTCCTCGCCTAGAAATGTAACACTGCTTTCACTACCTGAAGCAGCAATATCTCCAGATTTAGTACCCATAATTTCGCTGTCTTCCAACACGATTTCTTCCTTAATACTAATTTCCAAATTCGCAAACGGAACTCCCGTTGATAAGGAATTGCTGGATTAACTTGATGATGACCTAGTCCTTGATGCTATGCTGTCAGGGTCAGGACGGTATTCGCACTCACCTTTACCCTTATTCTTTGCTTTCTTACCTTCAACACTAGGTTTAGGTTGTTCCAGGGAATTGATAGTTCCCCTAGAAGCTGGCGACCTCCCACTGTTCGTTGATTTTTCTATAGGGCTGCAATAACCTCTATTTTCTTCCTTGATGGACTGTCTCAAGTCGTCAAAGGTTTGGTGAGGTGACCCTCCTCCTCTGGAGCCAAATGGTCTCTTACCGCTCTTTGATTTTTTTACCCTTTGAGGTTCCACCATTTCACATGTGTTTAAAGATTTTATTTTATAAATATAACGGGAGGTGTTCACTACTACAAGAAAATATGAGGGGTCACCTCACGGAAAATAACAGGGAAAAAGGTAAAAAAAGGAAACTACACGGGTTAAACCAGAAAAAACTCGTCACCCTCTGGCGAGTATTTAATATGGTAAATACCACAAAAAGGTAAGTGGCCGTGGTAGTGGTGGTGTAGGTGGTACGAAAAAGAGGGTGGGTGGGTGGGTTAAGGAGGGGAAAGGTTCACACCAGGCGGCGGGGATGACTGGGCGACAGCAGGGCCGCGCTGCAACGACCGGCACAAGTCAAGATCCGGAAAAACAGTCAACTCTTGTCCCCGGGAAGGCTTTATATAAGCCCCCAAATTGCCGGTGGAGTCGGTGGGGGGGAGGAAGCTGGCTCCACTGCCGTCGTCCAGGCACGAGCTTGTTTGACACCAGTCCAAGGAACTGCTAGAATTACGGGCGTCTTCCAGAACCAAAAAATCGTGCTCCCAAGTGAAATCATTAAGTTATAACCACAGAGATACCTTTTTAGTAGCTACCCAATTCTTCAATTGAAAACCGCGACACATTATCGATACTTCTTTAAATTTTTTGCGGTTTACTACGAGACGAGCTAGTAAGGACGTCGCTACAGAGGAGCAAAAGGCCCCGGAATCCAAAAGAGCCGTGATAACAATCCCGTTTATTTTCACGGGCACCGTCGTGGCGTTTTGAAAAAAATACTGCTTCGGTCGACCCGATAAGGCCAAAATACGCCCGCTACGTCTTCGGGGCCTTAGCGCCTCGCGGGCATTGCGTTTCCCTGCTTGGAACGGCCTTTACTTTGCACGTGCCCCAATTGACCACAGTCCCAGCACCTAAGTGGCTTGCGCGCACCTAACCGGCCTTGTCGACCTTTGTCATCCGAATCTTCCCATCCCTCTGTCGGTTGAGTACGCGAATGTCGCTCATAATAGTCGAATTCAACATGTACCATCGTTTGAGCGCGTTCAGGGGGATGTAATATCGGGCTAGATCTTTTAGGTAATAGTGAGGTAACTTTCTTGATGAGGAAAGGAAGATAAGAAGAAGCCATACTTGAATGTTACAACTTAATGAGAGTTAGAGAATGAGAGTTATGTAATAAAGTGTTCTTGAGTCGGAAAGTACAATTTCAGGAGCTCAACAATTTTGCTCTTGACTTCCACACCCGGCTTGCTAACTTTGACAAGGATCTTATTAAGATCAGATTGGGTATACCCCAGTGCCCTGAACAAGTCTCGACCCCATTCCAACAATTCCTCAAACGTCCACGGGGAAAATGATAATTGCTTCAGGCAGTTAGGATGCAGGTTACTTCTCACTATATTAAATAATCGGGATCCACGGATCCGTGGATCCCGATTATCGACAGGGATATCCACGGATTTTTTTTAAAGATTTAATTGTGCGCCAAATAGATGTAGATTCTGGAGGGACAGGGTTGTCGAATGTTAATTTTGCTATGTGTTTTTCCCAGTCTTTACTGCTAAGGGATATTATTTCTTATTTAATTAAATTTGAAAGATGATTGTAGATTGTTTTGTCTCTCGGATTTCGGTGATTTTGCCAAACTCGGCGCGCGGCATTTCGGCGCTTGATTAATTCTACTAGGAATTAAAGGAATTTGTTGCGGGGTTTGGGGCGAGGAGTGAATGTGCGTGAGGCGCGACTTTTTGCATCATGGAGAGCAGAGGTTATAAGTTCTGCTTGCTGATCAATTATAGTGGAGCTTGGTTTTTCGATTGGGTGAATTTCTTCGAGAGAATCGTCTAAAATACTAATGAATTTTTCCCAATCTGTTACGTGAAATTTTTCTGGCAGAATTACCTTATTGCTTAAAGGAATTGTGAATCGTAATGGGAGATGATCTGAAGTAAATGAATATATTACGGATGGGGAAAATAAAAACGGAAGATTGTGAGAAAGACCGAAGTCGATTATGTCGCAACTTTTTGCTGCGTAATGCGTTGGAGATAGCGGAGCCAATACATGAATATTTTTGTTGAATACATAGGAATGCAAAACTTTGCCGTGATGGTCAATCCTATTACTATTCCACATTAAATGTTTGGCGTTCCAATCGCCGAAATAAATTCCACTAGGAGTAGAGAACAGGTGATCCAAATCGTCCGCTGTAAATTTTTGTGAAGGTTTGTGATATACTGAGTAGATGTTTAAAGGACCGTCTTTTGTGTGAATCGAGATACCAAGAGCTTCAAATATTGTTGGGACAGGGGAGTTTAGAAGGGAGTGGGATATGTTATTTCGGATTAATACTGCTACTCCTCCGCCACGTGATAAGCGGTCCAGTCTGTATATGGTGTAATGTGGAGAGTAAAAAGATTTGTTTGGTGATAAATGTGTTTCTTGTAATAAAATGATGTCTATGTTGTTGTCGAGGGCGTACTGGAAGAGTTCGTGTTTTTTAGCCAGAACGCCGTTGCAATTCCAAGAGATGACTTGTAGTGCGTGTTTCTGTATTTTGAGCGTGTTCATTGTTCGGCTTGGAGGAGCAGCAGTTACTTCTAACAGGAATGTTTTTCGTTCCGTCGTGGTACGGAAAGAGGAAAGACGGGAGTTGATGCCAGTAAACCAGTTGAAAAGTTCACTGACATCAGTTTGGGAGTTGAGAGGAATGGGATTGGCAGAGGGATTGATTGGTGGGAAGCTGGAATTGGCGGCTGCGGCAAAGGAGCGGATGAGTGGAGGAGGATTATACCATTTTTCCGAACTGAAGGCGGCTGGGCGGAAAATAGAAAGTAGCCAATGGGAAGCGTTGCCCCATTCCACCTCTCCGTTCCCCTCCATCTCCTTCCCTTTTCCACTCCGCTCCCCTCCATCTCCTTCCCTTTTCCACTCCGCTCCCCTCCATCCGGCCGACCGGCGTTGCCAGCCTTGGGAATAACGGTACTTTTGGGGGCGGCAGAACGAGCTCGAAAACCGCCGATTTAAAACATAAAATTTAGGAGGCGGCGGAACGAGCGTGAAAACAGCCGATTTAAAGCATTATAAACCAACAAAATATATTTCCCATCCTCCTTTTTGATCCGGGCTTTGGACCGGCACTGGCGAAGTTAAAAATATTTTTTTATTTTGATGGATTTTATAGTTTTTATGGTTTTTATAAAATGTTTTCTCTCCCCCCTTACAAGAACATGGAAACAAAATTTATTTACAAAAAATTCGCATCATAATATATCGTCTTCGTCCGACTCATCAGATAATGAGTCACTGCTGTCGTCCTGGAGGTTGATGACGATACTTTCCATCACAGAATCTATGGCAGTGTCCCTGCGGTAGTCGTCCTCTTGAATTTTTTCCGCGTGCTGCACACACTTCTCCCACTCCATTGCAGTCACACGGTCAAGCTCCTCATTCATCAATACCTCGATATCCGCCATCTTAAATGTGGTGTTTCTTTTGGCGACTGCACCCTTCACCTGCGACCAAATCAGCTTGGGGTTATAATGGCAGTGGTATGGGGGGAGACGCACTACCGCATGTCCCCTTCCTTGGGCGATGCTGTCGAGCTCGAACGTCTTCGTCCTCGGTTTTATAGCATTCACCAAGCATAACAATTCCGCTCGAGTTTGGCGGGGATTATGGGGTATCCCTCTTGCTTCGAGCCACCCGAGAATGTCAATTTTTTTGGAGCTTGTCGTCGGCACCTTATCCACAACGACAGAGTGATAACTGGCGTTGTCCATCACAATCACTGCCCCTTAGATATCCCTTTCGTCCAACTTATTAAGGAACTGAAGAAACCAGTCCTTAAATACCTGAGCATTCATATCAGTGTGATAGTCGTCACGGGTGGATTTGGTCTTTGGCCGGAAAACAAGCTTGCAGCCTTCCAGGAAACCGGTCTCCGCTGATCCCACACGGCACAAAATCACTCTCCCACCCCTTCAGATGGGCACCTTCAAGCCTCCGTTTTCGCTGTCATCCTTCAAACCCTTGGTCGGAGCGATATTTTGGTTGGCCCACGTTTCGTCCAAATAAAAGATAATTCTTTTGGGCTCAGTCGGTTCCCGCGGATAACAGAGATCATGCATCCGTCGCAGGTAAATGATGCGAGCCGTTACTATGTCCGACCTCTCCAGCAAGAATTTCCTCCCATCATTCCCTTTTTTATAATTAAATCCTAAGAATTTAATTATCCGGTAGAGCGAGGATATTTCCCACTAAAAATCCATGAGAATCTTCTTGAGATCCACAAGGAGCTTCTGCAGAGTGGGATACTCTTTCCTTTCGTAGTAGCCAAGTATTTTTCTGCGGATGGCGTCTTTATCAAAGTCGTCTATTTTCGTCGTCACATCGTTGCCTTTCACCCTCCTAGAGGGATAAGCCAATTGCACGACTCCCGAGTTCTCGATGCTATCGCGTCCTTCTCGGAGAACACGCTGCAGGGTGCGCTTGCTCACTCCGCAGGCGTCCGCAGTCCTCTTCTGCACTTGGGTGACGCTAATTAATGTCTCCTGGTTTTCTGCCTCCCTTTTAAAATACTCATGTACTTAATGGACGATTTGAGAAGTTCCCTCCTTTCTGCCACTGTTTTTGATACCGGACGAAAGGCTTTCGGGCGAAAGGCTCTCGGGCGAAAGGTTCTCGGACGAACGCTCGGCGATCTCCAAAGATTCCGCTTGGCAACACTGCCAGCTGGAGAGCGAAGTGCACGGAACGGAGTTCGGAGAGAGACTGCGGACTCTTCCACACTTTCTCCTGTCGCTCTTCTGTGATTGGCTAGAAGAGTGGGTGGGTTACGAGCACGCTCAAGGTCAGCCGCCTTCAGTTCAGAAAAATGGTATAGGAGCAGGAATGTTATTTTGGTTAGTTGAAGCTTAACCCTTTCGCTACCGCATTTTGGATTTTGATCCTAAAATTTTGAAACTTATATTTTTAGAACCGGCTTTTTTTTTTTTTTTGAATTTTTTGAGTTGTGTCTGACCTCTGTAGCACTAATGGTTTTAAAAATACAGATCGTCCTCTAAATGGGACATTGGGAACAACAGCGCCAGTTCCGTGGTGTAATGATTTCCAAGTCTTAAAGTATTTAATACTGTAGAGCAGCCCTGACAGTTAGAAGTAAATTTAACCCTTCCTTTTTTTCAGTGAAGAATGTGATGTTACTGTAAAGAAATAGAGATAAATTTTTTCACTAATTTATATAGTAATAAAACCAAACTTCAATGTGCGGTGAGCAAGATAATGCTGCCTTTTTTATTATTTTCTTTCACCCTGTATTAAAACTTTTTCTTAAATTTCAATTTTTTCTGCAAACATAAGAATAGGAAAATAGGGGACGACGAAGAATTTTTGTTTACTTGATGAGTAATTGTCACCACCTTTATAACTTTTGTTATGTGCTCTATTTCTTCTTTCATTTGTTTGCTTGTCAGCTCAAACTTTTCCAATATCATGCAAATGTTAGACCAATAAAATACCAATAAATAAAAATAATCATCCATTTATATGATGAAAACAAGTAGCATCAAATTGATTAGAAATAAAAATTTAGTGCTGGTTTTATTTTTTAAACATATTTTCTCTTTTCTTACAACGGCGTGACACAATTTTTACTTTTTCTCGTGATACTCATGGAAACAATTTTTCTCACGTGCACAACATAAATTAATGTTACATTTTGTGCATATTATATATGTTTTACTTTTGCATCCGGGATTTTTGCATCTGCCAGTGCTTGCGACATTCTTAAATTCAGGAAAATGTCCCACATTATCAAATCTGATGTCATCTATCGGTTTTAAAATTTGCTTCCTTCTTTTTGGAACTGTTGGTGAAATGACAGGGCAGTTGGATGGTCGACCGCGTTTCTTCCCTGCAGTCGATCCACAAAGAACAAGACTTTCCGCAACATAAAGTCGAAAAGCCAGCAAGTCTAAAATTTTATTCTTTGGCAAACCAATTGCTTCTGCATCTGATCTATAATTCAACCAAGAATTAACCACTGCAAGATCAAATGCATGGTTGGCCATCCGAAGTGTCCACTTCCTGGTTCGGATTTTTGTCTTGTAAATAGCAAGTAAAAAGTCGCATTTATCAACCCCTCCCATGCTTTCATTATAGAGTCTAATGCACTCAGGTCGATCAATTTCAATGAAGGCATTGGTAGCTCGATCCCACCGTTTACATTTGTCCATAGTCCCGATACCTTTATAGTTGGAGCCTACATTTACAGTGTTATTATCTAGCCACTTCGTGATAACCACTGACCCATCATTACTCCTGACCTCTTCGGCGTAGCCTCGTTTTTGGTTCTTCTTCACCTTTGGATCATCTGTGAGAGGAGGGTTTGAAAATCTATTGATTCTTATGGTACCAATGGCGTAGATATCTTTCTTCAGTAAATACTGGAATAAATGATAACTAGAAAAATAATTATCGAAGTAGAGGCGGCAATTCTTTTGGTCAATGCGCTCTGCGAGTTGCATGACTACTGACGGCCCGAGACCAAAATCCTTGTATTTTTCTTGAATTTCTGTACTACTACCTTGGTATAAAATGAAGTCATATACAGTCCCACTTTCCCCGCAAAGTGCGAATACTTTTATACCCCACTTAGTTGGTTTATTCTTGATAAACTGTTTCACGTTAATTTGTCCTTTGAATCCAATCATTTGTTCGTCTACACAAAGGTTTGGCTCGATGTCAAGGTTTTTACATTGAGCTCTGATAGATTCATAAATCGGTCTGATTTTCCAAAACCTGTCATTAGAATTAGCTGGTTTCTCATTCACATCTGTTACATGGAAAGCTTGCCGAATTTTATGGAAGCGATTACGACTTATGTTGTCTAAAATGAGTGGAATACTGAATTTTTGGTTCCAAAATAGATGTATCTGCGGGTAATTGAAAATACCCATAGCCAGGTTTACTCCGATAAAAACTTTCATTTCTCGCTCATTTACCGGTGGGAAATTAGCCACATTTGTTCGAGTCGCATAAAGGTTCGTTTTTTCCACCATGTCTTGCACCAAGTCATCTGTTATATAACGCTGAAAATATTCATAGGGCGATGGGAGACTTGTGACTTCTTTAGGTGGTAACTCATAAAAGTTTATGGCATGGGAGTCAAGAGGACCTTTTGTCCAAGAGATGGATTTTCTGTCAGTTAAATTGAGAGAATTAAAAATTTCCTTGCGAACTGCAGGATCAGGGTTTGGTGGCTGTCTTGGAGCCTGACTGCTCTGATGTGATTCACTGGTACCTTGACTACTTGATGCAGATCTTTCCCTGTTTTGCCGCTGACTTGTTGATCTCTTTTCTCTGGTCGAGGAGCTTGAAGCCTTTGAAGTGGACGGCCCAGGAATGTCCTCCGGTAAATTTATAATTTCGTACACATCAACATCATTATCATCTGATGGATTATCTTCATGGTCTCCACCTGATTCAATCAAAATCATTCATAAAACTCTGAGAGGAAAATAAGGTAGCTGACGTGACGTGAATCTAGGGTCTTAGTTATTGTAAGGTAACTTTATCAATTGAAAGGAACACAGGAAACAGGACGAGATATTTTCTTACCTTCTTGATCAATTACAGCTACATCATTGACTGCGCCCTCATCATCCGAGAGATTTTATAAATCGGAAGTATCACCATCACTGATTAAAATGTTAACTATTTGTTCATCCGACAAATTGTCATAGCTTAAAAATGACATTGTTCTCTAAATTAGAACGTTAAGTTTCATAAAATCTCCGAAAAACAAACACAAGCCGTGAGCACGCACTTCCTTTCACAGTTTGTTTACTTTGATCGCTGACCGGAAACAGGTGGCGTTGAAAATATTGTCCTCTATACGGGACGATGTTTCTATAGAGTATAGAGGCTTCAGAAATCACTTCTGATTGATCTAAAAAATCCCATGCACTCTACCAACGTATCTCTATTTAAAAAAAATAACCGAGACTTTTATCAATGTCTTAAAGGAAATAAAAAAATGCTAAATTTGTTACGTCCGGTCACGTAGTAAAACAGCCCGGATATCCCAATTGCGAGAGTTGTAAGTAGTTCTAGATACGCCGAGTAGGTGGCAGCATGATACAGACCGCATCAATGTAGTGTCCTCTATATGAGACAAAAATATTAACAGGTCCAGAATAGGTCCCTAGTCTATTTATCTCCATTTTAAGCAACGTCCTCTATATGGGACAATAGAGCGAAAGGGTTAAGCTGAAATTCTTCGAGACGCCATTGCGGCTTTTGCCGCGCGGTGCTTTTCACATCCGCGATAACTGGCCGGATGCTGGTTGCCACAGAGTGCGCACTTGGCAGGCTCAGATGTGGATTTCTCGCATTCATGTGAGGCATGATCTCCTGCACAGCGCACCTTCCTTTTGCTCTGTTCCTGGCTTTTATATGCTGTTCCAGTCCTCATTCTCTTTTCCGGTAAAGTTATTCCCATCTTTATTTGCCGGGAGCTCCACTGGCGATGCGTGGACTCAGCTCGGTCAGATAGCTAAGCACCCAACTGGCTAATGAATTTCATTTCATTATATTTGAAAAAATTGAGCTTTACTGAAACAGTAGAGTGATCAGGCCTGTCTCCCATCTCCTTATGGAGTTTTTCAACCCGTTTGTCGACAACCATGGTGTAGTATCCTGTGAAAACAAGGTTATACATGGAATAATAGTCTTAGTTGTACACACATTCTGGAACCTTGATGGGAATGTTTATGGAAACCAGAATATTCTCCCTCTCATAATGTCAATGTAATCTTGAGGGAAGCAGTCAAGGTCAACATAGCGCGGGCTCACTTGCAGCAACATAGCCTTCTTTTCAGCAAATGTCCCTCGCAAAGCAGCAATGCACCATTCGTGAATCTTTTGGCATGCATACATGGTTATCCTAGATGGACCTGAATAAAAAGGGAGGTTTTTATTATCATTCACGTAAATATGTTGTCATAAAAGAAAAAAATACCTTTCCACTAGTGACACTCTTCCCAAATGAAACAACATTTTCACTTTCAGCCTGTTGTTGGGCCATGTGCGCTTTGCTCTCTGTAACAGAAGCAACTATATACATCACAAAAATAACGTCAGTTTAATAACATCAGAGTGGCTGACATTAGGTTCCATCCTTACCTAAAATTGTTGCCAGACTTGCAATCATGGCCTTACTCTTTGAGTTGAATTCCTCCCTCATAACCTTAAGCCTATTCTCCACAGTTTTTGCGCTCCCATTTCTCAAAGAATGCCGCAAGGGTATTTTCCAACGTTTAGTACTCTGAATTTCTTCCGCTATGCTTGTTGGCGTTGGTAAGGGGCTGAGAAACTAAGCTGGGGCTTTTCGTTGCATTGGCTATGGTGGTTAGCTTTGTTCTCTCTCCTACAAAACCTGCATTCACCTCACTTTACCGATTCTTTGACAGAAAAAGATAAATTGGGAATACTAATCAACGAAAGTCATTCAGAACAATCTCATGTTCACATGATTCAGTTATGTTACCATCTCTTTGTCCTGCTTTTCCAAAGAACTCTAAGTACGCCGTTTCTCTTCTTGTGGATCTTTCCCTGAAAGAAGTAAGGTCAATGAGAACTGAAACCTATTCAAACTGTTATGTTGTACAACCAAAAAATGTACTCACTCTTATGCGCACCAACTCATATTTGAGGCCTTCTGATGCTCCCTAATTCCTCATTCACGGCAATCTTTCGACTGTCATCCTGAAGTGAAACAAAGGGAAACGGTTATAATTTTGATGTCACGAGAAGTGTGGAATAACGATTTTGCTGCATAACTGAAAACCATTCAGAGAAAAAATTTGCACTTACAACAAAAACACTCATTCTGTAAAGTTGAAAGCTAAGTAATTGTGAATGATACGGCTGGTAAAGCAATATGTGAAGCCCCAGCACTCACCCTCTCCTGCAATACATCTCTGGAGTAAGCTCTAACGGATTGCACGGTTCCGTCGTTACAATTGGTTCTGAGGAAACCGTGCTCAACGCGAACAACACCTCGTCCTTCGCAGATTGATCCATGTTTTCCAAGATGGCGCTCCTCGATGCCTTTGCACCGTCTTAAGTTACTGCAGACCAAAAAAATACGCGAGAATCGACTTCAAAAAACTTTCCCGAAAGATGTAAATAAATTGAGAAGATAATGGTCAATATTGAAAAGTACAACATACCTCCAAGGCCTTCCTTATGTCCTTTATAGAACACATACTCCTTTTAATGTTAATGCTCCTGGTGTTGGTTTTGACCTTGTAAATTTGCTCGGGATAGAAATCCACCGGCGACCTGGGAAATAAGTTTTTTGTGTTTTACTTTAACAGTTTCCCTTTCCCTATCGCCACATCGCACAGCAGCAAACCACTCGCAATAATTCTTGTTGCTGGTATCCATTACTTTTGCGATGCACGTAAATATGTAGATGAATTTTGAGATAGAGGAGAGCAGGAGAGATTGAGTACAGATCGGTGGAAGCGTCCATTTCTGTCGCCAAACTGAGGTCACATGTGCCGGAAATTAAGCAACTTGCAAGGGCTTGCCCTGAGACAATCGCGCCAGTAGTGGTTTTGGCCGCATTTGTGGCATCTTGGTGGTAAGGTGCAAATGATTTTGATGACTGCAGCGGCTGGGCAGGTTTTCCATAATCACTGATCACACATTCAGTCTGGCGACGTACTTGATTTCCATGAAAAGGGAAAGATTTCCATTTCAGATTTCGGTTAACCGTCAGCAGTTAGGTGTCTCCTACTTGAAAGTCAATGGAACTCCTATCACATCACTCCCTGCTATAGGCGACGTCTTCGGCTAGCTACTCGCCAAGACGAGCTATGACGAAAGCTTTGACTCTTGTTTTCGCCTTTTCAAACTGCGCTTAGAAAATATCCCTATTGTTTTAAGGAGACTCGGATGATAACAGATTAAACATCCCATTTTCTGTGTGGGAGCTGCGGTCAGCCATCCACGACTGCCATGACACAATGTGTTCCTTCGTAACCTTACGGAATCCGCGTTGCTGGAAGTCCTGCGTACTTGAATTTATCTGCGTGATTTTCTCCGCTGTCCCCATCGAATCTATTTTCTAGGCCCCCTGCGGAAGAGCCCAAAATGCCGAGTACTATCTAATATGGGATCCGTTTTTATCCTCTTGCACGGCCATTCCCCCTGAAACACAAACAATGGAAATGAGACATTATTTATGATTCTATCACACATTGAGACAACTTTTTATTTGCATTATGAAGTTCACGTAATATTTCAAATTAACAAAATGACATAACGATGAATGAAACAAAGATACCAGTTTTTATGCGTTCCACTTTCGCATCGGCCGCCACCTTCCTCGCTGACTTCTTCAGGTTTTCCCATGTGGATTTCAAATTTATTTCGTCTCGCTGGGCATCCACGCCTTCAAAATTGAACCTCAAGGCAATTTTTTCCACTCCTCGTTTTTGGCCAGCGTGGGCACCCCATCTGTTTTCTTGTCTTCTATAAATTTTGTGTGGCCTTCCGCATGTAATACCAGCAATTCTTTTTCTGCATAAGGCATACTTGGGCTTTTCCTCATCTTTAAACTTACACCGCTGCTATCCATATCTAAACTTTGAAGTAATCTTTGGTGTAGGGGATGAGGAGAGGAGTTATGGGTTCAACAGTTAATTGTTCAATGACAAGCGCTTCCTTGCCGTCATTTATTTCTCGTACGTCAGAGACATGAAAAATTCACCAGCAAAATAAATTCTTCTCATTAACTCGGTTTTGGAAAACTTGGATAAAACGAGGTCGGTAAAACGCGGTCCTCAGATTACTGAGATAATAATTTTAACCGAGTTTTCGAAAACTAAGATAACTGATAATATAATCCTTGTTGGTGAAACTGACCCACAGATAATTATATCCATTACTTTCCAGCTGTACTTCCAGCGCTACTTCTCTGTCAAAGATCTCCAATGGGTTTCTGCAATAATGAAGAAGCAGGAGCATTTCCACAATTTTAAATTAACAGGTACTGCCAGTTTCGCTGACAGCATCATCAGGTACAATATCTCAAAGTGTGCGACGTCTTAAATAGGAAAGGCAGGAAGGCGGAGGAAGGGGAAGAAAGGAAAGGGTATACAATCACAGGTGCTTGGAAAAACCGAGGATGGAGTCAGTGAGGAAGTATGACGAATATACATATTAATTAGCCTTTATGTCTTCACTCCAAACGGGTTTGTGGGATGGCCCCTGGTTCCCCTACTCCGCTGGGTTCCAATCTCTTTCGGTCAATCGGTGACCTACCCCTGGATGTTCCATGTTGTCGGCCGTCAATGAGGATTGGGGGGAGGGAGGGGGCGGGCATACCGCGTCCTCGTGCGGATTTCTGCAAGATGAAATGAAAGCATGTGAATTGTAATTACCGAAGAATTGTGTCACCCTTGAAAAATTAGCCCGTCACTTTCGGAAAATTTACCTGTTACAACTTTCCTCACTTGACTTGAAGGCCTTTCCTTTGCAGTAGTGACCTCAGGTTCACTGTCATGTGGTTTGAAACCAGATGGAGGAGTAGGCATCTCATCTACGTCAACACTTGGAATAAACTTTTAGTATAAGACCGATGTTCTCCAAGCCATTGCTAAGTCCAGTTGATACATCTAGCCCAAGCAATGCTCAGAATCACACTAAAGTACCTTTGTAGCCTCGTTCCAACACAATCTTCGAAGGTCCTATACCTCACTCCCCTCTTTCCTTACTGCCCTCCGTAGCCCATGTTAAGTGCTCCTCACCTTCGGTGCTGATTTCAGCCATACTGATCTCAACACCTCCAGCCTCCTCCACTGTATCTGCAAAAAATCATATATACAGCTCTAATTTTCTATTGATGTGCATATACCACGTTTAAAATACAAACTTTCTTTTGACATACCATAGGGTCCATATATCCTTTCGTAAGGGGCACAATGCCACGAGTCGTCTGGCTAAAGCTGCAAAATTATGGTAGTATGTAGCTTTTACTTTGGCCACCAGTAAACAGAACCCTTCTTGTCCACCCAGCTGTGAGGAACAGCCGCACACCAGTCCTCTGCTAGTACTACGTAGAAAGAAATCTACGAAATGGAAAGCATTGAATTATTGCAAATTCAATCCGGAGGGGTAACAGTTCATTGTATCACACAAAACTACTAACTCAAAACCCTGTTTGAGTGAAATATTCTAGCTGAACCGTAAGATTTAAATCACTGGCTTTGGTTATGAGGCATGGGAAAAAACAGTCTGTTTCACTGTTGTAGGGAAAACATATATTATAGCCTTTGAACAAACATTGTTAGTGTTCACATGATTTTCCTCACCCCATCTCCCTCCAGCATGAATACCAAGAGACCGAGAATCCAGAGGATACAATGGCATATCCTCTGAGTATCTTAAAATTCTCCCAAACGTCAATGGAATATCATCTTTGATCCCTATCGCCGGCACTTCGGCTGTGTGCTTTGATTTTAAGTGACAGCAATATTTACTTCACTATCATTGGACAAGGTGAAATGCTCAAAGGCAGTCTTTTTAAACTTAGAGCTGATGTCACAAACTGCTGTCTTCCTCGGTTTCAGAAGTGTACGGCATTTCTCCAATCCTCGTTTTCCTCTTTCTCCCAGAAACGAACTTTCGTGGAGGTAGTTGTGCAGCTCTGCTAGAGGTTTATTGTTTCCTAATCACCCTTTTGGTACACCCTAAGTGGTTTTCAAAGGAAAAAGCACTGAAGTTATCCAGTGAGCAACCTAAATTTTTTACATCATCAGCTAAATGGATAAGATTGTGCACGGTGTATGAAACTGCTTCTTTACCATACAACTGGGAGAAATACTTCACGAAATACCTAAGTAAGCTGCTAGCATATGCATTGTTTACAATGCAGTGTCTTTCATCGCGTAGAATGAAAAAAACACATGAAAGCAAAAAAAATGCCTGAAATACTTTTCCGGTAGGTAGGCCTGAAGAATGGATGGCCCCACGTACAAAAAGATCAACCTGAATTTCGTTGCTTTGTACCGCTTCACGTCTTCAAAACTTCTTGTCTTCCTTACAAATCCGTAGCCAATCCATGGGGTAGCTGCAACCAGTCGCCTGGACAGGCTCTCCCTCTAGCGTGGTGGCAGCTTCATGTCAGTGTTACCCTTCCTCCAAAGAAGCAGTAACTTTTTCATAACTCCCAAGCCTACTAGATGCAGGTAATGTAGTGGGAACTGACTCACCATTCCCAAATTAAGTTCCTCAAAAGGAGAGATGCCAACATGGTGACAAATATCGATTCTCCTTTGGAGTGAAGCATCAGTCCTAAGGCCGCAATTTAAGTCATCCAATATAATCCTTCGGTTTCTCTGGAGTCCTTTCTGCACACATCTTCCACAGGAGTCCCCCCTTTTTTCTCCAATACCCTAGGCTTGCGTCCGCCCTACCGCCCACGTGTTCAGAGGAAGGGATGGTAGTTGCATTTCAAAAGGAAAAAAAAATCAAGATACAGCAATGCAATGAATATTTATTTAAGAAATATAATATTAAGGCATTAGGAAATATAAAATAAGACACTCATTATGCACGGTAAAATCAAAACAATATATTACAAATTTTTTTTTATATATTCAAATAATCAGGAACTTCTCCAACTATCGCACAATATTTACGCAATTATTGCTAGTACAAACCAAGTCGTCATCACATCACCCCATACGTCCTCATACCACCACTCCTCAGGTAGACTTGGTATAGTCGTACATTCACTGATATCCGAGTACAAATTTGTTTCATTGACGTCCGAAACCACGTCCTTATTTGGTTCTTTGTCATTGATCACTGTATAACGTCACTTTTATTGTCAAGCACATCACCCTCCCAGTCAAGTGCAACTGTAGATGCTTGCGAATCGGGAGTCTGTGGAGGGGAATAACTGGTATCGCAATCAGAGTATTGACTCGATTCTTCTTCTATTATCCGCTTTTGGGGACCAGAATGATGGCGGAAAAATCTTATCACCTGTTGAAGATCCCCTTTTTCTGGGCGGGATAAGTTCTTCGGAATCCGAATCATCGGTGTCTAGAGTAATAACTTCCACCTATGAAGATAAATAGCATTTACCACTTAGTACACAACCTAATAAAAATGAACAGTAGTGCATGTGATGGAATAAATAAATAAAAAACTTGAATGCTTACATGTTAGGTTGTGGGTTCAGGTGTTCTCATCTTTTTTCGCCTTAGGGATAGCGTTAACCTGGGTTTCTTTTCATGTATTGTTTTTTTCACTCCCGAAAAACGGTCGCAATACTGTGTTAACACCTATACCTGAAAAGGAGGAAAACTATCTTAGAGCAAATAAAATATACACCCGCACTTAAAAATAAATACTATAAATAAAATCAGGAATTGATAATTATTTAAAATGAATACCATAAATAAAACCATGAATTTTAATTTTACTAACCTCATTGGCTCATCCATAACGCCAGCAATTACTTTCCACTGAGCATCCTGCATTTCAAATGATGCCATTGGTTAAACATTGATCGTAATAATGAATTTAGAATGTTAATTGGTTAAAAAGTAGCGAGCTGATTGGCTTTTCCTTTGTGTATGTCTTCGTTGGGTGACAGTGGAGAAATATATCCCCGCACGGGGGGAAGTGAGTAATCTCTTCCTTTGGGGAGCCGCGCCCCCACGGACCCGAGCCCACCGAGGAGACAAGCTCGTTAAAAAAACCCCGTCGCTCGCTCGGATAGTGTCCAGACAGCATGTGACTCTGCTGTTCTGAGTAGCCGTAACATCTGGCGTCCAGAATCACCCACGTGTTTGCCGTCGTGGAGACCCGTACATGGGGGAGAAAGGGATCCTGCGGTGAGTGAGTTCTCCGGCACCCAGCTGGGCGTCGGAAACCCGGTATGGGCCGGAGTTCAATACCCCACTTCGGCCCTGGAATCCCCGCCAAACGGGCGGCCGAGAAGAGCCCAGCTCGGTCAATCGGCTCCTGGCGGCTGGGGAGCTTAGCGGCTCCTTCCGAGCGTACGCCAGGACGGGTTAGTGCTGGAGATATGGGGGTCTCCGTAGGGCGGCTGAAGGCGTGTGGGTTCGGAGGGCCCCCGCGCTGGAGGTTCTAACCCAAAAGACCCCCCCTATCGAAAGTTCCTATATCCCTTGGGTAGCCCTGGCGACTACACCGGATCTCGGTGTGGCGTCCCGAATGTGTGGCTCCGTGGTGGGTGGGGAGCCCAGGGGATGAATTTTTCTTTACGCATTCATGGAGACAATCAATCTTCCTCCAACCAAAAGATCCCGTCCGGAAACGGACGGGGGAGTAAATATAGCTTCCGCTTGCCGCAGATTTCTTGTGTGTAAATGTGTAAACGAAGGGGAGACTCTTACTAAGGTGTCACCTTTCTTAATACGCAGAGTCCTTTCAGCAACGGTGACGGGTGACCTAAAATCCGCCTAAAAATTAAGAGACGGAACGCTCCTAATACAGACAACAAACGAAGAACAAAGTGAAAAATTACTCGCATTAGAGAAATTTAATAATATCCCTGTCAAGGTCCAAGTGCACCGCACCCTTAACACTTGCCGGGGTGTAATCAGCAACTATGACTTCCTCTACGTGACCGATGATGAAATTAAGACGGAGATGGCTCCACAAGGCGTAATAGACTGTCTCCGATTAAAAATTAATAGGAACGGCGAGCTGATAAATAGCACATCTGTAATCCTAACATTCTCACGCGACACACTTCCCGGAAAGATATATGTGGGCTACGAATCTGTGTCAGTCCGACCATTCATCCCAAGTCCTATGCGATGCTTCCAATGCCAGCGTTTCGGCCACATCGCTACAAGATGCTAGGGCAAGGCCACCTGCCCATGCTGTGGCAAAGATAAACATGACGGTGATTCCTGTACCTCAGATCCATCCTGCGTCAATTGCGAGGGTACACACACAGTGTACGCCCGTGATTGTCCCAAAATGATGGAAGAGAAGAAAATCATGGAAATCAAGACTGTGGAGAAGTTACCCTATTTTGAAGCCCGCAAAAATTTCAGAACGTTAATGGCACCTACCTTTTCAAGATCGTACGCTGCAGTAGTAGACACCTCAGTTAATAATAATAATAAAAATGTAAGCCAAGGAAACGAAAAGAACGTGAAAGAGAACAAAGCAACGGACAACAGCAACAACCAAGCCAAACCGGATAAGGCAACTAAACCGGTAACAAAGAACATTCCGACAGGAAAAAATGACGCCGTGTGTGATTCTTCGAAGAAGAATGCCAACTCAGGCACCACCGGGACCACGCAAAACAAGCGTGGGAAGTCCCAGTCCCCCGGTCCATCTGGTAAGGCTATACATAGCCTACCAGAATCCATGAATGAAGATGATATCTCGGAATCAGAGATAAACCGGGCGAAGGCTAAGGAGAAGAGACGCTTTAAGCGTTGAGTCTCTAGCCTAGTAACCGAGTTTTAGTTTATTTATTTAACTTATTCCCTATTTTAATGGCTTTTATCATACAGTGGAACTGTAATGGATTTTACCGACACAGGGAGGAGCTTACCATTTTAATTCGTGATTTTAACCCTAGTTGTGTTTGTGTCCAAGAGACGCATTTTAAAGCTACAGATAAAGGAATTTTAAAGGGTTTTAATGTTTTTAGACACGAAGACACCAGTGGTCAAACAGCCCGAGGTGGAGTGGCAATTGCTATTCGGGAGACCCTTTACACCTCCCAATTGCACTTGACCACTCCATTTCAAGCAGTAGCGGTGACAGTCCATGCTCCGGAGACTATAACGTTATGCAACGTTTACCTACCGGAGGGTGCGCCGGTCACGCGGTGCAACTTGGAGAACCTTACCCGCCAACTACCTAAGCCCTTTATATTGCTTGGAGATTTTAACGCGCATGACGCCTTGTGGGGTAGCACAAGGACCCAGCAAAACCGGCGAGGAAGAATTTTATCTAATTTTATTATAGATTCCAACCTTATTTTATTGAACAGCAAGGAAAAGACGTTTTAACAGTTTTAATGGTGAGTACTCCTCCATAGACCTTTGTATTTTATCAAGCAGTCTTATAACGAAGATTAGCGTGGCCGTGCACGACGACCTATGTGGTAGCGATCACTTCCCGCTTTTAATTACAAAAGACCACTGTGTAAATGACAATTTTAATCGACCGGATACCTGGCTTCCCCGTAAAGCCGACTGGGACCATTTTAAAGAATGTTTTAAATACTTGCACGATAATAACCGGGAAGCTGTACAAAACATCGAGCTCTTAACTTCGGCCATCATAGAAGCTGCAAATGTTAGTGTACCGCGATCTCGAGATAGGGCTAAACGACCACGGGTACCATGGTGGAACGATGAATGTGCCAGAGCTATTAGTATTCGTAAGAAGGCTCTTCGAATATTTAATAAGTACCCCACAGCAACAAACTTGGCCTCTTTCCGCCGCCTGCGATCCAAAGCTCGTTGTGTGGTGAAAGAGACTAAAAGGATCTCATGGATGGAATTTATTGCAAGTGTTAATAATAAAACGCCACTTGCGCAGGTATGGCGCAAGGTCAAATCCATTTGAGCTTCGGGACAGCCTAACAACGTGTCCTACTTGTAAATTGACGGCAATTTATTGACAACAGCGCCCGCCATTTCGGAAGCTTTTGGGCAGGTCCTAGCCAACACAAGCAGCGATAATACTTTCACGGCTCCTTTCTCCACCGTAAACGTCAACACGAAACCTCTCGCCTTTCTTTCTTAGAAGGAGATACAGATGCTCCGTAAAACGACCCGTTCACCCTGTGGGAACTCACCTCCGCCATCGAAGACGCCAGGAACACCTCGCCAGGGTTGGACGAGGTACATAATGCATTCCTCCGTAATATTCCGGAAAAGGCATTGGACGAAGTTCTGCTCACTTTAAACCAACTTTGGGTTGATAGGGATTTTCCATCGTCATGGCGGGAGTCAATAGTGGTACCTATCCCTAAACAAGGAAAAGAAAAAGCTGACCCGAATAATTACAGACCCATTTCCCTCACAAGCTGCCTATGTAAAGTCATGAAGAGAATGATAAATCGGATACTCATGTGGTGGCTGGAAAGGCAAAAGCTTCTCTCAAACATTCAATGTGGCTTCCGCCGAGGTAGATCCACATTAGATCACCTCGTCCGTGCAGAAAATTTTATTCAGGAAGCCTTCCTCCTTCGGCAGCATGTCGTAGCAGTCTTTTTCAACCTAGAAAAGGCGTATGACAGTCTGGCGGAGGAGAATTTTAGACAGGCTTCATGCGTGGGGTTTTAGGGGGAACTTGCCGATTTTTATTCAAAACTTTTTAACCGACCGAGTTTTTAAGGTACGAACAGGAAGGCATCTCTCACAATTTTATTTACTTGACAATGGCATACCCCAGGGCTCAGTTTTAAGCGTGACTCTCTTCGCCATTGCTATTGACGACGTAGTCGACTGTATTCAGGAACCGGTGATGGGATCTCTATTTGTAGACGACTAGGCGATATTTTGCCGTTCGTCAAGAGTTGCAACAGCAGGACGGCAGTTGCAAATTACTCTCAACAGGCTGAACGTGTGGTCCAAGCGAAACGGATTTCGATTCTCTGCGGAGAAAACTAAGTGCCTGCATTTCCATCGTTTGCGTGGGATTCATTTCCCACCAAACCTTCGCCTGGGCAATGCTGTACTCCCTTTCGTTGAGTCATTTCGCTTCTTGGGGATGATATTTGTGTAATGGCCCGAAATTCGGGGGCCATTTGCAAATTATTTCGCGGAGCACAGGGCTGTTTGCGAGGCAGAGGACGATGCACAAACAGCCCTGTTTTTCAGAAAATGGGAGATCCGGGAGGCGGAGAAGGAAAGGCAATGACCGAAAGACTGGCAAATAGGAATAAACACCATTAATGGAACGCTCACGGGTTCTAACTTTTCGAAGGGGGGGGTCTAGCTTAAAAGATATGTTTTCGCGGAATACCCCCCACTTGGGCTTTTTGAACGTCTCTACGTCATTCGAGAGACACTATATAAAGGTAAACCGGGAGATACTTGAGGTCGTCTTCTACTTCGAGTCTTCGACTACTTCGGGGTGAAGTTTTGATCGGGAAAGGCGTGATTGTGCACGCCTTGATTATTGTAAACTCTTGTCTCGCGCCTGCTTGGCTCGTCGATACCCGCTTCCCGGGATTTGGTATTTTTGCTTTCACTCTCTTCATACCTTGCTTTAAGGCCCTCTCTTCTGGGCCATTTTCGCCATCAGCTTCCGTTACTTGCGAAATTTAGACTTGATAATCCCTTCCCCCTCCGGGAACTTGGGAAATTCCTCGCGCCCTACCCATCGCTAGACAAGTATTTGCCAGTCTATCGCCTGTCGCCACACCGTGCTGCCGCCTTCTCCTGCCTCCAGCCTCCCAGGGTGATTCGTGCCGTTGCCGGAAATAAAGGTAGAGTTCCTTTTTCTTTTATTAAAATGCAATCCATGTACTGTCATTGATACCCGACGCCAAGGGCAAGAGCCCACGTTAAAATAGTTCGGATTCGAGTCCCGGCTTATCCGGGGTCGGGTCGCGACAATGGTGGCAGCGGTGGGATGCTTCGCCAACTTAGAAATGGTTACCATCCTAAGGTCTTGTGGCATGACATCGACTGTTTTGAAAACACGGTCGTTGAAGCGATCAGGAAAATTCCTGCGAGCGTTACGATGCTCATTATAGTTGGGAGGGATGTGTTCCGTCTCCCAACGAACGCACGACCAAGGTGCCATCCGTTCCACAGCAGTACCTTCTCTTCGGTTCTCCTTCCATTGATTGAGTCCGAATATCAGGTTTACTCCTAGATGGAGTCGCGATTCATTTGAAGCGCTCTGTGGTGCTATGGGTGTGTCTGGGGCATAGTCAATAGCGCCGAGGTCATAAGTGACTGGTCGGGCTTGTATGACTTGCGCGATAGATCCGGTTGAGGGTATTGAAAAGATATCGACTTCTACCATTTTAAAACTGGTTGATTTTGCCAGTAAATTTGAAACTACCTTCATCGCATTATACGATATTCCGGTCGTTGCAATAGTCTGGGGAAGTTGATCGATACCAAAACCCATCTCGTTCAAGGTATGTATAGCTTCGCGTCTAGTGACCGTTAACGGTCCGAAGCCTTGCATATTCCTGGTGAGTATTCCGTGGGCGGGTTTGAATACCGAATTGTAGGTATTCGCGTTTACGTCCTGAGCTCGCGCAGCACAAGCCTCGAAAAATGCGCCCACTACGGGCAGCTCTTCGTAGATGTTGTGATTATGCTGAGTTACTGGACCTAAACCGCCGGGAATGTTGGCTGTCCGGGTGTTAGGGAGATCTGGGAAAGTCGGAGCGATTGACTCTCCGTTCTTGGTTTTCACCTTACCCAAAGATTTTAAGCCTATGAAAATTGGCTCGGGTATGGTAAGTACCTTACCGGTGAAAACTCTGTTGACCTCTACCTCTTGCGCTTCTAAGGCGTCGCCTAGCTGTAGTTTGAGACTGATAGTCCTTAACCAGAACAGGCATGCGGAATAATAGCGAAGTGCTTCTCGTGGAAGCTCTTTAGCTACTTGCAATGTCCTGTCGTTTCGAAGCTCGCCGTAGAGCAGGTCCGTAAATGCCGTCCATCCAGTTGCGGATGGGGCGAACCGAAGCTCTCGAAGCACGCATGAAAAGCCGGAGTCAGGTTCAAATGCTGACTCAGAAACAAGTGATTCCTCCGTCGTTTTAATCGAAGGCTGTTTCTGTTTGTTTTCGGCTTTGTGTTGGGGTGGAGCTAAAGTGGGCTCGGGTCTTGTCGCTGGGACAATAGGCTGTTGAGCGGCTGTGGGCTTCTTCTTATTAGAAGGGTTCTTATTTTTCTTGCCCTTGCTCTGCCTACCCTGGCCTTCTTCCTGCACGTTAGCTTGGTTGGACTCCATCGCTTAGTGATAGAAAGAAAATATTACACTTTAGAATGTGGGGGTGGCAATCCAACGCACTACTTGTGGTTCCTTGCCTTCACTATAAAATAGCTTACTAGATATACGATTACGCGCAGGTCAAGTAGCGCAGGCGAAGGAATATAATTAACGTGCCGCGGAAGCACAATTTCAAATAGGGGATTTGGTGTATTTAAAGAAAGAGGTGGTACGTCCAGGGACGACTCGGAAACTCGATAAGCATTGGGTAGGTCCGTATAAAGTGACGGAACAGACTAGCCCAGTGAATTATAGTATTCACAGTACTATAGACCCTAGGGATAAACAATTAGTGCATGTGAACCGTTTGAAGGTGTGTAGAGAGCCCGAGATTGGTGATACCCCTCTAAACACTCCCCTCCGACGACGGGAAATAGTGAAAGTGAAAGAAGACAACGCTAAGAAGTCTTCCCCTCCCGTCCCCCCTCCCTGTGTATTCCCTAGTGAAGTGACAGGAGTCCCCTCCCCTCAACCAGCACCGCACCCTCCCCCGGCACCGCCGTACGCACTACGCAGCCGAGGATCTCTTCCTCCGCAGTGGTGACATCAGTTCCGGCATGGGTGATGGAAATGACTAGAATTTTAATTTTGTTTTCTTTTTATCCTCCAATTCAGAGGAAGTGATTATTGAAATATTTTAAATATTTGATTGTCCTTTTGTTTTATTTTCTGATTCCTAGGTTTTTGTGGTGTTTTGACAATCAAAAGACTTGCTTAATGGCATGACCAATTAGGATATCTTGTTGCTATGTCGTCAAGTTATGGACAAAAAACTGACAAAACAAGATATCATACACAATATTTTTTTTTTTGGTGTTTGCTCTTTTGTATAGCAACTTATTTTACTCCTTGTAAATGATGGGTTTTACAGTGTGTTTATTTCCAATTGTGGTTGATTCTCAATGCTTATCTTACAGAACTAAAAGTTTCTTTTCCTGAACAACCGCAGAGATAAACCTATGCCTTTCTCTTTCCGGTGTCACAGTCCAATCAAATTTGTCTTCTCAGGGGGCATAACGAAAAACTGAATCAACTAAGGCATCAATTACAGACTCATATTTGGTAATTAAAGGAAGAAGAGGATTAATTCAAATCACTGATATTTAGTTGTCGTTGCTCTCCCACACGTAAATTTAAAATATATATATCTGCAATGCAATGCCCTCGTATCACTTTAAATATAATGCTTTGAGTATATTGGTTTCGTAACGACCTCATCCTCCTTGAACACGCCTGGGAGAGCACAATTCATAATCAGCTTAGCCCTTATTTTATTAACCCCGCTGACCTATTAAGCTCTTTAAAACAAATCCAGCCACACCTTGCGACTGGAATGAAATTCCCCTTCCCCCTCACTCCTTCAGAGATTTACAAATATTACGCGTTGGCACGCGTATCTTACGCCATCGTAGGAGGAAAAATCAGAATTATGGCGGAGATCCCGATGCAATCAGGGAACCAATTATTTCGGCTTTTCAAAGTAGTGCCACTCCCCGTCAGATTGCCAAAATTAAACGCATCAATTGAAATAGTCCCGGAGGCGCCTTATCTAGCCGTTTCAGAAAATAGGTTAAGACACATGCTGCTGTATGATGGAGACCTGTATGCATGTACTTATGGCCCCTTGACCATATGCCCCCCTAGGCAACAAGTGACAGAGTATCCATACTCATCTTGCCTGTATGGAATTTACACGGAAGAGGACAAACCCCTTGACTGTGACACCCGGATTATCACCCTCCAGGAACACCTCGCCAGGGTTGGACGAGGTACATAATGCATTCCTCCGTAATATTCCGGAAAAGGCATTGGACGAAGTTCTGCTCACTTTAAACCAACTTTGGGTTGATAGGGATTTTCCATCGTCATGGCGGGAGTCAATAGTGGTACCTATCCCTAAACAAGGAAAAGAAAAAGCTGACCCGAATAATTACATACCCATTTCCCTCACAAGCTGCCTATGTAAAGTCTTGAAGAGAATGATAAATCGGATACTCATGTGGTGGCTGGAAAGGCAAAAGCTTCTCTCAAACATTCAATGTGGCTTCCGCCGAGGTAGATCCACATTAGATCACCTCGTCCGTGCAGAAAATTTTATTCAGGAAGCCTTCCTCCTTCGGCAGCATGTCGTAGCAGTCTTTTTCAACCTAGAAAAGGCGTATGACAGTCTGGCGGAGGAGAATTTTAGACAGGCTTCATGCGTGGGGTTTTAGGGGGAACTTGCCGATTTTTATTCAAAACTTTTTAACCGACCGAGTTTTTAAGGTACGAACAGGAAGGCATCTCTCACAATTTTATTTACTTGACAATGGCATACCCCAGGGCTCAGTTTTAAGCGTGACTCTCTTCGCCATTGCTATTGACGACGTAGTCGACTGTATTCAGGAACCGGTGATGGGATCTCTATTTGTAGACGACTAGGCGATATTTTGCCGTTCGTCAAGAGTTGCAACAGCAGGACGGCAGTTGCAAATTACTCTCAACAGGCTGAACGTGTGGTCCAAGCGAAACGGATTTCGATTCTCTGCGGAGAAAACTAAGTGCCTGCATTTCCATCGTTTGCGTGGGATTCATTTCCCACCAAACCTTCGCCTGGGCAATGCTGTACTCCCTTTCGTTGAGTCATTTCGCTTCTTGGGGATGATATTTGTGTAATGGCCCGAAATTCGGGGGCCATTTGCAAATTATTTCGCGGAGGACAGGGCTGTTTGCGAGGCAGAGGACGATGCACAAACAGCCCTGTTTTTCGGAAAATGGGAGATCCGGGAGGAGGAGAAGGAAAGGCAATGACCGAAAGACTGGCAAATAGGAATAAACACCATTAATGGAACGCTCACGGGTTCTAACTTTTCGAAGGGTCTAGCTTAAAAGGTATGTTTTCGCGGAATACCCCCCACCTGGGCTTTTTGGACGTCTCTACGTCATTCGAGAGACACTATATAAAGGTAAACCGGGAGATACTTGAGGTCGTCTTCTACTTCGAGTCTTCGACTACTTCGGGGTGAAGTTTTGATCGGGAAAGGCGTGATTGTGCACGCCTTGATTATTGTAAACTCTTGTCTCGCGCCTGCTTGGCTCGTCGATACCCGCTTCCCGGGATTTGGTATTTTTGCTTTCACTCTCTTCATACCTTGCTTTAAGGCCCTCTCTTGTGGGCCATTTTCGCCATCAGCTTCCGTTACTTGCGAAAGATTCCTTCAGGTTCAGGTTTATGACGAGATCCTCCCAAAATGAATTTTTACGAATGGAATGATGCGGTGCAAAATGACCTAAGATGTCGACGCACCCTAAAAACAACAATAACTAACTCAGACAATAATTAAGAGACATGAGCCCACTCTCAAATTCTCCCTCCTCCGCTAGAGCAGCAATTACTTTTTTCCGGAAACTCACTTCTTCCACAACTGTAGGTGGAGATGCCCCAGTCATGTCCCTAACTTTCATTATTTCAGAGCCCAAAGCGGAAAGTTTAGATTTCTTCCAATAATTTTCCACCTCTGTGGAAGATGGCTCCTCACTCTGCCTGTGCAGCCACATAAGGAAGGCTATTGAATGCTTACAACCTCCTGGAAGGAATATAATAAGGCACTTTGTTAGATACAAACTAAACTAATGTTCATTTGAGCTTCTAATTTTGATTTATTAATACTGACATTGGATTCATGAATGAGGTCTAACGCCATTGAAAAGTCATTGAAGATCAACTGGTTTTTGAGCTAGAACTATATGAACACAATGTACTCCTTCAATAATTCCTCATAACCTTCATTGCTCCCATCTTTACTTATATTTTTCTCTTTCACTAATATGTTACTCAAACCGAATATTTGTTGGGAAAGCATCCCAATAATAAAAAAATGGCACAAGCGGCTCCTAGCAGCACACACTTAAGGCTGGGTAATGCTAACCATAGGACAACGCAGCCGAAACTTTCACCTGTAGGTGGCTGTAAGTTCTGTTTAGCTTAAATTGTGGTCCAGAAGCTAACCAGAAGTGACAACCACCTCTTGATAAATGCTGTATCATCTTAAGGTTAGTGTTGACTGGTCATTGGGAAACCTCTCCTTACTTACCAACAGCCGCTGCACAACCATAGCAGTTGGCACCTTCAACTATCTCCTCATCTTCATCTCCTGTGACAGTAACAGTGTAAGGCTTCACTTTCAGCTTGTGTTCTGGAGTGATTTTGGCCATAACACTGTATTTTCCAACATCCCGCTTCACTTGCATATAGCCAATAGCTGAATCTCCATAGCTCTCCCTTGCTGATCTAAAATGGACATAACATTCTATAACTAACGGAGTTTTTTACTAAAAACATTAATAATGTCATTATACCGTTATTTATCCTAGTAATATTGCTACTTAATTCATGGAAATAGAGTCAGTTAGTAGCAGTACCCATAGCTCATTTATCATGTGAGTTATAGGAACAATCTCAATTTTAAATGTTGCCAGGAAACTAAAATGAAAACAAATAATAAAAGGCAAAAAATGTGTGAGTAGTTTAAGCTAAACCATTACTAAATTTATCCATCACGTTCATCGTTCTATGCTGATGTGATTTGGTTGAGACACGCAACGGAACACAGTTGAAACTTGTATCTTGAAACCCTAATAACTTATACCGTGAAAAATGCATAGGAGACAAACCTACTTAAAAATTGTGCTAACAAGTACCAAGAGAAGCGCATGAATTACAAATGAATGAAAAGTAATCGTTATCTACAGTAAACAATCAAATATTTGACTTCCCTCTCGAGAATGGATTTCCATCAAACGTAACACCCGGCAAGAATTTTCAAAAACATTATTTTAAGATATGCCACCAATGTTTTCATATCCCTCACTCCAGCATATTTATAGCTGAATGACACATCAATATTGGCGTTAGTAATTAACCTGAATAACCTTTGAAATAATTAGAACTACTTTTAATTACATTAATTACAAAGTAGAAGGGATATGTCGATAACAAGTGCCTTTCGTCAAAGAAACGGAGGTTATATTACAGCTCGGACTGGTCCTAGAATTAACTCGTTTTTACGCTATAGGTTTCATACCTTAAATGGCCCAAAAGTTGCAAAAATGATGCTATGAAACAGAAATATCCATTCAGTCACTATTGGCCACATGAATTATTTTCTCGATGACAAAGAGATCAAAGATTAAGAGTAGAGAAAATAATTTTTTGTTTAAATTAAGGTCCATATTTAAATTAATGATGCAAATACCAATAATAACTTACGCACCAGCACTAATATTTGGGAAAACGTTCGACGTGGATTACGATTAGTTATTAATGACGCAACACAATGGGAAGTTCCAGTGCAACATAATAACTTAACCATAGTATGTATAAAGACAAAATAAAAGTCTACGTCTACTCACCGTGCTAGTTTCACTCTTTGCTCCGGTCCAACATAATTAGCATTGCCACTAAGGAAATGGCCAATCATTAAAGCATCCACCCTTGGAAGGTTTGTTGAAGAAGCCTTCACAAAACCTGATTCCATTTTACGTGCTGAAACTAACTTCGATCGACTAAGCTCAGATTAAAAAAATTTTCAGTACCGCACACACGTTCCAGAGATGGTGAGATAAAACCAATAGAACAGAATGACGTCACAAACCGAGGAGACAATAGCTCCCCGCACGGGGGGAAGAGGGTGATCTCTTCCTTTGGGGAGTCGCGCCCCCACGGACCCGAGCCCACCGGGGAGACAACCTCGTCAAAAAACCCTTCGTACGCTAGGATAGCGTCCAGACAGCATGTGACTCTGCTGTGCTGAGTAGCCGAAACATCTGGCGTCCAGATTCACCCACGTGTTTGCCGTGCGTGGAGACCCGTACAAGGGGGAGAAGGGGATCCTGGTGGGTGAGTTCTCCGGCTCCCAGCTGGGCGTCGGAAACCCGGTATGGGCCGGAGTTCAATACCCCACTTCGGCCCTGGATTCCCCGAAAAACGGGCGGCCGAGAAGAGCCCAGCTCGGTCAACCGGCTCCTGGCGGCTATGGAGCTTGGCGGCTCCTTCCGAGCGTACGCCAGGACGGGTTAGTGCTGGAGATATGGGGGTCTCCGTAGGGCGGCCGAAGGCGTGTGGGTTCGGAGGGCCCCCGCGCTGGAGGTTCTAACCCAAAAGAGACCCCCTATCGAAAGTTCCTATATCCCTTGGGTAGCCCTGGCGACCACACCGGATCTCGGTGTGGCGTCCCGAATGTGTGGCTCCGTGGTGGGTGGGGAGCCCAGGGGATGAATTTTTCTTTACGCATTCATGGAGACAATCAATCTTCCTCCAACCAAAAGATCCCGTCCGGAAACGGACGGGGGAGTAAATATAGCTTCCGCTTGCCGCAGATTTCTTGTGATGAAATGTGTAAACGAAGGGGAGACCCTTACTAAGGTGTCACCTTTTTTAATACGCAGAGTCCTTTCAGCAACAGTGACGGGTGACCTAAAATCCGCCAAAAAATTAAGAGACGGAACGCTCCTAATACAGACAACAAACGAAGGACAAAGTGAAAAATTACTCGCATTAGAGAAATTTAATAATATCCCTGTCAAGGTCCAAGTGCACCGCACCCTTAACACTTGCCGGGGTGTAATCAGCAACTATGACCTCCTCTACGTGTCCGATGATGAAATTAAGACGGAGATGGCTCCACAAGGCGTAATAGACTGTCGCCGATTAAAAATTAAAAGGAACGGCGAGCTGATAAATAGCACATCCGTAATCCTAACATTCTCACGCGACACACTTCCCGAAAAGGTATATGTGGGCTACGAATCTGTGTCAGTCCGACCATTCATCCCAAGTCCTATGAGATGCTTCCAATGCCAGCGTTTCGGCCACATTGCTACAAGATGCCAGGGCAAGGCCACCTGCCCACGCTGTGGCAAAGATAAACATGACGGCGATTCCTGCACCTCAGATCCATCCTGGGTCAATGGCGAGGGTACACACCCAGTGTACGCCCGTGATTGTCCCAAAATGATGGAAGAGAAGAAAATCATGGAAATCAAGACTGTGGAGAAGTTACTCTATTTTGAAGCCCGCAAAAATTTCAGAACGTTAATGGCACCTACCTTTTCAAGATCGTACGCTGCAGTAGTAGACACCTCAGTTAATAATAATAAAAACAATGTAAGCCAAGGAAACAAAAAGAACGTGAAAGAGAGCAAAGCAACGGACAACAGCAACAACCAAGCCAAACCGGATAAGGCTACTAAACCGGTAACAAAGAACATTCCGACAGGAAAAAATGACGCCGTGTTGGATTCTTCGAAGAAGAACGCCAACTCAGGCACCACCGGGACCACGCAAAACAAGCGTGGGAAGTCCCCGTCCCCCGGTCCATCTGGTAAGGCTATACATAGCCTACCAGAATCCATGGATGAAGATGATATCTCGGAGTCAGAGATAAACCGGGCGAAGGCTAAGGAGAAGAGACGCTTTAAGCGTTAAGTCTCCCTCTAGCCTAGTGATCGAGTTTTAGTTTATTTATTTAACTTATTCCCTATTTTAATGGCTTTTATCATACAGTGGAACTGTAACGGGTTTTATCGGCATAAGGAGGAGCTAGACATTTTAATCAGAGATTTTAGCCCGTCCTGTATATGTTTGCAGGAAACACATTTTAAGGACACGGACAAGGGATAATTAAAACATTTTAACGCTTTTAGATTGGACGATACCAGCGGCCAACGAGCCCATGGTGGAGTTTCGGTTTTTGTCCGGGAGGCTCTTTACACCTCCCGAATAAATCTAACACACCGTTCCAAGCGGTAGCGGTGACGGTGCACGCTCCCGAGGCGATAACGGTGTGCAACGTTTACCTGCCGGAGGGTGCACCCGTCACACGTTTTAATCTAGAATCCCTTGTTCACCAGCTACCTCAGCCTTTTATTTTACTCGGAGATTTTAATGCTCACGATCGGCTATGGGGAAGCACCCCGGGACAGTGCAACCGCAGGGGACGTATTTTATCAAGTTTTATTAGTGATTTTAACCTATTTTTACTCAATAACGGCGAGAAAACCCGTTTTAACTCTTATAGCGGCGATTCTTCCTCCATTGACTTGGGTATTGTATCGACTAGTTTGGTCAATAAACTCAAACTCTCTGTGCATAAGGATCTTAGTGGGAGCGATCACTTTCCCCTTTTAATCAAAAGGGAGCAAAATGTAAACCCCGATTTTATTAGACCAGGCTGTTGGATTGTCCGGAAAGCTGATTGGCATCTTTTTAACTCAAATTTTAACTACGTGTGGGATAAAAACAACGACTGTGTAACAAACGTAAATCTTTTGACATCCAGCATCATTCAAGCCGCCGAAATTAGCATACCACGATCTCGAAGCATCCTTCCAAGAAATGCTGTGCCATGGTGGAATGAAACCTGCGCAGAAGCCATTAAAAAACGTAAGAAAGCTCTCCGAATTTTCAATAAGTATCCTACAGCAAATAATCTCTCCGCTTTTCGGCGACTAAGAGCGAAAGCGCGTCAGGTAATAAAGGACGCAAAGAGGATTTCTTGGATGAATTTTGTCTCCGGCGTCAACCACAGGACTCCACTTGCACAGGTATGGCGTAAGGTGAGGAGCATATCGGGTAGCAGCCAGCATCTAGGTATATCCTTCCTAGAAGTCGAAGGAAAGGTTATCACTTCTCCAGCTGCGATAGGGAACGTATTCGCCCAATTACTCGCCAAAGTGAGCAGCGACGAATGCTATGAACCTTCTTTTGCGATCCTCAAGAAAAGGCTCGAGAACGTCCCTATATCCTTTATGGAGCCTAAAACAACGGCAGACTACAATATGCCATTTACCATTTGGGAGCTGAAATCTGCCATCCATGACTCCCACGACACGTCCCCAGGACCCGACGAGATCCACAATGCCTTCCTCCGAAATCTATCGGAATCGGCGTTGCTGGAAATCCTTGAAACTTTTAATCAGCTCTGGGCCAATGGGGATTTTCCTCCGTCCTGGCGGGAGTCCGTCATTGTTTCCATCCCAAAACATGGAAAAGACCGAGCTGATCCGAATTCTTACCGGCCGATTTCTCTCACCAGCTGCCTGTGCAAGTTAATGGAGCGAATGGTAAATCGACGTCTCATTTGGTGGCTGGAGCGTCGAAAACTCCTCTCTAGGTTACAATGCGGATTCAGACGGAACCGTTCCACAATGGACCACTTGGTTAGAATTGAAAATTTCATCCAAGAAGCCTTCCTTCTCCGCCAAAACGTAGTCGGTGTATTTTTCGACTTAGAGAAGGCTTACGACCAGGTCTGGCGACGTAAGATTCTACGCGTATTACGCGAGTGGGGTTTTAGAGGCTGTTTGCCCATTTTTATACAAAAATTTTTAACCAACTGTGTTTTTAAAGTAAGGACGGGACAGTTGTTGTCAAATTGTTACCCTCTTGACAACGGAGTTCCCCAAGGCTCCGTTCTGAGCGTGACGTTGTTCGCTATAGCGATCAACGACATAGCTCACTGCATCAAGGAGCCAGTGTTAGGGTCACTGTTTGTGGATGATCTCGCGATTTTCTGCAGATCATCTAGGGTCGTGAATGCATCGCGTATGGCGCAACTCACCATCAATAAACTTCACAAATGGACCCAAAATAACGGCTTCCTTTTCTCTTTGGAGAAAACAAAGTGCGTTCACTTTTCTCGCACTCGGGGCGTCCATGTAAATCCCACGTTACACCTAGGTGGTAGAAACCTCCCATTTGTGGAATCAGTCCGTTTTCTGGGGATGACCCTCGACCACAAACTCAACTGGAAGGAGCACATTAATCCTGTCAAGGTAAACTGTTTGAAGTCTTTGAACATTTTAAAGTTTTTAAGCCACGCATCTTGGGGAGCAGACCGCACCACCTTAATTTTACTTTACCGCACACTGGTGCAGTCGAAATTAGACTACGGCTCATTCGTGTATGCGTCCGCTCGCGAGACGTATTTGAAAGCACTTAATTCAGTGCACAACGCAGGTCTGCGACTATGCACTGGGGCGTTTAGGACCAGCCCGATTCCCAGTATATATACCGACGCAGGCGAGCCTCCTCTATGCTACCGAAGGACCTGGCTTCTTTGTAGCTACGTTTCCAAAATTTTAGCAATGACGAGTCACCCATGTTATAGTTTACTTTTTAAACCCCGTTTTATTAATGTTTTTAACCGAAGGACTAAAGCAACCAGACCAGTAAGCGTTCGTTTTAACGATTTTATTCGCGGATGCGAATTCACGCTACCTGAAGTGTATCCTGTTTCATTCTCGGAACACCCCCCTTGGATCACTCCCACTCCGGTGGTGAATATTCTCTCACGATCTCGACCGAAGTCTTCCACAACTCCCTCGGAGTACCAGCGTTTGTTTGCCATGTTCGCCATGTTCCGATGGAATCACCCCAACCTTACCCCCGTTTACACTGACGGTTCGAAAGATAACTCTGCTTGTGCATGTGCAGTGTTCTCCCCTATCCACGGGAACATCAGAGCAAAGCTTCACCCGATGTGCAGTGTGTACACGGCGGAGCTTTATGCCATAAGGACAGCTCTAGAAGCCCTAGGTGACCACGGCGGCTCCTTTGTCATATGCACTGACTCCAGGAGCTCGCTACAAGCCATCTCTGGCTTCTCACCCGTGCACCCGATCGTGCAAGAAATACACTCTCTCCTGCTGACCCTTTCGAGAAAGGGTTTGAATATCCATTTTCTGTGGGTACCGGGACATGAGGGGATAGCCGGGAATGAGATAGCAGACGCTATGGCCAAGGAAGCTCTGAATAACGAAGTTCTTGTCTCAACGCTGGTTCCCCACGAGGACTTACGAGCATCTCTAAGAAACGTGGTATTTGGAAAATGGAGGGAGTCATGGAGGATTCTAAATAATAACAAGCTCCGTGGCATCAAGGACATGGTAGCAGCGTGGCCCTCCTCAGCTCGTAGTAATCGGAGAGAGGAAGTAGTACTTACACGATTGAGGATAGGGCACAGCCCCCTGACCCATGCGTATCTCTTTACTGAAGAGAAGGAACCTCCCCAATGTGGGGATTGTAAATGTCCATTAAGTATTAGACACATCATGCTAGATTGTGTTAAGTACCGCGAAGCGCGAAGACGAAATAATCTAGGGGGAGACCTAAAAACCCTTTTAGGAGACTACCCTACCAACTTAATCTGTACATTTCGGTTTCTCAGAGAAATAAACATTTTTAATAGTCTAATTATGTACACTTTCAACGAAGACATCAGATGCAGTAGATTACTTTATACATAACTTTTGTAATTAAATAGCACAGTAGTGGTGCAAAATGACCTTGCCGTCGACGCACCCTAAATCCAAATACTACTACTACTAGACAATAGCTGAGCGTTTTGGTCGGAAAATTTTCGATGCGAAAACAATGCATATTAAATATTAATTATTAAAATAACTAAGCTACTATTAATGCTGTTATTCGAAATTAATGTTTTCTGTGATACACTTTATCGAATCAACAGCATTTTAACCATATTCCTCCCGGGTGCACATACTCAATTTATCCGAGTTTGCGAAAACTAAGATAACTGATAATATAATCGCTGTTGGTGAAATTGGCCCTCAGATAATTATATCCATTACCTTCCAGCAGTACTTCCACCGCTACTTCTCAGTCAAAGACTTACAATGGGTTTCTGCAGTAATGAAGAAGCAGGAGCATTTCCACAATTTTAAATTAATAGGTACTACCAGTTTCGCTGACAGCATCATCAGGTACAATATCTCAAAGTGTGCGACGTCTTAAATAGGAAAGGCAGGATATGGGTGGGAAGGCGGAGGAAGGGGAAGAAAGGAAGGGAAGGGTGTACAATCACAGGTGATTGGAAAAACCGAGGATGGAGTCAGTGAGGAAGTATGACGAATATTCATATTAATTGGCCTTAATGTCTTCACTCCAAAGGGGTTTGTGGGAAGGCCCCTGGTTCCCCTACTCCGCTGGGTTCCAATCTCTTTCGGTCAATCGGTGACCTACCCCTGGATGTCCCATGTCGGCCGTCAAGGAGGATTGGGGGGATGGAGGGGGCGGGTATCCCGCGTCCTGGTGCGGGTTTCTGCAAGATGAAATGAAAGCATGTGAATTGTAATTACCGAAGAATTTTGTGACCTTTGAAAAAGTAGCCCGTCACTTTCGGAAAATTTACCTGTTACAACTTTCCTCACTCGACTTGAAGGCCTTTCCTTTGCAGTAGTGACCTTAGGTTCACTGTCATGTGGTTTGAAACCTGATGGAGGAGTAGGCATCTCATCTACGTCAACACTTGGAATAAACTTTTAGTATAAGACCGATGTACTCCAAACCATTGCTAAGTCCAGTTGATCCATCTAGCCCATATAATGCTCAGAATCACACTAAAGTACCTTTGAAGCCTCGTTCCAACACAATCGTCGAAGGTCCTATTCCTCACTCCCCTCTTTCCCTACTGCCCTCCGTAGCCCATGTTAAGTGCTCCTCATCTTCGGTGCTGATTTCAGCCATACTAATCTCAACACCTCCAGCCTCCTCCAGTGTATCTGCAAAAAATCATATATACAGCTCTAATTTTCTATTGATTTTCATATACCACGTTTGAAATACAAAATTTCTTTTGACATACCGTAGGGACCAAATGTCCTTTCGTAAGGGGCAAAATGCCACGAGTCGTCTGGCTCAAGCTGCCAAATTATGGTAGTATGTTGCTTATACTTTGGCCACCAGTAAACAGAACCCTTCTAGTCCACCCATGCTGTGAGGGACAGCCGCACACCAGTCCTCTGCTAGTACTACGTGGAAGGAAATACACGAAATGGAAAGCTTTGAATTATTGCAAATTCAATTTGGAGAGGGTAAGTTCATTGTATCACACAAAACTACTTACTCAAAACCCTGTTTGAATGAAATATTCTAAAGATTTAAATCACTGGCGTAGGTTATGAAGCATGGGAAAAAACAGTCTGTTTCACTGTTGTAGGGAAAACATACAGCCTTTGAACAAACATTGTCAATGTTCACAATATTTTCCTCACCCCATCTCCCTTCAGCATGAATACCAAGAGACCGAGAATCCAGAGGATACAATGGCATATCCTCTGAGTCTCTTAAAATTCTCCCAAACATCATTGGAATATCATATTTGATCCCTATCGCCGACACTTCGGCTATGTGCTTTGATTTTAAGTGACAGCAATTATTTACTTCACTATCATTGGACAGTGTGAAATGCTCAAAGGCAGCCTTTTCAAACTTAGAACTGATGTCACAAACTGCTGTCTTCCTCGGTTTCAGAAGTGTACGGCATTTCTCCAATCCTCGTTTTCCTCTTTCTCCCAGAAACAAACTTTCGTGGAGGTAGTTGTGCAGTTCTGCTAGAGGTTTATTGTTTCCTAATCACCCTTTTGGTACACCCTAAGTGGTTTTCAAAGGAAAAAGTACTGAAGTTATCCAGTGAGTAACCTAAATTTTTTACATCATCAGCTAAATTGATAAGATTGTGCACGGTGTATGAAACTGCTTCTTTACCATACAACTGGGAGAAATACTTCACAAAATACCTAAGTAAGCTGCTTGCTTATGCATTGTTTACAATGCAGTGTCTTTCATCGCGTAGAATGAAAAAAACCACATGAAAGCAAAAAAAAATGCCTGAAATACTTTTCCGGCTGGTAGTCCTGAAGAATGGATGGTCCCACGTACTAGAAGAGCAACCTGAATTCGGTTGCTTTTTACCGCTTCACGTCTTTAAAACTTCTTGTCTTCCTTACAAATCCGTAGCCAATCCATGGGGTAGCTGCAACCAGTCGCCTGGACAGGCTCTCCCTCTTGCGTGGTGGCAGCTTCATGTCAGTGTTACCCTTCCTCCAAAAAAGCAGTAACTTTTTCATAACTCCCAAGCATACTAGATGCATGGAATGTAGTGGGAACTGACTCACCATTCCCAAATTAAGTTCCTCAAAAGGAGAGATGCCAACATGGCGACAAATATCGGCTCTCCTTTGGAGTGAAGCATCAGTCCTAAGGCCGCAATTTTAGTCATCCAATATAATCCTTCGGTTTCTCTGGAGTATTTCTGCACACATCTACCATAGGAGTCCCCCATTTTTTCTCCAATACCCTAGGCATGCGTCCGCCCTACCGCCCACGTGTTCAGAGGAAGGGATGGTAGTTGTATTTCAAAAGGAAAAAAAATCAAGTAACAGCAATGCAATGAAAATTTATTTAAGAAATATAATATTAAGGCATTAGGAAATATAAAATAAGACATCCATTATATACGGTAAAATCAAAAGCAATATATTACAAAAAAACTTTTTATATATATTGAAATAATCAAGAACTTCTCCAACCATCGCACAATATTTACACCATTATTGCTAGTACAAACCAAGTCGTCATCACATCACCCCATACGTCCTCATACCACCACTCCTCAGGTAGACTAGGTATAGTCGTACATTCACTGATATCCGAGTACAAATTTGTTTCATTGACGTCCGAAACCACGTCCTTATTTGGTTCTTTGTCATTGATCACTGTATAACGTCACTTTTATTGTCAAGCACATCACCCTCCCAGTCAAGTGCAACTGTAGATGCTTGCGAATCGGGAGTCTGTGGAGGGGAATAACTGGTGTCGCCATCAGAGTATTGACTCGATTCTTCCTCTATTATCCGCTTTGGGGACCAGAATGATGGCGGAAAAATCTTATCACCTGGTGAAGATCCCCTTTTGCTGGGCTGGATAAGTTCTTCGGAATCCGAATAATCGGTTCCTAAGAGTAATAACTTACACCTATGAAGATAAATAGCATTTACCACTTAGTACACAACGTAATAAAAACGAACAGTAGTGCATGAGATTAAATAAATAAATGGCTTGAATGCTTACATGTTAGGTTGTGGGTTGAGGTGTTCTCATCTTTTTTCGCCTTAGGGATAGCGTTAACCTGGGTTTCTTTTCATGTATTGTTTTTTTTCACTCCCGAAAAACGGTCGCAATACTGTGTTAAGGCCTCTACCTGAAAAGGAGGAAAACAATAACATTTTGGAGCAAATAAAATATACACTCGCACTTTTAAAATAAATGCTATAAATAAAATCATGAATTAATAATCATTTAAAATAAAATCATGAATGAATGATTATGTAAAAAAATACCATAAATAAATTCATGAATGAATAACTATTTTAAATTAATACCATAAATAAAACCATGAATTTTGAAGTTAACTCACCTCATTTGGCTCATCCATAACGCCAGCAAATACTTTCCACTGTGCATCCTGCATTTCAAATGATGCCATTGGTTAAACCTTGATCGTAATAATGAATTTAGAATGTTAATTGGTTAAAAAGTAGCGAGCTGATTGGCTTTTCCTTGGTGTATGTCTTCGTAGGGTGACAGTGGAGAAATATATTGGTGCCACTCCCTACCCCCTCACAGGGGTTAGGGCCAATAAGGCGCAGGGTAGGGGGAGATGAAAAGGAGTTATTGCTTGGATTCGTTGATTTTGGGGATTTTCCTTACTCTAGCGAAAGGATTGGTCGCGGGAGGGAGACGCCGGTTACGTCCGCGGGGGAGGAAGAGTAAGCTGAGTTTGAATGTTGGGGAGAGATAGGGGGGTGAGGGTGGCTTCCTAGTGACGCTAAGATTTTCGTAATACCTTCTTGAACCCTCGTGGTGACCAGTGGAATTTTCCCCCGACCTGTGACAACTTGTTTGCTGTGTGGAGTGGTGAAGGCGCCCGTGTTTGTCTCGAGAGCATCTTTTCATCGTAACCTGATACCACGTGTGTGCTAGGAACGGATAGTTTTGCAGATAATTTGTGGAATTTCATCAACTAATAATCGCAAAAGGAAAGTCTGTAATTCCGTTCTTTTTTATTATTTAGGTGATCTTCCATTGATTACCTCGCGATGTTAAGGAAAGTTTGTGATTTGTTTTACCAAGACAGTGCAAATTAAAATCGTGAAAGGAAATAATAATCGCAAAAGGAAAGTCTGTAATTCCGCTCTTTTTTATTCCGCAAGTGATCTTCCATTGATTACCTCGCGGTGTTAAGGAAAGTTCGCGATTTGTTTTACCAATACAATGTAAATTAAAATCGTGAAACTGTCCTTAAGGCAGCATAAATTACGATTAAAAGAAAAACTGCTCATATAATCAACCATTGATTGCTCTTTTGAAACCGGTATTAGTCACGTTAAAATACCATTCCTCCGTGATATTTCGTTTGTGACGGGTAACCTTGTCTCTTTTTTATATACGCTTTTGATTTCTTGATAAATATGGACGGTATTTTTGTTTGTTCCTGTTAGCGAAATTCTTAATGGATTTCTGGTGGGGGCACGCGGGACGGCCGAGTTATTGTTGAGTGCATATGAAGGTCTGATTCACCGTATGACTGCTCTCGGTGAGGTTGTTGATGACAATATTTTGTTATTATTTTTGAATGCTGTAAATAAAGTATCCAGGCAAACGGGCGCTGTTACTTACCTCCCTTCAAACGCGCAATCCATGTTTGAGAGGGTAAGTAATTTTCGGGGGCCACCACCAGGCTTTCCCTTGATTAATTCATCACATCATGGTATGGGTGTGTTACACACGCTTAGTACTAGTGCCTCACATGAGGGAAGGGTAGAAGTGTTCCAGGACACTCGTCTTCCTGGTTTAGGTAGGGAAAATGGGGTTGGTGTGGAGAGTAATTTCCAGGAGGCAGCACAACACTTACAATTGGATGATGCACTAATGATTGGTGCTGATGCATTGAACCCGGCGGGCATCAATGTCTTACATGAGGGAAGGGTAGAAGTGTTCCAGGACATTCGTCTTCCTGGTTTAGGTAGGGAAAATGGGAATGGTGGGGAGAAAATACTGGTGCAAGCTGTGGTACACCAAGAAATGGAAAATGAATCACTTCCGTTTTGCTCACAGGCTCTTGGTAATGCACCGCCTACTATATTCCCTTCAGGATCGCAACCTTTCCCCCTTCATCTTGGAGATGAAATTGAGGCAATTTTAAAAGGAAATTGTCATTCGGAAGGTTGTGCTACTCTAACATTTTCCCAAAGCAATGGCGAGACGAATTTTCGTGAACAGGATGCAGGCCAGAATCTCATTGAATTTAATTCACGGACAGACGCGGCCCGATCATATATTGACAATGGGACGTGTGCTTTTGATGTCCCTTCTATTTTCAATGGAAGTGCTAACGTGGAGGCATCGTTGTCACATGAGCGTACAGCCAGAGATGTAATGGATCAGATTATAAATCATGATTCTGGTCGGAAGCAAGTTGGTTACGGAGACAATACTGGGGAAGACGTAGATCTCATTTCTTTTACTTCTGATCTACCGACATTATCTTCTCTCGGCACTGAGGGCACTATGGCCAAACGCGTTAACGGAGGAGCAATTACTGGATCTACCTTTACCCGATGGACTGGTCGACCCTATCGTTCCTAAGGGAAATTTTACTATTTTAAGAGAGGATCGTAGTTTTCTACGTAACTTCCGTCTCTCGGGGAGGGAACTAACCATTCAGATCCACCTGCTACCGGTGGGATCCAGCCCTCTCCGATGGTTTGATGAAGTGATACACAAGTTAATCCGATAATTAAAAGTGACACTACTCCAAATCGTCCGATAAATATTTCTTACCGGCGAGCAGATCAACTCGATACTGCAGTAATCCTTCAGAGAATAGAAAAGGTTGTCCAATCGAATGAATCCTTTTTGATTGACGGTCCTCTGTCAGTGGCTTTTACGTACGTGAATATTCCAGAAGGCGGAGCCCCAAAACGCAATCTTTTGTCTTCCTTCAATGCGTTTTGTAAGAGTAAACGTTCCATTGTCGTTGTGCGGAATGCAGATAACCTCTGCTTACCGCGAGCTCTCTGCTTGGGGGTATCCCATCACAAGGACTCGGAGTATGATTTTCGTCTACTCAGGAGGGGTACAAAGTGATTAGGAGAAAAGGCAGAAGAGTTGTCTAAAAGCAAATGTCGATGTTGGGTGTGGTGGATGCGGTATTAATGAATTGCAGGCATTCCAATCGGCCCCTGATGACTATCAGGTAACCGTTTATGGTGATCGGTCCGGATAGAGGTTATATTTGAAGGCCCATCTAGCACGGTAAATAATGAAAAGAGGAAAAACAGACCTTATATACGGTGAAAATAATTTTAACTTGATAACATCATTGACCGGGGCCTTCAACTGTAGCTACTACTGCAGACCGTGTAGGTATCCTTACAATTCTCAGTTTCGCACAGCTGTCCGAAAGAGTGTATAAAATATCTCTCATCACCTCCCTGCGCTCCAACCCCTTATTTAAAATGCAATGCGGGCGGGCGGCTTTTCTATGGTGTAGAGTGCCTGCGGAAACATGCAGTTAGAAAAGGCCAAGGGAGGTCAACTTGCGACACAATGCGGTACTGCGAGAAACACAACATTGCCTTCCTCTCAGGAGTCCTCTCTTTGAGAGGAAGGCGAATGTCGAATAGTGGTGGTCACAGCCGCACCTCCATAATGAGGGCCTCAATGAGGCAGTCGTCCTCTGAAAAATGAATTGATACATAGTAATTTGTTGCATACGTAAACATAATGTGCAAGGAAATAGTTTCTCGGTGGAATAACTCACCAATAGTCTCCCCACTGCTGCTTGTTGAGGGCCCTGCAAGTAATACAAGGAAGCTGTTTTCATTCATCACAGCAACCAACCGCACTGTATAATAACTAGAATTCTTACTTAAAGCCATATGAAATACTTCTAGGTTGAACACAAAGGAACTATTCGGACGATACTGCTCGATGATTCTTACAGGATATCGTTACGAAAAGACTCGTTTGAATAACTTGCGTTTATTTTCTCGTTTGAATAATTATTACAAAGACTGGCAAGGAGACGGGGCTCCCAGGCGACTACACAGAGACTAGCAGACAGACTGGTGACTTGATGACTCGGCGACTGACTGAATGACTGGATGACTGCTCATGACTGCCTGGGTTGACTGCTCCCGTTCAAGTCCCTGGACGACACATCATCGTTCGTCTCGTGCGATCGGTGCGTCAGCGCCCCTCGCGGCTCCCTGGTAGACCAACAGCGATACCAGGCGCGAACGACTCAAACATACCGCCCGCCTCGTTGTCATACTGCAACGATGAATCAAAGAGAAAATACAACAAATAAAAATAAACTTACACACGAAAAGTAATAAACTTCTGTTACAAAAAGAATCTCTGTGGATTTACCGCCCGCCGTAAAGGGACGGTTTTTTTCAAGTCAGGCTCAGATAAAAACTGATGGCCTCAGCATCAGTAGGTAAACGAATAAGCTTTACGATAGGTCTTATCAGTTCCATTGTAGCTGTCTTAACTGTTGCAACACGGACCAATCCATCCGGGCCGGGGTGAAGCTTAGTGATCCTCCCAATGGGCCATCTTGTTGGGGGTGAGAGCTCGTCCTTGAGGATGACGATGTCTCCCTCTCGTAGATTCCGTATAGGCTTGAACCATTTATTCCGTTGTTGCATCTGATGTAGGATATCCTTCCTCATGCATGCCATCTGCTTCCATCTGGAACCAAATGTCTTCTGAGGGTCATCTTCCATAAATGGCTCTGGGGGTGCTAATAAAGATGAACCAATTAAAAAATGACCTGGGGTTAGTCTTTCAACTGGCAGTGGTGCCATTTGCTGTGACAGCGGTTGACCTACAAACCTAGTGCATTTTATACAGTTCCTAAAGACTCTTTGGACTAGTCTTCTTCCATGAATGATCCAGCAAAATCTATTTAGATAGCTTAACATAAGTTGGGGGCCACCGTGCAGTGTGGTAATGTGAGCATATTCTACCAGTAACTTGGTAAAGTGGCTGTCTTTTGGGAGAATGATTGGATGTTTCTCCTCAAAAGGTAGGGTAGAATATTGTAATCGCCCTCCTACTCGGAGTAGTCCACTTTCACTCAGAAAAGGGGACAAACGACGAAGTGCACTTCCCTTAGGTAAGATTTGACTTTTTTGGACACAAATAATTTCCCTCTTGAAATGTTGGTGCTGCACATTCCGCCAGAGAACTGTCTTTGCTTTCGCCAATTCTGCCGTTGTCAGCCACATTAGTTTTCTTTCATGGACCGGTAGCATCCACCTACCACAGTATGCCAAAATACGGATAATCTTTGAAAATGATGAAAACCGTTCAAAGTATTGTATGAAGGGCTCATCAATAGTTGAGGTGTAAAGTGAAACCTTTGAGTTTTGCTCAATGTCTGTGGATAAAGAAATGCAATCATTATAAAGGGGCCATGTTGTTGGATCTTGCGAAATCCACTGTGGTCCATTCCACCACAACGATGATTCACGGAGTTTTTCTGATGTGTATCCTCTCGTTGCACAATCTGCGGGGTTATCTGATGATTTTATGTGGTGCCATTGTGCATTAGGACATTTTTCCAAAATTTCACTCACACGATTGGCAACAAATGTCTTCCAATTAGAAGGGTGACCTTTTAGCCAACTCAAAACAACCTTAGAATCGGTCCAACAGTGTATTAACAGAGGCTTTGATGAAAATTCGGAAAGGATGTATGATATCGCTCGTGCAAGTAATAAGGCTCCGCATAATTCTAACCTCGGAAGACTGACTGTTTTTACTGGTGCGACCTTGGCCTTTGCAAAGATGAGTCTTGCTTTTCCTTCTTTTGGAATATAATAAACCGTGGCCGCATAAGCTCTTTCAGAGGTATCTGAAAAACCGTGAAGTTCCCAATGCTCTGAATTAGTGACTCCAAGCCATCGCGGAATTTTCAACTCCTGAAGGGCTAACAGTTGTTTAGTGAGAAAGATCCAATCATCTGCCAGCTTGCCAGTGACTGGACTATCCCAATCAATCCCTGACAACCACAAATCTTGTAAAAGTATCTTGGCTGCAATTACAACTGGGGATAACCATCCCAAGGGGTCGAAGAGTTTAGCTACTTGGGATAGGATTGTCCTTTTAGTGATGATTGACGAAGAGGTTAACCAGTTAACATTGAATGAAAAATAGTCGAATTCTGGTGACCATTTTAGGCCTAGTGTGGGCAGTGTCTGAATTTACAATACACTTCTCATTGGACAAGGCAGTGTGAATTCCTGTGAGTAGAGTGAGATGATTTGATGACCACTTTCCTAATGGGAATCCGGCTGACTTGAGTATCTCAATAAGTTGATCTCTCTTGAGTATCGCGTCTTCAATAGTGTTTCCACCAGAAAATATGTCATCAACATAGGTTTGAGTTCGAAGAATCGCTGATCCCTTCGGATACCGTTCTTCCTCATCTTCTGCCAATTGTAATAATGTTCTGATTGCAAGATAAGGTGCTGACGCTGTGCCATAAGTAACTGTTGTCAACTTGTAGTCTTGAATGGGTTTAGTGGGGTCTGATCGCCAAACGATTCGCTGATAGTCCGCATCATCCTCCCGCACTAGAATTTGCCTGAACATTTTGACAATGTCAGCACTAAACACATATTTGTACATTCTCCAACGAGTTAAAAGCATTGGCAAATCAAGTTGTAACTTTGGGCCTGACTTTAAGGCAAATCAAGTTGTAACTTTGGGCCTGACTTTAAGAAGTCATTGAGAGAAAACCCCGTGGTACAGCTTCTAGATGCATTGAATACTACCCTAATTTTTTGTGTTCCGTCAGTGCGAACAACTTCGTGGTGTGGCATGTAATAAGACGACTGTTTATGAGCATCTGCATGTGGAACTGTCACCATATGTCCCAAACTCTCGTACTCCTCCATGAAGTGGATGTAGGCTATGTTTAGTGTCGGTTTTCTTTGCCTACGATTTTCCGCTCTCAGAAATGTAGAAAGGGCCGTGTCTCTTGAGCCTGGAAAGTTTGGTGTGTCAAATAAAGGTAACTTCACCACATAGCGTCCCTCTTTGTTGCGATATGCAGTCTCCTTGTAGAGTTGCTCACAGCGGTCATTCTCGGGTGATCTCCTGGGCTGCGATGGGAGTTCCTCCAATTCCCAAAGCCTGGAGAGCATTTCCGATGTATCTGGTTGCACCGTTGTCTGGAACGCGGCAATATGGTGACATGAAGAAACCTCCGGTCTGCCCGCGGCTGTTTGGCCTGTGAGGATCCAATCGAGGACTGTCTCTTGTGCAACCGGTGTAGCCCGTGGTCCGCGCTTAACTCCATTTCTCAGCACAGCGGCATAGACATCAGCTCCAAGGATGCAGTCGATTGGTAGCCGCTTATAGTAGAAGGGATCTGCCAACTGCAGACCTTGGATATGAGGCCAGTTGTTGTGAGTGACCTCCCGGTTTGGTAAAACTGAAGTCAGCTTATTTAGAATAAGGACTGGAATTTTCAGAGAAAACGATGTATGAATGTTAGAACATAAATTAACCCGGCAGTGGTCGCGTGGGGTGTCCCAGACACCCCAGTCTTATATAAGCGCTATTTTTTCTTGCAATTGTGACTGCAATGACCTGTAACCTCCTCTAGCTGATTTTTTAAGCTTTCTGAGGGTACATGTAAAAGATTATTATAAAATCAATGCAAGTTTTTAAGAAAAATTACTTTTGTCAAAGCTCTGCAGAGTGGGGTGCGCCAGACACCCCACGCGACCGTTCTCGTTACGGTTTGCCGCCGAATGTTTTTCATCCATTTTCATCACATTTGATAGCTACTTTTCTGAAACTGGCCATTCAAGTTGTCTTTTTACGTTTACATTAATAAATATTTATTTATTGGTATATTTTTTGCCTAAATTTATGTAAACAAATAAAAAGTTAGTATTTTTTATAAAGTTACAGTGATTTTTCTCGAAGTGAGCCACGAAAAATCGATCATGTAATACTTATAGCACGTTCATTCAATACACCATGGATTCCTGCAGTCTTTCTAAAAAAAAAAGGAAAAAGCTAATATACTTTGACTTTTGACTGAAAATTTGGATGAGGATTTATTTGTTTCTGACGTCAACTTTTGTAGAAAATGCGATTTCTTAGAAGTGATTTTTTGAAGACTTCGTTCAATTACGTTAGTGCAGTAGTTATTCAAAAAAAGTCGTTATTTACATATTTCTGTGAATTTACCAGTGAAGGTTGGCTTTATAATACATTCATCGTTTTCAATTCATACTAGATGTCAGCTACCTCTAGAGTAAAAGAATGAGTCTTTGCCTTTTGAATGAATCTTTGAGGGAAGAAGATTGATTCTGATGAAAAAGAAGATGGGTGTCAAATAGCTGCGCATGACACTTACACTGAACAACAGTGCAGAGATGATTAACTTTTGTAAAAGGGAAGGGAGCTTATGTACGTTAGGAAGTATGGAGTTGAAACGTGTAATACGCAGGGATCAAGACCAAACATAAGAACATAAAATTGTAGCAGTGTTACTGAGAGGAGTGGACTTATTAGCAAAATAAATTGTATTCAAAACTCGAATGGTTTGTTTTCGTTGTTGTTCATTGAAAGAATGGTAGAGAAAATTGTAAATTGCACTAATATTGAGGTAGAGAAAGTCACTGAAAATTATTCTCGTAAAAGAGATAGTGAAACAGGCAGCAAAGAATTAGTGTTCCTGAATAGTATTTTACTTTTAGCCAAATAAAACTGAGTGACTGAATTTTGTATTGTTTTGGAACCACAATGGATTAGGAGTGGAAATATGTTATTCCTCCATGAGCCATAACATATTTCTCTTTTCCCCTTTATCTTTTCGTTTCCACAACGTGACTGCTAAAGTAGAGAAAATGAAAAGTGGAAAATGAGCACAAAGTAGAGATGTATTTGAGATGTTTGCTCGCAATACACGGCAACATTATAGATTTGGGCCATGAGAAAAAGCTGATGAGCAATTGATTCCTTTTCAAAGAAGATGTTCATATAGGCATTATTTACCTTCTATCCCCGCAAAATATAGCATCAAAAGTTTTGCATTGGCAAATACGATTGTATTTGAAGATGTACCTACTCAGAGTGGCAACCAGAGGGTCCATTTTTTTTAGATAACGGTCCAAAAGAGGAGTTAAAGCGAATGTTGTCTTTTGCAAACAGAAACGGGAGGAACATAGTTTGAACTACTGATTCAATAATAATCCGCAAGCACATAAAATTCTAAGCAATAATTTGACGGTTGCGGGAACAGTGCGCAAAAAATAAAAGAGATTTAGCACTGAAAGTCGTATAAGTAAAAGGAAGAAGAAAATAGCAGCTTATTTTGGTTTAGGAAGAAAAAAGCTCTAGTTTCCTACGTCGTAAAATGGTCAATGAATGTAATTCTTTCCCCAACAATTCACACAGCTATATCTATCAATGAATCCAAGACGAACAGATAATAAAAGAAAACCGGAAATATTGACCTTTTATAACTGCACTGAAGGAGGTGTAGTCACATTAGACAAAATAGGCAGCACCTATCATACAAGCAGAAACATCAGGAGATGGTCCATGGGCATTTTCTTTCATTTTCCAAACACTGCTGACATCAGTGCATTTGTTATACGTAGGTATTCTAATTCACTATTACATTGCAAAGAAGTTTTCTTCGTGAGATAACTCGATCGTTAACTTTTCCGTACAGTATAATTAGATCAATATTGAACACGATCTCTAGAGACTTGAAAAAATAGAGGAATATGCGTAAAATGAGCCTTAGAAAAAAGGATGTGGAGAAAAATAGAAAAAAGTAGGAAGATGTGTTTTTTTTCCCACAGATATAAAAACAAAAATATACTGTAAACTGTGTTAGAAACTAATGCGCGGTACACATTTGCTGAAAATTTTGAGGAGTGATTAGAAGCAAATAAATAGTTTACATGATTTATTTTCTGCATTCTTTAGATTCAATAAAACTTTTCAATAGCGTGAAATTGAACTTCTGTTGAGGACTACATATTTGTTAGTTTACCTTTCCAATGCTGTATATAATTTGTAACAGGAGTATTTCAATAGTTATAAGTGACCGTAATACCTATCATCGTAAATTTTTCCTCAAGAATACATTTTTGGAAATCGATTCAATATCGATAAGTAAATTAATTTCGTACAATTATTAGTATTTACGTAAGGCAAATAGAGGTCGACGCTGAAAATATGATGAGATACAGTGATTGATGTTTATAAAAGTATATGCCATGTATTTATATCTCAACATTTCAACTGTGTTTTTTGGCTAAAACAAAAAAAATTGGCAATTTTTCCGGAGGAACTGGGACTGCCTACTGGAAAATAGGGTATTCAAAAATATTTTCTTAAAAAAATAAAAGTTGAATTTATGGTTTGAAATATATAGTATAGCCATTCCTAAATAAACAAAGGATACGTCGAGATGTGAAATTTTCAAATAATATATACTATTTGAAAGAAATTGAAGAAAATCTTTTGGGGTGTCAGAGACACCCCACGCGACCGTTTATGTTCGGAAAATGGGCGCGACTACCGCCGGGTTAAGAGTGGCTGAACCATGTGAGATAGCATTAACCTTTCCCCCCACTCCAGTGACTGAAACATTCACCTTCGTTCTTTTTAAATATAATGAATTGGCAACACTTTCTGAAATAAAGGATCTTTCGGCTGCCGGATCCAGTAATGCTCTAACAGTAATGGCACTACCAGTATTTGATTTTAGCACTACCCGTGCAGTGGCAAGTAAAACAGTTTTGCCAACCAATGACGTAAACACTGCAGTTGTTTCGTCAAGTTTCCCAGCTTGCGAAGAATTTGACGATTTTACATTATTGGAACTTGAGTTCTGTGTAACATTTGTCTTGGGACTCTCCAAATGTAACTTAGTATGATGTTTCTCATTACAAATTAAACATCGACTAGTGATATGGCACTCTGATAACAAATGATTTTGGCGAAGGCAATTCAAGCAGTTTGTTTCGCTGCACTACTTCCCTTCTTTCTGCCACCGTCATCTCACCGAACCGTGAACAAAAGCTTAAGGAATGATCACCCTTACATAAAATACAAGATAAATCTCTCCTTTTCCTAGTGTTTGACTGAGCAACATTGACGTGAGTCTGCCTGAATTTAGGATTGTCTTGCTTTGAGCTTTGAGTATCAGCTCTTTCGAATTTTTCTTCAAAATTAACTTGGCCTAATGATCTCACCCGTTTTTCTAAAATTACATTTAAACTTTTGTAAGTCGAGAAACCCTCAACGGTTTCCTGCGTTATTTCCCACGCTTCGCTTGTTTCTAAATCTAATTTTTGACAAATTAAATGAACAAAACATTGATCCCAATGATCAACAGGGCATTGCAAATCACCTAGACCTTGAATGGCTTCCTCAGCTATATCTATTAAGCGATTAATTTCACCAGGTGATTTATATTTCACAGGTTTTGCATGAATTAGCCTTTCTAGATGACTTGCCAAGCGAATTCGTGGGTTGTTATAGCGACGTAATAGTTTATCCCACGCCACTTCCAGATTCGCGTCTGTTACATTAATTCCCTTTACTCGTTGAGCAGCGGGACCTTCCAAACTGTTTAACAAATATTGTAACTTTACAATAGGAGTAAGCTTGGGATTGTCTTTTATGATAGAACTGAATAAACCCTTAAAGGTTTCCCACTCTCGCTGTTTCCCGCTAAATTTCGGGACGTTCAGCGAGGGTATAGATTTAATACTTAAATCATAATTTTCAACTTGAACCTCGCATGCTTGGGTTTGTGAGTGTGAGCCAGAAGCCTCGACTACTTTACACTGGTGCTTATCGGCCATCAATATGGCTTTCGCGCTCAAGTATTCATCTTCGATTGCATTAAATGAATCGAATTTAAAATAATCATCTTTGTGCAATGACTCCTCAAATTCAATCAGTTCGTAATGTCTGATATAGAATTCTTTCCAATAATTATCGAGTAATTCTAATCGACTCTGGAAGTAAAATTCCGTCTGAATCCTTTGAGACTTCTTCTCTTTCGTATTCTTTATGAAATTTAGGATTCGATTTGCAGTTATATTCTGCTTTCGTAACAAGGATTGCCCGTCGGACATCACTGCGAGAATAATTACTACTTGCGTAAATGAATTCAATTACGAAAAGAAATTTATACATTAATAACCAAGTTATACTGAAACGACTTGACACCGATAAATGGAGAGAGAAATGCAATCATTCCGAATCAGCGAGAGACTCCGACAAGAAAGAAAGGAATTATTAATACGTATCAGTGTGGCTCCGGGCGCGTTGAGAGAACAGCTGATTCTCCCCAAGGCGATGCACGAGCCGGTGTGCGTCGTGTCGAGGACAGTGGAACTCCACCAGACTCCTCCGGGCCGTCGGTCAAATGGACGACTGGAACTCTTGGTGATGTGGGCCACTAGCACCGCTCAGAAGTTCGCCTGTTGACTCGTAGACTTCGTCTTCATTATCAGGAATAACTTGATAAGTTATTGGTAGTCTTCTAAAATAAACCAACCGTCCATTAGGAACGGTGATATTTCCCAAGCCATTCAAATAGACTTGTATTGGTGTTGGAATCTCAAAATTCAATTCATTTACGGCGTGGATGAAACGCCTTTCATCATAGGTCATGTTAAAACCATTATTTTCTTGTATTTGAAGGATTCTTGCATAGCTTATCACAGAGACATAATAAGCATAAGCGGTATAATGCACTTTCTTGGAAAATCCAGGATTACGTGCGCGCAAGTCCTCATACGTCGAATCAATAATCTGTACTATCCCTTCCAAACCAGGATAGAACTCTTGTGGTTCGGGCAGTGGAGCCAGCTCTCCTCCTGCCTCAGCAAAGACCGCTTCTCGATAGAGGGGGTCATTTCTTTCTGGAGACGCAACTTTTGACAGGTGCGTCGGGGTGGGAGGCGCACTATTGCCACCATCCCGTTGCGGTCTTGGTCCTTCAACATTTGTACGTGGTTGAGGATGTCTATTGCCGCCGCGTCGGTTGTTTCCGCGCGCTTCAGGGCTTGGCGTCCACTCCTGCTGGCGGCCCTGGTTTTGTGGGTTCGGTCTAAACCCCCTGGTGCGTCCCCCGCGACCGTAATAGCCACGTGGGTTGTAACCTCCATTGTAATCATCCATTTTATAATCTCTTAGTCGGCTTCCGCCTCCGCAGTTTCTTCTGAAACAACACAGTTTACTAACTGAGAAAAAAAAGGTGTTCAAATGATGTTCGGACGATACTGCTCGATGATTCTTACAGGATATCGTTACGAAAAGACTCGTTTGGATAACTTGCGTTTATTTTCTCGTTTGAATAATTATTACAAAGACTGGCAAGGAGACGGGGCTCCCAGGCGACTACACAGAGACTAGCAGACATACTGGTGACTTGATGACTCGGCGACTGACTGAATGACTGGATGACTGCTCATGACTGCCTGGGTTGACTGCTCCCGTTCAAGTCCCTGGACGACACATCATCGTTCGTCTCGTGCGATCGGTGCGTCAGCGCCCCTCGCGGCTCCCTGGTAGACCAACAGCGATACCAGGCGCGAACGACTCAAACAGGAACCATCACTTAAGAAAATAATACTCGCATTTTACATTATGTTTACGAGTGTTCTTACATTACTCACACTACATTATTTAAGAAAACTGATACTCACATCACCATTTTGATATTGTATGTGAATCAAGGCTCTACATATCCACGGGTTTCACTTACAGTTAATACCAGCTAATGATAATGCAAGGAATGACACTGCTTACTCTCAACTGAACCTGCTACAAACTACGTTACCCAACATTTGTATAAAAACTATATGCACTTGTAAATATAATCACTCACCAGGTTCCACCAAATTGCCCTTGTGCCACACTTGGTCAGTATATATTTGATCGGTGACGATAACTGGAAGAAAGGACAGATATTAGATACCGCTGATGAGTTTCTTTTCAAGAACACGTGCAATCAATCCCAAAAATTATATTAATGCCTGATCAGGCCAAAACTTGCTTTCTCCCGATCGATATATCTTCCCCTGCAATTGATCCACATGAGTGTGATTCATGAAGCATTCATGGTTGCCAATAGCATCCCGAGGCACCTTGCCCGAGCAGTGGCCACAGATGTACTAATGGGAAAGTTAAGAAGCCATACTATAGGGAACCAGATTGAAGTAAAAGAAAGTGTATCATGCATATGTCACTGCCAATGAAAAAGCAGACTGCTATATTGAAAAAGAAGTGATAACTCTGAACACCCTGGCTACATTCATCTATCGCTTGGACTTCAACTGAGAAAGCAAGTTAAAGGTGAGAACATAAGAACTTAGAACAATTATGAATTACAATTAAAGCATACAAAATGTTGGGGTTAATTAACCGAATGTGCAGATTAAAAAAGTTTGAATTGCTCATCACTTCTCTATGCTACCTTGGTTACGTACGTTTTGGAATATGGTACGGTGTCCTCCTTCCATGGTACGGTGGTACGGTCATGGAAGAAGTGTATGGTTATTGGGGACCCATATTATGATACCCACATGCATACTCTGGAAAGTGAGAAAATGAAATTTCTTAAATTACTTGACCATAAATCTTAAGAAAATGCCACAGGACTCAATATTTCTGCACAACATTTGCATTTGTACACTCTTTCAATTCGTAAAAGGCATATTGGAATGCTCTTCCTTAATAATAAGGTAAGATAATAACATTAAATCCCCTGATTTATTGACCTTGCTAACTTATAAGTTTCCAAAATTTCCCAATTCTAAACATCCGTACGAGAAATTCGACCCCTTGCTATTTTCGTTACCAGCCATCCAACTACACCAAAAATATGATTACTACAGAACAATAACTGATTGTAGCTTAGTGTTATGACTGATTTTTTTCATTCTTTTTCCTCAAGTTCAAAAAATGCGCATTAAATAAAGTAACCATGTGATACCATAATGTATGTTATAATAAATAAAAACTTCTCTGAACACCTAGATATTTTATACACTTACCTTTTAAATCTGAATTTGATGATAATCTTATCAAATTAATTGAACGGCTTTCCTGTGTATTACTTTTTAATTTCTGTAAATATGTATATCTATTCCTAATGAAGTGCGGTGATGTCCCTAGAGTAATTACATTACTTCATTAACCTTTTATTTTGATTACTGTTTTTGAAACACTAAAATTTTATAGTACAAGTGGAACTACAGGTTTCCTAATTACATGGAATTGCCAATGGTAATAACGTTCTTGAACGTGCAGTAGTCATTATAGGATCGTACCAATGTAAACACATTGCCCATGCATTAATTTCATGCTGCTGGGCCTGGGTGCCCTCCTTTCTCTTCCAATAACCGCGTGAACGAACCCCGGGCGCTCCGTCATTTGCTGCAGTTGGGCCTCCATGGTAGGTTCCGCGGGTTCCTCCTCGGATAAGGTTTGTAATGTAGTCTCAATGGTGGTTTCTTGATCTTCGTCGAATAAATCTTGCGATCTGGGATCTTTGGGTCTACGTAAATTGTACATGTAGGGGTTTAATACTGAAAAGCACTGCTGCTGGGCCTGGGTGCCCTCCCTACTCTTCCAATACCCGCGTGAACGAACCCGCACATAATTTGCAATAAAGAAAGAATACACCCCGCTAACAAACGAGTTTTAACTCCGAATGAGAATCGTGTGCACATTAATGAATGAATTCATGATCCGTAAATTAGAAATTTCAAACACTAGAAATACCATGTATAACATGTAATGAGTCATCGTCGGAAGCACATGTGCAACGGCGTTACCTCAACACGTTATGTATTAAAAACTCATCAACACTTAACAGGTAAGCAGCATTTTAAAACAAGTGCACTTCAATGAAATATTATAGTAACCCTCACGACGTCATAGGGACTTTACAGAAAAACTCGCAAATAATACAAATGGAAAGTCAAATATAACACAATACAAGGCCATATATCGCATTCTGTCGTCGTTCAGAAGATAAAACCTCCAAAATGTGAATTTATCTGCTTACCTCACTCTCCATGTTTTTCGTATTCCCCGGTCAAAGTGCTGCGTACGCGCCAGGAAATCCAACAGGTTCAGTTTTTCTGCGACGACGCAGCGAGCTGGAGACGTGACGTCATCATTTCTCAAAGACGGGCTCTGATTGGCTCGCTAGCCGCGGCGTCAACGCAACGCCGAACTGTGAAGGCCCCCTTACGGTACCAAGTCATACCATCGCGCGGCCGATTCAAATGCTTTGCATTGAAAGGCAATGCATCAAATGAAAATCATCAATAACAATAAAATATTTATTTAAACCACATAAGGAAAATTCACTTAATTCTTGCCCCGACAATGGCACATAATGCAGTCTAATCCGACATCATTTGCAATGATGTCGCTGACCTGTGGCTTGTGTTCAGAACATTGTAGCCACTGGAAACTTACCGATTCCAACACTGCAGCCGATACAATACTGTCGCGACCCGGCCCTGGATAAGCCGGGACTCGAATCCGAACTATTTTAACGTGGGCTCTTGCCCTTGGCGTCGGGTATCAATGATAGCACATGGATTGCATTTTAATAAAAGAAAAAGGAACTCTACCTTTTGTTTCGGCACGGCACGAACCACACTGGGAGGCAGGAGAAGGCGGCAGCACGCTGTGGCGACGAGCGATGGACTGGCAAATACTGGCCTAGCGATGGATAGGGCGCGAGGAATTTCCCAAGTTCCCGGAGGGGGAAGGGATTATGAAGTCTAGATTTCGCAAGTAACGGAAGTTGATGGCGAAAATGGCCCACAAGAGAGGGCCTAAAAGCATGATATGGTATATGGTATGAAGAGAGTGAAAACGAAAGCAAAAGAGCCCGGGAAGCGGATATTGACGAGCCAAGCAGGCGCGAGACAAGAGTTTACAATAATCAAGGCGTGCACAATCACGCCTTTCGCGATAAAAAAAAACTTCACCCCGAAGTAGTCGAAGACTCGAAGTAGAAGACCCCAAGTATCTCCCGGTTTACCTTTATATAGTGTCTCTCGAATGACGTAGAGACGTTCAAAAAGGGGGGTATTCCGCGAAAACATATCTTTTAAACTAAACCCCCCCTTCGAAAAGTTAAAACCCGTGAGCGTTCCATTAATGGTGTTTATTCTTATTTGCCAGTCTTTCGGTCATTGCCTTTCCTTCTCCTCCTCCCGGATCTCCCATTTTCTGAAAAACAGGGCTGTTTGTGCATCGTCCTCTGCCTCGCAAATAGCCCTGTCCTTCGCGAAATAATTTGCAAATGGCCCCCGAATTTCGGGCCATTACAATACTCCCTTCTTTCGCGAAATCGTGCAGCCTCCGACAAGGCTACTCGCATTTTTATGTGCCTGTAAATGCCGTTTTAGTTCTTAGGTAGGTTTCCTCTTTCTTCACTTTATTAACACTCATTCCTCTTTTTATACAGTACAAATACAGAGAAAGAAGAAAGAAAAATACACACAAATAGAAAGGCGGGATCCAATCGGTTCCCGTAAAAAGGACAGCAAAAGAAGAAGTAACATTGCCAAGAAAGAATTACACGTAGCTGTCCTTGAAGTTATATATTTACACAGATTTACAAAAGAGAGAGACTGGGCGCTCGTCCCGGTCACAGCCAATTTCCAACTCAACCGAGTCCCTTGCCGTAACCTGCTTATATATGCCCAAGCAGCCAAGATGGCCGGCCTAGGCATATATTAGAGGAGTACGGGGATGGACCTAAAGGAAATGTTAATACCGAAAAAACGGAAGACCTTTCCATGATGGAGTACATGAGCAAGATCCAGAATTACAACCGTAAAATTACTAAGTGTGGCATTAATCTCCCGGATAGAGCACTGGCTGCGTTCTACCTCATGGGTCTGCCTCGAGAAAAATATGCTGGGTTTATACGAAGTATTTACAGAACAAATGAAGGAGACATAACATCCAAATATGTTAAGTCCCAACTCCTGCTAGAAGAGAAGAGAATGAAAAATGATGATTACGCGAAGACAGAAGAACACAAGGTTCTCAAGGTAAAGAAGAAGCCAAACAGACCTAAAGTAAGCAGTGAAAATAAATCACAAAATGCTCCAAAGAAACCTATTGGGAGGAGATACATTTGTTTCACATGTGGAAAGGAGGGGCATACTGCAAGATTTTGTCCTGCCATACAGAAGCAAGATGAAGAAGAGAAGAAGTCATCAGCATCAGTAGTATCAAGAGGCTATAAAGTACTCTGCATGCAAAGAAATCCAAACCATGCAAACAACGGCATATGGATACTGGATTCAGCAGCATCGGATCACATGAGCCCTAGGAAAGATTTGTTTGTTGATTTCAAACCCCTCTCTGGAGAAGTAACTGTGGGTGATGGTACATCACTAAAAATAGAAGGTCAAGGATCAGTGACCATCCAGATGTCGAATGAATGTGGTGGATGGAAAATAAAGTTAACTAATGTGTTATATATTCCTTGCCTCCAAGACAATTTGATTTCGGAAGGGAAATTAGAAGAGAAGGGCTTGACCATTGTGAGGAGAGACGGAAAGACTACTGTTAGCGACGAAGAAGCTACTCTGTTCCAGGGGTATCGCGTTGGTTTCCTGTATTACCTCACTACTGAAGGGAGTGCTTCTATTTCACAAATAAGAAAAAAAGCTGAAGAACATGAAGGTATGAAAGCATGTAAAATTGCAGCAACAACATGGCACAACCGTTTGGGACACCTGCACCATGAAGGGGAAAGAATCGTAGTCGAGCAGAAGAAGGCTTCCAGAGTTTCTTTTGCAAAGAGGCACACACACCTTGAACCAATGGACCGGGAGAAGAGGTTGGCTGAAGTAGAAAAGCTGGAGACATCGCTTCAGGAGGCAGAGAAAGAGGCCAGCGATTGGAAAAGGAAAGCAGAAGTTAGTAAGGCAATATCAGCGGCTGACCAGGCAGAAATGGATGCCTTCAAAAGTCGTTTGTCCACAGTAATGGCCAAGGAAGAGCATGGTGACCAGCTAATACTATTCCTAAATGAGTGTTTGAAGAGCAAAGATAGTACTATTAAGGAGAAAGAATTAGAAATGAAGGCAATGGCAGAAGAACATAGGAAAGAAAAGAAAAATTTAACGATGCAGCTGATGAAAGAACAGGCAAAAGTCAATAATTTGGAAGATACACTGGAGAAGAAAAATATAATGGTAGAAAAGTTACAAGAAGCCCTCCATAGCATGAATGTTTCTCAAGGCTCAAATGATAACTCACTGGTAATTGCCGCAATGAGATCCGGAAATTTCAAGTCCTCGGAGTATGTTTTAAGAGCCATGATGCAGGCTGCTGAGGCTGAAAAGCTCAGATTAATGGAATTGATGGCTGTATTGAATAAACGCCTGAAGGAAGAGCAATCACAGAAAGACTACGCCTTGAAACAACTGGAGATGGAAAAACGAAAGCAGGAGAAGACGATGACTTGGGAGGAGCTCGAGGCGAGAGGTGGAGAGCCAGAGGAGGTGACACCCATCCAGGGGCCAGGGGAGGTAATCATCGCCTGTGAAAATGAGCCTGCCTATGAAGGAGTAGCGGAAGGTGGTCTACCACATAGGTCTCAGAGACAGAGGAATCCCAAGACCTGTCCCTGCTGCAGAAGGTCCAGATAGCAACATTCCGGAGGATGCAGAGGAGGCACTGAGTGGACCAGATGCGGAGAAGTGTCATTATATCATATATCAAGAAGTATTATTAAATATGATTATATGTCATACATCAAGAAGTATCATTGTATCAGGGAGATGGTAAAAACAGGGGAGGTTTCATTCCAGTTAGTCAGATCAAAAGATAATGTCGCTGACATGTTGACAAAGCCACTGTCAGGAACTAAGACAAAAGAATTTTGTAAGATGTTAAATCTTAAGGAGTGCTTAGAGATTTATATTTCAAATTATTATTTTGTCAATCCCGAGGGGAGGTGTTAGAATACGTTATTAACAAAATAAGCAGCGCCTGGGTGGAATTCGAATAGGCGTTGCCAACGTATTGTTTATGCATGATGTTTTTTGTGTTCCTTTCCATCATCCTCGAACGAGGGGAGGTGTTGTAATGTGAAAATTAATATTTGTAGGGTTTTGCATTTTTACGTTCAAGGTGATGATGAATGTTTGTTTTGTTTTTTTTTACGTTGCCAATATAAAAAAAGATTGTTGTTACGGCCTTGGGATATAGAAGACGAATAAAATAGTTTAAAGACGTAAAGAAGACTTCTTCCGTTTTTTGACATAAAAGGCAAGGATCTTGGCTATTTTTCAACATAATCGCCATTTTTTTCTAACACTTCCGCATCCGCGCGATGTACTTTTCTATGCCGGTATCGTACCACTTTCCGTCCGCTTCGCGCATCCAGGTGTTGACCTCTTTTTGAACCTCCGCGTCCGACGCAAACTTCTTCCCTCCGAGATGTTGTTTTAGGGCGGGGAACAAGTGGTAGTCACTTGGGGCCAGGTCGGGACTGTAGGCAGGGTGATCAATGATTTCCCAGCCAAATTTCCTGATTAGGTCCAGGGTCGCTTTGGCTGTGTGCGGGCGCGCGTTGTCGTGGTGAAATTTCACTCCGTTGGTCAGCATTCCCGGGCGTTTGTTCTTAATGGCACGGCGAACCTTTTCTAATGTCCCACAGTACCTTTCTGCATTGATAGTGGTTCCCTGTGGCATGAAATCGACCAACAATACACCGTGGCGATCCCAAAACACTGTCGCTATCACCTGGCCGGCCGACAGTGTTGTTTTCAATTTTTTTCGGTTTTGGAGAGTCACTGTGACGCCATTGTTTGGACGACTCCTTTGTCTCGGGGGTGTAGTGATGAGCCCATGTTTCATCCCCCGTAACAAAGCCTTCAAAAAATTCTTCTCCTTCCTGTTCAAAACGCCGCAAAACTTTGTCCGCACATTCCACGCGCCGTGTCTTGTGTTCTTCAGTCAGCTGTCTCGGCACCCACCGGGCAGAAACCTAGTGGTAATGCAACCGTTCCGTAAGAATTTCACGAATTGATTCTCTGCTGCACACTTCTCCAAGCTTTCTTTCCATTTCCTTAACAGTTGCACGGCGATCTCTGAGAATTTCCGCCTCCACTGCCTGAACAATCGCATCCGAAAGCGGCGGCCGGCCACTTCTCTCTTCGTCGTGAACGTAAGTGCGCCCGGACTTAAACTCGCGGCACCACTTACGCACGTTTTTAATGTTCATACAATTTTCCCCATAAACTGCAACCAATTCACGATGGATTTCAATAGGTGTCGCCTTTTTCGCGCTAAAGAAACGTATCACCGAACGCAATTCGCACTTGGACGCTGACGCGAGGGGTACTTCCATTGTTGATGGCTGCTCAGCCAAGACTGAGCCGTCGCGACGGCTCAGTCTTGGCTGAGCAGCGCAGCAGCAGCAGCAAGATGATATAAACGTTCTTTTACATTTGGTATGTTGAGAGGAAGTAACATTAAGAAATTTGACTCTAGCCATCATAGTCGAATACTTTTTGGGATGTCCTTAACAAGCGTATACTCCACTACCATACCACAAGTGTGCTAACTTTTGATGAAAAATAGGTTGACAATTTTCAGGGACATTACATTTATAAGATCCAAAAAGATTCTCATGGTACAAATCTATGCATTCTTTTTGTAATATTGGATCATAATGAAGTTTCGGTTTCTCTAATTCTGTAAAAATTTGAAATGGATTAGGAACAACGTCATCAAACCCATATATGTTTTTCCCAGTATCATCTTCCATATACAAACGAAAAGGATATTTCATCATATAAGCAGGAAAATAATCAGCAGCTGAAACATTGTACTGAAGCAACATTCGCTCAAAATCTGATTTAAGGAATAGGTTGCGTAAATTTATAATTACAGTCAAAATGACAAAAGAAGATTCAGAAAAATGAGGAAGAGACAAAAGATATTTATCGGCGTATACGCGCCCAGCAACAGGGTTGTAATGGGGGAACCAGGGAACACGGCGGGGTTGCCAGATTTCGCATAGCGCGGAATTCCGCGAAGTTACAGAGTTGGAGACCTTACTTCATTGTTACCCCTCGTATTAATCTATCCTTACGTGAAACACACTGAAGCACTTTTCTGCGCAATCAGGGCAGTGGTATAGAGTTTGCTGGCGTTTTCCTTTTTCTGCGCACACCAGGCAGTTTTTTGTTTTCTTCTATCCCATTTAGTTGTCATGGGGTTGAACGTGGGAAAGTGCATGTCTAGTTGTTGGTTATTAATTTGGTAACCGATGACCGTGTTCCTGAGTCCGGCCAAAACTGACGAGTTTTCCTGGTCACTCCACGTTAAAAATCGGGACTTTCCTATTTTCCCCAACCCACCTCCTGAGGATCGTGAGAACCTGTGATTGGTCGAGAATACAGCCGGCAATGAGGGCTTTTTGAATTGATTTACCTGCGGGTCCCAGAATCGCCCACCATTATAAACCACTTTTACCATATAAATTCAGGTAGAGGAGAATAAATGTAATGAAACAATTAAACGCTGCAATATTTTAATGAAAAATTCATTTATTTAAGCAATAAAAACTGAAATTACCACAAGTATGACAACACCTAACAAAATTGCATTCAAAAGCAGATTATGAACTTAGAACATTAATTAAAATAACAAATTTTGAACCATATCAACACCAAATACACCATAATTAGCGACAATAATGTCATTAAAAATGAACATTACCGTACATTGTACCGTAAGTACCGTTCATGGAAGAAATATTTAAAGAGAGTTATGATATGACTACACACTACCTGACATTTCACTATAACAGGATATGGAACACACTACCCAGTTTGAAACCCAAGAAATACGAGGGTTGTCCGTAAATTAAGGTCTCCGATTTTAATTTTCATAGTAAGCATAATTTATTTTCAAAATAAAGTACACCGTTGGAAAGCCTGAACTTTTTTCTATTTTTCCACGTAGTCACCGTTACGATCTACACATTTTTGGAGTCGCACTACTAGTTTGTTGATCCCAGCGTCGTACCAGTTTTTCCCCGCCTCACAGAGGAAACGGTTGACAGCTTCTGTGACTTCCTCGTCGTTCTCGAACCTCTGCCCCGATAGGTGTTCTTTGAGAGCCGGGAAAAGGTGATAGTCACTCGGCGCTAGGTCCGGACTATAGGGTGGATGATCCAGGATGTCCCAACCGAATTTGGCAAGTAGCTCCAGGATCTTCCTGGCAACATGGGGGCGGGCGTTGTCATGGAGAAGACAGACACCTTTTGTCAATCTTCCCTTTCGTTTGTTATGCATCGCCTGCTTAAGGTTCTGCAGTGTTTCCGCATAACGATCAGCGTTGATGGTTTGTCCGCGAGGCAGGTATTCGACCAGCAACACCCCGTGTCGGTCCCAGAAGACGGTGGCCGAACCACCCCTGTTTTAACATTATTTCTCACACACTGCTTTTAGCCCATTTTAAGCGAAAGACAAGATCCACTAAACCTCTAAGTGTTCGCTTTAGAAACCTAATCGCAGAACGCAATTTTACCTTGCCCGCCACGTACCCCACGCGATACAGTAACGTGCCGCCGTGGTTAATTCCCCGGCCAGCTTTGAGACTTGATCTTACTCGTTGCTCTAAATCTACTACTATGCCGGGAGAATACCAACATCTTTTCAAGGAATTCCGCGCCGAAAACTCCGAATTTACGTTCGTTTACACTGACGGTTCCAAATCGGATACCGCCTGTGGGTGCGCAGTGGTATCCCCATATCATGGAGTCCTTAAGGCAAAATTGCATCCGCAGTGTTCCATTTTTACGGCTGAGCTCACTGCCATTAGGATTGCTCTCCGATCCATTAAAAACTGTTGCGTCATTTATGATCTGCACAGATTCATACAGTACTCTCCAATCCATATCTCTTTATTCTCCTTGTCACCCCAATGTTCAGGACATACAAAGCACTCTGTTATCCCTGAGTAAAAAAGGGACCACTATAAGCTTCGTTTGGGTCCCTGGACATGTGGGCATACCAGGGAATGAGAAAGCAGATTCTGCAGCCAAAGATGCGCTCAGGTCTCCGGATACAGATTTTCAATTAATGCCAGCGGAAGATTTATGGAATGCCATGAGAGGTATAATTAGACAAAATTGGAAGACGCAATGGCTCGAAATCCAAAATAACAAACTTCGGGAAATTAAGCCCGTGATAACTGCGTGGCAGACCTCCATAAGAAATGTTCGCAGGGAGGAAGTGGTTTTAACACGCTTACAGGGTGTGGTAGATAAGTAATGAGACTCAATCTAGAAAAACAAATTTATTGATCCTATTTGTACAAAACGTTAATATTCTTCAAAGTACTCGCCTTGGGCGTCGACACAACGTTGCCAGCGCGTTTTCCAAGCTTCATAGGCCCCACTGTAGTCCGTTTGAGTTATCCCAGTTAGTGCCGTCGTGACAGCACGTTGGATGTTCGGAATATCGTCGAAACGATGACCCTTCAGGCATCTTTTGACCTTTGGAAATAGGAAGAAATCAGGAGGACTCAAGTCAGGGCTGTATGGTGGCTGTGGCAGAACTTCAACTCCAATTCGGGTCAAGTAGGAGGTCACGAGGAACGCTGTGTGCGCCGGAGCGTTGTCGTGGTGGAGACGCCAGCGTTGAGCAAGGTCCTGTCGCTTCCGTTTGACGGCTCTGTGCAATCGCTGAAGGACTTCTTTGTAGAATTCGGCATTGACAGTTCTCCCCTGAGGGACAAACTCTTTGTGAATTAACCCCCGCTTGTCGAAAAACACAATCAGCATTGTCTTGATGCGGGACTTTGACATTCTTGCTTTCTTCGGCCGCGGGGATGCCGGTGTGTGCCACTCCGAGCTCTGGGCTTTCGTCTCCGGGTCGTATTGGAATGTCCACGATTCGTCGCCTGTTACTACGTTGTCTAAAAAGTCTGGATTATTTTCCAATTCATTCAACATCTCACGGCAAACGTCCACTCGTCGTTGCTTTTGTTCGGCGGTGAGCACTCGGGGAACCAATTTTGCGCAAACTTTCCTCATCATCAAATCTTGCGTAACAATTTGGTGAACCGTAAATTTATTCACGGAGACCTCATCGGCGATCATTTTGAGACTTAAACGACGGTCGGAGTCCAGGAGTTCTTTCACTTTGGCCACCGTTTCATCCACACGACTCGTTGAAGGACGTCCAGATCGTTCCATGTCTTCAACGGATTCCCTCCCATTTTTAAATTCATTAAACCACCGGAACACTTGAGCTCTTGATAGGGAGTCTTCTTTGTAGGCCTCCGTAATCATAGCAAAAGTTTCCGAAGCAGTTTTGCCCAAGCGAAAGCAAAATTTTATTGCATACCGCTTTTCTATCGAGCGATCCATCTTCAGCGTTTTCACAAGTCTCACGGGCACACAAACAACGTAATACGCGAAGCTCGACCCTCACTGCACCAGAGCTCCGACGCGACTGCGAACCGGTTCTATTTTTAGCTCAGATCCCCCACCACGTGACCTGCAGGTGGAGACCGCCCTGCGAGCGACTGGTGCGCCGCGCGGCGGCCAGTCTCATTACTTATCTACCACACCCTGTAAGAATTGGTCACTGCTTATTAACCCATTCATACCTCTTCACCGAAGAGAGAATACAGCCCCAATGCTAAGTTGCGATTGTCCACTAACAGTGCTGTAAGAGACAAGATGTTGTATCACTATAGACGTTGGAACTCTGCTCATCTCTGTCATTCCTATCGTCCGAGCGTCTTTCCCCGACACAAGATTAGACAATATGGGGTAAGCCTCGTCTCCTATGGTGTGCTGATTCATCATAATTTGAAGCCTGGTTCTCGATAGATATGTTTCCTGGATAAAGTCCTGCATCACTGCGTGACAGGCATAGCTAGAAGGAACAGTATCAGGATCATTAAAGTCACGGCGTACTTTCTTTCTACTCCCTTGTATGGTCTCAAGTATCAGCTCTGCGGCGTCCTCACTGAGTTTGATGTCGTGTATGTCACTGACCACGTCTGATGGTACAATACGGGAGTCTACGATGAGTGGCGTCTCAGTTATTGGGTTATTGCAGTATGCACATTGATTAGTGACCGCCCATAATTTGTGAGCGATTCTGCCTCTGTTTCCTGCATTCAAAAACATGTGAAACATGGCGATGGTGTGGCAAAAGATTTGCAGAAAGTTAATCATGTAATGGCTTTTTTCTTTTCTGAAGTGCGCGTGTGAGCTAGATGCTCCGGATGACGAGAGATAAATATTGCTCAGGGTATTAGGCATAATCTCCTCCCTAAATCCAGGGGCCCTTATGTGGTGCTGGATTGAACCACTCCGTTTTGCCGCTCTGAAGACCATTAAATCATCAGGATTTATATTCAGATAAAGTCTCAACAAGAACTTGATGACTTCAGGATATTTACTAGCCACCTCTGTTCCGCCATTGCTGAGGCTCGTCATATTGGTCCATGATACAAGATCGATAAGAGTCTGAACTTTTGTCAGAAGCTCATCCTTGTCTATCATTCTAATAGGTGTAGGAAGGAGATTAGTGCGTGTTTTGTGTCCGAAGAACGGTCTGAGGCCTGAGGACTGGAAACCGGGTAGATGGTATGGACCGAGCGAGCTAGTCGACGGCAGGAACTTGTAATGGAAGTGGTGATTTTCTGCCCATGTATCTACAGGTCCTTCCGCGGCATCGATGTAATACACTAGATGAGCCATATCCGGCATGGTAATCGCTTCGACTTTCCGTCCCCATAGTTTTTCCCTTAGCCTGATGGCAGATTCTGCTGGACATGATGACAGATAATCGCCGAGATCAGTCGAGCAACCGAGCCCGCACGATTTGATTTGCTTGATTCTCCACTGTTGAAGCCTCCACTCCGCCCGCAACATGGTCTTTAAAACTCTGCATGCCTGACGTCTGCCAATTGTCCTTATGATTAGCTCGCACACGCTCCTGCCTGATTCAAATTTCCTTACCAGTTCTTGAAGCAGCCCTTCAGGACTAGAAGAGTAAGTCAAGGCCATGACCTTCGGGTTAAATATATTCAAAGTTAATAGGATCTGAATGAGTTCTTGATTTACTCCTGAGGAGACTAATTGGAACAGTGTTTTGAGTTGCTCGTTCTTTCCAAATCTTTTCAGTATAGGAGCTATTTGTGTCCTAAGAACTGATGTTGGCATGGTCGGCTTCTTGATGGGGAGGGAGTATGGATCCATCATGAGACCTTGCAGCGCCTCCTCCACAGACAACACTGAGGGAATATATATAATCCCAAATTACTCAGCCACGGAGAAGGAACTCCTTGGGGCCGTATGGGCTACGGGACATTTCAGATGTTATTTATTTGGTCGAAAATTTAAAATCATTACAGACCACGCGGCCCTCAAATGGCTATTGAGTCTTAAGGATCCTAACAGCCGCTTGGTGAGGTGGACGTTGAAAGTGAGCGAGTTCGACTATGAAATTATACACAAACCAGGGAAGCTTCATTCAAACGCCGACGCACTCAGTCGGAAGGTACAAACGGCTGAACGAGGGCTATGTGACGAAATAATTGACTATCAGAACGACGACGCCGAATGCAAACGGTTGCGAACGCAGATAGGATTCTTTGTGAAAGGGGGCGTTCTCTATAAGAAAACCAAAGATGGTGAGAAAATAGTGGCCCCCGAGAAATTGAGGAAGGATATAATTAAAAACTTCCATGATCATCCATTGTCGGGGCATCTAGGGGTCCGGCCTACACTCGAGAGAGTGCGGGCATCATATTGGTGGCGAAATTTAGCGAAGGACATTAAAGAAGCTCTTAGAGACTGCGTCGCATGCCACCGTCGAAGCCCTTACGGGAGAACAAGGGCACCCATTCAGGAATTACCCTCTTCCGATAGACCATTCGATTTCGTTTCTTTGGACACCGTCGGGCCCCTTCCATGTAGTGAGTATGGTAACAAATACATTCTATCTATTATTGATAATTTTTCCCGTTACCTAGAAATGATTCCTTTACCGGACCAAAAGGCGGAGACGATCGCCTCGGTACTAGTGAGAAGGTGGATTCTAAGGTATGGGGTACCGGTCAAGGTTCTCACGGATCAGGGTGCAAACTATATGTCCGATTTCTTTAAAAAGGTGTGCGAACTAATGAAAATTTCCAGACTTCGCTCTTCTCCTTACCATCCAGAATCGAACGGGAAAGTGGAGAGGGTACATAGAACAATTGCTGGTATACTTAGCCACTACGTTAACGACAAAAACTCGGACTGGGATACCTGGGTCCCGTACGCTGTTCTCTGCTATAATACAAAAATTCATCGCAGTACAGGCTTCTCGCCTCATGAAATCGTTTTCGGGTACGTCATGCGATCTCCCTTCGAGTACTTTGAACCGACATTAGGTCAGTTTGACAATAAGTATCTTCAGGGATTGAAAGAGAAATTAGAGACATTACGGAGTAGATGTGAGATCAATGACGCGCGCGCTCGCCGGGAGAGGGCGGCGGTTTTTAACAGGGGGACGAAGGACGTGGCATATGAGTGTGGTCAATATGTCTACCTGAGTGACCCGTGCACGAAGAAATCGGCGGCGTCCCCGTGGTTGCCCCTCAAACCCCAGGTCTCATTCCCTACGGAGAGCGTCCCCTGTTTAATGTTTATACAGCAACCTAACTTTTCTAGGAAATCTAAACCTAATATCCCCTCGTAATCCCCTAGTTCACTCACAACTTGCATGCAACACTTATATTGAACCCCGTTTACAAAAAATTCAATAACCTTTTCCCCAAAACTTCTCACCACATCACCAGTAATGCCCTTCACGCGATAAGGGGACCGTTTAATACCCTCATCCCCACACACATCACTGCACACGAGGGATACCTGAGCGCCAGTGTCACACAGGAACCTGGCCCTTCTTCCCCCGTTGCTCACCACCGCCACCAAATCCATAGGTCCGCCTCTTTTCACCACCCTCGGAAGGAAGACATCTAGTATAGGGGCCGGAATTGGCGGCGTTGCCGGCCCCGCCGTCGTTTAACTCCGTAGTCTGCTGCCTCCGTCTGCATTCCCGGGCGATGTGGCCCTCACCTCCGCAGTTGAAGCAGCGCCTCCGATTTCGGCACTCCCTCGCCATGTGCCCCATCTCGCCACAGTTAAAGCATTTACCTTCCCTTGGAGCCCGGCCACGTAACACGTCTGGCTGTTGATTTTTCGCACCCTGTCTGCGAAGGCTTCCAAGTCTTCTCCAGCGCCCCTTCTTATGTTGGTTAACAGCTCCCGAAAAAACGGGTACTCCGTTTCGTTCGGTACCGCTGCAAGAGCTGCGCTTTTAGTTCCTCGAACGTCGCGGCCTTGGCACTCTTCCTTGCTATGATAAAATTCGGCCGCTTCCCCGTTCAACTTCAGGATCGTTGCATTCAGTTTGTCGGCGTCAGAGAGGCCCCCCAAATCGGCTGCGCGTTTCACTTTGTCTAAAAAGGCCGTTACGGACTCTTCCGGTCTTCCCGAGAACGCTTCAGTCGCCGAAAGCAGGCCGAAGTTTTTCCGCCCGCCTTCCTCCCCAGCAGCCGTCCCCGTCCGCCGAAGCCTCTCGTTGTCCGCTTCGAGCTCGCGTAATTTCTTGCTCATCTCTGTGATGGCCTGCTGCAAATCCATCTCCTGGCCTCCCAGGCTCAATCTCGCCGCCATCGTAATCAATGTAAGATGTAAGAGACAGAAACAGCAAACTCAACTTGCTTCTCCCATTTCCACACCCCGTACGCCAGCACATACCGCGGAAGGCCGCGGAGACAGCAGGAGTAACGACGCAGATGACAACATCCTTATCTCTCCAACCCATCCCTCCCGCTCTCCCTATCTTTTGAGGTCGCAAACCGGACCGTCCTCAGAAGGGAAGACGTAAGTGTTAGTGCTTCGGCAGAGAGAATTGTAAGAGAAGAGAAAGCGTAGAGTTCGCATTAGAGCGTAGAGAAAGAGTAAAGCTGTTTGTTGATATCGTGTGTTGTTATCGTGTGCTTGTTAAGTGGGGCCGCTGTGTACATTTTTGATCAGCTGGCCGAGAAATTCATTTAAGATTTGTGAGTAAATTTTGTCCTTTCGTGGAACGAACAGTTTATTTTTTATAGTATGTTACGGAATTTTGAGTTTTCAGTATAATCTACTGTTTGTAATTTTTATGGAGCTGTGCAATGTTAAAAAGTGAAAATCTCTGGGCTGTTGAGAGGCGTTCGTCGGTCGTCGGACGCGGGGCGGCGGAGTATATAACCGAGGACAATAATAAAATCATGTCTCCGTAGTCTGAGTTTCCTTTCAAAAATCCCTGCCAATTGATCGGCGACACCCCTTAGAGCATCGGGGGTCTTACAGTGCGACATTTCCTGACGGACTGTGCAAGATATCGTACTGCACGGACGAATCATAAGATCGGAGATAACCTAGCTGAGGTACTAGGAGACACTCCCGTGAACATTTCCCGACTGATAGCATTCCTACACTCAACTCGACTTCTCAACAAAATATAAATGATACATCTTGTACATATTTGACACGTTAATTTCAGAACGGGCCTAATCCCCTCTATCAATACCAGTCAGTGAGTGGTGCAAAATGGCCTTAGCCGCCGACGCACCCTATAAAAGAAACACTACTACTACTACTACGGTGGCCATGATCTTCCCGGCGGAAGGGGTTGTTTTGAACTTCTTGACTGTCGGCGAGGTTGGGTGCTTCCACTGCATTGATTTTTGTTTACTCTCAGGGGTGAAATAGTGGACCCATGTTTCGTCCCCTGTAACAATAGAGTCGAGAAGCTCTTCCCCCTCTTCTTCATGTCGGCAAAGAAATTCACGGGACGACTCAACACGCTTCCGCTTGTGTTCATCGGTCAGCTGACGGGGTACCCATCGGGCGCACACTTTATGGAATCCCAAAGTGTCTCTTAAAATTTTGTCAACAGTAGTTTTGGAAACATCCGGAATCGTAGCACAGATTTCCCTAACCGTCAAACGCCGATCTTTGCGCACAAGCTCGTCCACACGTGCCACAACCTCGTCGGAGATGGATGGGCGCCCCCTGCCCGGCTCGTCGTGGACGTTGGTTCGGCCTCCGGAAAATTCTCTGCACCACTTCCTGACGTTTTTGATGTCCATAACGTTCGGGCCGTATACAGACATCAGTTGCGTATGAATTTCGATGGGTGAAGTCCCTTTGTGATGCAAAAAACGAATAACACCTCGCACTTGGAGAAATCGGCGATCGTCACATCCATCGCGGACGGCAGCTGTGCCAAGACCAGGCTTTGTGAACTCCCATGTTAAAACAAGGTAGCTTACCTCCCCTCACCTCCCCCCACCTCCCCCCACCTCCCCTCACCTCCCCTCACCTCCCCCCACCTCCCCCCACCTCCCCTCACCTCCCCTCACCTCCCCCCGCTTTTTCCTTAGTCGACGTAGTAACAGTATTTTTCATAGATGGCAGCCCGGAAAAAGTGTGACTGCCGATAGATGGCAGCACTGACAATGAGCGGCAAAACTGGGTATTCAAATACATCACCCAGTGCATACAGTAATAATAATACTCGCATTTCCTGAAATACAAAAACTTTTTGTCTCATTTAAATAAAAACTAGTAGTCATTATATTTCAAGTAGGTTTTATTGATAAAAACAGCAATGCATTTACAAAACAAGGCAACATTAACATTTGAAAAGGTATCAAAAGATCACTGAAAAAGAATGGGGCATCACTGCAACGCCACTGCACTTCACTTCATTAGAAACAATTTTAGTAAACATCAAAATACACTAAGGCAATGAAAAAACCTAACATTCAAGGATAAGGAAAGAAATATTGCTAACTCGAACACACTGAGCAAAAGACAGTTGTGAATGCAATGCAATAATAGGCATGTGAGCACTGAATAGCAATCAGGAAGTACATGGCACCACAACCATGCAAGACAATAATAGCAACTGATAGTCAGGGGCACTTTTACACAATCAACTGCAGACAGTTGTGAATGCAATGCATTAATAGGCATGTGAGCACTGAATAGCAATCAAGCAGTATATCGCACCATAACCATACCAAGGCAATTAAAGCAACTGAAAGTCAGGGGCACTTTAACACAATCAACAGCAGACAGTTGTGAATGCAATGCATTAATAGGCATGTGAGCACTGAATAGCAATCAAGCAGTATATCGCACCATAACCATACCAAGGCAATTAAAGCAACAAAGTCAGGGGCACTTTAACACAATCAATAGCAGACAGCAGGCATGTGAGCACTGAACAGAAATCATAATACTAGCTCAAAATTTGTCATGTGAATTAAAAGGTAGAACACCTCAGCAACTTTATAAGAATACAATGAAGCCAAAAAAAAGCCTATAGTACTCAAAAATGATGTGCATAGGACTGACAAGATTGAGACAGTACAACCATGACCACAATAAGGAAAGGGCATTATATATATATGTACCATTATAATTGGCATTAATTGCAGTAAACGGCAACCTTTGTCATTGGAGGTATCCGGTGAAGATGTTGAAAGAGAGAAAGCAACTGCTATAATAACTTCGGGACTAATAACAATAAACTCCTCTTAGATCTTAGAGTCATGATTGTGGAAATGCTGCCTCAAGAAAACAACAGTATGGCAGCAATCGCAAAAGAGGGACGGAGCAACAGAAAAATTTAAACATATGCTTGTGAAGCAAGGTTCATGGGTATTGAAGGCTTTCGGGGACAGCTTCATTGTATTATGATTTGTTAAGCAAGCTTTTGTAGCCATTGCAAGACATCAGGTGATGAAAGTGAAAAAAAGAATTTCATTGCCCGATGATTCACTCTGTAATTGCCGCAAAAGCTATCTTGTCTAATCATAATACAATGAAGCTGCCCCCGAAAGTCTTCAATACGCAACATAAGAGGTGGCTGGAAAGATGATAAAATGCTTCGTGTGTGTCGGTGTCTAATGTATGATGCCTAAAACTGGGAGGATTTTCTTATTGTAAATCATGTTGTTGGGCTATTATGTACCATATTCATATTATGCATACACATACACATTATGCTTAATAGCCAAGTAACATGACTAATAAATCATAATGATATCAACAGCATGACAAATACGTCATCTTAAAGAAAAACAAACACAGATGTGGGCATGCATATGTATGTACATGTGTAATTAATGGGCACAGGTTCTATGTATAACAATCAAGTTTTAGGAAATCTTATTAACATGTACGCAACATAAATTTTACATTACATAGTATAGACAAACAGGTGTGTATACTATATAATGTATAAACTATATTACATATATATAAATAATATTGCCTATAATATGATTAGGGAATTTCTGCATCAACTAACATAACCCAACACACAGGATGATGAGACCTTCAATAGCTTTATCCAAACATAGGTAGTTATTGGTACAAGCAGGTTTGAATACCAAAACTAGATAACATTCACATTAACAGCCAAAATACTGGAATAACGTAATCATGGTGAAGCAAAAAACTGAGTGCTATTCAACAAACTGTTATTTGCTGTCGACTAGATTCAACAGATATAGCGCCATTCTCAAGACACAACGTTAGTCTTGAGAATGACGCTATAGCCGTTGAAAGTAGCCGACAGCAAATAACAGTTTGTGGAATATCACTCAGGTTTTTGCTTCACCATGAATATCTCCACATCACACCACGTCAAAATAAATTGAGTAAATTATGTACCTGGCTTCTAACCTTCAGAAGGTTAGACGGTGAGGCTTTATTCCTCTCCCGACAGTACATTTCCAAAGCTAACAGGATAATGTACGAATACATCTTTGATGCCAGCTCCATCCTATGGCTCTGACATCGTATGAAGGTCACAGCAGGACAGCTCTTTCCTGAGTTGAAAAGACACCTGCCTGCAGTGACCTACATTTCGCAGTTTCTTTAGCAGAGAACGTATTGCACTATCCACCAGCATAATCAAACCATCTGTAGGGCTCCCTTCTCCATCATTCCCATCAACAGCGTAAAACAAGTCCGAGGAAGAAGGGTCAACAGTGATAAGACTATCCTGGCAGATAGAACACGTATTTCCCTGAAGAACACCTGCAGCAATATTAACCTGCCGGGAGTGCAGCTGAGTCAATGTTCTTATGCAAGAGCCTGTACCCCTTCACTCGAATAGGTTTCCTCACTGAAGCACCAACCTCCACAGTGTCCGGCTGGAGAGGCTCACACCCCAAACCAGGATCACAGTTCAAAAATGTATTAAGGTTGCTTAGAATATTGCAATCATCAACTTCACAGTTTCCACGAGATCTCGTGGCAACCATTTCATTGATGATTGCAGTCTTCAAAGCTGAGACAAAATGTGCAGCATCCGGGTGGTGGTTACTGCCACAATTTTGCCTCACAACTCCAAACAAATTTTCTATTGGATCCTGTTTGAGGTTCCTGGTGCTTAAGTGGGGAAACCTACCCTGAAAACACTCCCACAACCTACACACACCCCTAATGGTAGCCAGCCACCCCTTATGAGATGGAGGAAATCGTGGCCCCCTTCCTCTCCGGAATCTAATTTTCTTCAACAGAACCTCCATTCTCTTGAGAAGTTCTACATGCCCACTATTTTGGGTGACGGGACCCCGCTTTCTCTCTCTCCGTTTAGCCTCCGTGTCACCATTCAGCGCATCAAAGAGGTCATTGATGGCAATCAGGAACTCAGCAGTGGCTAACCCGCTGTTTCCAAGAGCTCCTGAAAAAGCAATGAAATATAATTTACCATTGTTCACCTCAAAGACAAATCAGCTTATTATTTGCATAAGGAATGGCACGAACCTCTTGCCACCAATGCGCCAATGCCTCGGCCAACACGGAGACTAAACACTTGGGCTGCCAAGAACACCCTCATCTTCAGGAATCCCCTTGGGTTCATGTGCTTCTCAGTCAGAGGAAACAATCTGAAAGAGCAAATCAAAAAATAATAATAGTAATGATGACCTTAAGAGGTACACTATCAATAATGACATTAAATAATCACATCAGTGTTTCAACCCACTCACCGCCCAAAGGGATTCCTGCCATCTTCCTCGTACAGTTGCTGGAGATGGTGCCACGAAGCCAAAAGACGCACTTCGTTTCCAGCCAATACCACCGGAACCGAGGCATCATGCTGCATAAAAAGGTTCCGGAAGCATTTTAACAAATGTGGGGGGGTCAAATATGGTGACAAAAGTCTCTCCTTCAAATTGAAATGAAGTATCTTCATATGATGCTCCCATGAGTCGCAGGGCTCGGACATTGTTTGTGCCCATATCACAGACAGTGGCAACCACATTCAATCCAATCCCCTTCAAGTTTAGAAGCACCTCCCCCAACATCTCCCTCAATGCCTCCGATGAAGTGGCTGAGGCACTAAAATAATACGCAAGTGGCTGCTTCCAGGCGGAGAATAGGCCTCGAGCCATGAACACCAAGGCTACCTTTGCCAAAGCATTGGAAGTACCCATGGTGCCATGGTCTTCAAAGCCTATAATTTGGTCTCTTAGGCTGTCATATCGCAACCCAGGTCTTATTGCCATTTCATCAAACAAGATGCAGCAGTACCTGTCCCTCTCATCCATTCCCTCAACAACAGAAGAAAGAAATTTGAAAATTTCTGGATTAATACCAGGAAGAAAAGTAAATTTGGAAAGATGATGAGACAGAGTTTTGCGACAAGGAAGAGGAATTAACGCCCGAAGTAGAGAGTAGCATTTTGGGCTTTTAAAAATAGAGAGAGCAAGAACTTTCTCCTCGTGGGACCATCGTCTACCTTTGGGTTTACTGCTCCCTTCCCTCAGTAGCATTTTTACTAATGAGACAACAGATGGGAGAAAATTGTGATCTAGGCCATTCAAAAATCTGCTGTCTTGGAGGAGGCGATTTGAATTGCAAGCTGATGTATTGCCATCAGTAACTTTAGTCAACTTCTTCCATTGTCTACGCAGATTCTTCATTCTACTATAAATGAGTTTCTTCCTTGGAGTGAAGTCCGAAACTTTTTTCATGCCAATATCATGAAGAATGGAGCGCCGAGCACCTCTCCTAACTGAAGAGCATTTCATAGTCCCAGAGCATGAAGCACTAGAACCAGATATGTCTGCAGATAGAGAAGATGTGATGACCATGGAAGATGTTGCGAGGGAAGGCCTTTCCTCTTCTAATACAGGATTTTGGCAGTGGGAACCAAAGGCATCACCTCTGGCTTCATCACCAAAGGTACTTGGAGAGGCAGATACAGGGGTTAAATTTGTAGGTAAGAGCTGAGGTGCCAGGTGTTGATGTAACAACCACGGCAGATGATGATCTTTGAAGGAGAGGTGAGGGATTAATTGGTGAAGGCTGATGGCATGAGAGAGAAGATGAAATAGGGAGGGTAGTAGATGAAGAGGAAGCAATAATGGGGATAGAAGGAGATGATTCAGAAGATGATAAAGAAGTAGTGCGAGAGAAGGGTGGATGCAGGACAGGTACCGCATTCCTGTTGAGCTTCAAGCACTCAGGAGTTTGGAAGTCTCCCACCCGGAAATGCTTCCAGCAAATGACAGCCTTATAGAAGAGCTGGTTACCTTCCAACTCTCTTCCCCTTCCAACTCTTCATTGGCACAAAATGCCTTCCACTCCTTTGCCCTGAAAATGGTAGATAGTATATACAGAAATCAAATACAAGTGCAAGAAAGTCATTTATTACAAAGGTATTTATATTAAAACAAATATTAAATGTGTAATGGTATGTCTCTTTGGAGAAAACAAAAAGCGTTCACTTTTCTCGCACTCGGGGCGTCCATGTAAATCCCACGTTACACCTAGGTGGTAGAAACCTCCCATTTGTGGAATCAGTCCGTTTTCTGGGGATGACCCTCGACCACAAACTCAACTGGAAGGAGCACATTAATCCTGTCAAGGTAAACTGTTTGAAGTCTTTGAACATTTTAAAGTTTTTAAGCCACGCATCTTGGGGAGCAGACCGCACCACCTTAATTTTACTTTACCGCACACTGGTGCAGTCGAAATTAGACTACGGCTCATTCGTGTATGCGTCCGCTCGCGAGACGTATTTGAAAGCACTTAATTCAGTGCACAACGCAGGTCTGCGACTATGCACTGGGGCGTTTAGGACCAGCCCGATTCCCAGTATATATACCGACGCAGGCGAGCCTCCTCTATGCTACCGAAGGACCTGGCTTCTTTGTAGCTACGTTTCCAAAATTTTAGCAATGACGAGTCACCCATGTTATAGTTTACTTTTTAAACCCCGTTTTATTAATGTTTTTAACCGAAGGACTAAAGCAACCAGACCAGTAAGCGTTCGTTTTAACGATTTTATTCGCGGATGCGAATTCACGCTACCTGAAGTGTATCCTGTTTCATTCTCGGAACACCCCCCTTGGATCACTCCCACTCCGGTGGTGAATATTCTCTCACGATCTCGACCGAAGTCTTCCACAACTCCCTCGGAGTACCAGCGTTTGTTTGCCATGTTCGCCATGTTCCGATGGAATCACCCCAACCTTACCCCCGTTTACACTGACGGTTCGAAAGATAACTCTGCTTGTGCATGTGCAGTGTTCTCCCCTATCCACGGGAACATCAGAGCAAAGCTTCACCCGATGTGCAGTGTGTACACGGCGGAGCTTTATGCCATAAGGACAGCTCTAGAAGCCCTAGGTGACCACGGCGGCTCCTTTGTCATATGCACTGACTCCAGGAGCTCGCTACAAGCCATCTCTGGCTTCTCACCCGTGCACCCGATCGTGCAAGAAATACACTCTCTCCTGCTGACCCTTTCGAGAAAGGGTTTGAATATCCATTTTCTGTGGGTACCGGGACATGAGGGGATAGCCGGGAATGAGATAGCAGACGCTATGGCCAAGGAAGCTCTGAATAACGAAGTTCTTGTCTCAACGCTGGTTCCCCACGAGGACTTACGAGCATCTCTAAGAAACGTGGTATTTGGAAAATGGAGGGAGTCATGGAGGATTCTAAATAATAACAAGCTCCGTGGCATCAAGGACATGGTAGCAGCGTGGCCCTCCTCAGCTCGTAGTAATCGGAGAGAGGAAGTAGTACTTACACGATTGAGGATAGGGCACAGCCCCCTGACCCATGCGTATCTCTTTACTGAAGAGAAGGAACCTCCCCAATGTGGGGATTGTAAATGTCCATTAAGTATTAGACACATCATGCTAGATTGTGTTAAGTACCGCGAAGCGCGAAGACGAAATAATCTAGGGGGAGACCTAAAAACCCTTTTAGGAGACTACCCTACCAACTTAATCTGTACATTTCGGTTTCTCAGAGAAATAAACATTTTTAATAAAGTCTAATTATGTACACATTCAACGAAGACATCAGATGCAGTAGATTACTTTATACATAACTTTTGTAATTAAATCGCACAGTAGTGGTGCAAAATGACCTTGCCGTCGACGCACCCTAAATCCAAATACTACTACTACTACTACTACTACTGGGGTTTGGGTGACGAGAAGTGAGGATATTGAAGGCTGTGGGGGGGGGGGGATTAAGGGTCGTTTTTAGGGTCTCGAACTGAAGCAGGGTGAGGGGGAAGGAAAGAAAGGTTCTAGGATGGGAGAGGGTACCCCGCACTCATTCACTGTCTTCTTTCGGGTTGTGGTTGTCCGGATGGAGTCCTCGCCTAGAATTTTCTCCTCCTGGGTAGTTGACCCCGTGTCCTTCTTCTACCGTTCTTCTGCGGTGTGAAAGTGGGGGTGTAGTGTGGAAAGGGTTTGTACAAAAAAATTTTTAAAAACCTTTGGATATAGTAACGTGTTTTTTTTTCGGGGTCAACTGTGACGGTTGGGAATCTAGGGTCCAAACTCAGATGTGTCAAGAAAAAGGGGGGGGGCTGGGAATGACTTGGCATTTCATGGGAGATCTGTATTCTGTATGTGTCTGTGTTTTTGATATTGTATCGCCAGTAATGGCGAGGGGTAATAAAAAGATTTTCGTTCATCAATGGAATGTTCCTCTGTTTTAACTTTTGAATTTCTAAGATTTCCAGGGAAAAAGATTTTTACTTTTTTCCCTTTTATTTCCGTGTGGAGTATTTCTAAGTCAAAGTTACAATAATGATCTGTTTCCAAGAGATGTTTTGCCACCATCGATCGGTCGTCCCCTTTTTTGAAAGCTCGTTCGTGTTCCTTACCCCTGATTATGAAACTACGGCCAGTTTGTCCCTCATATGCCGCATTGCATGAACCACATGAAACTTTGTACACCCCACTTCTTTTCATTATTTACGTTTTCTCTTTTGTATTTGACAGAATTTTACCTATGTTAATCGGTGTATAGAGCGAAACTCTGCATTTTTCCTTCGGAATTAGTTTTGCTATGCGGTACGATAAGGGGCCGAGAAACGGTATTTTATACCATCTGTGTGTATTTTTCTCGTTGGGTGATGCATCAGCAAGTGTTGTCACTAGTTCTATTGCTTTTTGTTTTTTGTTCAGGAGGCTGTCAATAACAAATTCCACAATCGTCACATTTTCATTTATATACTTCACTTTGGTCTATTCGATATTTGTCCTTAGAATTAAATAAAATCTTGTCAGGTGTCATAGGGTTACAAAATGATACATTGCAATTATTTTTAGGGAAGACATTCTGGAGTTTATAGGAAATGTTTCTAATGAACCCAGGGGGTGATTTTAGTCGGGACCATACACAGTGATGTCAGTAACTTTGTGGATCTTTTAGAGCGATAGCGTTTAAGCATTTTGTCTAAACACACGGTATTGAAAAAATTCCTTCCTGCTATGGTTTTTATAATTTGGAGTTCTTTATTGAAGTTGTGGACTGTCATAGGAATATTCATTAGCCGGTGGATCATACACCTCAATGAAGCTAACTTATGTGTGTGGTGATGAGAAGAATGTAGGAATAATAACATCAGTAAAGGTTTATTTTCTATATATGGATAGATCATGCTTACCACCTCTTATAGAAACATTTAAATCTGGAACTTAAAAGATTGTTAAAATTATTTAATTGGCGTGATGCGCCCGTCCATAAACATAAAATATCGTCTACATATCTAAACCAATAGAGTACATTAGTGAAAAGGGGGTTACCAGAGCTGAATAGTTTATACTCCAGATTGTCCATGAATATTTCAGCAAGAATCGGGGAGAGAGACGATCCCATAGCAAGGCCAGTGTTTAGTAAGTAAAAAAATGCCGTTATAAATAAAATAGTTCTGTGACAGACACAAGTTTAGAAGCTTCTCAATCTCCTTAAGTATCACCGGGTACCATTTAGCCTCTTTTTTAATGAGTCTAGGGCCAAGTTAGAAGCTTCACTCCACCTCCTACCTTGGCCTGGGTATATATACCGAGAGAGTACTGGATTTTTCACCTTGAAAATGACACGTGTTGAAACCATGGTCTGTTGCTGAGTTGTGACATGAAAAGTGTGGAAATTACCATTGCGTTCTTCTTTTTATCATGGATATAAAGAACTTCCACAGAATCGAGCCGGATACGATTTTATACATACTTATAAATTAGAGTGGTGGCTAATTTATAACTATCTGAGAACCTCTCAGAAGGGACAACGCATTCCTGAAAACTAGGGTCCTATGCAGTGGCACTCTGTTTTGAAACACATTCAGCACACTGAAAAGACCCCAATTTCCGCAAGAGATCCCCAGCTGATTTGTCCGACATGGTAGAATCCACAGTTGAGGGAGCTGTGAATGCCATTGGTTCATTGATGACACCGTCAAAATCAGTGTTATCAAAAGAACCAGGCAAAGATGATGTGCTAGGGCCGGATGACTCTGAAGGGAAAAGGTAATTTTTCAGGTTATCCAACACCTCGCAATCATCTTCTTCACAATTTGCTCCCACCGAGTGAGATGCTACCATATCATTCAAAATCAGAGACTTATAAGCCCCCACAAAGTTGGTGCACGTTGGAGAATTATTTCGGAATCCATAGGAACGAATACACCCAAACTTATTCTCCAACGGGTCCTGATTCAAGTTTCGGAGGCTAAGATGTTTCATCCCTTGTCTCCTTAAATTGACCCTCGAATCCCGAATGTTACGCAATGTCATGACCCAATTAACAAGGGAAGGTGGCCTCCTATCCTTGGAGGTAAGGTCCTTACCACTACAAGTATATTCCATGGATTCCAAAGCCTGTATTGCCTTGGCCCAGAATTCCATGTATCCCGAAGAAGATGATACTGCACACAGGAGAGGCTTCTCAGGAGGTGGTGCTCTCGACCTTCCATTGACACTGTCAAAGAATGACTGTAACTCTGAAGTGTCGGCTGCCTTGGGTTCAACGCCACTGCCAGCTGAAAATAATTTATTTTATTGTATTTTGATAAAGTGGTACACATACAAAACTGCCAATGTAAAGTGCACATAAAGCAACTAAGAATTAAATGTAAGACACGGTCTCAGGCGTTATTTTGTGGAATTGCTTCATTATTGAATGAAATAAAATAACTTTGTTTTATTCCACACTTTATTTTAAATAGCACAACCTGGGTTTCAACGTCTAGTGTTATCATCAGGTATGATAACGCTAGATGTTGAAACCCGGGTCGGGAAATGAAGTGTGGAATAAAACAAATTTATTTTATTTCACTCAATAAGGATTAAATAAGTAAATTATTAATTACAAATTTAAATGAAACAAAAAACGTAAGAACAAACATTTTTCCATCTATATAGTCATTCATACGTTAAATATTTCGATGCTAGGGGAGAAATATTTTTAATTGTCAACGAAAACGGATCAATATCATCCGGAAGAGAATTTAATAGAAAAGAAAGTCTATGGAATAGAGAGCACTTAAAGAGCAGAATTATCAGCAATTCACCAAGTGTATTTATTAGAACACATCATGTCACTAAAGTTTATTCAGGGATGACATGTCCCTACACAATTACCCCAAAAACTAAGGACTGACGCATGCTAAATGCGATGGTGGTTGGCGTAACATGGTGGAACAGATGATGATGCGCTGTATCGAAACCGGTCGCAAATATATTTTATTTTGTGGAACAGCGAAGTCTTTTTCTTAACCTTTGTGCATCTAAGGACTGACATAACTCTTTTCATCTAAGGTACTCACGTATCGCATATGACAACCGTATAACAACTGAAAGCCGGTCGCTGAACACCTGTGTGCAGTATTTCACCTTCATCTTCTTTATCTTCTCAGGGACCACATGGAAGTCTGTTAGCTTTGGCAGATATTGCTTCTGACCACAATCCATCTAATATACTTGCAGCACATGACGCCAGGAAGCAATTCCAGAGACACCTTGTAGAGAAAATTTCAAATCTTGGTGAGGAGGCCATTTCCATGGGTGCTTGGTCGCAAATTGTTGCGTGCACCGCGTACACCAATTCGCTGGAGGACACCTTCCCTTTTGGAACCGCTGAAAAAGAAATTTATAATTAGGTCATTTAATAAGTTAATGATAATAATCAGTACAATCAGAAATAAGTGCATGTAGGTAGGCATATGAATGACACACGTACCGTCGTACTTCCTTTGAAGTAGAAGGTAGTGCCAATGGTGTCTCAAATGAAGACGTTGGAGTCTCACTGTTGGTGGACTCGGTGGCATTATGTTAGGTGTGACCGGACACAACACTTCCGTCTCCTGAGCATCCACTTCCACTGATGCATCGTGCTCTAAGGTTTGCAAACATGAAAAGAGAAATGTATTCAGTTTATGTTATAAAAGGCTTATCTGGAAACGTACTACTATGAAAAAGAATAGGTAACAATTATTGAAAAATGATGACATTTTAAAATACCAAGCTGCCAGTGGCATTATGAGGAAAGAGCGTACAAACGACTAATGAGGAATTTAGATTTGGCTACATTTTCAGGATTATTTCATAACCAGAATATTTTTATTGCAGAAAAATTACCAAGAATAAAGTAGATATCACTAGATAAATAAGAAAATTACCATGCGATGTTGAAGCTCCAACTACTTCTGCCACCACAACAATGGGGTTGCATACTGCAACTGCAGGGGCTCTAGGAAACCTAGATGGCAGGGCGTCCTTCCTTAAATAATGCGTGCCCTCCATGTAGTCCTCAATGAAGAAATGCCTAAAGCAAATTCTTTTATTTTGGTAGACCTTCATGGGATCCATCTCCATCAGATGCCTATCCCCAATCCTCCGCAGCCATTCTCCAAACCTATTTTGGCGGTCGGAATACGGATGAGGAAACCTAAATACAATAAAAAATACATGATCATTTCAAACATGCAATAGCTGGGATAGTGCCCATTCCCATCCTTCAATTAATGCAAATGATTAGACATTCTTTTTTTTATTATTCACTTTGGTGATAACCTGATGATCAAAAACTAAATTCAATGAAAGCAAAATTTGAATGAAATATGAATAAGCTCAGTGCAAACTAGGCAATCACATTTCAAATGCAATTAGGTAAGTACTCAATTACTGTTAACGCGATAGTGATGTTCGGAAGTTTATTTATCGATTTTCTGAAATTATTCACAGAATTTAGATAGTGTCATGGCTTCCTTCCCCAGAGACCCGGGTTGGAGAAATAAATACAAAAATTGTCGCAATATTAGCACCTTAATTCAACAACCGCCGCATCTTTTAAGGCGCACGGCTTATCACCCTCACACGGGTGCCCGATGTTCGAGTCTCACGGAAGCCGAATTTTTTCATTCTTATGGTTTTATGGGCGCTGTTACAACCCAACCCGATTCATTTAGGTCAGTTGCATTAGTAATTCTTCCATTTTAATTTTATTGTATGGACTTGCAATACACTTCCGAATGAGTAAGTACGACGCTAGTTCAGGGATTTCATTTTCCCATTAGTCTCACATGCCGTCGTAGGCCTAGATTTTTAAGGTCCGTGAATACATCTACGAATACCAAGCGCTTCAATTATTCGCTGGAGTACCCTTAGACCGAATAGAATGAACTAAAAGTTAATTACACTTCGACGTTTATCCTCGTAAACTTCTCGAAAGAGCCCATAAATTTTTACGCTTATCTCTTACTTTTCCCTTTTAAATAGCGAGATTTAGGCAGAAAATGGATGGGCACGCGAAAGATATTTACACTGATTTTCTCTATGTACAACATATTTTATTGACCTGAATCCTCTCTCGTGAACGAAGGGAAGGTTTTTCATTCCTAAACAACAAACACGAATGGTTCTTATGAGTACCTAATGTTTAATTTCGGTTCCAAGATTTTAAATTTTCATTCCTGGCGTGTAATTGCGTATTTTTTGATCATTTACATGGATGAAATGTTTGCAGTAAGCTATATTACTTCATATAGGAAATAGTTGTGACATGCCCAATCCCATTTATTTACAGTTGCTTGAAACAGGCTAAAAAGACGGCTCAGCTGTCATGCGTTGCTGTAGGTGGAAAAAAACCCCATCCCAGCACTGAAAACGGTGTCTCAAACCGGGATTTTCCGACTGTCACAAGTGCAACGACCCTGCATTCCAGTAATCTGCTACAGGCGTTCTCGATGACCTCTTTGTCTATCTTTCGCACCCTTCTTCACACGTTTGGGCCCCGGCGCCCCATTGAGGGATTAGCGAGGGTGAAACGTGGAGGAAGGGTTGCTGGGGCGGAACCCTTTAAAGGGCGCAAAAAGGCACGTAATTAATGAGACAGAGTGGATGGAAGGACATCCTCAGTAAGAAGCGGCAGAATTTTTTGCCAAGGCAGTGTGGGGGCTGCGAAGAAAATTTAATGGAGGGGAAAACCGCTAGAAATGACATTATTAATAAAAGAATTTTGGAGCCGGAGAATACCGTTTTCCGAAACTAATACATCTACATCTACATAATACCCCGCAAGCCGCCTAAAAGGCGTGTGGCAGGGGAAAGTGATACCAACAGCACCCGGTGTTCCCAGGCGGTCACCCATCCAAGTACTATCCGGGCCCGACGTTGCTTAACTTCGGTGATCGGACGAGAACCGGTGTATTTTTTTTTTTCAAAGTATTAATATTTATTAGCCAAGATTTACAACACTATTAAGTACATTTATCATACAGGCATTTTCATTTACAAATTATAAAATATAAAAATTTATCACAGAAAAAAATTTTTTGACCAAATATTAGCTCTATTATTCTTCTTCTTTTTCGTTGGGGGCCTGGGGACTCGAACGTCCGGCTTCAAACACTTCACTCCTCTACTCACTAGCCGGACGTCGATCCACCAGGCCACCGTCACTTGAAGCACTCTTCACAAAAATTTTGCACTTAGAGCTTCTGTAACATGTTCTTTTTGGTCAAAGTGAAACAAAAGTTTTTAATAATTTTTACGAATAATCTTCGTATTTGTGACAAATTAATTAACCCAACATTTTTAATCATTGATTCCTCTGTATGACAAATTGAAACATTGTAAATTTTTTGGAGGCCTGGGGAATCGAACGCCCGACCCGGCCCACTTGGCCCTTCTGGTCGTGAGTCGGGCGCCTATCCACCAGCCACCGATCACATACATAATTCCCCTCAATTTTACACTTTTTGATATGTACTTTTTCATCGTCCTCCCTTGATGAGGGACCGACGTTCACCCATTTACATCACTATCAAACAAATTATCCCAAATACATAGAAAAAAACCAAAAGGAAACCATCTACATTCAAATACAAAAACCGAAATTTCCGCAATTGGCGGAGGACGTATTTGAAAACATTTACACTTTAATCTATTTCTTCCCTTCTTTTAATATCACGTTCATCACTTTTGCTTTTTTTTCCCGTTTGAAACAGTCTCCCTCGGATGATGAGTCCGTACCTGGCTGTTTTTTTTCTTGTCTATTGTTGTGGTGTTTTTAATTGCTACTTTTTCACTCGTACCACTAGCCTTGACATCATCGGGTCTTGCAAAACTACCTTCCCCCTTCACATTATTTCCTTCCTCAGTACTCTTTTGTTTTCCCTTTCCTCCCCGTGTTTCTCTGGCCTCACTTTTCCTTTCCCTCTCACTCTGTTTCATGTACGTTTTTTTGTTTTTTTCAAACTCTTTGCAGGATCTCTCAAGGAAGTCTGTGTCATATTCCGATAATGAGCCTGTACTTTTAATCCATTCAATTGCACTGTCCTCACTTGTCTCCGCTTCCGGGTCAGGGGAGACGTGTTTCTGACTATTCCCTTCGTCTAATGATTTTTCCCATTTATCCCAAACTCGGTGCGTAATAGTCATCGATTCAGCTTTCTTTAAACTGTCCCCGTCATCCAATTTTACCTTTTTCGTGGCATTTCCCATATCCACACTCTCTTCTCCCCTCGGGTCTAAATTATTCTCAGAATCACTTTCACTGTGTTCCCCCCTTATCCTTCCAGCCCGCGACCCTCTACCTCCTCGTCTGTTGTGCTTCTTTCCTTTATCGTTATCGTTATCTCTGTCTCCCTCCCTTTCCGCCCCAGTAGTGACGGCGTGTTTGCTAGTGCTGGGGGTTTCACTTTCCAACGTTTCATTTAACAGGGGCAAATCAAGTTCCATTTCATTCGGCTCCGTCGTTCCCTTTAAGACATCATTATAACCTCTCTGATTACCGGTTGTTATTTTTGGGCAGCTAATTCGTACATGCTCTTTCGAGCCACATCTGGAGCAAGTAATTGGTTGGCCATCGTAATGGACGATGGCCTTTTCACCCGATATAATTACAAAGCTTGGTATGTCTCTTTCAATTATCATTTTTATGGTCCGATGTCCGTTTTTTACTTTGAACTCATGTTCACCCCCCCAAGTTGTTTCAAAGTGCGTAATGATTTTGCCATATTGTCCCATGACTCTACATACCTCCGTTTGGTCTACCTCAAAGGGAAGGTAGCAGATTCTCACGTAGGTAGCAGGTTTGCTGGCTGGTTCAATTGTCGCCTTTCCCCTCGGGTTGGCCCTGGATGGGAAGGGCAGCTCCCCCTTATGGCCTTCCAAGTACATCTTCATCAGCTCCTCAGACTCCAACTTCATGTATGCTGCACTTCTATATGGGCCGAACTGCATACCGATGATGTGCTCGTGCTTCACTTCCAGGACCTCCTTCATAAAGGTCATCACTTCCAGACTCGTAACTGTGCCTGTGACACTTTGCAAATTAATGCAAATTGTATTCTTTCGTTCCACCGGCATAATTGGATATTATTATCCGCCCGATCGCGTTTCCGCGCTCCGCTGGTAGAAAATAACGACAAAAAACTTCGCTTCAAAAAGTTCACTCAGCGATCAAAAGACAAAACACGATCGCTTTTTCCCCGCACGGAGCCCGGGCGAAGCCAAGGGCATCCGCCGGGCAAGAGTTCGACCGAAACCGTACTTCGCTTACTCACGGAGCGCTCCGCCAACACGTCCACTCTCCACGTGTATTCAACGTGGTATGGCCGTTGGCAAATAATATTGGCATTTAGATGGAGAACATCACTCTCACGATGTCTCCTTGCCAGTAGAATCATGCATAGATATCAGTAACAGTATCTCTGAAATATCATCCCACTATTGTATAAAACAATTTGAGAAGGCAACAATTCCAATGATGTCTTGACATGGAAAAATGAACTTCATGAATGTCACGGCAATGAAAAATGAATAGACTTAAATTAGTTGAAAAATATCACCGTTCTGACTGAAAAATATCACGATTCCATTTGGACTGAATTCACAGGTGCTTTACCTCAACATTTGACACGCATTTCACTTATTCACTTGGCGCTAATTTTTTACAACTTACTGCCTTGCCGAAGTGATATGTTAGATACAGATGACATCTTATTATGTGACACGGAGAAGTTAAATTTCTCTTATTAATTGAAACACGTTATGTATTTAACATTCCATGACCCAGCACATGCTAGAGCAATTATAATTCCGATCATTTTGAGGCATGACAGTGTCTTTAAGACACGTTGAAACTTCGCGTTTAAACTTAACATTTGAATGAACTCCCACAACTGCCACTTAGAATATTACATGAAATATGGAAAAAATAGCAAGTCGCCGCGCGCACAGATATATACAATAGATTGGCAATGGGAGTGGGGGGGGGTGAAGCCATGCCTTTCTGCTGGCGGCCATGTTGCTTTCACCGACCTATGCGTTTGCGTAAGTAGGGAACTGGAGGAAAATTACATTGTGAAAGATAATGGCGCATTGATTAAGGCTATGAACTATAGAAAACGTTGTCATTTTCGTTTAAGATGTATCCAATTAAAAAGAAAGGGACCGATCGTGACACTTACGTGGTAAATTAACCAATCTTTGAGCGGAACATAACCGTGAAGAAGTTATGAAATTGGTAATATAAGCTGAGCTAAGATTAATACTAATTCGGTTCCTGCTCAATATTATGGAATTGGAATCCATATGCATGAGTTATCTCGAAAAAAAAATATTGTGTCCCAAATGTAGAAGGGGCGTAGCAGATGGGGAAAATGGTTAACTACGTCGTCTGCTAGTGTAGGAAGGTAGCCTACAATCGTGAATACATGGTATTGTTCACCCTTAGATTTACCAGCGACATTGTCACACTATTCAAACAAAATAATTCGAAAATTCCAAAGGTTTGATGCTTCCACTTACTGTATTTTTGTTGTCAAAGAGTTGTTGCTCAGTTAGAGTTGTCAATTAGACGAAAAACGTAGAAGCAATGCTACCTAACCTTTCACTGCCATAAGTAATCGGGCCAAAAATATTACGTAATTAAATTTGATTCAACCTATTTAAACCCATTATGATCTAACTTTCTGAGCAAGGCATGCTGCTTGGTGCTGTAAAATGCTTTTCTGAGGTCGTAAATAGTCAATGCGATTGAATTCCTATCCTTAAGCATCAGAAATATAATTTACATTATTTTATATAGGCAGTGTTTTGGATTTCCCCTCACGATCACCCAATTGCGAACTTGAAAAGAAGTTATTGGCTTAAAAAACTCAACGATTTGATCCATGATCATCAATAATCAGTTTCATGTTGTTATAATATTCGAAGGGGAAGCAGACTATAATATAAATCTTACATCATGAGGGGGTACGTTTTTAATTAGAATTTCTATCTTACCGGGATAAGTGATTATAACAGACACCATGTTCTATATAGAAGCCACAAAATGATCAAATACCTGATAAGTGCTACATGGAAAGGTTGAATTATAATGAATGTGACCGTGTCATTTCACCGCGAGCACATGCAAACCATTATTTAAGCGATCAGTTTCTCGGAATTTCACTCAATAGATATTAACAAAGTCAAAACTTATGCTTTTGAAAGAAATTCGTTAAGTTTCCAGATAGAGTTAAAGGTGCATAATACACGCTCTACATATCTAAATAAATTATAATACTACAACGGAAATAAAATTCCGATACAATGTAATAATGCAACAGGGGAAAGTATATGACATAATGGAAACTGGAGAAAGTCTTTTCTTGGTAAACACAGAAAACACAACTGAAAACATCATGATGATTCCGTCATCAAAACACAGACACCGAGACAGAGAATGCACATGTTATTAACCCCTCAACGCCGTCATGCGTACCCAGTACACTTCCTGACCTACTGTATATAATTTTTTTTTTCCGCCAGATATTGTATTTTAGATTAAAACAAATTGCTCTATCTTTTGAAGAAATGCTTTCCCTCTCCAATAAAATATTCATAACGACTTTAGGCCTTCAGAAATTTTTAAAATGATTCGATGAAATTCCGTTTTAAACCAGCACATTGACGACTTCGGTCGAAAAACTCAACGCCTATATTTATTCAAATCGCTTGAAAAATTATTATATAGTAGCGCACAACATTATGCAAGTTTACAAATTTTTTTAATGATAATGATCGTATATTATGAACGATATAAATTATTGAATGATAGTATGCCAATAAGGTGAAGTCTTCTTAATCTCATCCGGCCGCTGGGATGGTATTTAAATAAATGCCCGCCGCGCTTGAGGGGTTAATTACCGATCCTAGAGATATGAAGCTACTGCATTTGATATGATATCGCTTTCAGAAACTCCGGTAAATATCCGCTTCCGTCACACACCTTTAGAATTTGTTTTCGAGAGCAATTTGCATTTCAGCAAAAATAACGTGTCACAGTTTCATGATGCTATTTCTATAACTATGTGAATTTTGTCAACAATAAATTTAAAAAGGTAGAGCATAACCTGCACTTCACGTGATATAAATTTCGTGGCGATACGTACAAAAAAAAGGCTTTGGAAAATATTTTCATGCTCTGTGAGATGGAAGCGGAGACATTACTGAACGCAAACCATGCTTTCCTTATATCTATTATTTACGCGTGTAGAGACACATTTTCGCCCCCAGGAAAATTTCCCCTCGTAGTATACTTAAATGTGCACCCCCACATAACGCAGTGGTTCATCATTCTTCTTTTAAAAAGCTCCAAAAGCAGGAAAAGTAGCCTCTCAAATACACGTATGTTAATGGCACATGAGCAACGGTCGGTGAAAGCAAGATGGCTAGTTGCGCAAAATTCTTCTGCCGGCCGGCTTCAGCGCCACCGTGAGGAAAACATAGGCACTGCCAATCTATTGTATATATCTGTGGCCGCGCGCATCCTTCTCGGAGTCTACGCTGAAGGCAGGCTTTGTTAACTGCCATGTTAAGAGGAGGTACCTTACCTCCCCTCACCTCCCCCCGCTTTTTCCTTTGTCGACGTAGTACAGTGATTTTCATAGATGGCAGCCCGAAAAAAGTGTAGGTAACTGCCGAGAGATGGCAACACTGACAATGAGCGGCAAAACTGGGTATTCAAATATATCACCCAGTGCATACAGTAATAGTAATACTCGCATTTCCTGAAATTCAAAACTTTTTGTTTCCTTTAAATAAAAACTAGTCATTATATTTTAAGTAATTTTTATTGATAAAAAACAGTACTGCATTTACAAAACAAGGCAACTTTAACATTTGAAAAAGTATCAAAAGATCACTGAAAAAGAATGGAGCCTCACTGCAACGCCACTGCACTTCACTTCATTAGAAACAATTTTAGTAAACATCAAAATATACTAAGGCAATTAAAAAACCTCACATTCAAGGATAAGGAAAGAAATATTGCTAACTCGAACACATTGAGCAAAAGACAGTTGTGAATGCAATGTATTAATAGGCATGTGAGCACTGAATAGCAATCAGGCAGTACATCGCAGTATAACCATGCAATTCAATTAAAGCAACTGACAGTCAGGGGCACTTCAACACAATTAACAACAGACAGTTGTGAATGCAATGCATTAATAGGCATTTGGGCACTGAATAGCAATCTGGCAGTACATCGCAGCATAACCATGCAAGACAATTAAAGTTACTGACAGTCAGGGGCACTTCAACACAATCCATAAAGGATAGTTGTGAATGCAATGCATTAATAGGTATGTGAGCATTGAATAGAAATCATAGTACCAGCTCAAAATTTGTCATGTGAATTAAAAGTTAGCGCACCTCAGCAACTTTATAACAATACAATGAAGCCAAAAAATAGCCTATAGTACTCAAACATGATGTGCATAGGACTGACAAGATTGAGACAGTACAACCATGACCACAATAAGGAAAGGGCATTGTATATTTGTTCCATTATAATTGGCATTAATTGCAGTAAACAGCAACCTTTGTCATTGGAGGGATCCGGTGAAGATGTTGAGAGAGAGAAAGCAACTGCTATTATAACTTTGGGACTAATAACAATAAACTCCTCGTAGATCTCAGGGTCATGATTGTGGAAATGCTGCCTCAAGAAAACAACAGTATAGCAGCAATCACGAAAGAGGGAGGGAGCAACGGAAAAGTTTAAACATATGCTTGTGAAGCAAGGTTCATGGGTATTGAAGGCTTTTGGGGGCAGCTTTATTGTATTATGATTTGTTAAGCAAGCTTTTGTAGCCATTACAGAGAGCATCATCAGGTGATGAAACTGAAAAAAAAATTTCATTGCCCGATGATTCACTCTGTAATTGCCGCAAAAGCTATCTTGTCTAATCATAATACAATGAAGCTGCCCCCGAAAGTCTTCAATACGCAACATAAGAGGTGGCTGGAAAGATGATAAAATGCTTCGTGTGTGTCGGTGTCTAATGTATGATGCCTAAAACTGGGAGGATTTTCTTACTGTAAATCATGTTGTTGGGCTATTATGTACCATATACATATTATGCATACACATACACATTATGCTTAATAGCCAAATAACATGACTAATAAATCGTAATGATATCAACAGCATGACAAATACGTCATCTTAAAGAAAAACAAACACAGATGTGGGCATGCATATGTATGTACATGTGTAATTAATGGGCACAGGTTCTATGTATAACAATCAAGTTTTAGGAAATATTATTAACATGTACGCAATATAAATTTTACATTGCATAGTATAGACAAACAGGTGTGTAATATTACATTATATTATCGCTTAGTGCGCTTTCATCAAGATTTTATATATTACATATATATATATATATATATATATAAATAATATTGCCTATAATATGATTTGGGAATTTCTGCATCAACTAACATAACCCAACACACAGGATGATGAGACCTTCAATAGCTTTATCCAAACATAGGTAGTTATTGGTACAAGCAGGTTTGAATACCAAAACTAGATAACATTCACATTAACAGCCAAAATACTGGAATAACGTAATCATGGTGAAGCAAAAAACTGAGTGCTATTCAACAAACTGTTATTTGCTGTCGACTAGATTCAACAGATATAGCGCCATTCTCAAGACAAAACGTTAGTCTTGAGAATGACGCTATAGCCGTTGAAAATAGCCGACAGCAAATAACAGTTTGTGGAATATCACTCAGGTTTTTGCTTCACCATGAATATCTCCACATCACACCACGTCAAAATAAATTGAGTAAATTATGTACCTGGCTTCTAACCTTCAGAAGGTAAGACGGTGAGGCTTCTATTCCTCTCCCGACAGTACATTTCCAAAGCTAGCAGGATAATGTACGAATACATCTTTGATGCCAGCTCCATCCTATGGCTCTGACATCGTATGAAGGTCTCATCAAGGTCACAGCAGGACAGCTCTTTCCTGAGTTGAAAAGACACCTGCCTGCAGTGACCTACATTTCGCAGTTTCTTTAGCAGAGAACGTATTGCACTATCCACCAGCATAATAAAACCATCTGTAGGGCTCCCTTCTCCATCATTCCCATCAACAGCGTAAAACAAGTCCGAGGAAGGTTCTATTGGATCCTGGCAGATAGAACACGTATTTCCCTGAAGAACACCTGCAGCAACATAACCTGCCGGGAATGCAGCTGAGTCAATGTTCTTATGCAAGAGCCTGTACCCCTTCACTCGAATAGGTTTCCTCACTGAAGCACCAACCTCCACAGTGTCCGGCTGGAGAGGCTCACACCCCAAACCAGGATCACAGTTCAAAAATTTATTAAGGTTGCTTAGAATATTGCAATCATCAACTTCACAGTTTCCACGAGATCTCGTGGCAACCATTCCATTGATGATTGCAGTCTTCAAAGCTGAGACAAAATGTGCAGCATCCGGGTGGTGGTTACTGCCACAATTTTGCCTCACAACTCCAAAAAAATTTTCTATTGGATCCTGGTTGAGGTTCCTGGTGCTTAAGTGGGGAAACCTACCCTGAAAACACTCCCAAAACCTACACACACCCCTAATGGTAGCCAGCCACCCCTTATGAGATGGAGGAAATCGTGGCCCCCTTCCTCTCAGGAATCTAATTTTCTTCAACAGAACCTCCATTCTCTTGAGAAGTTCTACATGCCCACTGTTTTGGGTGATGGGACCCCGCTTTCTCTCTCTCCGTTTAGCCTCCGTGTCACCATTCAGCGCATCAAAGAGGTCATTGATGGCAATCAGGAACTCAGCAGTGGCTAACCCGCTGTTTCCAAGAGCTCCTGAAAAAGCAATGAATTATAATTTTCCATTGTTCACCTCAAAGACAAATCAGCTTATTATTTGCATAAGGAATGGCACGAACCTCTTGCCACCAATGCGCCAATGCCTCGGCCAACACGGAGACTAAACACTTGGGCTGCTAAGAACACCCTCATCTTCAGGAATCCCCTTGGGTTCATGTGCTTCTCAGTCAGAGGAAACAATCTGAAAGAGCAAATCAAAAACCAATAATAGTAATGATGACCTTAAGAGGTACACTATCAATAATGACATTAAATAATCACATCAGTGTTTCAACCCACTCACCGCCCAAAGGGATTCCTGCCATCTTCCTCGTACAGTTGCTGGAGATGGTGCCACGAAGCCAAAAGACGCACTTCGTTTCCAGCCAATACCACCGGAACCGAGACATCATGCTGCATAAAAAGGTTCCGGAAGCATTTTAACAAATGTGGGGGGTCAAATATGGTGACAATAGTCTCTCCTTCAAATTGAAATGAAGGATCTTCATATGATGCTCCCATGAGTCGCAGGGCTCGGACATTGTTTGTGCCCATATCACAGACAGTGGCAACCACATTCAATCCAATCCCCTTCAAGTTTAGAAGCACCTCCCCCAACATCTCCCTCAATGCCTCCGATGAAGTGGCTGAGGCACTATAATAATACGCCAGTGGCTGCTTCCAGGCGGAGAATAGGCCTCGAGCCATGAACACCAAGGCTACCTTTGCCAAAGCATTGGAAGTACCCATGGTGCCATGGTCTTCAAATCCTATAATTTGGTCTCTTAGGCTGTTATATCGCAACACAGGTCTTATTGCCATTTCGTCAAACAAGATGAGGCAGTACCTGTCCCTCTCATCCATTCCCTCAACAACAGAAGAAAGAAATTTGAAAATTTCTGGATTAATACCAGGAAGAAAAGTAAATTTGGAAAGATGATGAGACAGAGTTTTGTGACAAGGAAGAGGAATTAACGCCCGAAGTAGAGAGTGGCATTTTGGGCTTCTTTTAAAAATAGAGAGAGCAAGAACTTTCTCCTCGTGGGACCATCGTCTACCTTTGGGTTTACTGCTCCCTTCCCTCAGTAGCATTTTTACTAATGTGACAACATATGGGGGAAAATTGTGATCTAGGCCACTCAAAAATCTGCTGTCTTGGAGGAGGCGATTTGAATTGCAAGCTGATGTATTGCCATCAGTAACTTTAGTCAACTTATTCCATTGTCATCGCAGATTCTTCATTCTACTATACATGAGTTTCTTCCTTGGAGTCAAGTCCGAAACTTTTTTCATGCCAATATCATGAAGAATGGAGCGCCGAGCACCTCTCCTAACTGAAGAGCATTTCATAGTCCCAGAGCATGAAGCACTAGAACCACATATGTCTGCAGATAGAGAAGATGTGATGACCATGGAAGATGTTGCAAGGGAAGGCCTTTCCTCTTCTAATACAGGATTTTGGCAGTGGGAACCAAAGGCATCACCTCTGGCTTCATCACCAAAGGTACTAGGAGAGGCAGATACAGGGGTTAAATTTGTAGGTAAGAGCTGAGGAGCTGAGGTGCCAGGAGTTGATGTAACAACCACGGCAGATGATGATCTTTTAAGGAGAGGTGAGGGATTAATTGGTGAAGGCTGATGGCATGAGAGAGAAGATGAAATAGGGAGGGTAGTAAATGAAGAGGAAGCAATTATGGGGATAGAAGGAGATGATTCAGAAGATGATAAAGAAGTAGTGCGAGAGAAGGGTGGATGCAGGACAGGTACCGCATTCCTGTTGAGCTTCAAGCACTCAGGAGTTTGGAAGTCTCCCACCCGGAAATGCTTCCAGCAAATGACCGCCTTATAGAAGAGCTGGTTACCTTCCAACTCTCTTCCCCTTCCAACTCTTCATTGGCACAAAATGCCTTCCACTCCTTTGCCCTGAAAATGGTAGATAGTATATACAGAAATCAAATACAAGTGCAAGAAAGTCATTTATTACCAAGGTATTTATATTAAAACAAATATTAAATGTGTAATGGTATGCGTGATTGGGAAACGGGAAGCTTTACGGAATGACTTATTTGTGAACAATTTTAGGAGAGATGACCTACGTATGCCGCTAGTTTAGAAAAACACAAGCTAGATATTCACTGTAAAATTTATGATGAAACCTTTTCAATAAGGAAAGTAACAGTTATTTATAAAACATACACTCATTATGAGCAGCTAAGATCACTATCCTTTAAATGAACGCAAGCTGATAAGTTTAATTGGTAAAACGAAATATTCAAAAATTCACAGTTTTATGACAGAGCATCAAAATTTGGGTGCATTTCAATGGAATTTGAACCGATTGGAAAATGGAACTAACAGCAATAAGCATTTACAGGGGGTCATGCGATGCGGACAATACGCAGAATTTCAGCAAGTTAAACATTCGGAAAATATCTCATGTGTCTAAGACTGTATTACATTCGCGTTCATCAATGGTTGCTTCTTTATATTTGACCATATTTTTTTAATGAGGACGGTATAAATTAATTTATAGACACCTTAACTCTATCCCAATAACTGGATGAAAGTAGGAAAACGCAAAATGGTTATACGAAAGGTACATAAGGGTGAAATATCAGCCAGAGGATTATAGTGAGCCAATTAACATAGATATTAAACACGTCAAGGAAGTTAAATGGTTCATAACAATGCTACGAACGAACGATAATATATGCAGAATAAAATATAATTCATAAAATAAACACTTGAGGAAGCAGAAACAAACACTAAGTTCATGCGAGGATATAGTTTGCAAAACTGCGCATGAAAATTGCGTACAAATTCACAAGAAACCATGCATTTTCCTTACCTTTCCACAACTCTCGGAAAGGGAAACAACTTCCCATCCGAAATATGGGTACCACACCCCGAAACACAACAATAGTGCCTCATATTGACAATGAAAATCGCACGGATTACAAAATCGTCTCACTTGCTATTAACACACAGTCAAGATGGCGTTACACCGGCGTGGGCAGGTAGGACCACGTGAGTTCCACGGAAACCCTCCCCTACTTCCCCCTCCCACTCTCACCTCCCCTACACCTTTCAATATTTCTCTCAGATGGCGTTGGTGCAAGCTACCCGGCAGAGTCCTCTAGATTGCTCTCTCAACACTACTCTCTCATCATGTCGAGTCGTCGCATAGGCTTCCACTATGGCAACCACGACGTCCGCCATTTTCAGTGTAAATACTCCGTTTTCCCATAAGGAGATGTGGTAAAATTTCTTCGTTTTTTTGGTAAGCGAAGAATGTTGGTAATTTTCGGATAGGTGATATTGATTTTCGAAACCTTCAGTAACATAAGTACAAATTTTCTAGGCATGACAACAATGGAAACGGCGAAAATAAAGGTAAAACCAGGGCAAAGGCTAAACGTATTACGACCTGATCGAACCCTTGTTTTAACGGGTTGACACCCAATTGCGCTAAATAATCACTGAAAATACTATTAACGGAAACTCTCACCCTCAATGAAAAGGCTCTTTGCAAAATATGTACTGACACAAGCAATTCCGTCGCGAGTTTACTGACTGAAATCTGATAGTAGGACAGCGGGTAGATGGGCGTACCCAGCTGGAGACGGCCTTTCAGCGGCGTAGTGCGGTGGGATAGGACCCCCCTGTCCCCCGGACAATATGAAAACACAGTTACTTTGATTAATTTAAAAAACAAAATTTTGAGAAATGACGAGTTTACAAAAGATTTCTTTGACAAATAAAGTTTTTTCGATCATTAACCCGAACGAAATTCCTGGCTACGCCCCCCCCCCCTTAGAAGCGAAAATAAATTAAGCTCGTAACGAAAATTTTGAAGAAATTATTTAAAAAATTATATTCGCATAAGACATGTAACAAATTTAAGTCATTCTCTTCATTGTATAGACCAATGAAACGCTGTCATAATTCACTTACAATTTTGGCTTCTTCATTCTTTGCAAAAATGTTACTACTTGAAAGACCACGAAATGTCCTCCTTGCTTTGATCCTGGGTACCAATGGAGCAGCGAGGGGGGTTGTGGGGGATAAATTCCTCCCCCAGAGATCAGAGAAATTTTTAATTTTAATCCATTTTACTTTATTGGATTAATATTACTAATAGAATAGTGTAAGGACTAATTAAATATCCCTCAGAAAGCCATAAAACTCACCATTTATCTTAAAATTCGCCAATTTACTAATCTCGCACCTACCGCTTATCCTGGAGGGTATTCCGTTCCCCCACACACCCTGGTATTAGTTGCACCTAAAACCCACCCCCCCAGTCTTAAGTACTACCTGGGCCCCCGCAGGGTACTCACATGGATGGATGTGCTCAATACCAAACGCCAATGATAGAAACAGACAGAGGGCATATCTGTTCCAATGATAGTAGTATCCAGCGGTCTGGGGTGAATGGGGTCCTGATGGGGGGAATTTGGAGGTCTTCCTTGGAAAATTTTAGGGAACTGCATGCCCGAAAATGGATTTTGACAATATTTTCGCTCTTAAATAGTAGATAAAGTTAATAAAAAATACTATGAAAATTGAGAAAATTAATAATTTATTATGGAGCTGATATCTCTTTAATGACTTTGTCCCAGAAACAGCACTGAAATCTAAAAAAAAAGAAACTAAATACAATCTTTCCAAATAACCATTCCAAATAAGCACTTGCAATTTTCTTTTACCTTCTGGACACCTAACTCACTTCATTTAATTTACAATGAGTATGCAGTAAAGAAAGCAACCAATGAACACAAAACTTTTTATAATTACAAAAAATATTGGTGCAAGTAACCTAAGTAATTAATATCTTTTTTTAATTACACCTTTAATATCCCCTCAAGATGGAGCAGGGCCCCCCTAAGCTTGGGTGACTCAGAGATTGCAAACCTGGCCAGTCCGTCCTTGTACCCAAATAGCAATGCAAGCCGGAATCAGGCTTGCAGCAACCTAGAAAAAACAAACTTGAATCACGGTTTAACAACTTGCTTATTATCATCCCTATGCAAGCCCTTCCACTGTTTACTGCATTACTAATTGAAAAAAAAATTAATAACTACAAGCCTAGGTGAACCACTGGGGTCTTTTCCTGGGAAATAAGTCCTTGGAATAGAGAACACATAGCAAAAGAAAACAATTCTAAAATGAACATCCATACAATTCCTTGAAAAGTAAAAGTAGAACAAAATCTAACAGGGGATCATGTCAGACCATTCTCAAAAAACCTAGTACGTACACTAAGACGCACTCTTGCAATTAAATCAACACAAAAAATTTGTGGGATACAATGAATGAACGCCTAATAACACAACATAGCTCCGTGAACAGTTAATTGTGATTAATAACAGCAGTAGGTAATACTTAACTAGACATATAAAATTAACTTCTACAATCTGAGTTGACACAAGGGTACTAACTTTCAAATTCCAAGCAGACGCATTTGGTAAAAAATTTATTTATGACTGAAAAAGAGATCATTTCTCCCATAATATCCCAATCCCAGATAATATATTTGTGATTATAAGCAATTCCCATCTCTGCTTAAGGTGAAATGAAGTGAAACATAAGATAAATAAAGAAGAACCGAAGTGCTCATATTAAGGCCAAAATGCCTAATATATACCGGGGCACTAATGTAGGAATAAAATTCAATCTATATATGACATGAACTATTTTGTTATTAATCCAAAAACGATTACTGAAGTCTTTTATGACCAGGACACAACTCCTGTAATGGCATGCCCATGCATTTTGTAACAAAACACTCAAAAGTATATGATAAGATATGGAAATAAGTCTTCCTTCTTAGTTAGCTTCAAGTCAGCTAGATTGCTATGACTTTTGTCAACAGCAGGCTCCTCATTTAGTCCACTCTTGTCTCAATTCAATTCCGTGAAAGATTTACAACTGGACATCTCTGTTAGCCTAACTGAAATATGCCATGGAATAAAATACAATTTCCATACACTTAGGTATCAATATCCTTAAATTGGAGATTAATGTGAATGACATCCATATCTTAGTATGTAGTCATTTTTTACATCCTCATCATATGCTTAGGATAATTAACATAATTATAGAATGATTTCCATACGTCTGCATAATAGTTACAAAAATTTAACATGCATGAATCACCTAAGTTTATTCATGAGTCCTTTGATGTGATCTCATGTGTTCTCTCTAAACAAGTGGACTAGTAGTAGTACTGTATGGGAGTAAATGTGAAAAATGGCTCTTAATCTTGACAATATGTTAAGCAAAGGTAAATACATTTTTTAAAGACCGAACCATGCACCTTTTAGAAGTGATGTAAGAATCTTTCTCTTACTTGAAAATTCATTAAAATCTTAGGTAAGGAGTGTTCTTGGAAATCATTCCTGCAAATTAAGGACTTCTAAGGGTATTTAAACCAGAAAGCTCTGATACTAGGTGGTAAATTATAATAAACTTTGCTCTTTTCATGCCAAAATAATGAAATATCTGATATAACAGTTGATTTTATATCTCTATATAAGACAACTTAATGCAAACATGTTTCACTAGAATGTGTAAAGCCGTCAACAATCCACATTAACCACGACTCGACTGGTAGATAACCAAGTATTCATGGTATAAACATTATACATATTGGTAATGATAAAATGTGTATATGCCAAAGAGGGATATGTGCAATAAGAACTGATTAGTCATCGTATCAACACACAACAAACAAAGAGGGAAAAACCACTTAACCAGGCCTATGTCAGAGCATGAGAATAAAGGTGCTTCCATGCTATTGAATAGATTGAGAATTCCATATCAGCAACTCATCTTCAAATTTGATGTAAAGAACTCAAAAATGTAACCACTTATGTGAATTACCAGAGTAAAGCAATGGAATAGGTAGTTAATCATATAAAAAATTACTCTTGTATAAAATACATCAAGGCCAGGTAAACACTGACAGAGGTGATGCTCTAATAACTAGCTATGTGGAGCAACGTCAAACACTTGCTCATAAATAAATAATACAGATGACACCCTATGGAATCAGTTTTAACATAATAGAAGTTCAATATGATTTAGACTGAGTGTTGAACTTGAATATAGAAAAAACAGACAACAAGTTAAAAAATGTATGAAAAAATACATTTTGCTACTCCAGATATATTCTCTCATTAAGCAAAATACATGGTGACACCACAATGCCAATGCAGAAGATGATTGCTGTGAATATAACGCTGCACATGCTTCTTCTGCTTAGGTTATTTGGACATGAAATGCAGTAATTGTATCTTATCGTTGTAGAAGTCGTTCCATTATATAGCCATCAATTCATAACAAACATGATACAACAGGCAGCATTGAATCTGGAACAAAGGAATAATCTTGGTGACATCAACTGAGTGAACTTGAGTAACATATAAGAATAAAACAAATCACCACTGGTATTCACATAACATGCATTTCAATTTAATGCACAATATATGCACTGCAGAACACCTTGGTAAGAGGACTATCCACTTAGAAAATAAAAAAAGCTAATCCATACAATATTATGGGCCAAATTCAGTACCAAAATATTCTTAAGCACTCCATTTAAGAGGATCTGAATTCAAGATATTGCCCACCCTGTTCCTCTAAATGATGCAACAAGATGATGAGCCCAGATATGAAGAAACATTTATGCACATTATTGAATAAGACACTCAAGTTTAATGCAATAGAAGCATAATTATAATAGCATCCAATGTATATTAATCAAGAAACGATACTGAATTTCAAAGTGTCAGAATGACTTTAGCAAACACAATGGTAGTTCTCAAATCAGACAGTCACCAAAACAGCTTAACATAAGAGCAACCAGTGACTCCATTTAATTACTATTACTACTAAGTATTTTGAAAACACTTTTTCAATGTAAAGAAGCAATTTGGATGCTATGGAAGTAATGAAAAATGGTATAACTGAAAAATTGTCCGAATATAAGCAAAGGAAATGTGAAAAAGAACTTGCAATAGATATAGTTTAATCTTACATTCAAGAAAACTTGTCAATTTGAGAAGCTACCTTATTTGATAGATGATAAGCATTAGCAAAGACTGCATGCTTATTTTACAACAAATGTGCTGATTTCTCAAAATATAATAGATGAATGAGAATGTTAACAAATAGTCATTTAAAAATATACACATGTAGTCATATCTCAGCAAAATACCAAGTCCAGGTGACATGTAAGGAAGATAGGAAAGAAATGACTTACACCACCTAAAGACAATAAAATGAGGCATAATAGAAACAGACAAACTATGTACAAGAAATTTTAGAAGTCCATGACTCAGGGTAATATAGGTGCTTATGACATGAATAAACACAAAAATAAAGACATGCTCAATATCTCCAGCTCATAAGACTGCATGTAGTCTTCAAAAAACACTTAACCTATCCTAAAAACAAGACCTTGGATTCATCCAGCCTTTGACTATGCCAAACATGAATTACACACAGGTGATTTTTTCCAAGGAAAACTATCGAGAAACCACTGTTCAATGATTTTGGTTTCAAACAAAAAATTTGCATCATTTCACATTTTAATATAGCATTGAAGTACTCTCTCAAAGAAGTAAACAAATAGGACTTAACAATGAAAATAGCAATGAGGTACTTCTTCATTAATTACTAAAAAGTCCTCTTTATTTTCTTCCTTTAGCCGCAGTAAGTTCAAATATGGTATCACAAAATGAAGGTAGTTTCAAAATCATTTGAATTGTCAATATCAGCAATGTTTTTGATTTGTAAATTAGTTCACAGACCCCAAGAATACAATGAAGCTATGAAGGGAAAGTAGAGATATCACTTGCTTGTGCACGCTTGCCACGTCTTACTTTGTACAAACGTGAACCAATAATTAAAGAGTATGTTTAATTACCACTTCCTTTTGATAATAATACTTCAGGCAGCGCCTGACACTGAGAACCTAAACTATGGAATGGACGATGAGGATACATGAATGCTTTGTTGATGCTAATAAATAATAAATGCCCTGGCATCACTATCAATCCACCAGTTGTTTGTAAGAAACATTTCCAATGAACCCATTTATAAAGGGATCGATAGTACTTGTACAATCATATTTTTACAGCATAGAGCTAATAGGTACCTAATTGTCTCTCAGGCTGGTTAATAATCTAAACAGGACAGCCGTTAGCGCTACTTTTGAATAATTTCATAATTTAATCGTCATAAGAAGAGATAAGTGGGCAGTGAAATTTGTGCTATCTGTTGAGCGTAGGTATGTGGGTGACAGCAAAGGACGATGGAATTGAAAATGCTACTCAAGATGAACAAAAGAAAACAAAACCCAACAACCAGATGACTGATAGACAATAACCCAATTGAACGGTGCCACAATACTTCGTTATCACCAATAATAATACCGTTCATTACAATGCACTGACACTGATAACATCATAAACACACTCTCAGCAAATGCCAATAGGATGAATAACAGAACAACCTTAATACGTACATACCACACTCGATGGCTCTTCAACTTCAGCAAAGGAAAAGACTTTCAATTCAAGACCGGCAATCGAGTATTAGAGGTCTCCTCTTGGTGTAATAGGCTTCGGACGATTCGCGACGCCGAAAATCGTCGGAACATCATTGGGCTTTTAATATTTTCCAGCCTCTCTTCCGAGCGGACTCAAATTTTGATTCGTATAAGTGCACCTGTGGCAAGGAAAACTCGCAGGAAAATGTTTTCATAATGATTAAATGGCTAAATAAATACATGCATGTAATATATGTTGACTATAATATTAATTAAGGAAGGTTTCGCGGCTTATATAAATCGCATTAATTACAAGGTGTAAAATCCAAAATGGATTCGAATGCAATTACCTACAAACATTCGTTACCAACAACATATAGTTCCAAAAGGGACATGAATATTACATGATTTCAGTAAGTCTTTAATGAAAACTGGTATCATTGATTGTATCACACGTAAAGTTCATCACGATATTTCAAACGTGAAAGCACTTATATGTTACAGGTATAACTTTCAAGGACACTTACAAGTATAACTTTCACGCGACGAAATAATAACAACTTACCACATTCCATTGTGTGAATAAGTTGCGTATTCTAGTTATATTGTTTAAATTAATTAATTGAATGTAGCACGGGTTAATTGTATCAGTATTACAACACTATCAAAGTTTAAAAACCATTGACACAAATAACCTTAAACCTATACATGAAAAACTCTCAACAATAGCAGGAATTATTATGCACTCTTTTCTGTTTACATTACGTATACAACGTAAAACTGATTGGCAAAGGTATTAATCTTTGAAGTAAATCACAGCCTTTCATCAAATTATGCCGAAACTAAGTAAGAACTTGATCTTCATATGAATACTTACCCAATACATTGAATTACATCAACTTCTAACTCACCTCACAAATAGTGGAAGACGGCTACGGTTGCCACTCATCCATCCCCCACATTTGTAGCCATTTAGCCCTTACCTGAGGATTACAAGGAAAAACAAAAGCGCGGAACACATCCCTACAACTAATGGAACAGTTTGGTGCAGAAGAACCGCCCATCTCTCTTATTTATCAATTACAAAAATGTAAAAAAACTGCACCAACTCGACGTTACGCCTATGCTACAACACAGGCCGCCATTAATGATGAGAGTGAAGATGGCAGATTGCGACGACTCAACTTCGTAGTTATTATATGGCAATATAGAGGACTCTGCTACCCGGAAGCCCCATAAGAGATCGCATTGGCTGGCCAAGACTGAGTGTCGCAGGGAAGTCGTTGGGGTGGGGGATTGAAGGGGAGGAGCCAAGGAACACGGCAGTGTTGCCAAATTGGACTTAGCGCTACGCGTTCGGAAACGGCGGCGTAGGAGACCTTAATATACGGACAACCCTCGTATTAACTGCCATTTTTCATTGGGAAAAAAACTAAAAATTACTTCAATCTATTGACCATCCAAATTAGTTCACCATGAAAAGTATGGAATTCTGTGCTTCATATACAGCATGCATAGCAAAATATGAAAAGCAATTGAGCTTCAGTGGAAACCCTCAACTGGTGAAAGTTAGCAAAGCCTTGGAATGAAACATTCACGCTAGCACTTTCAATATAATATTACATGCCAGCAGTATGACGTGCAAAAACCATTATTAATAAGATGGCACTTTTACAAATATTACAAGGGGTTCACAGGAATCTAAAAACACAAATAACTATTTCACTTTGCAATAAAATCATTAAACATTAATACCTAAAAAGTAATTGAATTGCGTTTTTCTACTATGCCATCCACCGCATCTCTTATACTCAGATATTCTCTCAGCGCGTTTCAAGCAATTTCTACTGGGCTACACAACTGTTTGGAATCCCCATCATCACCCAAAGCCAATGTAACTGAATGTGTGAGCATCTCCTCAATGCCTGTCACCCATGTACTCAGTGGTCCTCCTTTTTCTACCATGTCATTTAATGCACTGGATGTGCTTACATGTGTATCAAGTATTGGCAAAAGTGCCAGATCTTGCACTGATGGAGTTCAAAGAAAAATAAGTTTAAACATCATAAAAAATACAGTGTATGACCCAAGGGAAACTCAAAAACAATTCAATGACACTTATCCTAAATCGTGCAGTGGAACTGCAACGGTTTTTATAAGCATAAGGAGGAACTTGAAATTTTAATAAGAGATTTTAACCCTTCCTGTATATGTTTGCAGGAAACGCGTTTTAAAGATACAGACAAGGGATACTTAAAACATTTTAACGCTTTTAGACTGGACGATACCAGTGGCCAACGAGCCCATGGTGGAGTTTCGGTTTTTGTCCGGGAGGCTCTTTACACCTCCCGAATAAATCTTAACACACCGTTCCAAGCGGTAGCGGTGACGGTGCACGCTCCCGAGGCGATAACGGTGTGCAACGTTTACCTGCCGGAGGGTGCACCCGTCACCCGTTTTAATCTAGAATCCCTTGTTCACCAGCTACCTCAGCCTTTTATTTTACTCGGAGATTTTAATGCTCAGGATCGTTTATGGGGAAGCACCCCGGGACAGTGCAACCGCAGGGGACGTATTTTATCAAGTGTTATTAGTGATTTTAACCTATTTTTACTCAATAACGGCGAGAAAACCCGTTTTAACTCTTTTAGCGGCGATTTCTCCTCCATTGACTTGTGTATTTTATCGACTAGTTTGGTCAACAAAATTTCATTTCGCGTTCACGACGACCTTAGTGGAAGCGACCATTTCCCTATTTTACTCTCCAAGGACCGAAATTTTAACCCTGATTTTATCAGACCGGGCAGCTGGGTTATCCAGAAAGCCGACTGGTATAGTTTTAAAGAAAATTTTAAGTATATATGTGATAAAAACCGCGATAGCGTCTCCAATGTCAAATGTTTAACGGCAGCTATCATCAACGCGGCGGACATAAGTGTTCCACGGTCTCGGGGCATTACGTCGAGGCCTGCCGTTCCATGGTGGAACGATGAATGCGCCAAGGCTATCCGTCTTGGTAAGAAAGCGTTGAGAATTTTCAACAAGTATCCCATGGCTAATAACCTGTCCGCTTTCCGACGCCTAAGAGCGAAAGCCCGCCAAGTTGTGAAAGAGGCAAAGAAGAACTCTTGGATGAAATACGTCTCTAGTATTAATATTAGGACTCCACTAGATCAGGTATGGCGTAAAGTGAAGCAAATTTCGGGTAGCCGTCAGTAATGTGGGGTCTCCTACTTGAAAGTCAACGGAACCACCATAACTTCACTCCCTGTCATCGGCGACATCTTCGGCCAGCTACTCACCAAAACAAGCGGCGACGAAAGCTACGACCCATCTTTTCGCTCTTTCAAGCGGCGCCTAGAAGCCATCCCTATTTGTTTTAAGGAGACGTGCATGACGGCAGATTACAACGTTCCGTTTTCTATGTGGGAGTTGCGTTCTGCCATCCATGAATCACATGATACCTCTCCAGGACCAGACGAAATCCACAATGCCTTCATTCGTAACCTCCCGGAATCCGCGTTGCTGGAAGTCCTGCGAACCTATAATCAACTTTGGGTAGCAGGCACTTTTCCTTCATCCTGGTGGGAGAGTGTCATCATCCCCATACCCAAGCATGGGAAAGATAGGACTGACCAAAATTCTTACCGTCCGATCTCACTCACCAGCTGCTTATGCAAGCTCATGGAGAGAATGGTTAATCGGAGGCTCATTTGGTGGTTGGAACGCCGAAACCTTCTCTGCAATATTCAAAGTGGATTTAGAAGGGGCCGCTCCACCTTGGACCACTTGGTGAGGATCGAGAATTATATCCAAGAAGCCTTCATCCTCTGCCAACACGTGGTTGGGGTATTCTTCGACATAGAGAAGGCCTACGATCGGGTTTGGCGCAGAAAAATCTTACGCACTCTCCATGATTGGGGTTTTAGGGGTAACTTACCAACTTTTATTCAAAATTTTTTAACAAAACGTATTTTTAAAGTAAGGACGGGGCAGTTCCTAACGCGTCCCTACCCTCTCGACAACGGAGTCCCCCAGGGGTCCGTCTTGAGCGTGACGCTTTTCGCTATTGCGATCAACGACGTAGCTAAATACATCCAGACGCCGATAATGGCCACTCTATTCGTTGATGACCTGGCGATATTCTGCAGGTCATCTAGAGTGGCCAACATATCGAGATTGATCCAACTCACGTTGAACAAATTAGACCAATGGACCCATAGTAGCGGTTTTAGATTTTCAACTGAGAAAACCAAATGCGTTCACTTCCACCGTGTCAGAGGCGTCCACCTTCCTCCTACACTTCGTCTTAGCGGAAGAAATCTCCCATTTGTGGAGTCAATCCGTTTTCTGGGGCTAACATTGGATCTAAGACTCAACTGGCGAGATCACATCAATAATCTGAAGGCAAGTTGTTCTAAGTCTATAAATATTTTAAAGTTTTTGAGTCACATATCGTGGGGAGCAGACCGTACCACCGTACTCCTACTATATCGCACATTGGTGCGGTCTAGAATAGACTACGGCTCCTTTGTTTATGCATCTGCCCGCCCATCGTATCTACGAGCGTTAAATTGTTTGCACAACGCCGCGCTACGACTCTGCACTGGGGCCTTTCGAACCAGCCCAGTTCCAAGCATCCACTCTGACGCAGGAGAACCTCCCTTGTACTACCGTAGGACTTGGCTGCTTTGCAGTTACGTATCCAAAATTTTATCTATGACGAGTCACCCATGCTACGACATACTTTTTAAACCTCGGCTTTTAAATGTTTTTAATCGAAGGTCTAGGGCAACGAGACCTGTAAGTATTCGTTTTAATGATTTTATTCTCGGATGTGATTTTAAACTACCAGACGTATACCCTGTTGCGTACTCAACTTACGCACCTTGGTTGACTCCCACTCCTACGGTTAATACGTTTTTACTATCTCGGCCAAAATCCTCCACTACTCCCTTGGAATACCAACGTGAGTATTTTAAGTTTCGATGGACCCACCCCAATTTAATCCCCATTTACACGGACGGATCGAAATGTAACTGCCTGTGCATGTGCAGCGTTCTCTCCTCTACATGGAGCCATTAAGGCGAAGCTGCATCCGCTGTGCAGCATTTATACGGCGGTACTCTTCGCAATTAAAATGGCTTTGGAAGCCTTGAGTGACGAAAATGGCTCGTTTGTCATATGCACCGACTCCCGTAGCTCCTTACAATCCATTTCTGGCTTCTTACCCATGCATCCAGTTGTTCAACACATTCATGCCACGCTGCGGACTCTCATGAACAAGGGAATAAGTGTTTGCTTTCTTTGGGTTCCGGGACATGCGGGGATACGTGGAAACGAAAAAGCAGATTTGTTGGCTAAGGAAGCTCTTACTAACGAAGAGATTAAATCAACGCTAGTTCCGTACGAAGACCTAAGAGGGTCACTAAAAAATGTTGTACTTGAACAGTGGAGGGAGTCGTGGAGGACTTTGAATAACAATAAACTGCGAAGCATCAAACATACAACGTCAGCTTGGCCTTCTTCTACCAGGATCAATCGAAGGGAGGAAGTAGTTATCACTTGTTTGAGGATAGGGCACTGCCCTCTGACTCATGTCTTTCTTTTTAACGAAGAAAAGCAAGCTCCTCAATGTGACGAGTGTCGGTGCCCTTTAAGCATCCGACATATCTTGACAGAGTGCGACAAATACCGTGATGCGCGGACACGGTTCAATCTGGATGGGGACCTAGAATCTATTCTAGGAGACCACCCCACCAATCTAAGTAGTACAATTTTGTATCTCAAGGAAATAGGTCTTTTCAACAAAATTTAAAAGCTTCCCTCTATTTTATGTTAAAAATTGCGTAGTAAAGATCCATTTATAATGAGTCTTGAATCAAACGATTGAGTAGTGGTGCAAAATGACCTTGCCGTCGACGCACCCTTTATCTCAAATCTACTACTACTACTAGTTCTCCCCAGTAGCCAGAAACCTGTGTTAGTACAAGCCTAAAATATTGAAGACAGTTATTGTAAAAAAGCTGTCACATTATTAATATTTATTGTGGTGCATTCGGATGAACCATTATGTACAATATGATAACCATAAATAAAAAAATTATTTCCCTTACCTCCTTTCAACGGATATGCTCTCTCGCATTTTAGTGCTCCGCTTTGATTTCGCTGTTTCCACGAGTCCTAAAAGTTTCCTGAAAGTTTCTTCGTCCATTCTTAAATATTGTCGTACGATTCAGGGTCCCCGCACGGGGGGAAGAGAGTAATCTCTTCATTTGGGGAGCCGCGCCCCCACGGACCCGAGCCCACCGAGGAGACAAGCTCGTTAAAAAACCCCGCCGCTCGCTCGGATAGTGTCCAGACAGCAAGTGACTCTGCTGTTATAAGTAGCCGTAACATCTGGCGTCCAGAATCACCCACGTGTTTGCCGTGCGTGGAGACCCGTACATGGGGGAGAAAGGGATCCTGGTGGGTGAGTTCTCCGGCACCCAGCAGGGCGTCGGAAACCCGGTATGGGCCGGAGTTCAATACCCTACTTCGGCCCTGGATTCCCCGAAAAACGGGCGGCCGAGAAGAGCCCAGCTCGGTCAATCGGCTCCTGGCGGCTGGGGAGCTTGGCGGCTCCTTCCGAGCGTACGCCAGGACGGGTTAGTGCTGGAGATAACACGGGCGGAGGAGAAAAGTTATTTGAAAGAGCCAAAAGGTTTCTGTCATTGAAATGCGCCAAGGACGATGAAAATTTTAAAAAGGTACCTCCCTTCTTTATTAAAAAAGCACTACAAGCCATTATTCCAGGAGAGCCAAACTCAGTCAAAAAACTCAGAGATGGTTCCTTATTAATTGAAACAGCTAATAACGCCCAAGCCGAAAAATTATTAAAAACAGAAAAGTTGCACGTTATACCTATCACTGTCGAGATCCACCGTACTTTAAATACCTCTAGAATGTACAAAATACTCTCTTGAACGCAGGGAACTAGTTGGAAACCAAGATATACGAACCATTCTGGGTAATAATTTGGATAATATTAATAATGTAATGCAATATATCGTCAACACCGGAATAATTAAACTCTTGTGACCTCATACAATGGGATACCCTATTTTTGTTGAAAGCGCTTAATAGAACCCAATAAGCTTCCTTAAGGTTAGCGAACTATGAGAGGTGCAAATGACCTTGCTGTCGACGCACCCCAAAAAACGCATCTCTACTACTACTTAAATACCTCTAGGGGTGTGATCAGCCACTACGACCTTCTATATGTAGAACCAGATAAAATTAAGAAGGAGAGGGCTTCCCAGGGTGTCATCGATTGTCGAAGACTTACAACAAAGCGTAACGGTGAAGTCATTAATACCACCTCGGTTATCCTCACGTTCGCTTTGGATAAAATCCCAAGCTAAGTCTACCTAGGCTATGAATCGGTACCTGTGAGACCTTTCTTTCCCAACCCGATGCGTTGCTTTCAATGCCAAAAATTCGGCCACATCGCACCGCGATGTGAGGGCAAGGACACCTGCCCGCGCTGTGGCAAGGACAAGCAAGACGGTGAGAAATGTACCTCGGAGCCTTTCTGCGTCAACTGCGAGGGCACGCATCTATCGTACTCCCGAGATTGCCCCGTCATGAAATCAAGACCCTGGAAAGAATTCCCTATGCCGAGGCACGAATGAAATACCGATCACAGATGGCCCCAACATTCTCAAAATCGTTTTCGCAAATAGTCGCAACCACAAAAAAAACTACATGTACCATCTCTACGCAGACTGATAATAATTTTCATTTCATGATTCCCATATCCGACATCTGGAGGAAGATTAAAAGCATATCTGGCTCTAACCACAATCTTGCAGTTTCATCCCTGAAGGAGACTGACCGAGTCCTGACGACACCTCCCGAAATAAGCGAGTGCTTCGGACGTCGACTTGCGGAGACGAGTTGTAACGGCAGCTACGACGAACCATTTAGAACACTGAAAGAACAGAATGAGACGATACCTCTCACCTTTAACCCGAGAGACTCTGGCGAGGTTTACAACGACCCCTTTTCTCTGTGGGAGTTGACCTCCGTCATCCTCGAATCCCGTGACGGCTCTCCAGGTATAGATACGGTGCATAACGCTTTTCTAAGAAATCTTCCCAAAGAAGCACTCCCCCATATGCTGCGATCCCTCAACCAAATTTGGTCAGAGGGTAGTTTTCCAAACCCTTGAAGGGAGTCCATAGTCGTACCCATCCTTAAACAAGGAAAAGATGGATCGGACCCAAACAACTATAGACCGATATCTCTCACCAGCTGCGTATGCAAGGTGATGGAAAGAATGGTAAACCGTCGTCTCGTTTGGTGGTTAGAGCGGCGGAACCTACTTTCGGATATCCAGTGCTTTCGATGGGGTAGGTCAACCTCCGACCATCTCGTCAGGACTGACAATTTCATTCAGGAAGCATTTCTCTTGCGGTAAAACGTAATTGGCGTGTTCTTCGACTTGGGGAAAGCGTATTACCGTGTTTGGCGGTACAAAATTCTGAAGAGACTTTAAAGGAAATCCACCTATTTTCATTAAAAATTTTCTGTCTGCACGAGTCTTTAATGTTAGAATAGGTGAATATCTATCTACCTTATATCCACAAGAAAATGGAGTACCCCAGGGGTCCGTACTGAGCGTGACCCTATTTGCCATTGCGATAAACGATGTGGCCGAGTGTGTCCGCTCCCCAGTTATGGGCTCCTTGTTTGTTGATGTCCTCGCTATTTTCTGCAGGTCATCAAAATTAACGAATGCCTCTACGCTGATCTAGTTGACTTTGAATAAGCTCTCCGTTTGGTCTCAGAGGAACGGATTCCGTTTCTCTACTGAGAAAACGAAATGCATTCACTTTTACCGAGGACGGGGTGTACAAGCCCCACCGTCCCTATATCTCAATGGTAATGAGCTTCCTTACGTTGAGAACGCCCGATTTCTGGGTATGACATTGGACCGGCGCCTGAATTGGCGCAAACATTTCCGAACTCGAAGAGACAATTGCTTCGAAGTTTTTACGGTTTTAACATTTTACGGTTTCTGTCACATTCGACATGGGGCGCGGATCGTACCTCAATGCTAATGCTGTATCGAGCATTAGTACGCTCAAGGCTAGACTACGGATCGATTGTGTACTTTGACTTTGACTTTGATGACTTTGACTTTGATGTGCAATTATGCCACAAAAATTTTATCTGCGCCGAACCACCCCTGTTTTAGCATAATTTCTCATACACTGCTTTTAGCCCTTTTTAATGGAAAGACGAGATCCACTAAACCTCTTATTGTTCGCTTTAGAAACCTAATCGCAGAACGCAATTTTACCTTGCCCGCCACGTACCCCACGGGGTATAGTAACGTGCCGCCGTGGTTAATTCCCCGGCCAGCTTTAAAACTTGATCTTACTCGTTGCGCTAAATCTACTACTATGCCGGGAGAATACCAACAACTTTTCAAGGAATTCCGCGCTGAAAACTCCGAATTTACGTTCGTATACACTGATGGTTCCAAATCGGATACCGCCTGTGGGTGCACTGTAGTATTCCCATATCATGGAGTCCTTAAGGCAAAATTGCATCCGTACTGTTCCATTTTTACGGCTGAGCTCACTGCCAATAGGATTGCTCTCCGATCCATTAAAAACAGTGTTGCGTCACTTATGATCTGCACAGATTCATACAGTGCAGAGAGGGGGTGTGGGGTTCCTGAGTGCGTGTGACCTTCCTGGGTGGGAGTGGGCGGGCCGTCTCTCACCGATAGAAGCTGCCATCTAGGGAGGAGTCACCCCTCAAGGTTCTACCGCATTCCGCTCCACTAGTTGCCGGCTCGAGGACACTGACGACGGTCGTCTTCTATCTGCCCTCGCGTGTAGAACCTCCTGGCCTATTAAGCGGATGTCTAGCTCTAGGAGTCTCTCCACGAGTAGGTCCACTTGCCTGGCGTTGTCCACGCCTAGAATGACGACATCAAAAATATCATCCTTGGACCTGGTGGGCGGTGTGGGGGAACGCCCTCCATGATCCTTGAACTGCTGCTCTGGCCGTCTATCCTCTATTTTGTCAGCCACGCCACGCCGAAATTTCAATTCTTGTTGCACTCTCCCCAGGCAATCGGGAAGAAGAGGTAGAACTCACACGTTTGAGGATAGGGCACAGCCTTTTGACCCATGCGTAGAAGAGAAAGAGTTTACAGAAGAGAAAGAACCTCCCCAATGTGATGATTTTAGGTGCGTGTTAAATATTAAACATATCCTGATAGATTGTGTTAAGTACCGCGACGCGCGAAGATGGATTAATCTAGGGGGGACTTAGAAGCCCTTTTAGGAGATCCTACAAACTTAAATTACATATTTCATATTTCACAGTGTGCGGCGATATCTGGTGGAAATGTTTTATATCCATGAGAATAAAATGAAATGGAAAACTTCCACACAATTTTATTTACAAAGTACCGACCCTGTTTCGACACTACGCGTCGAAACCGGGTCGGTACTTTGTAAATAAAATTGTGGGGAAGTTTACCATTTTATTTTATTCTCATGTATATATTTCAGTTCCTCAAAGAAATAAATATTTTTAATAAAATCTGATTATGCTCACTCTTTGTACGAAGACATAATATGCAGTGGCACTCTTTCTACATAAATTTTGGAATTAAATTGGAATTAAATAACACAGTAGTGGTGCACAATGACCCAGCCGTCGACGCACCCTAAATTCAAATACTACTACTACTTACCCCCGTTTACGCTGACGGTTCGAAAGATAACTCTGCTTGTGCATGTGCAGTGTTCTCCCCTCTCTACGGGAGCATCAGAGCGAAGCTACACCCGATGTCTAGTGTTTACACGGCGGAGCTTTATGCTATAGGACAGCTATGGAAGCCCTATGTGGCGACTGTGGCTTCTTTGTCATATGCACTGGCTCCCTGAGCTCGCTACAAGCCATCTCGGGCTTCTCACCCGTGCACTCGATCGTACAAGAAATACAATCCCTGCTGCTGACCCTTACGAGAAAGGGTTTTAATGTCCGTTTTCTGTGGTTACCGGGACATGAGGGGATAGCCGGGAATGAGAAAGCAGATGCTATAGCCAAGGAAGCTCCGAGTGTCGGAGAGTTTGTCGCAACGCTGGTTCCCTACGAGCAGGGTTGGGCCCGAATCACCTAATATTGATTCGAATCACGAATCATGGAAGAAATTAGATTCGAATCACGATTCACGTCTGGAAATTTGATTCCAATCTCGAATCATGAATCGTGTGATTTTTTTCCTTAAAATATGATTCGTGCGGTTCGGTGCGGTTAGTCTCTCCACTGGACCAGAAGAACATTTTGGGGTATTGTATTTATTAAAAAGTTTACGAATATTCGGATAGCCCTGAGTAAAACATTTGAAGGTTTATCTGTATCAGCCATAAAAGGAGCAAACTCTGACTTCGAGATGTCTTGCTTTTACTTTGCGAGGCTTAAACATAAAAATATGAGCCCTCTTCACTATTACTGTGGATAGAAGGTGTGCCATTATTCTTGACTTCTTCCAAATAATTTATGCACAGATTCGTAATTCGCTTACTATCAATATCACTCACATTATTTGACAACCAAAGCATTTTGAACTGAGGGTGGAATGCTGCTGCCAGTATTGCATCATTCACTTCTGGAGATAGATTATAATATTTACCAAAGCGAGTGTTCAGAGCAGTCAACAACTCAGGAATTAAATATATAGTGTAGAGCAGTGGCTTCTCCAGCTGATCCTCAAGTTTCTTGCGTGTAGAAAATAATGTTGGTAGAAGTTGTCCATAGAAACAGCTGTTCCCACTTTGAAGTACATCAATGGCTTGTGCAATTTGTCGCAAGCAAGCAATGAATTCTTCTATATAGTTAAATTCTGTATCAGAATAATTGCTTCATGTCCAGTTTCCGTAACACATTCATTTTTGGCCTCAATTTTACAATTTGTGAAACTGTATCATACAGTGAATTCCACCGAGTGGGGCAAGGGTATACGAGACTACAATCAAGAATTTCAGTAATCATTCTGAAGATTACAGATTTGTGCAAGCGATTAACCAAAGATGGAGAGTTCTGGAGATTTTTTGTTAAATCTTTTTGCAATTAAGAATAACGTATGAGAAAAACACCGCAAATGTTAGGGTAAAAACCTGTCTTCTTCTAGATCTTCACATGCCATATTTATTGAGCCAAAATTGATAGAAGTTGATTCTCACCATAATAGATGTCTTTGCTATTTTCAAAGTTCATCACTATCTTGTTCAAAACAATTGAAAGTCACATTTGAACGAATCAGTAATACAATGTAAAATATATTTTTGAAGTTTGAATTATCCGTGTGGTCGCACTTCTGACTAATACGTATACAGTAACTTTCGGTGAAAGAATCACGTACGTTTCCAGCAGTGAAATTAATTAGTGATTCGTCAGTGAATCGTGAAACATAATGAAAATACACTTTTGTATGTTCCACAAGAGTTTTTAATACCGACCCAGGTTTCGGCAGTGCACACTGTCATTATCACTGTCGTCATCATTACCTTGATAATGACAGTGTGTACTGCCGAAACCTGGGTCGGTATTGAAAACTCTTGTGGAACATAAAAAAGTGTATTTTCATTATGTTTCCTGTGAACAAGTTCCACCAAATATCGCTTTCCAACCTTAAGCTGATCTGTGAATCGTGAGCTACATCACAAATATTCGGCTCACGAATCACCTCAACTAGTAAAAAAAAAAGAGTCGACTCACGGTTCACGAATCATGAAAAAAAATTATCCGAATCACAATTCACAGTTTGTGATTCGCGAATCATGATTCGTGATTCATGAAGACGAATCATGCCCATCCCTGGCTAAGAGGACCTAAGAGCATTATTAAGAAATGCGGTATTGGAATAATAATAAACGTTTATTATCGTAGACCTTCAAGGTCCTAAAGACTTTACAGAAATAAAAATTTAGCTTTTTTTTATATGATAAGAAGACAGTAATAAATAAAAAATAAAGACTTAGGTACAGCAGAAATATTACATAGAATAGAAAAAAATAGTATCTTCCCCATAGCAACAATAACTTCCACTCGATACATAACAAGGCATGAAACATGAAACAGTGTTGATCTGGGGCAAAATGAATTTTCTCTAAAGCGACTCTAAGAAACGTGGTATTTGGAAAATGGAGGGAGTCATGGAGGATTCTAAATAAGGAGACCCGTACAAGGGGGAGAAGGGGATCCTGGTGGAAGAGTTCTCCGGCACCCAGCTGGGCGTCGGAAACCCGGTATGGGCCGGAGTTCAATACCCCACTTCGGCCCTGGATTCCCCGAAAAACGGGCGGCCGAGAAGAGCCCAGCTCGGTCAATCGGCTCCTGGCGGCTGGGGAGCTTGGCGGCTCCTTCCGAGCGTACGCCAGGACGGGTTAGTGCTGGAGATATGGGGGTCTCCGTAGGGCGGCCGAAGGCGTGTGGGTTCGGAGGGCCCCCGCGCTGGAGGTTCTAACCCGAAAGAGGCCTCCTATCGAAATTTCCTATATCCCTTGGGTAGCCCTGGCGACCACACCGGATCTCGGTGTGGCGTCCCGAATGTGTGGTTCCGTGGTGGGTGGGGAGCTCAGGGGACGAATTTTGTACGAGCGTATGGATAATAACTTCTTACCTCCAACAAAAAGATCCCGTCCGGAAACGAATGGGGGAGAAATGAAAAACAGTAAATTTCTTATAATGAAATGTCAGAAGGAAGGGGAAACACTAAAAAAAGTGTCCCCTTTCTTAATTCGTAAAGTCCTCTCTGCTACGGTCCCAGGTGATATAAAATCGGCCAAAAAGTTACGGGATGGATCCCTTTTGATCGAAACGGCTAACCAGGCGCAAAGTGAGAAGGTTCTCAACATGAAACTGATGCACGACATCCCAGTGACAGTGGAGGTTCACCGAACCCTGAACACTTGTCGGGGAGTTATAAGCCATTTCGACCTACTATATGTGGACGTTGACGAAATCAAACAAGAGATGGCATCCCAGGGAGTGTGCGACGCTCGTCGGCTGACAACGAAACGGAATGGAGAAATAGTAAACACCACCTCTGTAGTGCTTACATTTACGTGTGACCGGCTCCCTGATAAAGTGTTCATAGGGTATGAATCGGTGCCCGTGCGACCATTCATACCAGCCCCGATGCGCTGTTTCCAGTGCCAAAAATTCGGCCACATCACACCGCGATGTGAGGGCAAGGCCACCTGCCCGCGCTGCGGCAAGGACAAGCACGATGGGGACAAATGTGCTGAAGCGGCCTGCTGCGTGAATTACGAGGGTACGCACGCGGCTTATTCTCGCGATTGCCCGAAAATGAAAGAGGAACGGAAGATTATGGAAATTAAAATTGTGGATAAAATATCTTACCTAGAGGCAAGGAAAAAGTTCAAAGCCCTTAGTGCCCCCTCTTTCTCGCGTTCCTTTGCCGCAATCGCCTCCGCTCCAGTTAAGAAGTGCACCATTTCTACACAGACGGAACCTGAAAAGCAGATAGATGTATTAAAAAAACGAATGCGAGTAACAGTAGCAACATTAACAAAAACACCCCTAACACCTCCGTAGTGTCTCCCAAAAATACAGCAAAGAAAACCACCAGAAAACCTGACCAGCGAGAGAAAACTCCCTCTCCTGGTCCCTCCGGCAAAGGTATGTAACCGATGCAGGAGGGCATAGACGAAGATCTCTGTAGCCGGGAATGAGATAGCAGACGCTATGGCCAAGGAAGCTCTGAATAACGAAGTCCTTGTCTCAACGCTGGTTCCCCACGAGGACTTACGAGCATCTCTAAGAAACGTGGTATTTGGAAAATGGAGGGAGTCATGGAGGATTCTAAATAATAACAAGCTCCGTGGCATCAAGGACATGGTAGCAGCGTGGCCCTCCTCAGCTCGTAGTAATCGGAGAGAGGAAGTAGTACTTACACGATTGAGGATAGGGCACAGCCCCCTGACCCATGCGTATCTCTTTACTGAAGAGAAGGAACCTCCCCAATGTGGGGATTGTAAATGTCCATTAAGTATTAGACACATCATGCTAGATTGTGTTAAGTACCGCGAAGCGCGAAGACGAAATAATCTAGGGGGAGACCTAAAAACCCTTTTAGGAGACCACCCTACCAACTTAATCTGTACATTTCGGTTTCTCAGAGAAATAAACATTTTTAATAAAGTCTAATTATGCACACTTTCAACGAAGACATCAGATGCAGTAGATTACTTTATACATAACTTTTGTTATTAAATCGCACAGTAGTGGTGCAAAATGACCTTGCCGTCGACGCACCCTAAATCCAAATACTACTACTAAGATCTCTGTATTTCGGACACAGAGATCGAAAAAGTCAGGAATAAGGGAAGGAAAAGTCGCTTGAAGCGATGATTCCACAGATTTCCGGGCTAATGCTGCTCCAAGTTTAAATATTTACATCTTTTTTTTCTGTTTTTATCTTTCACCCTTTTTAAACCTTTTTATGGCTTTTATATTACAATGGAATTGTAATGGATTTTATCGGCATAAGGAGGAGCTGGCTGAGTTAATAAATGATTTTAACCCTTCATGTATATGTCTACAAGAAACGCATTTTAAATCGACAGACAAGGGAATTTTAAAGGGATATAGTGTGACTAGGTTGGATGACTTGAGTGGGCGAAGAGCCCAAGTTGGTGTAGCAATAGCGGTCCGGGATACCCTACACACCTCCCGTGTGCGGCTAACCACCCCATTCCAGGCTGTGGCCGTCACCGTCCATGCACCCATGGAGGTAACGCTGTGCAACGTGTACCTCCCGGAAGATGCTCCGGTAAATGACAATAATCTTCAAGCCCTCATACGTCAATTGCCGCGACCCTATATTTTATTGGGTGACTTTAACGCTCATGATCCTCTGTGGGGCGGCCCTTCTGCCCAACGCAACAGAAGGGGACGGATTTAAAGCAGCTTTTTCCGAGATTTTAACCTCTTTTTATTGAACAATGGCGAGAGGACACGCTTCAACTCCTTTAACGGCGAATATTCCTCCATTGATTTGTGCTTATGCACGAGCAGCATTTTTACAAGACTGAAACTGTCTGTCCATACGGATCTCTGTGGTAGTGACCACTTCCCGATTTTAATCAAATCTGACGAGATTAACAATACGAATTTTATCCGCGAGGGCAACTGGATTGTCCACAAAGCCGACTGGTCTGTTTTTAAAAATTCTTTTAATTTCACGTACGATGCTCTTCGGGGCGGAACAAAGAACGTTGAGGTGCTAACCGCTAGCATAGTGGACGCAGCGAAACTTAGTGTCCCCTTATCTAAGGGCGCAATCCGTCGACCAGCGGTACCATGGTGGAATGAGGAATGCGCCGAAGCTATTAAGAAACGGAAACGTGCCCTCCGTATTTTTAATAAGTTTCCAACTGCCTCTAATCTTGCCTCATTTCGACGACTCAGAGCAAAGGCTCGACTAGTTATAAAGGAGTCAAAGAAGGCCTCCTGGATAAATTATGTATCCTCCATCAACAACAGGACTCCACTAACTCAGGTCTGGAACAAGGTGAGGGCTATATCGGGAGCACGGCATGTTCACGGCGTTTCGTGCCTTGTATTTCAAGGTGTGACATTTCACACACCGAAGGAGATATGCGACGTTCTCGGGGAAGCGTTTGCCAAGACCAGCAGCGACGAGAACTACTCAGCAAACTTCCTGTCTATTAGGGCACGCTCCCCACACTTGAACTTCACCGAATCGCACGCAGCAGCCGGATACAATGATCTTTTTTCCTTATGGGAACTGAAGTCCGCCATAGCGGATTCCAAAGACACCGCGCCAGGAGTGGACGGTGTCCTAAACATATTTCTTCGGAATATACCGGAGAACGCGTTGATGGATATTCTCCATACCCTCAATCAAATTTGGGTTGAGGGAAGCTTCCCTACAGCGTGGCGGGAATCCGTAGTTGTCCCTATCCCCAAACAAGGAAAGGATAAAACAGACCCAAATAATTATAGGCCAATATCCTTGACCAGTTGTCTATGCAAGACCATGGAAAGAATAGTGAACCGTCGGCTCGTTTGGTGGTTGGAGCGTCGGAACCTTCTTTCCAATATCCAGTGCGGTTTCAGGCGAGGTAGATCCACCACAGACCACCTCGTGAGAACCGAAAATTTTATCCAGGAGGCTTTCCTTCTGGGCCAGCATGTCATAGCCGTGTTCTTCGATCTGGAGAAGGCGTATGACCGAGTCTGGCGCCAGAAGATTCTGAATACGTTACATGAGTGGGGCCTAAGAGGAAATCTCCCAATTTTTATCAAAAATTTTTTAGCAGACCGTGTTTTTAAAGTAAGAATAGGTAATCATTTATCCGGACCTTTTACACAACATAATGGGGTACCACAAGGCTCTGTACTCAGCGTCACACTCTTCGCCATTGCGATAAATGACGTTACAGAATGCGTCAGAACACCAGTGATGGGCTCCTTATTCGTGGACGACTTGGCCATTTTCTGTCGATCATCCACAATTGCCAGTGCCGCACGGGTCATCCAGCTGACCCTTAACAGACTTGGGGAATGGTCGAATCGAAGTGGATTTCGTTTTTCCGTTGAAAAAACGAAATGTGTCCACTTCCATCGTAAGCGGGCACAAGTTCCTCCACCAGAACTTCGCCTGAGCGGCCGAATTCTACCTTATACGGATTCAGCCCGCTTTCTGGGTTTGATTTTTGACCGCCGCCTTAATTGGCGTGAGCACATTGAGTTTTTAAAAAACAAATGTTTGAAAGGTTTAAATATCCTGCGATATCTATGTAATTACTCGTGGGGTGCCGATCGCTCCACGATGCTTTTATTGTATAGAGCATTGGTGCGCTCGAAATTAGACTATGGATGTTTGGTCTACTCCTCTGCCCGTGAAAGCTATTTGAGACCTTTGAACACGGTTCACAATGCGGGGCTTCGATTGGCAACCGGAGCTTTCAGGACTTCTCCGGTCTTGAGTGTTTACTCAGATTCTGGGGAGCCCCCGTTGACTGCACGCCGAAACATCCTCATGTGCAACTATGTTGCTAAAATTCTAACAATGAGAGGGCATCCTAGTTTTAATATTATTTTTAACCCACGCTTTATAAATATTTTTAACAGGCGGCCTAAGGCAACTAGACCCCTAAGTATTACTTTTAATAATTTTATCCTTGACAGTGAGTTTATACTCCCAGAAGTGTACCCCATTGGGAATTCGGAAAATGCACCTTGGCAGGTACCTTTTCCACAAGTCAGCTTTGTGCTCCACAAAAATCAAAAATCTCTGACAACTGCTGCGGAATACCAGCATAGCTTCAAGGAAGTAATGCACCGCCACCCCGACTTCATTCCTGTTTACACGGACGGATCGAAGTCGGAGCGTGCGTGCGGGTGTACAGTGATCTCGTATCACCATGGAACCCTCAAGGCCAAGCTCAGTCCGCTGTGTAGCGGCTATACGGCAGAACTGTTCGCCATAAAGATGGCTCTGGATGGTATTAAGTGTAGCAACGCGTCCTTTATGGTCTGCAGCGACTCCATGAGCGCCCTGCAGTCCATTTCCAGTTTTTCCCCCAGTCACCCAATCGTCCAGGAAATTCAAAATAGACTACTTTCCCTTGCTCGGAAAAAAGTGAAAATCCGTTTTCTGTGGGTTCCTGGACATGTGGGTATTGCTGGAAATGAGAAGGCCGACTCGGCCGCGAAGGCAGCCAGCGAGGACGACGTTGCTGATTCTGTGCTGGTACCTTATGAAGATTTGAAGGCGACCACAAAAAAGATAGCATTAGAAAAGTGGAAAGAGACTTGGCGCTCTCTTACCGGAAATAAACTGCGCGCAATCAAGTCGGTAATTTCAGCGTGGCCCACGTCTGTCAGGAGGAACCGCAGGGAGGAGGTCGCAATCGCACGATTGAGAATTGGGCACTGCGCTCTGACCCACTCGTACCTCTTCACCGAAGAGAGAATTCCACCCCTATGTGATGTTTGCGACTCTCCCATTACTGTGAGACATCTCCTGACTGAATGTGAGAAATACCGCTCTGTGCGCCATCGGCTGAACATCGGAGGAGACCTAGGGCACATCCTAGGAGACGACCCTGATAGTGTCAGCCGAGTGATAAAGTTTTTAATAGAGACCGGGCTAATTAACAGTGTTTAAATTCCAACCTTCTTATAATTTGACAACCCCTTTTATTTCAAAACTTTTATGAATGTTTAAATGTTTTTTTTAATGCATCTTTTAAAATATTTGTTTTTATAGATTGTCTGTGGTGCAAATGACCTTAGTTGTCGAGGCACCCTAAACACAAATACTACTACTACAATTTAGGATACAATGTGCCTAGGAAGATTCTTCAGTTTTTAGAATGAAGTGTTTGAATAATTTAATTTTGAAACTAGTTGAAGATTGACTTGATTTAATATCTTCCGGGAGTGCATTCCAATGCCTTGATACTGTAGCTACGTAAGATTTATGATATATTTCGGTTTTGTGCTGGGGAATCTGTAGATCAATATGCTGGGAGCGCGTTAAGCGACTTTATTATGTTCTTTTTAAAAGTGAAAGAGCTGAATAGGTACTGAGGACAGCTGGATTTAAAAGTTTTAAAGGCAGAAACCATAGACAAATAGAGGCGTCTTTCCTTGACTTTAAGCCATTTTAGTTTTCTGTAAGCATCTGTAATATGATCCCAACGCTTTAGATCATATATGAATCTCAGTGAAGCATTCATCGTTACCTGCAATTTGTTATTTGTTTCTTCATTGATATTACTTAGCACACCACAACAGTAATCAAAATGGGGGAAAATGAGAGCATTTACGATGGATTTTCGTATGTTTGTGGGCAACAGGCGCTTTGTCTTGTATAAGTAATAAAGCGTTTTATGGCTTCTACTCCTAACATTTATGCAATGCGCATTCCAATTTAAATTGCGGTCCATAATTACCCCCAGATTTTTTACTTGATCTTCATAGGGGAGAGGTCGATGTTTAACCATGATTTCTGGGATGTGGTTAAGATTTATCTTGAGGGAAAGGTTTCTACTGCTAAATATAATGGCTTTTGATTTATTTTCATTTAGTTTCAGACCATTAGTCTCAGCCCACGTGCTAATATGTTCAATATCAGTATTCAGCTTATCTATAGCTTGTATGAGGTTTTCAGGAGTTGCATGAAGGTATATTTGAAAGTCATCGACATAGAGAAAATATTGTGAGTGAATTAAGCATTTCGGTAGGTCGTTGATAAAAATGGAGAATAGTAATGGGCTAAGAACAGAACCTTGAACCATTCCTGTGTCCACATTTTGCCAAGTAGATGTTACTCCGTCCTTCCCTATTACAGCCTGCATTCGTTCGGAAAGATATGATCGGAACCATTTAACAACACTATTTGAGAAATTGTATGCTTTTAACTTCTGCAATAGGAGAGTGTGGTTAACGGAATCGAATGCTTGTGAAAAATCGAACAAAACAAGCACAGTTAACTGTCTATTATCCATTGCTTTTAATATGTCTTCGGTTTGGCGCAGAAGTATAGTTTGTGTGCTGTGTCCCTTCCTGAAACCAGATTGTCTTGGGTCGAGTATATTACGGTCGGTGATATACGCACTTATTTGATCAAATACGATTCTCTCAAGTATGTTAGCTGTGGCACATAGTAATCCTATTGGTCTATAGTCACTCGGATTGGAAGGTTTGGGACATTTAGGAATTGGCCGTAAAAGGGTTCTTTTCCATACATCTGGGTATATACCCAGTTGTAGAGAGAAGTCAAAGATATTTAAGAGAACAGGTAGTAACATAGGTAATACCTTTTTAATAAAATCTATAGGAATTTCATCATAGCCTCTAGCGTTTGTGGTGATGTTTTTACATGCTTTAGTGACCTCTGTAAGTTTCACGTGTGAAAAGAACTGGTTATCAAGATCAACAGCCTCATTGCTGATGGAGGTTTGGGGAAGAATTGCCTTCTTTCTGAGAGAGAAGTAATTGTTTATGATGTCTGGATGTATGTTTAACTTATCGTCTTTATGTTTTGTAGCGATTCCGAGATTTCGCAAATGCTTCCATGTATTTTTTGCACTCTGGCATTCTGAGAAAAGCGCGTGATAGTATTTATTTTTTGCTTCACGAATCTTTTTCTTCGTAAACTTTCTCAGGGCTTTGTACGATGCAAAGGCATCAGGGTCACCATACCTTCTATATAATGCTCGGGCATAGTTCCTTCGCTTAATTTCCGTCTTTATTTCGGGTGTTATCCATGGAGTTGGTGGGTGGGTCACACGAATAGTGCGAATAGGAGCGTTCAAATCAAATGTATCTATAACGTTGGTATTGAAAATTTCTACTTTATCATTTGGGGATATTGCATTCGCTATTGCATCCCAGTCTTTATTACTCAGGTCGGTGAGGAATTTGGAGTGGTCAACATTTCTGAAGTCCCTGTAGGTTATGTGCTTCACTAATGGGTCTGGTGATTTAATATCATACACTAAAGTCATTTGATTGTGGCAAGACAGGTCGGGTTCATCGAATAATTCAATTTTAACCACCTTATTGAGATTATCGACACAGAATAAGTCTAAAACAGACTGGGCGTTGTGCGTATGGCAAGTTGGCCCGGTAGCTACAACGCTGAGATTAAATCCCTGTAACATTTCCAACAGCCTATCTTTTTCTGAAGAGGGTTTAAGTAAGTTAATATTAAAGTCTCCCATCACAAGTACATTTTCATACATAGAAATGTGATACCCAAGGAAGTTTTCAAATTCTTCTAAATTTTGAGATTTTGGAGGTTTATACATAATTAAAATTAAAATTTTTGTTGGTGGTCGACATACCTCTAAGCATAAATACTCTGGCCGGTTCGAATATTCACTAGGGGACGAACCGATCAGTTCAGCTTGTAAGGATTCATGGACGTATATACCCACTCCTCCCCCTCTCTTTCCTTCACGGTCATTTCGGAAAAGAGTATAATTGTTCAATGCAACAAAATCATCTCCAATATTTGATTTCAACCATGTTTCAGTAACACCAATTATATGGATCTTTCTAGAATCATAGTACATTTTAAATTCATCGAAATGTGCGACAAGTGATTGAGCGTTAATTAATGAAATATTGATATTTTTATCAGTGCTAGCATACAGATTTGTCTCAGACATACACTTATCGCTATTTATAAAAAAAGATCCAGATCTCTCTGAGATTCGATGACAACAACAGGGCCGGTTTCAGATTGCCTCACAAGGATTTTACCAAATGATCGTAGTTTTTCCCGGCGAATTGAATGAATAAAATCTTCTCGGGTTAAGCACCGGGTCAGGCTTTTTGAGGCCAACGTTTCGATGAGTACCTCACTCATCGTCTTCAGGGCTGAGACTGAATGCCGAGCTTGGTCAACGCCGGATATTTATTTATTTATTTTAGCTAGCCAACGGACGGTTGAGGCCCATTGTTGACCAGCCGATTCAAATTTGGGTCAAGGGTTTTGGAGTCTGAATTGTGACCGCGACCGTTGTATTTTATTTATCAGCGGTCTCCATATTTGGCTGATGTTCTGCCCATAGTCTCGGTTAAGCCTTTTGTCTTCGAGACGTATTTCAATTCCCTCCCTCACAATTCGATCCCAGTACCCATTAGAACGGCAAAGGATTTTGGTGCCGTCAAAATTTATGGAGTGCGCCATATCGAGGCTATGTTCTGCCAAGGCCGATTTTTCTGGTTGACAAAGTCTTATGTGCCTCTTATGTTCTTTTATTCTTGCTTCTACCGTACGAGAGGTCTCTCCAACGTAGGCAAGGCCACACTCACAAGGGATGTGATACACTCCAGGCACCCTGAGCCCAAGGTCGTCCTTAACTCTTACGAGCCCATCCCGAATTTTCTTTGGAGGTCTATGGATCACCTGTAGATTGTGCCGAAGTAAAATTCTCCCAATTTTCCCCGAAATGGTGGATACATAGGGAATACCGGGTCTTCCTAATGGCTTTTCATTATCTTCATCCGTTGGTTTACGGGGTCTGATGGTTCTTCCTAAGGCCAAACGAAAATCTCTGTCACTGTATCCGTTACGTTCGAACGTAGTTTTTAAATGTTTAATTTCAGCGGGGAGATTTTCTGCATCAGCGACTATTTTGGCTCGGTGTATTAAGGTGGTCAAGACGCCTTGCTTTTGGGAGGGATGGTGGTGGCTTCTCCCATTAAGGTAAAGATTAGTGTGGGTAGGTTTTTTATACACACTATGCCCAAGAGTCCCATCAGGTATCCTAAGAATTAGGATGTCGAGGAAAGGAATGCAGTTGTTATTTTCCTCCTCCATGGTAAATTTGATGTTAGGATGCTGTTGATTCATGTGACTTAAAAAGTCGTCAAGTGTATTCCGTCCATGTTGCCAAATGACGAAAGTGTCGTCCACGTACCGGAAGAAATACCTCGGTCGAAGTGAAGCCGATTGCAGAGCTTTTTCTTCAAAATCCTCCATGAAGAGGTTGGCAATAGCTGGAGAAAGAGGAGATCCCATAGGAACTCCATCCATCTGCTCATAATATTTTCCTCCATTAAGGAAATAGGTTGATTTTAGGACATGTCGGAACAGTCTAACTGTCATCTCGTCAAATTTACTTTCCAGGATGTTAAATGTGTTTTCCAATGGAACTCTTGTGAACAAGGAAACTACATCAAGGCTCACCATGATGTCTGAAGGTTTAAGCCGTATACCTCCAAGTGTCTTCACAAACTCGGCCGAGTTTTTAATATGATGTACGCAATGCCCAACTATAGGCGACAAAACGGAAGAGAGATACCTTGCCAGATTGTACGTTGGGGCGTTGATAGCACTCAGGATGGGCCTGAGTGGAATGCCATTCTTGTGAACCTTAGGTAGACCATAGAACCTTGGTGGAACGGCTCCCCGCACCGTAAGGTTGGATTTTGATTCCGGCTCCATCTTCGTGTCTTTGATGAGTGCGGAAGTCTTCCTCACGATAGCATCCGTCGGATCCCTGTCGAGGACTCTGTAGGACCCATCTTGAAGAATCTCATTCACTTTTTTGTGATACTCTTCAGTGGGCATCAAAACTGTTGCGTTCCCTTTGTCAGCGGGTAAAACAACGATTTTAGGATCCCTTCGGATGGCGTGTAGTGCATTTCTTTCCTCTCTTGTGAGGTTAGGCTTCGGTGGAACTGCCCTTTTTAGCGTCATTACGACGTCACTTCTAATCTCATCGGCTGCCTCAACCGGAAGCTTCCGAATTGCCTGCTCAACTCCTCCAATGAAGTCCAAAACAGGAATTGATTTTGGAGCCGGGGCAAAATTGAGGCCCTTGGAAAGCACTGACGTTTTTGCCGAATCAAGAGGTTTCCCCGTTAGGTTAATCACCACACGATTACAATCCAAAGAGGATGTGAACTCTGACCTGCTCGATAGGCGTTCGAACTTTCCCTTCTGTCTTCGCGTGTCGTTTCGGAGCTGAAGTTCTCCTTGGGCCATAGTCACCCGATCAACATACTCCCAATCCAGCGGCGAGAGAGTAACGGATAAGCTGAGATGTAGACCCAATAGCTCCTTGGCGTTGGCATCCAAGGCACTCCGCTTCTGATGGATCCGCTCTCGGATGAGAGCAAAACTCGCTCGTTTTAAAATTCGGTTGGACGCCTTGGAGTTGATAGGCGAGCGTATCTTGAGAAAATTCGGGGTAATTTTCTTATCTCGGCATCTCTTCAGAAAGGACAAGGTGCTAAGAAGCACTGACCTCTCTTTGCGTAGCTTTTCAAAGCGACGAACATTGTGTTGTGTTTCCTCCCCGTAGAGGTGAATAATAAATGATCGTAGTTTTTCCCGGCGAATTGAATGAATAAAATCTTCTCGGGTTAAGCACCGGGTCAGGCTTTTTGAGGCCAACGTTTCGATGAGTACCTCACTCATCGTCTTCAGGGCTGAGACTGAATGCCGAGCTTGGTCAACGCCGGATATTTATTTATTTATTTTAGCTAGCCAACGGACGGTTGAGGCCCATTGTTGACCAGCCGATTCAAATTTGGGTCAAGGGTTTTGGAGTCTGAATTGTGACCGCGACCGTTGTATTTTATTTATCAGCGGTCTCCATATTTGGCTGATGTTCTGCCCATAGTCTCGGTTAAGCCTTTTGTCTTCGAGACGTATTTCAATTCCCTCCTTCACAATTCGATCCCAGTACCCATAAGAACGGCAAAGGATTTTGGTGCCGTCAAAAAAATGAAAATGATCAATCAACTATCTGCTGATCCTACTAGCAATGCTATGCAGTAGTGAGGACTATCTTTATCAGCCTTAAACCTCTTCAACGTCACATAGGGAGCCAACAGGTGATCAGGTAACTCTAGCCCCATTACCATCGTGATTTGATAGTTTGGTATCAGATCAAGGAGACCACACATAGCTGAGTGATCCATAATTAGAACCTGAGGATGATGACCAAAGGTTAGCTTGCTTGGCCAGGGGTATGCAGAGAGGAGCAGTTGCTCACATACATCCACACATACTACGGAAAGCTCACAGACTCCCAGATATTTCATGATCCAGTGGATGGCCTGTACAACAACTGCATGATGAGGAGCACTGAGAAGCATAGTCAAGGTGGGGTTAGAGTATAGCTGGCAAGGGATCGCACGTAGTAACATTGTATGGATATCCTTTAATAAATCACTGAGAGCTGTGTTTACTGTTTGGGGCAACTGTTCGATCACAATCCTGCACCTCTTCACAACTCCCTCTGCTTCCACTGCTGACCAGCTCACACTATCTGACAAAATATACCCGAGGCGCTGTAGAACCAACCTGAATTGCCTCCTCGATACTAGCTCTTCTTCGACTTCTGTTAAGAGGGCAACAAGCTGGAATGGACCCCCCGCCAAAGCACACCGTACTTGATGTGGTGAAGTGGATGTTGTCTTCCAGACACCCAGCTTTAGTAGGATCCAGAGAGGTAAGAGTTCAGATCTTAGACTTTCTAGTACTAATCGAGATATTGAGGTGTCCGATTCCAGTGCCATGGATACAGGTTTGATAAAGCGGAATGCTTTACCATGGAACTCCATAAGAGTTGATAATAGAGTACGGAGGAACGACAGAAGAATCTTCATAAGATTGGACGTTGCAGAGTCCTCTTCATTGATTGTGTAAGAAAACAATGTTCTACACCATGATATACCTGCTTCCCACAGGACCAAATCCATTGTTGCCTGCAGCACCTCAATCTCTGAAAACCTATTACACAAATGGTCATGGAGTCGGGCTACCATGAGTCTAGATAAGGGATCTGTGGTGTCCAGACCACCAATTGGATCAAAGCACACTAGGTAGAGTTCTCTGGAGTAGAAGTTGGAAGTCCTTGGTTTAATGTAATAACCCCTTCTATATGTACTGGTGATATCATCTAGGGGTTTGCCATTCGCATCTAACAGATCATCTGAAAATATCTTAACAATCACACATTTGGGTCTCCTGGTTTGGATAAATCTAGATAAGTACTCAATGGCATGGTTTCTCTTTCCCACTGCAAGCTCCATATCCCAGGTAAGTAGATCATAGCATCCACCTGCCTTATCACAAGCTTGATTGATTTCACTCCATGTTTGAAGTTCTCTCAGGTCGTTCCACATCATGCCTGGAGTATTGAGTCCCCTCAGTCTTGTATTGACCTCACATTGACATACACATTCTGCAGGAACAGATAATCCAGTAAGACAGGTGGGTTGGTCTTCAGGGATCACCTTGGATACATAATCGATATAACAATTTGGAGCGAGGTGGAGGATCAGAGACGCAAAACCTCCAGGGTTTTCAGCAAGGCATAATGCCTGATGAATACTGGATAAGTTGAAATCACCATAAATTAAGATGTCCATAAGTTTACTCCGTGATGAGGATGCAACAGCTGTGAACCTACTAACTCGATGATAGAAGTTGTTTGAGCATCCATGCACAGTGGACACCATCAAGTGTTTAATAGATTGTGCCATGGTGTCATTGATTGGGCCCTTGTCTCTATGTTCTGAAATTAACCAAGGTGGACCAGCCGGGGGAGGTTGTTCCATAGGTCGGATCAGTCGATAGGGTGCCGCAGGAGGCTGAGGAGTGATTTCCACAAGGGCTTCAAGTTTATTTCGGCCCCATGTTAGCGCATCTGAGACATCGTTGACAACGATCACATTGACTCTCGAGCCCTGGTCCAGAGAAAACTCTCTTAAATCTTTCACGGAAGAGTCGTGATTTATCCTGTGTTTTGTCACGGCCGTTGGGTCCCATCTCTTGAGTAGGAGTGAGAGGCGAGTGAATCTCATGTGTGACGACTTGCTCACACAGAGGAGGGGGATCTTCTTCCCAGTAGACAGTGTCACCATCAGTTGGTTGGAGATTGCAGACAAGATAACCTTCAAGGTATGAGTTGAAAACCCTGCTGCAGGTCCTCCCCAAGGGACTTTGGATATGGCTGCGAGCTTTGGTATCATAGCAGCCGTTATAAATGCCTCTATCATTGGCTGAAACCCCCTAATGTCTAGTATTGTTGAATCAGTTGCGATGATTGTGTCAAGGAGCTGTGTGAACCTAAAGCATGTAGTCGGTCTACCGATTAATCCGTAGTAGTTCATCGCAAGTCCAATCGCAGGGAGCAACTCATTTAGTGGTAGCTGCCTAAGCACCGACAAGTTGATGTACCCTTGTTGACCTGGGGTGAATGGTTCTTCTGCAGATCCTGACCCGTAGCGGAACCGGCTAACCCAGCACGAGTGTACACAGAGATGGGCTATGGCAGCACTGAGAACCTCCAGTGGTGATAAGCTGCACATTATTGACTGCTGTTGTACACTGATGTGATGGGTGGCTTCAGCAAGTATTATGCTCTCCTGTGTTGGATCCACTCTGAGAGGGGCTATGGCAGGAAGAGGATTGGCACCAAAGGATGGGTCAGCATTGAATGGTGTCGTGACAACAGGGTAAATGCAGCAAGAGGCATCAAGATGAATATACAGTGGAACTTGGATAATTCGAATCTCAAGGGACCAGCTAAAAACTTCGAATTATCCAAAAATTCGAATTAAAGAAGTTCTTATAACCGGGGAAGTAAACAATAATAACACGTTTTAAATGAAAACTATTAACTTTATTGATACTATTTGATCATTAATTTATTGAATAATGCCTATTACAGTAATAGTATACAATAAAAATAACTTTCAATCGCTCAAACGGCAACGAAATTAAGTAAACAATCTTAACTAACCTTAAAATGTCCTCAGCAATAGCTGAACTGCACTGCATGACTGCAGTTTGCAAACTACGCACGATTACCAATAGTCCATAGCGAAATAAAAGCAAAAATCTATACAGAACTGAAATATAAAACATCGATCAAAGAGAACTAAAAGTCTGGACACTATATTAACTGAATAAACAATAAACATAAATTTATAGGCCCTAACCTATTGTTTTACAAAAAAAGAAGAGATTTTGGCCTGTTTCTTTGAATTTAATCTCTCGGCCGTTATAAATGATGCTAAAACATCTAATGATTTAAATTGCACATCACCAACATTATTTCTGCTCTCCACAAATCGCCGAATTTCTCTCAGGTAGTCCATAGCGTCGGCTGCACTCGGTACTGGCGTTTCTTCTTCATCGGCTCGTGACCCCTCTATCTCGTCCCCCGATCCTTCATTATTTTGTGTCTCGGTGTCTATGACTTCTGCTACGATGTCGGCGTCAGTTAGTTCTCCGCACACAGCGACATTCTCGTCCACATTCAGAAAGTCCTCGTACAAGATGATTGGATTGGGTGCCACATCCTCCCAGGGAGGTATGAGTCATCAGACTAAACGCAGGCGCGCGCGGTCCCGCGTTTGTTCTAACGCAAACATTTCGTCAAATGTGGCTTGGAATATGTTTTTTTACTTTTTTATTTATGGAAATTTTGAATCGTAATTTAATGATTTGCTACTTAAAAATTCGAATTATCCAAAATAAACTTCGAATTATCCACGATGTTTTAGCATTGTTTTAATACAAAATGCTAGGGACCACGGGAAAAATTCGAATTAAAGAAGATTTCGAATTAAAGAAGTTCGAATTATCCAGGTTCCACTGTATATAGGAGTTCTAATAGGGCTAGATAGTCGCAGGATGGCAAAAATAAAGTGAAAAAAATCCTGATAAAATAGCATAATATCTGTTGCTCCTCTGGAATAGCGAGTTGCCATATTTGTTGAGGGTCGATATTGGGTTGATATCAAGGTGGGTGAGTTGGTTTCACATCCTCTTATGAAGCCAGGAGCAGTGTAACGGTGAGCAAATGTTCCACCGCTCGATCCAGTAGATAGGTGCTCCAGCACAGATGATAAAGGAGAGACTCTGTCAACAATCTGCTTCTTCAAATAGTCACACAAGTTTTCTGCACAACCCATTGATTTGAACCAGCCTAGCAACCTCAAGTATTCTTTTGTGGATCGACCAGCATCAGTTCCCTCGATCGTTGTCAACTTCACAGTCTTTATAGGGTCACTGGTGCTACTACCTACATAATATGGAAATGGGCCTCTAGTTGTGCTAACATCTTTCTGTGTCATGGGAAGAGTTGATGATGGATCCTCTTTCTCCAGCTATTGCCAACCTCTTCATGGAGGATTTTGAAGAAAAAGCTCTGCAATCGGCTTCACTTCGACCGAGGTATTTCTTCCGGTACGTGGACGACACTTTCGTCATTTGGCAACATGGACGGAATACACTTGATGACTTTTTAAGTCACATGAATCAACAGCATCCTAACATCAAATTTACCATGGAGGAGGAAAATAACAACTGCATTCCTTTCCTCGACATCCTAATTCTAAGGAAACCTGATGGGACTCTTGGGCATAGTGTGTATAGAAAACCTACCCACACTAATCTTTACCTTAATGGGAGAAGCCACCACCATCCCTCCCAAAAGCAAGGCGTCTTGACCACCTTAATACACCGAGCCAAAATAGTCGCTGATGCAGAAAATCTCCCCGCTGAAATTAAACATTTAAAAACTACGTTCGAACGTAACGGATACAGTGACAGAGATTTTCGTTTGGCCTTAGGAAGAACCATCAGACCCCGTAAACCAACGGATGAAGATAATGAAAAGCCATTAGGAAGACCCGGTATTCCCTATGTATCCACCATTTCGGGGAAAATTGGGAGAATTTTACTTCGGCACAATCTACAGGTGATCCATAGACCTCCAAAGAAAATTCGGGATGGGCTCGTAAGAGTTAAGGACGACCTTGGGCTCAGGGTGCCTGGAGTGTATCACATCCCTTGTGAGTGTGGCCTTGCCTACGTTGGAGAGACCTCTCGTACGGTAGAAGCAAGAATAAAAGAACATAAGAGGCACATAAGACTTTGTCAACCAGAAAAAGCGGCCTTGGCAGAACATAGCCTCGATATGGCGCACTCCATAAATTTTGACGGCACCAAAATCCTTTGCCATTCTAATGGGTACTGGGATCGAATTGTGAAGGAGGGAATTGAAATACGTCTCGAAGACAAAAGGCTTAACCGAGACTATGGGCAGAACATCAGCCAAATATGGAGACCGCTGATAAATAAAATACAACGGTCGCGGTCACAATTCAGACTCCAAAACCCTTGACCCAAATTTGAATCGGCTGGTCAACAATGGGCCTCAACCGTCCGTTGGCTAGCTAAAATAAATAAATAAATATCCGGCGTTGACCAAGCTCGGCATTCAGTCTCAGCCCTGAAGACGATGAGTGAGGTACTCATCGAAACGTTGGCCTCAAAAAGCCTGACCCGGTGCTTAACCCGAGAAGATTTTTTTCAAGGATTTTACCGTTTTTCACCCAAAAAAATTTTAATTTGCCCTCCTTCTTAAGACCTCTAGCGAGGGCAAATATTTTTCTATTATATTTGGTGAGGGCTTCATCGATATATATTGTTTGATTGATCTGGGAGAGAGAAGTTGAATCGGAGAAGCAACCCGCGTCTTTAGAGCTGAAATTTTTCTTGGCACGACGCTTCACAATGACCTCATTTTGTTTGCTCTGCCTCACAAAACTGACAATAATCGGGGGGGCGTGTGTGCCTGAATCACTGTTGTGGCGAGGCCTGGGTCTAAAAACTCCGTCTATATCCTCGGCTGACACATGCACACCAAGAAAGGAGCAAATTTTTATGACCACACTTTGAATGTCATCATCTTGGAACAGCGGCACACCTCTTATCTCGACTGAGTTTTTCAGTGTGCTTTGTTCAGCTTTATTTAACTTAAGATCAAGGTCATTTGCTTTTTCTTGGAGCACGTTTACTGCACCTTTAACTTTTGACAGTTCTTCCTCAATGAGAACAAATTTTGATGAAAGTCCAGTCAACAGTTCACTGTTTTCACTTACTTTCTGTGTTAGCTTTTTCTGGTCCTCTTTTAGGGTGTCCAGTTTCCCATTTACTTGTTCCAGGAGTGCGGTTTGGTCGTTGAAGGTATCTTGCCACGTGATGAAGGTCTTCTTCAGATCTCCATGATCCTCCTGCAGCTGCTTTATACGATGAAGCAACTCTGCGAGGGGGTCGTCGGCATTCTCGGGCGATGTTCTACTTGGAGCTGAATGACCTGTGGCTCGAACTGGGGTGTTGTCACCGCGTAAATTCCGGGATTCATCGATGCAAACAGCACAGGACCACGACTTCTGGAGTTCTACCAGTGTTTGCAAGTCAGTATCTGACAATGAAGCACAGTGAGGGTGATACAGTCTCTTACATGTATCACAAGTAAGCTGCTTCTGGTTTCGCTTTATACTGGAACCGCACTTGACACACTCACTAGGCATTGTGGACTGCTTTGAGTAGAGAGAGCAACAGGAAAATACGTCCGCACACTACGAAGGAAGGTCCCCAGAGTCCAGCTCCCAGCGATAATTTAGACTCGGCCTTGGCAGTGGGAAGGAATAAGAGTCGCGAATGTCAGCAGAGTGACTCCATCGCGATGAGGGTGGGGGGGGGGAGTGCGAGGAAGCAAAAGGGCCGTGGACGGAGAAACCAGAGGCGAAGACGACAAAGACGGGTGGGCGGTGGGCACTGGTCCCTCTCCTTGAATCCAATTATCTATATCAGAGTAACTGCAAGGACCAGCATTACATGGCTGAACATGTACAGGAATTCCGTCATTTCGGTCTCCGCCCCGTGAACGGCAATATATGCTTCAGCGACAGCTTTTCCTTCAAGTTCGCACCAATATGGTCGGCCTTGCTCACCAGCTCCACATGTCACAGAGCACATTCACCCCTGTGAATCCCTCTCCGCTGTAGAAGAATTCCGAGAAATTTCACTCGTAGGTATAACTGACACAGCACTAATTTCACACGGGATCGATTTATTGCCTTTTTCCTTGGATTTGGAGCCACTTAACTCCTTCGACGAGAATGAAGCCAAATCCTAAGATCCGAGATTAGTTTGATATATTACTCCTCCTCTGTTACTCTCATGGTAACACAGCAATCTACACAATGTCACACAATCACCACGAGATGCTTCCGTGCATACACCATCGAACACACTAAACAATTTCCGTGCACAGACCCAGGAAATTTCAAATTCAGATTTCCTCCTCACTCTACACACGCCAATGCACTTCTTCACAATGCCACTAATGGGGGGAGTCCTGGAGGACTTAGAATAATAACAAGCTCCGTGGCATCAAGGGCGTAATAGCAGCGTGGTCCTCCTCTTCCCGTAGCAATCGGAGAGAGGAGGTAGTACTCACACGGTTGAGGAAAGGGAACAGTCCTTTGACCCATGCGTATGTCTTTACTGAAAAGAAAGAACCTCCCCAATGTGATGATTGTAGGTGCCCGTTAAATATTACACGTATCCTGATAGATTGTGTTAAGAATCGCGACTCGCGAAGACAGATTAATCTAGGGGGAGGCCTAGAAGTCCTTTTAGGAGACCACCCTACCAACTTAAATTTTACATTTCAATTCCTCAAAGAAATAAATATTTTTAATGAAATCTAATCATGCTCACTCTTTTTACGAAGACATCATATGCAATGGATCTCTTTCTACACACGTTTTGTAATTAAATGACACAATAGTGGTGCGAAATGACCTATCCGTCGACGCACCCTAAATTCAAACGCTAATACTACTGATAAGATGGTAGGACATGTAATTACAAAATATTTTACATTCTTTACAGGACCAGTGCAGGAGCGCGATCCTGCCCCAGAAAAAATATGAAGAGGTGACTGTGAGAAATTGGATTAGACACGCCAATGGAGCGCTTGCAGGGGAAGAAGAAAAAGATGGACTTTGTAACTCAACCTAGGAAAAACTACTATGTCGACAACATTCATCTTACACAATAAGTTTGAAACATTAATTTATTAATAATTTATTGCACTGGCGTGTCTACATTTCGGAATTTTTCATGAAAAAAATTAAACAGAATTGATTATAAAATTTCCTTTAAATGACGTATTATTCATTGTTATGGCATTGACTGAAGCCCAGACATAAATTTGCAAAGTGCAGCGGCACATCATTTTGACGCCAACAGTAGTGTTTACTAGTAACGAACAAAATTCAGTGCTAACCTAAATGTGTCCTTTGAGTCCGTAGGCAGTCTTTTTTACTGACATGCGAATGTGCAGCGGACATCCTTTGGTATAAATGCGAACGGCGTACGGACGTCCGTAGGCCACTGGTGGGGAGTCACCAGATGTCCTATAATAATAATAATAATAATAATTTTAATTGGTCCCAGGACTTTACATTGTAAAATATAGGACATGTCATACACAAAAATAAATACATACACAATCAGAATCAGACACTTCTGTGGTAGGCAAATTCCTCTAGAAACTGAGTTGTGCTATAGTAGCCTTTGTTGACTAGAAAGAGTTTAAGATTAGATTTGAAAATTGCCCTTGTAGAAGCTTTTTTTAAGGTTGGCGGCAGAGCATTATAAACCTTGATAGCCATGTGAAAAGGGCTCTTATTGTACATTGCCGTGGAGTGGCAGTACATATGTACATCCCCACTATGGCGATTGGAGTGTCCGTGCACTTGAGCATTGGTAGTGAGATCTTTTATATTATGTTTGACATGCATACACAAGTGGTATATATACATAGAAGGTAACGTTAGGAGTTTTAATTCCCTGAAATAGGGTTTGCAAGATTTCCAAGGGGGTATCTTTGCTATATACCTTATACTTTTTCTTTGTATTGCGAAAACTCTACGAAATCCAGGCGACGATCCCCAGAAAATAATTCCATAGGACAAATGGGATTCAAAATAACCATAATATACCATTTTTAGAACATTTAAATCAACAATATCTACCAGATTTCTCAGAACATATCCACTTTTAGCCAGGGTTGAGCATAGGGCATTGGTATGGGTCTCCCAATTTAGGGAATCATCAATAGCTAGACCTAGAAACTTGGTGCTATTTACCCTCTCTGTGGGCTGACCATTTAAGAATACCTCTAACTGAGGCACTTCCCTCTTTTTTTTTAATTGAATGTAATTCGTTTTCTTAACATTTACAGAAAGTTTATTAAGGTTGAACCACTTTTCTAGGAGTAGTAGTGAACTCTCCAGCTTCGTTTGCAGCAACTTAGGATCCCTGTGGCTCATTGCTAGAGATGTATCATCAGCATATAATACTATATCATTGTTTTTAATAAACCTCGGCAAATCATTGATGTATAGTAAGAATAAGAGGGGCCCCAAAATACTGCCCTGTGGTACCCCTACATTTATTATTTCTATGGGTGATAAGTAGTTTGTAACAATGTTGTTGATGCCTGTACCCTCAACCTCTACCATCTGTTGCCTATCCTCTAGATATGATTGCAACCATTTATGAACGATTCCCCTGATCCCATAGTGCTCACATTTAATGAGAAGGATTTTGTGATCTACTGTGTCAAATGCACGAGAAAGGTCATTGAATATACCCACCGAGAATTCATTCCTGTCCCATGAGGTCATGATTTTTTTCAGAAAGCATGCAATAGCATCATTGGTGCTTCTCCCCTTTTGGAATCCAAACTGTTCCATGTTTAATAATTTGGATTGGACGACATAGTTCATAATCCTGTCTCTCATCAATAGCTCAAAAATTTTAGATATATTAGTCAGCAAGGATACTGGCCGGTAATTTCCTATGTTGTCCACATCACCTTTTTTGTGGATCAGTTTTATTTTAGCTATTTTTAAATAGTTTGGAAACTCACCCTTATTAAAGGACTCATTTATTATGAAAGCTAAGGGCTTAATTATAGCTTTAGAGCATTTTTTTAGGATGAAGGAAGGAATATCGTCTATCCCAACTGATGGTTTGTCTTTCAGGCTATTTATGCACTTCAATACCTCATTTTCTGTTACCGGAAAGAGGACCATAGAGGAGCACATGTGTTGACAGTACCCCGTACTGAATCTGTCACTACTTATTATCGAGCTATGTAATTGTAGAGGTACAGTTGCGAGGTACTTATTGGCAAACACTGCCGCTTGCATAGGATCGGCCAAGTTTATCCCTTCCCCATTTTTTATCGTTAAATTTCCACTCCTGTTTACCTTAGAGTTTGTTGCCTTTCTTACTATTTGCCATGATGTTTTGGCCAAATTTTCAGCTTGACTGATAAGTCTGCTGTAGTAAGCTTTCTTGGTTTGAACTATAAGGTCCCTGTATGCTTTTTTGTAACTCTGAAAGTAGTTACTATTGAGGTCGTAGCCCTTCTGCCCTTTTCTTAATTGACATAATTCCCTAAAATTAACGCTAGCAGCCCTTATTTCATCTGTCACCCAGCCCTTGTTACTCTCATGACACTTCATTGGCACTAATTTTCTGGGAAAGAATTCCTCAAAGATGAGCTGTACATTACTAATGAAATACATGTACATGTCCTGCTAGAGATGTATGTGTGCTGTGTGGGATATGACCATCAATCCACCTATGTATTTTACGGAATATTATAGCCTCGGTTGTCTTTAAGTTTCTTATATTTGAAAAATGTCATTGGTTATCCACCCAAAAGCATTTGAATTTCGCGAGGTCACCTGAATATCCTGCATCAGATGTGTACATCTAATGAGCTGATGGGGCACCAAAACTACTGCTGTGTAATTTTGTTGATTTTCAATATTATCTTGCACTGAGATATGACATTTTTACTCGATAGATAAAAGATTTATTGTAGCTTAACAGGAGTGACTATGAAGAGAACTAAACAACCTGACTATGGATGTTAAGTGAAATATATGGGCATAATTGTAATTGTATCCTAAATTGTTTGCTATGCATGGGTATTTAAAGGAATATCTTATGTTACCATGGTTGAGCCATTTTTCAAAATTGGGCAATCATGGAGACTTGATTGAATTAATGTTTGAAGTATGCACATAAGTAATAATCTGTTACATTATGTCACGCATCAGACCACATACTCATGAAATGAGTCAGGGTACCCACGCGACCGTGGAAACCTTAAAATGTCATTGATGTCAGTCGTGAATAAGCCGTGAATTTCGTCCACCGTGAAAAAACCTGGGAAAAGCCGTGAATTTCGTCAATGACCTTAAAAATCCCTCAAATTTGATTGTAGAACGACGATTGATAGATCAAAAGAAAAACGATATTTTGATCATGATTCAAGGCCGAGCCACGTGCGGACACTGTCCACGCATTTATCTGAACTCATAAATTTGAAGCGCAGTAATTCCTGTGTGTGCCATGACGATACATTGACCTTAAGCATGTAATTGGAAGACCAGTAACCTAAGTGTTCATTAACCCTGGCGAAAAAATCAGACACTTCTTCACTCCCCTGCCATCCTGCTCCCTCCATTTTCCCACTCTTAACCTTTAGTCGGCCCAGAATTTTGCCAACGATAGATGATTAGAGGTAACTGTTTCAGTGCTGCGTTGGCATTCACGGCGTCTATCGCGTTTTTTTTTAACAATTAGTGAACGTGCGGCTTGTGATTGTTACGGGATCAATATTTATGTAAAAACGGCTTTTCAAAAGACCGTAAATTTGACGAAATTTAATCCGTGAAAACCTGGAAAAAAACCGTGAACTTTATAATTTAGTGAGAGTGGGAACCCTGTGAGTGTTCAAAATATTTGCTTCTAATTTAGTCATGATACAGCAACAAATTATCATAATTTTTTTCAGAATACAATGCCTGCTGATGTGCAGGTGCTCTTTAAGAGAACTCTGAAGAGTTGTAAGAAAAAGTACCCGGAGTGTCAGCGGACATTTGCGCTGACCCTCAGTTTTTCTTCACCAAAGGCATATGATTATGTGAGGAGGGTCTTCGAAAATGCATTGCCACGTCCTCGCACGCTACAGAAGTGGTATAAGGTAGTTGGTGATAATCCTGGGTTCACCCAGGAAGCCATTGATGTCATTCAGAGGAAGGTGTCAGACAATAAAGTCCGTGGGAGGCCTACGATTTGTGCTCTCATGATGGACGAGATGTCCATCAGGGTGTGGAATCCATGGCCATGGTTTCCACACCCTGAAACTTGTGAAAAGGTGTTCCTGATTTTGGACCCCTGCCATTTGGACGAGATGTCCATCAGGCAAAAGGTTGAGTGGACTGGAAAGGACTTTAGTGGGTTTGTAGATTTTTGTGGCGAACTGGACAGTGATGGCATTGTAGAGGCAAAAATGTCCTTGTGTTTATGATTAATTGTGTCAATTGGAAGTGGAAGATACCAGTTGCATATTTTTTATCGAATCCCATGGGTCAGAGGAATGAGTGCATTTAATTATAAGATGCTTAAGCATTCTTCACCAGACTGACATCATTATAAAATCTATTACTTTTGGTGGACTTAGCGGCCAATTTGGCCATGATTTCCTGCCTTGGTGCAGAAATAATTGGTACCTCGCGGAAGCCATGGTTTCCACACCCTGAAACTTGTGAAATGGTGTTCCTGAAACTAATTAAAAATACACTGGCCTCAGGGAAGGAATTGAAAGACCAGGATGGAGGAAAAATTCAGTGGGCTTATTTTGAGAAATTGGTGAGAATACAGGAGGAGGAAGGATTGCACCTAGCGACAAGTTGACAAAGCGTCATGTAAATTGGGAGAGGAAAAAAATGAAGGTCAAAACTGCTGCATAGACGTCGAGTAGGAGTGCTAGTAGAGCACTGCAGTATCTGAAAGAGGTGTCGTATAGAGGGCTTAGTGCCCACTGAGAAGTTCCTCTTGAACATCAACGATGCCTTTGGCATCCTGAACTCAAGAAATGTTTTCTGCAAGGGGCTGAAGGGTGGCTTGACTCGCAATAATGTCAGTGTTGTGATCCAGAGGATTGTTGAAATCCATCGATACATTACTGGTCTCACAAATTCAGCTGGGACGCCACTATCGCAAACAGCAAAGAAGATTGGTTTTGTGGGGTTTTTAAGTGCTTTGGAGACTTTGCAAGCAATTGTGATTGTGGAATGTGGTGAGTGCCTCAAGGCTCTCACATGTGATGAACAAACGTCACTATTGAAGATATAAAGTTTCACTGCCAATGACAGTGCTGGGCTGGTGAGCGCATCTGATGATGTCATTGTTTATGAAAGCTCTATTGTTGGCAAGAGAAACATTACGTCTAAAATGTGTAACCAAGTTCTGCATAAGCGTGAACATAAGCGTGGAATACCTAAACATAAGGCTTCACCATATGGCATCCTTGAGAAATCAAAGGAATGAGCAACCTCGAGTGAGAAGCTCATTAACTTAGGCGATTCACTTCATAAACCAATAGTTTTCTCAAGTTCCTTCTGTTGATAAACCAATAATTATCTTATTTATCAAGTCAGGTAGAATTGTGGTAGTTGATTGACTTCTCATAAAATCATTTTGTACATATGATAGGATTTTATTAATTGTATTCGGTGAACCATCTTTACTTTTGGGATCGATACTTTGTTTTCTCTCACCAGTAACATGTGAGAGGGGGTTTTGGGAAATAACCCCCCCCCCCCCCTCCAGAGCTCAGAAAAACTTTTAAGTTTAATCCATTTTTCTTCATTTGACTAATATACTTATAGAAGATGTCAAGGATTAATAAAATATCCCTCAAAGCCATAAAACTCACCGTTTTGAACCATTTATCTTAAAAAATTTCTGGGGGAGAGCCCCCGCACCACCCGCTTAACCTGGCGGTTATACCTCATACCCCAGGTTTAGTTGCGCCTAAAACCCCTCTAGCCTTAATTCCTAGCTGCGCCCCTGATGGACTTGGTTGTTTGAAGTTTTCTCTTTTGTATGCAGAATTATTTTGTACGGATAGGATGTTTACATTCCTAATGCTACCCTTTTCATTGGAATACAGCCTTTCTTTCTACGAACTGTTTCGGAAATGTGTTTTGTATCAAAATTTAACAAGTTGATTGTTTGAGAAAGTTGCCATAAAATTGAATATCTATATCTCTGTTGTTCATTAAACGGAATAGTAAAAATATATGAATTTCCTTAATGATCCTAGCAGTAGTTGAAGTATGTTGTTAGAGTATAATGCATTGGCGTCGTCAGCATCAACACTTTGGGGGGGACAAATGGGGGGATCCGGGGGCACCCCCCCGGGACAGGGCTACTTCCGGTACTAGCTTATATGGTCTAAGGCTACAACCACTAACAATTGAATCTCACTAATACAATGGTGGTTATTCAAAACATCGCGTGAGTCGTCTCTCCAACAATACTCGCGTCAAAATTCATGGGACAACATGGGATCAAATAATTTAAAAGAAATGCATTATACCACCGGTATGTCACAATGTCGTGTTAACTCGTAATCGTTTACGTTTAGGCAAGATGTCATAGCGTAATGCACTACAATAGAATCATAATAACCGAAGAGGTTAAAACATTGAATACGTATATTGAAAAATTTTCATTACATTAATTCGGCTTTCGAAAAAAAACGTCCAAGTTCTTGTACGTGGTTCATGGCGTCTGCTGCACTTGGCTCCGGTACTACTTCTGCTCATGATCCAGAGATCTCTTACTTACCTTTACCATACTTTATACCTTAATTAGCTTATTATATGTCTTAATTTGACACACCAAAAATTAGAATCATCCAAAAATAAAATTCGAATTATCTACGATTTTTTATCATTGTTTGAATATAAAATGCTAGGGACCAAGAGAAATATTCGAATGAAACTTGAAGAAGTTCAAATTATCCAGGTTCCAGTGTACGTAAATTGAGAAATGAGAAGCAATAAATTCTTGATAATGAAATGCCATAAGTAGAGGCAAAGATTATCGGTGAATAAAAATTGTGAATTTCGTCATAAAAATATGTCAATTTCGGTTTATAATTTCGTCATAAAATTCCAATTTCGTCATAAAAAAATACAGTTTCGTCATAAAAATTCACTCGTGTGACAAATATTCTTTTTATTCCAAAAAAAATAATTTCACCAATAAAAATATTTAGAAGCATATTAGATATACCTTTAATCATAAAAAATTAAACAAAGAAGAATCAAAGCAAATATGTATGTACTTTAGGTTGCTTTCAACAAAGAAAAAAATTTGGAACGTACCATCTCAAAGTATTCACTTTCAGAAATTTAAAATTGGCACCTCCGAGCTGAATTATTCATTTAGTGGAATCGGGATCCAAAGGTCAAACTTAACATTAATTCTAAATTTTTTGGAAGTAAATTGGTTCTTTTATCAGTGAGAATATTTTCATACATGGAAAAACCTCTTTCTGAATCCACATTTGCCACAGGAATCCAAAGGGTTTTCACAGAATTTTCAACAAAATGAGGAAAATCATTTTTCAGGGCCAGAATTAGTGGAAGTATTAAAACTTCTTTTCCTTCTTCCTGAACTGCCCTTACAGAATCCTTAGAAGCAGAATAGCCAAGAAGTTCTCGAGGTTCTGTTGCCGATAATATGGGGACATTAGCAACTATTGTACTTAGGTCCTTCACATCCGTTGTCAATATACACCTTGGGTTAAATAATTTTCCCATGGTGGTAATGATGTTCCTCCCTGGGTAACTATATATTAGGGATGACAACTTAACATTAGTCTTTACACCTATTTGTTTCAGCTCCTCACGCAAGGACAATTGCACAGATTTGTTCAGACTATTTAGAGATGATTCTGTTTCTTTTCCAAACTGTGCATTGCTGACCAGAGTAAAAGAATTCTTTAAATCTTCAAGTTTGGCCCGTAATACATGTATGCATGGATACAATGATCCTTCTAGAGTTGTGATGAGATTGACGGTATCCCTGCAGTGCTCAATTACAAATGCTGCCTGTATTTTAATTTTTCCCTGGGTTGACAGGGGAGTATTTTTCAATTGATGAACTGAGGCACCACTATCTTCAACAGCTTGGAAGAATTCAATTAAATCGTCGAAGTATTCATGTACATATTCTACAGCTTTGTGCCATGAATTCCATCTTGTGAGGACTGGTGATGGAAAATATTTAATTTGCTTTTCCTTGTTGGGATACTTTTTTGAAAGAAACAGGTGGTATAAATGTTTCTTTTTCTTGTATTCAGGAATCCTGTCTTCACATGGCAGACAAAATTATTGAGCACAGTTAGCTCTGCCTGCCAGATAGAACCAAGTAAATTTAATTTATGTGCCCAGCACTGGATGTAAACAAATTGTTTGTTGAAAAGGAAAGCAGAGTCATTAGCACACTTATTCATGTATCTGGCTGAGTCTGTTGCCATGAATATAACATTTGTAAATTGTATTTGCAAATTTTTTTAAACTTTTACAATGGCTCTGCCACAATTTGATGCATCAGCAGCTTCTAGAATTTCTATTCCTCCAACTACAAGTTCTGATCAGCTGTTACATTCCAATATTTTTATGAGAATTAAAAATACACTGGCCATTTATGTCTGTTGTTTCATCACACAAAATCCCAACAACTTTATCTTTCAACATTTCCTTAATTTTCTCTTCATGTTTTTCACGAATATCATTAATGTACACTTTCCGCATAGTCTCTGCAGTTGGTAGGTCACCTGCTCCTATAACAATGATACAACAAATAAAATTAATAATATCCCTGAGTAAAAAAGGGACCACTATAAGCTTCGCTTGGGTCCCTGGACATGTGGGCATACCAGGGAATGAGAAAGCAGATTCTGCAGCCAAAGATGCGCTCAGGTATCCGGATACAGATTTTCAGTTAATGCCAGCGGAAGATTTAGGGAATGCCATGAGGGGTATGATTAGACAAAATTGGAAGACGCAATGGCTCGAAATCCAAAATAACAAACTTCGGGAAATAAAGCCCGTAATAACTGCGTGGCAGACCTCTATAAGAAATGTCCGCAGGGAGGAAGTGGCTTTAACACGCTTAAGAATTGGTCACTGCTTATTAACCCATTCATACCTCTTCACCGAAGAGAGAATACAGCCCCAATGCTTAAATTGCAATTGTCCACTAACAGTGCGACATATCCTGACGGACTGTGCAAGATATCGTACTGCACGGGTGAATCACAACCTCGGAGTCAACCTAGCTGAGGTACTAGAAGACACTTCCGAAAACATTTCCCGACTGATAGCATTCCTACACTCAACTCGACTTTTCAATAAAATATAAATGATACCTCTTGTAAATTATTGACACGTTAAATTCAGAACGGGCCTAATCCCCATTATCAATACCAGTCAGTGAGTGGTGCAAAATGGCCTTAGCCGCCGACGCACCCATTAAAAGAAACACTACTACTACTACTAAAATTAATAAAGGCCAGGGCCTACATTAATTGGAATTGGCCTTGTACACTATTCACAGGAAAATTCTATTTCACAAATTTGAAGACTCAATTTAAAAGCCAGCTCGTTGAATGTTCAGGTAATAGAGTATCAAATTGAAGCTTATTTACTTTTATTCCACCAATGGTATGCAAAACATTGATCAATGTTGGCCTTGAAGTGTGGTTAACAGTGAACTTTAAGCGCCATTCTTTGGGAACCTGACAAATACATTGCATTTATGACTTAGTGCCTAACAGCAAAACAGATATAGAAAATGCAATTTATTTCATGATTGAAGTTGAGAGCTTTTTTTTAATGGCCATTAAAATTTTCATTACATTAAGCTCATCATTATGTTACTTTTTGCCTGAAATATCCACCTGCACTATTTCTGTGCAAGGCATTCCAGAAGACCTCATGTTGGAATTTCTTCTTTCTCTTGAGTTGATCACCAAGATTCTATTTACAAAGCTTTGATGGAATATGTTAATTAATCGGCATCAATTAACATTTATTTTGGGATAAGAGCGTGGTGAACCACCTGCATGCCAGAAAGAGAGTGCAAAAGTGTGACACTCAAGTCGACTCTCTTGACTAGGCATCAGTGCTCATGTGTACCTCTTTCTCATACCCATTTCTCTTTTGGGCATGTTCCCAGATGACGTTTAAATGTTTTGCATACCATGGGTATATGTAAAATCAAACTACTTTAATTTGATGCAATCTGCCTTGAAATTCTGTGCACTGTCTTTTATAAATTAGTCTTATTCAAGTTAGAGACTTTAGCAACAAACAGTGGTTTGTCTATACGATGAAAACACTGGATGTTCGAATGTCAGTAATTGAATAGGGCTTAACACCCACCTTTAATGTTTTCATTTGCCCATCTCCTGAAGCTCGGGCGATCAATTTTTTCTATTGGAATATTCGTCTCAAGAAGCATGCGGCATGTTTCTTGAATGAACTTTTTCTTCTCAGTCTTCGTTATTTTTGAAATAGCAATAGAATCCTCTATAGAGATCTGCCTTTTGATTCCACCACTGAGGCCAGGTACATTGGCGTTTGAGCGTCTGTTAACTCTGTGAGATTGACCATTGCAATGTTTTACGCACGTGTCTTTTCGAGCCCAATCAATTCTCACATTGCAATGAGTATACATGATGATACCTTTTTTACTGTCAAATATTCGAAATCCCTCATTTTCAAACTCCACACAGCGATCATGAGCTGTAACAATTTTCGGCATTGCGAATAACTAGGCTTTTATACAGACGTCAAAGCACTATAAAGGCAGGCTATTCACTGAAAGTCAAGAATGACGATAATGAAGTAGAGTGAGTAACAATTAATGTTGACGATGGGAGAAACACAATGATCGTCGAGCGATAATGGACGATAATTGTTGACGGCACGGAAGAGATCAAAATGGAGTAGGGTTGTCAAAAGTGGCGTTCGGGTATGCGCGTCGTCGCTCCGTGGCCGCCCACAGACTTCTTGTGGCCCGGGGTAGGGTTTTGGGTGTGAGGCCCCCCTCCCCCGAAGGGAAATAGCCCATTTTAACTCTGTGGCCCGGGGTAGTTTGCCCCATTTGCCCCAACCCCCTCCGTCTCTGGGCGGCCCTGCGTCGCTCCCGATATCTTCGCCGTAATAACTTATATAAGCGACTGTAATTAGAATTAAAGAGATTTTGTGAAGTTATGAGGACAAATAAAAACGTTACAAGTGTCCATCTTAGATATATGTCGCAATGTTCGATTTTCGCCGTGCGCTTTCGGCGTGATAATGCACAGATGTTGACGACGATCGCCGCTAGGCCTGGCTAGTAATTTGTGGGCCCCTATCACATCGCTACGGATCCATTGCCAAGATTAATGCATTTCTATTATTATAATGTATTCTCCAAGTCCATAGCTATCGCTTCTGCTGCCATTGTTTGAGGATGTCTTCTGTGGCGGTAGAAATCAGCCAATGAGAATGCTCCTTAGAAGTGGGCTGGGGCTGGGCGCCTGACAGATGAGCAACGCCGCACCGCTTGGCTTCGTCTGCCTCACGTACTGTCGCCATAAATATTCACTAGCGAGAAGTTAACTCCGCTACGTAAGATACGTAAATAAAGATGTTCAAATAACCGATCAAAGAGCAAATACGCAAATCTTCCCATTCGGGTTGTAATCTATCGTCAGAGCGGGCACCGGGTGCTGACGGAGACCTGGGGGCAATCGCCTTTTAATTTCTGTTTCATCCTGTGAAGGGTTGCGATTGACAGCTGGCTATTCCGCGAAATTCTGCACCACGAAGCGACGTTCGGCATCCATCGATATAAATTGGAAGCACATTATAAAAAATGATGGTTGAATATCTCACGAAATCACCCCAAAGATTGAAGTTATACGAGTTTTTTTATCGGCAATGGTAGAAAATATCGCACCAAATTCGCCGAAAAAGTGCTTAAACGCGAAATTTCGTGAAACCAGGTGAATTTCGCGCAGCCTTGGAAATTTCGCGTTATAATTCGCGGTTCGCGAAAATTCGGTGCCCCTAGCCATAAGGAAGGGGAAACGCTGAAAAAAGGGTCCCCATTCTTAATCCGTAAGGTTTAATCTGCAGCATTACCGGGAGAAATAAAATCTGCGAAAAAGTTACGGGATGGGTCTCTATTAATAGAAACAGCTAACAAGGGACAAAGTGATAAGGTCCTTGGCATGAAGTTATTGCATGATATGCCGGTGACAGTGGAGGTCATTCGAACCTTGAACACTTGTCGGGGTGTCATAAGTCACTATTTTTCAAGGGAGCTGTGTTTGGGATTCTGAGGTTATGACCAAAGATCTCCGTTTAAACTCCGTTCACAGAGTCGTTTCTTGGCAATACCTATAGTTACAAATGAGGAAGTATTGAGGAACCAAATGTTAGAAATAAATACTCGCAGAAGATATTTTCATGCAGAAATTTCTCTCTTCCCTACCCTCACGTCGGATTATTTCTCACACTCTTGGAGTATTTGAAAGGGACCTTGAGTTAGAAAATGAATATTCGTGGTGAATTAAAAACCAAGTACGGTTCCACAAACTTTAATGTTTGTCAAATCTGTTTGTCTTGAGTTTGTCAAATCTGTTTGTCTTGATAATGACGCTATAGCCGTTGAAACTAGTCGACAGCAAATGAAAGTTTGCGGAACAGTACTTGGTATTTGATTCACCATGAACATCTCATCGTTCCATCAAGTAACGCCCGAGTAGGCTGTTTTTTTTTTTTTTTTGAGAAAAAGGGGTATTATTTTTTAGGACAGTATAGGAAAGGATATTAGAAGCAATTTTTATGCATTGTGACAAATACTTCCCAATAAAATTAACCCGGTATTAATGTAAGGGAACTTTCATGGGCCAGAAGTATTACTTTTATCTAATTTTTTTCTGAGAATTACTTCAGATTCTATTTACTATAACATTCTAACTTGGTCTTCAACACGCTGCCTCCGGGCGGAGAAGAAAAGCAAATAATACCTCTTAACAAAAAGATGTCTGCTGAAATAAAAAAGCTGTCAGAGGAAAAAAGATCAGCCACCCTTCATGTGACAGTAGAATCAGTGGTATTGTGTAACTGGGAGATTAGACATCAAAAAGGGGTGAGCTTTATCGGTAACAGTTGTGACTAATTCAGAGGTTATAAGTCTTCCGCTGGTTTTCAAAAGGGCTTGTTTCTTGACCGTTGTTGCCTTTTTTATTATATTTATAATGTCTCCATACTTTACCTGTAATTGCTGCAATATTTGTGTTGCCATGTTTTTGTTGTTTGCAACTTGCGCATGGTATGCGTTTAGATTCAATAATTTCAGATTCCTCATCCATATTCAGTTAACGGCGACTCGTTTATGTTCTGTTCTATATGACTTCATATTGCTTTTGGTTTATTTCATTTTATGTACTCACCTTCTTATTTTCCCGTAATTGAGTCGCTTTTTTGCTGTCGATAACTCCTTCCTCAATTACAAGAGCCAAGAGGATTATTTTCTGTTTCTTCGAAAAATTCGCTCTTAAATACAGACCATAACCAAGTTTTATCTAAGTGCCTTGTTGTTTGAATAAGCAATGCCAAATCGCTTCTTTTCGCTATCGATCGTTGTTTGTGTCACTTTTTGCATTTATTTTTCGGTACGAGAATTACTTAAGCTGTGCTTTCTCTGTTCTTGCTGTGCTGTTTGTAAAACTCGACCTCTCGTTGCCTCAATTACAACTTAAAAGAAGTCACCATGTGATATCGACAGCGTCGTTCATCTTGTTTGTTTAAATCCCGGTTCCTTCTTTTTGCGTGCTGAGTAACAAAGTTTTACTTTTTAGCGGATAAAAAAATCTAACGAAGGTAAATAAGGCACATAAGGTATTTTTTTGCGCCATTAGAGAGGCGGAAAATGGATGAAAAGCTATTTCCACAATGATGACCGTGGGTTCTGAAAGGGGATGGAATGTCGGAGATGGTGATTCGATTAGAGAATGTCAGGGATTAGGAAAAGTAAAGTTTTATATTAATTAATTGCCACTATGTTCTTCCGTATCCAACTTTCCCTGCCGATTATTTTTTTCCACCACAGTGACTTTCCCTTTGAGATCCAATAGTCCATACATGTCGTTCCTTCTTTCGAGTGAACACTAGAGGCTTTCGGGTTACTGACCTGCTACCTTCCCCTTCAAAGGATGGAGTAAAATGGGAAAATCCCAATTTTTTCCACTCATGTAACTCATACAGATCACCGCTTTATACCTTGCATGATGTAGGTCTTGGACTTTGTCATTTTCTAATGGAAGTCTACAAATATAGGAGTCTATATTCACAGAAAACATGTGGAACTTATAGTTCGCACCCTCTTATCCTCATTTGTAGCCATTCGTTCAGCGGCAGTTGGATGAAAGATGTTTGAAACGTATAGGCTCATTCAAATTTGGAACTGCCATATAAATGCAATCTACGTTTCGGGCGATAGCCTGAAAGCTCCGCTTGTAAATCCCTTCTGATGTCTTCAGCGGAGAAGTGTTCGGAGTGCGCATGACAAGAAGTAGGATTCCATGTACCGTCCCAGTTACACTTCATTATCTGTTCTTTTCTTATTTTTGGAACTTTCGGAAAACTATGCATGATTATATTCAGAATAATAATATTAATTAGAAGTTATAGAACGAATACCTTGTATAATATGGTGCACGATGTGGTGGAAGATCTAGATATTATTTAAATTTAATATTGCAATACTTTCACGAGTTTTATTCGAACACGATGCGTAATATTGTTGTAACGACGGAGCGCGTCGTGTTCGAATAAATTCTGTGGGAATATTGCTGTTTCTTTTAGCTTAAATTGTGTGACCGACTTTCATTCTTTGGAATAATGCCTCATATAATAAAATCACAACAACGCAACGATTGACGTACCTGTGGAAGAATATTTGAGGTCCGTTCTTTTTAGTTTTTCTAGAGAAGTTAGTGCACTTAACCACCGTTCAACGCATTCTTTAGTATGCTTTTATAACGCACAGGTAGTCATGTAAGGACAGCAAAAGAACCGCATTATTCGTTATCATAACCGAATTTTCATGCGGTGCGTTCGTGGTATATTGCTGGGAGTCTGCCGTGACGTCACTGGGCTCCGGCGAGAGAAACTGATATCACCTTGAAATCTGAAAGTGAATACTCGTTCGGAATGTAGGGATGTCTAATATGTGGTTGTACCACATCTAAATTGAATATGGCCGTACGCGATATGTCATTGAAAAATATAAAAAAGGCGAATTTTTAAACCCCAGGCGGATTACAAGGTACATATCGATTGAAGAAACAATACTATAGTAGTATTTGGCGAACAATTTGGATTTAGCAATGATTTTCAAGTCAGAACCTTGCGGCTAACATTTTTGATCAACTTCCTTACAGTGGTATTAACTGTCCGTATACATCATTTCCTGGCTAGAATAAGTTTCGAAATCGCATTATGGCAGTGATTTGTTGTTATCAAAGTATGGGCAAACATTTTATATTATTATTTCTGTGCAAGCAATGATATGAACTGGAATACCTTTGCGTTAACATTTTGATAAACTTTTTCCTTATCAGGCAATTATCTCGATTTTCATCATTCTCGGGCAAATATTATCTTGCAGATGATGACAAGGTAGAAAATACATCTGGCAATTCTTAGAGGTAAAGTCTTTTTAATTTCAAATACAGTAGATTCCGGTTAATTGGGACATATCGGGACTTGTGCACTCTGCCCCAATTAAGCGGCTGCCCAAATTAGGCGAGCTATACTGTTTATGGGCATGAACAAACGTTCAAATGATAGAAAGAAGACTAAAGATTGTTTATAATGCAACATAACTATTAATTTGATTATTAAATCAGCGAGTTTAGTTAATTTATAATGATTTTTAATAATTATAATAATTTAGTAACAAATATTTTTCAGAGCCTCGGGCGACGCTGAATGATTGTCTTTTACTAAGTCCTATTAAAGAAAAGTCCTATCCTCTTACGGATATTATAACAACAAGAGCTTTCAAAATAGGAACATTTGTAAAAAATAAGAGTAAATCAAAGGGGGAAATATAAAAAAATAGTATTCTGAAAACAAAAAATTTTAATTTCGTCGCGAGTATAGAGTCTATGTCGCCGACTCATGGCCCAATAAAGCGGCATGTTGTCCCAATTAAGCGGAGAATACTCTGGGATATTCCTCTTTTGGGTTCTGTTCTTCAAGATCTGCCCCAATTAAGCGGCTGCCCCTAGTAACCGGCGGACCCATTAAACGGAATTTACTGTACCACCATCGGAGAGCTGTTCCAAATGTATCCACATGTTAGTCATCATTCCATTTGCTAAAAATTGAGAATGAATAGTTATGGCGTCGGTGTCAGAAGACAATTCAGTCCGTCTGTGGGGCTCTTAAGAAGAGGACTTAAGGTCTTAAAATCTGTTCCCACAGTTTACAGCCTTGAGATTCGAAACATTGCGACAAACGGACGAAAATGGACGCGACGTCAAATTAAAAACACATATCGATGGCTAAGTTCTAACTACACGTATCTCAAAAATGGCAACTTTTCAGGAGAGCAAAAAAAAACGATTAAATTTTTGTACTCGTCCACTGGAATGTATTTACTTTTACACAAAAATTTAAAACCAAAAGTTCATAAAACTGAAAAAGAAGCATTCGTTTGCGAACAAAGAGTTGTTTTTTGTTTGTATTTTACTTTTTTTTATGTCATTAAACTTTGTTTAAGATACCTGTCTCAAACTGGCCGAATTTGAGATACGTGTTGTTAGAACTTAGCCATCGATATGGGTCTTCTGTGTTGCAAACGAGAAGGTTATAATATACTGGAGGAGGCACCACTGGTTCCGAGCTAGGAGTAAAGTGTGGCAGGAATGGAAATGCTTGGGTAGGATTAGCCACGTCTACTTCGACCTAATACATTGACAATCCCACAGGGTCAATGCATACTATGTGGTGAAGTTTTTGGTCATAACTAGTTTTTACATTAAAAACTATGGAACGCACACTAAACCTTTTTTTCTTATTTCATTGGTAGGCTTCGCGAAGTTGTCTCAAGCATCTTTTCACAGGGAAATATTATTATCAATGACCACAGTTACGTTCTACAACCAGCTAAGCAGAAAATAAAATTTTACGAGTGTATAATAGTCATTTCCCTGCACTTATGTTAGTATCCATGAGAATAAACTAAAATGGCAACCTTCCACACAATTTTATTTACTTAAGTACCGACCCGGTTTCGACACTAAGTGTCATTATCAAGGTACAAATTTGGCTTTCCTAGTTCTATATATACCGTCCAGCAAGAGAAGGTTGGCTGGTGGTTGGTTGACTTATGTTGGTATTTAATTTATAATAGGCAATGGAAATTATTCACTTTCAGATTCCAGGACAAACGTATATATTCAAGGATATCTTCACTAGTAAAGTTGCTAACGGGACACAAACGTATTCATCAAAAGAAGAATCGCGAATAATGGAAAAGCTCCGATGACAATCACCGGCTAAATACCATTGATTATGGTGGCATTGTAGTGCATTTTTGAAATAAAATTTAGCCACCTTTAAATATCAGTGGGAGACTAAGTTTAAAAATTGTCAAACCAAGATGGCGGAACTTCGACTACGCCAAAAACTCAGAAACAGCGCCTCCAGATATGTAAAACCTCCTTGGTTGCAAACGTAGCCAAACTCCCTTCTGTCTGTAAGGAAACACACGCTCACTGGCAGTGCAAGTTCGCTTGCAATGGACGAGCCCTGCTGCGTGTAGCTGCTCATATTTTTGCCGCTTCTTGCCTATCGAGTACGCGTGAGCGTAAAGCCGCTTGAAAACGCCTCTAGTGTACGACCAGCCTTATTGTTCTTCAAATTTGTATTTTTTTATTTAGTGAAATCGCCATAGCTAAAGTGTGAACTCCCTTTCAATTACTGACGCCAGAGTTAAGTAAAACTACATGTTTTTATTGTGCTGCTTTGGAACTTTGAGTCATTGAACTCACTTTGTAATGACTCGACTATTCATTTTTACTGTTTACAAAATTCTTCACAAAATGTCCCCATTTATTGGCTATGCATGATAGTCACTGTCATAGCATTTTTGATTCACGCAGCAGTCCACTCGCTATCGCAGGTCAGTAGTCGTAGTCCATATTCCGTCTCCGGAGATCCCTCTGACCACTTCTGCTTCTGCTTTGGAAGGCATCCGGTGGTAACCAGTCGCTGCTCGCTTGACTTCGATCCGCCTGGAATGAGACAATTTCACATGAGAGGGAGCAAGAGATCGACTGTGGTGTTCTTTTCACAAGTGAACAGTGATATTGCCTATTCTCCCGAGACCCATTACTTTAATAGAATAGTCATCATCAGATTTAAGAAGAATATTTATGAATGTTTAGTCACTTTCAAAAGTTTCAGGACAACGTTTTTGGCGCCACTTGTGATTCTCAAGGAAATTTAGTTTCTCTTATTCCTTTTGTTGTCCTTGGTTACGTTCGCCAATTATTTCGTTTGTGCTTGAGTATTACATGCCCTAGAAGGGTGAAGTTACATAATTATTGCAAATTTGTCAAGTTTTTCTTTATATTGGATTCCATTATAATTTCATGTGCTTATACTGCGGGCTTGCCCCGGTTTTCCCTGTTTGTTTTATATTTTAGATGTTATGATATTTGCCTTACAAGGGTCTCCGTGCTTATAAATGAAGATAAGTGCTTATGTTTATCAATATGTGGATGCTGCCGACGTGACTTAAGTTAATTATTGCTTAGGTACTAACTTTAGTACGTTGCGTTGGCGTGTACTTACAGTTTAAAATACTGATGCAAGGAGTCACCCATTTCGTGTTAGTCTTCCATGCCTTTTATTTTGTTTGATTAATTTAGGGTTTCATTATTTGCTAGCATTCATCTACTGCCGTAAAATTGGGTGAGTGGGGATAATTTTGCAGCATTTCTTAAGGTTGCTCTTCTGGAAACTGCCAGAAAGAAATTAATATCACACTGGCTGCTTTGACCACATTATTGTTCATGGATCTCCTTTAGTCACACAATTTTCAACCCCAAAGGTTTACGAAATTAGATTAATCTATTAAGGGGATTAGATCGACTCCGGGGGCCTCTTCAGGTGTACGGACAAGATCGGAAATTAGGCCAGTCGTATGGCAGGATTGTCAAAGTAGGGTGGCAGTAAGGAATTCTTCCAGATTTAAACCCATGACCTAGTGTTGTATTTGGTAGATGCGACCAACGTCTACCAAACATAATTGGCATATAAAGTCATTTGCGCCTTTAGGCCCTTATTAGACGAGGTAGCTAGGCGACGTCGCCAGCGACAGTAGCTGGCGACGCACTGGCTACCAAACCTAGCAGCCAGTTATGTAGCCAGTTCAGTAGCCAGAATTTTTCCGTTTTCTCTCAGTTTGCTGTGAACTATAATGGAGTGCGTAGTATGAACGGTATAAATTTCATTCCACCCACTTATTTAAACTTGTATGTTACTACTCCACAGCACAGTTCCAAATACAAGGGTGTTTTTCGATTTTACTAATAAAGTCTTCAGTGTTTAATTTTGTGTGGGCCGACTTCTGGCTCTTTTTCATGAGCTCTTCATGCTTTTTCTTTTGATCGTCTTTCAGCGGCTCTTCTTTTTTCTTCTTCTCTCCGCGTATCCCTTCGACTGAATCAGAAGATGTAGACATTTTCTCAATTGCCATGGAGAAACGGAACAACTCACCCACTCACAACACAACAAAACAGTGAGCAGAAGGTACCAAGCGAGGTGTACTGACCGAGTGGCCTGGCGACCTCGTGTAATAAGCTCCGTATGCTACAATGCTGCGTCGCCAGTATGGGTAGCCAGTGGCAATGGGGCTCGGTAGCCAGTCAGTCGCCAAAGTGTGGCTACGTCGCTGACTACCCTCGTGTAATAACATCAATAAGAATCAATGACCCACGACAAGCTGAGTAGCATGTTTCGTCACGGGCGACGTCGCCTGGCTACCTCGTTTAATAAGGGCCTTTTTAAAATAGTAGGATGCTGAGAAAGCTAGTGTCGGCTTTATAACATGTTACACAGGGTTCTGTATTCGTCATTGTTACAGGGTATGAGGGTTCTGGGCGAACTCTTCGAAGGATACAACGCACCGGGGCCGGGAACCAAGCTCGTGGCTTATACGCCCGATGACCCGGGGAGGGGCTGGAGAGGAAGGAAAAAGGAAAGAGGCGCCGCCGCGATAGGAGTCCGTCGACGCCTCTGGGAAGGGATAGGTACGGAAGGGACGGGACGAGGGAAAAACACCCCAACGCTATAGAAGCGAAGGGGGCCCTACTATTAGCGAAACCAAGAATAAGCAATTAATGTTCTAGATATCCTAGTGGATTTTCCTATGAGGAAGAAAAATCCATCGGTAGAATCGCTAGATAACATTGTTACACAGTGTAAATGCCACTCACCTTGTGTCGACGCGACCTTTCCGCGGCCTGATTCCGGCGCCGCCCTACCGCCGCCGCAGCGGGTCCGCGCCTCTGTACCGCCGCAGTCTCTCCTTCCTCCTCCCTCTCCGCTTCGCCGTCCTCGTCGTCCTCGCCTGGGTCTGTCGGCTGCGGCGGCGCGTCCTGTCGTCGGGACGGGGGCCGCGTGCGGCGCGGCTGCTGCTGTTCGGGGGGAGGGTCATCGTCGGGGAAGAGGAATGTTGCATCGTCGCTAAAAAATACCTTATGTGAGTTTGATGGTATAGTGGTATAATTACATAAAACATGGTTTTCGAAAAAGTTACAAATCCGTGTAACATGTTACATGTAACATTTTGGCATAAAAAAGTTTTTGGTTTCCCACACGAAGCGAGAAATCAAAAACATGTGGTCTAACACGATAATTTGTTTTATAACACATTATTACATGTGACACGGATTTGTAACTTTTTCGTGAAACATGATATATGTAACTTGTTTTATGTAACATGTCACAAAGTGCAAACGCACAAGAGTAATTGGAGGTCATCTATTAATTACGTTTTGCGTTTAGGGGGAAAGGGGTCAAGCCGACTCTCACCCATTTTCACGTGGGGTCGTAGGAAAGATCACGTAATTTTTTCCTCAAGAAACACTGTAAAATGTTTGTCTACAATACGATCTTAGCAATCTTAAATACTAGTCTTAACAAATCTTGAATACTAGGCTAAACTAATCTTTAAAAAAAAAATTTAAACAAATGTTCCAATGTCCTTATTTTTCCGGTACTACCGCGTCGGTTGTTGGTTTTAGACAAGAGTTTCGGTGGCACTGCTGCCGGCGTCTTCAGGTCGAAGATGCCGGTCAACGATTCTTGTCCTCCTTATTAAACGGCTCGAGGCCTGCCAGTTGTGGCTACTGCTCAATAGGCCCGTTTAATCAGTCTCCTTCAATTGACATCCAAGTGGTAGCCATCGTCCCTATTGAAAGTGTCCGTCCAAGCAGCAGTGCCAGCGAAACTGTCGTCTTAAACCAACAACCGACGCTGTGGCACCGGAAGAATGGAGATATTGGGACCTCGAAACCGCGGAAACCTACGTAGTCACATTAAAAAAGGCATTTTTTGATAAATCCAACATAATGTAGCATAGATTACCGTATTTTCACTGAAAGTAGACATTTTGAACTATCTCACGTGAGATTGGAGGGAGGGGGTCAGGCCAAATCCCACGATACCTCACTAAGGGGGAGGAAGGGTCCACAAATCGCCAAAATAACCCCGCGTAATTAATGGACGCCTCCTTGCGTGCGCTAGGTAATTGTATAATATCTTCTTGGAGACTTCCCTACTGATTTAAGGGCGTTTCCATGATAATGTCAACTTTTTCTCTCGAATTAAAATTTAGGCTGGAAATATTTTATCTTGATAAATCAATAGCTACATGATCGAATTTTAAGAAATCGGTATTTGAAAAATTATTCAGGGTCTTATTAAAAGTTTTCAAATTATACTTCGTTCCACAGAGTAGTGAAGATGTTTGATAGCATTACACTTGGGAGGTTGACCTGACAGTAATTCCGTCACATGTCAATTTTTGGCATATTTAGAAGGTATTTCGATAATTAATTATGTTTCTGTATGTGAACATCACCTTTATAAATGTTCTTTGATCATATACAGTTAGACGTTTTGCATTTTTTTTTATTTTACAATTTTATCGAAATGCACTATGGCATAGTTTTCTCTAAAAGTAATTCCGTCACAAATGGAACTGCCCTTAAATGTTACCATTTTACTTCTCGAGGAAATGTGTCAGTCTTTCTAATAACATTTAAACAAACGCGCCTATTTTATGTATATTGCTAAAGTTCACAATATATTCAATTTCTATTACATTATGTGAAATAAATGATTGGGTGGTGGTGCAAAATGACGTAACCTTCGTCGCATCCTATTTCTCAATTCTAAAATACTTTGATTTGAACAACTCGCCCCCAGTTGCAGTGAGTGAAGGAGAGGTGATAGTGGGCTAGCTAAAATGGAAGAAATAGTCGTAAATGAACATGAGAAGAATATAAGCAATAACCCCAGTGTAATACGGAGTACGGAAGAGTTGGTCCATTTGGAAAGTATGGTGACATCTGGCGGAAACGCTTGTAAATCAATTGCCACGTCAGCAATGTCAACTCTGCTTGACTCAAACAATAGACTGCGTAGCTTAATACGAGTGTGGTTTGAAAAGTTCTCGGAATTACCACGAGTTGTCAGCGCTAGTGCAACGAACTTTTCACGTGATATCCATAGGACTGTTCGCTGTAAACACATGCCACGTCAATGCTCGTGGAAAAGAACTGTGTCGGTGACGTGGCTTTTTTGTTGTTCCCGCATAGTGAATAGCGAAGATAAAAAAATCGAGATTCGTGCAGTGATTAGGTACTCCGTAAAAATAGGTATGAAAGCAAAGGAAATTAATGCCGATTTCCAGAATACACTAGGGAACTCTGCTCCTTCATAGCCAACTGTTGCCAAGAGGACAAAAGAATTTAAATTTGGTCGGGGGAGCTTAGATTATGGTCCGCGCAAAGGTCGGCCAAGAAGTGCCACTACTCCAAAATCATTGCAAAAGTGCAAAAAATGGTAATGGAGGATCGCCGATTGAAAGTGGGTGAAATTGCTCTTGCTTGCCAGATGTCATTTAAAAGGGTAAATTATATTTTAACGAAAAAATTATAAATGAAAAAATTATCTGCAAGATGAGTGCCGCGATTCTTGAGGCTGGATCAAAAACACATGAGAATGGACATATCGAAACAATGTTTGACCCGTTTTGGGGAAAGCAAACAAGTTTTTTTACACCGTTTTGTGACCAAAGATGAAACTTGGGTCCATTACTATTCCCCAGAGACAAAAAAAACTGCCAAAGCTGTGGAAAAATGATTGTTATCCACCACCACAGAAATCAAAGACAATTCTTTCGACTGTAAAGGTCATGGGATCAGTGTTCTGGGATGTGAAGATGATTCTGTTCATAGATTGTCTCCCGAATAGGCAAACAATTGCTAAACAATAATATGCTAACCTCTGGGATTAATTTCAACAAAATATGCGCGAAAAAAGGCCACGTTTAGCAAGGAAGAATGCCATCTTTCATCAATACAATGCGCGCCTGCTCACATGTGCTGTCGCCATGGCAAAATAACACGAACTATGGTATTAATTGTTGCCACTTCCGCTTTATTCACCTGATGTGTCTCCGTCAGACTTCCATCTCTTCCCAAAATTGAAATTTCTTGAGGGTGGACCTGGTGGATAAAATGATTTACTTCAAATGAAGAACTGATAGCCGGAGTTAACAACTATTTTGCAGGCCTAGAGAAATCTCATTTTCTAGATGGGATCAAGGCACTAGAATATCGTTGGACCAAATGTAGTAATCTACAAGGAGACTACATTGAAAAATAAAATTTCAGTGATGTAAGAACATTTTTCTATTCCATTCCAAGAACTTTTGAAACCACCCTCGTATAACGAACGTGAAATGAATGAGCTTATTTGTTTAAAGTGTTATTCTGTTCTGAGGCGGTGAAAGAGAAAAAAGCGGATATTTAGTGCGTTTTTGATGCTGTTGCTTATGAACTTCAAAAGGCCTTGGGGACGAGTGGGGAAGTTCCCTGGAGAACTGGTAAGAGAAATTTAAATGTATCAACAAAAACAGGCACACGCTTACTCGTGTTCCTCGCGGATTTGCGCAAGGAAAATATTTCACGTGGGGCTCCAGCACACTCACACTCAGGCTTGCAAAGGTTTTAATTTACTGTTCGTAGAGAAATGGTTGATCATCCTATGAAGAAAATGTTTTTTTCGGAGATTTTTCCCCGTATGGTTCCTGCTACCTTGTAGTGTTAGTAAGGGCTGGAGAGAGACATACCTCAGTGCCATGGGCGGTGAAATGCCTTCCGCTGCGTCGTACTCTACGGCCGCAAGTACTCCCCGTGCTCCAGAAGTTCTCTTGGCGGCCACTCCGCGGCAAGAGGGTGCGAACACGAATTTCCTGCGGAATGATAGGGCACAGGTTAATGCTAATATCAGAGGAAAATGAGTTGAAAGCGTGATTCGTTCTCTGCATTGGATTTGAAATTATTTCGGTAGGTCAGGGATGCGAACCGCTACAGAAGTTAGTTCCTTGAACTGTTTCGGCTATAGATCCGGGTACAACGGCTCCCGTACCGCGCCAAAAACGGTCGGCTGCCGGTGAGTCATCTCTCGTTCCACGTTTTTGATGGAGCAGTGGGCGAAGACAGTGAGCTAGTTTTGGAGTCGCTGTGTGGGGCCCTCTTCAGCAACGGCTAGATGCAAAAAATATACATGAAACCGAATTTTTAACGGGGCGTATGCTTATGAGGGTAAATCGTTTCAATCGGACCGTTTTTAAGAAATTTGTTTCGTAAACGAACAAGTCGTTTCGGTTTGAATTATTAACTGTAAGGTTGAAAACAGTTCAGATAGAAAATCAGTCAGCGCATGAGTTTTAAATACTTTAATCAAGGGACGCGGCAAGTTGGATAAATAAGTTGAACGAGTTATGAATGATAAAATATGATTTGCATAAGCAATTAAAAGTATCTTTGCAGCAAACTTTAGTTTATTCAATTGTTGAATAGGACATAGAGACGGCAGAAGTTATGCGCGAGGACGAAAATTCTGTGTAGTGAAATACGTTTCAGGGAATATCATAAAAGGAATGGTAAATCGAAGACTTCTCTTAAAGATAAATAAAGGTTAAGTAATGCGGAGAAACTTTACGCTTTACAAAAAGATACTTTATTACACATACAATGATTGAAGCGCCTCCATTGGATTTTAGTGTTCAATTGTGGAACTCCATGTTTCATTCTCGTAAGAACATTGCATTGTCATCCAATTCTGAGGTATCCTGAAAATTTCAGCGCAGAAGCTAATCGGGAAGTGATCGAAATTTGAGTTGGAAGATTTTTCGCGGAAGGACAAACAAGAAAGCGGGCATAATAAAACGTGGTAAACTGGGGCGATATTAACATATTAATGTAAATATTGCCTTAAAACTGTTGTAAGCATCCTGAATAGGTAGAACATAATGTTCACCCCGTAATCATTTTTAAAAAAATGATGTAATAATTATTCAATGCATCTTAAGTATGCTTATTTCGTTTCTCTAGTATCTACTTAAAATTTGTCATTCTATTAATTTGAAGTGAATATCCATAATGTGAATTAAATTGAGGTTACTTACTGCTTTAAAAGTAATATTTGCGAAAGCAAATGCGACTGATAAAATGAGAATTGTGAAATTAGAACTTTAAGGTAGAAATTTGGGGTATGTAATTGTTGGTTATCATACTACCTAAGGAAAGCGGTGACATTATGAAGAACATTGAAGTTAGTGTATTTTCGACTTGGCGTTGCGTAAATATCAGGGCTCGGGTAGTGATTTATAAGTCGATAACGACTGAATCACACGATCATTTTTTTTCGTCCCTCTGAGTACTTCGATAACTCCAGCGATAGGTTTTCAGGGAGCAAATCAGTGATCACTCGACCCATCATTTTCAGAATGGTCATGCCTACAGTCCCTTTTACCATCGCTCATTCCGTCCCTTTCCTTATTTAGGGTACTTCTGACATTCAATTAAAAGCCAAGCGTGACATTACAATCGCTGTTACCGGCCGCGCGTTCGGATTGGCGGAAGGACCAGATAGCCCTCTACGACCGCTTGCGGCTGCACAGGCAAATCATCCTGCACCGGCTCCCCTATACATCTCCCGTATAGTCTTTCAAAGGTTTTTCCCACGCTCACTAGCATCTTTTTACACTTGGCCAGTGGTAACTTATTTAGCTTATAATTTTATTTGCTAAAATGGAACTTTTATTTATTTTTTTGTAGACTTTCTAGTCCCAATCCGCCCAATAAAGACGTTTATTATTTAATTATTATTATGGTCAGGAGTCAGCCAACGTGGACCGATCAGGAAACTTCATCTCCGCCTACGGAAAACGCTGAGAGTGATCACCAAGACACCGCGGTGGGCTGGTAACATGGTTCTGTAAGAGCTCTGTCTGCAGGAGCGCCTAGAGAATGCAGCAAGGCAAATCTACTAGAAGGCTGCAGCCAGTCGACAGAACCATATTGCTGAACTAGCCACAGACGTCCCCAAAATGTGGGACCGTACCGACGGCAAATCTCATCCACGGGATTGGCCACCCACCTACCTACGCACTAAGTGCCAGAACTGGAATGGTGCGTAACAAAGCCTCAATTACTTAAAGCCCGTAAGGGCGAGAATTAAAATCAAATGCCCAAGGAGGCATTTAAAAGTCACCAATTGCGCCCATGGTTTCAGTGACGGAAAAAGGGGAGTGCCGAGTGATAGAAAAAAATTATGGAAATCCCATTTCTCGAGCCATCGCGGAAAATGGTCGCTAGAAACGCTCATCTTTTCCGCAATCTCTGAAGCTGTCCATCCCCTCCTCCGCCAGGAGCAATCCAAGGGGGAAGTAGTTGTAACGTATCCGACATATCCTTGCAGTGTGTGATGAATGCCGTGACGAGCGGACACGGTTCAATATAGGGGGGATCTTGAATCCCTCCTAGGAGACCACCCTACTAATTTGAATAGTGTAATTTTATTTCTCAGGGAAATCGGTCTGTTTAGCAAAATATGAAAGTTCTTACTTATTTTATGTAAATAAATTACGCATATACGACCCTTTGAATGAACTATTTGAATCAAATGACTGAGCATTCTTGCAAAATGACGTAGCCGTCGACGCACCCGAAGACTCAATTCTGCTACTACTACTACAACTAGCGTTCCATCGTAAGGGATGGGAAAAATTATCGTGTGATTTAAGTTTTACCTACGGAAAGAATATTATAATGTATTTACAACATGGCGTTGCATTCATTCCTAGGCTCGCGAACCTATAAATTTCGTTTTTAACATTGACGACATCATGTCGGCGGATGGTTAGGGTCATAGGAAAAAATGTGTCAATGATATATTTTCCAACGTTTTAAGAGTCTTGAGATTGAGGCTTCGGTTAGAGTTCATTGAGATCCTTGTGTAGTCTATTGGGCTTGGCTCTCACCTGCAGTCCACGCGCTGGGCGGATGCGGCGTCGAGCAACCCGGCGGCTAGCGGCGATAACAGCGCTAGCAGGAGCAGCGGCGACGCAGAGAAACACGGCAACGACCCGCTGCTGCCGGCCATCTTGGAAGCTGCCGCTGGTGATGATCTGCGAAGAGGAATGAACGGTAAGTGGTGATAGTCGTATTTAATTATCTCGGCGATGGTGCACGTGTACCAATATTCTTTCCCGACTGATACTGATACCTTTTCGTTAACAATTAAAACTTTACTGTCTTGGAATCATCTCATTCAATGCAAAATGTCTATATAACTTGCAGAATACCACGGTTGTGGCCACCATAATGGATTTGTAGTTTTTTTTTTTGCTTTTTGAATATATTTGTCGTCAGCTTTGTTTCAATTTATTTTACTAAGTGCTCTGTAAATAGACTCTCTTGATATGTGTGTACCATTATCTTTAAGTAATTTCAGCAGATTCAGGCTTCGATTAGTGGAAGTTAGACATATTGAAATAAAAGATCGTAGCACTTTTCCTCTCCTTTTTAACTGCGTACGTCGCGTTTCGGCTCAATCAGCCATCATCAGGTACAAGACACTGCAAAACATTTGGAAATCACATTTATACCCTTGAGAAAGGGTGTTGGGGAGGATTTGATATCTTTGAAGAAGGGGGTGGGAACAGGCATACAGAGTAGAGGCAGTGGGAAAAGATACAACTACGGAATGTGGGGAACCCACGTTGGAAGGAGGTCTCCAGTCATAACTGTAAAGTAACAAGTGGGAAGAACCACAGAAAAACGGGAGGGGGGTTGAGAAGAGTGAAAAAGGGGGGTAGGGTAAAACGAGAGGCCGCTTGTCCTTAGAAATGGAGAGGAGTAAGTAGCGACGATGGAAAATAGGCGGGGATGAGGAGTCCCTCTAGGTTTGCTGAGGAGTGAGAATTAGCGGGGGTACCGGGAGGGAATTTCCAGCAAAAGAAAATTTTATTTCAATATTATCTTTTAACTGAAAAGATAGATATTGGGTACCTACATCGATTTTGATGGGATCTCCTCCGACGATTTAAGAGCCGCACTGAAGGGAATGTGCATGGAGCAATGGCAAGAGGTGTGGAATAATATCGCCGGCAATAAACTGAGAAACATCAAAGTAGAGACGACCGCTTGGTCCACCTCAGCCAGGAATAGTCGTGGGGAAGAGGTCGCCCTCACTAGGCTTAGAATTGATCATACCGCGCTCATACATGCATACCTCTTCACCGAAGAGAAACAACCTCCCCGCTGTGATAGCTGTGATTGTCTCCTTACTGTGAGACACGTTCTGGAGGAATGTACAAAATACTCTCATGAACGTGGGGAACTAGTTGGAAACCAAGATATACGAACCATTCTGGGTAATAATCTGGATAATATTAATAATGTAATGCAATATATCATCAACACAGGAATAATTAAACTCTTGTGAACTCATACAATGGGATACCCTTTTTTGTTGAAAGCGCTTAATAGAGTTCTTCTTAATAAGCTTCCTTAAGGTAAAGGAACTAAGAGCGGTGCAAATGACCTTGCTGTCGACGCACCCCTAAAAACGCATCTCTACTACTATATTGGGTACCTGGTTGAGAATTGGGCACTGTGCCCTGATCAACTGCTGCCTATTCACCGCTGATAAAGTTCCTCCCCGATGTGATAAGTACGATTCTGGCATACAGCGGTTATCCGCGTTAATAACTTTACGGAGTCTTCCGCAATGCACCAATGTGGGCAATTCCACAGAGGAAAAATAATTCGCCTTCACCGAGATTCGAACCCTGATCCCTCGATTGCCGTCCGTGTGCTTAAGCTACCGAGGCGTAAATCGCTACTGAAATCGAGAGATCCAGGTTCGAATTCCGGTCAAGGCGAGTTATTTTTTTCCTCTGTGGAATTTCGCACATTTGTCCAATGCGGGTGACGCAGCGAAGTTATCTTGGATAGGCACGATTTACTATAATAAGTCCACCTCTATCCATAGTGTTCGCTGTTCTTTCCTTGGTTTACGGATGGGACGCGATGTTAACTTGGAAAATATTATTTATAATAAGAGGAAGCAATTAGCTAACTTAATTCTTGCAAACGTCCTATGCGGGAATAATGGAGTTAGTAATCTGTGAAATGTCAATTTTAGAATGTAACACATGTTTTTATCGAAAATAATTCCTGTTCATGAAAGTTTAATACCGTAGATTCCGGTTAATTGGGACACATCGGGACAGGCACACTTTGCCCCAATTAAGCGAACTATCCTATACATGTACATAAACAACTTTGAAATGATGGAAAGAAGACTAAAGAATGGTTATAATGCAAACAACGTTTGTTGAACAATTAATTTGTTTAATAAATCAGCGAGATTAGTTAATTTATTAACATTTTTAATAATGATATTAATCTTAGTTGAAAATATTTTTCACAGTCTCAGACGATGCTGGATGAATGTCATTTACTAACTCCTATTGAAGAAAAATCACGGTTAATTAGTTAATAATATGTGAATCCTTAAATTCCTAAACATGCAAGTACTTTCATTTCAAATCGTATCTCCTCGTCCAAGGAATTTGTCTAATGTTCTCTGCAGCATTCTCGTCATCCTTGTCGTAAGACCCAAGTCGGCATGGAAATCCAATGACGACCGTGGGCTATCTTCATTGCCTTTTACATGAAGAAGAGTCGTAAACCCTCAATGAACCTCCTTGCATCCAGAGTTATCACTTAGCTACGTTCAGATGCGATTTCATCTCCATCACCATCCTCACCTTCAGCTTCACTGTTGCCTGTGTAATATGGTTTCAGCAATATCAAGTTCACAGTTTTCATTGGTCCAAACTGCAGTGAATATTATCGAGCTCTTCATGGCTTGTTATGTGGCACAGTTTGGAGTTGAATACATTTACAGATTCTGCTGTAATGTTGAACACTGCACTGAAACTTTAGAAATCGCAATGAAAAAACAATTTTGAATTATTTGACATCGGGCCAGCTTGTAGCCAGAAACAATAATGCTTGCTGAATGTTCACCTTTCAGCTTAGCGCGTTGGCGGTGGATGATGATATCCGAGGGTTATCTTCTATAGATTCTAGAATATTATCTACTTATTTCCCACGGTAAAGTGTTCTCAAATTTTTAATGATCCCCATATCCATTGGTTGCTCCAAGGACGTTATGTTTCCAAGCAGAAATTCCAACTGATAATTTTTTAGCACACATTTTGGCAATTAGCATGTGCCGTACAGTTGTCAAGTACAAGAAGAACCTTTCTTGATTTCCATGCTAATTCTATATCCCCACTGGTCAATCATTGCATAAAGAGACTCACTGTCATCGCTACCTTGCTATCGGCTTGGTACTCGGATGGTAAACTGCTTATTCCTAACCCTTTAAAGCATTGAGGCTTAGCACTTTCCAGAATTGCCTGAAGAGTTTTTTTTATCAGTTCCCGAAACATTTAAACAATACTAAACAGTGATGCGATCCATCGATTTTTTGAACCCCGTTGGTCCTACATGACTGTGATAAGAAGAGCCATTAGGCGTTGCTCGGTATTACGGTCCCGTTTCATTGGCATTGTAAATGCCATCAGCGCAAAAATTCAGGATTAACTCTGGCAGTTTGTTCAATTTCCACTCCTCTGCACTCACAACATCAGCACTTTTTTCTCCGTTAGCTCTCTTGAATTTTATTTCGTTTCTGGTCTTCCATCGAGATTCCAACCATCTGTTGCCTTAAAATGGTCATGACCAAGTTTCAAAGCTAGTTCCTCTGACTTCTTATTTAAAATTGGACCGCTTACACAAATCCCTCGATCGCTTACAATGGAATACCATTGATTTAAAGCGTCCTCAACATCTGGATCCTTACGTTGACGCTTGCGTTTCATAGATGAGGCTTACTTTCCTTTGAGACTCCATTCCTCTCTTGGTTTATCCTGTTGCTTCAATAACTGAGCTATCGTCAATTTCGGCACCCCGGTAATCGCAGCCAAACGGAGATGACTGGATTGAGGATAATCTTTATTTTTGTCGAGTATAGCAAATTTCAGCGAATAAAAGGTCTTAACGTAGCATATAACTCAAGAAATGGAGCGTCACTGAACTCTCAGAACTAAAAAAATACCACTTATCCTAGGTTCACTTAGATCGTAGAGCACGAGATAAATCCCACCAATTATACGCACCATTAAAACTGGTTTTAGACTGTTAGTTCACAGATGACTAGGTACAAGTGAAGAGAAAAATGTCTTTTGTGCATGCATAGACTACTGGGAAAGTGATGGGAAAAAGAGAAAGGAACGAAGAAACGTAATTTTCCAATAGTGACTACTCAGTTGTATAGAGGAAAAGGAATTAAAAGGATAGATATCATGAGTAAGTTGAATTTTGTTCAAGATGCTGCAAACAAAGCGAAGTTTTGTAAGCGAAATTGTTCGCCTCGAACTGTCGCCTCTGCTCAAAATCAGCCTGTAATTCCTAGAAATTGGCCCGTACTCGCTCTTACACCCTCACCACGGGTGTCATTTGTTCTTTCTAACTATCCCGGACTCATTCTATCACCAATAGCCTGCCACAGTAGTCCTCTCCTCTTGAACACATTACTACGTTGAATGAGGTCTCATGGTCGGGAAACGGAATCCTATTCCTCACACGGATGGTATAAGAACAAGAGTTTTAAGATTAAGGCAAGAATAGGTACACTTGAGAAAAATAAGACTAAATTAAAGAAGGAAAATATAAAAAACGGTATTCTGACCCGAAAAAAATTTAATTTCGTCGCGAGCATAGAGTCAATGTCGCCGACTCATGGCCCAATAAAGCGGCATGCTGTCCCAATTAAGCGGAGAAAACTCTGGGATATTCTTCAATTGGATTCGGTTCTTCAAGATTTGCCCCATTTAAGCGGCTGCCCCAAGTAACCGGTGGACCCATTAACCGGAATTTACTGTAGTACATAGTTGTCTCTATGAACTGTGGATGATTTCAAATGATTACTCTTTATTCCCATGAATGAATTGATATTCATAAGGAAAAATCGGTTCCAGGGAACGAAATTAGAAATATTCAGAAAACTTTCCTTGCTATTAACTCCGAGGAATTTACGTTTTCTGGTCATAGACGCCATACCAATTCATGATAGATAGTAATGGTAATATGTAAAGAAGGTAATTTTATGCCGTAGTGCCGTATTAGTGAAAAATATTTCAAGCGTATTTGAATTATTAAATTAATTGGTGTAGCGTTTAGCAAGTTTGGTAATTAAGGTTGCCAAGATTTAGTATAGAAGAAATAATTGAGGAGAATATTGTATTTGCTCATGTTTGCAAACCTCATCCAATATCCGTAGGTACCGGCTAAATTTCAAAACTTACGTCCATAGGAGATATCTTTAATTTGCTATTACTTATTGAAATATACGAGATGAAATTGCGCTTAAACACACGGTCTATATCTTTCTCACTAAGTGCCGTCAGCTTGCACAGGCATTACGGATTATGTATGGGGAATAATCATTGGCATTTGTTTGTTATTTTTTTTGGTATATCGTGATTCTCTGTTTTCCTAGGAAGTCTCAATGAATTTATAATTAATACTGCTCGATATAATCTTCTTAGACTTAAGGAATAGTTCGAAAACTTCTTCATGATATAGGAACGCACTTTAGCGAAGGATTTCTCTCGACAAAGACCTTTGGAGAGTACTCTAGTATTCCACGGTGTTTTATTACGAGTATTTCCACCCAAGGAAAGGTTTTCGTAAGCCTACCAATCAATTCCGTACCTAGGAATAGGTAAATGATTGCCGCTTGTGAAATTTGATGGCAATGCCATCTCCACCAATGCATTTGAGCTACTGTGAAGATGATTTCAAAGTAAGTGCAGTATTTTGTAATTAGAGAAAGTATCTCTATTACGATCGCTATGTTGGCGAGTGCAGAGTTTTCAGTTTAGGCATCGATATTAACGATGCGAAAACAGTACAAATTAAATTGAATGAAAATTAAACTACGTTTTTCCACATAAAATTTTATTAGATCACTACCATGGTTTCAACGCACTTCGTAAACCTCAGACGATGATTGTGTCTTCAGGCCCTCGCGGCCTGAGGATGACGCAGTGCGTTGAAACCATGGTTGTGATCTAATAAATATTTTATGCGGAAAAAGGTAGTTTAATTTTCATTCAGTATGAATAAATTCCATAAAGTAACGCCTCAAAGTATCAAATACAAATTAAAAGTTGAAAATAAAAATTAGCGAGGCTAAAATGACCCAATTATTTTCATGGATACCATATGAAACCACGTACCACTCATTGCAATAAATTATGAGGAAAATACTCTATTGTTGAGAGAATATAAGACAACATTTTGCTGTCATTTCGTTGTTCAGACTTTAAAGAAATTAACGAGAAGATCTAATTACAGCGGGAAATTTAAACTTTAAGGTAGAAAACAATTTCATCATCATTAGTCAACAATCCTAAGATTGGTTTGACGCAGCTCTCCATTTCTCTCTCCTATCCGCTAATCTCTTCATAGCTACATATTTCTTCTCTTTTACATCCTTTATAACCTGTCCTATATAACTCATTCGGGGCCGTCCCTTGCCCTTTTTCCCTTCCACTTGTCCTTCAACGATTGTCTTCATCAAACCATCGTGCCTCAAAATGTGGCCAACTAAGTTGTCCCTTCTTCTGCTTAATGTTTTTAGGAGGCCTTCTCTTTTCTCCTACTCTCCTTAGCACTTCCTGGTTACTCACACGGTCAATCCATTTTATATTCATCATTCTTCGAGAAAACAATTTATCAGAACTTAAATAAGGAGCATGCTCCCCTACGAAAGTGACGAATTGACAATGACAGCTGCGGATAAATTAAGGGTAGAGGCTTCGAAATGTGGTGCTATTGAGGGATAATGAGGATCAAATGGATAGACCGAGTTAGTGATGAAGAAGTCCTAAAAAGGGCAAGAGAGAAGATAAGCTTCATGAAAACCTTGATAATAAGACGAAATGATTTAATGGGGGATATCAATGGTTAAGTTCTAACAACACGTATCTCAAAATTTGGCTGTTCTAAGATAATAATGTTAATAGAAACTAAAATTCAAGCAAAAAACCACTCTTTGTTTGCAAATGTATGCTTCTTTTTCAGTTTTATGTATTTTTGGATTTTAATTTCAATGAAAACTATGTACAATTAAGTAAATAAATCGTTTTCATGCTCCCCGGAAAAGTTGCTATTTTTGAGATACGTGTTTTTTAGAACTTAGCCATCGATATCTTGAAATATGGTGACCGGAGGAAGAAAATCGTCGAGGGTTAAGTAGATGGCAATGACGGAAAAGGAAGGCCTCGAAAAAAATCTGTGGAGCAGGTAAAGAAGGATGTGAAAGAGAAGAAGTACGTAGGTGTGATAAAATTAGCTGATAGGAGAATTGAGTGGAGAGCTGCGTCAAACCAATCCTAGGATTGTTGACCAGCGATGATGATGAACGAGGTGAAAATAAATTGAAATGTTATCGACGTTGGTGTGGAAAACGCTTGACGTCCCTCGCCTGCGCACTTGCAGCGAGGAAACAAAAAACCGGAAGGCCTTTGCGGTGAGCAACGATGACAAGAACAGCTCGCTGAAATGGAAATAGCCAATCGTCAGAATTGCGTATTCAAAGGGGACAGAACGCGGATCGATGTAAGCTGCTTTGAGTTAATAATCGAAGAGGAAGTGCTGTGGCAAAAAAGAGGCGATCTCTACTGACGATTTCGAGGCCTGAACATCACGTGATGCTCGACCCTGTGAATGTCCGAAGATAACAGCGAGCGTTTGGTTTCCTGAACCAAACCAAGAATGCTTTAAACTATCATTGCCAGAATCACATAACACAGACTTGTAAAATATTTTGTTGTCACGTTGAGTGTTGTTTTTTTTTGTAAATCGGAATAGAAAAGTAGGAATTAAGAACGTCTAGCTGAAATAAATGTTAACAAGCTGTAAGTCTCGAAAAACTTCTTTTTATTTCTTGGAATAAATGGAGTTGCACAAGGTTTTTGATGTTATTTGGGCGAGCTTTGTTCGCTTGAGATCGGTATTCAAACGCAGGAAAGATAATTCACTTAAAACAACATGAATTGTAGTATGAGCAAGCGACAAATAATGTGAGTCATGGAAAACTTCATTTTATTTCTTTTATGTATACTACTGAAAGTCTCAATGAAAACATTAGTAAGACAAAATTAATTTTATTTCAGTTCTCTCCATGGTTTTTTGGTTAGCTGCGTCGACGATGTTTTTAAGAGGACGTTTCTTGGCCCAAGCAGACCACATCTTCAGATCCGGTGTTTTTGTGAGTGAAACGTCTTGAAAACAACTTCGACGCAGCTAATCCGAAATCCATGGAGAAAACTGCGATAGAGCACTGCAAAAGCCTCGAGCAGAAATTTATTGTATGTCTTTGATATATACTGTTGATGACCTCAATAAAATCGTTGGAAAAGAAAACTATCGGTCGACGGCTCCTAGGTCCTAATGGAACTCACTCTTACTAGTTATCTGTTAACTTTTATACTTAAATTACCATGTTATCGAACGTACCGGAAAAATGAGTCCAACCGAGTACGTGAAGTCCTATTTTATGCTAAATGTTTCGCTGAGCGGCTATGGGTCAGATGCACTGATTTGGTGCATTGAGTTTCTTTAAATTTCATTTTTCATGGCAGAATAAAAGTGAAGACATCCAAAAATGAATTTATTTTTTAATTACTCTGAACTTCAGCCACCAGCAAGTTAATGCAATTCGTTAAAAACAAAAAAACGAAAAAAACAAAAGTAAATTTATTGTCCGATCCGTCTTAGATGGATTGGTATCTATGCTGATTGGTGCTGGAATAAATCTTTTCCATTGCATCCTGTAGCGCTATCGTGTTTGTTAGCGACTATTTATTTGACTTTTTCACAATTACTACGCTCTTTTAGATTGGTGCCAAATGTAAAGCTATTGTTCCGCCAATACCTATAACGTTTATTGTAAAATTTTATAAAAAAAATGTCTAAATAATATTAAATTAATAGATGTGAAATCCGCAAATAGTTTATTCATGGTTTCAGAATTGTATTTCGGCGCTCAGAAGCATTTGAAAACAGGCAATACGACACTTTTTGAATGGCATTAGTACTTGTATCCTTGAATATATGCGACGTGCTTTGCTACTGTGTGCATCAGGAAGCAGAGATTGAGGATGTGGTGGTTTAGGAACCTGAGAAGAGCAGCACACAGCCTCTGCTGTCGGAAGATGCGCAATATTTTTATCCTACCTTTACTCGTGCACAGTTCATACGCACACGCCAAATATACTGTCGTTCAATACGAATTTGGACGGATAAATGTAGGAAGTCGTTCCCCGAATTAGTGGAGGACTTCGATAAATACTAGGTGGGACTCAGCGGTCAAATAACACGTACGCGTTTTTTTTTCTCTTTTGTTTTTAGTTTCTTTGTTATAAACGGCTGCCGACCTAATACCTCTCCATTCATTAGTGCACATTCACATTCACTCCCCTTGAGATGAGTGAAACGTCATTAGTTTTCCTTAAGGTTGATTTACGCTGCAAATTACGGAAGTTTTTGAAAATTGTCGTAATTTCATAGTATACCTATCCTACCTCGTAGAAATATCATAGTATACTTCTTATCCCGCGGTCGTTGTGGCGCTGTTGCTTGTCGTGCACCTGTTGCTGGCTGGTATAGTTTTTCAAAGGAGAACTCCTGTAGTGGGGAGGAGGAAATTAACTATGGTTTGCCCCTGTTTGTCTCCCGTTTCGACGGCAGGCTGATTTTTTTGCACGTTTTTTGCCCACAACTTCGCAATGTTGAGCTACAGCGCCGGGATCAAGTTTAAAATACGCGTGCAGAGATTCTGCGTCGAACACATCAAATCCCATCCCTTTAGCAGTTGGTGCTACTGAGATAGACCCTAAATTGTGACTGCGCAAAATGCCGACAGACCGACTAGGCACAGAATTAATATATCTGTGCATCGGAGGTAAAGGATACTATGTCCGCTTCCCTAATTTTTCAGGAGAGCAGTTTTAATATTTTTTTCAAAATTAAACTAGTTAATACTGGAAGGTTAGTTTACTATACCAATAACGTTGCCATACTAAAATGATGTAAACTTGTTACCGAATCTTTCGGTAATAGCCGGTTAATTTTTTTTAAATCTTAAAACTGCTTTCCTGAAAAATGAACATTGTGCCCTTTATCTCGGAGGTACAAATATATCTGTATTACGGAAACAATTCATTGATTGAGGCATAGTCTGCAAGTTGTAATGAATCAAACAGGCTTTGATTGTTAAGTGCACGAAAGACTTAGTGTTGAATCAATGATACCAGAAAGAGTGCGCCAGGCGAAGTGCCCGCATCACTTACCTTCTCTGTTGGTCCGTTCGCTTTCCTCGGCTTCTCAGGCTCCTCTGCTGACTCCTGTGAACCGGTCTTTGGTATTTCCTCCCGCGCGTCCGTTTACCCGCTCACCCGCCTACAGTCCGCCAATCGCGGCAGAGGGCGGAGCCAGGCGCTAGCCCGCCATTGGCCGCCCTGATGCGACTTCTGCGCTTGGGGAGGGCACCCACTCGGATTGCATTACCCTCGCCTCTCATTTATACTCACCCTTTCCTTTTTGAGGTATTTTTTTTCAAGCTAAGAGTGCTATTGACGTAGTAACCTGCGTTAAAGTATCGCTTGCCGAGTGGTAGAGGCATCGCTCGTCTTCCAGTGGCAGTATACTCAATTGCCTGGTCCTTTGTAAGACAATAAGTATTTTAATGCTCCGAAACATTTACAATTAATAGGCCAAATCGTAGATAGGGAAGTTCTATGTTACTCCTAAGATCGAAACGTGTGGGGGCAACATATTCTTAGAAATATTTGTACTTTATTCTGTTACCCGGTATCCGAATCGGTACCCGAATAATGTACAAATGCGACTAAGAAAAATAATTAAATGTAAGAGTGATATATATGGTGCAGATTTTTACAGCAGTAAGATTATTGCGGACTTATTTTACAGAATCATTTTACAAGTATACCTTACACATTCATGTTGTAAAACAATATTAACTACATATATGAATGAAATTTTAATGTCATCATATTGAAACAACCATTTTTAACCCAATGATTGGTTTCCGGGTTAATTCCGCGTCTACTAATATTTGGTAGACGACAGTTTCGGTCGCGTTCCGGGTCCATAGAAGATGAGAGCTGGAACGCGCCCGAAACTTTGTTCACCAAAAATGAGTCGACGAGAAATTAACCCGGAAATAATCATCAATTTAATCACCTCGGAAGCCTCCGTAATTAATTTTTAACTCGTTTTATAATTTTTTTTTTTCATTTTTATATTCATCCGATAATAGGTTAAATATTTTTGAGTTCAAATACATAAAACATCTCTGAGATATACCTCTATGAGGCAAATCATCGCAAAATGTTTCTCTCATTACGACAGTTAAAATTCTCTTTCTCTTGACCGAAAAATATTACAGTTATTTGCGCGATTGTAACACTTTTGAATTACCATCTGACAAGTAAAGCAGCACCCCTTTTTGTATTCGCGCAATATCCGCCCATGTCAACGCCTCTCAGTTACACTTAATCTTTCGTTTTTGAGGTTTTTTTTTTCAAGCTAAAAGTGATATTGACGAAGTAACCTCCGTGAAAGTATCGCTTACCGAGTGTTAGTAATATCGGTCATCTTTCAGTGGTAGTTTATTCAATTGCTCGGCGCTTTGTAAGATCATAATATTTTCTTCCCAATGGCACCGTTGAAATGGGTTTTGATGTGTAAATCCTACCCGACAACTCCATTTCTGGAGTGGAAAAGAATTAAAACACTGTTGCATTGAGGTTTCAAATAACCAGTTTGATTTTGAACGTTTACTTTTAATTCCTGAATTATAAATTTATCCGTGACGGAATGATGGCATTTTGAGATACAACTTATGACTGCATGCATTAGTGAAAAAGTCTTATGTAATAAGTTTCCAAACTAAATGGTTTTTTTTTAATATTCTGAAAATCACGTTCAATCTCAAATGTCAAAATTCAACGTCTATTCCCGAAATACAGCGGGTATCGAATTATTTTATACGATTCGATCGAGATTTTACTTGCCCTGACATAGCGCAGTTTTAAAATCGAAGGAGTAATGTCGATGTAATGGCTATTCCCAATATATGAATCAGCAAAATTATTTGCCTCTTCTTAATCAAATCCATTTTTTTAAATCAACTTTTTCCTTAGAAATGAAAAAAACTTTGTTCAATGCATTCTTAGGTTCTCCGGAAAATCTGGTTTTCCTTCTCCCTCTTCTCTCTATTTTCTTCTCAGGCATTTAAAGGAAATCCCTTTTATTAACTACATCATCTATATTTACATAATACCCTGCGAGCCACCTATAGGATGTTTTTTAGGGGGAGTGTGCAGTTTGACGTGGTGAATCAGCCTCGAGTTGTTGTAAACACTTCATCTTTTTAGTTTTGTTATCCATCTATTGCAAAAAAAATGTTTCCATAAATTTTGAACGATAAAAAATGGTTTTAAGTATAAACATTTTCATGTCAAATTAGGCATATGGTACCAGTAATATTTGGGCTGTGGCTCATAAATCTCTTTCGTGATTATTTTGTGGAACTTACGGGAAATATTTCATAATTTATTTCCATTTTGAAAACAGTTTTGCCTTACCATTTGACAAGCATAGTATTATCATAACGTATTTTGACACAAGCACCTCTTTGTTCCCTCTTCTTCGTGATATTGGCGTGAGATGATAACTTTACTCGCATTTTTTCACTCTTTCTTTAATATACATGTGTCTAATTTAAAGGCGGTGGAGCGGGGGTTAGTAATCGGGGTGTTGAAGGAAAGAATGAAGAAAATTCGGAGGTGAAGGGCTAGGCTGGGGGGGGGGGAACGTAAAGAAGTATTTTCTAGGAGAGCGACGGGAACTTGGTTGAGGGTGAATGATGTAATGTTACCAAGTCATTCAACAAATCCATATAAAAAGAACTTAACGTTTGTCGTTAGATCAAATAAAGACTGTTTAGCATCTTTTTTATTGGCTCGTAAAAGTGTCACTTTAAAATCACCTATATCAAAATGTAAAAAAAGTATGCACTGAATTGTAGCTAGTCTTGAAAATGGTACAGTGTAACCGAAACTAGTCGGCAATAAAGTGTGTGTTTTTGTAGAAAATCTAAGAAATTTCCTTCCAAACATTATATACGTAAAAAAAGTAATTTGCAGAACCTGATTTTTAGTCTTTAATATACTGAGAGATTTTTTTGTCCGTACATAGAATCTTTGTCCTGTTTGTCCCATATTAAAAAAATAGAAACCTCGGCTATTACAAGTCAACCTCATGCACGGTATTTTTCTTTATTACTAAAATTGTCCTAATAGTAAAATAATAATCGATTAAGGGTCGAAAACTAATAAAATCTTGCATATTAATTGACCCTTCTCAATTCAATAAGTATTTTTGTGATAAATCTTAGAATGGAAGAACCTTTCTTTTTCTATTTTGTGTCTTAGGGAGGGATTGGGGTCAGGCAGGTGTGCAAAGTAACTGAAAATCTTCCTTTTTTGTGTTTAATACGGTAATGAGGGAAGCTTCATTCCTATTTCTTTTGGCTATTGTTTAGATTGTGGTTAGATCAAGGGGTCCAGATTTCAAATCCCGGGTGAAGCCTTCGTATACCCTTAAAACAAAATCTTCGAAGTACGAGGTGGACTAATGAAAGGAATTGGCCCCCGTGCCCTGAATGTGTGAAATTCACACGCCTGTGGCTTAGTTCGAGGTGAGCTCTACCCTCACCCATCCTAACCAACCGTCTGGTTGTGTAGCTAAGTGGGTGATTTGGTGATATTTTTTGCGTGATTTATTAATATATTGTGAAATTTACGGATAATTCATTTAATACCTGAGACATCATTGAAAAACTGACTAGATTTATTTTATTACGCGCATCTTGATGTGGAAGTAGAGCCGATGTTTCTCTTTACTTGCCAGAACCCTTTTCAGGGCTGATGCTTTCAGATTTTTACCCCTTTACTTCCATGACACGCTGCTGGTAGGGTGTCATGCTAGTCAAGGGGTAAGTCTCTCTTTTTTATCACGAGTGTCATTTGAATCATTGCCCGTGGGCAATTTGTAATTGGCTTTCTTCCTAATCCCCCCTTGCTATTCTCTCACCAATTAGGCGCCTCCGCTTTGTCGACAGTTGGGGTGTCGTTGCTATCGAATTATGAACGAGAAGTTTGAAACCCCTCGACCGTTCTTTTCCAAAGGTTGCTTTCGGGGTCTTTGCTTTGATTTTTTTCTCATCTTCCCCACTCCCCAGTAAATCGAGTTTGCTAACTCTGTGGCATTTTCTGATTGATAAAAGGGAGATTAAAAAAACACAAATTCCGGTGCTTTGCGCGAACAAGTGAAGTCCACCGTGCAAATAAATTGTTACCGCAAAAGGGCAACCGAAATAGGTGTTTGCCTAATTACGTAGTTGTGCCAAATTATGGGGCTCTTTGCAAAGAAATCCTCCCATTTATTGAAGTTATGGAAAAAGTGCGTGGCCCGCGCAGTGAAGTGAGAAATTTGAATGCTACGCAATGTGAAATTTGAATGCGCGATCGTTTCCCTGTATAATTTATAATTGATAGTAATGTTTTCACTAAACGATAGGTGATAGATTGCATCGTGAATGATTGAGAATAATATTTTGATCATATATATGTACTTACTGGAGTTGAAAAGCACCACTCTACGCCTACGTTTTAGGTACCTTTTATTATTGGCATCTCACGTCAGGGATGTAGGGGTATAACGAGGTTTTACAGATTATGGAAATTAAGTATTATTCACTCAAATCCTAATGTAGCACTTTCCGAACAATGTAGATATTGTCAAAATAATGATTCATTTTTCACCCCGAGTGCATGCATATTGATTGGGCGTAGGATAAAAGATGTTAGTAGAAAGAATTCATATTTAAATTATTTTCAATGTTAATAAATATATAGAAGAAAATTTTTATGGTAACAGTGCTGTATTTAAGTAATTATGAAGGAAAAAGTATTTATAATTGCTTTGTGATTTTCAACGGGGTCAATTATTATTAATAGTTAATCATCGTTGAAGTGTCTTTAACTACTCATTTATACTAAGCCACCCTTGAATTACTAGGTACTGCCTTTAATTTTTTATCATCTCCTTAAGTCTTATACATTTAGGACGTGGAATAGTTTTTTTTTTTGGTCTTCGAAATTATATGAAAATTATGATTCAAAAACTTTGTCGATGTATCTGTTTATTTAAGAGCCATCTTCTCTGGAACACAGTTTATACTTATGTATGAAATTTGCGATAATGTTTGCACTCTTCTCCCTAATTACGTCCAGAGAACGCTCTGTGCGTCATCGGCTGAACATCGGAGGAGACCTAGGGCACATCCTAGGAGACGACCCTGATAGTGTCAGCCGAGTGATAAAGTTTTTAATAGAGACCGGGCTAATTAACAGTGTTTAAATTCCAACCTTTTTATAATTTGACAACCCCTTTTATTTCAAAACTTTTATGAATGTTTAAATGTTTTTTTTTATGCATCTTTTAAAATTTTTGTTTTTATAGATTGTCTGTGGTGCAAATGACCTTAGTTGTCGAGGCACCCTAAACACAAATACTACTACTAGTACTACGTCCAGAGAATTCATAGACAGGCGTCCATCGTAAACAGTCATGAAATCAACAATTTCAATTTTACTCGATTATAATCGTGGAAAACTGCAAGTGTTTGTTTCAATATGGAAAAATTCCATTCCATCACGATTGGGTCCTCGGATTTCATTGTGAACATCTAACTGGACGGCTTCGGACGAAACAATTGCGAAAGTGAATGACACAATGCTGAAAGCTCGAGGGATGGCGTTTCAAGAGCTTTGCAAGATTTGGGGAAGTCTCGTTCACTCTTAAGCTTTAATCCGTAGACTTCAAGCATTTGGAAATGAATATCAACCGGCGCATTGTCTAAGAAAGTCGAATCAGAGTGCGTGATTTACTCCTGGTGGGAGAAGTACGGGCGAATGCTACGTTTTTAACGGTTGCGAATCTAACGCTGATTGTCGCAGACTGATCTTTTTGGCGGAGAGGAGGGACCAAGCTACTCGCCCGTGTCACCGGATTCCGCGTAGCACATTTCCTCGCTATTGCAATTCCTTTTTTACGTACAAGCCCCGTTCAAAAAATCCTGTGGATTGTGATCCGAGGAGATGATTTGGAGGGCTGAGAAACATCGGTGTAATTCAATTTTTTTTTTTTTTTTTGAGATATCCATGGCAGCAGACTTCAAATTAGTCTATCTGCCTAGAAACAAAATGGTGTAAGATATCCCGGATTCTTGGGACCGCCAGTAAGCAGCACATTCTGGGAGCCCTCAGCACAGTTTCAAATTCTTTGCGAATCATAGTGAAGTTGTTGAATCAGATTGATTAATGACACAAATTGCATTATGAAAAACATTGTGTAATGAAACCCAATAGAGACAAACTGTTAAATTTATTAATTGATAGAGATGATACCGATGTCGAATAGGATTATAATTCTGAGAACAATGACAAAAGCAAGGTTTAAATATTGAAAAACTTTGATTTTTGACTTACACCAACATGCTTCTAAACCCTCCATTTGATGGCGACGGGCCGTTATGCAGTGTTTTGTGGGTGCCTTTTGATGGCGAGCAGACTTTTTTGTTACTTTAAAGAAGGATGATGGAGCCATTAATGCATTTCTTTAATGTAAGATGCCTCCTCGATACGCTTAGTTCTCCTTAAGTGAACCCTCCCCCCCAACTATCTAATTAGCGTGGACTTATCCCCTTAACGTATTCCGTTCCTTCCCTCCTCATCATCTTGTCGCCTGTCGCAACTTTGATCTCTCCATGATTGAACAAATTCTCAACGTAACGCTTGCGGTGATATCTTTCATGCTAAAATCAACTATATTTACCCTTGGTGCCGTCTGCTAGGATTGGCACTGTCTATAAATGTCGGAGGTATTTTAAATAAATGTAACGTCTTCGAGAAAAAAATTTCTGTATTTGTACATCAGCATGCAGTTTTTTGTATTTTTTCTCTCTAATTATATTAATTTTAATTGTATAATTGATCACGATTTTTCATTAATGTGTTTAGTTGCTGCATAGTTTTTAATTTGATTTCGATTTTTTTCGGGAAAATCAGTCAAATCATCATGTAAAATTTTTAAGACCCTTTTCAAGGACTATTTTTTAACTTCATTTTCTGGATCAAGGAATTTTCCTCAGGTCTTTAGGTTAATTGTAGAGTAATTTCTTGATTGATAATTGAAATGTTAGCTTGAATTCCACTGTTTTCTTTTGTTTTCATAACTCGGCATGCGATTCCTATAGTTCTTCTACTCCCCAAGAGTAACTGCACCTGGAAACCCTCGATCGAAAGTAGAAGTAATGCTATCTTTTAGTAGTTCATCTATGCCGTGAGAATCATTTGATGTGATATATCGGAATCATTTTGCCTTTCACAAAATGGCCCAGGCTCGTCTGTAGTACACAGCTACATTTATCTGCTGCATTAATCGTGGTCATCGAAATAAGTCGTTGCTCACACGTACTTCAAAACAGCACAATCATAAGTTAACCTCTACAAACGTGCCGGCACCAAGCGAATGCCCATTTGGCTGATTTATCAGTCATTACGCTTTCTTTTGGGGAAATTAATTTAAAATATTATCTTTGTATAATATTCTCTGGTATGTAGCCAGTGAAATACCTTTGGCCTCACGTAAAAGGAAAGATCTTTTAAAGAGGTATTATTTTGGTTTAATTGGATTTACAGTGAAATTTGTTTGCAAGGCTTTGTTTCGTTCTGTGCAGTGGTGGTTTCCACTTCTTTGGTAAAATAATCCAAGGACTTAATATTTTAAGTTTCTAAACTGTTGTAATTTTAATGTTGAAAATTAGAGAAAAGAGTGATAAAATTTTGATATGTGAGCAGTGATTCAAATTATTCTCTTTTTTGTAGTACTGTAATTGATTGAAGTATATTTTGATGATCCCCATTAGACTAAACCATAATTTAATTTTGTCAATATTGGAGGAAAATGAAAGTTTTTTTTCAGCAATGGATTGAGCACTTATTACTTACTATATGTAATTTGAAAAACAGTACCTTGGTGTACCAGAAAATTTTAACATATTATACTATTCCATTTTAACTACTGATCCATATTTTATTTCATTGGCTCGTTCAATTTCTGGACCTTATAAGGTAGTTCAGAGCAATCTACTGGGTGTTATACTGAGTTCCAATGATAATAGTTTAGCTTAAAAATATCATAACGTAATAACTTAGGTTTTTTCACTCATCTGGATGCTATTAAATTATAATAATGCATATTTGAAACTTAAAAATCTTCGTTTAAGCTATTTAAAACCGGTTCCCAGTTGGCTGACGCATAATTTATGGCAATATCATCTGCAGAACCGTTGCATTTCCTTTTAATCTATGATAACATAGATCCTTCATTATGCAACTTATTTTTATTGTTCACTTCTTCATAAATTTAAGCCTTGTACCCCATGTAGAAATAGTCAAGACATAATAAACCTGAGTGTGTCAGTCATTCACTCAAGAGATTCATTAAAAATTTTGGATAGCGTTAATAGATTTCAATTCGGCTAGGCATTTGAATATTTATCTTTAAAGGTTACAAGTTACCTGAGAATACCAACAACATTATTAACTGGTATACAGTTGATTGGGAATTGTCATCACTTAAATAATTGTCTCGCAAACAAGTGCTCAAACTGTGTCCCCTTGGAATAGATGTGTAGTTTCAAGTATCTGCTAATAACTCTTGACGAGTGCATAAAGTGACGGCAACATTTTGAAAATATTTCAGTGTGCTGCGAACCATGTGGATTTTCTTATTTTATTCGAAACATGTGCGCAAAATATTTTAAAGTATTTATAGCGCCTTGGTTTACTCAAGACTAAGGTGAATTCTTTGGGATGGAGCTTATGAAATATCTCTTTTAGTATATGCATTATTGTCAAACGAAGATGATTACATGGCGTGATCCTAAAGAAAAAACCTGGAAAATTCCTTTTCTTTATTTTATTGTTTATTTTTACACTTCTTTCGGCATGTCGTTTCTTACGAAGTTTTACCTTTATCATTAGAAGTGGAAATGCTAGGTAGTTATTGTGCAACTACCCTTCCTCCACCCTACGAAAATCCTATATTTCTTTACCTTGACCTAACTATACGTTATTTAAACGATTTTTTTATTCGTAAGGCCGAAAATGTGTAATGTATTAGTGGATACATGTCTGGCATTGAAAAACATTACTGCAGTTATGAAAAAATTCCAATCTGAGTTGATTGTAAGGCAAAGTACGGACGATGTTTTCCTTGCATTATTACATCAGTTTACAAATGCATTAACTAAATTCACAATCTCATTACTAACTATGTGGTACTCCATTATAAGTTTTCTTGGAAATTACACTATTACTTATACCACTTTTTTTTTAAAGCGCTACCATGATTCGATGAATTATAATCATCTTCAGGCGCAAATTATGATTTATTTATCTTATTCTAGTTACCTAGTTACCTATCTACCTATTCTGGCGTCCGTTTTGAAATTCATCAGGTAACAAGGGAGCTAGAATAAGATAAATAGATCGTAATTTGTGCGTGTGCATCTTTACAATTATGCTGGACTCGAAACTTTTAAACAGGTGTTAATTTTTCTGTAATTAAAAAAAATCAGGATTCCACAGTACTCTCGGAGCGAGAGCCTGTCAATTTCCACCATGGTAACTTTCGTTGAGGAGGGAGGATGTATGAACTCGCTGTTTTCATAAATTGTCTTCCTCATTTTTTGTCAGCCTACCTTTAGCATAAATTTAATATTTCTATTTATTGTATAACTAGCAAAGGATTTGTTTAAACAAGTCAGTTCGAGCCTAAGAGACCTTAGTAATAAATTTGGATATAATTGTGTTTGCTTTGGCTATGAATTTCATCTTTATTATTGAAAATGGTTAATTTGTTATACTGCAGTTCTAAGCATGTTTTTACCATTGGGTAGATGAAATTGTGAAAGTTAATGCTACGGTGTCAATCGTCCCACTATTCTTCACTCTTTTAGTAGTGAATAGAAATTTATATGCCTGAGTCAGTAGTCATTTACTCCAGGAGTTTTGTGTAATATTTCGAGCCCGCCGAGTGAACGGCGATGAAATTCACATAATTTGCCATGAGACAAAATTCCTCTAGATCTGTAATCGAACCATGAACCTTTGGTTTTCAGGTCCACTGCGCACACCACTACGCTATCGATGTTCCCAAATTCCTCGGGCAATTGTTTGGCAAAGGGTTTCATTAATAGTGGGAATAGCGCGTTGCCTCCGATCCTTCGTTCCGGGTTAAAATCGGGAAGCCTTTGGACATTTCCTAACAAAAATCCTCGGAAGTTTGTGGTGGTCCAGAAAGAGGAACTAGGCCTCTATACCATGGAATATGTAATAATCACATGGGTGTGGCTTACTCTGGGATGTTATATAACCTCACCTATCAAAATCATCCGACGGTTGATCCACGGATTCAGTGATGCTTCAACCATGATGATGCAGAAAGAAAGGCAACCTTTGAAAGGCTAGAGAAAGCCGAGAGGATAATACTATTACCTATATTGGTAGTACAAGACCGTTGCTATGGAGCGTTGGCCTCCGCATATTTTGCACCTCTGATAGCAACCGGCAATGGTATATTTGGAAAATCTTATCTACTTCATTGATTGCAGTTTAACTGAAAATGTAGCAATAAACATAATTTAAAGCAGTGCTTTACATAAGGGTCCCCTGCGTGGTAGTGAACTAAAGGCGAAGGAAACCGAACTGTGTGAATGAAAACGGGACTGATGAAAACATTATTTGAATATCAGAGGTAAGAAATACATAAGTGCGCGTAGTGGCTCTCTGTAACCAGATGCCGAGGTCAATATTCAAACCCTTAACGTCTGCATTATTATGGGAGAGAAAACAGCAGTAAATACTTGCAAGTATATTTTATGAAAATCCTGATTTTCTTCTTCTTCGTGTCTTTTCCATTTTGTGGATGAAAAAATTCCAATGGAAACAAACCACACAAAAACAAACGCTATCGTCGTAATCAGCCAATGAAATCATGTGGGCAATACGTAATTTACTACTGGTCTCGAAAGCAGAAGCCGAGGATTTCCCTGGTGCATATATATTTTTCATGTCGATTGAATCCGTCCATCAAAGGATAGCAAGATAATCAGCATATGGTGGCAGGTTACAGGAGAATACTTTGTATCACGCTGCCGAATGATTGAGGAAGCTTTGTGACCACATAAAAACAGCACAGATTATTCAAATATTTATTTTAACAATAATACATTCTATGTGAACTTTGTCAAATAATTATACAAAATTTGTAAATAACAAAATGCACGAAGCAAGAACTCCCACCGGAACCTTCGATGCCTAAGCTCTTAAAGAAAAAAATGAAGAAGCCTGCAAGATCTGCCCGACTGGTTCTCGTTCAATGTGGATGATCTAAATCTGAAACATGGCAATGCATTCGCTTCTCAGCGCGATATTCGTGGCGCCACCGTTGCGCCGTCAAATGGGCCGACAGTGGCACACACTTTTCGCGCCATTAGATCGCGTTGCTTTGAGGGCAGTCAGTTCGCGGCGTCGGCAGAGAGAGGGGGTCGCTGGGAGACGTGCGTTTGTGAGCGACCAAGGGAAAGAACGGAATGCATTAGGTATTCGTGTCCTCCCTGCTGCGCGGTTTGTCCTTTATTTAAGAGCTTTGGCACCTTTCCTGAATCATTGTTACAAAAGCTTTCAATACATTACGTTTATCACTTTGACTGCGGTAATAATAGCGATTCGTACTCTCTATAAAAAGCTTATGGGTTTTGTTTAGGAACATATCATGCATTTGGCTTGACGAAAAAAATAAAACGACATAAAAAATGGATTGCGTTTTTACAAAAAGGGATGCTGAGTACAGTAAAACAGGTATATGTATAGATATATATATATATAACGTAAGCCCCCAGAAACAATACTCGTGGTTAAAAAAGTTATTGCGTATCTCCTAAGTTTCTCGTATAATGGCTCAAAAGTATGCATCCATGTATGTATGTATATATATATATTTGTTATCTCATTACGCTATTTTCCGTTAATGTGTGTGTAAAAATACCCACACAATGAATAAGTGTTTGTGAATAATATTAATTTTAAAAAACCATGGCAAGTTCGTGTAAGCAAAAGGGTTACCCGAACTTGAGTAGCGCGCGTGGCAGGATCAGTGCCTTGGGTCCTTTGTAAGTGTTACTTTGTTGTTTGTGTTGCATTATTGTTTGTGCCGAGTGTCCTATTGTGTTTCGTTGTTCGTCGTGTTGCGTTGCTGACCGTGTGGCATTGTTGTGTTGTGTTGAATTTGTGTTTGAGCTGCTGTGTTTGTTCATGTCTGATTGTTTGCTTTGTATTTGCGTTCCCGGCGCTGTGCAGTTCTTGATGCGTGGGTGGCCGTGGGATGGACGCGGGGGTCGGGGCAGTCTACGCCATGGTGAGCGTGCCAGCGCCCATGCCGTAACCGACGCCCTTGGGCCCGAACTTGCGGCCGTAGCACGACTTGCAGTAGATATCGCCGTCTGGGGCGTCGTTGAGCGTGGTGGAGTCGAGCGAACGTCGACATTCGTTGCAGCTGAAGCAGCGGCGATGCCAGATCTGAGGGAGGAAAAGCAGGCGGTGAGTGACCGTGACCAAGTTTCCTAACCGTCAACCATAGTGATTTATACGAAACCTGCCGCGTGAACGGCGGTGATAGTCACATTAACCACTTGCGCCGTAATGACGAGTCTAGCTCGTCATGAACTTGCGGTGCCAAACCACGCAATGACGAGTGTATCTCGTCATCGGATTTTCATAATTTTGGCGCTATTTAGAGGAGAAATCTAATTCATGATAAAAAGAAGAACACAATGGTAATTTCCACACTTTTAATGTCACAACTCAGCAACCGACCATGGTTTCAACACGTGTCATTTTCAAGGATATACAACGACCTTGAAAATGACATTTACGTGTTGAAACCATGGTCGGTTGCTGAGTTGTGACATTAAAAGTGTGGATATTACCATTGTGTTCTTCTTTTTATCATGGATATAAAGAACTTCCACAAAATCGAGCCGGATACGATTTTATACGTGAGAAATCTAATTATTTTGAAAGCATAGCGATGTTAAAAAAACTCATAGTATACATGAATAATTCATATTCCATGAAACATGATGCTTAGGAAGAATTAAAATGATTTTATTCGAGTAGCAATAGCTGTGGTCTCCATGTTTAATAATCACGTTGTATTTCACGGTTCTACTTTGATTACAAATTTAAAAAAATATCATTTCTCTACCTACCGTTTAAAAGAGAACCACAGAAAAAGTAAATAGAGAATAGGAGCACGATATTCAGAAAATTAATCGAAGTGGAAGGGGTTAATAGCCCTGAGAAAAAATTCCCCTGGACCGGGAATCGAACCACGGACCTTTCCGGGTCACAGCGCTATCTAGTTTAATTTATTGGAAATTTTACCGTGGTTTAATGGTGCTAGTGTTAGGCCGTTGTGGTGCATCAAAGATAGCAACGCTAAATAGGAATTGGCATTTGAAATATAATACCTGCTAATGATGCTCCAGAATTGAAATCCGGATTGTGCAAGTTTTTTCTTTGACCATAGTGGATTGTAAAAGTTACTGTTATTATCAAATGGAATTCCACAAAGTGAGCACTGTTACCATTTCATTTTTTCCACGGAAACCCAAACCCTAAGGTCTTTGTTTCGATCCCCGGTTTAAGGGAATTTTTCCTCATGGCAATTTATATGAATCAATTGTATTGTTTGTCCACTTAACTCAAAACTGTGGAAATTAGGGCGCTGAATGCCGCGCACGTGATCAATTAAAGTCAGGCTGAATCAAGTCCGGGACTAATGAATGTATGGTGTTTTGAAAAGGTGACCGACCGCTTAGGTCATTTGCACCATAGGGAACGGTAGGGAAAGAAGAGTGGAGAGTAACCCGGCGTCGGCATGAGCCTGCTCTCAGCGAAATGCGCCTGTGGCACGATGGCGTAACGTTACAGAGAGAGTTGCAGCTAGATACATTCACTCACGTAACGCACTTTCGTCTTTTCTTTGTTCATTTTATCTTTGCGGGTGAGCTAAAGTGGCTGTGGTGAGGGGAGTGAAAGTTTCTCGACTCGTGACTTTCCCTTTTCGAATCATCAAACAGCAGGCGTGGCCTCAGTCGTTTTCAGACCTTTGTCGAGTTAACATCGTGAATCTGCTCGTGGAGCACTGTTGCCAAACCTCACTCGTTCTCCTTGTATGTCTTTAAATATGCCTTTCACCAACGGTGTCTTATTCAGCGTGGTAGCTGACATTGTCATGGGCTTCTGTGAAAGGATTATCCTCAATACCTTCCGAATGAGTACTTATATTGTCTTGGTTCCGGGGCCAAAATACCTGTGACCACCCATAACTCACACGTTTTCAGTGACAAACTAGGGCGGCTATGTACATTTGGCAACGTTAAGTTCGTTCCTCCTCTCTCTCTCTTGGTACTACCCCTCCCCCATCAGCGAAGCCATCCGATAGTGTGCGGGCTCTCACGAAAGCTCACCCGCAAACGTAAAGTGGATAGAATATAACCAGGTTTTAAATACTGAAGCAGAGCACTCACCTTGCCTTTGCTGATCATCTGCTCGGCGGCGAACACTGCGAAACCGCAACGAGGGCAACCCTTTCCTTCTGGCGCCTTGATGCTACCCATGGACTGGTCGCTGCTGTGAGGCCAAGAGAATATTCATTAGCGAAAAAATACTGATATCCCCTTCCCGAGAGATTCCATGAAATTACTGCGAATCTTGCCGTACTGACAAGGACGTCCAGAGTTGCGCTCCAATTAAATAAATGGAAAATCGCGCTAGTCCGAATTGTTATTCTCAGCTCTAACATTTAGGATGAATTTGCAGTGGAATTCACCATAGAATTCCATTCAATATATTTCTATTCTTATAAATATTATTATTCTTACTAATGGTAACTTCAGAATAGATTATAAAAAGTGATTCTTTGATGAATTTAATCGGTGAAGATCCTTCATTTTTATTAGCATGCTTTGTAATTGTACAGTGTGTTTCAAAAAGGACAATACAACTTTGAAAATTCATACAAATCAATTCAAAAAGGGTACATGCTAGATTTGTTGTTGTTTTAAAGGGAAAGACATCAACTTTTTACTCGCGTATTCGCTAGTGCACAATCGCGCCGCAACAAGCGCTTATGGCAGTTATTAAAAAGTCTGTCTTCAATGGACCCGAGCATGCTAGCAAATTCGGCGACAGCAGTTCAGCGTAAGTTTCGTGCCAAGTATTCAAAAGATCGTCCTAGTAAGTCTAACATTTATGAGTGGCATAATTGCTTTGTGGAAACGGGGAGCCAAGTAAAACATTGGAAAGCATGAGGTCGTCCAAGCACATCTGACGAAAGCGTCGAGCAAGTGAGACAAAGTTTTGTCAACAGCTCTACGAAATCGACCGGGCGTGCATCTCGTGAGCTGCAAGTCCTGCATGCGAAGGTTTGGCGTGCGTTGAGAAAACGTTTGAATTTGATTCTCCTAAGTTGTCAAGTCCTTTTTGAAACACCTTGTATTTTATTTATCGAATATTCTTAAGAATTGAATCCGCGGATCACTATAATTGATGTGCATTTTTCGGTTTTCCGTCATAAAGTTGCTTCAACCAAGCTAAACCACTCGATACTCCGCTCAAGATGCGAAGCTTATTTTACGCGTAGTGCTTCATTTCATGTGTGTTGAAATTTATCAAGTATGACTTTTATAAAGCGGGAATTTAAAAAGGACTGAGGAGATACTCACCAGAGGACTGGGGCCTCGCCGGTGGTGGAGACGAGCGTCGGGGCGTGGCCAAAGCCGAAGCCCTTGGGCCCGAAGCGCTTGCCGTAGCACGCGCGACAGTGGATCTCCCGATCGGGTCCATCGCACGCCAGCATAGAGTCGAGGGGGCGGTGGCACTCGGCGCAGTTGAAGCACTTCTTGTGCCACATCTTGTGTTGTAGTTCATGGGGGAAAAAGAATTTAGAGAGGGATATGAGGTTTTATTTACGGCAAATCTGACTGAGCAGAGCTTAGCAATTTTTTTATTTCTTATTTTGAAAAAAAATCGCTGATTTTTCTTCCGCTCGTATAGTGAGCCATCAAAATTGTAATTCACCGCCTTATATATCTTCGAAATGATGCTAAGGCAGTGCGTTCACGATGCATTTTTGTTTTACGATCGGTTCTTTGAAACGGATTAATTAAGCGAATGTGTGATTTATAAAAAAAATTAGAAGAATGTCTAGTTTGGTTGTCATCATGAGTCAACAGATTTCATTATTATAAGTTCAAGTGGAGTGTGGTAGTAGCACTTTTTCAGGTATGTACTTCGTTTTGAATGCGCTCGGGTTAATTTTTGTACAGGTACCTGTTTTTCCGTTATGTTAAGTTAATTATAATGCTGTTTCTCAGTTGAATTCAAATCAAATTAGCACTACTGATAAGATAATAAAATTTTTTAAACGTTAGGAGAGAATTTGTCGATAAAAAAAGGTATTGATTTTGGCCGTTATCCAATTACGTCACCACGTATAAAATGCAATGTTGGGCGAGAACGAAAGCCGTTTTGCAAGGCCATAGAAGTGATACGTACCGTTCCCTTGGCTAGCTGTTGCTCGGCGGCGTAGACCATGCCTCCACAGCGAGGGCAGCCCTCGCCAGCAGGTGCCTTGATGGCGGTGGTGTCTGGGTTGTAGAACGGCCTCGATGCCGATATCTCCTCTTCCCTGCGGAAAGAAAGGAAGTACTCTGGATTAGCAGTTTGCCACGTGTTCTTTAGTGCTGGTCACAAATATTGTGATAAAGGACTCTCCCTTCGAATTGTACTGGTGTCATCACCCACCGCGCATTTAAATAGATTTACAAAACTTTTCACTCGCGTCTGAACGCCCAGATCGGATTAAATAAATTTTAAACAATCAGAAAAGGGTAAAACCTTCGGAGCTTACAAGAGACAACTTTCGCGACAGAAATTCCTGAGTGTGTGTTCTCATAGATGTGGTGCCTTTTGGTGGGATCAGATTCAGAAAAAATGTTAATTCTGTGTATATTACTGAAAAACAAAGACAATGTCTACGAGATGAACTTATGATGCGTAAGTATTATAGTGTAAAGATACACTAAAGAAAAAGCTATGGAATTGTAATCAAATTGAAGAAACTAAAACAAAAATATGGATTGAAAATACTACTATCCCTTATGATATTTTTGTGGCTCAATTGCCAGATTTTCACATGCTTTAGGAAGGTATATATGCTGTTAATCTCTTCGATTTCTTTTTGGCGAACCGTTGTAATTTTTTTAATCATAAGGTAGCAGCAAATTCGGGGATCGATTTCTGGTTTAGGGGTTAGAATCCCAGGAAAAGAATTATTACATGTACTCCGTGGAACTTTTCGCTCGTTATGTATTGTTTTCGCTGAATAGAGACTTACGTCAAGCCATCTGTCTGCAGGAATCCGGAACCGCAGGCGAATCCGTAGCCGTGTGGGCCCCACTTCTTTCCGTAGCAGGTCTTGCAGTACACGTCCTTATCCGGGCCATCGCAGGCAATGATGGAGTCCAGAACCTTGCGACAGTCTTTGCACTTGAAGCACTTGCGATGCCAGGTCTGCGGGTGGAAATCAAAGTCATGAATATAGCATATTTATTTCAAAGCGTATGAAACTCTTTCTCACCTTGCAATTACGAAGTGTTCCTTCGTGGAGGGTTTGAAAATACGTTGGTAATGGGTTACAAATGTCTTTAAAGTCGTTAGGGAATGGTTGGCTTATGGTCTTGAAACATAATGTATTTGGTTGCTTCTTAATACTTTTGCGAAGGGAAATGGTTCATTTTTGAGCCCATTGCGAATGTGTAACATCATAATAATTTAAGATAAAGCCATTTTTACCGTTGCGTCACTCGTTTTTAACCTAAGCTCTCATGTTAAAATTTTTTAGGGGTCTTAGTCATTTATGTATATTTAGCTGTCTTGCGGTTGATTCTTTTAACTTAAAAAAATATTGAATCAACAATTTTATGTTAAAAATTTGAATTGCTCGCTAATACTGAAAATGGTGTACTCACTTTTCTCTGAGAATTTCATAACAGCATAAGTTTAAGCATTTAATGATTCGTGAATAACGACCGATCGAGCTGTATTGATGCGTCATATTAAAGACAAGCATTCGACTAGTTTGGAGGATTTCTTGCCTTTTTAAAAAGTGTTAAGGACGATTAAGTCCTTTAGATATGTACTTACGCTGCCTTTGGCGAGGACCTGCTCGGCTGCGTAGACCATGCCTCCACACCTGGGGCAACCCTGGCCCTTTGGCGCCTGGATAATGGCCGTGTCGATAACCGTCGTCTTGGGCGCGTGCGACTCGCTGCAAGAAGGATACGAAAAGTTCAGAGGAGAGTGCGACGCGACGCCGTCGTAGAGCGTCGTCGCGTCGCGCGGCGACATGACGGCAGAGACATGCGCACACAGGATATGGGCGTGGGGCGGCGCATAATGCCCCGTTCACGTCACCATAGTTCGTTTTCTTACAAATCAAGCATGCATTCACACTGCTAACAACTGTGCTGCCCCCCAAGGTCTGAAATGCATGATACTTGATTGAATAATGGGAAGCAGCACGTTTCATATTGATGTCAGTGGCCCTGGAATGATTTGAATGCATTTATATCTATGAAATTCTATGGAAAGTGATTTTGTTGTGGATCTTTGTCTCAAATAAGTGCTTCGGTAAGTTTGAGCGTTTATCTTTTCTTTCCATATCCGGTTGCACAGTGCCATATCATATTGAAGTCTGAACTAAGTAGAAATGTACTTTAAGGTCACATTTATAGACCAGGCTCTCCAGAAATGCATACTACTTCAACTGCGATCACACCGATGAAAGAAATGATGATACTTTTATGAACGTGACATGTCGAGAGTTGGAATTTTTTCGATTGTAAGGTAAAAATATTCTCCTTCGGCTACGTTCGGCTAGTGATGCTTGGACTCATTTCCCTCCTCAGAGTATTATCCCTCTTGTGGTAAGGAGTTCCATGCTCTGCTCCTTTTTATTACACTGTATTTCCTGGTGACAAGTGGCTAGTAGGGCACTTTTGTCTCCTGCCTGCTCAGAAATATGTATTTACTTTTTTTAAACCCGTTCAATTGCATAATCTAACGTCCAAAACGTTTGTTTCGATGAGTAAACTTGCTTTTAAATTTTTTTTTAGCATATAATACCAAGTCCTTTGAATCCTTCAGCACGTAGCTTGTGCCATTTTAATTTTTAGCTGTTAATGAAAAAGTATCGTACCCTGTTACGTGAAGTTGTGGATATCATTCTGGTATTTTAGTGTCCAGAAGAATAAGTTCACACTGAAAAGTTTTTCGGCATTTAGTGAGCATCAAGTGTGGAATTGATATTGCAATAGCCTTGAGACGACGTTTGCGTGACATCATAATGCTATTGTAGTGATGCTCATCCTTTTTCTGGGCATACAATCAAATGGGCTCGCTAAAAATGTAAAATGTTCATATTTTGGTGATATGAATTGCTGAGAAATGAACTTTGAGGTCACATTTACGGACCAATTCAATAGTTGACCATGCAAACAGATTATAGTCATTATCTGGTACAAAAATGGACAGCCACAAAAAAAACATAAAACGATATCAACTCTAGCATTGAAAACAACAAAAACGAGCAATACTGATTGAGGGATGAAAAAAAAATCCGAAAAAAGATCCCAAGGGCAATACGATACGAGACAATGTGACAAGACTGGCAAAGTTTGTCGTCCTAGTAGACGAACGATAAACACGCACGGTGTACATGACATGACGTCACACGGCCCGCGTTCGCCGGCCGGTTTGGTTGAATGGGACGTGTCTGTCTGTGCATGCAATCATTGAAAAGAGACAGACATTCAAATTGACATCATAGCACTCTCTCCAAGCAGACTACCTACGCCTTCGGATCTGACGTCAGGGTTCCCTGCCCGGCACCGAAGCCATAACCTTTGGGTCCAAACAAATTTCCATAGCAACCTTCAGGGATAAAAGAACAAAAATATTAATTGGTTAAATCGGGAAGAGACAAAATATTTTCTTGGAGAAATTTAGAACATATTTTTATCGCTGTGCTCTTCGTGCGCCGTAGCTTTTTGGGGGGGGGGGGGTGGTGAGGTGAGGGGCGTTTTTTTTAAGAAGGCGCAAAGGCGAAAGAGAAGACCCTTGAGGGACTCCGTCGCGTTGCGCTCTCTTAAGCTTGTGTAACCACCCAAAAACTTGTCTCTTCCCTTTGATTGAAGCATGTTAAGAAGCGGTTATTAAGAAGTGTTTGCATTGCGAAGATACGCACCCGTTGGCTAGGCCTCCGTCGCTCTGCAGTGCACCTCCGCCTTGGCCGTAGCCGTACCCTTTGGGCCCGAAGTTCTTCCCGTAGCAGACTGTGGGAACAATGCATGCAGTGTGAAAGAGACTTCATTGTCGCTGCCCCTTGCTTCGAAACATCTCTGCAGCTGTTGGCCTCGCTAAAACAGCTGTCCTTAACACTTATATTTGAAATCGCTTATCATTTCAAGAAATTAGCACCGAAAGAACAGTAAAAAAACCTTTTTGGAGCTCATACATCATTACTCAAAGGTTTCAGTTCGCGTAAGTTTTTGTTGTTCATTGGGCGTATTCAGCCGTACTGAACGACCATCTCTGATCATTGAGCAAGTGAACTACGTGACGTCATGGAACTGAGTGTCGTGACGCCATGTCACTGATCAGTCGACGGTTTAGTCGGTAAGGGAAATCACTCTTGATCATTATGGAGTAGAAAGGAGGAAAACAAACGGGAGTCGAGCTGCGTACCGTTGAATTTGGTGCGCTCTTACCGTGAGATTGTGGCATCATGATCACTGAGCAAAGTGCGGCTGAATGCGTCCCATGATTGAGATAGTATTAACGGAGGCAGTACTTCTCCGCAATGTCAATGTATATAAAACACAAAGCATATCGCCCTCCAGTGGCATGACCCTTATATGGCCTGACGACTAAAATGGCTCTCAGAAAAAAAGTGAGAAACCCTCTTGAAAACTACAGTGGAAATACGCACCACAAAATGCGTGATTGAATGAATTAATTTGATATTATTCGGTCATCCACTAGTTTTTGGCTATTTACATGTCATAATCATTAGATGATGCTTCAAAAATTAATCGACAGTGAACAAGGTAAACTTCATCACCAAAGAAATTAGTTTGGGTGTAATTCCAAAATAATGTCACATCCAAAAGTACATTTTATTTTAAACAACTCATATTTAACTCTTAAGTTTATGAAAATGCCTTTTTAATCAAGGAACAGGAAAATTTTTCAATTAGTGTTATATGTAAGTCTAAAAAACGCTAAAGAGACATGCAAGAGATTTTTGTTAATGGTAACAGACAGTTGAAATGCGCGAGGCGAGGTAAGGGAAAGGAGGCAACATTGAGAAAACCCAGAAACTTGTAACAGACTCAGGGACAAAGAAGCAGGCGGGTGGTGCCAGAACGATGCTAGAAGCGCTGATACTCTCCAATGGTCGAGGTTCTCTCCGAATCTGCATCATCAAATCGGCAGCCAACTGATATCCGTTTCTCTGGGTGTGTAATCTGGCATAAAGCGCGGGTGAAGTGGGCAAGGTACTGATAGTAGAGAGCTTGACTAGTCGAAAGCGGAAATAATAATAAGCTTAGGGCAATCTATAAAGCTTAGTGTTATGGTTGTGCTTCTAATACATGTAATTCGTGCTGCAATTCATTGCTGTCCGTAGACGCGAATTTAAATGGAGACATCCTAGGAAGCATAGTGTTATGGCTAGTACTGCTAGTATATATCATTTTTGCTGCACTCTTTACCACAGTTTGTGCACGAGAATTAGCTTTAGGCATCCTAGAAAGCATTTTATTTAAGCTGTGCTGCTAAAAATATAATGCGTAAAACTATTTTTTATCAGTAACTGTGAACGGCGTTAGACTTCTGATAGTGCTCAAATGGCCAGGCGATAAAGCAGAAACAATGAGATTGCTAGAAGCGTTGTACGAAAGCATGTCATTCTTGCTCCCCTGGAAACTGACCTTTGCAGTAAATTTCCTTATCTGGGCCTTCGCAGCAATTGACGGAGTCCAGTCGTTTGTTGCACTCATTGCACTTGAAGCAGTTACTGTGCCATCCCTGCGTCAGCAGCGAGAAGAGAGGTAGGAATGTATCACTAAGCAATGTTCGAGCAAAAGGTTTCCGTGGAGGGAGTCTAGAATTAGGCTCGCTTTAGGGCTTGCTTCTTTGTTTATAATTTAATGGACGACGATTTAGAGAGCGTTCCTGCAAACTTCCTCAGATCGAAATGATCGTTGACGAAGTTTTGTAAACCTACTTAATATGTTGTAGGCACAGAAGGGGCTTAATATATTTTAGTTAGAATTGTCAGTCCAGTTTGGTAAGCTTTTTGAAGACACTTCTAATTGGCTACCAACGTGTAGCTCTCCTCTATCTGTTTCTTTGTGACGACAGTATCTCCGGTATTCCGCCGGTTGGAATACCGGAGAAACTGTCGTCACAAAGAAAATCCACGCGGTGAAACCCAGAAACATGGAGACATCAATGTAAGGCTATACATGAACATATAAAGGCTGACTATAACCACAAGCACTTCGGCTTCGATAGGCAAGCTGGAACGCTTGCGGAAAAGTCGCCACTTAGCTGACTTATGCGGAAGCATGCCCGAAGGCAGGCTAAATCTTCATGTATTACGAGGAGCCGCCGCGCCGCCAGCACGTGTCTTCAACCTGTCCGACGGCGCATGCGCGAACGTTCTTTGTATCTTTTTCTTTCCCATCGCCACCAGCACCACGGGACTCGGTCACAAACACACTCTCTGTCACACAATTACACACAAATACGTACAAAAACGGAATGATGCTTTTGGGCTTGAGTAATTGATTACCTCTGCAATATATTTCGCCGTCTGGGGCGTCGCACGCGAGCGTCGAGTCGAGACAGCGGGTGCAGACGCGACATTTGTAGCATCCCTTGTGCCAGGCCTGTCCACAGGTGCCAAAATACATTCACAGGATGCAGTTTAGAGTTAAAAAGGGGAAGGCGTCAGTGCAGAGCTCGTAATAAATAGAGCTCTCATTAAATGTATCAATTTATCATCTCTGTTAATAATTTTAACTGACGATTCACACACGTCTTTGTTATTGATTTGGAAATATTTTCAACTGCTGTTTCTGTCATTCGGTAGTAGGAATGTCAGACAATGAATTCGCTAGTTCGTGACAGTGGATTGAAATGAGATGAAAAAGGTCATTGACGTACAAAATATGAAAAGCAGAGACAGTTTTCTTTTTGCGTGGATTCGTGCTAAAGTGATGAAAACTCCTTCTGTTGATTATCAAGAAAAATGGTGACTTCAAATTGAATATCCTGCAAGTACGCATTTTTGTTTTGATACCTATGAAAGTATTTTACGAAGAACAAACTGTCGTTTGGTATCGTTTGGTATCCATCCACGGCTTTGCGAAGACTTTACAGTGTTGTGCTCTTAGTAACGCGTTTAAATACTCATCCATGATATTAATGCTACTTTGCAAAAATAATTAGGTTGAAAGTCGAATTTAGACCTTTTCCTTTTGCGAGTAAAATCCTGCACGACAAAAGGCAATTTTTGAATTTAGAAAGCATTTAAAAGTTTAATTACTCATATTGTGCCTTTCATTGTGAATCCTTTAAATAAGCTGGCTGGTTTGAATCAACATGGACTGTTCCCGTAACGATTCCCAATTTTCTTAGTTAAACTGAGGGAGATTATTAGCTCAGGCATCATTTAATATCATGAAATAACTCCCGATGGCTAGGGACAATTTCCGTTGTGTTAAATGCCTGGCTTACTTCGGCCTTAACCGTAACACTGATAGACTTAGAGGTAAGAAGTAGCCTTTCTTGAACGTTCAGATGGAAACAGCCGAGATCCTCTATCAAGCCCAGCTATCAAGTTATCAATTTTTAAAGCATATACACAGCAGTTTTCGGATCTTTTATTGAAAATTCACATTTCCCTATCCGCCAATAGTCTTATGTTATGCTGTCTATACTAATTCACTTATGACTCGAAAATTTTAAAGATTTTAAAGCCGCGTGGTACCTCAATAAAAAAATATATGATCTTATTATTTGCATTTATAGTCATCACTATGTGCTTCGTGTGTGATACATTTTTGAAAAAAAGTGGATCTAGTGACATCAGTTGTAATGATGTAAAGCTGAACTGTAAAAATTTATTCACGTGTTAAATGAGAGACTACCTTCCAAGAAAAGAAAAATGTCCGTTTCAGAAGGGCATTATGTAAAGTCCCACTACTTTTTACAATAATCACAAAATGAAAATTAAGATTCTGTGTAATAAGGAAGCTCATTTGCTTATTTATGATGCATAGATTGCATTTTTTCATTGATGCATGGAAAATTATGAATACGGGAACTTAAGAGGTAAGAATTTTCCATTTTTGCTGCCTTTAAAGTTACTCCAGATTACCCTAATTCGTGAATTTTCTAGTGCTATCGATAGATATTTGCTTCACCATTTAAGGTGTGTCTTTGAAATTGTGATAACTTACCCTGCCCCGGGCAAGCATCTGCTCTGCCGCATACACGAAACCGCCGCACCGGGGACAGCCTTCGCCCTCAGGGGCCTTGGCTATTGCCCTCGGCTCCAGTGCGGCCCGCCTGCAAAGAGAAAAAGGATGAGATTCTGCGAGGGGGGAGTGAGGTCTTTAGAAATTGGGTTAATCTCCTTGATGAGGACAACACTACGGCATTAATGAGTCACATTGCTCACTCGCCTGAAAGGCATTTTCCATTCCAGAGCTAAAAGCGTTATGATCGGCAGCGCATACAGGGCATAATGGGAGCATTCAATCTTTTTTTTACGTTTTACTCAATGGAAATTTTCATCCACCTATTAGTATGAAGCATTTTTAAGCAGTTACCTCCTTCATTTCACTGCGAGTTACATTGTTACATTCTCTCTTTGTTACTTATTCGGCAACTGAAGTTCCAGAGGTGAAATTAGCATTTGAGATTTACTTGAGAAATATATATGGAGTGGAATGGAAGTACTAAGCAAGGCACTAAAAAACGGAAGCATTAGTCGTTCCTAGTAAAGCGACTGCAGCGAAGCGGTGTGACGCAACAAAGCAATGGGAATGGCGGCAAGGCCGCGCGGCCCGGCTTCACTCCTCGGTTTCTCCAGCTGTGCTCGACGCCAGACTCAACTGTGGGGCAGCAGGGTACTGACCAGAGTCTGAGTGTCTACTGGAGAAACATTTTTTTAACAATCTACGTGAATGTGAATGCGCGGATTGAATCGGAAGGAGGAGGAGACCATCCCCACGGCCCCTCTCTCGCCTTCCTCTTTTGGTTCGCGGACCGCGCCGCGAGGGGGCAGGGTGGTCGGCACTGTGGCTTGACTGCCGTCCTGTCTTTGGCACCTCCTGCGGCCGTAGGTCCGACCACCACCCGCCCCTCTCCGCTGGCGCTGGTGTCGTGTGGGCGGGGACGGACACAAGACTAGAACACACTCACAATGATATATAGAGAGAAAGAGAGCACAGAAAGACAGAGTCGGAAGAAGTAGTAGGTTGACGGATCCTGAAGACCAGGATGTTTGTTTTTGAGGGCCCTTTCCTATTTCCCATCACTTTTTCACACATATATCACATGCGAACGGTTTTTTATTACATTTTTAGTGCGTTAATGGTTACTGCTCAGAAAGTTTGGGCGTTATGATTGCTGCATTGTTAGATGTGTTCAACCTTCAACTGCAAAGTACACGGGAATGCGCGTTCATTTGTTGAAAACCTTGCGCGTCTAGCCAAATTTCTCTGACTGAACAAAAGATCTCAGGCTTTCCCAGAGGATAATTTCGATGAATTCTTTCTGAGTTTCCCACTGGGTTGGTCTGCATGACCTAAGCCTCCCCAGGAAACCAAGGAAGGATTATTCCGGCTGGAAACCGGATAAGATTTCATATTATGCTTAGCTGGCAACTATGACTGAATTTATGATGCAATTTCCTCTATAAATATTCAATTGAATATCACTTGTAAGTACAATAGGTGTTGTAAATAGCTTTGTAAACGCGTACATCTGGCTTTCCACCCGATGGACAGGCGAAACAATGCGCTGAGGAACTCGTTAAACTTTGCAGTTTCCGGTGTAAGCGTCATTTCCGGCAATTCCAGAGAAATTCTGCCTCCAAATGACCAGTACATGTTTGGAGATGGGATCTACTAGCGTTTAATTGGGGTTTCGAGTTAGGCGCTATAGAGTGCTGCCATCTAGCATTGCGAATAATAAAACTGAAGCGTGTTCATGGCTGCTGTGGAGGTCGCGCTTCATGCAAGAGAAAAATCAACAGCGGAGAAAGAAGAACTGGCTGATAGAATTCAGAAATGGCTCACCCGTCGCTTCCTCACTCACTCATCTACCTCTCGACGTCGTCTTGTCCGCTTGAATACCTACTTGTGAGAGTGTGTGCCTGCAAGGCCTTTTCTTTGGCCTCCACTCCTCATGCGGCTCCTCGCGGAAAAAGCACCAATGCCATCTATCGGCACGATCGGATGGTAAACCAAATGTAGTCAACACTAAGCCCCCCTCCTTCCTCTCCCATCTAGCTTTGTACCTTGTAGCTTTGTTTTGAGAAATCCCCTCTCTATTTGATCTATCATTATAATTAACACTTGTTACAATAATTGGGAATTTTAAAAAAATTGGCAGTAAAAATGAAAGTGCAACAAAATGAAAATAAAATTTGGATAGGTAATCTATGGTATTTTTGTGTAGAGAGTGAAAATCATCCAAGTGCACAGATTGAATTAAAAAATATTGGAGCTCCCAAACAGCTTTCAGAGAGAAAAATCCTTGTTTCAGCTGTAGATATCCATCATAAATCATCGTTATGTTTCATCGTGAATGTGCCTCTTGGGGCAAAAATAGAAAACTTGATTTGTTCTCTCTACAAATGAATTGGCTGCCTTGAGTAGGGATTTCCTCGGATATTAGAATCCGTTTCTCGTAATATTTCCTTGGATTGCAAGTTTTAACTTTCACTTTCCTTCATTGGCAATGAAAACTATTTGTGGAGGAGAAAACACTGAGAATCTCGCCATATCACTGGCAACATGTCTACTGCGGAGGGGGGCCGATGATTTTCCTTTCAGTGCCCTAATGCCTTTCATGGATTGGATGATATGCTCCTTTGATTTTGGAATGTAGTGAAGCAACGGCATTCTGAACTCTTTAGTTTTATTTCAATTACACACAAAAGACCACTTAGGATCCAAAAAAATATAAATATGTATTTGAGCTTTGAGTCCTCATTGGAAACTTATGTTTTTTGGTATTACAGTGGATTTGCATGGGATGTTTGAAATGACAGGATGCGACAACAAACAGGCAGACAGGAACGATGGGAACTACTGATTTCGTACGAGGTGGGCCATGGAGAGGCTCCCGGCGACGGAGGTCGTTTTCAGTCAACCGATGGTCTGCGTGGAGTTCAGTTAGCCCCCGTTTCGGCCTGAGGGCGCTAGTTGCTGCAGTGGAGTGAAAGAGACGAAGAAGGCGTGTCACAGGCTAGCTTATAAATCAATATATAAATACATAGATACACTTAAAAATGTATGCTCAGTCCTCTCATTATATGTAATCCCTTTTTTGAACTTGATCCGTACTTTGGTGTAGCCTTAGATACAAGATCTCTCTTTGGCTTGGATACTCGATAGCTTTTGAAGTGCGCAGTACTTGGACGATAATTGATCCCTTTTCTCAATGTCAGTTGGAGTTTTCATTTCATGACTTTTCTTTAGAGTAAATTCCGTCATCTTGCAGGAAGAAGAGGTGACGTTAGCACGCTAACGCAACACCGATTACGGAAATCCATCTTAACGTATATCCTTAATGACTCGCCCGAGTGTATAGAATGATTACAATCACATTATTGGGCCACCAAAACGGAAAATGTTCCGATATTAGTGAAAGTTTGGATCCCAACTGGTAAAAAAAATGGACATTGCTGACGCTTTTCTCTTAAAAAGCTTGTGTCAATCTAATCAGTCCGTAATCGATAGGAAATGTACCTATCATCTAACCGTTTTAGTCACACATTTGTATCGTTTTAACGTTACCAATTGTGCATTCCAGTCGTCCAAATTGCTCTTGAAATCATAACTTATAATTATCTAATTTTAAGTCCTGCGCTAGTGAATTTAGAACGTGAATGACAAAGATTGATTGTACTACACCTTGAAGCGGTGGCATCGTCTATAACACTTCATTCTAGCTGAATTCTGTACTATTCATTTAAGCCTTTCTCAATGCCTTATACACGTATGCTAGTGATAGTATTTGATGCTCGATTAATTAAAATGCTTGCTTGTTATCGGGTTTCGTATTCATCCTATACCCTTTCAAAAATTATCTGATCGAGGCATAAGATTTTTTTTTTCATTTTCTGCAATGATTGAGTAGAATATGGGACGGATGAATTCTTATCTAGGATTGCAATTTTATATCTTTAATTATGTTATTTAAAGTAGGGATTGGCGATTAATCACAATTATCTAAAAGAAGCAAGGCTTAATTTCTGCAACCAGCTTTTTAATGTGCCCGGAGGGATTTGCATACATACAGCAATGTCATTTGCGTACGTACAGCATAGTTGCTTGGGAGGCTACTATTTTTCTGACGGAAACGTTCATAAAATCAAGCACATTTATGGTGAGAAATGAGTTCGCTATTTGGCGTGAAGTTTCCAGTACATATTAAGTCAATTTACCAACGTTTTGCTGCTACACATATTAATGTACATACATTTTTTGCGCCGTCAATATCCCCGAGGAACATTAATAAAACTACTGAACATATTGTGAAACATGTGGTTACTGAATGGGAAAGGTTTAGCTGTTAGGCACATTGAAGATTCGTCGTTAGGAGGTGTGGGGTTGTTAGCAGTGGGGTGGTTTCGCTGTGGATTCTGGAAGGATGCTCGTGAGGCGGATGGGGAAAAAGAAACAGTGGAAACAAGAAAGCGCCCTCAAAGTCGTTTTCACATACATTTGCATTTCGTTTTACACTTGTTTCTGACAGCTCGTCACCGTGCAGCCACTCGCACACGTAATTATAACGTGAGAGATGCGATCGAATTGGAAAAAATGGCAGCAGTACGAGCCCCAAGATGGAGGACGAGCCGAGAGCAGCGCTCCTCGCGGCTGGCCGGCGAAGTTGAATGTGCGAACGAGAGGTTTTCGTGTGTTTTTTTTTCTTTTTTGGGTGGGGGGTGTGCGTGTTGCGCTGTTGTACTTACGAGGAGGCCTCAGTGTTGCCCAGGTGTTCGCCCTTGTCCATGCTGAGGCAGCCAGCACCTCCGCCGAAGCCGTATCCCTTGGGTCCGTACTTGCGGGCGTGGCAGTTCTTGCAGAACAGCTCACCCTCGTGCTCCGTGCAGTTGGTGGAGTCGAGCATCTTGTTGCACAGACCTGTCGGCAACAGCGCGATTAGACATGCATCCTGTCCCTACCGGTACGCTTAAGGGGACTACCTAGAGAAAGCCCCATCCGACAAGTAGATATTTATTCGCAACATTGGGCGCATCTCGGCAGTAAAGCAGTAAATTTGGCGAATCTGTTTCCAAAACATGCCCTCAGCCCGGCTTTGAGTGCAGAGTGGTCCTCTTATTTCTTAAATTTAATCTTTGCAATCGGGTGGCTAAAAGTGAAGGGTGGCTGAAAATCAAGGAGCGTCGAACACTCGTAGGGCTGGAAACAGGGTGGAAAATTTGGAAGTACCGTGTTCCATCCTTTATCCACAACATCATGGCTCTGCTCAGCGATATCCACACGTGGAACACGCGAAATGGGGGAAACAAATTTCTGGTCCCAATCCATAGGTCCTCGCGTATGGCGGGATCATTTATATGCACCTTTGCCCGCTCATTAAACGCCCTGTCGGATGACCAGAGACGCGACTGGTCAAGAACGAGGTGATCCGACAGCTGGCAAAAAGTACAACGTGGCCTTGCTACATTATAATATAAATTTATCTACCATGTTATTAATTTTTACTTATTTATGTATTCCTTTATTTCCGTAGGTATTGATAACCTTGTGAAGAGACCCCTGGTCCAGACGAAGAGGGGGCCGGATTGTGGCCTCATCTGGGCCAGGTAAAAGAAATAAATCAAATTAATCGGTGGATCGCGTTGGTGTGGTGGCTAGTGTGTTGGCTTCCCACCCCGTGGGCTCGGGTTCAAATCCCGGCGGTGGCAGAGAATTTACAGAGATTGCCCGATACCTGCTTGGATGTTGTGTGGAGGGCTTTTCAAGCGCGACACTCCGTCCGTTGGAGGGGACGTTAAGTCGTGGTCACTTCCTCTGGGCGTCTTTGGTTGAGAGCAAGCTAATTCCGACTCCGGGTTTCTCTCCACCCTTCCTTCCATGCCCTTCAATCATGGCACGAATGTCCTCAGCTGTGGCTCTCCTCCTCTAATTACCGTACCAATCTTTGCAGTCGCGAGGGATAGCACTAAAATTTTATGAAGTATATTGTTCAGATCATCAAGGAACATGAACTCAAGTGAGTAACCTTTACTATAGCAATTTTCTTCGTGATAGTCGGAACGCTGTCCACATCGGCACCGCGAGTTGTGACTTCTCTTGACAGATTTGAGTTCGCGGTGGGTCTAGAGGCAGAATGGAAAATCCTCTACTGCAATATTAATGGGTTTGCCAAAGCAAAAGCTCGACTCAGGGTACAGAGAATTGAGAGCGTTTTTCGGTATGGCATTTGAAGGAGGTGGCCAATAGCTTAGTTTTTTGCTTAGTTTTTTTAGCGTAGGGTAGGCAGGTGAGAAAAGTGCGTCGGTATTACCCTTCCCTTAACAAAAAGCGTTAATAGGACCGCGGATGGCAGTCATATCTGACGGACGGTTTGTTTTGCTTGATGTGCACACAGCAGGAATCTGAAAACATGTGAAAAACTTGAAAAACAGATAAAATTTCCGTTTCTGCGCGTGAGACCGTGATTGAAACGGAAGAATCCGGAATCCGTCGATAGGCGTTTGTTATCATGTTTTTCGTTTCGATTGAATGTTTTGTGTCCATTGAATTCATTACTCTCGAATCAAGTTGATATTTTTTAGAGATCATTTACTAGTGTTTAATTTACTACCTTTTCCATTCTTCAGAGAAATATAGAAGTTGGATATTTCAATGCTGGCCTCAGTTTTTAGTTACTCTACCGCCATCTTGATCGCTCTTGTTTATATTCAAGCGAAGGTATTCAAAAAATTAAGAGCAAGTGAGGAGTCTATCAGAGGCGGCGAAAATTTTTATCACACTCTGGACGTCCTAGAACAGTTACTGTGTCAGAAATTTGAAATGTATGCCCACTTGATCGTCGGGTAATATTCTGACCCCATGATTCTTGTTTTTCGTCCCCTGTAGGTGTGAACATTTTTTCGTTTGTTTTGGCTATCCAGCTTGCATTAGGACGCCATAAATGCTCTACGATCGCAACGGTGGCGTGTTGTGGCTAGCCAAGACTCAAACAACGTTTTAGTGGGCATATTTAATTGATTCTTATAAGCAAAAATACAGATGAGAAAAAGGTGCATTTGTACGTTCCACAGATCTTTTGTATCTTTCTTACGTATTGACACTAACTTATCTTTACCAAGATAGTGTTTGTATAGGGAATATGTGGATCATTTTATGAACGCGAGAACGCATTACCCTCGAACTTGTGTTAAATACTTAGTTTTTGAGGATTTTATATAAATGATAGCATTTACATGGCCCTATTATTTCTACAATTCCTAAAATATGGAACAATAATTAGAGCCAACATTATTCAAACATTGCGATAACATTCTCCCAATCAGAAATATTTTTTCGCTAAAATTTAGAGGCTGTAAGAAAAATCGTCATCGTTTATAAGAATTTCACCGTTGTTTTCCATGAGTGATTCGGTCAACGATGGAAACGATTGAAAACTACAAACTGGGAGGAATATAGGCGTAACTGTAAAAATATAGACCTATACAACCCATGTTCTGGATACTTATCGAGGTTACACAAAATTCCGTTCTGTGTACTCACCGCACTTGAAGCAGCCTTTGTGCCACTTGAGACCACCAGCGACGCGTTCTTCCGCCGCATACACGGACTTCTGGCACTTAGGGCACTTGGGGTGTTCCACTGGCTTGAAAGGCATGGCTGCGGATGCTGCTTCGCTTCACCTGGAAAGACAGAAGAGGAAACTGTAAAGCGGTGTTCAGAACAAAATATTATCGGCATTAAATCATCAATTAGACTCTGATGGAGCATATTAACTTCGTCAAAATCAATATTGTCATTGAATTAATAGTAGCGGGCGTAACTTGGTGGAAATCCATTATCGACGTGAATGTAAGAGAGTAGACCTATCCAACCCTTGTGCACGAGACTTGTCGCACTACTGTTACACGAAATTGACAATGTTACGCTTTGATTTTTACGTTTCGATTTGATAATTTTTTGCGTGGTCGGTCTCAATAAATTACAATGTGGAAATAGCAAAGTTATTATTCATTCTATTCCTACAGTATTCTCATTGGTTGTGGGATATGAAATAAAAAAACTTTGTTAGGATCACTATTACTAGAAAATTCTAAGCTCATGATCTAGCTAAGATCATGAGCTTAGAATTTTCTAATAATGAAGCTAAGATCAGTGTAATTGAGAGCCTAAGAACCAAGCTATAAACATTCCTAATTATGCTAACTGATAGTAATAGATTAAGTTATGGATGTGAAAGCAATTTCAGAGTGAAAAAACCTTGGTCATTCCACATGAAATCAACCCCAAAAATGAGGTTTTATAGTGCTAATGAGGCTAATTTTAGTGAATCTAACAAAGTTTATAATTTCATTTCCCATAATAGAATAATTTCACACAATTAAGCCTAAAATCATCAATAATATTCTCATTGGTTATCGAAGTTCTGCTAGTTATTTACTTTTTTTGCATTACTGATATAGAGCGTTGCTTCAGCTTACTTTGATGTAATTCTAAGGTATTTTAAATTAAATCTTACTGCCGATTTTCTACCGATACTCTAATTTTCTTTTGAATTGTTGTCAGAACTGATGTTACTAGCACAAGCTATTGAAACTGGTCTTGTGATGGAAATGTAAGTATTTGTGGAGAATTGGCACCAAGATTTAATTCGCAATTACTTTGTTCCCTCTAAAGATCGTACTCCAAAACTCGCGCCCGTTGTCCTCTACGAGTTAATGTGTAGCCAGAGTTTATGAGGTGCGGGTGTTGACCTACCACGCGGCGCCACTGCTCCGTTTCCTTGCAAATGCAGTGCAGTGCACGCACCGTTGGGTACGCATTCGGGCGACTTTATTGTGGCAGGAAACATCTCAAACACCCTTTAAATGGGGGAAAATGAAGCGCGCAGAGATAATTTTACGAGAGGTAATTGTTACGCTGATTATGCGTGACGCCGCGTTGCGGAGAAGAGTGGATCTAAGAATTACGAAATCGAATCTCCGTGCTAATTTGAAAATTGACGAGAGAAAAAAATCTTAATTTCAGTAAAGACTCTTCGATTTGACTTGTGACGCTGTAATTATTTAGTCAACTATCATCGTTTAACCAGTTGGAGAACCAACCGCAGCCGTCTCCAAGGACAGCAACTCGTATCATTTGCATTTATGTCCGCGCATAAAGATACTGAAATGCACTGTCGGAGCTGTATTTTTATAATGATTATTTAACTCATTTTCAGCAGTTGACGAAAAGGGAGATTTGGTTCTCAGGAATTTGATATTTTGTATTGGTATGTACTTTGCTTGTAAAAAGATAACGTTTTTTATAATGATCGGATGGGGAAAATGTATATTTAAAAGAAAAACAAATGAAATATGTAAAAATAATGGAGCCGTTTCCTTTCGAAAGGAAATTTTTCCCCAGGCAGTGTGCTTTCTTGGTTAAGGGACAAATTAGTATTATTCTAGAACATTATTAATGCATTTATGCGTGTTACGCACAAATATACAATGAATTAAAATACGTCAATTATATTTTGTGAATTGAAATACATGGGCGAAATAAATACATGTATAGAAAATATCCGAAATAAAAGATCAACCATTGGAAGTTCGAAATAAACTCTACCGAGGGTTTTTTTTTGTTCACCGATGTATCCAACGGCCATTCAGTATTTGTAGAAAAATTGGTATATTTTATGATCCACTCTTAATGTTATAATAATAATTATATAATGTTTTATTTAATGTATAAATAACATCCGTTAAGCTTGGATGGATTAAAACATCTCATAAACTGCGAGAATAAGAAAAGGAATTACCACAAGTTTAATCAAATCAAACGAGTGATGGATAAATATTATATCTTTGGAGGGGGATAGATCAATCTAAGGCTATATTAAGTAACTTCGCTAGAACATCAGATTACCCGCTCACATTTCATATTTTAAATAAATTTGACCACAAAAAAAGTTAAGTTCGATATTATCAGTGGATTGGTACGAAGAACTACGATAGCTATAAGCGACGGAAGCTAGTAGAAAGCTTAAAAGAAAATTCTTATTTTCATTAATCCACCTATTCCATATCCTTATTTCGTAGCCTATCTCTGTTAAGTGAAGGCGAGAGCAATATTCTTGAGTGAGAGCTAAGAATTTTTTTTGAGGAACTGTGTCCGTGCCAGGCCTGCGCCGGCCGCGCCTCTGCCGGGAATAGATCTAACTAGAAGAAGGCGAAGGTGGTGTCGCATCCAATTATAGCCGGAATAAGTTGTCGCTCCTCTCCCCACGCTCCTTCACGTCTCTATCCGGGCGGCGGCCGTGCTATCTCATCCGAGTTCCTCCTCTTCAGTGTTGATAGACAAGAAGAGGCAAGCTTCTTTGGTTGCAGCTTAAGGAGGTAGGTTCACGGCTGCTTGATCCAAAAGAAATACTCTCTGCTAGTTACTTAAATAAATGCTATCGTCGACTGCATCCAATAATAAAATCTGGCCATGCAAAGTTTTGATGCCGTGATTCTGATATTTTTTAGTTAAATTTTTCTTAGATAGTAGATGCGACCGAAGAGAGATTTTCACGTAACTGAGGAGATTTGATTTCTGTTGCAGCGTTAGCGAATAACTGAAGAAGTTGTCCAATAACGTTCCTACATGTTATTTCTGAAATTTGTCGTGTTTTGGCGACCATTGTATCCATTCTTTGTGTGAATTACACTTCAAATCAAGTAGCAATCAAATGTTTTCCTCATTATCATCAGTAATCATTTTTTCAAGACGAAATTTATCGAGGATTAATAAAATTTGAGTATAGAGAATGCTGATAATTAAATCCTGATATTTATAGGTGAACGTTTTATTCCGAGATGGGAGGTCAGATCGTAGCGCCATTTTCATGTCCCTCAAGTGATTTGACTTTTGGCTTTCTTTGCTATAAGTCCAAAAGTGGTGCCGTGAAGTACCTAAACTTAATTAATATAATATTTCTCATGGTGCAGTGACTTGTATATCAATGTCTGTGTGAAATAAATATGTGTACTAGCAGTAATCAACATTTTTCTATATGTACTTGGAAAATTACTAAGTATTATTAAATCTCGAATAAAAAAGCTGCTTTAAAACAAAATTCTGAAATAATGAATTACAGAGCATTATCTTTTGTGCCAGTCGAGGAAGTGTAATTAGAAAATATATTTTTTAATGTTTAGAAGCACAACTTACTCCTCGTTTCTTGCATATCCATCCTTAACTTTTCGTGATTTCAGTGTAGGTAATTCAAAAAGACCGCTAGCGGAGAACTTTCCTACCATACTTAACCTAACTAGGTGTACTCGATAGCTGAGAAAAGTATGGCATTTTCAAAATCTATTACGCACAATTACAATTTAGGTGACTAGTGTTAACAACAAAGTTGACCACTTCAGTCGTCTTATAGAAATCGTAGGTACTAATATGGTCATCTCGAATGTGTTGACAGGGTCTGGGAATCACTACGATGAGAGCACGATTCGATTGAGAATATGGACGGTCTCAGTTCGATTTGTCATCGCAGTTGAAGCAGTTCAGCTTTGAACCTAGTAGTAATCGATGATTTTGAGTATGTGGTCGCAAGTGGCAACGTTGATTTAATCACTCAAGAATGTAGTTACAGTTTGCTAATTTTTAATTTCTTACTTTTAATGACTATAGTAATGATAAATTTTCGTAAGTATTTTCATCTATTATAGGAGGTGAAATTATTTCTATTTTTCCTCAACACTTCCTTTGCTATTCAAACTTTTCCATCAAGAAACGGTATTTTACTCTTGGGAGAACTCTCTGTTGGCAATCAGAGCGAGATAAGATTTCTGAGCTTTCATTCTTCCACCACGTGTGAACCCGTCTGAATGGCGGAGCTGAAAACTATCAAAATTCCTCTTCACCAAATTTCATAATTATTTCGCGGTCTGAATAGTTTTCGGTGGAGTATTTCACTTGTTTATTCCGTCTGAAGTTGCGCTCGGCATTCGAGTAATGAAAGTCAAGCACCTTTCAGCGGGCCTTGGCCTTTACAGCGCGCGCGAATATCGGCATCCGGCTTGGCAATCGGAAGGGACTAGGAAAAACCATTGCGCTTCCTCTAATGAAATCATTTAGGCGCATGGATAGCTTTAAGCGCCAACGGGCGCTCGGAGACTCCGGCTCAGAATGCGAGTCGGCAGATAGTGCGTCTGGAACGGACTGAAATGGCCCGAGCGACGACTTGGCGTCGCAGCATTAAGTATCCCTTGACAACTCGTCTTCAAATTACATAATGATGTTTTTGTGCGACTTGGCATAACTCTCGTTAATGACCTGGCATTTAAAATACTGTGGTAACTTTGTTTCTCTGCTTAACGAGCTGCCTAATTGAGTAACAGCTTCATCTAGAAGCCATCGAAAAGTATACTCGATGTTCTTTCATATTCGTTTCGAGAAAAATAATGTTGACCACGTTCTTCGAGACACATGTAAATATTAGATTGCCACTTCATTTCATCTAAATAACCAATTAATCTAACATCCACCCAATAAAGAGTTATACGGTGTTTCATTTTGATAATACTTCAAAAAAAAGTTTTTCCCGACAACAACAATTTCACAGAAAATGTCAGAGCCTTGTTAACCGAATTCAGTGGAGTATCTTTCCGCGCTACTATTGCACGATTTCTCGCCAATCCTTGACTTCGACGGTAAGACGCTTCCAAAGATATTAAATTACGAATTCTATTCTGAATGTGACTATCCCATAAAATATGCAGTAGCTATAAATTGTGTAGTGTAAAAGTAACTTGCAAAGTCATCTTAATTAGGCACAGGTAGATGTTTACTTATATAGGGGTAGCGATTCAATAAAAAATAAGGACGAGTCAGAATAGTTTTCGCAGATCTTAATGGCCTACCAAATCGTGCAGGTTTCTTCATAGTATCTACAATTTTATATTCTGAAAGTTATTTACTTCGCTTAGTTAACTTGGGTATATAATATGAAATTCCTTGTTGGGAAGGCACCTATTATACTAACGTCAGGCCTATTCAAAGTCAAACAAAATCCCACTGTCCTTTACGTAGTTCCAAGATCGTATCTTCTTTTTCACTTTTATTATGGTTTAAAGTCGTCCCAATTATCTATTTTTTGTCTTTAAAGTATAAAATATTTTCTGCAATTACAATAGGTACAAAATATATCTACTATGTCTTTGCTCGTAAATGTTAAGTTACTATTTTACTTCTTTCTCTAAATGTATATTGAGTCGACATACGTAGACGTAATATTTACTGTAGCTCCCAAACCCTGAACTTATTTATGGCAAAATGTATGCTGTTATAACATTAAAGCTGCCTTTACTAATAAATTGAGTGTTTTGCTCTCAATAAGGTTATTGAATGCCGCTTGAATAATGACTTGAATCATCCGTTTTATTTCTGCTCACAATTGCACTACTTGTGGCTCATTTTAGTGCCTATATTTTCTAAAAGGCATTTGATATGACTTAAATCGGTTTATGAAATTTTCTATTGATTTTGACGTTTGAATATTTTCCAAAGGCCTTATTCTAAATATAGAACTTGGAATTTGCCGAAAAATTTGCTGCCATAATTTTTATTTTCTCATGAGTAACATATTGTGATCATTTTTGTTAATATTCTATTTTCTATTGATCTATTTGTTTGGATCTGATAGGGTCTATATAAATGTATCATTACTCAATGTTGCATCTCTTTACCAAGGTTTTACGATTTCCTCGTATTTGAAAAATATTTATGGACACTTTTCCTTTCGATGTTTCATAAAATATTCCATAAGATGGAAGCCCCTACACAAGCCAATATCTCCTGGGATTCTTTATTTCGCTGGATTGGTATGTACCTAGTTGCGACTTATTTATAGTGACATACATTTTTATTAATGTTGGGAGCATTCGAGGAAGTTCTATTATGAAAAATTTCACTTCCCGACAGAATCACAGCCATCTCCTTCATCTATCGGTAGCGTTCAATACGCGGATGGCGCTCTGTAGAACTGTTGGAATCCTCGCCAATTGCAGTATGAAACTGTCGTGACTCAGTTTTCGTGTATCTCAGAGTGCGATTAACGCCGGAACACGTAAACCTGTCTACGATGGTGGAACGCCAAGGTAGTCAAATGTTAATATTGGATCGTGTTTCAACCCCCGAGATAGTTGAAGAGCGAAGCGTTTGATGATATAAGATCTTATAACATAGCATTGGCAAAGGTCCAGGAACATCGAGTTTAAGCATCCTAGTGATGAACAAACGAGAGAAATAAGCAAAGATCGGTAAAGGAGCAAGGTAAGGATTTTCACTATATGTATACAATCTATGCTTTGCAAAGGCTATAAAGGATTACACAGACGCATTTAAGTGACAGAAGAGGAATGAAGAGATTGTGAGTGAGATTAAGAAGAAATAAAACTGGTGGAAGAGAGAGAGAGGGATGAAATTTATTGTACATGAAAAGGGATACCCACTTTCACCGTGTATACAATATATGCTTTGTAGAGGCTATAAAAAAGGAATATAAACACGCACTTAAGTGACCAGAAGAGATTATGTGTGAGATTAAGAAGAAATAAGACTGGTGGAAGAGGCGCGAGAGAGGAAGATCAAATTTATTGTACAAAAAAAGGGAAATCGAAATTTTGAATAGAGTGGAATGTACTCTCAGAATAGGGAAGCCAAGAAAAAATCGTTTTGATTGTTGTAAGAAGTAAGATGGTGTTTCAAAATCATTGGTTTTTTATTAAATTGAAGAAACGTGCGATACGAAGTAGTACAACGCAACCTCAGGCATAGCTTAAAAGGTCGCATCACTCCCGCGCGCCCGGTCATTTTAGTAACGTAATACTTGTTTAAGGCTTACGTTATTCTTTGGCAATTGATTGAGTGCTTAGAATGTGCTCTAATAAACATTTGCTGGCATGGTAAATATATTAGTTTTTCCTCATTATTTACTCAGGAGCAGAATTTCCGCATTTGAGGTAAATTTGATTGCTGAAAAGTTATTATATTTAAGCCTTGAAAATTCCAAGATGATTGCAAAACTTTTAAAGAAGAAATACACAGCGGAAATAGGATAAAGACAAAAGGAATAAAAGTCAATGTTAAAAAAAATTGCATTGTATCAGATTTTCACATCCCTTCGAAGTCTCAGACTAAAATTTAAATAAATACAATCGTGCGAGTCCCATCAGAATTTCTTAAACACTGTAAAGTAAGAGTTAATACTCGGAAAACTAAAGAAATGGTAGTGCGAAAAAATTTGGAGGAAATTAAAATCAGCATTAAACTTGATGACTTGAGAATTAATTCGATAGAAAAATGTATTAATTCCGTTGTATGATTGTGCAGGACATTATATGCTTATCGAAAGTGAAGAGATGGATTTATTTGACAAAAATATACTTCGGAATTTTATAATCATCTAGCATATGAATTCAAATATCAGAAAATCCTTTGCAATATCATATGTATGGATTGCACTGCTGTATAGAAGTGAAAGTTAAGTATGAGTATGTAGGAAAAGGAACTTTAGACTAGAGGTTGCTGAAGTGTGGGTGTGGCGGAAGATGCCGGGAACAATGTGGGCACTCCAGAACTTAAGTCTGGAAGTTCTAAGAGAAGTAGAAAATCAGAGAAGACTTATGTACTTGATTAAAGAGGAAGTGTTACTTTATCTATTGGCGAATAAGACGTAATATTCCACTTCTCATTAAAACTAGTTTGAATTCAACAAGGAAGCTTAAGTTGGCAGTTCAACTAGTCAGGGAAATCTGCAAAATACTCAATCTAAACACACCTCAACTGGTGGAATATTTTGATAATGATTAAAGGTTGAAATTACTCCTAATTCACCAGTTTTCCTCTCGTTATCAGAAGCGGAGAATCGCATATTCAACACCAATCGAAGAAAGATCATATTAGGTGCTGACAAATGTAGAGAAGAGAAAAATCAAAATTTATTCAATCTGCCACTAGACAGATGTAATTGGTAACGAAATTTCTGGAAGAGAAAGTGCGTGGGATTAGAGGAACTGGGCGAGCGTGGAAAAAGTACTTGGACGAGATTTAGGAGAAGATACGGACGTGATACCTAAGAGAAAGGCGAATGATAGGTATGAGTAAAACCTTCTAATACAGAAATAGGAACGCACGGAAAAGGAAGTATATATAGACCCTGAAAATTCCAAGATGACAGCGAAATTTCTAGAGAAGTATAACGAAACGAAAATAGGCTAAGACAAAGGCGGTAACAGTCAGTTTGAAAATATAGCGTTGTATCAGATATGCTGATAACAGTGTAGTTTTCCCAAACTCTGTAAAAGAAACAAAAAGAATCGAAATTTCTTAAATTCGGTTCGTAACTCATTTCATAATTATAATTTTTACTCAATTCGCAAAACAAAAATTTTGTAGTCTTATGCCTTCCGTTGTTAAGTGAGAGTGTGGGCCTTTAGATAGCATATACGAAATTAAATAGACAAAACACGATCGCCGTGCTGCATCCTCTTAAGGTGAGAAAGATGATAATCCTCCCCGGGTGTTGGTTTGTTCCATAGCGCCGTCTGCATAGCGAGCGGGCCTAGAGGGAGCCTTTGTCGAACCCCTCCGCGGTGGGAGTGTAGCGCACCTCGGGCGTGTCACATGACCGCCACCCCTCCTCCTCAATCTCTCCCTCTCTTTCTCTTCTTCGGGCCAAATTTGGGCCTCGAGGTCGGGTTGCACTCCCTCGCTCCCATTGGCGGAGGAGGGAGTGACGTCACCCCGCATCCGGTTGCATCCGTTGCCAACAGAGGCACCTAAGAGGAGTCTTAAGCATGCGTCCAATTTCAATGATTTTTACTGGAGGCAGCTACTTCGGTCGGAAGTGGTTGGAAGCACTCAACGACTTCACGTGAAGACTTAAGGTGACCTTGAAGTGCATCTCTTCTACTTGTTGAAACGTTTTTATGATGTGTGGAAGTATATAACTTCCGTTTTGATGAAGAGGAAAACCCAATTTTTTTTATTAAACCGACTTATCATTCCTATCTGTTCCAAGTCAATCTCTAATTATAAATTTAGTGTCTTAGGACGTATATTGTTTGTCCAAAAAGGATAGTACCCTTCAAAGTGAGTGAATACAGAATTTTTTCTCTAAAAAAATAAGATAAGTGATTTAGGCAGCAGGTGCAATCCGCTGCAGTGATAGCACGCTGGTTACCTGGCGACTTATCATTCAGTAGAGGCCTCAATCCATGCAGTTAGTGTTTCGGATAGGAATCACGGCGTTTAGGCTAGAAACTTGTCAACGATTTTTTAATTGTAAAAAGATTTTTTCCTATCTTTCAGTTAAACTTCGGGTACTATGATTGAAGTTTTCAATTCATTCACATGGTTAGCAATCAGTAGGTACTGTTTGTATATATCAATACGATTTTTAAAACCTTTCGTAATATTAATTTTGATTCACTCATTTAAAAAAATTATCATCTAATGCCTTCCATTGCTACGCTAATCGACATTTCTACCATGGAGCTCGACATCTTTCCTTCCAAAATGGCCTACCTTCTTGGAAACCGACAAACAAATAATCCGTACAAAAGAGTGGCTGTATATTCAATGGAAACCCGTGTGAGGACTTATCAAATTGTAATTTTTAAAGAATTTACGCTCTCTTGTGGAACAGTCAACCTCAGTTTTGTTCATATAATTCGTTAGTTCTATAGACATGATATACACGTAACATGATATCTCTTACAGACATCTTGAAATAAGCTATAATTTTATTCCAATAATTGTGTTTTTTCAAGATTTTTAGAAACCTTTTGTTAATTTTTACCGGTAAATTCTTGGAAAATAACTTTGAAAAAATTAACTGCTCAATGAAATCCCAGATAAAGAAACTGCTACTACCGGTTAAGAAGCCGGGAAACTGTAATGCACAACTGGGGGCAATAAAACTGATTTCTAAAATCCGAAATCACGGAATTTGGTAACGAGTTGAGCACTATGCATTCTAGCGACGTAAATCCACGGTTTCACATAGCTCCTGCGCCCGGAAGGTATGCCACAAAATAACAAATCACTTTCGCGGGAAGCGGCATCTGCAGGATGTGATGCTCACTCAAAATGCCTATCTAATTCCACTGTTTTTTTTGCCTCAGCCTTGCACGTAATATTTTTCTTCGAGGCAGTTCACGTAGTTCAATTCCTTCGATACCAACCAAAAATCCGTTCACATGCAAAGCGTCATCACGCCGGCTGACTTGCACGCACTGTCGGCCGGCCGCACACGTCTCGATATTGTATCCGGGAAGCTCGGGGCGGTGTCCTTACCTTTAGCGTAAAGAGTTCGTAGAGCACGACGGTCGGACGGTCGAGGGTAGTCGAGGAGTTGGATGAGATGAGGTTTTGCTTCGTCGAAGAGTTGCCCGTCCGTCGCACCACTGACAATTCGAATGGCGAGATCGGCCTCCGCGCCGCGCCTAAGTCACTTCGTTTTGCACACGGCACTTCGGGCTGAGGTGGCGTCGGACGGGAATAGCCCGCCCGCTGATGCAGAGCTATTTCGGGTGTACCGCAAGGGCGCCGAATGGGCACCGCCAGATTGTCGTATTGCCATGTGCTTCGTGTGTTGACATGTGACCTGGACCACACCTTCCTTCCCCTCTTGAAAAAACATAAACAATAGTCGTGGCTTCACCTCTTTAAGTATTCAATAGTGATGCCCGAATTCGAGGATTTTTTTTTCAATTCTCCCTCTCATTTTCAAATCACTGAATGGGTCCCTTGGATTGTTGTCTTGCCGTGTGCTTTGTGTGTTGTCATGTGACCTGGGATGAAGGGTCACACCTTCCTTCTCCTCATGAAAAGTACAAAAAAATGCCCGGGGCTTTATCCCTAAAGTATTCAGCAGTGACGCCCAAAGTGGAGGGGAAAAAACTTTTTTTATTTTCTTTCTTCAACTCATTGAATGGGACTGTTAGATTTTTTTCTTGCCAGTCCTTCGTGTGTTGACACGTGATCTAGGATGCCAATTCCTTCTTCTCTTGAAAAAATATAAACAATGCTCCTGGCTTTATCTCTTGAATTGAGAACCTAGTATTCGAAAGTGATGCCCCAATTCGAGGATGGAATATTTTTTTTTGTTCCATCACATTTTGAACTCATTGTTGGATTCCTGTCTTTCCATGTGAACAGGGACGGTGCACAGTGGGCGGAAATCGGAAAAAGCCGGACAAAATTACAAAATGGCTTTTTTTGAGTTATAAACGTGAAACTTCGCAGGTATACTCAAAAATGATTGAAATTTATTAATATGTACTTAATTTGACATAGATCCTACCCGTTACTGAGATACAGAGGCTCAAACGTGAGCAAATTTCCATAAAAACGCCCGTCTTCAATTTTCTCTGAAAATCTTCCAAAGTAAGTGAATGGTGAAGTTATGGGTGGATTCTTGCCGAATAAAAAACCACATAATCTGTTAGCATGGTGTTTTTTCTTTAATTTTCCGTAATCTTAAAGAATACAGCCCATAAATTCTTACCGTGCAGTAACAAAATGGCGGATACTGTTTTTAGACAAAGTTTTACATTTAGGTAGAGTTTCAAATAGGTTTTCGGCAAGGTCGCGCAGAGTAACTTATATGAGAGCATTGCTTGAAGATTTTTTGAGGTCTTTATGCAGTTTTCTATGAAATAAGTTTGCGTCGCCGGAAATTACATTGATTTTTCGATCGCGCGGCAGGGTTCTTCTCCGCGCGTCGGGAGTTGGATTAGCCGCGCCGCGGTAAGGTTATTGAAGCCGTATGGGTTTTAACACTCAAAATTCACCGTTTTTACGTTTTGCTTCAAGACACCGATTCTCAAATGGTCTATGGTGAAGACAGTGGAGGTTGTTCATGCGATGTACTTGCACGTTTCATCGAAGTTCATTTCGTTATCTTTGGATACGATCGAAGACCATGCTTCTATTAAAAGCGTTCAAACCTCGACAAAGTGAGTTGTTTTCCTGGGACTCATACAAAAAGACCTACCAGAAAGATACCAGCTGAGACCCTTATACCTTCTTCAATCACCGATCCCTGACCCTCAGGATTCTAATTTCGAAAACGGTCGTTTTATGACACCCTGGAGCGGAGCCCTGGACAGTAAGCACTAGAAAGTTGTTGAAGCAGATACGATGAAGACAGGGTAGTTTAGGTAGACAATTCCACGGGAACTTCTAGATTTTTTTAAAACGTGTATCATACCCTCAGTTCTACTTGGACTGTGGTGAAGGAAAGTTAAGTTCTCTTGAGTGCGCAGATTTTGTTAAAGTGATTTTAATTTGCTTGTGGAGCGTAGAAATTTCAAACTTCCACTTGCCTGTAAGTACGTTTTTGAATAAATCCCCGAACATCTTTTTCGAAATAGTTAATTTAATTTATATTATCAATTTTAGCTGAAACTTTTCTTAGCATTCCTTTCCTAACTAAAATAAATCAAAATTATCAAATGCTACTGTTTAAATTCCAATCGATACGACATATCCAATATGCATTCAGAAAATCATATGTGGCAGTGCAGCGTACACAAACCAACAGAACATTTATCGATATCAGGTGAATGATATTTTACATCTCCTAAGTTATTCATACCCGACTCTATTGCACCGCAGATTTAGAACCCCATGATTCAGCTGTCCTTCAGTGTGTTGCAAACTAAAAACTATCGTTTTTCTTAATTTCGAAATGACTATACTTCCCTGTAGGATAATAAATTATATGGGTTTTAAGATTAAGAAAAAATTAGGAAAATAAGGTAAGCAATGTAAGCATTACTTTTCCGTTGATCATGGTCAGAAGTAAACAGAACTTGATCGTGTAAAATCCAGAGTTGAAATCATTAAGGCCATTCACCTGCCTTTCGATATAGGTAATGTCTTTCTGATTTTGTAACTTCTTTTGTCTCTTTTTTTCACCTAAAGCGGATGGGATGACAAAATCGTGTCGACGTCGGCAGTGGATTTTCCCAGATAGTATCATCTTAAATTGTAGAGCCTATATGTGAGAAGTGCCTCCGATGCAATTTAAATTCTTTATCAAAAGTTTAGAGATAAATGTAATTAACCAAGAGAAAGTGGAAACTTCAGTCGTTACCTGTAGCGCCTTTGTTACCTGCTGCTTTTTAATCAAACTAAGAGATACAAGGGAACTCATGAATAGGAATTTATCTAAAGCATCCACTTGTTGCCACATTTGCTTATATTGAGAGTGGCCCGAACTGCCATCAAAACCGTACTTAGAGATTAATGTGTAGTTCACCACACATTTTAATTCTTGAGAGGTGGAAGTGGTGGCTAAGTAGGCTATTGTTCCCAATATGGTGTGGTTCAGTGGTGCTTGAAGGTTTACTTCGCACATGGTCTCAGTTATTTTAATTCCTTCGTTATAAGCTGCCTTTTTTTGCTATCGCTATTCTATCATAACTGGAATACAATTCGTGTCCATGGCTCATTGTCAGAGCTGTCCTACGAAAAGACCGATGTTGACGCTTGGTCAAATCAGAGGCAATCATCAATGACAGTGCCTCTTCCACTGTCATCTCAGGGTGGACCTTTTCACTCGTCCTCCACTTAGAAAGAACTCTCTTAGCCCGAGTAGGGGTCGTAGTTGTTATTTCTACAATTAGGTGAGCTGCTGCAGTGTCTCCCCTCTCTCTCAAACTCACAGATGCCGCGAGAGCAAGCTCAGCAGTAGTAGCAGTAGTTTTAAAAGTTTGAATTTTCTTCTGCGTGATCTAACACATTAGGTGCGACATTTTTTTGGTCGCCCTGGAATGCCTGGCAAATATAATATGAATTTTGTAGCATGAAGCTACGGGGGGGATTTTATTTAGTCAATCAATTTGAGAGGAATAGATGTTTACAAAAATACAATACTCAACCGGCTGTCGTTGAAGTATCGGGAAAGTGATGCATAACAAATTCTGGAAATGTTATAGAGTCAGCGAGCCAACTTTTGTATCGACACAAAAATCATTCATTATTTCGAGAACTCGACCCATTTCTTAAGGTATGGCCATAGGATGCGTTTTGTCAGGAAGTCATTGAGAAATTTCAGAGCATCAGGGCCTTGTCTTAAATTCAGCCTCCGCAATAAATAATGGAGCAAATATTTTTTTCCCAGTGAATGATTTTTTTACCAATTCCAATATTATTTTGTAGATATCAAGTCATGTAATAATGTGAGGTGGCATTTTCTATGGAATGGCGGATGGAGCCTATGTAAAATTTAGAAATAATAAATTTGTCGAACCTATGGTGTTCCAATGCCCTAATGCGTACACGGGGAGTAACGTATGGTAAACGTGTAAAGACATGGTAATCTGTATGTCAAAGTAAAACTGAGGGTGTGATGTACATTTTAAAAAAGCTAGAAGTTCCCATCCCAGAATACCTCCGTTAAGACGGCCAAGGGCTCCGCTTCAGGGTGTCATAAAACGACCGTTTTCGAAATTAGAATCCTGAGGGTCAGGGATCGGTGATTGAAGAAGGTATAAGGGTCTCAGTCCCAGGAGTCTGGGAGGGTCATGCCTTCTTTCTCCTTTTGAGAAAACATACTCCATTTTCGTGGCTTTATCTCGTAAGCATACAAACTAGCATTCAATAATGACGCCCAAAGTCGAGGAAGAAAAAACTTTTTTCTAGTCTCTCTCATCTTCTACTCACTGAATGGGACCGTTTGATTGTTTTCTTGAGTCTTGTGAGAACGAGTATTGTCTCCGTGTGTTGACATGAGACCTTGGATGGTGGGCTACACCTTACTACTCCTCTTGAAAAAACATAAACAATGTTTGTAGCTTTATCTCTTAAGCATTCAATAGTGATGCCCAAATTCGAGAAAAAAAACTTTTTTCATTCTCTCTCATCCTCAACTTACTGAATGGGACCGTTAAATTCTTTCCTCCCTATGTGCTTCGTGCGTTGACATGAGACCTTCATTCTCGTCTTGTAAAAAAAACATAAACAATGTCCGTGGCTTCATCTCTTACGTAGATAACCTAGTACTCAATAGAGATTCCCAAATTCTAGACAAAAAAATTTTATTCTCTCAAATTTTCAACTCACTGAATGGAATCATCAGATTGTTGTCTTGCACGTGCTTTGTGTGTTTTGTTGACTTGTGACGTGGGACGCACGTCCGCTACTTCCCTTGCTTCTTGTAAAAACACAAACAATGTTCGTGGTTTTTGTCCCTCTATTGTAGGACCCAGCATTCAGTATTGACACACAAATTCGAGGAAAACATCGTTTTAATTCCCTCTCATCATTGACTCGTCTTTTCTTTTCTTAGTTACATATTTGAGGTTTTTTGGCGAACGAATTGTTTACACTTCACACATTATGTCTGCCAAAAATATTTTGTGGAAAGGTTTCACAGCCACTAGCTTGTTAGTTTTCACGGTGCATTTTTTTTATTTTTTCATCTAACTTGATTTTTTTATGAACTAACTCACTAATTCATTCTTTTCTGTGTTATAATCCATTATAAGGTGTCTTGGTATATTACCGCTTGGTATATACCGAGCGTCACGCGTCGTGATTCTATGTCCCAACAATCAGTTATTTTCTTGTTTTCATATAATCCAAGTCATGAGGTCAAAGTTTTACAAGTCCAGCATTCACCAATTCACGATTTTATCCGTTGTTATTTTTTGTCATTTGAAACGCGAGAAATGTCAATTTCGACTAATTAATCGATATTTTTATGTTATATATTTTGAAGAAAATTGAGTACAGAAAAGGCATTTAAATTATTTCATTGTCTTGGTTTATGAGTCTCCCGTTTGTTTGATACATACAAAGTTCTTGGACAATCTAGATTTATTTTCTTCTGATTTACAATAAGTTATTCTATTAATTCCAGACTAATAAATATTAGATGGATGCATCGTATAATATATCCTCGTTCTAGGCAATTTTTGTGTTTAGTCTCTATGGAACATAATTTAAATCTTATAGTTAAGCTACCCATAGCTTCAGTGAAAAACGATCTCTTAGGAGAATATATATTTATCCATATATATATTCATGTTGAGCATTATGTGGGCGGAGAGCGGTGAGCAGTGACTTTAAGCTGCTTTGCTTCTCGCAATCACGATTTGATGGAAAGGCTTGGTGCCTTTCCAGATTGGTAATCTTCACAATCAAGCCTTCTTGGATTTGCTGCAAGACTAAAACCGTTTTACAAATAGGGCCAGCGGTGTTGTGTTTCACTGCCTGCAATCGGAGGAAAATTATTGCTTAATGTATTTTGTGTTACAATAAGTTCTGGTGACTTCGTATAGTCGAAAATCAATGTCAAATCGTGATCAAATAGTTCTTTTCATATCTAATATATTGGAATTCATGAGTTCAAAGTTTTACCAGTCCGTTCATCACAATTTGAAACGTCACTCTCTGTGTACATTTTCTTAGTTATCAAAGAAGTCATTCTTCCCCGTGAATAGATATATTGCTAGTGTAAAATACATTCATGGAAAAAAATCGTAACATCAACAGCTGTAGTAGCAACGAAGATATACAGAAAAACTTTTCGTCTCGAATTCTTGCCAAATGGACTTGTCACTTTTTGGAAACCTTGGCTTCCATTGATTGGCATTCTGGTATTCAGAAAATTAAAAATCGAGAGAAAGGTTCTAAAATTAGATTTTATAATCTGACAAAAACATCTATATTGTAAGTTAATGCATTATAATTGCTTAGTATACAGTCGTGCGACAGCTGTTCGGTGATGCTTAGCCAACGAAAACGCGATATGAAGAATTAAACAGGTAATATGATTCCTGTACACCTTAAATGTTGGATATCCTTTCGTAACTGTTGCTTCGCAATGCTTGAAGTTTTGCCCTGTATGTTTACATAGATGCAGTACTATGCCCCGAAGAAGGCCATAAATTTCTCGAAACGTTGGCTGAGGATCAAATTAGCTTTTCCCTTTTAGATTCAAGAAGGAGATGTAATTTGGCAATTTCACTTGCAGCTGCATGACTCATTTTCGTACAAATCGTTTTAAAATGATGTAGAAGTTAATTTTGTTGGTAATTAGTATTATTATTAATACCCATAATAGGCTTGTGACTGTTAACAATCATGCAAATTGATGAAATAATAACAATTAAATTTAGCTATTGACTTTACATTAATATACGCCTCAACTGTGTGAAAATTTTATAAATTTCGTGAGTCATATATCGATTTAATATTTTTCTACCAAGTGGTAAAAGAGTAATGAAATTTAATTATTTCAATTCAAAATCGTACATGACGGTATCACAAAAAACGATTTAAGTGCATCATAACGAAGGTTGAACGAATATGTGGTGTTATAATTCCCTGAAATAATTACTCTCAAAATTGTTGAGATTGCGCAATCGCATTGTTGATAATTGCTCAAGGCCCTCGTTTAATCAACCTCAAAGATTAGTTATTTCAGACAACTATAATTGCGCATTATCATTCAACCCTCAGTCTCCTATTACCCCCTGAAGTATTGCAAATTCCTCCTGAAACATCCTGTATAAGAAAATAGGTCTGGACTGAGAGCATTTTTATTGCAATAAAATAAAACTTTAAAATTGTATTGTATATGCCACTATATTATGATTGGGTTAAACATTTAAAAACATTCTTTTTTATGACAAATCCTCCAATTTGGCTGTTCTCAGAAGTAACGCTGGCTTAGGAAAGGGTTAACCTAAATACAAGAGCTTGAAGACCTTTCGCATAACATTCGCACTCGTTCGCGCGAGAGAGAGCTTTGTGGTTGGCAGTTGGAAGCTGCGTCTGCGGGGGCGTCCTTGGACAGCTAAGGGTGTGCTCCCTTCTCCCCACAGGATGACTCATCTGCTTAGAAAGTGACTTGGCTTTGCAGGGAGGTCCTGGCGTTGTTAGATCATCTTGTTTTGCTCGTAGAGCCTTATACAATGTCCTTGCCATGGATTACTTCAACGAGGAATTTCATGGATAGAGGGTGAATTATTGCCTGCGTGGTGCACGCGATATGCCAAGTATTGACCGAGGCAGTTTCTACGCTTATTTTGAATTTCGCTTGAATAAAATTGTGCACATTACAGTTCAAATGAAAGTTGATGATCCTTCACTGCTAAACATTTTTTGCTCTAAGGAGATTTCTGAGAAATTTTTTCGCTAGATATTCGTGCGGCTGAAAATTATTATTTTCCATTTTTACGTTATGATTTATTCTTAATTTTGAGGAGGTGACTGACAGCAAAGAATTTTGACTTGATCGAAGATTGTGGAGAGAAACCCGGCGTCGGTATTAACCTGCGAATAACGAAAGGCGTCAATGGTGCCATTGCTTAACGTCCCATCCCACGGTTGGTCACTTGAGGTGCAAATGAGTTTTATTGAGTGAGTTAGGAAGAGAACAATTGGGTTTTATTGTTCTGGGACAAGGGCTCATGTAACATAAATTTACAAACACATGGAAAGTAATGTCACGCAATATAAAAATGCGTGGCTGAAAAAAGAGAAATGTTTACCTTGACCGGTGAAAAATATAAGCAAATTGAGAGGTAACGTTGCAAAAATAAAATAGGTGGAAAACAAACTGCCATTGTATCACATTTCTTCGTCGCATATGGTACCGTAAAAAAAAGTTTTTAAACTTTGATGTGTGGAGACTTTTCCCGTGTTTCGTTTCCGCAACCGCGTCAGAGTCTTAATTCGCTCCAGCGCACACGGGGTTTCGGCCGTAAAATCGTCGCCAGTTTCTCCCTCTCTCATCCATATTATGAGGCCATACCAGGCGACCTCCTCTTGGCGAAGAGCTCCAGTTTCCCGCTGCTTGAAGCTGCCGGAAACCTCTTCGGGAGCACCGAACGATTTTCGGATCGTGTGAAACATCCTTAAACCCAGAACGATCTTGAAGACCTCCCTTTTATCTGTGAGTACGCGGATAATGAAGACGCACTGGTGTGACGCTGTCATGGCAATGACACTGTCATGATATTGAAACTTTCACGGCCATGGCACCGATGAATGAATCACAAGTCAATCAATGGATGAAACAAAGACGAGCGCCATCGTCTAAATTTAACCCTATGATTCATTCGTCAGTACGCAACTCGAATCACGAGCGAGAGAATATTGATGTTATATAACCAATGCAAAGTAAATGCGCTAATTCACACAGTGATGCAACTGGAAGTTTGATAATTTAGACGCATGATGGTCGGCGCCGAGTGTGTGCCGCGTGATGAACCAAGAATTTTGGCTTTGCGGGTCGCGACTCCCTGTGAACCACTTTTTCCTTGGAATTGTACTAGCTACCACTGCTTAGCTTTTACTTTATTTTAATCTTATTTATGCTAATTGAGAAAAGGGAGGGGGCAGGGAGTTAAGATTGAAAGGGAGAAAATGTAGAGGTGTAATCTCGTGCATAACCACTGATACATTATGGCCAATTTATGGAAATTTTGAAAAGATGGTAATTTTTTAGGTGGCTCTTCATGTAAGTTCATTACTTCACTTGCTGAACAAAAAATGTTCAAACATCAATTGATTAATATGTAAACGCCATTTCTATGCGCATATGATACCTCAAATCACTGCGATTAAAAGCATGCCACCAAAGCGCCGCAGTAATTGATGAACCGCACCCAGAAAACAACGACCTTAATCTGCGGATGCTTTGCTTATTGCTTACCCTTAACCTTCTGTCGGGTGCAATGGACCTTTGACGCATGCAGTAGCCTTTTCTTTTGATTCGTTTTATGCAGCGTTTAAATTTTAGCATTTATGGCGCCAGGTCAGTAACGAATTATTCAGCATAATCAATCAAAATAAATGCACTATTAGATAAATTAGATGGAAAAATAAAAATACACTGATCGTATAGAATTCAGATGCTAAAACAAATTACATGTGAGTGGTTTGGAAGCCAAGGGGTACGAGTTATTTTTTTTTCTATGCATAGTTAGGTACAGCAATTAGTTATAGGAAACAAACGAGATGAATTAGGCATTTGATATCGTGCATTTGATTTTCCACTCGATGCCAGGCCAGAACTGGGACTCACTCGTATCCCTTGGCAACCAATTTTTGTGTATTTCTTCTAACAATTAACTTCACCTAACTGTTGAAAAAAATCACTTGTACCCCTTGGCTTCTCACCACCTCATGTAATAACACTTAATAGCCTAAAGAGCACGTTGAAACGCTCCTTGCTGGATCGATCCGTATTTCGGCATTTAAAGGGGTATGTGGTTAGTACGAAAGACATCATGTAAGTGTTTGGCTATATTAATAATAATGATGGTTTAAACTTCAAACCATGGGACCACTGAGTCATGCTAAGAGTTAAAAATATTTTTTCGCATCTGTTACTGTCAGGCACATTGCTCCTCAACTCAGCAATTTCAATATTACGCCTGGCAAAAAGTTAATCCGGAATTTCTTGCTGTTTAACTTAATTCACGGATGTGTCTGAGACTGAAATATCCCACCTTACCTCGCTAAAGCGATCTTAATTGTGACCGAGGCGAATGGCCTTTTTGAGCTCTTAAAGTCGATTTTTTATTGTGTGATCCGACTCCCCGATGTTTTTTCTACCACTAATTCCGTAAAACGTATACTGTAGCGGTATCCTGCCCTTTGCAATTAGAAAGAGGTTAATTACTTGCACACGAGGTTTAAAATCTGTCTTAATTTTAAATTTGTGAATCACTTTGCTTATCTCTCCGATCGTTTTTTCAAGCTAGAGGAGGAAGGCTTACTTCTGGCTGTTTACGTGTTTATCTTCAAATGTTTTTCTACTGTCTTTTTGCCTAATCGTTCTAAATATAAAGTTATGTTGTCGTGACCGTCACGACGCTGAATATTTTTAAGTTTTTGTGTTTTTGAAGACAGATTCTTCGAGACACCTAGCCGAATAGATCGCTCAATTAATGTGACGATAACAGCGTTAATCTGGGCATGGTGATGGTGAGAGCTGGCGTGGAGATTTTGATTAGCTGTATATTTTCTATGCGCGTGTCTTAAGCTGCCTTCGTCAATGCTCAGCATTTGCAAAAGACAAGGAGCGTTCTTTTCTTTATCTCCTTCCATGGTGAATTTTATGTGCCTATTAAGTTTATTTAAAATTGGTGAAATTCTCCTAACTTCTATCTATCATATTTCCAAATGAAATGCCGTCATTTCATCGCAGATAAACCAATGGATTTGCTATCCGTATTTTTAAGGGAACATTTTTCCAGGTGCTCCACGGAAATATTCTCGTCTGCAGGAGAGATGGTGAGAAAATGAAACGGAGAAATTTTCTTGTATATGTTTCATTTTTGAGTGGTTTCGTCGTTCAAATAACGCTTTATAAATTGATATCTGTCGAAAACAATGTAGTTGCGAGTATAGTGAATTTGATTTGTTTGACGATCTATCATTGGTTATTCCAAATTATTTCATCTCCAGTTTCTATTATTCCACCTTTCATCCACGATTATGTTCGGAAACGCACCTCCAAGAAAAACTCGCAGTTAACGTATATTTAACCTATTTGATTTGTTTCACGGTCTATCTTTGGCGATTCCAAATTATTTCATCTCCAGTTTCTATTATTCCACCTTTCAACCGCGACTTTGTTCGGAAACGCACACGGAAAAAAAAGTTTGATTAGAACTATCGATTTCTGATTAAATTTATCAAACTTTTGGGTTCATATGGCACATTGAAAAATTCAGTAATTATTACCAAACCAGTTTGATAAATTCTATCAAACTGATTTGGTAATTGTTACCGAAATGGCTACAGCAGTTCGATAAAAACTATCAAAATCGAAAGGGCAATAAAATCGACGTAGCGTGCACATGTGAAAGATTTTCAACCCAGAAAACACTATTATGATTGAAAATAATAAAATTAGGAGTTTGGCGTAAGTTTCTGCAAAAAAAATACAAAAAAAAGTGGAAAAATAACAAGCCTGCATGAAGCATTGAACGCGGGCCCTCCGCGTGTTAGCAACGGACTCTAACAACTAGTCTAAATCGGTTGTCACAATAAGTAATAACTTAAACGCTGTAATATATTATTATTTAAGTATTTAACCTTTGTTTTGAAATGTGAATAAGGTGTGGCTACAGTTTCCCTTTGTATGCTTAAGAGGAATACTTGATGCACACAATTGCATTGCGTAGTTACTCCATATGAATATCTAGTGCAGATGCACAAGAAAACTTTATTTGCAGGCTTATTACATCGATATAGAGATGGCTTTAACGTGCTGGGTGATATCCTTAGCATGGATTGGGTGTAGTATCACGGCTTTTATCACGTTATTAATCATGATCGCGAATGATTATACCTCAGGAATACCTATAATTAAAGTTTTAATGTGTCGAAATACACAAACATCTCCTTACAGCTTTAATATCTATGATAATATGCGATTCAATCAATGTCTTTGATGCACCAGCTAACGGGTAGTATTGCAATTTAAAGCAGGAAAAAAAACAGAAAAATGAACGTAAACAAAATTAAAACGTAATCGCCATCACAAATAATGAAATCAAAAGCATTTCTACCAACTTATCTTTTATGTAAGGCCTGTTTAAGAATCTTTCAACTGCAAATGTGTATTGGTATAAACGTAAGAGGAACGATAGACCGTTCGATGGATTACGAAACACTTGGTAAATTCTATCAAACCAAATTTGCATAGCAATGTAGAGTTTGATAATTTTTACCAAACAAGCAATCACCTTCGTAAAATTAATCATAACTTCGATAAAAGTTATCAAACTCAGAATCGTATTGAATTAATTCGGTTATTTTTACGAAACTCTTCCGTACAATTGACCGAAATTATGCAATACCAAAATGTTTGATGAAATATATCAAGAGCTCACGCTAGCGTTTGGTAAAATAAATCAAGTGCTTAATAATTTGCATCAAAGTTTAAGTATATTTAACAAAAATACTCCCTATCACACCAGTTCGATAGTTTTAATCAAATCTTTTTTTTCCGTGCACCTCCAAGGAAAACTCGCAGTTAACGTAGAGTTTGAAGCCATTTTTGAAGTTGGAAGGTCGCTTTAATAATTAAAGCCGCATTGCACAATCACGCGCGTGTGTTTCTATGTCAAGGCACCCTTTTCACCACAGCTAACGTCTGAAAATGACGCTTCAGAAATTGACATCGGTAGAAAACAATACGGATTTGGCGAATTAGTTTTTCTATTACGTTTGACATATGCGCTCGATTATCTGACTACCACTGGTTCTTCCAATTTTTTTCAAAAGTCAGTTTGAAATATTTTCACACTTCATTCGCGATTTTATTTGAAGATACAAGCCCACAGGAATCTTTAAAATTGAGAGCTGAATCCCCTCCTTCACTACCTATGGCTACTCTCCGCGCTTTCCACGATCGCTGGAGACAGCTGTGCCGTTGGCCGTGATTGATGTCTTCGTTGAGTGCTTCCCGCGATGAGGATTAAGTAATCCCTATCAAGCCATAAAGAATAATAATGAACCAGAAAGATGAATTATTAAAATGATTCGGGTATATTTTTTCAGAGGGAAGCACTTATAATGAGAGACATTCTAATTTGGGCGTTATTGAAAATGTGATAATGAATTTCAATCCGACCCTCTCCGATGCTTTTCAATATGACACATTTATTAATCAATTTTAATGGTGATGAAATACTATTTGCAGAGATTAATTACAATTAATGAAAAGGTACAAGATCACCTGAGGTAGGACACTTTGTGAAATTTAAGTGTTCCTGCGAGTAGATAAATTACTATAACTCATAACTGATAACTTCAGGCTATACTTTGTGAAACCTCTCCATATTGGAAATAAAGAAACAAAACTTTGTAAGGTTCACTGTTATTTAATTATGGGCACGACCCGGGTTTTGTAACTTGGTTACATCGTCAGGTGACTGATCTTGCATGCATCATATACTTATACACTAAGGACACAAGTGACAGTGAGGACATCTATCGGAAAGGAAAAGGACTGGTTGAAAGGGCGGGGGTGAGGGCTACACCCTCACTGTTTTCACTGTCACTTGTGTACTTTGTGTATAAATATATGATGCATGCAAGATCAGTCACCTGACGATGTAACCAAGTTACGAAACCCGGGTCTTGTTCATAATTAAATAACAGTGAACCTTACAAAGTTTATTTTTTTATTTCCAATACTATAACTCAATTTGTAATAGGTTCATAAAAACTCAATTCGTAGTAAAATTCAAACACTCTTTTTTACTTGAGGGAAAAAATAAACCTTGAAACTGACATGGAGCGTTGGCCGTATGCATGAAAATTTCCACCGAAGTCCATTGACTAACTTTTCTCTCCGCTTTGCCTGTTTGATGGCGACTACGGAAGAAAAGTTCGGAACCATTCCTTTCGTCATGGCCCAAACTCATTTAGTTTTAGTACAAACTCGTTTAGTGTCAGTTCGCAATGTTTAACACAATTGATCAGCCCGCCGATTGTGAAGTAAGGGACGGGAAAATGTGCATGATGAACCACGCTCCGGCCGACGATCAGTGATTTCAGACGATTTGGTCAATGCGGTTGACGAAAACATTCAACAACCCACTCCGATGCTTTTCAATGTGACACATTTATTAATAAATTTGAACAGTTGAGACTTACTATTTGCAGAATTTAATTACAATTAATAAAAAGATACAAGAGCACCTCAGATATGACACTTAGTGAAATTTAAGTGTTCCTGCAAGTAGATAAATTGCTATAACCCAATTTGTAATAGGTACATAGGCAGATTTCAAACACACTTTATGCCACTCATTATTTTACCAGTCCGGACTTGACGACAAGTGATTTCGACGTGTTCCGCTACCTATAGGAGTTTCTTGGTGGCAAGCGCTTCGACACCGACGATGAAGTGAAAGAAGCAGTTAGACCTACAGGTTAGCAGACTGGTTATCTTCGCAGGTGGCCGATTTCTACAACTTACGCATCAGCTTGTTGAACGATGTGAGAAATATTTGAATAAGTGCGGATAGTATGCAGAAAAATGGAGAAAGATGTAGGGAATGTAAATAAAACAATAGTTTTGGGAAAAAAATTATTTTTTATTATTTTTCTTAACCGGACTTTACTTGTGGAATAAGCCTCGCATTAAATGTTTTTTTTTTATCGTTATCCAGGAGTGTCTCCAAGTGCTGTGGACCGCTTGCATCGTATTCTATACATTCTGCGCCTTAACATACTCATCTGTTTTCCATCTCTCTTGAATCTGAAGCGTGGTTGTTGTCGAAATATTCCAGTTTTGGTGTTATTCTACAATGAGTGGCATTAAAAAAGGTGATTGCCATTTATTGATACTATTTTACTACCATTTACTGATATTATTTCTATAACATGACCATATATGAAGTGCCAGCTGCAGAAAGGCTTCATGTCCAATTTTGACGATTTATCTTTTTTTTTTTTTTTTACTGAATGCTTCCTACTAAAAGGAAACATGTTATGTGAGTAACACCGAACATATGTTTCCATAACTTGTTTCCTCTTATTAGGAAACGTTGAGTCTTGCACCTAGCAACAACTTAAAGAAGAAAAAAGAAAAATCGTCCAACTTGGACATGATGACTTTCTGCAGTTAGTGGTTCATATAATATAATGCATGCATGCATTTATTTTTTTGCTTTAAACCCTTTTTTTGTAGTTGTTGCATTGTTTTTACGGATCATGGGTGATACAAGGGATTCTTATCACTATGATTAGAATTTTTTAAGCATATTAATATTTTTCCTTTCCCTTGGGCTACAACCTTGTCGCGGTGGAAAGGCTTGCGCGTTCCTATGACCCCTAGAGCTGCACTGGCGGGATTAATTCTAAATTATTCCCGGTAGGGCCACCCATGCCAGATAGGTCGAAGGGTAGGAGCCAGACGAAAGGTAGTCCACGTGATGGTGTCACGTGAAAAACACTGTTGTCGAATGGAAGTGGGAAACCCTACCAACTATCTCTTCCCTGAACACATGGAGTACAACCAAATGAGCCTCGGAATCTCATCGCCCGGGACCCGTCCGCAAAGGGCGGGTGTCGGAACAGACCAGAGAGATTGACCCTAGAGAAGGAAAGTGTAGTGGAGGAGGATAATCTTGGGCCGGAGATATTAGATTCGGAAATAGAGAGAGCACTTCGTGATATGAAGGCTAGGAAAGCAGTCGGCGTGGACAATATCCCGTGTGAGCTTCTGAAGAATCTAGGGAGGGAAGGTAAGAAAAGGTTTTTCTAACTAGTGCGCAGGATCTATGAGGAGGGATATTGGCCGGAAGATTTCGTGAAGGCGGCTTTAATTCCGCTTCCGAAAAAGAAGAAAGCTGTGGAATGCGGAGATTATAGGACTATCAGCCTAATATCGCATGCGGCGAAAGTGGTGCTGAGGATATTGAACAGACGAATGGAGGCGAGGGCAAACGAGTATTTGGGCGAAGATCAATTTGGTTTCAGAAAAGGGAAGTCAACTCGTGATGCAATAGCAATAATGAGGTCCCTCGTCGAGAGGAACCTAGAATATGACCAGGACGTATATGCGTGTTTCATGAATTTTGAGAAAGCGTTTGATAGGGTGAACTGGGTAAAGTTAATGGATATTCTGAAGAGAATAGGTGTAGATTGGAGGGATAGACGACTGATTCGTAATCGGTATATGGCCCAGACTGCGCAAGTGAGGGTAGCAGACGGAGAATCTGGGTGGGCAAGCATTGGCCGAGGTGTGAGGCAAGGCTGTCCTCTATCGCCGCTTCTCTTTAACGTGTACGCTGAAGAGATGGTAAGGGAAGCGTGGGATGAGTTAGAAGCTGGAATAAAAGTGGGAGGAATGATGTTCAAATCAGTGAGATTCGCGGATGATCAGGCGCTGATTAGCCAGTCAGCGAGGGGGCTTCAGGCTCTAGTGGATGCGTTATACGAGCGTTGCGAGGAGTATGGGATGAGGATTAATCACAAGAAAACTAAGGTTATGCGGTTTTCTAAAGTATCACGAGCGAGGAATGTGAGACTCAAGATAAAGGTGGGTGGTGAAAAACTTGAGCAGGTTGAGCAATTCAACTATTTAGGTAGTACGTTAGAGGAAAACGGATACAGTAGTAAGGACATCAGGAAGAGAATTGCATTAGCGAAGGAGGCGTTCATGAACAGGAAGGAGCTTCTAAGAGGATCGTTATGTAAGAGTTTAAAGAAAAGGTTAGTGAAGAGTTTGATTTGGAGTGTAGCTCTCTATGGTGCGGAAACGTGGGCACTGAGGAAAGAAGACGAGAGAAGATTGGAGGCATTCGAGATGTGGGTATGGAGAAGAATGGAGAGGGTGAAATGGACGGAGAGGAAAAGGAATGACGAAGTGCTGGATATGGTTGGCGAGGAGAGACAGCTTTTAGATGAGATACGGAGGAGACAGAAGGTATGGATGGAGTTAGTGCTTAGCGGTGAGGGGATGTTGAAAATGGTGTTAGAGGGTAGAATGTTAGGGAAACGAGGGAGGGGAAGGAAAAGAATAGGATTTTTTAGATAGATTGATGGAGAGTAGGCCTTACTGTGAGTTAAAGAAGGCAGTGCTGGAAGGAAAGGGAGGCTCCCGGATCACTTCTTGCGTACTCCATGGAAACCTACCTTAATCGGTAGAATACTATAATAATAATAAATAATATTTTTCAGTTCTATTTCTGTGGAAAAATAAGGCAGATGCAAATTTTCTGCAGACAATACTCTTTATGGGTCTGAAGAGGTAATAACGCGCACGGGGTCAGCTTAAACCCCGCTCCACAACATTGATTGCTTTGTGTATAGACCAAAATCGTCGTACCTCGAGAGGATTAATATCTAAGTGTAGAATCCTTTGTGTTACGTTTCCCAATGAGCGCGTCAAAAGGTGTGCCTAACCGGAAGGATGCCCAACCGCAGAAGTTGTATTACGTGACGTAATGAATGGTAATAAGAAAACGGAAAACGGCGGACGCAACCGAAAGTAACATTACGGGTTTTGGGAGCATGAGATGCACCTATATGCTTACTTAGGTTGCAATTCGAGCAGCCGTATGGAAACGCATTGCGGACAGACAAACAGGCATCTTCCTTTATACGTGCAGATAACCAATTTCGCTGAATATCAGCCGATTTTCTTGAGGTTTGGTATTTAATTGAACAGCACATTATGAATGAACTTCATGAAATATTTGTCTAGTAGATTTTGGCCCAGAAAGTAATTTAGCCGAATCACCTGATGTTCCTATAATCCATAACTTAGTGGGTGTGGTCCTAGTACAATCTACAAAACTAATATTCCATGATTAAAGTACATGGAATATTTGTTTTGCAATTTGAGTCCAAAAAGTAATTTCACCGAATTATCCAATGATCCACTATAGTCCGTCTTTAAATGGGTGGAGAGGACCTCCCGGCGGGCCTTCAGGGATGTTCAGGAATGTCCGGTTGGGGATTACAAGGATCTTCTATCTGCTCTCGGTAGAATAAAAAAATTCCGGAAGACATGCTTGTAGTGTCAGCAGCTGAAAGGCTAAGGGCCACCTGGAAAACCTCCTACGCTTCTATCACGACCCACGAGTTTATACGGATGCCAGCGATCGCATTCCACTTCCGAACAACTTTGATTTTTTGAAAGAGTTATTTTTGGGTTTCACCTCGTCAATTTTAAGACTGGCCAACGCTTCTTTTCCTCTGCCGGAGACCTTGTCAGGCTTATTCATCTAGTCAGAGTTGCGCGTCGGTATGTATAATGATAAAAAATCTAAAAATAAGGTTATAAGGTACAATATATTTTTTGTTCATTATTGGTTACGTTATTAAATTGTTTCTCCTGCTATTGTGAGTCCTCTGTAATTGGCTTCGTGCTGTTTTTGGACTGGATTAAATAAATAAATATTTCTTAAATATTTATAGTTTACTCGCGAATTACTTGAAATAAAATAAATTTTCTATAAGCGTGACAAATTTTCTAAATAAATTGCTTTATATACATCAAAATACTTTGCGCGCATGTCCCACTATTACACTCAATTTGTAATTAATATCATAACTTAATTAAGTTAGGAAATACAATGAACTACAGCTTTATACATTTTTATTAATATTAAGTATAAATTGAGTGTCATAGTGGAACATGCGCCCAGCGTATATCGTTGTACGTGAAGCTATTTATTTAGAGACTCTGTTAAGGTCACACAAATTTATTCTATCCTTTTTAATTCGTGACATAAACGTTATTTTCGTATAAAAATATATTTTTATATCGTAATATTATATGTAACCGAAAAACCTTGATCTCCCTGGTGGTACTGTGATGACAAGACATTTATGAGTCTCTTTCTCCTGCAGCCTATTTCCTCCATCATCTTTTCGCGAGCCCGTTTATCATTGTACATTGGTAAACGAAGGATATTTTTCACATTTTCAGAGGACAAAATTCTTTTTTATTTGTTAAGATTTGTTTCAAGTTAAGTTTTATTGTTTTTATCACCAAAAACAAGAATTTTTGGAGAACCATTGGCTGACGATTTTTCGTTACAAAACGCTCGAGAAGTTACAGAAGGATTGAAAATCGGAAAAAAAATAATTTCCATGGATTTTTCAAACTTATTCGTAAAAGCAATATCAATATGAACACAAAGTGGCGAAGGAGTCAGAGTTTTTTTCTCGAGAGAAACGAGAGTTTTTTCTCCTGTGCCGAACGCTCTTCACCTAGTTTTGAACACGGGGTCCTTCCGCCAAAAGTCGAATGCTCTACTATCACGCTCCACGTGAGGATTTTCGCCGATTATCCACGACAAAGAGGAAAGGATTCTGCAGCAATCACTTTCCTCCTCTCCCAGCTGTGTGTTGCCGTAATGAGAAAGGAATCCGAGGTCCTCGGACGTTAGGGGCGCCACGGTGGCGTGCGCTTGTACTCAACCCCGAGAGGATTCGCTATCGCTGATTGGAAGGAATCGACTGATATATATCGAATGCGTGATGCGAATATCGAGAAGGCCGCTTGGGATTCGAGGTAGATGGATTGGTGGGAGTGCGAAGGCCTTTTTCAATTGCCCCTATCTCTTTTTCGTCCAAATTGTTTCAAAATCAACTTTCAATTAGTTTCATCTTTCATCGATGATTTCATTTTAAGGTTCCGATCGACAGAAATCTTTAAAATTTAAGGGATGTTCAGCTGAAGACTGCCATCGTGGAAATTTTTATTTTTCATATTCCCGCATCCTAGTGTCAATAGTTTAGATAACGTATTGATGATGACTTAATGCCATTTGGAAGAGGCGATCTACAGCTAAGGTCATTGACGCCACAGGAAAGATTACGAGGGAAGGATGGAGAGAAACCCGGCGTCGGCATTATCCCGCTCTTAACGCAATGCGCCAAGGGGACCACAGTTTAGCGTCCCATCCGACGGACGGAGTGCTGTACTGGAGGTGTCCTCCACGAAGCACTCAAGCCGAAACGAGACAATACCTGAAATAATGAAAATTTAAAAAAACAACTTCGGTAACTTTTCTCTGGAACTTTTATTGGTACGACGCCTCAGCGTTGAAACGCTTTGTTGAATGCAGGAATAAAAGTTTTTGTGGCTTCATTTTGCTATTAAGTAATTTATTCTCCTGGAATTATTCAAATGCTGATACAAAATATATGTAAACTGGCTGCGGCTCAGTAGACCGGAACGGTTGGGAGAATAAATTAAGTATTAGCAAAATGAAGCCAGGATATCTTTTATCCCTGCATTCAACACGCGTCGTACCAATAAAATTTTCAGTGAAAATTTACCAAGGCTGTTTATTTTTCATTTCAACATGTATTTTCACAAAGTTAAAGCCGAATCGATTGATTTCATATGAAATAATCTATGCCACCGCTGGGAGTGGGATGCTATCACTCTAGCCTTCACGCTAACCCGATCCTCTGATGTCTTGATGATGATAGTAATGAGTGATAATGCGTTTTTGAGGTCTTCACTTAGACCCGAAATCGCAATTTTATGAAAAGAAATCGGTAGTTGGAAGGTAAAGATTAGGTCCCTACTTTTACCCATTCGCTTGTGACTGTATAAGAAGGAAAACGTGAATTTTGCCGCCAACCATTCTTAAGTTGATGACGTCATTAGAATTCTATCTCATTGACTTGTTGAAGGAGATCATTTCACGAAGGGATGGAATCGCTAACAAGAGTGTAAACAACAACGAAACACTCGCGGTCCATGCAGAAGGCCGAGAAGTAACTTAGAAGCGCCCACACCCTTGACATGAGTTTGTGGCGTCATCAACTTACCTGAGAAAGGTCGCAGAATTTTCGATCGAAAAACTCAAGAGGCGTACGGCAGTATAAGAAAGTAGCCATCAAGCTCCCATGACTCTGATAGTACGACGAATATTAATAGGCATTTAGTCAAAATGAAATAAGTCTGGCATCATTCATCGATTGCTTTGAGTAGCAATTTCATAAAAGTTGTTTTTCAAATTTGATCATTAGAAATTATTACAAGAAAAGATTTTTTTGTGGTCGACACTCTAGAAAGCATTGATGGAATAATGTACTTTTTAATAATAATGAAAATGATGTGTGCTTCTCGCCAACTTTCCTATTAGAGCATTTTTCCAAAATAAGTCATTTGAATCCCCGAAACCACTTAATATTTCGCTGGAAGGCGTATTTTTCGACGTCATTTCTCGGAAACATCGTGTAGCACAATGGAAGCTGTGAAGTAAACGACGCCATAAGCTAAGACTGCTTCCATTAGGAGGTGAATGAATACTTTTCTAAGTAGAGATATTAACGTCATTGTCTCTCAATCGCTGGAAATCAACTGCGTGTGATTTATTAGTCTATTTATATACATTTCAGCCACTCACGCGCTATTTTCTCAAAGTATGTCGCTGTCGTGAAAAATATCTGATCTAATCTCATGGGTACCAAGGCGATCTATATATGCAACTGTATGAACTGTGCCCTCCACTCAGATTAACGAACTCCATTTTCTCATTAATTCTCCAAAGATACTTTACTGTTGCCCACACCCAGCTAAACGCTGATTCCTCTTCGCGATATCGGTGCGTAGGTGATAGATTTATAGTCCAGTTATCGAAAGTTTTTTTCGGGGAAAAACAGAAAGTAGTCGCAAATTTTTACTCAGTAGTATCTTCATGAACTGTCCACCAAAACCTCAACTCTGAGGATCAAGCGAGGAGGTAAGCCTCTCCCACTCCAAAGGTGACTTTTTGCTTTTTTCGTGAGTAACTCGAAAACCCTGATCTCTAACGAGCAATTTGTATGATAGCTTATATGGATACGAAATTAAACTAGATAAAATTGGCTGCAAAAAAAGTCTAGTCATTTTTTCTTTAGCTTTAGTTTATGAGCTACAAAATATTTAGAATTTGCAGTTTTTTGAACACCACTTTTTAATGGTATCAAATCAACATTTATTGTTAAATTAACTTATTCAAAACAGAAATACTCATTTTTTTTATAAGAAATTACATCTATTGTGAGCGGGATCCCCTAATTTTTTCTGCTGCTGTAGTTTTTGAGGTACATAATATGTAGAAATTGCAATTTTTAAAACTTTGAATTCTATTAATATTAGATTAAACTTTTTAGGTAAAATTAACTTAGGAATACAGAAAAATGCATTTTTTGAAAAAAAATAAACATCTGCCGCGAACTGTTTGAGTGCTTGAAATGAATTTGGGGGATCTCGGTTCGATTCCAGAAGGTGAAATTTTGATTTTCTCTTATCCAATATTCGCGTTTTATTTACACTTACGGGTGACTCCGTTTAAGTTTGGTCCTAGTTAATTCGTGATTTATTTGTCTTCGCTGAAGGGGCTAAGAGGCAGCCTGTCCAGTTTGCGGGTCATCGTACACTGAACGCAATGCTCTTTCTGCTTTGAGATTTTCCTTCTGCAAAACGTCTCGGCAGAATTGGATGAAAAGCAAATGCCGGTGTTGAAAGATAAATATCATCATCTAGTCTGTTTTGTGAGAAAATAAACTTTTATTTTGGCTTACGAGTGCTCCCTCATGAGCTGAAGATTTAGAATACCAAGCTGTTGCCACGTTATTGGCTCCGTAGTTAAATCAACATTGCTGCTTGCAATATATCCACCATTATCGAATCCTACGGCTTTAATACGTTGCGTATGGTAATGATTAAATACCTCGCGCCCCTTTTTGCGTGCAGGTATTAAAACCTGATCACTTTCAAATGCACTCTTCTATCAAATACCATTTTTTCTATTTTTTCAATAATTTTTAAAGGAACTTTTGCGAGAAATCGGTTATGATGTTGGTAGTCCTTTTTGTTGTGACTTAAATGCGTGAAAGTAGATTTTGGAACCATGACTATACTTAAATAAAAATATGTATGCAGACATTCTATAAGTGTATAACTTGTGCAAAATAATATTATTTATAATAGTTGTCCGTTACATATGAACAAAGTATAAAAAATTAAATTAAATGGGCAAAATAAAAGGAGTCAGTAGTAAAAACGAGAATTCCCGCTGTATACCCTTAACGCATGGCTCAGGAAAAATGAAGATTCTCGTGATCCACACGCAACGTATTGAAATTTGAACTGCTTCTACTTCGGTGAGAGCCTGTTTATTTGTTGCATTCGAGTGCTATATCATTCGATTATAATGCTCGACTCTTGCGTATAGACAGTTACTGTGGAGCACAAAGAAGCACTACTTATCGATTGAGTTCTTGATTTTATCTATTACATTTGCGAAGGTCAAGCGGTGCAACACTGTGGGAATTGGCAGCTTTGGATATATCTCCCGCGGGAGACAGTGATTTAACTACGCAGCCAAAAATAATAAATAAAAGCCTAAGACTTTTTTTTTTTCAATTTATTAATTGCGAGGTATAATAATCTTAATCCAAAATTTAGTTTTCTAAGAAAGAATGAAAATATTTCTCTTTCGCAATCGGCATTTGTTTTTTTTTGCCTGCGCGTCACGACTCACGAAGCGTATTGGCGGTCGCATACATATTCCGCACATTTTATGACCGTCAGAAAGGGTCTAAAAAAAGTCCAAGTGCGTTAATATTATGATAATTACCATAGTAGTTGGTTGTTCGTTTTGTGACAAGACTAAGCAAACAAACGGGGCCACTTTTCTCTAGTAAGACCTCATTTAGAGTATGCTTCCGGTATATGGGATTTTTATGAGATAGGCTTAATTAACGAGCTGAATTGCGTGCTGTTGTTTTTGGTTTGGTCAGTTATGTCAAACATACGCCTAGACCAGCTAACAAAAAACTTCACAACAAATCAAGATGTTCTCTGCCGATAAGCGCCGGATATATGTGAGAGTATACCTTCGTAAGATCCGAGAAACGACCTGCTGCCGTTGCCATAGCAGCGATATGCGAAGTTTGGGCGCTCGCGGTCTTGATTGGGTGTTGCTATTCAATGAATAAGGAATGGATCGGCGTGACGTATCAACATATCAGAACATTTGGGTAGAATAATAATGCTCTTTGGTAAAATATCGTGAGGAAATTATTAATATACATATCTTGAACCATTTATCAACCGGTAAATTGAATTGAATAGTTCAGAAGATTAGACTTAATAATTCCGCGAAATCCGTCAATCAGTGATCTATTTTTCCTTCGAATATATTTTCTTTCTACTACTTCTCTTGTTACTGCAACGTCTGAATTAGAAATCATCGAAAATTTTGGTGTGGTCACTAATCTATTGCTTGTAGGCAAATGATAAATAATTGAATTAAATTGGCAAAAAAAGGAGTGAGCAGTAAAATCGAGAATTCTTGTTATCCATCCTTAACGCATTTCTTAGGAAAAATGATGATTCTCGTGACCCATACGCAACGCGTTATGAGTTGAACAACTTCTACTTCGGTGAAGGCCTAATTATGTACTGAATTTTAATGGTATATCAGTCGACTATAATGCTCGATTCCGCCATGTCTTAGGAGGTTGTAAATATCTAGAGGTTACCCCACTGGTTACGATCGTGGATCGAATTGTGGCCGGAACGGGGGTGCTAGGGTAGGACGAGCAACGCCTACTTTGACCATTACAAGGACAATCCCATAAGGGCCAATGCTTACTAATTTCCGAAATTTTTTGTTATTACTCGCTAATACATAAAACAATTATGGGACGTGCAATGTAAACCTTTTTTTTCTTATTTCATTGGTAGGATTCGTGAAGTTATGACTCAAATATCTTTTCCCCGGGGAAACATTATTATCAATCACCACGGTTACGTTCTACAACCAGCTCAGCTGTAAATAAAATATTACGAGAGTAAACTAGTCATTTACCTGAACTTATACTGGTATTTTATTTTAATATAGCCAACGGAAATCTAACAATTACAGTAATAAAGTATATATTCATGGATATCCTCATCAGTAAAGTGGCTAACAGAAACGGAGTTTGTACATTAATAGAAGTATCGCGAATGATGGAAAAAATTCGATGATAATCGCCGACGAAAAAAATAATGATTATGGTAGCGTGTTTTCAATTAATGTCGTTCATTTTCAGAACAAAACTTAGCCACTTCAAAACATCAGCGAGAGACTAAGTCTAAAAATTGTCGGACCAGGATGACAGAACTTTGATCGCGCTAAAAACTCGGAAACAGCGCCTTCAGATATTTGCAACCTCCTTGGTCATATAATTTTTGTTTTTTTTCCCGGTGAACAATTGCAGTGAAGTTTTCTCGGGCTTCACACCGGGTCAGGTCCTCCATTTCTCCTTCATTGGAAGGAGACTTCCTGACCAAGGAAGGAGAAATGGAGGACCTGACCCGGTGTGAAACTGGAGAAAACTTCACTGCTCCTTGGTCATGCCTAACTTGTGAAAACTTAACAGAGGTCTTTCGTTAACATCTTCGAATAGTTTTACTTGTTTGTTTACTGCTTTGCCGCATCCGACATTTTGTTCCAGCTTCCTTCGCTCGTGGTGCTCTAATTCATGTATTTTTTTCTCCCCATGGGCGCCTGTCTGTCTATTCCTCGTCCCAATTCTGTCTTCCTCCCCTTTCCTCCTAGGCTGTCTAGCCGACCCGCTGCGTTCTCCAGTTAGCTCTCGCACTCCGGAGTGTATAAATAGAAAGCGTAGCAATGGAGGAAACGTTGGCTTTCCAGTGGCATTGGAAGGGAATACATTGGGAAAACTCACTTGCCTTTAAGCCTTGTAAACCCTAAATTCAAAAGTCGTTTTTGATTTTGTTTCCAAAATGTGGGATGCTATTTGATGAAAATAAGTAATTGATCGACATTACATATCGGATCACAGTGGCGAATCTATGGAGGGGGAAGGGGGTTACAGCCCCCCCTTCTTGGGTATTTTTATACCCTCTTGGGTATTTGGGTAATTTACAATAGCTAGAATGATAATTTTTTCCGACCCCCACTACTGCTGGAATGTTTATCCCTTTTAGCCCCCCCTCCTAATCCCTATCCTGGATCTGCCGCTGTCCGATCATATGAGTAGAATATTTATAGATACGTAATAAAATGTGATAATGAATTACGTTAGTTTTTATTTGGAATAAATGCAAATTAAGAACCTTGTCTGAATGAATTCTTTTCAGTTTTCCCACAGGGTCAGGGTCTGCATTGGACGAAGTTTCGTCGGGCGACTTTCCCAACATCATCAGGGCTGATGATGTTGGGTTCATTTTCATCACCCCTGAAGATGTTGGGAAAGTCTCCCATCGAAACGTTAGACTACAACATGAACACCCTGACCCGGTTGGAAACCCTAAAAGAATTCATTCGACCAAGTTTCTTAATTCGCATTTATACCAAATAAAAACTGAAGTAATTATTTAGTTGACATATTTTATTGTATATCCATTAATATATGAGGACTTGAAAAGCCAATGGGGTAAGTGATTTTTTTCTCAACTGAGTTAGGTAAAGTTAATCGTTAGAATAAGTACACAAAAACTTGGTTGCCTAGGGATACGAGTGAGTCTCTGTTCTGCGCTCACATGGAATGGAAAATCAAATTCCCTAATAAACATCTAGTTGATCTCGTTTATTTTCTGTGCCTAATTTCTATACCTATCACTGTCTAAAAAACACTGAAAAAAGAAATCACTTGTACCTACCCATTGGCTTCAAACCCACTCATATGTAATGTCGATTGATCACTTATTTTCATCAAATAGCATCCCACACTTTGGAAACAACATCAAAAACGACTTTGGAATTTAGGGTTTTCAAGGCTTAAAGGCAATTGAGTATTCCATTGAAGTCATTTTTTCATTTCAGTCATTCACCGGGAAAACTCAGATTCTAAGAAACTTGGTATTTAGGTGCTATTTAAGGAGCTCAATCCCATGATGTATTACCTGCTTATCTAAAGAAACTCACAGAAATAATTCGATATAGGTATCTAGTAAATACTCAAACACTCGGATTTGTTTGAAGAGTACAAGCACTATCCATTTGTCATGCATGTTTTTTTTCGCGCGTTATCTACGATTATTTTGCAACGTTTTTGGTGATGATGAAAGGGCGAGAGCGTCGGTAGACTTACATTTATTTTTGGACACTCGAGATGGTTTCTGGAGGATGGATGTCCACGCTTGCAGTTTATTCCTCTGAAATTAAGCGATGGTATAAAAGAGTCAGGTGCGGGGACCTTGTAATGAGGTGGAACTAGTACCATAAATTCTCCTGTGTAACTCACGCGTTACACGTGTTTTCCTGTTTGCAAAATTTCCCAATGCGCGATGTAGGTAAAGTTGAACGGTTTTTTTTAGTGCATAATATTTACTAGCTAGTTTACTATGATAAATAACTATAAGCAGTAACATATTAAATCAGTGGAATGATGATATTGCTTGAGAATTTCAAGTTTTCTGAGAGTATAAATTTCAGTAATAAAGGTTATGGGGGTGTTCTGCGCGTATATTTAAGTGCGCGTAGGACTATACTCAGTTTTGGAGGCATGCAGATAGCAGCCTGCGAGTTTTTCGTAGGAATTTGTATATATGTCAGGAAAATCGTAAGCCGAACAGATGGATCCAGGTGAGCAGTGGAATGTCAAATAGACCCTTAAATGCATTATTCATAGTTTCAATTGATTTACAGATGATACTATGTTCATTTTGTGAATGAGATGTATTATTTCTTCAATTTTTTGGCGTCGTTGCAATTAATATACATCGATGTCTAAATTTAATTTATTTAGAACTTCCCCCCACGGATGTTGAACAACATTCCACAATCTATAGGTGGATAGCAACAAACGAATAACAAATGCGATTGTGAATATAAAAATTCAAGGGCAGAATTCGTCTTCTAATGGGAACAATGGAAGGGCTCTCCGACGAGGGTTATTTATTTTATTTATTTATTATGTTTAATGTTCGCCCAACATATGCATAATTATGATGTAAATGCACATGTACACATGTAATGGTCAAAGAATAAAAAATTCTCGCTAAAAGGTTTTGGGATAACATAAGTTATTAACAGTTCTCTAAAAAAATCTCTTTCACCCTCCCCCTCAGGGTTTGAGAAAATGTGAGATTTCTTTAGATACGTCATAGGATGAATGATGTATCGAAATAAATCTTACTTTACCGAAAAAATAAAAGAGCTATCTTTGTCTTAAGAAACGTGTTATCGTTATAAACTGGCCGAAATAATGCGATTTAGCCATCTCTTAAATACTCAATCACTCGGATTCGCTCGAAGAGTAAAAGTATGTACTATGCATTTGTACCAAATCTAGATAAAAAATAAACACACGTACCCGTATTTGCCCCATGAGAGGTAAATAACTCAACCACCCATTAAAAACAAAAAAAAACTTAATTCAATTGAAAGATGTTAGCAAAAATAGGAAAATGAGGTACCTCAGAAGATATTTTTATGAGTGGGGGTAGCTATTTTATTTGCAAATTAAGAACCTTGCTTGACAGATACTAATTCAAGAAGTAGTGAATATCAATAAATTGAACCTTTCATTAGATCATATATTCGATTAAAATGCTTAGAAGATTAGCATATTGTTTTAAATGCCTGTAATCGATTAATCGGAATTCTATTCTTCCCTCAAGAGTCTTCCCTTTTCCCTCCAACTTTTCTGCTCAGTTCACATTGAAATCCATCACCATCCGTTCTGGTGTGATTGAATGGTAAGGTAATGGTAATGTGTGTAATGGTAAGTAGCAAAAAAATGACCTTGCGATAGTTATAATGCACTATTAAAGGTAGAACTAGAGGCGTATTTTTGTTAGGTTACGAAATAAAGTCTTACAAATATATTCTACTCAAACATTGTGTCCTATAAAGACGATAATGGCATGAATTGTTCCCTGCTTATGTGGTAAAATATGTTTTTCATTTGTTGATATCGTTTCAATGGTAACCAAGCTGCAGAAAAAGTCAACTTGATCCCTCTGTATTTGACCCTGCCCAACCGTACTTGAAATTTTCGGATTTATTTTATCTTAAATCAGCTTTTTTACAGGGGCGATTTATAGATTATCCGGGTGTCTAAGGCAGAAGTTGCCAGTAGCTGTCTGTAAAAAAAAATGAATACTGCCTCTCCAGTTAACTTTTGGCACGATTAATTAGGCACCCAGAAGGTATTGTCGTGTGTAGGGGTGTGATAGCATGAAAATTATACATTTCTCGACAGTGAATGATAGAAAATCAGAGTACATAAAAAAATAGCTCTTTTGCGAAACTTCCTGAGGATGCGTGTCTAATGCGTAATTCGCATGAGTGCAAATTTAAAACTTTCATCAAAATTTATATATTATGCAATAATTTGAACCAAATGAGCGAGTATATTAAAGTAGAATGCGTTTAAAACAAAAAATTGGAGAAACTCGAATAATAGCCATAAATTGAAATTCAGCAAGTAATAAAAAAATCACAATATTTTTAGTGGAATTGAACGGTGAGATTTCCTTTCGTTGCTTAGCTTACACATGCTTCGAGATGTTGGCTGAGTAATTTATTCACTTTGAGCATTCACTGGCCATAGTATATTTCATTTTTTTCTGATTTTTTTGCAAATGAAGTATGTTATTTTTCTACGAGCAAACCCGAGTATTATTTACGAGGAAAATATAAATTCACTCGAGGTAACTTAACTATTGCATCGGTATAATTCTTATCTTTCCTTGTATAATCCCCTAAGTGTAAGTCCTCTCAGTGCGAGACGGCCGGTTGCAAGTCTTCGGAATGTTTTAGTGGAAATGATGTGTACTGTTCTTCTGTGAGCATAAATGAGTTTTTATTTTTTCTAATTTATTACCTAAATATAAATTCACACCAGGGAACTTGATTGTTAGAGCGGTATCATTCTTGCCGTAGCTTGTGTTATCCCCTAAGAGTAAATATTCCAAGTGTGGAGCGCCCGGCTGCAAGTTTTAGGGATGGCTTTCGTTCAACAAGCAGTGGAGGAACGCTATCTAGGGAGAAAAAGCATTCACAGGCCATAATATATTTCATATTTATTTGATTTTAGTAAAAATGAAGTGTACTGCTCTTCTGGGAGCAAAACTGATTTTTCATTTTTTCATAATTTATGAGCTGAATATAAAGTCATTCCAGGAAACTTCACTATTTCAGCAGTATCATTTTTAGCATGGTTTGTATAATTCCCTAAGTGTAAGTACGGGACGACAGGTTGCATGTCTTTTGGAAGGGCTTACGTTCAACCAGCTGCGGAGGAACGCCATCTAGGGAGCAAAAGCAGAATATAATAAAGAATTAGAAAAGCACGCAGGTCATAATATATTTCATTTTTATTTGTTTTTGGTGAAAATGAAGTGCACTGCTCTTCTGGGAGTAAAACTGAGTTTTCATTTTTTTCATAATTTATGACCTAAATATGAATTCATTCCAGGAAACCTTCACTCTTAAAGCGGTATCATTCTTAGCATAGCTAGTGTAATTCCATAAGTGTAAGTTCGAGACGACCGGTTGCATGTCTTTGGAATGGCTTTCGTTCAACCAGCGGCGGAGGAACGCTATCTAGAGAGCGAAAGCATACACAGATCATAATATATTTTATTTGATTTTGGTGAAAATGAAGTGTTCTGCTTTTCTTCGGGTAAAACTGAGCTTTATTTTTTCACAATTTATGAGCTAAATATGAATTCATTCTAGGAAATTTCACTATTACAGCGGTATTATTCTCAGCATGGCTTGTATAATTCCCTAAGTGTAAGTGCGAGACGACCGGTTGCATGTCTTTGGAATGGCTTTCGTTCAACCAGCAGCGGAGGAACGCTGTCTAGGGAGCAGGGGTGCCACACTTGGGAATTGCATCCGAGCGTCATGGAGGGAGGTGAGGGGGAGGGCGTGGGGCCCCCTCTATATTTGGCCGCGCCGACGACATAACTCGGAGCAAGAGGCGTGCGCTGAGTCAGCGTTGCTCTGGAATCGCGCCCCCCAACGAGGCGGGGGGAACTATTTCTGGCCAATATTATTTCACGGCACGCCTCCGCCGCCGCGGCGACAGTCAAAGGGAGAAAACAGCTGAAAGCGAAGAGCGCAACCACTCATAGGTGGCTGCGATATGCATCCCTCTCCATTTTTGGTGGTGATGACGACTCGGATTGCGTGATTTTTACCTTAACTCCGCCGTCATTTAGTTTATTCCGACGCGCTCCACGTAATCGTCGAGGCTTCGCCGTTGTAAGCGTTGAATCTGACGTCCGTGTATTAATAGATTGGGCGTGAGAGAGATACGATGCATTGTCTTGAATTACTGGAATGTCGTGCGTTAATCTGCACCTACGTGAAACACTGCTAGGCGCCTATTGGGTCTGTGGCAGGGGGTATTTTTCGCCTACGCACACGCGGGCGAAGTTTAGATTTTTATGTTTGGGGGGCTAGCTATCCCACTAGGGGGTTTAGGGTCTGTGGAATAACCCCCAGTGAAACAGGGTCCTCCCCAGGAAAAATTGTATAAATTAGCACCGGAGAACATCGTTTTAAGTTCTATCCAAGGCAAAAATGTATTTTAACTTTTGATATTTTTGTTTTCATTGTCCTTGAAATTACTGATTTCTTACTTTTTTTGGACAAATTACCATTTCAGCTGGCGGAGTCAGGCTCCTTATGCCCCTCCAAAACTCTGTCCATGAACACGCACTGAGCTACATGAAGAATATTCTCCATCTTTAGGAGGGCTCATGAAATTAGCTTCATATATCTTCACAGGTTTCCGCGGAGTTATTGATGATAATTCTCAATCGTCCAGATATCCACCGCTTAGATTTTTTTAGGAAGGCTCATACTCAGTGGATACCCGGTAAATTAAGGATATTCATAAATTACTCCGCGGAAACCTTTGAAGCTATATTAAGCTACTTCAAGGTGCTGTCACAATTTTTAGTGCACCCTTTGGCGAGGGCTAGCACTCACCATCCTTTTCGCTACGACCTACAGTACTTACACCCATATCACCCACATTATAAACTAAAGGCATAGGACAAAAGGTACCTTTATATCGACCTTTTAGAACTACTGGGCATAATATTTGCTAAAATTAAGTAAGCAATTAACAGAGTAACCACAATGTCAGACCGAGGACTAGATTTTTAATCACGGTGAGTTCGGATATGGTCTTTTATCTCTCTCAGGAATAATGATACTTTGGGCCCATCTGTTCCCAAATTCTTTCAATCTGCATTGCTACGTAGTATCTCTCAAAACATCCTTTAGGTTATCTGGTGATATTTCATCATTTCATGCTTTTTTAAGTGTCATTCTGTGGTTTAAACGGCGTTCAGACAATAGCACCTAAACTTTTGTCTGTTTTAGATACGTCGCACAAACTAAAATCCGCCTCGGCCTTGAACTTACCCCGTCTTTAGGCCTATGCATGAAGATCGCATGCACTAGGTGCGAACTCCAAATTAGGGCTTACGAGGGAAAAGAACGTTGCAGGTAATTAATAGGAGATCAGGCGAATTATTCATAACGGCTCAAAAAAGTCTCCCAACAAATGAAGTGGCGCCACGTGCACTAATATTCCATTTTTACTTCCTCTCTTGCTCTATGTTATTCCAAGGACACTCTCATGAAGAACATCGAACACCGTAATGCCCTATCCTCTTAAATGAACATCCTGTCGTCCACCGCTGAAGGAAAAACTTGTAAAAAAATAAAACTTAAATAAAATATTTAAAAAGTGCGCTTAGAGTACCTCATTATTAAGTGCACAAATTATCGTTACTATGCTACCATGTACGTAAACAAACTCATCGAAAACCGTCGCGGAATCCGTTACCATCTCATCACTCATAAGTTTATCGGAGAAACTATTATGGTGCCAAGAAAATTGCCCTATTTTTTATTAATTTATTTAAGTCGATTAACTACATTCAAAAATCTTACCGATAAAATTCACGAGCGTCAATTTTAAATTTCGTCCCCGAAATTAGTGGCAGGAATGATATTCCGCGAGAGAAGAAGCTGAATTTTCAACGATACCATTTATGGGTCCACTTTAATGATAGGGTTACTTTTTCAAAAGTTGTGAACTCGTGAATTCATCTCATTTAGCTATTTCAAAATTCTCGCCTATGCAATTATTGTAGTACAAACGAAATCGACGCGAAAATCCTTCACTCAGGCCGATCTCTGGCAAAGCATCAGCGTTTCCAAGGAGAGTAGTCAAGATAACATTCTGCATGCCCACACTTTTGATTTATGTAAATTATACTCAAAGGTCGGATGTTAAAAATACTGCTAAACCATCTCTGATAACCTTTCTTAAGTAAATACTGAAACCACTCTTTAACCTTAGAACAAGAGTCTGGCCGATTAATCTAATATTTGCTTGCACCCGGTGATAGTTATAATATTCATTATTTTTAGCTGTTCTTGACGTTTTGTTGTATAATCAACGCATTTTTGAAATATTAATATTTGCCATTCATATTCCATCCGTATTTCTTCATGGACAAAGACATAGGTCTCAAATTTCAATCACAAATCTTACTATACTATTATGCATTAACATAAATTGCTGGAATGAAAAAAATTCTGGGTTACATTCTCAAATACAGATGACCTAGAAAGCACGCGGTGGTTAGAAAAAACGCTAGCATCATTTCTTGGTCTTCTTTTAAGTTGGAGTCCCAGAATTCCTCTAAATGAAGTCTCATATAAATTAGTCATTATTTATTCCCCTGAAAAAAATGGTGGTAGAACAACAATTTATTGGCCAATAGACCTACGCGTTTGCTCAAATAGGGAGGTGTAACTTATATCTCATTGATATGCGATTCTGAAACCATTTTTTGTGTCTTATCTGCTTTATACAAGTAATAGGGTTGTATTTTTGTGGAATACTTTATTACATTGTTTTTGTAAATTGGTGTGGAGTACATTATTATTCTTTTTTGCTCCATGTATCTGTTTAACTCTGTTTTGTGGTGAAGGAGATTTTCTCTCCCTATAAAACAACTACTTAATCCACACGGAGCTGATTTCGCACTGACCACGTTTTGCTAACGAAAATTAATCCTTTAAGGTCCATAAATATTGCAGCCGTTAGAGTGCACAACAAAGTACGTTTTAAGGCTAATAATAATGCGGTGATTCCAAAAACATTTATAGGAAAGCGATATCACTCCCTTATGGCCCATAGTGACATATGTTTCCCATGGCGTAAAAACACTAATTTTGTGAAAATTAAGGAACAAATGCGGAGTTTTTCGCACTAACTCCACAGGCTACGATCACTTAAAGGATAGGTCGAAAGTCCTGTTATAATTGACCATCTCATTGATTTGTTAAAAATTATACAATTTCCACTTCGTAAACAGCATTTCAAGTGAAAGTTCGTAACAATGTGGAAACTAAAATATCTAAAGGATATCACAAAAAGAATTTAAAACTAGAAGCCAATAACTTATTCTTCAATACAACCAATTCTTACAATCGTACGCCTTCTCATTTGATTTTGAGAGAATTTCACAAATTTGGGACACATATTTCCCATAGACCTTTCAGGGTTAACTGTACGTTTCGGTGCTTAGCATCACCTTCAGGTCGATGAGATATCAAGTTCCGGCGCAGCGGAATAGATTTTATATACCATACCAGAGCAGGAGCGGACAAAAAGAAAACGGGAGGGGAACAGTGCTGGGTAGGCGATGGTAGGGAATGGGTGAGGTCGATGAGGACTTCGCTTGGGTAATGGGCACAGGTGTCTTGGTTAACAAAAGGCATGGTAATCAAACAACACTTTCATCAATTTTTTTTGCCTCAAAATTTCTAATATATACATTCATAACCAAAACAAAAAAATGGTAATAAAATGTGAATAATAACTTGTAATAAAAAACACATTAATATTTCACTTCTAAAAAAAGTTTAAGGAAAATGCGTTCTGCCGCTGCTAATTGTGCGATGACGTCACTATTAATGGGTGTACCATTCCATTTTAATGAGGTAAGGGGTCCTCGTTTTTGCTTGCACACTTGAAGACAATACGTGGGTACATAATTTCTAATAAGGGCACTCTAATTCTTATCGTATCATAGTTGTTTCCTCGAGAAATGATGAACGAATTGAACGAGTGTTTTGAAGATGCGATGGCTCTCCGAATGTGATAATTTACATTTGAAAATTCAGAATCACCTCCCAATTATTGGGAATGCCTAATTATGGGTGGGGGATGAGGGGGATGGATATCCCCCCCAAAGCCTTAGGGAAATAAAAAAATAATTTAAAACTATTTTTTCCCTGTTTTGATTATTTCCAGCGGACTCACGAGTGAAACCTAAATTTTTAGTGTCAAAATGATGTAAAGTGTATTTCCATGCATGTTATTTTACAAAAATTTTCCCGGACCCCCGTACCCTTGGGGGATGTCGGCCCCCAGTCCTCTTCATCCCCCCTTAAGGCACATTCCTAGTTATGCCAGTGGGGATTGCAAACGTAACTTAGTGCACTAAGGAATGTTATGTAGAAATCCAAAGGCGATTATCTATGTAGATTTCAAACAGTCTGACGATGGAGCGGAGGGTATTATTTAGAGATGTCAATGCGGGTCGCATTAACGTCAAGAAAGGACACATCATTCTTAACCCCCGAGAATGCAGATACCCTGATACCATTAGCAATTTCATGCCAAAGCACGGCTTATCTCTTTCCAGTTTCGCTCAATATCTTCCCGGAATTCGGTGTCCTCGCGGGAAAGCCAGTGGGACTGCGAGGGGGGAGAAAAAGGTGCCTCTTCATTCCCCCCTCCTCTCATATAGCTGCGATGTTGCCAATTTTCTGCAATGCGCCTGCCAAAATATTTAAAATATTTCGCAAACTATTTTTAATCGCAGAATCTCGAATAAAACACTTTAATCATAGATTTATCGCCAGGAACACGGTTAGTTCATTCATCTGCCACTAATTATCCATCTTACTTATTTCAACTTCATTTCTAACTTCACTTCGGGACTTCACGCTATGACGGCCACCTCCTGAGGACCCTGATCATATTTCGGTGCTAGAGGAATGGTTCGCTTCGAGCTCGGACTATACTAACATCTTTACCTGGGCTCTGATTAACCATCATGAATGATGGTTATCTTTTTGGTTTGAAATAAAAAAATAACCCTTCAGTAAGTGTTTGACAACGAGAATCAGTGGATACTGCTGAAAATTTTTCTGATCAAACTTCATATACTTATAGCAGAAATGCCCTGCGGCCCAGGAAACATGGAAAAAAGCGCAAAGAAAGAAGGAAAATGATCCGGCTGTTAAATCTCGTTCAATTTCATCACTCGTAACCCACATTATTTGTAAACCTTCCCGCCTTTTTTCCTACAGCATTAAAAATCATACATTCCCTCATTGACCTCACCTTTTCCATATCATTGCTTTCCCAGTGCTTTCTCCCGCCCCGATATCAATCAGCTGCCTCTTCTTCTGGTATGATATACAGTGGCGGATCCAGGATAGGGACAAGGGGGGGCACGTTGGGGAATCTGGGTGGTAATATCCCAGCACTAGTGGGGGAACGGCAGGTTACGAAAAGTTTGAGAATTTCGAGGCTTGTGACAGCACTTAAAGATTGTCTCATTACTAATTTTCCAAATAATAATATATTTTTAAATAAACACATGTGTACATTTTTAGTAATTTCACCTCATGGTAAATTTCTATAATGCATTACGTTTTTTTAAATCCACAACTGAACAAAAATACCATTTTATCTAGTGTAACTTGGATACCCAATGGGGAGGTAATAGCCCCCTCCTATCCCCTCTCTGGATCCGCCATCCCCCACTGAATTGGTATATAACAGCTACTCCGCTGAGCCAGAACTTCGTATCTAATCGGATATAGAGATAAAATATTGTTAAGTCTATCATTTGGTCTATTTATATTTGCGATGATATGAAATACCAAATTTGTAAATCTATAATGTTATTCATGACAAGTGCTAATTGCAAACATTGGGAATAAATGGATCGCTCTCTACCAGCGGCGTAGCCAGGAATTTCGTTCTTGGGGAGGGGGGGGCAAAACCAGGGGGGGAAATTTTTGAAAAACAGGGTACTAAGTAATGGGTTTTAAACTAATTTTAACACTTTTCATAATCGAAAAAACTTCATTTGTTAAAGAAATATCTTGTAAATTCATGATTTTTCAATATTTTAATTTATTTTATGCAGGAAAATGAATGTGTTTTTATTTTTCGGGGGGGTCCGGACCCCCTGTGGTTACGCCACTACTCTCTACTCATAACCGCGCTGTGGACTTTTTGAAAACACGTTAAAATACGCCCAAAGTAGAAACAAAAATCGCACTTCTATGCGATAACCTCCCAGCAGTAGTGGGGGTACGGCAGGTTATGAAAGTTTTGAGAATATCGAGGCTTGTGACAGCTCGCGCCCGCGAGGGTAGCGCCAGTGCTTGCTTGCGGCTTCTTTGCCGCACTTTAATATTTTTGGTTTTCCTAAAAATACATTAAAATTTAAGGGTATTTTAACGCATTTTGATATCTTCTAATATTAAAAGCACTCTAAATATTTTTCTCTTTCATTTATGAACAAAAATAAAGCACATTATAATTCAATTTCTTGATAAATGCTTTGAGTAATTTTTCTTAAGTAATTGCGGAATATTGTGTTCTTGGTCGAGGATGAAGTACAGAAATAGAACACCAAAGTGTGCCACCAGTGATCCATATGCAGTAAACGCACTATTTAAATTTTCGAAAAATGCGGCAAAATCTCCGCTTAGCGTGTAAATAAGAGAAGGGCTCATTACTAACTTTCCAAATATGTATATGCTTGTATGTAGTCTCGTTTGTACTGGTATCCATTTATCCAGAAGCTATCTGAGTGCTAGTGACAAGGGCCAAGGGTAAACTGAGATACTGAGAATACCGAAACGATTGCAGTGGATATTTAGAGATGCACAAAAGCTTAATCCGCTTGAAAAACTTAAAGCTCAAAATTCAAGCTTTTTACGTGATGGAATGGGACGTCCTGTATGGATTGCCCTTGCTTCTTCCATTCACTGTTATTAAGTTTCGTCAACACATTTTTTTGAGTTCAATGACATGGTCACCCCGACTAGGAGATCAACTCCAGGTGGAATACCTGAGTGACTCCTTGACGAATGCAGTGCCAGAACACTTTTATTCAGAGATAAGCATAAATAATACTATGTATCATAATGATAATTAATGACTTCCCATTGCTACATGAAATATGCAAAGATAATGACGTAACGTTTAATGGCATTTATATTTACGGCGACTCTTCCACCACGTTTCTAGGCTGGATTAATCTTATTTATTCATTCAATTTCCTTTATATAAGGCCCTTGCTTTCTCCATTCACTGTTCTTTTGAGTTTCGTCATTCCATTGTTTTGAGTTCAATGACGTGGACACCCCGGCTAGAAGATCGACCCTAAGCGGAATTCCTCCATGACTGCTTGGCGAATGCAGCGCCAGAATACTTTTATTCGGGGACAAGCATTAGATAATAATAATTACGATTATGATAATTAATTGCTTCCTATTTATAGGTGATTTATGAAAAGATAATGACAGAACGGTTAATGGAATTCATATATTCGGAGACTCTTCTACCCCATTGGCGGTTTTAGGGAAGGGGCACGTACCCCGCTAACCCCCAGATGCTTAAAAAATATTCTAGAGTTTTAATACGGATATTATTACGTTCGTTTTGTTTCGTGTATTACGGAGCCTCAATCTTTAAGGCATGAGCGAAGTCTAGGAGACAGGTTTTCCGGTCACTGCTTATTCGCTAATCAACGCTCGAAAACAAACATCTCTGAAGTGGGAAAGGGGATCGAAAACTGTCGTAATTGTACATGTAACTTATTAATATTTTCATATTGATTAAAATAAGGAGAATATTTCGTACAATAATTGCTGTATGTTGTTATTAAGCTCATATATGATAAGATCGTTTACCTGTCAGACCCTTGTCAGCCCCCCCTCCAAAAAGAAATCCTGAATCCGCCCTTGGTTTCTAGGCTAGATCGTTCATACTTATTCATGCAATTTCTTCTATGTAGAGCCCTTGCTTTTTCCATTCACTATTCTTTTGAGTTTCGTCCTTTCATTGTTTTGAGTTCAATGACGTGGTCACCCCAGCCATAAGATCGACCCCCTGGCGGAATGCTTCCGTGGCTGTTTGACGAACGCAGCGCGGGTGTCGTGTGTGAATAGCGTCGATTACCCATGCGTGCATTCCTCTGGCTACCCACTCGGGTACCTGTAATCGAGTAAATTTGGCTCCCTTCCCAGCAGGCAGCGCAGGCACGAGTGCATTTGGCAGACCGACAGTTGGTTAGTGATGGAACGCGCTTCCGATTTTTTTTCCAAGCGAGTGTCGAGTCGCGATGTGCGGTGTACATTTGCATACCGGTACCATCATGATATATGAAGAAACTCTTTCGCGGCGTATGTGAGCAATGAATGTCTTTCGACATCGACAAAAACGTAAAATCATGTACCGGGCCAGGGGTATATCTTAATGTGTTCCAAAGGCAGAAAAATATGAAGTTACCCCTTATGAGACATCCATTGCTGCTCTTTAGATAAGTATCAACTTGTAAATATTTGCTATTGTATCAAACACGGACATTGTGTTTCACAAAGGCAGGCATCAATGTAATAAAATTGGATCATCAGAACTGGCATGAGGAGTTAGCCTCTCACATAACAGTGAGACACGAACAATGACCGTAGTAGAAAAATAAAGGGTCGAGGTATTCGAAATGTTCTGCCACAGAAAAATGGTGAAAATCAAATGGATTAACCGAGTGAACAGTGACGTCTAATCCGACCAGGAGAGGAATGTTAATAAAAAGAGACTTCAAGGAAACGACGAAATAATTTCATCGGCCATATCTTGTAGAATGATGGAGACAATTTTATTGGGATAAATGGAGGGCAATTGCATAGAAGGAAGACTTCGGATAAAGTATATGGAACAGGTAAAGGAGGAATAGGCCAAGCAAGAGGGACTAAAAAAGAATTTTGTGGAAAATTTTCGGATTGGTGTTCAGAAGCCAAAAGTACAAATTGGCACAAAATAATCATTCCATCACAATTTCACGGAAAAAAAACTCCCAGGCGCCTCAGCCGGATGTGGAAATGCTTGTGTGTGGAAAGATGATATGAGAACTGAGATAAGAGATGCGAAAAACGATGATTGTACCGCAATGAATGTCTCTTTGGCCTCCAATCGGGTTATAAACTCAATCGTCGCCAACGTTTCGAAGAGCGCGTTGCTCATCATCTTCAGGGCAGTCTTGGCGACGATGGAGTTTTTAACCCGAGCGCAGGTCCGTGAGACATTCATTGCGGTACTCACATCATCATCACTGGTCCAAAACTTCCAAGACTGGTTTGACGTAGCTCACCTTTCAGTTCTCATATAATCTTTTTTAAAGAATTAAAGAAACCATTCGTTCACCAGAATTGATAATTTCTGATGTAATTAATGATATTATTAATATTATTGATGCTATGGCCTGAATTATAAAATATTTAATTGATGCTTCTTTTTCATATTCATTTGTTGTTATTTATAAGTGCGTTAAAATATATGAAATTATAAGCATTCTTTTCCACATCCAGCCATGGCGTCAAGGAGGTATTTGCCGTGAAACTCTGAAGGATATTTTTTTGGTACATGTATGTATTTTTGGCTACTAAACATGAATCCGAGGTTTTATTACAAAAGTACTTTTTAGTCTTGGCGACTTCAGTTAATCCTCCTTTTCCGTTCTAGCCATCCCTTGAAAAATGTCTCCATCATTCCTCAAGATATGACCGAATAAGTTATTCCGTCATTTTCTTCAAGTTTTTTTTTATATTTCTGTCCTAATCTTCTAAGGCCTCATTGCTCACTCGATGGATCTGTTTGATTTTCATCATTCTTCTCTAGTGTCACAATTCAAATACCTCCACACTTTATTTTTCTGCTGTGTTCATAGCCCAAGTCTCACTATTATATGAGGAGCATATTCATTTCAGTCCTGGTGATTTTTTCTTGTACTAATGCCTCTGCGAAATACTTTGTCTGTTTTTGATCCCAGATGAGTAATTAAAAGTTGAGACTTATCTAGAAGCAGTAATGGAAGCATCGGTATTAATTTCGTATCTTTGCATCCTTTAGAACACATTAAGATTTACTACTGACTCGTGGCGTCAACAGTACATTAGTTAACATTTTGTCGATAATAATGTCAATCAACGTGACTCGTTGATTTCCCTCGCATGAAAATTTGTTCCTATATATTTGAAAGGGCTCGTTTACTATTTTTTGAAAATGTTGTGTACTGTGGTAGTGTTAAAAAAATGCCTGTTATTTTCAGTTTTTCTATCCTTCGCCGACTTCTTGGGTTGTTCGTGGGGAATAATTGACGGCCTTAAACCTTTCGCAGAGAAGTTGGTGACGTCAAAAATTCATGCCGATCGTCTCAACGCCTCCCAGCTACGTATCGGACTCGTTTTAACAGGCTCATCCTCCCTCTGAACACTTCCTAAAGCTCACTACTCATCAGATCATTCCATTTCATTATCAATATTCTTCTGTAGTAGGTATCCGCATATGCAACGCTTTCACCCTTGATATATCTACTGCTGTCAGAGTCCTTGCCACCCTGCCATAGAGAGCCGTACTTCAGACATCGGGTGAATTTTTCTCGAAATATCAATATATAATGGTGTAGTTTTTTCAGTCGATATACCTGTATACATCCATTGGTGGACGAAAAAAGACTGAAGGCGTTCGATATGAGGTTGATGAGGAGAATGGAGAATGTGGAGTGGACATGGAGGAAGAGGAACGACGAAGTGTTAGTCATGGTGGGCGAAGGGGGGAAACTTCTAACTGAGATTCTGAGGAAGCAGTGGATTTGGATGGAGCGCTTTCTAATCGGAGAGGAGCTATTAAAAACAGTGTTAGAGGGAAGAACGTTAGGAATGCGGGGAATGAGGAGGAAGAGAAAAGTATTTCTAGATAGAATGGAAGGAAATAGGCCCTTGGGAACAAAAGAGAGAAATTCAATTTTGGAATGGGGAAAGGCGGGGGTAATTCACAAAATTATCCTTGTTAACCATTAATAACAATCAGTGCATATATTCATTGTTATTTTTTTAAATAACGGTACCTGACGAAACTGCTCGAATCGGGAATTCATTAACCTCCGAAGTTCAGTCATTAAAATACGATAGTCTTTTGACTTAGGAAAGTTATTGAAAATTCCCCGTTGCTAAGGAAAGTGCAATTCTTGGGTAGACTTGAGTAGGTTTCTTGGGCAATACTATTTTACTCAGAATTTCAAAAAATGTGTGTGATTGGCCCTTTTCACCTAGATTTTGAAACCGGCTTTACCATTGAGTATTCCCCTCAGCATTAAAAACAGATCATAAAACGGCTTTTCTTTAAACCGTATGTTAATTTTATTTACGGAATTCAATCTGGTGAAACAAAAATAATGTCCCTAAATCGCATATTTAACGACTCTGCGTCGCTATCTGGATTTGGAGGTCTAAATAAGACAGGCAGTTGGTAGCAGGTACTTTCAACTAGCAAAAAATTCGGTGGACAGGGCATAGTTTAATATTTATTGGCGAGTATCGTTGAAAAGGCACATTAATATGCGATACACTCATCGGCCTATCGTTTTACTTCAAAAATGTAGGCTTAATTTATCAGTTTCTTTTAATAAATCCACTGCTCACCCCTGGTGCGGAGAACATGGCTAAGATAAATTGATGATTTCCGTTTCGGTCCCATTGGCCGGTGGTGAGGCGTAAGATACCAACGATATGAAAGAGTCGTCGACGGCCCTAATGACGATGAGTAAGTTATTCATCGATGCGTCGGCAAGTAAAGAGATGAGGAATTTTACCCGGATGGAAATCTGAGAACTGTTTACGTCATACCAGCGATCTCTGTTCAAGTATCCATAGATACTTTAACTATCTATGGATTCTTGGTGTAAACAATATAAGAAATACGATATCAAAGCTTGGAGACGACAAAAATTTCTATTTGAACAAACCTATGTTTACGCACCGAAAAAAAAGACGCAGTACGCAGGATGATGAGATACATAAAATTAAGAGCTATAATAATCGAATTTTACGTGTTAACGGTGTCAGAAAAAAACTTATAAATCGACTCGGATCCTGATCATTCTTGAATAGATCTATTAGCGAAGTCGAAACAGTTCAATTTTGAACGCAAAAACAATCGATGATTAGGCACATATCACTAGTGACAACGTGCGACTAGATCTTGCTCTTTCTCATTTCTTTGTTTATGAGGGCAATTGCAATGATAAATTCAAGAATCGTTTCTCATAAAACAAGAGTTTATGGTCATTTCATTCCTTTTGTTTTCCATCTTTGCCATCAAGAAGCGATTTTGGCTTACTTGGGACACTCATGTGATCATATTATTTGTGGAGTATCATTTTTGAGCTACCATCATGCAATAACTTTGCGGTGTGTATGGTTTTTAGGTCCTGAGTGAAATAAAAGAGAGTAATGAAAGAAAATAATGAGATGAACAGGAATCAGAGCAGCTTATTTACTTGTTTTTTCTACGGTGGGTGTAATGCCTTTTAGGAACAGACGTATCACTTCTCTTTATTTCTTTCAGTAGTGTGCCTTTTTTGATAGTAGCATGGCTCACACGAAACTAAAGAGATAAGCCTTTTGAGACCCAAGTGTATGGTGGTCGTAGTAGAAAAGACGAGAAGCAAATTTTTTTTCAAACTTATGCTTCAACGGACGGGTTTTCTCAGCGAACCCTCAGATTGATTGATAATTGTTTTGAATTTGATTTCTCCTAAATGCGATT